>NC_064576.1:10565000-13065000 GCF_937001465.1 Orcinus orca | reverse complement strand
GTGAGTGGCCCCAGTGAAGGAGCGGCAAAGTCAAGAGAAAGTGATATCACAGAAGCCAAGGAGAAAAAGTGTTTGAAGAAGGAAGGAACATCCATCTGCCCCAAATACTATCTAGAAATCAAGTGAGGCAACAAGAGAAAAGGAATGTGACAAAGTGAGGGTCGCTGGGAACTTTGATGAGCAGTGTTAGCTGGATGTCAAGGTACAGTGAAGATAGGAACTCAGGACAACTCTTCAAGGATGTTTGCTTGGGGAGGGTAAGAAAGAGTAAGGAATTGGTAGCTATAGGGAAATTGTCAAGAGAGGTCTTCATGGTTCTGTTTTGTATCGTATGAAAGGCTGGAGCCACTTGTTTCACGTTGGTATGATCTGGTACAAAGCAGAAATTAATGATGCAGGAGAGAGAAGGGACCGCAAAAAAAAAAAAAAAAAAAAAACATTCCCAATCATTGACTTACCCCTGTTTTCTGATAGTGACTTACCCAGAGAGTAAGGTTCTTCTTGAGAAAGAAAAAGAGGATGGTTGATATGTGATTGATAGAAGCAGGGATAGATTATTCATCCAGCTGAAGGGAAGGTAAAGAATTTAGGTTGATATCCTGTAGGTTGGTGAATTTAGTGGAGGAAAGGGGAAGGAGTACCTATCTCGTTGTACCTAATTTCTCTTAGCGCTTTAGGGCAAGGTCATCTGTTGACAGTGAAGGGGGCATAGAGGAAGCAAGGTGTTTGAGCAGAGAGGGCAATGTGTTGAAAAGTCACTTTAGGGAGTGGGAAAGGGAATGCTAAGGATCTATAATGAGATTAGCAAGCAGCATTGTATGCCCATTGGAAATGTATGCGTTAGAGCGAGACAAACACATGAAACTGTGTGCTTTGCTAAGCCAATATTTGGCTACTCAGCTGCAGGAAAGAAAGAAGTGGATGTTTCGTTTCTCCAGGATTGTATTGACCAGGATGGTACAGAGGAGCAAGAGAATTAAGGTGTCTGTGCAAAAATGAGGCACATGAGGGAGAAGACGGCTAGGGCTGAAGAAATGTCTGTAAATGAATGAATGACTTAGGACAGAAAAAACTTCAAAAGTGGAAACATGCGTCATTAGTGGGTTACTTATCAGCTCTACATGTTTGCCTTTTCTACTGTGATTGCTATTGAATGTTGCCTGAAGCTTGGAGCTCTCAAGTGCCCCTTCTCTGCACGTACTTGTGAAAGAAGCACACGTCATCTGGATGGGTTGAAGTAACCAAGGAGACGGGAATGATTCCTGCAAAAACCTTGAATGACATTTTCAGGGATGCAATCTTAGCTTCTTCTTAAACGGCCTTATAAATTATAGGTTTGCAGGGTCAGGAAGCCCATCACGAAAAGGTCTCAGAGGCAGAGTGTGAGAGTGGGGAACGAGCGACCTAAGAGGACAAAATGTAGAGAAGGATCAGAATGGACCACCTCCCCCACTTTGTTTCTTCTTTGCTGCCTTAACCGCCAAATGGAAGTTCATCTGCTGCTCTTTCCAAGTTTTCTGTCTCCTTTCCTTGGCCCCATGGCCCAGGCACAGTGGTTTTTTTTGTTTTTTTGTTTTTTTTGCGGTACGCAGGCCTCTCGCTGTTGTGGCCTCTCCCGTTGCAGAGCACAGGCTCCGGACGCGCAGGCTCAGTGGCCATGGCTCACGGGCCCAGCCGCTCCGCAGCATGTGGGATCTTCCCGGACCAGGGCACGAACCCGTGTCCGCTGCATCGGCAGGCGGACTCTCAACCACTGCGCCACCAGGGAAGCCCAGGCACAGTGGTTTAATGACAGCTCTCTTCTATCTTTTTTTTAAAGTTTTTTTTCTTTTGCATGTGGACCATTTTTAAAGTCTTTATTGAATTTGTTACAATATTGCTTCTGTTTTTTGTTTTTGGTTTTTTGGCCATGAGGCGTGTGGGATCTTAGCTCTCTGACCAGGGATTGAAACCACACCCCCTGCATTGGAAGGTGAAGTCTTAACCACTGGACCACCAGGGAAGTCCCCAACAATCTCCCTTTTTGATAACACCTTCTTACGTGAAATGAGTGAGACGCCAGATTCCTGTCAATTCTAAAAACCATCAGGAGCTTTCATTACTCTCAACTACTAGTTTTGTTTTCCTTCCCCAACAGATGTTTGTTTGTTTGTTTTTTATTTTTGCCTTCATTAGAGGGGCCCCAAGGGCTCCTGAGATAGGGATACATTTTATTTTATTTTATTTTTTATAAACTTATTTATTTATTTTTGGCTGCGTCGGGTCTTCGTTGTGGTGTGCAGGCTTCTCATTGCTGTGGCTTCTCCTGTTGCAGAGCATGGGCTCTAGGCATGTGGGCTTCAGTAGCTGTGGCTCACGGGCTCAGTAGTTGTGGCTCGCCAGCACTAGAGCACAGGCTCAGTAGTTGTGGTGCACGGGTTTAGTTGCTACGCTGCATGTGGGATCTTCTCGGACCAGGGCTCAAACCCGTGTCCCCTGCATTGGCAGGCGGATTCTTAACCACTGCGTCACCAGGGAAGTCCCTGTTTGTTTGTTTGTAAATGCCCTTCTGCAGATAGGACCCTCGCAAATAAATAATAGCAAACACATAGGCATCAGTGTCTCTGTTTAGAAGTATCGTGAGTGAAAGGAGGGTGCCGGTTGCCTGGGGCCCGTTTTCCTTCCCCTTAGCCTGACTGCTAAACTGGCAAAAGCGCAGGTAACAGCTTCCTCTCAGAGCCTTCGAGCACAGTGACTGCGTGATGACAGCTGTGGTTGGAGGGCCCGAAGCTGCTGCACAAATACGTCTGCTGTTCCTGAGGAAATGGTATGTGAATCGCGTTTTTTGAGTCCAAGAAAGAGAAGACTAAAAGGTGCTTGAATTTACAGTCTTCTAGCATCTGAAAGTGGTTTTTTTTTTTCCCTCCTAAGCAGAAGGATGGCTTTGAATGCCTACAACAAAACACGAAGTAGTAAACTTAGAGCAGGGAATCTTTCCCGTGGGCATGAGAAAGCATCTCCTAACTAATTTTCCTTGTGGAAACACCCAGATGTGCTCCTGAACAGATCAGCCATGTCTCTGTCCCTGGGTCTGTCGTATATAGGTGCTCAGTGAACCTCGCTCTTCACCGTTCTGTGTGCAGGGAGCACGGCCACGTCAGCACCTCAGCCCCAGCACCTCCTTCCCAGGGCACTTGATATGCGGGGCAGCATCAAGTCACAATGTGCTTGTCTGTTCCTCCTGGAATTCACACCCACCTCTGTCCACCCAGCACGACCTAGGTGTCCCCTCCAAGGAGAGGGAGAGGGAGAGGGCTGGGACCTATATGCATTAACTCCTGCCACATACAAGGCCCTACGGATGAGAAAACTGAGATTCAGAGCCAGGAAGTAATTTGCTCAAGGCCTCTAGCCAGCCTGACTCCAAACCCTCTGCAGCGCATTTCTGAAGCCTTTGAAATTCGCAGCCTATCCTTTTTCAGAGGCTCTTTCTGCCTGGCCTGTTTGTTCCAGCTTGACGCAGCTGTAACCCTGCTGTTCTGTGAATCCAAGCCCTTGTGTGGATACTATGCTTTCAGGTTGAGTGGTTTATTGCTCTGATAATAAGAGGTAGACTATTATTCGGAAAATTCAAAGGCTTCTTTTCATTCTTGCATTAGATAAAGACACTGCATTATCATTTTTAGCGGAAGCCTCAGAGGGAATTCCAAGCTGAGATGAGCAGGCCCATCTTCCAAGTCCTTCCTCCGCTGTTGGCTGAGTTTGTGGAAGTCACCTGCAATTGTTGGCACTGGTTGGTGTTTAGGGGTTACAGGGTGATCAACTATCCCATTTTTTTTCCCCCTTGGGACTCTCCCAGTTTTAACACTGAAAAGTCCTGCATTCCAGAAAAAAACATCAGTCCTGAGCAAACCAAAAGGTAAGTAACCCTAGTTAAAACCTCAGCTGGAAGCAGTGATAGAAAGACAAAAAGGGCTGGTAACCAGGAACTCAAGCAGAGGTTTGTTAAAAATTGGTTTACTGTCCTTAGGCATTTGAAGCCACTTTTATATTTTTCCTGGTGACAGGATGGGATCTTTTGAAGGTCCAAGAAAATAACCTAGAAGTCCATTAAATGGGGGCTAGTTAAATAAAATTTGGAAACTCTATCTCTAGAATATGGGACAGACTTAAAAACTAAGATAACAGATGTATATATACGACTATGTCGAATAATTTCCAAGACTGGAGAAAAATAAGTATAAGTCATTTGCATATGTACCCTATTTGTGGGAGGGTACTGTATTAATTTTATGTCACTGTGTAACAATGTTATCACACACTTAGTGACTAGAACAATGCACATTTATCATCTCACAGTTTTTGTGGGTCAGGCATCAGGGCTTGGCTTTGCTAGGCTCTCTCTAAAGCTACAACCCAGGTGGCAGGCAGGACTGTGTTCTCATCTGAAGGTGTGACTGGAGAAGGGTCTGCTTTCAAATTCACATGATTGTTGGCAGAATGCACGTCCTTGTGGTTGTAGGAGTGAGGGCTTTATTTCTCAATGACTATTGGGGGTTGGGGACCACTCTCAGCTCCTAGAGGCTGCCTGCAGTTTTTTTTGCCACATGGGGTTCCCTAGTATGGCTGTTTGCTTCCTCAAAGCCAGCAAGAGAGCAAGAAAGTCAAGCAAGATGAGTGCTCCAATCTATATAACATAATCATGCAATCAGGTGGAGACTGACTTTTCATTACTATTCACAGTTTAATTTTTTTTTTTTACCAAGTGCACAAATTACTTTTCATCTTGCTTTTCTTCCAGCATTTTAAAAATGATTCTATTGTCTTTTTTTATTGAAGTAAAGCTGACCTGCAACACCACTTTAGTTCCAGGTACACAGCAGTGATTCGATATTTCTAAACATTGCAAAATGATCACCATGATGAATCTAGTTACCGTCTGTCCCACACAAAGTTATCACAATATTATTGACGATATTCTCTTGCACTAAGAATGCAAGTTGATGTCCTTTTTCTGCTTAGGTTGCAAGTAGCTAATTCTCTTAAACCAGAGAGAGCAAAGGTTGATAGGAGATGTGAGGTTTTGGATACAAACTGGGTCACTTTTAAGGTTTACCACCCGATGTCTTATGGTATCCCCAAGTTAGTGTCACTCTTCCTGCATTTAAAAATATAATAAAAGCAATCAATTAACCAAACTAAATGCATAGAATTTGCAACTCTATGTTTCTCCCTGGTAACTTTTATTTTATCTTGCAGAGCTCCACAATTTTATTTATTTTTGCTGTCATTTTTTAGAGGAAAAAAAAGAGACACAATGGTGTCATAAATTAGCAAAATTTGAGATTTTCCCAGTTAGCTAAAATTTGTGAAAGTCTTTTTTGTTTGTTTGTTTTGCCTTTAAGAAAATGGCAATCTTTGGAAGTTACTTAATGGAAGAAATGCCTTTTTGTGTTTGATATTTACTTCTGTAGCTGTCACTGTTTATATATTTTTTAAAAGACACATTTACTTATTTAAACTTAAAGGAATCAGTTTCTTTAGAATGTGTGTAAACGATTAGGAAATTTCTTTTATGTGTTGGATGTTCCTGACAAAATTTTTGGTAGCAGCCCAAAGAGAGCTGTAGTCCCATTTATAATGGGAAAGGTGGTGTCACGTTGGTGAGTGAGGCCTATTGCTTTAAGTAGTAATGAGTTTTCTCTCGGGCCCATAGTGTAAAAGGGATTTTTAAGCATTGCAAAACAGAAACCACATAGACCTGTTATACTGCTTAAATCTGAGGTCTGACCCTGTATCCGGGGACTCACTGTATGGCTCTAAGAGTTTAGATATGGCTAAAACCTTCAAGGAAACTTGGTCACTAGGCTGGTCATTCTCATCCTCTAATACTGACCAATGATGGTTTTGTTTCGTTTGTTTCCATATTGGTTTATTTCTGGTATCATTGTGAATTCATGGATTTAAACATATTTACAGTGTGTTATGGACTGAATGTGTTTCCCCAACATTCATATGTTGAAATCCTACCCCCTAATGTGATAGTATTAAGAGGTGGAGCCTTTGGAGGGTAATTAGGACTAGATAAGGTCATGAGGGTAGAACCCTAATGAGTGGGATTTGTGTCCTTTTACGACTCACAAGAGAGCTTGCTTCCTCTCTCTGTCCTCCACCATGTTAAGACACAAGGAAAAGTTAGCTGTCTGCAACCCTGAAGAGGCTCTCCAGACCTGCCCATGCTGACCCCCAAATTTTGGATTTCCAGCCTCCAGAGCAGTGAGAAATTTCTGTTGTTTATAAGCTGCCCAGTCTATGGTATTTCTGTTACAGCAGCCGAGACGTACTAAGGTACTGTGTTTTAATCCTTTGTACTTATTAATGGACAAATTTTCTCACCTTTGGCTGGTAGGAGCCAGTTCAGACAGGCTCTTTCAGTGTGAAAAACATCCCCTGATCCCCTTCAGTATTTACAGACAACATTCTGGGTATAATTGTATCGTGGCAAATGGGCTGGGCATTGTTTCTAACCTTTTCAGTGGACACAGTAGGAAATAATATATTTTCCTTAAATAAAATATAAATAAATAAATAAATACTATGTTCAGGACAAAAAAATACAGCGTAATACAGTTATAGTTCAAATCTAAGCCTATAAAGTTTTCATTTAACCTCGTCAATTTTATATTTGTATATCCTTTCAACTCTGCTGAAAATCTCACGTAATTACTTATTTGATATTGTTCACAAAACATACAGAAAAATCTCGGAATAATCATATTAACATTTCCTCTAACAAAACAATTGCTGAAAACAGTGTAAGTTTTTTTTCCACAGTGCTTTTGCCTCTGCATCTATCCCACTAGGGCCAATCATTCTATTGTTTTTTAAAGTCACTTGGAATAACTCTTCTCGGTGTGGTTTTGTCACCAAATAGATACACAGTTAAGGTGGTCCATTTCATTTTACTTTCAATTCTAAGTGATTACCTTTTAATTTATTTAAATGTTGTTGAAACACACTATTTACATGGCTCCAAAGTAAAAACTACAACGTGAGATATGTTCAAAGCAGTCTCACTTATATGCTCCCTCTCCTCTCGTTCCCCTTAAATCAGTCTGGCCCTTGTACTCAGAATGGTCTCTTCAAAATACAAATGCTGTCACCCTGCCCCCCTCCCCTCCTGCTTGAGAACATTTGCTCACTGCTCCAGCCACTTCGCAAAGGCCAGCTGGCCTCTGCATGAGCGAGGCTTTGCCCACCTCTCCAGCCTCATGCTCCAACTAAAATGGAATTCATTCAGAGTCTTGAAAGTACCAACCTCAGTAGCACTTCTGGGCCTTTGCCAATCTCATTCCCTGTGTCTGAAACACTCCCATTGCCCAGAGTCTGTGTGTGGGTCTGCCTAAATCCTACTCACCCTCTGGTATCAGCCTATTCGCCACCATCTCCAGGAATCCTCTACCTGAATCAGGGTCCTCTTGTGTGTGCCCATGGCACTCCATACACGTAACGACCAACACACTGGTATGTATGTAATTGCCTACTAATGTGTCTGCATTCTCCGCTGAAATGTAAGCTCTGTTAGGAGAGAGACTTTGTCTTTTTGGCTCACCATGTTATCCCCAGAGTCGAAAATCTTTCCGGACTCTAGCCCACATGGTTTCTTTGTGTGTATCCAGGTACTTTTGTGCAGTCTACACACTGCACGAATAGCAGCCCTGCCTGGCATAAAGTATTTGCTCATTAAACAGCTGTTGAATTAATATTAATTATCCCTGGTTTTGACATTTACTTACTGATAGTTTTACTGCTAATCCTCTTTTTCTCTTTACATTTTTTTTTAGTGTTTTAGAGCATCCTTTAACAATGAAATTCCCTGAAGATGGTTATACTGCCATTTTCCAAACAACAAATTCAGGCTTGCGTATAACTTCATTTGGGAAGGCACACGGCTTACTCCCCACACCAAGATGCCCCCAATCTATCAAAAGAGGACATGTGCTTTTTATTTGAAATATGACTCCTGTTCTCAGCTCTTTGAAGAAACAAGTGGGTAGTATAGGAGAGGACACAGCTGGAACCATTACTGTTTGTTGTACAGATAGCAGGCCCTGAACTTCATCTATTCTAAAGTGTGGGGAAATTTGGAAGCATAAAGTTTACAATCACAACTGTGCAGCTTGAGCACCACTGTTTCTTTTATTAAAGCACGTCCTTGTGTCTAATCTGCCTTGTGGAACTCAAAACTGGGAGTTGGGTTGACCCTCTTCACGTACAGCAAAGCTTTAGAATAATTAAGGCAATAAGTCATTTAAGTACAAAGCCTCCTTTTTTTCCCACATTGTTGAAAGTATTGTCAAAATACCACTTTTTTTTTTTTTTTTTTTTTTTTGCGTACACGGGCCTCTCACTGTTGTGGCCTCTCCCGTTGCGGAGCACAGGCTCCGGATGCGCAGGCTCAGCGGCCATGGCTCACGGGCCCAGCCGCTCTGCGGCATGTGGGATCTTCCCGGACCAGGGCATGAACCCATGTCCCCTGCATCGGCAGGCGGACTCTCAACCACTGCGCCACCAGGGAAGCCCTCAAAATACCACTTTTATCATAATGAAGGCTCTTCAAAACCCCAAGATAATCATTTTGAATGCTTCCTCCCATGTTCCATCACAGCATAGTCTTGCACGACAATGAAAGTCATGCCACATTGTAAAGAAAGGACAGCTATTCTGTCTTCCCTGGGTAGGGCACATTTTACACCCTTTCTAGAAGATACTTCAAATCTGGAGATAGTGCACTGCTGAAGTATTTTTTGGAACAGTGTTTAAAGAACAGGAAGAAAGAGTTTAATTGCCTTACAGGGAGAATCTGGACTGAAACCTATCTCCTCTTCAAGAAATCTTTCCGAAGCTCCTTGTATTGCTTTCTAAAATATTTATGTGAGCAAATATCTTGACTTATCATAAAGAAAGTCTGGCATGACATAGTCAAACAAATTCATTTCTAAAAGAAGATAAACTCCCAGTGGATACTGAGGTGGCCAGCTGCCATTCAACAGTTAGATCTGTTAACAGTAGTAAGTAAATATTAGGGAAAGCAGTTTTCTCATTGACTTCAAGAACGGGCAAATACATGATCATGGAAATAATTCTCTGAAGAATAGATTTAAAGATTTGTGTTGAGAAAGACTAAAAGTGAGTCTTCCACATGGTACTGAAAGCAGGAGCAAAGCTTTGAGATTCCCCAGAAAATTCATTTTTCCTTTTCTGAACTTAGAAGATTTTATATAAAAAAAAAAAGAAACAATTTTTAACTGTATAATTGGTGTACAATATTAACTGTATAATTGATATACAGTAAACTACATATTTAACATGTACAACTTGATGAGTCTGGATATCTGTATATACCCATAAAACCATCACCACAGTCAAGGTAATAGATACAACCCACTCCTCCGAAGATTCGTCATGTACCTTTGGGGATTTTTTTGGTAAGAACACTCACCATAAAATCTATCAACTTAACAAATTGTTACATGTATTGTACCGTGTTGTTGACTATGGGCACTGTGCTGTACAGCAGATCTTTAGAACTATTCATCTTGCATAATTGAAACTTTATACCAACTGAACAACTATTCCCCATTTCCCTTTCTTCCTGGCCCCTGGTAACCGCCATTCTATTCTCTGCTTCTTTGAATTTGACTTACGTAGCTACTTCATAGAAGTGGAATCATACAGTATGTATCCTTTTGTGACTGCCTTATCTTATTCCAGGTTCATCCATGTTGTCACAACTGGCAGGGTTTCCTTATTTTTAAGGCTGAGAAATATTCCGTTGTGTGTATATATACCACATTTTTTTGTACCCATTCATATGTTGACGGGAATGTTGGCTATTTCCATAACTTGGCTATTGTGAACAGTACTGCAGTGACACAAGAATGCAGGTATGGCTTAGAGATCCTGATTTCAATTCTTTTTGGTATATACCCCAAATGGGGATGCTGGATCGTATGGTAGTTCTATTTTTAACTCTTTGAAGATAAAGATGTCCCAGAGGAAGTGAAGCTGGCAAAAAAAAAAACAAAAAACAAACCTTTACGTTAAAGGAAAACCCAGTGATATTTCATGACACTGAAGGCACAAAGAACACAATGTTGAAAAGTGAACCAGTCTTAGAAAGGAGTATGACAATTCAACAAGGTATGGAAAAGACGTTTTCTCCATGCATGTTGTAACTTCTACAATGAGAAGAAAGTAAGCTCTGTTCAAGTTGCTCTTGATACGTTTTTACAAAAACATGAAAAATTTTCATTGTCAATGTGTCTAGTGTTTTCATTTATAGTATACTAAATTCATACTATTTTACTATTCATATTTTCACTATTTCCCTTTATGTTTACAAGTGACATGGAGAGCTTTTAATGTTTCAACAAAAAGTATTAAAGATCAAGAAGGAATCATAATTTTCCCCATTGATTATTTTTTTAACATCTTTATTGGAGTATAATTGCTTTACAATATTGTGTTAGTTTCTACTGTATAACAAAGTGAATCAGCTATATGTACACACATATCCCCATATCCCCTCCCTCCTGCATCTCCCTCCCGCCTTCCCTATCCCACCCCTCTAGGTGGTCACAAAGTACCGAGCTGATCTCCCTGTGCTATGCGGCTGCTTCCCACTAGCTATCTACCTTACGTTTGGCAGTGTATATATGTCCATGCCACTCTCTCACATCTTCCCAGCTTACCCTTCCCCCTCTCTCTGTCCTCAAGTCCATTCTCTATGTCTGTGTCTTTATTCCTGTCCTGTCCCTAGGTTGTTCAAAACCATTTTGGTTTTTTTTTTTTTTAGATTCAATATATATGTGTTACCATACTGTATTTGTTTTTCTCTTTCTGGCTTACTTCACTCCATATGACAGTCTCTAGGTCCATCCACTTCACTACAAATAATTCAATTTCATTTCCTTTTATGGCTGAGTAACATTCCATTGTATATATGTGCCACATCTTCTTTATCCATTCATTGGTCGATGGACACTTAGGGTTGCTTCCATGTCCTGGCTACTGTAAATAGTGCTGCAACGAACATTGTGGTACATGACTCTTTTTGAATTATGTTTTCTCAGGGTATATGCCCAGTAGTGGGATTGCTGGGTCAGATGGTAGTTCTATTTTTAGTTTTTTAAGGACCCTCCATACTGTTCTCCATAGTGACTGTACCAATTTACATTTCTACCAACAGTGCAAGAGGATTCCCTTTTCTCCACACCCTCTCTAGCATTTATTGTTTCTAGATTTTTGATGATGGCCATTCTGACCAGTGTGAGGTGATACCTCATGGCAGGTTTGATTTGCATTTCTCTAATGATTAATGTTGTTGAGCATCCTTTCATGTGTTTTTTGGCAATCTGTATATCTTCTTTGGAGAAATGTCTATTTAGGTCTCCTGCCCATTTTTGGATTGGGTTGTTTGTTTTTTAGATATTGAGCTGCATGAGCTGCTTGTATATTTTGGGGATTAATCCTTTGTCAGTTGCTTCATTTGTAAATATTTTCTCCCATTCCGAGGGTTGCCTTTTCTTCTTGTTTATGGTTTCCTTTACTGTGCAAAAGCTTTGAAGTTTCATTAGGTCCCATTTGTTTACTTTTGTTTTTATTTCCATTTCTCTAGGAGGTGGGTCAAAAAGGATCTTGCTGTGATTTATGTCATAGAGTGTTCTGCCTGTGTTTT
Organism: Orcinus orca; assembly: GCF_937001465.1. Lineage (NCBI taxonomy): Eukaryota > Metazoa > Chordata > Mammalia > Artiodactyla > Delphinidae > Orcinus > Orcinus orca. Next base: position 13,053,281 of record NC_064576.1, on the reverse strand, counting down.
CTTCTAAGAGTTTAATAGTGTCTGGCCTTACATTTATGTCTTTAATCCATTTTGAGTTTATTTTTGTGTATGGTGTTAGGAAGTGTTCTAATTTCATTCTTTTACATGTAGCTGTCCAGTTTTCCCAGCACCATTTATTGAAGAGGCTGTCTTTTCTCCATTGTATATTCTTGCCTCCTTTATCAAAGATGAGGTGACCATATGTGGGTGGGTTTATCTCTGGGCTTCCTATCCTGTTCCATTGATCTATATTTCTGTTTTTGTACCAGTATCATAGTGTCTTGATTACTGTAGCTTTGTAGTATAGTCTGCAGTCAGGCAGCCTGTTTCCTCCAGCTCCATTTTTCTTTCTCAAGATTGCATTTGCTATTCAGGGTCTTTTGTGTTTCCATACGAATTGTGCAATTTTTTGTTCTAGTTCTGTGAAAAATGCCATTGGTAGTTTGATAGGGATTGCATTGAATCTGTAGATTTCTTTGGGTAGTACAATCATTTTCACAATGCTGATTCTTCCAATCCAAGAACATGGTATATCTCTCCATATGTTTGTATCATCTTTAATTTCTTTCATAAGTGTCATATAGTTTTCTGCCTAGAGGTCTTTTGTCTCCTTAGGTAGGTTTATTCCTAGGTATTCTATTCTTTTTGTTGCAATGGTAAATGGGAGTGTTTCCTTAATTTCTCTTTCAGAATTTTCATCATTAGTGTATAGGAATGCAAGAGATTTCTGTGCATTAATTTTGTATCCTGCTGCTTTACCAAATTCATGGATTAGCTTTAGTAGTTTTCTGGTAGCCTCTTTAGGATTCTCTATGTATAGTATCATGTCATCTGCAAACAGTAACAGTTTTACTTCTTCTGTTCTGATTTGGATTTCTTTTATTTCTTTTTCTTCTCTGATTGCTGTGGCTAAAACATCCAAACTCTGCTGAATAAGAGTGGTGAGAGTGGACAACCTTGTCTTGCTCCTGATCTTAGAGGAAGTGGTTTCAGTTTTTCACCATTGAGAATGATGGTGGCTGTGGGTTTGTCATATATGGCATTTATTATGCTGAGGTAAGTTCCCTCTATGCCTATTTTCTGGAGGGTTTTTAATCATAAATCAGTGTTGAAATTTGTTGAAACATTTTTCTGCATCTATTGAGATGATCATATCATCTTGGATTTATCCCTTGATCATTATGTAGTATCCTTCTTTGTCTCTTTTAAGAGTCTTTATTTTAAAGTCTATTTTGCCTGATATGAGAACTCTGCTCCTGCTTTCTTTTGATTTCCATTTGCATGGAATATCTTTTTCCATCCCCTCACTTGCAGTCTGTATGTGTCCCTAGGTCTGAAGTGGGTCTCCTGTAGACAGCATATATATGGGCCTTGTTTTTGTGTCCATTCAGCCAGTCTATGCCTTTTGGATGGAGCACATAATGCATTTACATTTTAGCTAATTATCAATATGTATGTTCCTATTACCATTTTCTTAATTGTTTGGGGTTTGTTTTTGTAGGTCTTTTCCTTCTCTTGTGTTTCGTGCCTAGAGAAGTTCCTTTAGCGTTTGTTGTAAAGCTGGTTTGGTGGTGCTGAATTTTCTTAGGTTTTGCTTGTCTGTAAAGGTTTTAATCTCTCTTTCGAATCTGAATGAGATCCTTGCTGGGTAGAGTAATCTTGGTTGTAGGTTTTTCCCTTTCATCATTTTAAATATGTCCTGCCACTCTTCTGACTTGCAGAGTTTCGAATTAAAGATCAGTTGTTAACCTTATGGAGATTCCCTTATATGTTATTTGTTGCTTTTCCCTTGCTGCTTTTAATATTTTTTCTTTGTATTTAATTTTTGACAGTTTGATTAATATGTGTCTTAGCATGTTTCTCCTTGGATTTATCCTGTATGGGATTCTCTGCGCTTCCTGGACTTGGTTGACTATTTCCTTTCCCATATTAGGGAAGTTTTCCACTATAATCTCTTCAAATATTTCTCAGTCCCTTTATTTTTTTTTTCTTCATCTGGGACCCCTATAATTCGAATCTTGGTGCATTTCATGTTGTCCCAGAGGTCTCTGAGCCTGTCTTCCAGTCTTTACATTCTTTTTTCTTTATTCTGCTCTGTGATAGTTGTTTCTACTATTTTATCTTCCAGGTCACTTATCCGTTCTTCTGCCTCAGTTATTCTGCTATTGATTCCTTCTAGAGAATTTTTACTTTCATTTATTGTGTTGTTCATCATTGTTTGTTTGCTCTTTAGTTCTTCTAGGTCCTTGTTAAACGTTTCTTGTATTTTCACCATTTTATTTCCAAAATTTTGGATCATCTTTACTATCATTACTCTGAATTCTTTTTCAGGTAGACTGCCTATTTCCTCTTCATTTGTTTGGTCTGGTGGGTTTTTACCTTGCTCCTTCATCTGCTGCATATTTCTCTGTCTTCTCATTTCACTTAACTTACTGTCTTTGGGGTCTCTTTTTTGCAGGCTGCAGGTTTGTAGTTTCTGTTGTTTTTGGTGTCTGGCCCAGTGGGTAAGGTTGGTTTGGTGGGTTGTGTAGGCTTCCTGGTGGAGGGGACTGGTGCCTGTTTTCTGGTGGATGAGGCTGGATCTTGTCTTTCTGGTGGTCAGCACCGCCCCTGGTGCTGTGTTTTGGTGTGTCTGTGAACTTATTATGATTTTAGGCAGCCTCTCTGCTAATGGTGGGGTTGTGTTCTTGTCTTGCTAGTTGTTTGGCATGGGGTGTCCAGCACTGGAGCTTGCTGGTTGTTAGTGGAGCTGGGTCTTAGTATTGAGACAGTGATCTCTGTGAGAGCTCTCGCCAATTGATATTACATGGGGCTGGGAGGTTTCTGGTGGTCCAATGTCCTGAACTCAGCTCTCCCATCTCAGAGGCTCAGGCCTGACACCTGGCCGGAGCACCAAGACCCTGCATCCTCACAGCTTGCTAGGTCCTCTGGTCTGTATATTCTCCTTTTCTCCAAATCGTATCACCAGTTGGACCTCTGTAAAAAACGAGTACTGAAACCGAGCAGGACCTGGTGTGTCTCCTGGGAACAGGAGAATTTCTGTTCACCTCTCTGATTATTAAAATCACTTTTCATGGTTTCAGTTTGCATCTGCAAAATGAGGACTACCTGTATTCATAGGAATTTCAAGTGTGAATGAGTGAGTAGGAAGGGTGCTTCAACCACGAAACTGAAACTTAGATGATTCAAACTATTGGGCACCTTTTTTCAATGTATGTCAAAGAAAAGTCTTTCAGGCTCCAACTACCTTACGAGTCCCATGGGAAAACCTGACAGCATGAGAACAGGAAGGTGTGAGAAGAATGCTAGCTTTGGAGAACCAGAAAGCTGAACTAAATGTTGGCTCTTTATCTTATTAATTCTATAGTCCTGAGCACTCATTCAATAGCTGGGGTTATTGAAATTGAATATGAAAAATACTGTGCAGAGTACCTGGCAGAGACTAGGGACCCAAAAAATGTTGCTATATTTTAACACAACCACATGAGAATCAAAACATAACATGCAATAGTAAAAATCCAGTGGAGGTAGTAGAGCCCTTTCCGCACCCAATCGAGGGCAGGAAGCTACCACTTATTAGGGGCTTAGTGTCAGGGTCTTTGACAGACTCACTCAATCAGTACAACAGCACAGCAAGGTATGGAGAGAACCCTTCCAAAGACAGCCTGCTGATTTCAGTGACTGTGGACCTTCTTGTGTAAGACATGGTCAACTCTGGGTGATGAAGTTTAGGCCAATAGTTAGGTTAAACTATGGGGCATCTTGGATTTTCTAATAAAAATTTCAGATATCCTAGAAAGAATTTTCAAACTCTAGGTTTTTTGTTTTATTTTGGGTTTTTTTTTGCATTTAATTATTTCCCTGATTCTGCATTCATAGAAAATGTACCTTAACATCTCTGTTTCTCATTTTGTTTGAGTACACTACAAAGAGAAGCAAATTTTAATAACTACTATTATTGTGTGTTTACATGTAATGAGGCTATTTCCATGTTTGCACAGATGGCCTGGAATAACTAAACGTCATTACAACCCGTTCTCGTAAACATGGAGCGTCTCTACTAGTTTCTTTGATCTCTATCAATACAATATTGTAATTTTGATATTTGTTTTTGTAATAAACTTTATGCTACACTGGAAATTTACTAGAATCTTTATTCATTCGTGTATTTTTCAGAGGGACATGGGAAAAAGATTTTGTGGTGGAATGCTCCCTCCTAGAGGTTGAATAGATAGATTTGGGTAGATCATTAGTTAGCTGGGATCTAAAAGAGAGTTGAGTAGGTGCAAAGTTGACCTTGGAAATAGTCTTGGTGCCTGTTTATCTCTTCAGCTTGTCTACTATCACTCCTCCACACATTTTTACTCTGTCCTGAGTTTACAATTCATTTTCTTAATGTATCATGTTCTCACTTGTATCTGTACCTCAAAACAGTGTAATAGTCCAAGAAAAAGATATGGAAGCCTGGACTATGGTGGTACAAGAGTGGATGGAGAGTAAGTATGCTTAAGAAAGGGGTTAAAGAACCAGAAGAACAGATCCTGGTACCCATCTAAATACTTTACAATGATATAAAAGACCCTGTGCTATCTGCTCCTACATCATTTTCTCGCACTGTCACAGGAAATGTGAAATCCAGGCACCCTCCATGCCCTACAGTTTTCCACTTGTTCTGTACGTATTCACCTCCAGATGGCTCTATTTGCCTGGTATGATTTCCTCCCCAGTCTTGCCTCCTTCATTTTCCAGGGTAAATGTTGCCTTACCCAGCTTTCCCTAGTAGAATTAAGCACTTTCACCTAGTTATTCAAAAGGCCTGTTAAATATATTTCAGTTATGATACAACAGGGTAAAAAAAAAATTATTATTGCTTTGCTGTTGGCACCAGAGTTTCTGTTTGGGAAAGAAGTGTTTTTATTTAGGAAAATGCACTGAAAAGCTGAAGCTAACAGAAAGTAAGGCCCCGGAGGGGACGGGTTAGCAAAAGCAACACAGAGACAGTGACCCTAAAAAGACATATAGAGCTGGGAGAGAACAGAGGGGAGAGAGGTCAAAGGTGGGCTGAAGAGATAAAGGGAGTATGGTGAGAAGTGGAGATGGACATCGCCAGAATCGGCAGAGAGACTCTTATGAAAGAGGAATCTTACGTTCAATTTAAATTCATCTACCGTGTGGTCAGGAGACGTAACCCCACCATGGCATTCTCCACTTCTCCCCAGTGAAAAATCTCTTCCCTCTGGTGGTAGCATCATATGATTGGAACTTTTGGAGTATGAAGGAGACAGATCTGTGACCCGTATTTCAGTTGATGCCAAGATTGAGAGAAAGGGATGGAGATCAAAGAAGACAGAAGAAAAAAGAATTCCAGAGAAAGTGAGTTACCAGAATTGGCAAGGAAATTTAGAAAAAGAAACAGAAATACCGTCTTTCCCCCATTCCAGATCCTTGCCTCCCTTCCCCACTGTGAACCATATACCAGTAATTTCCCCACCTGTAAAATTAGGGGGATAAACTAGGTGGTCCCTCCGGGCCTCTCCAGCTTTGATATTCTATGAATCTAAGCTTTTCACCAAGCTTACGGAAATTAATAAAAGTTATGTCCTGTTGTGGAAGGATATTGCGTGCTACGAATGAGCTTGATTAGGCTCTGGAGATGACACAAATAATGACAGTCGTTTAATGCCTAGGTGAGTAAAAAAAAGCAAATTAAGAGACATATGCTCATGGCACCAAACAATGGCTTGTTCTGATTCATCTGGCAGTTGTGTTGCATCTGTTCTAAAAATTATGATGTGTTTTGAAATTACTACTTGGGGGTATATACAATGTGTGCAGACATTTATGTAATTATGTGATTAAAAAACTTTCCAGTGTCTGTGGACACAAACATGCCAATATAAGCAAAAAATATCAACATCCCATTCTCTCCATATCTGGCAGTTTAAAGGTGGTCAACACGAGCTATCGAGTGGCAAATGACAATGAAGGCTCAGTCCAATCAATTGATTAAAATGCAATTATTTGGAAGGAAAATATTAAATTGTTTCTGTTTATCTGCTAGAGACGATTATCTGATTGTGTTTAAGAAACTCCAGTCACGAAGAGCTATCTTTTTGAAGAACAGGAGTGGGTTGGTTGTTTCGAACCTATTTAAACTATGGTAGCTCTGCCTGTTTTGAAGTGGGGAGACTGAGGCAAGGTGAGAGAAGGCATGGTTGTTACTTCTAAAATGGGCAAATATTGATGCCTTTAAGTCAATTTGCCGTTAGTCATATATTAACTGGATGCACATAGAACCAGTGGAGTCCTGGACAGAGTTCCTCAGGAACCATCATAGAATCTTTGGCACCATGTGTAGAAGTTAAGCCCACAGACACTGGGTTCAAGCCTGGACTCCAACATTTATTGGTTGTGTGATCTCAGTTGCTATCTGCACTTCAGTTTATTAATATGAAAAATTATATATATAATATAATATATAGCTATATATTATAATATTATTATAACTATATATATATATATAATATATAACTCCTAACTCTTGGGTTTGTTGTGGGGATTACGTGAATTAATACAGATGAAGTATGTAGAGCCATGCCTAACACATAGCAAGCACTACATAAATGTAAGCTATAATTTTTGTTAGAAGATTTTGTCATGAGGAGAAATTTAGAAAGAGTATTGATTAGGAAAGAGATAAGCAAGTGTCCTTTGTTACACAATTAGAGACAATATGATGCAATGGTAGGATGGACACAAGGCACCTGGGTAAACAGAGAAGCTACTACATATTTCTTGCCTACTATATTCCAGACACCAGGCTAGGCACCTTACCTGTGGCAACTCATATAAGCCTTCTAACAATCGGAGAAATAGTTATTATTATCTGCAACTTACAGGTGAAGTGACGGGTGGCTCAGGGATGTTAAGTTACTTAGCGGAGAGCACAGAGCTCAGAAATGGGTGAGTCATGATGGGACCACCCTGTGGTCTTTGCACTACAGCAGGGCACCTGCCTAAAAGCAGACATGAAGGTTGTGGCCACTAAGGCCAGCTGTTCAAAGCAGAGGCCTTTAAACTCTTTGGTCTCAGGACCATTTTACACTCATAAAAAAAGTACTGAGTACTTAAAGAGCTTTGGTTATGTAGATAATATCTTTCAATATGTAGAAGATTAGAAATTAAAACTGAAAAAAATTTTATTTATTAATTTAAAATGACAACAATAAACCCATCACATATTGACACAGATAATGTATATTTCTGAAAAATAACTATGTTTACCAAAGCAGAAAGTATTTGTGAGAAGGGTGGCATTGTTTTACAGTTTTTTTTCTGACCTCCTTAATGTCTAAAGTATTACCTGAAAGAAATGATTAAAAAATTTCAGGCTGTTGCTCAGATACACTTGGTAAGCAAATGGCCTGAATTCATGATTTGACTAAATATAAAACCTACATTTTAAACTATTTCACTCGTGGCAGGATGTACATAAATAGGCAAATTATGCCAATTCAAGCAGTGCTGCGTGAGCACTTCCTCAGTATTTTCCGGTTGAGGAGTTTCTTTAGGTTTGATCAAAGTCATAGAACTCTTCATTAAAATTAATTAAATTAATAAAAACTATTAAATAAAAGGGCTAATAAAAATTCTTAATGGGAGGAAACTTACCTTTAGAGAAAGAGTCAACACTGCACGGTATCAGTCCTATTACGGTTTCTGAACTTCCTGGTGAGAGCAAATTTTATACAATCCTATGTATAAGGAAAGGCCTAGAAAAGGAAGAGGAAAAAGGGGGAATGAGAGAAAGGAGGAGGTGAGCTGTTAAGCTGGAGACACCAGTGGCTGAATTTGCCTTCTTCCTATCGCTCCAAACAACTCCACCCAGGTGACCAGGAACCTGAAAAATCATGGAAGATTTCCTTTTCACATGAAGAACACTGTTGAGATTTGTTTCCTTGAAATTAACTATTTGAAGTACTACAGTATAGTTTAAGGTATCCAATCTGGATGAAAAAGTGTACAGATAACAAGAGCTAACATGATTGTAGCACTCACTGTGATATGAGGAAATCTTCTTAACCAGGGATCCAAGTAGCTAGCATGGGACACCTGAATGACAAGGGTGTACAGACCACTTCATTTCTACATTTCATTCGTACAATAATAAGTGCTAATGGGCAATAAAGTAATATAATTGTAGAATATAATAAAATAAAATAATGGGCGATAAAAATGCTAGCAAAACATATTTATCCATTTATCCAGTTCGATCAGTGGTTAACATTTGTAGATTCTGAGATAAATTATTTGAGTTCCACTCCATTTCCACCATTTACTACTTCTATGACCTTGGATGAGTCTCCTAAACTCTCTGTGCTTCAATTCTATCTATAAAATGGGGACATTGATAATAATGACTAATTCACAGGGTTATTGTAAGGAATAAATGAGTTAATATATGTAAGGTGCTTACAATCAAGCATTATAAAGAATTTGCTTTCACCATCACCATCATCATCATCATTGCCATCATCATATGGTTTAATGGTTTCTCTTAATTCTGATTTGAAATGTCTCCACCATAGCACAGCCAAGGCAAGTATACCGTAGATAAGTGCGAGGACCGCCTCGCAAGGAGAGAGCTTAATTCTCACAGTTTCTGCTCACTCGGGATCCCTATGACCCCCAAGGGAATTTGGATGAGATTCCACTGAATTCTTTGGTCTAGAAACTGTACCTGTTGCTAGAGATGAGAGTGTCACCCAAAAGCTCCCATTGGCCCTTCATCTACATCTCTTTTCACAACGATAAAAGAGAACAGCAGTGTCCATGTTGAAACGTTATCAACATAAGCTCTATTACAATGAGTTATCTCATTTGGTTCATTCTTCACGCTTCCTTTTCCTTCGAATCTGCCACAAGCTCCATTTAACCAAATAACTCACAAGATAATTTTTTACTCTTTCTTGACAATTTCTCCCTTGACTTCTTCCTGCAGGTTTAAAACGAATGACGTTCTGTTGGAATAAACAAAATTTCCTTCCGCGTCTCCTTCCAGCCCACGTACTCTTCTCCATCCTTTCCCAGGCAGGTGTGGTCCCCGGGAAGGCTCACGTCTTCCTTGTGCATCAATGTTTATTAAGAGTTAGCTGGTAGTCCCCAGTGGTTTTGGTAATATGGAGATAATTGGTACTTCAGCAGACACAGGAGGAATGTGGCTGGCAAAGGAAGTTGTAGTGTGACCTAATAATTCATTTTTATCGCAAAGCAGGACTCCAAAGCTGATATGCATTTCTTACATTCTGGAGAGAGACCCACAGACAAGACAAACATCACCAACAGCCACCATCACCTATGCATCACAACGCAAACCAGGGCCAAAAACCAACCAGTGGAAGGATTAGCCAGCCACGTGATCATGACCTTATAGCCCAGTGAGCCCAGGGCACGATCAAATTCCTAAAAGAGAGGATCATACTATTTCCCAAACAAAATCTCCACACACTAGACCCCATCTTTTCTGGAGCAGGACTCCTTTGGAATCTTTTCGAAGCAGAGTAAGTTAGGCAAGTGTTGGTTTTGTAAGCCAAAGATGCTGTCATCTTTAATAGCCACTACGTTACTTTTTACAAAGGACCTTTCTGGATGAAATTCTTTTGAAAAAGACACTGATGTCTGTGGGTTAATCTAAATTGTAAGGTAGGTTAGAAATTGCTTCACATCAATGGGAAAATAGGTACATGTACTGATTTTGCTTATTTAATTCATATTCCAAAAGGAGAATCAGATTTTATAGGAAGAGATTGTATCTTTTAAAAAATTATTTATTTATTTATTTTTGGCTGCACTGGGTCTTCGTTGCTGTGCGCGGGGTTTCTCTAGTTGTGGCGAGCCGGGGCTACTCTTCCTTGCGGTGCACAGGCTTCTCGCTGCGGTGGCTTCTCTTGTTGCGGAGCACGGGCTCTAGGCACGCCGGCTTCAGTAGTTGTGGCACGCGGGCTCAGTAGTTGTGGTGCACGGGCTTAGTTGCTCTGCAGCATGTGGGATTTTCCCAGACCAGGGCTCGAACCCGTGTCCCTTGCATTGGCAGGCGGATTCTTAGCCACTGCGCCACCAGGGAAGTCCAGAAGGGATTGCTTTTTAAAAATGCATCCTCACTTTGCCTTTCCCAGCTGTACCTGGCTAAGAGAACATTTCAAGCGTTTCATGTTTTCAGGTACTGATTGTTTTCTCTGAGGCACTTTTATTTCTAATAAGGTTTTCTATGCCCTCTAGTGGTTAGTGTTTTGTTTCTGGCATTGGAAGCAAGGTCATGTGCAATTAGGTAGCAAAATTTCACCTGAGGGGGATTGCTGTGCACTCACTGTAGTACTGGAAGTGGTTTCTGGGGATGTCTTCTCTGAGAGAGGGGGATTCTCGGACGACGTTACCTCCCATTCCACAAAGACAGTTTCAGACTTTGCTTTATTTTTCCAACCTCTTTTCCTGTGCTTCCCAACATGGAGCTCTTTGAAGTTCTGTCCCATTTACAGTATGCTTGATAGTTTATTATGAGAATTGGTTATTTCTTTTGAAAGTTAACAAAGAAGAGCCTATTTCTGTCCTTAAATTCTGGATCCTAGAGAAGAAGCTTCAAAATTCACTCCTGGAGAAATGGGAAGAGTCGTGTCAGTTTTTAAAGCCACTGGGTAGAGCCGTATGGCATTTGCTGGGGCCCTTCTTCCTGTCCAGTGAACCCTGTAGAAATGAGGCTATTCTCATGGTTGGGCTTTCAGAAAGCCAAGGTGATTTGGAAAATATATTCTGAGAGGTAACAGCTGCGGCTGTGTGGTTCAAGGAAGATTTAGGGCTGCCAGGCCCTCATCATGCCTTCTGTAAATTTTGATCCCTAGTAATTATTAGAAATGACACCAACTCTTCTTAATTAACCCCTCTGACATAAACAGAAGGTATGCTTCCTCTGTGAGTTTCCTCCAGAGGATAGCATGTAGGGATGGAAAAGATTTCATTGCTCTACCCTCACACCCCTTTATCTACCAATCCTCGAAAGATTAAAATAATGATGTGGATTTGTTCAGATTGGCATTTCACGTTAATCAAAGAAGTAATGCTATCCACTGCTTGTACAGTGATGAAACAGAAGACCGTTTCTAAATATGTGGGCAGGAGGAAGAAGCAAGATCATATGTTACAGAATGTGTCCAATACGATTAAGGTGGGACCACCAAGACCATCTTTTCCGTAATTCTTACAGTGTAATTTCAAAAGATTATTGTTTAAAATGTTTAATTGTGAAATAGATCTCTCGCTCTCTCTCTCTCTCTCTCACACACACACACACACACGAGTTTACTATTGAATAATGAAAAAGCAAACACCCTTGTATGCACTACCTTTAAGATGTAATGCCAAACTGTTTTACAAATTAGTGTGTAAATGTCCTTTCCTAACAGTACTGTCAGAGAATTCACTTCACTACATCTCCTTACTGATACTTCTTATTATCCAACTTTTAAACACTTACCCATCAGATAGAAGTAAGATGGCAACTCACTGCAGTTCAATTTTGCATTCCTCTGAGTTCTAGCGAGTTAAAGAGCTTTCCATATATCTGTTGGCCGTTCATGCTATGTCTTCTGGAAATAGCTATCTATGCATTTTTACTTATTGTTTCTACTGAATTATCTTTTATTCACTTGTAAGAGTTTTTAATATATTTTGGATATGTAGGGTCAGCTGTTAATATAGCCAAAGTCTTTGGCAGACAGCCTTCAAAGACAGTTTGAGACTTGTCTTTTTGCTCTCTTTATGGTGTATTTTGATGAACAGAAGCTCTTAATTTTGTATGTAGTTGAATTTATCATTTTATTTATGGTTTGTATTTTTTTGTGGCTTATTTAAAAATCCTGCTCTTCCTCAAATTTTAAAGATAGGCTCCAAATCTGCTAAGGTGTTTCTGTATTGTCTTTCATATTTGTGGCAAAGAAAGTTAACTGCCGGCCAAGATTCCATGCCCCTGCCCCTCTCCAGAGGATAGAATTGTTGTTGGGAAACAGCTGCTCAGTCAGCAATTGGTTAATCCATTTCTGCATCTAGATGGAGCCATATGGGACTTCCCTGACAGTCCAGTGGTTAAGACTCCACATTTCCACTGCAGAGGGTCTGGGTTCGATCCCTGGCTGGGGAACTAAGATCCCATGAGCTGAGCAGTATAGCCGAAGGAAAAAAAAAAAAAAGAACCAGTGATAGATGGACCCACATGACTAATTCTTGCCAATGGATTGTGTGTAGAAGTGGTGTGGTACTTACATAAGAAGTGTGTGCCGGGCTTCCCTGGTGGCGCAGTGGTTGAGAGTCCGCCTGCCGATGCAGGGGACGTGGGTTCGTGCCCCGGTCCGGGAAGATCCCACATGCCGCGGAGCGGCTGGGCCCGTGAGCCATGGCCGCTGAGCCTGCGCGTCCGGAGCCTGTGCTCCGCAACGGGAGAGGCCACAGCAGTAAGAGGCCCGCGTACCGCAAAAAAAAAAAAAAAAAAAAATTGTGTGCCTTCTCTCTTTCCTCATCCACAGAGATGCAAGGACTCTGGATTTGGTGAAGCCACAGGTGGAAAGAACATAGATGTTTGAATCACTGCACGTAGGTAAATAGCCTGCCAACCAGGAACCCCTATGTTGGGCAGTCGTTTGAGCAAGAAAAGAATTCTATTCCGTGAGCCGCTACGCTGAGGGGCCATTTTGTTTCATCGGCTACTATTACCCTAACTGATACAGAAATTAGTATCTTGAAGTGGGAAGCTGCCTTAACAGATTCTAAAATGTGCAGCATTGGCACTGTGGATGGGTGGCAGGCAGCAAGGAAAAATAACGCAAGACAGAAGTATAGAGCTTTTTTTTATGGCAGCATAAAAATTTGCCTGCTGTAATTTTTAAAGCAGATTAAGTGCCTAACGGATGTATAGCTCTGCAAGAACTATCTGGAAAGAGCTAGAAATGTTAGTGCATATGTTGGTTTCTACTCACTGCTTATAGCAAGGTGTAAAAAGGAAAAGATGAGTCCCAGCAAGAAGTGGTTGGCTTGGGAGCAGAGATGGAAAGGAATGGAAAGAGTCCAGAACTATAGAGTTACAAGAATTGGCAAAGCTGACTGTTTCTGCACTTTAAACCAGGATTTAAAAATTAGAATGAAAAGAACTTTGAGCAACAAAAGTCCACTAGGAATTCTCAGTTACATGAAGGGATTTGATCTCGTGCCAAAGAACTGATTAAGGTTACTTTTTTCCGACTCAAGGTTGGTTCTTTTATGAGGTGGCCCCGAGGCACCTCCCACTGCAGTGAAAGACACAATCATGGGAGGTGGGGAGCAGAAAGCAAACATACGAATCAGGGTGAGAATTGTGTCTGGGAAAGCACTAACGTGGTTATCCACACATGGGATTTACTGGAAGCAAATAGATGTGAAGTCTGCTAAGCATCTGTGAGAACTGTCTTGCTAAATAAAATGCAGTCTGGCTTTAAAAAGCCTGTGACTATAAAATAGCCCTCATGTGTCCAAACTTGTCCCAGTGGGAAGCTGGTAGTGAAAATGGTCTGCCCTCAAAGAGGACATATTCCTCAGCCCGTTTCAGATGGAGACTTAGGGCACTGGTTTCTCCCAAAGTGTGGTCCCCAAACAAGCAGCCTCGCCATCACCCAGGAACTTGTTAGAAATACAAATTATCCGGAAATTCTAGGGATGGTGCCCACCAATCTGTGTTGTAACAAGCCCTCCAGGGGACTCTGATGCTTGCTAAACCTGGAAACCACTGCCTTAGAGGAGAATCAAATAGAATTTCCAGGACAGTGGGGAACAGTGGAAAGGAAGTTGCTTCTAAAGAGAAGAATTGAGTTTTCATCAAGCAGTGTCCACCACAGTAAGGCACAGGGCCTTTACAACGTATCCACGGCAGGATTTCAGAATTCTTATGACTATTGTCTCTATCCTTTCCTTTTTCTGAAGGAGCTTTTATATTGAAGTTATCTTTCATTTGCTCTGTCTTTATGTATTAAGGTTGGGACAGTTGCCAGATAACTAGCCTTTTAATTCCTAAATAGATAATGAGGATCTACAACCAGACCATTTGGAAAAGAGCTGTGATCAGTTACTGCCAATGGAATGTGAGAAAGGTGGTTAGAAAAGGGGAGTTGAGAAGAAGACCCCAAAGCCCTAGGCAGTGCAGAAGTAATGAGTTGAAAGGCATTTGGGTCCCTGAATCACTGTGTGGACATTAGCTGACCAGGAACACCTATAATGAATTTTTACATGAGTAATGAACTTCTATTGTATTGGGACAATTTCTATTGCTTTCATTGTTACAAGTATGTTTCATTTTTTTATTCCTTTGTAAGTTAGTAAGTTGTTTTATATTGTAGATGTGTCTCTTTAAAAGAGCAGAGAGGGACATCCCTGGCAGTCCAGTGGTTAAGACTCTGTGATTCCAATGCAGGGGGCATGGGTTTGATCCTCGGTCAGGGAACTAAGATCCCACATGCTGCACGGCATGGCCAAATAAATTAACTTATTAATTAAAATAAAATAAATAAATAGAAGAGAATAGATTATAGTAAAGCGTGGTCTGAAAATCTACACATTAGATTGGAATATGTAGTTTTTTCACATTTATTGTGATTATTGACATATTTGTTTTTCCATTGTATTTTATGGCCTTATTTGTCCCCCTTTTCTGTTTCTTCTTCCTCCCTCTTTCTTGATTTCATTTGGATTAATTGATATCTATCTATCATCTTTTATAACTTCCAGGTGAACAGAATTGAATTAATCATATCCTTGGTTTAGAAGGATATGATTTAGATTGTCATCACTGTTCTATACAAAGCCTTCCTTTCTATAATCTATCGGTTTGCTTGTCAATTAATACAATAAACATGTGACCTCATTACCCAACTGCTTTTGTTATTTTCCCCAGCCTCTTTGGCATCATCTTCTGAAAATCTGCTCAGATACATATTGGGCCTTCTCACCTTCTCCTCGAGGCCAAACTCTTTCAAATTTTTCATTTCCTTGCTGCTTTGGGTTGCATTCCAGATAGTTTTTTTCTTATTTCATGTCCAATTTATTAATTTTCTTTTTCTGTGTCAGGTCTCCTGTTTTACCTATCCATCAAAATTTTTATTTTTATTTATTTACTTTTTGCGGTACGCGGGCCTCTCACTGCTGTGGCCTCTCCCGTTGCGGAGCACAAGCTCCGGACGCGCAGGCTCAGCGGCCATGTCTCACGGGCCCAGCCGCTCCGTGGTATGTGGGATCTTCCCGGACTGGGGCATGAACCCGTATCCCCTGCATCGGCAGGCGGACTCTCAACCACTGCCCCACCAGGGAAGCCCTAAAATTTTTATTTTAATTGGTTATGTTTGTTAGTTCTAGAAGTCTGGGGAGTTTTTGCTTTATAATATTATAGTCTCACTTCCATCTCTCTTCTTCTCAAGACTCAATTTTTTACAGAAAATAAACATTCCATCTTGCAATTAATGTCTGATATTTCCCACATATGAAATCTTTGACAGTCTGCTTCTTCTGTCCTCTAATTCTGATGTATTTCGCCCATTGTGCCTTTTTGTTGACACCTCCTGTGATTTATTTTTACATGTGCTTCTCATTTTCCTTGGAAATTTTACCAATAGGAATTCTTGGAGACCTAGGTTAAAGTCGTGTTCCCTGAGAGAGTTGTTGCATATGCTTCTGCCAGTTGCCTGGTAGTCCTACCCTTCTGGAAATTACTTTAAATTTAATTCTCCACTTGAACTTCAGTTTTAACATGCAGGTAACAAATTTACATGAGCGCTTGATGCTGACGATGATTTCTCAGGGGCAAATTCATTTTCCTTCCATCCAGTGTCAAAGTAAATGCAGACTATTTTACATGCTGTTCCTTTCTGCTTTGTAGTCTTATTTATTTATTTATTCATTTTATTATTATTTTTTTTTTGCGGTACGCGGGACTCTCACTGTTGCGGCCTCTCCCGTTGCGGAGCACAGGCTCCGAACGCCCATGCTCAGCGGCCATGGCCCACGGGCGCAGCCGTTCCGCGGCATGCGGGATCCCCCCAGACCGGGGCACGAACCCGCGTCCCCTGCATCGGCAGGCGGAGTCTCAACCACTGCGCCACCAGGGAAGCCCTGTAGTCTTATTTAATATTCCCCCTAACACTGATGTGCAGAATTTTGCAAAGATCTCCTATTAGAACCCCTACCTTTTTGAGCTCCATACATTATGTCCTCTCTTTTATACTCAGGATGAGCATGTATCATTCCATGCACTTTTAAGAATGAAAGTGGGTTCAGTGTATGATTACACCTGAGCAGCAGAAGCTAACTAGTACTGTCCTGGGTAAATCAGGAGGTCTGATCACCCTACTCTTCCCAACACGGATTTCTTAGGCTCAAAAACTTAGCCTCAAAAGCAGATACTATTTTGCAGATACTATTTGGAAAATTGCTGCTTTTGCTGCCTGCCAACTTCTAGTTTTCCATTTTTATATTTAATTTTTCTTTAGTTTCGTACCAGCTCAGTGAGCATTTTATAGGTGTTTATGAAAATATTTTATTTAGCCATTTTCACCAGTTCCAATTGGAAGGTTGTGCAGTAGATTTAATCTACTATGTTACCAGAAACAGAAGTCTTTTCCCTTTGCCTTCAAAGGCAACCCAAAGGCTCAATTTAAGCATGAATTTCCTATATCCAGAAATTGGTTGAGTAAGAATAGAGATTAAAAAGCAGGTATTTCGCATTCTAAAAGAGGCTTGTGCTTCTTGTTGTTCTATATTCATGCCTTCTAGCATATTGCTAAGAGCTGGAAACACGATGTGACCTTGCGCTGGAGGAGTTAATAATCTCACTGGGGAGAAAAAGAACACATGGACACGGAAGAGTGATAATCCAAGTCCTATAAGACAAAGTGCCTAAAGGGCTTCATGAATAAGAAAAAGAATTTGCAGGACTGACTATCTTAGAATGAGTGGTTAGAAAAAATTCACAAAAGCTGAATTTCAGCAGTCCTTTCATGAATGGTTAGAAGAAATATTTTTTAATTGGAGTATAGTTGCTTTACGATGCTGTGTCAGTTCCTGCTATACAACGAAGCAAATCAACTCTATGTATACAGATATCCCCTGCCTCTTGGACCTCCCTCCCACCCCCCCATCCCACCCATCAAGGTCATCACAAAGCACCGAACTGAGCTCCCTGTGCTATACAGCACGGTCCCACTAGCTATCTGTTTTACACCTGGTAGTGTATATATGTCAAACGTAATCTCCCAATTCATCCCATCCCCCCTTCCCCTCCTGTGTCCACACGTCCATTTTCTGTGTCTGCATCTCTATTCCTTCCCTGCAGATTGGTTCATCTGTACCATTTTTCTAGATTCCACAAATATTTAATATACAATATTTGTTTTTCTCTTTCTGACTTACTTCACTCCGTATGACAGACTCTAGCTCCATCCACATCTCTACAAATGACCCAATTTCATTCCTTTTTATGGCTGAGTAATATTCTATTGTATATATATACCAATGTTCGTTGCAGCAGTATTTACAATATCTAGGACATGGAAGCAACCTAAATGTCCATTGACAGATGAATAGATAAAGAAGATGTGGTATATATATACAGTGAATGGTTAAAATTTGAATAGAAGCTTTAAGATTGGCCTTGTTTGAATTCTTTAATATGAATAATATTCAGATTTGCCCCGGAGTTCAGAGAAAAAACCAGCACTATTATTCAAACTGTTAGATGTGTTATGTGAATCAGAAATGTTTTGCAAAGTGGAGGTAGCTTATTAGATACCAAGGGCAACATTTGTGGTGCATATGTAGATTTTTTCTTGGCTTTGTGATGTAAGATTAAGATATTTAAAATGTTGCCTTCCCCCCCCCCCAAAAAATGTTGCCTCCGATAATGGGATAACATTAAGTATTTAATACCAAATACTGTGGTGTTGTTCATCTCCTAGGTGGATTTAAACAGATAAATGGGACATTTAACCATGTACAATTAGCACCCTAGGAAATTTCTGTGGATTTGCCACTTAGAACACACTTTAGGGTTATTGGTGAGAGGGATTTAGATAATTATGTATGTTCCTGAAATGCTCCCTTTGGGTTGAGCTCTTTAGATATAACTAGAATAATGATAAACTATAATGGTGAAAAGAACTTGATAAACTTTTCATTGAGATTTGCTTGCAGCATGACAAATACTCAACCTAAAAGGCACATAAATACACATAAATACATAAATACTCAACCTAAAAGGCACATATGAATAACACAGTTGGTTTGCAAGATTGTAGTATCTTTGAAAGCAGAATTGTTTATTACTAAGGTTTATATATCCAGGGTATAGCACAGTACTTTGCACATAGTAGGGCTTTAGAAGATGCTGGTGTTAGTTAACCTGAATAGAAATTTAAAATAATCCTAAACAAGTAGGCTGTGCATTCTTCTGTTCTTTAAATCCCTGCATTCAACGAGCAAAGATATAAACTGAATAGAGAATATTTTATGCATCTATATTTACTTTTCAAATGTTTGTGGAAGGTACTGTGATTAATCCAAAAAGCCTCATTTAGGAGTATTAATGTAGTGTTAGCAAGCATTTCCAAAAAGAAAAACAATATGATCGGGCTATGGGCACATTCCCAAATCATGGAGAACAAATTATATGCTATTACGTTATCATATAACATATACTCCTATACGTGTCATATAATATGCAATCATAGAGACAAAATAAGAATAAGGAAACAGAGCAACTCCAAGAAACTCAGTGGTTTAAGTGCACCTTGAAAAATCCCACTTTCCTAAACTCAAATGCACACAAAATAATAAAAATCAGAGAATGCTTCACCTGCACTGAAATCAGGAAACAACTCTGGCATCATACTACCAGCCTCTAAGACTTTCTTCTAGATACCCAACAGTTAGGATAGATTGAAAGAAGATGCCAGGAATTCCCCCAACTCCCCGGTGCAAAGGTGCAAAGGACGTGTCAAGTTGTAGGCAGTTAGTGGAGGGCATTTGGAATAACCTCGCTCATCTCCTTCAGTTTAGTATACAAGAGCTCTTTTTTGTTCTTTGAATGATCATTCCTTTAGAACCTCCTGGCTTGTTTCAAGGATGTTTCTGAGAGTATTAATTATAGGTTTTTTGACATTGTCCTCGTGTCAAGAATCTTTCTGGTTCAACCTCAAATGCTTAGCATTCTCTTGGTGTGGAAAAGGCAGGAAGCATTCCATGTGGGTCCTGCTCCCTCAGCTGCTGTAGACTATAGTAGGACATAAGGGAGAGGTTCTCTTGCTGTTGACAAAATACAACTGGGCAAAGTATATGCACTCAGCGTTTTCAGGCGTGGGACAACAGACAAAGCAAGACTGTGAGCCCCACAATCACCCCAGCGCGCCGTTTAGGCTTAATTTCCTGACCGTGGTGTAGAGATCTGGAGTCTAACCAGAGCACAGTGGTCCCACTGAGCCGAGGAGGCAGAGGGCACAGTCTGACATTGCCAGCGTGTCTAAAGTGTTTGAAGCAGAGCACCAGTGATAGAGAGAGGAGGGGCAGAAATATACGGAGATTCCCTGTGACTCCTGGACCAAGGGCCGTGCTTGCATGGAGAACCTTCTTGAGATTAACCACAAAGAGGCTGTTATGGCATCAGAGATACTAGTGGTCAACATTGGTGTTCATGCCCAACTAGAGAGGAAAAACCTCCTAACGCCCCGTGAACTCATTTTGCAGAGACAACAGAAAACTGTACCTTAGGAATAAAGACCACACCTTAGAGTAAGGTCTACTCTAGACATGCTTTGAAAAAAACTCTAAAACCAAGTCTGGACAAAACCATAGGAAAAACAGAATTTGGCAATTGGGTCCTGCTTCTTAAAAGGGCTTGGAAGGGCTTCCCTGGTGGCGCAATGGTTGAGAGTCCGCCTGCCGATGCAGGGGACGCGGGTTCATGCCCCGGTCCGGGAGGATCCCACATGCAGCGGAGCAGCTGGGCCCGTGAGCCATGGCCACTGGGCCTGTGCGTCCTGAGCCTGTGCTCCACAATGGGAGAGGCCACAACCCTGAGAGGCCCGCGTACCGCAAAAAAAAAAAAAAAAAAAAAAAAAAAAAAGGGGCTTGGAAAACATCTTGGGCTTTTCACAAATCTGTCCTTAAATTGCAAAAACAAGTCAACACAATTTCAAGGTGCTTAGCAAGTAATTGATGTGTCTGTTAGAGGAAAAGTCAACAGTCTTCAAAGGACAATAATAGAATATAGAGTCTCTACAATGATTTATTCACAATATCAAGTATTCAGTAAAAAATTGATAGACACACAAAACAAAATTGTGTCCCACAGCCAAAGGAAGAAAAAGCAATTAGAAACTGACCTCTAGGTCACTTTATATTGTTATTATTGTTGTTTTAACTTGTTGTCCTTTAAGAAACCACCGTGATAGGCTGCACGATAACCTTTCCAAAACGTCCTCATCTTAATCCCCAGAACCTGTAAACATGTTACATGCCATAGTAAAATGGACTTTGCAGACGTGATTCAATTACAAACTTTGAGATGAGGAGATTATTCTGAATTACCTGCATAACTGCAAAAGTTACAATGAAAAAGAAGGCGAGAGAATCAGAGTCAGAGAGAGGAGATATTCAGGTAAAAGCCCAGGTCAGAGAGATTTGAAGATGATACGCTGTTGGCTTTGAAGAGGAAAGAGGGGCCATGAACCAAGGAATGCGGGTAGCTTATAGAAGACGGAAAGCACAAGGAAATGGTTTCCCCTGTGGAGTTTCCAGAAGTAAGGCAGGACTGCCAGCTCCTAGACGTTAGCCCAGTGAAACTGGTTTCAGACTTCTGACCTCTGAAAGGGAGTAGGCTTGTGTGGCCTGAAGCCACTAAATTTGTGGTAACTGTTATAGCATCCAGAGGAAAGTAATACAAGCCAGATGCTGGACTTAATAGACAAAGATGTTAAAGCAGCTATTTAAATATGTTCAAAGAATTAAAGGAAAAAATGATTTATTTAGTGAATAAAAGAGTAGCCAAACTTCAGAGAGCAGTGGAGAGAAATAGAAATTTGACAATTGAAAAGTAAAACAACTGAAAGAAAAACCTCTCAGGGAAGCCTCTTTGATTCTTCCACATGCAATTTCTGTCATTTAGTCAAAATTAATAGATATGCCAGGAGACGGGATCACGTGACCAATAAATACGGGGAAGATGGCAGTCAGTGGAAGCAGACCGGAAGGTTATCCAGATATGGAAAGGTGAGGACATTAAAATAGCTATGATTATTCAGTTCTAGAAAATATTGGAATAGGTGGACAACATAGATTAAAAGACAAAGCAATTCACTGACATGGTAGAATTAATAAAGGGAACCTAATGCACATCCTAGAAATGAAAACAATGCAATATCTGACACTAGGAATTCAATGGATAGGCTTAGTAGCAAACTGCATACAGTACAAGGCAGGATCAATAGAAAATGTTCAGCTAGAAGCACAGAAAAGAAAATAGAATTGAAAAAAAATAAAAAGATCAGTGCGTATTATGATTTAATTTCTTCCTGGGAACTCAGTAACACAAGGGGCTCTCACCCTTCAGGCATTTTATGGCGTTATTCTTCTATCACTTGATATCACTTGGGCTCATCTAATATCTAATATCAGGTAGATTATATTGAGTGATGTTGCCGGGTAAAATTTAAGAATAAAATTAGAACAGGAAAGGAAGCTTGACCCCAAATGTTACATGGCCTTGTAGTTATTAATGTCTTGTTCTACTCCTTCTCAGAACCTCTGGGGGAAGACCAAAATGGCCTGCACTGGCCCAAGAGGACACACAAAGGCACTCAGGTGGTACGGAGGAGAAACCTGGCAGCAGCAAGAAAGCTCCCCTGATAACCTCCTTCCCCAAGGGGGCAGCTCCAGCCCTGTAGATCACAGGCATGGCTGTCAACCCCAAAGAGTTAAAGGACAAAACTTTGTCTCATATTAAAAGGAAATTCTGTCGAAATTTCTGTCAACACTTACACTCTCATGGAGGAAATAATGGAGAGGCAGCTTCCATATCTCTTTCTATCCCTTCCTTGTGTCTTCCCAAAGGTGGAGGAGTGGGAGCTATGTTCAGAGTGGAAGGGGTAAAGGTCGTTGACGAGTCAAAGATCTTTACAGAAAAGCCATGACTAACAAAAGCAGAAGAACGTTAGAATTTTCAAAGTCACCATTGTGAAAAGCCTAGTGGGTCATGACAACAAGAAGCAACGACTGGAAAACTATGAAAGAAAAATGGCTGGAGAATCTGATGATGGAGGGAGGGAGGGAGAGAGGGAGGGAGGGAGGAAGTATCTAATCTGTATCTAATCTAACCTCTAGCTCTGCCTTCCAAGTTACAGCAAATGCAAGGTGTGAAGGATCATGATAAACAACAAAATGGAATGCAAACAGCCACACCTACAATGTGGGAAATCGCACAGGACAAACAGCTTGATTTCTTCAGTAAATAAACAGTGATACATAAAGGGAGGGGTAGTTCTAATAGATTAAAAGAAATTTAACCGACATATCAACCAAATGTAACACATAGACCTTGTTTGGATCTTGATTTCAGGAAAAAAAAAAAAAAGCAACTGTAGAAGGCACTTCTGAGGCAACCAGTGGAAAGAAAATATGGATTAGATATTAAAGAATGTGAGGGAACCATGTTTTATTTTGTTTTGGTTACGTATGTTTTGAAAGAGATCAATGTTGAAGCATTTATTGGTGCAACTACTATGTTTTCTAGGATTTGCTTTTGAATATTCTAGAAAAAACTGTGGGAAGGGATAGAGGAAACAAGAATGGTAAGATGTTGATTATAGATGAAATTAGGCCATGGGTATGTGAGGTCATTTGCTAATTTCTCTAATTTTGTGATTATTTGAAAACTTCCATGATATAAAGTTAAAAATGAAGTGGGGGGATCACTGTCTCCCAAGTTCAGAGCAGGTGTGTCTGGGTTCCCCGCCTGCAGGTTCAGGGAATCTGACTTGCTTCTCGTTCCTAGGCTGCGAGCAGAACAGGCAGGTCCCTCTCTGGCAGACAGTCAGAGCTCTGCTCTTTTGTTCTCGTACTTTCTCTGCCTACACCTGGGAGAACTGGGCAAAGGGCGTTCAGGTCCCACTCTATTCTCAGAAGTATCATCAATCTCTTTTTTGGCCTCAGTTCCAAACTGCATCCTCCAGCACAATTAGCCCAAAAGTCTTTACTTTGGAAAAGAAAACTGACCCTTGGAATCTAATTTAGCTTGGATCTTTGTTATTATATTCTATCAGCAGAACGCAGGAGGGCAGACAGTCATCTGCACCTGACCCATGAGTGCAGGGAACCAGTCAGATAAGAGAATGACAGAACTGCTGAGTCAAGGGAGGGTATTCTGAGGATAAAGGAAAATGATGCATGCTCCCAAACTAAGGTCAACTATCCAGGGTAAGAGAAACGTTAAAAATTTGAGAAAGTAGGATTGAGTGTTGAAGCAAGTCCCTAAGAGAGCAGAATAAGGACCTAAGACACGGTGGGAAGAATCACAACTCCTGAAGTCCGCGTGCCTAGAGCCCGCGCTCTGCAACAAGAGAAGCCACCGCAGTGAGAAGCCCGCACACCGCAATGAAGAGTAGCCCCCTCTCGCCGCAACTAGAGAAAGCCCGCGTGCAGCAACGAAGACCCAACGCAGACATAAATAAATAAATAAATTCTTAAAAAAAGAAAGAAAGAGATGATTTGTTGGTCTGTAAACTGGAGGGAAGAAGGAAAAGGATAAAAGAATCTATAGTGACAAGTTGAGATTGGGATGAAGGAGATTGAGGCAGCTTTTCTCTGGTGGGTGAAATCTTTGGAATAAGAAAGAGAGAGAGGGAGAGAGAGAAAGGAAAGGGCTAGAATAAAAACCGTGGTATTACTATAAAGGCTATTCTGGCCACGCTTTGGTGATGGCCCAAGAGCTGAGCTGCGCATCAGGGGTGTGGGTATGGGGAGGAGAGCTACCCAGCTTCTCGGTTCCAAGTGGAATTTTGAGCGCAGTTCCACACTGTGCACCTGCACAGAGGGGCAAGTTGGGCCCTCTAGTGAAAGAGCTCATTCTACATGCTATAAAAAAGCCTGGGATAGGACTCCACACTTCTACTGTCCAGGGCCTGGGTTCAATCCCTGGTCAGGGAACTAAGATCCCACAGGCCTCGCATTGTGGCCAAAAATAAAAAAGAAGAGAAAGCCCAGGAAAAGATGGCTCAGAAGGTAGTGGGTAGAGAGAATGCCATCATCCAGAGAAGTTCATGCACAGAGCCGCTGGCTTTCCTCTTTCTCCTCCACACGCCTGGGGTCTCCTGACTCCAAGCGTCCTCACTTAGGTCTAAGTCAGATGTTAAGTCCTAGAAAAGCCTGAAAATCATGAAGAGTTCCTATGATACCCTTTTCTTTGTTTAAATCATCTCTTCCGGCCTTATTCCATAACTGATTCTTAAAATTATTTTTATTCTGTAAACATGGAGAACATAAGCTTCCAGTAAGTATAATAGCGGTAAAGCTACATTTTCAGAGAAAACTATTACCAGCCTATTCAGTGATTTTAAATTAGTTTATTACTTGTATCAACATATTTACCAGGGTTTTGAATATCCACACTAGACATTTTCTCAAATATTTACATTTAATGATAATTAAATACACACAGTTCAAAAATAGCTCTGGCTGTTATAATAGAGAACATATTTTCAAGAGAGGCACAAAAGAGAAGGTAGCAAAAGAGAATTAGTGTTTCCTGGAATATTTTCCCACAGAAATCAAAACAATGTTAGATTTTATTTAATACCCAATAAATACATGAAAAGTACTTCTGTTCCCCTAAAAGTGCTCCTTCCTTCCCCAGGACATGTTGATAATTACTAGTACAACTTGATCATTTTTATAAATTCAATAACAATTTTAAAAATGATCTACAACAATAAAGGCATAATTCCCCAATTTGGGAATTATGTATGGACATCCATTATGTCCATACATAATTATGTAGGGACAGCTATCTGTATGGACATCTTTGAATTGTCTCAAGGGTATTGTACCTGGGTTGCTTTCATCTACACAACTGACTAAAGCCTAGTGAAAAACACAGTTTAATAATCTCAAAGCAAAGTTTGAAAAAAAATTAAAGATATGAAATTTTTTTAAAAGCGAATATTGAAAAATATACAAATAATGCCTTGAGTAGTGTAGGGCCTCAATACAAATAGACCTGCGTACAAAGAAGCAAGAAACTGTGAATGAAAAGATTGGCTTTCTCTTGTTGTGGCATTAAATACTGAGAGATTTAGGGCAAGGAGGTGAACATCAATTTATATATATATATACACTATATATAATTTTATAAATTTATATATATAAAGTTGGTGAGACTAGATTTCCTCCCACAGTTCCAATTCTGCATCTGAATTCTTTACTGATACGCATGTATCAGTATTGAGGATCTCAACAGACAGGTTGCAAAGAACTCGCAGCAGCCCTGCCCCGGCTCCGGCACGTCACTACCTGAGTGCACAGTATGTCCTAAGAGTTCCACCGAGGGAGATAGTCTGGACTTCGTAGAAGTTATAGGTAAAATACCAGCATTTCTTTTTGGCTGAGCATGTGAAACGTTTCAAGGGTTGTTTGAGTGACTGACTTTCTTCCCTTGCTCTAGGTCCCCACCTGCTTTGCATCTCACCATCGAGCAGACGGCCTGCTGGAAGTTGTTGCTGACCACCACATACAGTAACAGGTTGCCAAAGGTGTTCAGGGCAGCCAGCGGTCTAGAAACGATGTACGCCTCGTGGATCTGATTCTCAATGGAGCAGCTGATTGAAAGCAGGCGAGATTCAATCCGAATGACCCTCAAGATATGGAAAGGCAAGAAGCATATATAAAACACGAGGAGCAGCAGAATGGTTAGTCTTCGAGCTTTCTGCTTAAGGCAGCTGTGCGTCTGAGGTCCTTGTGTTAGGGTGTAGATAATCATCGTATAGCAAAGTGTCACGATTACCAAGGGGAGGCAGAAGGTGGTCGCCGTCAAAATTAGATTGTACCATTTGATGGTCGTGAGGTCATCTGAACTGGTGAGGTCGAGGCAGGCGGATCTGTTGGTCCTGGTGGTTGACGTGATCAGAAACGTTATGGGCATGACGGCCACCAGTGAAATGGTCCACACCACCCCACAGGCCACCACAGCCCATCGAGTTTTATGGATGGAAAAGCAGCTCATCGGGTGAATAATGACAAAGTAGCGGAAGATGCTGAAACAGGTGAGAAAGAGGATGCTGCTATACAGGTTAAAATGGAAGCCGAAGCGGATGAACTTGCACATGAAATCCCCAAAGATCCAGTTTTCTCCGCTGGCGTAGTAGTGAATCAGGAAGGGCAGGCTGGTGAGGTACAGCAGGTCCGTGCAGGCCAGGTTCAGCATGATGATCGTACTGCTTCTCCAGGGCCGCATCTTGAAGATGTACGTGGAAATTGCTACTGCGTTCCCGGGAAAGCCCACCAGGAAGATGATGCTATAAATAACTGGGAGGTAGTGCGTCTTGAGTGGGATCTTTTCATCAGTGCAGTTTCCAAGAGCAGCTGCATAATTGGGGAAATCAGAAGCATTTGCAACATCATCTAGTGGCTCATTCATGGTTGTCTCCTTTCATTTTGCAAGAAAACAAGAGAGTGCAGTTTGGCGATACGAATCGAGAGAAAGTAACTTGCTGATAAAGGAAAATAGAAAACATTAACGGTAGGGTAATGAAAACAATGATCCACTTTTCAATGAAAATTGCTCTGACAGCCTAAATTTGCCACTCTTTCTCTTTAATCTCCAAAGAGACCCTGAGGAAGAAATTGAATTTCAAAGAAAATGACTGTAAGGCAAGTTACTAAAGACATCTAACAATAATATAAAAGTTAAATACTATGAGAAGTAAAATGAAGGACTGGGGTGGAAAACCCCACGTTGTAGCTGTAGAAGACGACTTGGCCAGGTTGCTGTTGAGGTATGCCCTAGAGTGTCACCATTAGAGACTTGACCACAGCAAGCTCCACCACTAATCACGTGTGAGGCACCTCACCAATGTGTTACCTCTAAACTTGACAAAAGGCTGAGGACATTTCTTATTATCTCTATTTTACAGAAGAGACTAAAACCGCGACCTGTTCCTGGTAACACAACTAGTGGCACAGCTGGGATTTGAACCTATGTTTGTCTGACTTAGAACCCATTCTCTTTCCAAACTGCCTCACTGTGCTGCCTCTCAATCTGGATGACCCTAAATGAGGGATGCAATGGGAAGTGCAAAGGCATGACGGGACTGAATACCAGACATTTCTAAAATGTAGATTTCGTGCATTCCAACATCATATGTCTGGTAGATTTCATTTTCAAATTTCAGCTCTTCCAACCCATTTTAACAGGCAACATAATTTGCTCATGTTGTGTGTGGGGGGGGTGTTTGCAGGGGGAAGAGGAACAATAGCTTCATGCAGTGTTAAGAGCTAGGGTGCTATTGCCAGAGGCCCTGACCTTGACTCTGTTTAGCCAAAGAGTAGTTGTGTGTCCCTAAGCAAGTTGCTAACGCTCTCCAGGGCTGAGAGGAGTGGGATTTTAACCTTTCTTCTTCTTGCTTCTCAGTGTTTTCTAAAATTTTGACTGTGAATTTCTGCATGAAGATCATTTAAAAGAAGAATGACTTACAATTAGGTTATTATTCGGATGTAAACGCTGTTGGTAAAATGCATCCACTTACATATTTATGAAGCACCCACTGTGTATTAGTTAGGCACTCTGCCAGGTCCTACAGATACCAAATGAATAACATGCACAGATGTACAAGCCACTATCTCAGTCTACTCGGGGAGATGGACAGAGAAATTATTTTAACAAAATACAACGCTATCTCATGGAACTGTCAATATATCCCCCCCAAAAAAGACACGAAAAACACTTGGAACACTACTGGACACATAATAAGTGCTCAATAAATGTTAGGTGTTAATCACTAAGTCCTTTGATAGATGAATAGTACAAGGCTACTGATATTACAAAGAAGGGAGGGAACAGCTACTTAGAGAATAAGAGAGGGCACTAAAGGAACATCATTTAGGAGGGAACATTTCATCTGAAACTAGCAAGAAGAGAGGAAAGGCCTTCCAGGCAAAGGGAATAGCGTGTGCAAAGGCACTGAGGTGTGACAGAGTTCAAGAGGTTTCAAGAGAAATCTCAGAATGCATTTAAACATTTATTACTTTTATTCTGAATGAATTGGGGAAAGAATAGTTCAGGGATAGGAAGCCTGCCAGGCACTGAGGTGTGACAGAGTCCGAGAGGGCAGCTGTCAGGACCCACACGTGAGAGGCCAGCGCTCCCTGGGACCATGTATTACCAATCAAAAGCGAATGTTTCTCTCCTGGTTCAGTTAATTTACTCTCACTGGTATCGCTATTTGTAGAACTACCACAGACACAGAACTAAGGGTGACAGGAGTTAGGCA
This sequence comes from Orcinus orca, assembly GCF_937001465.1. Taxonomy (NCBI): domain Eukaryota; kingdom Metazoa; phylum Chordata; class Mammalia; order Artiodactyla; family Delphinidae; genus Orcinus; species Orcinus orca. The sequence goes on along the minus strand of NC_064576.1, from coordinate 13,024,689 downwards.
CTGCTGACCAGCAAGGGTGCTGTGAAGCCAGAAAACCACAGTGGAGAGCTTTTCCCTTGACCAAAAGCCATAATGGGCTTATGCATGGAGAGAAGGCAGTCATTTAAACCCAAAAGAAAATGGTCAGGGTTAGGGAGTCACTGAAGTAGCACTTTCTGAAGTCTGTTCTTAGCAAGTCAAGATTCAAGACTGCTTATCCGTCAGCTCCTTGAAAGCAGAAGCAGGAAGTCACCTCGTACCCCAGGGGCCGACACACATATTTATTGTGTGGACCTCAATAAATATTGTTGAATACAAGAACCATGAATAACACCAGCAAAATATATCTTGTGCCGCAAAACTAGTAAAGCAGCAATGGTTATTCAAAAAAAAAAAAGTTTGATTCTTTCATGGATTTTAAAATAAGGTGCAAAATTAATTTCTGTTATTGCAAATAAACCCCTGCCATGTTATGGGGCCATTTTAAACCGTAATCGTATCAGGAAAAGGCAGGCTGTAGGTAGAAACAACCACCTTATTGTTTTGAAAAACAACAGCGCAGCTTGGGATTTACTGAACAATGACTGACGACTTGTAAGGGAGCCGGGGTTGACCAAGAAGAGTCACCCCTCCCCCTAAACCTCACTGAAAGAATGGTTTGAGTTTACAAAATACGTGTGAAGTTAAGAACAGGAGACAAAAACTGGTCAGGGCTGTGAGCGAAGTAGAACGAGGCAGTTTCTTTCCTCGACAGTTCCAGAGTCCTGTGCAATTCACTGCTGCCACCAGAGCACCGGCTGACCACAAAGGCACCATTTCCATTCAGAGGACACTGTGGAATGATGTGCTGTATTTCCCACTGTGGATCTCAGTCATAGGGCGGTTACAGACCCCCGAGGACTACTGTATGAACTCGAAAGAATGATCTATGAAGCTTCAACATAGCCAGATGGATACATTTGCACTAAAGTAGATGCCACACAAATAAAGCAAGGACCAAAGATTTGGGAATTTTTTATGATGGAAAAAAAACTCCATCATTTTAGCCTCTACTTTTTTCTCTGAAATTGGGAAAACATTGGGAGTGTTTGAGGCTAGCTGCAGGATGTCAGTGTTTTGGGGATGCACAGCTCAGGACCGTCATCCTAAGGCCAGCCCGCATATGAACCTCACAGACTGGGATTGCAAGCTTCTGAGGATAAAGATGGCAGGACGCGGGACGTGGTATCTATTCAGGTGCAGCAGATGCTACTTTGTGTCCATAGAGGATTCTTGCCCACTTGGTGGGAACAAGTCAGGTGGGATTAATGAAGCAATGTGATTTTTCTAGGGTATCTGATAATTTTGTAATAAACTCCTTATCCAACAGCCCCCAACTGCTCTGCAGCTCCCCCTGCCACACCCTGGGCTCTTCTGGTGCTGAAAACCCAAGGCTAAGTTAACACCCATTCTCTCCTCCTTTTCCCAAATTTCCAGTGGACCAGGGAGGGATAAACTTGGAACACTGCTCCTCTCACCCTCCCTCAGAGGCCTTGGAAACCCCGCAGCTAGGGTTGCATGTGGTTACCAAGAAGAACCTTGGATAGACCTTTCATTCACAAAGATTCATCTTGGTTTCCTCATCTACCTATTTGTAAACTAATTTAATTTTGTACTTGTGGAAAGCGGACCAGTTCTCAGCCCAGACATACTTGTGAAGAGAGTGAACATTGTCCTCCCTGGACCCTGAAGGACCCCTCTCCCCAACTCTTCCCTCAGACCCAAATTTCAAATAAGAATCTGCAACTCAGGTACCCTGACGAGTCTTAGGACCTGCCACATTGATGGGGCCCAAAGGTATGATTTTAGCTATTTGATCTTTGACATTCTCCAATCAAATAAAATCTATGGAAATGCACACACAGACACACAAAAGTTTTACATCCAATTTGGAGGTTTAGAGACAATCCTAAACTTGTTCGCTTAATCTATAGCAAAGACACAAAACAAGATATAATAAAGGCATAATAAAGGGAAATGTTTTTTTGGTGTGCTTGCTGAGGGATTTGTGGGGCAGCGTCTCTGGGCTTTGCTAACACCATGAAGCCCAGAAGCATACGGTGTGATCTAAGTACTCATCCGGAGGGCGGAATCAATCGATGCCCCCAAAGTCCCCACGCTTGGTCGTGAAAAAGGTAGGAGAAATCCATAGTCTGAAACTTCTCCAGGCCTCCCTGAGACAAATCTCTGGCCATTCTAGGCTTTTATTTTGCCCAGATGCGCCCCTACCCCCTGCCAGGATGCGGGGTTGCTACTGCTGCCCCGAGATAAGAAGCTGGGGACGGGAGGCTCTGTTCCCGCTGGCTCAGGGCGTCCCGCAACCTGGGTCCCCGCTCCCGGATCAGCGCAGGTCCCCCATACCCAGCTCCCTCCCGCCCGCGGGGCCCGCTCCCCCCAGATCGCGGCTCACCTGGCACCCCAGGCGCGGCCGCCGTGCGCCCCGAGTGGCCGTCGGAGCGCGGCTGCGCCCTGGCGGCCGGACAGTCAGGAGCAGAGGCCAGCGCGCCGTCCCTGCCCCTCCCACCGCTCGGAGCCCACGCAGCAGGTGCGCCCCGGTCCCGCCCAGCAGTCAGAGGACAGCATCCTCCCTCGCTCACTTTCATGGCCAACACAGGAATAGCAGCTTCCTCTCCCGGGGATCGCTGGACATCCTCCATGTCTGTTTTGCGCGAAACTGCCCAAAGGGAGTATTCCCTTTGGGCAGTATTCCCAGGAGCAAACACAGCCTGGCAGGAGGGCTCTTGCACCAGGACAGTTGCGGTCCTGGGTCCTGTCGTCTGGGTCCAGAACTATCACCTGCTTGTCCACAGTTCACGGCCTTTCATTTAGTATAGGGTGGAAGCAACTTAAATTCCGGCTCTCTAAATTGAAGACCTCCGCCAGAGGGTCTTTTCACTGTGTGCAATTACAGGCCTGCCCTCCACAGCTCAGCAAAGTGGTGTAAAAATAGTTTGTAACTGTGTGGGGAGAGCACCTGTCGGAATCTCCAGATCTAGGACGCAGCCCTTTTGCCATAACCTGAGAACAGCATTCTCCCTTCTCTGAAACCCGGCTACGCCATCCAAGAGAACCGGGCTCTGAATCATTGGATCCTGGGGTCCCTGACAGCATCAGAGACAAGTTTTCTGTATTGCCTGATGGGGACGCGTGGAGAAAGCCCCCTCTCCGCTCCGCCGTGAATGGGCGCTGAATGCCCCTTTTGCACTATCATGTTGATGGGCATTAAAGCAACCAGTCCATCCTCTGGGCGGGCCAGCCTGCAGGAGCAAAAATGTTAAACTAGGCATCCCAGAGCCCAAGTGAGAAGATCCTCCCTTGCTGATGGTTGGGACAGTACTATATTAGGTATTTTTATTAGTATGCTTATCATTATTTGAGTCCCAGACTCTCCCAGGAAATATTTTGCATCAGAGAAAAATTATTCTCCAATTTTACTATCTTTAATCACTTCCTCAATTCCTCATTTGGAATTATTTGATCCTATTTATTTCCAATCCATCCACACATTCATTCAACAGACATTTGCTGCTCGATTATTCTGTATCAGGCACTGGGGAGCTGAAGAAGAATAAAACTTGATCTCTGCCTTCCAGGAGCTCGTATTCCTGAAAAAAATAAGCAGTTAATTTAAAAAGTGATTAGGGTTTGACCCTGGAACATAAGGGTGCTATGAGGGAATATAAGTCAGTTGTAAGAGAGAGAGAGAGAGAGATCACAAGAAGCTTTCAGAGTAAAAGATGTTTGAGCATTTTCCCTTGGTGATCAAGATGGCCATATAAAGAGGAAATGGCTTAGAGGGATTATTTAAAAACAGGTATTGGGTCCTAGAATTTTAGATGTGGAAAGGACGTTTAAAAATATCCAGTCCTGGGAATGTAAAATGGTGCAGCTACTATGGAAAACAGTACGATTGCTCCTCAAAAAATTAAAAATAAAATTACCATATGATCCAGCAATTCCACTCTGGGTATATTCCCCAATGAATCAAAGTCAGAGATTCAAAGAGATATTTGTACACTCATGTTCATAGCAGCATCATTCACAAGAGCCAAAATGGGGAAGCAACTCAAATGTCCACAGGTGGATGAATGGATAAATAAGATGTAGTATGTACCTACAAGGGACCCTTATTCAGGCTTTAGAGAAGAAGGAGGTTCTGACACATGCTACAACATGGATGAACCTTGAGGACATTACATTCAGTAAAATAGGCCAGTCTTAAAAGGACAAATACTGTATGATTCTGTTTACATGGGGTGTTGAGAGTAGTCAAATTTATAGAGACAGAAAATAGACTGGTGTTGGCCAGAGGCTGGAAGTAGAAGGAATGGGAAGTGTTTGTTTAATGGGTATAGAGTTCAGTTTTGAAAGATGAAAACAGTTCTGTGTGAAACTCTCTGAAGATGGCATAGGTCTTCACGCCCAGAGGATGACGATAATGATGGGAGCATGACATGTGAATGTACTTAATGCCACTCAACTGTACGTCTAAAAATGGTTAAGACGGTAGCTTTTATGTCATGTGTATTTTACCACAATTTTAAAAATTCTGTTAAAAAACCCATAGTTACGGTCTCACTTTACAAAGGAGGTCACTGAGAATTAGAGACGTCCAGGTGACAAGCCTGAGCACACAGCCAGGGAGGCCTGTGGAAGACCAAGGCATCAGCCCTCTGTTCTCACTGCACCGTGCTGTTGGTAGCTGGACCACTTGATGGAAGCCATTGCTCTGTCAGAAAACAACGTGCTTTAACCCAACACTCTGAAATGGCTCCATCAACAAGGTGATTATGAGCAACTGTCTTTTTTATCTTTTAATATTTATCTATAAATATTGTTTCTTACTACAATTTGAAGTCCTCACCAATAAAGTAGTCATTTCCAGGAAAATAGAAAATAAAATAAAATACTAACTGATAGATCTTAAACATCTCTGATTAAAGAGAATGATATAGTTTATACGTCTTTAAAACAACTCGCCTTAGAAAAATGACGTCACTAATTTAGACTATGTTTTAAACTTCAAATTTTGGATCTGGAAGTAGTCTTTTACCAACCCTAAGTCAAAGACTCATATAAGGGTAGAATTCAACTTCCCTTTAAAATTGGTCTCTCGCCCAGATTCAGAAATGCTTTTCCTTCTTTAAAATGAGCACCCAATAGAACAGAACTCCAGCACTTAGATTCATAGCTATTTGAGCAGTACAGGTGCCACCTGTAGTGTGCTGCAATTGCTCCTCTGAAGCAGGGGACGGGGTTTAGCTCCACGATAATCTGGCTACTCAGAATTTCTCTAATTAGGAAGCACCTCCAAAAGCCCTGTGAGACTCTGCAGAGAAGGCGGATTCAAGGAGCATCCTCCAAAGGCAGGAGGAAGAAGAAGGAGTAACATATTACAACTATCCTCTTCTTCAGGGTTGAGCGAGAAAGGAAAAAGTCATTGGTGATAATGTGGGCCCTACAATTTCTCTCTCCCCTGGTTATCATTCCCCATCATTCCCGACCATTTGTATTAACCATCTCTGTTCTTTTATTCTGATGCTTTGATATGTGGGGTTTTGCTGATGGGAAGAGACTGCCTCTCCCAGAGTTAGCCAATTCCTAGAGTTAGTAAACTCATCAGTGTACTCTCAAATGCAAGCCAACCAATCCAGAGCCCATAGCCCAACCACCTTCTTTATTGGGCTGTCACACTCTGGCCCAGCATCCACCTGCCCTAATCATCCCAGGACCAGGTACCAGACAACTAGGGTCAGCCCCTATTCCCCAGAGCCTGCTGAAATTATCCAAACTAGCCAGTCCTAAGCCTGATTCCCTGCCTTGCCTGGTCCTTCCCACGGAAACCACAGTAAAGGTTCTTGCCATATTTCCCCCTCTCCTTCTGCCTCCTGACCCACACTGGTGCTTCCCTGTGTGACCTCCTGAGGTGTGGTGTACCCCCTCCTCTTGGGATCTGCGAGTATAACAAACTACCTTTTCAATGGCAGTCATCCCCTGGTATGTTGGTCTCACCACACCTGAATGATAACAAAACGTATATTTTGAAACACTGTTCATGGCCTCGTCAGGCTTTTTTGTAACTTTGGCCACAATATGATACGTCTTGGTAGGATAGCAGTACTCTCATGAGATGAATTGTCTTGATTTAAAAAAGAAAAAAGGTTAACTTTTTTTCTAATGCCTTTAAAATGGATTGCTCAGTGAAGATGCGTCGTTTAGATAAAACAAGGTTGGTTTTTTTTGGGGGGGTACGCGGGCCTCTCACTGTTGTGGCCTCTCCCATTGCGGAGCACAGGCTCCGGACGCACAGGCTCAGCGGCCATGGCTCACGCGCCGAGCCGCTCCGCGGCATGTGGGATCTTCCCGGACCGGGGCACGAACCCGCGTCCCCCGCATCGGCAGGCGGACTCCCAACCACTGCGCCACCAGGGAAGCCCGAAAGCAAGGTTTTGATCTATACTAGGCAACAAATTCAGCTATTGCAATGCCTTCCGGATTCCTACAATATTTCTTCAGTGCGGAGGAAGACTTTATGGTACACCAGAGAGTCCCCGAAGTTTGAGACCTGAATTGTAGTGTTCGGAAAGCAACTCAATTAGGTGGGAGAGGAAATTCCCTTTCTAGTTCTCCATCTGGGAAAAGCAGACGTTGGGCAGGTCAGTTCCAGATTAAAGGGATCTCAGTTTTGAAAACTTAAGAGAAACTCCAAGCTTAGTTGCTTAGACGACGATGTATGATATTGCTGTGCTAATGTGAGTCCCCGCTATGCTTCTATGTGAACATCTTTTGATGATTTTTAAATGTTTTCACAATGATATGTTCTTTGAAAAGAGGCTCTTCTGGGGAATTTAGAGAACTATTAGGAAAGGGGTGGACTAGGTCGTCCAACCTTAGACCCAATCCCAGTATAATCTGGAAGATGGCATGGGTCTTCTAGGTGGGTAAAGAGCCAGGCGGTCAGTAGAGCTAGTGGATGGGCACAGCTAAGCACGGGGTCCCAGTCTGTCCAGGAGGAGCTTTAATGTGAAGTATGGTAACCAATGGAAGCAGGGAGAAATGGAAATTCGAGACTAAGGAAAACGTCATATAGAAAAGCCAGGGAATGGAGAAAACCATCAACAAGAAAATGAGTGCTTTGCCTTTGCTGGTGCAGGGTCCTCTGCTTGGACCATCCTTCCCATCTCATCTTTCTGGCTTGAATCTTAACAAAATACACCACTAGTCTGTGACTATCTTTGCCCAGAAATATATTTTCTTCTCTGAATACTTACTGTACTTATAGTATGTACCATACAGTCTAGCATGTATTCATTTGAAACTGTTTAATAGTATGATAAACTACAATGGTTTTAAAACTTGAGTCTTGTCTAATCAACAAAATTGTCTCTATCTCGAGAGAGGAGTTTATATTCTCCTCTTTGGATATTGCCGCACCATCAATCTGTGTATAGTAGACTATTACAACTGCCTACTGTTGTTAGGCAATTATTACTATAACCATGAATCTGATTCCTCATTTGACCTTGATTAATACTAAAATAGGTTTTAGTTACTAGTTGAGACTAAGCTGTCTCCCACTGGCCTCTGTCCAGTCAGTTGAACATATGAAAAAGGACGTGGGGAAAGAGTGGCCAAGAATTTAACAGAATGAACACTAAGCTGAAAGACTGAATGGGGCAATTAGGAAATCACTGCTGGCCCGAGAACAGTTCTGTCACGTGGTAGGGGCTGAAGCTCGTTTGTGCAGTGGGTAGAGCAGTAAAGTGGGAAGTCACAAGTGAATTAGGAGGGGTGGGAAGAAAGAAACAAGGATGTAGCTTGAAGGCTGACATGTTTAAAGGAAAGATTTTATTTATTTATTTATTTTTAGGTTAGAGAAACCCTAAGCATTATTGTAGAGTGAGGGAAATAAAAAAGCCAATGGTGAAGAAAAGATTGAGTTGGTATAATTAATGGACAAGAACATGACACGATAATACTGGCTGTGAGGTATGACTCAGCAAATAATAAACGTGTTTGAATTCTGGCTCCTACCTTTATAAGCTGTATCATTTCTTTCTTTAAACCTCATTTTGTTCATTTGTCAAACTTGTTAACACACCATACAAAGTTGAAAATGATTAGGATAAATTTTGATTCTCAAGGTTGACTATACATTGTAAATACTTTAAAAAGTTTAAAAAATACTCATGCCAACGATGGCTGAATTTCAAAAGCATTACATTGAGAAAAAAAAAAATGCCAGAAACAATGAACGCACTTTGTATGATTCCATCAAGATCTGGCAAAAATCATCATCATCATCATTACCATCATCATCATCATCATTATCATCATCAACATCTATGAGGATAAAAATGACAGTAGTAGTTGCTTCTGGAAGGAGAGGAGGGTTGACCCACATGGGCAAAGAGAAAACTTTCCAGGTTGATGTAAATGTCCTATATCTTGATTAGGATGTTGGTTACTGAGATGAATACATTTGTTAAAACTCACTGAACTGGATACTTAAAATCTGTGTAAAAATACTCTATGTATTTATATTTTGATTAAAAAATAATTAACCCCAAAGGAAGATTTGATTTAATTGGTATGGGAAGTGGATTGGAAATTGGGATTTTTATAAGCTGCCCTGGTGATTATAATATAAAGAAAAGTTTGAGAACCACCGGGCTAAATCATCTGCTGAGATGATTGAGATTGTGAAGAAGCGACCTTGAGAAAAGTTTGAAATTAGAAAGTGGGTTGAATGGGTACAACCTTTGTTCTCAGGGTATGCCCGTGGACTATCTGCATCAGAGACCCCTACGGTGCTTGAAAAAATGTTCATTCCTGGGGCCCACAGCAGATGTACTGATACATACTTTGGGAGTAAGTTCCAGGGTTTTGCATATTAACAAGTTTTCTCCAGGTGATTTTTATACTCTAAAGTTACAGCAATTCCTGAATAAAGGGACCAGCATTTCACTGGAGAGGAGGATTGGATGGAGAGCAATTCCTAGCAGGGGAGGGCAGCCTTAACTCGCAGCAGAGAAAGTATTTGGAAAACCAATCACATGACAATCTGGACTGCCAGGTACCCACATAAAGTTGAGGAGGTGATGTGCAGCTGTAACGCAAAAACAAAACAAGCCTGGAAAACCAAGAGAAACAAAAGGAGTAGTAAAGTATGGATCTGCTCTGGAGTCTGAGGCTCAGCCCTCGGACCAATGATCCTCTTGGGATGTACCTTTTGGACAGCAGCCAGAGCTTCTTAAAGCTGATTCCTCTGAAATGAACCAAAAATATATGTCAGGATTGACAATTTTCATGGGAAGTATTAGCAAAGTGTTAACATTTCAAAAAGGAATACAGCACACATTTGAGAAGGACTTTGGGTAGGATTTAGACCAAGGTAGATGTCAGAGGAGCTTCCTGGTGGTCTAGTGGTAGGATTCGATGCTTTCACTGCCGTGGCCTGGGTTCAATCCCTAGTAAGGGAACTGAGATGATACAAGCCCTGCAGTGCGGCCAAATAAGAAGGTAGATGTTTTTAAGGAGGATTTTCAGGAAGAGAGGTCAGTCTATATAAAAATACGGAGGCTGAGGATTGAAGGAAGTGTTCAGGTAATAACCTGAGGTCCAGTTCTCCTGAAATATTAAATAAAAACTACATCTAGAAGAGTAGTGGCAGGGACAGGTAAGTCCTAAAAAGTAGAATGGGAGCACATTTTGGTGAGACTAAATTCGCTTTCTCCAGCCCTGGCTCTGAAGAAGCAAGCTGCCATGAATCATGAGTCCTGCAGCCTCCAAGGAAGCCATTGCTGCTAACAGCCCAGGGAGAATGGAAGTAGGTCCTTCCATGCTGAGCCTCTGGTAAGAACTCAGCCCTGGACAACAGCTTCAGTGCAGCCTGGTGAGACCCTGAGCAGAGAACCAGCTAAGCTGTGCTTGGACTCCTAACCCCGGACTCACAGAAACTATAAGATAATAAACGTGTGTTGTTCTAAACCACTTAGATGTGGTCATTTGTTATACAGCAACAGGTAAAGGACGTAGATTTTGTAAGCTGTCTTTATCTATTACACAGGCAGTGGGGAGCCATGAGAAGTGTTTGAGCTGGGAAGTGGAATAAATGTGCTCAGCACCTTATCATCTACTATTTTTTCTCTCGGGCAGGTGTTCAGTTCAAATTGTTGATCAGCAAGTTTCCACCAAGAAAAAAGGAAATCCCAGGAAACTGTGTGAAAAAAAGAACCAACTTTGTGTTTTTTGTCCTTGTTTTTACTTTAAAGAGTTAGTCATTCATATTTCTTATATTATTTATGTATCAAGTTATATTTATTATATATTATATTTTATGTTTTTAGGTTTTCATCTTCTGCTGTTTACTCTTGTGGTTAAGGTTTTATTACCTCATTTTTTTCTTTGGGACCTTTGAAATTATAAAAAGAATGTTGGACCAGAATCACATGGTTCCTTAAGCTATCTTCTTGTTTTATGAAAGACAAGTAGATTCAGGGGTCAATGCCAAGTCTCTTGCCAGCATAAGGGAAACTTTATTATACCAGCATGTCACACAAACATTATCTTTGTCTTTACCTCTTAAGACCATGAAGGAATGCACCCCTCCATCGCCATAATGCACACACACTGCCATTCACCATGTAAAAATACCGCCATACCCTCTCCTTTGCTGAGGTCCCCATAAAGCTACTTGTGACTTTTGTGAGCCCCAATGACATGACTAAGGACAGAATGGTTAAGTCTGAAGCAGATAGGAGAAAATTGTTCCAGGATTGCCCTCGACTTCTGTACCTCACCTTGTTCTATTCACCATGTGAACAGAAGATTAATCCCTCTTACACGCTGATGGAAGTCCAGGGATTCAAATTCTTTGGTGCTGAAGTAATGATTGTTCACATTTTTTGAAATTTGTTTCTCTACCCTGCTAAAGTCTTATGTCACTTTTCCCCTTCAGCGACCACATTGCACAATACTATCTTATTATATCTGTCATGCTTCTGCATTTGAATTAAAATGCCTCAAAAAAAAAAAAACCATGACAGGCTCTGTAATTTCTTTATTATAGCATTTTCAATCTCTTCCTTTTGACCTTTTGGTATTGCTTTCACGATTAATTTTTTTCCAGGGCCCTGTTGACACAACAGACCACTGTACTAACCTATTAACCTTTGAAAAATCAAAGTTGAAATCTGACTTGAGTAAGGGAACCAAAATATTTTTCAGCTAGCCTGGGCTTTATGAACAATAAGGCAGACAAGTTCATCTCCGTGATGGACAGGCTCTGTGTGTGGAGGAGTTGGTACTAAGAAAAGGAGATTGAAATGCAGTGCAATGCAACTAAAATGGAAAGTTAGCATTGTGTCTAATCTTAGAGTGGCTGGTCTTCATGCTCACTTTCAGGGAGAAAATGAAAACATAAGTAATTTAATGATAACAGCTGTGTCTTCCTTCTTCCATTTTTCATAGACAGTCCTCCAGAGTCTGCCCTTCCTGCTTTGTGTCTGATGTATGCTTGTTAGTTAAAATCGTTAAGCTGTTTATTGTTCCTCCCTTCCTAATTATACCAAACTGATATTTCATTAAATTGGAAAAATTTTAAACCTCTTTAATTGTAAATCCTGCTTTAATCCCAACTGTGAGTTTAACTGTACCCAGACTTTTGTGAAATTCTTACAATTGTCCATTGATAACTGAAGAGACAGTGTAAGGTCCATTTGGGTAACCTATACTTGGAGAAAAAGTGACTCACTCACCTCTACCCCATCTTCAAAGGTGGTTTATTCCTGACCTTTGCAAGCTTCCCTTAACCCTCCCCATGTCAAAATATACTGATCGCTGGTTCTGTGGTTTTAGATGTCCTTTGAGCCCTTATATCTGAGCTTTCTGCTTTATTTTATTTTTAACCAGGGGCAAATAGGTTGCCCAAATCTCAGTGATATTCTTTGAAGAAATACATCTGCATTTGGTTATGTTATTATGCATTTATTTGAAAAAGAAATATTGCCACTTTTTTGCCTCATAACCGCTTTCCAACCTGATTACCTTTGGTCTCTGTGGTCATAGCAGAGTGATGCCCAGGTGGGGGGAAAGCAGGGGGTGTGAGGGGCTGTGAGAGGGATGTTGAGTGCCGGTAGACTTTCCTCCTAAAGGCAACCTTGCAGACCAGTCATGATAAAGGAACAGCTCCAGGGATGCCTAGGCTTTATCACACATGTACCCAGCGATTGTAGTCACTTGCCCTTTAAAGGCTGAGCTCTTGAACAGTGTTCTTGCCTGATTTTATTCCCTGGAGTGGACACTTAATGCAGCCTCTTTTTTTTACCATGGATGACGCACTTATTAGCCCTTGAGCATGGCCAGCTCTATAATTCGCAGGGCCATTGCAAAAGGAAAATGTGGGCTCCGTGCTTAAAAAACGGGAGAAAAATGTCTTTAAAGGTTTTAAAATATAAATCTTTTTCCTTTCTTCCACAGTCTCTCTTGATGTCATGGTGTTTTTTGTTGTTGTTGCTATTTAATGTCATTCTAAGTAAAGAAAAAATTAACATGTTAAATTATTAGCATGAAATGTACCATTCGTCTTTATATGATGCAGTGTTAGTTTTAATTGCAAATATAAGAGCATCCAACTTACATGAAGCACCCTCAAAATTACACAAGCCGGGCTTCCCTGGTGGCGCAGTGGTTGAGAGTCCGCCAGCCGATGCAGGGGACGCGGGTTCATGCCCCGGTCCGGGAAGATCCCACATGCCGCGGAGCGGCTGGGCCCGTGAGCCATGGCCGCTGAGCCTGCGCGTCCGGAGCCTGTGCTCCGCAATGGGAGAGGCCACAACAGTGAGAGGCCCGCGTACCACAAAAAAAAAAAAAAAATTACACAAGCCATATTCCAAAGCTCATACCTACATGGATGTGTATTTTGGTTTTACCGTAACCGTGGAAGCATGACACAAAACCAACCCAGCTGTTTTACTTTATTCTTTTCCACACACACCTTCTATGTACTCTATCTGCAGATATTGATGAGTAAGGGAAGACTGAAAGGAAAGTAATCATAGGCTGTCCTATTTTTTCCTTTCTTCCTATGCCATCGTTTTCAGTATAATTCACTGGCTCACTCAGGGAAATAACACAAGTTAAAAAAATAACATGTTATGGTTCCTTGCTCATTAGTGTTTATTAGAGCACCAGTGCCTTCTTTCTGGGTGCAAAGCAAGTTCTGGCTCAAACAGAAAGCATAGCCTCTAGGGGCTGTCAATGCCCCCTCTTACTTAGTCATAGACGTAACACTGACCTTGCACTTGCTTTGAATCACTGAACTCCTATGCCCCATAGGTCCCCCAGTGTTGCTTGATTATCGAGCATCGTGAATGCTGTTTCATGGGCTGCAAGGAGTGACAATGGACACGCGTCGCATCTAACTCCCCTGCCCAGACAAGTACTCCATTGTCCGTCATATTTCACTCACAAAGCATGAATTCAAAGGTAACATTGAGGAGATTTTCAAGACAGGAAGAGCGAACATGAAGCCCAAAGAGGGGGTCTTTGGAGCATGGGCCCTGGGCTACCACACGAGTCACATGCCCATGAAGTCAGCCCTGCCGTTGAACTAGGAAATCACTAGTTTGACTGACACAGACTCAACCTTGGAAAAGTTATGTGAAGTTTTCAGAAGTGTCAGTTGGGAAGAAACATAGTTATTATTCCCCGTGTTTATAAACCATGGGAGACTTCAAAATTTGGTTTCTTGATTGAGCTAATCAGGATGAACTGCTCCCTGTTCTATGTCACAAAATAATTTCATAAACTCTGAACGCGCTGGATTATCTCTAGCTTCTAGTAGAGTTTTCTGTCTGAACGACTGCACGCACCTAAGCTTCTCAACTCAATGAGTCTCAGGCTACAGAACCTCCACCTCTGATTTATGCTGGGTCATTCTAGCTCAGAGCCTTGAGTGATGCTGTCTTTTGCACATGGCATTTGTACACATGTGATGTATCAGAGGTTTTCAGTGATGGCCTTCCATCCACAACGGGGATAATACACAGATAATAATGCTGTGAGAGGCAAAAGGGGAACTGGAGAAAGACCTTTACAAATTTGCCTAAAAGGAGCCATGCAGCATTGAGTACAAACACACACACACACACACACACACACACACACACACACACACACACACACACACACACGAGGAGGGAGAGGAAGCAGTAACATGGTTTCCCACCTCAAGGACGAAGATGGCAAGTTGCCTGTTTGTAAGTGACATTTTTTAAGCTAACTCTGTGCACACTTCAGACTTTTATCTTATTAAGTTACTGGAGACAAGGACTTTGCCAATAATCTGGACTCCTCAGACTTAATAGGAAAGTTGCCAACCACTCCTTATTTCTCTAACTTATTTCAGAGCGCGAACCTGCATATCAACAGAAATAACCTTGGGGCCAAATGCACCTGTTTCTCTAGCAAACAGCATTCCAGTCACATTTTTCTCTTTGTGTACTGTGGAGGGCTGAGGAAATGAACCCTCACCGCCCTGCCGCTTTTCTAGCAGCAAGGAATGAGAGCGAGTCTGCTGCCCGCAGGGGCGCAGTATGCCGGTTCTTAAGTGCGATCAGTAAGGACCCTCCTCCTCTCCTTGTCCTTGGGCGCTGACCTCGGCACCACACGTGTGCCAGGGTAAACAAAGACCAGTTTGGCTGTGCCTCTGCTCTCGCCGTCAGTCTCTCCCTGCTGTCTCTCCTCCCTTCGGCTGGAGCAGGTGCCAGAGGCATCGTGCCTGAAGCTGAGTGAGTCCCGTGGGCACGGTTGAGTCTAGAACATAGTAGAAAGGCACGACACCCTCAGTGTCTCGCAAATCTTACGGGACCTCCCCAGGCGCCCAACTTTCACTATGACCTGTGACCCCATCCATCAACAAAACCAGGCCACAGATATTCACAGGGAGCCTCCTAAGAACATCCCGGTGACACGGACAGGGCAGCCACTGAGTTTGAAATAACAACCACCATAGTTCAGCATTTGACTATGGATATTTTAACTGGATGAGCTGAGACAAGTTACTTAATTCCGGAGGCTACTGTTTTCTCAATAATAAATTAGAGACGAAAATACCTCCTTGCCTACCTCATGGTTCGTGGGGAAACTGAACAAGTTTTAAAACTGCACATATAATAATATGCCCTAAAAGAAACTATTTAGGGCTATTGAAAAGTCAGGCATTACCAGAAAGTGCCTAATACCATGCCAGGCAATGTGGAATCACAGTATCTAAGATGTCATGCCTATCAGAAGTAAGCTCACAGCCTAGTGGGGAGGAAAGACGCTGTACATGGTACAAATATGCTCTTTTAGTTCCCCACATTATACATTGCTAATGACAAACAACACTTCACGCTATAAAGTTGGTTCTGTTCATCTTCCCATTTTACGTATGAGGTAATGAAATGCAGGGATCTTGAATAATTCTGTAGGTCATATAGCTGTAGGAAAGTGGGGAAATGGCAGGTCCAAACTATGAAACCCATCTGGACAAAACTGTAATTCAAAAACATACATGTACCCCTGTGTGCATAGCAGCACTATTCACAATAGCCAAGACATGGAAACAACCTAAATGTCCATTGACGGATGAACAGATAAAGATGTGGTACATATATACAATGGAATACTACTCACCCATAAAAAAGAATGAAATAATGTCACTTGCAGCAACATGGATGGGCCTAGAGACTATCATACTAGGTGAAGTAAGTCAGAAAGAGAAAGACAAATACCATATATCACTTATATGTGAAATATAAAAGATGACACAAATGAACCTATCTATTTAGGTCTTCCACCGATTTTTTTAATTGGATTGTTTGTTTTTTCGATATTGAGCTCCATGAGCTATTTGTATATTTTGGAGATTAATCCTTTTTCCATTATTTCATTTGCAGATAGTTTCTCCCATTCTGAGGGCTGTCTTTTCATCCTCTTTATGGTTTCCTTCACTGTGCAAAAGCTTTGAAGTTTCATTAGGTCCCATTTGTTTATTTTTGTTTTTATTTCCAACACTCTAGGAGGCAGGTAATAAAGGAGCTTGCTGTGGTTTATGTCATAGAGTGTTTTTCCTATGTTTTCTTCTAAGAGTTTTATAGTGTCTGCTCTTACATTCAGGTCTTTAACCCATTTGGAGTTTATTTTTGTGTATGGTGTTAGGGAGTGTTCTAATTTCATTCTTTTACATGTAGCTGTCCAGTTTTCCCAGCACCACTTATTGAAGAAGACATACAGACAGCCAAGAGGCACATGAAAAGATGTTCAACATCACTAATTATTAGAACAATGCAAATCAAAACTACAGTGAGATATCACCTCACACGTCAGAATGGCCATTATCAAAAAAACCAGAAACAATAAATGCTGGAGAGGGTGTGGAGAAAAGGGAACCCTCCTGCACTGTTGGTGGGAATGTAAATTGATACAGCAACTATGGAGAACAGTATGGGGGTTCCTTAAAATCTAAAAATAGAATTACCTTATGACCCAGCAATCCCACTACTGGGCATTTACCCTGAGAAAATCATAATTCAGTAAGAGTCATGTACCACAATGTTCATTGCAGCTCTATTTACAATAGCCAGGACATGGAAGCAACCTAAGTGTCCATCAACAGATGAGTGGATAAGGAAGCTGTGGCATGTATATACAATGGAATATTACTCAGCCATAGAAAGAAACGAAATTGAGTTATTTGTAGTGAGTGGATGGACATAGAGTCTGTCATACAGAGTGAAGTAAGTCAGAAAGAGAAAAACAAATACCATATGCTAACACATATATATGGAATCTAAAAAAAAAAAAAAAAGGTACTGATGAACCTGGTGGCAGGGCAGGAATAAAGACATAGACATAGAGAATGGACTTGAGGATACGGCAGGGGGCGGGGAAGCTGGGGTGAAGTGAGAGTAGCATCGACATATGTACACTACCAAATGTAAAACAGATAGCTAGTTGGAAGCAGCAGCGTAGCACAGGGAGATCAGCTCGGTGCTCTGTGACCACCTAGAGGGGTGGGATAGGGAGGGTGGGAGGGAGGCTCAAGAGGGAGGGGATATGGGGATAGATGTATACATGTAGCTAATTCACTTTGTTGTACAACAGAAACTAACACAGTATTGTGAAGCAATTATACTCCAATAAAGATCTATTTAAAAATTGAACCTATCTATGAAACAGAAACAGACTCACAGATATAGAGAACAGACTTGTGGTTGCCAGAGGGCGGGGGGGATGGAGTGGGAGTTTGGAGTTAGTAGATGTGAACTATTACATATAGAATGGATAAACAACAAGGTCCTACTGTATAGCACAGGGAACTATATTCAACACCCTGTGATAAACCAGAATGGAAAAGAATATAAAAAAGAATGTATACATATGTATAACTGAATCACTTTGCTGTACAGTAGAAATTAACACAACATTGTCAATCAACTATACTTCAATTAAAAAAAATACAAAGAAACCCCAAAATATGAAACCCTTGAAGTCTAACTTCAGAGCCCAAACTTCACTTTGACACCATGCCATCTCCTTTTACTGGTACCAAATATCTAGTACAGACAATAATTATGTAGAATTAGTTATGGAAGAGATCAATATAGTAATCCTTTCAAAGATCCTCTGTGAGTATCTTTCCCTCAGAGCTCTATTTTTAACTTTATGAAAAGCCATAGTAATAGTCTAAATATAAAAACTAAGCCTCCTTAATGCGCTCCCACCTCTGAAGTTCTCAAAATCCGTCAGTCTATTTAAATTGAAGAGCTCCTTAGGAAAGTCTTTATGCAACACTCAGGACAGGAGACTTGGATGCCTAGTGGAGAAGGTGTCTTTCAGGAAATCTCAAAGCAGGTCCTACAGATGCCAATAGCTCTGCCCACACATGGGACTGATTCTGCCAAGGACAGCATATTTGCTAGTATAGTTTATGTCTCTCTTTCCTCATGGCCCCTTGCTCTAAACAACTGAACTTTGCATCATTCCTTTGAAACAATGCCGGTCCCATAAATGAAATAGAATCTAATAGCATTTCTGGCTCTTGCAGGGTCAAAAGTATATGTCAGATGATAAAGAGCAATTTAAACACACCAAGGGGCAGCACAATTGAAAAATAAAAGATGAGGTCTTAGTGAGAAGGCTGCTCTGGAGAAGAAAATGACAAACTTATTCCTTCTTCGAATCTGATAGAACTCACTGGTTCGTGAATCTTCCCTTATGTCTTTTGACACTTCTATCCAAAAATAATAGAATCTTAACGTGCCTGCCCCTATTTCTGCCTCTGCTAATGACTATCTTGGATTCATTTCAGCTGACTCCCCCCCAACATGGCCACGTGCAACAAAGAGGCCATAGTCTAAGAGTTTGAGATAGTAAGGCTGAAACCCTACAGATCTCCGCTTGATATCAGAAAATGGGGTATTTTTCTCTGAATGGCTTTTTTCATAAGTTTGCTCATGAGTTTTCATTTGATGTTTAAGTGTTGAAGAGTGAGTGGACAGTTCAACCAGGCTCCCAGCACTCCTCACTGGACACCAGTCCTGTGCAGCTGAACTTGGTGTGTTTGGGTGGCCACGTGTTGGTGGACATTCACCATTAGACTTCTAAGAGATCCCTAAGAGATTTTTGCTTTTGGCAGAGTTCTCCTTCAGAACCCCAGGCATCACAGCCGGATGACTCAGAATCAGACGTTTGCAGAACATTTTCTTGGGTAAATTTCTAATAGATTTGGAGCAACTCAACATGTGACATCCAGCCAGGGATTTGGTCACAGAGCCCCTAGAGGCCAGCAGAAGCCAGACACTCTGCAGCATATAGCCATGCTGTGCACGCCAAGTCTTGGATGTCTGTGCTCCACAAGAATAAGTTTGGACTAAGGAAAACCCTTAAAGGCTCTAACAAGTAACCAGAGGCCAGTCCCAGGATGACCTGAACACAAATGCTTTCTGGAAGTCCTAAAGAATCATCACATGTCTTCCCCACTAGGCTATAAGTCTGTGTTAACCATTGTTTTCCCTATGCCTGGTACAGGGTCTGGTGCACAGCAGCCACCGAACAAGTCAGAGTTATTATTTTGGGGGCCGGGAGGTGGGGTCTTTAGGGATCAAGCTATGGGACCTGACCAAGTGAGGCATCATCAGGACCCAGCAATTGCCCTGTAATATACATAGTACATTAGTAGACCCCAAATTTTCATGCTGCCCCTCTCCTTGGAGTCAACCCTTGTGAATTCTGAACATGGACATGCTTAAGAAAAACACAGATGAATCTGTATTTCTGTAGCCTCTTTAAAGTTGTTCCCTTGAGCAAACTTGCTCCAGCTGTCTCCCAGTATAAGTCCAAATTTGTTTTCAACTTTTTATTTTTCATTTTAAAACTTAGCTTGTTAACATAAATAGAAG
This sequence comes from Orcinus orca, assembly GCF_937001465.1. Lineage (NCBI taxonomy): Eukaryota > Metazoa > Chordata > Mammalia > Artiodactyla > Delphinidae > Orcinus > Orcinus orca. Next base: position 13,005,223 of record NC_064576.1, on the reverse strand, counting down.
AGAATGAAATGGATTCAGCAATGACCCTTAGCTTTGTAAGAAATGTGCTGTGTGACCAGGGAGCAATAAAAAATTCCAACCCAGACAAGTTAGAGGCAGCAGAAGGCACTTCCTTGAAGAACTAAAGCAGCCCAGTGTTTTTGGTATTGGCATTGTTGATGTTTGTTATATAACATTATTATTTTTAAAATTTATTTATTTTATTTATTTAATTTTTGTTTGTGTTGGGTCTTCGTTGCTGCACGCGGGCTTTCTCTAGTTGCGAGCAGGGGCTACTCTTCATTGCGGTGCGCGAGCTTCTCATTGTGGTGGCTTCTCTTGTTGCAGAGCATGGGTTCTAGGCACGTGGGCTCAGTAGTTGTGGCACGTGGGCTCAGTAGTTGTGGCTCGCGGGCTCTAGAGCGCAGGCTCAGTAGTTGTGGTGGCTGGGCTTCGTTGCTCTGCGGCATGCAGGATCTTCCCAGACCAGGGCTCGAACCCATGTCCCCTGCATTGGCAGGCGGATTCTTAACCACTGCACCACCAGGGAAGTCCCAATTCTCTCTTTTTTTAATTGACTGCTCTGTTTTCCTCCTCAGTTTCAGGTTGTTAGTAGGGATGCTGAAAAGATTAAGGATTTATGGTAATTTGGATATTTGCGAAATTATTTCAAAGGTAGTATCTTTTGGTTGGATAGATTTTTAGGGGTTACAAATGTGTTCTCCGGCATCTCCAAATGTAAGGGTTTTAAATTGTCATGAGACTTGAAATTTTATCATGCTGTTATTTCTCCAAAAGAAGGGTGGGCATAACATAAATCTCCTCAGGAAATAAAGCACATTTTCTTTCCATTTCAACTCATGTTGAAAATGTTCAGTATATTAAGAAGTATCTTATTAAGTGCTTTCTTTTTGCAGGTACTAAACTAAGTCAGCTATATGCATTTTTGCATTTATTTTCAGGACATCCTCACGAGGTCCCAGAGTATTATTCTCCTAGCTTATATGTGGGGAAACTGAGCATCACAGAAATTTTTCAACTTATCCAAGGTCTCAGAGGCTGTACCAGTTATTATTTTCGTGTTTCTTAGCTCACACTTTTTTTGTCCTGCTTTGTGAGCTGAGGTCGCCGCAAGCCTCATTTCCCCTTTGCCTTCCAACAGGTAGCCCTGGAGGGGAGCAGCAAGGCTGCAAGAGGCAGCAGGGGCTTGTATTAGTTACGAAAGACTGTCTTAATCAAGTCCCACACGCTGGGTAGCTTAACACAACAGAAAAGTAGTCTCTCGCATAGAAGTCTGAACTCAAGGTGTCGGCAGGGCCCACTCTCAACGAAGGGTCTAGAAGACAATCTGTCCCATGCCTTTCTCTTGGCTTCTGGTATTGCCGGCAGTCCTTGGCATGCCTTGGTTTGTACATGCGTCACCCAGTCTCTGTCTCCATCACTGCATCATCTTCACACGGCATTTGCTTTGTGTGCGTCTGACTCTGTGTCCCTTCTCTTCTCTAGGGACACCAGTCCTATTGGAATAAGGGGCCACCCTACGCCAGTAGGACCTCATCTAATCTCACACCTTAATGAATCTGCAGAAACCCTATTTCCAAATAAGATCACATTCACAGGAACCAGGGGTTATGACTTTAATACATCTTTTGGGGGGATACAGTTCTACCCGCAACAGGACTAGTCTTCTTCTGCTGTTTTTGTTTTCCTTGTAGGATTCACTTACGAGGCAAGTGGTGGTCCTAGCAGAGCCGCAGAATTCACTGCGGTGGCCGTGGCTCTAAAGATTCCAAAGCACATAGTCTCCAGACCCTTTTTTTGTCTCTCAGGCTCGGGCAGCATGTTCCTCTACCCACCATTCCTTCAGCCCTGCCGGGCCCTCCTCAATGCTTCCAAAGCCCTTCCTTGATCACTTTTCCTCAGCCCTCGTGCTCCTAACTGCCATCTTCAGGTGCTAGCCCTGTTAAACCTTAAAGTTCTATTTTGCTTCTTCTTGTAGTTAATCAACTTGTACTTAGCCAACAATTCTTCCTATTAAATTCTCTCTGTTCAGATATTGGTTTCCTTACTGGACCTTGACATGGGTGATGGACGGGGAACTCACACTTAAGCCAGTGTCCTGTTGGATCTGAGTTATGTCTTAGGAGAAAGCACTGGCATCTTTCCCCAATCCTCAATTTTCTACTGTCATTGTGAAATGACATGGATGAAAGTCACCTATCCTAGTTAGTTTTAAAGCCAGTGAAAGGGCAAATCACTCTTAGAACCATCTTTAAAGTCTGCTCTAATCTCTAAATGTCCACGAGTCATGGACATTCACTACTGTCCTACTCCTACTTATTACCAGCACCCCACTGCATGGGAATCATTAGGGCTGTTTATAAGTACCCCGTTTTCATCTCCTTCTGGGCACACGATGACATTGCCTTTGCTTACCTCTTTTGAAGTTAGCCGTGGTCACGTCTTCCTTTGGCCAGTGAAATGTGAAGGGGAGTGGCCTGTGTCATTTCCAAGTTTAGCTTTAAGGGTCAATGCGTGAGCACCATGTTCCTATCCCCCGCCCTGTCAGTCATGGAACCATATCTCAAAACAGAACTTCTACAAGCCCATGTCCCTGGGTGACCACAATGAACAAAGCACCCAGCCAAGCTGAGCTGCACATGCAGCATGAGAGAGAAATAAAGGTTTGTTGGACCATTGGTCCCTGCAGCACGCCAGAGCCTGTCCTGTTTAGTCCACACAGATTCCTGTGTCTAGGGGCAATCTCTTAAGCTCATACATTTTTGATAGTTTATTCATTTGTCTCCTGGGACTTTGTGCTTGCCTGGTATTCCTTCACCCCCAGTGGTGTCTCCTTCGTTGCAGCTTTGCTGGGTCCTTCTGCCACGCTCTTCTGGAAACGCTAAGGTGCATCAGGGTGCATCTTCAGTCCTCTTTTCTCTTCTATTTATACTCTCGCCCTAGAAAAATCTCATTCCATCCCATGGAATAAATTTATATCTGCCCAGAAATTGGCCCTAATTACCAAACACATATCATGAACTACCTTGTAATCATCTCCCTCTTGATGTCTCATGGACCACTTTAAATTTCAGATACCTAACAGAAAGTTTGATTCTGCTCCACACCCACAGGAAATCTTCTCCGTCTCAAATAATCATCCCAGCATTCATCCAATCGCTCAAACTTCAAACCTGGAAGTCATTTCTGATTCTGTTCTCTCTAGCAGGTCCCCACGCAATCCATCACTAGGTCCTACCGGCTCCGGTCCCCAAACTTTTACCAAATCTGACTGCTTATCACCGCTTCTGCCCCGTCGTCAGAGTCACCAATCCGAGAACTAGTAAACTGCAACCTCTTAACTGATCTTTCTGCTTTCACTCTTAGACTACTCACATCATTTTCCACACAGCAGCTATAGTATTCTTTTTAAAATATGAATTACATCCTATTGCTCCTGTACTTTGGTAACCTCCAAAGGCTTTCTGCTACACTTAGAATACAATCAAACTCCTGTAGAAAAGGTAAATTATAAACCCCATAGCTGTTCATTTAGAAAATGTAACTGAAGTTAGAAGCCACAGGCCTCCTTTCAGAGTGTCGTAAGAAATCTTACAAGAATGGGAGACTGTTGATTTGGGCGCTTGAGAAGACAAATTGTTCAACTCTCATTACTTGTTGTCAGGTAAGTAAGAGGAAACTGTAGCTAGTATATATACATACTAGCTACCTACAAACTCATGGGTGAATCTGTATTTGTCTTTTTACTGAGGAGGTCAAAGAACTTTCCTGTAATCTTAAAAGGATTCTTAAAAGTTCCGAGACTGTTGGCGTGTGTTCTTAAAAGATTAAAAATGTCTACTATAAGATGTCACACTTATAAGATTGTTTTGTTGTAAAAAAAAAAAAAATGTTTGTTCACCTAAGGTTGTTAACTAGTTTTGTCATGGGCGATTGATTTTCACCTACAACCTTGGGATAATAATTTCACTCTGACCTCCCTCATCCATCTCTAATAAAACCAACTCATATAAAAGGACTATTGCAGATTCTTTTCAACCTAGGAAGAAATTTAAGAAGCATTTCTTCCTTGTAATAATTTGTAAGTAATAATAGATTGTTTTAAAATAAGTGTTCATTAAAAAGCATTACTTAGTGTCTCTTTCACAGTATTCCTTACCTTGGCTTCCAAGGCCCTATGTGACTGGACCACCATCTACCTCTCTGTCCTTTTTTCCTGTTTCCTCACCCACTATCTCCAGGTACTTTGGTCTTGTTGTTTCTAGAACACTGCAAGCTCATTCCAATCTTAGGCCCGTTAGGCTTGGTGGTTTTTTGGTTTTTGATTTTTTTTTCTGGCATATTTTAGCATCTTTTAACAACAGGCTTAAATTTGTTAACTAATCACCACAAACTTGTAAGCATCCCTCATAAATATTTGGCCTTTTCAGATTTATTCAATATGTTGATAATTTCGACCTTATGCTTTTGTTAATGTTTCCTAAACTTCTTTTTAAACTTTTTATTTTATATTGGAGTATAGTTGATTTACAACGTTGTGTTAGTTTCAGGTGTACAGCAAAGTGATTCAGTTACACAAATATACATGTATCCATGCTTTTTCAGATTCTTTTCCGGTATAGGTTATTACAGAATATTGAGTAGAGTTCCCTGTCTATATAGTAGGTCTTGTTCTGCCTGAAATGTTCCCTGATCTTCCCATGACTCAAGTACTACACATTCTTTTTTTTTGGGGGGGGGCATCTTTTTTTTTTGAATTTTATTTATTTTTTTATACAGCAGGTTCTTATTAGTTATCCATTTTATACATATTAGTGTATAATGTCAATCCCAATCTCCCAATTCATCTACATATTCTGTTTGGTCCAAGTGCCTTGTCCAAGAAGTCTTCCCATATCACTCTACTAAACTTCCCCCCAAGCCCAATAAATCTCATCACCCTGCTTCTTTTCTACATTTTTTTTGTTATATGAAACTGTGTTATTTGCTACTTGTTTGTCTCCTTCCATTAGAATACAAATTCCATAAAGGCAAGGACCTTGTCTGTCTTGTTCATCAGTTTCTCCCTGGCACCTTGAACTCCATCTAGTCTATAGCTGGTCAAATAAAGGATTGTGGAATGAGTGAGTAAATGTTTATAACTTCAAAGGCATTTTAATGGCTAGTAATAGCACAGTACTATCTTACATATCTAGATGAATTAGGGCCAAGGGCAGTTCTGCACAAAGAAAATTGCTTGGTTCAGGCAATATTTTAGCACACGTCTTTTGTGGGCCACAGCTGTAAGTGGTTTAGATAATGTGTTTTATATCAAAGACCACTTGAAAATTGTCTGTATTGATCCACCTATGAATTAGCAAGAACTCAGCCCACAGTTCCAAGGTTTCACAAGTGTATTGTGAAAGTTAGGCTGAGCTGGTATAGTACATAAGTGCAGTTTTCTGAAATAATTAGGATTCCATAAAATCGTCCTGCTAAGAAACTTCTCAGCATGTCTGTCTGCAGATCAATAACTGTGCCTGAATAAAAGTTGATAGATGCAGAAGGTTGTGGTCTCATCTAATCGGCTTTAGTTGGGTCAGCAGCTCAGTTCAGGGAGTGGCCAAGGACTCAGTGCTTCAAGTGGACCAGGATTGAGTAAAGGAGACGTAAGCCCAGGCTGGTGGTAGGCACTCAGATATGGTACATCAGTCAGACATTAAGAGACCAGTTGTCGAGAAAATTGGGATAATCCTTCAATATAAGTTATAATTTATTTTGTTTGCTATGTCTATTTGAGATTCAAAGATGGCTGCATGGCACAGTGAAAAGAACACCGTAGAAGACGGTGACTCTCTGCCTCTTAAAAGCTTGGTGGGATGTACCTGTACAACCTTTTTGGCCTGGAGCTTTTTTTAGTTACTACAGCATCAATATATAACATGGTTTTTAGTCCATTTTTATTTTCTATTTCTTCTTATGCCAATTAAAAAAAAACATTTTTGCTAGAAATTTATCTTTTTCATCTTGATTTTCAAGGTTATAGTGATTTCATCTCTCTTATAGATAAGTATATTTCTAGAGAGAGTTTCTGTTATATTTTACTTTATTTCACTCTTTGATTCTGCATTTTGTGTGGCTGTATCTTCCATCAACCTCCCATCTCTCTTCAGGCATCTTCAGGGCTGAGCTGAATGTGCAGGAGAACTTACAGCCTTAGTTGAGCATCTCATCCAGAGATATTTTTAGTTGCTTTCAAAACGTTTTATGAATTTTTCTGTTTTTACTAGCCATTGAATTTACCAAAAAAATCAAGAGAGACATTTTCTGATGGAGAAAGCAATGATAGGTAGACTGTGTTGATGCAAGGTAGGCCCCATCTGCAAATCTCTCTTACGTTTTTCTCATTTGAAAATGAGTTTAATTAGAAACAGGCAACCAACTCACATATTTGGGTATTTTACCATGAAATTCCCTGCAAATGGATCAAAACTGTTTCATATGTAAAACAAAAATCAGCAAAGCACTTAGTACTTCATTCCCCTGCTTTCATCCAAATATTGTAAAAATTGAATTAACCTCAGTTTATCAGTCAGATGTTCAAGTATGTCCTTGAAGCGCATTAAAATTTAAGGTTTTTTATAGGACAAGTTTTTTTTTTTTTGATAGGCCGCCTCTTTTTGACCTGAAACAGATTTGAAGGCACTTTAGTACAAACTTTCGTCAATTCTTGCTCTCTTATGTTAGTTTGTCTTTCAAAGTAATTCTGAAACTGACCTGAATTACTCCATTAGACAATGTGTAGATGTGGAATTCTGCTAATTTTACTTGTGCATATTTTTGATAAAAACTTATACACTGGGCTTCCCTGGTGGAGCAGTGGTTGAGAGTCTGCCTGCTGATGCAGGGGGCACGGGTTCATGCCCTGGTCCGGGAAGATCCCACATGCCGCGGAGCGGCTGGGCCCGTGAGCCATGGCCGCTGAGCCTGCGCGTCCGGAGCCTGTGCTCCGCAACGGGAGAGGCCACAACAGTGAGAGGCCCGCGTACCGCAAAAAAAAAAAAAAAAAAAACTCAGTGTTTACTAAATTCCAGAGACCATATTTGCTCATATTGACACATACTAGCTCAAGACTACCTCTTATGCGATAGGTTTTATTATCTTTATTCCCACTTTATAGATAAGAAAAGTGAGCCACAGAGAAATTCAGTTACTTGCCCAAGGTTATGGCTGCTAGTGGCAGAGTTGCGATTCGAATCCACGCTCCATAGCTCTAAAGGTCCCATGTCGAATCATGATTCTATATCACCGTGGTTCAGTGTGATACAGATTTGTTGTCCATTTGTTTATTTTGTGCCTTTGTAGAACTGGAGGTGGAAATTTGCTCTCCAGAGTACGAGAACAGCTGGCAAATTAATATTTCTCCATGTTAAAAAATCCTAGAAAGGAGAGGTCTTCTAGACCATTCCCTGACCTGCTCACCCATTTAGGTTAGAATCTCCTAAAGTTACTTAAATAGTAAATATCATATACTCAGCACTGAAAGTACACAGATCACGGGACTTCCCTGGCGGTCTAGTGGTTAAGACTTCACTTTCCAGTGCAGGAGGTGTGGGTTCGATCTCTGGTTGGGGAACTAAGATCCCACAGGCCTCACGGCCAAAAAACCAAAACATAAAACAGAAGCAATATTGTAATAAATTCAATAAAGACTTTGAAAAGGTCCACATCAAAAACAAATCTTAAAAAAAAAAGAAATATACAGACCAACACTTTAAAAATAAAATATTTCTGGCCAATCAGAGATTAGACCTGTTCGTATTTGTCAGTGTTGTCTTGACCAGAGTACAAAGTTTCATAAACGCTGAAAAAGGGGAAAAAAAAAAAAAAAAAATTAGATGTGGCTGAAAATGTTTCCCTTCACCAGCAGATGTCTCTGTTGCCTCTTAGCACGGAACGTTTACCATCCACTGGCGATAAACTTGATGGAGAGGATGAGAGCTATTTTACTAAAATCTCTGTAAGTCTTTGGATACAAGCCAATATTGCTTTGGCATGAAGACAAAGAACTATACAAAAGATGGAGGGAGTGTGTTTCCACACTTTTACAGAGAGCCCAGTGGATTTCCGACAACCTGGTCCCCCTCTGCTACCTCAGGCAGCAGCACCTGGAGGGAGGCTGGGCGTACCTGGAAGGAATTCCTGTGCAGTCAGCACAGAGCCATTCTCATTCCACGTGGCCAGTAGGACTCAAGCGAAGCACGAGTTCTAGGAAACAGAAAGCCAGAGTCACAGGGCGGTAGTAAACAGAACTTGTTGGTGAGCACATGCTAAGGCACTCTCTAGCAATGCCTAGAAATAATTGGGAGAGAATTTGAAGAGGCTGGAGGTACTGTATTGGCGGGGGGCGGTGTGTGTGTGTGTGTGTGTGTGTGTGTGCAAACCAATGGAAATGAGGCTCACGAGAGGCTCGCATAAAGACATTCTGAGCACCTCTGCTGGGTCTGGGGATGCAGAAGTAACCAAACACTGCTCTGCACCCTGCCTTCACCCTGAAGGTAGCAGGAAAGCACGAACAATCCTGGCAAACCAGAAAGTATGGCTGTGACTTTTGCACATTCCCCCGTGCCCAAAAAATATCCTGCTACTCTGAAAAATTGCCATGATCATTGCTTTCAGTAACATTAGGATAAAATCATTAACCATTTGAATGATTCCATAATCAAGTAATATGATACCTTTTAAATTGTAATTGTCTACAGCTGTATCAATTATTTGGGGTGCTAAAAATATCTGCTCCTCAAAAAGGTTTACTTATACAGGTGACCCTTGAACAAACTTGGGGGTTAGAGATACCGACCACCCATGCAGTCCAAAATCCAGGTACTGCATTCTCTGTGTCAAAAATCCAAGGGCAGGAAGCTAAAACAGTTTGGATACAATCAGGACTCAAACGCTAGTTCTTTTGATTCCACATATTGCAATCTCTAATCAAACACAAACTTTCCCTTACACCTAGTTAATATATAGATCGTAAAATGAAAATACAGGTATCATATTTATTGAAAGGTACCCGTGTGTAAGTAGACCTGTGCAATTCAAACCCTTATTGTTCAAGGGTCAACCGTACTCTAGTAAATTCTCTTGCCTGTGGTAGTCGGGAAATATATTCTAGCAAAATTTTAAGATTTTGTTTTGGAGGTCATTATGGAAAACTTTTCTACGATCAATCTGCACATTCTTCTAACTTGGTCCGATGATTTTGGAAGCGCATTGACAAAAAGGATATGACGTCAGCCTTTGTTTCTGGATGTGGGCTATGCTTTGGTCAGTCTGGTTGGTAATGAGAAGACAGCTAAAGGCTGACCCTCAGTGCTGTGAGGGAAGCAAAAGGACCCCTTCAACTCAAGCTGAGATTCACAATTATATCTCCTAAGCAACACTAATTCCTAGGTCACAAATAGTTTGAAACGAGAGGGTGATGCCTCCCTTGTGGAATGATTTTCTAGCAAAATTTTAAAATTCACTGTGACTGCCCTGCCTTGGTCTTTAAAATACAGTAATGCCCAGTTAAAATTGGATTTCAGATAACAAAGAAAACTTTTGAGTATAAGCATATATACTTCATAAGTATTCTTTTTTTATACTGTTGGATTCAATTTGCTAACATTATGTTAAGGATTTTCACTTGTATGTTCTTGGGGGATTTTTGCCCTGTAATTTCTTTTTCTTGCAAGCTCTTTTTTTTTTTAAGGTTTTGATATCTAGGTGATGGTGGTCTCATAAAATGAGTTAGGAAGTATTCCTTCTACTTTCTAAAAGAGCGTGTAAGATTGGCACGATTTCATCTTCAAATGTTTAATAGAATTCACCAGCGAAATGATCTGGACCTGAGGTTTTCTTTGTGAGAAAGTTTTTGATAGCAAATCCAATATCCTTAATAAAATTTTTTATTTCTTTTGTACCAGGTTTGGGAGATTTTATTTTTCATCTGAGTTTTTAAAACTTATTGGCATAAAGTTATTCATATTGTTCCCTTTCTATCCTTTTCATTATTGTAGGATCTGTAGTAACATGCTCCTTCATTCTCGATGTTTACAATTTTTGTTTTCTCTTTTTTTTCCTGAGTATTACTATTTCTCAACTTTGTTAATCTGTTCAGAGAACTATTTTCTGGCTTTAATTTTCTCTATTGTTGCCCTTTTCTTTTTTCTGTGATTTCTGCTCTTATCTTTACTATTTCATTTCTTATGATTTAGGTTTAAGATGCTATTCTGTTTCTAGTCTCATAAGATGCATTTACATCACTGGTTTTAAATTTACCTCATTATCTAATATAAGCATTTCCCACTTAACACTACCTTAGTTGCATCCCTCAATTTTTTATATACTGTACTTCTATCATTATTCAGTTTGAAATATTCTGATTTCCCTTGAGATTTCTTCTTTGATCAATAGGGGCCAAATATTTGGGGCTTTTTAACATATATTATTGTCACTGATTTTTTTTTTTTTTTAAAGAAGATGTTGGGGGTAGGAGTTGATTAATTAATTTATTTATTTTGCTGTGTTGGGTCTTCGTTTGTGTGCGAGGGCTTTCTCTAGTTGTGGCAAGCGGGGGCCACTCTTCATCGCGCTGCGCGGGCCTCTCACTAACACAGCCTCTCTTGTTGCGGAGCACAGGCTCCAGACGCGTAGGCTCAGTAGTTGTGGCTCACAGGCCTAGTTGCTCCACGGCATGTGGGATCTTCCCAGACCAGGGCTCGAATCTGTGTCCCCTGCATTAGCAGGCACACTCTCAACCACTGCGCCACCAGGGAAGCCCTGTCACTGATTTTTAATTTAGTTGTGTTGTGGTCAGAGAACATACTCTGCAATCTTTTGAAATGTATTAAAATGTATTTAATAACCAGCATGTGGTCTATTTTGGGGAATATTTTATGTTGTCTTGAAAAGATTGAATATTCTGCCATTGTGAGTATAAGGCAAGGTTAGTAATGTTGTTAAAATCTTCAACATGCTTACCAATTTTTTTTGTCTGGTTTCATCAACTTCTGAGAGAGTGTGTTAAGTCCCGAAATTTGATTGTATGGTCTCTATTCTCCTTTTAATTCTGTCACTTTTTGTTTCATGTACTTTGAAGCTCTGTTATTGAGGCATATACGCGTATGATTTTTATGTTCTGATGAAATGACTCTTTCATCTTCATGACATTTCCTTGCATACCTCTGACATTACTCCTTGTCTCCAAGTCTACTTTGTCTGGCATTAACGTAGTCACACCAGCGTTCCTATTCTTAGCATTTTTCTTTTTTTTTTGGCCACGCTGCACAGCATGCAAGATCTTAGTTCGCCGACCAGGGATCAAACCCATGTCCCTTGCAGTGGAAGCATACAGTCTTAACCACTGGACTGCCAGGGAAGTCCCTTAGCATTTTCATGGTATAACTTTCCCCATATCTTTTCTTTCAACCTACCTGTGTTACACATTTGGGACTGAGGAAACTGTTGCTGTGTGGTCCATGGGCCACTGAGAGCTGGCCCTGTACCAGGACTCCATTGAAGTCACCCTATGTGTTCTCACTCCAGCAGGGGCTGTGATAATGCTTCCTGTCAGTAGCAATATCACCCCTGTCCTTTCCCAAAGGAGCCTACTGCCATTTACAAAGGTAACAATACAGCGGGAAAGGGGAATACCTGGACATTGCAGGGACTGTTAGTCACATTGTATTACAAGATCTTGCAAGGCAACTACCTCTCCAACCTCATGTGGCCGCTCACACCAACACACTGTCTTCCAACAGTGTCCTCAGTGCCCTGCTGCCTGACTCTTTCACCTCGCTCATCCTATACAGTTGGCCCTTTGTATCTGCAGGTTCCACATCCTTGGATTCAACCAACCATGGATCAAAAATGTTCAGAAAAAAAAATCCAGAAAGTTCCAAAGAGCAAAACTTGAATTTGCTGCTGCATACTGGCAAGTATTTACATGATATTTACAATGATCTACATAGCATTTACATTGCATTAGATAGTATAAGTCATCTAGAGATGATTAAAAGTATGCAGGAGGGTGTGCATAGGTTATATGCAAATACTACCACATTCTATATAAGGGACTTGCACATCCTTGAATTTTGGTATGCACAGGGGTCCTAGAAACAACCCCCTGGGCTGTCCTGGGATCTCCACTCTTAGACACTATTTCACTAGTGTGTTTTGCTCTTCTGCATACGTGTAAAAATGCACAGCTGTCAGTGTTTTTAATGAAATGAGTGAAAATATACAGCACAGCTTTCCTTTGTTTATTTATCTTTTATTTTAATAAATTACCAGAGGACCTTCAAGATGGTGGAGGAGTAAGATGTACAGATCACCTTCCTCACCACAAATACATCAAAAATACATCTACAGATGGAACAACTCTGACAGAATACCTACTGAATGCTGGCAGAAGACCTCAGACTTCTCAAAAGGCAAGAAAATCACCACATACCTGGCTGTGTGGCTGACAGGGTCTTGGTGCTCCAGCCGGGTGTCAGGCCTGAACCTCTGAGGTGAGAGAGCTGCGTTCAGGACATTGGACCACCAGAGACCTCCTGGCCCCATGTAATATCAATCAATGAGAGCTCTCCCAGAGATCTCCATCTCAACGCTAAGACCCAGCTCCACTCAATGACCAGCAAGCTACAGTGCTGGATGCTCCACGCCAAATGACTAGCAAGACAGTAACACAAACACATGCATTAGCAGAGAGGCTGCCTAAAATCATAATAAGTTCACAGACACCTCAAAACACACCACCGGATGCGGTCCTGCCCAACAGAAAGACAAAATCCAGCCTCATCCACCAGAACACAGGCACCAGTCCCCTCCACCAGGAAGCCTACACAACCCACTGAACCAACTTTACCCACTGGGGGCAGACACCAAAAACAATGGAAACTATGAACCTGCAGCCTGCGAAAAAATAACCCCAAAGACAGTAAGTTAAGTGAAATGAGAAGACAGAGAAATATGCAGCAGATGAAGGAGCAAAGTAAAAACCCACCAGACCAAACAAATGAGGAGAAATAGGCAGTCTACCTGAAAAAGAATTCAGAGTAATGATAGTAAAGATGGTCCAAAATCTTCGAAACAGAATGGAGAAAATACAAGAAACGTTTAACAAGGACCTAGAAGAACTAAAGAGCAAACAAACAATGATGAACAACACAATAAATGAAAGTAAAAATTCTCTAGAAGGAATCAATAGCAGAATAACTGAGGATAAGTGACCTGGAAGATAAAATAGTAGAAATAACTACCACAAGCAGAATAAAGAAAATGAATGAAAAGAAATGAGGACAGGCTCAGAGACCTCTGGGACAACATTAAATGCACCAACATTCAAATTATAGGGGTCCCAGAGGAAGAAGAAAGAAAGAAAGGGACTGAGAAATATTTGAAGAGATTATAGTTGAAAAATTCCCTAATATGGGAAAGGAAATAGTCAGCCAAGTCTAGGAAGCGCAGAGAATCCCATACAGGATACATCCAAGGAGAAACATGCTAAGACACATATTAATCAAACTATCAAAATTAAATACAAAGAAAAAATATTAAAAGCAGCAAGGGAAAAGCAACAAATAACATACAAGGGAATCCCCATAAGGTTAACAGCTGATCTTTCAGCTGAAACTCTGCAAGCCAGAAGGGACTGGCAGGACACACTTAAAGTGATGAAAGGGAAAAACCTACAACCAAGATTACTCTACCCAGCAACCATTAGCCAGACTCATCAAGAAAAAAAGGGAGAAGACTCAAATCAACAGAATTAGAAATGAAAAAGGAAAAGTAACTGACACTGCAGAAATACAAAGGATCATGAGAGATTACTACAAGCAACCATATGCCAATAGAATGGACAACCTGGAAGAATTGGACAAATTCTTAGAAAAACGCAACCTTCCGAGACTGAACCAGGAAGAAATAGAAAATATCAACAGACCAATCACAAGCACTGAAATTGAAACTGTGATTAAAAATCTTCCAACAAACAAAAGCCCAGGACCAGATGGCTTCACAGGAAAATTCTATCAAACATTTAGAGAAGAGCTAACACCTATCCTTCTCAAACTCTTCCAAAATATAGCAGAGGGAGGAACACTCCCAAACTCATTCAATGAGGCCACCATCACCCTCATTCCAAAAGCAGACAAAGATGTCACAAAGAAAGCAAACTACAGGCCAATATCACTGATGAACATAGATGCAAAAATCCTCAGCAAAATACTAGCAGACAGAATCCAACAGCACATTAAAAGGATCATACACCATGATCAAGTGGGGTTTATCCCAGGAATGCAAGGATGCTTCAATATACACAAATCAATCAATGTGATACACCACATTAACAATATGAGGGATAAAAACCATATGATCATCTCAATAGATACAGAAAAATGTTTCAACAAATTTCAACACCCATTTATGATAAAAACTCTCCTGAAAGTAGGCACAGGGAACTTACCTCAACATAATAGATGCCATATATGACAAACCCACAGCCAACATTGTTCTCAATGGTGAAAAACTGAAACCATTTCCACTAAGATCAGGAGCAAGACAAGGTTGTCCACTCTCACCACTATTATTCAACATCGTTTTGGAAGTTTTAGTCACAGCAATCAGAGAAGAAAAAGAAATAAAAAGAATCCAAATCGGAAAAAGAAGAAGTAAAACTGTCACTGTTTGCAGATGACATGACACTATACATGGAGAATCCTAAAGATGCTGCCAGAAAACTACTAGAGCTAATCCATGAATTTGGTAAAGTAGCAGGACACAAAATTAATGCACAGAAATCTCTTGCATTCCTATACGCTAATGATGAAAAATCTGAAAGAGAAAATAAGGAAACACTCCCACTTACCACTGCACAAAAAGAGTAAAATACCTAGGAATAAACCTATCTAAGGAGACAAAAGAACTGTATGCAGAAAACTATAAGACACTGATGAAAGAAATTAAAATGATACCGAGAGATATACTATGTTCTTGGAGTGGAAGGATCAGCATTGTGAAAATGACTACACTACCCAAGGCAATCTACAAATTCAATGCAATCCCTATCAAACTACTAATGGCAGTTTTCACAGAACTAGGTAAAAAATTTCACAATTTGTGTGGAAACACAAAGGACCCAGAATAGCCAAAGCAATCTTGAGAAAGAAAAATGGAGTTGGAGGAATCAGGCTCCCTGACTGCAGACTATACTACAAAGCTACAGTCATCAACACAGTATGGTACTGGCACAAAAACAGAAATATAGATCAATGGAACAGGATAGAAAGCCCAGAGATAAACCCACGCACATATGATCACCTCATCTTTGATAAAGGAGGCAAGAATATACAATGGAGAAAAGACAGCCTCTTTAATAAGTGGTGCTGGGAAAACTGGACAGCTACATGTAAAAGAATGAAATTAGAACACTCCTTAACACCATACATAAAAATATACTCAAAATGGATTAAAGACCAGGGCTTCCCTGGTGGCGTAGTGGCTGAGAGTCTGCCGGCCGATGTGGGGGACACAGGTTCGTGCCCTGGTCCGGGAGGATCCCATGCGCCGCAGAGCAGCTGGGCCCGTGAGCCATGGCCGCTGGGCCTGTGTGTCCGGAGCCTATGCTCCACAACGGGAGAGGCCACAGCAGTGAGAGGCCCGCGTACCGTGAAAAAAAAAAAAAAAACTGGATTAAAGACCTAAATGTAAGGCCAGACACTATAAAACTCTTAGAGGAAAACATAGGCAGAACACTCTATGACATAAATCACAGCAAGATCCTTTCTGACCCACCTCCTAGAGAAATGGAAATAAAAAGAAAAATAAACAAATGGGACTTAATGAAACTTAAAGGCTTTTGCACAGCAAAGGAAACCATAAACAAGACCAAAACAAGACCAAAAAATGTTAAAGATGTTAAAAAAAAAGGGGATAGGGAGGACTGACTAAACTGACATATTTAACAACTATTATAAAATATATGTGCTATTTTCCTTGTAGTAAACTTTTCATACTTAAGAAATATTTAAAAAAATAAAAATAAATAAAATAGGGCTTCCCTTGTGGCGCAGTGGTTGAGAGTCTGCCTGCCGATGCAGGGGACACGGGTTCGTGCCCCAGTCCAGGAAGATCCCACATGCCGTGGAGCAGCTGGGCCCATGAGCCATGGTCGCTGAGCCTGCGCGTCCGGAGCCTGTTCTCCGCAACGGGAGAGGCCACAACAGTGAGTGGCCCGTGTACCGCAAAAAAATAAATAAATAAAATTAATTGACAAGGTCTTTTGGTTTGTTTTTCACATTTTTTTTTTTTTTACTGCCTCATCAGATCTGCAAAAAATTGTTTGAAGCCTCAATCCCATTTCTGGAAGACTGAATTACAAAGGTAGTCTTCTCTGCCCCCTAGTGGCAGGCCTTGTGAATATTTGTACACTTGCTTTCTGATGGAGTTGCCACAAAACTGTCCTGTTGGAGTGTGAAACTCCTGGGTGTTTGTTTGTTTGTTTGTTTTAACATCTTTATTGGAGTATAATTGCTTTACAATGGTGTGTTAGTTTCTGCTTTATAACAAAGTGAATCAGTTATACATATACATATGTTTCCATATCTCTTCCCTCTTGCGTCTCCCTCCCTCCCACCCTCCCTATCCCACCCCTCTAGGTGGTCACAAACCACTGAGCTGACCTCCCTGTGCTATGCGGCTGCTTCCCACTAGCTATCTATTTTATGTTTGGTAGTGTATATATGTCCACGCCACTCTCTCACTTTGTCACAGCTTACCCTTCCCCCTCCCCATATCCTCAAGTCCATTCTCTAGTAGGTCTGTGTCTTTATTCCTGTCTTACCCCTAGGTTCTTCATGACCTGTTTTTTTTTTTCTTAGATTCCATATATATGTGTTAGCATACGGTATTTGTTTTTCTCTTTCTGACTTGCTTCACTCTGTATGACAGACTCTAGGTCCATCTGCCTCACTACAAATAATTCAGTTTTGTTTCTTTTTATGTCTGAGTAATATTCCATTGTATATATGTGCCACATCTTCTTTATCCATTCATCTTAGGTTGCTTCCATGTCCTGGCTACTGTAAATAGAGCTGCAATGAACATATTGGTACATGACTCTTTTTGAATTATGGTTTGCTCAGGGTATATGCCCAGTAGTGGGATTGCTGGGTCGTATGGTAGTTCTATTTGTAGATTTTTAAGGAACCTCCATACTGTTCTCCATAGTGGCTGTACCAATTCACATTCCCACCAACAGTGCAAGAGGGTTCCCTTTTCTCCACACCCTCTCCAGCATTTATTGTTTCTAGATTATTTGATGATGGCCATTCTGACTGGTGTGAGGTGATACCTCATTGTAGTTTTGATTTGCATTTCTCTAATGATTAATGTTGTTGAGCATTCTTTCATGTGTTTTTTGGCAATCTGTATATCTTCTTTGGAGAAATGTCTATTTAGGTCTTCTGACCTTTTTTGGATTGGGTTGTTTGTTTTTTTGTTATTGAGCTGCTTGTAAATTTTGGAGATTAATCCTTTGTCGGTTGCTTCATTTGCAAATATTTTCTCCCATTCCGAGGGTTGTCTTTTGGTCTTGTTCATAGTTTCCTTTGCTGTGCAGAAGCTTTGAAGTTTCATTAGGTCCCATTTGTTTATTTTTGTTTTTATTTCCATTTCTCTAGGAGGTGGGTCAAAAAGGACCTTGCTGTGATTTATGTCATAGAGTTTCTGCCTACGTTTTCCTCTAAGAGTTTGAGAGTTTCTGGCCTTACATTTAGGTCTTTGATCCATTTTGAGTTTATTTTTGTGTATGGTGGTAGGGAGTGTTCTAACCTCCAGGCCCTGAGCCTCATTGCATGTCTCATCTTCACCCTACATAAAGAGGACTTTCACTTTCCTCTTTATCAATGTTTGAATTTATTTGCTTATACTAAGTACTTATTACCTTCATTGTGAAAAAGTGAAATGGAAAATATTTTTTTAAATAACTTTTTATAACAGCTTTGGTCTTAAGGAGGTCTGTCCCACAAAACCTTTGCCATAGAGGCATTTTAAGACTTAAAATAAGACATGTCATAACACAGAGGAAGCCATGTAAACATTAAATTATTTCTTGTGCAGTTGGTAAATATGAATAAGAGATCATGTTTATTGTCCCATAACTCTTTCTGAACCTGGCACCAACCCACTTTCTAATATCTATCCAATCTAATGAATGTTTTGAATAGGGAACCTAAAGTAAGGAGCGGGTTCCCCACGCTTAGACAAGCGTTTCATTACAGTTTTAATCCTTGGCTCAATTTGATAAACATGAACGTCTCAAAATCTATAGTCCTTCCTAGAGATTCACAGCCGCCATCCAGAAAGAGTTTCCTTTCAAGCTCTACTTTGACAAAACAATAATCTCCTTTCTCTTTTTTAAATACAAAACTGTACTGATTCTTGTCTTACCTACCCCTGACCCTCCCCACTTCCACACAACCCAAAGCATATCACTCAGATTGATTTAAAATTATGGTTTCATTAGCTACAGATCTCTCTGTGCTTGCTGACCTCAGGAGGTGCTATGAACATCTAAGCCAAATAATCTGCACATTCTTGGGTATCATGCACGATAGGCGCCTCCAGATCTCCGACATCTCTCTCAAAGAAACACAGTCTATGCTATGTTTATTTTTATTCAGTATATTGATCAATGGGCTTGGTAGGTACATGACTACAGCCTTTAAGATTTGTCTGCCAGATGGTGCCTGACCCTCTGTTTTTTCCATTCCCATCCTGGTGATGGTGGGAGGCTCAGGGATGACAAAGTGAGGGTTTCCCGATTTGCACAGTAGTTGATCAACGCTGAATAGAGGAGGATTGAAATTTACGTTATCCTGTGATAGCTACCTATTAAGTCGGAGATTCAATTTTTGAGAAGGTGAAAGTTTCAAACACTCCAAAACTCAACTGGTTAAATCCTAAGCTTTCAAAAATAGGAGATTGGGGGTGGGGAGAGGGGTGGAAAAAAGCTTGTGGAAAAGAGGAGTGTCTTAAGGTAACCTTTTGAATTTTATATTCCCAAATTGCAATCTGCGTGAAGTATAAATATTAGCCCACTGAAAATTGGAAAAGCTATAAATCGGTGAGGTCATTAACAAGAATTAAGGCTGTTTGTGTGTGTGTGTGTGTTTGTGTGTGTGTGTGAGTGTGGTGTAGTGTATGCCAGATGAGGGGTCTGGTGAAGGGGGATGATTTGGGTGACACATTTTAGACTGAGTCAATGGAAAAAATATATATCTCTAGCATGGATTTTAGCTCTTTATGCCTCATGGTACATATTATAGCCACAAGGTGGGGATACAACATAATCTTCCTTTCTCATGCTGCTTACAAGTAGAAAACTTGAAAAAGAGCCGGTTTTAACGTGACGTGATTATTTCCAGGCTCGTAAGAGGTTTCCTCCCTGTTTTCCCTTAGAATTTAACGGTAACTTTGACTACATATCCAGTCAGAAAATATGTTTGTCAAAGAAAGCATATATTTTTGAAAATCACTATTTACAATAACCAAGACACAGAAACAACCTAAATGTCTATCAACAAATAAAAGAAGATGTGATACACACACACACACACACACACACACACACACACACACACACACACACCCCACTGGAATACTATGCAGCCATAAAAAAGAATGAAATAATGACATTTGCAGCAACATGGATGGACCTAGAGAATATCATACGAAGTGAACTGAGCCACACAGAAAAACACAAATATGATATTGCTTAGATGTGGAATCTTAAAAAATGATACAAATGAACTTATATACAAAACAGAAATAGACCCACAGACATAGAAAACAAACTTATGGTTACCAAAGGGGTAAGGAGGCGTGAATTAGGAGTTTAGGATGAACATACACACACTACAACATTTAAAATAGATAAACAACACAGACCTACTGTATAGCACAGGGAACTGTACAGAATATTTTGTAATAACCTATAAAGGAAAAGGATCTGAACATGAATAGATACATATATATGTATAACTGAATCACTTTGCTGTGCACCTGAAATGAACACAACATTGTAAATCAACTATACTTCAAAGAAAAAAAACAAACAACATGAGGTAAATCCCTGAAAAAAATGCCTATACGATTTCTAAATGAAGGGGAAAAAATGGACAGAAGAGCTGTTTTCTCTCAATGGAAATTTTAACTTTTAAAAGCATGTGTGTGTCTTACTTTGGTAACAATGAAACTAAAATACATATTTATCCATAAAAAATTGAGGAAAGCATTAAGATAGACCCTCTCTAGCTGCAATAAAGGAATTCTAAAAGCAAAAATGATATTTTTTTCTCTTTTCTATTTGCTTGTTTCCATGGTTGTTGAGAAAATATTTCTGTACAGTTTGAAATGAGCCTGTTAAAACCCACTACAAAAACTAGGTGTTTTGAAACATGAGAGAGGTTTGTGACAGGAGAATTTAAGCACCGTAAGAGAAGAATTTGCTGGAAAAACCTTTAAAAAATCTAGCAACCTGTACAGTCAGCTTTCAGTCATCTCATGTACCTTCCTATTTTGGAATACAAAATTATAACTTCTCAGTGAAAGAAAAACTTTCAACTAAGGGATGATCTCCACTCTTGTATAGCTCTTTAACGATTGGACGATAATAATTCTACAAATCTCATGAGCCCTCATAATGAAATACCATTTTTCTGAGGGAAAGGCTCTTCATGGAAATTTACATATGGTATTGGAATATAATGATCATTTGTTACAATACTATAATATTGAAATTATGAGGTTATGATAGATCTTACGGTCATATTTTAAAATAAAATAATATTTTAAAAAGGGATTGAGTATGTATGTATGAATGTGTGTGTATGTTGGGAAGCTGCTCTTTCAATTTTAGTGAAATGAAAGACCCCCTAGATAAAGATACCAGGGTAAGGTTCTGACATAATGAAAAGTCAGAACTTTTCTTGTAGAAAGTTTTTGTTTTGAATCAATTTATATATACTCCCTCCCTACCTCCCCCTGCTTCTTCTCTTTTTTCCTCCCTTTTATCCCCATGCAAAGTCAAATGTTAACTCTGCAGAGAGGGTATGTCTGATAATAGGATCATACAGATAGCAGATATATTAATTATCTCAGTGAATCACCTTAATAAAGAGTGTTTGATAATCCTGGTTGTCGCTCTCTTGGAGAAGCAATTCCTGGTTCAAAAAAACTCTTATTAGGATACATCCCAATCAACCAGATTCCCCCTAAGCATAGTCCTATTTACGAACTTTGTATCTTCTCATGACTCGTCTCCTTGTCTGGGACGGTTTTCTTCCTAGTCTAGCAAATCTTAATCATCTTTTAAATTTGGCTGCGGCATCAACTCACCTGACATTAGCTAGTCTCTCTAAACATTCTCCAATCCCTAGCTTTTCATATTAACTAGCATGTCCCTTGCTCTGTAAAATGCCCACAGCACACTCAGGGCAGCCTTCTTTCCGGATGCTCTTCGATGCTCCAGCTGGTTTCTCCCTTCATCTCAGCATGTGCTCACCAAGAGTCACTTCAAACCACTTGTACCAGTTGTGCACATTATTGTAATCATGTAATTTAATTAAAGCTTACACAAACCAAGAGAATGTGCATAGGGAAAGACAGATCTCTCTGAAAAACAATTTGGATGCCCTGTTGAGAAGACTCGTTGAGGGTAAGTCTTCAAAAATACAAAAAGTATGCAAAAAACTAATAGGCAAAAGGAGTGTGAAAAAGTGCATCTTTGGAAAACAATAAAAAATCTAGAGGGATAGGGAACTTGGATGTTTCATATGAGTCATTTCGGGTTCACTGGTCTGTAAAAACACTGAAACTTGGAATCATCGAAGATTCATTAGAAACATGGTTTGACACAAGAAGGAGGCCTCAGTTTTCCAAACTGTGGGCTTAGACACGAAAAAGGCTTGACCCTTTCTCAGAAGATTGACAAAGAAAAAACAACAGCACCCCCCAAAGGGATGTTTTGTTTCAAATAAAATGCTTGAGTTTCGTTAGGTGTTCTTTTCTTAAGTACTCACTTTGTCCAAACTTTTTGATTAGCCAACTGTCTTTGATAACATCTGATTAAAAAAAGAGAGCTTTTATCATAATCACTTTCTCTTCTGCGGTACTTTTTCTCCTTAATAAATAAGACATTCATTCAGTATATTCAATGCTTTAGGTGTTAAGATAAGTTCTGAGAATATAGCTGTGAAAAAGGAAAAGGTGGTCCTTATGGGGCTTAAAAGTCTTCACAGTTATCTTTTAGCATCTCATTGAACTATAACTATATGTTTACATACCTGTTTTCCTTACTATTTGACAACCAGTATAAGGTAGGGAATGTAATTTTCATTTATTTATTTTCAGTGCCTTACACAGTACCTGAGACTCAGTAAACACTACATAAAAGTTGGTTGAACTGAATTAGTAAATAAAGTCCAAAGCTTTACTTTATCTAAAATTTCTAAGATCTATGAGCTCATGGAGAACAATAGTGTGACTTATAATTTGTAGATGTGTCTGCCTTAAACCAATGGATGGAATTGGAACATAAGTGCATCGGATATTTTTAATGGAAAAAGAAGCCGTCACGATTGAACAAATACTTCTTAACTGGGGCATTATTTACCAAAGGAAGTACTTAGCAAGCACCATGGTCAGTACTTAGCAGGTCTCCAGGTCAAAAGTTCAGCGAGGAAATAACCTCACAGTCATGCAAGTGCCTTTTAACGCATTTGTCTGCACAAAGATGAGTCAGAGAGACAATTCACTTCTAGTGGAGGGGGGCTGCTGGGCTTAAGCTGTGATTCTTCAAACGGCGCTGGGCTCTTCCCCACACTTAACACTTTAATCCCGTAATAACAGACTGGAATAGACATAAGGATTCCTTGGAAGGGCTTGCACTTTGAACAAGTTTAATTCCACTAAAGAAAGCTCTTCAGTCCCGCCCAGCCAGAAAATTAATGAAAAGTCATAAATGAAACCTTAATCGATATCATTGATAATTTCATCTTGAAGATCTAATTGCTCCTTTCCGGTTCTGTGACGGAATCTGATTTCTGTTTCCCGGATTTGTTGCCCAAATGGTTACAGTTGTCCAAATGTCCTCAACTATATCTGCTCTGTTACCTGGCTTAAACGTCAGCCTTTGACGTTTCCATGCTTTTCGTGGATGTCAAGCTTTCTTTAACAGATGGTGGAGTTTCACACTTCCAGTTTCTCAATATAACTGGAGCAGATATCTGGGTAACATGCAGCCGTAATTTACTAAAGTATAGCCACCTTATTGTGTTGCTTTTCTTGAGAAATTTAAAAATACAGAAAGGTACAAATAACACATATCAAGTATCCATGAACCTACCACCCAATATTGAAAGTTGTTAATATTTTTGACACATTTGATTCGAATCTTTTTTTAAAAAAGTAAATATAATAAAGTATGGATAAAATTGAAGTCATTTTGCTCTCTATTCACAGCCTGAATTCTCTCCTTTCCTCTCCAAAGGTAGCTGTTGTCATGAATTTACTATCTATCTTCTCATCCATCAAAAAAATGATTTTAAGCTTCCAGGAACATAAAAGAGCATTGATTTGTGTGGGACTTTTTTATTAATATAAATGACATTATACTCTTTATATATTCAAAATTCCGCACTTTGAGACCTATTCGTATATAAGTATGTATTAAATTCCTTCAGTAACTATATGGTATTTAATTGAATCAATATTCCACAATTTATTTATTCATTCACTATTGATTATTAGATGGTTTCTAGTTTTTCACTACCATAACTGCTGTAACTATTTGTAATATTTCTTTGTGCACATGAGCAAGTGTCTCCAGACTGGTGCTGCTTAAAGTGTGTCCACACCCTGGCCATTCACCCACAAATTATTAGAGTCCTTGGCAAGATAGGGAGTCTGTGACAGAAAAGGTCATCTATGTCACAAAGCACACTTTTTAGTTCATTTGACATTTCACAACAAGACTTTTGAGAGAAGGGAAGTGATGCATTGATTTATATTCTGGTGCAAAGCCCTTTATCTAAACACAGATTGAGTAGTGCTGCAGATGACACACATACAAGTGGAATTTCTGGGTCATAGAGTAGGTGATTTTTCATTTTACTATGTGCTACGAAACTGCTTTCCTAGTGACTGTCCCAATTTACACACAGAGCATCTGAAACGTCTCGGTTTTTTTCACACTCTTACCCACTCTTTTTTTGATATTTGTTTATTACATCTTTACTGAGATATAATTCACATACCACACAATTCACCCATTTAAACTGTACAAGTCAGTGGTTTTTACTATATTCCCAGTTATGCAACTATCACCGCAATCCATTTTAGAATATTTTCGTCACCACCCCCCAAAAAACCCATACCTTTTAGCTATCACGCCTACCCCAACCATCTCATTCCCCCAATCCCTAATCAACCACTAATTTACTTTCTGTCTTTACAGATTTGCCTGTTCTGGACATTTCATATACACAGACTCATAGGGTATGTCGTCTTTCGTGACTGCTTTCTTTCACTTAGTGTAACATCTACAAGAGTCATCCATGTCGTAGTATGTGTCATTACTTCACTCCTTTTACAGTCAAATAATATTCCACTGGGAGCCGAGCTTCCCCTGCTTGCCCAGCCCTGGGGCCGCCTTCCCGCTGCACGTCCTGGTATGGGTTAACCAGCACTGTGGGCTGGAGGCAGTGCTGCACAGCTGCCTGCCAGTGTGACATTTAACTAGAGGGCCCCGGAGGCCTACCTTCCTGGGCTGGCCGTGTCCTGGGGAGCCTGGAGTCCCTAAGAGTCCTCCTTCCATTACGGAGCCGGGTTGGTCTGCTTGACCCACAGCAAGCCCAACGCTGAGACTCCTGAGGTAGAGAAAACGTTTGTTCACGAGGCAGCCAAGCAAGGACACTGGATAGCGAAAGGGTATGACTCTTTTGGGCAGGAGGCGTTGATGAAAATGGCCCCATTTGCTGAGGGTGGAGTTTGGGGCCCTCTGATGTCAAAAGGTCACTGGACACTCACACGTGCCCAGTTGGAGGGTGGGTGGTCCTAACCAGTCTTAAGGGGCTCCAGCTCGAACTGGACACAGAAAACTCCAAGTTCCTAGAAAACAACTCAGGCAAACATTGCCTAGGCTGCACGAGGCTTGGAGAACTTGCAAGTCTTTTGTAGCCACAATTAAAGCGAGCTTGATCAGGGAAGGCAGGTTAAAGTCTAATTGTTACCTACCCTGCAGAGTCAGGCCCCAACAAGTGTACTTCTGCCGGTGTCGCTGGTGCCAATAGAATGAGACCCAGTTCGATTCAGAAGCAAAGGAAAGCTTTAGTCTGTGATCAAAGAATGGAGATAGGAGCTCCCGCTCTAGAGCACAGGCTCTCCGCCTCAGGCCAGCGCAGGGCTGCGTTATAGGGGCCTCATCAGCAGGGGAGGGGGCGGAGATCTTGCGGGCTGGGCGGAGCTGTGCTGCTCAAGCTTCAGATCGCAGTGCCCTGCACAGCATCTCTGCACGTGGTCTGCCGCTGCCACCATCTTGAATTGAGGTGTCATGCTCAGCGCTCTTGTACACGCCCCCTGGGCCGAGGTGATGGGTGCAGCGGTTCTGTTTTGGGAACTCTAATCTGACATGTTAGGTGCAAGGCCTCTGCACCCAGCCCCCTAGAAGCAAGTGAAACTAGGCTAAGCTCAAAAGAAGAGGTTAGACCTATCGTATTTGTTTACCACCCTCCCTCTGCATCCTTAGTGGGCTTTGGCGGTGACATGATGGATTTAACTGAGAATTACCCTCAGTTTCACTTGGACACGTGGCAATGTGTCCGGGCGTTCCTGCAGGAGGTGGTCAGCCCTGGGGACCCTGAGATGCTGCATCTGGTGCTCTAGTAATGAGACTTAGAGGACCGCGCAGAGGCCGGCTGGAATTCTAGAATTGCTCAACAGACTCCACCAGACCCCAGATTGCTAGGAGGAGATGAAATGCAGGTTCACCACCTGGGTGCCCCTCCTGTCCAGGGTGTGCCCGGTGACGTGGACCATGTGTGGATGTGACCACTGGGTCATATCCATCCCCCAGTCTCCTGGGCTCTGAGCACGAGACCTGGCAGCTCAGGCTGAGAAGCTTCTCCTTCAAGGGCCAGGAGGCAGGAGCCTGGGGGTTGGATATGACCCAGGAAGTGACCCACGGATATGCTTGGGCTCCCCCCTCCCCCGCAGGTGCTACAAGCACTGCTCGCTGCCCTGAGGCCCAGAGAGGAGCACGTGGCCAGTAGCCTCACCGTCCATTGTCTCCGCCCAACTGGACACTCGCAGTGTGGCCTTCCAGAGGTCCGTTGTGGCCCGGCCACACCGTCGGAGGTGCCCTTGAGGCTCCTGGTTCCGGCTTCTGGGAGGCTGCCCAGTGAGGGAGGGGGGCACCGCAGGCCCAGGATCTCACCCAGGCCACCTCCTGGGGCACCTCTGAGCCCCCAGTGCCCATCTATACAGGCAGCTGTTGTCCTGGGAAGGAGTCTAGGTCAGGGTGTCCCCAGCTTCTTGACTTCTGACCTCACATGATTTCTCATAAAAACAAGGATTTAGGCTGCAGTTCAGGGTACAATGTTGGCTTCTCAGGGGCACAGCTGTTTCTTGGCCAGAGTCCTTTGCAGGTGGTGTAGGAACCTGACACTTGCAGGTAGAGTGTTATTTCTCTGACAACACATGCCCCGGTTCCAATAACAGACTTCAGAAAACAGACTTTTTAAAAAACAGCTTTACTGAGATATAATTTCATATACCATACAGTTCACCTCTTTAAAGTGTACAATTCAGTGGTTTTTACTATTTTCACAGATATGCAACCATCGCCACAGTCAGTTTTAGAACATTTTCATCACCTCAAAAAGAAACCCCATACCCTTTAGCTATCACCCCACTAACCCACCATCCCCTCATTCCCTCCCCCAGCCCTAAGCAACGACTAATCCACCTTCTCTAAAGATTTCCCTGCTCTGGACTTTCATCTGAACAGAATCATACAATGTGTTGCCTTTTGTGACTGGCGTCACGTTTTCAGGGTTCATCCAGGTGGTGGCATGTAACTACTTAGTCCCTTTTCTTGGCCAAATCCATCGTATGAAGATACTACATTTTGTTTATTCATTCATTCATTGATGGATGTTTGCATTGTTTCCACTTTTTGACTGTTATGAATAAATGCTGCTATGAACATGAGTGTACCCTTCAAAATTCAACTGTATAAGTTTACCATATTTGGTTGATCTTATTCATTAGTTGATGGACATTTGGGTGTTTCTACCTTCTTGGATATTATGAATAATGCTCCTATAAACATTTGTATACAAGATTTTTTGTGAACATATACATTCATTTCTCTTGGGCATATACCTAGAAATGGAACTGCTGGGTCAAATGATAGGCTATCTTTAACCTTTTGGGGAACTGCCAGACTGTTTTTCAAAGTGTCTGCAGCATTTTACATTCCCACAGCAGGGTATAAAGTATAAGTGTAATAGCTTTTTTGTTGTTTTTTTTGTTTTTTGCGGTAGGCGGGCCTCTCACTGCTGTTGCCTCTCCCGTTGCGGAGCACAGGCTCCGGACGCGCAGGCTCAGCGGCCATGGCTCACGGGCCCAGCCGCTCCGCGGCATGTGGGATCTTCCCGGACCGGGACACGAACCCGTATCCCCTGCATCGGCCAGCGGACTCCCAACCGCTGCGCCACCAGGGAAGCCCAAGTGTAATAGTTTTTTTCTGATTTCTCCACGTCCTCACCAACGCTTGTTATTATTTAACTTTTTAATTATATCCACCCTAGAGGGTGTGAAGTGGTATCTCAATATGGTTTTGATTTTCTTTTTCCTAGTGACTAATAATGCTGAACATTTTTCGTGTGCTTATTGGTTATTTGCATGTTTTTCTTTGGAGAAATGACTATTCAGATCCTTTGCTCATCCTTTAGCAAAGGTTGAGTTGTCTTTTTATTACTGAGTCGTTAGTTATTTATATAAACTAGATACAAATCCCTTAACACATATAGAATTTGCAATTTTTTCCATACATTTAAAGCAGTCTTTCTTCTTGGTCCAGCTAAGTCCCACCACTAAGGCTTGACTCTTCTGGTGTCTTTATTGAATGCCTGGGTGTGCAGATTTCCACCCTAGCTGGTTGACACCGGAAGTTCTCTCACTCTGTGAGCTCTGAGACTTCTTCAGATTAAAGCTCCCTGGTAGTTCTTTGGTCAATTCATAGCATTTTCGATGCATCCAAAACTTCATATTCATCCTCAGACACTGGGAAAAACCTCCGCATGGGCTTTTATTCTATGTAGCCCTTTCCTCTCCGTACTTTCCCCACAAATTCCAGATGCTTCTTCTTTCCCAAACTCCCGTCTCTGTTGCCTCACCTCAGAGGGAGCCCTGTGCTCTCGTTTAGAACCAGCCTCCCAATCCCCGCTCTCTGCATCATTATTCAGAAAGTCTTTCCGAGAAGAAAGCTGAGGCTCGCGTCATTTGTTTCCCTAGTTGCAGGAATCACAGTTCTGCACTGCCTGCTGTCCAGTCTCCGAACATAGTTGCCTTACTCATTTAGTCTGGTTTTCTACTTGGTTATAGTGGGAAAGCAAGTTCATTTCCAGTTCCTGTATTATGGCTGAAGCAGAAGCCTTCACAGAAAATCCAATTAACAAGAACACCAGCCTCTACCCAACTAATCAAGAGAAATTCATTCTTTTTTCCCTGGGATCCCCTTCTTATAATAATCTGGGGCTCTTATTCAGTCCAGAGGGCTCAGTACTGACTTCTGTCACCTGAGATATGAAGAACAGGAAATGTGCTCCATGCCTTGGAGACGTTTCTCCTCCCCTCTCTTCCCCTGCTGCTGCTGTAATTTCTCCGTCATGTCACCATTGCAACAGGGGTTTCGGTATCAGGCAAGTGTTTCACACTGAGAGAGATTCCTTTTTATC
This sequence comes from Orcinus orca, assembly GCF_937001465.1. Taxonomy (NCBI): domain Eukaryota; kingdom Metazoa; phylum Chordata; class Mammalia; order Artiodactyla; family Delphinidae; genus Orcinus; species Orcinus orca. The sequence continues at coordinate 12,976,178 of NC_064576.1, read as the reverse complement.
ACCCCATCTCTGTACTAGAAAATTATCTTTAGTAATAATCAGGAAGAAAAATGCGTTTATTTCAGATGTGAATTAAAATGTGCACTTACCAAAGATATTACACCTTTCAATGAGTGCTCTGTTTCACACAGTTTTAAAACCAAACAAAAATCCAAGAGATCACATGATTGATAGAATTGAAATAGCATTTTGTTTCTTTGTCTTCATAATCATTGTGTATCATTATTTATTTATAATTTGCTGTTTAAACATAGGGATCTATATCACTACCGGGGTTGTTAATACAGCTTGTTCCTGAAACAAGCTCAAAGCTTCCAGACCATTAGAAACTCACTCTGAAAAAGTCCTAGGTAGCTAATTCCGCATGTTTATGGCTGACTTGGAGATCTCTGACTTAAATTCCGTGTAAAATGCCATGTTTATTAAATGAAGGGTAATGAAAATGTACATATGTATAAAATTAGTTCCGAAAGGAGCTGATTTTTTCAAAAAGGAGCATTTGATCGCTACATTGTGTAGAACTGGAGACACATGGTGATAATACAAAGCAGACTAACCTGTAGCTGAAGCTGTTTTTCTTATAGTTTTTCAAACAGTCTGCAGAACGCACTCTCTTGTTTGCCTGCACTCTGGGTGGGTTGCTCCCACCCCCTCTCCTTGATTCACCATCTTCAGGAATGCAGGACAGTATCCCCTCTCTGAAGAAGCACTGTGATAATTAAGACTCCACAGTTTGAACCCAATCTAGGCTCTGCTCATCTCTGAGATTTCTTTGTTGCTCATGGCTCTCCATGTCCCTCATGTCCCTCTCCATGTCCTTCAGTGGGTCAGGTGGGTGCAGAGAACACCTCCATCACATCACTTCCAGGCCAAAGGAGGCTTCGGTCTCAACATCCAACTTAGTGGCATAGCTCTCAGTTACACACAACCACACATGCACACACAGGTCAGAAGGGGTCCAGCCTGCTGGAAGTATTTTATTTAGCATTATTATATTCATTTATATTCCAAGCAATTTATATTTATATTCAAAATGATGGCTGTATAGTTTTTTGTAATAGATTGTCTTGTTTTGGTGTCAGTGATATATTGTAGAACGAGTCGGAAATTTTCTAGCTCTCTGTGCTTTGAAACAACCTAACTATAGCAGTTCTGTTTCTTGAAGTTTTAGACCTTACCAATAAAATCCTCTGGCCTGGAGATTTTTGTTGGAAGAATATTTGACTACATTTTAAATTTATTTATTATTTATTTATTTTATTTATTTATTTTTTGTGGTACGTGGGCCTCTCAGTGTTGTGGCCTCTTCCCATTGCAGAGCACAGGCTCCAGACGCACAGGCTCAGCGGCCATGGCTCACGGGCCTAGCTGCTCCACGGCATGTGGGATCCTCCCGGACCGGGGCATGAACCCGTGTCCCCTGCATCAGCAGGCGGACTCTCAACCACTGTGCCACCAGGGAAGCCCTGACTAAATCTTTTAAATAAAATCAAAATACATTTAGCTTTTGTTTACACATGCCACTTACAAAGAATTCAATTATTGCAGAAAAGGCAAAGCTGAAAGTTAAATACTCAGATCCCATCATCTATGAATAATCATTAACACTTGGACTTTCATAAAACAGTCATATATTTTTCAATAAACAATATTAAATGTAATTTATCTGAATTTAAGAGAAGAAAAAGAAACTGAATAAAACAAGGGAGATCCCTTAAGCTTTACCTAAACGTTTCTTCATTCCATGAGATATTTCCCAACAAAAGATCCCTCTAAAATTAAGCAAAGGTACTAAAGAAAATCTTGAGAGTGTGGAGTCATTATATCTCATTAAATACATAATACAATTTTAGGCAGTACCGGCTGATTACCTGCAGGGCTAGATAAGTGCCTTAGCCACTTTCTCCTTCCTCTAATCGTCAAATATTTATATTCTGTAACCATAATTCCCAAAGTTGTTTAGTATTTGCTTTACATAGAGATAAATTCAGTGCTCCCCACCAGTGCAGTCTCTTCATCTCTAACTTCTTTGTTTTACTTCACTCTGGAATTTGCTGAAGAGGGTTCGCACTGTACTTTGTATGTAGGCCTGAGTGTTTCCTCTATACTGGAAAGCAGGGCCTGTAAGGGTCCTGCCCTGAGAAGGACCCCGTGCTTGGTTTAACGCTGTGCTGTCACAGTCTTGAAGTTCTTAATATTCTTTTAAATAAGGGACCCCACATTTTCATTTTGCTTTGGGACCCCTCAAATTATGTAGCTGTTGGCTTGAAAGACAAGGTATTTGGTGATGCTAGTTATTTTTTTATTATTATTAATTTTTGATTGGAGTATAGTTGCTTTACAGTGTTGTGTTAGTTTCTGCAGTACAGCAAAGTGAATCAGTTATACATACACATAGATCCACTCTTTTTTAGATTCTATTCCCATATAGGTCATTACAGAGTACTGAGTAGAGTTCCCTGTGCTCTACACTAGGTTCTTATTAGTTATCTATTCTATGTATAGACAGTAGTGTGTATATGTCAATCCCAATCTCCCAATTTATTCCCCCCCCACTTTCCCTCTTGGTAACCATAAGTTTGTTTTCCACATCTGTGACTCTATCTCTGTTTTGTAAATAGGTTCATTTGTACCATTTTTAAAGATTCCACGTATAAGAGATATCATACGATATTTGTCTTTCTCAGTCCAACTTACTTCACTCAGTGTGACAATCTCTAGGTCCATCCATGTTGCCATGCTTGTTCTTAGTTACTCCTTCCTTGAGAACACAGCGCCGACGTCTTCTGGCATTCGGCATCATCATGGAGAGCTGGAGGCCTGCCTGACAGCTTTCTCTGTTTTGGTGGTATGATACTGTTGTCTGGATGCCTGAAGAAATCCTTCATCTTTGAAGTTGAGCCACTTCACCAGGATGTGCCTCTGTGTTAAGCTTTCTGCATGACAGTGTTTTTGGAACACAGTATGTTGCTGCTTCAGTCTGCAGATCTGTTTCGGAGAATGCTCCTTATACAATATATTTAGGCATTTTTGTTTTTTGAGGAAGTGAAGAAGCGGACTTGGACCACCACGTGCTCTTTATTAAGTTGCTCTCTCCTTGGACCTCAGCCTCCAGCAGCTGTGAAGAGGAGCCCTAAAACCTCTTCCTCCAGGGGCAAGGGAAGAGATCCCTTTAAAAAGCAAAAGCAAACCAAACCCTGACCCCAAATCCTTCTCCAAATAATTACGGTAAAGCTGCTTGACAAAGCTGTGTGTTATTACTGATCCCGGCTTTGGCGTGGTGGTGGCTTCCTGGTGTTGCTCATCTCTTGGCTCAACTACACACATCTGTCACTGCGACTCTTCCATCACATATGTTACCCATTTCTTGCACTAAATCCCCTCACCCCTGTTTTAAAGACTTAATGTGGCTTCTCTTTTCTTGATTGGCTCCTGACTGACAGATATGTGGGTGAGTATTTTAGTAATATCAAAATATCCGTTAGATTGCATTTCTTCGTTGTGTTGTTTAAATCCTGTGTGTCTTTTCGGATTTTTTGTTTTGCTTTGTTTTTTGGTCTGCGGTCTATCCATTATTTGAGGTGAAAAGTTTTCCATTGTTTTGGCAGGTTCGTCAATCTCTCCTTATACTTCTGTCACTTTTATTAGTATTTATTTATTTATTTATTTCATTATTTATTATTAGTTCTGTAAATTTTATTAATCTATATTATTCAATGCATACAGGATTAAAATTGTTGCATTTTTCAGGTTGGAACTCAAAGTCAAATTTTGCTCTATGAATTGCATGAGCCCTTCCAAGTTTAAGTGGCCTGAGGGCTTCAAGGAGGGAGAGTATGGTTTTAGTCTATACATTTCTTTTCCGTGTGTGATATATTTCTTTCTCTGGTTTCCATGCCCTTCCGATCCAGTCTGCTTTTTCTTCCAAATGTTCAATGTTTCCAGCTCTCTAGTTTCACACTTCTTTCCCAGCAAGGTGATAGATGCATTCTTTTTTATAATGTGTGTGTGTGTGTGTGTGTGTGTGTTTGACACACACACACATATGTATTTCTATTTCAATGGAATGAATAAAGTAGTTTTATAGATTTTTCCTTCCCTCTACTGTTTTTATGGTATTGAAATCATGTGTTTAAAAGCATTGGCTGCTAAAATCATCAGAGCCTAGTCCCTTTGGAGAAGTAATTCTTTGATAATTTTTTCATTTTTTAAGTTACTATTTTTCCAGGTTTTCTATTTTTTCTCAAGTCATTTTGATCATTTATATTTTCTATAAAACCGAACTTTTACCAAGATTTGCAAATCTGTTAGCATTATTTTAGTCTAATTCTAATTTGACCATTAAAACCCCTCGTTAGTAGTCACAGATATAATGCCTCCTCAGATTAATTTATGGTTTCTTCTGCCCAACTAAAGAGAGCCAGTGATTTATTAATTTTATTAACACTCTTATTCTTTATAAATAAATAAATTGGAATTAAATTTTATAAAACACATTTTAAACACATTAGTAAAACATGTTTATTTTATGTGTCATGTAAAAAATATAAGATGCATAAAGAAAAAGTTAATACTCTTCTCCCCATTCCCCCTTTTACCGCCCTAAGATAATGCTAACAGCCTGGTGCTATTATATTTCAACTCTGTTCTGCATGCTTGTGCAAACACAAACACACACATACATACACATTTTTTTGTTTTTACAAGAAAAGGATACACTAAACACATTATTCTTTAACTTCCAGTTTTCAGTATTTAGGTATATTGGACACCCCTTCAAGTTGGTAATCTTTGTTCAGGCATGCGTGATAGTGCTATTGGCTAAGTTCAATGTTAATGAATCAGTAATATATATTAAAACAAGATGTCTTGGGCTTCCCTGGTGGTGCAGTGGTTGAGAGTCCGCCTGCTGATGCAGGGAACATGGGTTTGTGCCCCGGTCCAGGAAGATCCCACATGCCGCAGAGCGGCTGGGCCCTTGAGCCATGGCCACTCAGCCTGCACGTCTGGAGCCTGTACTCCACAACAGGAGAGGCCACAACAGTGAGAGGCCTGCGTACAGCAAAAAAAAAAAAAAAAAAAAAAAGATGTCTTTAAACAGAAACACACATAAAACACAGTTATATATTAATCAGTTGACAAAAATGTTACCAGAGGCTTAATATAGCTTTCTTTAATAAAATCTGGTCAGTCTTCAGCAATACTTATTAAGCTACCCTGTCTATATGACTTTGGGGTATCTGCTATAGACACAAAGGAGACGTACACCTTAGCCCATAAAGCTTAACTTATATATGAAGAGAAAAAATAAATTGGAAACTATTAAAAAAAATATTACCAAAGGCTCAAAGGAACATAACCCTGTATTTCTCCTAGGAACAATGATTCAGTATTCACTAATTCAGTATTCACAGGGTCTTTGTAAATCATAACTACCATAAAACAAGAACTGATTGTGTTTCAGACAGGTGCAGATTTTGAGAACAAGTATAATACTTGATGGTCAACCATTTTTAGCTGTATTCATATAAAATAGATAAAATAAGGTCTGGGTAGTTACTTTCTTCAAAATCACACACACACGCACGTGCACACACACACCCCTCTCCCCAACTGGTAACCAAATTAGTGCTTTAATATTAGCTAAGAACCCTCTTTGCCTCTTTTCTACTGGACCAGTTCTGGAAGGAGAGTACTGGGCTATTGGAGACATATTTCCAATTGAAACTGAGGATGTTGTCTTAGAATTTGGATGATATTAAAGATACCTTTTTGAATTCCTTTGCTTTCTGCAAATAGCCAGCCAAAGTGGAATCTATTTCATGAATTATTCTTTCTAAGATATTGATGTTGAATGTAAAGCACAAATAATCAAAAAGGATATGTTGAGATCTATTTGAGGTCTTTAAAAAGGCAAATAATCCAGCACATTTTAACACAGAACAAAATGCTTACTTTTGGAGTAGAAAGGGGGTTGTTATCTGTGGTATCATGAACGTTGCAGTAATAGTCATAATTAAGAACCCAAGCCCAGCTATCCAAAGTCCTGTGCTTTCTTTTGAAAGTATTATATATGCCTTCCGTTACTTTAGAAGGTATTTAGTGAAACACTGGGGGGAAAAAATGAGAGGGTTTCACTATTTCTTCAGATTGTAAATACAGCAATCACTGTATATTAACTCTGAAGTGTCCCCAGATCAGTTCAAGATGTGGGTGCTCTCATCTAAATAATACTAATGATAACTTAAAAGATGCAGTATATAACTTTTCAAATGATAAACACAAGTTAGATTTTGGGTTTTGATTTTAATCCTCGACTTTTTGTCTCTACTGTTATAAAGATGAAATTCTCACTTTAGATAAATCAGGTGTATAGTCTACGTTGACTATTAGTTACAGAAGATGATAATTTAATGAAGACGGCACTGACGGTCCTCAGCAGCCTGGGCCCAGCCTTGACTCTCTTCACCACCCTTCTAATCGCTCGCAGTTCCTTCCACCTCTCATCCCCTTTCTCGCTCTGCCTGCCACCCCTACCCCTGCCCGTTACCCAAGCGCTCTCTGGGCTTCACCTTGTCATCACCTTACCTGGAATGCCTTCCTCCTATATTGCCCTTCTAAATCCCATCTACTTCCGAAAGCCTTCCAGCAGCCAAGTAAAAATGTTTTCTCCCTTTCCTGACACCAGACTGTACCTGTAATAGAGCATATACATTTTATTTTTAAAAATAATGTTTCACTTTATGTGCGTATGTTTAATATACCTATCTTTGTTTCACCTTTGTAAGTTCTGTCTGCCCAGTAAGACTTTTTGAGAACAGGCTTCTTGTCATATTTTCTTCTTCTGTTTTCCTAGCATTAAAGCACATAAGTTTTCAACTATCTCCTATGAGTCAAATTGTCTTTCTTAACGGATGTAACTACAAATCAAGCATGGGAAAATTAAACTAAGGCTGCAGGGAGATTTTCCAGGAGGATTTTGAGAATGAGACAAGGAATTAAAGACAAAGAAGAATTTTACTTAAATTATTTTTAAAAAATAATACTCTGATTCCTTTTTATAATCATCTCTCCCAACTTTCCTACTTAACCCCTGCACTACAGCCAAAATGAACATTGCCCCAAACACTGTTTCCTCCCTCTGGGCCTTTTCATGATCTCGGGCTTTGACACAGTCAGACTGAGCTGGGTTCAGTTCCTATTGCACTTACCAAAGAGCTGCATGATCTCCAACACGTTACTTAATCTCTCCAAATCCCAGTTTCCTCATTAGGGATGATAATGGTACCTAGCATAGGATTTCTGAAAATATCAATTGATATTAATCATGCAAAGTATCCCCACCCCTTCTATCCATTAAGGCAGTGTTTATCAAATTGTTGACAACAGTTGGGTTGTGAAATAAACTTCATGGGTTCCAATCATGATTTTTGGCTAAACGAAAATAAGTGGAGAACAGTAGAGTAGAGAACAGGACATAACAGAGTATACTGACCCACAATAAGAGAAAATATCTCTTTGTGAAATTTTAATTTCAGATAGATATATGACTGTGTGTGCTACATTGTGATATGAAATGTATTTCTCATTGAAGGTTCAGGATAAAAGAGTTTGAAAACAACTTTTAACATCAGTTTAAATTGCATGTCATTTATGAAACTTTCCCAGCTTCTGTCATCCAGAAATGAACCTCCCCCTTTGATCTTCTTGGATTCCTGTCTTGTAGCCACATTCTATGTAGTATCAGAGCTGCTTTTGAAAATATCTCATTTCTACAGCATTTTCAGATTCTCTTTGAGCATCTAGAATGTGCCGTGTTCATCTCTACACACCTGGCAGGACGCTTAGCGTATTTGTTTGAATGTTATAAATGCTAAATACATACTTTGTTAATAGATGTCTAAGGTTTACCCATATTTAATTATGAAAGTGACAAATTGACAAGGGAAGCCTGGAAGAGAAACTAAAAGCAAATATTAAGGAATTTAACTTCAGAGATTAAAAACTCATATTTACCTATTTGTTTTCATGAGGAATACTCACTCCATCCCCCCCTTAATTAAATATATTTAAACTTTCTGAAAAGGGGAATTTTGTTCTTAGAGCATTTCCCTCATACTCTATATAAGGCAGAATTTCCTAAACTGGGCTTAATGGGTAAGTTTAGGAGCACAAAAATTCTCTGAAATTGTATGTCAAATCTGATATGTGTATATGTACACACATGCACATCCCTTGGAGTGTGAGAGAGTCCAAAACTTTATGTTTTGCAAGGAGGTGTTCCATGATTCAAGAAACCACAAATATAAATTAGTGATGCATCCGTATCGGTACAAATGAATTTCCCAACTATCTGCAGTTCCCCCTAGCTTCCATCCTCTTTCCTCTTAAAAGTCATCTAACTAGGGAAAAAAAATGCCATCCAGCTAGGGTTAATGATCCAGATTCTCTCCCCGGTCCAAAGGACATCCCTGCTATTACGTTAGGTACGGAGGAAGGCACTGTCTCAGGTCATTAGGAAATCATTTAGTCACCGATCTCCTGGGTCCTGCTCGCTTTAGTCATCTCTTCTTGGCTTTCTGCAGGAGTAAATCACCTGCTCACTCAGCATCTGGACAGTTCTCAGAACATGTGTTCATCGTGCCCACTCGCCCTCCTCCAGCACTATAGAAACCTGATGGGTGGGGCATAGCATCACTAATGTTCAGTTTGCTTTTGACCTTTCACCTTGACAAGGGGTGAGCACAAGGAAAGCCACTACAATCAATGGTTCTTTGGGACCTTCCACAAAATGAGCTCCCCAGACAAGGGAGCAGGGGTAGCCGTGCCCAGAAGAATCTGGAGACTAATGCATCCAGTGTTTAAGTGGAATTTAATATCTGCACTCTTGTGTGCAGCGGTGTCTTCCAATTACCCCTGCCAGGGGGACTATTTCCAGCCCACTCCCCAGAATAAACAGGCATGCCTGGGAAACCATCAGGGAAAGGTAAACATTGTAGATATTTAAACAGCTACTTCCTGTCACCTTGAAGCACATCCTCTCTCCCTCATTCTAATTTCCACCATTAAAACTGACCTTGCTTTCTAGAGATGAGATGCCAGGACCTGGAGAACCTGACCTATGGTTTAAAAACCAAATAGACATTTCCAGCCAGCCAAGAAGTATTATAGACAAATTACCCTCTGATTTATCTGGGGCAAAGTGTGCCTTCCGTGTAAGGCAACACCGTGAATCCATTTCAGGCCTTCTCCAAAGCTGCCCTACCAGTAATTATCTTTAAGGAAAGTGGTCCAGGTTGAATGCTAATGCAGGAAGGCTGGACTCTCTCAGCAGCAATTACTTGGAGGAAAGGAAGCATCATTCTGGCAGGTAAAAGAAACAGTTGGTTCCTAATTTTTTTCTTTTCTGCATGGCATCTAAAAGGCTGAAACAGTAATCTCTTCAAATGCAGCTCCCTCTCTGCCTTAATTGACCACTTATCTTACGGGCAAACAATTTAGTGGTGAAATCAAATCACTTAAAAGGTGCCTCTGTTCGTAGGAGAGCATCTTAGGACAGTAGTGGTCTCCATTATCCATTATCCACTTAAAGAGCAGTTTTCTGTTCTTGGCTGGGTTTCCATTCTTCACCACTTCCCATTACGCTTCAAACTGTTTTATTTTCCGTAACAGCAGCCACGGGCACACCTGAATTTGGTGTCCTTTCTTCCTCGCCATCCATAAGAACGCCCTGGCTTCTGCGTAAGCAGGATATTTATTCTCCACGTGTCTTGTGATGTGTTGAAAACACAACAGGTGGATCCATTTGCCAATGGCCGCCCCTTGACCAACGGTCAGTGTCCAAAGTCCTATTCGCCAGTGCCCTGATTTTTCATACAAACAGGAAAGGTTTAAAATTCCCATCCCTATTCTCAGCCCCCAGCAGAAAGGAGTCTCGCCTCTTTTATTGCCTGATGGCCATTCTAGTCACTGACGACATGGGCTTATTGTGCTGCGAGCTGCTTAAACTTCCACCTGATCTAGAAATGTTAGCGACAGTGGTAGAGTTTGGGGCAGACACCTGCTCTTCCTCTTTCTCAGCTCTTAATGCTTCTTTCGAAAACTTAGTAGGCCTATTTTTACTTCTCTGTAGAGGAAGGGATAATCAATAATCAATTCCTCTAACTCCACTGCTCCGTTAGCCTGCAGCCCTGCCCTGGGCAGAGTGAAGAGGGGCCCAGAGCCTTCTAACTCGATGCCCCTCTCAAGCCCTCAGCCTCACCAAAGAGGGGCAGAGCCCAGCACCAAGCCCATTGTGTCCTGAGCCCCAAGGTCACATGTCCTTCTTCAACACCTGGACCCCCATTCCTATGGGGCCCCCTAACCTGACCCCATCACAGACCCCTGCACTCCACTATGCCCTCTGAACAGACGACTCAGTAGCAAAAGCCACTGTGTTCTCAAGCTGTCATTCTAAGGAGATGCGACAGTCTCCCCTGAGGATGGTGCATTGCCCACAGCCCCTCTGGTGGTTTCCTCTTCCTCTGTCCTCTCAGCCCTGGGCCTGGCCTCTTCACTGTTGCTTTCAGACCATCCCCCCGCTTCATCTTGAATGCCCATGTATCAGACCCCACCACCAAGTCCTCCACCTGGATGAAGTTTCCTTATACGTTGACCTGGGCCCTCCTCTCTGATAGGAAATTGTAGTTTGTGACCCACTACTGGTCCTGCAGTAGTTCCTGATAGGTCATCATAATGACCCTCCCAGCCCCCTGTGGTCGCAGCTCTTTGGTTTCCTCTTCTCCGGTGACTGGGTCCTCTGCCCTCTCCTTGCCCTCTACTCCCAGAGTGTACTCTAGCCCTTTGCTAAGTGCTGTGTCCCTTCCTGACCTCAATTTCACCACCCTACTTTGAGAACACCCCCTTATCCTGTGTCAGCTCACTCCCTCATACACCCCAACGCAAAAACTTAACCACCCCCTGGGATTTATAATCCACTGACCCTCTGACGTTTCCACCCCCACCCCCACCCCTCATAGAGTCACTGTCCTTACCCAGCTTAGCTTCCATGGTCCATCATATACGCTTTGCACATACCCTCAACTCCCTTCTCTCTCCCTTTGCTGTAGTCATTTGGGAAAGGCCAGTCCCTGGGTAAATCCAGCTCCCTGCCTTCTCCCCACCTTCACCGAAGCATCTGGCAGTGGCTGGAGAAAAACACAAAACCACGTTGTTATGTCCCTTTCTATTCAAGACCGTAACCTTGGGGGTGCCTTTAGGACCACAGCCATCCTTGGTTCGCTCTCCTGCTCTCATAGACTATTTTATACTTTTTCTCTCTCCAAATCCCATGTATCTTTGCCCCATCATAACTCTTAGCAGATAACCCTTCTTCCTATTTTACTGAAAGTTAGAAGCAAGCGGGAGAGAACTTTGACCTGTCCTCAATCAACCTGCTTGCAGCTGTCTTAAAACTCTGCCTGTCCTGCTATTCCTATTCCAGGACCCGCTCTCTCTTGGTTCTCCTGCTACCTCTCTGGTCCCTTCTTTCTTTCCTTTGCTTCATTACTCATCATCACCCAGATTCCTAAACTTTGGACCCCCAAGGTTCACTCCAAAGTCCTTGTCTCTGCCCATATACACCTGCATGATGATCTCATTCAGTCCTTTAAAACTACCTATGTCTGTATCTTCAGGCTGGACCTCTTCCTAAGTTTGAGGCTCCTATATGTACCTGCTTGATCAGTATCACCACAGTGGATGTCTAAGAAGCATTTTCAACCTAATGAGTTCAAATGGGAGCTTCAAATTTCTCAACCTATGTCTGATCTTCCCACATTTTTCTGCCATCTTGGTAAACTGCAACACCATTCTTCTAACTTCTTAGGAGAAAACCCCAGGATCACTTGATCCATATCTCTCCTCCTATCCACCTATTTTCAATCCATTAGAAAATCATCCTCTACCATCAACATATATCCACACTGTATCCACTCACTTCTTACGCATTGACTCCTGCCACCCAGCATTTGAACAGTGCCTGCCACGTTGAAAGAATTCTCTGTCTGTTGAGTACTGAATGACTTGAGACCACACAGAAAGGGTAACCTAATTTTATAAATTAAAAACAATTTAAGTGACAGGACATCCTGAGACATTTCACGGAAGTTATATGTGGATGCAGAGAGGTGAGGGATCTGCATGGTTTTTACACTCATCAGCCACTTGTCTCCACAAAAATCGCATAGCCCGCTTAGTTCATGTTTCTTTCTCAGCAAAGCAAGAAGTTCATATTTTTCCCTACCCCCTTATCAAGTACCATTTTCTACTGGTATATCACTCATTCAGATATGCAAGCAGATGGCCCAGGAGGAATTGTAGAAAATTTGGAATGTGAATCCATGTTTACCAAATTTCAACTTTATTTTTGACTACCTATAGTACTTCCAAATATTTAAAATATCTATTTCTTCAGTCTTGACTTCCTTTCATACAGTCCTTCAACATGATCAATCAAATGCTTAATAGCACCGATACCCACAAAGGATAGCTCGGGGTGCTTCAGTGTCATACTGGAGCATATTTCAGTCTGACGGAGCTGATCATCATAAAGGTTAGTTTTATTACCCTGTTGGACATTGAAAGATTTGTCTGCAACTCAGAAAGTTATCTCAGTATGTCTTTCCTGGTGGATTTTATAATCCTGTTCTTTTAATTCTTATTTGAGCCAGCTTTACCTTTTAGCTGGCTCCCTCATTAATGAGTTATAGATCTAAGTAATACGTTTGTTCTGTATTTATACGACCCATGCTTTTTAAGTGGTTTGTGTTGAGACCAAGCCTATAACATACCTGGGCATATTGCTCGTGTTAGTTTGTTTGTAAATATTGCTTATTGATGTAGAATTGAACTTTATATAAGTGGAACCATACTGTATTTTTGTGTGTGTTTGGTTTATTTTCTCAACATCTTTGGGAGATTTATCCAGACACTGTGTATAGCTGTCATTTATTCTTTCATTGCCTTGTAGTATTACATTATATGAATATGCCACAATTCATCTATCCGTTTTACTACTCCTGGACATTTGTATTATTTCCAGTTGATGGTTATCATGAATATTGTTGCTATGGTGATTTTTGTAAGTGTCGTTTTTTGGTATATGTGTCAGCATATATAGGAGTGGAATTGCTGGGTTATAGGGTGTACCGATATCCAGCTTTACTAGGTGCTGCTAAAAGGCACTGTATCAATTTACCCCCCTCACCGTGCACAGTGTGCCTGAATTCCTGTTGTTCCACATTCTTACCAACACCTGGTAATGTCAGGTCATCCAATTATTATAGCCGGTCTGCTACATGTGCGATGCCACCGTGTTTTAGTTTTTAACTTGCATTTTTCTGATGATTAATGATGCTGAATAACTTTCCATGTTTATTGGCCTTTTGGATATCCTTCTTTGTGAGGTATCTGTTCAAATCTTTTGTCCGTATTTTGTTCAAGTCATCTATTCATTTCTCATTAATACATAGAAGTGACAAATATTTTGGATATGAGCTCTCTGTCACTGAAAATAATTGTCTTATCCTTGTTGTGGCTTTGCCTTTTCACTCCAAATGATGTCTTTAGATGAGAAATTTTCAATTTATTCATCTTTACCTTCTGATCAGTGCTTTTTTGTGTACTGTTGAGAAATCTTTGCCTATCTCTGGGTCATGAAAATATTCCCCCACATTATCTTTCGGAAGCTTTACTATTTTATCTCTGACAGTTAAGTCAGTCTTCAATCTATCTGAAATTGACTAATTGATTTTTGAGTGGCGTATCTATATGAGTTAAAACTGACCTGGTAATACTTTGGAGTGTAGGCCATCTGAAGGAGAAAGTCCTAAATATTCACGTAGAAAGATTATGCCAGTAGACACCAAAACATGTTCAATTTAGGGCAAACAAATCTCTTAATGTGATGGTTTGGTATCACGTTGACCAACGAAATGAATGCTATTTTGACATTTTGACTGAAATGGTTCAGTTGTCAGTTTGGCATTGCAAAAACATAGTGAGGGAGTGAATGTGAAACTCTACTTAGAAGAAGAGAGTAATCTTGAAATGGGCTTCTGGCCCAGACATAATTATTCCCAAGATACACCTGTTAATGAAATTGGGCTTGATTTCCTTAGTCACCTCTTGTTAATGATTATAAATTCATCATTTTCCTGGCAGGGGCCTGAATTGAGGCTATTAAGTTTCCTCTGGCTCTAATATCCAATGACTCCCTGCTTCTCTGCAATTCCCAGCAAACCAGCTGATTAATATAAAAATTAAAATATAAATAGGTTTAAAATGACCACAGGCCACAGCAGATAATTTTAGATTTTGTGAAGGAAGCAAGATTATTTTTTAAGGTCCTTCTAGCTCTAAGACTTGATATGTATATATGTATGCATATATAAGCACATATATATCAATATATACACTTGCAGATATACACATACTCATATACATACAACACATTTTTGTGTGTATAAGCATATATAAAATATAATCTTAAGAATTCATTTATTAACAATCATAAAACTTTCTGTGAAAGGACCAGGTTGCTTTCTTACTTATTCAAACTTACCATTACTAAGGTAATCTAACATTTAATATAATCTGGAGTAACCATCTGTAATTTTATCACTCAGATATTACCCATTTTATCATATTAGGGGGTATTTCTTTTTACTCTTCAAAATGTTTAATGGAGAAACATGTTTAATGGGAAAATTCTCTATAAATACAATTTTCTACCTGATACTAAATTTTATAAAAATTGGGAGATAGCAGTGGGCTGATTTAACTTAAAATATAGGTCTTGAATATACTCAAAATTCACATTATTAGAGTTTGGGGGTGGGGTGGAGCATATCAGAGAGATTTGCAATTGATGTGAGGCAAAAAGCAAGTGATGTGACTACCAACTGGCCAAGTCAGGCCAGGGTAATTAGGGAGGCCATGGGTCAGGTAAACAACAGCGTCTTCAGACACAGGCCCCAAATCAAGGTCGCTGGTGGAGGTGACAACACCTGGAACTGAGCAGCTTCTTGTTAGCAACTCATGTAACAGCTCAGAAGCAAAGGGGATTTATTTAGTCAATGGCTAGCAAGGCTTATCTTGAGAGTCTCTAGGTTACACAGGGGACTGCTTTGTGCAGAAGCAGCAGGTTTATTAAAATATTACCAACAGAGCTTTTTTTAATATTTATTTATTTTTGGCTGCGTTGGGTCTTTGTTGCTGCTCATGGGCTTTCTCTAGTTGCGGTGAGCAGGGGCTACTTTTCCTTGTGGTGCGCGAGCTTCTCTTGTTGCGGAGCACGGGCTCTAGGGGTGCAGGCTTCAGTAGCTGCAGGACGCGGGCTCAGTAGCTGCGGCACGTGGGCCCTAGAGCACGCAGGCTTTGGTAGTTGCGGCGTGTGGGTTCAGTAGTTGTGGCTCGCGGGCTCTAGAGCACAGGCTCAGTAGTTGTGGCACACGGGCTTAGTTGCTCTGCGGCATGTGGGATCTTCCCGGACCGGGGCATGAACCCGCGTCCCCTGCATCGGCAGGCGGACTCTCAACCACGGCGCCACCAGGGAAGCCCTAGGAGGATTTTTTGAGCTATTTATCTAATTTCTTGATTTACTATTCATTCTGTTCTTTAGGGCATCTGCTATATTTGTCACTTTTAGTATAACAATTTCCCTCCAAAAGTAATCTTCCCTGCTCTCAATTTTTTTTTCATTTATATAATATCTTAGGGAATCATATTGAGAATATAAATTAGATTTTAAAAACAGTTTTCTCCTGGATTTTGCTTGCATAATCTGTTTCCTCATAGACTGTTTCCTCTGATAACTCAGATGCATGCCTTCTTTTGAACTACAGGATTGTTTTTTCTGTATAATGTTTTCTTTGTTTTCCTATCCTTTCAGATGCTTATATACATCAAGTACGTGGAGCTTAAGTAAGTTGTCTTGAAAATGAATATGTATTGAATATATTGAATATGTATTTATATATTCAAATCTTTTTATCCTTAAAGAAGGGGGAAAATCTGCCTATCTATCTATCTATCTTATCTATCTATCATCTATCATCTATCTTTTTGCCTAGGTAGAGTTTCATCTGCCTGTGAAGAGAGCTGTTCAGAAGAGAATTCCACTGCTTGTTGAGGAGTTTCTTGTCTGTGTTTGCCACTGCCCTGCTCTCATTAGGGACCCCGGCGACTTAGTGGAGACCTTGCTCCAGCCTAATCATCTCTGGGGCTATGAATACCAGTCTTCTCACAGAGAGATCAGCTCGGTGCTTTGTGACCACCTAGAGGGGTAGGATAGGGAGGGTGGGAGGGAGACGCAAGAGGGAGGATATATGGGGATATATGTATATGTGTAGCTGATTCACTTTGTTATAAAGCAGAAACTAACACACCATTGTAAAGCAATTATACTTCTATAAAGATGTTAAAAAAAAAAAAAAAAAGAAAGAAAGCCAGTCTTCCCCAAACTGCCAACCCAGTTTTGCCCACACTAAACATTTCTGATTATGTCTCACAAAGCCCATTGCTAAAGAATATTTCCCCTGTTCAGCTCACCCATGTTCTCTCTTAAGTACTGCATTTCCTCCAGTTCCCTCTGGGAAGCCCAGTATAACCTCTTCTGTGTGTTTAGATTTTCACGCAGTGCAGGAAGAGCTGAGGGCAGGGCTTTGCTATGTGCTTGAAGTTGGAGAATTAAAATATACAGAGAGCAAAATACAACTCAGCTTAATAAAGATATTTTGCTTTAAGGTATGTGATTATCAAAATATAGCTAATAGAGGTCATGTTTAAGTACATATTGCTTGAAAGGAAAAAGGAAATAAGAAAAGAATCATAAAGAAAGAAGGTCACTTATGCCTTCCTTTCAGAAAGCTCTTAGACCAATATTGGGCCCGGTGACTGTTTTATTTAGCCTCTGTTAAAAGAAATCAAAGCAAATGAGCACACAGTTATTTCTCAACTATGGGTGCTAAGTATGGTGAAGAAAATACTTTCACCAAATGTATCAAGTTTATCGCTATGATGACATAAGCTTGATGTCACCAGCCACTCTTAAATGGCCAAGAATATGAGTTTTGCTCACTGCAGGGTTGTCTAAATTAATAAGATCAGATGATTGTATTGGAAGCCCGGGATCACCTCTATACTTTTGGACATTTCAGTGGGAACTTGGGAAGATTCAAAGTGCAATAGTGAATCAAAATTTTAATGTGGCTGTGTCATCACCGTTAAGACCTGTAGGAGACAAAGAGATTATTGGGGAAAGACAATACTGGGCAATACCAACAGATGCCTATCTGCTCCTTAAGTACTGGGTTAGAACCCTCAAGTGCATATGATGGCATCATGTTTTCCCCATATTGGAGTTAGTAAGAGAAATCTTCCTAAAGAATTATGTGAACATTTGTGGAGATAGTTTAGGATGCTCCTATAGAAGTGCAAAAGGCAACAGAGGCTTCAATCTTAATATCTAGTGTGACCCATTCATGAGACAGAATGGGAAAGGTAAAGCTAATTCGAAGCTGAATGCCTCCACTCAGCTATGGCGAGCCACCTTAGAGAGCCTTACCAAGTAGGGACAAATCATTGAGAAGTTAGGCCACTACGTTCTTTTCAATGGTAGCATGCCACTTTTGGCTTCTTATATATAGCTGAAAAGCAGAAGAAGCTCAGTGTACCACATGGGCAATTGGTAACTGCCAATTCAGCCTTGCAGATCTGAAAAACTGTGAACATTCAGCACAACTGCTGGTACCCAATGCATGATGGATGCATATGTGTCTGAAATACAGGGCCCCCCATCCAAATTTGGAACGATTAAAAGTGTGACTAATCATTGGCATTTAAGTAGCTATTGTGATCATCAACTTTATGATTAGAAAACAGAATGGGGTGGGATGAACATTTCAGTGAATAACAGTAATAGCTACCATTTACTGAGTGCTTTGTAAGACATGAACACTGGGGTACTTCACATCATTTTTTTCCTCATTTAAGCCGCATAACAATCTCATGATCAACTTTACAGAATAGGAGAATGAGACTTTAAAATGGTTAGAAATTTTACTTTAGATCACATTGTGAGCACATATCAAAGCAGGGATTTGAACCTATGTTTTTCTGATTCTAATGGTATCCTTTTCAAGTTAGCCATGTTGCCTCATGCATAGACCTTCAGTGTAAGGATCTCTTTTGCTGTAGTGAGTTTACATTTGAGTTTTTGATTTCCTCACCTTGATATGGATGTATAGAAAGGGTAAAAGGCTGTGCATAAGGATTTTTCATGCAATGTCATAATCTATCGTATCTACCCTTTTAAGTACAGATAGGTTAAAGTCACACTGTGTTTAAGGAAAACATTGAGCATGTTTTGGTTTAAAATGTGCAACGAATCTGTAATAATTTTGAAGATGTGAGTAAGAACTGATGGGTGCTTTGAGTTTTAAGTGTTGACAAGGTTATGTTTTGAGCAGGTTAACTGTTTCAATAATAGTTACTTGCCAACAACTCTAACTGTGCCTCAGGAGAAAATAAATCAGTGGGAGATATGCCCCTACTCTGATCCAGCAGCCATGGAGAAGAGAAACTGTTCAGGATCAACTGCTGTGTTGGAAACATTTCATACTGTCTTGTGAGATCTGATTAATAAATATTCAGGAATTTTGTAAGCGAGTTGTTAAATGCAGCCATTATTAAAAATCAAATTATATAGTCTTACAGTTTAATTGCATTAAAAACAAAGGTGATAAATACCCAGTGTCACTTCCTAATTATTTTATTACACTTTAGTATTATTGATGGTCTTTTTATCTCTACTGTATCTGTTTGGTGGAAATATCCCACAGTGTTCTGCTACTGCGCCTCTCTTCACAGCTCTGCATTCAGTGACGTCATAGCAGTAGTCTGAAATTGACCATGGTGGGAGCACTTACTCCAAACAAACTGGCAAACGCTACACATCAAGCGCTGATTTAGGGTTTGGCAAACTACAGCCAGTGGGGCAAATTCAGCCTATGGTCTGTTTTTATAAAGTTTTATTGGAAAACAGCCATGCCCAGCCGTTTACGTGTTGTCTACAACTACTTTTGTACAGTGACAGAATTGAGTAGTGGTGAGAGTGACCATCTGGCCCACAAATCCTAAAATTTTAACTATCTGGCCCTTTACAGAAAATTTTTGCCAACCCCTAATCTAGATTTAAGAAACTAATGGAGGGCTTCCCTGGTGGCGCAGTGGTTGAGAATCTGCCTGCCAATGCAGGGGACACGGGTTCGAGCCCTGGTCTGGGAAGATCCCACATGCCACGGAGCAACTAGGCCCGTGAGCCACAATTACTGAGCCTGCGCATCTGGAGCCTGTGCTCCACAACAAGAGAGGCCGCGATAGTGAGAGGCCCGCGCACCGCGATGAAGAGTGGCCCCCACTTGCCACAACTAGAGAAAGCCCTCGCACAGAAACGCCATAAATAAATAAATAATTTAAAAGAAAAGAAACTAATGGAGACAATAATATAGGTCAAACATACAGCCATTACATTGTGACTAGCATAAAAACTTGTAAAAATATTCTTGGAGTCAAAAACTATTAACCAATTCAGCAAAAAAAGTTGCTCAGTAATTGACAATTGAGTGAAGTTCCCATATAGGCAGTGCTGAAGTTGAAAGAAGTTTCATGTTAGTGAATGTAATTTGTTTGAGTCTGAGAAATAGTAGACTATGTATCAGGAAAAGAATTAGCAGATTGGTACATAACTTTGTCAAATCATGATTGAATTGCAATAATAGGTTGCCATGGATGCAAGAGTTCGGCAAAAAGCGATGAAGCATTCCATGAGAATCAATTGGCTACACAAAACGTACACTAAAAAGTATTATACATTTTATTTTTTGTAAATTGTGTGCTACAAATTATTATCGGTAAAATTAATAATAGACTAGTATATATATATACACATATATATATATGTGGTGTGTGTATATATATATATAGTGTGTGTATATATATATATATATATATATATATATATATATGCCTGTGATTTTTTCCAGAGAACCAATTGTTAAACATTGACAGCTCACCACCAATCAGGCTCCAACAAGTGTGTAACTGCTGTTTACCCCGGTGATGTTAGGAGACCCAGCTTGTCACTAGTGATTTCCCCTGGAGACCGGACTAAGCAAATAAAAGTTGAACAGTAGACAGTAGTAAATTGAACAGTAGTAAAATTGGATGGGGCAGTAGACAAGCCCTAGTCCCCGAAGAGTCATAAACATCATATCCTTCATAGCTACATCCCAGTGAAGGAGCACCTGGCACGATGAACCTATCTTGAGACCAGAGGTGAGGACAGCTGGGAGTCAGGTGTTTGGTAACTGTAGGAAACAAAAAACGCTGTTACAGACAACTCCAGAAGCTCAGTGACTCACAGAGTTTTATTTCTTGCCCATCTCACAGTCCAGTGTGGTTTGAGGACTAGAGGTAGAGGCTCTGCTCAAGCAGAAATCCAGGCTCCTTCCATTGAATGGCTCCACCATCTCCAGGGGCCTCTGAGACTTCATGGGATGTCTTGTGTCTGGCCGGCCCACAAGGAGAGTGCATGGAGATTTTGGTAGGTGGTTTTCTGGGCTAGATCTGGATGGGACATGGGTCACTTCCAGTCCACATGTCCTAGCCAGAATTCAGTTGTCAGGGCAGACTGGGAAAAGGTGGCCTTCCCACATGCCCAGGAGGAAAATGAAATGAGAATCTGTGAACACATAGTCTTTCTTCCCTCTGCCACTACTTCCCTCTTTTTCTTCTTGGTCTACAAAGTCCCAGTGACCACACGACATTCCCCCCTTTTAAGTACATGCCAAAGAGGATGCTTGACTTTGCTGAACTGCATGGTAAACCTGAAATGACTTGGATAAACTAGTGGATAGCCATCCACTGAACACAAGCAGGCTTTCAGACGGTCCCCAGGTTTTCCAGTATAAGCATGTTACTGGAAGATTGTGGAAGGGATGAGATATGAGGTTAAAAGGATTTTTTGGTTCTGATAGAAATGCTTTCCTACTTAAATTTTACAAGATAATTACTCAAAGAACTTGGCCAACTAATGCATATACATTTAGGTCAGTGCCTTCCTTTATGTCATTGCAATCTCTTGATTGTTTTTCAAAACTTTATGTTTATATGAGGAAGGGTGAGTGCAATCTGTTGATTTTTTTTTCAAAATTTTATGTGAGGGAGGGTGGGAGATAAAAAGAAGCAATAGGAGAAGTATATAAAATATGGATAATACTAAAGAGCTGTCCAAGAATAGGTACCCTAAGAACCATAATTGCATTGTTACAATCGCAAATTGCAAAGTGTTCAACCACATGAACTACGGCAATGTGCCTGCATGTGTGTATTGTGTGTCTGTGTGTGTTTGTGGGTGTGTGAGTGGCTTGCAGAACTCAATTTCTGTAGCATGATTCTAAGGACGGCACAGTAGGCATGTGCTCCCAGAATGACATCAAGCAAGCAGGCAACGTTCTCCTTCCCAACCTGGGTGCCAATGGTGACATACATGTGAGGGAGGTGCTTCCACATGCCTCTTCCCATCTGCTCCCTGGGCTTTGTGAACAGAATGGACTGCTGAGAGGCATGGCAAAGCCAGGGCCACTGCTGTCAGTTGGCCCAAGGTTACCTGCTCTCATGGTGTCTGGCACAACCCAGGTCATCTACGCTTTGATGAGAGCAGCAGCCCAGGCCTGTCCACTACAGGAGCTGCACCTGCACTAAAGGGCTATTTTTCATGAGTTTCTCTCCTTAGTAAAGCAAAGAGGCCATGGAAAGATGGAGATAGCTGAGAATCCATAAACTGGAGTGTCAGGAATATCTAGCTGGCAATGGGGGTCTCCCCCCGACCTGTGGAGGGCTTGCCTGTGTTCCTCTTCTGGGTCTCTCCTGGAGTAATCTGTCATGTGTCATGCAGTATTCTGGGAGAGAACTTCCTATTCCAGTAACCTGCAGAGGAATGACAGATGAAGGTGGGGGAAGGGAGCACACATGGCCCCCAGTCTGAGTAGGCTCCTGTGACTACAAGTAAAGTAGGGCTTATTGCACTTTGAGCAATGAGCTTTGGAAACAGTATGTTCCCAATGCCCGGGGGAGTGGGGTTCTATCTTCTCTACTGTGTTTCTGTTTCCCCTCTATTTTTTCTTCCATATATACATACATATAGTTGTTGTTGGTAATAGGGGGAAATCTTACTCCCAAAAAAAAAAGAAAAGAAAAGAAAAAATTGGAAGTAAAGGTGGGGGAGAAATTGACTACAAAAGAACAGCACAAGGGAATTATTGGGGTAAGAAAATTGTTCGGTATATGACTGTGGGGTGGTCACATGCTTCCATATGTTTATCAAAATTCACAGAACTTTATGCCAAAAATGTAACACCTGCTGTTTACAAAGTAAATTTATAAAAATTTTCAGATACATCACTAGCCCTTGTAGCTTCCTCTATGAAAAGGATAATAATGTAAATTAAAGGGACAAATAAACATTTATTTAAATTGGCTGAATTGTCCTGATCCATCCAATGTGGTAGCCTGTAGTCACATGTGGCCATAGAGCACTTGAATAGACAATCAAATTGTGTGCTGTAAGTGTAAAGTACACACCACATCTCAAAGACTTCATACAAAAAAATGCAAAGTAGCTCATTAATAGTTTTTACATATTGATTACATGTTGACGTAGTAATATTCTGGACATACATAAATAAATGAAATGACTAATTATTAAAATTAATTTCATCGGTTTATTTTTACTTTTTAAAATAGAACTACTACGAAATTTAAAATTACATTTGTGGCTCACATATTTCTATTGGACAGTGCTGGCTGACCCTGAGTGCAAGGTATAGGTAGATGTATCATGGAATTAGCAGTTTGTTTGGAAACCCCCTTACAAGCCCCCAAACCTAATTTCATACTCATTACAAAGCTTTGTTCTTAGCCACCAGCCATTTCTTCTCAATGTTCCATTTCTTATTGGACCCAAGACTCAAAGCATAATCTTTAATCAGTTGACTCCTAAATTGATATATGTAATCCAGCATCTATCTCAACCAGGGGTTCTCCAACCAGGGCCAATGTCACCCCCCAGGGGACAACATTTATCAATGTCTGGATACATTTTTAATTGTCAGAACCTGGGGAGTGAGGATAGGATTGGCATCTAGTGGACAGGAGCTAGAGATGGTGCTAAATGACCTACAATACACAGGTCAGCACCACAACAAAGAACTAACCAGCCCAAAATGTTAGTACAGCTGAGGTCGAGAAACCCTGATAAACATTTGTCAATCTGCTCATTCATAGAACTAATGTTTATTGATAATCTATCATGTACAATTCACTATGCTAAGTATTTTGAGGAAGATAAAGTAGTACTTTATTTAAAAGGTAAACTAGATATGGATCCTGCATTCACCATATTTACAGAGATGAAACATTTGTTTGAAACAGACTAGGTAATCAATAATGTCATAATAGGATGATGTCATAAGAAGAGACAGTGATAAGTAAAAGTATAGATGATTTCTCACTTATATTCTTTGTTTCCAAAAGCTGACGTGATATTTCTACATATCATATTTCTACACTTATCAACACAGCTAAAACATAACTCATCAACTTTCCCTACAACAAACCATTTTCTAAGTATATCATTGTTATTTTAATCTCCTAGGTTAGAAAATTGGGAGATAACCTCTGACCATCTCCCCTAACTTACTTCTCATTAAGATTTTTAAAAATTCTTCTGATTTAGTCAACATAAATGATTTTTGATTTTCTTCTTTACCAACTGTGGGTAAACCATTTTAGGGGAACGTCAGTGCATTAAAATGTATAAATAGGGCTTCCCTGGTGGCGCAGTGGTTGAGAGTCTGCCTGGCGATGCAGGGGGCGCAGGTTCGTGCCCCAGTCCGGGAAGATCCCACGTGCCGCGGAGCGGCTGGGCCCGTGAGCCATGGCCGCTGAGCCTATGCGTCCGGAGCCTGTGCTCCGCAGCGGGAGAGGCCACGGCGGTGGGAGGTCCGCGTACCGCAAAAAAAAAAAAAAAAAAAAAAAAAAAAAAAAAAGAGGTGCAAGTAGAATCAGGAGACTCAATTTTCCTATTGATTTTAAGCTATTTCTGAAGGTAGTTTTAAATAAATGCTACAGTTCTGATTCCTGGTGGGAAGAGCCCCCTCCTACACAGGTAGAGCTCATGGACACATATTAATTGGCAAGATTAATCGCAAGCTTTCTATGGCAATCTTCCTCCAGCTCGTGTGCTGCTTTGTGCCACTCTTCACTTTACTCCAACTGTCCTTTGCCAATAAAGGCAAGAAAAATGTGTGATTTACAACACACATGAAGCCTTGCTAATTCCAGGGCAGCTATGCTAATTGACTGAATGAGTGAAGCTGACCTCTGGTATAGCCCTGTTCAGGTTTTTATTGACAAGTTTTAGGATGCCGTGATCTCTCGGTGAAGCTAAAAGATGATAAAAGATGGTAATCAAGACTGCAGAGGTAGAATGAACACTACTGCAAAGGTGGAATGACTTTGCTGGGGAGAATGAGACCAAAGCCCTCTCCTTCTCTCTCCTTTCTCCCCACGCGTGTTTGTGTGTGCGTGTGTGTGTGTGTGCGTGTGCGTGTGGCGTGTGTGTGTGTGTGTGTGTGGGGGTGGGTGGGTGGGTGTTGAAGGGTAGAGCAGGAGACCTCACCGAGATGGACTAGGTAGATTGATTATGACTTCAAGTACAACATTTAGACCCTTAGCACTACATATATTCAGTACCCCTCTGTAAAGCTCCCATGACAGTTGGCTATGATGTGTAATAATAAATTGGATTTGAGGTACTACATGGCTTCCCAGTCCTTTTTGAGCCTTGCTCGATTCTATGTTCTGGTACATAGTCTCAAGCAGAGGGAAACAGGTGCTGTATTGTGTAGATGTTTCTTATCACACATTATTTCTTTTAATCCTCATAGCAACTGTCTCAGGTAAAAACAATCGTCCTCATTGCCACAAAAGGGGGAAGTAATATTAGAGGATTTAAGGATCTTGTCAAGGTCAGACATGTAGTAATTTTCTGAGTGGAACTGAAGAGAGTAAGTGGCCAGGCCAGGCCCCCAAGCCTTCTAGAACATTCTAAATCCAAATGTGTGAGTCTTCCTGGAAAAATCTGCTGTTGTACTCTTAGCAAGGTTGCGTATTTCTGCTGAGTCTTCTGCAGAATGATGACCTTCCACTTTGACAGACTGCAAGGATTCAAAACTTCTTTCAACTGGGGGCTCCTTTCATGCTGTTGAATATCAACAGTCAGTCTCTTGTGACCACTCCTTGTTTCCGAAGGTTTAAATGAGAGAGGACAATGCATAGTCACATCCCGATATCCTGTAGCTCGCTCTGCTTAGTCATGCCTCTAAACACCTTGTCTTGTGAGAGGCAACATATAAGCTATTTGCTGAGTGCATGAAAATAGGCTTATTTTCCCCTTTACCATTTATAAAGCATTTTCACACGCAGCATCTAATTTTATTTTACCTTGGCAAAAAAGGTGGTGCTGAGGCCAAACATTTCCACAGCAGTGGTTAATCAAGGTTACTTCTTTTAAATCATTATTACATATCTCTGCAGTAAAGGACAGACATGAAAGAGAAATGCCTTTAATAACTTACTGACAGGAAAGAAAGGAAGCCTAAGCACGCTGTTCTAAACCATGGCTTCTCACCCTGCTTCGGAGCACCTTGGGGGGCTTGTTATGTATTCTGGGCTCCCATCCCAGACCTACTAATCTGAGGCTCTCAAGGTGAAGCCTGGAAATCTGCACTGTTTTAAAAAGCTGTCCCGTGAATCTTTCATAGACTATTTTTACCAGGATTAACATGGAGGCTGTGGTCCAAAACAATGTCTTAAAGTCTTTCTGGTGCTATTTTCCATGATCTGCATTATTCAACTCACTGAGACCCAGGTGAATATTCTACCAAACCCCCTAAAAGAGTTAATCAAAATAAAAGAATTGATTTTAGGCTACATGGAGTATAACTATCTTTCTGAAGCGGCTGTGGTCTCTGATTAGTTTACTTATAGCCTGAGTACTAACACTCACATGGATTTTGGGTTATTTTTAATTGGAATATTTTCCATGCATTATCCAAAATTAACACAACTAGATTGCTTTGGGAAATGGAAATGCTTAGATTTTGAAGGAAAAAGGAGAAATCCTTAATCACTGGGACATTGATACACACTAGGTCTTTGAATTAAATTTCATCAGTGATATAAAATGAAACACATTTAGCTCTATGACTCCTAGAGAGTTAATGCAGCTAAATTTGGTTACCCAGCTAAGACAACAGGTGAAGTAGTATAGGACAAAAGGAAAAATTCTCAAATAGGGTGTTCTACTAGGTAAAGAGATATCTTGATTGTTCAGAAACATAGTCTTGAACCACTTGGCTAACCACCACCACAACAAAAGGTCTGTTATGTAGAAGGGAACCTAAAAGCATAAAACAGACTCTAATATTCAAAACAAACCAAAAGGGACTCTGGAAGGGCTCACGCCAAGGAGTAATTCCCAGAAATTCTGCTGCCAGTGTCTTTGTCACCGTGGTGAGCCACACCCACCTCCGCCTCTGCAGTAGACCCTCCAATACTAGCAGCCATGTGGCTGACAGGGTCTTGGTGCTCTGTCTGGGTGTCAGGCCTGAGCCTCTGAGGTGGGAGAGCTGAGTTCAGGACATTGGACCACCGGAGACCTCCCGGCCCCATGTAATATCAATAAGTGAGAGCTCTCCCAGAGATCTCAGTCTCAATGCTAAGACCCAGCTCCACTCAACGACCAGTAAGCTCCACTCAACAACCAGAAGCTCCAGTGCTGGACACCCCATGACAAACAACTGGCAAGACAGGAACACAACCCCACCTGTTAGCAGAGATGCTGCCTAAAATCATAATAAGTTCACAGATACCTAAAAACACACCACTGGACACGGTCCTGCCTACCAGAAAGACAAGATCCAGCCTCATCCACCAGAACACAAGCACCAGTCCCCTCCACCAGAAACCCTACACAGCCCACTGAACCAAGCTTAGCCACTGGGGGCGACACCAAAAACAACAGGAACTACGAACCTGCAGCCTGTGAAAAGGAGACCACAAACACAGTAAGTTAAGCAAAATGAGAAGACACACAAATATGAAGCAGATGGAAGCAAGGTAAAAACCCACCAGACCAAGATAATGAAGAGGAAACAGGCAGTCTACCTGAAAATAATTCAGAGTAATGACAGTAAAGATGATCCAAAATCTTGAAAATAGAATGGAGAAAATACAAGAAACATTTAACAAGGACCTTGAAGAACTAAAGACCAAACAAGCAATGATGAACAACATAATAAGTGAAATTAAAAATTCTCAAGAAGGAATCAATAGCAGAATAACTGAGGCAGAAGAATGGATAAGTGACCTGGAAGATAAAATAGTGGAAATAACTACTGCAGAGCAGAATAAAGAAAAAAGAATGAAAAGAATTGAGGACAGTCTCAGAGACCTCTGGGACAACATTAAATGCACCAACATTCGAATTATAGGGGTCACAGAAGAAGAAGAGAAAAAGAAAGGGACTGAGAAAATATTTGAAGAGATTATAGTTGAAAACTTCCCCAACATGGAAAAGGAAATAGTCAACCAAGTCCAGGAACTGCAGAGAGTCCCATACAGGATAAATCCAAGGAGAAACATGTTAAGACACATATTAGTCAAACTGTCAAAAATTAAATACAAAGAAAAAAAATTAAAAGCAGCAAGGGAAAAGCAACAAATAACATACAAGGGAATCCCTTTAAGGTTAAAAGCTGATCTTTCAGCAGAAACTCTGCAAGCCAGAAGGGAGTGGCAGGACATATTTAAAGTGATAAAAGGGGAAAAACTACAAGATTACTCTACCTGGCAGGATCTCATTCAGATTTGATGGAGAAATTAAAACCTTTACAGACAAGCAAAAGCTGAGAGAATTCAGCACCACCAAACCAGCTTTACAACAAATGCTAAAGGAACTTCTCTAGGCAGGAAACACAAAAGAAGGAAAAGACCTACAATAACAAACCCAAAACAATTAAAAAAATGGTAATAGGAACATACATATTGATAATTACCTTAAATGTAAATGGATTAAATGCTCCCACCAAAAGACACAGACTGGCTGAAGGGATACAAAAACAAGACCCATATGTATGCTGTCTCTAAGAAACCCACTTCAGACTTAGGGACACATACAGACTGAAAGTGAGGGAATGGAAAAAGATATTCCATGCAAAGGAAATAAAATGAAAGCTGGACTAGCAACTCTCATATAAGGCAAAAGGCAAAATAAACTTTAAAATAAAGACTATTTCAAGACAAAGGAGGACACTACATAATGATCAAGGGATCAATCCAAGAAGAAGATATAACAGTTGTAAATATTTATGCACCCAACATAGGAGCACCTCAATACATAAGGCAAATGCTAACAGCCATAAAAGGGGAAATCAACAGTAACAAAATAATAGTAGGGGACTTTAACACCCCACTTTCACCAATGGACAGATCATCCACAATGAAAATAAATAAGGAAAAACAAGCTTTAAATGACACATTAAACAACGTGGACTTAATTGATATTTATAGGACATTCCATCCAAAAACAACAGAATACACTTTCTTCTCAAGTGCTTATGGAA
This sequence comes from Orcinus orca, assembly GCF_937001465.1. Lineage (NCBI taxonomy): Eukaryota > Metazoa > Chordata > Mammalia > Artiodactyla > Delphinidae > Orcinus > Orcinus orca. Next base: position 12,947,391 of record NC_064576.1, on the reverse strand, counting down.
CATTCTCCAGGATAGATCATATCTTGGATCACAAATCAAGCCTTGGTAAATTTAAGAAAATTGAAATCGTATCAAGTATCATTTCCGAACACAATGCTATGACACTAGGTATCAATTACAGGAAAAAAAAACTGTAAAAAATACAAACACATAGAGGCTAAACAATACACTACTAAATAACCAAGAGATCACTGAAGAAATCAAAGAGGAAATCAAAAAATACCTAGAAACAAATGGCAATGAAACTTGATGACCCAAAACCTATGGGATGCAGCAAAAGCAGTTCTAAGAGGAAAGTTATTAGCAATACAATCCTACCTCAAGAAACAAGAAAAATCTCAAATAAACCATCTAACCTTACACCTAAAGCAATTAGAGAAAGAAGAACAAAATAACCCAAAGTTAGTAGAAAGAAAGAAATTGTAAAAATCAGATCAGAAATAAATGAAAAAGAAATGAAGGGCGCAATGGCAAAAATCAATAAAACTAGAAGCTGGTTCTTTGAGAAGATAAACAAAATTGATAAATCATTAGCCAGACTCATCAAGAAAAAAAGGGAAAAAACTCAAATCAACAGAATTAGAAATGAAAAAGAAGAAGTAACAACTGACACTGCAGAAATACAAAGGATCATGAGAGATTACTACAAGCAGCTCTATGCCAATAAAATGGACAACCTGGAAGAATTGGACAAATTCTTAGAAAAACGCAACATTCTGAGACTGAACCAGGAAGAAATAGAAAATATAAACAGACCAATGACAAGCACTGAAATTGAAACTGTGATTTAAAATCTTCCAAGAAACAAAAACCCAGGACCAGATGGCTTCACAGGCAAATTCTATCAAACATTTAGAGAAGAGCTAACACCTATCCTTTGCAAACTCTTCCAAAATATAGCAGAGGCAGGAACACTCCCAAACTCATTAAATGAGGCCACCATCACCCTCATTCCAAAAGCAGGCAAAGATATCACAAAAAAAGCAAACTACAGACCAATATCACATATCAACATAGATGCAAAATCCCTCAATAAAATACTAGCAAACAGAATCCAACAGCACATTAAATGGATCATACACCATGATCAAGTGGGGTTTATCCCAGGAATGCAAGGATTCCTCATTATACGCAAATCAATCAATGTGATAAACCATATTAACAAACTGAAGGATAAAAACCAGATGATCATCTCAATAGATGCAGAAAACGCTCTTAACAAAATTCAACACCCATTTATGATAAAAACTCTCCAGAACATAAGCATAGAGGGAACTTACCTCAATATAATAAAGCCCATATATGACAAACCCACAGCAAACATCATTCTCAGTGTTGAAAACATGAAACCATTTCCACTAAGATCAGGAACAAGACAAGGTTGCCCACTCTCACCACTATTGTCAACATAGTTTTGGAAGTTTTAGCCACAACAATCAGAGAAGAAAAAGAAATAAAAGGAATCCAAAATGGAAAAGAAGAAGTAAAACTGTCACTGTTAGCAGATGACATGATACTATACATAAAGAAACCTAAAGATGCTACCAGAAAACTACTAGAGCTAATCAATGAATTTGGTAAAGTAGCAGGGTACAAAATTAATGCACAGAAATCTCTTGCATTCCTATACACTAATGATGAAAAATCTGAAAGTGAAATTAAGAAAACACTCCCATTTGCCATTGCAACAAAAAGAATAAAATATCTAAGAATAAACCTACCTAAGGAGACAAAAGACTTGTATGCAGAAAATTATAAGGCACTGATGAAAGAAATTAAAGATGATACAAATAGATGGAGAGATATACTATGTTCTTGGAATGGAAGAATCAACATTGTGAAAATGACTATACTACCCCAAGCAATCTACAGATTCAATGAAATCCTTATCAAACTACCAATGGCAATTTTCACAGAAGTAGAACAAAAAAAGTCACAATTTGTATGGAACCACAAAACACCCTGAATAGCAAAAGCAATCTTGAGAAAGAAAAATGGAGCTGGAGGAATCAGGCTCCCTGACTTCAGACTATACTACAAAGCTACAGTAATCAAGACAGTATGGTACTGGCACAAAAACAGAAGTATAGATCAATGGAACAGTATAGAAAGCCCAGATATAAACTCATGCACATATGGTCACCTTATCTTTGATAAAGGAGGCAAGAATATACAATGGAGAAAAGACAGTCTCTTCAATAAGTGGTGCTGGGAAAACAGGACAGCTACATGTCAAAGAATGAAATTAGAACACTTCCTAACACCGTACACAAAAATAAACTCAAAATGGATTAAAGACCTAAATGTAAGGTCAGACACTATAAAACTCTTAGAGGAAAACATAGGCAGAACACTCTATGACATAAATCACAGCAAGATCCTTTTTGACCCACCTCCTAGAGAAGTGGAAATAAAAACAAAAATAAACAAATGGGACCTAGTGAAACTTAAAAGCTTTTGCACAGCAAAGGAAACCATAAACAAGATGAAAAGACAACCCTCAAAATGGGAGAAAATTTTTGCAAATGAAGCAACTGACAAAGGATTAATCTCCAAATTTTACAAGCAGTTCATGCAGCTCAATATCAAAAAACAAACAACCCAATCCAAAAATGGGCAGAAGACCTAAATAGACATTTCTCCAAAGAAGATATACAGGCTGTCAACAAACACATGAAAGGATGCTCAACATCACTAATCATCAGAGAAATGTAAATCAAAACTACAGTGAGCTATCATCTCACACCAGTCAGACTGGCCATCATCAAAATACCTACAAACGATAAATGCTGGAGAAGGTGTGGAGAAAAGGGAACCCTCTTGCACTGTTGCTGGGAATGTAAATGGATACAGCCACTATGGAGAACAGTATGCAGTTTCCTTAAGAAAGTAAAAATAGAACTACCATATGACCCAGCAATCCCACTACTGGGCATATACCCTGAGCAGACCATAATTCAAAAAGAGTCATGTACCACAATGTTCATTGCAGCACTATTTACAATAGCCAGGACATGGAAGCAACTTAAGTGTCCATTGACAGATGAATGGATAAAGAAGATGTGGCACATATATACAATGGAATATTACTCAACCATAAGAAGAAACAAAATTGAGTTATTTGTAGTGAGGTGGATGGACCTAGAGTCTGTCATACAGAGTGAAGTAAGTCAGAAAGAGAAAAACAAATGCCATATGCTTACACATATATATGGAATGTAAAAAAAGAAAAGAAAAGAAAAGGGTTATGAAGAACCTAGGGGCAGGACGGGAACAAAGACACAGACCCACTAGAGAATGGACTTGAGGACCCGGGCAGGGGAAGGGTAAGCTGGGACAAAGTGAGAGAATGGCATGGACATATATATACCACCAAATGTAAAACAGATAGCTAGTGGGAAGCAGTCACATAGCACAGGGAGATCATCTTGGTGCTTTGTGACCACCTAAAGGGGTGGGATAGGGAGGGTGCGAGGGAGACGCTAAAGGGAGGAGATATGGGGATATATGTATACATATAGCTGATTCACTTTGTTATACAGCAGAAACTAACACAACATTGTAAAGCAATTATACTCCAATAAAGGTGTTAAAAAAATGGGTCTCTTACAAACAATAAAAACCAGAAGAAAAAAAAAAAACCCAAAAAAACTCATGCACACCAATCAGCTCTATCAAGACCAGAGATTCTCAGGGAATTCCTTAGTTGGCCAGTGGTTAGGGCTCCACACTTTCACTGTCGAGGGCTCAGGTGCAATCCCTGGTCAGGGAACTAAAGATCTTGCAAGGTGTGTGGTGCGGTCAAAAAACAAAATAGACCAGTGATTCTCAACATCTGTCCTACTGATGTTTGCAGCTGGAATATTCCTTGTTGCAAGGACCTGTTATGTGCATTGTCAGATGTTTAACAGCATCTCTAGTTTTTACCCACTAGATGCCAGTAGCACTCCTTCCCTGGTGGGGACCACCAAAATTGTCTCCAGACATTACCAATGTTCCCTGGGGAGCATGTTCACTCCCAATTGCGAGCCCCTAATCTACACACACACACATTTCCTTAATACTTTAAATTCAGCCATAATAAAAAATGTTTTTTATAAAATTAAAGGCATTCCTTAAGATGTGCTTAAAATAACTAAAAATAAATGTATTTAAATATCTGAAAAACGCTCCAAAACTATATCAAGATCAAAGATACAGAAGGGTGAAGGGTTCCCATTTCTCATATAATGAAACAACTTTCATTATGAGCTGATGTGGATTTATATCAGTGCTAAGTAAAGAATCAAACTGTTAGGTTTCAAGGCAAGATTAGTTTAAGCTTCCTAGAGTCCCTGCCTCTGAAGCAACAGGACAAGCTTTTGATATGCAAAACAGACCCTAATAGAACCAGAAAAAATGGAAAGTGTAGTTGGAAGAACAAGCGGTGTCCCCATTTTCAAAGTGTTCTCTTGTGTTTCAGATGCATGAGTTTCAGAAACCACTGGGGTCCTCTTGAACTTAACCGCTGAGTATATCCATGTTTCTGTGCCAGGAAGAGATCTCCTTGCTCATTCCTACAACATTCCCCAAATCAAAGGAACGAGTGACTTCACATGTCTTTTCTCACTTCCTCTCAGTTAAGTCCTGTGTAAACTGAGATTTCCCCAAGATCCTAAAGCCTCGCGTAGAGGCCAAAAGAAAGAAACTTCACGGAGGGTAAGAGGTCTTAGTATGGCGTCCAGGGTCAGGGGCAGAAGAGGGGCCCTGAGAAGTGGAACAGCAGAAGGACCAAGTCCTCCTACTAGTGACACCTCTGGAGGAATAGCCATCAAACATCTTTTTTCTTATTGTGTAGGTAATGAATGCCCATTTTAGGACCTCCAAGTGCGGAAAAGAATAAAAAGAGGATCCATTTATGCTGCCTTTCTGTATCACCATCTATGTTGCATAAATTCTTTAGGTTTGCCTATTTTTGACCTTTATATAAATTGAATCAACTGCATATATTTCTGTATTATTTGGTGTTGGAAATCAACATTAAGTTTTAAGATCCATTTATGTCGATGCGTGTAGCTATAATTTTTCACTGCTGTCTAATATTCTACTGTAAGAATACATCACACTTATTTACTCATTCCACCGTTGGTTTTGGTGTTTCTAGTGTTACCTATTACAGAAAAGGCTTCTATGACTATTTTTATGTGTCCTTGATGCAAGTATTCAAGAATTTTTCTTACCTCTCATATATGAGGGTGAAAAGGCTGGATTTTAGGGGATATATGTCTCCAGATGCCTAGATAATGTCAAATTGTTTCCCAGATTGTTTGTACCATGAACTCTTGCCAGCCCACCGTCCTCACCAACACTTGGCATTGATCAGGCATTTGAATATTTACCAATCTGATAGCAGGAAAATGTAGTTCATTGTGGTTTTAATTTACATTTCCATTATTACTAAAAAGCTTGTCATTTTTTTCAGATTTTAATTGGATATTCATGTTTCCCCTTTGGTCAAAATCCTGTGTCCATTTTGCTTCATTATTTCTCATTTTCGTATTGATTCATGTGTGTTTTTTGTATATTCTGGATACAAAGTCTTTCTCCAGTTATAGGTAGGTTTGTGTGTGAGTGTGTGTGTATGTGTGCCAGCTAGTGGTTTGTCTCGGTCTCTGTAGAGTTTTTTGGTGAACAATATATAGTTCTTCATTCTAATGTAGTCAAACTTACCGCCTGCGAGACCCTTTCCACAGCAGCTGCACCACTGTGAACATCCCCACCAGCAATGTATGAGGTGGTCTCCAGCTGCCCACGTAGTATCTGGTGCATAGGATGTTCTCAAAAAATATGTATGGAAGACCAGAAGAAAAGGGAAACGGGCATTCATATAGAAGTTCGTGTTGGCTGTGAAAAAGTTGAATTTAGAGAAGAGTGTGACTGTGGCTCTTCCAGCATCAGGCAGGGGCCAGGCTACAGCACCCAGAGTCTACCGATGTCTGGATGGCTTTGGGCACGCAGCCCCTCCAGTTCAAGCTGGATTTTCTCTATTTAGCCTTCAGGTTTCTGTTTTGGTTTCATGGAGTCAAATCTGAATCTACAGGAGCAGGGATGTTCAGACTTCTTGAGACTCTGGTCCCAATACTTCCCAACACTGGAAGGCCACGTCACATAAATGAACACACACACACGCACACGTGCACGCACACACGCACGCATATATCCACTTTGTGATAAAGTTTTTGAGATCATGAAGATCTAGAAATACGTTTCAGAAAGCAAAAAAGGGAGCACCGTAGCCCTCTCCACGTGCATTGCTGCTCTGGAAGCATGTTTCTGCTTGGATAGCACACCTTCCCCTCCCCTTGGTCTAGCCTGGGTGACAACCTGGACCTGGGCTTCGCCTGGATGGCTGGCTTGGGGGGAAAGTGGCCAACATTAGTCCAGCTACCAGTAGACCTATTTATTCACATGAAGTCTCCTGATCCCAACAACTGGGAGTGTATCTGTAGAACAGCCCCTGGTTAAATTAAGTGACAGCAGCGAGGTGGGCCTAACCTATCCAGCCGAGAACAGTGAGGACGGTCCCTGCTGCTCTGGGCTGGGGTGCCACTGATGATGCAGGTTCTGGTTCCCACCCTTGCCAGAACCCCAGTCTTTACCTCCTTCCGCTGTCTTCCTGACCTCCCACCCTTAGCATCCCCAGTGGTTTCCAATCCCTGCCATCTTTGCCTGCAACCTTCTCACCACCAAGCTCATCTAACTTGCCTAATTCTGCCAGCTCTTGGCTTGGGCTCGGTACTTCCTTCCAGAAGTCTTTCCTGATTCCCAGAGTCAGGCCTCCACTGTTTTCACGTGCCACGTATCCCTCTTTATTTCTTCTACTTCAAATCGCTTGTGTAACCGTGTCCTTCTCTAGGTGAAAAGCTCCACGGAGGGAGGAAACATGTCCTGGTTGTTCACTCACGTGGGGGGAATTCAATAAGTGTTTGCTGAATGAATGAACAAATGACGTTCTTTTCCAGTAAAGAGCAGACCCAGCCTGAGCCCTTTGGGAAACACCAGCAAGTGGCATCTCAGGACCCAGAAGAGAAAACAACGGACTTCTGTGTGATAGCTGTCACGTGCAGACTTCTCCCAGACTTCTGTGTGATCGCCGTCACATGCAGACTTCTCCCGGACTTCTGTGTGATCGCCGTCACATGCAGACTTCTCCCGGACTTCTGTGTGATCGCTGTCACGTGCAGACTTCTCCCGGACTTCTGTGTGATCGCTGTCACATGCAGACTTCTCCCGGACTCCTGTGTGATCGCTGTCACGTGCAGACTTCTCCCAATGAAAGTGCCTTCGCATCTGTGATTAATCAGTCCAGAGCGAAGTCTTCTGTTTTCTTAACTGAAAAACTGTTAAAATTGTTTGCTGTCACGAGGAGGGTAAATTAGATCATGCTCTGGTGTGCCACAGATGGGTTACAGGTGTGACGTCGGCCCCTTCAGTTCAGCGTGAGAAGGCCTGGGGCAGCTGGACCCCTGCCCAAGGCTGCCGGCCGTGCACAGCCTCATCTACTTACCCCAGTGTGTCACGCAAACGTTAGCATGGGACGTCTATGGTGGGTTTGAACAAGCTTGCAAGCACTCATGGCCACTATGTTGGCAGATTGGCCTGTATGACTAATTATTATTTTTAGCCATTATTAGTTCTTATGTAGACGTGTCTTTAGGAGGGAAATCTAAGGAAGCATCGCATTTTCAGGCTCTACAGAACTTAGCAGCCGTCCTATCCTCTTGGAGACCTGGGATTTCTCCAAATTCTAAAATAGAAGAAAATGGGCGTGCATGTTATTATGAGCAGTGGTAGTAGTTGTAGAAGTAGTTGTAGTAGTAGAAGTAGTAGTTGTACTAATAGTAAGACTAGTAAGTAGTAGAAGCAGTCCTGGTAGCAGTAGTGATAAGCGTATTTCCAAGGCAAAAACTGTAGATGGAACGAAATGTCTAATGTCTTATATTTTTCATACGTGGTCCCCCAAGAGCTCAGGGGGTCAAGAGCTAGAAGCCATCAGCTACAAACAAGGAATTTCCTTAAAATCTTGTGCTTTGTTTTAAAAATCCATGTAAAATGTACTCGCTACTCCGTAATGCATCAGTGTCATCTCTTTCTCCTTCCCCCACAAAAAATAAAAGCTGTGAGTTATAAATATGTTCCTGGAACATAGGCCAAGTTCATCCTGGGGCTTCAAGAATGCCCCTGCCCCGCCCCCTCACTTCCAAGCACCCTGCAGGGGCTGTGCATTCCTGTATAGTTTTGTTTCTCCACCTGGTATGAAATAAAAGACAAGCCACAGAAATTCAGTGTTAATAGGGAAAATAGTGCATGGGACAAAAAAACACGCAATAAACAAACAGAAAACCAGAATGGAGTGGTTACTTATGTATTTATTTTTAAGGAAATAGGAGCGGGAGTCTTCTCGAAGCTGGGATGACAGCATTTGGGGCTTGCAGCTGGACCTCCCCGCATCTCACCGTAACTCCAGAACGGCTGGGAACATTGTCCTGACAGCATAGCAGTCTGTCAGAGGCCCATCATTGTTTATCATACTCACGTTCAATTATGCTTGGCATGTGCTCTCAGTCTGGAAGCTCTGCCAGATACCATCTCTGACTGCAACTTGGCCGCCTCTGACTAAGTGGGTTTGATTAGCATTTGATTGGTATTTTATCATCAGTTCAAGAGTGGATATCATTTGGGCCTTCTCAGATAATGTGAGGTACAGTGTTTTCATGAAACTAGAGTAGCCCTCCAGGTGCCACGTTCAGAGGGAGAGATCTGGGAAAGATGCTAATTTATTTTTGGCGGTAGATCTGACTTTCTTAGCTGGTGAATATAATAACCAGGCTGAATCCTAACTTTCTGACGGCTGCCCTCATTCTGTATTGCCTCAGCTTTCCTGGTTTCTTCTTCCCACTCTATATAAGGTACCATCTGAAATCCTGGAGAAGATGCTTGGTCCATCTCCTTTGATTGTTTCTAGAGAACTATCCTCATTTGGACAAATAGCTCAGACTGTCATCCATAAAATAAGAGAATGGGATCATATAATCTCTAAGGTGCCTTCCAGTTTGTTTGTTTTGGAAGTTTGAAATTTTCCATTAGATTGTCTGAGACGCAGAGGTGCTTCAAAGCCCCATGTCGATAAAGCAATCCTTGAAATATTTTATGAGCTGAAGATCACAGTGAAATAGAAGAATGTCATAAGTCAATATCCAAACTAGTCAGGACTGAAATGTCCACCCACTTCTTACCAGTAAAGAACCAAACTAAAACTCCTTGAGGACTGATTCAGACTGAAGGAAAGTTTGATTGAAGAAAATGGTGAATGATAAAAAAACAAAACAAAACAAAACACAAAAACAGAGGGGGAGGAAAATTTTGGAGGTGATGGATAAGTTTATGGCATTGATTATAATGATTCTTTCGCATATACTTACCTCCAGACACATCAAGTTGTATACATTAAATATCTACAGCTTTTTGGGTGTCAATCTTACCTCAATGAAGCAGATAAAAAATTTTTTAAAGGTACCAGCAGCTTATTAAGTGGGACCTCAGGAACTCAGACCAGAGAATATAAAAATGTTCACGTCTCCTGGACCCTGCCAGGCATGGGATGAACCAGCTCAGTTTGTAGTGTTCCTTCCTCAGCAACATAAACCATGCATCTTGGGAGGGCAAGGCTGACTCTTTGGTAAATTTCACCCATGGTCAGATTTTTAAAACTTGAAGGCCTGTTTTGAGAACACAGCTCTAAAGCCTTTGACATAATTTGGAGGAGGATAGAAGCCAGGTAGCTTCTGGAGAATAGGTCCGGGGACCTGGCATGCTGAGGGCTACAGGGTAGGAGTTGGGAGCTAGTCTCTAGTAGCTTTGCTTGAGGAGAAATGCATGGTGCCCTTGGGGGGGAGATGGTCCCATAGTCTACTCCTACTTAACAAGAGCAAATAGTAACAAAAGCTTGTAGTCAGAATGTGAGAGCTGAGACGGAACTCAAAGTTCACCTCAGTCACCCCGCATTTGGAAAGTGTAGAGCACCAAGGCCCAGCACGACTGAGTATGTGGTCCAACCCCACAGCTAAGGAATGAAAGAGACAGGTGTATACTGAAGTCAGAAAGGCCCTCATTGCAAACCTGGCCGGGGCTCTCCCTAGTTATGCTCCCTTCAGTAATGTCCCCAGTCTCCCCTGAGCCTCAGGTTCCTCATCTACAAAACAGGAGCGGTCCCCCTGCTTCTAAGGGTTCCTGAACAGACTACGTTCAAGTACGTTGCTCGGTGGTGCTGGGAAGGCACTGGCTATTTTCTTGCCCTCTCCTTCTCTTATCATTTCGATTTAATCGAAGCGCCAGGAGGTCAGTGATTTCCTTTTGTCAACGTGCTCTGGTTGCAGTCTGGTGTTGCATAACCTGCAGGTCCCCTGGGAGCCGTGGTGATGCGACCAGACACGGCGGCGCGGGCGGGCTTTCCGCCCAGCAGAGGGCAGCAGAGCACGGGCCGGGCTCCTCGCAGCCTTGTTTGCGCACCGCCAGCCGTGCTGTTTCCCTTCCGGAGAGGCCTAAGGAGCTATCAATCCTTGCAGCGTGTTCTTTTCAGTGGAGCATTTTTCCTGTCTCATTTCAGTGAGGACACGATGTTTTGGCAATTTTTTTTTTAAGTTTCTGCTTCCGTTGGTTCGGTTTCGTTTGAGGGGTAATCACTGCATTTATTAGGCATCTTCCCTCCCCCGTGCACCAGGCACCGTGCAAGGCACCTGATAGCCATTATCACAGTTATTCCCGATTTAGAGACGATGACTGTGTCATTCGGAGGAGTTGAGTAACGCATAAGAGGCAAAGGCTCTTTCTAAACCAAGGATGGGGCTGGGATGACGAAGGGGCGGGGAGGTATTTGATTTAACGGTGTCTGCCTCCCTTCTGTCTAAACATATTGGACATTTATTAAGTGCTCGATGCAAGTTAGGAGCTTTTATAAATGCAGGGGAACAGGAAACAAGAATATGGAAAGCCTTCTTAATTTTTTTTTTTTTTTTTTTTTTTTTGCGGTACGCGGGCCTCTCACCGCTGTGGCCTCCCCCGCTGCGGAGCACAGGCTCCGGACCCGCAGGCTCAGCGGCCATGGCTCACGGGCCCAGCCACTCCGCGGCATGTGGGATCTTCCCGGACCGGGTCACAAACCCGTGTCCCCTGCATCGGCAGGCGGGCCCTCAACCACTGCGCCACCAGGGAAGCCCCTTCTTCTTAATTTTATAAGATTTTTTTCTGCTTTGAGCAACTGATTTGGGAGGCGACGCTGCCTGTTGGGAATGGGGGTCTCAGACCCCAACCTAGATCTGCTGCATCAGAACCTGATGCTTCCCAAGCTCCCCAGGTGGATTCTGTGCACTTTCAAATGTGAGAAGCAAGGCCCTGGAGGGCAGCCAGCAGCTGCCTTCAAATATTTGGAGGGCCAGTATTTGAAAAGGAGAACGTATTTGTTTTGCTTTGTTCTAAAAGGCAGGTTTAGGTTTAATTAACATAAGCCACAAGAGAAGTTTTCCAAATCCTTAAGGAGCAGAGGATTTGGAGTTGGACCTTATCCCAAACCTTACTAGCCTTCTACTAGTCACCCGGCTGAGTTGACACTGGAGGAGTCCAGCTAAACCCCTTCTCTCTGATTCTCATTATCTATAAAATGGGGATGTTGCTATCTAAACAACTAAAGCTGTTTTACTATAAATGAGACAATGAATTTGAAAATGATTTGTATATTTGAAAATACCATACAAATGTCAGTTGTAACTTGTCACCATTTGCAGTGTCCAAGATGGCACGTGGGTCGCCCTGTGTGGGAGGGCTTAGCATGGATCGATGGACAGTGTGAACGGATTCAGGGAAGTATGTTCGGGGCTGTTAAGAAACTTCACTAGGGGGACGGGGATGATGAAAAGCTGGATGGGGAAGCCAATGGCAAAATTAGACTAGAACCCAGAAGTTGACTCATTCCATATTTATTGTGTCACGAGGAAGACCAGTCCCGCCCCTCTAATCCCACACCCTTCAAACACTTGGCCCTTTAGGACTGATCCTTGGTGACATATGGTTGGCTAGAATCACCTAGACCCTTTGGGTTACCACGAGGACAGGAGAAAGCAGCCCGTTTACTATTTCTTGTTGCCTCTGCAGCCATTCAATTAAGAGCAAGTGGAAACAATGCCTAGAAGAGCCAGCATGTAGCTTGGTTGTGACCGATGGAACCCAAAACAGGACTTGTCTTGTCAGCACCGTGTTATTAAGCAGGAAGGAAACAGTGGCCACTTCTGGGGGGCCTGAGGCCCTCAGAGCTGTGCGTCCTCCCCTCCCAGGGCAGCCGAGGTCACGAGAGTGAGGAGAACAGGCGGGGGGGCCGCGCTGGAGCCCAGCACACAGCAGGCCTCCAGAAATGCTCGTGGAGGAACCAGTGACAAGCAGGAAACTCAGCCAACAGCTTGTTTCAGCCCCTCACGCCCCCATCTACACGGCCCACAGAGCGCCCCAAACGAGGGCAAACCTTCCGCCAGCGAGGTCCTGATTCAGCCCTTCAGCCTTGAGGGGCATCTCTAACCCCTGGGATATCAAGGAAAGGGCGTAATATACAGAAACTCGTTCTGCCATGTTCTGCCTCAGAGAACGCTCGTGAGCCTGACCGATTGTTTTCTCACTGCTGTCCTTGTCACTGGACACTGCGGTCAAGCTGAACACCATAGTCACTCCACGTTGGAGGTCTGTCTGGTTCTTAAACCATCTAGTATTTCGTTTCCCAGAGTGGAGGGCTGGCGTGGCGGAGGAGCTGTGACCTGTAGTGTTGGTCAGTGAGGACGGGGTAGGTGCTTGAACCCTCTCTGGTTACATGGTCCTGGTCGAAACAACGTGATCATCTATTTTCAGGCCTGTTTTGCCACTTGGACAGTCTCTTCCTAAGTCAGAGCAAGTCTTGCCCCCTCTCCTCCATCTCCCCTCCCTCCCTCTCCACCTTCTCTGCCTTGAATCCTTGCAAGGTCCAGGAATCCCTCCAGATGCTCTAGTTTCCAGAAGCAAGAAAACTCCAGTTCATTCAAGGGACGCCGCAATTCAACACTGTCTACTGGTCGCCACTTTGTGCCCCAAATAAGCAAGTAAATAAATAAATGCCGCCTCGTAGTTTGAACTGAATCCTCTGAATATATTTAAATGTATTTTGTCCTTTTTGTTGAGCTTCTACCTGAAAAACAGTTGCCTGTCTCTTTTCACATTGTTGACAGTTTCATGGGGTTTTCTTTTTTTTCCTCTTCTCAGATCATCTGAATCTTTTTTTTAAAACCTGGTGTGATAAAGTGTGTGCAATTTGGAGAATCAGCCTTGTCTGCACGTTAGTACCAGCCTTGCCCCTAACTAACTAGCTGACCCCTAAGATGCCGTTCACCCCTGTGAGCCTCAGTTTCCCTATCAGTGGACAGAGACCCTGCCAGGCTCCCAGGATTTCTGCGAGGATGCATGTGAAAGAGCTCTGAGAGGGTGTCGTGCAGATGATGTCTCTCTCTCTCTTTTTTTTTTTGTTTAACTCCTCTCCTGTTTCATTACCATTTGCTTTCTCTAATGTTCTTCTCTGTTCTCGCCTCAAAACTGGCATTTTAAAAACTGTTGCTGTTAAAATGAGTACTTGCCTTTTAAAAATCTTCAAGTTGCTAAGCAGCACCTACCTCCCCCCTCCCTTTTATGCAGCCTGGTTGCCATGGTACCCTCTGAGCATGGTAACAAGAAGTAAAGAGCAATCATTTTTCACTAAATAGGGCTGGGCAGACAGACAAACACGCTGCAATATTTTCTTACAACCCATCTCCAAGAAAGGGGGGAATTTGCTTCATAGTACACGGCTCGGTTCCTGTAATCAGCTCCTGCCTGGATTTCCCTGTAGCTGTTCTGCACACCTGTAGCTCCCTGGATGTCCTACCACCCCTGGCATGACACTTCCTACAAAGGTTTTTGAAGGGCTGCTACTCCCTTATTTGTAGCTATTTAGGGCTAAATGCAGACTTAGCTCTTCTGAGCTAGTTGCTAAATATAGAACGTTAAGCAAGGATCAGTATTGTGACTGAAGGTACCAGTGTCGCAGCAGGTTTAGAGAAAATAATAGATAAATGTCATCCAAGTGACATTCAAAGGGGGCTCTTAAAAAACAGAAAAGTTTAAGAGGGAGACGAGAATGAAGAACCTACTTGAAATTTAACACGTATGTGAGAAATATAAATCCCGGACTCCTGCTTTCCAACTCAAAGCTCACAAGGTCAGGTACTAGCTTCCCAACGATATAAACTGAAACACAACCGGAACCGACTTGTCCCGTTTGACCCTGGGTGGTTAGATTTTTCATAGCCAGATATACAGGAGCAGCTCGACAGGTTGTCAAGACATTGCAGTATTTCTCTAGTGCTTGGTGTTCCCCCTTTCTCCCAGGGTGTCCGCCTGCTGCCCAGTGACCTGTGCTCTAGCTCCAGGGCCCTCCAGACCTCCTCACAATCCAGCACCTAAGGGGTTAAGGCTGGCCCGCAGGTCTCCAGGAGCCCAGCACTGAGGTTAGCATCTGTGCTGATTGGTCCGTGTCCATATCATACTTGTTAACTATTTTGAATATCGGCTCTTAAAGCTGTCCTCATGTACTCTGATCCTTTTTATAATTAAGTCAGTGTTTTCTTTTTTATTTCATACATTTATTTATTTTTATTTTTAATTTATTTTTGGCTGCGTTGGGTCTTTGTTGCTGCACGCGGGCTTTCTCTAGTTGTGGCGAGCAGGGTCTACTCTTCGTTGCTGTGTGCTGGCTTCTCATCATGGTGGCTTCTCTTGTTGCAGAGCACGGGCTCTAGGCACACAGGCTTCAGTAGTTGTGGCACGCGGGTTCAGTAGTTGTGGCTCACAGACCCTAGAGCTCAGGCTCAGTAGTTGTGGCACACGGGCTTAGTTGTTCCGCGGGATGTGGGGTCTTTCTGGACCAGGGCTCGAACCCGTGTCCCCTGCATTGGCAGGCTGATTCTTAACCACTGCGCCACCAGGGAAGCCCCAAGTCAGTGTTTTCTTGAGGAAGCAAAGTTTACTCTTCCAGATTAAGCCATCAGGGAAGTGTGGCACCCTCTAAGAAAAACGTGCCTGCTCTCAGCCTTCTTGGGGAGACATTGCCTTTGAACTTGGGTCACAGGATTGAGATGAACAAGCGCTGTTGCTTGCACTCTCAGGCTGCCCAGTGACAATGACACACCACTGCCAGGCAGCCGGTTTGAAGAGGAAGCTTACTCCACGGCCCTATGGTGCTGCATGTGTTGATGGCCCAAGCTGATCCCTGCATCTTCAACACATACGGTGCAAAAGGACTCAACAGAGGGCTGTCTTTTCAGGCAAAAGCCAGCTTGTCCCAGACTCGTTCAAACAAAACGACTTCTCCCTCCAAGTGGAAGGAAGCTTCCCTGCCCTGGTCTTCCAGGACCTTTCTTCTTCTGCCTTAGACAACTTCTACTCTTCCTCCAGCCTGTCGGAAGCCACTTCAGGGCTAGTAACACATCCTGCCAGATGAGTCTTAGGGCCCATGAAGAGAGCAGAAGAGATGTCCCTACCTTTGTTTCAGCCAGCGGGAACGGCAGACTCACAGACAGGTGGGATCTACCCAGCACCTCTCAGAGAGAGCTTCTGCCACGTCACTCAGGACTCAGCCAACGGCTTGCTGACCCTTCTCTAGGAACATTCTCTGTGGTGTCTGAGTCTTGTGTTGTCAGAGCCCATTTTTCTTCCGTTTGGACTCCAGCGGAAGCAGACGTTAGCTGTCAGAATGCCATGTCCACCAGTTCTCCTGAGCCCCAGCTTCCTGGGCCTTCCCAGCCGGTTTCTCCATCCGGAGTCCTTGGTCAAGTGAGAAAGGTTCCCCATTCCACTCCCAAGCAGTGCCTTCCACACGGCCTTTTCCACATCGACTGTCAGATCCCTGGTCTACGGCCATGTCTACGATTGCACGACAAAGGTGTATTTTCCCAGAAGAACTCCTTCCCCTCTTCCCAGATTCTACAAACTTCCACATAGTCCCTAACTTGACCATACGCAGAAGGCCATGGGTCAGAGGCTCACAGGGTTGTGGCTGTTTTGCTAGCCAAATTACCTTCGGATTAAGGTCCAGTGCTACGCTGATAAGTATTTTATGGCTGGCTCTCTGGGGAGAAAAAGAAAAGGGAAAGAGAAAGAAAAGACTGATTTGTGCCATTTGCCAATTTCAATGGTGTAAATAATTCCCCCGTGGCCAATTTCAAGCTGCCAAGGTGAAGTCACTGAATGCAGAGTTGGGAAGACATATATGGGCATGATTGTTTCTTGTGAGCTGGTACACACTAGCTGGCCCTGCACATCCTTGACGCCCTCTTCAGGGGAATATGACCACTGATCCTTGCTCACGCGCCTTTCTGTATCTTGTTTCCATCTAACATCTAATTCTGTCAGACATACTAATCCTTTAAGCCAGTGGTTTCCAAACTGTCTTTTGGCCAAAGGTCTTCCTGTCAAAGCAATGCCAGCCTGATTGAGGCACTGTGGAAAGTTCTAGGCCCCCTACCATCCTATAGCTATGGAGATCGCTAGGAATCACTACTTTCCGTTTCTTCCCACCTTCTAATGATTTGAAACAATCAGAATCCTCTAGAACATATGACATAGCTCTTGACATGTGATGGTTTTCTTGAACTCTTTGGAATAAATTAAAATGAACGACTTTGGGGTCTACCTGAAACCATTTGTAAAACCCGTGGCTTTGGGCTGGGAGGAGCTCTTGGGAGCTCTAACAATTAGCATACGAATAATGACCTCATATGAGCTGCAGGACAGGCCTTTGCAGCGGGAGCCCTTGCTCTCACAGGACACCTAATTCAAGTGTTTGTCTGCAGCTCCGAATGTCCTCTAGCTTCAGCTCTCTACCGAGAACTGGGAGCTATGAGTCACACCACTTAACAGGCCTGCGGGTTTTCAGTTCTGCTCTTCTCAGTCAATATCTTTCTCTGTCTCTTATTTTCTTTCTCTCTGGGTTTTCTCACGATATTATTTCATGCAATTACGATAGCCCTGAAAGATTCTTTTATATATTTTCCTTCCAACAGAGTGCTTTCATTTTTATTCATCTGTTTTACAATGTAAATCATGGTTTAATGGAGATGCACCATTCAAGCTTTATGGACTCATGATCCTATCTGATGAGTTCCTCTCATTTTGATGGGAGAAATAGGCATGGAATTTCCTGAGATTTCAGCATTCAAGTTATTAATAAAGAAATAAAAATTCTAAAGCAGGAAAGGAACCTGTGAAGACAGAAGAGAAAGTGCAGGGATGTTCTATCTACGAAAACTCCATGTCTCTCTGACTATCACTGCATTGTGTAGGATTGGAAAGTCTCCCTATTTCTAGTTCTTTCTGGCCACACCCTTAGATCTGAAAGCAGTAGTAACTGGGACATATAAATGCTCAGGACCATCTTCAGGCTAAGTCGTGATGAAGGTGGCAATCCCAGTCTCCCATGCTGCAGGGGGCACACAAGCGCAGAAGTTTAAAGGGTTTTAACTTTAAGCTAATGGTGTGGAGTGCTAATAGTCAGATTTCAGACATCAAACTGGGTTAGGGAATAGGACAAGTGAATATCCAAAATTACACATGTAGGTTATTGCTACTCGCATCTGCATGTAGGACCTATCTTTTTGGTCTACTAGGACCACATTCCCATCTTCAGTCAATTACTGGACCTCTCCATTAACATTCTAACATGCTTCACACTAAGCAGACCCACAACAAAACTACTCAAATCCAATTTTTAATCCGTGCTCTGTACCTCCGTTAGTAGTGCCATTCACAAGGTTACCCAGACCACAAACCAGGGGGTCTTCTTTGGCTTCTTTCCTCTCCCTGCTCCCCACTGAGCTGTCAGATCCTATCAACTTCCTTTTCAAGGTCTCACATTGCTGCCTTTTACTTTCCAGTTGCAACACCATTGCCCTAATTTGGGCCATTGCAACTTTTGCTTCATTTGGAATCATGTTTTATTTATAAAACATTTTCAGTAACTATCACTTGCATGGCTGGGTTACTCTAGAATCTTCCTCCTAACCTGGCTGCTCTCAGTCAAGTGTGCTGTCTGTTTCCCATCTCTGCTCCATCCTCCAGTGAAAGTTCTCAAGTGATCTGTGGATGGTGCCACTCCTGGAGGTCCTGACATTGGACCTGCCGTGCTCCCCTTATGGTTCCACACCCTCTTCAGGCAATCCTTCCAAGCTCTTCCACAGCACTCGGCTACCTCTACAGAGTCTGCTGGACCTTGCTGCCCAGCATCAATTCCACCCAGACTCAGCCCTACCAAGTTCACTGGTCAGTCTGACCCCGTTTGAGGGACTCCTTTCAGGATCACACCCTCATTAGCAAGCGGGATGTTGTTAGTGTTCTCACTTAGGCCAGATCATCTCTTTCCCCCTTCTCTGTTCTCGCAAATAGCGTGGGCCGTAAAATCTGGAAACTATATTTCCCCAGAAGCCTTTCCAGAGGTTTCCCACATAGATTGTTCCAAAAAGAAAATCTCAAGCAAGAGAATTTGACCTCAACAGTTCCTGGAGCAGCTACAGGCAGGTTTAGAGGCTTCCCCAGAAGACCTAGGTGAGGCTTCCAGGACTGCTTCTGCAGGTCACCTGTAGCGCTGAGCACCTGAGTGCAGGCACCTGCGATCATTAATCAACATTTCCTGAAATTCCTGCACTTCCTCATTCCCTAAATTCTAAAAGCAGTTTTCATTATCTTGTGTTCCATTAGCCTCCCAAAAGTTTTGCAAGCCTTTAACACCCTGTATTTAATCATTTCTTCTGGAAATATCTGGAGTGGGTTCTATTCTCCTGATGAAACCTTGACTAACACAAATCAGGTGGCCAATGATTTGGAAATGTGTTTAAACCAAGCCTCAGCTTCGAGCTCACCGAGATACAAGCTTCTGTCCCACCTGTGGTTGCATAAATCTTCTGCTGCAGTTCCTGAGTTTTATTCTGAATCCTCTGCAAGAGTTAAGCCCACTCGGGCTTCCCTGGTGGTGCTGTGGTTAAGAATCCGCCTGCCAATGCAGGGGACACAGGTTCGAGCCCTGGTCCGGGAAGATCCCACATGCTGTGGAGTAACTAAACCCATGCGCCACAACTACTGAGCCTGAGTGCCACAACTACTGAAGCCTGCACGCCTAGAGCCCGTGCTCCGCAACAAGAGAAGCCACTGCAGTGAGAAGCCCGTGCACCGCAACGAAGAGTAGCCCCCGCTCGCCGCAACTAGAGAAAGCCCGCGTGCAGCAACGAAGACCCAACGCAGCCAAAAAATAATTAATTAATTAATTAAAGAATTAAGCCCACTTGGCTTGTATTTTCTAAATGCTGCTGGAAATAAATTAAGTTCGTATCAGGGAACTTAACTCTGGGCCCTTATCTACTCTACCTCTTGAACTTGTGCTCCAAATTAGACAACCCGTCTGGAACTAAAGGACTGACATCACCTGACTTTGATATTCATTACTGCCTGGAAACTTCTGCTCTCATTCTTTACTCACTTTTTGGCTCCAGTCAATGTTGGTGAACGGTTGAATGTTTGCCCCATCTCTCCAGGTGACAAATCATGCAGTCAAGTTTGCTTCCATGGCCTGGGTCCTACATTATCCCTGTTTTGTCCTAGTTTCTTTCTTTCTACTGCTAGTCTATTCTTGAAGTCCCAGCTTGTCCTTCAATCAAACCTGTCATGGGTATAGTATTATAATAACGTATCAGTTGCTTAAAAGTATAGCATTTTTCTATCCCTTTAGTTGCACTTCAAGTCCTTGTTTTACCCAACTTCAAGTTAGGATATAACTCACAAATGCAAAAGGAAGTCACTAAGGTCAAAATGAAAGGGCGTGATATTATTTAACGTAGAAGCCTAGACCAGTTAGCCTGGTCAGAACTACTCATGACAGATCTTCCCTATACTGAAGTCGCCTGCCCTTTTTTCCCTAAATATGACATTATGACAACTTGTTTTACTTTTTCCTCACACGTACAATTTGCTGTCCTGAATAATCTCTTATTCCATTTTCAGGTACGAAAACATACACACATACCCTGCTTTTGAATCAGCCTTCTGTAGTTGCTGTGTGTTGCTGAAAGAGTTCTTTCTTTTCTCTGGCACCCTCTCTGCTTTTCCTCTCTGGAAAATTTTTGTAACCACATGTGTGTATTTAGTGCTACAGACTCTTCTTTAAGAGGTAATTTATGGAAAACCAATCCATGTGCATTACGAGTGCCAATGTTATAAGTCCATGTAATCATATAATTTCAGATTTCGTTTCAGCCAGAAAACAAAGAAATCAATCTTTGGTATGCCTGTACAGCCCTCATGTCCATATTCAAAAGAGGATACTTAGTCCAGGAAACCATAGCAGCAATTGTTTTACCTGCCTCTACTCGATATCTGAGTGGAGAAATCGTTTTTGCTAAACATTAGATATGGACACACCACCTATTCTTCTTGGAAATCATGTAAAAGAGATTCCACCCACCTATCACATTGTTCTGCAGGATGAGTCATGAGCACTGTAATGCCACAAACGGGAGATTCTAACACGTTTCCTCATAGACCTCCTGACTGGACAGATTGGCCTCTCAGATCCGTCATGCTCCAGGGATGTGCGCTTTCACGGGCACACTGGCAGCATGAGGACCCCATTCCTCTTCAGTGTCTGACTTCATTCTGGGGCTTCAGACTTTCCCCCTCTCTCTTGCCATCAAGTCTTGCTTTATCCAGTTTCCAAAATCCAACTGCCTGCTTTCCAACGGGGTTTCCATGACAACCTCTGTTTGTGGTGGCGTTGACTCCAGCGCTTCGTTTCATCTCTCCTTTGTGGCACTGAGCTCTTCTTTCTTAAACATCCCTGGTTCCTCTCTGTTCTTACATTGTGCTTGACTTTGACCCTAGCCTCTCCGAGCTCAGTTTACATATTGATGGGCTTGATTCAGTTTATCTAAGAACAAAACTCCCATCCCAGAGAACTGAGTTGAGATCAAGAGTCTCCTGCCTTGTAGAAGGCCATTAATTTTCTGCCCTGGAAAACAAGGATTAGATAAGAAAGAATCCAGGGAACAGCACTCACAAAAGATATATAATTTCAAGGTTACCTTTCAAAATAATTCCACATGTTGAACCAATTGAAAACTCATTTACGATCACGTGTCTTTATTTATTTATTTTTTTCAGATGCATTCCCCAGTATGGAATGTCTATCAGTCATCCACTCCATAGTATAAAGTGACTTTATCACTCAATGACAAATTGGCAGTCCTGGATAGAGGTGGGAGATTGAGGAGAAGCGGGGTCATTTTTAAATGTGGAATACCGAGAGGCAAGAAGGAAGATGATTCTGTAGGGAGATGGGTCCCAGGGCCTGAACCAATGAGACGGCACTTTGTATGAGCTGGTGGCTCTGTTTATGAAGGGAGGTTGGGGGGCAAAATCATCACGTATTTTGCAGATTTCCTCAGTGCATCGGTGGCAGCCCCTGCAACAGACCTCTGTGAAGCCCCTTGGCGTGTGGCTGTGGGTGACTGATGCCTGTGTGTGTGTTATTTCACCAGGTGCAATTCAAATCCTCTCTCTGTAGTGTTCTTAGAGGAATAGCAGACACACAGATGCAGACCCATCACACTCTACCTAGAACATGGGCTCTGCTCCTGCCTCATCCTCCTTATTCCTCTCTACTTTAATCTCTGCTTTAATAAGGGCAGCTCATTAGGAATCACTTCTATGAAGTTATGTTGGTTGCCTTCCCATCCGAATGTATACAGTCAATGATGGATGTAAAAGGAGGCATAGACACACAGTCTACATAGTCACAATAGGATGAATACGTCTTCGGGGATCTTTGAAATACCAAGCACCTTTATATGCTGGAGAGACTAAAAGTTCTGGACTTACAGAGCCTGAGTGTGGGTCCTTTCCTGTCTCTTCTCTAACCAGATGCCCTTGAGGAAGTCATTTAACCTCTCGGATCCTGAGTTTACCCAGGGAAGGGCGAATAAAAATATCTCCCTCTTAGGGTTATGAAGATTATGAGATAAAATTTGTAATGTGTCTAGCAGAAGGTTAAACCAAATTAAATTTCAATAAAGGGTATCATATATGTGTGAATATATACATGTTATATATATATATATGTCTTCAAAATGAAAGCATTTTTAGTTTTCTAGGGCTTTTTGCTAGAAAATTTTCTATCAATATTCATCCAAAAATTTATCCAACAAAATAATCTTTGAATGACTAATCCATGCCAGCCAGTGTAATATTCGACATAATTTCTTTTTACGGATTGTAGCTGAGGATGTGACTTAGACTTATTTTGAAACCACATCTCTGGAACAGTGTCACCTTTATTAGACTCATGATATCTGTGTTCTCGTTGCTCTTTCTGGTTTGGAATTCTCTGCTTGTTTACTGTATTTGAAAACCCGTCATGATTCATCTTATGTCCAAATTCTCCTGAGAGCCCTCAACCCCATTCATTTCAATGCAATCAGTATTTATGTGCTACTTTCTGTGTGCAGAGGGCAGTGCTAGAAGCTGGGAGTAGTTAAGGGAGAATAAACCACTGTTCTGTTTCAAGGAACAGTAAATATGGCTGAGAGCCAAAGCACTGGGCAAATGACTAATAGAAAACAATGAAGTGAATGCAATGAGCCATGATATAAGAAATGCGGGGAGAGAGGTTCCTTCTGGCTGGGGAACCAATTCGTGGATGAGGCAGCATTTGTACATGGCCTTAAAGAGGAAGCAGCATCTGACCTGGGAAGATGGGAAGAAAGAGAGACTTATGTAGACAAAGAAGGTTGAGCACCTAGGGTGTCATATTCAGGGAGACAATGAACTTGGCTAAAGTTATAGCTTTGGAAGCATAGAATCACGAAGTTTTATAGCTGGAAGGGACCCTAGAATCCAAAGCATTCATTTTAGCAGCAGGTGTTAAAGGGAATTATGGGAGAGACGTTTAGAAAGTCATGTTGGATTGATTCATGGAGAATTTGGTGTATCATTTGAAAAGTCTGTACTCCCTACCACAGATAATGGATATTTCTGGGGGGTTTTGAGTAGTAGAGTTGAATATATTTGCAGCTCTTATTCCCGTTTTGGATCCTTCTACGGCAGTGGTTCTGGATAAATATTTGGAGAGATTGTTAAAACACTGATTGCTGGCTCCCACCCCCAAAGTTTCTGATTCAGTAGGTCTGGGTGGGGCCCAAGAATATGCATTTCTAACAGGTTCCCAGGTGATGCTGCTGTTGCTGGTCTGGAGACCTCACTTTGAGAACCTTTGTTCTACTGCGGAACTGTTGGTTCTCAACTCTGGATGCCCATTCAAATCATCTGAGGAGCTTTCAAAAACCGCCGAGGCCTGTGCCCTATGGCAGGCGAGCTGACCCAGGACCTCGGGGATGCCGAATTGCTGTTGGAGAGTTTTTAAAGCTCAAGTGATATCTCAGGTCAACACTTCTCACATTCTCTTGTCATGTGAATCAGCAGGAATGTTCAGCTGCAGATTCCTTTTTACTAGATCAGGGTTGAAACTTGAGATTATGCGTTTCTAATAAGCTCCTGGCAGATGTTCATGCCGCTGGCCAGTGGACCACACTTTGAAGAGTAAGGCTCTAGAAATATTCAATATTCATTCTTTCTTCCTTTCTCTTTCCTTTTCTCCTCCATTCAGTGGTTGATTCACTCTCTCTTTTCCTACCCTCAGTGCAACTTAATAACATACCATTCCCAAACCCCTATTTGAATCGTGCCTAAGAAAAAAAAAACATAGCGGGCCAGGGTGAGGAACTTTGGGTTTGGGTTTGGAAAGCAGCTGAGTCGACCTGGAGATTGGACTCCAGGCAAACTCCTGCTTGGCAGCGTGGAGCCTGATGCAGTGCAGGTAAGTGCGTGTCTACAGCCCGGACCTGGACGTGTCCATCTGAAGCCTTCTGTTTCCACCAGCTGCCAGGCTTGGCCGGACACCGGCCTGCCTGTGCCGTGCCACCTCCCAGTTCCTGCTTCCCTGCTCCTGAGCTTCCCTTGCTCAGCCTCCCTCAGCAACTTGCTTTTTTTTGCACATTAGCCTTTGTTATAAGCATAATTCCCAAAGAGAGAATCAGAAGCTTTCTGGCGTATCTATTAATCATGAAGGAGATTGAAAGCTGGGAATAAGGAACGAGAGAAAGAAATGTATAAACTAAACGGAAAATGCCCATTTGAAATGAAGCTTCTCTGACAGGCCCCCAGGCAGCACCTGCACTTCTGTCCATTACCTTGAATAGCTCCTCCCCTTTCTCTGTGTGTACAGAGGGTGGGAGGAGGCGTGGCGGGGAGCCCGAGGGGCAGGAGGACTTTTTCCCTTTTATTTTCTTCAGTAAATTCTGATGACAACTTGAAGTGCTCTTGGCTAGAAAACTAGACTTGGAGGAATAAAAATGAAAACATTCCAGGATTATAAGGCAAATCTCCTACCCTTACAACCTTGGGTAGATCAACGCTAGGACGTCCAAATTATTTCCGTTGAAGGAAGGTATCTGAGCACAAGCTGCACCGTGCCACGACTGAACAAAGAAAGAAAACAGTCATTGTTTTGCTACGCTGTGTTTATATTAACAAAAGCCTCTGGCCACGTTGAGCCCTTGAAATTCTTCTTGGGACCTTGCGACATCACCACTTAGGAGCGGGAACTAACAATTTATTCACTGACAATTTATATGGGGGTGACGGATTGCTTGCAACAGTTCCAAGAGCGACTTGCAAACGGACATGACTGTAGAGCCGAGCAAAGGGTGCCGAATTCAGGCCAAGTGTGAGGTCTGTGTTGCTCACAAATTTGGGTCACTCTCTCAATTAGTTTCCTCATCTGTGTGAGCACAGAAACAAAAGCTACTTGGAGCCCTCGTGGATCGGTAGAGCATCTGAAAATACCCTCCTAAAGTGGCAGTGCTGTAAATTCAAAACAAACGTCCAAAATAAACTCAGCGGGGCAGCACTCCGGGACTCCCTGAGCCAGGCCCCGTTCCCAGTTCTCGATGTTTGAAACCTCAGTCCCGTTGACGGTTACAGTCCTCCTCTCTGAGCTGCTTCTCCTGGGAGGAATCCGTTATCCCTAAACACAGTCAAGATTTCTGCCATTCCAGATGCAAGCTTTCAGGAGCCCTGCCTACGCCCCCTCTCCCTCCCTTAGTCATGATCGATCTTTTCCTGGCGGTGCAGGGATTAAGGTGCACTTGGCTTGCTCGCGAATCCCCTGCACGTGTGAGGGCCAGCATTTGACATAGGAAAGCTGAATCAGGACTCGCATCTCAGGTGCTGCCCGGGAACGTGGGGTGACGTACAGTAATAAGCACAGTTCTCTTAGAACTGAAACCAGATCCCATCCTGTTTGTCTCCACCGTTTCTGCCACCAGAGCCAATTCTTCTGTTTGGGAGCATAAGTACAAATCATCTGTTGTGCTTTAAAGTGGGTGTTTTTTTTTTCAAGGAGCTAATTTGGTTGTGCGATGCCATCAAGAGGAGCCACTTGTGAAGTATATTTAGGTGTGTGTGTGTTCTTCCACTTGAGGCAGTGATGAATCATACCCATCTTCACTTTATTATGTAACTCGGCACTTCCAGAAGCGCTCCAAGACCCCGCCATCCACGCTCCAGCCAGCAGAAGGGTCTCTGCTCTTCCCTCCACCCGGCCTGGCCTTTCTGCTGAGAGTACAGTACCCAACTCATCCAGGTTTGCCCGGGAGCTTCCTGGTTTTAACCCGAAGTCCTGTGTTCCAGGAACTCCCCAGCCCCGCTTAGTCCCAGGCAAACTGGGACAGACTGTCACCCCAACAGGTCTGGCTCTTGCCCGTTTCTGGCCTCGGGTGATGAGCTTGTGGACATCAGCACTGGGTCCCGATGGCTCTGGGTTCTACCCCACCTTTCCTGTTCTAGCAGGAAAGCAAGAAAATTCCATGCCCTGCAATCAGGAGTCAGGAGACAGGGCTGGGGGCACAACCAAGTCTGCTCTGGTCATGGAGAGGAGGACAGCGGGCCCCCTCCCCGGGGAGCCATGGATAGGTGTTAAGGAGTCCCCTGTGCCCAGCCAGGGAGGTGATGGCCCCACAGTGAAAGACTTCTAAGTCTAGTACCCTGCCGCAAGACTGAAGCCAGGAACCACTGTGTGTAGACGGAGGGGTGCGGGGCTTGGAGGGAGGCATATGGGAGGTGGCTCTGGAGCACAACGGGGTTCAAATAGTAGTCACGCCACTTATTCATCCTGTTTTGGGGCAAGTTATCAAGCCTCTCTCAGCCTCAGTCTCCTTGTCATTGAAAGAGAGATCCTGACTCTTACCCCTCAAACCTCTGGTTGGTATCTTCCCTACGAAAAGGCCATCAAATTCCAAATAACTTCTCCTAGACTTCAGAATAAGGCAGTAACCTTGGCTTTTTAACCAGATCTGTGTTATCTCTGGAAGGATAGTGGGTACATTTAATGGGTATAAAAGGGACGCAGCGTAAGTAGGACGCGGAGCAATGTAAATTTATTTTTCTGTAACTGCATTAAATTCCCTCATGAGCCTTCATTTCCACTGCTGGAGGGGAAACGCTTGCCCCTTGAGGACAGTTCAGCTTAAGACTAGACGTTTCCAGATGAAACCCTTAGTTTAAATTCAGTCTGTCGAAGTCCTCTGTGTTTTCTTCTCCTCCGGGAGATCAGGGTGGATGTGCGCCACCAGCCTCGGGAAGGGAGGTCTGGTAGGAGTCCTCTGTTCTAGCTCATCCTGGGGGGTCCTGTACAGCTAGGGCTTTGTGTGAAGGCCACTGTACCTACTGGGGTGGCTGGTCCCTGGTGCCCTGCACTTGTATCTGCTGCTGAGTCCATAATTCTGCTGCAACCCCAATCATGGGGCCCATGTATCCCTTCTTAGCCTGACCCCAGACCTCTGTGGACCACTGACCCTCTTGGCATCTTGGCTGCCTTTCTCTACACTTAATGGAGAAGAATCAATGAGAATATCCCAGGCCCTCTTTACCTAAGTGTGCAAGGACATCATGTTTGCTCAGAGCATAATGCAAAGTGTTCCAAATCTTCCAGGGTTCCGATAGATGGTGGGCATAGGCCCTGAGGGTTATGGAGTCCCCCTTAACTCCATAAGAGGTTAGAGGGTATTTCTAACCTCTCATCTGCCCCTTCCCCTGAACACGGTTTTGACTAATGGGGCTGGACCGAAGCTACTCAGGGACATTGATCCAATTCCAATGCTCTTCCATGCAACACTCCTCTTGGTTCAAAGCCCAGCCCTTTCTGTGCAGAAGGCACTGCTTATATCGTGTTTATAGATCATCCTCGGTATTTCCCTGTTCTAGACTTATTGTAAAAATTCTATGGTCTGAGTCCTACAAGCCTGACCTTTCAACCTTCCAAACAAAACTCTCTTCAACACAAAACCAACTCTTCCTTTTTCCTTTCCCTCTCCTTCCCATCCCCCTCTCTTTCTCTCTTCCTCAGTCCCTCAGCTTATCTCTTGCAAGTCTAATGTGCTTTGGCATTCAAGCAATTGTTACTCTCTGTGTACTCATTAAAGTAAAAACACCTGTCATAGCAAATCAACTCCTAAACTTCAGTGGCTTAATGTCATAGAAGTGTGTTTCTCCCTTTTAGAACAGTTTGATGGAGTAGGGGGACATTCGGGAACCCAGGAACTCTGTCATCTTCAGCACGGAAGTCTCTTAAAGAGAGTGGAAAAGGGGCAGCAACTTGTCTTGGGAGGGACACTTATCACCAGAGTTCATATTCAGTTGGGGAAAACTAGTCATATGACTCCGCTTAAATTCGAGAGAGGCTGGGAAATGTCATCCTGGCCTATGCAACCGATTCCCAGCCACAGTTCTAACTGGGAATCGTCCTTCCACAAGCTAACTTTTTCAGACTTCTAGAATGTATGGGGCACTGTGCTGGGCATTCAGCAAAAAGATGATTAAGGCATGGTCTTTACCCTCAAGGTCTTACCTTATATATCGGTAACCTCTTATCCTTCCTATACTGCTTTTTGCTGGCCTGGAGCAGTAAGATTCAGCCTTTGGGCTTGTCTATATTGACATAAGGGATAATGAATACAGAATGCAGGGTAAAGAAAATCGGCTAATAATGAAATTGAAAGCTGAGAGGCATCTTGGAAGTCATGGTACAAGACTTCTGCTCCGGGATGAGAAAACATGAGACCCAGAGAACTGAAATAACTCACCCCAAATTCTCCCAGGTAATTAACGCCAGAACCAAGTTAAAATCCTACTCTTTCCATCTTCCAGTCCTAAATACTTTCCAATATATCAGGATCTTTCTGATGACTATGCAACATACAATAGCTTGTGAGCTCAGCCCTTTTCAAATATGTGTTTAGGCAACGGGGGCCAATGGTTAGTAGAATTTCCCAGTGTGGTGCTGTCTGCAGGTGACCCAGTCAGTGTTTGCCACTATGCCTGTAGAACATACAGGCATCCGTGCTTCACTGGGAAATTATGGTGTCTCTTTGGAGGATTACCTTTACATCCACCTTGGTTCTCCCTGCATTCAATAACACCACAGCTCACAGGCTCCCAAACTGTCAACTTTATCTCAGGTAATAACATCAACCAGGTTTCATTTGTCCAACCAGCAGTGATGCTTGACGCAGTCAGAAGTTTGAACAGTGTTTTATTTCAGCACACAGTATTCTCTACCACGTACCCGAAGTCACTGACCATATCTGTCAATTACTTTAGCTTGTATTTAATAGCATAATTATTTTGACCTCTCCCCCAAAGACCCAGCTACTTTAGCTTAAATGACCACGTCAGTACGATCTGTCAGCTGTGGTTGTATTGGCACTGTCAGCCTTTACAAAGAGATATAAAGGGGCTTGGGGATTTCTGAGAGTTAATCCTGACCTGTGAATCCCTGGGCAAGGGGCATACCCAGTGTGTAATGTAATATTTTCCTTAAAAGAGATTTCCTTTAATGGAGATTCTCCTGACCTGCAAATCCTCAACTCCAGAAATTCTCAGCCTACTGTATGCTTCTCAGATACACACTGACCTGGGAGGCTGGAACCCAGGCTATCCTTGAAGATTCCAAATCCGCATCCTGGAGATTTGTCAGAATATGTCAGAATAAAGTGGGGAAAACAGTTTGCCAATAGTTATGGTAAGCTCCTTGAGAATAAAGGCCATGTCTTAATTGTCTTTCAATTCCTAACGATCCAGACTGGAGCTATACTGTGAATTCTGTTTCTTTTTTCTGAGTCTGACAACTGAGACATCGGAGAAGCTTTGTCTTGGATTCTGAAATGAAGGAGAAGCTGTATATCCTGTTCAGTTATGAAGTTCTACCCAGACAGTAGGTCTACTTTGAACCAGAGCACGTGGTAGTAGAATTTCTAGACCAGAACAGCTCTGAGGCGTTGGAATGAACACACACACACACCCCAAAGTGGCCCATAAATAACTGGGAAAGGCTAAACACTATCATCAATTTCCCAATATGTTGCTGTCTGTGCTGCTGGTTATGTGGCTGAGTTAAAATCCCTGGAGAGGCTCAGACTCCACTGCAGTCTAAAACCATGCACCCGGCTGTTCAGCTAGAAGAAACAGAGTGGGATGGGAACCCTCATTTCTTAATGTGTAAATAAAATGAAGTTTTCCTGCAGTCCTAGATTTGGATATTTTAGCTACTACTAAATATTTACCTACATTTCCCCAGAAAGCTACTGAGACACCAATTTACCTTCCACAGACACATTTTAAACTGTGCCAAAATGGCCAATTTTCTCCTAAGTTGACAAAAAAAAAAAAAAAAATCCATTCCATGTGGCTGGAATCAGGCCCACTGAAACTTTTCATCAAGAGCAAAATTAGCTTGTGTGCATATCAAAAACAGTTGGAAAGAACTGGCTATATTTTTCTGCACCAATATAGTCAGTGATGGCATTCCAGTCAATTGGCTGGCATTGTTCTTTTTGGTGGGTAGAGCCAGGAGGGCTCAACCTAAGCTGGCCCAAGAAACCTGTTCCTTCTTTTGAATTCTGAATTTGAATGTCTAGTTTAAGTTCTTGTCCTTTTACATGCTGACATTGAAAGACTTTATCCAACTGTCCAGTCATCCAGCAAAGATGTATTGAAAGCTTGCAATGTGTGGGACATTGTATTGGGCATTAGGAGTTCAAAGATGAGTAAGACATGGCCCTTACATTTTAAGAGCTTACCTTAGTGTCTGGAGGAGGAGACAAATAGCGTATCAGACCTATTCCTACTGGGAGGGCGATCGAGTTCCCTTAGGGCAGCATGTGCCTGCTCTACTGCGCATTTCCAGGAGGATCATGTACAAGATTTTCTCTGTGAATGGCAGCCCTTGGGTACCCTGTAGGTAATATGCGGAGTTGTGCCACATGGCTGCCCTGGGAGAAGCCAGAGAAAGGCTGCATAGAGGATGAGACACTTGAGTTGAGCCTTCAAATGTTGAGTAGGTAGACAAAACATAGAAGGACATTGCAGGGATTGACCCAGACAGGGGGTAAACTATAGATATGGTAAGACTAGGGTTCAGTGCACAGAGGAGGAATGGTAGGAGATGAGGTGGAAGACGGAGGCAGAAGCCAGAAATAAGTGTCTTGGGTGCCACAGCAAGGAGTCGAAATGCATCTAATTAGTGCTGGAGAGACTTTAAATATGGCAGTGACTTGCATTTTTGAAAGTTCACCTTGAAAGTAATGTGGAAGATGGACCTATGCAGGGGAAGGGTAGAGGGGTGCCCAGGAGCACAGGGAGCTAAGTTAGGAGGCTATTGAAATAGCCCAGCAGAGAAGTGATGGAAATTTGAGTTAGGGCGATGAGGGGAACAACGATTCAAGACCCTTAGGAGGTGAAATCCATAGGTCTAGGGGACCACCCAGAAGTAAGGAATAGACAAAGGGAGCTGCTGGGGAAGAAAGCCATGTGGGTAAATTGTAAATCATTGAACCACAGTTGTGGACCCAGAATGAAGGTGACACTGGGCACAAGGATGACTGTGGTTTTGAGGCATGTTGAGTTGGAAATTGAGACAACCAGAAGGGTTGCAGAGATAAGTCTGGAGTCAAAGAGAGATGTCGGGGCCACAAAAAGCAATTTAGAGCCATCAGTGTTTAGTGTATGTTGGAAGATATCCCCCTAAATTCCTAATTTCTCCCTTCTCTCCACTCTAAAATGATCTCTGACGAATTTTCCTGATGATTTAACTTTTTCAAGGCCATCACTTGGAATCTATTCAGTCTTAGCTGTCAGACTGAATTACCACTTACATGGCCCCTTACTTGATTGTAATACAACTCCAAGTCCCTTCCTAAGGCTTCTCTGCTCTTCTCTTTCCCTGACTGCTTCCAGTTAAACAGTTGAGTAGACTTTCTCTTGGGCTCTGTTCCAGCATAATGCAGTGAAAAGATCGTAAGTCTGGTTCTCTGCTCTACCACATTCAAGCCATGTAGTCTTGTGCAAATTATTAAACTTCTCTGAGCCTCAGTTTACTTACCTTTGCAAGCAATTGTAATAATAACCCGAGCGTGATTCTTTTGTGAAATTTAAATGAGATGACTCGTAACAATATTTAGCACACCACATCGACAGATGCTCAACAAACATGAAACACGTTCATTCATCAGTCCTGTAAATCAGAATCTATTAAAGTTGGGAGAAAACATCTCTCCCAAGACTCTCTCAGCTGATCTTATCAAATGAAAGAGGAGAGAACTGGGCCCCAGAGAATGAAAATGACTTGACAAGATTACACAGCCTGTTAACGCCACCCTGCTGTTTAACTCTGTACCATGTTCCTTCCTTCCAGCTTGTTTTAGAAGAGTCTCTGGCTCCCCATGTATCACCATGGCTCTCTCGGGAGATAGGAAAACGAAGGCTGGATTAGCTGTCCTTCGCTGCATAACGAATTACCACAAACGTAATGGCCTAAAACAATGCATATCTATCAGCTCACAAATTCTGTAAGTCAGAGGT
Organism: Orcinus orca; assembly: GCF_937001465.1. Classification (NCBI taxonomy): domain Eukaryota; kingdom Metazoa; phylum Chordata; class Mammalia; order Artiodactyla; family Delphinidae; genus Orcinus; species Orcinus orca. The sequence goes on along the minus strand of NC_064576.1, from coordinate 12,915,297 downwards.
CCTGGCACGGCGTGGCTGAGTCCTCTGCGGGTCTCAGAAGGCTACAGTTAAGGTGTCAGCCAGGCTGTGTTCTCATAGGGAGGCTCTAAGAGGGCAGAATTTGCTTGCAGGCTCACGCAAGTTGCTGGCAGAATTTATCTCCTCACTGTTAGAGCACTGAAGCGTCCCTTTTCTCACTGGCTGTCAGCTGGGGGCCATCAGGGTTGATACCATCTGGCCCCTCACAGGTCCTTCACAGCACAGCTTCTCACTCTGCAAAGCCAGCCAGAGAGAGTCTCTGCTTGTCTGTGAGCAAGTCGTGTATATACAGTTATGGGACATAATTACAGGAGCGACGTCCCATTACTTTGCCGTATTCCATTGATTATAAGCACGACCAGGTCCCACTCACACCTGAGGGGAGGGGATTACATAGGGTGTGATACCGGGGCTCCGAGATCATGGGGTCATCTCGGAATTCTCTCTGCGGAAACCGTGGCGGGGTTCATGGTGAGAGCGTCGTAGAGCACCGCCTGGTTGGCCATCAGCCTCCTCTAGCCACAGTTCAACACATCGCACTGATGGACCTGCAAGGGCTCTGGGGTGACTGCGGCAACCAGACCCCAGGTGTCCTCAAGACACTCTATCAGGCCCCTAGTGGCACCAAAGGACAGGGTGGTGCTGTTGGGAGGAGAAAATATGTGTGTGTGCGCAGGTAGGTCTGTGTATCTCTGTGTGTATGTGTGTGAGACAGAGGGGGTCCTTCCCGAGAGCACATCCAGAGATACTGCCTGCCTTTTGGCATTGTCTGAAGCGGCTTTTTCCTGAATTGTCGGTACACTCTGTGACATGAGTCATGCAGCCTCTTTATTAAAAACCCATCTTCTCCAGCTGAGACAAAGCAAATATTTACCCATCTCTAACTCTGGTCCCAGCCCCGGCAAATGCCTGGGCCTTCTCCATGGAGCTGTCCACAACCACTGGGAATGGCTAAAAGAAGGAAGACACTGTATTTTCCCTCAGTCCTTCTGGGGACTGAAACAATGGAAGGTGCTTTCTTCATCTCCAGACCCCTGTCTGCAGTGAAGTCTGCCCAGCACCTCTGGACAAGCCTTCTTGAAACACTGGTCTCACCACGCTACTTGCTTGCTCTAGCTGCCTCAGAAATGCCTCATCTTACCCTTTAAGATCTACCAAGCTTTGCAGCCCCTCCACTCACCACCTCTTCCCTTGCCTACTGTAATTTCCTACTGCTACTCCTTGCACAGGGCACATCACACCCGAGCGAGGCCAGCTGCCATCTATCTGCTAGTGTGGCTCTACTGCCTCTTTTTTTTTTTTTTCTTTTGCAGTACGTGGGCCTCTCCCGTTGCGGAGCACAGGCTCCAGACGCACAGGCTCAGCGGCCATGGCTCACGGGCCCAGCCGCTCTGCGGCATGTGGGATCTTCCCGGACCAGGGCACGAACCCGTGTCCCCTGCATCGGCAGGCGGACTCTCAACCACTGCGCCACCAGGGAAGCCTTACTGCCTCTTTCTCATCCCACCAAAGTCCCCTCCCTATCCCACCAACTGCTGAGAGCCTGGCCGTCTTCCAAATCCCACCTCAAATCCCACTGCTGCAACAGCCATCCCTTAAGTGTCAATCTGCGCCAACTCTGACCCCTCCTGGCGTTTGCTAACTGACCCTAAGGGCCTATTTTAGGCAATTTATTGTGTTCTGTGTTGCACTGTTATTTAATTACTCCATGGGAATGTACCTCATCCCTCTAGTAAGATTATAAATCTCTTGAGGGCAAGAGTGACGTTTTCCTAATTTTTCTTTCTTTCTTTCTCCCTACTCCTTTCCTTTTCTTTTCATCGTGTTTAAAATTTGAGCTTTGGGGCTAGATGGGCCTGTATTTAAATCTCAGCTCCACCACCCTCTACCTGTATGAAACCTCTGCGATACTCATTTCTTCTCATGGTTATTGAGAGAAGTCAGTGATATAACGTGTGAAGAAATGAATGTACATATACGTGCTGGCACACAATAAGTAGTCGACGAACAAAAGGTATTATAGAATCTTTAACTGCTTATTAATGACTATTTCTGTTCAATCCAGCAAGAAATATTGGAGCACCTTCCATGAGCCCAGTACTATGCTTAGGTGATGGAGAGATGACAGAAAGCCAAATGAGCATACTCTTATGCCCTGTAGGACCTCTTAAGCCTTCCAGGAGGCTCTAGAACATGACCCAAACCCTAAAAGAGACAAGAATAGATAGTAATTGTTTTTAAAACTTGACAAGCATTCCCTGACAATGATTTCAGTGGGAATAGCCTTTTCAGTGCACAGTGCACACCCTCTTGCATTCACGAGGAGAGCAGCACAGGGCTCCCAGCTGTGGGATGCTGTCCATTGCTCCACGCGACCCCTAGTGGCACTGGTGTGATGCGTTGCTAGTGAGATGACAGGTGGGTCCTTCCTCTTCTGCTGTAGGTGTGGAGGGGAAGGCGGGGACGAGTTCCTCACTTGTAGCATCCCCCTCTCTCTCCTCTGAGCTCGTCCTTCTCCCCACTTGTTGGGGAACCTGGGGCAATATCTCACGATGCCGCTGCCTTGCAGAGCTCCTGAAGTCCCTTGTGTAGGATGGGCACAAAGGTTGCGGTGGAGTCAGCGCCCAGTGGGTGTGGGCTGAGTGAGCGACTCCTTCCTCTGGGAGCTGACGCCTAAACCCTATAGCACCTGCCCCAACCGAAGGGGATCAGGGTCCTGACAAGGTGTCTCTGCACTAAAAGTTAAAAATGGAACTTGGGGGAATTGACCTTCAAGCTGAGGTGTGTTTATCTGGGTTGTTTTGCTTGCACGTGAGCTTTCAGAGGAATTCAGGCTTTCTCCGCTCCCTTTTTTGGGTGGCTCAATAAAATGGGAAACTTCCACATTAATTCCTGTCAGGGTGAATCTGCAAGTGGAAGAATTCACCGCTTTTCCCTTTTACGGAATGCAGAGTGCCTTGATTATTGTAATGAAACCCCGCATTAGGAAAGTCCCAAAGGAGCACGAGATTTCTTCTCTGAGAGGCGCCCACTGAGCCAGTGGTTGCAGATGAGAAAGCGCACGCTTCGGAGGATGGGAAAGCTTTCTGCCTCGTCCCTGATCCACTGAGCACCCCACGCTGGGTGCACTGATGCGTCTCCCTGGCATTTGGTGATGTTCTGTTTTCCTGCCCCTATCTTGTCTGATTCCTAGGTCGGTTGATGTCAGTTTGCACCATAAACTACCCATTAAACCATATCGCCCTTCCACCTGCTGAATTCAGATCATGTCCCCTAAGGAACTTGGAGGTGCAGAATGAGCTTCTGGCCCCTTAAATCTCTTCAACTCTGTGGCCAGGTGGTGGAGAAGAGTAGGAAGAACTTCTGCATCTGAGAAGACCCCAGCCCTGTGGCACTGCGGGGAAAGACAGTTTCCACGTTAGCTGCTCTCTAGCCCCATCCCTAACCCATCCTTGGGTCAGGTTGGGCTTGAGGGATTTTCAACCAATGTTCCTGACTCTCATACAACTACAGCTTCTGATGGCTTTCCCTCAGCCTTCTCCTGTGAGAGTTCAATGGAAAAATAAAGGACAAGCAAACGGTTCCTAAACTCATTACAGGATTTAGTAATAGTAGCTACCTCTACACGTTGATCACCTCTTACTGTGTGCCTGGTACTGTGTGCTTGGTACACATTGATTTGCCCAGAAACCCTGCCAGGGAAGTGCCCTTATTACCGGTAGTTATTGATGAGGAAACAGGGCCCAGTGATGTTAAATTAGGTACCCAAGAGCACAGAGCCAGACAGTAGGAGAGCTGGAGTGTGACTCCCAGTCTCCTGATTTAGGTCTAAATGCTCAGGTACCAGGCAATATCACTCTATGAGTTTAAAGAAGAAGTCTCCCCCCAATTCCTATTTTTATTTTGTCTCTTCATCTCTTCACTTCCCATAAAATCTCCACTCCTTTGTGTTCTCTTTCCTGCCTTCCTGTCCTCCCTCCTCCCATCCAACCAAAGATTAGCTGATATTAGTTAGTTTATTCTTTTTTTTTTTTTTGCTGTACGCAGGCCTCTCACTGTTGAGGCCTCTCCCGCTGCGGAGCACAGGCTCCGGACGCACAGGCTCAGCGGCCATGGCTCACGGACCCAGCCGCTCCGCGGCATGTGGGATCCTCCCGGACCGGGGCACGAACCCGCGTCCCCTGCGTCGGCAGGCGGACTCTCAACCACTGCGCCACCAGGGAAGCCCAGTTAGTTTATTCTTAAATATAACTGTCTTGGCAGATGAGGTGCTTTAATCTATGAATGCTCGCATCTGCCACTTATGCTTGCCCATCACACGGCAAGCACGGGAAACAGAATAAGTCTCAGGGTCTAGCCCAATGGGTCAGGTCCAAGAAAGGGAAGGACAGTGAGCTTGGAAAGGACTTGCTGAGGGAGACTTCGGCCCAGGCTTAGGTGTGGTGCAAGCACAGAAAAGCCTGCTGGGGGCAATTCATCCAGCAGGTTTGGCCGTTAAAGAGTGGGCTTTTGCCAGAGCTCAGATTACCATACCTTAACCTATGAGCCATCTTCACGTCACAAAAAGTGGGACAACACGTGGATCCTGCTGCAATATGCTCTGAAGCAGGCAGCATCATCAGTGAAGTCATTTTTGCCAAAACTGTTTGAACTGGGTTTTATCTAACTTCCAGCTTACAGAAGACAGAGGGGTTAGAAACCAGGGTAAGTGACTCAAGGAGTGAGTAACGAGACAAATCCAGAGGGCGGAGCGTTCCGTGGGACCCCTGCCAGTTACCCCTGCTGGTCAATAACATGGAAATAAAAATGTACGGGCAGGAGGTGTGGTGGAGCGCTGCAAGATTCAAAGAGAATTAACAAATAGGACGACCGGGCTTCCCTGGAGGCGCAGTGGTTGGGAGTCCACCTGCCAATGCAGGGGATGTGGGTTCGTGCCCCGGTCCGGGAAGATCCCACATGCCGCGAAGCGGCTGGGCCCGTGAGCCATGGCCGCTGAGCCTGCGCGTCCAGAGCCTGTGCTCCGCAACGGGAGAGGCCACAACAGTGAGAGGCCCGCGTACCGCAAAAAAAAAAAAAAAAAAAAAAGAAATGGAACAACCAAACATAATTTGTGGACCTTGATTGGATGCGGCTTTGAATAAATGAGTCATAAAACATATTTGGGAGACAATGAGGGAAATTTGAATAAGGACCAAGGACTGCATAACATGCAGGTATTATTGTTAATTTTGGTAGGTGTAGCAAAGGGATGGTGATTATATAGGAAAACGTCTTTAGTTTTTAGAGATGCTGCGGACGTCTTCAGGAGTAACATGTCACCATGTCTGAAATTTACTTTAAATAGGACATCAAAAAATAATAAAGTACATGTGGCAGAATGTTAATAATTGTTCAGTCTTGGTGGTGGGTGTATGGCTTCACTATACTATTGTGACTATGATAAATCTAATGAAATGGAAAATTACCGCCTTGGTTTGGCAGTGTAAAAGCAACGTAGTGATTTATAAGACCTATTTATGGGATAATTGCCGCATGTCCAATGGCTACTAGGCAGGCATTCTGTGAATATGTCAGATTCATTTTGGTGAGTCGTTCTGAGTCCCAAACCACTGTGCTCAAGTGCCCTCAGGCGGCTATTGGAGTAGAGCGGAAAGAGCCTTCTTGTGTGGTGTGGTCCAGCTTACGAAGCACATACAGGGAACCTTGTCTGAGTCCCTGAGGACACCCACAGCCAGAGGGCTGCACGGCCCTCCACCGGGCAGACATGGGACAATGCCCACGGTCAGCCCCTTCAGAGCAAGGAGTAGCAGTCTCTACAGCTCGGAGGGAGGATGCTGCTTCCTGTTCTGCCCTCTGGCATCTCGTCCTCTTCCCCTCTTACCTCTCCTGTCTTCACAAGAGGTGTTACATTCATCAATTTTCTTACATGGAGACTGGACCCATTCTCTTGCTCTTCTTATGGTAGAAGAGAAATCTGCTGTTTAGCACTTTTCCTGCTTACTTTTTCCAAGTTGGTGCCACTTCCTGATGCCTTCCGCAGTTTTGCCTGTCCTTTCTGAAGCTTTTCTTGTTGCATTTTTACAACTCATCCTGGTTTTGCTCTGCTTAAGGATTTTATCATGATTTATACTGCAGGTCTCTGTTTGACAACTTTTTTTTTTTTTTTTACTGGTACCATCTGCCTCTTTGTAGAGAGTTGGTCATAAACCTACAGATTCACACACAAACGCATACACGTACACCTTTGGTGAATGTCAGATTTGAAATTGTTCATGTACTAAGTGACACTTAGGAAGATGATTGCAAAAGGTGAATCGCTTGTCAAAGCCACACCATCTGCCTAGCATTTGGGTCAATGGGTGAGTTTCATTTCTGTTTGCTGTCACAGTATTTTCCTCCCAGTGGTAAGAGCAGCTCACCTTCCCCTATGGCCGAATTCTTCATCCACTTCATTTATGTCCAGCCCTGGTTTGTTTGGGGTAATTTAGGTTTTGAGGATTCTTCTTTTGTTAGAGTCTATAATGCCTTTCCTCAATTGAAATTCTTCCTTCAGGGGGCCAAGAGCTCTGATGCTTCTAAATTTACATCTGGGTAACAGATTTGCTACAAAGTTGGAATACAGGGAAACAAATTCATTGTTTCAGAAATTTTATAATGAGTTACATTCCTCAAGGTCTCATCCAGTGAGTTCTGTCATCAAGGACAGATGGTCTACTTTAAGGATGATCAGGAAGTTTCAGAAACATGACATAATGTTTATCTCTCTTAAGATTTTTCTTTTGGGTTTGGCTTCTGAGAAATATTCCCTGTGTCCATCTCATTCTTTTTCTCTGGCGGATTCTTATAAAAATAATGTCTGGAAAGGCTTTTGCCTTGTCTCTGATAAAGAGAATATATTTACTTCTCATATACTGGCTACACGTTACCATCTTTAGATCATAAAAACTCAGTTTTTTTCTCTTATGAAAAATAATATGCTTTATTTAGAGCAAACCGATAAAGCATAATCTCTCTGAAAAAGGACTATTATAGGAAAAGAACCCAAAGGTAATCATTTTGACCCCAAGTGATGATCAAAATTGTCCTTTATACCTGTCTTACATCTGACATTTAGATTCAATTTCCAGCTGCAACTCTCATGAGCTTGTTCCTAAGATGACATTTAATAGAATGGGTCTGATGACATGATGTATGTTCAGTGATTTTAAAAAATCTGAAATGCAAAACCATCTTCATGTGAGTAGGAAAATGCCCTCAAACCCAACTGTGTCCGTTCCTTTGAGGAAATAGTGTTTATTTAGAGGCAATCATACATATTAGAATTCTTTCAATTACCTTATATGCTGATATGCTTCATTTAAAAGTAACACATGTATTCTTGTAGTTTTTTCTCCTGTCTTAAAATGTAAATATATTATGCTTACAATTCGTTTGAAGCTTCCGTGCCCACTGCAATTTACACACACAGTGTCACTCCTCCCTTACATTCTATAGATCATTTAATGTACTTCAAAGTCCTCAAAGCTTTGATGGAGGTGGGGATGGAGCACAGGGAAAGCGATGATTACGCTAAGTACAGAATGACTCAGGTTCCCCGTGACAAGAGGCACTCCGGTGCAAAACTGTAGTCCTTAGCTACTACATCACCTGGGGCTGTTTGTTTGTCCTGGAGGCAGATGGAAAGCAGCCTTGTGCAGAAGCTGAGGATCTGTGACTGAGGAACCAGGGGGCCTCCGCTCCAACAGAGGCAGCCAGCGCTTGGTCACCTTTTTGTGGGGCTTTTATATCTCAGAATATCCGGTTCCCTAAAATAAGGCGCTGCCAGTCAGTGTTTTTCACCTAAGGAACTGAGCCAGAGAAGTTAATTTACAAAACAAAGAAAAAATTAAGTAACAATTCTAGATGGAACATTGACAAAGGGGAAAAGAGGAAGCAGAACAAGAGACGTAAAAGCCCAAGGGAGGTTATCTTTCTCATTTAATGAGAACTAATGCCTATTATTGCTTTACTATTTATTATTAATTGTAAACAAAACAGTAGCAAGTGGTTGATTTGATAGAAAAGTTTAGTAAAGGTAAGGTATTAATAATTGTGCATTTTTAATTCATTAATTAGTAGTCCTTGATTTCCTACCAAGAAAGGAACTTGGCTTGTCTTATCGAAATAATATATTCACCTCTGATTTTTAACTGTCTATAGAATCATCAAATGCTGAATGCAAGGGCTTTGTCTCTAGCCCCTTAAAAACAATTCCCACCGCGGTTACGTCTTTCAAAGTGTTTGGAACTGCTATGAAAACTCAACTGTTCTCAGGTCTCAGTTCCTCAGGACCTAGAGATGACCAAGCCAGACACACCTCCCCACACACCCCATGGGCTTGAAATAGCCAATGGCTCGCTCAGCGTGGGCTGTGCCCGCCCGTAGCTTCCCTCTGAGCTTCTCCTCCCAGCCTAACCCCACATCAGCTTCCCGTCCTCCATCTGAAAACCAACAATTTGAAGGTACGATCCCTGGAGAATTGACTTACCCTAAAGGGAAATCTGGGATATATCTAGTGGCCCAAGGAATAGGACTAACACACAGCTTTGGAAAACTTAGCTTTGTTTCTGTATCATAGAAAATTTTCTAGTTTGCCTTGAGAAAAATCAGAGCTGTTCCTCAGGAAAACTCAGAAGGTGGTCAATCTTGTCTTTGGTCCTTCTGGTTTCCCAAGAAACACCAACCACCTCCGCTCAGGACCAAGGACTCTTCATGTCCCAATTCCCAGGTAGCTACCTGGTCCAGATTCATGCTGCCAATTAGCTTTGCAATATAGTGTTAGTCAACAATGGCTTAAAAATCAGTGTTTTTCCTCCCAGGTATGTTGTTTTTTTATTGGTTCTTCTGAAAACTAAAAAAACAAAACAAAACAAACAAAAAAAACCCCTTTGTCCTCCAAGGAATAATCCTCTAGTTGTACATAGTAAACATTGAGGGAGACACTTGAGAAGCTTTCCTAATGTGTGTCCTTTATCACCTCAGAGAAGCAGTCATTTACATGTAAACACTCCCAATGTTAGACCAATGTGTGTCTCAACATACCACACAGACTTCAGCTGATTGGAGTCACAGCCTGAAGGTAACACAATAGAATTTGTTGAAGGACCTTCCTTCCACCTCACAAATTCCTCAATGGCCCTATGCTACCCAGGAAGGAAGTCTAAGATGCAAAACTACACACGACTCTTCAGCAGGTTGGCGATAGTAGGCATATTGGCTTCTGGTTTTCTGGTCCCCAGAGCTATCTGACTAAGCAGTATAAATGCATAACATTTATACCCAAATAAAGCGTACTTGCCTTTCTTCACCTCCCAGGTAATGTTTTATGGATAGCTGAGATTTGGCTTTACCCTAGAGATTTCCTTGTAATTTTACAACGTAGCTGTTTCCTAGGATTCATGCTTACTACAATTGATACTAAGTAGACCCTCCCCCTGTATTTTTGCTTCGATTCTTTACTATATATTTGTAAAGTATAGTGGTTTTACTCTGACTTATTTGGGGGGCTGCTAAATGATGGCTATGGAGGAAGAGAGTTTGTTTAAGTGATATTAAGATGGAGTCATGCAGAATGGGGAAAGGGAGAGTGTGCTCCAAGTGAGCTCTAAGCTGCATGACTTTAGCACCAACTGCTGGGAAAGACCAGTGTCCCCCAGGACTGCATCTTTCAGTGAAGGAGGAACCTGAACTAGGGCCCCGCAGCTATAGGTCCTGACACAGCCTTCTCTTCTGCCTACAGGACTATCATTGTGTTACACCAGAGATTATGCATTTAAAACCACGACACTCCTCTCTCTTTTTTTTTTTTTTTTTTTGCGATACGCGGGCCTCTCACTGTTGTGGCCTCTCCCGTTGCGGAGCACAGGCTCCAGACGCGCAGGCTCAGCGGCCATGGCTCACGGGCCCAGCCATGTGGGATCTTCCCGGACCGGGGCACGAACCCGTGTCCCCTGCATCGGCAGGCGGACTCTCAACCACTGCGCCACCAGGGAAGCCCGCAGGTGCACTTTTATCTGATGTGTATAGCTGGCTTCTACCTAAGATTTTATTTGAAGAAGGTGTTCTCATTTCAAAAGAAAAAAAAGTTTTCTAACAACAGATCCAGTCTATCATGGACAAAATGTCACACACTTCTCGTATTCCACCCAATATCCTGTATAAAATTAACACTTCATTCAGAATGAAATGAGGTTTGCAGTTTAAAAATATGACTTCTTAATGGAAGAGTGCTGTTGGCTAGAGATCTCATTTAATCGGGGTCGGGGGGGTACTTAAGAATGGCCAGCGGGTAATGAAAGACCTAGAGGGAGGGTCCTGTAGAGGGAGTACCCTTTATGTTTAGGGAGTGACTGGAGCAGGAAATTGCCTGAAACTCTGACTTTACGGAAAGCCTTTTCCCTGTTCAGAACCCCAAGCCGTCTTCTAGCATTTTCATCAGCATGCATGGCTAATCTCCCATCCTACCCAAAGCCAGGAATAGTTGCCAGGGATGCCTAGGATATATCTTGTTCCCAGGGCACCTTGGCCGGTCCCCCAACAATCAGAGGGGTTATTAACTTCTGGGGATGACGCGCATGAGACCAAAATGAGGCCTTCAAGGCCACTTCTGGTTTGGATAGGAAAGACACACTGACCACCTCTCAGTGGAAAGGTCACTCTTGGGTCTGCAGCAGGACTGAGGGGGACTCCTGCTGTTCTGTGCACCACAGCAGACCCCTACTTGTTTTGGATAATTTGGTGAAAAGGAGGTAGAAAGCAGCAGTATCTGGAGGAGAGTGTTGGACACTAGATTCTATTGGAAACGGAACACAATGGCAGTTGTCCAAACAGCAGCAGAGACAAGAACAACATCTGGAAATTTGAAAAGTTACATGAACTACTATGGTTGGCTCTCCTGCTTCTTGGGTTGCTTGCAAAGTAGGCAAGTTGCTGGAAGCATGAGAAATGCCTCATGTACTCCTAGTACTCACGGCACCGTCCACTCACTTTGTATTATTCCAGACTTTGATCCTTGCAGGAATATTTCTCACCTGTGGACTGGTGAGATTTCTAAATTCAGACTGTATGAAAGCAATTTGAACTGTGTTTATATAATACATGTTCATGTTGGCAGTTGTCCCCAGCTCTGTCTCCATAACCACGCCTCCCCATCCAGTACTGTAACTTTGGCTGAGTAGAAAGCAATAGCCCACCAGCAGCTAGGAATGGTCCCACATGGACAATCTAGAATGATTTTTTTCCCCCACTAACTAAATAAAGAAAGGCTCATACGTACCTGATGTTTTAACTTGCAAATGAAATAGGCCATTTCTCACGTTGGTTATAGCTCAGGAGCTGCATGGTTCCGTAAAAACATCACGGAGCCAATGAAAACTAGAGCTTTGTCTGCCCTCAAGATCTAGAGAGAAAAGAAGCAGCATTAAAATCAGCATCCATTTGGGTACCCTGGAAGGATGGCAGAGATTGTTTCATCTGATGTCCAGGGCACGGCTTTGATGAGAAACAAGAAGGAATCGTAGTTTGAAGACATCTTTGTAGACTCATGAGAGTGAGTGAGGAAGGAGGTGCCTGGGCAGACGGCAGAATTCAGAGGCAGTGACACAAAGCTGCACCGTGCGGGGAGCAGGGGGGAGGGGAAGGGGACACTGAAGACACCCTGGCTCTGGGCAGCTATAGGAGGGAACTAGAAAAGGGAGAGAGATGACTGCAGGTCAGGCGTGGGTCAAGGCTCCAGTCAGCCTAAACTGCCGCTGTGTGAGCTTGACCTTGGACAGAATAGGAGTCGGCATGGCTGAGGAGAAATGGTTGAGAAGCAGAGATGCTGGGCCACCTTAGTTACAGGGAGAAGAAGAACCATGCAGGCTGTCCCTGAAAACATATTCATTTCTTGACAATGTTCATTTGAGAATTCTGTGAAGAGAACAACAAATTTTTTAGGTTGGAGCCTTCCTCTATCATTAGAAAATGTTCTTAGCTGAGACAATTCTGTCTGTGGAACCTGGGAAGGAAAATCTCTGTATTCATGTCCTATTCTTTCAATCTGGTAAAGCCCAAAGGACTGTTAAAATAAACCCTGGACACAAGTCATTATACATCTATCAAAACGTATAGACTGTACAACAAACAGCAAGAGTGAGCCCTAAGATGAACTATGGACTTTGGGTGATGATGATGTGTCGGGGGAGGTTCATCAGTTGTAACAAATGTCCACTCTGGTGGGGATGTTGATAATGGGGGAGGCTGTACATGTGTGGGGCAGGGGGTCTATGGAAAATCTCTGCATCTTTGGTTCAGTATTGCTGTGAACTGAAAATAGCTCTAAAATAAAGTCTATTTTCAAAACAAAAATCTATGATCCTACAAAGAGGCAGCATCATATAAGATATAGATCAATATTACTTTATTACCTACTGTCTTCCATGGAAAATTTCAAGATTTTTATGCTAATGTATATGCCTTATACCGGATATGTTCAGAGTTAGTGAGTGTCTTCCATAGGATGTGATGAAATCCAAAGTGATTTCCTGTAGTGATAATCACTATTATTAAAGGTAAAAGTGAACTAATTAGGTCCGTTCTCAGTAGAAATACACATGCACTCGTGTGCACACACACACTTGTACACACACTTGTGCACACACAGAGGACGTTTCACGATTCAAAACAAATGAAAAATGCCTAGAGAGGAGCAAAGACTCAAACCCAGCTTGCGACTTAGGAACTTTCCACAAAATGTGTTTGCTGTGTGTAGGGAGTTGACGAAACCTGTCTGTGCTCAAGCCAAGACACACTGGCTGAGCTGCCTTATCCTGGAGATGCAGGGCGGGGCCTCTGAACTGTGTGGGTGTAAAACGGAGGGCAGAGGTAGGAATGGGGCAAGATGCAGCCCTGGCAGGCAGGAGAGAGTGTAATCTTCTGCTTCCTATGGTACCTTCTCATTAGCGCTTAAATGAGGACATATTCAGGCTTCAGATGGATGTTTAATGCCTTGTCTTAAGTGAAACGTTCCTGGAGATAAATCTGTCTGCTTTGGGGTACGCTCTGGACGCTCAGTAAATATTTAATGTCAACTCTGTGTCTTCCTCAGTTTCAACTCAGTCATTCTCTGCTTTCTCCGGGAGCAGCCTGGCTCTTGACCAGAACCTGCCCCTTGATCCAGACCTTCAAAAGCAGCCGCCTAGGGCTTCCCTGGTGGCGCAGTGGTTGAGAGTCCGCCTGCCGATGCAGGGGACGTGGGTTCGTGACCCGGTCCGGGAGGATCCCACATGCCGCGGAGCGGCTGGGCTCCTGAGCCATGGCCGCTGAGCCTGCGCGTCCGGAGCCTGTGCTCCGCAACGGGAGAGGCCCGCGTACCGCAAAAAAAAAAAAAAAAAAAAAAGCAGCCGCCTCGAAGGACTCTCAGCTGCTGGGGGCAAACATGCCACCCACAGGAACAGCCCCACAGCAGCAAACACTTAGGGAGCTCATGAGCCAGTCTGCAGCCCACGGCTTTGCACCTACCCCTCCCAGTAACTTCCCCAGGTAGTTCTAATTATCACTTCAGTTTCCAGAAGATGAAGTTTAGAAAAGGACAGTTGCCCCAATACAAATGGCTAGAGACTGGTGGAGCAGAGGTTAGAATCCACATATTTCTAACTCCACATGCGTACGCAAATCATTTATCAACTCTGTTCCCACACTTGAAAGGTAAATCTTCTTTTAAGATATTTGTTTATTTATTTGGCTGTACCAGGTCTTAGTTGCAGCATGTGGGATCTTTTGTTGTGGCATTGCAGGATCTAGGTCCCTTAGCAGGGGTTGAACCCAGGCCCCCTGCATTGGGAGTGTGAAGTCTTAACCACTGGACCACCGGGGAAGTCCCTGAAAGATAAATCTTGAGGGGATGGATCCCTTTCCCTCTCGTCTCAGAGGGGAAGTTGTTCTCTCAGATGTGAAATCAGGAAGTGCATGGCAATAACTGGCCTGAGGTGCTCCCACCATATTGCACACCAGTCACCAGACACAAGGTCTCCCAGGAGTCTGGGCCAACACTTTGGAGCATGTTTCCCATTGTACTTTGGTGCTACATGGTTGCCTGCTGTCACAGCAGTGTTTGTCTCAGAAATCGTTGCCAATCTTGTAACCAAAAGGGGAAAAGTTTTTCAACCCACGATCATCAGCCATCCAACGCTCGCCACTGCTAGGTCCACCAGGAACCGGATGAAAGGAATCAGCGAGGCTTTATCCAGGACACGTTTGTGTTAAGTAATCTGCCCAGAAATGCCATTTGTTCTCCGGAGTTATTCGTGTTGAGATGCCTCCTTACCTCTTGGAGCTGAAAAACTGAATTTAACAAGATGAATGGTGTGAACCTGCAGGTGCACGAAACAGGAGCGAGATTAGTTATTTCTCAATTGCCAGATAAATCCTAACCAATTTGTAGACCGACAAGAAATGGCTCAAATCCACAGGAGCTCTTCAGGTGGCCCTGGTACTTGGAAACTTTTCCAAGAGAAAATATGTATGTGTTTTACAAAGACCAGTCAGAGGGAGTTTTCAGAAAGTCAGAGTTACCAAGTTTGTAACAGTTGGCAAAGCCCTGAATAGCATCAGGCCAGTACTTAACAAATACATGGTGACTCCATCCTCACTTAATGCAGTTCTGCTCTGCCCCAAACAACTCTGACCTGCCTATTATTCACCGGAGCCCAAGAAAGGCCACCTTGGCTGTGGGGCTGCCCATGGCCCTGAGACGTACTTCTGGGTGGGCCCAGGGTAGGAGGAGTGTTTCAGGACAACTCTGACTCTTGGCCTGCCCCTAAAACACCATAAACTCTTCAGTTTGACTTTGAAATAAAAAAAGGCAGATTGAGTTTGCGTTTACTGTGCTCCTCCCTCAAACCACTGAATGGACTATAAAAGGTTAAAAGAGAAAAATAAAGAACGGTATGAACCCTAAACAAAGAGGAGAAAACAAGAACCTAATTTTGCACGCTGGAAAACAGATGGATGAATGGCCACTGACTGGGCCGATCCCAGAAAGCCGAAACCTCGGCCAGCAGCACGTAAAGACGAGAAGTAACCTGACTGTGCTTCAGAAACTCAGGCCTGGGGGTGCCGGGTGCTTCTCAAAGAGCGGGTGAAGAGAGGGTGGAAAACAGGTGAGTGGTTTGAAAATCTGAGAGGCAGTTAGATGCTAGATTCCCGCTCTCTCTCCTACTCTGCACAACCTCATGAACATGTTTCCTTCCCCCAACCCTGGCAGGAGACTTAAAGTGTATTTTTAGAGGGGTAAACCGGAGGAGTTCTGGCATGGGGAAAGACCAGACACAGCTGGGGGCAGGCTTAGCGTGCCGCATAGAGCGCACTGGTTATGTTAACAATCCAGTCAGGGTTCGGGGGCATAGAGGGGGAGACGACGTGTAGTCCTTGCCAACTTCGGAGGCAGAAATACTCCCCCCAAAGCTAATTTCAAGCTAACAACATAACGTCTCTGATTGTGGAACTGGGAAGAGAGGCATATAATCAGCTTTTTGTGAATTGGGGCAAGCCGGCTACAGGACCACTAAGAATGCTCAAAATAGAGAAAATAAGTGGAATTTTACACACAGAGTTATGAAATAACCTCTACCTGCATCCCCTTCACTATTTGATGCCTATATTCAGACAGTCAGGATAATACATTATAGATAGTATATTGCAATTTTTTTCCCTTGGAGAATCTGAATAGTTGGGAAGAGATAAGAGGGACCTGGAAATTCTTACGGCCATCAGTGCCCTCATAAGATGACCAACAAGATTGCTCTATAATGAGTTTCACCTGACAGCAAGCCCCCCCTGCAAAGAGCTATCATTGGCACTTTACCAACCCACTCATATGTGAGCAGAGAGTGAAAGATGAACAGTTGCAATAGGAAATATGCCAACTTGAAAGTCAGAAGTGAAAAAAAAAAAAACAAGAAAGAGTAAAAAAGGAATTTGGAATAAAAAAAGCCAATGTAGAAAGAAGAACACTTCCAAAAGATTGAGGTGGATTATTACATTCATGAAACAAGAAAAGGAAGCCTTTATAAAGAAACATTCTGGAACATTTAAGAAAAGAATCTTAAAATTTTTTTCAAGTATGATAGGAAAATCTCAACAGAGGAGTTGAAAGATAAAGTTTTCTCCTCTAGAAAGGAGAAAACACAAATAAGTGAACAATGAGAGAAAAATATTTTAAAATAGATAATCAATCCAAGAGGCTCAGAACAAAATGACAAGAGTTTCATAAAGAAAGAAAGTGATAACAGAGAGGAGAAGATAATCTAAGAAAGGTTACAAATAAAATTTCCAGAATGTAAGTATGTGAGTTTCCACATTAAAGGGATTACCAAGTGTGAGCAAAATGAATAGAAAAGGCCCAAGTGCGTGCACAACATCACGAAATTTCAGAACATTAGATGCAAAGAAACATTTTCATAAAGCTTTCAGAAAGTAAAAACAAATGATCAAGATTCAGAATAGCATTGAACTTCTCAATACCGTACGGGAAAGTAGAGATAAACGATCAACACAAGCCTTCAAAATTTTGAGGGGCATGATTTCCAATCTAGTATTCTATACCCAGCCCACCATCCACTGAGAGGATTAAATAAAGACACTGTCAGACATTCAAGGTCCAAAAAGTTTCCTCCCTTGTACCTTTTCTCAGGAAGCTACTGGAAGAGAGAATCTTCTAAAACAAAGGAGTATGTCAATAAAAAGGCATTGGATCCAGGAAACAAATCATCAGACACAAAGAGTAGCCAAGGAAATTGCCAAGATGATGGTGAAGAGAGATCCCAGGAAGACATCTCAACAGGAAATAAAGAGAACATTAACTGTGAATTGGAGCAGGAGGTCAGAAGGCTCTGGAGGGATGTCTCAAAAAAGAAGAAGCGATGACTTACCAAATGTGTGTGGCTGAGAGGAGATTCACATTTATGGTAAAGAGTCTGGGGATTAATTAGTAATAGGTACCTAGAAAATTAAGCAATCCCCCCCAATCAATCAATCAGAACAGTTACTAACTCTGCAGACATAAAAATGAATAAAAGAAAGGAAATGTAATAGTTTATCAGGACTTAGATGTGAATAGTGTTCTCCAACCTTACAGTAACAAAAAAGACAATATACATGTCCAAATCAACATTGCAATCTAATTGCATAAGAAGAATATTGGGAGGGGAGTGTGTGTGTGTGTGTGTGTGTGCGCGCGCGCGCGCGCGCGCGCGCGCGCGCACTCTGAGCATGGGGGGCTGAAAAACCTAAATTCCAGTCTTCTGCAGAGAACCAAAGAAAAGTAACAGAAACAGTATGAGCACATTATTTAGATAGATATAAGTATAATCAAAAGAAATAATCAAGTAGAAGTAGTTAAAGTAGTTGGGAGGCAGGGGAAAAGAGGCTGCTGGAAAAAAAGGCAGGTGAAAAGAGCCTTGTAGAAAAAAATTTTATTTTAATCCCATGAGCACAGATAATTTTGATTAAACAGTAAATATAAAGCAAGAAAGAAAATGATTATATTCAGAGAAAATAAAACCTTTAATAGAACTATCTATGACTACCTGAATATTCTCTGAATGATCAGGACAAAGGATAGTGTATACTCCTGGCAGAAGCAAACCATGAAGTATTACACCCAACCCCAGAGGTCTGGTGTCCTTTCACAAAGGACTGACAACAAAGTGGCCAATGACTTGACCATGTCCACCTTACCATGAAGTTTCCTAATGCCTGGAAAACTTGCCAATATGCTAGATTTCAGGTAAATCGTACCTATAAATTTCTCCCGTATGCTATGACTACCCCTTGACATACTTCTATGCAGAAGAGACTTAACCAAACTCTAATGATTAAATGCTAGGTCCGCTTCATTCGCTGGATGTTGACTCTGTGAATTCAGTTTCACATAGTAAATATTTCTGGAGGACAAATACTCTGTGCCGGACTATACAGTGTGCTCAGGAAGCAAAGGCATTCCTTCCTTCTTTCATTCATTCAATATTTGTGCCTAATATGCCTCGGAGCTGGAGAAACTTGATTAGTGAAACAGGCAGAATTTCCTCCTCCTGGACCCACAGTCATAAAAGAAAAAAAAAAAAAAAGACTGGAGATGGACCGACCTTCTCATTCTCATAAGAAAATTAGATACGTTTTCACAAGAGGATTTTAACCCTATTTTTCACCCAGTTGAGTTTTTAAGCATTTGGATTAGCATCAGCAGTGCAAAAGTAACAGGGAAGGCAGAATAGAAGGGTGTCGTATTCTGCTTTTATCCCTAAGGCTTAGCACAGTACTTGCCACATGATTGGTACCGCATAACTGTTTCTTGAATGAATAAATGGTGGAAGGAAGGAAGGATGAATAAGCTGATTCGTCTGAAATTCACCTTGGCTCATTACAAAGGTGATTCTAAGAGTAGAGGGACCATACATTGCAGACTGTGTAAATAGGTTGCATTGATTCCAAAAAAGAAATCCTTTGGGTAGATCTGATTCTATGGCTTCTCTTACAGTCAGGACATGAATATTCCAGCCCTTTCAGCTTCCATAAGTACAAATTTGAGATGAGCCTAGACTCCCAGGGGCCATACTTTTTAAAAGGGCTCATTTTTAGAGTTCCTTGTTTCCTTGGTTTAGATTTCAGGGAATCATGGGACTAATTACACCCATGGACTTCAGGATATGTTTCAGCTATTTTTATTTGACTTGGAAACACATTTTCCATGCTCTCATTCCAAGTTGTTCTCTTTAGCAATGGCTAATATACGTATTTTTAGATCCAGGTTTTAAATAACTTTTCTCTCTTTTTTTTGAATTTTTGAATTTTATTTATTTTTTTATACAGCAGGTTATTAGTTATCTGCTTTATACATATTAGTGTAATAACTTTTCTGTCTAAAATCAAGTTCTGTTCCTCTCATTCTCACCCTTGTCTAAATCCAAAGACATTATATTTGCTGGAAAGGAAGTTATTTTCTTATGTTTAAAAGCCAGTATAGCTGTTTGGGAACAAATTTCTATAACATTAACTCTGGGGTGAAAGAGCCTTCTGGAATTAAACTTGTCTCTCAATCGGATTGTGTGATTTAAGCTGAGTTGTAAGGAAATTCCAAATTGCATTTAGCTCACCTTGCTGAGCTAGCTGCTTCTATGTTTGCTGCCAAAGGCAAAAAGAAACCCCCTAATAAATCTCAGATTATTTTCATTGAAAGGAATCATTGCTTCAATGTAAGAATAAATGTAGGTCCACTACAACTGGACGACTTCCACTTACTAGAAGTAAAGGGCAGTCATATCTTTGTTTCTGTCTAACTGCATTTAGTTTGCACTCAATAGGTCTTTGAAAACCGTGTGGAAAATGAGGCAGCACTAACTTCAGTTGCTTGATTGTCAGGTACCTAAAACACACAGAGAGACAGACAAAATTAGGCAGGTGAGCCTATAAATATGCTTAAAAGGTCTATGGCCAACTATAATGGCACCTTTTGAAAATTAAAAATATTGGTTCCATCAATTCTCTTTTGGATCTCTGCACTAAGCTCTCTCGGCTTTGTAAGGGAGTAACTCAAGGCAGCGTTTGGACCACTTTATTTATGGAATGTAATTTCTGAGGTAATAATAAAGCCCCCATTTATTCTCTGACCATGGAAGTGCTTCCCCACTTGTTCTCAGGGCATGCATCAGATGGGTACTGGTAAGCTGTGCAGCCCTGGTTGGCCAACATCCACTGCCTGCAGGGTTCACCCTCCCTCTGCAGCCTGGGCGGCTGCCCCTCTGCTTCGTTAGAGCCAAGCTAACCATAGTTATCGGCACTGACTTTTCATTCTCAAGGAGAAACACCGCGGAATGAGAATCAGGAATCTCAGGTCTCCAACCTTGCTCTTATTATCATGGATGTAGCCAGAGATCGGCTTTACGGCTTGCTGAAGAGGGACTTATTTCATTTCACTCAACAATTGTTTACTTCTTTAAAACCTATTTTTTTCTGACACCACTGTTTAGGCAAAAGTGAAAAGAAGCAATTCACACTTAATTTTTCAGTGGAGTTGGAGAATGCCATGCTAAGTTTTGTCTGAGATTGAAGGTGTGATTTTCTGTGGTTTGTGGGAAAATGCTGGTTAGTCCTTCATGATCAAATTGTGGTCTATAGACAACATCACCTGGAAGATTTTAGAAATAAGGAATCTCAAGCCCTCCATCTTCTTTTTAACACAATCCCCAGCTGAATCATATACACAGTAAAATTTGAAAAGCACTGGTTAGGATGTCTTTCACTGAAGCTGATGCAGATTCATTCCAGTGGCATTGGGCGTCGAAAGGAAAATTAACCCAGTTGGACTTCATACTCTTTGGTTGTTAAGAACCCAGCATCTTCTCTTGCCCACCCCGCTCTAGAGACATTTTCATATTTGGCTCTGTTCTCATGGCTTGTTCGTTATACTCATCATCTTGACTCCTTTTGCAGCTAAGCTGGACCTCACCATAGAGGGTGAAGGTAGTCTCTGGGTGGGTTCCATGCCAGTGTTGGACTTAAGGTCAGAAATTCCCAGAGGATGTTGGAACGTTCAGCTTCTCTAGTAACATCCTGCATTCTAAAAGTTTCAGGCAAAACTTGCATAAATAATTATGAGTTTTCATCATAATTAAGATTGTAGCCGTAACATTTTTATGAATGAACAAGTAAGCTTAAGAATCACCTTGGAAATATCTAAAATACGTATTTATAACAGAATAGCATATTTGAGATGACCGTGGATTCTATCATTACACTGACAGAATATTAACATGCCTGATAGAACTGGGAACTTAATAGCAGTTAACAAACAAGTGCTTGCCATGTCTTCAGTTGCCCCAAGCTGTGAAAATTATTTGGAATTGGTAGATATATTTGCATGGTTTGGGATCCATTTTTTTAAAATATACTGAGTGATATTTTAAAAGATAAAAGCTCTGTATTTTAACACAGGGACACAGGGTCTGAGGAGTACATCCAGTTGAGATCTACATGAAGCCACCTCTAAGAATGAAAAGTATGGTGGGAGAACAAGAAACAATGCTTACTGGGCTCCAACCTTGGATAAGTGGAAATGTTCTGTACATAAGCAGTGGCTCATATGTGTGAATTCTTGCATAGAGAATGCTCCTGTGTGGAGAAATGAGTGTATTTTCCACTTAACACCTGTTACTTTTGATACGTGTGCATTCGTATGCATAGGTTTCTTTGTCTTACAACCGAAGTTCCTGCTGCATGTGGCTTAGGGAAATTGTGAAACTGGGAAGGGCAGGTCCTAAAACCCTCCCATAGCTGGGTATCTGGTACTACGCACTGTTCTTTCACCATCCTCAGGAGGAAGACAGGACAGTCATTAAGGAAGGAAAAGGAAATTGTGCTGCAGCCCAGCCTCTCCCCACCGGCTCAGACTGGGTGGAGTGAATTTACTCATCTTTCCATATTGCTCACAAGAGTGTAAACCTGTGCAAAGTTATATTTTTATTATTTTTAAGGTCTAACATAAAACAGGTTTATTCTCCATACCTAGCCAAGATGTGGGTGACCAGAGAAGACTTTAGTCTGGACGGGGAGATTGGAAAGTCAGGGCATTTGGGGAAAGATGGCAAAGACCGCAGGTCTTGAGAAGTTCGGACTTCCTAGGTGGGAGATTTAGATGTTCAGGAGAAGAGGAAGTGACAACACAAGATCATCTCCTTTGCCAGCCTGAGCGCACCGTCCGCTGCAGAATAATTAGGTTTGTAGACCACCACCACAAACAACCACCCGATGACAATGAACCACAGCAAAGAACGAGCTCTGTCTTTACAGGTTTTTTTTTTTAATTTATTTTATTTTGGGCTGTGTTGGGTCTTCGTTGCTGCGCGCAGGCTTTCTCTAGCTGTGGCAAGCGGGGGCTACTCTTCGTTGCCGTGCGCGGGCTTCTCATTGCAGTGGCTTCTCTTGTTGTGGAGCACAGGCTCTAGGCGCGGGGGCGTCAGTAGCTGTGGCTCGCGGGCTCAGTAGTCATGACTCGCGGGCTCTAGAGCTCAGGCTCAGTAGTTGTGGTGCACGGGCTTAGCTGCTCCGCGGCATGTGTGATCTTCCTGGACCAGGGCTCGAACCTGTGTCTCCTACACTGGCAGGCGGATTCTTAACCACCGCGCCACCAGGGAAGCCCCTGTCCTTACAGGTTTGAGGAGGAACAAGGCACCAAGCAGAAAGAGCACCATACAGGGCAAGTGCCAGCCTACAGCTTTCCTGAGCTGCCTCCACCCTCCCTTTTAGCCTCCAGGCTGTAACCTCTGTGGGCTGGGATGAGAGGACAAATGGAGGTCCTGTCCAGATTCCAGATATTTACATTTGTAAATTATAAAGTGCGGTCCCTGGCTGAAGGGCAGGGACTTTGAAAGGATTGCATCAATTTTTATAGTCTTCTTCTTTTAGAGAGAGCCAAATTTAGACAAATTTTTACAATTAGAAACAGGTGATTAATTTTCTCTGTTTCTAAATAATGCCAAGGGGAAGAATGCGTCTTAGTTCCAGGCAACCCCAGTTCTGATTTTTCACCTGATAGGATACCACCAATGACTGTGTCTCCTGGGCCACAAACAAAGGTCTAGCGCAGGCCTCCAGGGGGAGAATCATTCTCATTATGTTACCAGACTTAGAAAAGAAAATAAACTCTATTTCCAAAACAAACGCTAAGGGCCTATGCAAAAATATAGCCTGAGGGAAATGAGGAGAAATGAACGTTTTTTTATAATAATCCCCTAAAAGGGGAAATGTCACTTTAATTTAATTGGGGCTTTGCTATTACATTTCTTCTCTATCTGTGACACAGTTAAACTCTATTATCTAAAGCACTGACCCAAGATGAGCTACTTTTTCTCAAAAAAAAAAAAAAAAAAAAACTTCCTGACATCATTTTTCTAATGTCTTTTGTGAGTCCTTTGGTTCTGAATTAATTATTCAGAAGAAAGGAGAGTAAATCAGAACTTCAGCTGGAAGGTTTTGGGGCATGAGTAGTTTTGAAAAGCATATTCAACATTGTAATATAGATTTATTTCTAGAAAAATTTAAAAAATGTTTTGATGATACAAACCACAGGAAGTAAAGGGTGACAAATCCTCCCTAGTAGGGACACATAAAAGACAGTCATCTGAGTACCAGCAACTCACCAGCACCAAGACACTGCCCCAGGAGGGATGATCTTATCAGAATCTTGAACTTGAACACCTAGTAATACATTTATGCTTTTAAAAATATACCACCCTGTCTAATTTTGTATTTTCTCTTCATATAATTCACACTGTCCATGACATTTGGAGTCCACCTTTGGGTATCAAGAGCCTTGAAGTCTGTTGCCAAACCTGGGAGCTGTAACTTACTATTTGGGGTAGAATTCCTCCATCCTTAAAAATGTGCTTTGCCCCCTCTATGGCTACTGTTTATCAATGTTTTATGACAAGTAAGTAGAAACCCTTTCTAATCCTAGTGGATAGTTGCCAGGTAAACACAAAGTAACAGTTTGTTAAAGATCTAAGGGGAGTGGAGAAGACACAGCGTTAAGACATGAATATCTTTAGAGTGTGAAAATGGTACTCCATGTTGGTTAAAGACAGGGGCAGGCATGATTTTTTTTTTTAACTTAGGAGATGTATTGTTTAGGATGTTTCCTCCCAAATTAAATAAGCTATCGGCAGCACGTGAATCATACGAATTCAGAAAAGCCTTTCAGAGGGTCTTTTAATGTGTTCATATTCTTACAGTAGTGGATGCCTTTCCTCTCCATCTTAATTTCAGGTGTGAATGATGCAGGTAGATAAGGCTTAGGACATGCATGTGCCTCAATTCTTTCCTCTTCTGGGTAATTCTGACTCTGCAGCAGCAAGGGTGGGGGGACCTCAACAACCTAAGGGTCTTCTTCTACCCAGATCTACCCATTGGACTCCATTCCCATTACAAAGTTTAGATAAGAGAAATGCTTTGAATGCTACACGACAGAAAGCAAATGCCCAATAACATTTGTTGAACCAATGAATAAATGAGTATTAAAATATTGGGGGGGCTACCTCCCTGTATTAAGAATAATAATTAATGGAATAAAACAACAAAGAATCATTCAATTTGAAATCCCAGGAATTGAGGTCAATAACCAAAATAACAAAACAAATCAAACAGAACACGTGTAGGGGAGTACACATGGGCGTAGGAGCATGTTGAAAGAGATAAGCCAGTTGAATTGCTCTCAGATTTGCCTCTAAATTGTAGCATTCACCTACATGCTCCAAACATGGGAAGACCAGTTAGTGAGTTGCTTTTTTTTTAAAGGTGGATCTTAGAAATGGGAACCAGAAAGTAGAAATTCTTATAGGAAAACCTACAAAGTAAAGGGAATAAAGCATTGAAACGAAAACAAACAAACACCAAAAAGAGGAAAAAAAAAAAGAAAAAAAACTCAAACCAAAACAAAAACCTGTAGAGAATGAACTCTTTTTATTTATTTATGAGGCTGTACTTCACTGTTTTCAAATTAGACTTCCTTATTATATTTTATATTTTTATAAAGCAGCTTATTTAATATATTTAGACAAGTTATAGACAACTTTTATACTTAATCATAAAGCTGGGTATTCAACTAAAGGTCTTCATTCTACATGGATCATAAACATGACCTTGGGAGCAACATTTTTCCTATACTTCTAGAGTTCCTTGTGTTCCTACGTGTAGAGATCATTTTGAAAATAGAACATAGGTCTGAGGAATGAATGCCTTCTATCATGTACCCAAAAGTGTATGTCTTCTTCGTCCCTTAACCTATATATTTGTCAAATTTTAAATTGACTAATTTCTTGCCACATTAGCATACATTGTGGCAAGGGGAAAAAGACGGCCCAAATTTTTTGTTGGTGTATACTTTAAATAATAATAATAATAAAAAAACTGTGGTCCAGAAGTTTAAAAAGAGCAGCTTCAAAACTCATCAAACACAAATAATTCCCCAATTAAGTTTTTTTTTTTTTTTTTTTTTTTGCGATACGCGGGCCTCTCACTGCTGTGGCCTCTCCCGTTGCGGAGCACAGGCTCCGGACGCGCAGGCTCAGCGGCCATGGCTCACGGGCCCAGCCACTCCGCGGCACGTGGGATCTTCCCGGACCGGGGCACGAACCCGCGTCCCCCGCATTGTCAGGCGGACTCTCAACCACTGCGCCACCAGGGAAGCCCCCAATTAACTTTTATTTCCCCTGTGGCTTTCCAGAATTGTCAACAAATGAAGAACAACAAAGAAAGAACAGATATTATGTAAACGAAAGAGACTAGAAGCGTTATGTAAATATTGCATTCCCCATCCCTACCTCCCTTTCCTATTTTCTTTTTCCCCCATTGAACTTGCCATTTTCTAATATTCTATATGATTTTTAACTTTGTTCGTTTTCCTCTGCCTCTGCAGAAAGTAAGCTCCATGAGGTCTGGAATTTGGTATGTTTTATCTTCTGATGCATCCCCTGTGCTTAAACAGTGACTGGCGCATCGTAGGCACATCATAAGCATTTTATGAATGGAATAAACCTAATTCAGGGCTACAAGTATCATGCCAACACATGCAGCTCAGAGCCCCAATTTTCTATCAACATTTACTTAGAACAGTATGTGGTACAGTGTTTTCTCAAGGACCACCAGGTCATACTTTACAGAAACAATAAACTAAATAACATTTCCATGGCACTTAAGCAATTTGCAAAGTTCTGTCTCTTGCACTGTCTCATTTGATTTCGCAGCAGCCTCTTGGGGAGCTTTTTCCATTCTTACCATGTCACAAAGGAGGTTACTGAAGCTCGGACAGGTGAAAGGATTTGCCCTAAATCACCAAACACAGAAAGTGCTGGAGCTTAGATGTAAGCTGCATCCTGAGAAGGCAGAGTTTATCTGCGCTCCCTTCAGCCACATGACTTCTTCTTTCTGGATTCTTCTCAAGCTGCCCTCCATGCAGCCTCCCTGTAAATGGTCATTTCAGCAACCAACGACTTGTCGTAAATGTATGCAGGTCAGATTGTTGAATGCTCCATAATTTCAGATAACTCTTACTTGACAACCGTGTTCTTGTAGTTATTATAAGACACTATGTTGTCAAATGAAACAGAGAGGGTAATTATCTAAGGTGGTTTCATTTCCTTTCTATCCTATCCCCTAATTCATTATAAACAAAATACAGTTGACACTTGAATAACACAGATTTTGAACTCTGCGGTCCACTCACACACAGATGTTTTTCAATGAATAGCGCTACAGTACTACATCATCCACAGTTAGTTGAAGCAGTGAATATGGAACCAGGTGTACAGAGAGCCAACTGTGAAGTTATATGCAGATTTTCAGCTATGCTGGGAGGGGGTCAGCACCCCAACCCCTGCATTGTTCAAGGGTCAACTATTGATAGAATGCAGTAAGGTGTCACACACTCTGCTGGACGCTAGAGGTTCAGTAGTGAGCAAAAAGGGCTTCAGAAAATGATGGTTTCCATGATAAAAACTCTCAGTCAACTAAGAACAGAGGGGAACTTCCTCAACTTGATACAGAATATCTCCAAAAATCCTACAGCTATTATCATACTTGATGGCGAAAGACTGGAAGATTTCCCACTTAGATAAGGTACAAGGCAAGGATGTCCCCTTTCACCACTCCTTTTCAACATCATACTAGAAGTTCTAGCTACTGCAACAAGAGAAGAAAAGGAAATAAAACATAAGCCAATTGGGAAGAAAAATATAAAACTGGCTCTGTTCATGGATGACGTGGTTGTCTATGTGGAATATCCAAAAGCATAAATAAAAAACTCCTGGAACTAATAAACAGTTATAGCAGGGTTGCAAGATACAAAGTTAAAGCTCATCCCTTTCCTATAGAGCAGCAAAAATCAAGTGAAATTTGAAATTAAAAACACAGTACTATTTACATTAGCATCCCCCCAAATGAAATACTTAGATGTAAACCTAGCAAAATATGTATAAAATCTATATGAGGAAAAGTATGAAACTCTGATGAGCAAAATCAAAGAACTGAATAAACTGAGAGATATTCCATGTTCATGGATAGGAAGCCTCAATATTGTCAATTTTTCTCAATTTTGTCTATAGATTCAATGCAATCCCAATCAAAATCCCAGCAAGTTATTTTGTGGGTATTGACAACTGATTCTAAAGTTTATATGGAAAGGCAAAAGACTCAGAGTAACCAAAACAATATTGAAGGAGAAGCACAAAGTCAGAAGACTGACGCTACCCAGCTTCAAGACTTACTGTAAATCTACAGTATCAGGACAGGGTGGTACTGGTGAAAGAGTAGACAAATAGATTAATGGAGCAGAATAGAGAGCTCAGAAATAGACCCTCATAACTTACCTACAAGACAGAAATAGAGTTACAGATGTAGAAAACAAACTTATAGTTACCAAGGGGGAAGGAGGGGGATAAATTGGGAGATTGGGATTGACATATACATACTATTATATATAAAACAGATAACCAATAAGGACCTACTGTA
The DNA here is from genome assembly GCF_937001465.1 of Orcinus orca. Taxonomy (NCBI): domain Eukaryota; kingdom Metazoa; phylum Chordata; class Mammalia; order Artiodactyla; family Delphinidae; genus Orcinus; species Orcinus orca. The sequence continues at coordinate 12,887,703 of NC_064576.1, read as the reverse complement.
TAACACAGGGAATTCTACTCAATACTCTGTAATGGCGTATGTGGGAAAGGAATCTGAATAAGAGTGGATATATGTGTATGTATAACAGATTCACTTTGCTGTACACTTGAAATTAACACAACATTGTAAATCAACTATACTCCAATAAAATCTTTTTTAAAATAATATTTACCTAATAAAAAAAAATAAAGTGGCCTTGGGAATTTTGTGATCCAAAGGGGAAACTGAGTTGGTGATACATTTAGTTTGGGTTTAGTGAGAAAAATTTATACAATTCAAACTCAGTTGATGTAGGGCTATTATTGCTAGCTGTTCTAGTGTAAAAATGGCTTCTATGTATGTTCTTACCACTCACTGTGACAGCCTATCATTATCATCACGAGGCCAGATGTAATATTGTGATATCAGCATGTCCAACGGCATCCAGCACTTGAAATATGTGGATAATGGAAGAGAAACAAGGTTTGAGAAGAGCTGGAAGCTTGTTTGAGGACGATTCTACCAGTAATTACGTATATACAATTTCTAGTAAAAGATTCTCATTAATACCTACTTTAAACAGAAATTCTGGGCTTCACTGATGGCACAGTGGTTAAGAATCCACCTGCCAATGCAGGGGACATGGGTTCGAGCCATGGTCCGGGAAGATCCCACATGCCGCAGAGCAACTAAGCCCACACGCCACAACTAGTGAGCCTGCGCTCTAGAGCCCGGGAGCCACAACTGCTGAGCCCACATGCCACAACTACTGAAGCCCACATGCATAGAGCCCATGCTCCACAACAAGAGAAGCCACCACAATGAGAAGCCTGCTCACCGCAACGAAGAGTAGCTCCTGCTCGCCATAACTAAAGAAAGCCCACACACAACACAAAGACCCAACGCAGGAAAAAAACAAAACCCAGAAATTCCCTCCTCTCAGAAATATACTTGATAATGTATTTTTTTTGGCAATGAGAAATACACTATACCATCCTTTTCTTTTTGCCTGGGAATTGCACAAAACAGAAATTTATGAATTTTAAGGTGTATAGGATAAAACCTGTGCATTATTACAAATAGTAAGTATATATCTTTGTAAAGTCATATGCATTATATATCCCAACCAAAATAATAGAAAATAAATTCCAACCAACTATGTTAAAAAATAGACTAGTTCTCTTTCTTCTCTTTGCTGCAGAAAGTATGACAAAATCATTGTCATATGAAGACATGATCAAAAACTATGCTGCCAACAACATTGGAATCAAAAAGTATAAGTAAACTCAAAATGGATTAAAGACCTAAATGTAAGGCCAGACACTATCAAACTCTTAGAGGAAAACATAGGCAGAACACTCTATGACATAAATCACAGCAAGATCCTTTTTGACCCACCTCCTAGAGAAGTGGAAATAAAAACAAAAATAAACAAATGGGACCTAATGAAACTTAAAAGCTTTTGCACAGCAAAGGAAACCATAAACAAGATGAAAAGGCAACCCTCAGAATGGGAGAAAATATTTGCAAATGAAGCAACTGACAAAGGATTAATCTCCAAAATTTACAAGAAGCTCATGCAGCTCAATATCAAAAAAACAAACAACCCAATCCAAAAATGGGCAGAGGACCTAAATAGACATTTCTCCAAGGAAGATATACAGAGATATGAGATATCATCAATGAGATACAATGAGATATCATCTCACACTGGTCAGAATGGCCATCATCAAAAATCTACAAACAATAAATGCTGGAGAGGGTGTGGAGAAAAGGGAACCCTATTGCACTGTTGGTGGGAATGTAAACTGATACAGCCACTATGGAGAACAGTATGGAGGTTCCTTAAAAAACTAAAAATAGAACTACCATAGGATCCAGCAATCCCACTCCTGGGCATACACCCTGAGAAAACCATAATTCAAAAAGAGTCATGTACCACAATGTTCATTGCAGCTCTATGTACAATATCCAGGACATGGAAGCAACCTAAGTGTCCATCAACAGATGAATGGATAAAGAAGATGTGGCACATATATACAATGGAATATTACTCAGCCATAAAAAGAAACGAAATTGAGTTATTTGTAGTGAGGTGGATGGACCTAGAGTCTGTCATACAGAGTGAAGTAAGTCAGAAAGAGAAAAACAAATGCCGTATGCTAACACATATATATATATGGAATCTAAAACAAACCAAAAAAATGGTCATGAAGAACCTAGGCGCAAGATGGGAATAAAGACGCAGACCTACTAGAGAATGGACTTGAGGATACGAGGAGGGGGAAGGGTAAGCTGGGACAAAGTGAGAGAGTGGCATGGACACATATACACTATCAAATGTAAAATAGATAGCTAGTGGGAAGCAGCCGCATAGCACAGGGAGATCAGCTCAGCGCTTTGTGACCACCTAGAGGGGTGGGATAGGGCGGGTGGGAGGGAGGGAGATGCAAGAGGGAAGAGATATGGGGATATATGTATACGTATAACTGATTCACTTTGTTATAAAGCGGAAACTAACACACGATTGTAAAGCAATTATACTCCAATAAAGATGTTTTAAAAAAAGTATTATAGGTGACTATCAAGCAGTAAATTAATAAAAATACATTGTTTTTCTGGAAAAAAAAAGAAATAGACCCTCATAAATACAGCCATCTGATATTTGACAAAGGACCAAAAGGCAATAAAATGGGGCAAAGATAGTCTTTTCAACAAATGATGCTGGAGCAACTAGACATGAACATGCAAAAATATGAATGTAGACACAGACTTTAAACCCCTTACAAAAATTAACAGAATGTATCACACACCTAAATGTAAAATGAAAACCTATAAAACTCCTAGAAGGTAGCATAGGAGAAAACCTTGATGACCTTGAGTATGGTGAAGCCTTTTCAGCTACAACACCAAAAACACAATCCATGAAAGAAAGAATTCATAAGTTGGACTTCAATAAAATTAAAAATTACTGTTCTGCTTAAGACTCTGTCAAGAGGATGAGAAGACAAGCCACGGAAGGGGAGAAAATATCTGCAAAAGCACATCTGATAAAGGACTGTTATCCAAAACATACAAAGAACTCTTTTTTTTTTCCTATTAGAACGACCAAAATCCAAAACACTGACGTGAGCAGATGCCGGCAATGGTGTGGAGCGACAGAAGCTTTCATACATGGCTGGTGGGGAGTACAAAATGCTGCAGACACTTTGGCAGACAATTTGGTGGTTTCTTAACAAAACTAAACATACTCTTACCATAAGATCCACAACTGTACTCCTCGGTATTTACCCGAAGGAGTTGAAAACTTACGTCCACACAAAAACCTGCACGTGAATGTGTATAGCAGCTTTATTCATAATTGCAAAAACTTGCAAGCAGCCAAGATATCCTTCAATGGGTGAGTAGCTAAATAATCTGTGGTACATCCAGGCAATGGAATATTATCCAGTGCTAAAGAGAAATAAGCCATCAAGCCATTAAAAGCCTTGAAAGTTAAGTGCATATTACGAAGTGAAAGTAGTCAATCTGAAAAGGCTATATGCTGCATGATTCCAACAATATGACACTCTAGAAAAGGCAAAATTATGAAGACAGTAAAAAGTTCAGGAGTTGCCAAGGGTTGGTGACAGGGGAGGGATAAATAGGTGAGCACAGAGGATTTTTAGGGCAGTAAACTACCATGTATGATACTATAATGGTGGGTACAGTCATTATACATTTGTCAAAACCTGTCGAATACACAACACCAAGAGGGAACCCTAATGTAAACTATGTACTTTGGGGGATAATGATGTGTCAGTGTTAAGTTCATCAGTTACAACAAATGCACTTGATAATGGGGGAGGCTATACATGTTTAGGGGTAGGGAGTATATGGGAAGTCTCTGTACTTTCCCTTTAATTTTACTGTGAACCTAAAACTGCTCTGAAAAAAAAAATAGTAAAGGCTTAATACACACACACACACACACACACACACACACACACAGAGTCTGATGGTTTCATGTCTGCCTATCAATGTTTGTGTGCTTCCTCAAATGTCCTCAAGAAGAGAGAAATTAGGTTGGAAATTTTGCAAAACCAAGATTTCTCTGCTTTCATAGTTTGCTAAGAAAACTCAACCTGGCCAAAGCCAAACGTTTTATTGTATTTTGAAAGCTTGTGTCTCTAAATGACATCATGAATGCAAAATGACCCTGCAATTGTCTTTTGCATTTAAAGTTCTCCATCTTTCCTGGCTTTTATAGTTGTGTATGTGAAAAGGTCAAGTGAGAACGTCTAATAACAGGACTAACGGTCTTCCTTTCACACTGCTCCTTCCACCTGCCCTCCCTCCCAATTACGACTGGGGCCACTCTTCCCAAACCTCATCCAGACCAGAGGCTTAAAAGATGCTCCCTAGTGTACTTGGCACTGATTTTGCGGTGTTCTGGAAGGTTGTTTCCTACACCCATACGCAATTTGTATACTTAAAACCCTTTCTTCACCATATGAATCATTTACAGTTTGAAAATTTACCATGCCAAATAGATCCTGCCTACAGAGAATACATCTAGAATTGTCCCCTTTTCTCCCCACCAGACAAATCTACACAGATTTCTTGGACACCAAGACAAACAGGACAGGAAAAGAATCAACCTGTGGGCATTTCATTTCCGTTGGTCCGTTCCAGGATGAAGGAGGAGAGCTTATTTTGGTGGTATCCAGCATCACAGACAGAAACCCAAGGCGCAGGGCGCTCAGGGCACTGTCTGACACTTGGTCAGCTGTGAACTCTAAATCGTCCTGCTGTTGTTTCAGTGCCCTTCTGCCTAGCCCTGAACACAGTCCTATTCTCTGTTCTGTCCTCTACATAAAGTGTTAGCAATTTATTTAGGGCAGAGCTCTGATTTGGATGTCAAATAAAACTGATTGATTTTATGATTCTGTAAAGGTTACCTCAAAAGGTGAAATGATTTCTGCTGCAGAAGAACACCCATAAATCCCAGCTATTTGTGACAAGACCTGTCCCACTGTGGGAAGATGGATCCTTGCATCTGCATCTAATCTAGCAGAGATGGCAAATTTTCCACCAGACGTGGCTTAGGAGCTCATGCTCCTGAGGCATCAGGGAAGGTGACATACACGAAGACAGCATGGTTAAAGGAGAATTTGTTGTCAGTTTTTCCTAGGGCTGCACCATGAGAATGAGAAATGAAATTGCCATGCTAATTCCATCGGCAAAATAAAACAACGATTCTCACACCTGTTAGTTACCTCACTGCCATCAGTTAGGAGCCCTGGAAGATGTTGCCTCCAAATGGTTGAGAAGGTCAGGGTGTGACTAAAAGCCTTCCAACTCTCTCACCTCTTCCAAAACTCCCGAGAGGCAAGGAGTGTTCTTGTTGGGTATCACAGACTAGGCGCTCAAATACATTTCATGAACTCTTTGATACATCTTGAATTTCCTCATATCCTCAAGAGCCTTTGGGATTCTTGGCCCAGAAAATGGAGGATGGGAGCCATGGGGGATGGTGACTATGGTAGAAAAGTGAGGGAGGAGAGGGATATGGTGTGCGTGTGTGTGTGTGTGTGTGTGTGCACGTGCATGCGTGCACCTGTCTATAAAAGCAATGTCACAATGGATGGATGGGCAGGGGTGCATACTAGTTTAAAGCAAGAGGGTCCACTGAGCATGTTTACTTATCATGACAATTGGCCTCAAATAGCTACCAAAAGCAAGACAGTAGGGAAAACTGGAGGTAACTTAAAAACACAGAGTGAGGAAAGGGGATGAAACCACGTTCCGTGCGCCAAGCAGCACGTCAGGTACTTCACGGGATCGTCCTCTCTGGAGCTCAGGATTAACCACAGGGCAGAGTGTGGTTCTGCCCTGCAGGAATGAGGCTGAATGACATCATGTACAAATGATTGGCAGAGTAACAATTCCAGCCTGGCCTTTTGGCTGCGGTTACTGCCCTTAATTCTTTTCAATTCCTGCTCTCACCCACCTGGTTCAGGCCCTCACTGCCAATGGCTAGCCTGCCCTGCTCTCTCCTTAGTCCTTATGGCCTCATCAGATTGTGTCAATATCCAAGTCAGACCATGTTGCTCTTCTTTATTTCCTTGAAGCAGCACCAAAGGGCCCCACGATGTGGCCCTTGCACTTTCTAGCATCCTCTCAGGTCACCCTCAGCCTCTCACTTGCCCCCTGCCTTAGAGTTTCCCTACATGCATCTGGATATTCCTCACCACCCTACACTAGCTATTCCATCACCTATTTCTGGAACGTCTGCCCCTCCCATCTGTGCCTGGCTGGTCTAACATCATCTGACACTTAGCTGAGTCCTCAATTCCTCCAGAGATCTTGCCTGATTTCCAAGTTGATGTAGGGGCCCTCCTGTATGTTTCCAGGGCATTCTCTGTATTCCTGTACCATAAAAATTTACCACATTATGTTCAAATTGCCTTTCTAGATCATCTCTCTCACTAGTTTAAAATCCTTTAAAGGCAAGGGCCAAATGCTACATGTTTTTGTACACATGGGGCTTTAGATGCAGTGCCTTTAAGAAAGTAAATTTTAAAAAATTGCTTTTCTCTATTATGTATAAAACACATAGAAAAGGGAGATTTGTCTTAGATAGAGTGGAAATGTGCTTAATCTAAATTGCTCCTGGAATGATACTGGTGGGTGGGCAGCGTGCATGAGAGAAGATAGGTTTATAACAGGAAACAAACAGGAGGGCATTCAGTGGGGAACAGCCTCATATCCCAACTCTATAGTCAAAGAGCTATCACAGTCTGTACCCAGTTCTTTCCGATTTTCTTCTGGTCACATGGAAGAGTTGGCCCTTCTCTGGACTAAAGTTTATCACTTCATCTCTAGATCCCATTCTCTTCTTCCTCCTGAAGGCTCTCATGTCATTGATTATCTCTTAACTCTTGAATTCTTGACTGATTGAGGCCTTCCATCAGAATTTACACATGCTCTGGTCTTAGCGCTTCCAGGTAAAGAAAGTAGGTTTCATATATTCTTTACCTCCACTCTCGTCCCTAAATCTATAAGAATAAAGGAACATAAATGGTGTAGACCCAATAGGACAAAGAAAAGCAGGACAGAAATCTACAGTGGATGAGAATTGTTAACCAAGTTTTGAAGCTGGAAAGAGGATGTATAAATGGTCATTGACTTAGCAAAGGAAAAATAGCTGAAAACTGTGTGTCTACATAGAGAAATGGTAACAAGAAGCAGATTGATTTGTGCTGTAAACCCCAGCACATATTGAGGGATAGGAGGTAGGATGTATGGTACCTCAGAAGGCAGGTTTATAAGGTATGGTTGAAAACATGATTGGTTATAGAAGAAGCAAACTCCTAAATCTCATCACCCACTTTGCAACCAATTAATCATCCTCCCCTAGCTCAGCATTAGAAGGTTTGTGTTTTGGAACAGAGAAGGTTTGTGTTTTGAAGCAGAGACTCTCCAGTCTCAGAAACACTGCAATCAGTGGAAAGAGGTAGTGAGTCATTCACCTTGAAAGCAAGAAAATTCAGTGAAAGTCTGTAAACTGATAATGATATTCTCAGTCCCTTCTCCCCTCAACTCACAGATTACTGGTAACCAGATGTGGGTCTTCAGGAAGTAGACTATAGAATTCTTCTGTTGAGAAAATGACCCTCTGTAGCAGCCAAAGAAGTGCAGGTGAATAACTAGAGTTAAATCCCAACATAACTTTGCTGGGAATGTACTGTGTCTGATAAAGGAGGAAAGAGATTACTCACTAAGAAGCTGAAAGAATTAGCTAGTATGTACTAGGAGGAATTAGCAGTGTACCCCTGGGATTAGGTTTTAAGAGTAATTGATCAAGGGGCCCAGAATATAAAGGTGTCTAAGCAAGAATACATTGATTTGAGGGTACTTCCTTAGAACATGGGATTAGATACTCTGGCTAGGATCCCAGGGGTTGGAGCAAACTCACTGTCAGGCAAGCCTGTACATGCTTGCCTCACACTGAGGAAAACTGAAATGCCTGGATTTCTCTGGCAGATGGCAGAGGAAGGTATAAAAGTTGGAGAAAGGTAGGCCTGCTGGAATAGACATGCTACATGAGGCCCAAAGTCCCTCTTGAAGATTCTCCTCAAGAGGGTTCAGAGGATACAACAGTCACCTAGGCCATCAGGAATGCACTGGCAAGAGAGAGTAAACAGCATTAGCAAGAAGTTCAGCTTGTGCTGCATAAGAATTTGCGAGTGTTTTGAAGGGAAAAGTCCCAAAGAATGTAAGACCCACCTCAAACTCTTCCTCTTCTCTCACAGATCTTGGTCCCTCAAGTCCTGGATGATTTGGTAGCCTTGTGATACCTGTCATCAGATATTTTATGTATATTGCCATATGTTTTTAGTTATATTTTATAGATGATTATTCTGTAATGAACTACTTTGCCACTACAGAAGTAGACATCCCTCCAGCTTTTTTAGGTATTTAGGTTTTTATACCTAAATATGAATATAAGCCCATAAATAATGAGTATGAACCAGTAATCAATAAATAATGAAAATGTACCAAAAGTCAGATCTCCAGAGACAACTGAGAAAATTGACTAACTTGAGAGGCAGATACAAAAAAACAATAAAGAAAAAACATACTTTGAGAGATGCATGTGGAGCAGGGGGCAAAAAAATAAAAATATGTAGTATACTTATCAGAGAAATAAGAGAAGCTACTGCAGCCATGAAAAAATAACAGGATATCATCAAAATGGAACATCTGAAGAATAAGTAGAAGCTTTTGAAACTTAGAAATCATTATTTCTAAAATACTATATTCTAAAATATAAATCAATAACTCAGAGAAGATTTGGAGGATAAAGTTCAAGATAAAGTAGAACAAAAAGGTGAAAAAGAAAAGGAAAATTGAAAAGAAAAAATAAGAAAATAGAGGATCAATTCATTAGGTCCAATGTTTCAGAAATAGGAGACAAAGAAAGAAGAGAAAAAAATTATCAAAGAAATAACAGAAATATTTTTCCAAAATTAAAAAAAGTGTTTGTAGAAAATTCCTGAAAGAACACAATGACTGAAAATATAAACAAGACACATTATCATTAAACTTCAGAATACTAAGGATAAAAAGATAATGTCAAAAACTTCCATAGGGGCTTCTCTGGTGACGCAGTGGTTAAGAATCCGCCTGCCAATGCAGGAGACACAGGTTCAAGCCCTGGTCCAGGAAGATCCCACATGCTAAGGAGCAACTAAGCCCATGCACCACAACTACTGAGCCTGCACTGTAGAGCCCATGAGCCACAACTACTGAAGCCCACGCTCCTAGAGCCCGTGCTCCCAACAAGAGAAGCCACTGCAATGAGAAGCCTGCACACCACAACGAAGAGTAGCCCCCGCTCGCTGCAACCAGAGAAAAGCCTGCGTGCAGCAACGAAGACCCAACGCAGCCAAAAATAAAATAAATTAATTAAAAATAAAAACTTCCATAAAGATAAAATATGTCACATATAAAGGATCAACAATTGGAATGGCATCAGAATTCCCATTTACAATAGTGAGAGCTAGAAGAAAATGGAACAAGGTCCAAATTCTGGTGGAAAATGATTTTCCATCTAGAATTCTCCAAGACAAACTATTAATTAAGTATGAGCACAGATTACTCCCACTTCCAGACATTTGAAATCTCAAAAATTTACCTCCTATGCATCTGTTCTTAGAAAGATACTGGAGAATTTGCACTACCAAAATGACAGAGTAAACCAAGAAAGCCAAAGACATAGAATCTAAGAAACAAGGGGCTCCGACAGAGGAAGAGGCTGTGGGAATTGATCCACAGGGTTCTGGCAAAGAAAATGCCAGGATGACAGCCCTTTGGCATAAAGAGAGAGCAACTGGGGTGGATTGGAGCAGAAGAACAGAGGTTGACAGTAAGAGAGGCTTCAGGAACAATAACAGCTATGAAAACAGACCTGATTTATTTATGTGTTTGACTATACTAAGAGGAATATACAATTCTCTTGGAGAGGTTGGGGAAGAATTAATGATCAGCACAAAGAAATTTAATGAAAAACAAACTGTACAAGAAAGAAAAAGCAATAATAGTATACTTTGTGGCTCAACAGGAATAATAATTATATAGTAAACACTGAATATTTATATAAATAAAAAATTGTTATATAACCATTTTGGGAAAATAAGGGAAAAACATATGTGTGTGGGTACATAGGTTTTCTCTAAGAGTACTTCCACCTCATCTTTCATAGTAGGGAGTCAGTAGAAATGTCCCAAACGAGCATTACTTAGAAATACAATGGCAAATATCAACATGAACAGCTAAAAGCATTGAGCATGTTTCCAGGAAGTAAGTCTTGGAGATCAAGGTTGAGACAGGGGAATTATAGTCATTTTATTAGCCCTTGAGCCATTTGACTTTTTAAAATTTTGTACATGTATTGCTTTGAATACATACATATATGTGTGTGTGTGTGTGTATATATATATATATATATATATATATAAAATTTAAGACCTAATCACTTACACAATAAGGAAGAGTGATCTGTGATTCACAAACATTTAAGCATGTACCAGTCTCTCCCGTCTTAAAACAAAGAACACCATAAACCTCCCTTGACATTTTGGCTTCTTCCTTTCTGCTCCATTTCCTTTTCTTCACAGACCAGCTTCTTTAGCAGTGATTGTTCTCACTGTCTCCATTTCTCACTGGCCGCTTAATCATCCCCCCGCCTTCCTGATCTCTTGCTCAACCCCATGAATTCATTTTCCTTGTCTGACCATGCTACCCACTTCTCTTTTGGCTTACCTACCACAATTTCTCCTACTCTCTGTGCCCCTCTGGTCACTCCTCATCTCCTCACCCCTCCAAAGCTTCTGCTTTTTCTATTTGACATGCAAATGTGCTCAGAAAACCTCTCTCAGTCCCTGTAACTCAATTTCCAGGTTATTTCCTAGGTTCCTCTCTGGACTGACCCTTAAGCAGAATGTCTTCTCGCTGCTTCCAGATTTGCTTGCTTCTTCACCTGCTCTCATCAGATATGAGGTCACCAGGTTCCCTTAAAGTATGCCCTGAATCTCAGAGCCTTTTGCTCACTATTCTGCCCAGCCCCACCTTCTAAGACTGCTGCCTGGGTCAGAGAATCTGGTTCCTGCTTGTCCAGGCAAAGAGTATGCATGACAGCCCTCAGGAAGGAAGGAACAAGGTGTGTCAGAGGGACAGAAAAAGAAGTCTATTACTCAGTTTTCCTTCTTTGTGATGCTGTGCATCTATTAAATGTTTTACCTGAGTTCCTTCTCTTTCCTCTCCCTGCTGCCACTAACTGATATAGTCTTACTAGTGACATACATGCCATTTAGCTCATAGGTGGAAGACTATTGATGAGAACGATGGAACACAATGGAACAAGAGGAAGAGAGGGCATCACTCAGATAATCTAGGCTTGGAGATGGATGGAGAAACTGGCAGAACTTTGGGTTATGTTCCTTTGAGAGAAGAGAATTGCTCACTTTTGATGTGTCAGGAGAGTTAACTTATGTTAGTTTGGGGTATTTTTTTTTTAATTTATTTATTTTTATTTTTGGCTGTGTTGGGTCTTCGTTTCTGTGCGAGGGCTTTCTCTAGTTGCAGCGAGCAGGGGCCACTCTTCATCGCGGTGCGCGGGCCTCTCACTGTCACGGCCTCTCTTGTTGCGGAGCACAGGCTCCAGATGCACAGGCTCAGTAGCTGTGGCGCACAGGCTTAGTTGATCTGTGGCATGTGGGATCTTCCCAGACCAGGGCTTGAACCCGTGTCCCCTGCATTGGCAGGCAGATTCTCAACCACTGTGCCACCAGGGAAGCCCAGTTTGGGGTATTTTTTGAACTCTCAAGATGAGAATAAAGATGTGGTGGATTTTTGGCAACCGAGTGGACTGTATTAGGCATATATCAGCTCTTTTTTTTAAGTGCACATCACCATCACCTTTCCAAGAATATGTTGAATTCATTCTGGGGAATTACTCCCCTCCATTGTGTATTTCATCTTGGCAAAGGAAACTGGTTGATCTTGGGAAGGGGAATGCATGCTGGCAGCCAAAAACTAAACAACAGAAAGGACAAGTGTCCATTGGAAGTTCCACCAAGTATAGTTATGTCTATCGCCATATTCGGAGAATAATTAAACTCAAGATTTTTATAATGTCCATAAAAATGTCTGAATTCTCAGCACTGTACAATGGAAGTATATGCAGTTTACTATACAATTACTATACAGTGGAGTCAAGCATAAATGCAGATCTTTCAAAATCAAACGTTACAGAGTAGGGCCTTCTTATCAGCTCTAATCTCTTTTCAACAAAGAATTGAAGAAAGTTCAATCTAGATGTGGCTACAGGATGTGTCTCAAATTTGGTTTTCTCTTCCGCTTTGACTGTTCAGCACCAGCGATCTCTGTGTGTCTCTGTTTGTCCCAAGTATTCCTTCCATTATTATAGTTAATAGAAATTGCAGGAAATCCTATCTCTCAGATTAATTACTCAACATTCAGCAACTATGTTCTTGAGCTCTAGCTACCTCTATTCTTAGTTACACAGAACTTAAGAAGATTCTTTCTGTTTCCAGTGTACCTGTAAAATTCCTTCCCTTTATTTATTGCCTGAGACTAGCATTTTTCTATTTGGGAGATGCATTTTGGCAAATGCCTTCTCGTCACCTCACTGATCTCTCCTTCTACCTTTTTCTGAGCCCTCCTCAATCTGCCATCATACCCTGCCAGATACCCAGTGGGATTTCCTCTCTGCCCAGATACCCATTTGTGTTTCTCCTAAATACATAGTGGCAAACACCTGGTGTTTGACAATTTCACACCCGCAGTTGGGTACCTCTCAGAAAGCACCTTGGCCTGATCTGACTGGAAGGTAACTGTGCATTCTCTAGTGCATGCCTTCCTTTCCCCCTTTAATTTTCCTCTTAATGGTATTTTTTAAGGATGTGAAAGGAAAAATACTGACGTTTTAATGGTAATTTCTGATCCTTGCCCAGGTGGATTGTGTTTACCTGCCTTCTGTCGTTGGTAAGAGGCAGAATTTATTGTCTTACCCTTTCTGGCGTTACCATTTTTTTCAGTTGTTGAATTGCTTGCATAAAAGTGCTTCTAGGTGACTGAACTACTTGTTTGGACTGTATAGGAATCAGATAATTTGATATGAAATCAAACCCCCAGTCTCTTTTCTTCACTATTGTGCTTTGGTCTAATCATTCTCATAAGAGGGTGAAACTAAGGCTTTTCAAATGAGCTAGAGATTTCAGAGATGGATATAAAATATTACAGCTTAAATGATCATTAGAGACCATCTGATCCAAACCATGCATGTTAAAAATGAAGAAACCGAGGCTCATCAAATGGAAATATCTTTCCCATAGTTAGAGAGAGAAAAGACTATTCTCATATTCATAACACTACCAGGTACTGCTTCTCTCTCCTGCAAGGTACAGAGAGTGTCATCTAGGAAAATTTAAAGTGTACATTCAATATAGCCTAGCTCTTGTTACACGGCTCTGCCTGGTGCTTTGGCCAGAGCTGAGAATCTCCTCTCTTCTCTTAAAAACGATGACAACAGGGCTTCCCTGGTGGCGCAGTGGTTGAGAGTCCGCCTGCCGATGCAGGGGACACGGGTTCATGCCCCGGTCCAGGAAGATCCCACATGCCGCGGAGCAGCTGGGCCCGTGAGCCATGGCCGCTGAGCCTGCGCGTCCGGAGCCTGTGCTCCGCAACGGGAGAGGCCGCAGCAGTGAGAGACCCGCGTACCGCCAAAAAAAAAAAAAAAATGACAACAAAAACAACCAACACAAAAACAAAACAACTCGCTTTCCTGGTCCCTGGCTTCCAAGAAGTTTTGCTGTCATCTTTCCCTCCCTAACCAGTGATCTCCAGCTGCTGTCCTGATGGTCTCCAATGTAATCCCTCACTGTCTTGTCTGCATTCCCACCTCACCTGGGAACTGCTCTCCCCCAGCCATCACCAGTGACCATCTGACTCCCCAATTCTGTAATTCCTCCACTGCCTGCATTTCACCTCTTTTCTGTATTTGGCTTTAATGACTTATTCCTTCATCTCTTCCCTGAGTCAGACTATTAAGAATTCTTTGGTATGTCACTTTTTAAAAGCAGTTTTAAATTAATTTTTTATTATAGAATGCTTGAGAATTAGAGTAAAGGACAAAAGTACGATCTGTATTCCCATGTTTCTAATGAAACAATTACCCATTTGACATATTTCCTTTGGGTCTATTTTCGCATTTCATATGTGTTATCTCAATTATTTTCTGTGTTCCTGCCTATCTTTCATGCTTTTAATCACGGAAGCAGAGATTGGGGTAAGGTACTTTGAGGATGGAATGGGCCATGAACCAGGAATGTGGGCAGCTTTTAGAGGCTGGAAAAGGCAAGGAGAGAGCCTTTTCCCCTGGAACCTCCAGAAGGGATGCAGGTCTGCCAACACCTTGATTTTAGTGTGCAAAACCCATTTTGGCCTTCCAACCTCCAGAACTGGAAGATAATAAATTTGTGTTGTTTTAAGCCACTAAGTTTGTGGTAGTTTGTTACAGCAGCCATAGGAAACTAATGCAATCCCCTTCCATACTCAAGGCCAGAACTCCGGGAGCTCCGTACAAAACACCATGGCTTTGTTCTCGTGACCCAGGGTCTCCTTCTAAACTCTATCACCCACCTGCAAGTTCACTGCTTCTCCTCACTTTGCTACTTTTGCCCAGGCCTTGGGGTTTTCCTCTCTACCCTGCCCCTTTGGATTTGGATTAGTGAACTGGGTTGACTTTCTACCTGGATGCTCTCTCTTGATAAGTCAACTTTCATCTCTTCAGTGTCTGGCCTCAGTATCTAAAATCCTAGGCTGAGAATAGCACTCTGAGGTCAACACTTGTCTAAAAGGGGAGATTAGACAAGGGTTTTCAGATCCATAAGACATGGACAATTTATCACTATCCCAGAACTTTCCTGAGCTCTGGACTCATATGTTCAATAACTTATTGGGCATGTCTACCGGGATGTACCCATAGATACTTAAACTCAGTATGTCAAAAAGTGAACTCACAATTTCCCCCAGTCCTAACCCTTCCCTTGCATTTCTAGTCCTGGTTATATTGGCAACGCCCAATCATCTCATCCTCAAACCTCAAAGTTATTGCGGATCTCTCCTTCTCCCTATGAAGTGTATGCCCCCCTATGCTCCAATGTGGAGAGCTCGTCAGTTGTTTACTTTGGAATACTTATAGCTTACCATTCATCAAGGACCATAATGATAGTAGACTTTGTTATTTTAGTATAATTTAGCTATCATTAGCCATTAATAAAAAATGCATATAATATTAATATATAAACAAATATAGTATTGAAACTGGTTTGTCAATTAATGAAACAGGCCAGAGTGAATATCTCCCCATATGCAATGCATGTTCCCCTTACTAACTAGAAAACTGCACAGGGCCTTTACCGGTATAACAGCAGGCTCTTTCTTCTCCAACTATGGGTACTTCTAAATTCCTCAGGAGGTCACAGCAAATCAGGCTTGTATTATAGAAAGAGGTTATTCCTGTTTTCAGTTTACCCCGATAATAGCATTTAAAATGATCATTGTACATCATGATATAGGCACTGATATTTTGATCATATGCGGGAAGGGGTAGCATCACACACTTGTCATTGCCGGTGCTCAGAAAGTGCTTCTGGGTTAAGATCTAGATGTATTGAAATTGGATCCCAGGGGCTCCCCAAGTGATCTCTCAGCGACTTCATCTTGTAGGGACCCATTGACCTCCACTGCCTTATTTTCACGCTCAGTTAGAAGAGTAAGAAGTCCATCTCCAAAGGATTCCCTGTCCTGTGTATTTTGTCCTACTGGGGATGACAGTCTTAAAGATCCCATCAAATTTTTATAACAGATGACTGCTTAGAAAGTGCAAGTGACATGGAGATGTACAAGCCATGTGCTTTCTGGAGGGTAGACTAGAGGGTTTGTCATTTTTATGTTTCCAAATGGGCTCCAGCCTTATTGTTTTTCTGTTTATAAAAATATATGTTCTCATTGCCAAAAAGTGAAGGTAAGTATAAACGAAGATATATAAAGTAAGTGCCACCTTAAATCCACCACCGAGATTTAGTTACTGTTTACATTTGGTTCATATTCTTTCAGGATTTTGTCTAAGCAGCAAGTAACTCAAAGGCTTGTGTCTGTGCCAGAGGCGGAGAAATGAAACAGAGAAGCTAAAAGGTTCAAAAATAGGAGAAGCAATCTCCTATTAGTGCTGTGACAGCAAACATAAGGAATCAGAGCCCAGAGCCACGCATAAGACTCCCTAATGTAATTAGAAAGCCAAACCTATCTGTTTCCTTCTTGCTTTGGGCTTCGCACCATGCAGTCTGCAGCTTAAAAAAAAAAAAAAAAGGAAACGGACACAATATCTTTCCTTAAATGCACACAGGACAAAGATATTTGTCCCTAGTCCGTGGAGAAATGATGTAGCCCTTGATTTACTAGATCTTCTGGGGAACAATTTTGTTTTTCTTCGCCACCTCTGACAGATTCATGCTTAGAGCAAGGCTGCTTTAGGTGGCAGAGGGAATATTTTCCCTAAATTCACCCACAGGGTAATTGTCCTCAAAATGAAGCTACGAAAGGTGGGAGGATCCTCGGGAGGCACTTGTGCTGACAAATGGCTCCCCTGCAACCATCACCCAAGAGACAGAGTAATTCCATCACCTCGCCAGATCCTAGCTCTCTTCCCTGCCTGGTGGGGCTGGAAATCCATGGCCAAGACTCCTCACAGGATGCTTCCCCAAATAACGTCCTGACAGTGGACATAAGGGCACTCTAAGACGACTAGAGTCATGCACAGATATCGGGAATTATCATCACTCCTGAGGCCATAATCATACCCATCAACTCCGAGTGGTGAAATTTACTGGGGGACACACACACTTTTCTCTCCTCCTGTATGTCTGTTTAGATCACAGAATTCACATCTGCTACACACACATTGAAATGTACAATGTTTTCTCCGTAACTGGATCCACTGTTTCTTGTAGCTTTCTGAATCAATTGATTGAGGGAACCAAGTGTCTATATGCAGCTGATGCACCTATAATTTCCCCAGAACACGAATACATGTGAAAACCAAGCCAAAAGAAAAAGAAAAGGGAGGCAAAAATAATACACATCTTTGATGCCTTATTTTTCACTAAGCCCACCCTGATTTCCTTTGGGCCGTGGACCAGGGCTTCCCTGAGCACGCATTCTAATCTCCGCATTGTGACACCCGATGTTCTCCATGGCTCAATTCCTGTCAGTCTCTCTGGCTGTCTCTCAGTGTCCCACCCCATCCCACTTCCCCCAACCCAGGCCTCACTGACTTCTTCATTCTCAGCCAACGTTACCTGAAATTGCTGAAAGAGCCGTGCTGTCTCAGGCCTCCACACCATTGCCCACACGGGCTCATCTCTCCCTCTGGGACTCTCCTATCGCCGTCTGTTAATAAATCTCGTCCTTTAAACAACTGCTGCACTCCTTGACCTAGGAAGCCATATCTTAACATTCCAAAGTAGGCGATGTGCTCCACGCCCCTTGTACTCACCCCATCAAAGCCCCATCCACTGAATTCCAGGTGTCAGTTCAGTTGCCTGGGTCCCTCACTGTTGCAGGAAGGGATTGTGCTCTCTGTCTTGTTTTACAGGTACTTGGTACATGATAGAACTCAGTAAATACCTATTGCAGAGGAAAAGGAAGGAAAGAAGGAAGGGAGGAAAGAAAGAGGGAGGGAGGGAGGAAGTTAGTTCAAGGTGGAATCAGAGCATTTTGGCTTTGTTAAGATGACACTGAATATTTTGGTAGGAGAAGAAACAAAATTGTTCTTTGTTTCTGTGGGGAAGGACGCACGTCCATATATGGGTGTGTATACACGCATACATGTATGTATACACGTATCCGCAGAAATGTGTATACATATACATATATTTATATGCATATACGTGTGTGTATATGCATCTGTATGTCTGCAAGTGTGTCTGCATGCACGCGTGCATATACACATGCATGGATGTGTGCAAGCATGCCTACACACCTATTCTAGTCTTCCTGGATCAGCCAGCAGCATAGCTATGCAACCCACGTATGCAAAATGAAATTAAGATGATCAGAACTTAAGGGGACAGATAAGGACTTTGAGCCAATTTTCAGCAAATGGTTATCGATGTTTACCTTTGAAGCCACGTGCACAGCATGTGCAGCTGGAGATGCTGTGTGGGCCACCTGCTACCTCGTACTTCTTCAATCATGCTTGATTACCAAGATGACGGAGAAAATTACCAGATAGCCCAGGCTGCTCTGTATTTTATCATTTAGTCTGTGTTTGGGCAAAGGAGTTCAAACCACGCATGTCAGCAGTATATACGACGGCCTGGGGCTCTGGCCACCTGCCGCAGCAGATCCCTTGCTTGGTTTCCATGTGCTCTGTAGCATGACAGAAAGCAAATCCAACTGGCCACAGTAGGTGACAGGAGCTGAAGCTCAGTCCTTCCTGAAACCGACCTGTGGCCTCGCTGATGCTGAGAATGTCCTGAATAAATTTTCCAGTTCCCTTGTCCTGTGTAAATAAATTTTTTAAAAAAAGAAACAATCAGCAGAAGTGAAATAGAAACATTTTACGAAGACCAGCATAATTATCGTCCCTTTCCTTTGGATGGTACGTCACAGTTTGTTCATCGTTTCGTATCTATCATTTTGTCTGTTCTCTAGAATAATAGAGGAAAGAAGACAGAATGTGATTTTTTAAAAAACGGAGATAATGCAAATAGAGAAGTGAAGTTAATTTCCCGTAAGTGCTCATGATAAGCCTTGAAAAGTCATGTTTATTTTGTATCACATATTTATTTATCCTGAAACAAAAGTTCAAAATAGTAGCAGAACAATGGGCTTAGAGGTAGAAGGGCTTTGAGTTTGTCCACATACATCTACTGGATTTGGGCGAGTCATTTGCTTTCTCTGGGACTGATATTCTCATCACTAGAAAGGAAACATCGGCCTTTTGCATGTCCAAGGAGATGGTATGTATGAAAGGACGTTATGAGTTATGAAGGACGGACTCCTACAGGGGGGTGACCACCAGTGTGGTGGGTCCTTATCATCTGCACTGATTGCTGGTCTTCAGAGGCCCATCTGACAGAGTCTGAAGCCCGAATCTGAATTTATGGTATCACTAGAATACATCTGCTCCTAACATCCCTTTGCAAACAGATTACGTATTCATAAATCACAAACTGGTTTCATCTTTCATTGTAACTTATCATCTCTTGGTTAAAATATCTTCTGCTGCTTTGATTATGGATAGCAACACAAAGTTTTAATGAGAGATGTGTACTTTCATTAAAAATAAGTCAAATGAAATTGAAAACTTTTGTTTACTTGGGAATCAAAATGCCTAAAATCAAGTCATGCTATTGTATACAGAACAATGGAATGACTGGCTCTGATAAAAGAGCTGTCACCTGAACCCTCTGTAGGAGCATTTTTCAGTTTACATGAAGATTGTGTTCTAGAAGTTCACGTATAAGTTTATACTTATTGAAATTTATAATTCAAGTCCCACAGAAAAACATGTTATCTGTGTCAGTCAGCCCACCAACGCCTATTGAATCACAGTGTGGGCAAAATGTAAGAGGAATAATTCTGCTATGTTTTGGATTAAAAGGAATCTCGTGGACTAGCACGGTTTTAATCTATTCACCGTTCTTGTGGGAAAATTTACTCATGAATGAGAACTCAGGATGCTGTGAGTACACATTCTCATTTTCAGAACAGTTGCAAAAGACACCCCCCCTGCCAATGAGAAGAGTCCCCTGGGGAAGGGGACTCCCTCTGCAGCTGTGCTGGGCACCTGGCACAGGATGAGAAGGGACCTTCCTCCATGCGTCTGCCATGGCGTCTCAAAGGAGAAGAAGAAAATGTTCTACCCACGCTTTGGGACTCAGCACAGGATGTTCTTATATATAGAACATTCATAATTTAGGTGTTTATAGGTCAGGGAGTGACTATGATGCATTTCCTAAGTTTTATTCCCTGCTATAGACATGTAAGACAGGCAGTCCTTAAGTATAAGATCTAAAAACCAGTAATCACCTGGCCCATGGTTAACCTCGTTACTATGACAGCTCGATTGGCCTTTTCAAGCTTAACATTCACATCCTCAAATGAAAGAAAACAATATGAGAAATTAACATCTTCAGTAACCGAGGCAGACCTGATATTAAAGGATATTTATTCAGGAAAAAAAAATCTTCATCGTTCATGCTTTCACAATGTACCAACTGCTTAATTTAGCTTTGATCTGACCCCATCTGTATTTTTCCAGCATAATTTTTGCTACTGGTATGGATATGACCCTGGGCTGGACCTGAACTGTCACTAGAGAAAATAAGATCAGACCTGGCCCACATGGCAGATGTCAAGTGGAAACAATCGGAGGCAGAAGTGAGACTAAATAACTTGGAATTGAAGGCTTGGTTTATACTAGAGCTTAAGAAAATAATTAATACTCCCAAGGTTAGGCCAGTCGGAAAACAGATGGAATTGAGCCCGTCAGCATAGACAAGGGTGCCCAAGAATAGCTGAATCTGAATGGGCTCGTGGGTACCTGGGCAGATGAGCTGCCCTATTTATTGTCCATGGCTTGGCAAGCAGGAAACCCAGCATCCTGAGAAGGGGCCAGGAAGTCATTATACACCAGAGGTTGGAATTACCCAGAGGTTAGAATTACTCCACCTGCAGAGATTCTGATTCAGTTGATTTATGGCAGGCCCAGGAACCTGTGGGTCACACTTTGGAAAACACTGTGCTAGGGAATACTATTCGATTTCACCCCGAAACAAGTAGGTCATCTGTGACACTGGTAAGTGAGTAAATTAAGATAAAGAGGAGGTGAAGTCAAAGTGTGTACGGATGCCCAGTATCAATCAGCAGGTTCACATGAAGCTTGACAGAAGCCATGGGTGAAGCCAGCAGATGAAGAATAAACACTTGGGCTTTGGTCCCAAGACAGCTTAATCAAGAGGGACTTGGTGGATATTTGGATGTGATAACTCTGCTGCCCGTTTCCCATCCAAGTCTGAAGAGCCCTGACAGGTTTTCAGGTGGATGGTTACGTAGAGGACAGGACCTTCTTTGAGAGAAGGCTGCAGGGAGGCACCTGTTGTGGAGGGCTGGACAGAACATAGATGGTCAGGAAGAGGTAGCAAGGGAAGGGAAAGCCAGCGGGTTAAAAAGGAACAGCAGCACCACTGTCCAGGGGATGCACAAGTTCTCCTAAGTACTGTCTTCCTTAGACAAGCCAGCCCTGGAGAAAGATCTACCCAATCAGCTGGATTTGGTTCTACCAGGCTTGGTTCACACCCTGAGGGCCCCTGGGATGGTTGAGGGCAAGATGTGGAACAGTGGGAAGGCAGGACCCTGAAAGGTATGTTTGATGGACATTGAGCTGGTAGGAACACGTGGACTTGCTGGTTTCTGCGGGGATTAAAGCTGACAGAGTGGGAAGGAAGCACAGTGCAGGGTTTTAAGAGGCATCTCCTGCAGCTGAACGGAGTTTACATCTTGGTGTTAGCGCTTTATGGCTTCAGAAACCGTGGGCAAAGTATTTGAATTTCAACTATTTTATCAGTAAAATGTAGATAATTACAGTTTCTACCTCTTGAGTTCTTGTGAGGATTAAATGTGATAACAAGGTAAAGTGACTAGAAATCACAGGGTAGATGCTACCCATGAGGGACGTTGCTATATGAAGAAGGTTTCTGTCTTCTTGGCCTTTTCCTGTCAATCAACCCTCCTTCTTTTCATGTGCTCCCTGACCACTGGCTCATTCCTCTTAGCATATACAAACGCGGCAATTTGCTCCACGTTTTAACACTCCAACTCAATCTGGCTTTAAAATGAGGCTGCTTGAAGGATTCAACTATACTCTGTCACTTCCTCACCAACCGTTCACTTCTGCCTCCACCCATCCCCCTTCAGCTGCTCTTGCCAGCGTCCCTGATGAGATGATGGCCAAATCTGCAGGTGCCTCTCAGAAGGTTGTGTCTAGGGCTCCTGGCCACCCCTGGCGCTCACCCACTGCTTTCTTCTTGGGCCTCCCTCCCTCCTTGCTGGCCATTCTCCCAGGCTCAACCGTCTCTCCATTTCATGAGCTATCGTCATACCTTCTCAATGTCCCGAAGCTCTCCCTCCACGGGACCACACTTCCATTGCTTGCCCTGGCTGTCCTCACTTCTCAGCAACCTTTGTCCCTATTGCAGTCATTTCCCCAGTGTTTTATTGCAGCCTTCTTAACCTCAGAACGTAAAATCTTCCAGTGACTGAAGTCTCCCTACCTTCCCCCAAGTCCCACACACCCCGCAAAGCTTAGTACATCCACCAGACCACAAGTAAGATTTTATTTCTACAGTGTAAGTGTCATGTTTCCTGTTCCACTCCACCCAGAGTCTCCAGAAATTAAAAGACCAGTAAGGCTGGAGCATTGCGAGAAAGGACAGTGATCTGAGATGGTGTCGGAGGGGTTACCAGCCGTCAGACCACGGAAGGCCCGAAGCCATGTACATTTCAGTAAGCGGCTTCATCAGTGACATGGCTGTGCAGGCCATAAAGCTAGGAGACATCTGTGATGAAATGCTGGCCACCATGTTGCACGGCAATGTTGTCAGAAGACAGAGCAGTGCTACCTCCAAAGTATACCCAGTTCTTGTTTCCCCTGCCACCATCCCAAGTCCCAGCCACCATGACTTCCTTCCTGAACAACTGCCGTATGCTTGGTTTTCTTGCTTCCCTTCTTGTCTGCCTGCAGCCCACTCTCTACCTAGCAGCCAGGGCTCTGTCACGTCACCTCACTGCTCACGGCCTTTAAATGCCTTCCTAGGGCATCTTCCATGAACCTGCAGCCCTTTAGCCCTGGACTTCGGGCCTTCCATGGTCTGGCGCCTGGTAACCCCTCCCACATCATCCTGGATCACTGTGCCCTCTCGCTATGCTCCAGGCTTACTGGTCTGTTAATTTCCGGAGTAGTGCCGGTTCCTCGCCTACCTCAGGGCATAACATTACCTGAATATCCTGGCATATCCTTCTGCCTGGAACATTCGCCCGGCTCTGTGTGTGACTGCCTCAGCTTTCAGGCCTTTCCTTCCATAACAGCTCCTTGGAGTGGTCTTCTCTGAACGCCCCGCCCAGAGTCCATTCCCCTGGCCCACAATTCTCAACATGCCCCTTATTCCCTCGGTAGCGTTAATAACAATTTGTACCTATTTTATCCATTAAAATTGTTTTCCTTTCAATGTCCGCCCTCCCATACCTCCTTTAGAATCTAAGTTCCGTGAGGATTAGGGACCCTTTCCATTTGGCTCCTGCCTATATCCTCAATGCCTAGCATCATACCCCGTATACAGGTAGGTTCCTTAAATACTTGTTAAATGACCAGAGGAATTAAACGGATTACAAACTTCAGTGATCTCCGGAGATTACACAGCACAGATCAAAGGCCTCGGCACGTGAGGCCCCTGCCCACCCATCCACGCCCTTCTCCTGACGTCTCTCTCCATTACTAGAGGCAGCCTCTCTCAGGATGGTTCTTCTACCTGGAAGACTTTGCCCTGTGCTTGTCCTGCTAGAGAACTCAGGCATCATCTCCTCTACCATTTCAGCTACCTCCCAGCCCGCCCCAAAGACGTCAGCTCACACCTTCCACTATGCATGGCTCCCTGTTTGGAACTATTTGTCTCTTACCAACCCTGCTCTCCTTTGGACTGTGTGGGCCTCAGGGACATATTATCTGTCACTGTATTGCCACAATCTAGCACCTTATGTAGCACATAATTGGCGCTCAGAAAAAAACTGTCAAATGAATAAATGAATGAATAAATAAATATCCCTCTTGGAAGGTTCTTAGAACAACTGCATTAGACTACTCATTTATTAGTCTTATTGAAGTTGATCATTTTAGACTAGAAATTCAATATGGCATATAGGGTGAATTAGCATGATGTAGGTCGTGGTACTAAAATGATACGTTATAGCATAATTATACCTGGTGTCAGATAATTAGATGTGATAAGTGACTAAAAGGTTTTAGGTACATTTTCACTAATGGTTGATTCTTGGTAATCCTGGACATATTTTTTTTTTTTTTTTTTGCGGTACGCGGGCCTCTCACCATTGTGGCCTCTCCCGTTGCCGAGCACAGGCTCCGGACGCGCAGGCTCAGCGGCCACGGCTCACGGGCCCAGCTGTTCTGCGGCACGTGGGATCCTCCCGGACCAGGGCACGAACCCGTGTCCCCTGCATCGGCAGGCGGACTGTCAACCACTGCGCCACCAGGGAAGCCCAATCCTGGACATTTTTGATATTGCCAATTGACGTGTAGCTTGGTGACGATCCATTTTAGTTGTGAGAGCCTCATATCCGCGGCACGTTGTTTTTCTCACTGATGGTACAGCAAATGCTATTTTATAGATTCATTACACTGGGCAGCATCAGTCAAAGGTAAGTGGAGGATAATCTCCAAGGAATTCCACAGTCCCAGCAAGACAAACGTGTACAAGCGGCTTCATTTGTTTCAGCCTAGAGAACATTAGTTTTCAAATAATTTTGACCTTAATCTTTCCCTCGCTGTGTCCTGTATCAGTCCCGTAAAACAATAACAAATATAAACCACCTTTTTGTGCTTTGCAAGGTTGAAACTCTGTGCATCCTCTGTGGACATGGCGGGAAACCTCAAAGACTGAGAAATGACTGTCTTAAGCGGGAGGTGGATCCAGTTGACATAGGATGCGAACAGGCCTGTGTAGAGCCTATAATTCATCAACAACTTCTGAACAGAAATATTCAGATTGCATTGCATTTGAAGAGCCATAGAAGGTGTTTTGGGAATCATAAGACCATACTGTCCCTACCCTTCAATTTTTTGTTGCCACTTAGAAATTACCTAGCACTCTTGTGTTCTTCAGGTGAGCAGAATCCAATCTAAAGGGTTCAGAAGACTTAATGAAGAAGGGACCGTCCACAAAGGTAAAGAAAGGCAGGGTAAAAGCAACCTATAAGAGATGTCGAGGCACCCAGGGATTATCAACAGTGGGAAGCCATTATCACCTTCAGGTCTGAAGGGGAGAAGCGAGGGACAGTGTTGCTGGGGCCACGGAGGAGGGGCCCACGACAGCAGCTGGTACCATGGCGGGTCACAGTCACTTCCAGAAATGCAACTGAAAACAAAGCAGGAAGATACCTCCTCCTGGGTGTCCATAGAGGATTAATTCCAGGGCACAGAAAGGTGAGGATGGTGGGGAGAGAAAAGCAGAAGAAGTAGCTAAATTCTACGATTCTAATTACCATGATCCCTCCCCACATACTTTCTTCTGAACCTTACGCATTTCCAAGATATTCTTTGCCACCATATGGTTCCAAAGCTCCATCTTTGAAAACCAGAAGCCTAGAAACTTGCTGTTTAAATTGAATGTCTCTCTAATGGGCCTTTTGTGATCTTTTTTATTCAGGTTGTTTACACAGACCAAGGGTCACCAATTACTTTGCCCCTAGAGCTAGATTGTGGAATGCCAGGAAATTGCTTTCAGTGATACTGCAAATTAAAAAGCAGAGTCACAGAACCTCAAAAGGCATTGATTATCCAGCCTGCTACTTGACTGGGGAGGTCAGATACCTCCCGTATTAACTCTCCCATCTGTAAGCTTGGCGAGAGGTTTTTCTCTAGCTTAAGTAACAAATATACTTTATTTCTCATGTAGATAAATTGTCTTGATATCATGCTTCTACTTTTATTTAAAAAAATGACTGTTCTTTGCATGCACAATCATTCTGCCTTGTACCCTACACTTTTACTGAATCAGAACAAACTGAAGAATGAATTCATAACCTCTGCAATAGATTCGTGTTTTTATAAGTGAAATTATCCATTACCCATCCCTGGTTAAAACATGAATTCTGGTATTCCTAGCTCTTGAGTTTCTATGTTTATTCCATTAGTGTGTCAAGCTCAGCTTTATGTTTATTCATTTTCCCAAAATAGTCTTGATAATCTCTTGAAAGTTTGCTGCTACGGTGGTTTCTTTTCCTTTGCCCTAGAGATAGTTTTTCATATGTTTAGGCAATTTTTTTCGTTTTGTTTTGTTTAGCCATTTTTTCTCCAGCCCGTTGTGCTCATTCTCTCTGCTTTCTCATACTCAACTCTCTTGATAAAAATCACATGAACGATATGTTTGCGTTCTTTGATCTACAAATGCACTACTACTTTATTTGAAGTATTTATAATTCCCCTAATTTTGATTTCAGTAATGTAATGTTTCTCTAGAGAATAATATTAATGGGTCTTTGGATTATATTGAGATCCAATTAAATTAGTTAAGTTTTTTTTTTAACTCCTTAAACATTTGCCTGACTTTTTATCCTTAATTCTTCTTTCTCTCTTTTTTTCCACTGTGGTTATGTATTGAGCCTCTACTTCTATCCTGGATACAACTGATAAACAAACACAGAGCCTGCTGTCAGGAAAACTTAGTGCAAACAAGACTCCCAGGATTGGGTCTCCCGCCCAGCCCTGTCCACGCAACTTCAGACTCTCCTTCATCTGCCTCCTCTCGAATGTCTAATGGGTATCTCACATTGAGCGTGTCTCTAACCAAACCCTTCACTTCCCTTGCCTCACCTGCTTCTCCCACAGTCTTCCGTTCCTCAGTAAAAGGCAACTGCATCCTTCCAGGTGCTCGGGCCCAAATCCCTGGAGCCATCCCAGGCTTCTCTTTTTCTACCACATTCCACAACAGTCCTTCAGAAAGACCCATTGGTTTTATCTTCAAAGCATATGCAGACCCTCCACCCTGATCCAAGCCATCACTGTCTCTCACCTACTGCAGTCAGCAATAGCTTCCTAATCAACCTCACTGCTCCCACCACTGCCCCAGTCATCTGCCCTCAATGCAGGACTCAGGTCACATCACTCCTCTGCTCAAAAACCTTCCAGTGGCTTCCCTTTTGACTCAGAGTAAAAGCAAAAGACCTTACAAATTGCTTGCATAAGATCCAACATGATTTGCCCTTGCTACCTCTCGGGTTTGTCGACCTCCCCTTTCCCCTTTGCTCATGCGTACTGGTCCTACTGGTCTCCCTGCTATTCCCGGAACAACATGCCGGGCCTCCTTCTGATTCAGGCCTTTGTACGCACTGGTCTCCCTTCCTAGAATACTTGTCCTCCAGAGCTCCAACAGCTGGCTTCCTTACCTCTTCCACATCTCTACTCAAGTGGCACCTTGTCAGAAAACCCTTCCCTTCCCTTCCTATTGAAAAGAGCAACCTCTCTGCTTGACAATTCTAATTGATCTTATTTTTCTCTGTAGCAACTACTGCCTCCTCACATATATTATATCCACTCTCTAATCTGATGTCTCCCCACTAGAATATAAGCTCCATGGGGGCAAGGTGTTTGCGTATTATGCTGCATCCTAGCATGAAGATCAGTGCCTGCCCCATATAGATTCTTAAGAAATAGGAGTTGGCTGAACACATAAGCATGGGCATGGATGACCACTGCTGAATGCAGAATGTGTAACTGCTATCCAAGACTCACGAGACGAGAGCTGTGCATGTGGAGATGAGAGGTGACTTCTGATGGGAAAGACCAAAGAAGGCTCACGCCTGAGGAAGCTCTGATCCACATTCGGATAGGATGGTTAAATCGGTTAACAGCTCAGGCTTCCTATCAGACACACCTGGATTCCAACTCCGACCTTGCCGCTTACGGCTCTGGTGACCTTTGGCAAATCTCTTCACCTTTCTCACCCTGCATTTTCTTAACTGGAAATGAGTTATAAGGCCTGTTTCCTAGAGTAAGGGGTGAATACAGGTCATGTTTCACAGGCTCGAAAAGCATATCTCCGCACGCGGTCACTCTTAGAGAAGCAAAAACTGGAGAAAGCATTCTAGGTATAGAGACCTGGAAAGGAGCCATAAGAGGTGGCGAAGCACAGGCTGTGGCTGGCGAAAAGCAGGATGGTCTGATCTTTCTGAACATGAGGGCCACGCACGGGGAACGTGAGATAAAGAGGAAGAGGTGATGGTTGTAGCAGACGTTTGAGGATCTTATATGGCAGCCATACCTGTGAACTTTATCTGAAGTCACCAAGGAATCGTCGAAGACATTGCATCGGGGCACAGCTGGAATGAGATGATCCGAACAAACCCATTCTAATCGGTGTGAAGGAAGGATTGAGGTATCCGCGTGCGAGTTGCCTCCGCAGCACGGAATTTAGAACGAGATAAACCTGGCCCCCAGACCTCGCTCTGCAACATTCTAGCAAGTTAATCTCTGAGACCTCAGTCTCTTTGCCTCCTTCCTGCAGGCAGTAAATGGTGCATATATCGCACAGCTGATACGAAGCTTCAATGAGTTGATGCACATAAAAAGCTTAGACTCTTCTGATATATGGGAAACACCTTGCTAGCTATTTATGGAGCCTTACTGGGTAGGGACTTTGGGAGAGAAAGATGAGGACAGATTCTAAAGACATTTTGCGGATCGATGCAAAAGGACTCAGATCTTGCAACTGCTTAGAAAAGAAGAGGATTCTGATGTTTTGCTCTTATGTGTCTGCATCAGCCAGTTGTTCTTAATTGCAAGTAAGAGAATCTCCTCTAATTGGATTAAGTGTTTAATCCTGCCTACCTAGCTTGTAAAATCTTCAGAATATACAAAGAAATAGGATTGGAGACTCTAACAGGAACAGTGCACAGAGCATACCACGAAGTCCCTACCATTGCCATGGGGAGCAGACACCACAATTCCCGCCTCAGAACTGGGCAACAGAAACCAGAACCTCTACCCTTGCTGTCCTGGAAAGCCAAAAGCATCCAACCGCCACTCTTGCCAGAAAGCAAGTTCCAAATGATACCTACTCTGTCCCATTAGTCTCCTTCAAGTGGAAGTCTTGCCTGGCTACAACTGATGGGTATAGATTATGTCAGACACCTTACTGGACCTGCAAGGAAGGTGCGGAAAGAGAGTTTCCTAGGATGAGACTAACCACGTGCGAAATTCCCCAGACATAGGAGATGTTTTTAAAAGATACTTGGAGGCCACAAATCATGACAAATGTCAATTTCTGCTGTTAACAGAAATTAGGAAGTCAGGAGAAAGAGTGTATTTGCTCGGGGAAAGGAGGTGCTGAAAAATTGAGTTTGGGGTTGAGATTTCACTGGAGTATTTGTCGGAATACATCTAGCAGACATGGGATGTGGATTTGGAATTCAGAATGGCATTATGGGGAATATAATCCCAAAGTGGAGATTGCTAAAGCAATGCAAGTTCATGAAATTGCTAAACTCTTAATGGGTGGTTTCTGGACACTTCTCCATGATTTTGTTTCTTTAATTCTGAGAATTTATTTATAGCTGATAAAGTGAAAATAAACAGTGAAGCTCAAAAATCTACATTGTTGGATTTCATCAACTGACAAAGTTATCTTCCTGTAAGTTCTCTAATGGGCAAATAATTATTTAATTCAACAATTATTTAATGAATTGTTCAAGTTTTTATTAGGATTATTTATGTTTGAATATATAATTAAGTATATAATGTAATCTAGGATTATTATTTACAATTCATTTAGTTATTAAATCAACTATTTTGTTATTTTATTAAATTAACTAATTATTATTACATAATAATTATTAGAATTATTCATTATTTAAAATTATTTAAGTTTTGATCTTTTAGTCTTAATGAACAGAATATTGATTAATAAATATCTTGGTGAATGAAGAAATATGAGTTACACTTTTATATGCAATATTCATACGGTTTTTGCCAATTTGGGGGACTTTCCATGAATTCTGGAGGATATTTTTTCTTTCAAGCACTGAATGAATTTTAGTTTCTGAATTGTTTTTCTACCTCATATGGTTAGTGAATCAGTCGAGGTTTGATCAAGAAGCAGAATCGCTACGCATGGTAAGACATAAGGGATTTGTTATAGGAGTTAGACCTGTCCGCAAGCGTGGGAGCTGGTGGTGCAGTCCCTAGGAGTTAGACCTGTCTGCAAGCGTGGGAGCTGGTGGTGCAGTCCCTAGGAGTTAGACCTGTCCGCAAGCGTGGGAGCTGGTGGTGCAGTTCCTAGGAGTTAGACCTGTCCGCAAGCGTGGGAGCTGGTGGTGCAGTCCCTAGGAGTTAGACCTGTCCGCAAGCGTGGGAGCTGGTGGTGCAGTTCCTAGGAGTTAGACCTGTCCGCAAGCGTGGGAGCTGGTGGTGCAGTCCCTAGGAGTTAGACCTGTCCGCAAGCGTGGGCGCTGGTGGTGCAGTCCCTAGGAGTTAGACCTGTCCTCAAGCGTGGGAGCTGGTGGTGCAGTCCCTTACTGCTGTTGGCTCTGCACCCCATGTCAAGCCAAAAACACGGAGCCTTTGGATCAGCCAGATCGGCAAGTGGGGAAGAAAGCTGGATGTGGCCGAGAGCAGGGAGCTGACACTGATGGACTGCAGCCCTATGAAGTCAACCGTAACCTTTGAGACCAGCTGGGGCCTGCACCTGTGTCTCAACCCCTGCGACCCCGATGCCGTGGCAGGAGAAGTGGGTGTCTCAGCGCAGAGGTGCACGTACACCTGCTCCATGCCTCGGAAAAGGAGAAGGAGCAGATCTCGCGGGAGCTGGAGGTGCGGTGAGTCTGGATGCTGTGCTACACCAGCCCCGCCTCCGGCTAGCGGGTCAGCAGTGATGTGCAAGGTCTCCCGCGGGGCCTGGAGCCTGGCCCTGACCTTCAGAGGGTAGGGAATATGGCTGCAGCTGCACTTCCCCTTCTCACTTCAAATGTCTCCGGTGACCAGCGCTAACCCAGAACCGTACAAGCAAAGGAATCTGGGAAAACACAGTTCCGGCTGAGCCAAGCTGACCCACCACAGTTGTAAGAATTTCTACTCAAAACATTTGCGTTTTGTATGTTATCTCTCTGTATAGAATGTTAATAGGCATTGGACAACAACAAAAAAGTCCTCTTGGATTGCATTGTTTTATGATTTTGACTGTAAAGAGTTTTAAATAAATTTTCGTCAGATCTCCTTAAAATTTGCAAGTTACTTATCCCTCAAACATGACTTGTATTTGAGTATCTTGTTTAATATTCTAGCACCTGCAGACAGCACTTAAAGATGAATGAAGCAGTTGTGGAGGGTTTTAAATTAAGTAGACATATTGAATCACTGTATGCTAGAGAAGCACTTTTCTCTGCCCTCTGTTCCTAGAGACAAGTTCCAGATGCATTAGGGAGGTGGGTTCCTTCCAGAACCTAGGCTGCCCAGCCTTCCGCCCTTCCGTCCTGCAGTACTAGATGCCCGTACTTGTTTCATTTAAACTCTACCTTTGTTTATGGAAGTTCATTATTCTTCATCCACCCTAGCCCTTTCCCCCTACTTTTGACCTCAGACTCTCTTCTCTCTCTGAAATTATTTCCTCTCTCTTTCTCATTAAGCTAATAGACTAGAAAGAGAGAGAGAAAAAAAAAGAAAGTTCTTTGAAAACCTCTTCTTCCTTGAAGCCCGAGTGATGAGCTTTTAATGATCTATCGCTTTCTTCTTGGTAAAGCAAGGCTGGGGGCGGTCAGAGTCATCTGCCCATTAGAAGAAAAGTGAAACTTCAAAGACCATCTTATCTTTAGAAACACATAAGCCCTCCTGTCTGAGTCTCACCCGAGTTTGCAATTATTTCTTTTTTTCCCATATTACGTAACAAAGCAGTCGTACTTATAATGTTGTAATTAACCTGCTTGCCTATGTTTTGGGTTCTGTGAAGAATAATAGTTTCATTTTACATATTATTAAAAGACTACTTTTAGACATATGTCTTGCTAGATATATAGGTAGGCACATTGATTGACGGATGCATAAATGGATGGGTAGATAGATAAATATACTGATTGTCAGAGGGGAAGAGGCTATTTGAAGGTATTTACCTATTATTCCTTTTTAACACCAATGACTCCACTTTTCAAGTTTAGAAAGACAGTCCACGAAGGAAACCATATTTATGAAATAAAATCCTTTTGGAATATATATATGTAAAATAACCTTCAGAAAGTTCTAGAATTTGAGAATTCCAAATTATGTCACTGATAGTTCAAATTCCTCTTTCATATATAAGAAACTGAGGTCCTAAGAGTATAAGTAGTAAACTTAAACATGGAGCCCAAACTTGAGAACTAGATTTTCTAAATCCTGTTGCTTTCTGCTATGCCACTTGGAGAAATACGTGGCCTCAGCAACTTGCATGTAAAGTAGCCTCATTTGCTCAAACACATTTAAGTGTCAATGCTGGAATACGAATGATGCCATTAGGGGTTTGGTAGATTTATTCCTTCATCTGTACCAAATCTTGTCATACCTATAAGATTATGGCCTTGTAGTTAAACTACAGCTTGAGACTGGGTATTTGTTGTTTTTAATGAATTATTGTTAATACTTTTAGGTGTGATAATAGTATTGTGGTTATAGTTTTTAAAAGTCCTCTTTTAGAAATACATAATGAGATGTTTATTGATGAAATGATCTGGGTGTCTTGGACTTGCTTCAAAGCAAAATAGTGTTGGGGGAAAAATAGATGAAACGAGACTAGCCTTATTTGGTAATTATCGAAACTGGGTGATGCATACCTAGGAGCTCATTATACTATCCCTTCTACTTCTGTTCATGTTTGAATGTTTTCACAACAAAAAGTTAACTTAGAAAAAAAAAGCACTGTCACTGGAGCATTGAGGTGATGAGCATAGGCTCTGGAGGGGAGCCAAATGAGGGAGATTTCAATTCCAGATCTGCCACTTACTACCTCTCCATTTATAGAATGCATGTCAAGTAGCTTCCTCATAGGGTTATGAAAATTAAATGAGATAATACATATAAAACCCTTAAAACAACCCCAGCACATCTGTAATCCCTCAAATTTTACCTAGTATACTATTGCTGTGATTGTTGTTATTTGAAAAGCTGCCTTATCTCCATGGCTTTCTGTTCCTCCACACCTACTGCAATGGTTAAAAAAGAAATGTGACATGAATAAAAGATGTGAATACTATTATCCTAGGTTCTGAGATAGAGAGAGTTACTCACCGGAGAGAAAGAGTTACTCACTGAAGTTTTCAGATGACGAGTGGCAGAGAAGTCGAAAGGTTCAATTGCTGACTGCAGAAAGGAAAAGAAAAGAAATGTTCTTGATTATAAAGATGAATCTTTACCAAAGTCCGAGCAATCTTATATCTTACACTCAGCTGAGAAGTGGGCAGCACAGGTGGCCTTGGCCTGGGGCTGGATGTGTGGTCTGTTGCGGCCGGCAGATTCCATTCATTGCCAAAGGAATTGCTCGGTGCAGACTCCCTTTGGCTTCTCTTCTCCTTCTGTGCTTGTGTTTCTGCCTCACTTCGTCCACCACTGATTTTCTTGTCTTTTTTTTATGGAGAAGTGACATGCTTAGAGTGATGGGTAGACCAGAAGGATTTGTCTGCCAGGGCTGTTCTGGAGATGGGAAAGCTCTAGGAAAGGATGCCTTTAACCAGAGTCAAGGAAGCCGTACCTTTTTCATAATATAGACCACTTTCCATAAGAAGGTCAAGACCTATTGCTTTGCAGACGACTTTGGTGGGGGATTGGGGTGGCAGGGTCATCATCAGGACTTAGCCAGTGCCCATTTGAAACACTGCTAAGTGCAGGGATGTGGAAACAAAAACCTGGTATGTTTTCATTGTTAAGGGTAGAGGTCCTTGTTAATTCACATATACATTGTTCAATGCAAAACAGTTCAGTAATTCTATGATAGAAGCCAAAGTCTTTAGAATATCATAGGGGTCTCTACACTGGAGCACC
The DNA here is from genome assembly GCF_937001465.1 of Orcinus orca. NCBI lineage: Eukaryota > Metazoa > Chordata > Mammalia > Artiodactyla > Delphinidae > Orcinus > Orcinus orca. The sequence goes on along the minus strand of NC_064576.1, from coordinate 12,853,799 downwards.
ACTGGCCGTCACCCCCCAACCCCACATTGTAACTGGCCTAATCTCTTCTCGACAGCTTCCATTGCCAGCCCAATGTGCTCCAGGTAAGCACACCCCTACTTCAAGCTGTTTGTGCTTGTTTTTCCTCCACCTTGAAAACTGACCTCTTAGGGGTCACTATGGCTTGTTTCCTTAGTGTCTAATCAAATACAGCCTGCTTGGGGTGGCCTCCGCTGACAACCTGTCAATGCAGTAAACCACCACCTGAATCTGCATTCATTACCCCTTTTCTGTGCTTTACTGTTCTACGTAACATTTAGCATCTTTTAACACATTATGTAATTTACTTACTTATTTAGAAAATGATGGCTCTCCTCCCACCCTACGAAGGCGTGTATATATTTGTGTCTGCTTTCTTTTACGGATCGCCAGTGCCTCGAACACTGCCTGGCACGTAGTCATTGTTTAATTGAATGAATAAATAAGGGAAAGAAATGCTGAAAAAACTGTAGAACTTGTCATCACAAGGTGTTGCTCATTCATTTTTCACTGGCAAAGACCAGTTCCCTCTTCTGCCTGCCTACGTCTGTCTTCTGAGTCTCAGCTACCTGCCTGAGGATCTCATTTACCCCAGACAGTCACAGCAGTGACGGATGTCCCCTTTCTAAGAGAACTGCCATGTCACCACCTCCTACAGCCCACAACATGAAATCATCTGACTTCAGTAAGTCCTACTTTTCCACATGTGGAGTAGAGGCTGCAGTGAGTTACAGGGTCTCAGAGCTTAAGCAGAGAGTTTTAAGATCTATGCTTGGATTTAATGCCTTGACCAGTTATTAAATATCTTAGGAAAAGGCTTATCTGAAATAATAAAACATCCATTTAAAACATTTTTCAAAAACATTCAAAAGAAGGCAATTTTGGTAATTCCTTGGTGGTCCAGTGGTTAGAACTCCTCGCTTTTACTGCCAAAGGCGTGGGTTCAATCCCTGGTCGGGGAACTAAGATCCCACAAGTTACACAGCGCAGCCAAAAAAAAAAAAAAAAAATCAAAAGAATACAAGTTTGTTATTCTAAGTACATAGAAGCAACTCAAACTGTTAACAAAGTATTATCAACATGAGGAGTTCCTAGCTTTGTTTCTTTGAACAAGTAAAGTACATTTATTATGGAAGCATTTATCTGCATAAACTGTTTAAATATACTGTTTAAGGAAGAAAAAAACTTTCTTAAGAATGTTGAAAAAACTTTTAAAATTATGTAGCAGTTGAATGATGTATCGACTTATTTAGGAAATCTCTTCTTCGAAGGAGGAGGAAGGGGACTGCAGCTCCACCAACGTCAGCCTGCTCGCACATGTGCTACATGTCGACACCCCAAGTCCACGCAGTTGCCTGTACAGCAATTCAGTGGTTTCCGTAATGTTCTGCATATAAAGTAAATGACGGAAGCACAGCGTTCCCCTTGAACTCTCCCCTTTGTCAATGTTCTTCTGTAACAGTGAGTTGGGATCTATGAGTCTTGCATCTGATAACAGAGTATCCTCTTAAAAGACTCTGCATCTGACATTTAGGTTGGATTACAACTTATATCAATTTCCCTCTTGTAAGAAGAAAACTCTCACTCAGAATAAGATCTGCCAGAAGGTGACAGCTGTTTTTTGTTGGATGTGAGTTTAAGTAAACAGTTAAGACAGTAGAGCTTTTACTAAGATGATTTAATAAAGCTCATTAATGTGCTGATTTACATAGCTGACCCGAATAGAATATGACATTCATCTCTCTGCTGCAGCAAAGTGTCATCAAGATATATTAATGTATTAAAGGCACTGCCAATGTTAAATTTTAATTCTAAATGTAATCAACCTTTATGATGGAGGACAACACAAAGGGAGAAATATTGGAAATAGTTCACATGTATTTTCCTTTGTTTTTAACCCATATAAATTGCTCAGTCTACCTCGTCAGGAAAGTATTAATAGCATTTCCATTGGTATGGGAAAAAAAAACTGAGTTATTTTCGAGATTATAGATCAAAGCTATTAGATCAATCAATATAAAAGCCAGTGAGTAGCTAGAGAAGAGCTTTAGCTCTCAGTAAGCATCCGCTTGTCTCGCTCAGCTGTATCCACAGTCATGAGTCAGCAAGAAAGCATTTGACCCAGCAAAACTCACCCCTGTGTCTGAATCGTGATCCATAACAATTCTGAGCCTCGGAGCACAAGCCACTTGGATATTTTCTATTTTCTAGTTGAATGCTCAATGCTCTCACTCTTCACCGCACAGTGACTGAGGGTATCATAGAGTCCACCTGACAAGTATGCGATTTTTCACATATTAAGACCTCTTAGTCCCCCTTCAGCTTCAGGGGAGAGGAAGGAGAGAGGGACTCTATTTTACATTTGATCCCAGCAGTTCCTGACAGTTCCTGACACAGCCTTGGCTATGAAACTTGTAAAATTTGAGAATTAAGCTGTGAATAGTAATAATAAAAATAACTGGCAACATCTATTGTTTACTCAAATAGTGACGGGAAGTATTCAAAGTATTTTCTGAACACCAATTCCTTTAATCCTCCCAACAATCCCATGTGGATTACTATTCCCTACTGCAGAGATGAGGAATTGAATCGGAGGCACAGGGAACCCCAGGCAAAGTCACAGCCAATCAGTGGGAGGGATGGGAAGTGGACTTGAGGACTGGTTGGAGCCTGCACTCACCACTGCACCATGGTGCCTTTTCCACAGTAGCGATATTAGCAAGTGTAAGATGATACCAGAGGTAATGAAATGGAAGAGCAAGGGGTTTGGAGGCAGCCATGTGGGTTCAGGTGAAAGCTGTTCACCGAATAAACAGCGTGGGCTAATGCAAGCTATATAACTTCTCTAAGCCTCAATTTCCCCGTATGCAAAATGGGTTTAATAAAACAGGGCCAGGTAACAGGCTGACCTTCCCTGAATTCCCTTGGTCACCTGTCTGTGGCTCCTTTCCCTCTACTTTGCTGTCTCCCTAGGCCCCCAGCTCCCTCCTTCTCTTTCTTGTATGCAGGCTGTTGCGAAGCTCAACTCATTATACGGTGAAATCCTGTGAGGTGCTTGGGAGAACCTGTAAACGGTCAAGGTTGTGCTGTACACATTATTATGGATGCTACAACCTAGCTAAGCCAATGAGGGTGAGATCAGGGAAGAGTCTTACATCATGTTGAGAAGCAATGTTTGTAGAACTTGTTCTTCTGTAGACTAATATTTCCCGAAGTGCATTATTGTTACTAATAGGAGTTACCAAAAATAAATAAGTAAACTTGGGGATAAACAAAATTAAACAGATTTATTTCTTGCAGGACTTCTCAAAGCCTTTGGTATGCTAACACACTATGTGAATCTCCAAGTGGACAATGTAGTATGCAGTGTTTCCCAAACAAATCTAGAAAGGAATCCATTTTTATTTCCCCAGATCATCTTGCAAGACCAGTACTGAGCAGGAAAAAACTGGGGAAGGTTTTGGGCTTCGGTGACACCAACGAATAGATGTAGAACTCAATGCTGAGGATTGTTTCTGTGACTTAGGGAGTGGAGCAATGAGACTAACCCTATACCGCTGATTCCTTTGTAGAGCTGGAACTCAAACCTTTTGAGGAAGCTGCAGCCTGGCCCAGATTGTACAACAGAACTAGATTGTTCCTAGGACTGTAGAAGTAAGAGCTGATTCATGGATTTATTTTATCAATCTCCTGGGACTTAGAAACCCTAGTTATTAGTCCTTAGGCTATTAGGAGCAGTGTAGAGAAGTCTCAGTTGTAGAAGTATATGGGTCAGGGGCTTAAGAAAGATTTGAAAAAATAATGACAAGAGGGCTTCCCTGGTGGCGCAGTGGTTGAGAGTCTGCCTGCCGATGCAGGGGACACAGGTTCGTGCCCCGATCCAGGAGGATCCCACGTGCCGCGGAGCGGCTAGGCCCGTGAGCCATGACCGCTGAGCCTGCACGTCCGGAGCCTGTGCTCCGCAACAGGAGAGGCCACAACAGTGAGAGGCCTGCGTAACGCAAAAAAAAAATAATAATAATAATAATAATAATGATTTACAGAAGACTAGAAAAGAGTCAGGGGAGAAACACAAAGATTATCTAAAAGTGGTAAATCTGTGACCAGCCCCTATTAGTGTCTACCACCCCAGTCTTAATCTGAAGATGTTAACCGGGCAGACACGTACGGTTGAGCAGGTTGTGTACCGCATAACTCCAGGGGAGCACATATTTTATGAATGGTGAATGCAGAATGTTGACTACAACCTGAATAAAGCCCTGGAGATCTGCCACACATAACCTCCTTGGTCACACACAGTGGCCCTGGACATTAACCTCAGCGACTAGGTAAACTAACGGAAAATGTGTTCTTACAAAATATTTATTTGATTTGTCAAGCTGTATCTGGTTTGTCCATTAAGCAGAGTTCTTAAAGTTGGGGGCAGTAAAATCAAACAGCTACCCAAGCAGCTAGAAACACACAAGAAATGAATTCAAAATACCATAAAGATATGATCTGAGTAATTTAATTATGAGTTTAAAAATTAAATCTCGGTATTTCCTTTAGAACATTTCAGGAAGTGCTCTATATTTTCATGTTTTCAAGACAATCCCTTTCCTTATTATTTTCCTCTTCATGAGCAAGAGAACCCACCAAAATTTCACTTGCAAACTCCCCACTAAAACATGGCAAGTGAGCATGAATCTTTGCTCAAGTTTCAGGATTAGACTGTGTCTGAGTGTTTGTGCCACTGAAGGGCCTAAACTTTACACAGAATCTGGGTTCACCACCCACCTCAGCCACTAGGTTCTTTAGAGACCCAGGATGAAGGCTTCAACCTTCGGCATCTCAGTTTCTCCACTTGTAAAATGAAGGTAAAGGAAGTGACCTCCCAGATTGAGTACAAGTATGAAGTGAAAAATGATTGTAAAGTGCTTTTCGAAACAGAGTGTACAATGAGTGCTTGATAATAATCTTTCCAATACTGAAGACATAAAGATAAATTAGGCAGCCCTCTTTTCTCCTCTGAGAACGATAGAATCCGTATTTGGGTGTCAGGATAATTAGGGCAATAAGTACTTATTAGCTGATTCAGTATGAAAAATATGCTCTAATTGCCCATTTGGTGAAATTTACATTTTTCTTGAAGTTTGGGAATCTTTTGTTTCTCTATTTTCAATGTTAAAAAGTCCTTTACGAGGAAAATGTTGATTTCTAACCAAAAGGCAGTTTCCTCATTATATTTAGATGTGAAATCTCGAGAATGGAGAGTTTTTTAAAGTATGGTCCAAATTATTAGCTCAGCAATGTTATGTAACTCAAAGTATATATAAAGCAAAGTTATAAATGCTTAATTATGTTAAAAAATATTTATGCTTTAAGATTAAAATAGATTAAAAATATCATCTGTGCTTCTTAGTCAGGGATCCAGGAAACTGAGAACTTTTGAAATTACTTCTGGAACGTGACGGTTAATACGTGATGAGAACTCATGAAGGAAGTCTTTGTTTGTAGCAGAGCTTGTGGTTTTGAAAGCTGAGCACCTGCTTTTGCCAAGGTGTTGCATGTATGTGGATAGTGTGCTACTCATTGATAGCAAATTTTTCCTGTAGATATATACAAATATTTACTACTGTAAATAAACATAGCTTAAATGATCCTACACGACTGCGAATTTTTTAATGTTATTTATTTTGAGACCACAGTGAGTATTTAAACTCTTAAGTGGAGGAGTCTCAGACCAGTTTCTGGTACAGGAAGGATTTCTGGCTGCTGTAATTCAGCCAGTTGGGTGTATGGAATTTTTGTGTATGAAGGAGACCAGGGGGAGGCGCCTGGGGCAGAGATGCAGGGAATGGGGGCCAAGTATGCACCCAGTGCATAATATGACACCCTGTAATCATCCTCACTGATATTTTGAGGAAGTACAAACTTCCAGAGGGTTAAAATCTCTTCTGCTTTCATAAAAGCCAAGCATTGTGTTTCCTCGCCTTCAAATAAGGGGCTAGAATCTAGATGAATAGTAAGATATCTTCCAGCCCTAAGGATTCATGATTGTAATCTCACCATAATCGCCTCAGGACTGGGCTCCTTTGCAAAATAAAATAATTCCATTTGTAAGTGATCAGGCTTGTTGGGGAGGCTGGCAATCCAACGGGCTGGGGGGCACAGAGAGGGAGCTTGTGGGCATCAGCATGACTCGGGAGATACAAGGGTATCTTAGGCAAAGCTGTAGCAATAATTGGAGTGAGTCGAAAAGGAGTGAGTCGAAAAGGATCAATTCTTATTTTGTTTGGCTGTAGACGAGAGACCTGCTAACAGAGTTCAGGATTATGACTCAGTGAATATTTAAATGTGGTTATTTCTTCCTTTCTCATTAAGCCTTTTAGGTGCAGAGATCTACAAAGCATTGAGATTTAAAGGTCTGAGATTTTAGAGAAAGAACACAGTGACATGAGACCGGAATGATGTAAGGTGATGACATCAGCACCAGAATGCTGTTGCTAAGGTGAACCTATTTTTCTCTCTGATCCAGATGGAAGGCTAAATAATTGCCCATTTCTGGTAAAGAATCTATCCATGGCATTTTCCCTTTTCTGTAGCAGATGAAACAAAGCCAGATGCTTTCTCTTTGCACAAATTATTTCTTAAAGACAAAATTTTTATTACAAAACATACCACCTGTTCTTCAAAGAAAATTCGGAACACTTTATATAAGTTTGAAATTTTGATGATCAAGAATATATACTGAGATCTAAATGGATTATCTGAATGAGATGATGATTTGATGAATCACCCTAAATTTAGTGAAAAGAAATAGGGAAACATCTAGAAGGGAAAAGAAAGATCTGTCACCTTCAGATTGTTGACAGAGGGAAGGCAGTGAGGGGAGTCCTGGGTTGGAAGACAGAGAGAGAGAAGACACCGTTTTAAGGCTATGGACTGAGTGAAACTGAATAATGGATTATGCCATTAGTACGGAGAGAACAGGGCAGAGCCGAGAAAACCTATGAAGAAACAAGGGGTGGGATTCAGCGACAAGTTGGAGGCCAGAGCAGTTGAACACAGAAGTCCCTCCTACATGAAGGTCTTCCAGAGTTCTCCCTGGAGTTTGCATCTTCCGCTGGAGCAAGTTTCTCCAGGGATCCATGACAGACTCCCCCAACCCTGCAAATCTCGGCTCAAGGGACACTTTCTCAAGGAGGCCTGTCCTGCCTACTTATTGTAAGATGGTCTGGTCCCCTGCACCGTGTCCTACTTTTCCTTTTTCTTTTATTTTTGTAACAACACTTGACACCTTCTAATTTACTGTATGATTTTTCTTTCTGTTACTTTTAGAGCAGCATACTGTAGTGGCAAAGAAAATGCACTCTGAAGCCAGCCTGCTTGGGACAAATGGGCTCCACCGCTGACTCGCTGTGTGGCCCCGGAAAGGTTCCTTAACCGCGCAGGTGACTTTTCTCCTCTGTAAGGTAAGGCTGGGATAATAGTAGCATGTATTTCATAGTGTTGTGCTCAACATAGTAATTGCTATGTAAATATTTAACAATATTACAATATTAGTATTGTTAGTTAACCATATTAAATATTATATTAATATTTACTATGTAAATAAATTGTATCTACCCCCTCCAAGCCCCCAAGACTATGGGAAATCCTGAGAAGCACTTGTCATGAGTGACATTTGATGGAGGAGAGAGATGAATAACACATTTTCCAGAAACTGGTATTTTCGTTGAAGCATAGAATTTAGGTGGGATTACGATTTGGAAGGGTAGTTCTGCCCGTAGGTCACTGGACAACCACCAGGGGCCCTCTGCTGGCCAGAAAAGCCTGGGCAAATGGTCTCCAAGATTTGACCAAGAAGGATGGTTGTGAAGGTCTGGTCCAGCCAAGACGTCCTGGAGCCACAGGGGCTTCCAGGTAACTGTGGTCCCAAGAAATGAGTAGAAAGTAGCACTGGAGACGTGGTAGATGCCTCACAAGTTGTCAGCAAAGTTGAGGACCTCTATAGAGTAGGAAGATCTGGCACCAGATAAAAGATGTTGAGGTGAATGAGGTAAGCAGATATGGGCATGGCCCAAAGAACGGGACAAGAAAAATAAAAAAAGATTTATCTGGGCCAATGTTCCCCAAAATGCATCACCCATATAGTTAGATGTTACACCATACTAGTTAGATGTTTTTTAATTAAAAGGGTCTGTGGTAAAATAAATTTTCAAACATGGCAAACTACAAACTACTTGGAGATTCACAAAGCATATTCCTAGAATTAAACCTCTGAGAAGTCCTTTGATGAAAGCACATGCTTAACTGGTTATTCCAACATTTCTTGAACTTACCTGTCTGTGACCCTTTTCTTCAGGAACATTTTGAGATCCGTAGATCTTGCTTTGGGGAACCTCTGTGTAATTCTTCAAGCTCCTCGGGGTCAGGTCCTACTCATCTTTATATCTTCCATATCTCAGTTGGAACCAACGCATAGCAAGTATTTCATAAATCCTAATCAGATGAGTGAAAAAGCAAATCTAGGTAGAGTGGCTGTCCTGGGAGAAACTGGAAGAGATGGAGATGGGAATGAGGGCCTTGAAAAGCGTCCCATCAAGGAACGTCATATTGTACTATATCAAAACTGGTTGTATTTATTTTTAAAATCAAGCTTGCAATCAAAGCTGCACTTACACACATGCCACCCTTCATTTCCCACAACTAGCTCATACTGGCACTCCAGGACAACAGTTGTCTTCTCTAGTCAACAAGCTCATGTTCTCCTGCTGTCACAGAGGTTCACCCAAGAATTCACCAAGATCTTTTTCTCAAACTCACCACCCACTTCTCAGCCTTTTGGAAAGGAGGTTATTCCCATTCCATTCAAGACCCTTTCTAGTGATCTGGGCTGCTCATTGAACATAAGAAACATGACATCCCAACTCTGCCAGAGCTCATACTGTCAGGTGGCACAAAGTTGCACCCTCAATAGCCGGTCCTGACTCATCCCTGGTTTGCACACATGTGGCTCTAATGACCCTTGGAAGGCCCTTAGGAAGTGCCACTCCAGCTTTGATGGTTTCCTGTGTCTCAAGCACAATTTCCTACTTACCCTGTGCCACATTTCAGTCCTCTCATATTTTATTCATTTACTTAATGAATATTTATCATCAGTCCCATATGTCAAGTATGTGGTAGGCGCTTGGACTATACCAATGAACAAAACAGGGAAAGCCCCCTGCCCATGGGTGCCTACATCCTAGTGGAGGAAATGGACAACAAAGAATAAATATCAAGTACATTATATATTATGATGAAAGGTGACAGGTGCTATGGAATCTCCTTCCATCCAGTTGCTATTAGACCCCAGTCCAGCTTGACCCTTCAGTCAGGAGATGGTCAGGAGGCAATGGATGGGCAAGTCTTTCAGGTAATCCAACAAGGGGAGCATGCCAGCCCCCTCTAGCATTTCAGGTTTGGAGGATTCTCTGTCATACACACCACTTTACTATAAGGAGGTGGAGACAGGGTCTAAGAACAGTCACCCTTTCTTATAGGTGAAGGGTCAAGTTATGGTGGCCACAACAGGAAATATGAGGGAAGGATGGTGATCCACCAGCTAGCCTAGAAGAACAATGGAGATGAGCTGCAAAAGATGTGTGTGGTCTTAATGAAGAGGAATTATAGGAAAAAGACTCATTGTCTCTTCCTCTTTGCACTTATTTTCAGAATTCACCATTTTGAAAGGCAAATGGTCACTGGCAAGTTGTCCCCGTGAACAGCTGGCAGCATCAGCATCCTCTTTGTCCCATCACGTTCTTCTCTATTTGACCCACAAGCATCTGAAATTCTGAGGACCATAAGGTTCATCCACTACTCAGCAGCTTGTTTTCAAATGACCTCGGTTTCAGGGCTGGACATGTCCTGACCTTGTCTTTGCAACTCCAAATGCCTTTGGGCCTCAGGACAGGAAGCCTGATGCAGCCATCACACCAGAAAAAAACACTGGAACAGATGATGTTGGCCAACCTGTTGCGACCCTTGCCTTAGTGCCATGGTTCCCAAATTGAACCATGAGTCACCCTGGGAGACTGCGGTGAACACACATGGGTTCCATGGAATATTTTATATTTCCAGGGGAAACACAGAAATATTTAGCATTTGTCAGAAACTGTGCAAACTACTAATTCAAAGTAATGCAATTCCAATATTAGAAACACACTACATTCCTTTCAATGGTATATATATCTTTGCAAAGTTGGACTTGCAGCAATTGCTAAGAAGAAAAGCAAGTGCAACACAAAAATCAATGTGGAGCAGGAAACGAGAGCAGTGCTTCACTCTTATTTCAAGCTTTGAGAATTGCAGGCAGTGCCCAATAGGCATTCACAATTCATTAATAACTAATTAAGGTTATTTAAGAATGAAATAAAAATACTGTTTTTTCTTTTAAACTTTTTATATTAACTTTTCAATCATCTACAAACTTGTGAAAACATAAACTCTTACTAAGTTGTTAGGATCTAGTTAATAAATAGAACAATTAGGTGTTTCTTTTGGCCTAGGAGCATGGTGAAAAAAATACAAGAAACCAAGAAAGTCTGGAAATCTCTACTTTAGTCCATTACCACATAGACTCCTCAGTGAAATATTGCTAGAATTCTAGAAACTAAAAATGATGATGCCGATGATGATAACAGCAGCAGTAATAACAGTCGTAGTTAACATATATTGAGCATTTATTATGTGCCATGTCTATGCAAAGGATTTCTCAGACAGTATTTTATTTATATGCTTTACGCAATTTATTTTGTTTTAACCCAGAAATGTTAGTCTTAATTTTTCCCCAGGCCTGCTGCCCCTGGACCTACAGAGAAAATTTAGGAACCAGTTGAACTTTTTGTAATAAATTTGATTGAAAACGCTATAACTTTTTTTCTAATGATTATAAAACAAATTTTCTATTTCCTACTGCATTTTCGACAATCCATGTATTAAAAAAAAAACTACCAGTCCCTTCTAAGTATGTAAATTTTCTTCAGATTCATAAATAAAAATCCACCAACCAAAATTAATTCAGCATTGCTCCATGCTTGGCAGTGTAGAGGATGCAAAAGGACTTAAATGCATGATCTGTGCCCTCAAAGGACTTCCAATAGGATTTATACATAAAATAACTAGAGGAAAATAAAAAATAGTATCTACTCAAGAACTAGATGGGGAAGTGTAGGGTAGAGATATTCTATTGAGAGAGGAATGCACCCAGAGACTGAATTGTCACAAACCTGGCCCATCTGCACCTTGCCTTCCTGTCTCATTTCTCTTTTTGCTGTAAACAAACTTCTCCTTTCTAGCCATCTCTTCTGGAAAGTCAATACTTCCATCTGTTCTAGGACACCTATCCATTTCCACTTGAAGGAAGGCTTTGTTTCTATGGAAATCACCTCCATTTTAAACATCATCAAAGATTAATTTTCCTCTTGCCTGTAAGCTTGCTAACTTTGGTATATCCAACAAAGGAGACGATCATAACTGCATGTGCTTTTTGGCTTTTGTAGTATTTCTCCTTTCCCTTCTCCAGAGAAACGTTTTTTAATATATAGACCAAATCCATTGTCTCTTTGACTTCATTATCAGTTTTTTTTCTTGAACCCTGAATTTGTCTTTGCCACTTTATTACTAGTGCTATTTTCAAGTTATCCATTAACCATTCAACAACTGTTTAACAAATGTCTATTATATCACTGCATGTTCTAGGTATTGGAATAAACTGATGGGCAAGAAAGACATGGTCACTTCTGTTATAGAGACTAGTGAGGTACATAAACAAGTAAGACATATTTAATTGCTAATTGATATGTGATAACTGCTATAAAGAGTAAAATGTCAAATTGCCAGGGAAGCTTTGGTGGTCAAGGAAGGCTTCCTGGGAGAGGTGATGTGTACATTAAATGTTGCTGGATGGAAATATGTTAGATGGATATAAAAGGAATAAAAGATGTTTCATGCAGAAGGAATCCAGGCTCTAAATTAGAAAGGGCATAATACATTCTAGGAAATAAAATTAAAATTAGTTTAGTAATATTAGATGTGAAGTAGGAGGGAAGTGAGTTCAAGAGGAGTGGTGAGAGAATATACTCAAGTCTTAGGCAAAAGATTTATTCTGAAGGTAATAGGGAGTCACTGAGTGACTTTGTGCAGGTAATGGCACCATAAGATTTGTGTTTTTAAAAGATGAGTTTGGCTGTGGTGTTGTGAATAGAGTGAGAAGTGAGGGGCAAGATTGGAGGCAGAGAGGTGAAGAATAGACAAAAGATGATGGATGTTTGAATTAGCGACAAAGCAAAAGGGGAAGAGGAGAAAAAGAAAAAAGTCCAGCTTGGATCTGCAGTACATTGTGTTGATCAATTCACTAATTCAACACACATTTATTATTGAGAATCTTTTTTTATGTGCCAGGCACATCCTAGATTAGATGCTGAAGAGGCAGTGATGACTCTGACACTGACAAGCTGGTTGAGAAGGTAGATCTTAAGTAATTAACCAAAGAAACGTATCACTATATCCTGTTAAAAAGTGCTATAAAATGAGCAACATCTATAAAATCTTGCTACTCAAAGAATAGTCAATGGACCAGCAGCATCAGCATCACCTGGGAGCTTGTTAGTAAAGCTCAGTATCTACCTAAGAACTACTGAGATAGAATGTACTTCTTTTTTTTTTTTTTTGTGGTATGCGGGCCTCTCACTGTTGTGGCCTCTCCCGTTGTGGAGAACAGGCTCCGGAGAACAGGCTCTGGACGCACAGGCTCAGCGGCTATGGCTCACGGGCCCAGCCGCTCCACGGCATGTGGGATCCTCCCGGACCGGGGCACAAACCCGTGTCCCCTGCATCGGCAGGCGGACTCCTAACCACTGCGCCACCAGGGAAGCCCTAGAATGTGCATGTTAACAAGATCCCTGGGGGGGGATTTACATGCATATTAAATTTGAGAAGCAGTGCTCTAGAGAGTACGGGGCTGTGAGAGAAAACAACAGGTGGACCGGAACTCCTCTTGGGGGTTAGGGAAGGGTTCCCTGAAGAAATGGCCTCTGGTTGGCTAGAGAGGTAGGCAGGGGCTGGGTAGCACAAGACCTTGTAGGCTATTTTGAAAACTGTCATCTCTTCCTAATAGCAACTCAAAGATGTTTAAAGGTTAGGTTCATCAGCTCAAGCAGCCATAACAAAATACTGCATAGATTGGGTGGCTTAAACAACAGAAATTTATTTTCTCATGGTTCTAGAGGCTGGAAGTCTGAAATCACCACGCCAGCATGGTTGGGTTCTGGTGAGCGCCCTCTTCCTGGCTGCCTTCTTGCTGTGTCCTCACTTGGCTGAAAGGGAGCAAAAAGATCTCTCTCCCTGGTGTCTTTTCTTATAAGGACACTAATCCCATCATGTGGGCCCCACCCTCATGACCTAATTACCTCCCAAAGGCCTCATCAGCAACTGCCGTCACATGGGGGCTTAGGGCTTCAACATATGAATTTGGTGGGACACAACTCAGTCCATAGCAAAAGTATGTGGAGTATTCAAAATTCTGTTTTTGAACTATTATTCTGGCTGATGTGCAGAAAAGGGATTGGAAGGATCAAGAATATATGTAGGACACCAGCCAGGAGGCTATTTCAATAGTCATGGTGAATGACACTGAGAGCTTGGACAAAGTTGCGCTGGTGGAGATGGAGCAGAGTGAAACATTTCAAAATATTTAGGTGCTAAACTTGACAGGCTTTGATGATAGATTTCATATGGTGGTTGGGGAGAGGAGGGTCAAGAATGACTGCCAGATTCTTGGCTGGTGCAATTGGATGGATATGATATCAACTCTTGAGATAGGAGTCATGAAATTAGCAAGTTTGTGCATGGCATCTTGCTGAATGCAATGAACAATATAGAAATTAAGATAAGAATAGCCATCATTTAGTGAGCATTTATCACATGCCAGCCACTGTGTAGACACTTTACATACATTACCTTCTTTAATATACTATGTGAGCCTAGCCTTCTGAGATGGGAAGATCAACTCATTGCTAAGGGTTTAATGGTCTGCTAAAATGAACAGTGCAGAATGCTTTAAAGGAGATCAGAGAAGACAATGTGAACAGGGAAGCCATCGCAGAAGAAAGAGGATACAAGCTGAGGTTTAAAGGCTGGATAAGACTTTCTTCAGTGAAGCTCTTGGGAGTCAGGTCTGAAGATTGGCTGTAGGAGCCAGGTCCTGGAGACTCAGGCATGGCTCTCTCACAAAGTTCACTTAGAAAAACAGTAGAAAAAGTTGAGTGGAAAGGGAGGGCCCAGATTATGAAGGGCCTTGAAAGTCGGTAGTTTGGATTTTTAAGAGAGAAGAATTGAATATGAAAGGAACATGACAGTACATGACTTAGGAAAACCTGTCTGGCAACAGGGGAGCTTGAACATGGGAGGCTTGAGTCCCAGAAGCCAGCTTATTGGCATTTGCATTAGCCAGGTAATAGGTCAGATTCGTGAACTAGCTAGAAGGAAAAAAATCAACCAGATTTAGTTGAAGAATGGGCTTCCCTGGTGACACAGTGGTTAAGAATCTGCCTGCCAACACAGGGGACACAGGTTCGAGCCCTGATCCTGGCAGATCGCAAATACCGCAGAGCAACTAAGCCCATGCACCACAACTACTGAGCCTGTGCGCCGCCACTACTGAAGCTTGCACGCCTAGAGCCCGTGCTCCACAACAAGAGAAGCCACCGCAATGAGAAGACCGTGCACCGCAACGAAGAGTAGCCCCCGCTCGCCGCAACTACAGAAAGCCCACACAGCAATAAAGACCCAATGCAGCCAAAAATAAATAAAATAAACAATTTTTTTAAAAAAAAAGCCTTTAAAACAAAAGAAAACAGAAGAATGAGTCAAAGAAGACTAAAATTTCAGGATTGAAATTAAGGGAAAGGTAGTTTTAAAGTCATAATCAGAGGGGGATCAGGGAGAGGATATTCATAAACCTGTGATATCCCATTTACAAGCAGTATAATATTAAGAATATTTAAAAATAATTGTTTACCTGTTTGACCACAGAGATTTAAATTTCCAGAAAAATTATAGTAGATGAAAGACTCTAAGTTAGGTATACCTTGGATTTACACTGGGATGAAAAAAAATTGTAAGTATAAGATTCAAGGGGAATAAAGTATGGTATTCTATTAAAGAAAAAACCTACAAATCATATGAAACATTGTGATTTTTAAATGCAATTGCCAAAGTCAAAAGAAACCATTACATTCCACCCCAACTGTTACTTCATTACAGATGCCTCAAGCCGTCGCTTATAAACAACAGTGCGTTGGGTTCAACCTTTCAGATGAATAGGCCTTGGTTCCCACCTTGGTCTAGCCATGTAATCATAACGCAGTTTTTTTAAAATTCAAAATATTGTGTTTAGTGGAAGGAAAATGTATGCTTTTTTGTGTTTTCTAAATGCCATTTATACTTTTTCAAAACGGAGTACCGTTGACTGGGAAAGAAGTAAATAACCCTTACTAAGCTTTCCATTCCTCTTCTGCTTTATCTCAGGGAACTTCAGCACCTCCAGACCATCCTTTGTGGAGTCGCACCTGATGGTGCCCCTTGGGTCACGTGCCACGTGTGTTCAGCAGTAAACATCCTCCTGTGCTGTTTGCTTCATTAATGACAATATGGACCAATGCACAGTATTTATCAAGTGGTAACCAAGGAAGCTAAGGTTAGGTTAAGGCACACCTAATCCTCTCAGGGGATCTTGCCAAGAGCACAAAGGGTAAAGTACAGATATCAATTTTATTGTTCAGAATTCCTTAATTGATGTCCCGGGGAGTCTGAAAACTTAAGAGGAAAGATATATGGGCTGCAGTAACTAACCACTGCAGTAACAGATGTTATACAGGAAAACTGTGCGAGGGATATAAGCATGTTTTGACTTTGACTATGCACTTGGGCTAACACATCCTTCCTCACTAATGGAAATCATATGCAAACGTTTTGTAAGGTGTATTAATTTCCATGGCAGACATCGAATTGTTTTCCTTTTAAAAAAATATATGCTTTGTCCAATGGGGCAACGACTTCTGTTTCATGTACAACCTGGATTTTTCCTAAATCTGCAGAGTTTTCTGTTTTCCAAAGTATTGACAATGCAGCCACAAGCTTTGGGCTGGCTGTCTTAAAGGGTGTTTTCCGGAGCTACCCCTCTCTCTGCTCTGCCAATTATGTGCCACTTTGTCTTGGTGCTCTGATTGCTTTCTTCTGAGAGGGAAATTCCTCTTTCATCAGTATGGATGCACTGTTTTCACACACTGCAAGTGCTGTGTTGCTGTGTCAGTCATCCTATTAGGGCCAGTTTCAGACGAGTAGGGCTGACGAACTTGCTGGGGATTGGCTGCTCACAGCTGGGAGGGATTTGTCGGAAGGAAGGGCTGCAGCTTACAGCAACAGAGTTTAGACTGTCTTTGCTTCATCATCTGAAGGCAAAATTTTCCAGATACGGCAGACGGCTCTCAGAGTACAATAAACAGGGAATGAGAACTATTTACATGGAAATTTCTTCCTCATGATGCAGCGGAGAAGCCTCGGCCGCTTGATTTTGCCAGATGTTCCTGGGGTTACTGTAAAAGGAAAGGAGAGGCAGAGCTAAACAAGGTAGGGAAATCATCCCCCCCTTCTTTTTTTTTTTTTTTTTTTCCTGAATGTTTAAAGAGTTTGCTGCAGTATGCTGCATTCCGTGTATGTTGCTTAGGGAAGCCAGGGAAACCGGATTCCACTAGTTCAAATGTAATACTTGCAGGGGGGACCCTGGAGTTTTACGTAACATTTTGATTCGAGAAAGAGAAATGGCAAAGCGTGAATCTCTGCTGCCTGTTTGGGGTGAGGCATAAAACGAGTTTTTATTCAAAGAATAGATCCATTGATTACTCAACAAAAACCATTCGAATTCTTGGGAGCATTGTTATTTTCTTGTTCTAGAAAATTTTCATACTGTCGTAGTTAGCTCCCGAATAAATAAAGTTTACGTCGATCCTGTGATTTGAAAACAGACTCGTAATTAAGAAAAAGAAAAAAAAACTTCACGGTAAATAATTATCAATTGGACGTTTAGCCCCCAAAATACGTCTACTTATCGGAAATTAGGGACCTACCTAGCTCTACAATGCCACGGCTTTAACTGAGTTTCAAAAGCACATTTTTAACACGCCAGCAAGAGGTAGCTTTCTGACAAGTTTTTGATACTGTAGTTCGATGTTTACATTTCTTTTTCTGGCATGTCTGAGCCTTTGTTTCCAGCTTAAAAGTGGAACCATTATATTCAAAGGTAAAGCTGGGTTAATAATGCTTACTGCAATTATCTGATCTTTATGCATTTTTAATGAGAACACACAGCCAGCAGAATAATTTAATGAGGGCAGGCTAGCTTTTAAAGCTGTGTTTTCACTGTGCCGAACCATATCAACTTTCTAGCCGAGAAGCAGCAGTGAGAAATGATGGAGAAGATTTATTTTTAACACACTTGGCCCAAGAGAAGGAAAGGATATATTTGTTAAAGAATTCTTTCTGCCCTTTTCCGTTTTAAATTTCTGCCAGGCATGAGGAAACTGTGCTTTTTTGTTAGGCCTCAGAAGCATATGTTTACAATAAATGTGTAACATTTTTAGAATAGTTAGCAAGCACTGAAGCAAAGAAAAAAAAATCTGACTTGCGTAACCATCACCACCGTGAATGTTGTTCAAGAAACATCACTGGCCTTTGAAAAGACAAAGGTTAAGTGGAAAGATATTTGTTAATTGAGTAATATGTGCATTTTGAGGATAATAAAGTAAAAAGATAAAGAGGTTCCTATAACCTGTACATAAGATGAAGTTTCTTCAGCTAGCTTGCCTGTTTTGGAAGAAGCCGTAGAAGTACTCATTTAAATAAGGGCAATGCCACGTAGATTCTTCCAGACCCACTGTTTTTACTTTCAAGGAGAAGTGCAGGACACTAGCCCAGAACTTCTGACGTCATCTCCCAACTATTTCTGCTGTGTGTTTTTTATTCAAGCTCGTGGAGAGGAATATTTTTTTATGTCCTGGCTAGGAACGTTCTAACTGTCACTTGGCAGGTCTTGAGTTAGGTCTTCATATTCCCGTCCTTTCTAAACCCTAAACCGACCTCCAGCAGAAATAGGGCATCTTCTCCTACCTGCTTCCTCATGTCGGGCAGGTCAGGGCGGTTTTTCTGCAGGACCCTGGCTGTGCTGACTGGAAGCGGCAGGGAGTGGAGCACGGCTCTGCTTCTGGTCCCACTTCCCCTCAGTGCAGCCCAGCACTGCCCCCTGGGCAAACAGTCCCCGTGGCCCCATTCCTAGCTCCCCCAGAGCCACTTTTTAGGACCCAGGTTATGCCACCGAGTTCGCGGCTGGTCGTGATGGTGGGAACAGCCGCTCTGATAGAAAGAGCACCGTGTCCTCGTGCAGATGGACCCAAGGAAGGGCAGTCCAGTACTGCAGGCTGTTCATCCCGTGTCACAAGTGGCAACCTTGGTCGTCGCGATCAGGGGATGGTTAGTTTTTAATAAGGAGGCTTTTCAGAAAGAATTTCCGTTAGAACAGCTTGGAGTTCTTGGGAGTTCCCAGTCCTTGTCTGCATCCTCTTCAGGACTGCTTGTGTTGTGTAGCCTCGAGCAAGCACCCATCTCAATTTTTCTCTCTCTTAATAGAATTGAATACTTGCTACACTTTCCTTCATACTTCTAGCATTTTGAGAGGTCTTGACCTTGCATCCAAAAAACAAAAAAAAAGTTGTTGGTCTGTTGACACAGTGAGCTAGTTAAAGTACAAAGGGACAAAACCTCCCTATTAACGAAACTGGTAAATGCCTTAGGGTGTTAAGATATATCGTCATATATACAGAACCCTTCAATCTACTTCATGTTCATGTACGTTTTCTAGGGCTATTTCTCCTTAGACCAACGCATACAATTTCCAAGGAAATCAGAGCACTGCTGTGTGCATTTTCTCCGTTGATCTTGTGCAATATACTAGAAACTGTGCAAACCAGACCCTTCAGACAGAGGCCTTGCAGTGCCCGAAGCATTTAGTGCTTTTTTCTCTGACTTTGGTATTACATGTGTGCAAGTGGAGTGAATGAGAGAGAGAATGAGAGGAAAGGAGACAAATACGCTTGTGAAATCTACTGGTTGTGCAGCGTTACTGGTTAACAGCCTGCCTTCTCCCTGCTAGTTGTTTTAATTTGCTGTTGCTATGGTAAACACAAATCAATATCACATGGCCAGTCCCGCTCGGGGAGTGCCACAGAGATTCAAGATCAGGTACTCACGCTTCCAAGCAAGAATTGGGAGAAGCCGATTCAGATGTTGAGTTTGAGGGATTTCCTTATGGGAGACCGATAAGGTTCAGGCTTGCATGCGTTTTCTCTTCCTTTCTTCCTGCACTTTCCTACCGGTAACGAGAAAAGCTGGGTATTGTATGTCAACGAGACGTCAATAAGAAAAAAAAAAAAAAATGGGAAGGCCTACTGATTTGTTTACATTTTCCAAGATGACAAAACATATTATCAACATAGAAGGAGGCTGGCCACGTGGCAAGTGGCAAAGGATTCTGATTAACGAAGAGGTGGGACACCTGCAGGACCTGTTGGTTGTGAAAACATAGTTTGGGGTCTTGAGTAGCTCCAGGTACAGCTGCACAGGAGAGCTGGTAGGTCAGAAACAGTTGTGACTGCCGTGTCAGGCAGAGAAAGCTGGCATCTCTGGGGAGCAGGTGGGCAGGGGGGCGAGGGGCGTTATGGAAAGATAGGGAGGTGTGAGGCATCAATGTCACCCCGGAGCAAAGTCACGAGAAAGCTGTAGGTCCAAAGGCAGGCCAGGTGAGCACGGAAGCCCGGGGGTAGAGCAGCACAGGGGCAGGACACTTAGCTCCTCTCATAAAACCTGCCTGAGGCCCAACCTGAAGGCCCAGCAAAGAAAGAGAGGAAGTGGCTGTGAAGAGAAGTAAAGATGTCATGTGCCCAGGCATACTTTCTGGAAGGAACCAGATGGGCACAGATGTCCCCTGCCGGGTGGAGCAAGGAACTTGGTACTTCATGCTTTGCTTTATTTCAGAAGAACGATGCAGGAAGACTTAGCTGGGCTTTGTAAATTAGTTGCAGTACTGTGTTTTACCTCCAGATTTTTACTCAGCTCAGTTGTTTTTTGTTGTTTTGTTTTGTTTTGTTTAATGTGCACAAACTCTTAGTTGCAGCTGTGATAATATTCATAGTAAGGGGCTCAAGGTGGCGTCATGGCTGGTCTACATCAGGCCATGCCTCCAATTGCTCGGCCTCGTTGAGCTGAAGCTGGTCCCCGCTCTGTCGCTGAGAGTGAACATAGGTGTGAAAGGCGAGGCCATAGGGTTTCTTCTGTGATCCGGAGCCACAGTGCTGATGGATAAGTTTTCGGCTGGCCTGCTCCCCTCAATATGGCAGAAACGCTTGGTCATAAAAGTGGACCCACTGATTTACCTTAGTGCTCTGACAAAGACTGCATTGTCTCCGAGATCCTAGGCCGGTATATTCCATCAATCAGTCAACAAGTGTTTATTAAACACCTCTTGGCTCCCCTGGCTTTTGCCATTTGGTTAGAACAAGTCAATTACCTAATAGCTAACTTTGAGTATGTGCAAAATGTAGGACAGAAAGAAACAATGCGGAATTGTAAGTTTCAAAGACTTTAGTAATAACTTTATTGGCTAACATTAATTTAACATTGTTAACCATCAAACATTAATTGTAGGTTTGAGACAGTTTTGGTGTTTGGGGGAGGTATAAGAGAAGGAATTTTGAGTTTTAACTCTGTAATTTCTTCACCTCTACTGTATTTCTCAGCATAATACTGTTTAAATAACATATAATGATGTACGATCGCAACAGACGTATGAGAATGCTGCCTCCACAAATCCAAACTATGAGGCTGTGGAGAGCATTCCCCCCATCTCAGCAAGCTGAGAGACAGCCCCGAAATGACTGGGGAATATGGGTGCATCGTCCAAAAGGATCTTAGCCATCAATCAGCAAAAGGAAATCCTAGACCCTCTCCCACACTTCTGAGCCTTGGGGTGGCTGAGATCTCACCGTCCCCATCCCAGCAAGGAAACCTGATTCCTGACCCTGGAGGGTTAAGCTCCACCACCCCCACACACACAACTCTTTTTTAAAAGCACAGTTACTTAAAAAAAAATCTATTTCCCTTTTTAAACACAAAGTTTTTGTTTTGCTTTGTTTTTCACCCTGACATCAAAATTAATGTGTGTTCTCTGGGCACAGACAAGCCACGAGTTTGGGAAGAGCTGGGAGAGGAGACTGAGGGTGTAAGGGAGCCTCAAGAATTCTTTTCAGCGATGGGTCCTGGCAGGCAGATGGGCAGGTTCTAAGGTCTAGGAGCATCGAGGCGAGCTGGTTGCCAGAGAAGAGCTCTGGGGGAGTGAGCCATCTCAGAAGACAGCAGAAGGAGGCAGGAGGCATGGAAGACGCTGCAGGTCCCTGGGCCTGAGCAGTTTGCAATCCACACTAGCTGGGGCACAAGACACTCACAAACAAGATAAGAGCAGCTCAGCACACAAATGCCATCAGAAGGATAATTAGCATATGTATAGTTCTGTACCCTCTACAGAGGGCTTTCACAGACTTTATCTCAATTAACAGTTCAAACAGTGGGTTAAAAACTGGGAGCCTAAGGTTAGAGCATGCCTGTGAGGATGTACTAGGTAAAGCTTCTGGCGGAGATGAGTTATAAACCGGATTTTAAAAACTTTTATTCATTGATTTTTTTCAGTGTTGGATTTGAATTTAGAAAACCAGGAGACACAAGTTCTCCTGGTTA
Organism: Orcinus orca; assembly: GCF_937001465.1. NCBI lineage: Eukaryota > Metazoa > Chordata > Mammalia > Artiodactyla > Delphinidae > Orcinus > Orcinus orca. The sequence continues at coordinate 12,831,914 of NC_064576.1, read as the reverse complement.
CAAGTATGCGTGTCACCTTCTCCTGTCCCCAGATGCTTTCTTGGACAACTACACTTCAAAACTAGTACAGGAGGCAGTCCGGATGTGGCAGCAGAGCAGGAGAGGTTGGTTGGCTTCGCTTTCCCAGCTCTGACTGCTCAGAAGTCATTAGGAGACAAAACCTACACTAGTTTCATGCCCCAACCCAGGCACACAGTGGCAACGTGAGTCTGGCTATGACTGGCAAGGAGGTGCTTCTAGAACATAATATTCGTAAATGGTTGTAAAAGGCTCACAGGTCAGGGAAAAACCATAGTCAACAATGAACCCAAAATTCAAAGTAGTCCATTTGCCCATGAGAGCACCTCACTGAGTTCTCTTAAGCCTGTTAAAGGGGTTAGGGCAGAAATTAATATTTTAGTGGCATGTGGTATAAGCTAGGTGCTTAACACACATATCTTGTGTATTTCGAACCTTAAAAGAACTTCATGAAGTTAATGTTTTCCCCGCGAAGTTAACGCTGGCCAATAGAAGTTCTGAAAGTTTCCGGAACACACCCGTGATCCCACAGCTGGTATCTGGCAGAGCCAGGATTTAAACTCAGGCCCGATCATACCTCCAACTCCTATAGGGAGGCAGCACCATGTTTTCAGCTGAGCAAATAAAATAGAGGAAATAAAAATAATTTATTTGCAGAAAGAAAGCTCAAGGTGAAGGTAGGAGGCCGATTATTTTAGAAATCTCAGATGTGCTTTATAGAGTTTACATTATGATACATAAATGCTGAATGTAATAACACTAGCATCTTACTTCATATATCATTTCTGTTTTTATGCTTATCATTTCTTTTAATGGCCACAAAGCCCCCTGTGTGTCCCCATCTGATAAATTAAATAAAAACCCAATTTGAGTGAGGTTAAGCAATGGGTTAAAAATCTCAGTAGCCAAACAGCGGAAAAGCTGGTCCTCAAAACTGTGGGAATCTGTGCATATGATATTCAATGAGATCAAACAGTCTTTAAATGAAATGACACTGCAGCCTGACTTGGGGTTTTCTTGCAATGGATGTTGCATACTGGACTAGAGCTCAACCCAAGCAATTTTGGGAAGACAGTATGTTTTTGATTAAGATATTGAATTACTTTTTAAAAATCTATCTATTTCGGGCATCCTAGATACGAGCCTCACCTAATCAACTTAAAAGTATTGGTGAAGTATATATTATGTCAGTGATTTACTGCTTGTAGTTTTCAGTGCTCTGGGAGTTCAGGAAAGTGGAACTCCTTTTGGGTTGGAGTACTAGATAAGGCTTCGAAGAGGAAGAGATACTTCCTCTAGCTCTCTATGGATGTACTGTCTCTAGATCAGTGTTTCTACAATGGGATGTTTACACCCCAAGCCTAGGGCAAGGCCATCATCTCCGTGAGGAAAGGAAATAGTTGAAATTACATCTTATATGTTATTTAACCCGTCCTTTAAAAATGTCACGTTTCACATGTGTGATAATGTATGTAGCATATTGTTATGCAAGTATAACATTTATAAATAAGTAACTAATCTTATAATGGTTGTTCCTGCATGAAAGTATTTTTCTGATGGGGATATATGATCTAAAAAGTTTGGAGAGGACAATAGTCAAAAATAGAGGAAGGAAGATTATCTCTAGAAGGGAGGAACAGCATGATGTAATGTAGAGGCCAGTGTGGAACTTTGAAGAATAGGGATTAAATGCTGGAAAAGAAGCATTTTTTCAGTGTGGAAATAAGTTTAGACAGAGTGGGGGAGTGTGAATATGGGAGAACTAAAGAGCCATGTGGAAGAGTTTAACTTGTTACCTACAGCATCACGTCTAATGCTTTATAAGGATTGAATTGAACTTGTGAGTTCAGGTTAGAGGTTAGAAAATTTGTAACAAGTGATGCCACTGGCCGGAAAACTTTTGCAATATTTCAGGCACCGTGTGGGAAGGAGTTGGCTTAGAATGGCCGAGTGAGGATGGAGGAGATAAGGGCAAATCTAAAAGATGTCTTGAAGGAAAAATAATAGAGGCTAGTGAGAGCTCAGAAGAGCCAAAGTGACGCTGGAGTTTCTAGCAGGAGAAATATCTGTGGGACCCTAACAGAAAATAGGGGTAGATGGAAAAAGGGGCCCATCATGGGAATGGGGTCAGGGGAGGGAGGGAGGATGAGTTTTGAGTTTTGAGTCCTGGTAATGGTGTTTTAGCTAACGATGGGTCATCGAAGTGGGTCATCCGTAGACATCTGACAACATGAAATGGAGAACAGCTTAGGCACCAGGCTGCAAATGTAAACTGAGACACACCTGTGTTGAAGCCATTGTCGAGGCCAGGAGTGCTTACTGCCTCCAAGAAGAAGGGAACATAAATGGAGATGGGGAGATGACCAAGGATGAGCCTGGGGGAAGACTGCCAGGGCCCAGAGAGAATAAGAGCTAGCAAGGAATCAGGAAAACGAATACCCACAAAGGAGCAAAACTGTCAATCAAAAAATAAGTAACCAAGACTGTTGCGCACCATACCACAGCCTCCATGGCTCCTGTGCTGCATCGTTCTGCCGGGCTTACCCTCTCTGACATGAGTGCTCAGCCCGTGGTCCTCGTGGAGGCCAATATCAACTCAATGCCATGGTGAGAGCCACAGAGTATCAGCGGATAAGGAGAACTTCCTACCTGGATCTTTCATGTAGATACAGATATAGATATTTGACTATTTAAAAAGTAACTCTTCACTAATACCCAAAAGAAAGGATTTAAAACCAACAATAATTGTTGATCAAGATGTATGCATCTGTATCTCAAAATATACATTTTGAGGGTATAAGTGGTTAGGACAGTCATTCCAGAGTGATTGGAGATATTGCTGTTGTCAGAGACCTAGGAACAGGCCTTTGACCTGTTGTCAAAGACCTAGGGTTCGTTCATTCATGGCTCTAGCAGGCGTCAGCTGAACCCAGCTGTAAGGACTACTCTGAAGGAAATGAGAAAGTACCCTCATGCCTACAGTGAGCAAGCCAGAACAGCACTCCTCACACTTCCGTGTGCACAGCAGACCACTGGGGGTCGAGTTCAAACTGTAGGGTCTTGATTCGGTAGATGAGGAGCGGGGTCCGAGATTCTGCATTCCTCCCGGATGAAGATGATGCTTGTTGCTTGCCCTGGAGGCTTTGCTGGCGTGAATGTAGAGGGCGGTGGGCCTCCGGGTCTGAGATGATTCTAAAGGAGGCTCTGTGGGGCTGAGGGCCAGGACCGGCTTCCTCCATCCAGGAGGCCTTTCCAGGCTTCCCGGGCCCAAGAGTGGAGCAGAGGTCTAGCCGACTTATCCTGCAAGCCTTGCACCGAAGCTGCTGTGGTGGAGGCCACGAAGGTGAGCCTTCCAGCAGTTTCCAGCAGCTCCGTGGCCACAGCAGCAGGTCTGTGGATGGCGCCCCGTGCCCGCGACGGCCGTTTTCTCTGCGGACACAGACTCTCACCAATTCCCAAAAAGATTTGCTCACTGCCTCCAGGGAAGGCTAGTGTGTCTGTTTCCACGTCTGCTCCAGAGATATCTTTTCCTACCAAATATATGTGTTCAAAATCAGCCATAGACTTTTCCCTCTAGACAGTGGTCGGAGCTGGAACCTGTGAGTCTGACAGCCTCAGCGGGTTACTTCGGGGAACTCTGACAAACCCAGCATTTCCCTTAGGATGCTCTCATTCTCCCCTCATTCCCTCCAAAGAATAGGAAGAGTGTAGAGGAAGTGTTATGTGCAATTAAAATCACATTTGTTTAAACATGCTAGTTTTAAAGTCTCGTGCTATGAGTGAAGACGTTAAGAGAAACGACAGCTGTCGCAGGTGGTGGCTTCAGTGAAACTGTGGACAGTCTTAGATCTTGTTTCATGTCCGTCTGCCTTCCCTGCCCTCGAGAACTTCATTTTTCTGTATGTCCAGCATGTGGCCCCCTCTCTCCTAGAACCAGGGGTCCCGCTAACCGGATTTAGAGAAAGTCTTCCCTGCCCAGATGCCCTTTTAGCCCACACACAAGACGACCGGTATTTTTATGCATTTTTAATTTACCAATAACCTTTTAGGACTGAAAGGAAACAAGTATTTATTGAATGTCTACTATATGCCAAGCCCTCTGCTGAGAGCTTCATGTACATCAACTCAGTTAAACCTTTCTACAAAGAAAATAAAGTCCCAGGAGTCTGAGTTCCTTGCCAAGGTCACACATGAACAAGTGACACAGAGCAGGGGGTGAAACTCCAGTTGGCAGGTCTCCGAACACCCAGACCTTTTCCAACGGTGCTTACTTGGGGGTAGCAACAAAAGGGGTTTGCTTCGGGAAAACTTCTCTCTCATTTGCACGTACTGTTAGCAGAATTCACTAAACGGTTAAATAGAACACAAACAAGCAATTCCTGGCAGCCTGGGCAGGCATGAGTTCAGTTTTAGCCGTGAGTTCCTCCTCACAAAGGGACCTGGGAAATCTCCAGAGACAGCTAGAGCATCATCTTCATTATTTGTTGTGATTAGTGGGCCTTTTCCTTACTCCTGAATCTCCTCTGTGTCTGTGTGCGTGTGTCTGTGTGTGTGTGTGTGTCCAGGTGCGCAGGAAGATGCTTAAAGAAAGATCTCGTCCGAGGTGCCTTCTAGATACTTTCAATTGATAACACGCTCATTATCAGCTGTGAGGCCTGTGTGAAAGTGAGATGCTCTGTGTGGCTGTGGTTTGCTACCCTCTAGGAGGACTTAGAAATCCCCTTTCCTTGCCATCGACTTCCTGTTCTCGTGCAGGGCTGTTTACACTCACGCGTGTCACCCGTTCTCTGGTGGGGGCACGTGTTCCACCTCTCGGGCTGCATCTCCTGACCGTCGTGGCACTGCAAGCTCTCCTTCTCCCTTACTCTGCTGGCTCCTGAGCTGACCCATGACCTCTCTCCCCGGGTTCTCTTCTCTCTGCCAAGGCTGTACCTGGCACCCCTCCTACATGGCACACAGATGCCCCATGTCTCTGGGGTTCTAGTCACACCCGACTCTTAGCTGGTAGAAAGGACTCTTTATTTGCCCCTGAGGAAGCCCATCACTTGAACCCTGAAGTATCAGCTTCCTGGCATCCACCACAAAGACCGTCCCCTCAGGAAACAAAACAAACCCTATCTCCAGAGTTTCCCTGTTTCTTTTCTTCAAAGTTCCCTATTGCAGCTAAGCTGCAATTAAGAGGCAGGCTCAAAGGGACTCAGCTGCCTCTGGGCTGCCGGGACCCAGCAGAGCTTTGGCCTTTTTAACTCTTTGCTTCCTGTGACCTGCTGCGCGTCTCTGCTCCTCTGGGTGCTCAGGTATCAGGAGGGTGAGCTGTGGGGAGACATCGGGGTCGGCAGAGGAGCTTTGCACACCCCACCAGATTCTGATCGCCCCTCCGAGAGCCACCCAACTGACGAAACCCACAAGTGTGCGATGAAAAGCAGAAGGGAATCCCAAGATGGAAGGAATTGGCGGGACTAGCTGGCACAATTCGCGTCTACCCTCTGCCACGGTCCTGCCAAGCAGACTCTAACAGGGGTTCATCCGTCTCTATGTGCCGGCCAGTCACGACCCCACGATGCAAGCAAACCATAGCGCTTTGTTATGAAATTCTTCCCTGTGCTGAAACGACAGGTGACTCCCCATGACCTTCAGTGCTCAGCCCTCGTTCAGGCCTTCGGATTGACCCTAAGCAAGTCAACTGCCCCTTCGGCAGACGAGCCCCTTCACATATTTAAAGACAGCAAACAAGCTTCCTCTGATAGGAGCAGCGGGCATTGCCTGTTGTTTTCGGGAAAGAGTACTTTATTTATGCAACCGAAGATACACAGTTTTTCTGGCAGCTTTGTTGCATTGCTGACCCATCTTGGTATTGTACTTGAACCTTGAACCAGCTGTGGTAGAGAAGGGGGTGGGGCTCTCCATTTTCCCTCAGCTCTGTTCAGGCCTGAGCACAGTGGGGAAAAGGTGATGGATGGAGGTGAAGCGGGGGAGGGACAGACAGCTTCCCCAACTGCACGGAAGGGTTGAAAATTGTCTTCCGTTCCAACAATAGGCTCTAGGCACCTCTGGAAATGCCTGGCAAGTTCCTGGGCATTGACTTGCAAAACCACCCATAGATAGATAGATAGATAGATAGATAGATGGATAGATAGATGGGAGATAGATAAGAAATAGATAACTATATAGATATAGATTAATATATATGTATCTATATAATACACTCAGATAGAGATTAATAAAGATACACCTATAGATAGATTTAGATTACTGTATAAATAGATGGTTATAGATACAGATTAATATTTATATATACAGATAGAGATAGGTAAAGATATAGATAAATGTATACACAAATAGATAGCTATATAGATTAGTATATATACACAGATGTAGATTGATTGATAGACAGATGATAGAAAGACAGATCAATGATAATGTTCACACAACTTGAATACCCCGTTAAGGCACTTTTCAGAGGTGAAGTACGTGTTTTGGGTTTCCTTTTGTTTTGTTGTGTTTGTCTTCTGGCACGACAGAAGGGCAATCGTTTTAGCAGTAGCTCTGAGTCTTCCAGAGTTTCTCTGCGGCTCTCAGCACAGTCCTCAGCAGCTTAGAGACACACTCTGCCATCAGGAGATGCCAAGGTCACGGAAGGAACTAATTAATCCCAGCTCCAGTCTACAGCAGGCTGCACTAACCTGCCCTCCTTCCTCTGAGTGGGAGAAAGAAACCAGGAAGGATTTTCTCCCTCAGCTCTGCCCGGGCCTACTCAGGGCCTCCCTGAACAAACAAAGGGAGGCAGGGAAGGCTGGTAAACCATTTCCCGACTAACTGGCCGGGTTTCATCTAGAGAAAGCCTGTTCTAAGGCTTTAAAACTTGAGATAAGCCCTCCAGTTTTTCTTAGGAAAATTCCCAGGTTAATAATTAACCTGAAGGTCCCCAGGCCCCCCTACTCTATCACAACACTGCCTTTTTTTTTTTCTTTACTGCTAGTTTCACTAATGTCCTCTAAACCCAGCCAGCACTCTTCGCCTTGTTGAAAATTTGCCTTTTTAATTAAACCTACAAATTTTCCAGCTGACCACTAGGGAGCAAGAAACTTTTCCCCCCTCAGGGTAAAATTGATGTCATATAACCCAGACCACACTAAATAATTGATCAGAAAAAATAATTGAGAGGAGTGATGATTTGGGGAAACAATGCCGGGCTGACAACCCAAGAGGTGAAGTTGGAGATGGTTGCGGTTCAAACATTGTGGATCCCCGAGTTAATAATCGTCCCCTTAGCCAGATACATGCTGCGTCCTGAGTTAATTGTTCTGCGGCTGTGGATTTTTTTTTTTTTTTTTTTTTTTTTTTTTTTGCGGTACGCGGGCCTCTCACTGTTGTGGCCTCTCCCGTTGCGGAGCACAGGCTCCGGACGCGCAGGCTTAGCGGCCATGGCTCACGCGCCCAGCCGCTCCGCGGCATGTGGGATCTCCCCGGACCGGGGCACGAACCCGTGTCCCCTGCATTGGCAGGCGGACTCTCAACCACTGCGCCACCGGGGAAGCCCACGGCTGTGGGTTTTTATTTGACGTTCTGATCCCTTCCTTCTAGCTTGAGAATGAGTGCGGAAAGTAACAGAGAAGCTCGGACAGGGCCTGCGTGTTTTGTCAGGTCAGCAGTCCGGGGTCAGTGCCGCCGCGTTTTAGCCCCTGGTCCTCAGTGGGTGCCCCCCCCGCCCCGACCCACCGCAGCTGCTACAGCAGGATGGGCATCGGTCTGGAGTTAGTTTCACCTTACAGTTTGGCAAGACCAGCAAATCCTGGAGTTAGGGTTGTGACACTCTCCATCTTGCTCTCTGGTTCAAAACCGAAAAAAAGAAAAAAGAAATCAAAACCATATGTTCAGTACGGTATCAGGCTTCTACTGAACACTGTGCTATGAAATAATAATCAGAGACCTAGCCCCATATCCAGAGGCTTGGAAAGAAGGAGCCGGCCTGCTCCAGCCAAGCTGAGGCAGGTAGGGAAGGGCGATTCCGTTTGCTTCCTTTCTCAAAATGGCATGTCGCTGGAATGCTTCCAGCTTCTAATGGGGAAAGCAGAGCGAGGCTGCGTTTACTGACTTATTTCCCTCCTTCACATCTCCCTTCTTCCCCTCACATCTTCAGGATGGAAAATTAGAAACACTTTTCTCCTACACACAAAACTACTCCCTCACACACACTTTTTTTTTTTTTCCGCTTTGAAATAGCAGTTGCTGCCAGAAAAGTCTTCTCAAAACACACACGCTGTCCTGGCCAGAACAAAGGGTTAACTTCAACTGGAGCCAGCTGGTTAGACGTAGTGGCTAGCTAAGGAGAGGGCTCACCCTTTGCGGAAAGGGAGGTTATGACCCAGAGAGACGCCGGAGGGGCAGCCAGGGTCCTGCTAAGACGTGACCTCTCCGTCTGGGTGTGGGTTACCCACTGTGTTCGCTTGGTGGAATCCAGCGAGCTGGACACTTAGGATAAGGGGCTAGGTCTTTTAGTCTTTCCTGCCTGTAAGAAAAAATGTTTAAATGTAGCTGGCCGCCGGGTACTGCCTGTTATCAGATAAACGAAGAACGAGTCAGAAGGTACCCCTGTTTCCGTCTTTTATTTCCACTCACGTCTCCCCACCTTATCTGTTTCTCTCCTAAACTTCCGGGCTTCCGAAGTGGGGCTCCATTCCCACTAATAACAGGAACCATGAAGCCCTATAACGTCCTGCCCCCGGGCCAGTGGAAGTTAACGCTTCAAATGCAAACTTGAAAGGAAGTCATCGGTGTTAAATAATAATGATGATGGTAATCATGATAGTAATAATAAGGCCACTTGGTCATGGTGTACAAACCATCTACTTTTCTCTCCCTGTTGTTATGTTTTACAAACACATGAAAGTTTTGCTTAAAAGGTTTTGGGGTTCTTTTTTATCCTATTTGGCAGTCAAGACTAGTGGGAGGAAGGGACACCCTGGAGACCACAGATGAGAGTGCCCTTTGCCCTTTCGGGGGACTGCAGGTCTCAAAAGATAAATAAGGGTGGCTGAGGATGGCCAGAAGCCACAGCTTGCGCGTTGTTGACATGGATTGAATCCTGGCCTCCCCCGCTTAGGATGAACGAAAGTTACCAAGACACTTGGGACTTTGATCTCCTGGCTGGCAAAAAGCAAGATCATCGTGACACGTCTCGGGATTTTTGTGATGATTTGGTGAAACAAGGTACCGGAAGTGCCCTGCACACTGTGAAAGCCCCAGTGTCCGTGGGAGAGACAGAATCATTGTTAATTTTATCTTCAGCTGCTTGGCCAGAGCAAATGTGTTCTACTTAGTGAAGTTTTCTTGGCTACAGAAAAGTTTGCGGAGAAAAAGAATGCTGTGTGAAAGGTCACGGTCTTCAGTTTTCCTCATTTCCTTTTTCTCATGGAATTTATGCTCTAGAATAACAGATAAAATGTACAAATAAATCGCCCTGGTGAAGGTAATCCGTGCCACAAGGGGGGTGTAAGGTGTCTTTGCAGAAGGTTAACTGCTGTCCAGGTGAGGCAAGGAGGGCTTCCTGGAAGATACAGCCTCTGACCCAGCGTGTGAAGGCCAGGCAGGACCACGGTGCATGCACTTGGGGGCACCCGTGCAGGTGTCCGCGGAGCAGGGGGCAGAGTCTAGGGAGTACTCTCAGGCAGAGCTAAAATGCTGGGAGGACCCTGAATGCCAAGCTATAGGTTTTGAACTTTATTCAGAGTGCAGCAGAGAGCCACCAAATGTTTGTGAGCAGATGAGTGATGGCGTCAGACACTACCTGAGGGAGATAATTCTGTGAGCGCAGTTTAGAGCCGAGAACCACAGGCACCCAGGAGTCACGGAGGCGTGAGCTGGAATAGTGGCGACGCAACGTCGCAGGAGGCGATGCACCGGTACAGCGGCAGCGTCCTAAGATCGTGGGCAGGACTTGTGGAAGCCGAGGGAAAAGGGGGGAGTCCATGAAGTGAGGTTGCAGGAACATTCATGATGCCAATGACAGAAGCTCCCCAGAAGGCGTGGGGGAGGGAATCAGATGGGTTCCGGTCATCAGAAGCTTGAAGTGAAGTTGGAATGTCCTCGTGGAAGTGTGGGTCGTGGCTTCCGTGGAGTGCAGAGCTAAATGTACATTTGGGATGCATCCACAGAGGAGCGGTATCTGCACTCATAAAAGGTGTTGAGATCCCTAAGGAAGCAAGTGTGATCTAGAAGATGGTCGATGGCACAGGCTTGGGGAAGGTTTACATTTAACAGGATTTCCTAGGCGCACTCCCGCTGGCAAAGAAATCCAACGTCAACAGCATTTCAGAGTGCAGGTGCTCCTTGGAACAGGTGTGTGGGCCTCAGGGTGTCTCCCTTTGCCTTTGGGTCTGTGAGAAGAGATCAGTCTATTCACTCCAGTAAGTCCCCTACATACGAACGAGCTCCGCTCTGAGAGCACATTCGTTAAGTCCAACAAAGTTAGCCTGGGTACCCAACTAACACGACTGGCTATATAGTACTGTACTGTAACAGGTTTATAATACTTTTCACACAAATAATACATAAAAAACAAACAAACACAAAAAATAAAACATTTAAAATCTTACAGTACAGCACCTTGAAAAGTGCAATAGTACGGTACAACAATTGGGGTACAAGGGCTGACATCGAGTGAACAGGCAAGAAGAGTTACTGACTGGAGGAGGGAGAGGAGGGGGGAGACGGTAGAGCTGAAGGATCCTCAGCAACAGGAGACGGAGGGCGAGCTACGATGTCGCTCACGCCTGACGCTGAGGGCGCACACATTCGCATCTTTGAAAGTTCGCAACTTGAAGGTTCGTGTGTAGGGGACTTACTACGTCCTAGAAATAACACCGATCAATGGTACAGTATGAATGTGTTTTGAATTACGGTTTCCTAAAACCAGGTGATAATGGAAATGCCAGAGAGTGGTGACTGGGCAGCTGAACAGCCAGGTACCGGGAGAGTGGAAAGCCGAAATCTTCAGGGAGGGGGTGTGGAGTATTTAGAGCAATCAAAGGAGAGGAAGTAAGTGGAGGAGAAGCAGGGTTAAGATAAGACTGTGTAGGTTTGTCGGAAGGTGGGCTGGGCTGGCTGTGGGCACCTGGTGCTGCTTGAAGCCCGAGGAGGCTGCAGGGGGATAGATGGGCTGAGACCACCAGGGAGAAATCATTTGTGAAAATCTGTAGGGAACAGGTCTGATTCTGCTGTAAAAGGAAGGGGGGAAAACGTCAGACATATTTGAAGGAAGGTGTAAGTTGAGGTCTAAATGCTTCTCCAGGGAGACTCCGAGAGGCCTTTGCCGTGAAATGAATCCTGCTCTATTCAAAATAACCATCGTGGGGTGAGGCCAATATACTGCATTGATCCGCAATTATTAATTAAAGATGAGCTTTGCATTACTGCAGGCTTAACTAAAACGCAGTGACTGCCACTTGTTCTGAAGTGCTGCACCAATGTTATTCAGTTGTTGCTTATTTACTCATTCTCCTTAGCTTTTTCCTTCATCTCACTGGGTTCAGCAAAAAGACAATCCGTGGGCCTAGCACTCTTTCCTGAAGTAACAATCTGTCAATAGAGATATCACATGTGGAATATCTTTAAAGCTCCTTATTTTAGTAATCCTTGTGCAATTTAAACTTGAACCAATGTCTGGTAAGAAGTAGGTGTTCGATAAATGTTTATGGGACACGATTGAATGATTAAAATATTTTATAATCGAGGCAGGCCTTTCTAGAGATGGTTATTAGCCACGAGTCATAGTTACAGAAATACATAGTCCATCATCCACCCAAATACACCCAGAAGTTTCTATCACAGACACAGAGAGAACGCGTTTCCCCCCAGAGATTGTGCACGTTTGTATGAAGTTGTCGTTTAGTACTGGAGAGGGGCCAGCTAAACCTTGACCCCTTCAGCTAGGGCTCTTTTTTCACTGAAACTTCACAGAAGAAGTTTTGCTGATGAAGACAACGGGCAGCGAGAGATGAAGGGTGAAATGTATCAACTGGGGAGTTATCCGGAGCGCCCTGACTTTGCAAATACGTTTTAGTTGCTTAGCTGCTGTAGGACAGATACTTCTGATTATGCTTAGCTGCGCAAAACGTACAGCACATCTCACAAAATGGACTGGCCTGTTTATTCGCACTTGGGGGCCACTTGAAAACTAAGTAAAAAAGAAACATGCCCACAGTCCAGGCCACAATGAGCTCTTGTAGCCACTGGGACAAGGTCGTATGTCTGCACTACATTCGCTGCCCCACCCAACTCTAACCTCAGGAGAAGAAAGAAGTTGTGTTTTCTTTCTGAACCCATTTCAAAAGCCCTTACCAGTTACTCCAAACCCTGGTTTCATCGGCTGCACAAACTCTTGGGAAGCTTGTTAAAAAACTAAAACAGATGACAGATTCCTAGGCCTCGGCCTCTGAGATTCTGACTTGGGACGTCTGGGGCAGGGCCCGGGAATCTGCATTTATTGTAAAACCACAGAGTGATTTGAACACAAATGACTGACAGACCTCCCGGCACAGAGGTTAAGAGACAATTCAAACCCTGCATTCAGATTACGGCGGGGCCACAGACTAGATGCGCAACTTCAAGCAAATTACAAAATGTATTTGAATCTCAGCTTTCTCGTCTTTAAAATGAGGGTAGTAATACTTCTTGGGGTGGTGGTTAGGATTGCAGGAGATTACCCATATAAAGAACTTTCCCTACGGCACAGAATAAACACTCAATACAGAATATCTGGGTATCTTTCTCTGGGTGAACGTGAAGCTACTGAGGACTAATCTCCCATTAATGCTACATAACCTCTAAACGATTCCAGAAAGGGCAGGGGCTTCACCATGACTATTTCTGCAATTTCTTAGAGTCTTGTTATCACTCACAGACTGCACTGTTTTCTCAGCAAAAATTCAAGAAGTCTTTATAGTTTACAAAATAATGCTATACCGGACTTTGGGGAAGGCTTATATTTGGTAAGGATGGTGAGACACTGGAGCATGTTACCCTGGACTGAAGGAATGCTGTTGCTTTTGAAAACAGGAGGACTGAGCCACTTTCAAGAAGTTTCACACAGCGTGTGTGTGAAAGTGGAGCCCTTAGCCCAGCTCTGTGATTGCCCGTGCCTTGAGCTGTTTTGGCAAAGATAAAGTTGATTCTGTCCCCACTCAGGCTGCTTTTAGGTCATTGAAGCAGATGGTAACTGGCTCACGTGGAGACTAAATTCCTGAACTTAAACTTTTGGAAATGAATGAATGAATGAATGAATGAATTTCCTCTGAGGCCCAGTTACACTCCTGACATCTGCCAGTCCATTCTGGCCCTTTGGTCCCTGAGGAAAGGTTGACTCTTTGTTGCTTAGAGAATAAATAAGCAAGGACTGCTCCAAGGTGTTTCCTGCAACCATGTGCTCCTTCCTTCCTGGATGTAGTAACCCAGTTGCCTGTGTTGCAAGGCTCAATGTCACGTGTCCTTTTTTTTTTCCCACTGAGAAGCCATCAACAGCAGAAGTATTTTCACAAGTTAGATGCTTGCTGGTGCTCTAGGTCATGAGATCTGGGTCACACACAAACAGGAGGAAAGAAGTGTGGTACAGAGTCCATTTGATCGACACACAGGGAGAAATAACAGAAAAGTGAAAAAGAAATTCAAAAACAGGGATTGGAATGCAAAGAGAATTTTATGATACTCTGGGATAGAAAAGGCTTAGCTTCAGCTCGGTATATCTGCAAATCTTCAAATTCATTGTGAATCATTTTCAAAAGACTCATTCCCTCCATTCAGAATGTACTGATTAAAACCCAACTGTGTGCCTGTCTGCAGATGCTATAGAAAGCAAGCAAAACGAGGAGGATTGGTAGCTAGCAATTGCACTGAGGTGTTAAGACATACACGCGCATGCCTATCTTGAAATACACGCACGCACACACACACACACACACACGCACGCACGCACGCACGCGCGCGCACAATGGAGAACCCTAACTGTAACTCTGTTTGGATTAAGGGCCCCAGGCACTTAACTGCTTAATCTAAGGCAGGAGGGAGGGAAAGGCCATTAGAGTTAAACCAGTTAGGCCTGACTCCAACTGGAGTGGCTCCTGACTTCGAGAAGGATGCCTGGATTTAGATAATTTCGAAGGAGAGCGGAACACATCCCATATCAAAGGCAACCATTTAAACAAAAGCCAATAGGAGGAAATGAGCTCTTATTGTGCACACACACGGGGCTCCACAGAAAGGAAACTGCCTGATTCAGGACACTTCCGATGCCTGCTGGAGCTACCAGGAAAGGCCTGCGTTCCCACAACCTGGAGAAGGTGTGTCTTTCTCTACCCAGGGTTGGCTGCAGTGAAATGGGTAGGACTTTAGCAAAACCACCCACTTTCCTGGACCTCCAGAGACTTCGATTACGAAAAGTATCCTTGGAAACCTAAAAGGCATTTTCTTATGGTCCTCCTTGTGCTTTGGGGTGTTTGGAGATAGGAAAGAGCGGGGAGCAGGCACGTAGGTAAAGTTCCTTCATTCTTCAGGGTCCATCAGCCATCTGAGACATAGCCCGTGCCCTGCGGGGCCACCTCTCTACAGGGCCCTTGTTGGCTCCCTGGGGTGGGTCAGGCCAACCAGGATGAGGCCCTTGATCAGCTCAGGGGGATTCTACATCCACGCCCCTCAGTTAGACAATAGTAACATCAACAGGCTTGCTTCCTGCCGTCTTCTACCCAAAACCACAACTGACCGTGAGCTTTTGATTTTGCAGGATACAGCCTGGTGCCTGGCCTGGTGCTTGTGCCGGACCCCGCGGGGAACATAGAAATGTATATGACATTCCCAGTTCCCAAGGACTTTAAGGTCTAGGAGAGGATCATTCATTCCAGTAAACATAATAAGAAATAGGAATTTCCCTGGTCCCTGGAGCCCCTGGGGTGGGGCACCTAAGTGTTGTTAAAAAAGCACAGAATAGGGCTTCCCTGGTGGCGCAGTGGTTGAGAGTCCGCCTGCCGATGCAGGGGACACGGGTTCGTGCCCCAGTCTGGGAAGATCCCACGTGCCAAGGAGCGGCTGGGCCCGTGAGCCGTGGCCGCTGAGCCTGCGCGTCCGGAGCCTGTGCTCTGCAACGGGAAAGGCCACAGCAGTGGGAGGCCCGCGTACCGCAAAAAAAAAAAAAAAAAAAAAAAAAAAAGCACAGAATAGCAGAACTTGTTTTTTTTTTTCACCTTTGTGTTATTTGATTGACAGCTCGAGTACAGTTAAGCTTGGGTCTGTGGGGATGCTACTATAAGTGGCATGTATTATGGAGTCATTTTCCACTGACGTCATCTTCTGAAAGGGTGCTGGTGGAAGGAGAAATGAGAGAAGACTGAGTCTCCTTAGTCTAACACTAAGGGCTCCACACCCAACACACGGCCTGGCCCCCTCCCCCTGCCTGAGTGGATGCGCTCCTGTGGTGGAGTCTCCATCCGTTTCCACCTCGATCCCCAGAGCTTAGGCGCAAGCTCAGAGTGTCACCACCCCAATCCTTCTGTCCTCCATCCTCCCCCACATGACTGTCTGCAGCAGTGGCCAGTAGCAGGCGTGGACAGTGGATGGAGGAGAGAAAGTTGATCACAAGACAGTGCTCCTTGAACACATCAAGTTTCACTGCAGCTTAGGTAAATTGATTTTCAGTTCACTCTGGAGGATGGAAAATTAAGGCCCTTAAATTTTCTTAGGAACTGCTCTTGGATCATTTATTTATTTGGTCAATCCGTCAACAGACCCTAGGCGAGTACCCAGACGCCGTTCTGGGTGCTGAGCTAGAAAGAGGGGTTAGCCTGGCACCTGGGCTCAGCTGGCTCACGTTCAAGCCAGACTCAACAACAACAAGGTCAACTTCAAGGACATGAGAGGGGGTCACAGTGGTCAGGGAGAGTGAGAGTGGCTCTCTGGGGCAGTGGGGATGGGGGACAGGGTAGGGAATGACTTTCCAAGAAGGGACATTTGATCGGGGACCTTGTAGGATGCACCCAATGACAGCCAGCAAGGAAAGGGGAGAAGGCTGTCACAGTCTCCTAATTAGCACGCACCTTCTAATTAGTGGCTTCTGGGGCTTATCAAGTCTTGTCTATAAGCTACAACTACTAGGCAGTTCGATTTTTTTTTTTTTTTTTTTTTGCCTCTTTCCTCCTACCTTTCAAGGGAAAAACACATGAATTAAGAGTTAATATGGCAGCAGATAGCATGATGCAGATGCACAGAAACAAGACTATTTTATTCAGCATGGATAGGGCTAGATATTTAGGGAGACTTTTGTCCTCCAGCCTAGATCTTGTTTTGTTATCATTCATCAGAAACAGCAGGGGAAAAGGGTCGAAGTAAAACTTCTCCGCAGATTCCTGCTTGTTCTCCCTACACCATCATCTCCCACACCATCAAAAAGGCAAGAAAAGGAACCGCACCCTTTTTTTTGGCCACAGCGTGGACCGTCTCCTGCCCTCCCCGCTGGCTAAAAATGACGAAATAAAAAAAAAAAAAAAATTCGTCTCACATGACATTGGATAACGGTGGTTTCAAAATTCCTCATAGTTTAAAGGCATTAGCATTACAGGGTTAGGTCATGGAAATGCTTGCAAAATTCCAATGCGATTCTTTAGTTGTGTTTAATTTATTTCAAATATTACCACATGCCCAAAGAAAAACCCGCACTCATGAAAATATTTGCAGTGAATTTGTTCGCTTGCGTTTCAAACATGTTGACTTTTTTTTAGCTGTCCTGAATACACACAGGCTATAATTTTAAGAGCAACAAATTGAGAGATACAGAGAGAAAAAGAGGCCAGTACCCAATAATACTGCTGAGTAGATCATGATCAGAAAGGGAAACGTGTCCTCTGGTAAGGAAAATATGGAAACTAAATAGAGACAAGTCAACTTAAATTCAGGATGATCCCACCAACCATTGAAGTTCACTGAGAACCGTGAAACTTTGGCTTTTTCATGTGTTAACAGCGCTTTTGTGCCTTTGGTTTTACAATGTAGACCAGCTGACAATGCGCCTTGTTCCTCATTGACTTTGCAATCTCATTCTTTGCCACAGATAGAATGGCCTGTTTGTTTTGCCACTAATGCACGCTGGCCAAAGAATCAGACATTTGTTTCACAGTGCTTGTTTTGAAGAAATCAGCTCTCGGTACATCTTTACACTGCTCATAAAAACAGAGGCTTATCTGGGTGAAAGACACCCCAGGTCTGCGCTGGGGTAGGCTTACATTTATCCACTATTATAGAAAATGAAATTGAAATATAATAAAACTTCATTTCAGTCTAATTATGGAAGAGCCTGAATTATAGACTATTCATAAAGATGTACCCTTTTATTAATTACAGCGACATACAGCGATGTGAGCTGGCCAAGACTATTTTATCTCATAATGGCTCTTAAGAAGCTCTTATTAATGAAGAGATAAGAATGGTTTATAAGTAGTATTACAGGTATTTATATCTAAATGAATGGTAATGAAATGCCTGAGAAGTTTGGTCTCCTAAGTAGGGTAAATATTCCCATTAGAATTATGTTAAGACAGTTAATTTATTCAGCAAGTACGCACCCTCTGCCCCCATTTTTCATAAGTAGTTCAAAGGTAACCTTTAGCCTAGCCTCGGGGTGGTTCCAACTCACAAGGGAACTCTAATCAGTTGGTGGTGGCTGCCTGCCTAGAAACTTGTTTTGAGAAATTTTTGAGTGCCAAGTGCAGATCCACAGGGGAAGAGCACTGGGATCAATTGGTCATGCCTGCTGTGGATGGGAAAGGTGGCCAGAAGGAACCTGAGTGACGTCCATTTGTTAGCCTGGCGTAGGCCTTTCTGAAGTGTTAGAAAGTTGGAATTCTCACAACAGTCAGCTCCGGAATAGACCGCAAAACGGTAGTAACCTCCATGCTGCAGGTGACACAGTTTCTGTGTGTCTCCAAAATCCCGCCATCAAAGGTTCTTTCTGCAAGGGTGGTAGCCATTGAACTATCCTAACTCACTGAAACTCTAAGAAAATTAAGTTGCATTTACTAAATGTAGCTCTGTAAAATGCATTTTTATTTTTACTAAGTTTGAGGAAACAGAATTATCCTGCAACTCTTCTTTCACTCCTTTCTCCTGAATGTGATATTAGGGGTAGGGTGGGGAGCAGTTAACACAGACATGAGCCCTTTGAAATGATATTCTGATATTTTGTTATAGTTTAATCTGTAGTCATTACTCTTGCAGTTTTTGAAAGAAAGTGAACAAGTGCTTATTTCCCTCCACTAAAACAAATCGGAAACTCAGGGCCAGGTCCGCAGCGCAGCACAATTTTCTTTCATTTCTAGGTTAAGTAACATAATGAACAGAACAGAGGCAAGGAACTAACTCTTTTAAAGCTCCTGCTATGTTCTAGGCACTTTGACAATTACTTTCAAAATGTTAAATTTTTCTTCTAATGTAATGTTCCTCACTGCCCTGAGAGCTTCATAATACTGCCTCATTTTATAGATAAGAAAAGTGAGGTTTAGAACATGTAGACTGTTAGTTCAACGGAGCCAGACTCTAAAACTGGTCGAAATTTCTGTTTGGAGTTCAGAATCTAAACATAACCACTCATCCTAACTTTTAAACAGGACTTTAGCAGTGATGTTTTAATGTATTGACTACTAAGAGTTTTATAACTTTAGCATTTTGAGAGCCCTCAGTAAATGTTGGTTACTATTATTTCTCTCTCCGTATACATACACATATTCATATATATACATCTATATTTGTGGACTAATGCCCTACTGAACTTCAAATGTTTATTGCAAACCACTTTGCCTTTTTATTTCAAAAAGAAAATGTGAATGCCTACTCTTTGTGTTAGAAAATTATCTAAACCTAGAAAGGGGAAATTTTTATAGGAGGATAGAGACTGTAAGGAATACAATAAAATCAGCAGCGTGTGTAAGGAACTAGAATAACATCCTGACATTTTATACAGTAGGCAAATTGCAGTTCTAATCCAGAAGAAGTCTGCTGTTAGTTAAGCACTGTGAATAAACTCCTGTTTCTAAAATTCACTGTCTCTGTCTTTTGGTGGGAGGGGGCAGCGGCTTTGGTGGTAGGGAGAGAGGCTTTTTTTTTTTTTCCTCTGAGAAGGCTTTTTATTAATTTCTTTTGCTGAATTTTTGACCCTGTAAAGAAAAAGAGAGCTATTGTACCGAACCACACCACAGGACAGGCTCCCCCAGATGGGATTTTTCCTTCCTGCTGAAGGACATAGATATCAACTTTATGAGCTGGTTACCGTCAGCTTTATCGCAAAGCCAGTAGATTTTCTTAATATACTTATTGCTGTTCTGTAAATAGCACAGGACCAATCATGAATCTGAATCACTTATGGGGTCACAATGAGATTGCTACCGGTAATCTGGGGAAGAAAGTGTTGAGTAGCCTAAATAATGAAACTAGTAATTGGAAATCTTCCTTATTGTGCAGGCTGACAATCTCCAGACCAACCCTTTGAGTACGTATTGTCCACGTCTGAAGTTTAATGAGATAGTGCATGCTGGAGGCTCCTCATTCACTGTATAAAATTCTGTGTGAATGACAGTTGATGATACTAATGACAATAATTATATTGAAGCTTTTAACTAAGACATGAAGAGAGCTCTAAGATTGCCCACCATGTTTCTTCAAAAAGAGGATTCATTA
This sequence comes from Orcinus orca, assembly GCF_937001465.1. Taxonomy (NCBI): domain Eukaryota; kingdom Metazoa; phylum Chordata; class Mammalia; order Artiodactyla; family Delphinidae; genus Orcinus; species Orcinus orca. The sequence goes on along the minus strand of NC_064576.1, from coordinate 12,812,189 downwards.
AAGACTGCAGTCTGCTTTACTCGTTTCTTTATGTTCGACAGTATTAGGAGGGACAGGCACCTGAATCCTGGCTAGATGTTAATAATACAAAAGCCCTCAGAAGACAGGCGGAGATTTTTTTTTCTTTAAAATGGTATGCTGCCTTGATTTTTAAAATTCGAAATTGTTGGGCTTCCCTGGTGGCGCAGTGGTTGAGAGTCCGCCTGCCGACGTAAGGGACGCGGGTTCGTGCCCCGGTCCGGGAAGATCCCGCATGCCGCGGAGCGGCTGGGCCCGTGAGCCATGGCCGCTGAGCCTGCGCGTCCGGAGCCTGTGCTCCGCAACGGGAGAGGCCGCAACAGTGAGAGGCCAGGGTACAGCAAAAAGAAAAAAAAAAAAAAAAAAAATTCGAGATTGTCTTTTGATTGAATTGTCTTTTGAAAGAGGGACTAGAAAAGATATACGTTCTAAGGTCTAGGACAGAAAACCACTAGCTTTTCATTCTAGGAAAACGTGACTATGGTTCTTCTCAGAGCTCTCGGGGAAGGCGTCATCTCTCTCATATCTGTTCCTCTTGTTGATCGGTTGAAGTTAATCAATCTGGGATACTCATCTGTGGATTCAGATGTAAAATGTCGTGGTTTTTGAGGCAGTGGTGTTGCTTATATGAAAACTGTTTAGAACTCTAGATGATTTCTTTAGTTCATTCATTAGTCAGAAAGCTTTAAAAAAGCCAATGTCACTTACCCTATATTTTAATCACATTTTGATTCAGTTGCATTATTTTTATTTTAAATAGTTTATAAGCAATTAATATTTGGATCTGCTGACCAATTGCTCTACTTGTAACTTTTACCCTAAACTCTAGGTGTACCCATATCTAGGACACATTTAGTTTGAATCAAAGCATATATGGCAAATCCTGCATCACACTTTCTCAACTTAAAATATTTTATCTTCAGGCAGTCACATTCTAGTTTAATGTTTTTATGTGGAACTAGAAACGATGTTTCTCGGCAAATATTCCTTCCTAGATTTATTACTGCTGGATTTAACGTGTAATTATTTATTCTTTACAGAACAATTTGCTCTTCATAATATTTCATCGTCATGTTTGAGGTTCTTGTACGTGGTTGAATAGCTTAGTTGATTAAAGCATGAACAGTGATTACGGATCCCCTGTACCACAGACTCATGCTTCATTCCAAACCTTAGCCAACCCTTCTAAAAATATGTGCTATGAGCTCCCAAAGAGATCAAACCATAGCCTAATATCTCTAACCATTTAAAACACAAAAGGAAACCCTATGTTCATTATTGCCGTTAAGAATAATAAAATTCAGATACCTTTCTTTTTTCTTAGAATCCCCTCTCTGTTTTTCTAAAATCTTATAAAATCAAAGGAGGTAATGAGAAGGTGGAGCCATAGCCTAAATGTAATGTTAAAACGGTCTCGGGCTTCCCTGGTGGCGCAGTGGTTGAGAATCTGCCTGCTAATGCAGGGGACACGAGTTCGAGCCCTGGTCTGGGAGGATCCCACATGCCGCGGAGCAACTAGGCCCGTGAGCCACAACTACTGAGCTTGAGCCTGTGCTCCGCAACAAGAGAGGCCACGATAGTGAGAGGCCCGCGCACCACGATGAAGAGTGGACCCCGCTTGCCACAACTAGAGAAAGCCCTCGCACAGAAACGAAGACCCAACACAGCAAAAATAAATAAATTAATAAAAAACTCCTACCCCCAACATCTTCTAAAAAAAAACAAAACTGTCTCATTTGGTGCCTTAGCGGTTAATTTTGCATTAGTTATGTCTTATTATTAGAAGTAATAACAAGCAGTTATAATTTAAAATTTTTATTCCAAGTTCTGTGAAAAGTGTTATGCAAATTTTACTATTATTAGAAAGCTACAATTTGCAAGCCATTGTCACTCTGTTCATTCTTTCATCTAATCTCTTTTCTTAAAAGTTGGCCAGCCTCCTCCACCATGACCCACTCACTGTGAGTTTGAATTATTCAAATTAACCTCAAGTTGTTTAAATATTAAACCGTATTTTACTTGGTGACTTAGTTTTCAGTAACACTTATTATAATTTCTGCTGAGCAACTTGGACGACCGACTATGACATATGATATGCTTATTATCTCATCTAACTGGGCAAAGTTCACAATCATGAAAATATGTCTAGACTTAGCAAAATAATGTGATTTCCCTATCTTGCTACTATCTTGCATTTGAGGCTATTCAGGCTGGAAAGTGTATCCACACTTTCTAAATGATTGTCCCTATATCTTCCTAACATTTGACCTATTGTTCAGTTTTAAATGAGGAAGTGACACGTTTGCAAGCATAAAAGCCCAGGGGGCATTTTTAGAATTTTTGTCTCAGAATGTTTTTTGTTTTGTTTTCTGATAATAAAATATTTGCTTCCTAAAGAAGAAAATATAAAATATTTATATCACACGATTAAGTGTTTGGACCTGACATTCTACATTGTTAGAAAACATGTTTTTTTTAAGAGCTGCTTAATGTCCAATAATATGAAGGTACCATAATTTATTTAGCCTTTCCCATCACTTAACATTTACATTGGTTCTAATTGTTTGTTTTCATAAATCATGCTGTGATTAACATCCTGATACATAAATATTTAATCCCAGTGCCTGATTTTGTTCCTTTAGGATATATCCCAGTATTCCTGGGAACTGCTGTAGTTTTCGATCCCTTGCATATTTGAGAATATTTTTCACTTTCATGCAAGAAATATAATATGATTGAGTATATTATTTGGAATAATAAATTTTCCCCTCAAAATTCAACAGAGATGTTTCTACTGACTTTTAGTGTTTTGTACTGCAAAGGAGAAGTCAGAAGCCAATCAGTTCATTTGTAGGTAACTCTTTTCTGAGCAGAAAGGGTAATAATTTTAGAAATCTTCCTTTATCTTCACAATTGCCAGGATGTTCACAGACCTTTCATTGCTTTGCCTACGACACTGAATTCCCTTTGGATCTTCTTTCTCAGCTCCTTTTTGAACCTCCCAAGACTTTCTTACCTGTATCTTTTTTTTTTTTTTTTTTTTTTGCGGTACGCGGGCCTCTCACCGCTGTGGCCTCTCCCGTTGCAGAGCACAGGCTCCGGACGCGCAGGCTCAGCGGCCATGGCTCATGGGCCCAGCCGCTCCGCGGCATGTGGGATCCTCCCGGACCGGGGCACGAACCCGCGTCCCCTGCATCGGCAGGCGGACTCTCAACCACTGCGCCACCAGGGAAGCCCCTCTATCTTTTAATTATTGCTTCTGTTTTGTTTCCCTCCCTCCGTCTCTCTCTCCCACCCCCCACCCCCAACCAGGGGCATTAATAATTCTTAAGCTGCACCTTTGTTTTCTGACCTCCATATCCGTCACTAGCTCTCTGATCATTTTAATCTTTTTCCTTTTTCTCTACGTTGTGTAAATGTGTCTCGTGTATTCTCCACCTCATTGATTACATTTTGTACACCGACAATGCTCTTTACTGCATAAAATTAAGATTTGTAATCTGCTATTGAAATGTTGGTTTACTCAGATTCCTTTCTTATGTGAATCAACTACCATTTTTATTTCTGGATATCTCTCAGTCCCTTTGCAATTCAGTCTGTTGTCTTTGCTTCTCATCTTTCCTTTCCTATGTCCTAAGTCCATGAAGAGAGGATGAGCTTTACTGAACTTTACTGAAAACACAAAGCAAGATGCTGTTTTAATATTTCCCACTTTTTTATGATAAATCTTGAGTGCTCAAGCTTGATCCTCTTTTTAGTTTGCAGAATCTTTCCTTTGGTCTCATATTGGATCTATGTTGCCTATCTAGATTTTTGCTTTTTTTTTAATTCATTTATTCATCTTGAATGAAAAGAAGTCTGTCCAGGCTTGGTTCTTTTTATTCAAACAGGGCAGAGGAGTCTTTGTATAGTTCCTTGCTTGCCACCTGACTGTAGATAGACTCTCTCGTCAAATATTAAGTAGAAAATGCCTTGATGTCAGTTTGGTAGAGTTCAGTGGCGGTACAGCTTCAGTATAGGTTAGAGAGAGCTGTGGCCAGGGGGTACCCACCAGGGATATGCCACCTCTGCTCAGCTTCTTGTCATAGGGGTTACTCTCTCTACCCAACTTTTCCATTGCTCAGCCTGTATGCCAAGTATCCAACTCAGTCAAGCCCCATTGCTGTTGCTATTTCTACTACACAAAGGAGACAAATCAGTGAACTCTTGTTTTTTGGTTTAATATAGCTCCTGGGCATAATTTGGGGTTTTTCAGTATAACTAGTAGTAGCACAGGCTTCAAAACATGTGGCTGACACACTTTCCTTATTTCTAACTCTGCTTAAAGTTTTTTTTTTTTTTCCATATTTTTTAAACCAACCTTTAGTCATTTCACTGGGGATTTTGCGGGGGAAGTTAGATACAAGCTGACACTGAACTAAGAATTCAGAAGCTTCAAGTGAAGGCCTATTAAAGCCGTAAAAGATCGACCTTTTTGTTGTTCTTCCTTGTTTTCTTTGTATACATTGTTGGGGTTTTTTTTATTCTTAGAAAGACATGCATGCCTGTTCTTGGTTAAAGATTCAGCTATATTTTCTTTTGCCTTTTTGTAGATTATCTTTTTTAATCAAATCAACATGGAATTTATTTTGATGGACAGTACAAGTTGAGTTTACAAGTTAATTTTTTTTCTTGTTTTTTCCATTTTTCTAAACGAGTCTTATTCAATATGAATAAGGCATCTTTTCCCATCTGTATACTTATTATCTTGGATCCTAAGTGTATACTGGGATCTTTTGCAAGATACTTTTAGTCAATTTCATTGATTTATCTATCTATTTCTTCATCAGTAACAAACTCTTTTGATTGTTTTAGATTAATAGTGTATGTATCCATCTACTAAGACCAATTCTATATATTATGATTCTTATTCAGAAATTTCTGTTCTGCCCTCATTTATTTCTTCATCAAATTTCAAAATCATTTTTAAGTTCTTTCTCATACTCATAACGACCTCTTCCAGCAACAAAAAATCCTTTCAATATTTTATTAAAATTGTGTTGAATCTATAATTTTGTAAGAACTAATATTTTTAAATGATAAGAATACTAATCTAGAAATATCTCTGAATTTTATTCAAATATTACTTTACATCTCCAGGTAAAGTTTGTTAATTTTTATGTCTGTCTAAAACATTTTCAGTTAGCATTATTTCCAGGTGTTTTATGTTTTATGTAGCTATTATAAATGATATATTTTTCTATTATATATTCTACCTGATTATCGCTATGCTAGAGAACAAGAAAACTATTGGTTCCATTTAACTCTATTTCGTTGTCTCATTTCTGGCAGTTTAACAGAACTCACTTTTTCCTTGTGAGAAGTAAATTTAATTCTCTTGAATTTTCTGGGTATATAGTCATATCATCTGAAGATGATAACATTTTCTCCTCTTTTCCAATAGTTATGCCATATATTCCTGTTACATATTAATGTATCGGCTGCACCATTTCTTGACTTTCTCAAAATTATGAACAGCTCATCTTCTGAAAATTCTCAGAAACAAATAGTTAGTGACAGAGGTTTCTCTTTATTTTATATCCTGCTATGAATGCAAGCTTCCCCAGAGAAATTTCAACTAATAATACAACCAGCAGTAGATATGTCATCTTGCTAACTGAAATCTAAGACCCTTACACATCTCATAAATATTAGTTTTATGATATTAAAAACAAAATTCAGGCTAGTACATTTAGACTGATTGCACAAAGTTTCCTGCTTTATAGAAAATATAACTGATATATACATTTAAAATAAGGAGAACCAAAAATTTTTGTTTTGTTTTGTCCCATTCATTCATCCGTCCACCCATCCATCCATTTATCTACTCAACAACTGTTCACTGAACCCGTGCTTAAAGCAAAGAAATGAAAATCTCATCCCAACCCTAGAGAGTCTCAGCCTAGAATTATTAGGAATGTATAGTTCTGTTCACGTAAGTGTACCCCCAAAAGTACATGACTTGATTAAATGATGTCAAGTGGAAATGTATATAGTTATTAAGTTCTTATTACATTCTAATGATATGCTTATGAGTTAAAACTTCATCCTTTGAGATAGAAACACCTGTGACACGTGAGTAAAAGCAAACATCACTTGTGGATCTTGTTCATTCGTTAGCAGAGGCCTCTTTCTCCCTCTCCATTTTCTTATATCCTCATCAAGGTCTGTCAGTCGGGAAAAGACTGGCGCTATATGAGTAAATGCAAGAAAATTAAATGCGCTCCAAGTCTACCAATTTTCACACTCATTTAAAAAAAAAAATCCTTTAGCTAATCCTCCCTTTAAGAAATAATGATACACAAAAATTTTTTTTTATACTAACATCGTACTTATTATACTTATTACAGACATTATCATATAGTGTTCTTTGGAAGTTTACATTCTAGAAAATGTGCTACATATTTTCTTAGGAGTTTTCCAATACAATGTTTTCAAGCATATAGAATTTTGGCTGATAAATGTTGCTGAGTAAGAAGCATTTAGATATTTAGATTAAAATATTACCATATGGAATCATTTCCAAATTTGTTAATATTTATGATTTCCCTTTGAAAAATAAACCACAATTCACACTTAGAAATCTAAAAAAAATTAATTCCAATTTGTGAAGCATGATGGAGGAGTTTGTTACATTATGATTGAAAAGGAAGACGCTTAACAGTTACCAAGGAGTAAGTAGCTCGTGAAAATTTTGGTTGTAAAAGTTTAAATTAAAAAAAAACTATGGGCTTCCCTGGTGGCGCAGTGGTTGAGAGTCCGCCTGCCGATGCAGGGGACGCGGGTTCGTGCCCCGGTCCGGGAAGATCCCACATGCCGTGGAGCGGCGGGGCCCGTGAGCCATGGCTGCTGAGCCTGCGCGTCCGGAGCCTGTGCTCCGCAACAGGAGAGGCCACAACGGTGAGAGGCCCACGTACCGCAAAAAAAAAAAAAAAAAAAAAAAAAAAACCGGAAAAGAAAAACTAATATTATTAACTAACTCTCTAACTTATTTCCACAATACCCTCTGAAAAACATTGGCCTCTATTTTTTTTTTTTTTTTTTGCGGTACGCGGGCCTCTCACCGTTGTGGCCTCTCCTGTTGCGGAGCACAGGCTCCGGACGCGCAGGCTCAGCGGCCATGGCTCACGGGCCCCGCCGCTCCACGGCATGTGGGATCTTCCCGGACCGGGGCACGAACCCGCGTCCCCTGCATCGGCAGGCGGACTCTCAACCACTGCGCCACCAGGGAAGCCCCTGGCCTCTATTTTGAAAATATTTTTTTCAGTCTAAACATTTGATTTGAACTTGCATTTTGACTTCTTTTGACTTTAAACCTAGTCCTCCTTCATCTAATATTTGATTCTTATACATGTAGGCATATAAAATGATCCGCAATTCCAGATCTGCTTTTTAATTACCGAATTATCCTTGGTCATAGTGCAAATCATTAAGTAAATAATTAATTTGACGGATTTCTTAAAACAAGATTGACTCTTGTCCAATGTGAGCAAATACAACTGAAATGCAATGGACACCACTTTTCAGCGACGTGAACAGCCCAGGTGCTTCTGGCTGACCCTGATGCTGTAGTAAATTAATTGGTATATTAGATTTCCCAGCCCCAAAGGTAACACTAAGTCCAGAGTATACCCCCATGCTCATTTTAGGCAAGCAAATGGCCAGAAGAAGCATTATTTTCTTTGAAGAGGGTTAGTGATTCAGATGAAATCTTTAGCTATAATGAACTTTGTGTTTCTGCTGCAGGTAACAAACTAAACCCCACTAGATGACAGGTATCTCCCTAAAGATCCCTCTCACTACTAGGCGAGAAACACAATCACTAGATGTAAAAGGTAGAAGCGGCCCTGGAGACCCTGTTGTTCAGAATTTCTCAAGTTTTTCCACTGAGGCATCATGATAGCAAAGGAGAGAGGAGTTGGTCTCCTGAAGCTTAGAAGGACTGATGGACCAGGTCCCCTTACTTATCTAAAGTCTTCTAAATCTTGCCTTCTATCTGCTATGTATGTCTGCTCTAGTATAAAAAATTTAAAATTACATACCCCTTTTACCCTAAAACTTTTTAAGTAAAACTGATGCTTCCATAAACTATGCTATATGTTTACCTTTGGCCCTGTAGCTGCTCACACGCGAGTTGGAAAACCACTGCTTGGTCCTTTTTTTTAATAACTGAATAAACTGAGGCCTGCAGAGGGATTGTGACTCACCCCAAATCTCCTGGCAAGCGTGTCACTGTGCAAAACCTAACATCTCTTCTGACTCCCAGCCCTATGCATTTTCTGACAATTAGGCAATTAGGCTACCCCCGCAAGGGCAGTCAAGTACATCAGAGGGTCTTTACCTTTTATACTTTTCCACTTTGGAAAAAGAAATACTGGTTGCCCTTTCCTTCTGGAAACTGCCTGGAACCTGAGGAGCTAACTGTGTTTTTGGTCGGGACTGAGGAGAGCTGAGCCAGTTATCCACAACTTGTCCGTAATCTACCCGTGGCCTTGTGCGTTCAAACACTCCATCTTCTTTCTGCTCTTGTGAGCAGAGTGGTGCTTTTCCTGAAGGCCACCTTTGAGTAGCCTAAAGCATCACCTTAAGACAAATATGAGTGAACCCTTAAAACTGCTGGCTTGGGGACAGGGACCTTTATTATCAGTTTTCTTTGAACATATCAGAACTAGCATTTGCAAAGCTGGATGAGACCTGGGAACACCTGTTAGCAGAGGTGATGGGGAGTTGGTTATAATGTCGGGCCCAGTGAAGAGCACGGAGCCAGGCCTAATAAATGTTTGCTGCTGAGTCATTCTTCCTGGGAAAAGCGATGCAAACAAGATCATCTCTGCCAAGCGCTGCAGGGTTATCACTGGCCTTCACCAAGGTTTCCACTGTCAGTTGCCATCTTCCTGCCATGGCTCCGGAAGGACCCCAGGGATGAAATCTTCACACTAGTGTTCTATGTTAAGTCTTCCAATGTTTTCACAGACAGTTGATCAGTAGAGTCTTAGAAACAACCTACTATTGATGGGGCAAAGGAACTCTCAAGTTTAAAGGCTGTCTCAAGGGCACGTGGTTTTGTAAGCTGCATCTCTTGACTCTCAGAAGCCTGGATTTGCAAAATCATAAAAAAAAAAAAAAGAAGCCTGGATTTCAGTCAACCATCCATGTCTCATTAAGATGCACACTTCTGTTAAATTCTAAGAAAGTCATTCTGATTGCTGCCAAGAAGACCCATTCCAATAAGCAAAACATCATTTACATCTACACAATAAAGTTTTACTGGCATCATAAAAATTATTTCCAAGTTCATCCCTGTTACAAAGAGACTGCATTAGGAAAATCATACTTTAAATGTAAAAGCACTACTTCATGGACAAGTTGCTTTTTCATACATAGTGTTAATGACCAAAAAAAAAAAAAAGATTTCAGGTACTGGAATAGGCAAAGAGCGTAAGTGGGTAACCATGGGATGATCTGCATACCAGAGAAGGTGTTTTTCAGACTCTTTTTTCCTCTCTCTCATTTTATCTTGTCAGATTTGGTTTGATTCAAAGCTATTGGTTCTCTTAGAGAAGGAGGACAGACCAGTTTCAGGAATAAGCAGCATTAGAAGAGCAGCTGAAGTATGCACATGGGAACGCAGGTGATAAAAATCATTTTGAAAAATAATGAACAGGTAACTTGAGAGCTTGTCCTGAGGGTGGTATGACAGGTTATACCAGGTTATTAGTTTTCTGACTCAGCAGTACGTCTCTTAAAAATCTCTTAAAGGAAAATGGATGTTTTTGAAAGAAATGCAGTTGGCAGAGGAGAGCTAAGGAGCTGAGTGAGTCCACAGGTCGGTAGACCTGGGAAAGCAATACTACGTACATTGAAATAAGCATTGTGTGTTTGAAAAAAATGTGCAAAGGATGTAGTTAAGAGAGCAGTGTTTTGTACATTAAAATAGATGTCTAGGGATCTTTTGGTTCATCTACAAAATACCAAAGCACCCACCCTCTCTGTTGTTTTTTGTTTGTTGAAATGGCTGAGTGACCTCCATGGGTGTGGCCATCAGGTTTTACATTTTGCTCCTCCGTTCACAGGAATGCGGGAGAGCCTGAGCCCTTCCTCAGTCTCCCCTTCCATAAAATGGGAAGAAACACGTTTGCCACCTCAGAAGTTGCTCGTGACCAGGAGCGGTTCAGCCCGTGACTATTTTTCCTTTTCTCATTTCCCTGTTGCACGCCTCAAAGTGGTGGCCCGCTGTTGCCATGGTGACACAGCACAGGGTGACGTCGCTTAGAAATAATGACAACTGGCGACAGCGGGGAAGCAGAGCCAGAGTGGTGATTAGCCTCGGAGGAGCGCCCTGTCTGGGCGGAGAGGCAACAAAAGAAGGAAGGAACGGGAGGGCGAGCTTGATTTAACAAATCGTGAGCGGATGCTACCTGCCTCCAGCAATTAGGAATCACGGGACCTGATAACGCCCCGTATCAGAGTGCCGTACATTTTTACAGAATATCCCTTTGGTTGCCAGGTTTGTCCTTCTTTATTACTCAGAGCTCCCGGTTTAAGTGCAGTAAATATTTGTTGTTGATCTCGATTCTAGCTCCATCTCCTGAAAGATAAGAGGAACTGTTGACACACCATCTTTGTAGCCTGCTTTGTACTTGCGACGTGAGTCGTGCCTTGTCAATGGCGATATTTAAAAGTGTGGCAGGAAGTTGATTTTTTTTTTTTTAACTTCTAGGGTCAGTGAAATGACAACAAAACTAAAATCCAATTTTAATAGATTGACCTCTCCCTGATCCTGAATTCCTGGGCTCTGTTTTTCTGCTGAAGTCAAATGGTGCTCTGTAGGGAAATTTTTATTTGGTTAAATATTAATGAAATACCATCACCTGCATGCCTGACCCTGCTGGTATCTTTCCCACAGTGTTCAAACAAACAAGTAGCACTCTGCATCCTTCTGGGATCTTCTGAACCCTGGGAGCATCCAATCCACATACCCCATATCTGGTTCTGTGACAGAATGATTGTGTTCCCCATAGTTAGTGGGGTGGGGTTGGATGTGAAAAGAAAATGGAAAGCTGGAAGGTTCTTCCCAGCAGAACCTCTCTGTGACGTATTCAACATCAGCTTACAAACATCGAGAAGAATGGGACCTAGCAATGGCCGTTGGCTCAGGGGACCAGGACGGAGGAAAACCCGCTCTCTCTGGTTTGCCTTCAGAGATACGTTAACCCCCCAGGGTACCCTGTGTTGAGGGTCCGTGTGGCTCACAAATTGTGCCTTCACTTGCTGGAGAACACCGCGGCTGGCGCAGGGCCTCTTGGACCCCAGTCTTATCGAGAAACAAATTCACGTCCACTTTTAGCGATCTTTTTCGTCTGACAGCCTTCAGAAGCCAGTATTGCTTCCATTCAGAAAATTCGAGAGCCTCCTGGAGGTCTGAGAGCAGAGCAGCTCCCACCACCACACCGTGAAGACAGGGCTGGGGTGTGGCTGAGTTCTGGGGGCACAGTAGCATTCTGTGTGCTGTTCTTTTCTCAGAAGAGAAAATGTAAAGAAGAACAATTAAATCTCTGGGGTCCCAAGACCTAGATCTGTGTCCTTTTTGCAGCCTGGGGCTGAAGTATTTCAACAGCTGCTCCTTGCCGGGTGTTGAGTACAGAGCCGCCACCTCTCCACCCCGCCTGGACGCCCCCTTGGATCTGAACTCTGGAGCAGGAACACAACGAGCTCCCCAGAGGCTCCCCCCAAACCCCCGCACTGATGTTCCTGTTAGATCCCCCGGCTCGAACAGCCGACTAACAAATCTAGGCCAAACCCAGCCGAGCTGATAAGATTTCCAGAAGAGTTCCTAAAAATACATTTCTCCTTAAACCAGCCTTGCCAATCACTGCACAATCACAGAACTTGAAGGACAGAAGTGGCCTTCGAAATTGTTGCACCCTCTCCATTTTTAAACCTAAGAAATCAGAGTCCCAGAGGGCTAACCGCAAGAACAATGGTTGAGGAATATTACAAATCGCATCGTGAAGATGGAACAAAGCAAACCATAAAGGCAGTACCAGCTGTGAGCTGTGTCGTACATTCTTTCACTTATTTGCGCATTCAGCCACTCACTCATTCAGCAGATATTTATTGCGTGCTTACCACGTCCTAAAGTTCTGGTGTTGCACTAGATCCAGACAGACCCTGCCCTCACGGACATCACACTGTGGTTGGGGGAGAACACGAACAGATAAGTAGGTAAATATGTGAGTGTAAAATAATGATCAGGACTCTGGAGGGAAATAAAGCAGGGTGAGCTGGAGTGAGGAGGTAGGACTGAAACCATATCACATCAGGAATGGCCTACCCCAGGCTAATATCTGAACATCTGGGAGAGGCACATTCTCAGCAGGGGAAGAGCAGGTCAAAGCCCCAGGCAGGCCCATGTCTGGCCACTCAAAGCCCAGCCAAAGGCAAGGGTGGCTGAGGGGGAGTGGACAAGGGGAGAGGAGGTCAGCGAAGGTGTGGGCAGATCCGGGAGGTCAGTACGGGCTATCGCAAGGCTTTTGGCTTTCTCAAGCGGGAGGTGGGGAGCCACTGGAGGTGTCTGGCAGAGAAGTGATGTGATCTGATTATGTTTGCAAGGGATTTGTCAGAATAATATGAGATGGGCCTGCAGGAGGCAAGCGTTAGGAGGTTACTGCATTAACTTACAGGAGAGGTAATGGTGTCGTTGAAGGTGCCCGCAGGGGAGGTGGAGAGAAGGGCCTAGGTTCTGGATCTATTAGAAAGGTAGGGCCAGTGGAACTTCCTAATGGATGGGAGGTGGGCTAGCAGAGAGAGGGAGGGAGGGAGGGAGGGAAGGAGGAGGGGAGAGAGAGAGAAGGGATACACATTTGGGAGTCATCACCATCCAGTGGTCTTGAAGCTCTAAACTGGAGGAGACAATGGTGAAGCAGAGGCCTGGTGGATTTTGCAGCCAAACTGCCTGTGTTCTAGCCCTTTCCTCAGCGCCACCATTCACCATCCACAGATATGCCAGCCTCCTCCAAGTAACACTGGCCACGAGGCATAAACTCTTTGAATGCTCTCATCGTTATTACCTTTCACCTGAAAACCATTATCTCAAATGCTTCTCCATAAATATTTGTTTTAAGTTAGTCCCTGGGTCTTATCTCGCTGTTCACCCCCAGGCCAGTGCTGTCAACCAGGGAAGCTATCAGCTGCCTCTGCCCACCAGCCTCTTCCAACACCTGCCTCTTCCTTCTCGACACGTGCGCACCTCCCACGGCACCTTCCGCAGCTATTCACTGGCACCCGAGGGAAGCCACTGGCCTTCACTCACTCGCAGATCACATGTGATTATTATGTGCTGAGCCCACGACTGATCTAGAACCTCTTGACTGGGGAGTCCAGCCGTGCGCACTTCCGACATCACTCACGCCCGCGTGCGCGCGCGCGGGCACACGCGCGCGCGCGCACACACACACACACACACACACACACACGATACTTCATGATGCACTCAGACCCAGTCACAGGATAACAGATACAACTTCCGCAAGGAGAGAAGTATAGCCCTTTCACACACCTCCTCGGCTTCAGCCACCTCTGCACATCCTCTTGTTAGAATTCCACCCTTTGGGTTGCTTTAAATTGTCCCACCTCCGAGGCCTGGACCTTTGAATTCGGTAGCATCCTTTCTCTGCCCCTGCTCTCAGGTTGCCAAGGATAGATGGAGAAATCATTCATTTCAGAGCAGGTTCACGCTGTCCCGCTCAGGTGGCGCCCCCTGGGCAGCTTGACACTCCTCGGTTTCTCTCTCTTCCTGTGGGCAACATCGCAGGTCCCACCTCAGCCTGTCTCAGCAGGTGGAACACCTCCTCCCCGGCTGAGATGGAGGGGCCACAAGAGCTGCCCCATTCTTCCTGCCTGCCCTCCAACGGGAAAGCAGGTGGTTGCCGTCGCTCCCCTCCTTCTGTCGGCCCAGGTCTCAGAGCCTCCCCTGGAGCTAATGCCCTCGTCCCTCCCCTACCTTTGGTGCCTCCTCTGGCCCACACCCCCATCCTGGCATTTTCCCACATTCCTGTTGTGTTTCTCTCCTTCCACTCAGAAGAGAAAGGAGAGGACGGAGAGTGATGGAGAAGCAGGTTCTCGCCACTCTCCTGGGTCTCTTACAATTCTGTGCACAGACCTCGGGTTCACAAAGGTCACTTCCCCAGGAGCGCACAGGTGGTCAGGGGCCATCTGCCTGCAGAGCACAGGGGGTTCAAAACTCTCCTGGCGGGCTTCCCTGGTGGTGCAGTGGTTGAGAATCTGCCTGCTAATGCAGGGGACACGGGTTCGAGCCCTGGTCTGGGAGGATCCCACATGCCGCGGAGCGACAAGGCCCGTGAGCAACAACTACTGAGCCTGCGCGTCTGGAGCCTATGCTTCGCAACAAGAGAGGCCGCGATAGTGAGAGGCCCGCGCACCGCAATGAAGAGTGGCCCCCGCTTGCCACAACTAGAGAAAGCCCTTGCACAGAAACGAAAACCCAACACAGAAAAATAAATAATAAGAAAAAAGAAAAAAAAAAAAAACAACTCTCCTGGCTGCTCCACGGTGTTCTTGCGACCTCAGGTACTCCAGGGAGCTCCAGGCGCTGGGCACCCTCCTCCCCCTGTGCAAGTGCCACAGAAACTGGCACCTGGAAAGTCAGCAGTGACCTCCTTGTTATGGCATCTAGCCACCACCAGTTGTCCACATGCCCTTGATCTTGTGGCACTGAACACTTTCGGCTGCTCGGTCCTCCTTGAAACTCTGAATCTCTCTCCCAGCACCCTGGATGCAGCGCTATTCAGAGGCTCTTTTGTCTCTCATTATTCTTTTCCTGTGGTGTCACCTGCTCCTCTTTCTGTCACCTCTAAATAACTGAACAAAGTGTCCATGACCCTGTCCAACTCTTTCTTTTTTTCTCTCCTAGATATACACACAGATGTAAATATTGATACGTTTTTCTCTCTCTCCCATTTTAGCCAGTCTGTGGTTTTAGCTATCATTTCTATGAACATTAATTCCAACTATGTATCCATGACCACGACCCCTATGTCCCGTTTCCAACTTGCCTCCACTCCCCAACATCCTTCCTCCTGGGCAAAGCATCAGTGTTCTTCTGCCCACACAGGACCCACATTTTGAGGTCCTCTTTGACAAATCTCTTTCCTGCACTCCTCACTCCAAGTCCCCCCAATCTATCTTTTTCTGATGATTTTACCCCAGCCATGATATGGAATCACCCTCGTCCTTTTCCTTCCCACCCCTGCAGTATAACTTTGGGCCTGGATTACTCCTTTGCTCCTGGACCATTGCTGGAATCGCCAACCAATTTCACCACCTGCGAGCTCTTCTAATTCTAGTGCATCCTAAGTGATCCTCCAGTTGGGGTCCTGTCTAGAGCTCAAGAGTTCCCCAATATCTACCAGAGTAAAGATCCTGATAGTTTATAACTGAGCCTACTTCCTCAGACTAACTCAGCCTAAGACCCTACAGCACTATCCTCAATGGGGATGACACCACTCCTTATAGAGAACTTTGGAAATTTAAAGGAGCATTTTCCTCCCATTGTCCTAATGACCAGGCAACCTCTCTGGAATGTAATGGGCTGAAGTAAAGAATTTTGACATCTTTCAATGAATACGACTCCCTGGGAGTAAAGAACTAGTCTGTATCTCATGAGTTCTGAGTGTCCTCCTGGACATTCACATGGATAAAAATCCTGTTCTGGGGGATCTGGGTCAAGATCTTAACTGTTTCATGTATTTGCATGGAGTGTTTTTTCTGATGTATTTTTTATTTTTTGGACAGTCAATATAACTGAATTTTTCAAGAATACAACAACAACTGTGTAAACTGAGTCAAGACTGTTCTTTAACTTGTTAGGAACTTGAACAGGAACTGACTTGGCATCTGTAAAAGCCACGTCACCTGTCTCACCCGTGTCGGTCTGCATTGTGCCCGTCACACAAAATAAGGTGTGAACATCCGACCACTTCATTCTGTCTTCTAACATATTTGTGCCTAAGTGTGGACATTTTAAAACACACATTATTTATCTTATAAATAACGACTTCCTTTGATATCTTAGTTATATTTCAGTTATGACAATATATTGAGTCTTCTTCAATGTGTACATGTTGGCTAGATTATTTACGATTTTCATCTGGTGGTAATAAAAGTTATGTTTTCATCTGGTGGTAATAAAAGTTATGTTACAAAAATTTTGTCAAAGAAGGGGGCATTGGTCTTTGTACGTGTACAGGCAGATGAACTAGGCATTTGGCTGTTGATAATAGAGAGAGAAAAGGGAAAAGGTCAGCTGAAGAGCAGTCCTGGCCACCAGCAGCTGTGGCTGGGAAGGAAATGGAAGTTCTGGGAAGAATTCTCTGGCATTCAGGCCTAGGCTGCAGCCTGCAGCTCGATAATTGTTCTCACTGCAGCCACTGGGTCCTGGATATCCAGGAAACCGGTAAGTGTTGTCAGTCTTAAATGGTATCTAATACAATTGCTTTTATTCTAATAAGAGCAGCTCCTAACTGAATGATAAATGTTTAGATAGAAAACACAGGTGCAGTGAAAAAACATAATTTGAATACAAATGTGTGTTGAATATATTATATCTGTCTGTAGTTTCAGGAGTATGTTTAGAAATCTCTCCTCTTCTAATTGAAGAAGGGATTTCTTTTTCTGCCCGTTCCTGGAAACTACAATGAAAATGGGCTGGAAATTTTCATGCATTAAAATGATTTCTGGATTTTATGAAGTTTTCACTTGTACTTTAAGAGACAAGGTCCAAGAGGAAAATTTTTAGTGGGGGAATTTCTCCTTTTATTTCTGTTATTATGAAACATTGGCTTATCTGACTTACCGTGTGGCTTGGGTGCCCCGGTGTTTAATTTCCTCTATAGAAATGTATTTGAAAGTATATTCAAAAGAACAAGTACCATGTGAAATGAAGACATGCTTGGTAGCCGTGGTTCTTTCCCTGCTTAGAATGAATGAGCGTTTGGAATTAGTTTTTGAAGAGCATCTATCAAAGTTTTGTCTAACATTCTCTGAAGGACTTCATACTTTGTACCACCATCAAAGAAAGAGACTTTCTACTTGCTTTAAGTTACACTTCATTTGCTTTACAGAAATGTCTAACTCTTAGTGAATAGGAGTCCTTTCCACCTGTGCGTGTATATGTGTGTGTGTGTGTGTGTACATGAACACAAATTTAAGGAAAGTTGATGCCTTATCTAATGCTGGTAAGGGTTAGACACCAAACAGAGAGTCCTTATAATATACTACTAATTATATTTTGGTAGCAATACATCCATTTATGGTTTAGGTATTTCCAGTCTCCACGATTCCAAACAAGGAAGCTGAGGCTCAGAGAGCTTAGGTGACATTTCACAGCTATTTGGGACAGAGGAATGACTGACTGGAATCCAGGGTAGAAAACTTTGTTCTTACCCCTAACCCATGCCAAAGTTTCAAAGCACTATTTCATTTATATTTCCAATAAATTTTTAAAAAATCTTAAGGTGTCTAGAAAGAAAAATCTTTTTAAGGACAATCACTTTTGCTGCTCCCTTCACTTTTTTGCTTGGAAAAGTCAATGAGGTTCTGTATTGCCTTTGGCAGTTGGGACTGCTTTCATTTCTGTATTTTTATTGGTCCTCCGGGGTTCCCATGGGAAGGTCCCAGTCGGGGACCTCTTCTCAGTGGCTGTGATTACGAGCAGGGTTACACCCACTCCCGGAGGTCAAGTGGCTTTTAGCCCAGTTCTCCAGCCTGCGCTACTCTGGGTTCCTCTCCAGCCCGGGCGTTTGCATCTGACACGCAGGATACAGGGAGTCAAGGACCGAAGGAGAGAGCATGTGGAGAGATATTTTAAATTAAGCTCCAGAAATAGAGCTGGAGACGTCAAGCCACTCACAGGAAGGAAGAATCATTTTTCAACAATGTGTTTTAAGAATTGAAAGATTAAAAATACAGTACTTGTTTTTCTCTTTCTGACTTACTTCACTCTGTATGACAGACTCTAGGTCCATCCACCTCACTACAAATAACTCAATTTCGCTTCTTTCTATGGCTAATATTCCATTGTATATGTGTGCCACGGCTTCTTTATCCATTCATCTGTCGATGGACACTTAGGTTGCTTCCATGTCCTGGCTATTGTAAATAGAGCTGCAATGAACACTGTGGTACATGACTCTTCTTGAATTATGGTTTTCTCAGGGTAAATGCCCAGTAGTGGGATTGCTGGGTCATATGGTAGTTCTATTTTGAGTTTTTTAAGGAACCTCCATACTGTTCTCCATAGTGGCTGCACCAATTCACATGGGTAAGCTGGGACGAAGTGAGAGAGTGGCATGGACATATATACACGACCAAATGTAAAATAGCTAGTGGAAGCAGCCGCATAGCACAGGGAGATCAGCTCGGTGCTTTGTGACCACCTAGAGGGGTGGGATAGGGAGGGTGGGAGGGTGGGAGACGCAAGAGGGAAGAGATATGGGGATAAATGTATATGTATAGCTGATTCACTTTGTTATAAAGCAGAAACTAACCTACCATTGTAAAGCAATTATACTCCAATAAAGATGTTAAATATATATATGTATATATACATAAAAAGGGAAAAATTCATGAAAATTACCAAAATTAAATAAATAAATAAAGGATTAAAAATAGGAAATCCAAGATTCTCCAAATTAGAAGTTAGTAAACTTAAGGAGACATAGTTTCTTCATGTAATTAGATTTATGCAAAATAAAATTAAAGGCATCCCATAAATTACTTAATGGAAAATAAGTCCTTGACTGTCTGACTCAGAAATTGGTTTGTTTTGCAAGGATCCTTTAATCAGCTCTCTAGGAGGCCGCTGTCTGGCAGACAGCTAAAATACCTTAGATGACCAAGAGTTGGCTGGAGGAGCTGTGTGCTGCACAACTATTTTCCTTAAGGCGGTCTTAACGTTTTAATCAGTCTCCGTCTCAAGATTGGACATGATTGATGTGTTTCCCTTCAGAAATGTACAAACTGGCTACAAAGCGTTGGCAAGGTGAGGACACCTGGGGTCCACAGCCCGGGCTTGTCTGAGGGGCGTGGCCTGGGGCAGGTCGCCAGGGTGGTAGAGTGGAGGACCGTGCTTTCCAAACTCACCCTGCGACATCACAGAGTTACTGTAAGGAAGGAACGTGCACAGCGAATTCTTTCCTGCAGTCAAAAGTCACAGCTTTCTGAAAATCTAACACCTAGAAGAGTTTTCAATATGTTTTGAAAGATGAAGAGTCATGTAAGTGAAGACCCTAAAAAAAGCGTGGGATTACTTTGTACTGTTGAACAGCAAGTCCTTTGGCATTTCAGAAAATACTACAGAACCTCCTTCCTTATCCTTGAACTTCCATCTTGCCTTTCCTTTGAAGATGAGCCCAGCAGTGAACCTCCATATTGGTCATATCTGGCGCCGGGGCTTTACACAGCAGCCCCTCTGTGGAGAGTTCTGGCGTCACGCGGCAGAGGACCAAGCTGCTGGCCACCAAGGGCCGCCAGCCCCCTAAGACGGTCCTCTCTCAGACAAGGGCCCTAGAAACAAAGCCCTATTTACCCCCATCAAAGGCCTGCTTCATCTTGAACAAAATCTGCAAGCTATGAGACAATCTATTTTTCAAATTCTCAGAATCAAGTCTTAGCGGGGACGGATCTCTCAGGTGTTCCCTGTGTCATCTAGTTTTATTTTGTTTTGACTGATCGGAAACACAGCCACTGGGAGAAACCCTCAGCCAGCCCTCCTGCAACTGTTTGTGTGGGAATCGGTGACCCCAAGACCCTGTGATCGACTCAGGACAGACATCTTGGTTCCCTTAGCAACCCAAAGGATGCCTGGCACACAGGAGGGCGGCAAGAAATGCTTACCACAGTGCTTGTCAAACTTGAGAGTGCTTCAGAGTCAGCCCTGGAGGGCTTGTCAAAACACAGATTGCTGGGCCCTACCCCCAAGACTTCGGACCCAAGACCTCTGGGCCGGGGCCTGAGAACCTGCATTTTTAATGAGCTCCCAGGGGCTGCTGGGCCTGCTGGCCCACGTATACTACACTTTGAAAACCTCTGGCCTAAAGATTCAGGGTTTTGAAGCTCAAATAATTTATCTGTGGGGCAGCTCCTCACCCACACCCCCAGCTTCCTTGGCAACAACAGGGTAAGCCGCTGGCACTCGCTGGAATTTTCCTACAGGATAATACTGAAAGTCTCTATTCAGAGCCTTATTCCCTTAGGTTAGACTTTGGTCCATGTTAAAATGCAAATGCTCTTTGGAGGAGGATCAGGAGTTTATTGGACAAATATTCGTTGAGCATATTCTAGATACCAAGCACTGAACTGAACCCTGAGGATTTGAAAATAATAACAGTCTATTAGATACACAGGAGCTTATACTGGGGGGGAGACAGTTGGATAAATCAGTATTCACAGTTCTCATGAATTAAGGAATAATGATGTCTACTTACAAATAATTACCAGGCAGTGTTAAAAGACGGACTACAGAGAGGCCATCAAAAGGGGAATGAAGGGGACTTCCCTGGCGGCCCAGTGGTTAAGACTCTGCGCTTCCAATGCAGGGGGCACGGGTTCCATCCTTGGTCGGGGGAAGTAGGATCCCACATGCCGCGTGGTGTGGCCAAAAAATTTAAAAAATAAATTAATAAAATTAATTTTAAAAAGGGGAGTGAAGGAGGTCAGGCTGGAGCCCCGCTTCAGGGGGCAGGGCCGGTGAGGGCTACCAGCCTGTGACTCAGCAGCGCCTCAAGGGCAAGATCATACCCTCCTCTGTGAGGGGCTTAGAAAGGCAGGAGGGGGAGAGAACGTGGGGTGCCTGAATGCCTGGAGAGGACAGGGGAAGGAATACCTACAACGGCCAGAGAAATAACTGGGAACAAGTGCTTCAGAATTCGGCCCAGGTTCTGCCTGGGAAGGAGCTAATGGGAGGGGATTGATGTGAAGCTGGAAATAAAGCTGCAGCACAATTGAAAAGCAGCGAAGCAAACAGAAGCCAAAGCAAAGCACTGGGAGAAACTTAAACAGACAACACTGGAAAGTAATGGGAGCAAGAGACCTGGCTTCCCAGAGCAGCGCAGAAACTTCCAGGAAAGGCAAAGGGTGCCCGACATCGAATGGGTCCAAAGCTGACACCCGTGGCAGCTTTTTGAGAATAGAAAGATGTGCCCTCTCCACACAGACACATTTTAACGGGGAGCCCTCTGGGCAGGTGAACTAGAAAGTGCCGCCCCCTGCTCCCCCCTCGCCCGGGACGCTGGGAGCTCACTCAGCAGCTGTGCTCCCACCAAGGCCTCGAGCCAGATGGGCTCCCCACCACTGCGACCAGCATACTGGGACTCGGCATCACACCCAGGCTGACCACTGGGCCCTAAAAGTGTTTCATCTACTTCTGGGTTGGTAGCAGCTGGAGGAAGACAGCAGGCTCAGGCCTTTGTAGTGACACCGTGGGACGTGTACTTGGGGAAACTTCTCTGTGGGTTCCCTTCGGCTGCAGAATAAGATGGTCTGAGAAATAAGGGGTGCTCCGGATAAGAGGCCCCGAGTGAGCGCCCCGTGCAGTCAGCTCTTTGATCTTCAAGGTACCGTCCTGCTCTCAGAATCTGTGGCTTGAGCAGATCCACCCCAGGCATGACCCCAGTCATTGATAGGGAACGACTGCAGAGAGGAAGCCTGGAAGTGGATTTATTCAATAAATATTTATAGAGCGGCTCATCCTTTCATCACCTTGCTTTGGGACAGCTCTTGACTGTTCACAGAGTGTTTTTATGTTTCTTCTGTAATCAGTCCTTCGTGGCAGTAACCATGTAAAGTAGGTAGGAACTATCATTAACATTTTACAGATGAAGAAACTGGATCTCAGAGAAATTGACTTATTAAGGTCATATGAAGGAGGCTTGGCAAAACAAGGGCTGGAAGCTGGCTCTTAGGACGGGGTACTTTCCACCATTCCAGAAAGTGCTGTGGCTAATAGAAGAAATGCAAAAGCCCCTACAACAGCGCCATCAGCAGAAATACAATGTAAGCTACATATATAATTCTGAATTTTTTGGAGGGGAGCTAAAAAGAAGCAAGTGAGTCTAATTTAAATAATAATATTTAATCCAGTTTGTTAAAAATATTATCAATTCACCATGTAGTAAATATGAAGCAATATTAATGAGGTGTTTTCATGGTTTTTTTTTTCATACCAAGTCTTTGAAATCAGTGTGTATTTTATACTTAGAACACATCTCAATTAGGATGCTGGATTTTTATTAGAAATACTTGATCTGTATTTAGATTTCCTAAAATTTACAACTGAAAAGTAGATTCATATAGTCAAGTTGGCCCAAGCATACTTAAAAGTTTTCCGATAAGTAAACCGAGGATCCGTTTTTAAGTTAAATTTACGTTAATTAAGAGTAAATAAAAATTTAAATTTAGTCCCTCAGTGACGCTAGCCATATTTCAAGTGCTCAATAACCACGGGTGGCTAGTGGGCCTCCCAGGAGCCTCCAGTCTGGGAGACCCGATATGTAATTTGCTCTATGTGTTGGTTAATTTAGTCTTGTCCCTTGATAACCATGTTAAAGGTTGGTCTTCTCCATCCTTGCCCATCATTGCCCATCTCCTTCGGTGGCCTCCCGTGACCTCAGTTAAATCTATTCTCACTTCCTCATTCCCACAGCTGCTTGCTGTGCCCACTCCGGAAGATGGAGGTTGTCATGGCCCAAGAGAGGTGATATCTTTGTAACAGTAGCTCGGTAACTTTTAGGATAGAAGCAGAGAAGAAGCTGGGAGAAAGACTGGATTCATGTATGGTTAGGACAGCGATATATTTAGGTGCAACCTGACGAGCCTTGTGGAACACCTTTGACTTACACAGGACTCTGGCCATCAGTAACTTGGTTCCTCTGTTTCCAAAAGCAAGTCCATCTTGATAGAGTGTGACCATCTAAATTCTGGTTGGATTTTCATAGTAGTAGAAATGGCACTCCGTTTCTCCCGGGGGGGGGGGGAAATGTCTTCTTATCTAAAAGTATAAACAAAAGTGTACCCCATGCACTGGATTGAGTTAAGAGCATTGTTCCTGTGTGGTTTTTAGGAAGACTTGAGTAATGATTCATTTGCCATCTGTGCATGAATCTGTGTTTGCCTCTTTCTTTTCCTACACGTGACGCATCGGCCAAGACTGTGCTGCTTTGAGGAAGAGCATCTCCTGCATCTTTGCTGTTCTGTGACCCCATTGGACCCAGGTCCTTGGGACTCGGGGACGCTGCAAAATATTTGGCAAATATGAACTACGTGTGTCCAGCCCCTCATTTTGTCTCCACATTATTGGCGCCTCAGCTCCACTGAACACACAAGCAGAAATGTTTCCTTGTCCCTTGCTTCCCTTGCTTTGTTCTCACGGGGTTTAGAGGTAAGGGTTGAGGTAATGAGGGTGCAGGTCCAGGCTGGTCGGTGAAACCTGACCCAGAGGCAATTTGGTTATTAAAGTCATCTTCTTAAACTCTTGAAGTTAAGATAGTTGATGTTAGCTGCTGGGAATGCAATCCTGCCAAAAAGACAAGCAGGAGCCTGTCTGGCCCCTCAAATATTTCAAAATGGGAAGCTAGGAATGTGTCATAGCTTTCCAGGTTGCCAACTTCCTTAAATGCACATACGATGATAACTCATTCAAACACTTCTACTAACAAGTCAGAGAAGTATTGGGATGAAGAATCATTTCCCACTAGTCCCGGGAGATGTCCCGCTAAATAAACGATCCACAATCAGATAAGCTTGAGAGACGCCACTGCTTCTCTTCCCCTATCAGAGACTCATCCAAGGCCGAAAAAAGCCCTCTTGCAAGGAAGCCTGTTCAGCTTGGTTTGCCTGGAGTTAACTAAACATAATTGATTGTGAGACTTACTTTTTCAGGGAACACTTGTGAATCGCTCAAGAATTATTGCTCTCTGAACTTCTATGGTACATGACGATTTTAAATAACCTACTTCCAGCCTCCATTAAGTTTTTAGTTATAAATATTTTAGAAGGCCGTCAAGGCTAAGCAAGTATCTAAGGTAGCCCATGGCATATCCAATATATAAAAATGACCAACTTCTGATATTTACTCCTCCATTCATGCTTGACGCAGTAATGTTAAATTTTTAACGTTTTAATAATTTCATAATCCTTGGAGATATTAAAAGAAACTAATCGTGCTGATCTTAGAAATCTGAATTGACTTGTTATATTTTTGTTGTGTTAGATATGTGATTCAGCTCCAGCATTCCACAGAACAGAACATTCTCAGATTGTGACTCCGTTAAAATCTAAACCGGACGCAGCTAAAATGAACTTGCATTCATTCACTTAGTCAGTGAGTCAGTCATCAGTTAAATCAGTCAAGAAATATTTTTTGAGGACCAAATAGCCATGAACGAAGGCCCTAGGGAAACAGAAATGGAATATGCAAACTGCCCTTACCCTCTGAGTGCTTACAGCCTAGAAAGGAACACTAACGTCACGCAAGTATTAAAGGTAGAGAGGGGCTTCCCTGGTGGCGCAGTGGTTGGGAGTCCGCCTGCCGATGCAGGGGACACGGGTTCGTGCCCCGGTCCGGGAAGATCCCACGCGCCGCGGAGCGGCTGGGCCCGTGAGCCATGGCCGCTGAGCCTGCGCGTCCGGAGCCTGTGCCCCACAACGGGAGAGGCCACAACAGTGAGAGGCCCGCGTACCACAAAAAAAAAAAAAAAAAAAAAATGTAGAGAGAAAGTATAAGAGATCTGAGAATAAATATCAGCTCTACCTTTCCCTCTCTAAGTTCAAATCTCTGTAAACTAGAAAAGGATGGAAAGGGTAAGGAGCCCACACTTCATCCAGAATGACAATATCCTTATTATTTAGGAGAGTCACATCCCAAATGATTGGTTACAGCATTTCCAACAGTAAAATCAATGGCCTAAATGTGAAATTAATTGGAAGTCACAGTTCTAATACACTGTTTTGGCGATTAGGCACATTAGATTGAATTGTTTCAGAATGCCTAATTATTGTGTCTGCCACACTCATCTGTTTGAGTCATTCCTAACTTTTGGACTGCTGCCTAGATCAGTTCTGCAGTACAGTTGCAGTTTCGCATTCTTTTCTCTCTTTTTTAATGCATAACTTTCCTCTCTATATTCAAAGCTCAAAGCTCTAAACCGCACTTTTGCAAATTCTAGACAAGAGCCAAATAGTTTGTTAAAGTGTTGATTCCATTGAGTTTGGGTGTAAGTTGATATTTTATTTGTGTTTTGCAGGTTCAAGATTTAAAAGTGCCTGTGTGAAGTCACTTTTGCTGGAAACCACAGCCCGGGAGCTTTTGTGTTATCGTGTTTTGCTATCCAATACACATTACCCTGACCTTACGAGTGGATGAAGATACCTCAGTTGTCTGGCTTTGCCAATTGCTTGATTTCGGAATTTTAAAAGGTGAAAGGAAAGAGAAATCCTGCTAAGATCTGAACATCTAAGTGGCTTATTTTCCAGCATCGTCAATAGCTGCGAGCATCAGAACTAAATATTCTCCCAAGGAGTGCCATGATATTGAAGTCACTTTATTAAAAACAATTGTGTCTGCAAAACGATCAGGCGACTCGGACGTTTGCAGCCAGAGATGACACTGAGCATGCTTTCATTGCGGCCCGCAGTCTTCGAGTGGGGCATATTGATTGATGAGTGACCGCCTGCCGATAAATTCTCTCCTCACTCTGTTTCCCGGATTGGGCTTCTTTAAGCAATTTGTCACTTACCTTCAGACTTACATGTGGGATTTTTCACAGCAATAGTTTTGGAATCATTGGAACTTGATTTGATTTCATCATTTAACAGAAACGAACAGGATCCAAATTATTTTCTCATCATGGCTTTGAATGTTGCCCCGGTCAGAGATACAAAATGGCTGACCTTGGAAGTCTGCAGACAGTTCCAGAGAGGAACGTGCTCCCGTTCTGATGAGGAATGCAAATTTGCTCACCCCCCCAAAAGTTGCCAGGTCGAAAATGGAAGAGTAATCGCCTGCTTTGATTCCCTAAAGGTAAGAGAATGTATTTTACGTGTCACATCAATGCCACATTGGACTTACAAATGGAATATTTTTCGTTGTACTTTTACAGACGTTTAACAATCGATTTTAGATCCTGTTTTCTTATTTGTGGTGACTGTTGGGAGATTTGCACTCAAATTTTTTCATATCAGGTATATATAAAGATTTTACGGATCCATGTTTAAATTAAAAATACATGGTGCTGTATTTTTGGTCTGGCGTGACATTCATGTACCCAAGAGTTTTAAATCAAAGTCTGGCTTGTGACAACTGAGGATAAATATTTTATTAACGTTTGATCTTCTGGAGGTTATACAAAGGTGAAGAAATTGAATGTGTCACTTTTATGTGCCAGTTATTCTGATTCACCTCTTGAAGAATTTTCTACTCTTGTGGCTTTCTTTCTTGACCAAGGGTTTCCTAAAATACTTTACTTAATAGGTTTTTCACTCTCTTTGACAATTTGTCATGGCTACAGAAATTATTAAGTACACACGCAGTACTTCTTGAGAACCTACTATGTGTAAGTTAACACATAGCACATCAGAGAAGAAATGAATGTGATTCAAGATGGTATCCTTGGTGATCTCACTGTCTGGTAGGGAAAACACAGCAAATGGCTACAATGCAAGACAGAAAGGGACATGGGCCCTAAGAGAAGGATAGAGGGCAGACTTCTATGGGGACCCATAGATGGGAGAGCTGGCTTCCAGCTGATTGTTTCAAGAAATGTTTTTGGAGGCTGTGGCACCTGAGTTGTATACTGAGTTTGGTGGAGGCTGGGCTTGAAGAAATGGGAGAATTATAATGAAAGATCTAATTGAAGGAAACGGGGATGCCTTAGCCCATAATGCTTTGAGGTTGATTTTGCCCTAAGATTATGGATTCTATCAATCCCTGACTGTCTAGGACAGTTCTAACATCAATGGATATAGGTAAGATATATAGCTTAAAAAAAAAAAAAGATTTGGGAAATCATAGTGCTGTGAGTTTACAAAATAGTGACCTTAGTCTGTTCTTGAGTATGAAGGGACTGGGTATGTTTTTTGGAAAAAATTCATCTTAAAGTAAAAAGACTTTTAAGTGAAAATTGAAATACAAGACTTCAAATCATATATTAAAGGGAAAATGTGTCTATATACTAAAAGCAGAAGAATGCATTTATAGCTCAGTAGAATTACTTTAAGGATTAAAATTTGAAAAATTATAAATATGTGATTTACCTCAACAGCTACTCCATTTTCTTTCTTTTTTATTTTTGTCTAAGTTTATTAGATTAGACTTTAAAATTATAAATCATTTTGTCTACACAGAAATGAATAGATGGATAAATCACAATTCACATAAACTATAACAGCATAAGCACATTTTTATATTAGTATTTATTTTGCTTGTAGTCAAAAAAGTAAACAAAGTATTTGCTTCTATGATTATCACCAATGGAAGCATTCACTATAAAAAGCAGTGTAGATTGAAAACTAGAACATAAGAACTTTAAGATATGGAATCAGGTCAGAGATGAGAAATTCATTTTCCAGGTCATCCCCAATCTCTTCATTTTATTAATCCAACCCTTCTCTGGTTAGATATTTACTATTAAACTGATATTTTAGCAAGTTTCTTAAAACTTTTAATTCTTGGACATCCCTGGTGGTGCAGTGGTTAAGAATCCGCCTGCCAATGCAGGGGACATGGGTTTGAGCCCTGGGGGTCCAGGAAGATCCCACATGCCTCAGAGCAACTAAGCCTGTGTGCCACAACTACTGAGCCTTCGCTCTAGAGCCCAAAAACCTCAGCTACTGAGCCCATGTGCCACAATTACTAAAGCCTCGTGCCACAACTACTGAAGCCTGCATGCCTAGAGCCCAAGCTCGGCAACAAGAGAAGCCACCGCAGTGAGAAGAGCACGCACCGCAACGAAGAGTAGCCCCCGCTCACCACAACTAGAGAAAGCCCGCGCGCAGCAACAAAGACCAACACAGCCAAAAATAAATAAATAATAAATTTTTTTTAAAAAGTGGTTTTGGTTCAAGGTGTTGGAGTGTGTGTATGCCCACATGATTCTGAAATGCACGATTTCAGATATTATGATGTGATAATGTACAGGACAGCTTCACACTTTAAGAATTCTTGGACCCACCAATTATACTTCCTGCATAAGAGATCCATTTCCCCATCATGACTTCTACTCTCCCTTGTAAATCAATGCTTCCCCTTTGTGGCCTCCCTTGACACTATTCAGACCTCCATATACAGTTGATTCCGCTAAGTATGTGTCCTTGCACAAGCAAGTAAGTTTCCCAAAGGCAGGATTGTGTCTTATTCATCTTTGTGCCCCAGCACCTAACGTGGTAACTGGCACATAGCAGAAATGCAATCATAACCATTCAAAGTATGCATAAATGAAGAAAGAATCCCCACAGTTTTTCAAAAGGGATTATTGATGATCATTGGTGAACTTCAGACACAGAACTTCTCCGCATGAGTGTTCACCATTTTCTTTCAATATTTCATTTTACAAGCCTGGCCAGCCTCTCCTTTGAAGTCTCTCCTGCTCTCTTCCCCCAGGGCATGCTCCTCATTCTTTTACCCCTCTAAACTGCCTGCCTATTTTACCTCTAACGCCACCTCTGCCTCCCCTTGCTCCCTAACGTAGATGCTGTCCGAGACTCAGTGTTGGTCCTTCCTAGGCCAAGTTCAGTGATCAGTTCTGAAAGCGGACCTGCACTCAAATATTCAGTCCCCACCTCTGTGATGCTCAATCCCAATGCTGCGTGTGTGCCCTTTCCTTGCCAACTTTGTGGCTCCCAATGCCTACTGAACGCCCCATGTGAACGGTCCATTGTCCCCTGCAGGTCAACACATCTAAATCCACATTCTTCATCCTGTCTCCACCCTGAGCCATCATCCCACTCCATCCCTATGCCTTGTTCCCCAGGCACAAAATCTTAGGTGGATCCTGACCATCATGCCAAGCACCCTTAGTTTTTTTTTGTTTTTTTTTTTTCTTGATGTTCTGGTTGTAGGGAAGTATACATCTTTAAGAATTAATCAAAACTATGGAATCTTTACCCAGAAAAGTGGTCATACCCTCAGACTACTGCAAACAATCTCAAGATCTCCAAGGTTTCATGTTGGCTTCTAAGAGCTGTCTCTGGACTGTGAGTTACGGAACTCTCATTCAAGGAGAAGTCTGACACATTAAGGTGGGCACAAGAAGACCAGAGGGTCATTAAAGATACTTTTTGATTATTTTCCAAGTTTTCCTAGGGCCAAGATTAGAGCCAAATTCTTCCTAATGCTCAAGGTATTCTCTGCTAAGGAATGATATACCTTTAGCTTCCAGGACAAAAGGAGGGCCATTACTCCCTAAGAACAGGTGGAATCAGCTTCAGTGCCTTCAGTAAGCAAAGGAATGAGGCTTCTCCAGCAATGCAGCATCTGCCTAAATGTCTTCCTTAGGGATAGCACATCTGCGGCATTTATGGCTGATGCCACTTTCCTAGGGACACAGCTTCCGCCAGTGAGATACCTACGTTCTAACACTGTTTAAAATGAAGAGTCAGGGACTTCCCTGGTGGCACAGTGGTTAAGAATCTGCCTGCCAATGCAGGGGACACGGGTTCAAGTCCTGGGCCAGGAAGATCCCACATGCTGCGGGAAAACTAAGCCAGTGCACCACAACTACTGAGCCTTCGCTCTAGAGCCCACGAGCCACAACTACTGAGCCCACGTGCCACAACTACTGAAGCCTGCATGGCTAGAGCCCATGCTCCGCAACAAGAGAAGCCACTGCAACGAGAAGCCCGCGAACTGCAGTGAAGAGTAGCCCCCGCTCGCCGCAACTAGAGAAAGCCTGCGCGCAGCAATGAAGACCCAACGCAGCCAAACATAAATAGATAAAATAAATAAATTTTTTAAAAATATTTTAAAACCTTAAAAAATAAATAAAATGAAGAGTCAGACAAGGTAATCTCTATGTTAATTTCCTAGGGCCGTAGTAACAAATCACCACAGACTGGGTGGCTTAAAACAACAGGAATTTATTATCTCCCAGTTATGGGGCTGGAAGTTTGATCCAAGTGTCCTCAGGGTCACGCTCCCTCTGCAGCTCCTACAGGAGGATCCTTCCTTGCCTCTTCTGGTTTCTTGTCGTGCATGCGTTCCTTGACTTATGGTAGCATTACTCTGATCTCTGCCTCCAGCTGCAGGTGTCTGTCTTTCTGTGTGTCTCTTTTTGCCTATCTTCCCTCTGAGTCTGTGTCCAAATTTCCCCTTCTTACAAGGACAACAGTTATATTAGGTTAGGGCCCCCCACTTCTCCAATATGACCTCATCTTAGCTAATGACATCCACAATGACCCTATTTTCAAATCAAGTCACATTCTGAGGGACAGGGATAATTCTATTTAAGATTTCAATATATCTTTTGGCGGGGGTGGAGGCGTGGAGGGGGACAACACAATTCAATGCATAACAATAATGTCCGAACATCAGAAATGAAGCACTGTGGTCTCATTCAGTGATCCCAAATTGCGTTTCAGAGTCCACCTCCACACACTGCCCTGAATAGCCACTAGCCATCACCGGAGCTGGCAAAAGAGAGGAGGCTTAAAAAACTCCAGTTTTTGATAGTGAGTAAAAGAAGGGATGATGATAAACTGTCATTCTATGATTATAATAGTCTGTGTTTAAAACATGTAAGAATAGATAAAAATAATTCACAGAGAAAAATGGCATAACTTACTTCTCCAAAAAAAAACGAATGGAGTAAAATACTAATTTTAACCTTAATTATATTGTTTAATAATTACATTTGTTTGTTATTCACTTTGCCTTGGGCAGTGATGTTAACTTCTGCTAGTCTGTGTAGCAGTTCTTAGGAAACCATTTCTTTACATTTATCATAATAAACGATTTGTTTAATATTCTATTTTTTCCAAACATGGAAGTAGCATTTTGTCAGTACACTTCTTTCATTCAAACTCTTGTTTTTATTTTAGGATTTTTTTTTTTTTTTTGCGGTACACGGGCCTCCCACTGCTGTGGCCTCTCCCGTTGTGGAGCACAGGCTCCGGACGCGCAGGCTCAGCGGCCATGGCTCACGGGCCCAGCCGCTCCGCGGCACGCGGGATCCTCCCGGACCGGGGCACGAACCCATGTCCCCTGCATCGGCAGGCGGACTCCCAACCACTGCGCCACCAGGGAAGCCCTATTTTAGGATGTTTTTAATACAATGACATAGGAAGCAAAGATTTTAGGTAAAAGCCCTGGCCTGAGAATCTATAGCTGAGCCCTGGCATTTCTGCATGTAAGCTTACATCATTTCACCTCTCCCAGCTCCAGGTTACTCGT
Source organism: Orcinus orca (assembly GCF_937001465.1). Lineage (NCBI taxonomy): Eukaryota > Metazoa > Chordata > Mammalia > Artiodactyla > Delphinidae > Orcinus > Orcinus orca. The sequence continues at coordinate 12,780,673 of NC_064576.1, read as the reverse complement.
CAGTAAACATTCATTCATTCGTTTGTTTATTCATTCATTCCCTCTTTAACTAAACAAGAGGTACAAACTCAAAATCTGCAGGAACCAGCAAGTAATATGAATGAGTGACTCAGCACTCACGGCTGGGGAGACCCAGGGCTCACTGGAGACGGCAGGAATTTAGCTGAAGAGCACATAACCCCGCTCTAAAGATGGCAGCTGCCACCCAGCCACAAACAGCTGTGGCCTGCCTTGTGAGAATCCTGGAGATTTTTGAAAAAAGAACCAGAGATACAAGTTTTGATGTGAAGTTTCCCAATTTGTAAATCTTGGCAACCAATTAAAATATCTTTAAACCCCAAAGTTCAAATAAAACACACCTACAGGATGCATTCAGCCTGAAGACTGCCACATGTATCGTCTGAAATAAACAAACAAACACTGATCCTGTGACAGGTGCCACTAAACACTGGGAATAGAACAGCATATACAACTTCTTCCATCAATAGAGCTAACTGAGGGCAGAGTAAATTTATAAACTGCTCTTAATCATTCTTGAAAGACTTGATTCACACTGCTTTGGTGATTCACTCTCTGGTTTTCCCCTTACCTCCTTGGCCACTCCGTCTCTGTCTCCCTTCCTGAATCTTCTGCCTCCTCCTGACCTCTAAATGCTGGCGTTTCTCCAGGCTTGATCCTTGAGCATCTTCTCTACATTTGCTCACATCCACAGTGGACAGTTACCTGACTCTTCTGGTAACTCACCAAGCATGTTCTTGCCTCAGGAGCTCTGTACTTTCTGCCCAGAAAACTGGACTTCCCTAGATGACCTTATCCAACCCAATGGCTGTAAACATTTTCTATATACTGAAGTTTTAAAAAATTTCTAGCTCTAGGCTTGATTTCTCCCCTGAACTCTAGACTCATGTATCCAATTGCCAACCTGACATCTCTACCTGGATATTCAAGTGACATCTCAAATTTAATATATCCACTAATAAGTTCTTGATTCCCCCTTCAACCTGCTGTTCCCATGGTACCATTTATTCAGTTGATCAAATAAAACATCTTGAAACCCAGCCTGAATCTTCTCTTACCATTACCACCATATCCAGTCTCTCAGTCTATTCTATCAGTAAGTCCTATTCTCTCTGCCTTCAAAAGATATCCTAAATCTGAGCATTTTTCAGCACTCCTATGATGACTGCCTTGGCCCACACTACCATCGTGTCTCAAATGGACTGTCATAATAGTCTACTGTAGCTTTCACTTTTGCCACTTCCTACTCTAGTGACCCGTAAGTCATGTCACTCTCTTGCTCAAAGCCTTCCAATAGCTGCCCATTTCATTTATGAAAGCTGAAGTCCCTAAGGCGCCACGTGGTCTGCACCCCGCTGCATTCCTGGTCCCACTGTGCTCCCGTCAACTTGGCCTCTTTGCTCCTCAGGCCTTTGCATTGGATGTTCCCTCTACCTGGAATGCTCTTTCCGCAGGTTACCATAAGCCTCAGTTCTTCACTTTAGTCTGGACTTCCCTTAAATATCACACACCCATCCACAAAAGCAACCTCAGAACTTGTCCTTAAGGGATGTTATCTGCCTACGTATCTCCTGCTTGCCCGTGTCCGCTGCTAGGAATTAAGGCTGTAAGGCAGGGGTCTCATTGCTCTTTCCTTGTACATGGCAGCTGCTGGGTGTGCCATCATATTTACCAGTGAATAAGTATATCCTTAAATCCTACACTTTAAAGTATCACTGTTCCAACAAAATTCAGATCACTTTTTTGGCTACCTATTATTCATTTTCTCTGTTAATCTACAGACAGAAAAGCCCTCAAAGTTAAAGGCTTTGTACAAACAAGTTCTTCGATTTACAACCCAGAAGGTGTTTCTGGATCACGTTCATGGTTTTGACTGCACTGATAGGCAGGTCATACGGAGACTTGCCCACAAGTGTCAGCTATTAAAATTCCTGGGCTGGCTTGTTGGGCCACTGTGGGCGCCCACCTCAGCCCTCCCCAAAGCCTGGCCATAGACTGATACTGGTATTGGACAACATTTTCACTAGTCTTCTACAAAATTAGGACATTGAAATACATTTGTGTATCTTTTTTCGGTTTTGTTTTGTTTTTATTGTGATGAGAACACAACAGGAGATCTACCCTCTCAACACATTTTTAAGTGCACAATACAGTATTGCTGTCTACAGGCATGACGTTGTACAGCATCTAGCATAACTGAAACTGTATGAAGTACATTTTTTCATAAAGGTAAATTCTTAAAAGGTTGCTTTTTTATTGAGATTGTTTGCTTCTTGTTTTTTTCTGATTATCATAATATTCCTTTCTTTTCTAAAATGATTGTCGATGGATGTGTTTTGTTGTTCTTTTTTCCTTAATGTCCTTACTCAGCAAAAAACAAGTGGGCAACTCTATGTCAGTTCCCCTCTCTTCTTATGAAATATTACTGCTCCATAAAATTCATAAAAATCTATATCATTTGGTCTGACATTCCCACCATCAGACTCACTTCTTTGAGTCACACAGGAAAGTCTTCGTCATTAGAAAGTCACTGTTGAGTCCGCATTACCTGAGAGGCCTCTCGAACTTTTTTCTGTTAGCAAATGAGGACAGCTTGATCTATCAAATAAGCTAATTTTCATCTTTGGTGGGGAAAAGAGCCTGACCGGAGACTATGAGACCTAGAACATACTTGCTTCATTGCATAAGAGCAAGTCTCTAGGAAGCCAAAGACAGCTGGCATTCAGTGTCAAGGTCTAAACCATGGCAGGGGCTCACCCCTGGGGCTGGGGAGACCAGGGTTGTTCTAGGGGAGCTTCACCAATAATGAACTTCACCTGTTTTACAATTTCCCCGTGAACTGACCTGCAAATGGTAAATAGAACATTCTTTCCACTTGGTTTGGTTCAGTTTCCTCTGGCTCAAAGATTACAGTCTAGTATGTATTACTCTTTCTCAGCTCTGTTTTGACCAAGAAGGATAAAACTGATAGAGGACAAATACTGCCCTGGGCACCCACCCTTGGGATTCCGGGAGTAAGTGGATGCTGACATGTTTATTTGTGGTCAACCTTACCTAGCCATCCTGCCTGACCAACCAGCATTTTGGGGATGTGACTGATAAGACCGTTTTCTTATGACTGAAGTCATGTACCCATAATGAATATTAAGCCCTGTAGAAGACGAGATACTGCCAGGAGAAAGAGGAAAAGAAAGCAAAACAAAATGACTAGAGTCAACTTCAGGCATGTTTATCTATTTCATTTAGATTACTATCATCTTACTGGAGTATTTCATATTCTTCTAAAAATCATTGCTTATAATTTTTGATTGAATATGATATGGACACTAAGGTACATTTGTAATCAATCTTAATATGAAGACTTATTTGCTGAAAAGTAGAATGCAGTTAATATAGCCTTCTTAAAAATGCCCATCTGGTCCACTTCTCAAATCTCATTCGGAAGAACATTTCAAGTGCTCCCAGCCCTTAGTAAAATCATTAATAATGACACTGAAGATATCATTTCCACACCTGCTATGAAACTAAGCGCTGACCCAGATGCTCAGGATCTAAAATTAACCGGCAGCAGCCTCATTTGAGTGATTTAATTCACATTGCTTCGCTTCCATTCCCGTTGGGTGCCTGAGCTGTTAACAGAAACAGTGATACTGGAAAATATTGGGATAGCAGAATTCTTAATGAAGGATTCTAGTAGATCCAGACGTTCTGAGTGTTGTATAAAGCTGAGGCGAAAGAAATTTCATATCCTAGAGAACTTCGATATCTTTATTCATTTACTTATTCTACAAATAGCCACTGAGCTACCCCTAAGTGCCAAGCACGACATTTGGTGCCTAAAAAAGACACAGGAACCTTGTTCCCGTGACTCACAGTCAAGTGCAGGAAACAACAACAAGAGAAAAGTAAACAAACTAATCAAATCATCACAATTTATCCAGACTGTTACTCCTTCACGAAATGCTGAGCGCCCACAGAGTGCAGGCATTCGGCCAGGCACTTGCAATACAGCACCATGTAAAAGCCCACAGCGTTCCTGACCCCGTGGGGTTTTCAGTCTAATGGGAGTGACAGGAAACAAATGGGTAGAAACACTGCCCCTGCAAAAAGTAATTATTTTTACGTTGTGAGAAGTGCTAAAAAGGAAATACAAGGTATGTGGATAGAAAACAATGCGATTGAGGAAGAATTTAAACAGAAAGGATGGCCTGGGATGCTTTCCCCAAGGAGGTGCTTTCTGAGCAGAGACCTGAAGGGTGAGAAGGAAGCAGCCATGTGAGGAGAGAAGAGCTTCCCCCGGCACAGGGAAAAGAGAGCCCTAAAGCCTGGAGAGAAAAGCACTTAGCCAACTTCTGGAAACAAGAGGTGAGGGTGACTAGAGCATGACCCATCGGTCAGGGGGAGACGCACCTGAGACAAGGAATAAGAGAGAGACTGTGTAGGAGTTTGGATTTTATGCTCCGTACTAAGATTTGAGCGAGAGGATATTTTGCCTTGTGAGAAGGTCCTCTGCCTGGACAAGGAATTGCAGGAGGAGGCTGGGCCGGGAGCTCAGTGTGCGAAGCTTTGCATTGTCCCGCTCACTGCCAATGCCACCCGGGGCGGGGGGGGGGGGGGGTGGCGGCAGTGATAGAGAAGAGTAAACTTAAAATAAATTTTGGAGGTAGATATTATTAGGAAAGATGCATCCTGATGGAGTATTAAAAGGGCCAATGAATATGCATCGTAGCCTCGTTTGTTCCTTTATGGCACGTGGAACTGAAGGTTTGGAGAGGGAAGTTACCGTCCCCTCTGGAGAGTTCATTTCTCCTGGTCCTGTTTGCCCTGCTGGCTATTTTATTCTTAATGTTCTCTAAGGATATTCTCTATGTGGTCACTCAGGAGCTGGGTGGGAACCAGAGCTCCCGGGAGAAGTTAGTTTATTATCTGAGTAGTGGTGCTGCTATGCAAAATCAGGCTGCTTATCTAGAAAACCCTTCTAAATGTGCCTTGTATGATTGAAGTTCCTATTACTTCTGGTTTTCTTTTGGTCAAGTCTTGAGATTGGCTTGAATCGCATGAACTTTTTCTTAGACGTTTTACACAGAAAGTTCTATTGGATCATTTGTTTTTCAGAATTATTTATTACCAATTTCAATCCTAAATTTAAAAACTTAGGTTATTTTTACATGGCGTTTAAACCCAGTTCTTTAACTACATTGCAGAAAGTGTTCCTTTCTCAGAGAGCCCTATGTCCCCCAAATTTCTAAAATCTCTAATTGAAGTAAAAGTAACTTTTTGATAAGTGGTTCAATTTCTTCTTTCTTTATAGATTTTCTTCTCATTAAGTTCATCTTAATTTACATTTTTCTCAATTATTTATTTTACTCAAGTTTTCAATTTAATCACTAATTTATTTTACTCTGTTATAAGCCTTAATCTTCTCTCTATTATTAAATAGTTTAAATAAATTTATTTATAAATGTTATTATATTCTTTCTAGTTTTTTCTTTGATTAAATTTGCCCAATTTGCCAGAGATTTGTCTGTTTTATTTGAAGAACGTGTTCTTGGTTTTAGCTATCAATCCTGCAAAAGATAGGCTTATTTTTTTTCTCATTATTATGTTTCATTTATTTTTTAATTTCTACTTTATTATTTTCTTTCTCACTAGCTTTCCTTAATTTCTTTTATCTTTTTTTTTTTTTCTAAATTCCCATGTAGACTATTTAGGTGTCTTCTCATAGTTCTTTTCTTCAAAAAGCATTTAGAGCTGTGAATCACTACATAAAATAGCTTTGCCTCCATCTCATGGGTTTTTGTTCAACAACGTTCTCACATTTGTTATTTGCTAGTTTGCTTATTAACTCGTTTATTATTTATGTGACTATTTCTAAAATGTCCAAGTAATTTGAGATTTTTTTTCCTTTAAAGTTCTGATATTAATTTCTAGTAATATTTTATTATTAAGATAATGGAGTTGTGCAATTTTTACTTTAAAAATGCACTGAAATATCTTATGGTCCAGATCATGATCAGTGTTTGTAAGGTTCATTTTCTGTTCTTAGGTGCAAAGTTATATCAGTGTATCAATATTTATACAACCATTAAATAATTCATGTGTTTTATGTCCTTAATTGCTTATTTTTGTCTCCTTGACCTACCAGAGAGTTATGTAATTTTGAAATTTTAATACAACTCATGTGTTTCCTTATATTTCTAGAAACTTTTGCTTTTCGTGGCTTGACACTATGCTATTCTGTGCCTAGTGTTTCATGACTCATGGCTTTTTTATGGTTTTACTTGTATCAATATGTAGTTGAACTTCTGTCAAATTTATTCTTTAATACAAATGTACCATCCCTGCTTTTTTTCTTCATGCTTTCCAAATATAGCTTGTCATTCTTTTATTTTTAATTGTATTATGTATTTATCTCATGTAAGCATCATTGCTTCGAATTTGATTTTTAATTTGAATGAATTTTGAAGTCTTACATGTCTTTGATATTTAAAAAAGAAAAAAAAAAAGCCTATGTAACTATCTAAGGAACCCCTTCATCTTTATTTTGAAACTTTTATCAGGACCTACAGTACCCTCACTATTGACTTTGTCAGATGATAGAACTGCACCAAAAGAGGTAGAACTCATTTATGTCTGGTGTTCCAGATGGACTAGAAACACTGGAAATAATAGGCCTTCTGGCCATATTTATATAATGTAGTCTGTGGGTTACTGTCTGACATCTCCAAGGATCAGGTTTGATGGAGGTGGAGACATCAAGCAACGTCTGTGTACTCTATCACTTACACCTGGGAGCAGGCCACAGCACAGTGTAGAAGATACTTCTTTCAAAAGAGAAAGACTTTAATCTCCCTGATCTTAAACTTTTCCAGCTAGACTCCTGCAGTATCTGCCTCCCTTTTGTCTCTAACTTCTTCTGCTACCTCCAAAAATCCTCACCAATCAATCAATGACTCCGTTCAATATTGTGCCATATCCCTTGGGAGTTCTTGCCCTGAGGGATTTTATAACGGAGACAAAAAGCCATGCAAAATTAACGATTAAATACCAAACTATTTGGTACCAATTATTAGAAGAAGAGGCTTTTTTAGAAAAGAGAGAGAGTAATTGGCTGTAATAGGCAGCGAAAATGTGTCACAGAAGACAGCTTTATAGGGTAGGTAGAATTAGCTCAAAGGAAGGACTGGTCTTCATGTTGCGTACCCTACATCCATGGCTCCCAAATGCTTTTCCCTTGGGAACTTCTAGAGGCACCTCTTTGGTAGGTCTGGGTACAGATGCCAAGAATCCGTATTTTTAGAAGCTCTCCAGTGATTCATATGCACGGCCAAATTTAGCAAATATTACTTTAAATGATTGCATCCCACACTCTGAAACTGTTCTTATGCTGCATAAATCTATTAGGCATCCCTGAAGGTCTTACTTAAAGTTTCCATTTGTCTTCCAAGGTTCCAATAAGGCACAAATGCTGTGATTTCTCACTGGTAGCATTTTCCAAGTCAGGATTTAAAAAAAAAATAAAAAAATAAAAACAGGCACCTGTTCTATACCCTTGACGTCTTATTCCTGTGCCAATTTTAATTGCAATGTTCAACCACACAACAGCCTATAAATCAGTAGTCATAACTGTAAACTATAAAACAGCAACCAATCCTAGTTAGTCCCAGTTTAAAATATTATGGTGCCATTGAGAGGGGAGAACAGCCAGCATGTGAGATAATGGGGAATTCTGAATAAGGGAATGAATCGGATATATTTACTCTGCAGAAAGAAAGATTCAGAGAAGACATGATAGCCTTCTCCAAATATTAGAGCTGGCATGTTGAAGAGGAAGTAAACTTGCTCTAGGTAAAGAGTGGAGCCAATGTATAAGGTCTGTAGAGAGACAGGTATTTGTTTAGTATGAGGAAAAAATTAATAAATGTGCCTGGTAGGATAAAACTTCCCATCTCAGGAACTGCTCAAATAATGCAAGCCTGGGATTTGTATTAAATGTCCTTTATAAAGTTCTTTCATATGCCAGAGATACTATGAGACAGTCCCATGCTGAACTAATTACTAAAATGGCCAAGCCCAGCAAGAGAAATTTTCCCCGGTGTCAGTGTTGGAACATTTGGTTGCCTAACAACCAGTAAATATCTATGATGCAATGGAATATCAATAGTTTGTGTCTGAGTTGATTGTATAGTTCCTAACCACACTTGGTTCATTTCATTGATGATAAATATTCCCACTACAATTTGTTATGTACCAAAATGGTGTAGAGCTGCAACCTGCCCAGTTCTAATGTTTATCAAACACTAGCCAGCCACAATGCACACAATGCAAATAGATGTTGCATTCAGACAGGAGGTGACGCGATAAGATGGTGAGAACAGAAGAATGTGGGGATCTGTAAAACTGTTAAAGTTAAATCTAGTAGCGTCCTTAGAGTGATGGTAGAAGTTTTGTCATGAGCTCTTCAACTTTGGAATTCCGTGGATTTTTCATAAGTGACTGATACCATCATTTAAGGTATAGAGCAAATTTTAAATATATAACATGCTTTAATCAGTTAATCATAACTTTCCATTCACAGTCTCCTAGGAACTCGACAAAATATATCTGGATAGTTTAAAAGTTTGATCTCATTTATAAAGGGTTGCTTTACGTTATAAGAACCCAAGAACGGTTATTTGTCAAACTTCCACGTTAAACATCTGCCGAGATACCTTATTAGGTTTTCTGAGCAATAATGACTCAGTACAAAATAAACAATGGAACCCTGTCAGATTCTATCCACACTAAATAACTAAGACACTCCTTTGTTTGATCTCTCAAGCCCAAAACATAACTTTAAAAAGTGATTGATACGGATTAATTTCTCTTTCTCCCTGAAAGGTTCAGAATCGCCTTAGGTAACTTTTTATTAGCCAGTCCAGGATATTTGTACAAAAATATAATTAATAGCATTTTTAATGAAAATTATGGCATATTAATTGGTAATTTTTGGATGACTGTGCTCCCTAATTACTTATTAACCTTTAAATCAGATATACACAAGGGAACGGAGCAAGATTCATGTCTTTGAGCGTCTGAAAGCTTTTTTCAAGGTGCTGTTTATGACAAGAATCCAAAAGAACTGTTTTTTCCTCCAGAGGAAACTCAAAATTATATCAGCAGCTACGTGTGGTATGATGCTTAACACATTAATATGCTCGAGAAGTTTTCAGTGTATCTATTCTTGACACTTCAGTGAATCATCATTAATAGAAGCCTGGTTTAATAAGATAGTAGAGATGATGCCATCAGTTTTTCTCTATCATTTAAATTTGGAGGTAGTTGCAAAAGGTGCTGAAAAGAGGAAAAAAGACTATTATTAGTTGAGATGGCCTATTTGAGCATTTCAATGTATATACTAGAAAATGAGGAAGGCTAGACCTACAGAAGGTTTCCAGGTCTTTTGCCCCAAACATCAAGTCTGACTGCACGGAGCCAAAATAGGCTTTTGGATGAGGCGTGGTGTGAACCTGACTCATTGCCATTTAAACAGTAGGTCCATTGAAACAGTTAAACATAAACTAGATGAAGAGACGAATAACTGGATCTCAGAGGCCAAGAGTCCAATTTCATTTTCTCTGGTAGGAAAGGGCATCTCACTCTGGGGATCTTCTCTGTAGACCTGCTTTCTTTGAGCTTCTGTTTGGCCTTTCTATCTAGCACTGTTGAATGAGTGTTACTATTTGAAGGTCAAAGTTGCTTTTCACGCCTTCTAGAGATTCATTTGGTACCTGTGCCTTACCTCTAGACCTTTGCCCTGTTAACTTTTCTACCTTCTCTTTCTCTGTCTGCCTTCATTCATTTATCAAATGTATTTATTAAAGCCTGATGTGTCCCAGGCTCTGTCTTTGGCATAGAGGATCCAGCAGTGAAGATACTACCCTGCCTTCAAGCTGCTGAGAGTTTAGTGGGTGTGGGGAGGAGTCAGAGATGAGTATCAGGCAACTTCCATACAGGATGTTAAGTACCAGGAAGGGTGTCTGTGTGCTCTAGAGCATGGTAAGCTCTAGGGCATGCACTCTGGAAGCGCACTGTAGGGTAGCCAACTCAGACTGGGGGCTGGGGAGATCAGGGAAACTTCTCATCAGACACAGGATCAAACCTGTGTCCCCTGCATTGGTAGGCGGATTCTTAACCACTGCGCCACCAGGGAAGTCCCTGGAAGGCAGATTCTTAAAGCAAGTCCTGGAACAGTCTTTTGCCAAAGTATGGGCTTAGTAACTATTTCTTAAATAAATGAATAGATCAATATTTCTCTTTGCTTGGCATCTGTCTCTCTCCCCTCCCCCATCCCCAGAATGTAAATTCTTTGAGGGCAGGAACCTCGTTTTGCCTTCTTCTTTATCCCAAGCACCTAGAATGGAGGCTGGCACATGGCAGGCACTCAATAAATGTGCCTCTTCTAAAACACGAGGAGGGAATTCCCTGGTGGCACAGTGGTTAAGGATCTGCCTGCCAATGCAGGGGACATGGGTTCGAAACCCAGTCTGGGAAGATCCCACATTCCGCGGAGCAACTAAGCCCGTGCACCACAACTACTGAGCCTGTGCTCTAGAACCCGCGAGCCACAACTACTGAGCCCATGTGCCACAACTACTGAAGCCCGTGCGCCTAGAGCCTGTGCTCTGCAAAAGAGAAGCCACCGCAATGAGCAGCCCGCTCACCACAACGAAGAGCAGCCCCCGCTCACCACAACTAAAGAAAACCCGTGAGCAGCAATGAAGACCCAACGCAGCCAAAAATAAATAAATTAATTTAAAAAAACAGAAAATAAAACACGATGAAACTGAGATTTAGCACGATTCAGTATCTTACGCAAAATCACATAAGATAAAATCATCACATAAACTGGGACGATTTGGGACTTGCTCTCAGGTCAACCCATGCTTTTCTTCCCTCCACGTCACACCAATCTGGCTTTTCCTTCTGCACAATTATTCTCTAATTATCTCAGGCCTGCTTATATTCCAGAGATAGTTTTCTGTCTATAATTCACCAGTAAGGTCTTGTTTAAAGGACTTAGCACAATAGCATATATTGGTAAATATTTAGCAAATACCTATTATAGTGGCAATAATCAACTTTTCTTAAAAAAAGTTGGGGATTGGGGAAGAGAAATGGGGAAGTTTTATTCCTCCTGCTTGGGCTGGAAAAGCATTAGAGGAATACACAGACAGAATGGCTTGCGTGTTCCTGACAGCTGCAGTGGGGCTTCAGCTATTGCGATGACGCAGTTTAGTGTCCTCCTCAGCATTTATTTATATTGTTAAAATGTTAAGACAAACACACTGATGCATTGCAGCTCAGCCTCATAATTACCTACGGTCATGATAACCTAGCGTGTAGTATAAGAGCAGAGTGAAGTGTATAACTCGTCGTGAACCTGGCTGGTTTGGGAGAAAGACAGCAGGAAAGCAGTGGGATGTTAGGAGTTACAGGATTAGGACTGACAGTTGCTGTGATCGTTGGAACAGTACAAGTGGCTCAGAATTTCACAAAGTGTGATCATTGATGGGGTTTTTTGGTAGCTTATCGTACTAGATTCCAGCTACTTTCATTTTTCTTGTTCTAGATATCTTTTTATTCTTTCTGTAATAATCTTTTCTCCCTATTTTTCCCCATTAGCTGAGCAAAATTAAAGATTGCTAACATTGACAGTGTTATAGAGAGTTACGCACTCTCATATGCTATGGAAGTATAAATTAGCTTAGACTTTTAAGAGGACAATAATAAATTATATTCTTAAATGTTCATAGTATTCAACTCAATAATCCCATTTCTAGATATTTACACTAGAGAAATATTTATGTATGTGAACAGAGAAGCATATTCAAGGGTGTTCATGTCAGTAGTAATAATAGTGAAAAGTAAAAGCGATCACAAAACTAGTCCATAGGGTAATCCAGGAAAGACATTGGTTAAATAAACTCTGGATCCCTGACACTAAGAAATACATCTGACACTTCAGAAGTGTGTCTGTCTGTCATCTATATCAAACACACACACATCTGAATTGGAAAAATCTCCAAAACAGATTATTTAGTAGGAAAAAAGGCTAGTTGCAATATTTTATACACTATTATCTATTTGTATTTAAAATACATTCCAAGAGATATATTTCTATAAGTACATATATAATGTACCTATTATATATAATATTATATAGTACATCACACATCATATTAATATATCATGTTATATAGTATCTACAGATTATATTTATATACAATATATATTATAATGTATAATATATATATATATGCGGCAATTGGGTTGCTGCAGCTAAGCTGTAATAAGTGACCCAGCAATAATATAGCTTTTAAACACATGGCATAGATCAGTGAACGAGAAACATTTCTCTCTCATAAAGGATGTGATTGGGTGTTCCACGGTCATTCAGGGCTGTGGTTCCTTCCATATCATGGCTCTGCAGTTTTTAGGCCTTAGAGTCTTAGCATCTGCATGAGCAAGGCTGGATCACTGCTACATCCAAGTTCCGACCAGCCTTAAGGGAAAGGAGAAAATATGGAAGAAGCCCACTTACTATCTCAAGGGTCCCAACTTGGAGACAGCACGCGTCGCTTCCACTCACGATCTATTGGTGAAAACTCGGCCAAACCTCCACCCCTTAGAGCAAAGGAGGCTGGATGTGCAGCCCCGGCTGGATGACCAAACACCCAACCACAGATTATTACAGTGGAAGAAGAAGGGAGTAGATTTTGGTGGGCAGATAGTTGTCCCCTCCATCATATAGAGAACATGAACACAAATAGAAAACAAAGGGGAATGTGAAGTTTTGCTCTAAAGTGAGGACGGGGCAGCATCTCAAAGGAAATTTTTGCGTCAGCATTTCTTTGAATCGTTTAATGTGAGTAGGAGAGATTATGACTGCCTGGGAGCCAGTAACGAGGTCAGTTGGCTAATCTGCTGTCTAATCCTGAGTGGGGGAGGGCTCCGTGCAGCTCACTTGACCTCCCAGCTGACCTCTTATAACTCTGGCAAAATTGCCTTTCTCTCCGTCTTATTCTTCACCTCCGATATCTTTACCCCACTAACCTCCACACTAACCACCACTGAAATGCTTCCAAAGTGTGGATGCTCAGCGCCTACGGGATTGTAATTTATTAAAAAGACAGTTCGCCACTGGCCTTTGTCCCTCCCCTGGGATTTTCTCCTTCACTCTGCAACTCACACAAATATACTGAGCATTTATAACAACGCTAGACAAAGTAGAAAGTTGGAGTGATGAGACAGAATTTTCATTGACACTAGCCTTCCCCTTCAGGAAAGTCTGTCTAACTGGCCAAACAAGACATCAGTGTCTGAGCAGATGAGTAACAGCGGCAGCTGATATGGCCAAGTGAGTGGTGAAGCCATTAAAGTAAAAAGGACTTCACAATGATGACTGGGAAAGGAAGTTTAAGTGACAATTCCTCAATGAGATGAGACTGGAATCGGGCCCACGGGCACATGTGATATTTGTCTAGACATAAAAACATTCACATGTATATTGGGTGGAGAGAGTGAAACTTTCTTGACACCTGCAACGTGCTGTGTACGGTGCAGGCATTGTGCCTTCATTATTGCACTTATCCTTATAACGTATCATTAAGATAGACACCCTAATTTTACAGGTAAGGTAAGTGAGGCAAAGAGAGCGTCTATAAACGATTCAGGACCCCGGAGCTAGTAAGTGGAAGAGGTGGGATCTGGGTCTAGATTCCTCTATTTTCTGGATAGATTTAGGTCTCTCTGGCTTCCAATTACCTCACTGTGTGAGCACTTCAGGCATTTCAGGAGGAAAAGCAGAAGTGATGGAATGGAATGGGGCTGAGTGTGGTCTCTTGAGGTATGAGACGGGTGCTGCCTGAGTGGCAGGATGTCAGTTCAGATGCCTTGGGGTTGAGGTCACCCTGGTGTCTGAGTGCTGTGTCCGGTGCGAGAGGATTGAGTTACTTATAGGAAGCGCTGTATCATGCTTCACTTGGCACTGAGTTCTCCCCCAGGCCTGGGGGAAGGAAGCTCTACGAGTCAGCCCAGCTCCACTGGCCAATTTAACAACGTAACCGGTTTAGAAAAGGGGCTTAGTTCGCAGAAAACACCCCCAGCCTATGCTAGTTCATCAACAGCAAACGGTGATGAGCCCTGCGCTGCTCCAGGTTACTTGTGGTCCCCTAGAGACGAGGGCAGGCAGGGTCTTCCTATCTCTTCAGAGGCTGGAGAACACTAAGCTGTACCTGCTCCTCTCAGATTTCTTCTGTTGGACCTTTTCCAGCTCTTCCTGAGGTGACTGTAACGCAGTGTATTCTCCGAGGCGGCGCCTTAGAGACACCACCAGATTCCTGCAGCAGTTCCCCAGCCCATCCTCAGCTGTCTCCCTGGCACCGCAGCCATCTCCACTGGCTTCTTCCTCACGAAGCCCCTCTCAACTGGAAAGCCTAAGCAAAAGTCCTCCTTTTAGGCCATTCCCCCTTCTTGCATTCTCTGACCCAAGCCATAGACAATGCCCAAATGCTGTACGAAGAGCTTTCCTCCAGAAATACCTCGTTATTCTGATCAGGGAAATGAGAGGAAAAGAACCTCAAATCGCTCGGATATGGCAGGGTGTCCTGTACTATGGAGGGTCTGAATGTCAAACGGAGTGGTTCATACTTTTTCCTAAAGATATTTTGGTTGTGGGCTGGGATCAGGTGAGGAAGGACTTGGAGTTCCTTGAGCAGGAGACAGTTGGATAGGATGAAGTTGAAGTTTACGACCTATGATCTGGTAATAGCGCATAAGACTAATTTCAAGTGGAAAAGAGACTGTGGCTCACTATGAGGACAGAGAATTGCTATATGCCCGGCACCACGCTGAGCTCTTCAAAAGCATTATTTCACTTAATCCTCACAACCAGCCCTGTGAGCTTGTGCCCATTTTGTGGATGTGGCCACTGAAGCTTCGAGAGCTTCGTTTGTCCCACGGCTGGTCCGTGGCAGAGCCGAGTCTGATGCTGAGAACTTCAGTCCAAATACAACAGGTGCAAAAATGTCACCAGAGTGAAGACAGGGGCATTCCCGGGAAGCTGGCGTGAGTCCTGGATTTCTCAGGGTCAGGACTCTGTCGGCTGCAGGAACAGACTGGAAAGGAAGGGAGCGGGCATCCGCAGGAAAGACTGGCAGGCTGAGAGTAAAACGGGGAACAAAGGCCAGAGGGAGAGGACGCTGAGTGAACACCCTGCGTGCCCCGCGAATGCGTGTGGTTACTTCAGCCAGCTCCACAATCACTTTATGAAGGAGATCTTATTTCGTCCATTTTGTGGTTGAAGAGATGGGTTCCGGGATTTGAAAGGACGGCCCCTGAGTGGCAGAACAGGGATTCAAACTGGACCCTGCGGGATCCCAGTCCGGCAGCTCTCTGCTCTGCTGTGAGAAGAGGGGCGTCCCCACAAACAGGGGCCAGGAGAGGCCCTAGGTGCCACCAAAAGAGGTGGAAAAGGGACAGTTGGCACCAGAGGATGCCATGATCAGAGACTCAGCGTGGAGGACGTGCAGAGAAAGTTCCAGCCCAAGCGCACCGCAGCCTGCCTGCCGTTGGTCCACTCTAACCTGCCCAGGCCGCTGCTGTGATATTTTCAATCATGTCAAATTTGTTAAGAATATATTAAATTCCATTAAATGCTGGAACCACAAAGGATGACGCGGTGTCTACTGTCTCAGCGCCACTGCTTTGGGTGGCAAAGCGCCCTGTTTGCACAGTAGCTCCCTCTAACCGGTTCTTGTTTTCTGGTAAAGTATTTGCTGAGCATTTGCCTTACATAAACAGAGAGAAAAATAATAATAGTGTATACTGCCTCAGAACATTATAGGAACATGTAGGCTCCCACTTAATGGGGTTTGGAAACGACATAGCAATTTTGATGTCCTGTCAAGCTTGTTAAATTGCGATTCTGCCAGGATTTTACATTGAGCCAGAGCCAGCACGTCCCAGGGTATAAATTAGACATAATTGGATATGCACTGATTCTTTCAGGTCACTGGAATAGAATTTAATGCTATAATTGAATAAATGATACTGTTGTGACCTGAAAAGCCCTCTCCCAAAACTTCTAGCCCACTCTCTGGAAGTAACTGGGGAAGCTGAATCCACTGTATGATTTTATCTGTGTTTTACAAACCGAACCCCACATCTGAAGAATGGCTCTAATCCGGACCTACTGACTTATATTTTCAATCAAGGGGGCAGGAATTTGCATTTTAAAAAAGTTCTCTGGGACTTCCCTGGCGGTCCAGTGGTTGAGACTCCGCGCTTCCACCGCAGGGGGCACAGGTTCGAGCCCTGGTCGGGGAACTAAGATCCCACATGCCATGCTGCATGGCCAAAAAAAAATTTTTTAATAAATAAATAAATAAAAATCCAAAAGTTCTCTGATTAGTTCTGTTGGAAAGTCATATTTAGGAAATGCTGTTCTGTTATCCAGGGAGGAAAGCTTTGTCACATATTTTATTCACCTAACCTCTGTAGGGATTGACCTAGTGGGGCTAAGTAGGGAGGAGTTTATTTGCTCATTGCCTATACCAACTATGATTTTAAAATTTATATTAAAAAATGTATGTACCGTTTTACATAGGTCCAACGTATGAAAACAGGTGTATTTACTTATTAATTTTTAATTTAATAATATTTGCTATTGTCCTTTAGTATGTTATCCAAATTCTTAAATATACCCTGACCTGGAACAGGAATGTCATGAGCTGACAAGTGAAGGATTTCACAGTGTACCAAAGTAGAAGAGCTCTGAAGACCTGGGTTTGGATTGAAGATCTACCATGGAGAAGCTAGATGGCCTTAAGCAACTTATTTGCAAAATGGCAATAATAATGCCAGTGTCTAGTCTGCCTAGCTCATGGACTTTTCATAAAAACGAAGTGATGTGATGAAAATGGCAGTGCTTTGCAAACTATTAAATGCTTACAAATGGGATGCATTACCATATAGAATTAAAATGAAGAGCCCTATGTAGTCACCTCCAGGACAGTCCCCAAGGAGAGGAAAAGTGGGAGAGATTCCAGCTCTGCCAATTTAGAGAACCTCTATTTGATTTTTCTGCCTCATGTCTGATTTATATATTAGTTTTCTACATAAGGCTTCACTGGAAATCTGCTGCTTAAAAAAGGGGGGTTGAAAATCACTGTTCTGTGGTCTATTGGGCTTTCTGCCCATATTCTGGCCTCTTAAATTGCAAGCCCACCCTTAAGCAAGTAACTGATCATTATCACCTTCACAGACATTTTTAAAAGGTAAAATTCCTGTTACTTTCCTTCCTTTACTTCTTATCAGGAGTTTTGGTTAAATTCTTCAGTTGAGTTTAAAGCTAATGGTTAAAATAGGTTTTTAGATGAACTACTATTATTCGCGACGTTTCTACTGTCCCTATGCATAATTAGGAAATTACTATAATAGGAAAACTCCTTCTTAGCTAATTACAGTCTACTACTTGGAAATAAAAGTGAACTCTGAGACTTACCCATGTACCAGGCAAAGTGAGCAAATCAGAAAACTGATCAGTCTCCAGTGCTCAGGTAATATTAAGTGGATATAATTTTAGGTTAACCGCTTAAAAGCCTAAATCATTACCTCAAAAATCCCAAATCATGTATTTGCAGGCTTTCTATATATTTTTGTCAGATTCTTATGGTGGATTTCTCATGAAAAGTTCAAGACATTTGACAGAAAGTTACCCAAAAGTAATTAACATTTCTAAGAGGAACCGAGCAAGGGTGGGGGGAGAAGAAGGGACAGAAAAGGAATAGAACAAATGCATTCACATACACACACACACACACACACACACACACACACACACACACACACAGATTAAGAGAAAACAACACAAACCAAAACCAAAACAGGATTCCAGTGGGGCTTTCTCTGCCCCAAGCATGGAGGGCATTGTTAGTGCCCTGGCTGGGCACCTTCCACTGCTAGTCTGCACGCGGTCCCTTCTGTCTACTCACACAGAGGAGGGTGGGAAAATAGAGACATTTTCCATAGCATTAAACATCATTTTGTCTCCTCTTCCTCCGACATCTCTGACCAGAAGGACCTAATCTACTAGGATATTTCAGTGAAAGAATTGTCCAACCTTACTTCTCACCATTTTCCAGGCCTTGTTCACTGCACTGCAATCTGACTTTTTTTCTCAAAGCCCCACCAAAACTGCCCTTGATGAGATCACCAATAACTACGTAATTGCGATATTCAAAGATCACTTTTGCAACTCTGGATTTTACCTGACCTCTCCGCAGTACCTGACACTGCCGGGCACTCTCACTCTCTCCCCCAATACCACTCCTTTCTTTCCTTTCCCCAAGACCCATATTTATGGAGCCTTTAATTACCATCTGAGACCAGACGGATGATGGCCTCTTGCCACCACTGTAACTTACATGACACATATTACATTACTTTGCCATGATTTGTTGATACTATTGAGAGGCTGGCCCTGGGCCACCAGTGTGAATGCCTGGGACAGAAATGGGAAGCTCAGCCTTTGGTGATCCTCATTTAACTTGCTCCCTCTGAGCAAGGAACAAAGCAGCAAATGCTTCTAGAAAAACCTGAAGGAATTCCTGGCTCCAGAAAGGAAAGGAGAAAAATAGGTGTCCTACTTATTAGCTCACCTTCCATGTGGAAAAAAAAAAAACATGCATGGGAAGTAGAGAGTCTTGGACTTTGGTCTCCTGGGGCTCAGTAGAGCCTGATGTCAGTTGTCAAGCAACAAGAACAAGGCTCAAGGACTATGAGTTCCTGTCTAGGTGGGAAGCAGATTTGGATGGGTTCTCAACAGGATGTCTGAACTTCGTAGGGAGACTCAACCTTGGTTAGATCCTCAGTGTTCATGAGTTCCTCCAGCATGCCTAGGTGTTTGATTCTTGTTATCAACATAACATCTTATTTATTTACTGTTCTGTGCATGCTCTTGTTTATCTCCCTAGTTAAACTGAAAACTCTTTTGAGAGATAGAAAGGAAGCCTAAATTTTATGGGTCCCACCTCCCAACATCCAGTGTATAATTATCTTCTATAAAACTATATTGGTTGATTACTTGACCTACCATCCTAGTTGGTGTCAAAGATCCTTTTTTTTGATTGTTCTTAGTGGGCACAAGTTTATTGACACTTGCAGAGGCAAACTTTGCCTGTCAACTTTTAACTTCCATTGATTTTTCCATGGTGTGTGCCAAAACCTTAAATTGATTCCAGTTGCTCAAAAGAGATGCATATTTTTCTTCTACACATTTTAAGGGAAAAAAAAAAAACTTGAATGTATTTTCCCTAGACTAAACCAAAATCAGATAGTTTTTCCAGGAACGTATGAATGAACAACAAAGTGGTTACTTTGGAAGCAGACATGCCATTATATCTGATTTCAGAGAAGTCAAGTAATCCCATATTTCACATGACTCCAGGTAAAAGAAAAAAATACTTAGTTGGCAATAGGAAAGGGGAAAATAAATCCAAAAGCTCTCTTGTGCAGATCTGTGGTACAAAAACTGAGCAATTTGATGTAGAAGCAACACAGCAAGTTATATTAGGGAATATGAATTGCCTTTTAGACAAAAGAATATTCATGACATTTTTGCTTTTTAAAGATAAAATGGTTCTCTTTCTTGATCATAGACTCACAAAATCTTGGATCTGTAAAAGACTTTGGAGAATTAAATTATTTTGCACACAATGCCAAGACAGTGACTCCTCTAGGGCAAGGATCATATTTTCTGCTTCCTCGTCAACATGTCCAC
This sequence comes from Orcinus orca, assembly GCF_937001465.1. NCBI lineage: Eukaryota > Metazoa > Chordata > Mammalia > Artiodactyla > Delphinidae > Orcinus > Orcinus orca. The sequence continues at coordinate 12,760,833 of NC_064576.1, read as the reverse complement.
AGTGCTGAGTCAAGCGCTGTGCGCTCAGTTCCCTTAAGTAATAGTCGATGATGTGGGTGCTGCTGATTCATAGCTGTAGGGGGTAAAAAGAAAATCTCATCTTCACTTTCTGGATTTGTCTTTCTCTTTGATAACAGCCCATTCTGAGCCATAGAGCTATTATAATAATAGGGATTACATCTTTGAGAGTTTGCCTGTGCCACTCATTCAGATGTCATTTGAAGAGCTACACTGGTGCTTTTGTTTCCTGACGAGCACTGGCCAGCTGCCCTAATGCCTGCAGGCTCCACTTCATAGAGAACCTGCACATTGACCTGCCCATTCAGAAACTGTTGTTAGGACCTTACCTTTATATCACCACAGCACAGTCACTGACAATGACTCCAGATCAATACTCCTCTCAGAGTTTGTCTAGGAAGTCCCACCAGCTGTCACGTAAGGGTAATTAACACATCTCTCGCAATTATGCGTGCCGGTGGAAGAATCTCAAACATTTGGCCGGATAACAAATCCATCCCCTCCGTTAGAGAAAGGTCATTGCTCTGGCCATCTGGATATTTACTTTTCTTCAGAAATAAACTTCATGGAATTTTCTATTGGGAGGGGAAAATGATGAGGACAAAGGGAATTTCCTAGTAAAAATAATCTCCCATTCAACACCAGCCATGCCCACATACCAACAATCTTAGATTTTACATCCAACCGTTATTTTATTTATTCCGCTGTCTATTACATACATCATGCTGAGTCTGCACACTGTTACAGAGGAGCTGTCTTAGATGACCTGACATGTTACTATTGCTCTCTGCAGAAGAGTACATATATCTTTTGCCAGCTATGTGTTCATCAGAGGTACCAGCAACCACTTTGGGGGAAGTTGGAAAAGAAAAGACACTGGGAAGATGCAAGGATGGATAAGTTCCTACGCTTAAGAGGGATACAGGTTAGCAGGAGGGAACACACAAGTGACTGTAATACAATAGTCATAATCCTTAACTGCCAACAAGATACATGAAGCAAAGCCCTGAAGGAGGAAGAGACATGTCTGTGGGGGACAAGGAAGGCTCAGCGGACAGGAGGGCGCCTGAGACGGGACTGGGAAGTGGGGGAAGAGGGCATTTGAGGCAGAAAGAGCTGCGTGAGAGTGAGCTTGGGGGCAGGAGAGTGTGGGGTGTTTGCAATCTGAGAGTAATGCAGTTGGACTGCAGTGTAGAGGAATATGGGGCGTGTGGGGAGATGAAATAACAATGATATGTCAAAACTGGGTCAAGGGACAACTGGAACGCCAAAGTGAGGAATTTAGAATTAATTTGGCAAGTCAGGACCATGAAGGATTTTGAGCAGGAAGATGAAAACTTGGGGAAAAAAGACCTTTGCGACTGTTCCAGGTTGGATTGCATCCCGCCTCCACCCGTTCGCTCCACCCCACCTCTACCCCTGCCCAAGTCCTATGTTGAAGTCCAAGCCCTCCGTGTCTCAGAATGTGGCCTTGTTTGGAGAGAAGGTCCTCACGGTGGTGATCAAGAGAAAGCAAGGTCATTAGGGTGGGCCCTAATTCAATGTGACTAGTGTTCTTATTAAAAGGGGAAACTTGGACACAGAGATATGCATACAGGGAAGACAATGCACAGAGACACAGGGAGAAGACAGGCATCTACGAACCAAGGAGAGAGGCCTGGAACAGATCCTCCCCTGGAGCCCTCAGAGGGAGCGTGGCCCTGCCAACACCTTGGCTTCGGACTTCTAGCCTCCGGAACTGGAGACAATGAATCTCTGTGGTGTGAGCCTCCCCATCTGCACTTTGTTAAGGCAGCCCTAGCAAACTAATACGGTGACAGTGTGTGAGATGGGCCAGAGTGGGCAGAATCGGGGCTCTAGGAATGAAATAACACGTGCCTCACAGAGGATGGTGGCAATGAGAAATGGTGGCAAAAGGAAGAGAGAGAGATGGAGAGAGGCGCTTACGACTGAGCCCCTGGCAAGAGTGTCAAGGTGTAAGGTACAGCCAATCAATAGGCAGTTCCTCGCGCTTTGCTCAGGGCTCAGATCGGGCATGAAAAGGCCTGGGTTCTCATTAACCCTGGCTCTAGCTGCAGGGAGTTCTGGGATCCCAGACCGGTCATGTTCTCTCTCTAGCCCAGTGTCTCTACTGTAAAAGGAGGGGATTGCACTAGATCATCTCACAGATTCCAGTTCCAAGAATTTGGATTTTATGATGCTGATTACATAAAGAAGTTGTGTGTTAAGGTACAATAAAGGCACATTTGTGTGTGTGTTTGCGTGCGTACGTGAGTGAGCTTTATAACCACCCTGTTTCTAAAAGGAACCTGAGGGAACTTTAAGAATTCAGCATCACTGTTTTTCAAAGGGACAACAAAGTAGAATATCAATCCAAAAGAAACCATTACAGGTCACCTGAGATGAACTCATTATTGGATTTGAACTTTAGCTCTGAGTTTCCTGCCAGTTGAGGCAAAAAGAAAAACATATGCTCATTGTCTGATAAAAATCAGTGTAATATGATTAGTTCTTGAGAAAAACATCTAGATATGCTGAGTGCTCAGATAAGATTTCACTTAAAAATATGCTGATTCAAGATATATTAAGCCATGCAAAAATCCATCCTCTTTAATCCAATAATTCCACTTAATCTGAAGAAAGAAAAACAGGGCAGGGAGGATGACTATGCATGTGAAAATGCTTGTCACAAAATTATTTACGAAAGTGCAAAACTGTAATCAAAAGGAGAGAAATAAAAAATAAATTAAAAAAATTTTTAAAAAAAGGAGAGAAATAGTTAAGTTAATTGTACTACCTCCTTTCAGGGTAATATAAAGCAGGCATCATAAATGAAACTCCCCATCAGCAGAGAGGAACAAACACACTAATGATAGGCTCGGTGAGCACCATCGGGATATGAAATGATTTGGTCAGCAAGATTATAACTATATAAAAATAGGGAAAACATCAAAAGGGAGCCCTCAGACAGTAATAATTATGAGAGCATGGTGCTCTTAAGAGTGATTCCCATCCCCCAGACTTCCCAAATTTTTCTTTTTTTTTTTTTGCGGTACGCGGGCCTCTCACTGTTGTGGCCTCTCCCGTTGTGGAGCACAGGCTCCGGACGCGCAGGCTCAGCGGCCATGGCTCACGGGCCCAGCCGCTCTGCGGCATGTGGGATCCTCCTGGACCGGGACACGAACCCGTGTCCCCTGCATCGGCAGGCGGACTCTTAACCACTGTGCCACCAGGGAAGCCCCATACTTCTCAAATTTTTAATAACGTTTTACAATTAAATTTAAGACAACAAGTCAGCTCACATACTGAAGCTTTGCTTTCTAGCTATTCTTTATGGGATTTTATTTTTTAGTTCAAAGGAAAGGAAAAGTTTTCAGAAATGCAAAAATAGCAAACTGTGATTGCACTACTTGGAAGAAGCTGTTGATCAATTTCTTGAAATGGCTTTTGTGTCTTAGAAATGACTCTTTTTTAACCGTGTGCATGTTGGTGGTCACTCAGAAGCTCTCCTTGTTTGCTTCTGAGGTTCCTGAAAAGCTGGCGGAATTAAGCCAGTGCTGAGATGCTATTAGGCGGGTAGTGACGGGTTGGGGTCCGTCCGTCCTCCGCCCATAGTGCCTTCCTAGGCCTGCACATCTTGGTGAAGCCCCTTCCCATGAGCTCCCAGGCACTAACAGTCCTTCTGCATAACCTGCCCCATCGGTCATTACAGATCATTCTTCTCTGTGCCGATCTTGATCTTGTTATTTCTCTGAAGAGAGGATAAGAGCTGCTACCCAGTACTAATTCGAATGGAACCAACTAATTATGACCAAGAACTAGCTCTTAGTGTTGAGTTGAAACATTGAAAACTTTTTAATTTTCAAATCCCTATGGCATGTGAGGACAATCTAGAAATGAGCCATCCTAGGCAATAACTTGAAAAATTGATTCATAGAAGAGAAGCATAGGTGCACGTGTCACTGCTGTTCTTCTTAGAGGTGCATCTGCGGGCTGTTGATGGATGGCTTTATCCCGCAGCTCAGCTCCAAGAGCCGGGAGTGAAGACGGCCTGATCTGTTCCCAGCGGTTTAGCTGTTAAGACTGAGACGGAGACTGTGGGGATCGCCACCCATTTCCTTTCAAGGAAGAGAGTGGGAAAGGTCTGGGGGCTGGAGATAGGTCCCCGCTCTCCACCCGCCCCATATCTGGGCCTCTTGCATTTAAGCCTTCTGTGCTCTCCCTGCTTTGCTCCCGGTCACAAGGGCAGTGCTATATGGAGCTCTGCATGAGATCAGCAATATTTAGTGATTGGAAGGCTGACAAAATGCACTTCCTCATAATTTATTAAAGTTGCTAATACATTCTAAAAATATGTGAAGACCGTGGAAACCTCTGGTAGTATCGCCCAGTGCATTAACCCGCCATTGATTTTGCACCTCAATCAGAGTAAAAGCCAAAGTCCTGATGAGCCTGGTCACCATGCTCTGGTCACTTCACCCTACTCACGTCTCCCATCTTAGTTACTGCTATTGCAAACTCTGCTCCAGCCACATTGCCCTGGTTGCTATTCTAGAATACTCTAGGCACACTCCTGCCTCCGGACCATTGAACTTCCTGTCTCCTCTTACCAGAATCTACCAGGCTTGTTCCCCTGGCTTGTTCCCCTGGTCTCAACTGGCAGCTTCTCACTGAGACCTCCTGCAGTCATGCTAACAAAAACCGCCAAGTCCCCCAGCCACACACGTCCTATCTCACTTAGGTTTCTTTTTCTGCATAGCCCTTATCCCCATCACACTCACTATAGATTTTACTTATTGATCTTGTTTAGTGTCTGTCTTCCCTCATTAAATGTAAGCTCCATTGAGGGTAGGAACTTTTGCCTGTTTTCCTCATTATTCTCTCTCCCTTGCTGAGAACAGTGGCTGACACAGAGGAGGGAGGTGCTCATGAAATATGCATTGAGTGAATGAATGTCTGGAAATGGTAGTGAACTCTGTCTAAGAACGTGATTATTGGAAGCATCATGCCATGATATTTTTCCTCTACTAAGACAATCAGCAGCTTGGACCCTGAGGTCAGAAACTGTAGGTCTGAGGGCTTCTAGGTGGAAGGGAGGAGGTCAGATGACAGGACGCAAGGAATTTTGCCCTTGGCTTTCAAGACAGTTAAGTTAGAGTCCTGACTCTACCACCTGCTAGCTCTGTGACCACCGACAAGCTATGTAACGTAGATGAGTTACTTCTCTCAATTCACTCAATAGGTAACAGGAAGATAAGGATACAAAATTCCAGGGTTGTGGTGAGAATCAGGGTCAAGGTATGTAAAATGTCTGATATAGCAAACCTTTGTGAAATTTTTATATATGTAAATCATTTCTATTAATATGTAGTTGTTTGTGTTATTGGTAAAAGTAAGAATTCACATACTTGTTGGTATTTTCATTTTAGGGAACACATTCAGTCATTTTAAAACTAACTTGCAATAGTATTTTTGTCCTTGTGGAAAAAAAAGAAGCCTACCCTATACGCTTTTATTAGATTCCATTATGTGTTTGTACTATTTAAGAATCCTTAAGTGGGACAAAGCGGCCTCTAAATCAGTGAAAATCGTCTTCAAGTTATACTTGTTTGTCCCCTAGGTCTCATCCCGCAAGGTATACAGCGTCTTGTCTTGCAAAAATCCATGTCTCCCCAAGGTTCATTTGTTAAGCAAACGTTGATGGTGTACAAGCTCTGCCTCTGCCGGGCACTGGGCTCTACGTTTTGGCTATTCTGAGGCAAATGAGAGCACTTCTGCTCAGGAGAAACTTACAATAAGACCTGAGATTGGTCCCGAGAATCCTGATGATAAGAACAGGCATAAGGTGTGATGTACCTCCGAGCGGTGCAGGCTGCTAAAACAGCCCAGGGCAGGCAACACAAAAGTAAAGAGGCTGGAGAATGATGCACATGGAGGAAGGTCAGTTAAACTGGGCCTTGGAGGGGAAGTGGAATTTGAACAATTTGAAAAAGGAAAGAAAAGAAAGGAGGGGACACAGCTTCAGCAAAGTCACAGAGGAACAAGGGAGGCAATGGGGACTCAGGTGTCCCAGCTCCCGCTGCATGTGGCTCTAGGCTGCAAGAAAGGAGAGCAGCAGGGGTGAGACTGGAAAGGAAGCTCGCTCTCTGACAACATGGGAGGCCTTGCTCACAGATAAGGACATCGGGACGTGATTCAGGAAGGAATGGTGTTCCGTGAGGTTCTCAGAGGGAGAAGGGTGCAGCCGGGGCCATAACTGAGGAGGTGCACTCATGGCTGTCAATACCTTTCAGATGCCCAGCCCTTCCAAATGTACATCTCCACCCCGCACCTCTCTCTTGAACTTGAGATTCCTATATCCAGTTGCCTCCTTGACATGCCTACTTCGATATGCTATAAACATCTCAAACTCAGTATGTCCAAAAACAGCTCCTGCGATTTCCCCAATACTGGCTTGATCCATGCCTTTCTGCATCTCAGATGACATCAATTCCACCTTTCCGGTAGGTCATCCCCAAACCCTACCCTGATCTCTTTCATACTCTATATCCAGCATGTCAGGAAATCCTGTTGGATCTACTTTCAAAATATCACCAGAAGCCATCACTTCTCACCACCTCCTTTGCCACCAGCCTGGCCTAAACCATCACAGTCCCTCCCCCGGACGACTGTGCAGCATAACTGGTCTCACTGTGCCTCTGGCCCCCACTGTCTATCCTCAACACAGCAGCCAGGGCAACCCTTCTAAAATAGCCGTCAGATCATGTCACTCCTCTGCTCAAAACCCCCATCTCCTTCAAAGTAAACAAAGGCCTTAAAGTGGCCTACAGGGCCCAGCATGACCCTGTTGCATCTCTGACCTCCTTTACAACTCTGCCCTGCCTCTGGGTGCCCAGGGCCTCTGGCCTCCTGGAACCCCTCCGGGTGCATTAGCTTCAGACACTCCAGGCACACTTCCTTCTTGGGGCATTTGCACTGGTTGTTCTCTGCACCTGAAGTGAGCTTCCTCAGTCAGGCCAGGCCCAACTGTCTACCTCCTTCAAGTCTTTGCTCCAAAATTACCTTCTCAGGAAGGCTGACCCTGCCTACTGAATTTAACAGGGCAATGCACCCCACTTCAGTCCCCCTCATCCAACTTATCTCACCCTTTCTTCCCCCATAGAACTCGACACATTCAACCCTGCGATTTCCTCATTTTTATGCTACGTACGGCTCATTGCCTGTCTGCCCTAAGTAGAAGCTGAGCTCCATGAGGACAGGGTATCTGTGAGTTGTGTTACTGATACAGCCTCTGTTCCTAGAGCGCTTCCTGGCACACAGTAGACAAGCGTTTGGCAAGTGAGCGAAGGGCAGGGCGCTGCAGGAAGGGAAGTCGGTGAGTGGTCTCGCATCAGCATCGGGCCACATCCGATGCTTCACTGGCCTGACGGAGGCAGTGGGATGGAAAGGGAGGGACAATGCAGGAGATGGAGTGGATGTGTATCCAGGGCCAGATGACTCCACGTGGGAGACGTGGGGCTTTGGGAAGAGATGAGGCACCAGACACAGGTTCAATCCCGGGTGGTCCTGTGAGAGTCCCTGGGCTGTGTGCCTTGCCCTGCTCCCCTGTCCTTAGGATCACAGAAGTGACCAGGTGAAATTGAGTAGATAAAAATGAACAAAATACCAGTCCTATAAAAACAGCTCACAACTGCATGTACTCCCAGTGGATCCCACAAAGTGTCAACTCTGCCCTGCTCAACTCTGCCATGCCAGGCCAGGCAGACGTTCCACGCTGGGGTCACCCAGGGAGGTGCAGAGTGCCCCAACCTCCACCGACTATTCCTGGGGAACTGCCCTCATCCGGGGCTTTAGGCCTTTTCAATAAGCAAAGCACAGACGCGTGCCTAAAACGTACGCGCGTTAGTCTTGAACTATGGTTTGATATATGCATAATCCATTTATCTCCCTGATATCCAGGTGCGTCACATGCAGATTCTGAAACCTTGTGCTCTCCCCAAACGGGGTAGTCCCTAGGGCTGCTAGCGGTGCCTCCTTCTGCCCTGAGACCTGCAGATGTGCTGGCAGGGGTCTACTTCGGTTGTTCCCCTCAGTTATTAGTTCGATGTGTTAAAATTCAACCATATTTATTAAATGTCCTCAATCACTTTAATTGGATTTGTAAGAATGCCTGATTTATGAAACACTACATGGATCCTTTCAGCTAATATTAAACTCAAATATTACTCGTTACTATGGTTTCTTCCCTTTCTTCCATTCATGTGTATATGCATTGTAGATCTATGTATCTAGAGTGTCTTAAAGTTAGGAACAATTTATTTTTCATCTTTGTATCCACTTGGGCCTAGCACAGTACCAGGCATATCGTTGGAATTAATAATTTATATTCTCGGAGCATGGCAGTTTTGGCTGAGCCAGGTTGGATCGGTTCAAATCTTGGATCTTCCCCTTATTTGCTGTGTGGCCTTGGGAAGGTTACTTAACCTCTCTGAGCCTTGGTTTCCACTTTTGCAAAATGGGGATTAAAATAAGAGTTACCCTAGAGGCTTATAATGAACACTAACAAGGTCATTCCTGTAAAGCTCTTAGCACCCTACCTGGCACATCGTAAGCATTCAGTAAATGTCACTGAAGTATATGAACATGTGAAAGAAGCACAGGGACCAAGAGCAGTGGCTCAGGAGTAACCTTGTGGAAACCCTGGTTCTGTCTTTTGCTCCTTGTATGACCTGGGACAAGGTGGTTAATCTAGCCAGGTCTCGGTTCTCTCATGTATCAAATGGAGATATTAATAGCACCTCCCCTTCTGATAGGTTTGCCTGAGACAATGCAGGTGAAACACTTAGCACAGTGCCTAGTATGTATTTAATAATAAGTAGTCAGGGCTTCCCTGGTGGCGCAGTGGTTGAGAGTCCGCCTGCCGATGCAGGGGACACGGGTTCGTGCCCCGGTCCGGGAAGATCCCACAGGCCGCGGAGCGGCTGGGCCCGTGAGCCATGGCCGCTGAGCCTGCGTGTCCGGAGCCTGTGCTCCGCAACGGGAGAGGCCACAACAGTAAGAGCCCCGTGTACCGCAAAATAATAATAATAATAATAAGTAGTAGTAGTAGTCAATAATAATAATAATATCAGTATTTATTTGTACTCAACTAATGTTACCATGTATTATTACCATATATGTAATTCTCTTAAAAAACAACAGCAACACAAAACACTGGACCCTCTAATAATGGATTGACTCAGTTTATAAATAAATTTGACCCGCAGTTGCTGGGCTATGAGGAGCTTAAGTATCCAACCTGTAGGCACTAATGGGGAACACTGGGATTTGCTGAGGGACAACACTTCCTCCACAAACAGTCCTAAGAGGGAAAGGGAATGATGTCATATCTCAGTGTTTGGCTGAATCTGACCAGAGGGGCTCCAGAGTCTGGAGCTAGTTCTGCCCCCTGGACCAAAGAGATGCTGACTGAGCCACTGACTGTGTGTCCACCCTTCTAGGTGCATCCCAGAGAAATATTCAGCAGCAGGAAGTCTGAGAAAAATAAGCAGGGTGTCAGCTGAGGGTGGGTGACAGAGAGGACAAATCCAGGTAGATGATCCTTGGTGGGTTTGCAGGTGGGTAGCAGCTGTCCCCCAGTGGGTCACAGACCCAGCCTGAGGAGGGAGCCTGGAGTGAGGCAGTTTCTCAGCTCTTGAACTTGGAAGTGAAGAGAGAAACCCTGTGGTACCCACTGGGACACCCACTAGGCAGACAAGGTGAAGAGGAAAGCAGAAAGTTGGGACGTAGCACAGAGCAGTCGTCTAGCCATCAAAACAGGGGGCCTGACTTGGTATCTGCCAGGGGCAAACAGCCAGCCTCAGTTTAGGATTTGTCCTGGGAGCCTGGGAGAGAATGAATAGGTGAGGCGGTCAGCAGGGAGGGAGTAGGGCAGACCTGGGCTGGAGTCGGCAGGCTTCGTCCTTGCACCCCGTCCTCTAACATCGTTGCTTGGTACATCCAAGTACCTGTGAAGGTGGCCTCACTTCCCAGAAACGCATATCAACCTTTTTAAGAGCAACTTCAAAATGCTGGCCAAACTTACACACTTTCTTTGACTTCCCTCCTGCTTGACTGAGTGATTCCTCTCCCTTCCCCCATCTGCCTCCTCCATACAAATTTAAAATCGAGGACAATCTTCATCGAGCCTTTCTCTGTAATCAGGACATAAAAATTATCCCAACGTTTCTCTTTGAAAATGGGATCTTCAGAGACTCAGTAGGCCTTTATGCATTACTAATAAGTTCTTTAGTGAAACATTTTGTCTTTTACTAAAATAAATCTCTCCTATTAAATCTGCCATGTGAAAAATCTAATAGTGTTTAAGCTGACAAAATTTCATTTGCACAAAATCATTGTACTTGTTAAGGATTTGGGAGTTGTTGTAGTTTGTTTTTGATAAGACAAGGGGATCTTGTTTCTTGAGTTCGCGAAAAGAATTAGAATACCCATTCGCAGAACCAAATCTTTGTGTCAGAAGATAGCATAGTGTTTTGCTGGTTGTAGCCTCCAATCTCATGGAAAAAAACCCATCATCTAGCATTTCTTATAAGTGATTGTACTTGTTTCCAAGGCTGCTGTAACAAGTACCACAAATCAGGTGGCTTAGAACAACAGAAGTTTATTCTCTCACAGTTTTGGAAGCTCAGAGTCTGAAACCAAGGTGTCAGCAGGGCCATGCTTCCTCTAAAGGTCTAGGGAAGGAACTGTGCCAGGCCCCTCTCCCAGCTTCTGGCAGCCGCAGACGTTCTGTGGGTTAGAGATAGCCATCTTTTTCCTGTGTCTCTTCACATTGTCTGTCCCTGTGTCTAAATTTTCCCTTTTTATAAGGACACCAGTCATGTTGGATTAAAGCCCACCTAGATGACCTTATCTTAACCTAATTACCTCTATAAAAGACCCTATCTCCAAATAAGGTCACATTCCAAGGAAGTGGGGCTTAAGACATCAACCCGTCTCTCCAGGAAGACACAATTCAACCCACGACACAATCGTCCCGTGTCACCTCCCTAATTTAGTTCATTATTATGCAAGGGGTCCACTCTGCTCTGAACAAATCTTTTGTATGTTACCCTGCAGCTTCCCCCCACTGACAGCAAGGGGCAGGGGAGGGCACGCTTTTTAGTAATGGGGCCCAGAATTCAGCCTGGTAGACTTTGGCAACTTGGCCTTGGAAAGTATCTTCAGATCTCTCGGAGCTTCACTTTCCTTCCCTTTAAATTGGAGTAATATATTACAAGAATGTTGTGAAGCTGTAATAAGATATTATGTGTGAAGAATGCTTTCTAAGGTGTAATAGGAACGTTGCATGGGATTTTCAGTTTCTTAAAAATGGCTCTTCAGAGGGTCAACAGCACAGGCTGCCATCCGGCCTGGGTCAGATGCCCAGCTCTGCCACTGACTACTTGTGTGACTCTGGGAAGTCACTTCCCCTCTCTGTGCCTCCCTTTTATCCCATAAAATGAGAATATTAACGGTTCCTCTTGTTAAGCACTTGTATTGAAGATGAGAGTGTGATGTACCAAAAGCACTTAGAAACTCCTGGTACATGATATGTGCACTATTATATAAGTCTTTGCTATTTTTATTGAGGGTAAGAGCACATCTCAGTACCCTGTGCGCAATTCCACCCCAGTTTCTGGCCTCGAGCAGATGCTCCACAACGTTTGCTGAATGAATAAAGGAATGGAGGTCCACAGCTCCTGCCCTCAGGAGACAGACGCTAAAGCCCTCACCTCTGCTCTGATCCTCCCCTAGGCGGTGCAGAACTGGCCCTGCAGTGACGCAGGGGCCACGCCCGCCCATACCTCCCCAGGCTGTGTTTCTTGAATCAAGTGCAGCTTCCTCCTGCAGCTGCTCAGTTTGCAGGTCAGTCTCAAGGCAGCGAGTAATACACACCAGCCCAAGAGGAATGTGCTTTTCTTTGTTACTAAAACTGAATGCACCCTGAAAAGGACACTCTACCCTTCCATCTCCTTCCAGCGCTTCTTCACCTGATTGGCCCTGTTTTCCTGGTCTTTTTCCCCATCTTCCTCCCCTTCCTGCCCACCCCCCCTTCCCAATGCCCCATCCATACCTCACCCACCCCTTCTCCCACCTCCTCCTGGAAGCCTTACCCAGCTTGACACCAACAGCCAGGGCACTCTGGCCTTGTCACAAGTATATTCATAATGAGGTGCGATATGCAAAATCTTTTAATATAAATACCTCCCAGGGCAGTGACCTGGGTCAGGGAGGCCCCCCCTTGCTGTGCCGGATTTAACTCTTTGATCCCTGGGATCCAGGAGGGAGAGGTGGTAGGATCTGGGGGAAGGGGCCAGAGTGACCAGAGAAGTGGGGAAAACACCTGACAGGCCACAGGCTTGGGACTGTGGCTGTTTTCTAAGTGGAACCGAGGTATTTATACCCAGTAAATGTCAGCCTTTAAGGCTGATTGTCTGCCAGTGTCCGAATTCCAGGAAGTTCCCTATGGTGGGTGGGGGGGGGGTAGGTGATTGACCACGTGGTTTTCAAATCAGACTGAAAGAGACTGTACAATAACAGAAAGTGTAAAACAAAGTTTGTGTCTTTGGCTAGATTTCACTTATTTGGAAAATGACCAGCTTCTGAACATACTGATCAGCTGATGATAAAAAAAACAGCAGCCAATATTTCCTAAGCATTTGCTTTGTCTCAGGTGCCGTGTGAAGGCCTTTATAAGGCTTCGGGAACTTGACCGCCCCCCCAGAGTGGTCATGAAGTAGTCTGGCTCGTTTTAATTGTCCAAATCGCCAACCCTTACTCCCTACCTACCCACATCCCTCCGCATATACGCAACTACATAATCCGATAAAGATCTTGGTCTGAACGTGGTATGTGCCTTCCACTAGAGTCATCCCTGGCCCCTAAGCTAGGCAGAGTTCCCTACAATGTGTTCACAAAGCGCCTTGAATTCCCCCGTATTGTGGCATGGCTCACTCTGTGTTTTGACTGCCCATTTACTATCACAGGGCTCGGCACGTGATTTGCTGGAGGAGAGAGAGGACAGTCATTCGATAACGTGCACTGAGTGCCCACCATGTGAGGGTCTCTGTACTGAGAAGTATAAGACATAGACCAGAAAGGCCTGCCCTCCCCACACAGGAAACCTCCTAATGCTGTGAGATTAATATTGCATAGAGCTTCTGTTTCACCCACGGCCATAGCCACGCATACACGGATGAACGTGATGTCAGGAAACTGGACACTCTAAAGTCAGACAGCAGCTAGACCGGTTTTGTGTTATGTCGGTACATTATCACAATCCACACTGCCCAGTGTTCCTCTGTGACTCAGAAGATATTAATCTTTTAGCTAAATAAAATAGTTTTGAAATGAAGCATCTGATGCTTGGAAATCAGCTTCCTTAAATCTCTGGAAAATGGAGGGACTATTTTTGGCCTCACTGATTTCTCTTAACTGGCACATTTTCAGTTAACATATAAAGTTAACAAGATGGATAATCCTTACCAGTAAAGACAGGGCTTGGCGCCTCAATCAAACTGACAAACAGCTCTTTCCAGTCATAAGACACAGTAGTCTGAGACACTTAAACTGCCCAGGCTCAAGGACAGAGAAAAGAAGTCGAAGAGAAAAACAGTGAAAAAGAATTCTTCACATAATTGGAGAAGCAAGGGAAGGAAACACGCTCGGTACATTTTGAAACATATATAAAAAAATAAACTTGAGGGCTTCCCTGGTGGCGCAGTGGTTGAGAGTCCACCTGCCGATGCAGGGGACACGGGTTCGTGCCCCGGTCCGGGAAGATCCCACCTGCCACGGAGCAGCTGGGCCCGTGAGCCATGGCCGCTGAGCCTGCGTGTCCGGAGCCTGTGCTCCGCAACGGGAGAGGCCACAACAGTGAGAGGCCCGCGTACCGCAAAAACTAACTAACTAACTAAATAAATAAACAAACTTGAGTCTTAATGTTAACAAATTAATTGATTGATTAATTAAACTTCTCAGGCAGCCAAATCCATTAAAAAATAAAATTGACACGTGCTTTGAAATGGCAAACTGCAAACAATTCACCCTCTTTGCCTCTCTTCCCCATTTATTAATTTTTATGTTTCATCTGTTTAAACGGTCACAAATTAGGTCTTAACAGCCCAATAGTGCTTGAAGGAATAGGGCAGTTACATTGGCATGACTATAATGAGTCACAGATCTGCTCCTAGAGCACTGGTGATGGCCCCAAGGTCTTCCAGCTCTCCGGGGATTACAGGCTGCCCTAAATGCAAACCTAGAGAGGGCAGACTCAGAAGCATTCGCAGCTCCCTGTAAGGAAGGGAAAAGCGCCAGCCTTGGGGAAGAGGGCTGGACCTCGCCTGCTCAAACCAAGGCCTCTGGGTTTTTTCTCCCACTTTCAAAAACCTTGAGACATTTTGAAACTAGGGAAACTGAGGCTGTGAGCATCTGATTCCCCCCCAGCCAGTTTAGTCACTTAGAAAACATCTGCTAAACACTTTACATGTCACAGGGACCAAAGCAGTGGTCTATTTGACTGAATTTTCCACTGTAGGTACTTAATAGATCCTCCTAGACTTAATCGATTTTGACTTAATTTGCCACGTCTGCTGATGCACTTCATGCCCCGCCTGTCACACAGACCGCTCACAATTCTCATAACATATTGGGACTGTTGCCAACATACCTCCCAGGTGTCACCCTTCACTGTAACTGTTGGTTTATGTGGCTTTCTCCTTTTACTAGATGAGGAACATTCAAGGGGGAAATAGATGTAGAATTGACGATGTATAGCAAATTACGACTTTTTTCAGAGCAACTGTGGCTGTCTCTCGAGCTCTCACAGACATCGGAAAGAGTTGAGATATGGGAACATCATCACCCCCATTTGACAGATAAGAAAATTGAGGCACAGAATATTATACATTATCTGCAAAAGTTAATCTAACCGTTTAGGGATGAAGCCACAACCAGAATTCCAGGATTTCCCCACTATAATGCATAGCTGCTTTAAACTCTGCATTAGTCATGCCATGTTAATCAGGCCTGGCAAGTTTCAGCAGGACAGATATCAAAGAAAAACAGATCTGAGGTTCTTCCAAAGAGAGAAATGGCCAAGGCTGGTGCTAACTGTGAGAACAAGAATAGTGTTAAAGAGCTGGGTAGACAGGCCAGAGAGAAGCACCGTGATACAGAAACTGAACTAGTTATCAGCAAGGTTGTTTTTATTTTTATTTTATTTATTTATTTATTTGCTTGGTTTTTGGCTGCATTGGGTCTTCGTTGCTGCGCGTGGGCTTTCGCTAGCTGTGGTGAGCAGGGTCTACTCTTTGTTGCAGTGTGTGGGCTTCTCGTTGCGGTGGCTTCTCTTGTTGCGGAGCGTGGGCTCTAGGCGCGCGGGCTTCAGTAGTTGTGGCACACGGGCTTCAGTAGTTGCGGCATGCGGGCTTCAGTAGTTGCAGCGCACAGGCTCTAGAGCGCAGGCTCAGTAGTTGTGGCGCACGGGCTTAGCTGCTCCACGGCATGTGGGATCTTCCCAGAACAGGGATCGAACCCGTGTCCCCTGCATTGCCAGGTGGATTCTTAACCACTGTGCCACCAGGGAAGGAGGATAATAAAAACTTACAGAGGGCTTACTATGTGCCAGGAACTGCTCAAACACTGTATATGCATTAAATCTTAATCCTTACACAAGTCTATGAGGGGGGAACTATTGTTATCCCCATTTTACAGATGTGGCAACTGGAGGCCACAAGGTCCCATGGCAAGAACAGCAGAGCTGGATTTTGAGCCCAAGTAGTCCAGTTCCAGAGACTGTTCCCTTTACCACTGGTTTCAACTGCTTCTCCAGGAAAGGTTCCAAGATAGAACAGGCTTCAGGAATGTGACTCCAGGACATCAGGATTTCGCTAAGTTGGTTTCACGCGTGCGGAACGCAAGGGAATCTGAGAGGTTCTTCAGTGGCTTCCATGGACCTCCCAAGCAGGCTCCTGGACTCAGAGCATCCCAGCAGGCCACTTTGGGAACGCATACCATTTGCCCCCAGTCTCAGAGTCAGATTCTCCATTCCACAGCCAGGCCTGCTCCCTTGAAAATACCATCACATGCTGAAAGCAGTGAGCAGCCAGGACCCAACGGGAAGAGGAGGAATTCAGTGGATCAGGCTGTGACCCTGGGCCTCAACTGGAATTATTTCCCAAAAGGGCCTTTGTAGAGCCTGCTGATCAATGGCGTGGCCCACGCTAAGAAACAATTTAAATTATCCCCGAGTCGTACAGCAGGGGCCTATTGTCAGTTTGAATTGCAGATCATATGAAATCCATTGCTTTTCCCATGGAAAACTAATGGGATATAGTTGTCTGTTAGCTATTCCTATGGGCCAAACTCCTATTGTTAATCCCTTTAATAATCTCCTAATTAATCTGTTTTCTTTTTTGCTTCCATATTTTAATTGACTTTTTCAATTAGGAGCATACTAGGAAAAGACTCTAAATATTCCTGGTTTTAAAATAAGTAATTGGAAAACCTCATTTTCCAATTACGCTTTTCCTTTCTCACACCAACCTGATTCTGAAATTTTTTCTTAGCCAAAGCTGCATTTATTTTCTCCCACGTCGTGCAATGTAATGACCATGTAATTCCGATAGCTACGATCTGGTGTTCTGACAAGTACATATTAGTTATTCAGCATCTTTCCTCATCCTGTTAAGAATCAACATGGGTATTCTGCATTAGAATCTTTCATGGTCGCTTATTTTAATAAACTTAATTCAGCTTGAAATTCTCACTTGCTTCTAACCATCCTCCCTAAACTAAATTTTCCTGGAGTAGAGATTATTTTGGGAAGCAGAATGAAGCGCACAAATCCTATGTAAACTACGTCAGAATTCTGTTATTGTTTTTAAATAAGCGGATTCCAAACAATGCAAACCATAACAACATTAGAGATACAAAATCTAATAATCAGGGTAAGATTTTATACGTAGCGTAAAACATAAATCTGATCTTGCGCTTCTCCTGCTTCAAAACTTTCAGTGGCAATGAAGTTCATAGCCCTTAACTTGACTCCCAAAGTTCCTTGTTATCTGGCTCTAGTCTACTTCTTCCCGTTTTATCTCTTATCATCCCCCCACTGCAACCCACACCCCCTTCTGTATTCCAGCCTTGAGAGACTTCAAGAAGGCCCCCAGATGGTACATTCTCCTAGCACGTCCTCTTCCTTTTGTCCTCATTTTGTATTCTCCCCCTCAACACACAAATACACACACACACACACACACACACACACACACACATACACACACACACTTTAGCCCTCACTCACTCCCTTGCCAAGTTCCTTCTCATCCTTCAGGTCTCAGTTTAAATATGTCACTTCCTCAGAGCCCTCCTTTGCCACCAGTCTCAATTCTGACCCTCTCCCACCATTGTCTCTCAGCCTTCTCCTCCAGAACAGGGACCACAGTTTGTAATTATACATTTATCTGTGTCACTGTTTGGCTAATATCCGTCTTCACCACCTGATTGCAGGCTTCAGGCAGGGAGGCAGCAGATCTTGTGTTTACTCACCTTTAGTTAACTAGCACTTAGCACAAGACCTGGTACACAGCAAGGTCTCAATCAATATTTGTTGAATGAAGGAAGGAATGAGACCCTAGCCCGGAAATAGACCAAGAACAATGGTGAGTGTGATCCAGACCACCTGTCATTTCTAAACCTGCTGCATCCCACCCGGGGTGGGCGGAGCCCCTGAGGGCTGCAATCTCCACATTAGACCCTGGTGTGGGACCATCTGCCTAGACTCCTCCAGGGCTCCCATTTTCCAGTTCTAGAAGATTCTTCACAAAGACTCTGGAATGGTGCCCTCCCACTCCATCCCACAGAAGCTGTGCCAGCCCCCTTCTCCAGGGGCTGGACCCTCACCTCTCTTATCTCTCGGAAACAGTGTTTAACCAAGGGAGGAAGAGTTAAAATAAAACAAAAAAAAAACAATCCTAGCAGCCACAGGAAGACTTTCCCAAGACATTTTCGTCTTCATTTCTTGGACTAAAATTGGGAGACGCTATTTTTGACACTTCTGTTTTGTTTCACAATGATATACAAAGATGCTTTACATTTCTGCTCACTGCCCTCTCCCGTAGGGTTATGACAACTTGCTTTGATAATCAACCGTTTTTGTGCGATGATGTGTATCCTGACAGATCTTACGCCTTAACAAAAACTTCCTTACCAATTGTTTACTGTGTCAAATAGTTATATTTTGACAGTAAGTTTTCCTTTAGGATTTTAGAGTCCTATAGTATCCCTTACTAAAATTCTGCTGCCTGGAGTTTCCCAGGCTTTGAATTGTATGCCTCATACATCTGTGCTGCAACACCCTTCAAAATATTGATGCTAGACTGAACTATGTTCCAGGGCTCTCTCCTCAAATATGGATACTTGCAGAAATATCCTGAAGACTTGAAAATAATTTTAAACATAAGATATTTGAATAAGTATAATTAAGTACTGATTGTTTTTATCATGTTTCGAAATGAAAAGCTCCTCTAGAGAAGCAACAAAAAGCCAATCAAAACATAACTAAATCTGTAATCCTGCATTTACTGTAAAGAAAATGACATACAAATATCTTTTCTTTCTTTGGTAATGCTGACAACGCTTCCCCAGTGCTTACTACGTGCCAGGCATTCTCTACACCTTGTGCCTGTATTAGCTCATCTAATCCTACAACAGCCTTGAGAGGAAAACACAATAATTATTTTCATTGTATAGATGAAAACACCAATATACAAGAAATTCAAGTAATCTGCTCGAAGTTACAAAGGTAGGAAAAAGCAGAGCCAACTTATGTGCCCAGGCATCTGCCTCCAGAGCCTGTAAGCCTAACCACTCCTCTGACCCCCTTCCGACAGACAGACCCAGGCAAGTGATCTTTCTCCACTCCCAAATCCTCATATATATTCTATTATATATATATGTATTTTTTTTTTTTTTTTGCGGTGCGCGGGCCTCTCACTGTTGTGGCCTCTCCCGTTGTGGAGCACAGGTTCCGGACGCGCAGGCTCAGCGGCCATGGCTCACGGGCCCAGCCGCTCCGCGGCATGTGGGATCCTCCCGGACCGGGGCACGAACCCGCGTCCCCTGCATTGGCAGACGGACTCTCAACCACTGCGCCACCAGGGAAGCCCTCTATTATATTTTAAATTGTGTTAAGTAGCCTATTATTCTATGACGGAGAATGCTAGATTTTTATCCTCCCTGGATTTTTAACTGTTGCTAATAAATAGGTTAGTACAGTGAGGTAATTGAGTCAGATAAACCTAGATTTAAAATCCAGCCCTACCACTTACCAATTATCTAACCTTTGGAAAGTTTCTTGATCTTTCTGGGTACATTTGCTGTTTTGTAAAATAGGGATCATTACAGCTGTTATAAGGAGAAAATGAGATAACCATGTATAAATTGTCTGGCACATGGGTAATCAGTAATATACCTCACTCCAAGTGTGTAAGTAAGAACAGTAGAAAATTGTATTAATTCTCATGGAAAAGAAGGTTCCATCAATAAATTACTAATTCGATGTTGTAAATCATGTTCCATTGGCTGAAAATAGTTTATGTAGCTCCTTAAGAGTCCCAGTTGTATCAAGAGATGACAGCATTCACAAAAAAAACATATTTTTCTAGCCTCATCGAAATTTTTACCTGAAGCATTACATTAGAAGACTAATGATCAAATTGACAATTATATGAACGAGCAAAATAGAATAGCCAAACTGGTAGAAGTGTGGATGTTTCACAAATTCCAACTCCATTCTCTGGAACTTTGTTTTCCCAAACCCCCACATGAGGCCATTTGTACATTTGTACACAGAGGCCCATATGTGTACCCTGTATACATGAGCCTCTCTGGGTGTCATCTTCCAAGTGAACTGACTGTGTTTGAAGAGAGTTTGAATTGGGCTTGTCAGACAGAAGCCTGGGGAGACTTATCCTCTATACAAGAAATGTCACTCTGTTCAATTCTCCTCCACCCCTGATGATGGGCAGTAGCCACGTCCCGTGACCACCTCCCACAATAGATGATAAGAATGTATTTGGACACCTGACATAAGGCAGCCAGTCCATAGGCTGGTCATACTCCTGTGCTCTAGGAGCTGGCCCAATCTGAATGCTTTCTTGGAGATTTTATTTTAGAAAACCCAGAGACTTGGGCAATTGTCAAGGGAGGACAGAAAGAGAA
Source organism: Orcinus orca (assembly GCF_937001465.1). Lineage (NCBI taxonomy): Eukaryota > Metazoa > Chordata > Mammalia > Artiodactyla > Delphinidae > Orcinus > Orcinus orca. Next base: position 12,740,550 of record NC_064576.1, on the reverse strand, counting down.
GTAAAATAAGACATGCCTGAAGCAGGTTGGTAGGGCTGGAGGGACCCTAGGACATCACAAAACAATGAGCAAAGTAAAGTTAGGATTAAAACTTTACCTTAAAAATCTGCAGACAGAAGCAGATGGAGAGAGAAAGAGATTTCTAGACTGCTTTGACTTGGATTATTTATTTTTAACTTTTTATTTCGTATTGGAGTACAGTTGATTAACAATGTTGTGTTAGTTTCAGGTGTACAACAAAGTGGATTATTTTAAATTGTGGGTCCAGTTTGCCAGTATTTTAACAGTGGACCTTCCAGTACTTGACCCAAGATGTCTGTTTTCTCCCTTAGGATGCTGAATGAAACATCGACAATATGAACTTGAGCCTAAGGAGACATGCTGCCCTTGCCCATTGTTACAGAATAAGTTTAGCGGAAACGTGACCAATTCCTTCTGGGGTCCCCGGTGCCCGCCTCTGTGTCCTCCCTACAGAGGGCGGCACAGCCTCTCATGCTGCTAACACGGGTTGATGAGTGCAGAGCACCAGGCTGAGCCCAGGACTCCTGTCTGCCCTTCTCCGCGGCAGTGTAGGAGGCTGACATTTGGGAGGGAGCCTGCGCCACCACAAGTACAGCTGAAATGAGCAGGGGGCAGCGTGCGAACTCCAGATGTTTAGAATTAGGATGACTATAAACAAATTTGTTTGCCCAGATCCACCCAGCTTGCTTTTTAAAATTACTTTTATATTTGGTAAACAAACCCATATTCTCTTTTCTTGGTTGCAAATAAGACTAATTCTTTAGAGACTGACAGTCCCCATACTGGTTAACACAGTTCGTTATTCTTTCTCCAGAAATTGCATACTTCACATATCAACGTGATTCTCTCAATTGGTAGTTTTGAAAACTTGGGAATTCAGTATAAACACTACCATTTGTGATTACTCTTCAAGACTGGTTTTAGGCACACCTGTCACCTAATTAATTTTTTTTTTCACTTTGCCAACTTTAACATCCCGATGTTACTTTAGCTGTAAACACTCTTCACTACCTCATATTGTGACATTTAATTTTATACAACTGTCACGGGACTGGGGCAGGGACATGGGCTGCAGCTTTCGTGTATTAGAGCAAACTGCTCTGTTGCAGGTGATCATCTGAGTTCATGCCTGGAAATTTCACCTGTGCATCAGTTACTAAGAAATGTCCGCCCTATTCTACCACCGCCTCTTCTTCAATCATCTGATTTAGGGGTGTCTTCAGCCACGCTGGAGCACACATTTCAAGACCTTCTGATTACTTTCCCTGCTGCACAAATGTGGCGCATAATTATTCGCATTTTGTTATCACTCCAGCACAAACCAACGTTTAGCAAGTTCAAAGCTTCCTTTTGATAAGTCACAATAAATATGCTCCTCTGATGGCCTCCCACACTGCCTAGAAGGGTCCGACTTTACTCTCAGCAGTCACGTTTCCTTAGGGTCTTTTGTCAGAGTTAGAATCCACTAAAAACAACAACATTTCAGGACGCTTCTCTGTTCAACAGGTCTGAGCAAGGCTGATAATCATCGAATGCCTGATTCACCCCTTGTATGTTCCAACATACGTGTGCACGCATGTGCACACACACAGATACACACCTTCATATATAAGGAATGATTGTGAAATGGTTGACAACAGAGTTGAAAGCTACTTATGACAGTCCTAAGACCAAAACTCTTTCTTCCAGGGCCGTTGTTCAAGAGAGAACTGCAAGTATCTTCACCCTCCAACACATTTAAAAACTCAACTCGAAATTAACGGGAGGAACAATTTGATCCAGCAAAAAACTGCAGCAGCAATGCTTGCCCAGCAGATGCAATTTATGTTTCCAGGAACCCCACTTCATCCAGTGGTGAGTACATTGCATCTCATGATGGGCTTGATGATTAAAGTGTTGGTACAGGCAAGGCCACGTTGACCTAAAATGGTGTCCCCCTACTTTGTCTCTTTGGCTACCATTAAAGCAAATAGCTTTGAAGCTAACTAGATGCTGAAAATAGGGTTTTTAAGATTATTTAAATGGAAAAACGCATGTAGAAACTGTAGGCAAAGACAATTTCTAATCAATATCTGGGAAATCTGTGTCACTCCAACTAGTGACAGTAACCTCCATATTTCTCACCAGGAACCTCCCTATTTGAACCATCTTAGAAGGGCGATAGTTCTACGTTCTCATTTAGAGTATGAATTGATGATCTATGCAAAGAAGAGATTCTGATGCCTAAAACATTATTAGCAATGCAACAGATAGATTATTTAGTTCAATGGTATCATTTTAAGGAAGGGGAAAATGAAACCACAGAAGTTAGTGGATTTACCCAATGTCCTGCAGCTAATCAGTTGTGGAGCTGAGCCTGGACCTCAGACATCTTGACCAGGGCGCTTTCTGCAGTCTGCTCCTCCTGGAGCCTGGCAGAGGCATGAAGGAAGGCTGCCTGAGCCACCCACGCCTCCCGTCTCAGAGGCCTGCAAAGGGTGCAGGAGCTGAGGCAAGGCCCACAGGATTAAACGCCCAGAGAGTCCAGTACTGTGTCATATTTTCTCCCTCATTTCACAGTGTTTGAAAGTACTTCCTTAAAGGTCTGGAAATTGCTCTAGGAATGAGGCCCTGAGAAAAAGGAGTGCATTTTGGGGCTTTAGTGAATTTCATTTACACTTGTAAATTTTTTGTCAAAAACAAGCTAATTTTTTAAAAAACAAAGCCAGTGAAGTGAGTGAAATTCGCTCTTTTTTAAAAAAAAGGTGCATAAAAAAGAGATGATTGTTTAAAAATCAGTCTTTATTGTATGAAAATTCTATGTCATTGAAAGATGCTAAATGAAAAGGGATAGCTACCAGGGAGTTACATTTTCTTGTTGTGCGTCCATGAGATGTGATGGGGAAGGTGGGGTTTGGTCCAGGAAGAGGGGAGAGAATCTGGGCAGATTGTTGGCAATTCTGCTTGTCTCCGGGTTTCTGCCCAAGAATAGCAGCACAAAGTAACCAGGAACCAGCTCTGCCCAGAGTAAAAAAAAAAAAAAAGTGCAGGTGCAGGGGACTCCAAGATAAATCAGCTACAGTCTTGTGGGTGTAGACAGACTCAAGGAAAAGACAACATAAGATTCAGGCCCAGGGCATTATGATTTTGGATGAGGCAGGAAAGGCTGCCTGAAGGAAGTCCCAAATAAGTACATCCTAAAGGATGAGTAGGAGCTATCCTAGTTGTAAGGACAACACAGGTAGAGTTCTGAACACATTTAACACCAAATACAGGCGTTTAAGTGGATCTACTTAAAACCATTCACATGTATATTTATGGTTCTCTTTATTGATACACATGTATAAATTATTTTATTAAATTACCTAAATGCTAAAATAATTTAATTATACATATTAAATGACATCTATGGGAATAAACTTAGAACCACCTAGGTCAACATAGCAACAGTGCATTATATCGTTTTAATCATTCACTACTTATTTACTTAGAATTTGTAAGGATTGACCCTGGTACCCAATAATGGCAATGTTAATAAGAAAATTCCATTCCTGTTATAAACTATTAGTTGAATTTTCTTTGAAAGTTATGTTTATGTATTGTCTCATATATTAATTAGAAGACAATAATCACAATTACTCTATGAAGAAGGAATATTACACTTAAGTATTTTAATAGAGGTTTTTAAATCACAAGAAAAATTAGAACGAAAAATGTAATAAACTTAAAAATCATTAACTCTACAAACAAATAACTTCAGAGTCTCAGGAATGAATTAGTGACTTAATACAAGGTAGTAGGCCAAATAATGGCCCTCAAAGGTACCTGGAAATGTAAATGTCACCTTACAAGGAAATAGGGTCTTTGTAGATGTGATTAAGCTAGGCATCTTGAGATGGGGAAATTCTCCTGGATTAAATGCAACCACAAGCATTCTTATAAGAGAGGCAGAGGGAGAGTTGACACACATACGGAAGAGGAGAAAGGCAATGTGCCCGTACAGGCAGAGACTGGAGTGATGTGGCCACTAACCAAGGGATGCCAGCAGCCACCAGAAAATGGAAGAGATAAAGAATGGATTCATCCCTAGAGCTTCCAGAGGGAATATGATCTTGCCAAAGCCTTGACTTTGGCCCAGTGAAACTGATTTCAGACTTACGGCCTCCAGAACTATGAAAGAATAAATGCATGTTGTTTAAGCCACCAGGTTTGTGGGAATTTGTTAGACCAGACACGGGAAATTAATACATGCAGAAATTGCTTAAGACAAAGAAATTGATAAACATAAAGTAGCCAGTATCCCTCCATTTTTAGGTTTCCTTCTTAAACTTCTCTAAAGAGCTATGCATATTTTTTCCACTCCCTTTATCTCCCATCTCCCCTGAACCCATCTGCTGAAATCTCTCACCAGTGACCTCCATGTTGCTAAACCAATGGGCATTTCTGCTTTTATTGTACTCTTTCCACCTCTTAGTAACATGCAATCAATCTCTCCTTCGAGGAGCACCCCTCGCTCTCTGATCGTTCCTTCCTCTTCTGACTCCATTGCCCATTCTTTTCCTCTGTTATATGTTGAGGCTGCTATACACTGATGTTCCCAGTGCTGGACCGCTCTCTCATTTACCCTCTCCTTCATGGTCTCATCCATTTCTGAGGCTCTGAATCATCTACAGGCTGAGAACTCCCAAATGCACGTTCCCAGTCCAAACCTCTCCTCTGAGTCCCAGGTTCAGGTATCCAGCTTCCTCCTGGACTCACCTTCAAATTTCTCACAGGAACTTGACATGTTCAAGACCCATTTTTTAATTCTACGACACTTCCATCTCAGTATGTGCAACCAGCAGTTTCAAACCAAAACCAAGCAGATTCTCTCACATCCAGTTCATCAGCAAATCCTGTCATATGTGCCTTCAAGTCCATCTACTTCTTCTCCCAGCACCTCGTCTGAGCCGCCAAGTATTTCAAAATACTTTATAAGCTGTTCCCTCCTAACCTCTCAAGTTCCACTCTTGCTTTATTCCAATGTATCCTGCACACAGCAACCGGCATACAGTTGCCTTTAAACACATAAAGGCATCATATCACTCCCTTTCTTACAACCCTTCGCCTTCCCATTTCACTGGAGACAAAGCCTAAACATGTAACCTTGACTTTATCTATAGTGTCATCTGTGATCATGTCCCTTCCCAGCTCACCAACTCATTCTGGGCCACTCTTCCTTTGTCCACTGAGACCAAACCAAACTTTCCGTTCTGTGAACACACAGAGCTCTTGTTTGCCTCAAGGCCTTTGCTTTTGCTGGAAGTTTCCTACTACTCTTCACGTTTTAACTTCATCTTATTCATAAGGACTCCAACTCTATCCCCTGCGACCCACCACCAATCTCTGTCATTACCAGTGAGGCCTCCTCATTTCTGCTTATCCATAAAAATGAATTGTCATTTTATTTCTTTGTCCTTCTCCATTAGGGTTTAAGTTCAATAAATGTAGACACAGTGTTCTGGCACCATGTCTGTACCACCAATGAATATTTACTGAATGAATGAAAATGCAAACTGTTCTTTCCTCTTCTGTCTCAAATTCATTACATTTCAAAAGTCTCATTCACCTTATTCCTCCTACCAGTTTTTCTTTCTCCAATTCCTAACAGAGTGTAACAGCAATTCTTCCTTCCCTTCCCTTCCCAGCACACTGCCCCCAACCCCTCACCTCCCACACAACCTTCCCACGTACACTCAAGATAAAGCAGCAGGTGGGTAGCCTTTAGTAGGACAGGGATTCAAGAGCCTATGCAATCCGGTCCTTGGGGGCAAGGTCTAGTGTTGAGTATTCTGTGCTCCAGAGATGCTTCCAGGAGTAAAGGGAGAAGGCTTAAGAGATGTCATGTTTTAGGCCTTTCAGTTTGAGTGCCAAATACCTACCCTTTGAAGTCAGAGCTTTCTAAATGTATGAGCTCTCACGCTCTTGTTTTAAAAAGTCAATTGACTACATTTTAGAGCCATAAAATACCTCAGGCCACTTAGTCATTCCTCCCCAGCCCTGATCCTTCCTCGCCACTACAAAATATCAAAGAGCATGTGTGCACATGTGAGTGTGTGATCTCTGAACCCAGACCTACTCCTGTAAGGTACTGAGAAGGAAGAGTGGAGAGCGAGAAACACAGGCAGGTGGGGTGAAGTCCAGAGCGAAGATGCCGAGACCGGCATTTCGGACATGGTTTTCTTCCAGAAGACTCTCTGCAGCTCTTGTCCTCTGGCCTCTCTCAGTGCAGTTAGTGCTGAGAGACGAGGAGGACCAAATGGATCTCGTCTCAGACCACCTGGCAACAGCCCTCCTGCGGGAACCGCAGGGCCGCTTCTCCCAAGCCCTAGCTCGTGGCCTTCCAGGAGCAGAGTCACCTGCCCTTCTCTTAGCTACCAACTCAGACTCAAGTTCAGACATCAGCCTCAACTCCACCTGGAGACTTTAATTTGAATCCAGGATCTGAGACCCACTTTTCCAGGCAGCTGTTCAGAGCAGCCCTAACCTCCTGCCTGAGGGAGGCCCTGGCTGACGGTGGGACACGGCTCCCCGCCGATGCTCACTCTGTACGCTTATGTCTGTAAGGGCAGCTCGTGTTTTTGTTCCCTCTTCTGTTTTAAGAAATTACCAACGAAATCTAATAAGTGCAGAGGAGTAAAAACAGCCCCAGACTGGGAGCCAGGGGTCCTGGGTAGTTTGCCTTGACTCTGCCTCGGCAGCGCTGACCTTGGGGAATCCACGTGGTCTCTACTCTAAATTGCTTTCACCTGAAGACTGTGCAGTTCTCGCTGCCACGCTTGCTTCTCGCGGGTATTGAGGAGATTAAAGAAGACACAGTGTGTGAGAATGCTTTGAAAACAGCCGAACCTTTCACAGATGTAAGGTATTACTGTCAATGATGATAATAATAATAATATAGTGCCCATCTCTGAAAATTACCATAACTGTATTTTTTTTACTATTCAACTTCAATAGAAAACACTCTAGACAAAAAAAGAGAAAATATCTAATTGAATCTATCTTCATAAAGCCTATGAACTTTTAACTTTCACATGAAAGAAAATACATACTTTCCCAACCTATATTTCAAAATAAAGAAGATATTTGCTATCATTTAGTAAGATTTTATACCTCTATTATTATATTGCTATCCTGACTACATTCCTATTATAGAATCAATGGACAATTTGGGGGAAAAAACCTTTATTAATACTGATTTTTACACTACTAATGATAGCTGCTATTTCTTGCGTTCCAACCATGCGAAGTATTATAAGACAGAACTAACACCTTGCTCAGCCCAAGTCTTGAAGCTAAGTAGTTTTACTTCCCTTCTGCAGATGAGAAAACTAAAGTTCAGAGAGGTTGATCTCCTGCCCAGGGTAAAGATTAATAACTGGCCGAGCTCAGGATTTTGAATTCCTGTCTCCCTTTGTCTAGTATTTGTGTTTTTACTTTTAAATAATACTCTCTGTGACCTATATTACAGCTAACATCAATAAAACGAACTGCAATGTTCCTTTTCAACCATTAAATTAGATGAACAAGGAACAAAATTTGGCTAATGGCGAGAGATTTGTTGATATGCAAAAAGGTTTTGGGAAATGGGTTTTGAGGTTCTGACAGCCCACTGACAGTCAAGGTACAACCTGAATGTGTGTCCCTACACTGACCCGGGCTTCAAATTATCTAAAAGGGAGGGAGGTTGGGAATTTGCTCCAACAGAAAGTCAAAAATGGAGATGTGGGGAGGGCTCTAATTTCTAAATGTTTACTTCAATCATTAGCCTCTAGATTAAATTATACTACTAGTACTGGTTTTTCCTAATATTTATTTTCACTCCTCATCTATGACAGTTGTCCCCAAACTGGGGTGCACATCAGATCATGTAGTAAGTTTTTTTTAATGCAAATCTCAAGGACCCTGCCCAGACATATTGAGTCAGAATTTGTGATATCTCTATTTATGAAATTCCCCTCAGGCATTTCTGATATAGCTGGTTCTTTGAATCACTGATCTGTTGTGATTTATGACCTTTCAGAATTGATTTTCTTAAATCCTAACATTATAGAGCCCTTATACCATTTAAATCACTTGGCTTCTTTTCAACAGTACTAAATTATAAAAGCTACAGTTACTGAAAACCACAACGTTCTATAATTATGACTCAAATGGGTTGAAAATGGAAAACATTCATGTATAAAACTCTGTAGAAAGTCAAGGAAGAAAAAAACTCCTAACTGCCATCAATTTCCCATGTTAAGACCTCATGAAGCAACTTTCCCCCAAAGTGAATTTTATGTCGGAGCCATAAAGATCTAAGGGCCCCTCGTGAGAGTGCAGCAGCAGCCCTCTAAGACCATTAGAATCACCTCTTCCATCCCTCCCCCGACCAGCCACTTCAGTGAAGCCTTTCAGCCTCTCCAAGAACTCCCCGCACAAACTATCAATAATTCACTGCTTTCTAACATCATCGTTTGTAAAAGATATTTTTCCATTATTGCTGTCAACAAAAAACGTAATACACACAGATTATTATTATTTTTCCCATATGTTCAACAACTCAGAGCTATAAATAGACAACAAGAATGTTACCCACAATGTACAAATAGAGAAGTAGCATGACATGGCCAACCACATAGTTCAATATGAGAAAATTGCATTAACATGTGATTGCAAATACCTAAAATATCCTAAAAATAAATAGGGTAAAAGTCATCCAATAACTAAAAACAAACAAAACAAACAAAAACTATTCAGATCCAATTCAGTGCAAAGTTTATTCTAAGAAAAATCTTTAGCATCTTAAATTTTTAACATCAGCTCTTTGAAAGTGAAGCAAAAGTTTGTTGTTCTCTTAAATGTACATTTTTAACATTGGCTCTTTAAAAGTGAAGCCAATTCCCTGGTGGTGCAGTGGTTGAGAGTCCGCCTGCCGATGCAGGGGACGCGGGTTCGTGCCCCGGTCCGGGAGGATCCCGCGTGCCTCGGAGCGGCTGGGCCCGTGAGCCATGGCCGCTGAGCCTGCGTGTCCGGAGCCTGTGCTCCGCAACGGGAGAGACCACAACAGTGAGAGGCCCGCGTACCGCAAAAAAAAAAAAAAAAAAAAAGTGAAGCCAAGTTTGTTGTTCTCTTAAATGTGCATTATTTCCTTTCTGAAAGGCATATTTTCAGGTGAAGCTTTTGAAAACAATCATCCCGTCAACCCTCTAATATACTTCTTTTGGACACAGAGTATAGTGATCGAGAAGTTTAGTGAGGAACTCTATACCTTCATCACTGCTGCGTTGATTTTGTGACCTAGGAAACCAAAGCAACTTTTAATGGCCAATGGAAAAGTTCAAGCCCTTCTGTCCAACCTTTCAGGAAAGGAAGATTGGATCTAGACATAGTTGAGCTAGAGCAAGAAACAGCAGGTCTAGATGTAAGCTGCCTATGAATTTTGGGGTTATATATGCTAGTGATAGAATACGGAAACATACTGGTAAATCCGAGCAAAATAAAATACCAAATAATCCCCACTTTTTGAGAGTGTGTAAACTTGGTCAGTCTGAAAATCAGTCTATAGTCAAGTGTTTTTCTTTCTTCCTCTCCCTTTGAGAGACACGTAGGAGAAATCAAAGATTATGAGTCAGTATTCCCTAAGTTTTACTGCCTTCTTGTTGTAACATTTAATAGTTTGGAATGATGAGCAATTAGGGTGAACTTATTCTTTTCTTGAGAACACTTTCATGGGAATAAAAGTTTCACCTGGTCCCTGTAGTTAGGTTTCTATGATGTTCTCCCATGTGTTTGTATGGTTTGGGGAAGAGAGGATCTGTATGGACTTCGTTTTTATTAAGCAAAAAACAGAGAAGCTTAATGAATTTTCACAGTTCAGCATTGATCTATGCAATTAACACAAAGAGTCTTGTATGCAATGAATGAATTTTGCTCAAATGACACTTGCTGGTGATTTTTAAAAGTTTTATTCTAAAGGAATCTTTGTCTTGTGTTATCTTCCTTTAACAGCCCACTTTTCCTGTAGGTCCCGCAATAGGGACAAATACGGCGATTAGCTTTGCTCCTTACTTAGCACCGGTAACCCCTGGAGTTGGGTTAGTCCCAACGGAAATTCTACCCACCACACCTGTTATTGTTCCCGGAAGTCCACCTGTCACTGTTCCGGGCTCAACTGCAACTCAGAAACTTCTCAGGACTGACAAACTGGAGGTACTTCAATTATATTTGTGGTTTGAGATGCATTTGTGGTAGAACTATACCTCTGTGTAAGTGAATGCTTGTAAGATATTAATTCAGTCTTGCAAAACCGCCATGCACACACATTCACCTAAAAGGCATGCATTCATAATTCTATTGTTTGAATTTAAGGTCAAGTATAAAGGAAATTAGTCTGTGGGAAAAGAATAAGTTTAATACAAACAAAAATCTGTTGTGTGGAATCTGTGTTCAGGGGCAAAATATGTAATGACCAGTGGAACATTGAATCAATCACTATGCAGGCCACGAAGATGGCTCCCAAGGGCTCCAGCTGTTCCAGGCGTGAACCTTTGCTGGATTCTGGAAAGGTCTGGTAACGGGCAGGTTAGGAGGCCAGCAGCCAGGACAAGGGGGACACTCAGGGACAGGGATGGGAGGACGTAGGACTGTGACTACTGACCAAGTGGTATGATCATATTTCAGTATTTGAAGAACTAGTATGGCTGCTCTAGCATGTTGCAGGATATCAGCCCCAGTTATGTATAGGTAAACGGGGAACTGGAGCCTGGGAAAATCTAATTACTGATTTGGGATATTTTCTTTAACTTAAATTCAAGTGATCTACAAAAGTCAAGAAAACACAGACTTAGAGAACAAACTTATAGTTACCGGGGGGGAAGGGTGGGGGGAAGGGATACTTAGGGAGTTTGGGGTTGACATGTACGCACTGCTATATTTAAAATGGATAACCAACAAGGACCTACTGTATAGCACAGGGAACTCTGCTCAATATTATATAACAACCTAAATGCGGAAAGAATTTGAAAAAGAATAGATACATGTGTATGTATAACTGAATCACTTTGCTGTACACCTGAAACTATCACAACATTGTCAATCAACTATACTCCAATATAAAATAAAAAGTTTAAAAATTCATATATTTATAAAACATAATTCTTAAGTCATGAGTCAAACCAACTCACCTGTGCTTTACTAGGTAAAATTTCTCTTTAATCAGTTAGGGCATTCATCCATTTCTCTTAACTACTGTATCCTATGACATTTAATAGAGCATTTTATATGGGTGTGTAAAGAGTCTGATAGATTTTTCAAAGAGTTCCTTTAATCCAACCATCAGTTAGTTGTTAGGTGATATATATGTATGGTTAGGATGTACACTGTGCTTTATCTTGGATCATTTGAGAATGTTCTTTCAATGCGCATTTGTTTAAATATTTACCCAATAAATACTGAAAATGATAAAATGCTGCCTAATATCAGCTTCCATCTGGAGTATATAGATCCCCAAATGAAAAGACAATAAACTCCCATCGCTACTGTTTTGATCAAGACTAACCCTGTGAATACTGAACAGACCTTTCATGGGACTGGAAAAGTGTTTGGGGCTCCACCTGGTGGACCCATGAAGGTTTCGTGTTCAGTACGTGACCGTGTGGTTTAGAAAACAAATTAAATCAGCTGAGTTGGGAACAAGTTGTCCTTCCCAACAGGATTGGTAGACAAAGACATATGTAAAACTGATTCACGAGGACTTTAGCAAAGCAGCTTGCAATTCATTTCAAACCAGGAATGAAGTCAGCTGCACACAGAGCCCCTTGGTAAATGCCTGATGGCTACTCTACACCCCAATGCAGTCTTAGCCTGGAGTCATTCCACTTACAGAGGGAGGCATACTCAGAATCTGTGGGAACAGTTTAGTAATTTTTATTTTGTACATTTTATGAGCTAAAGATGGAATGTTGGATAATATCCAAAGTAGAATGAAACAATTAAAAATTTTGTGATTTATCTGTTTACCCTTTAAACTCGCTTGGTCACTGGTCAGTGAAACTGTATTTCCCAAGTACTTTTGACTCTCACAAGGCTCGAATGTCATGTCAGTGACCCTTCCTGTAATGTCACTAATGATAAAGATGTGAACCACCACTTGAGCACATCAACTTTGGATGTGGAGCCTGAGAAGAAAATAACTTACAATTTTACTAGTAATTCTTCCCTGATAATGATATTTATAAATATAAGTATTATGTATATATGTTATTTGTGTTACTTGACGTTATCAGTATTTAGGGCAAGGTTAAGAATACTCTTTAAATTCCAAAGAAAATTTTCTTTAAACAGTAAACTCCTGATCCACGAGAATTCTCAGAGGATGGAGCATTGCAGTTACTTGAGATTTCAGGATAATTAAGGATTAAGGAATAAAAAAAAGAAACAATACATCAACACTTCAAACTCTATTCTACTTCCCTCCTTTTACTTCTTTCCCTTTATCTCTTCCCATATTTCTCTCCGTTTTATTTTGTATTTTTACCTTCTTTCTGTGCTGTCAGAAATAATAATATTGTGACTTAAATGAAAGTTTTGGTGTCTTAGATATCGTAGTTCTTCTAATTTATGAGTATAAGCATACATCAGCTTTGTGGAGCAGGACAGACCTATGGGAAAACGGGAGTATTCACGTTCACTCCAGCCCCACTCCCCATCCTCAGAGAGGAGAAACAAGTTCGTCACGTTGCCTTGTTCTTTTAGCAGTTGTGCAGCAATGACCTTGTGGCTTGATCTTTGGTGAAATAATCCCTCCATGTAAAAACCCTGTAAAATCCCAGAGTTGTCATAGTAGAAGATGTGGCTATATATAGACGTCCAAATTTTATATACATGTGTGTGTATATATATATACACACACGTATATAAAATCTCCAAATTAGTATATATATATATATATATATTCTTTCTTTCCTTCCTTCCTTCCCTCCCTCCCTCCTTTTCTTCTCTAAATAAATAAATAAATCCCAAGAACAATGGGGGCCTTGTTGATTTAACTGCAGATTTTGACTTTCTTAATATAGATTCTCACCCCAGAAAAGAGGGGGAAGTAAAACTCAAATTATTTTGCCCGGGATTCCAGTTACCTGAGTCCTGGATAATCGAATGTTTATGTTGTAAATGGCACAAAAGCCACCATTAAAAGAAAGGAAAGGCATTTATTCCTTTTCTTTTCTTTTCTTTTCTTTTTTTTTACATCGTGCCTGCGCTCGCAGAGGTAGTTCCCGGCGGCCCTGGGGCCTCCTTCTGCATCGTGTGCTCTTCTCCCCATGTCCTAGGTCTGCAGGGAGTTCCAGCGAGGAAACTGTGCCCGGGGAGAGACTGACTGCCGCTTTGCACACCCCGCTGACAGCACCATGATCGACACAAACGACAACACCGTAACCGTTTGTATGGATTACATAAAGGGGCGTTGCATGAGGGAGAAATGCAAATATTTTCACCCTCCTGCACACTTGCAGGCCAAAATCAAAGCTGCGCAGCACCAAGCCAACCAGGCCGCGGTGGCCGCCCAGGCAGCCGCGGCCGCGGCCACAGTCATGGTAAGTGGGGCGCGCGCGCCGCGCACCTTCCCCGGCCCGCGAGCCCGGAGCCGCGCCTTCCGCGCGGGGACGCGCACGCTCCCCAGACCGCTGGGAGCGGGGGACGGCTGCTGTTCCCGCTGCTCCGCTGCCTACGTCCTGTCTCGGTTGCCCCCGTTTTGTTTTGTTTTGTTCTGTTCTGTCCCTCCCTCCTTCCCTTCTGCAGCACAATAAGTAAATCTCTCAGGCGGGCGCAGGGAACGCGGGGCGGGTGCGAGCGCCCTTCCCCACGCCCAGCTTTGCTCGGAGACCTGACACGGGCGGGACCGGCCCGGGCTCCTCGCAGAGCGGGAAGGACCAGGGAGGCGGCCCAGAAACAGAGAGAGACAGACAGAGACAGAGACAGAGACAGAGAGAGAGGGAAACAGGGCGGGAGGCCTGCGGCGGCTGCTGCGCATCAGCCGCAGCGCTCCCGAGACGGCAGTCCGGAGCCAGGAGCCCTCGGCCGGCGGCACCCGCTGCCCGGCTTTTCCCTACCCCCATCTTTTGTCCCTCTTCTGTCACTTATCACAAAGGCTACGCTGCGAACTCTCTCTCCCTAAATGAAATTTTATGCAGAACATCAAGTCATTAACAGCTGAAGATGGAGCTGTAGGGCTGGTGCTTGGAAAAAAAAAGAAGTCCTGGAACCCAGCCTCAGGTCCCTGAGTCACTGTCCTGTCTCAGGCCCCACCCCAGACCTTTGGGCTCTGAATACAAATTTTAAAATATCCCCAGGTGTCTTGTATACACAGTAACATTTGAGAAGCCCCTACCTAGAACACTTAAATTTAGCTGTATTCTGGGATTACCTGAGGGATCTTGAAAGGTTCTAACATCAGTCCCTTCCCCCAAGTTTCTTATTTAATTAGTTTGGATGTGGCCTGGGCAGGGGCTTGCTTTCTTTATTCTTTCTTTCTTTCTTTCTTTAGAAGCTCCCAGTTGATCCCAGTGTGCAGCAAAGTTTGAGAACCACCGCACTGGCCTGTAGAATTAATTTGTTTTCATGTGAGATCTCTGGCTTGACAGAAGTCTGTTTTAATATATGATAGGCACTGGGCATCCATTCATTCAAAACATTTGAGACCTGCCGTGCATCAGGCACTTGCCGGCTGGAAAAAATAAATTAGGCAGCTTTCCTTGCCCTCGGGGAGCTTGGACTTTAGTGACAGTGATACTGCTCCTCCATGACACAATGGAAGTGCATAATGGGGTCCAGGGTGGAGGGGGGCAGGAAAGACTCAGTGGCCAGTCATCCCTCGAGAAAGACAGATATGGCTTCAGATACGAAAGGTATAGTTTAAAACACATTGTTCTAACTAGCGACCACCACTTCATACGCTAATGCCTGATCAGAATGCAAGGGTAGCTGTTATACACCAAGTTCATATTACTCAACATTCTTTCCACAAATTTTTTTGTTTAGAGAACGATTCATTTTATTTTATTTTATATTTTTAGAGAATGATTCGTTTTATTTTTTATTATTTTTGGCCACACCACGCAGCTTTCAGGACCTTAGTTCCCTGACCAGGGATTGAACCTGGGCCCTCGGCATGAAAGCACAGAGTCCCAAACACCAGACCACCAGGGAATTCCCTCCACAAACGTTTATAAGGCCTGGCCCAGTGACAAGCAATAGGGATGCAGAGAGGAAGGCACAGAGCCTGCCCTTAACATCATCACCGCTTAGTGTGTCCTGTGTGCTTATTCACACCTTTCCAATCTCAGCTTATTCCCAAGTATCTTGAGCACTGAGTCCTTCATCTCTCTCACTGTTTCTTCTCAGAGTCCTTGTCCCTTTAGTGTTTTTTCATCACTGGACATAACAGTGATTTTTCTGTGAGTTTCTATATATGTGGGAATGTATGCATCCACATGAGAGAGTCAGGACAATATAGATAAATTCTCCCCTTTTTGTTCTCATAAAAGAGTGGTTTTCAAAACTGATTATAATTAGGTGCAGGGGGTGAGGGACCTGTAGGGGAGATGAGAATAAATTGGTCACTTAATGCTGATGAAAAAGGAATTCTTTTAGAGAGCAAATGAGGTCTTCTATACACTTCTGCAGTGTGGAATCCATCTTCATCCACTTAGTGAAGATCTCATCCTACCGAGAAGTAAAATGTTTTTCATTGTAATCATTCTTTCAGGCCAGCCCAAATTTATTCTAACTGGTGTGTTGATCGTTGGGCACAAAGAACACGTTTTTACCTTAAGCGAATGTTATAAATCATAACTAGGTATCAAGGATACCCCCAAGGCTAGTTAGAACTCTGGCTGCAAGAGACAAAAACTTCACTAGATCATTTAGTGCCCTCCAAGGGAGGAGCGGTAAAATAGGGCTCAGGGGTAGATGGATCCGGAAACTTGAAAACCAGTAGGTCTCTCTCTTTTCTTTTTTTCTGCTTCTCTTGGTATATCAGCTCCATTCTCTAAGATCAGCTTCTCCAAACAACACTGGCCATGGCTTTGGACACCTGTAGGGACACATTCTTACATTTCCTGACAAGAGACAAAAATAGTATCTATACCATCTCTAATTAGGAACAAAAAAATGAGCCACCAGGGTCATTTTGGTGGTTGTCCTGTGGTGAGAGTAATAGCATGCCGTGATTGGCTCAGCCCGGATCACGATGGCCATCTCTGGCCACTGGGATATGAGATGAGGTTCTGGGACTATGAAAAACTTAGTCCCTATACCTCAAATACCTGTTAAATACAAGAAAACACTGGTACTAATAGTGACCTTTACAGCTGAGCCCTGAATTTATCTGAGCCTTGATTTATCCGGCTGTTACCTAGAAGTACCAGTTCTAACATCTGCAGTCAGTATGTTCTTCAATCACTGAAGGAACAGTGCACCTAGAATATGTCAATGGTAGATGACCTGGGTTGATGGAGATAAGAGAAGAAATGGCCATTTACACAAACAGCCCGGTATCTTTAAATCAAGATTCGACTCCTCTATGTGCCTTTCTGTGCATTTTCACATCATTTTCATCAAGATGCACAGACCTTGTTGCAGTGGATGTCAGTATATTTAGTTACCATAGTTTCCTAGATTGTTACCCTGTGCCCAGATTTGGAGTTCTGATACTTCAGGTGATCTTGCAACACCGTCAAAGACAACCCAAAGGAATGTAGTTTCAGAACAAAAGCGTCAGCTTCTGTCTGACAATGACATGAAAATTACTGAATCTGTCATGTCTTTTTAGTTGAAGTGAGAGGCTCATTTGAAACCAGTCTAGTTGCAGTTGGATGAAGTCAAAGTATTCTTATTCTCATAGCAAGATTACTCGGTACACTGAAGAAAAACTATTATTTCCTTATTTAAAAGAACAAATGGGAGTGATGATTGCACTCAGAAGATATTAGTATTCCATTCACCTGGGTTCCATATCTGAACACCAAGAATTTCTGTAGTGCAATTTTTATTATTGTCCGGGATTTCCCCTTCTCTGGATTAACTGGACCTGAAAAGGAATCTAAAGCTTTGATTCCAGAAAAAGAGACATCTCTTTCCTTTAGGGCCTTATTCTTTTGCACTGCCTCTTAAAACATGAGCATCATCCTCATCAGAATTTTTCAAATGTAAAAATAAGCCAGACAGAGCTTCTCTTTGGTAATTTTAACACAAACGTATCTGATCTTCAAGCAGCAGTCCTTCTTCACACACACACCAAAATGGGGCTACACCAGGAGATACTTATTTTGTAAAAGGAAACAGGACCAGCTGCCATCAGCTAGATAAGTTTCAGTTGTTCAAGAAAACATGTACGGGAACTTTGAATCCCATCCTACTTGTCCACATCCTTTTCTTCCACGTTCGAGTGGCAGCTCTGATTACTGTCGTCAGCATTTCCTGACTCCTCAGGTTTGGTCTTTGCCTCTAATGCCGGGCCCTTGGTTGGCTTGCCTTGGCTTGAAGTTGGCTTGCTCCTTGATCCAGAAAATGAAAAGCCTGGCTGTATGTATATAAGGCTGGAGAAAGCCCAGAGGGGGCGAAGGATCAGAAATGTTGGTGAAGCCAGCAAGAATGGGTGCCCAGTGCCTGGCACACAGTAGGGGCTCAATTAAAGAGAACCTCCTTCTCTGCATAGGTGCCTAAGGAAGCTCCCAAGATGCACCGGGCTTGGGGATCTCTCAGGTCTATTTTAAGCCTGAAGATCTTTCAATATAGGTAAACATATGCCTGCAGCCACATAATACCCTCTAAAACGGAACATCTGTGTACTACAAAGCCACATTAGAACATGATTATTCATCCATACAGTTTTTTAAAAACATTCTACCCATGTGCCTCAAAGTGTGAGGTGTGCAAGATATTAATATGTACACTCGACCCTCCACGACCTTAGTGTTTCCTTGAAAAGACAAGATATTTGCATTTAGTAGAGAAAACCCCAAATAAGGAGTGGTAGAAAGGGAAATGCAGTCACTGTCCAGCTCAGTTTAGGGCTCTCAGCTTCTTGAAATTCCTAGTTTATTATAATTTCTGTCGAAATTGCATTTCATCAAACTAAGATTGGAAAAAAAGAGAACATTAACCTTTCAGGTGTCGATCCTAAGGAGAACTATTTAATATTTCTTTTTTCTACTTGGAGACTTCATTAAATGATGCTCTGTTAAATCAAAATTTTGCTCATAAATACCAGCCTGTGGAGACATAATCACTCTTCTAGTTAGCATATCAGAAAAGATCAACCCAATAGCAGATTTGTTCTATAACTGTCAAAGACTGGAAAAGTGAAGGAAAGAATTGAAACCAGAAAGTTGAGGCCAAAATGATTTTGAGTTTAACCATCCAGTTAATGTTGTTAGTGTACTCTATGAGAACAGGCTATGCAGCTTTATGTAGTTAGTACAGACTAATACAAGCAAAAAATTTTTTTAATTTTTAAAAATTGCATTATCTAGCAGTGTAAAACTATACAGGAATGAAAGATTTTAAACAAAAATGGTGTCATGAAAGTTACATCATGGCAAACTGACATTTGAGGAAAGAATATTCAAAGAAGCTTTCTCATTGTGAAGCTTGTTGGGTTTTGAAAATGTTCACAATTCTGCCTGAAGAACGATGATTTCATATTATGTGATGGCCTCTATCCAGACTGCCTTCCAAAGCAGCTTCTCCACTGCCATTCTAAGCCTCTCCTCTATCTATAGTCCTTTCCGCTTTACTGCTAGTCTCCACCCCGCTCCACCCTTAGCTCTTTCCTTTACCTCCTATCACCTCCATACTTTTAATCCTGAGTCTTCAAATGATGATGAACCGCTCTTTATTGGCCAAGGAAGATATCATTCATTGTTTCCCATTTTGAGGGTTAAATACTATCCCATTTTCTTTCAAATGCCATAGCTGTAACTCGGAACTTTAAAATAAAACATTTTGTATTTATTGTGCAAACCTTAGGGATTTACCTATTGTGCTAAACATAGAAAATGGGTATTTCATTTCTTTTGTTTGCATTGGAGCTACTCCTTTGAATTTCTTTATTTTCATAGAATTCCATCATAAAATTTTTAGATTTTTTTTTACAACAGTTACCAAGGAACAGGAAAATTTTTTCATCATGGTCTAAATCAATATTTATTATTATTTCAGCTGTTTAAATGAAACTATCTGCCCACAAGTATGGTTATAAGTTAAAGATATTATTTGACTTCTAATAGTCCAAGCAGTTCTTTGCTCTTTTAGCTGTTTGCTATTTTTAGCTATTGTACTTGTTCTAGCCAAGAGTTTCCCACATCTCATTAACTGGGTTGGTCACTGATTATACTTAAAAGTACGACTAGAATTATTAAGTATAAATTATTTTGATACCTGAGGACACTAAATACCCGTTAAAGGGTATTTTCTTAGTGTAATCTGGTAAGTTGTTCGCGATAAATTGAATTAAAATTTCAAATGTGGTGGAAAACAGAATGGATGATAAGTTAGTCATTAGAAACCATATGATGGAATAAAAGCAGGAAATTTGAGAAACCTACTACGCAAATTCAAAACCTGTTAAGCTTGGAAACTTATTCCACGTTACCAGATCCACACTAGCAAAGTGAAGAGAAAAACTGAGACAATTATCCACATAATTCAGACAAAAAAATTAAGATCCAAACCCAAACAGTTTTGCCTAAATAATCTTGTGTTTGAATATTTTTTTGCCTGAATTGTTTGTCTCAGTTTGCCGCTTCATTTTGTTAGGCTAGATCTTCATTAAAAATTATTTTTATGAAAGTTAAAGATATTATCTTTTTTTTCAACTTGGATCTTATAACTTGGATGTTATACGTAGTGCATTCATTGTTTTATATTTGAAAACTAACTTATCAGAAGTTCTTCAATCCTGTGGCCCTTAAAAGTTTTGCATTTTTTTCTGAAGCAATGTAAAAAATGCTTATGGTGTGTATGCAAGCTGCTGTTTTAATTAACTTTCCTGAATTTCAAACATCTATATTTTACTCTCTTATATGCTTTTAACTAAGGTATAGTAGATGCATTTTTGCTTCAATACTAATTTAAGGTGTAATATTCATTTCTTTAGAGAACATTTTTGTTGTTGTGCATGCCTAGTGTTTTGTACGTTGTATATTGCATTCAGAATATTTTTTTCCTTCTCACCTATCCACAATGCAATGCCGTTCCCATGATGCACCTCTGCTTGCTGTTTACCTGTATGTTAATTCGCTTGAATCCCATTGGCCCACTGCCATCATGTGCTCGCTGCCTGTTATTAAAAGACTCAGTCGACTGCCAAAGCAATGAAGCGACCTCTCGAAGCATCTGTAGACCTGGTACTTTGACCTTTCACCTTTCGCTTTGCATGTAGCTTTTCAGAGAACCATCTGAGATTTGTATTACTTGTAAAATATTGGTTGCAAACAATCATTATTATTAATTAATGAAAAAAATTCAATAAGGTGTTTAGCCATCTCATTTTCATATGTAATATGTGGAATAAATTAATCCTAACAAATTTTAATACCTTTTCCAAAAGAGTGAAGCAAATTTAAATTACTTGGCTTGGAAAAATGCTCATTATAATTCTAATTAACCTTTAAATTCAAGAAATTGCCACTTTGTTAAGGAAAAGAATAGGTATTAATAATAACACAAATGCTTCCTTCCCCCCTTAGACTAGTTTAACTCATTTTAAAAGCTGAAGTCATTTTTCGTTGTTGTTGCTTGATAGCTTTTCTTTTCCTTAGTTAAGATGCTACCGTTTTGGATTACAGAAATCATGCTTTGCTCTCGGTAACAAACTCTCACTCATTCGACTTTGCCGCTGTTTAAATTAAGGTGCATGGCAGACGCATCTCCTTAGCTGTCATTTTTTAAAAGTATGCTGCAGTTGATGATCTCTGTGGACGCTGAAGGTGTGCTCACTTTGAGTTACACGTATCTTATCCACTTCCTCCCTTACAGGCCTTTCCTCCTGGTGCTCTTCATCCTTTACCAAAGAGACAAGCACTTGAAAAAAGCAACGGTGCCAGCACCGTCTTTAATCCCAGCGTCTTGCACTACCAGCAGGCTCTCACCAGTGCACAGCTGCAGCAACACACGGCATTCATTCCGACAGGTACGTGCCCTGACAGTTCCAAGTCCTGTGTCCGTGTGCCCTCCGGTCATGTGCTTTCTTCTCATTCCTTTAAGCTGTTTGGTGGCATCTAGTTTGCTTTTAAAGGTACGATAAATACAGCCTGAAACTCATCATTGTCCTAGCTATCTAGATAATTTACCTCGCTTGGGACAATAGCTAAAGACTGTTAGGATTCTAAAGCCAAATATTTTATAGAGTTAAGTGACAGTTTGAACCCGTGAGAAGCAAACAGCAGTTAGGGCTTTTGGTTTCTTGTGTTTACACAAGCTGTGTAAAAATTGTTTATGTAAGTAAGACCTCTTATGTGTGACAATTGAAATTTGTCATTAACCCTGAATGACCTAAAAATAGCAATTCCAGTAAATACTAACCTTTTTTTTTTTTCCTATTCCTATTCAGAGCACTAAACAAAACAAAACAAAACAAACAAACAAAAAGAGAGGCTATTCAAATTAAAGCAAACATCTACTCATATTTTTACATCCATTCTATCTCTTTTGCCATCCTTCTCAACTTCCACCAAGTTCACAAATATAGAGAACTCTTATCCTCAGTTTCTAAGCCAATGCCTGATAATATTAGGTGCTAAGGTGCTTTAACTCTGTCATCCTACTAAGAAATGAAAATTCTGTTAATCACAGAACCTTGAAGTTTAAAGGATTCTTAGTGATCTCCTCATCCAATTGATTGTTTTACAGATGAGAAAGCTGAGGCCCCCTAAATGTGCAGTGACTTCCCAAGGTGGCACTACTAAAGAGAAAAAGACCTAGAACCCAGTTTCCCTGTGACCAGCTCGATGTACATGACATGACACCAGCCAGCTTCCATAGGCAGAGGCCAGAGTCCTCCTTTAGAGCCTGGCATAAAACATCAGATAAAAGTGAAGAAACAAGAGTACAATGCACGCCAACCCTCCTCTGTTTTTTTACCCACAATGCATGCCAACCCTCCTCTGTTTTTTTACCCACCTTCCTGACCACAGACCTACATACACCATACACAAACACAAAGAGTCACCATAAATGACTGGGGTTTTGACCTTTTAGTCTGAGCTAAAAGAAGGGATAACATTTGCAAAATAAAATTTGCTGGAGTGTCAAAAATAAAAAAAGAACCACGGAGTGACTTAGGCTTTAGTGAGAAGGCTGTCCATTGAGTTCTTAGTTTGAAGTCAAAATTTTCAGCCTCTGACAGTGACTTGAAGGTCAATATAGGTGAATAACAATTTTATCAAAAAAAAAAAAAAAGCATATTGATCCCAATCCACACGGGTGGACTTTTCACGTTTGTTATCTATTTTCTTAAATCCTGTAGCATATCAGGAATTAACATAGGAGGGAGCTGAATAAATATTTCTATCCTATTCTTTATATAAAATCTACACTTTGAAATGAATTATTAACCTAACAATATTTATATTGTAGTAAAAAATATAAATTACATTAGTAAAGTGGTTCTTAGTATATAGTTTTCTTATTTTAGTTCTGCTCTTCTCTTAAAATAAATAGACTCATAGACCTGTAGAATGTGTCTCCAAATCAGTAATTATTGGGGCTTCAATCTTGTCCTATTACAACCTTAATTAGTGACATTTCAGTACAGTTATAGCACAGCAGTGATTGTACTTGTAATCCACTTGATATAGCATGTTTGTAAAATAATTACTAGAAGGTAAACTTATCTGAAGGCCCTGTGTGATTTCTACAAGTGTCATATTTGATAGACCTTGTCACTACATATTTTAAGAGAAAAAAATTGTGGAAGAATATACTGAGTGGAAAAACAGAAAAGGACAAGTCTGTTTCTGAAGACTGGGTAGTAATGCCACTACCATTTCCTGGGAATGCCTCTGAAACCCTGGAGCTAAGCCATGCAAAAGGCTGAAGGCCTCTAACTCATATTTAACACTTCAATTCAATAATGACTGACTTGTTAAATCACTGGAAGAATTCTCATTTAAAAATATTTCACCTGGAAACCATTTAAAGACTTCCAAAGCAAGAACGAATAACGTCCCATTTGCAATGGCCTGATTATAGTTGATGAAATGCTTGTATTGAGGACCCAAGGGCTGTTCTGGGTGCTGTGGTTGTGCACTTCCGCCCCCTGCTGGACTCTTTAAGAACTGTTCAAGTGTGTCCAGCAACTCTCCATAGAGTGGGCTTTGGGAGCAGAAAAGTGGGTCCTAGCCCGCTTAATTCTGTGGATTAGAAGTATTTCCATCTGTAACATGACATAAATATCATAATGAACAAACATGTGGATCTCATGCTCTGAAATGGTATTTCAACTTCTATGAAGTTTTCACGTTTCTCTTAAATGATGAAAGGATAATTTTATTAAAAGGAAATTAGCATAGTCCTTCCCCCAGTTAAATCCATAACAGAAAATTCAGTGTTTATTTTGGCTCTAGTTTTTATTTCAGGCACTCTTTCTCATAAGCCACATTTTCAACCTAATTTAAAATGATAATGATCATTCTTTGTTAATCACTGTTGTTTTAAACTCTGAAAATTAAGTGATGATGTTCAAAAATAATTTTTTTAACTTAGTAAATGAGGAGCTCATTACTTTTAAACTGACAGATTTTGATTTTTCTCTAAATACTTTACATTAACAATTATCATAAATGTGAAACAAAAAAACATTTTATGTTCTCCTGGAAGTTACCCTTTACTGAAAGGTCATTCACAGTGAAGTTTTTGATATGCTGCTAAAATTCTCCCATTGATACAATGTGACTTTGAATTTCAGGAATTCTGCCTCCAGGCTGTGGAGATATTAATTTAAAATATTACGCAAAATATGGGATTCTTCTCCAAACCCATGCTAATATAATTATCACCCTGGTTAATGCCCTAGCACATTTGCAGTGGGTGGGATTTTTCCTTTTTTGATAGGCATTATTTTAACCTAGTGGTTATACTTTTTTTTGCTATGTTAGGAAAGTGACAAAAACCACACACACAGAAATAGCAGCATAATAATTCTTGGCATTTCTCTGACAGGTTTATTCTGAGTTCCTCTAAGTGTTCTTATCTCATTATCCTTCAAGATAGTTCCGCCAAGTGGCAGGCGTAATTATTTGCATTTTGCAGATGGGAAAACTGAGGCTGTGCCTTTGCCGTAAAGTGGAATATATGATTCATGGAATTGTCCATATAATTCTACTCGCAGATTCTAGAGCTGAAATGTTTGTGCAACTGAAGCAGAAAACATTTGAGAAGTGTTTGTTAATAGAATTAGTGCCTTAGTGAAATGCTTCTGCCAGTCAGAGCAAAGACGACCTACTGACTCTCTCCTTGATTTATTTCATTATATTGGAAATACAGAGTAAGTAGAACAGGGAAGTGCTAGCACAAATACTGCCTAATGATCAGAAACCATACTATTACATAAGCGTATCACACACCTTGGTGAAAGATTTGTCAGTGTTTAGTGGAAACCCTATCTGTATAACCATAGCAAAATGTGTTTATCCTATTGAATTCAGCAAGCCACTGTTGAACACATAGTCTGTTCTGGGTTCCAAAGCCAGTAGGGGCATACAACGAAGTTCAGAACACGGCAAAAACCAAATATAATGCAAAGCGTGAAGGGCTACCTTAGGGAGTGGGCAAAGCGATTTGAGAATGAGGAAGCAAGAGACAATGTATTCGCCATGGGACATGCAGTAGGTGGTGGCGACGAAGGATATGGAGAAAGAAGGACTTTCCAAAGGAGGAGAAATTTGCTTAGGACTTTGAAAGGAAAATTTACCAGTGTGGGAAGAGCATCCCAGGCAGGGGGAAGAGCATGGATTGGGAACAGTGTACTTGAGGAATAACAAGTTGCCCGTTGTAGCTCAGTGTAAAGTACTGAAGGGGCTGTGTTTGCAGGGGTGGGGGGTGGGAGAGAGTGGGGTGAAAAGGCAGAGATGGAGCTTAGAAAGGAGATCAGGACCAGAATCTGCCATTGAGTAAGACAGCCACACATTGCAAAACTTCTGTGTTTCCGATATGCATATCACTTTTAGGCCACATAGAGAGAGATGCTCATCACATTGATTTGGTTGAGCGTTTCAGGCGCATCCTGAACTGAAGCCAAAGGACGGTTCCAGTCCTAGCCCAGTGTGGCTGTAGGAGCTGCTGTTGATGATCTGCAGCTCAGTGACATTCAGGTGTGTCCAAGAAAGGAAAGTGCTCCAAGAAAGCCCATCCGCATTGGAATGCGAGAGAATAACATGGAATTTTTATAGGGATGATTTTGAATCCAGCCATGGTTGACTTTGAAATCATTCACGAACTGGGTACTTTAATACATTTTAGGAACAAGTTGCTCCCAACACACTCTCACTGGTGGCTGAGAACATTCACTCAATTGACTGTTTACCATGCGCCCCATAGACGTAGGCAGACATGAACCCTGCCCTCCAGAGTTTACAGTGGAAGAGGAGAGGTGGATTTCAATAAATAGCCAGAGAAGTATATAATTAAAAGTTTTTATGAGTATAATGAATGAAAAAGTAGAGAGTTCAGTAAGGTTTAAAATAGGAAACTGATTTAAGTGGCATGTGAATATAGGTAACAGAACAATTGAAGAGTTTTTTAAAGAAGCAACATATACCTCGAGACCTGGAAAATGAAGAATGGGGTAATGATGATTTTAGGCAGGGGCGGAGAGCTGTGAGAAGCCCAAAAGTAGGACAAAAGTGTGATGAGTTCATTTCAAAGAAATGAAAGGCTAATCTGTCTGAAGCTTGGTGCATGGGGGCTAGGGGAGGAGTATAGTGTGAGCTGGGGAGATAGTCAGAGACTAGACCATGGGAACCTTTATCCTAAAAGCAATGAGAAGGCAATGAATCATTTCCAGCAGAGAAGTGAACAGACCTGTATTGGGGAAGGTTTACTCTGCCAGCAGAATGGAGAATGGACTAAAGGGGGGGACGAGAATGGAGGCAGGAAGACCACTTAGGATGTTACTGCATAGCCGATCCCAGATCATAAAATGGTGATCAGGCCATGAGGAGTGGCAGTGAAGATGGACCAATAGACAAACACAAGACGCACTTTAGAAGCAGAACTGCTTTGTCTTATTGGTGAGTTGGACCAGGGAATTTCACGAGGGAAAGTGGTGTCAGGGAGAACTTTCAGTTTGGGCTAGAGCTACGACATCAATGGTGACGTCCATCTAGCATTTCCTGAGGTGGAGAAACAGATGCTGTGGAAAAGGTCAACGCTTGGACATGTTCGATTTGAGATGCTTGTGAGAAATCCAAGTAGGAAGGCCAGATAAACAGTTAGATAGAAAAACCTGGAGCTCAGAGGAGCTATCTGGGCGGGATACATAAATTTGGAAGCCTTGAGCTTGTAGATAGTATTTAAATCCTAAATTGAATTAATACCATGGAGTGAATGACATACCAGAAGAAAAGTATAGAGTAGATGAAAAGGAACCAGACTGAGCCCTGAAAAACTCTAGTATATAGAGATAGAGTATGTGTGTGTCTGTGTTTGCATATGTGTCTGTGTCTGTGTCTGTGTTATCAGAAAATCCAAGGGAAAAGAGTAGTTTATTACAGAGAGAGTAGACAAGTGCTAAATGTTACCATGACTCAGGATGGAAGGGTTCTTACTGATTGCAGAAATACGGAGTTCTTTGATGACATGCAGTTTGAGTGGAGAGGTGAAAATGAAAGCCAAATTGGAGAGGATTGAAGAATAAACGGGGTCAAGGAAGTGCAAATTTATGTGTAGGTAACTTTCCAGAAGTTTGATTGTGAAGAAGTTTAGAAACATAGGGCTGGAGAAAGATAGGGTGTCATGAGGTGTTTGTGTGTGTGTTTTCAGTTGGATATATTAGCACATGTTTGCTGAAGAATCCAGGAGTGGCCCAGTTAAATAGCCTCTTTTCCTGACTAGTTAATGTTGGCCTGATCAAAACGCAGATCAGGCAAAAAGTCTCCCTCAGGTGTGAACAGTTCAGCAGAGAGAATAAAGACGTACACATCTCAGATTCTTCACCCAGTATCTCAGAAGGCAGTTCTAAAACCCTAAGTGGGTACACCTACCTTCATTAAAGACTACTTCTCTGGTACCCATATGACACCCAATCTTCAGTTACCTAAATCCTTACATTACCTTGATTTTCACTCTAAGGAGCTGAACCAGAAGTAGATAATTCCTTTCAATACAATTCTTTTTTCAGTATTCCACAACATATGTTATATTCATGGTCCGTTTTCTGATTCAAGTACATTAATATGACCACCCACAGGTAAGGCAGCTATTTCCAAGGAAGGGCTGTAAACCCCCCTCCCTCCCTCTCTCCTTCCCACCCTCCCACTTACCCACCTAGACACCAAAAACCCCTAGCCCTGGTCCTATCCCAGCCTCAGTTCAGTGCTGTTTTGCCTCTGCAGTGTTTAGATTTTATTGCTAGCCACCGCTCCTTTGTCATAATGAATCTCATAACAGAAAATAGGTCACACACACATCCGGTCATCCCGTCACGGGAACCTCAGTCTTCCTACGTTGAGGGCTTTCAAGCAGTACTCTAAAATTCACCTGACCTGCAACCCTTTGATTTAGAGGATACGGAATCTTAATTACTGTTTTTATTTTCATATTGTTATTGACACAAAACATTTTACAATCAGACAAGCAAACTTTTAATTCAATAAGGTCAGTGTGATATAGTGAATACAAAACCTGACCTGGATTTAGGAACAGAATTCTATTTCTAGCCTTAGCCTTGACTCCCACGATGCATGACCTTGGAGTAGTTACTATGCCTCAGATTTTTCATCTGTAAAATACCCACTTCCTACCTTGGAGGATGAACTTGAGAATGTCTGTAAGATACTGTGAGGTCTTAGAGGAAGGTGACTGCTGCATTATCACATGTCATTCTTACTAGAATCATGTCAATGGAGATGAATCAAAAGTGTGAAAAGTAATGAATAATATTGGCTTAAAATAAGTCAGATATATTTGTGTCCACACTGAACATGTGAATGACTCTAAAAGACTGTGTTAACTAACCCTACTTATTTCTGGTTGTGCTTCAATCTCACTTTGAATGTTAACTCTAAACCGCTAACCTGTTTCTTTCCCTTTATTCACTTTTTTCCACCTACCATTGCATGACATGCAGGGTCAGTTTTGTGCATGACACCCGCTACCAGTATTGGTAGGTTCCAACCTTTTTTTATTTGTCTTTTATATTATGTACAATACCTTCACTTGATTGAGATTTATCTCAAAGATCGTAGAAATGCTGTAGGAACTGGTAGATCTGAAGGCTTATTTGGCTTTAGAGTTAATGTATAGGTTTCAAAATGTACTTGTATACTGAAGACAATGACCATCTTAATGTGACTAGAACAACCACTGCAAGACATAAAACCACAAGTACGAGTCTGCTTTTTAATGATCTGTATTTTGTTTCTCTTTATAGTTTATATGGTTTAGCATAAGAAAAAAGAAAAAGCTTACTTTATCAGAGAGGCAGGCTAATTTCATCAATGTTTTAAAGTTTCATGTGGTGTGCCTTTATCTCCTCTTTGCTGTGTGTTAGAGTTATCAGAGTTTCCCAGAAGTATTTATTTTAAAAAAATTATAAATGGATGTATTTTGAAAACAAATGTCTCAACTGCCTTGCTTTATTATCCTTTTTAATTTTGTGTTGATTTATTTGTGATGAGTATTTGTACCTTACCATTCCCTTAGATGTTAACTTTTAATAGTACATACATAAGCTATCCCCACACATTCCAATGCCTTGGTACAAAAGTCTGTCTTAAGGACATATGGATTAGTTCCACTTAGAGTAAAGAAAAATAAACATTGGCAAAATTTGTCTGGCTGTTTCACAGTGACTGTGTTACAATTTTACATCAAGGCCATGATTTCTGCTCTACTGTTTATTGACCCAAATAAACCACAATCCCCAGTAATTCCAGTTCAAGCAGGCAGGCCCAAATCGACCCAAAACATTCAATTTAACTGCAATTAATTCCAAGAAAATTCTAACCCAAATTAGGCCTACATTATCGAGGCTTTGATGTTTCAGAATGATGATTAAAAGTGAATATTGCATAGTCTTACTTCATTTGGACATTACAATTTCGCGTTTTGGGGAGCACTGTTTATTACAGGCACTGTAGACTCTGACTTGGGAACGATCTAGTGCTGGAGGTAAAAGGGTTTATAAATACATCAACCAAAGTAATCTGCTTTGGCCTTTCTGGGAATCACTGATGATATTTTAAAACTTCCTTTAATTGTACTTGTAATAAGCTATTTTCCCTTTTTTTTATTTCTCTCCCATATGCTTCCTTGCTTTGCATTGTGATTGCATGCCATCTGCTGGTTTAACCCATGATGGCTTGCTGCTCTGATATTCACCATATGCCAAAATGCCACTTCTGTTACCGTAACGCTACACCCTCCTGTTCATTGCTCCCATGGTCCCCCTCCTGAAAGTACCCATGATGCACAGCGCTACGTCAGCCACTGTCTCTGCGGCAACAGCTCCTGCAACAAGTGCCCCCTTCGCAGCAGCAGCCACAGCCAATCAGGTTTGCTCCTTTTAAAGCTTTTCTTTCACAAATCCCAAACTCTAAATGAGTGCTGATAGTTAAAAAAAAAAAAAAAAAAAATTCTCAGGGAGAATTTTTTTTTTCATGTTTATCCATCAGATTTTATTTTATTTTATTTTTTTGATTAGTTTATGGCCAGCATTTGTGGACAGGTTGCACTTATTTAGAGTTAACATTTACTGCAAATAATGATGTAGCTGTGTTTCGTGTTGCGCTGTTCGTTTCCGTACCTAATATTGTGTGATTAACCTGACAGGCTTACATTCCTTTCAGGGCAGCATTACGCATCCAGGGCTTTGTGAATTGTCACAGAAAAATCAGAAAAGCTCACCTGGGAGTGCTTCAGAGCTGGCTGTATTTGGATTCAGTTCATTCAGAGACCCTATTATCTATTGTGGAGGAAAAGAAAATTCTCCTCTTAGAAAAGTCTCCCCTTTTCCCTTAGTGTCAAATTTGAGGTCTGAATGATTCTTGTTAACATTTCACCTGGATCCTATGTGCTCCCAAACTCGCTTGGTTCCCAAGTGAGAGACAAACGGTCCTGGAAGAAGAGTACGGGGCCACCGAGTTCACAAAGGCTGGATATAACTGATTAGGGGCGTGTAATTCTTTTGGTTTAACGCATGTGCCAGTGAGACCTCGGATGGACTCTTTCTCAGGGAGGGCCAGCTGGCTGTTTCCTGTCGTCACAGGCTGACTGTAACCCTAACCCCAGCCAACCAACTTGCAAACATGTGCTTCTGGTCCCAGGAGAGGCGTAAAAGCATAAACTCTCACATGCCCGGAAAAACACTTGACTGCGCATGCTCTCCCTTCACAGAAGAGCCATTCTGGTTTTGCTGTGAGTGTAGTGGGTTTTTTCTCGTTTTGTTTTGTTTTGATTTTTGTTTTAATAAAATCAACTGTACTGATAAAAGATGACAAGACATATAGGAGGAGGTGGAGGGAAGGTCCCAGCTAACGGGATAAACTGGAAAAAAATCATGTCTGGGCATAAATAGCAGATTCCAAACTACATTCTGCAGGCGGGAAGGGCTGAGTCACGCTTCTTTCCCAGTTCTAGTGAATGAGTGATTCCAGAGCTATAGGTTTCATTGCTGAATAGATAGGCGTGAGTGCACTTATATGAAGGAATAAAAGTAAAATCCTGTGAGCTCCTCCTGTGCCCTCTGAGTTTTGATAAAGCAGAAAAGATCGAGGAGGGAGGGAGGAGAGGCCAAGCAGGCCCTCAGAGGCAATACCAACTGCTGACAACGCTTTGGCTCTTCACTCGCCACCTCAACATGCCAGCTTCCCTCTAAGGAAAGCTAGCTCAGCTTCCAAACAGATAGAACAAAGAACAGCAAATCACTTTCTTAGCTGCGAAGATTTTTTTAAATGATGGGATGGCAGAAGGGAGAGACAGTGTGCGTCCTTCCATCATTAGGTTCAAAGCACCTCTTTTCACATGGTCATTCTTAGTAGGGAAACTGGAAAGGTTTCTTTTATGTCTAAGTCCTGTCTTCCTGAACCATGTTTTTGCGATCTGGAGCAGAAGTTTTATATAAAGTCCCTTCATCAGAAAGCAAGTTTCAAGCATAATAGAGTGTTCGTTACAATGGAATGTAACGTTATACTTTATGGCAAGTTAAGCACTTCTAATACAGAGAGCTCTTTCCTGGGAATGGAAAGGAAGTCAAGATAAAGAACTATTTTGGAGTTTTAGGATAAGTCCCTTTATTATGATAAATTCTTGATCATGTATCATAAATATTTTTCCAGCCTAATGATTCTTTGGCTCAATTTGGTAGAAAAAATTGAGATTGCATACGTATGCGTAGGTTTATGTATGTGTGTAGGGGAAGCATAACTATTCAGAAGCTAAAATATATCACTTTTCAGCAGAGTGTGATTGGTAAAGGAACTAACAAGTTAACGTCAATTAAATCCAAAGAAGTATAATTATAGGAGTACCTGACAGTAGCTTCAAGAATCCTAGATTCTCCATTTTGCAGTTTATCAGATGTAATCGTTGCTGGACTGCACTTCAGTGATGACTGTTAATGAAAGTCTGCTTGCACATGAAGACAACAGAAAAAGAAATAGTAGTAAACATAAATTTTCAGATATGATATTCTTAATGTATTTTCAACAAGTTTCAAAGAGCAAAGCAGCTACAAAAGAACTTGGAAATTCTTTTAGTGCCCAAGAGTTCAGAATTCAGAGAGATTTCTGATGGCTGTGAAATGACAAGTTTTCATCTTATTAAGATTTCGCCCTTTAAACTCACACTGAATCATGTCCATGTGAATTACATGTCATTTAAACAAAATGAATCTGTTTCCTCACTTGTAAAAGGAAGATTAAAACTAGATGGCCTCCGAGGTCCCTTTCAGCTCTGAGATTCAACAAACCTATGGTTCCTTAGCTGCTGTGCTAAGCCCAACGCATGAGATTATAAAGGTAAACACAGAGTAGAAAGTGGTGCTAATGATTTCAGAGTTCAGTGCATGATACGCATCCTCCCTTCTTTCCCTTCATTGAGCCATCTGTCTTTAACACAAAATGTGGTAGGGTTTTGACAGCTTTTTAGTTCATTTGATCAATTTAGACTGTCAGCTCAAATAGTTCAAATCTCATAAGTATTTGTAATAAGATACAAGTCATTCAGAGAAGAAAGAACATACACCAAAACATCCCATGACAGCTCCTCCGGCCCAGGTTTCCTTCACATGTTACCCCATGATGAGTCAAGTTGAACTGGCAATAAATCTATAAATTCTACCCTCAGGGCTTAATCAAGGTGACAGCAATGAAAGTTTTAACTGAACTTAGACTTGCAGTTTGAAATTAAATGACGACAAGATCCAAATACTTCTGGGAAATAGTAAATTATTTTTTGGTTATTTAGCTCTGGGAGTAGATATATAAACCAAAATACAATAAACAAATTTACCAACAGCTATCTCCTGTTTCAATTAAGGTCTTTGGGCCTTAATATACAAGTTACACCTAATAATAATATTATTAACAAATTACTTATAGATATAAGATACTATTCTAAATGGTTTCTCTCTTATACAATACATTACATATTTTAATATATCATATTATATATATCATATGAGAAAGAATACATATGTATAGGATATACTCAATCCTTACTACAGTGTTATAAATATTACTGTCACCCCCATTTTATAGACAGTAAAACTGAAACCAAGGTTAACCAACTTAGCCAAAGTTAGACATCTAATAAATGGTCTTGCTGGAATTTAAACCCAGGCAGTTTGATCCCAGAGGCCTTGCTCTTAACCACCATGCTACACTGCCTCTCTCTATAATTATAAATGAACGGAAGTCACTTCTTCCACAGGTAAAACTGTCTTTAAAGTGCAATTCAATAGCAGCAAGCTCTGTTGCTCTAGGGAAAATGAAGGCGTTCTGCTGATGCAGCTCAGACTGAGGTGAGTTCTAAGGTGGGGAGATGAACTGCATCTGAGCAGAGCTTCAGGCTAGTTATGTAATACCCAGGTCACATTTAGAAACCATATACATAGTTGATATATATTAATTATGATACAGAACTATTTATTAATAGTCTATGTTATATTATACCCAGTGACCGAAAAGTATGAATAATTTCTGTACAAGTAAGATGAGAACTAAGACGAGAAGTGAAAAGGAATTAGTCATTAGTCCTGGTGAAGCAGATTCATGGGCTTCTTTTGTGTGAATCATGGCCCTGGACTTTACTCCCAGCCTCTGCCACTCATCTCACAAGTAGCATCGTGACAAGGGAAATCAGAAATGAAAACCCAGGTACTATATAAGTCAGTCAATTTCAGTCCGCTAATAGAACGTCAGGATGTATATATACATCTGTAGATGCCTATATTGAAGCCAATTTAATCTTAGAGTATACAGTGAAAGAGGAGAGGTCAGGAGCTTAGTATATGGATCTAGTTTTTTGCACATTATAAGAAATTTTATTTAATAAAATGAGAGTGCAGATTGAAATCCCTCTAACTTAAATTATTATGGTACTCTATCCTGTTATTGCTTTATTATTTTTTTACTTCAAAAATACATTCTATTTCAAAAGGGGAGAAAATAATTTCCTAGTAAATATATTTTAAATCTTAGTTTCTTCATTTATATACAGAGATTATTCACCTTATCTGATAACATCCTTGAAGGCCCAATTGAAATACAATTTGTATTCTGAGTCTTTCCCTGAACCCCTGCAGCTAGAATTTCTTTTTTCTATCCTCTGAATTCCACAAGGACTCTATCTGCGTGTTCCTTAAAGCATCGTCATTAGATGGATGGAATGACAGTGCTGATATACAACAAAGGTGGGGAAGTGTAAAGCTTAGCAGAGAAAAACTAACAATCCCGTTGGCCAGAGCACCAGTTTTCGTGAGCGGCTACAACACAGGTTTGATTCCGAGTGTGTAGGACCTTAAATGACAGGGTAAAGGGTTCGCTGGCCTTTATTTGGCCACTGAAGGTTTTCAAGCAGGAAAGTGACGGAACACAACTCTGAGAAGAGCAGGCAGATGGAGACAAGGCAGGAGAGTCTGCGGAGACCGTGGAGAGGCTTCCACAAGAGCCGGAAGTGGGACAGTGGCAGCCGGCGAGTGGCCGACTTTGCCTTGCCTTTGCCTGTTACATAGGGAGAGGCGCGTTTAGCCAAAGAGAAACATAAAAATGGTTTCATACTATGGCAAAACCTGTCCAAATAAATGTCATGTAGCAGAAGAAGAGATGTGGGCTGACATGAAAGGTTAACCACAGGAAGTTGCCTCTGTAGGACCTGAATTTAAGGATAGCCTTTGGGTGGACTCCCTGGGCAAATGCCTCGAGGGTACTTGCGCCTAATATGCGGCTCCCCACTCTCTACCCGAATGAGACATCAGAGCCACAAAAGTTCAGACACCTCCCAGGCCTTTGCCTGGAAGAAAGGGTCCCTTCAGGTTTGGAGTGAATACGTGTTGTCCACATGTCCACAGCTAGAGCTATGTGGACGCGGAGGGCAGTTATTCATCTAATTCATTCTGGGTCATGAGTCCATGCTAGGAAGGCAAATTCTTACATACTGGATATTAGGAATATTTTAATAGAGCATCCCACGCAGTGCCTTTAAAGCTGGTGAAATCAATTATATTTCTGGCAATATGTTAACAACACTAATTACATCTCCAAAAAGTGCTGATTGGTGTTTAATTATGACCTCAAGGTTTTATCACATCTTCTGAATCCTCTTCCAAAGATTAAATCCATTCAACAGAAAGCTGGCCTTAGGAAGAGTTTATTGAAAATTAGTTAATAACATATTATACATTCCTAGCCCTCCATTTATTGGGATATTTGGTAAGTCAGAAAATCCCCATTTTCCAGACATGCCTGATTAGTATATATATAATAACAATTTCAACGGTATCTTACCAGACAAAATAATTACATGCAACCAGATACCTATATTATGCTTCATCAGGCCTGCTACAAATTACTAAAGGGAGATGAGAAAAGTTTAGAGCATCAGATTTTACTCATTTCTCACACATAAACATGAACACAACTTCAAAGCTATTTGTATGTAGATTCTTGGACTTCTATATACAAAGTTACAGTAAATCACCCCATCCTAACCAAGAAGTCTAGAAAGGTAAGGTCATGTTTTACTTAATCTCTCATCTCAAAGAGTTTTCTAAAACATCTATTATTCAAAGTCATCTGTTAGGACTATATTCAGACAAATGTAGGAGGCATTAAACGTTCCCCACTATTCACCACTTGACCCATTTGGAGCCTGTGTTTTTTCACAAGAAAAATCTGGGTTCTGCAAAGCCCCAGCGTGGGAGGAGCAGACCCCTGTTAGTTCCCTCCCCTGAAATATACAGGAGAGCGACTGGCCTCCCTGCATGGATGATCGAACTGTGAACCACTCCTTTCCCGCAGTTTGCTGGGTCCTGAGAACAGTCAACAGAAAGCAGCTGGGCCCCAAGTATGTTGTGCTCTGAAAGGGCCTGGACAGCAACTGTCCAAATCCAGGGCCTGTTAATAGTGCTCGGGCTGAGACACCCATCTCAGCATCATCATACTGCTAACGTTGTTCGGCCTTCTCTAACTCTGTGCTGATCTTCTAACTATAGAGGAAGGTTCCATTTCAGTAATGGATCTGGTTGCCTCAAATGAGGTAGAATCGCCATATCAAATATTTTGTGGAGAGAGGGACGTGTGTGTGTGTGTGTGTGTGTGTGTGTGTGTGTGTGTGTGTGGAGAGAAAGAGGGGTGGAGGGACAGAGGAGGAGAGAGAGGGAGATTAACTGGAGCCTGCTGTATATCTCTTCAAATAAAAAAATCAAAACAAAAAAAATGGCGGCGTTTGCGTTCAGTTAACACCATTGGTTAAAGCTGCTTGGCAATTTGAGTCTCAATTCCATGGTGCAACGTGGCTGGGGCACTGGAATCCAGTCTTGCTAGTCTGGTGAAAAAAAAAAAAGATGTTTAAGGTGGAGAGGAGAGGTGGGAGGGCCGCTCCGTATGTCTTAGGTGGAGCTGGATCTGTGAGAACCATAGAGAGGCAGATTATTTTTTCTCTTCAAGAAAGCAGAAAATAAGAAGAAAAAAGGCCTCTTATTTTCCTGCCTCAGGAGCAGCTGCTTTGCAGAGCTACCATGAGGTTTAATTAATATATGTATTTGCAGATTCTCCAAGAAAAGGCTAAGTTATATTAAGTGTTGTAATCTAGTACATTTTCATCTTTCATGAATAATTTACACCTCATGGTGAGAAACTTGAGTAGAATTCTTTTGTATACAGCTCCTAAAGACATAATATCAGCTCCAATTTTGTGCAGTTGAAGAGAAAATGTCAAGGGTCCTTACGTGGAAATTGACTGCCTGGTGGATCATCCTACTTACTTTACTTCAAATCCCATCCTCTTTTGCATTTTGATGGAATTTGGGGGAATCTTTTTAGATTGAAAAGTTATATTCCCAGCAGTACTTTGGCTTTTGTTGACCATAATAAAATCATGCTCATTTTTCTAATCGTAGGTTTCCTCTTTGAGAGGAATAAACATAGAGCTCATCCTATATGTGTGTTTATTTCCAGCTCTACATTTGTAAGGAAGGAGAGACTAGGCACAGTGCAGGAATTTGGATCCATTGTCAAGGGTTGAAAGATGAATGGGGTCTTGTTTTTAATAAAAATTGCTATGAACGGAGAAAATCTTTGACTTATAGGCATCTATCTCCCCAAGTTTTGCCACTGCTGCCTGCCTTCCCACACTTCTACCTGCATGTTTGGGGAAGTTGCCAGCCTTGCTGTGTGGGTGGATGGAGAGGAGAGATCCTTGCCGTCTCCTGACACAAAGCTGGCCTGTCACTTCACTTACTGGATATGACGCCATGATGAGTCAAAGACAAACTGGCATGAGGTCCGGCCTCTCAGCCTCTTCCAGCATTCTCTCTGGGCCACATCTCAGGAGTCAATGGCTTCCAAGGTCAGACCTGGCTGAGTCTGCTGAACAGTCTAGAGGTCACCAGTGTGGGAGGTGCTAAGGGTACCCAGGAGTTTACTGCCTAGTCAAAGAGATGTGACGCAATCAGACAAGGCCACAAAGTGAAAGAGTCGAGGATTCAAACATTGTGCACGTGGGACGCAAGCTCCACGGCAGAGCCTTGCCCGAAGCGGGAGGGGGTAAATTAGGAGCTTGGGACTAACAGATACACACTACTGTGTATAGAAGTGCAAGGCAGGCCTTGAAGGATGTGTAGGAATTAGATAAGGAACTGGTGAGGTTGTTCCTGACCAGAGTGAAATGTAAGGGGTAGAGCTGGGGGTGGGGTAAGGGGCAAGGAGACTGGCATTATAAATGTACCAGCATCATGCTTTACATGTGTTCTCACATTTAACCCTATCAGATGGGCCCTATTCTCGCTCTTTAACATGTGAAGACATCAAGGCTCAGATGTGGCCGTGGCTCTAATCAGTAGAAGGGCCTGCATTTGACCTCAAAACTCTGACCCTGAGGTCAATGCTTCCCCCTTATCCCACCTTCTTCCCCAGTAGCCTTCGCGGCTCAGATAGGAGTTTCAGAATCAGTTTTGGACTTTATCCCACAAAAGATGCAGACAGAGCAGCTATTACTACATCAGATCTAAAGGGGGGGACAGTGTAGCTCACACGCACTAAAGGCCACACCGCGGTGAGTGAGGGAGTGAAGGGAAGACACACGTGGGCAGGACTAGAAAATCTCCTTGAGCAGGTGAGGAGAGGTTAGGTTACTGAGGAGGTCAAAAGGCAGGCTGAGGGCAGGGCAGCAAAATGCAAAACGAGAGACTTGCAACACTCATCTACAGGAAGTGAGTGGGTAGGTGTGAGCTGGGATGGGCTGAGCGCAGGTTAACTGGTAAGGAAGCTACTTTGTTGATGAAGTGATAAAATTGGGATAGAGAGAAAAGGGAAAATGTGGGGAGGGGAGGATGAATACACTCGTCCCTCAGTATCTGTGGGGCATTGGTTCCAGGACCCCGAGTAATACCAAAATCCATGGATGCCCAAGTCCCTTATATAAAATGGCACATTTGCATATAACCTATGCACATCCTCTCTTCTACCTTAAATCATCTCTATGTTACCTAAGACAATGTAAATGCTATGGTGAATAGTTGCCAGCGCATGACAGATTCAAGTGGTTTTTTTTTGGAACTTTCTGGAATTTTATTTTTTCAAATATTTTCTATCCATGGTTGGTTGAATCCATGAATTCAGAACCTGAAGCTATGAAGGAGGACAGACTGTAACTAAGAAAATCAAGAAAATTCAGGGAGGCATTTTGATCCTTTAGTCTCCCAGCGGCCCCTGCCAGTTTCTATAGCATCTGTGGATTCACCAGCTCTCAGCTCCCCGCCACATCAACCTTCTACAAGACATTTCTCCCGACGACTTACATAGATACAATGGCTCCTGTTGACACTTCTTCACTTTATTTGTACTATAAAGGAGAAATTTGTTGCCTGGGATTTTCTGACACTGGTTTATGAAAAACTACAGCTAGTCTAGCACTTAGACTCCATCATGCCTCGGCATCACATATAATATGCTGAAACTTTTGGTCTGTCTGTTTTAACTCTCAGTGATCAAATTATAGTATTATCGTCACTCTCCTTGCTCTGGAGTTTCCAAAGATCTCAGAGTTTATGTCGATGAGCTTCCTCTAATCAAATACAGACACCTTTCGGTATTTACCACAATGCATTTCTGGCAGCATCATTGAGCTGAATGCTGTAAAACGTCACCCATTTTCCCATAGTCACTGTTGCCTCAGGTACTGCAGGTCTGACCCAAGACCTGCATTAACTACATCAAAGTTATGAAAGGCGATAAGTCAAAAGAGCAAACTGACTACAACCATGCCATACTTCTATAGTAACAGAAAAGGGAAATGATGATGCAAGTTACATTATAAATTGGAACAAGACCCCAGATCAGTAAGGTGGCTTACCCAAGTCACATAAATAATAAGAGAGCCAGGACTAGAACCCAATTGTCTGTGTCCTGCCTAGGGTAGTGTTTTTTCCCTTTCACCACACTGCCTTCCTGAGAAAGTGCTTTAAATGATCATTAAAGGGACCCCAAAGTACTACAGAGCATACAGACAGCACAAAGATAACACAAGCGTCTCTCCATGAGTAAGCTCTTACCAACTGCCAGACATCATGCTAAGCTTTTATACAAACTATCTCATTAAAACCCAAAATGGCCCAGTAAGGAAATATTCTTCTCCCTAATATACAGATACGGAGACTGCAGCTTTGAGAAGCTGAAAAACTTGTGCAAGGTCATCTATTAAGTGGCAAAACCAGATATACAACCTCCCCCAAGCTCCTAACCTTCCATTTTATAATGAGGAAAAGGACCTACAATGGTTAAGTGACTCAGTCAAGGTTACGTAAGGGATTAGAAACTGATCTCCTAACACCATGCTTAGTCCTCTTTCCCTCCCTCAAACCACAATCCAGCATGAATATGCTAGCTATACATTTTTTTGAAGAGTCAATAGATTTTCTTCCTCCTTAAAATTTAGAAAGGTTTTGGAGGAATCAAAAAGATACCCAAGGATGTTAAACTCAATTCCTTCTTTTTCTCAAAATATTGCTCATAACTCTTCCATTAGTCATTCTTTCAATTCTTGTCATTGTTATCCCGAGATATTTGAAAGGGCCAGAGAACCACTTTAGTTATGAAGATCCAGGAGAAAAGGAATTGCTTGAATCAATTCCTATTGTTCATCTTCTTTTCTTTGGTCTTCTCTGACCCCTGTAACACTAAGGATGGCCTTGAACAAGGAAAGAAGTTAAAATAGGGAGATCTAAGGTGTGTGTGAAGAATGAGAAGAAAACCCTACCATATTCCTTTGCCTTGGAAAACTGTGTTTAAGAATTGCTTTCTTTTTTTTTTTTTTTTTAACATAAACTCATAACCTAAGTCCCCTCATTTTTCCTGCTGGTTATGTGAACCTATCTGAGAAGAGGTGAAGGTTTGAAAATTGAAGTATGGGTGTTTATTAGACAAGACTGGGTGTGCAGAAGCGTCCATAAATAGTGGTTTGCTCTAAGCCCAGTGATCTAAGAATTATTAGTAAATGCTATACCTTGTCAAACTATTCATATTCATGTTTTGTGGCATAGCCTAAGAAATTAAAATAGGTGAACTATTACCACAGGATAACAGTAGCATCTGCTTACTACCACCAAGCACTTGTTAATTACATTATCTAAGGCTCACAACTACTTATGCATTAGGGACAACGTTTGATTCCCATTACAGAGAAGAGAAATACTAAGAATAAAAGATGTTGAATCACTTACCCATGGTAACACAGTTATTAGGTCTAGAAGCTGGGTTTGAACTGGATCTAAATTTAAAGAGTGGGAGATGCTGCCTCCCATGGGATGTAACTTTTTTTTTAACTTGATTTTTTATTTATTATTTAATTTAATTAATTAATTTATCTATTTGGCCACACCCTGTGGCATGCGGAATTTCCCGGACCAGGGATTGAACTCGTGCCCCCTGCAGTGGAAGCATGGAGTCTTAACCACTGGACCACCAGGGATGTAATTTTCTATTGCAGTAGACTTTGATCACTGTATGGTACTGGATGTTGATGCTTTTATAATAAAAGATTTTAGTTTGGAAAATGATTAATATGAATGACAGTCAAGACTTTCACGAACAATAAAGAAGTTCAGCCTATATTTATTTAGTTGTCAGTGACAGGTCAAGATATACATACACAGAAAGGGAAGTGCATTTGACATCTTAGAAAATCCTAATCTCATCAAAATCAAATTTATTATCAACACATATGGAGTGTCATACAGATCATATAATATTTAAATGCACAAAATTATTATTTGAATGCCTATTTAAGTAGAAGCTGAAACCAAATTTTATTTAGGATTATGAATTTTCAAATAAATAGACCAAGGGAAGGGAAGCAACATTTATCAAAAAACACTACTACATATCAGACACTTTATATACATTATTTAATTTAATATTCAGTAGAACTCTGTGAAGTGTCTCATCTATTTTCCAGAGGAGAGCAAATTTTAAAGAATAATGTGCTTAAGATTCAAGCAGGTTGGAAGTGGCTGGACAGTTTTAGAACTCAGGTTCACTGATCTCCAAATCCTGTTCTCTTGTGTCTCCACCATATTTGAATTAGATTGGAGCTTATGGTCAATGTAGGACTGGGGTGAAGTTCTTTATATGGTTCCCTTAAAAACTGCTAACTACTGAATTTACCTATTGGTTTACAAAGTTTTAACCATTTAAGAAGAAAGTTCCAGTAGAAGCAAACCTTTTTAAAATCCAAGTTCGATATCAGAAATGTCTGAAAATATGGTTAGTTGATGAGACCAACAAGGAAATTCAAATTTCAGTCCAGTAAACAAGAGCTAGAAAGTGGATGAATGAGGGCACCATTTCACCCTTCCAAGGGTGGCAAACTGGCAGGAAACTTCTGTAAAAAAAGAGTCTACCAGGAGGAGTCCTTTCATCCAGGACTCTTATTTTTTTTTTCTAAACAATAATTTTAAAAGAGAGATACTGTTTTTCTCCACTGTTTTCACAGAACCTTACCTTCATATAAATCTCAGGTTAAACGAACATCACTACTTGATTCGTTCTACTTGAGAAGGAATGTTTTGGGCAGCCTGGAGGAGGCAACTGTGAAAGGAGTGACTAGAGGTTAATTCAGTTGTAGGTAAAACCATAGAGCTCAATTCCATAGTATCCCAAGGAATCGATGACGATTCAGGCACGCAAACAGAAAAATTCCATTTTGAAGCCCAAAATGGGGAGGATAAAAAGAAGGACAGGAGGGAAAGAAGGAAGGAGGCGTTAAGTATTGGCAAGAAAGGAGAAGAGGGAGTTATTGTTTAATGGGCACAGAGCTTCAGTTTGGAATGATGAAAAGTTCTGGAGATGGATGGTGGCGACAATTGCACAATAGTGTGAGTGTACTTAATGCCACTGAACCATACACTTAAAAATGGTTAAAATGGTCAGTTTTATGCTCTGCTTACTTTACCACAATATTTTAATTGGGTGAAGGATCTGAATAGACATTTCTCCAAAGAAGAAAGAATTAGGATTGGAAAGAAAGATGCCTAATTATACGTAGGTTTTTGTTTTTTTTAATCCATAGTATAAAATTATTCTTTTCACATTAAAAATTATTTATTGTTGCTGTGTTTTCCTTTAAGAGTTCTCTTTTCATGAAACAGGTAACTGAGTGCAAATGCAAATTCTTCCTCAGTGAACCATGCAGGCTAGAAGCTGAGTCTATTCTGAGGCCATAACAAAAGCCCACTGTTAACCCAGTGCAATGCATCTTCATACTTTTTCTCAACAAATGTTTATAAAGAGCCCACTATGTGTCATGTGAAATTCAAAATTCTGGGAATACAGCAATGAACAAAACAGTCCCTGTTCTTGTGGCTCTTACACTGTCAAGGGGACAGGCAATAAACCAACATGTAAGTAATTACAGTCAAAGTAATTATTATATAATAAGGATCATCTCAAAAAGTAGAGAAGCTGAAAGAATGGGCCTAAGCACTGAGCTTTGAGGGAGGACAGCTAGTAACAGAGAAATAAGAGAGAACGTAGGAGCTTGCTTTCTTCCTTTGGTTTCTATTTTGCCATCTATTATACCAGGATATTTAGGGCACTTTCTGAGGAGTTATTAGGGAGGACAGATGGCAACCTGGTTAACTACCCACCACACTGCAGAGGTGCCAATGTGGTACAAGCAGAGTGAAACACTGAGGCCCAGAAGGGACACAAAGCTCGTTGGTGGCACAAACAAGCCTCCCGAAATGCCACTCCAGGACTCTCTTTGATTTTTCCTTTGCACCATTATTTTACACACATTGAGTGGTTTTGTTCATCTTTCTCTCGCTCTCTGACACACATACACAAACACCCAGGCAAAGAACGAAAAAGGAAGAAAACAAAACAAAACTACTTTTGCTGGAAATTTTTAAATGGCAGTGTCATCCTATCAATTTGAGAAATGTGGACGATGACTACAATACACAAAGGCACACTTCACGTCCTGCGCATGACATTAACTTACCCTTCTTTTCACTGAATCCCAGCATTTGGTTAATTTTCTGCCTTTGGTGTCTTAAAAACCAGTTCTTAGCAGACTGAATTATACATTCTGCTCCACTGTTTTACTACGGCCAAGATGTGCCCAGGATCCTAAGTCTAACATAATGGTAGAGGATACAAAAGCAGGGCGCTGAGCAGGACTGGGGACTTAATGTTGAATCCAGCAGGATCCTGCTTCTGTGATTTTTCTTGGCCTGATTCTTCAATTTATTACTGGGAGCAAAACCCCATATTGAAAAAAACAGGTTTAAAGGAATGCTTTCGGAATTTCTTTTCAGTCGCTGCATAAACTGGTTTTTAAAGGTAGAAAAAATGTTTTCTTAGATTCTCCCTTCATGTCCAGAGGTCACCTTCCCTGAAGTAGCCTCAGATGTGGGCAGCCTGTCTAATCCCAGACAGCCTTGCTTGCTCCGTATCTCACTGCACATATTCTAAACTTAATATTTTTAGAAAAATATCTTATTACCTTTTCTATAATATTTTACAGTATTTTTAAATAGTGTGGCCCAATTATTATATATTATTTCTT
Organism: Orcinus orca; assembly: GCF_937001465.1. NCBI lineage: Eukaryota > Metazoa > Chordata > Mammalia > Artiodactyla > Delphinidae > Orcinus > Orcinus orca. The sequence goes on along the minus strand of NC_064576.1, from coordinate 12,696,525 downwards.
GATGTAGTAGAGGAATTTAGCCTTCCTTGATATACATACAGTCCCTAATTTTAAAAATGTTTGTTCAAAATTCCCTTTGCCACTTGGTTTGGAACTCAAGTAATTTTCCTATGGAGACAGTGGTGGATTTGATGGTTAGGTCTCCAGGCTGGCCTATAATAGTTTACTTAACTGGTGACATTGCTCAAGGATAATATTGTGCTCACAGCATGAAAGAGGCTAAATACCATGTGCATGGATGTTTCTACATCTTTAGGATTCAAGAAAGATGCCAAAAGCATATGCTTAACCCAAAGTCCCAGACAGCGTGTGATAGGAAAGTCCTTCACCTTCTCCACCAGCTGAGGGGAGAGGAACCACAGTCTATGGTTCATTGCGTGATTGGAATGTTTGTTGGGGAAGGTGTGTGGAGTAGGAATGGGATGTAGGGCGTGGAACCAAGAATGCCAGAGGATGAATAGGAAGGTAAAAGCTGGAACCTGGTCCGGGGTGGCCACCAGATGCATTCACACCACCCTCTTTCTCATTTGCCTTGGATGCTATAATTGATTTGCCAATTTCTTTTTTCCTGGCTGTCGTGTGGCCCTTCCAATCTAGCATTTTGTTTTACTTCGACCTGCTCTGGCACCTGCAGAGCAAACATGGTCTCATAGCCCCTCTCTTCCTGAATGAGCACACAACACTCCCAAATACGATTTTCTTTTCAACACTGCTATAGCAACAGGGGGAAGCATGAGGAATACAAAATCTCCTCTCAAATGCCTTTCCTTTCTTCCTCATAAATATCATTTTGGAGAAAAAGTCACCCATGAATGATGTATGGATTTTTAGATGATCTGAGGTGTAGACTCCCATCTCACCATGAAGGCAACAGAAGTAAACCTCAGCATTCCCTCAGGGGTGGAGCTGGGAATCATGATCAGAGCATCGCTGCAATCCTCACAAGAGGCTGGATTTTTCCAGGTGACTTGGACTCATGCAAGGAGTGGAATCTTGCTCAAATCAAGAAGCTCCATGTATGTATTTTATCCAGATGATATAAATCGCCAGTGTGGACCCTCGTCAGTAATTTTCAGTGAGGCCAGTGTTACTGCCTTTCATACAAAAACTCAGTTAGTAGTATTTTAAATGATAATTCTTAGAAAGTAGATCTGAAAAGTCTTTTTGTTCAAATATCGTAGAGTGGAAAATATTAGACAGTCGTGAGTCATCAGCAAAGTGATATGTCATTGGAAACAGAAGAATTAGAGTTTTAAGTGTAAACTTTATATTAATGACAGAAGGCAAAACAATAATCTGCACTGAAGTACTCTTTAAGTTCTGCTAAATATTGTGGGCCTTCCCACCAACCTCAGGTTGCTCTTCCCAAGAGTGAAACTGGTTGTCACACTTGAGAATTTTCTCCCACAACCCAGTATATGCCTTTTCTGTATAAATAAAACTCCACTTGGAAAACAAATCAAATACAGCAGAAGACCCTGCCCTGCCCTGGAAAAACGTACCGCTCAAATAATGAATGTGACTGGTTTTCAAAGTGTCTTTTCATGCACCTCTAATTATCTTTGAACTTTTTATACAATTAAAATTTACAGGGGCTTCCCTGGTGGCGCAGTGGTTGGGGGTCCGCCTGCCGATGCAGGGGACACGGGTTCGTGCCCTGGACCGGGAGGGTCCCACGTGCCGCGGAGCGGCTGGGCCCGTGAGCCATGCCCGCTGGGCCTGAGCGTCCGGAGCCTGTGCTCCTTAATGGAAGAGGCCACAGCAGTGAGAGGCCCGTGTAACACAAAAAAAAAAAAAAAAAAAAAAAAATTTACAAATACTGGGACTTCCTTGGTGGTCCCCCGGCTAAGACTTCGCCTTGCAATGCAGGGGGTGCGGGTTCAATCCCTGGTCGGGGAGCTAAGATCCCACAGGCCTCATGGCCAAAAAAACAAAAACAGAAAACAGAAGCAATACTGTAACAAATTCAATAAAGACTTTAAAAAATGTCCACATCAAAAAAAATCTTCAAAAACAAAATTTACAAATAGTCATGAAATAAGTCAAAGTTCTTGAAAGTGTTCATTGATCAACACATATCATGAGAATTACTCTGATAACATATGTCCACCAAGAAACCAAAGGCATTTGCTTTCGATGTTAATAATTCATAGTATGCTAATCTATAGTAATCTACCCTAGAATTAAGTACAGAATTCTCTGGCAGCCAAAGATATACAAATGTCTTTCTGCTTTTGTGTAGTTTGCTTCAACCAAAATACAAGTTTCACCTCTCAGACAAAACCAGGGAATTTCAGACAGTAGAGGCTTCCATGGAGAAGACGTGTGGAGTGCTAGGGAGAAGATGCAGAGAATATTAAATAACGCAGGGCCTGGAGGACGGAGGAACGCCAGTGGAAAGTAGCGAAGAGCGACATGAGTGAGAGAACAAGAAGAATACCGTGAATAAAGACAAAGATACTGGGATGGTGAGCAACAGGCTGGCCTCCTTAGCTTGGCCATATTTTTAGGAAATTCCATCCAGTTGTCTATTTTTAGATTAATAATAAGTTTTGTTTAAGGAGACAGTGAAACATCCCTTTCTTTAATTACCTTCTGAGGAAACAGGGCCCTGTAACCATGAGAAGAGATTTCTAAGAAATACTCTAAGTCTAGAAGTTTTCTTCAGGTGCCATTTTTGTTTATCTGCCATGTTTCCATCCTCTGAGTGATTCTGCCCCCAGCCTGGAATATTTTTCCTTTTATCTGTATAGAACATGGGGTGGGGGGATGGGGATGAATGTTTCTTTTTCTTGGATGTTCCTGAAGCCTTAGCTGCTCTGAAAGCGTAAGAGATGTAAACTCTCCAAGGGGTTCTTTTCCTGCCTCCACTGCAACCTCTTGCTTGTGAGAGGCCTGTTGGTCTTCTGTAGATGCCAACATTGTGGCATTATGCCTCGGTAAGTTCTTACTTATTCAGCCATCCATGCAACCAGTAATTAAGAAGTGTCTCCTATATAGCCAGTCCCATCCTTTTTACTAGGGATCTAAAGAGGAATGAGACAGTGCCCCTGTCCTTACGAAATTCGGTTGCGCTGTGGACCCAGTTAATGCAACAGCCCTGCTTGGAAATGTCTGCTTGAGCTCTTATGCTAGTGGTATGCAGATCCACTGAGATTCCTTCAGATTTCAGCAAGGCCACACAGATATTTGATAAGGTATATTATATCTACCTCTCCAAACTCAACGTTACAAAGAGAGTTAGTATTGAATGTTTAACTAAAACATTCATTAGCCCTCTTTTCTGTTTCTCGTGGTTTGGATCCCTAGAAACAGTTGGTCTTTTCACTGAAATGTTTTTTTCTATCATTTAAGCCAAGCAGTAAGAGTTCTTACTGAATTTACTACTGAACTAACATTTTAAAGGATAACTCATCTGACATCTCTGAATGTCTGCAATGAACACATTTACATAAGAAGTGCGAACATGTCTAGAAGTCATCTAGAAGCTCACAATTTCCACAATTATTTACATGTACATTTCCTGGAGATCAGCCACAAGGTAGAAAACTCAGAAAGTATTAATACTTGATACCTGTGAAGCACTGAGGAAATTATATGTTGATTTGTCTTCTTTGAACCCTCTTGCATGAGTGCTAGTTAGTTCTGCTGTTGAGTTCGTGGTATTCATGCTTTCCAGTTCAGTGTTTCAGCCTCTGCACAGACTATTTTGCTTTCAACCGAGTGCATTTCTCACTCTGGTCAGCTTTTTTTCAAGTGCACACCAAAGGTAAGGGCACATGATGGCTCATTCTGAATCCATCATCAGCTTGGAAAAGACAAGGCAACATGTGTATTTCATATCTGGTGACTCAGTCAAGGGAGGTCAGTAATTTCTTCTTAGGTAGAAGGTACCGGTGGGTCAAGTACCCCGTTCCTTTGGGTGAAAGCCAAATGTCTGAACGTTGCAGGATGAACTCCCCATTAGACGTGCTCTCTTGATCCCGCCCACCATCACCAGCGCTGCCTCCCTGGATGATGCCTTCAGCCTTGGCTACTGCCCGGCTCAGGAAGCTAGCAATCCAGGCTTAGTAGATATCTCCTTCAAGAAAGTAAGGCTCAAGGAGAACACAAACTAGCAGCTCATAGCTGAATTCAGCCCAAAGATATCTGACCCATACAGAGTTGTTTTCCATAATGTGAATCAGCAGCTGAATTTCCAGCTTATTTTGGCAGATGGAAAGGTCAGGCACTATAGAGCCCAGGCTTCTGCAGGTGACAGGTGGCTGGAGGTGAGTACCTGTTGCTCCATTCCTTCTAGGCACGGGCCCTTCCATCTGCCACACTTCCAGCCTCATCCACCCACTTATGCACACTTCCTGCCTGGCCCCAGTAGGCTTAGTATTCAGGCAGTGCCTAACCCGGTCCTCTCTGCGATGAGCTTGACTGCCATCGCACTGTGAGTCAACGGTAGGCATTTCACTGGGGATGCAGGGGTTATTAAATGGTTGCTCATAACACATTTGATGGGGAAACAACCCATTTGATGTTCTTTGAGGCCATACATATTTTGTCTTCAGTAAATAAAAATGAGACTCATTGTGTCCTGGGCTCATATGGGAATAATTTACGGATGTGGATTAAGCAGAATCTTTACATTCTTAAATCCAACCACTTGAAGGAGATGTTCATTGCTTGGTAGACTCTGTTGCAGCCAACTGATATTTTTGCCTGCAGACACTCTTGTTAAAACTAGAGGGTCCGGGCTTCCCTGGTGGCGCAGTGGTTGGGAGTCCACCTGCCGATGCAGGGGACACGGGTTCGCGCCCCGGTCCGGGAGGATCCCACATGCCGCGGAGCAGCTGGGCCCGTGAGCCATGGCCGCTGAGCCTGCGCGTCCGGAGCCTGTGCTCCGCAACGGGAGAGGCCACAATGGTGAGAGGCCCGTGTACCACACACACACAAAAAAAACTAGAGGGTCCACTGAAGATTTATGAACGCAGTCATTTTTTGAGATCAAGTGTGTCTTTGTCTTAAAAACAGAATCACCGATTTGGTGGGCATCAGCTATTCTCATTTTTGTGTGTTCTCCTTTTAGTGGAAAAAGAAATTGAAAATAATGCTTTCAGTTCAAGATTTTGATTTACCATAAAAGGTTAGCTAGAATCTTATTTTAATAATTTAATCCCCATCTTCATCATGATTCTGTTATAGAAAATAATACTTATTTGAGGGACTAGTCTATCAGAGAGATAAACAGAAATACAACTTGTTCAATATATTCGATTTCTTTCCTATGATACAGCTTGCCAGGGCTCCTTAGAAGCTGAAGCGGTGGAACTCTGATTGGGTCGGGGCTTCTGCTGTCATAAGCAGACGTTTGCAGCATCCGTCTGGAGGAGGCCTAGGCTAGGATGTGGTTGGCCACCCAGGCAGGGATGACCTAGCAGGGAGCCTAGCAGCCCACAGGTCCCTCAGCAGTTGCTATGCACCTGGTTCTTGCACACAGTCATTGCTGCCTCTCATCCAGTGCTCCAGGCTCTGTTTGCTTTAGGCCCTACCCCATGGCCTCGCCTTTCCCTGATTCCCAAGCTCGCAGAGGGGTTCTGAGCACTGACCTCCACTGGCACCCTGAGAGGCACAGACCTGCTCTTTGGAATTACTGTCTCCTGGTCCCATCGCAGACTGTCACTACACCCTGGAGGGGATTCCCATGCCAGGGAGCAGAGTGAGCTAACACCTCTAAGCTCATGATGGTTTGCACAAGTACTTGGTATATTGTGCAAGCCAGCTGACACTGTTCATGCTGCCTTCTCCATGTCTGTGAAATATGACCGGCAATACTGACATAGCTCTTAAGGCTTTGATAAAACTTTCTTAGTACCTCCTGGAAAATCAGGGGAGTATCTATTAAAATTAAAACAGAGATAATAATGATGCTTCAGGGAGGGGACTTTTAGGGGACCTAGTGTAGTAGCTATTTCTCTGACCTCTACATATGCTGGCAGTCCCCAGGGGAGTTTTCGACTGACCTTTCCAAAAAAGCATGGGCTGCAGTGCCTGGAGGTTGAGGAAGGAATTTTGGATATCAGCCTCAGTTTTGATGAGTTCAGGGCAGGAAGGATGCCACTGACAGCTAGTCTATAAAGGTCACTTTGGTGAACTGTGGTTTACTTAACCATTGTTTTAAAATAGGCCGGCTCAGGATTAGGACTTGTCAATATCAGACTTGGAGCCCATGTTCTGGGACCACATATAAGCCTGTTCTTTTAGGAATTTTGTATCTATATTGAAATATTCAGGTACCTCCTGAAGCTTTTTTTTTTTTTTTTTTTTGTGGTACACGGGCCTCTCACTGTTGTGGCCTCTCCCGTTGCGGAGCACAGGCTCCGGACGTGCAGGCTCAGTGGCCATGGCTCACGGGCCCAGCCGCTCCGCGGCATATGGGATCCTCCCGGACCGGGGCACGAACCCGCGTCCCCTGCATCGGCAGGCGGACTCTCAACCACTGCGCCACCAGGGAAGCCCCCTCCTGAAGCTTTTGATCCTCCTGGCCATTGAAATTACAATGGAGGCTGAAGAAGTTTTCATATATAGAACCTATTTTATATGTTCATATTGAATTGGTGTGGAAGAGAATCTCCAAAGAGAGGCAATAGGGAAACACAAGATTACCTATTCATCTTGTTTTAAATTATGGTGTTTTGATGTGAATTAAAAATATAATCTGACTAAAGAAAAGCCATAGCAAAAACTAGACAGAAGAGCCCTCCTTCCCTCAAAACAGCTTCTCCACACCCTTCCCGCTTGACAGACGCCCACTTGGCCCTCCTCTTCCCTCCAGAGGTTCCTTCCTGCTGGAAACTGTCCTCCCCTCCCTGTGGGCCCTACGACCTGTAATGTCATGTGCCTTCTAACATCAGAAGCAGTGATCAAAGGGGCAGGAGTGCAACAAGAGGCTCTCAGTGGGGAACCGGTCCTCATCTGCATTCCTCATCTGTCTATATTTCCAAAATGTATTTCACCCCAGAGTACACCTAATTCAGACTGTACCAACAAAGCTATATTTCTCAGGAAAAAATTTAATAATCAAATGGTATTTTTGAGAAAAACGTTACCACCAAAAAACACCCATAGCTTTCCTACCATCTAAGATCAAATCTCTTAAACCTCTTGAAGCTCACAGCTGGCGGGGGTGTAATTCATTTTTTAACATCACACATACAGTCCTCAAGACAGCCCAACGCATAGACCAGGGTATGGCCAGAGTTTTCTGGCCTAGATGCCAGGAAGCAGTGCGGCTGAGAGTTCAGTAGTACCAGAGGTCATTTTTATTTACGTCTTTATCCATACAACGGATGGTGTGTAGGCTGAGGCAGAGAGGCAAAGCAGTCTGGGTGAGCCCAGTTAATGCTTTTAGTTAACTGCAGGGCTGATTTACAGTTCAATTACATCTGGGTGGTCGGACACGTCTGTTTGTCAAATTCAAGTCCAAAGCATTGTTAACTAATTTCTATAATACAGATTTGCCCGTTGCTGGGCTCTCTGTAGGATAGTTTTTCTTTCCAGGTGGTTGGGAATTTTCATCCTATATGGCATTTTCATTTCAGTTAATAAGCAAGAATGTGAATATGTTCTAAAGCATATATTATTATATATATCAATTTAAGAAACTGCAAGTTTGTTTTCCATAAATATTTTAGAGAGGCTTCTGCTAAAGTGAAAAGAAAGACAAAAGAAAAACATGATCTGATGTCCTAGGGCACATTCTTATTTGGAAAACTTACAGACAAGATTGAAGCTAAGGGATGAAACAGAATAATTCCTATTTAATAATCAAATATCTAAATCTAAAAATGAAGCTATAATATAGCCATCTGAAGAATTTGAATGTTAGCTATTTGCAATGACTGTTCAAAGACAGTATGATAATATTTACATATAAACCATTATATCCCATTATTTTTATTTGTATATCAGTACATGAGATATTTTTTCCCAATTAATTTTAAATTCCTAGAACTTTTTGAAAAACAAAAAAATGATCTGATCTTATCCAAAGTTTTGAGTTTCCATTTAGTATAAATATTTAACACACATGAATTCTTCCTCTATTTTTATCAATTCCATACATATCTGTATATTCCAATAAAATAAAGGATACTCATATTTATTTCAGAGGAGAAATTAAGTGTATGTACTAAAACTGTTTTATATTAACTGCAGAAATACCCACTTAACGTAAAAAATATCCACATGTATAAATTCTGACATAATGGGATAAGAAATCATACTTGGAGAAATGAGGCTTTTATTGGGAACTGGATCCCAGTGTGTAGGAATATTGGCTGACCTTGACCATAAAGAATATTTACCGGTTATTTCGAAAACAAAGACTCTTGGCTATTTAATAAATAAACATTTTGTTTATTAATTGCACAAAGTTTTGTCAAAGCATTGCACAAAGAATAAATATTTTTGTTAGAATGTGTCAAAAGCTTGGCTTTTAAGCTTGACATTTAGTTGACTGGGTCACACAGGGCAAACTCCCTGTCCTTTGCAAAGTTATGGAGTTGGAAATGAACTTATATCAAACTTGCATTTGATAGTTTAGTTTTATCTGGGCTTTTTGAATTATCAAGACTGTTTTTAACAGCTTTATTAGAATGTTATTTCTTTTTTCTTTAATATGGGACATTTAAACGTTCCTGAATTTGAAACTAATTGTTATTGTATCTTGGGAACAAAATTACTTTTGATGGGAACATATCTTTGAATTATAAATGCAAGTTAATAGATAAGTATTACTTAATTTGTTACACATTTTTAAATATTTGTATTTAATCTTTACAAAGAACCTTTCACGTACAAACTAATTCTTTGATTAGACTTCCTGATCACATTAGCAAATATTAACTGAATGAGAATTGAACGTATAATAAAGAGATATGAAGCCAAAACTAAGAAAAGAGATTAAGGTCTAAACACACTGCATGCCCATATATATGCAGTCACAGTTACAGAAAATAGTGTGCATTTGAATCATCATTCTTTACAGTGGCCACATAGCAGAAGTGCTTAAGTGTAAACATTTTCAGCATGAAGGGTGGGGATTGTGCAAAATTATAATTGCATCAAAACTATGAGAAATTGCAGAAAATTCCTATTTTTAAATGTCTATCTTCAAGGAGTAAAACTTAAACTAGCTATCTCCCCTCAAGAAGGATGTCTAAATCACACTTGTCTTTTTCTTTAACAGATAATTCTGAAATAATCAGCAGAAATGGAATGGAATGCCAAGAATCTGCATTGAGAATAACTAAACATTGTTACTGTACATACTATCCTGTTTCCTCCTCAATAGAATTGCCACAAACTGCATGCTAAATAAAGATTTAGTTCTTCTGGACAGACCACAACTCTAAGAAGCTAGTGCTGCTATATCATATATGAGTATTAAATATGGTATGCTTAGTATATTCCAACCTAAGATAGTTAACTACCTGAGACCAGCTGTGATGTTTAAAGACATAAAGGATAAAGTTTACTTTTAAAGGGTTTCTAAACATAGTTTCTGTCCTAGGAATATTGTCTTATCTCCATAACTATAGCTGATGCAGAAAGTCCAACCAATTTACTCATTTTGACTCAGAATATTTCAAAGTTAGCAATAAACAATTAGCATTAGTTAAAAAAAAAAAAAAAACTATTCCAAGGGCAGGTTCGATTCTAACTTCAATTACTGTCATTTCATTTACCTACTGGATCAAAGCTATGTTTCACTTCTTGACAACACGAATGCTGCAGCAAAGATGAGAAGTGAAGTAAAACCGTTACCTGTCCTGCAGGTCTAAAATTTGAACGGAAATTCAAGCACAAGTACTGGGGACACATCAAAGTGTGGTATTTGGTTTGCCTGGAGATGCCGCATTGAATCATGTGATTCTAGAATAACATTAACTAGATTGAAAAAGAAACTTTGCACGGTATGATCTTCATACCCCACCAAACAAAGTCTTGAAGGTATTATTTTACAAGTATATTTTTAAAATTGTTTTATAAGAGAGACTTTGTAGAAGTGCCTAGATTTTGCCAGACTTCATCCAGCTTGACAAGAATGAGAGGCCCATGCCAACAGTCTAATCAAAAGGATTAGTCTTTCAAACTCACCATCCGGTTGCCTGTTACAGAATAACTCTTCTGAACTAAAAACCTAGACAAACAAGGAAGCTGTAGGTGAGGAGATCTGTATAATATTCTAATTTAAGTAAGTTTGAGTTTAGTCACTGAAAATTTGACTGTGACTTTAATCTAAATTACTATGTAAACAAAAAGTAGATAGTTTCACTTTTTAAAAAATCCATTACTGTTTTGCATTTCAAAAGTTGGATTAAAAGGTTGTAACTGACTACAGCATGGAAAAAAATAGTTCTTTTAATTCTTTCACCTTAAAGCATATTTTATGTCTCAAAAGTATAAAAAACTTTAATACAAGTACATACATATATATACACATACATATATATATACTATATATGGATGAAACATATTTTAATGTTGTTTACTTTTTTAAATACTTGGTTGATCTTCAAGGTAATAGCGATACAATTAAATTTTGTTCAGAAAGTTTGTTTTAAAGTTTATTTTAAGCACTATCGTACCAAATATTTCATATTTCACATTTTATATGTTGCACATAGCCTATACAGTACCTACATAGTTTTTAAATTATTGTTTAAAAAACGAAACAGCTGTTATGAATTACTATTATGTGTAATTGTTTAAAACATCCATTTTCTTTGTGAACGTATTAGTGATTGAAGTATTTTGACTTTTGAGATTGAATGTAAAATATTTTAAATTTTGGCACCACCGCCTGTTCTGAAAACTAGATGCACCAACCATATCATTTTTGTTTGAGGAAAAAGAAATCTGCCATTTTAATTAATGTTGGTCAAAGTCTAATGACTATTTATCTTATATCGTAGATTTGATAACCCTATCAAAAAAAATCACATTCTAAGTGTAATCTTACATAGTGCTTGTATTGTTGCATTTGTTTTAATTTGTGGGAAAGTATTGTATCTAACTTGTATTTCTTTGGTAGTTTCATCTTTATGTATTATTGATATTTGTAATTTTCTCAGCTATAACAATGTAGTTATGCTACAACTTGCCTAAAACATTCAAACTTATTTTCTTTTTTCTTTGTTAATTCACTTAAACTCATTGAAAACATAGTATACATTACTAAAAGGTAAATTATGGGAATCACTGAAATATTTTTGTAGACTAATTATTGTAACATTGTCTTTTTTTTCTTTTGTTTCATGATTTTGATTTTTAAAGTTTTTAGCACACAACTATTTTCAGCCCTTTAATAATGGAGCATCAGAAACATCACCTATACCCCCAAGCGAATATAGGAGACTGTATTTTTACTATGATATCCATTTTCCAGAATTGTGATTGTAATATGCAAAGAGTCATAAATATGCCATTTACAGTAAGGAGGAGGCAAGGCAAATGCATAGATGTACAAATATATGTACAACAGATTTTGCTTTTTATTTATTTATAATGTAATTTTATAGAATAATTCTGGGATTTGAGAGGATCTAAAACTATTTTTCTGTATAAATATTATTTGCCAAAAGTTTGTTTATATTCAGAAGTCTGACTATGATGAATAAATCTTAAATGCTTTGTTTAATTACAGAACAAAATCACCAATATCCAAGACATGATGATAGCAATTCAACAAATACTATAGTTAAAAGATGAACTCGCCACTTGTATGGGAACTACATTTCACTCTTGGTTTTCAGGATATAACAGCACTTCACCTAAATATTCTTTGAGCCATATCACTGGTAACATTTCTACTAAATCTTTCTGTAACACTTAAAGAATTCCCTCATTCATTACCTTACAGTGTAAACAGGAGTCTAATTTGTATCAATTCTATGTTTTGGTTGTAATATTCAGTTCACTCACCCAATGTACAACCAATGAAATAAAAGAAGCATTTAAAAGGATTTCTAGTCATCCTCCTTTTTTTGTTGTTGAGACAGATTGATAATTAGCCAAAACAAATGGTTTTTACATTCATACAGATAACATTTCGTAGCTTCAAAGAAGAGCAGGCTTTGGATTTTTGGGCTTTTTAACAGTAAGAAAAACAATTTACAAGGATCATTTTGGAACTACTTCTATTATCCTTTGAAATTAGAAATAAAAATAAATCCCACCACTCAGCCCTCATCTTCAGAATTCTGCCTGAATATGAAGATATGTGAAGAGATCAGTAACCAAATGGGGAGCAAAACGTCAGTTAATTAACAGACAAGAAAATGCCCATTAATCCATAAGACAGGCTTTCAGGTAAGAGCCTGATTGAGCAATGTGTCTTAGACCTTAGGCTGCAGATAGAGGCAGAATGATGAAACCTGTTCTACGTGGACATCCTGGCTGGGTGGACTGAGGAGAGCACAAGAGCTGAGCATCACACCTGAGGGCAGGTGCTCAACAAAGTGAGGCCTCCTGAGAGGTGCGGGGCACCTTCTCAGTCTTCTTTCTCTGTCCTTTGGGGCCCATGATATTTCTCAGGGAAGGTGGGAACAGTCCTTGTCATGCAGAGGTTGGCGGAAGTCACCTCCTCTATGGGCCAAGGCAGGAACAGGGAGAGAAGAAGATTTTCTCCATGGCAGGTTTAAAGCTTCAGGCCTTCTGAGTGATTATGAGACCCCTTATAAGGGTAGACAACACAAACATTCAACAGATCAGGCATATACAAATAAAGGCACTTGTATTTTTAAACAGTGCCATCAGGAATTCCAAGGGTAAAAATACTTTCACACCTTTGTGGATGTTTGAAAAATTGGCTATATGTTTGGGTGAGCAATTTCTTTTACTGTAAAAGCAGAAGAAAAGTTGCTACTCCATCAGTCACTCCTTACAAGAAAACATTCTCTGTTAAGTTAGTTCAAGGTGTCAAGTTTCGAGAACAAGTTGTTATTTTAAGTGAAAAATCTAAGACAAACTGTACTCAAAAATTTTCACACCTTGTTTATGAAGTGTAATTTTCATCAGTAGACTGACTTTTTATGGTACTTACTACATCAAAATCAAAAGACAAATGTAAACCTTAGAGGATAAAACTAATTTATCTCTTCAGCACAGAAAATACTTAAATATCAATTATTCTATAATTATCTGCCGATAGGAAGGTGTTATTTTAATTTGGGGCAGCCCAAACTAAAAATAATGTTTCAGACTCAGAAACATACTCTCTTTATTATTAACCACAGTTCTTCTGCAATACTTTAAAGCTTTTAGGGGCAGCCAGGCAAACCAAAATCTAGTTCAACATTCTGACGTCCGTGACAAGGAAATACTGGCTCGCTGAAGAATGAGTTCTTCTTCCCCGCCAAGTATCCTAGGGTCTCCGAAATATTAGGCTACCATTGCTGTTGGACTGAGCTATGTCCATAGAAATGACTGAGTCACTATGAATCAGAACGAATCATACAAAATGAACACGGTAGTGACTTCCCTCCATGCTTTTGGTGGGAGGGGGGGGTGGCAGGGATGGGGAAGGACTGGGATTGAGAATATTCCCCAGGGACTAGCTTATGTGTCAAGCACTATGTGAAATAGTCCATATAGGTTTCTATATAGAAACTCACCCCGGTTGTTGAGGAGAATTACTAATAACTAATAAGTAAGTTCTAACGGCCGCAGAGATTCTTAATCAAGATACACAGAGGCTCTGCTGTGACAAGCAGCTTGATTCTAGATCAACAGTACCTTCCCGAGGCTGCCCTCAGGGTGACTGGATCCACAGCTGTCCAGGGGATTTCAAATGCATGACCAACAGTCATGTGACTTTCTCCCTCTGCTTCAGCGACTCTGAAGAACGATGGCCCACCCATTTGAGGTGTCCTTTTAGGTCCCCCATGTAAATGTCATATGTGCTATGTGGCCTATATTTTAATAAAACCATTTCAGAAAAGTTGGTGAAAACATATAGCTATTTTCATGAACTAGGGTATAATCAGAAAGTAACTTTGTTTTGTTCATATATACTTGACATAATCCTTAGCATTATGAAGGAGTTATTATACCTGGAATGTACATGAGATATCAAGACACATAAAAATTAAGTAACTCGTTTAAGATCACATAGAGCAGCAGAACTCTCAAGCCCTGGCTTGTCCTAACTCTACGGTCATGTTGACGTGAGCTTTATTTGTGGCAAACTTTCAGGCCCAAATTTCAGAAAAGAATTCAGAGTAGACCATTCATCCAAGTTTAAGATGAAGCCATGATAAGAATCCTTTCATAGGATATATAAACAGGTTTTCTTCCCTATAGCAAGAATACAATTTATGAAATATTTTGTAGCTCTGGGCTGCAAAGTACTATTCTAGGTTTAGGACAGAGCCTAATTCTTTATTAGGACCAGAGGCAGCTGGAGGGAATGTGACATTGCACCATCTCTCCAGTGTCATCCAGTTTTTTAAATCAAACTTCAATATGATTCTCTTGAAATAAAAATATTGAAAGTCACTGAATTTTTCCCAATAAGCATATGTCATTAAGTCATGATGAAGCAGCCCCTAAAAAGATGAACATGTCACATAAGCCAGAGAGAATGATTTCCTAGATAAAGGTCACACATGGATCACACACACCTAAAATCCAACTGTGTCCAGACAGTCATTCCTTTCTCTGATAACTTTGCTCTTGGGTCTTTTCAGGACTTGGGCTTATATAAACAAAGGGAGAAGTTTATTTATCAATCCTCCTGTGTAAACTAAAATGATCTAAATTAGGGGAATCTAACTTTTCTTTCGTTAGAGGAACTTTCTTTCAAACGAAGGGGTCACCCCACAACAGTACAAAAGCAAAACAACAGGAAAGTGCTCTCCTTGCTGAGGCTCTCTGTTCCTCTACTAAGTGCTGCAACGCACACAAAGGTGGAAACCCGCTCACTTAAATATAAAACCTGTGGCTTTACAGAGGGAGAAGAGTATACTCAAAGTAGCATGGCAGGGACTTCCCTGGCGCTCCAGTGGTTAAGACTTTGACTTCCAATGCAGGGGGTGTGGGTTTGATCCCTGGTCGGGGAGCTAAGATCCCACAGGCCTCAAGGCCAAAAAACCAAAACACAAAACAGAAGCAATATTGTAACAAATTCAATAAAGACTTTAAAAATGGTCCACATCAAAAAAATCTTAAAAAAAAAAGGTAGCGTGGCAGCTTAGGAAACCTGGCTCATAAGTTCTAAATATGTCTGAGGAACCTGATGGCCTATATATATGGAGGTAACAAACATACCACAGAATAAATATACATGCAACACTCTCACACACACGTTTATATGGAGAGCAATCTAAACACATTATCGTCCATAAACACAAAGCTGAGCATCTCTCAGTTCTGCAGAAAGGAATGATCAGCATCTGCATTTCCCAATAGTCTAGTGGTTAAGAGCAAATTTTACAGTCTTATGGCTCAAGTTTGACTCTCAACTCTGCTTTTTACAGCTTCTGAGCTTCGGTGTTTTTCATCGGTAAGCTGGGTCTAACAGGATCTCTCTCACCTAGACATTATAATGATTCAATGAAAGAATGTGCACTGACCACGGAGAACAGAGTCTGACATATGGCAAACTCTCAGTGAATATTAGTAACTCTTCTTAAAATAATATTAAAGTACGCTCCTGGGTTTCCCTATCAGTATTTATTTCCTCATTCTATCCAAACATCTCTTGGCAACTAAGAGGCACCTCTTCTATGTCCTCGATGACAATGTCAAAAGCTGACAAGCAAATTATAGGTGTTTTATAATAACAAATAATGAGCTGCATTATTTCTGGGGAAGCCTACAATTACTTCAATTCAACAAATGCTCACTGAGCCCCGACTAAGCACTGCTAAGCTGTTCAAGGAACACGAACATGGGCAAAGTCCAGTTCCTACTCTCTAGAAGCTTTCTGTGGAGCAGAAGAAGAAAAGTAAACCTGTGAAAAAATGGAGAAAGGATAAAGAGTACTATAGTTTCCCAAGGCTGCTGGAACCAAGCCCCGCACAGAGGGTAGCTTACAGCAACAGAAATGAATTCTCTCCAGTTCTGTAGACTAACGTCTGAAATCATGGAGTTGGCAGGGCCGAGATCCCTTTGCGGCTATGGAGAGAATCCTTCCCTGCCTCTTCCTAGCTTCCGGTGCAGGCCATCAATCCTTGGCGTTCCTTAGCTCACAGCTGCGTCCCTCCAGTCTCTGTCTCCATCATCACAGGGTCTCGCCCCGTGCGTCTGTCTTCACATTATCTTCTTATAAGGCCACCAGTCATCTTGGCTTAGGACCCACCCTAATGACCTCATCTTAACCTGATGACATCTGCAAAGACCCTATTTCCAAATAAGGTCATGTTCACAGGGACCAGGGGTTGGGATGTCAACATGTCCTTTTGAGGGACACAGTTCGACCTGTCACAACAATGACAACCTAAATAAAGATAGGTTTCTATAGATATCAAAATATCAATGAAAGGGTTTCTGTTGTCTTTTCAATAAGAAGATCCCACCTACATGATATATGATGACCAGAGTCATGACCCCTTAGGCCTCTTCCATTTGCTTTGTTTTGGTTTTGTCTGTAGAATGAACCAGTTGGACTATAAGATCTCTAACTTCTATTCTAGATGCAACATTCTGTGATTTAATCAGCAGCTTAGCCCACTCTTCACTGGTCTCAATATTTATTTTACTTGGTAATTTTTTTTTTTTTTTTTTTTTTTGGCTTTGTTGGGTCTTCGTTGCTGTGTGCGGGCTTTCTCTATTTGCGGCAAGCGGGGGCTACTCTTTGTTGCGGTGTGTGGGCTTCTCATTGCGGTGGCTTCTCTTGTTGTGGAGCACGGGCTCTAGTCACACAGGCTTCAGTAGTTGTGGCACGTGGGCTCAGTAGTTGTGGCTTGCGGGCTCTAGAGCGCAGGCTCAGTAGTTGTGGCGCACAGGCTTAGTTGCTCTGCAGCATGTTGGATCTTCCCAGACCAGGGCTTGAACCCGTGTTCCCTATGTTGGCAGGCGGATACTTAACCACTGCGCCACTAGGGAAGTCCATTACTTAGTAATTTTGATTTGCAAATATATTTCATTGTTTATAAGTTTTTATTGATTGGATTAATTTTACTTAATCCATACTGCAGAGAAAGCCTTTTCCTTTCTTTCTATATGCATGAGAAATTTCGGTAATCATTCATAGGAAGTCTTAGCCAAGCTTGGTTAAGAAGACCAAGTGTTATAACTACATCAAGAATAATCGTATCAAATATTTTTGTGCCCTTATACTGTGATAGCCTCTTAGTCTGGATCATCTCATTTAATCTTTACAATAACCCTCTCTGGTTGATTCTATTATTAGCACACCCATTAATAGATAAGAACACTGAGGACTGGAAAGATTAGCTAACTTAACCAAAGTCACAAAGTTTGTAGAAAAATGGGCGTTGAAACCCAGGCTGCCTGACTCTGGATCCACAGTGCTTTACTACCTCACTACGCCAGATGTGGTCCTTGAACTTCCACAGGAGCAACTGGGGATTTGTTGGAAATGCAGAATCCCAGGCCCCACCCCAGACCAACTGAAGGAGACCCTGCATTCTAACCAGACGCTCAGGTGATTCATACACACATTAGAGTGTGAGAAGTGACACGGTGCTAACCAGCGCCACCCCCTTAAAGGCTCTGTTGACTCTAGAAAACAATGAAGGAAAACCACTGCCAACCCTTGACCATTTTGATGGCCGTCTTCAATACCCAAACTCCAAAGAATTGTGATTGTTTGGATACAAATTGGAGTCTCTCTGATTTTATCCCTGTCCTTTCTTGATCCATTCTCCGTACGGCAGCCAGTACGTTCATAAAATAAAAGTCAGATCACAGCATCATCCCAATCAAAGGTGGATCCGCTCCAGGTTTTGTGGGGTCTGAAGGTTATAAAACTTGGGGAAGAGGGGTCTTAAAGAAAAAGAATCCAAAAAATGAATATAGAATTAAATATGAGAATAAATACATAGAAAAAGAATATGAAAAACATGCCATTTTATGAATTAACCATTTGACATGCCTTATGTTTTGTTTACATTTTTGACTGTATCCCCATTGTCTTATGATAACACTTTTGTGACGTCATTTCCTATATAGAGAACAGAAAGGTAATTCAATCTCACCTCTAGCATGGTTGGCAAAATATTTTTTAGCATCTGTTTTTGTATTGATAATTTACGTGCAATTCACACACTCACACACATATACATACACATACTGCTTATTATACTCTTACAGATGTGTGCCCTACAAACACCTCTACCTCCTAGTTAAACACACACACACAAAACAAGACAAACAACAGTAGTCACTAGTTTTCCGCTGCTCTTATGATAAAATCTGAAACCTTTTACCCTAGCCAACATCTCCAATCTCATCCAGTGTTTTCTGCTGTGCCAACTACCGTCCAATCCCTCAGACCTCTTTTTTGTTTCTTAAATACATGGAGTCCTTTCTGCCTACTGAATTCCTACTCCTTATGCCTTAGGTGCTTGTCTTCTCTCTCTGGCCATGGCAGAATCATTTCCTTCTGAAAACAATATCACCTCAGCCCTGATCTAAAGTGGCTGATTCCATCTCACCGCTATGTTTACTGCCATCATAACACCCATCACACTGTGTAATTATTTTGCTCATCTGTTTCAGTTGTATTATTGGTTATCTCATTGGAATTTAAGCTCTGTGATGTCTGGCCCTTGTCTTATTCACCACCATATCCCCTCTGCTTAGAACAGTGTCTAAGAACATAACTCAATATGTATTTGTTTGAATGAATGACTAATAAAACCATGGTGTCAGAAGAGACAGACATAAGTGAAAGTATAAAATTATGAAATTCAAATAGTTTCTCATAAACTTTGCCTATACCCGATCCACATTCTTGGCTAAGGAACTAAACAAACTGCAGATCCACTCATTTAACAAACATTTTTGTATTAAAAAATGCTAGAAAACATTAAAAAAAAGAGCATATATTCTTATTGGATTATAAATAATCTGAAATCATCATAATCTAGTTACCATCTAGCTAGAGATACATATGGCTGAAAACAAAATACATGTATTGAGGTATTTCATGATAAATTCCAAATTATTAAATACCAGTGACTGTCATGGGAGATTACTGAGAGCTGGAGATGTCACAGAAGGCTCCCCGAAGGAGGGGTTTCTTGAGATGGAAGCTGAGGAGCTGTAAGTATAGTATTTGGCAAAGCAAGAAGCATGAGAAGCAACAGGAATGGAAACACAGTGGCCTGTGATTAGAATGAATGCAGATTCTACACGTAAAGGGATTCTACACTTGAGGAATGAGAGGCACACAAAACGGAAGAGGGCATTGGCTTCTACGAGACAGCCACAACTCAAAGAAGGGTAAGTGGCTGCCGCAGCCTGCAGTCAGCTCCCCGTTCCGGCTGAGGCCCTCACTCCCCAGTGTCCAGGAGCGACAGCAGTCAGGTGCAGCGGCCAGCCTCCCTCTGGAATCGCACTGACTAAAGAGAACTGCCTTGTCCAAAGTCTCGCTCCCTCCCCCAGCACAGCCCTTGTCCAGGTGATTGACACAGGAGTATAAAGGCCCCCAGCTTGGCCCAACTCAGGGCAAATACTGCACCGGGCTCCCCAGCTCCCCAGGGCGTGGGCTGAGGCTTTTGTTGAGACTGCATCAAGGCCCAACCTCTCCCTTGGCCCAATCGTGCTTCCTTCCCTTCTCCATGGATTGGACTCTCCACCTCAGAGTCTGCCTCCCAGAAAATCCAAACTGAGACAGAAAGGCAACTCTACCATTTATTAATTCCACTGCCCAAGCTTTGAGTTCCTTTCAAACTGATGCAAGAAATATATTCAATCTCGCAATGTGATTCCTTTTGATAAAGAAAATTAATTGCCTGTAAAAGTGTCTCACCTGAGAGAGTACTCAGTTAATCATAGAAGAAAAAAAAGAGGAAGAAAGAAATCAAAACTGAAGTATTTTTTTATTGTGGATTCCAAAAATGGCAAATTTTCACATACTTTCAGAGGAAACATAGCTTTTATTTTTTATTTTAAAGCATGCCTTTAAAAGGCATGAAAAGTCATGTTTCACTTGGTCCAAAGTTTCACTCTTAGTCTTTTATATTACTGAGCTCTTTGTCAGCATTTCTTTGAAAAGAAACCTTTTCAAAGGTTTGATCAAGAAAAATGATCAAATTGGTTCTTACGGAAGCCAAGTATCTTCATATAAGGTTAAAACAAAGAGTATTCAGTGTGCATTTGGTAAATACGATCCTGGAGCCAGTTTTGGCTCTAAATAAAGCACAGGAGTATAAAACTCCGCTCCACCCATCAGAGCCATTTCAAAATAATTGAAGTGATTCCTCCCTATCAGTCGCGGCGTTTACAAGTTGAAGTGGGTCGCACTTGGAAACTAGTGCAGTTCACATGCACTATTGACCAAAGCACCCATTAAGACAGCAAGGAGTAATTAAGAAACACATACACATAATACTGAGATTATCTCAACTCCTCCAAAAGTCATCCTTGTGTTCTGAATAAAAGCCACATGTTTGGTGACTCTGCTCTGGTAAAAATCTTTACAGAAATCAATTAGCATATTTAGTGCATGAGTTGATGACTACCTGAGGACACAGGGACTACCACTTTCATATATTCTACCCACATGAGCCACTGTAGGAGACAGGAAATTGGGGCAGTCAGGGAGCCCTTTGCTGATCCTTGGTCTGGGCTAACTGCACCACGTCCTGTGACAAGTGAAGGCCCTATAGCATAGAGGTTAAGAGCATGGCACTGGTAGCCAAGCTGGCTGTGTTCAAATCCTGACTTTCCACTTTCTGTGTGATCACAGGCAAGTGAGTGAACCTCTAGTCCTGTTTTCCTTCTCTGTAAAAAGGAGCTGATCAGTAATAGTATCTACCACATAAGGTAGTTGTGAGAATAAAGTGAGTTAACATACACCGAACTCTTAGAACTGTGCCTGGAACATAAAAGCATTAACCACCTTTGAAAAAAAAAAAATCAGACTTTGAAAAGTTGGCCATTTAAAAGGAATTCCTCTATATGTATCATTTTTCTAGGAGGACAGCCTGTCAGCCATGCTCCTGGCAAGGTTAACTGGGATAGTCTGGTTGCCTCACAGTGGAATTAGGTAAACCAGCAGCTAGTCAGCAGACACTGGTTGAACTCAGCAGACAGCTCATCTTTTTATATCTTTTCGTAATGAACCTTCTAGACTGGGGGGGGAGGGTGTACAATAGAATAAATACAATGAATGAGCCTCTGGAGGAAAATAACAAGACAACTGGATAAAATAGTAAAGAAAATCCTTTTAAATGCACTGTGGAGCTACCAAGAAAGTAAGAAATGCTCAGAGATTTTTTTTTTTAAATGGGAAAATTTTAACGTGAGCTAGCACCAAATCTACCCTTTGCCTGGTGGCATGTGCCCAACTACAGAAAACTGGAGTCTCCACATGGCACAGGAGACCAAACACTAGATTGGACCTTTCCCAGGCAGAGTGGGCCTGCAGCTGGAGCCCCAGCGCCTACACCGTCAGCACGGCTGGATTCGTGTTTACTCGCCCACCTCAGGTGGCCAGTAAAAGACCCAGTAATCCAGATAAAGAATATTGTTAGTGTGATATTTTAAAAATCAAAACTAATGGGGAAAAGTTCATAATGAACAAAATATCAAAATTGTGAACAAGACTGTCTGTCGCTGTTTGTTTGACATGTCGCCCCACGTCACTCTGCAGTGGGAACTGGCCTTTCCAATCAGCCCACATGTCCTTGCCGGGTGGGTTTAGAAGGGAGATAGTGGCCTGACGTCAGACTGGGCCACGTGGGGCTTTCTATAGAGTCTTGTTTTTAAACTGTTGACCTTTCATTAGCTTTTGTCACTTGGTCCACAATAGGAGAGGATATTTTGAAAAGTATATATATTTTGTATATGAGAACAAATCCTGAAAAGTGCACACATTTTTTCTTTTGCTTCAGACTCTAATATGGTTCTACAGGGCCCTGCTGTCAGCCATGTGAGAATGATTGAAAATAAAACCAGTGGACCAGTGTGGCTAACAGAGGCGGTAACAATAAGCCCTGTTCTAAGGGCAATATACATATATATGCAATATACATATATATGAAATATACATATATATGAAACAACATTGTCATGAAAACATTTTCCCTAATTAGACATTTACTATTCCATTTACCATTCTCTTCTATGTACTTTTTTAAAGTCCTGGTCAATAACCACAGAATTATATTCACAACTCACAGTTTCAAAGACACTGTTTTAGGTTAACAACTAAAGGTAACCATGGCGAGTACAACTACCAAATGGAAAAAAAAAATTAACAAGCAAACAGAAAAACTCAACCCATCCAGAAGAAGGTGGAAAAAGGGAAATACAAAGAAAGAAATGGAAAAAAACCCAAAATATTGAATACATAAAAATCACAAAATGGGAGAGTAGAAATAAATGCAAATATCATTAATGACAATAAATATAAATAGACTGAACTCTCTGTTATATTATTGCCAGCCTGGATTTTTTTTAAAAGCCTAGGTATGTGATGTTTACTATAAGCATTTCTAAAACATAAATACACAGAAAGTTGGAAAGTCAGAGCATGAAAGAGGAGAAACTAGGAAAAACTAACCAAAAGAAAGCTGGTATAACCACATTAATACCAGACAAAATAAATTTTAAAGCCAAGAGCAATACTAGATATTTTAAAAGGCCTTGTCAAATGATCAGTTCATCAGAAAATCAATTCTGTACTGGTATGCACATAATAACATAAATGCAAAACACATAAGCAAAAATTGAATATAAGCAAAATTGATAGAACTATGAGAAATCCTCATCAAAGAAAAGGTATACATCTGCTTAGTAATTGACTGACATAAGGAAATACTTGAAATACTTAAAGATCATATCAACATGCTTGACCTAATAAAAAGAGAACTCAAAAAATTAAGTAATATTCATTATTTTCTTGCACATAAGAAACATTTTTAAAAATTCACTCTGTGCCAGGCCATTAATGCAAGCCTCAATAATAAATTACAAATATACATATCCAATCACACTTTTCTGATAAAAAATGCAATTGTTAGAAATTAATGATAAAATAACTAGAAACTCCACTTGTTTAGTAATTTTGAAACAGTCCTCTGAATGACAGAATAATGGAAATTAGAAAATATTGAACTGAACAATAATGAAATATATATAAACTTCAAAGATGTAAATAATATGATAAAGGAAAATGTATAGCCTTAAATGTTTATATTAGTAAAGAAAGCCTCAAAATAAGTCAACATCCACATTAAGTAGTAAAAAAAAAAAAAAAAAAAAAAAAGCTTTTGACAAAATTCAACACCCATTTATAATAAAAACTCTCCAGAAAGTGGGCATAGAGGGAACCTACCTCAAGATAATAAAGGCCATATATGACAAACCCACAGCAAACATCATTCTCAATGGTGAAAAACTGAAACCATTTCCTCTAAGATCAGGAACGAGACAAGGATGTCCACTCTCATCACTATTATTCAACATAGTTTTGGAAGTCCTAGCCACGGCAATCAGAGAAGAAAAAGAAAGAAAAGGAATACAAATTGGAAAAGAAGAAGTAAAACTGTCACTGTTTGCAGATGACACGATACTATACATAGAGAATCCTAAAGATGCCACCAGAAAACTACTAGAGCTAATCAATGAATTTGGTAAAGTAGCAGGATACAAAATTAATGCACAGAGATCTCTTGCATTCCTATACACTAATGATGAAAAATATGAAAGAAAAATTAAGGAAACACTCCCATTTACCATTGCAACAAAAGAATAAAATACCTAGGAATAAACCTACCTAGGGAGACCAAAGACCTGTATGCAGAAAACTATAAGACACTGATGAAAGAAATTAAAGATACCAACAGATGGAGAGATATACCATGTTCTTGGAGTGGAAGAATCAATATTGTGAAAATGACTACACTACCCAAAGCAATCTACAGATTCAATGCAATCCCTAACAAATTACCAATGGCATTTTTTACAGAACTAGAACAAAAAAATCTTAAAATTTGTATGGAGACACAAAAGACCCCGAATAGCTAAAGCAGTCTTGAGGGAAAACAACAGAGCTGGAGGAATCATACTCCCTGACTTCAGACTATACTACAAAGCTACAGTAATCAAGACAATATGGTACTGGCACAAAAACAGAAATATAGATCAATGGAACAGGATAGAAAGCCCAGAGATAAACCCACACACCTATGGTCAACTAATCTATGACAAATAAGGCAAGGATATACAATGGAGAAAAGACAGTCTCTTCAATAAGTGGTGCTGGGAAAACTGGACAGCTACATGGAAAAGAATGAAACTAGAACACTCCCTAACACCACACACAAAAATAAACTCAAAATGGATTAGAGACCTAAATGTAAGACCAGGCACTATAAAACTCTTAGAGGAAAACATAGGAAGAACACTCTTTGACATAAATCACAGCAAGATATTTTTTGATCCATCTCCTAGTGTAATGGAAATAAAAACAAATGGTACCTAATGAAACTTAAAAGCTTTTGCACAGCAAAGGAAACCATAAGCAAGACGAAAAGACAACCCTCAGTATGGGAGAAAATATTTGCAAACAAATCAATAGACAAAGGATTAATCTCCAAAATATATAAACAGCTCATGCAGCTCAATATTAAAAAAACAAACAACCCAATCCAAAAATGGGCAAAGACCTAAATAGACATTTCTCCAAAGAAGACATACAGATGGCCAAGAAGCACATGAAAAGCTGCTCAACATCACTAATTATTAGAGAAATGCAAATCAAAACTACAATGAGGTATCACCTCACACCAGTTAGAATGGGTATCATCAGAAAATCTACAAACAACAAATGCTGGAGAGGGTGTGGAGAAAAGGGAACCCTCTTGCACTGTTGGTGGGAATGTCAATTGATACAGCCACTATGGAGAAGAGTATGGAGGTTCCTTAAAAAACTAAGAATAGAATTACCATATGACCCAGCAATCCCACTACTGGGCATATACCCAGAGAAAACCATAATTCAAAAGAGTAATGTACCACAATGTTCACTGCAGCACTATTTACAATAGCCAAGTCATGGAAGCAACCTAAATGTCCATCGACAGACAAATGGATAAAGAAGATGTGGTACATATATACAATGGAATATTACTCAGCCATAAAAAGGAACGAAATTGGGTTATTTGTAGAGACGTGGATGGATCTAGAAACTGTCATACAGAGTGAAGTAAGTCAGAAAGAGAAAAACAAATAGCATATATTAATGCATATATGTGGAACCTAGAAAATGGTACAGATGAACCAGTTTTCAGAGCAGAAATTGAGACACAGAAGTAGAGAAAAAATGTATGGACACCAAGGGGGAAAGCAGCGGGGTGGTAGGGGTGGGTGGGATGAACTGGGCGATTGGGATTGACATGTATACACTGATCTGTATAAAATTGATGACTAATAAGAACCTGCTGTATAAAACAATAAATTAAATTTTTAAAAAAGCAGCATAAGTCCCAAAAAAGTATGAAGAAGAGAATAATAAATGTAACAGAAATTTTCCCTAAAATAGAAACCAATAGATAATGTAGAGAATCTTCTTCTTAAAATGGATGTTGATTTATTAATTTTGAGTCTTAGCTAAAATTATGGTGAATGTCACTCATGAAAAGAGATATAACAGCACATTATCAGTTTAATGAAGAAAAACATATGATATTCCCAAAGATGCAAATATATCATTAAATGAAGTAACATCCATTTATGACAAAAAAATCCATTGATATGTTAGTAATAAGAAGGAATTTCCATATCCTGATAAAGGATGTATACAAAATTTTACCAGGCATACAATTAATGGCAAAATGTTAAAAGAACTCCCTTGAATATAAGGAGCAAGGCAACTTGCAAACCATTGTTGCTTTGATTCATCATTGTACAGGAGGTCTTAGCTAGTACTGTAATACAAGAAAGAGAATAAAATCTGTAAAAAATAGGAAAGAAAACAAGCAAAGTTCGTTATTTACAAATGATGTAATATTTATGTGGAAAATACTAAGGAATCAACAGGTAAATATTTAGATTAATAAATGTGCTTATTGACTTGCTGGCATTAGAATTAATATGCATTAATTAAGATAATCGTATTTGATGTAATGGATACATCTCTGTGGCTTAACAAAATAAAAATTGTTTCTCATCATGTAAAGCTAATTTAATTGGAGCAGATGAGAGATGAGCCTCCATGCTACCCAGTCACATGGGGACCCAATGGATAGAGATGCCACCCTCTTCAATATGTGGCTTCCAAAGTCTTTCTGGCACCAACATCCAGCAGCTTAGAGGGAAGGGATGGGGGGCCAGAGAGGAAGTTTCTATGGGCCAGACCTCAATGTGGGGTATATCATAGCTGCCCCCTGTTCCATTTGTCAGAAGTCAGTCACATGGCCGCACCTAATTGGAAGGAAGGCCAAGAAGAAAGATGTGTGTCGAGAAAGAAAGGGAAACACCTCTAATGATAAGCAAAGTTGTCTCTGCCACACAATAAACAAAAATTGTATAACTGTACCCAACAGCAGTTTGAAAATAAGTTTTTAAGCAAGATACCAGTGTCAATAGCAACGAAAGCATAAAGTACCTAGGAATTAATCTAACAAAAGATGTACAAAGACTTTTTGAGAAAATTTTTCAACTTTTTTGAAAGACTTTAATAAACAGGGATATCCCATGTACACAAATGGGAAACAATATCATTAAGATGTCACTTCTCTCCATATTAGTCTATAGCTTTAATGCAATCCAATCAAAATACTAACATCGTTTACAGTAACTGACAAACTGATTCTAAAATGTATATGGAAAAGCAAAGGACTAAAAGTACCAAAACACTCCCAAAGGAGAATAAGGTAAAGGACTTTCCCAATCCACATCAGAACTAGTTATAAAACTGTATCAACTAAGACAAGGTGGAAATGATAAAGTATCATACAAGGTAGACCCATGAAACAAAACAGAAAGGCCAGAAAGAGTCCACACTTATAAGAAAGCTTGACTCAAGACAGAGAGACAGAGGGACTTGGAAAATCAATGTGAGTAGGGAAACTGTCCAATAAATGGTACTTGGAGATTTGGTTATCCAATGGATAAAAAAAATTTTTTAATTGGATCCCTACCTCCCACCATCATGAAAGTTACCAATGCCAATTAAAGACTTAAATGTAAAGGGCAAATCTATAAGTTTTTAAGAAGAAAATGCATAAGAATACCTTTACCATCTTGGGGGTAGGGCAAGATACATTAAATGTTTTTTAAAAGCTCAAAAATGATAAAGGAAAAAGATTGATCAATTTAACTCCTTTAAAATTAAGAATTTCTATTTATCAAGGGGATCAGTAAGAAGACACAAACTAAGACATTGATACACATATGAGATAAAAGATTAGTATCTGGAATAGGTGAAGGACTCCTATAAATCAATATGAGAAAAAAAAAGACAGTATGAAAATGAGCAAAAGACATGAACAGACATTTCACAGAAGAGGAAATACAAATGGCCCAAAGATGTGAAAAATTCTCCACTGTATCAATAATTTGGGGAAATGCAATTTAAAAACACCTAGCAGGTCAGCAAAAACTTTAAATGTAGAACAAGACGTACTCTCATGCAGTGTTGAGAACTTAAATTGGTATCATCATTTTAGAACACTATTTGGTATTACCTAGCAGAATATGTGCATCAGCACAGCGCTTGAGGGTAAAGATCTAAGCCCCAACTTACCAGTGATAACAGCTACCAGGGGCGATAACAGAAACTATGAGAGAATCTTCCTAGTGTGAGATAGTAACTCACATTAATGGCCAAGTTTAATGTCTTCAAATACGGTAAGACATGTAGCATGGCAGTTAAGTGAGTAGCTTTGAAATCAGATTGCCTCAGTTTAAAGCTTGACTCTGGCCACTCAATCACTGTAGCCTTTGTTAAGACCCTTAACCTCTCTGT
Organism: Orcinus orca; assembly: GCF_937001465.1. Classification (NCBI taxonomy): domain Eukaryota; kingdom Metazoa; phylum Chordata; class Mammalia; order Artiodactyla; family Delphinidae; genus Orcinus; species Orcinus orca. Next base: position 12,668,366 of record NC_064576.1, on the reverse strand, counting down.
GCCTCAGTTTTACCATCTCTAAATGGGGACAGCAAGATTGAACAGTTAGTGAATGCTATTATGATTACTAATTCTTTTAAATTTTCCACTGGAGACAAGAATGAATGTGTAAGGGGGTGGGGCTGGGGGCCCAGACTGGGACAGCACCTGCTGAGAACAGCGGTTGCTCATCTTCCAGGTTTACTGCCTCCTCAAGACCATGCTGCAGGGGCTGTCTCAGGTGAAGACCAAGTTTGGTATGTTTCTTAGCTACAATATGGCATGTTTCTAACAATTTCACACAAGCCACAAAAACACCCCACAAATTCCACGTCTAGCTTCCAAGCATAAATGAAGAAAATGAAGTTCCTGCTATTTTAAAAGCTAATTACTAGTAATATTCACATGTCATATTCACATTTCCTGTGAAATAAAATTCTGCCTTTGAAGTAAAGGTCTCTGGCAGAGCTATTCAGTAACACCTTTGTTCCAAGCAGGGGTTTTCCTTTAGTACTGAACATGCTGTACCCTACTCAGAAAATGTCTGATTTAGTTCTAAAGAGGAGACAACTAAAGCACATAATTTTTAACACACATTTAAAAATACCTGCCCATCTTATTAAAGAGATATGGATGTTGTTGGTGAGTTCTTTCATTTTTGAAAGTTTTACGATGAATAAATGAAACAAAATATGTAAAGATACCTAGTTTAGTGTCTGGAATTGAAACCATAAACAAAGAAATTTGACCACAAACCATCTACACTTAGAGCACAGGTTATAAGAGAACTTCATATCAAATTTCAGCTTCTTTGAAAGAATGATCTTTATACATATTTTTAATGATTTAGTATTTTCAATTTTGATCATTTTTCTATATGTATACTATTGGTTCTTCTCAAAAAGTTACATTAATTAGAGAATAATAATACAATGAAAAAAATCATTTTGAGCTTTTTGCTTTCTAATGATTTAATTCAACATAATTCCAAGTTTTGCATGATTAGACCATGGTGTGGTCCAAATAATAAAAATTACCTCACAAATTTGAATATATTGAATTTGAGCTCAGAATTCTGCAGTTTCACATGTCAGTTTATCTACAAAATAGCATAAACTTTTGAATTCTTCCAAATCACTTGGTGTCAAGAAATAGAATACAATCTCTTTTCTTCTTTCCTTCCCAGTAAAAAAAAAAAAAAAGTAGAAAGAATGGTCTTCACTTGCCATCTCCAATTCCTCACCTCTGATTTACGCTTCATTTTAGAAAAGCATTATGCAAAATTTAAGGCATAAAAAGCCAAACAGAACAAAACAACAAATGACCAGATACCTACCTCACAACCTGATAAATAACGTATTTACAACACAGGTGAAACCCCTGTGAACCCTTCTAGATCACATAACTCTCCCTCCTGAATTTGAACTATACCATTCCCATGCATCTCCATAATTTTATCATGTGTGTCTCCTTAACCACATGCAATATGGTTTTGAGTTTTTTAGCTTCGTGTAAACGGTGCCATAGAGCATGTATTCTTCTGCAACTTGCTTTATTCATTCAGCATTATATGTGAGAATTATCTGTGCACATACACAGTTTATGTTCACTCATTTTCACTCCTATATGATGTTCCACTGTATAAATACACCACAATTTTTGTCCTGATTTAGTGAATACTGTCAATATTCATTTATTAATGCAAATGGACATTGTCTACATTTCTATATGCCAAATCTTCTACAACTTTTAATATTGTCAATTTACATTTTTGACAGTCTGCTAATCCCACTGGGATTTAATCTGCATTTTTCCAATTACTAGTACAGTTAAGCCTCTTTCTTATAAGTTTCTAGCCACTTGAATTTTCTGAAAATTGTTCTACATACCAATCTTACTGGGGTGGGGGCAGATTTGTTTTTAATTTTTAACATAGTCAAATTTATTAACGCCTTTTCTCTGTGGTTTAATCATTTTTCCTTACCCTGAGGCCATAAAGATATTTTCCTATATTTTTTCTATAATAATTTTGCCTTCCAAATTACTCCACTGAGAACTGATTTTTGTATACAGAGTGAAGCAGGGACCCAATTTTATTTTGTTTTTCCCTTGAGGAGAATGGAATGCCTCAGCCCCATTTATTGAGTCAAGTATCTTTTACCCATGGGTCTGCAATGCCAACTCAGACATAGGTCAATTTTCTGCATGTGAGTTTCCTACTCCTTCCTTCTGGGTTCAGCTCTTTTCAGTTAAAGTGTATCATCCCTTAGAAGTTCCTGCTAGAAGAGTTGGTAGGTGGTAATGTTCCTTAGCAATGAATAAAAATATGTGCCTTTTCTTGAATGACATTTAAGTGGTTATACAATGTAATTGCCCCAAGCATTTTGAAAATATCTCATTGTCTTCTGTTATCTACGATCACAGTGATCCTACAACTGTCGATTTGATTTGTTCCTTTACTCTTGTAGCTTTATATTTTTTCCTCTTTACCTTTGATGTCCTGTAATTTTAATATAATGTTTCTAGATGCAGATTTGTTGCATTGATCTTAACTGAGCTTGTGTGCCTTTTCAAACTCAGGCTTCTTTTTTGTTTAAAACACCTTTAATAATTCTTCTTAATAGTGCTTCTCCATAATGCTCTTAAACTCCTCCTTCCAGAACTTCTATTAGCTCTTAATTGAAGCTTCTCATTTCATTTTCTTGAAGCTTCTCATTTCGTTTTCTATGTCTCTTCATTTCTTTTTCTGTATTTCCCATCTCTTTATTTCTCAGTTCTGCATTCTGTGTGGTTTCATCAGGCATATTTGACAATTCACTAATTTTCTCTTCATCTGCATCTAGTCTATTCTTTAATCTATCTGTTGATTTTTATTTTAATGACAATATCTTTCATTGCTTAAAATGTCTGCATGTTTCTTTTTTCAAATCTGGATGCTCTTTCTCCCCAGAAATGTCCAGTTCTTGAGGTAGGAACCCTGTTCCTTCTTTTAGCCTTTTGAACATTTTAAATTTTCCTAAACGGGAGCTGTCCTGGTCTTTCCTTCTATGGTCTTAAAGCTTCTGCCCTTGGCTTTCTTATTTTCATAACCATTGGGAAATCCATTCAGTTCCTTGGTATAAACTGCAATAGACTACTGACCATCAAATCTAGGCCAGATATATCTTCTAAGCTCTAATCCCATGTGTTTTCGTCCCACTGCTTGTATACGCACTGAAAAACTTCACAGGCATGTCAACCTCAGCATATCCACAATGAGCTCATGACTGGTCTCATAAAAGTCTTTATTTTCTCTCACATTCCCCATTCTTTTGAGTGGCACTTTCACCTATCTGCTCAGTCACTGAAGCCAGAAACCTGGGTAATATTGCAAATTTGCCCTTTTTCTCAGCTCTTACATCCAATCAACAATAACCTCTACATATTCTACCCCTTTGACAAATCTCATGTCCATCCTCTCTTCTCCATTTCTACTACAATGACCTGAGTTCGCTCCCTGATCCCTCCCCCCTGGATACTACAATAGTGGCCCACATGATCTTCCAACTCCACTTTGGTCTTGTCAGATTTTTGAAAATAATCACAGACAAGAAATATATCAAGATTTTCTTATTATTTCTCTTATTGTTGAACCATGAAATCACCAAAAGGAACTTCAAAATATCATGCGCTCATTTCCAGTCTGACATGACTTCTGGATAGCAGCCTAAGACTTTAGCCTTTCTCAACTTTAATATATATAGGACACTGGGGGGGAAACAATGAAATGAAAACAAAAACTGTCATACATCCTATTGTCAGACTATGGGAGGAAATGCCAATAACAAAATCTACAAAGCTGAAATGAACTTCAAAATCAATGGACGACGCTGAGTCATGCTTTGAGTCTTGAAAAAGAAGCCATGCAGGCCAGCAAGACAGTGGAAAGAGGCATTGTTCCTCCTCCATCGCCCTCCTTGAGGCTGGAGGATCCAGAGTCATTACCAACCAGGACACAGGGCAGCCAGCCTCTTTTGCAGATAATACATTTGGATGCAACCTGAGTATCATTTACCCATGCCCCCTTCTCCCCAACAAAGCCCATGTACCCATCTCAGATAAATTAGAGCCAAAATCCCCTAGAGACTAACACAAGACAAAAGAAATTGGGCTGACCTGCCTCCTTATTTCTCACTACCTCATCAGAACAGAATTCCAGCTATCTTAAACCATTCTAAACTAAAACTCTGATAAAGGTAACCTTTCCAGAACAGACACTATCTATAAAGTTGCAACTGTCTTGCATAACATTCAAAGCCTACTCTATAGATTCACTCTGCATTTACAATCTTACTACTCATTATATCACCAAACATTGGGAACTCTAGCCCCACAGTATTATCATATATTTCTAAAGCATTCCTTGTGCTCTCCTACCTTCTTGTCTAGGTTCCCCTTGTGTCCTTCTGCCTAAAAGACCCTCTTTTTTCTCTTTAAGATCAATGAAATCTTCCCCATCATTAAAGATCCATCTTCAAGGTCCAAATTCTTCACAAAGTCTTCCAAAAATCCCTAAATTGAAATTAATCTGTCCTCCCTTATATTCCCATAGAACTTTCTTTGTACTCTTATTCTAATACTTATCACTATCTGTCTTATATTGCTAGCTACAACTCTGCTTCTCCCATTGGACTGTGAATCTTTTTTTTTAGTCAGCTAACACAAATCATAGTGCATTCTGTATCATAGCTTTGCAACAAACATGTATTAAATTAACTGAAGATGAGATGAAAAGGAAACACAAAGAGCTTCTCACTCAGATCTCAATTTTTACTCTCAACTTTATATTGATCTTTAAAACAATAGCTGAAAAAAAATAATAAAAACATAAATAAAACAATAGCTGAGTTTTGTCACTAAGCCAAGCAGCAAGCTGAAAACGAACTAAATCTTGAATTTCCTTCGCAGTTTTGAAGAGGAAACCCAAAGGTAATACCTTCCCTGACAAAGGAAAGAGGAACTAAAGGCCACAAGGGGGGGTTGGGGTCATGGAACAAAAGGAAGTCCTATTTTCTAATCTCCCTAAGATGGTAGACTTGCTGATTTCTCTTGTTGTACTAGAGCAATACAATATGTCACGGAAGGTCAGCAGATGTTACAGTGGTGGAAAAAAGCAGGAATGATGTGACTATAATTAGCCAAGATGCCCAGTAGGTCCATCTCAATTTTCTCTTCTTTACTTCTTCCAACCAAATGATAAAAAAAATCATTGTTAATTTTAAAGCCAGTTATTTATTTGTCACATGATAATGAATCAACCATCCAAACATCTTTCATAGTTATTTCCAAATTAGCCAGACACTTGTATTGTGAAGTTCACAGTCATCCCTGAGCCAGCGTTCTATGGAGAACTTGTCCCTTCATACTGGTCACAAGAACTTCAAAACCCATAGTGGTTTTGAAAGGCACAGAAGTTGTGTTTTGAGTTCCTTTTCTTACTTAATCCAAAAGCAAAATTGCTCTTGCTTTTCGGTCATTTATTCAAAACATTAATCAAGTTCTTGCTATGCTCTAAGCACTGTGCTAAAACCTAGAGGCAAAATGATGAGAAATAGCAAGCATGGCCCCTGACCTCATAGAGCTTACTTTGCCTTAGAGGAGACAGATATCAATAAAATAATTTCATGATAAATATAAATTTTACTGCTGTGAAAGAAGGTCTTGTGAAAAGTGTATGAGACAAAGGAATCTGAGATAGTCTGGAGAATTACAGAGTTTCCCTAGAAAAGGATTGTACACTGAAATTTGAAGGTTGAATATGAGTTAACTAGGAAGAGCACAGGGAGGACGAGGAAAGAGAATGTTCTAGGCAGAGTGAAGCAGAGCACACAAAGGCCTTGTTGCCTGACAAAGGACATTTATGAACACTGAGATAAAAACAGCCTTAAGGGCTTCCCTGGTGGCACAGTGGTTGAGAGTCCGCCTGCCGATGCAGGGGACACGGGTTCGCGCCCCGGTCCGGGAGGATCCCACATGCCCCGGAGTGGCTGGGCCCAAAAAAAAAAAAACAAAACAGCCTTAAAGCTAACGTGGTCCTCCATCCTCTCTCTGTCTGCAATACTACCTAGTGGTCAAGTTCATGGGATTCTACATAATGTTCTGTTTAATAAAAGTTAATTATTTAGCAGTTTGGAAAGCTTAAAATTGCAGACTGTTTTCAAAAGTTGAGTAAAAAGCATGTCCTCATATGAGGCAGTGGCAGGGGTGAGGGGCTGCGGGGAGATGTGAACACCTGAGTGTGTCCTGAAGTTTTTAAATTGTTTTTTTGTGTGTGTGACCCATTCTCCTTCCTCTTCCTCCCTGAGCTCGGATGCATAGTCACGGGGTCTAAACCTTCCCATCCTTTATTCTGCATTTTTCCCTTCAAATGAAAGGCAGTCATACAAAAACCAACTCAGAAAGGATTTCACTATCTGTTTTTCACGGCAGTCTGTCACTGGATGTAGTAACTAAGCTAGTATAACATTCCAATACACTTTGTTCAAGGATCCTGGGATAGAAACCAACATTATTTTTTTTTAATTATCAGATAAGAGGAAGCGGATCGGTTTTGTACCTCTGAGAGTTCGTTTCTTAAAATTGCCAAAGTTTGTTTCACTGATTCAGAATGACGAATGAAGCCGTATTTTAATTCAGTGCTTTACCTACTAGCCAGTGTGTTCTGGTCTCTGCCTTAGCAGGGGCAGTAGATTAATCTCCTCCCACGATCCTGCCATGCAGAATCAGCACAGCATTTATCAATTCACCTTTCACTTCAACTGGTTTTCTTTTTACCTTCACCACATCTAACATCTTGGACTAACCATATCTATGTTTTCAGCACAGTGTAAAATGGGGTCAAATTTCTACTTCCTGAACCGGGTTGAATAAATAAAACTAATAGCTCAGACTGATTACCCATTTAGACAGCAAACTACAAAACCTGAGATGGATTGTGTAATTTGCAGCACTATGACATGTATTAAATTTCCAGACATAAGATAAATAATTCATGTAAATAACCAAGAGAAGATACCCAAGAATGAAGTTGTATGGTTCTCCTTTTATAGCAGGCAAAATAAATGACAAATTTCATTAACTCTTGACTTAGGTTGTCCTATAAATGCATTTTAACTAACCACTGCCTAATTGAAACTGGTGTATAGATTAAGGAAATTCTGTTATCTGTCCTTATCTAGAGACTTCCTTAATTAAATATCTAGACCCCCCTCAAAAAGTGATCTCTTAGCTTACAGGTTTCTTACACTACTCAAATTCTACCTACCGCCTTGTGATTTAGGGAATTAAAGTCCCTCAGATAACTACGGGAAGGAAAAAACAAGCATAAAGGATGTGAGCGCTAGATTCTTCTTCTTCAGCGCCAGGAGAGTAGAACCCAGTGGATAAAACGTGGAGTAAGTGTTGAATTCTGTTTATACTTCCCCATGCTTAAATTAGTAAGCTTAACATAATCACTTAACCCCTAAGGTTTCATAATTTGCAAGGTAAGGATAAAGTGGTTTCATGGTTTAATTAGATTTTAGGAAGCCAAGATAATCCTCATATCCTCCCAGGGAGATATAAAAATAAGGAATGATGTAATTGCTTTTCAGAGCCTTTAATGAAGAACTGTGCCCACTGGCCCCGCCACTGGGATATTCCAGCCTGGGATGAGAGAGTGGCTAGACTGCTGTCAAAAATAGGATCTGTGACTAGGCAATGTGGACCTCCAGCTCCCAGGGATGAGAAGATGAGGAGTTCCAGGTACTCAATAGCTCAGAGAGTACTTAGTGCTGGTGCTTAAGTGTTCATACAGAACACTGCTTTGGTCCGTGAAGTCTTCCTTGAGTGTCTACAAGGCAGCAGAGCAGGTTTTTCCGGAATATTCTAAAGATGAAGACAGTTCTTGCTTTCTAAGAGTTTACAAGGTTTTTTTTTTTATAATGGGAGCTATAAGCAACTAACTTGACTTTTACTCTTTAAAAGAATCTTTATTATTATTAACATTCCCATTTTACAGATGAGAAAACGAAAGCACAGAGTTCAGTGATCTGTCCAGTGCAACAAAGACATTGAGGGAGACAAATGAGGTTCAACTTGAGCTCACTCTGTACCCTACTGTTCACAGAGAAGCAGAGGTGGGATCTGGAGTCCCCTTTTGTGTTGAACTTTGTTCTCACAGGATCCAAAGTTGGCAAAACTTCATCAAGGATGATAGTCTGAATTTTAGAAATTCCTGAGGCTTTGTTTAAAAGTACTGGCCTACTGATACTTCTGGGTATAAATTCTCCCCAGTAACCGTTTTTACTTTGGATATAATTACATGGGTTGCTAGGTCTCTACAGGCATTGAATTGAGCTGCAGTAATCAAGGAGTCCCTCACTGCATATGGTAACAAACCAGTCTTTGAAAATTTTCTGGGAAAATTAGAAGTGAGTGAAGAGGTAACATTTTGAATACATTCAGATTAAAGCAGAGGCTTTGTACCGTCTCAGTGAGGGAGGAGTTTAGGGGAGTTGATGTTGTCTTTGACAAACTTCCAGCAGGTTTTGTAGCCATAACAATCCCAGGCGCTATTCTTTTATTATTATTATTATTTTAACATCTTTATTGGAGTATAATTGCTTTACAATGGTGTGTTAGTTTCTGCTTTATAGCAAGGTGAATCAGCTATACGTATACATACATCCCCATATCCCCTCCCTCTTGCGTCTCCCTCCCACCCTCCCTATGCCACCCCTCTAGGTGGTCACAAAGCACGGAGCTGATCTCCCTGTGCTACGTGGCTGCTTCCCACTAGCTATCTATTTTGCATTTGGTAGTGTATATACATCCATGCCACTCTCTCACTTCGTCCCAGCTTACCCTTCCCCCTCCCCGTGTCCCCAAGTCCATTCTCTAGTACGTCTGCGTCTTTATTCCCATCCTGCCCCTAGGTTCTTCATGACCTTTGTTTTAGATTCCATCTATATGTGTAAGCGTACGGTATCTTTAGGTGCAGGCGCAGAGTCACCCCTTTGTCAGCTCCAACCCCACCCTACCCCCACGTTAAATTTGGCACTAGCATCTTCAATGATAAGTTGGCTTTTCTTTGGGATTTTTTTTTTTTTTTTTGGCAGCAACTGTTGGTGTTCCCAAGCTGCTGAGTTCTCCCGCACCCAGTCTGGGATACATGAGGCAAAAAGAAAACCCACAGAACTCACAACAGTATCATTCCTTGGATCTCAAGACCCCTAGGAGGTTGCCTTTTTCTCTCTACCATTCAGAGGCTTATGGTTTATATATCTTGTCCTTATAGCTTATATAACTACATATAGCTGTACTTAGAGAAATAGAGAAAAATATGCCTTCTACATCTTTCCCGAAGTGACGGTCCCCTTAACTTACCTCTGTCTGTATATGTGTTAAAATGTATATAACATTTGCTGTGTTAACCTTTTTTTTTTTTTTTTTTTTTTGCGGTACGCGGGCCTCTCACTGTTGTGCCTCTCCCGTTGTGGAGCACAGGCTCCGGACGCGCAGGCTCAGCGGCCATGGCTCACGGGCCTAGCCGCTCCGCGGCATGTGGGATTTTTCCGGACCGGGGCACGAACCCGTGTCCTCTGCATCGGCAGGCGGACTCTCAACCACTGTGCCACCAGGGAAGCCCCTGTGTTAACCATTTTTATGTGTACAGATCAGGGACACTAATTACTTGCAAGATATTGTGCGATTATCACCACCAGCCATCTCCAAAAGTTTTTCATACTCCAAACAGAACCTCTGTACCCGCTGAACAACAACTCCTTATTCTCTTCTTCCCCTAAACCCTGGTAACCTCTAGTCTACTTTCCATGTCTATGTATTTGCCTACTCTAGGTATTTCATGTTAGTGAAACTGTACAATATTTGTCCTTTTGTGTCTGGCTTATTTCACGTAACATAATGTTTTAAGGTTCATCCCTTTTTTAGCATGTGTCACAATTTATTCTTTTTCGTGGCTGAGTTATATTCCGTTGCATGGATTTACCGTATTCTGTTTAACCATTCATCTGTCAATGAACACTTGGGTTGTCTTCTAACTTGCCTTTTTGATAAGGTAGTGCTGAGAACTAGTGGGTAGGGGACAGTGGAAGTGTATGAAAATCTCACCTTGGTCTACCCTAGTCCCTTCTCTCAGTGCTGTTAGAGGCAGCAGGACAGAGAAAGGCCTGACTATGAAGCCGGAAGTCTCAGCATCCGGAAACAATCTTCAGCCAGCTTTCCTCTGGGGAGCCTGTGAACTTACGTGGTTGGGGCAAAGCGGTGCTCACCTCCTTTAATAACCTTCCAACATGTGTTTATTCACAATGCAATCTGACGCTTTTTGAACACCAAAAAGAAAAGAATACTGCTACTCTGTGTGCATCTTGCTGCTCCAGGACCCCATCAGTCCCTGCCAGAGCACAGCCCTACTCAGACTGCCCAGCACTGTCACCAAGCCTCAGAGAACCAGCCAACCGGAACCTGCAGGAAAACGGGAATGGGAAAACCCTGTACGAATGTGAGTGTTTGTGTTTAAGGACACAAAATGCTTTTACACCAATTTATGTTTTGTTGGAAGACACAATTAAGGTACCAAGCACTATAATTAAGGTAATCAGATAAAAAGCTTGCTTAAAGTCTGTAGAACCTAAGAAGTTAAGAACAGTGTGACTTACTGATAGGAAACCTGACATGGCAAGGGGCAACATACATCTCCACCTTGACTGTGCTCCAGGGTCCAGGAAGGTTGCGCTGATGTCGGTATGACTTCTTGGGGTGACCACAGTCCTACTCAAAAGTCAACACTCTACAAGTTTCGCCTTGAACTTTCCTCAAATACTACCTGACCTATTGTGCTTATTCCTGGTAAAACAAATAATCCCAGTTACTCCTCAAAGTTTAAAATTTGCAGTCTCACTGCCATCAGAGTTTAAGGTTTGTGCCTTTTATTCCAGATATTAGATATTTTAGGATAGGAGACTGTTTTCTCAAATAACCTGCCATACTGTGATGGACTCTGAGATTTTAGATCCTGGCTCTAGTTTCCTCACGCCAATTCTGTTCATGACAAACATGAGACATGGCATTCTGGGAGATCTGAAAATCAGGAGAAGTCAAATCCTCTTTATACCAAAATCTGGAAACTAAGCAGATGGGTCCTTGGTCTTATTCCAAACACTTATAAATGTTGGATAAAATATATCAAATATAATTACACCAAAGCTAAAATTGGAAGATGGAATTGGAAATCACTGTATACAGGAACAGAGAAGAAATTGAAACCCAGAGTGGAGAGTAGGAATTGAGGTTTGGGCTGTCCACAGGGCAATCAGATCCTGACAGAGCTCCAGGTCCTGGGGAATGAAGGCAGGTTGGGGTTTTCACATCCACGTGGTTCCCATAGTTTCCACCTCAGGCAGGAGGAGAGCTGGGATAGACCCAAGGACCTTAAGAAACGGCCAAATCCATAAATCAAGAACCAGAAGTTGGCCAAAAATCTCCTAAATCTAGATCCTTCTCCTCAAAAATAATTGTACAGCAAGCTTTAGACTCAGCTGAAAATAACCTGAGGCAAATGTTTCTTGGCGCCAGAAAATTCAGAATCTTTACTAAGCAATGATAACTTTTGACCCTTGTCTAAGTCATGCATTTATTTAATTAGAATTAATTGAGACAATGAGGGTAAAATCAAGTTGTCAAGTCTGTTTCTGATGCATGTGAGGTAAATCATCATCATCATCCATGTTGCCTGTCCTCATTAATATCACAGATATAATTCTCTAAATGCGATCATCAACACTCCATACTTGATTTCTTATCAACAAATTATAGGAGTGGGTTCCTCCAAATAGTGTTCACAAGAGGAGCAGGTAGGGCTCAGGCAAAATTGGTTTATTACTCATCAGACTGTTCTGCCTCATCAATAAAATGATTAAGAGCAACTTAACACTGTTTGCAGAGTTCATCAATCCAAGCCCTTGATTTCACTGGCAGAAGCCCTGTATAGGAAAACATATCTGCAACCCTACTGTAAATCTGAATTCTTGGGAGTCACAGCATTGTGGCCAGTCCATGATAGATGGCTCAACGATGACCATGAATGAGATCTGCCTAGTGGGAACAACAGTGCTGACGAAGTGTCTGTGGGTTTGTTGTCTCAACTGCCATTCTTCACTTTTAAACACTTCCGTAGTCTACACGCACTATATAAAGTTCCTCTTACGGAAACATCTCTGTTCCCCACCTTAAATGGAGACCTTGACTTCTATTCTCCAATACTATCTTAACTATAATAATAGTAACGATAGTTCACATAAACTAGGCCTTGTGCCATGTGATTTATATACATTACTCATTCATCATTTGCAGATAGAATATAGAGACTCTGTGAGCCTAAGTAACCTTTCCAAGGTCATATATTCAGAAGGTGAGAGAAGGTATTTTGGCCCAGGAATGTTTGACTCTAATAAAGTATATAATTATGGATGTACTTTTACCTAATGTAAATATGCCTCTAACAGTAAAAGCCAATATTGAGAACAGAAAGGTCCATTAGCAGTCCACATTAATGATACAGATATTCAATAATAACACTGACATTCTAATAGGAACACGGACTGCCTTTACGGATTGTATACATCTATTTACCTGGTATACAGAGGATACTTTAACGTACTACACATCATTTGATCCTCATAGTATCACTAAAAAGTAGCTATTCTTTTTCCCATTTTATAGTTGAAGGTATTCAGGATCCAGATGGCTAAGTACCTTTCACAGAGGAAATAAGTGGTTAGATTCTAGTCCAGGGGCTTGATGCTACACCATGCTGTCAGTGCAACTTCATGAATGCATCATTAAGATTACTTTCAGGGACTTCCCTGGTGCTCCAGTGGTAAAGAATCCACCTTCCAATGCAGGGGCCGCGGGGTTGATTCCTGGTCGGGTAACTAAGATCCCACATGCCTCAGGGCAACTAAGCCCAGGGGCCCCAACTACAGAGCCCACGCACCCTGGAGCTGGCACGCCGCAACGAAGAGCCCACACGCTACAACGGAAGATCCCACATGCCTCAACAGAGATCCCACAACTAGGACCCGATGCAGCCAAAAAAAAAAAAAATTACTTTCATATTAACTATATGTGTATAAAACATATTTATAATATTATCCACGGACATACATAGTTTCTATTTTGTATTAAGGAGTGACCTGAATCAAAATAATCAAAATGTCTCCAAAAAAAGTAGAATTCTTAGATGTATATATCACTGATTATAGACTGTTAAGTGTGAATTCCCTGGCAGTCCAGTGGTTAGGGCTCCGTGATTTCACTGCCGAGGGCCCAGGTTTGATCCCTGGTCGGGGAACTAACATTCCACAAGTTGCATGGTGCAGCCAAAAATTTTAAAAAAAAGAAAAAAAGTGTATTATAGACTGTTGAGAGCTGAAAGGAACTTTAGGTTTATGGAATATAATCCACTTAATCTTAAAGGTGAAGCGACTGATGCCCCAGAGATGCCTCCATTTATACAGATAGTGACCAGTGGTGGGAGTCCGGGCACGTCTCCAAAATGGCAGCTAAAATTTGATGTGTTCAAAACCCATGCCAAAAAACAAAACAAAACAAAAACAAACATACCACTGTGAAAATAAAAATAAATAAAACAAACAGCACTATGTCTAATGTAATAATGTTAGCTAGATGATTTTTATCATTGCTACCAACATGACTATGTTAAAATTAAGTCACTCAGAAACTTGAATACGAAGGCCAAGTGTAGGGTGACTGTATCATACAGTTTGCCTGTGGCAGCCCCAATTTATGCTTGGTGTCCTAGCTTTATTATTAACAGCATCCCATTTTACTCTCAAAAGTATTCAAATTTAGATGATGAATGGTATAGTCTGAGAGTTTCACCTCCAAATTGATTTAAAAGTTAAATATGAAGCTATTTTAGAGATGATGGTAAGTTTACAAATATGACTTAGGCTATAACCCTACATGCCCTTCACCTCAGGTTGGACAATGAGGAATTCCCTGTATTCACAAGAGAAACTACAACTGTTTTCTGGGTAAGCCAGATGCTGTCTCACAGCGGAACTAGATAATTTCATATTATTTTTTAGTTTCTCCAGAAGACAAGTACATGAACAAATGGTAAGTTGAAGCAAAACACCTCCTCTATATGAATAGCTGCAGGAAATACTCAAATCTGCATCGCCTATCCATGTTTGGAGAGCTGGCACCCCGCCTCTATGCCTGGGTCTGTGAGATAAGCTGCATCCCAGGCCTCAAGTTGCGTGACCTGGCTATTGCCTGGAGCTTTTGTGTTGCATTTTGTTATTAATGCCAAAAATGACATGCATGAGAGACAATATTTCCATTACAGAAAGGACACGCTATATTCTCCAGGGAATATAGCTGGAACTTCTAACTAACCAACATGCAGCAGCTCCAAGAGTCGCTGTCACAAGCTATATGCAATTAGGCTCTGAACAGTGCTTGGGCCATAACGTATAATTAATGCTGACAAATTGACAGCAGAATGCTGTTCATTTCCAATGTAAACCTAATTGAGGCTTAAGGGAACACATCCTAATGGAATAATCTTGTCTTTGTCAGGAGTCTTCGGGTTATAAGCAATAGAAACCCACTGATATTAACTTAAGGAAAAGGAAAATTTAGTATAACGTTGGAGTGGGAGAGGCATCTCACATGGCAATGGCAGGAAATGCAACTGGATTTCCTCATAAGCAGGACACCTCTCAGAAACTGAGTGAGCTGTCACCTCTGGAACTAAGCAGGTCATCACTGCTTTTTCTCTACCTCTTTTTATGAATCTGCTTCATTCTTTGGCTTTTCTCTGTAGACTGGCATTCTCTGCTGATTTATTTGTATATAGAGCCCCAAAAAAAGGCCTCCTCAGTGTAGCTTTCCATCACTTCTTAGTTCAAGTGCCCAGCTGCAGACTCCAATTCTAAAGTCCCAGGAGGAAACAAATCTGACTGCCTCTGAGCTAGACATGGTGTGCCCACGAGCTACGAGCAGAGAACTCATACTCTGTAAACATGGGTCCTCAGGAGCCTGACTTGAGTGAATATTCCCAAAGAAATATATAAATGGATACTAAATGGTCATTTGCATTTTTACTATATCTCTCTAGTACCAAGGAAGTCTGTTTTTGATTTTTCCCAAATACATCTGGAAATAAGCTGGGCTTGTGGGTGCACAGAAACATCCTGGGATGCCATTTTAGCACACTCAACTGTGCCTCTGAAAACTTCTGTGCAGAAGATCAGATTGTGTAATTCATGAGAGTTATGGGGCCAAGGGCCCCAACCAAGGCACCCACTGTGCACTCACAAGAGGAAACTGGCATTCATTTTCTCTACCCTGTCTGCTGTCATCTGGCTATTCTATTTTGGGGGGATCTTACTTCCCCAACCAGGGACTGAACCCTCGCCCTCGGCAGTGAAAGCGTGGAGTCCCAACCATGGACTGCCAGGGAACTCTCCATCTGGCTATTCTAGTCTGAGTCCCTGTGGAGTTTCTGTGCCCACCACCACCGCTAAGCTTTCGTATCCTGTCTACGCCAGACCTCAGGCTGGAAGCAAAGAGGGGGTCTTTAATAAAGGAATTAAAATCATAATAAATATTTCCTTAGGCAGCTTGTCCAAGTCCTACTATTCAGACGTCCTTGATCTTTAAACAACAATAAAAGATCCTGAAATTTTAAGGGGCACAGACAAAACTATATCAAAGGCTGTTCAAGTTTTTATAAATTGTCCTAATATTATTTTAAGCTTGATGACTCACATCTTTAAAACTCATTTGCCTTGCTGATTTGTTTTATAATTGCTTGTTTATTTTTTTACCTAATTAGAATTTTCTTATTGGCTATTTTTAATTAAAACAGAATTTGATGTGATTGCTTTTAAGAATGACTTTACATGCAATGAGATAAAAAATGGGAGCTTTTCTGTATTTTCCACTATTCTGTCAGATCCAGAGTTTGTTTGTGTTTCAGTACTAGGATTTGGTTAGAAAATTAGCAAATGATTACCTAAAGGATGTGACTCAGTTATGATGAGTCTTGTGAATTAAGCCTATTTTACTGCTTTTTGAAGAATTATATTGTTTAAAAATCCCTCCTGTTATGATTTTAGCTGGTTCAGAGTTTAAGTTCAAAATTTTAAAACACCATTGATCTTAAGTGCTATGACACCTTTTAATAGAGAGGATAATATAACAATTCAATAATTTTGAACTTGATCATAATTTTAATACCACTTAATATTTCATATTTAATCCAATCCAATCACATTTATTGAATATATACTATTGACCAGCCAAAGCAATATAAAGATTAGAAAGATAAGGAACAAAGTTATAGCTTCTCCACCTTTATCTCCCCTGCTGCAAACATGCATGAGTCCACGTACTAGCTGAGAGGACAGATGGAGATAAAATAAATATAATACAAGAAAAATTACAGTACGTATCAAAAGAAAAGTATGGAGTGTTTGGGGAATACAGAAAGAGAGATTAATTCTAGTTTGAGGGACACATGGGGATGTGGAATTTAAACTAGGCTCTGGATTTGGGGTAGGTAATCTTCTTATTTGATATCCTCAGTAGCAATTTGCAGGATCACCTCTTAAAAGTGTGATTTTTCCTTTCAAAAATGCAGAACTAATATTGTTACATTGATTTTCACCATGAGGGCATGACAGAATCATCTAGAGGATTTTGTTCAACATATATAGTATTTCCAGTAAGCACATGCCTGCCCCTCTGTCCCCCAGATTCTTAGTTGGGGAGACCTGGGTGGGACCTGGGCACACCTCACCCACAGACACTCACACGGGAAGCAAGACAAAGTATGACTGCCATGATGAAAGTTATTACATAGACGTATTCCAATGTGAAATACAGTTTCTATAAATACTTTTTTGGACAAATAAGGTTAAGGTTTCTCGGAAAGATCTCATTGACTCTTGGAATTAGAAGATGTATCACTATAGTTAATTTTTGTTTAAGGTTATCTTATACGAATTTATGAAATGTACTTCAGTGCTTTCTGAAACCAAGTGAAGTGGAAAAACGAAATAGGTAGATGACCTGAATGGCTTAGTGTTCTCTATTTCTACTTTTGGAGAGCCAGGGTTTGAGGAGTATTACTATATAAAGACCAGCTCCCACACACACGTGACTCACCAAGTCACGGTTAAATGTCTTACTGAGCTTCAGCCCCACCCCTAGCCCATAAGTCACAGATCCAGATAGAAAATCCCCAGGCTTCCTGATATCCAGACAGCATTGAGCCCTTTGAAACTTTGTGCCTTTAGCATAATAATCTTAGTAACACATGCTATTGCTAGGTCTCCTTTCGCAATTATTTTACGTGGATTTCTTTCTTTGGAGTACCATAATCATAACCTGACAACACCATAAATTGTCCACTGTAGCTCCTTTCAGTTTGTCAGTATGTAGTGCAGAACTGACTTAATTTCATTCCTGGAGCTAATTGTTGTTCATATAATCTAAGGATGTCAACAGATTAATATTTCTTAGATAATTTACATATATAAATATTTTCACTGGAAACAACATTAGTTTGTATGAGAAATAGTCAAATTTTTTATTTAAAAAAAAAAAAACCTATAAATGCCAGAGACCGGTCCCCAACAGAATAGAATCAAAGCAACCTGCATTATAGGATGGCTTAACTTTGTTCAACTACCCAGTATGCCAAGGAAAATGAAAAGGTTTAATACCCCTGAAATGTCTTCCTGAGATTCTCTCACTCAAATGTAGACTGGAGTCAATTTTGCCAGCAGTGCCATTGCACAGAGGCAGCAATATTTCTTCCTCAACTAGTGCAGCCAGTTGATGTGGTTAATTTTCACTGAGTTTTAATATTTTGTGAAGCTGTGTGAGAAGCATTAATTAGGGTAATAATAAAAAGAGGATATATTGTTCTGCAAAAGCAGGAAGCTGAGTTTTGAGGCGATAACCCTGGAAAGCAGGATGAATAACTCTCCTTGACAAGATAACTGGCTGGCTGCTGAGAGGAACAATTGGATGGACCTTCCACTGTGGCTCTGATCTGTCTTCCCCAAGGTGCCCCAAACCATTGTTTAACACAATAGAGTGAGAAGCAGAAGAGAAATTGATGGAATCAGATGAAAGATACAGCTCCAAAGTTTGGAAAATTCTCACATCCGCTTGAAAAAAAGAGAGCATTTGAATCAAATTTAAGAATCTAGTAATTGTTAAGCCTGGCACTGTTCATGTCATACCATGTGAAGAGATTAATCTTCTCATTAAAAATAGCATATGATGCAAAATATCAATACAGTGGATTCCCGTGGCCTCCTCATGCTCACTCTGGGCACACATTCATGCCATGACTTATGCACTGACTTAACTTATTTTCTTCTACTTTATTCTCCCTGTTTTCTCTTCCTGCCAGATAAGCATAGCTGAATGTCCTAAAGTTTATAGGATAATGGTGCAATTTAACTGCGTATCTGCCACTTACATTATAATTGGAAAAAAAAAAAACAAAAAACTTTTACATCAAAAGACCAAAACCCTAAGCGCAGAATTTCAGGCAGCAGTCAGCTGATACAAGAGGTGATTTTTCAAATTCTTCCTGGCACTTCTACATTCAAACCCACAGATCGATGCCTACCTCGCCTGTTGTGGACTTTCTCTTTTTGAGCTGGAAGTTTCTTTTGGGGATAAGGTGAGCTTTAGAGAAATATTTATATCTCCCTCTCCTTGATATTGAGAAAATCTCTATTTTTTCCCCTGTTTTCATCTTCTCTGTATGTTAAATACAGGATTTTCAGAAGCAAAGTTAGAGTTCAATTGTGCAGTTACAGGTATTTGCAAATGTTGTATGAGTTCCCGAGATGTTTTATGCAATGTGCTGAACGCTACTAACATTCAAATGAACAGTCAGCAGAGGAGACACTGCAATAATGTACTATTGATGTTAAGACAGAAGTCTGCTCAGGGTTACACTCGGGGTCACAAGCGGTGAGTGGGAAATTCTATCTCCAGTATCCATGTCTATATGAACTGACTAATCTCCGACAAAAGAATATTTCACCTACTGTGTAAAAAGATAGAATATTGTAACCCCCAGCAGGAAACTAGCAGTTGCCCTTACTTCAAATGGAGAAAGTTATTTTGGAAACTTATGTCCTAACTCAAAGCCATCAGGTTAACCACACATCTGTCACAAGTGTGACGAGAACTGTGAAACTCACAAACTAAACATAAATCAGAAAAAAAAAAAAAAGATGTCAGAGAACAGACCATACATGGAAATGTATCCTAAATAATCCTGTACCTACATTTTTATAAGTCCCTTTTCAAAGCAAAGCCTAATCTTTAACATTATGGCTAGTTTATATACACATATGACAAGGAAGAAGTCACCTTTAATTCCCAGCACAGCACCTTGCACACAGTAGCTGGTCTTGAATGCTAATCTTGGAAACCAAACAGCATAATGCAAGTCAAGTCGTAAGAATCTGCTTTTTCTATAACACAGGTATCTTCTTAACTCTCTTTTGACTTTTGGAATTTTTTAAATTCTATTTTGATCTCTATAAGTTTGTGGTAAAAAAGTAAAATTTGTTTATCTAAATTCCTTTCAGTTATTCAAGAGACATGTATTAAGCTTTGTACTAGGCACTGATCTAGGTACCGAGGATTACAATGAACAAGAGAGAAGAGCTTAGATCTGGTGGAGTAAACAGACAATAAACAAATAATAAAAATGGCAGTTTCAGGTAGTAATGATGAGCGTACAAAAATGAAAACAGTAGGGCTTCCCTAGTGGCGCAGTGGTTGAGAGTCCGCCTGCCGATGCAGGGGACACGGGTTCGTGCCCCGGTCCGGGAGGATCCCGCATGCCGCAGAGCAGCTGGGCCCATCAGCCATGGCCGCTGAGCCTGCGCGTCCGGAGCCTGTGCTCCGCAACGGGAGAGGCCACAACGGTGAGAGGCCCGTGTACCGCAAAAAAGAAGAAATCAGTAATCTAAAAGCATGTTCTAGGGTTGGAGATAACTCTAGGTTGTGTGGTTAAGAAAGATCTTTCTAAAGAAGTGACATATGAGAAGAAACCTGGGAAATGAGAAGGAATCAGCCAAGTAAAAATCTGAAGGATCCAAAGCAAAGTCATTCTGAAAATCGGACCCAACCACACAGACCAGTATGTTCAGGCCAAGAATCTGAAAGTTCTCCTTGATTTCTTCTCTCTATCACGCCATCATCCAAACCATCATCTAGGCTTGTCAGCATCACCCACAAAACAATGTCTCAAATCTCTCCATTGCTCCCCTGAACCATCGTCTATCACCTGGAACTGTTCTGTCCAATATGGTAGCCGCTAGCCACATATGGTTATTGATCATTTGAAATGTGTCTAGTCTGAATGCTGTAAGTGTAAAATACACACTGGATTTCAAAGGCTTTGTATGAAAAAAAAAGTAAAACACCTTATTAATAATTTTTATCTTAATTATATATTTAAATTATAATATTTTAAATAGATTGGGTTAAGTAAAATACATTGTAAACATTAAGTTTACCTCGTTATTTTGACTCTTCTACTTCTTCATTGTCTTCCCCCATTGGACTGTTGCACTCCATGGGAGAAAGACATTGAATCAACTTTATTCACTGCTGTATCTCCAGCATTTAGAGCAGTGCCTATTTTATAGTTTGCACTTGATAGAGATCTGTTGAATGAATACTGCCTTATGGAACTTCTTCACCCTGGCACTTGAGTGTGGTGCTGAAGATGTCAGTTCTAAAGCTCATTTTTAGGGCCCTGTTTAATGTTCCTCTTTACATGTGATATTATGGAAAGTCTCCTGACACTATTGCCTAGAAATCACTAATTATGACACTTTGGAATGGAAATCATATGGTTCCTCATTTAGGCATGTATAGATTTGACAAAAACTTCACTTTTTTATGCCTAGGGATTACTACATCACATGCCACACAAACTAATAAACACAATTCTTATAGTTTACAGATAAGTTGAGTCTCGCAGAGGTTGAGTAACCCACCCTGTGAAGTGGAGGAGCTCAGCATGTGAAACCAGGTCTGTATGAAGTCAAAGGCCAGGGTTTTTTTTGCATTCCTCTAAGTTGCATTCCAAAGTATAAGAGTATGAAATGAAATGAATGTGTATGTGCTAGAAGGTAAGATGGCATGAGATAGGTCAAGAGTCAGAGTCAGAAGCTCCGAGAAGATAAGAAAGGAATTCACTGGAGAGAGCGGGACATATAATACTTTGTTTTTAGAAAAGTTACTAGAGATATTTGGATAAATTATATATCATCTCCTCCTCCCAGCCCCTCTTCCTTTGCCCACTCCCTCCACTTTCATTCACATTGGAACAGACGCTTTGAGAATGCCAAGTTTGGGGAGTGGCAGGTTTAATAATCACAGTGAGAGAGAGAAAAGTGTACCTCACCTCTTTAAAGGCAAGGATATTGTTCTACGTCTTTTATTGTTCTGCTCCCAACACTCCAACCTTAAAGTATTAGAATCTCTAGAATCTAAGTCATTATATACAGTTTGTTTTTAACTCTGGCATATAATATGGATTAATAATCTTTGATCCATGACACATTCTTATTATTGACTCATGCATGATCTACTTTTATTATTTCTTTAGTCATTTTAAATAATGAATTAAGTACCTGTGAACTTACCCCTCAAAATAAAAGCCCTACATGTTGGAAGAACTACCAGATTTTCCCCATTATCTCAACCCCTTGCCTCCCTCTACTCAATACATTCATCATTTTGCATGTGTTCATCATTTCCCTTTTTCCTTTTTTTACATAGTCTAACTGCATTTCTAAAAAGTATATTTTTAAAAATTTTAGTCGTTTAACATTGTTAAAAGGGCATCATGCTATGGGCAACCTTTGGGGCTTACTTTATTTTTAGTAAATAGTACAATGTCTGGCTTCCCTGGTGGCGCAGTGGTTGGCAGTCCGCCTGCCGATGCAGGGGACGCGGGTTCGTGCCCCAGTCCGGGAAGATCCCACATGCCGCGGAGCGGCTGGGCCAGTGAGCCATGGCCGCTGAGCCTGCGCGTCCGGAGCCTGTGCTCCGCAACGGCAGAGGCCACAGCAGTGAGAGGGCCGCGTACAGCAAAAAAAAAAAAAAAAAAAAAGAACAATGTCATCTATATTGTTGCATATTACTATCATTCATGTTTTGACCATCATATAAAATTCTCTACTGTGAACATACCATGATACATCAATTTACTCTCCAATTGATTGGCATCTAAGTTGTTTCCAGGATTTTATTTTGATTTTTGTTTTTGTTATTATGAACAAAGCTGCTAAAAATTCTTGAACATGGCTATGGTTAAACACACGCAAGAGTTAATTTGGATATATGACTCGAGTTAGAATTGCTAGGTTATAGGGAATATGACAGTGGAGCTTTCCACTTTTCCCTACGGTTATATTAGTTTTTGCTTTATATAATCTGATGCTATTTTATTAGTAAAATAATGGTAAAAATTCTTGGTGTATTGAATCTATTATCATCATATAGTAATTCTTCCCATGCCTAAGAATACGTTTGACTTAAAATGAGTTTAAATCTGATACTAATATCACTATACTGGCTTTCCTTTGCCTGTTTTAATAATTTGCCTGATAGGACTTCTAGCATACTTTTCCTTCAATTTTTGTATGTCCTTATCCTTTAGGTGTACCTTCTGTAAACCGCATGTAAATGGACCTTTTATTCCCTTTTAACTGGTGAGTTTGGCTTTTTAATAATTATTGATATCTCAGGATCTATTTTGAATATCTTATTTTTTCAATATTTAAAAATTCTATTCTTTTTAATACTTTTTAATATTATTCTTCCTTTTTTCTTCTTGTGAATACATACACATATACATATTACACATTATATATGTATAATTACATTTATATATATATATGTATATATAAAACATCCCCCTTAATAAGACAAGAACACCTTTGTCATGTTCTCAAACTTCTTGGTATACCCCCATCAGGCTGATATTATCTAGACTTTTAATTCTGAAAATTTATGGATGTATTTTCTCTTCGACATTTCTTTCATCTTAGATATTTTTAAAGACAACTGATTTTACTAAAATATTTGATCATCTTTTCTAGTGCAATATCATCTAGATTTTTACCACCTTTTCCTCAAGAACTCATGCACTGTTTTCAGTGTGGATCTCTGTGCTGCGACATTTCTGAGGTTTTCTACACCTGAGATTATCTGTCTCCTATTCTCATACCTGAATGGCACTTTGGCTGAATATAAAACTTCAGTTTCTAAGTCCTTTCCCTTCAATATTTTGAAAATCTTATGTTATTGCTCTTCTTGCTTCTTATGCTATTATTGAAATGTTCAATGTTAATTTGATATTAATTTTTCATACTGTAAACTGTTAGAATTTTCTGTCTTGGCTCTCCCAAATTTCCCTATAACCTGTTAGTGTGGGTTTTCCATATCATTCTCCTTTGATACTGCATGGGCCCTTCCATCTGAAGTCTTTTATTTGTTCATTCATCCATCCATTCATTTATTGGAAATTTAACACTTGAGTTTCTCTAAAAAGTCATCCATTTATTTTTCCTTCTCTTTCTTTTCGGGATTATCTGTATACTGCCACTTCTACATCTGCTCTCCATTATCCCTTTTCTACTTCTCTGCACTTCCCTTCTTCCTTTTGGGAGATGAACTCTGGTCTTCCAATGTTCTCACGTGCTCCTTACTGTGTCTCTTCTGCTATCTTATCCTATCTCTCTTGTTCTTTATTTCAGCTACGATATATTTCATTTGTAATATGGCCATTTGGTTCCTTTTTGTTTGTTTGTTTTCATACAGCTAACATTATCCCTTATCTTTTTTTAGTATGTTTATCAGGCTAATTTATAAATTGTGGTCCATTCTAATGTTTATACTTCTGATGGAAACCATAATCTACTATTTGTGTGTGTGTGTCTTTTAAAATAACTGTACTTCTCAAAATAATCTAATTTGCACATGCATTCATTTTCCTCTGGAAATGTGTTGAGGATAGGTCGAGGATGACCCACTGGCACTTAGGGGTTTTCTGGGATGCTAGACTAAACCCAGGGCAGTCCTAGGTAAACAAGGATGGTTCATCATTTTACTAGACCCCAGTCTGAGACACGCCAAGTTGCTCAGGGGTGAGAGTAAATGAGCTCTGCAGTGAAGAACCCTAAACCCAAGAAAATCACAGCCAATCACTTCTTAGATCAAGAATTCACCTTCTGTTTCCCCAGAGAGAAGCAACCTCAGGAGGAGCAGTCCTTAGGTTGTGATTCGCCAGCTGCCAGGGAAGTTAGAGAAGGAGGTGTTGGTGGGCAACTGCCCTAAGTTGGTTGGGAGCCAAGGAGTTTCATGGCTCCTCACAAGCACAGGGCTTCTGTGCGGCCCTGATTTCCTTATGGAGTCTACATGGCCCAGAGCTCAGAGTCACAATGCATGCAGGGGCAGGCACTGATTTTCCCAAGGCAGCGGAAAGGAGAAGTACTAGCAGATTTTCAACAGTTCTTTCCCTGCTTTATTCTCCCACAGTGTGGCTGGCTGATTATTGCCCCAGGCCCACATCCCCACTACCCTCTTCTAGTCCCAGACAATTTCAAAATGACAAAAAACCCTCATTCCTGGGTTTTCCCATAGTCTTCTTCATTGCAGGGTGTTTCACCCTCCATATTACTCCAGCCATCTAGGAGGAAGGAGCAGTAAGGCTAGTTCAGCATCTTCATATCACATATTAGTAGAGTTGCTCCTAATTATTTTTAAATTTTTTATTAAAAACAAAAAGTTTCTTGGATATGTGGGAAAGTGATTTGGAAATGGCAAAACATTTTTATTATTCATAATAATGTAACTAATGTAAAATTTAGTTACATTATTATGAATATCAAGATATTCATATGCCTACTGTGGCTTAATTTTAAAATGTTCTTATATTTGTACAGAAAATAGCATTAGAAAAATTACTACAATTATATTTGACCAAAAACCACGTAATGTCTGACAAACTTCTGATTTTTATTACAGGTTATTTATTGCTGCTATACTATTACATTTGGTACATCTACGTGTTTCTTTACTTCCAAAATGCATCACTAAGCTATAATTTATTATTCCTTGCAGCTACTTTATTGAAAAGATTTTTCTATGGCAAGGTACAAAAAGGCACTCTACAAAAAACATTTTAAGTTACATTATTTACCAAAAGACTATCTTTATATATTACTGGTCTGTTGAAATTTTTCTTTTCAATCAAATCCCATTCATTTTTACATAATGCATGTCAATAACAGCTACCATGAAAAAAATAACTATAAGCAAAAATTGTTTTCCTGTTTATTTTCATTTTTTGCTACTCTTCATTTTTCTTCCTGCTTCTATTTGTGAAAGTGTGAATCCCTCTTTCATGATGTCCTCAAGTCCATAATTACCCCTTATGACAATTTTTTCATGACACCCACATTATAAATTATTCATTATTTTGAATAATGCCTTAAGTTCAAATGTACCTTTGTACTCTTCTACTTCTTCTTCTGTATTGTTTTTTCCTATATTATTTTCATACTTTTTATACTCTTGATTTGAGACTTCTGGCTTCTGATTTTTTCCCTGATAGTTGTCCCTAGAATGGCGTTGCTATAGGGAATTAAGGAATCAAGTGATTCTGTATTCCCCTTATTTCACTCTGCCTCATTCCTGCTTTCTTTTTTTGCTCTCTCATCTTCTGCCCCACCTAGTCTATTCTTTGGCCACTTCCTTCAAAACATGGCTCCATATTAATTTTCTCAGACAGCTTTCCCTGACCAAACCCACTCCAGGTTATTATATGTTTCTCTTGACCTCTAGGAATTCATGTATAAATGATACATACTATTACCATGTACTTGGAAAAGTGTTTCTGTAATGTTATTCAGTTATTTAGTTATATATTTTGTAATATTCTATTATTTATATTTTATTTTATTACACACCCTTGTAATCCCTGATTTTTTTCCTCCTTATTAGCATTAGTTATAGCTGTTATTACATAAATGTAAATGTGTAATCAGTTGCTTAATGCCTGCCTCTTCTGTTTATAACGTCTGTACCTCCTCCTAGATTCAAGCTCTTTTGGCTATCTGTCTATTGTTGTATCCTTGGGGCCTAGAATAATAAACATAGTAAGTGCTCAATAAATATTATAATGTCTTGGAAATACCATGCAGTTCATTAGTAGAATGAAAGTGCTCATAAATGATTGCTGATCTTTTAAAACACCATTTTGTCTCAAATCCCTAACACTCTGTGTAACAGTTGAGATGTATTTGCCTGCAAGATGCAGAAAACCTAGCAGACTTAAACTAACAAACATAAAACAAAGGACACTAGCTGTTTACTTAACCGTGGTCCAAAGGTGGGCATTTCCAACATAGGTTTGACATTCAATGTTGTCATTCAGGACTAGGTTCTTCCCTTCCTTCTTAACCATCCAAAGCTTGTTGGTTTTCAAACTCACCCATAAGGCATCACAGCCCAAAGGTGGTGGCCACATACTCATATTTCAATGAGCAAAGCAGGAAGCAAATGATGTCAAAAGTGGGGATATTAACTCATTCTTGTCAGAATCCCAGAAATCCCCCAGCCTAGCAGCCTTCTTCCCAGACCAATGGCAAGAACTGAGTCATGTGCCTACTTCTGAACTATGTACAGAACGGAAAGCGCTACCATCAATGATCAATCCTGATTCATCCCTTTTTTTTTTTTTTCCCCAAAAGTAAAGGGAAACTGCAGGGTATGCAAGCAACATTGTGACTGGTCTTCTATATTCAAAAGATTACATTAGAGCTATTTTCCTCAGGACCTTTAAGCTCTTAAGATTCTTCAGGGTTTTTCTTTTTTTTTTTTTTTTCCTCCCCTATATTTTAATCATTAAGCCTTTCCTTCATGGATTTTTTTTTTTCCTGCTGAAAATTGCCTATTGAAAAATTTCTGTTCTTGGGAGTTCCCTAGTGGCACAGTGGTTAAGAATCCACCTGCCAGTGCAGGGGACCGGGTTCAAGCCCTGGTCCAGGAAGATCCCACATGCCACAGAGCAATTAAGCCCATGCGCCACAACTACTGAGCCTGCACTCTAGAGCCCATGAGCCACAACTACTGAGTCCATGTTCTGCAACTACTGAAGTCCATGCTCCTAGAGCCCATGCTTAGCAACAAGAGAAGCCACCACCATGAGAAGCCCACGCACCAGAATGAAGTGTAGCCCCCACTCGCCACAGCTAGAGAAAGCCCATACGCAGCAACAAAGACCCAATGCAGCCAAAAATAAATTAATTTTTTAAAAAAAGAAAAATTTCTTTTCTCTATCAAAAGGTTTCTTTCATTGATTTGTTTACATACTCAATTTCTGCATTCTAATTCTTTTTCTTTTCTAAAGTGCTGAGACATATCACATTTTCAAAAGAGACACACAATTATTTTGCCCCTTCCTTTCCACTCTTCATATATACTTCTGTTTCTCAACTGTATTAGGAGCCTGAGAGGCCAAGAAAATGTTTTCTGCTCTCTTTGTAATTACCAGTAGCATTTCATAGGTGCTAAATGTATTTGACTTGTCCTTCCCCTTTATGGTTAATCAGAGATATGTAGGCTTTTACAGGAAGCAAAAGGAATCAGGGTCTTATAGCCAAGAAAAGCACTGGTCATATTACGAATGCCCTCTACTAACTTGTTTACATTAAATTCCTTGCATACTTGCTTCTTGCTATTGTCAGAAAGTCCCAGAATTCAGTGTATTTCCCACTTCATCCCACCTTTTCCAACATCTTTCACTGAAGCAAAGAAAGGAGCTGGGTTTCCATGGTAACACAAGTGTGACAGTTGAGGATATATGGCATAGGTGAGATAATTCTCAGATTCAGAGGGGAGAGGAGAAATGAAGTTTTTCTCTTTTCTTTTTTTTTTTTTCTCCCAGCAATGTACTTCTGAAGCTAAAGAGACCCTGAAGTGTCAGTGTACACTGTTAAGCTTTCACTATCATACAGATTTACAGCTCTTGGGGAAAATTCAATTTTATTTTATCTCATTTTTATTTTGTCTTTCCCACAAACAAATGAATGGAGACATTTTATTTCTAAAATCACTCTCAGAATAGATAGTTCACGCTAGCATAGCAATGAACACAATTAAGAGATCAGGAGATACACACCCAATTCCCACCCAAATCTTCAAAATTCTCTGCACATCCCAACATCCTTTCTTTTAGCAGCTAATTCTTCTCTTTCACATAGAGCCTCAAATCAGGTCACTACCAAGACAGAATAGGTAGGAAAATACGCTCCTTACTTAACATGTTTTTTTTTGAGTCTTATTGATTAAAAATCTACCTTTATGGTAGCACTGAGAATGCAAATTGAGGCCTGTCATTAGGAGAAACATAAATGAGCTACACTACTCCAAGAGCTGCATTCTCTACACTTCTCCTTATCAAGAAAGTTGGCACTGATGAAAGGTCAGGGAAAATAAACTGAGAAATGTCTTAAAAAACCTGTCCTCTCTCTATTATGCTAAGTGGAGTAACTGGGCACCGACTCACTATTTTTTTGTGACAACTTCTATCAGATGCACTCCAGTCCAGGGCTTCTCAACTTTTGGGGACCTAAGAAATGAAAGCAGTTGTTTAAAGATACATTCTGGACCCACAACCCCAATGCAAATTTCTTAAAAAAAAAAAAAGTCACTGGGACTTTACTTCTTGCAAAGTGAATGGTTTTTCAGTTCCACTGTAATACAAGGTAATACACAGGTTGTAATGATCCATACAAAGAGAGGAAGTTTGATGCTTCTTGGCTCTATTCAACCCCTGACAAACCTAGGGATTTCTTACGACTACTATACAAAAGTTGGATCTTAAAAGAGACAGTATGTCTTTTCCGTGAAAGAAGTGTAGCTGTTACTAAAGAAACCACAAAAAGCATGTAAGTTTTACACAGTATATGAGACTTCTAAAATGCTAGTTCAACACTGTATTCACCAACAAAATCCTCTTGAAACATGCCTGGCAAAAAAGCTCAGATATGAAGCTTCACTTCAAATCCATGTGAGCTCTTAATTTTAATTCACTTACTCACATTACTAGTTTAAAATGAGGTATCAGATGCTCTTTGGTTTCAATTCTCCTAAAACTTTCCTCTTGATTCTTAGTTCTTTTGCAATCTGCCTTCACTGTTGATTCTGGTGGCTCAAATATAACACTCATATTTTGATAAGTAATCAAGAAATAATGATTGACTTATATTTTACCACATATTTTGACAGGACACTTGCCCGCAATTATTTTAAGCAAAAACTTGGTGTGTTACACTATAGCAAGATAATGCAAGGGTAAGTTATTCATTTTAAGATAATGGAGCGATAGGGCTGTAGGACACTGCTAAAGCTGAGTACATCTTTGTAGTAGTTTGATAATTGACCAAAAAAACGATGATAAAAGAACATCTGTTTTATTGATGAACTCAGACCAAAATTCTCTCTACATGATGACCTTGTGTGGAAGAGGAAGGCTGAAGAGGTATGCCATGATCAAACCTTAGTTAGAACTATAGAAACTTATTATTCCCAAGAAATGTGAGATGGTAATGGATGGGTGTAGACTAGTTCAAGAAGGACATAGTTTATGGAAGGTAAATCCAATTACCAGTTATTGCAAAATATAATCCAGGAATATTTAGGGACATAACTTCTCCTAAATTTGACGTTATGGGTGGTCGAGAGTGTGTAATTAAGATCTAATGCCACAGAGAGAACAGTTTCAAAACTGAGTTGTTAAAAACGTTTTAGGAGGCACGCATGGAGGACCCATGCAACTGCTACTGTAGGTCTAAGGACCCGACATTTTCTCACCCTAAAGAGTCCCTGTTTTGTCAGTTCACCCCACTTTTCAGCCCACATCCCTCAGCACTATTTCCGTGTCTATCATTTAGGCAGAATGCCACGGAGACGACGTTAAAAGTGAAATCCATCACTCTCCTCCGCAACACATCCTGTTTCTTTGCCCGAATAGGGTACCGCGACCTACCCCTCAATCACTGACCCCTCCCAGACCCCACCAGCTCTTCCCCTTCTCCATACTACCGGCCCTTGGTGGCAAGGAAACCGCGAATTCTGGTTGGCTCAGCGCAAGTCTCCGTCTTTCTTCAGCTCACCTATGATTGGTTGGCAGAGTGTGCGCAGGGGCAAACGCCCAGCCTGGCCAACAGTGGCAGATGGGATGGCTGAGCCTGCGACTAGACTTTTCCTCCATTGGCTGATGGGTCAGTGTCACGTGGCATGAAGCGGCTCTCTATTGGTCGAGAATGATACCACGGGGTCCAAAAACGCGGGCTGGTTGGCTGAAATGAATCCCAGCTTCCTACTAGATGCCCCGGCTGGCTGTTGCTATGAGGTGTCCCCGGGCCTTCTGGCTGCTGCTGGGGGATCCGCTCTCCCGGTTTTCCAGGCGCCCGTAGCTGACAGGGCGTGGGAAGAGCTCGACTTTTATCAGGCACTGAAGAAGGGCGGGGCTGGGGAAGGTGGGAGGGACCCCCGGCGACGTCACAGAGCGTGGGCCCGGCTTCCGCGGTTTCTGGCCTTCGCCGCCTCGGGCAGTGGGCTGGATGGGGGTCTGTCACTTCTCCCTCAGTGTCTTGACGCTTAAAACAAAGCTGCATTTCGTTGTACTTATGCTCCTCCCTTAAAGCTTCTTATGTTTACACAAGAGAAAACCAAAGCTCTCAGGAATGCTGACAGACTGGGTGGTGCCCAGCAAGGCCCTCATGCGAAGGCCTCCGTCTGGACCTTGCCAGTATCTTCTCCTCGCCTCATGTTAAAGCCCGGAGATTGCTCTGGCCCCTCCAACATCTTGTCTCCGCCAAATTCTGACCGTGGCTTTCTCAAGTAGAAGCGGCTGCCCTCGTAGGAGGAAGAACTGCGCATGCTCAGTACGCAGGCCCCGGGGTTCAACGGGGCAGACGGGGTGGGGTGTTGTTCGGTAACCCAGGTGGCTGTTTATCTAAACGCGGGCGGAGGCTTCCGCGCCGCGCCGAGATTCCTGGGAGCGCGCGCGCGGCCGGTCGCCTAGGCGACGGGGGGAGCAGGGGCGGGGCTGCGCCGCCGGGCTCCGCCCCGGGCCGCCGGGCCCCGCCCCCAGCAGCGCTGCGGCTCGGGCTCGGGCGCGCGCTTCGGCGCCGGGAAGAGCGGCGGCGGCGGCGGGCGGGGAGCTGGGCGTGGAGGCGCGAGGGGCGGGGCCGCCGGCACTGCGGGCCCGCGGTTCGGGCGTCTCCGTCGGCTCCTTGACTCACACTCCCTGCTCGCCCTTAGTGCCTGCCGGCGCCCGCGGTGCCGCATTGCCACCCGGCTCGGCCCATGCCCAGGGCTGCTGCTCCCTCCGCCGGCGCCCGGGGGGCCGCGGCGGCCGTGAGGTGGGGGCGGCCGCGGGAGGCGGCGGAGCCGGCCGCCGGCGCAGGGTCCGGGCGCGCAGCGCGGCGGGCGTAGGTCTATGTCGCGGGCAGCGGCGGCGGCGGCGGCCGCGGAGGGACGATGCGCGAGTACAAAGTGGTGGTGCTGGGCTCGGGCGGGGTCGGCAAATCCGCCCTGACTGTGCAGTTCGTGACCGGCACCTTCATCGAGAAATACGACCCCACCATCGAG
This sequence comes from Orcinus orca, assembly GCF_937001465.1. NCBI lineage: Eukaryota > Metazoa > Chordata > Mammalia > Artiodactyla > Delphinidae > Orcinus > Orcinus orca. The sequence goes on along the minus strand of NC_064576.1, from coordinate 12,636,593 downwards.
GACTTCTACCGCAAGGAGATCGAGGTGGACTCGTCGCCGTCGGTGCTGGAGATCCTGGACACGGCGGGCACCGAGCAGTTCGCGTCCATGCGGGACCTGTACATCAAGAACGGCCAGGGCTTCATCCTCGTCTACAGCCTCGTCAACCAGCAGAGCTTCCAGGACATCAAGCCCATGCGGGACCAGATCATCCGAGTGAAGCGGTGAGAGGGCCGGGGGCGCGGGCAGGGGGCTTCGCGGTGCGGCCGGCAGCCCCTGTCCTGGGGCCAGAACTCCCTCCCGCGCGCTCTGGGGTGGCCGTGGGCAGGAGGAGATGTCTAGGGAGATGGCTCTGCGATCTTACGCTTTATGATAATTTTTTTTTTTTTTTTTACCAGCATCTTCCTCCTCATCTTGAATCTCAAATTTGAGTGCTTTGTTTCACAACTCAAATTTGGCATCCCGTGAACCCACAGCACAGCTCTTTGTCTCTTGGATATTACTAGTAGCGCTTGTGCAGAACCCCAAAGGAAACAAAGTTTAAAACTTGCAGGGGGGGAGGGGGCGGGTAGGTTTCTGCTGGGAAGAGGGCAGCTGTGCAAGTATAGTGGAGACATTTTCAGATTGAACAACAACAGAAAACCTACCTTTGCAGTATTTGACAGCAAAAATTGCTCACACGTACGTGGTTAAAAATGTCAAGTCCAAAGGAAAGAGACCTTTCTCGTTTCATAAAAGATTGAATGGTGCCAAGGCGTTTTACAAAAATGAACTCTCCAATTAAGATGAAACTTTAAAGACAGATTATCAAATTATTTGAAGACATGGCTCAGTTGGACTGAGATAGTATATAGAAGCACAAGTACACCATTCACATTAAAGAATGCGACTTTTTTTTTTCTTTTTAGTCTAGCTGCCTTATTCCCCTCAAAAACAAAAAAAGAAAGAAAGAAAAGGGAGGGAAAAAGGCATTCCTGGAAATAATGCAAGTTTCTTCAAAGGTGTGACTCAGATATTAGCTAATTTAAAGTTAATGCAAATAAGCTCCTTCCTGATATGAACTTTTTTTTCTAAAGTGTGCATTTTGGAAATATGGCTGGTAGCATAAATGGCTTATGATATTTGTTTTCTCTTAAGTTGACTGAGTATATTTTTTCCTATAATTTCAAGCATCAGAAGTGTAATATCTCAGTTCAAAGTTTTAGCAAATTTTTCTAATTACTGTTTACATGTTACTGCTTTGTCTGATTCTTATTATTAGTTAATAATTGCTAATAATTTTGATTTAGTGTAATTTTGTTTTTCTTACCCAATTCTACCTATAACCCTAAATTTGTAGACATTTGCTGAAAACTAGTTGTAAGTGTACTGTAGACGTAGTCTCATTTTTAGTCAGTTTGAGTCTACTCACTTTGAAAGAGCAAATACCAAGTCACATATATTCAGGGGTTGCTCAAAAATTCACTAGAAGCAGCAGATTTTTAATGCCACATATGAGATCAAAGGGGAGGCCCTCTCCTGAAGCTCTCCCCACTTAATTCACTGAATATGCACTTTAATAGCTAACCTAAAATTTGGTATGTTACTTCTTCCATTAAATTTCAAACTAGAATAAAGTGGATATTTTTATAGCCTCTCATGGTGTTCTGAGATCTGTGAATCTGATAGCTTCTTACTTCTTCAGTCTCATTTTCTTGAAAGTTAATTGTTATAGTTAACATAGGAACACTTTTGGTGTTAAATTTACTATGTATCTGATATTTAAGAGGCTACATTCAAGTGGCTCAAATCTTTAATTCCCCTTTCATACTACTTAAAAAAAAAACATACAAAACAGGGCAATCTAACACATTGTCACATGTCAATCTTAGGCCATATACATACATCAAATAATAAAGTAAATGCCCCAACTCCCCCATCCTTTATATTTAAACATATACAGATAATACGTGCATTGATAAAAGTCACATGCCCAGGGCGAACTTCTTGACACAAGCCTAGCGGACAGAATATGGTAAAATGTCATTGGATAGTGTAGTCCATATGATTTTGTAGTTTCTTATGATTTAGTAGAGATTACTAATAATGAGTTAGTCTAAATGTAGTGTATTGGAACAATTTATTTGTTTGCACTGTGACCCAGGAAGAAAAAAAAGAGTAAAATTCTATTTGCCCAGATGTCATTTACTCACTAGTCTCAGTTCCTGATGTAAAAGTTGAAAAGACCAGCTGAAGTGTATGTAGCTCATAAACTCTTTCACTGGAATTCATCCATTGTGTCCTTAAGAACCGCTTGGGCCCTTCTGTGTCCTGGTATTTTTTACTTCACCCTAATCTCACCATCTGGCCTCCCGGCCTATAGCATATTATAAACAACGTTGAAAGAAAGAAGGAATCTGTGTATACTATGTATTTTACAATACAGTATATATCATGCACATATTATGGTAAAGCAGGCATTCAATGTGTTGGTTCTTTAACTTTTCCCACTTAAAGAGAATAAAATGGGATTTTCAAATAAATGAATTTTCTTCTCTTTTTGGGAATCAGTTTTTAATTTAATCAGTTGCTGTAGGAGGTATTCGTAGTTGTTCCCTCCCCTCTGCCAGTTACTGCTTTACATATTCTATACAACAGTTGTTTGGGGATATTTAATATCACCATAATGCAGATGACATAAGTGAAGTGCAGAGAGGGTTGATATTTCGCCCAAAACTAGTCATTGGTGGAGAGGAGATTTAAACCAAGATCTGCATGAATCCACGTATTCTTCTTTTCTTCTATACCACGCTGCCTTTGACCTTGATGTTTATTGGCAAATTCAGCAATCCAGCCTTTGGTCTAGGGTCACGCTCTTCAATTCAAATATAGTTGTGGGCCATGTGTGTAATTTTGAAATGTCTACTAGCTGATTTTTTGTAAAAAGTGGGAAGCAGGTAAAATTAATTTTAATATATTTTATTTAACCTACTCTATCTAAAATATTGTCATTTCAACGTGTAATCAGTATTCAAAAATTGAGATACTTTAATAGTTTTCATACTAAATTTTCAAAATCTGGTGTTCAGTTTACACTTACTGCACATCTCAGTTCAGACTAGCTGTATTTCAGTTGCTCAACAGCCACATGTGGCTCCAGGCTACCATATTGGACAGTGTAGGTCTAAGGTGTATATATTTTGGGGAAATGCTTGCTTCTCTGAGCTCCATCTTCCTTGTCTGTGAATTAGAGTATAGCATGCACCTCTCAAGAGTCTTTGTTAGGATAAAATGAGATAATATATTTTAAGGTGTCCAACACAATACCTTGAACACAAAACTTGCTTCAAAATTCCAGCTGTTCTTTAACTTTGTCACCCTGTCTGCTTAAAATTTTATCCTTGATATAAATGTAATTTGAGAGGAAATAAATTTGATTGCATTTTGAAAGTCATTACCTAGTGTAGACAAGATGATACTAAAAAAGCAGTGGTGACTAAAACAATCCTTGGAAAAATTTTGTTGGTATTCTCTTAAAATATTTTCTCTTATTAAAGATCTTATGGGAAAGGGCAAGAGAATGAACATTTCACTTTAACTGTAGCACCAATGCACAGCTGAGAGTGAAATGGAGCTTTTCCCTGGATTGTTCTTGTATGGAATGTTTTGCTTATAAAAAGTATAAAACAGGTCCCTACTCCCTTAAGTGTCTGTAGGTTCACGGACATCCATATACAGGTTCCCCCCTGCTATCTGAAAGTAGAGAGTTCCTATTGAAACCTTTCCTAAGCCAAAATGGCATAAAGTGAAGAAGCAATTACCTTAGGACACATCTTGCTTACAGATGCGCAAAAAAAAAAAATCTAGGTAAAGCGCTCACAGACACAGTTCAAAGCTATGGCAGATTGATGCTGAGGTGCTGAGTGTGGTTCCTGGGGAAGGAACTTGGAGGTGCCTCCCTCCCTGATGGGGTACGTGCTACCTCTCAACTGCTCACAGCAAACCAAGTGCTGGACGCTATTTTCACTTTTTGCCTTTTTTCATAAAAGCAAAAATCATCTTATTTCTTTTGGTTATCAAAAACAGGTACTAACGTAGGTCTTTCCTAAAATTGAAGTGTCACGAAGCAACTTTTGAAAAGCACAGAATAGCTGTACATACACAAGCTCTTGTCCAAGCCAAGCAGGCTAGCTAAAATGGTGGTTTTTATAAATTCACATGCTTTTTTTTAAATTGACTTTGGATGAGATCGGACACATAGGGAAGAGTGACAAGGATACAGAAAATGTTTCAATTGAAATAAAACTCAAGTTCTTTCTAATTTCATAGTTGCTTCTCCCATTCCTCCCAGGGTAAGCCGTGGTCCTGACTTGAAGTACCTAGGAACATGCAACCCAATGCCTATTCTTAGGATAAAGCCCAGAAATCTTCAACATGACCTTCCCAGGCCCAGCAATGCTCTTATCCCTCCCTGCCTTTCCACCTTCACCTCTGGCAACCTTGCTCAGCCCTTGGATTCCAGCACCCCGACCTTCTTTTAGTTCCATGAAAGTGCCTGTCTCTGGGCTTTCCTTCTACATGCAGAAATCACCCACCTTTTGCAGAGTTAATTCCTACTTTTTGGCCCCCGCTTAGAAGATTTCCTCCTCAGGGAAGCCTTCCTCATCTTCCCAAACTGACTTTATTCCATCCTGTCTTCCCACAGTGTATTAACCTCGTGCCTCACCCCTTCCTTCAATCACTCATGTTTCAGACATCAGTGGCACCCTGTGCTTCCCCTCCTCTGGTAGTGCTCATCGGAGTTTAAGTACAGTCTGTCTTTCTTATTAAACTGTAATCCCACGTGGCTAGAATGGCTCCTGGCACATAGGAACCAATCAAGAAAGATGTGTTGAAAAAAATTAGTGTTCAAAGAGAAAATTCTTTTAGTGGCCTCAGTTTCCCCAAGCATTTGAATTTTATAGATGGAGGAGGTGACTCTTTAAAGCCCATTTTGCAACTGGAGTAGACAATCTCCCTTCCACTCTAACATTCTGTGAGAGCACTTCTATCTACTAGGGGCGACCAGGGAAGAGGTAAAATTTAATAACAAACTTTAAGAATCAGAAGCATGGTGTCTTCCAGATGGAGGACATGGCATGGGAAATGCATAGGGTAGGTTCATTGGCTGTTGAATAGACCAGGTTGGCCAAACCAGGAATTTATATAGAAGTGTGAGAAGAGGTAAAATACATAAAGCTAAATTACGGAAGGTTAAAGACTTTGGACTTGCTCTTGCAGTCAAGGACCATGATCAGAATTGTTACAAAAATAGAAATATGGTAGTGATATGATAGATGGCTTAGTGGTAATAGACCAGAGTCAGAAGAAAGAGTTGTATTGTCATAATCTCATTTCTACATGAAGTATAAAGATTCTGAATTAGCATGGAAAGAATGGATGCAAATAATGTTGTAAAGAATGAATCAATCAAACTTAGTGGAAGAAGGAGAGGAAAAGGTCAAAAGTAACCTTGACATTTTGAACATGAGCGAATAGAATTAGAGAGGAATAGCTGGGGGAGATTATTTTGGCTTTGGAGATGGTAATCATCCAGATAGATGCACCTAATAAGCAATTAGAACACTGGACTAAAGCCTGAAAGTTCAGTTTATGTATGAGTGTAAAGACTCGAAATCATCTATATAATTCACATTTGGAGAGTAGATGAACCCTGCTGGGTAGTGTATAGAGAGGTAGAAGTGAATGGCCAGGAATAGAAATTAGAAATGAATATGGCCAAGGATAGAACTTGACATTTGTAAGGTACCTAGAGGAGACTTTATACATTGCATTAGGCTAGAAGGCATGGTGCATTTTATTTTTTTTTAATTTTTTCATTATTTCAAAGCCACCTTTTATTATTAATCACAGAGCAATAAAAGGCAAACAAGCAACAACAGCAGAAAAAACTATTTACAAAACTACTTCTAAAATACTCTTAAACACTTTTGAGTTACTAATTATCTATGAAAAAGTTCTACATCAGATAAAGCATTGAAAACTTTAGTACCTTAATCATTTAAAAGCACCTTCATTATCCAGGCTTTAGAAGCCAGTGTCCTTTAATGGACAACAGACTCCTGAATAGTCCTTTATTGGACGTTTTAAGAGTTATACAACAACAAATATTTTGGCTTCACAGAACCTGCACCATATCTACCTCATTAGCCTACCTTTGGGTCCTTTCTGATCAGGCATTTCTTTCCCCTCAATGTACAGAAATACTGCACTAGATGGCCTTTTCATTTCGGGATAGCCATTGCATTACGTATTTTTATGTGGCATGGTGCATTTTAAGACTGAGAAGAAAAATGGGGAAAGTGTGGTTATTTGTACTACCCAAAGCGAATAAGTTACTATTTTTTTTACTATTATTATTTCATATTTCTGTATCACTTAAGTGATCACTTTTAAGAGACCCAGCTGATCGTTTGCACATTTTCTCCTCACAGTAAGTTGCCCTAAAAGCCCAATCTAAGGTAGAGGTAGATTGCCAGTTGCTAACACATAGATCATGACCCACAACAGATTGGCACTGTGGAGCTGAAACCAGGAAATACATCCAATGATGTTTGTCCCAATAAGTGATTTCTGGAGTCTGCCACCAATTCCTTCTTCCCCAAACACCTCCTTCCCCAGTTTGATACCTCCAGAGACCATAATTGTAATTGAAAGCTCCTCCAAGGTACAGAGCCTAATAGCTGTGAGTCACTTTTTATAGCCCAGAGTTTTTTCCTGAAAAGGAAACTTGGTTTTGCTGCATTGTAAACTTAGAATATTACAGTAGAGTCATTTCCTTTTTACCATCCCAGGATTAGAATTTTTTAAGTTCACTTTGTAGATGGAGTAGATGGTCTCCCACCAGCCCTACATTCTGAGAATACTTCTATCTCATTGGCACAATAAGGGAAAAAGTATTTTAGTATGAACCTTAAGGAATCAGCAGCCTGTGACCTGCAAATCTTATCTATTTAGGGGTTTGTGATAATTGTATCAATAAAATCTCTAATCAGAGGAATCATTACAATGTTGTTTTTTTTAAAATAAGGTGGAAGGGCAGAAAGGATTTAAATAGCCAGCCAACAATTCCATTGCACACAGACAAAAGATATCAGCTATCCCTGAATATTGATAAATCCTCTGACAAATGGAACAGATGGATGATTTGAAAGGTGATTTGACTGGCCACTGAATGAGAAGTATTCAGGCCCCAGGCAGGTGGATGACATTGACTTTCTAACTCTCCTTTAGGTAGGAAAAAGTCAGATAATTAACAGATAAACACTAAGATAATTAACAGATAAACACTAAAATATCTCTGGATGACACAACCAACAGGAAGAGCCAACAAAGTTGGAATCTTTTTATTTGTTAAAAATTTCCAGTAACAGTACACTTGAGTGATTTAATTCTGTATGCTATCTTTTCAGAAATTATATATGGCATATTAAAATGCATAGATTATATATTTACACATTTCTAAGCAGTGATCTTTACATAAAACTATGTACACCGTACACAATCTGTGATTTTAGACATCTGCATTTCAGTAAAGTATATAAGTAAAATATAAGTATATTGATAAAGTTAAAGTTTATCAAAATATATTAAAAGAGCATATTTCTAGTTGCTAGGATTTTGACATGGTATATACTAAATACTGTTTATGTACTTCTAAAAGATTGGAACCTCTTTGGAAATGTCGGACCTAATATTTCAACTTTTCACCTTTTATTCTTGTAGGAAAATTCTACTAAAAAACACGTCACATTAGCCTGATTTTTAATAAATTTCAGTTTAAATTAAAGGTCACTGCTATGAAATAAGATTTTTTTTCCAGCATGTGAGTCAGAATAAGGTTATTGGGTATCCGAATCAAATGTCAGCAGCATATTATATCGAAGGCATGGCTCGGGAAATCCAATAATAAAGCAGCATTGGAATCCTTTGGAGTTCGATGCATTTTATTACTTAATGTTGGAAATGTACTTATCACACATTGCTAAAAGCTGTATCTGAATAAGCTATTTAAAATAGATTACAGCATGTGAATAAAGTATATTTGTAAATTATACATTCTTTTAAATCAAACTCCTGAAATATATTCACTGGTGGAATTGGATAGATTGTTGGTTTTCTTTTGTTTTGAAAACAAACCAAATTGATATTTTATGGAGAAATGTGATTAATTATTTTGTGGGTTTTTAAAGTTCATTTTTATTGAGATATAATTGACATATAACATTGTAATAGTTTTACAGTTTTTTCACTCAGTAAAATTACACAAGACAAACATTGTAAACCTTTACCTAAAACATTTAGGAGTTATTTCCCAAAAAACATAATGATTTGATATATGCATATATTGCAAAATGGTCACCACAGTAAGTTTAGTTAACGTCTGTCACCACACACAGTTACAGTTGTGTGTGTGTGTGATGTCAGCTTTTTTGATTTACTCCCTTGGCAGGTTTCAGGCATCCACTACCGTATTACCTGTAGGCGCTGTGCTGTACACCAGCCCCAGGACTTACTTATCATTTATCTTATAACTTGCAGTTTGTACCTTTGTACTGCCTTCACCCATTTCACCCCCCACCCCATCTGTTCTCTGTATCTGTGAGTTCAGTTTTGTGGTTTGTTTGTTTTAAGATTCTGTATATAAGTGAAATTATACAGTATTTGTCTTTTTTCTGTCAGACTTATTGCACTTAGCATAATGCCCTTAAGGTCCATCCAAATTGTCTCAAATGACAGAATTTCTTTTTTTTTTAATGGTTTAATAATATTTTGATCTCTCTCTCTCTCTCTCTCTCTCTCTCTCTCTCTATATATATATATATATATATATAACATTTTCTTTATCAGTTCATCCATCAGCGGACATTTAGGTTGTTTCCATGTCCTGACTATTGCAAGTAAAGCCACAGTGAACTTGAGGGTGCAGATATCTCTTCGAGATAGTCATTTTGTTTTCTTTGGGTAAATACAGAAGTGACATTGCTAGATGTTCTATTTTTAATATTTTGAGGAACCTCCATACTGTTTTCCATGGTGGCTGCACCAATTTACATCCCTACCCACTGCACAGGGGTTTTCTTTTCTCCACATTCTCACCAACCCTTGTTTATTTTTTGTCTTTTTGGTGATAGTCATTCTAACAGGTGATATCTCATTGTGATTTTGATATGCATTTCCCTGATTATCAGTGTTGAGCACCTTTTCATGTACCTTTTGGCCACCTGTATGTCTCCTTTGGAAAAATGTCTGTTCAGATCCTCTGCCCATTTTTTAATTGGATTTTTTTTTCTATTGAGTTGTGTGAGTTCTTTTTATATTTCAGGTATTAATCCCTTATAAGATATATGACTTGCAAATATTTTCTTCCATTCTGTAGATTGCCTTTTCATTTGGTTGATGGTTTCCTTTGTTGTACAGGAGCTTTTTAGTTTGATGTAGTCCCATTTGTTTTTATTTGCTTTTGTTGCCTTTGCTCTTTGTGTCAAATCCAAAAAATTATTACCAAGACCAGTGTCAAGGAGCTTACCCCCTATGTTTTCTTCTAGGAGTTTTATGGTTTCAGGTCTTATGTTCAAAGCTTTAGATCCATTCTGAGTTGATTTTTCTGTGTGGTATAAGGTAATATTCCAGTTCCATTCTTCTACATATGGCTATTCAGTTTTCCCAGCACCAGTTACTGAAGAAACTATCCTTTCCCCATTGCATATGCTTGGCTCCTTTGTTGTAAATTAGTTGACCATATATGTATGGGCTTATTTCTGGGTTCTCTAGTCTGTTCCATTGATCTATGTGTCTGTTTTTATGTTAATACCATACTGTTTTGATTGGTATAGATTTGTAATATAGTTTGAAATCAGGAAGTGTGATGCCTCCAGCTTGGTTCTTCTTTCTTAAGATCCCTTTGGCTATTAGGTCTTTTGTGATTCCATACAATATTAGGATTGTTTGTTACATTTATGTGAAAAATGCCATTGGAATTTTGATGGGGATTGCATTGCATCTGTAGATTGCTATGGGTAGTATGGACATTTTAACAATATTCTTCTAGCCCATGAGTACGGAAGAGCCTTAGATTAATTTGTGTCTTCTTCAGTTTCTTTCATCGATGTCTTATTTATTTTTTTTTTTTGGTACGCCGGTCTCTCACTGTTGTGGCCTCTCCCGTTGCAGAGCGCAGGCTCGGTGGCCATGGCTCACGGGCCTAGCCACTCCGTGATATGTGGGATCTTCCCAGACCGGGGCACGAACCCCTGTCCCCTGCATCGGCAGGCAGACTCTCAACCACTGCGCCACCAGGGAAGCCCTGTCTTATCATTTTTTAAAATTGTTATTATCTGTCAAAAAACAAAATATTAAAAACAATAACTCTACTACTTTGTATTCACTTAGCAGTGGCTTTTACATTTTCTTAATCTGGCTCTCAGGAATACATTTTGCAGTGTACATACAGGCATAAATATGTATAACTGAAACCAAAATTTCGTGAAACAACAGTTACACTTGGTATGTTGCTGGTATTATATTTTCTGTTTTATTCTATTCTGTTTTATTTCATTGTTTTTAAGTGTTCCTCTTGATCCACTAAATTGATCTCATCACACACAATCTGAAAACTGCTATCCTGGAACATTTTACTCTAAGAAAAATAAATGGACCTATCTCTTTCATAGTTTGAAACAATTTTTATCTTCTCTTCCTGCATTTCCATTTTCCAACAATGCTATGTAAATGCTCAGAAAGTGAAATGAATTTCCCAACATGAGTTAGTAAAATGTTACCTCTGTCACCGAGAAAGATAACATTTAGTCAAGGAACAAAGAGATACATAGTGTATCTTTTGAGGAAGCATTTATTACTGTTTGTTGGGCAAATTACAAATATGAGGACATATTTCTCTTGTAATTTTGTTTGTTCTGGTAAGGCAGGATAGCTCCTGCCTTGTGAAATTTAGAACAGAGAAAGGGATGTTGCAGTAGGATCCCAACCAGAATGTGTTCATTACTACAGCAGGTTGCTGTGGGGACTTGGGAGACTGATCTTTATGAGAGGTTTGCTGCATCTGTCTAGCATGATGTTGATTCAGCTCTGCCTTTAAGACAGTAAAAATAGATGAAGACGACCATAATTACAGCTATCTTAAAATTACTTAGTAAAATTACCCCAGAGAAACATTATAAACCTTTACTTAAAACATTTAGGAGTGTTGTGTTTCATGCTTTTCTAGGAGCAGCCCTTAAAAACTAGTAATTCGAATGTGGAAGTCCTACACCATATTGATAATTCAGTACATCTTAATGTTTTCATCTTACCAGATGTCTTTACATCTTTCTGCAAATGAAATCTTAGAGGGTTTTTCTCTGGTTTTGGATGGAAAATTTTGTTTTGTTCTTAATTCTAAGTACATGCATCCTGAGGTTTACAATGAACATAACAAATACTGTATATATTATAATTGCTCTCAGTCAGTATTTAATTTTATTGGGCATACTGATCTTATCTATGAAGACCATTAATTGTTAATCTGGTTAAAGCTGAGCTTCAGTACTTACTAGTCATATGATTTAGGAGCAAGTTAGCATTCTCTGCATCTCACCTTCCTCATCTGGAATATGGGTATAATATAATAACTAATGAGGTAATGAATGTGAAGTTTCTTTACATAATAACTCTAAAATATCAACAATAAAGTTTCACCAAAAATCACAGAAATAGAAATGAGACCCAAGCATTTTCTGACTTTATAAATCAGTATACTGCCACATGATTTCTTAGGAATTAGACTCGCTTGCCTTCCCAATAATCTAGAAAAATTATATATTAGCTAATCTAGTATTGCATTTCTATTTTTCCATTGCTTTCTTGCCCGTGTCTGAAGTGCTCGTACAGTGTGTGTATTACAGAACTTACAGCACGGACCCTGAGCACTTTGTGTCTTGAGGCTCTCTTGCCTATAAATGGTGACAATATGATTTTGTGACTCACAAAGAATTGTGATTTTTTTTTTTAGTACACGTATTTAAAATATAAAAAATATGGAAAGTGATCAGGCATATAATAAGTATTTGTTAAGTAACACTTTTCTTTTTTAAACAGTTTATAATGATAATAGACCTTTTATGAATACCAAAACTATACATGAGGTGAAGAAAATTTTAATAGTGTTTATGGCTAATTACATATATATGTGTATATATGTATATGGGGAGGCAATGGAGGGAAATGTGTTGACAGAGCTTTTAATAAATTGATTCTAGAAGTTTTGTCTTTGTATAAAAGTCATCACTGTCAACATCAAATACTATGGTTTAAACCACTTTATTTGCATAACACTGCCCTGAGCATTATGCAGAATAAGTACAAGATACTATCTTTGTCCATCTGGCATGCCAAAATGTACTACAAATGAATATATATTTGACAGTGTTGACTTTATTATATATGGAGAGAGAGACAGAATACATTTTTTGAAACAGTTTGATTTCTAAGTTTTAAAGTATTATTCCACCAAAAACATTGCTTTTGCTAGGCCACTTTTTTTAAGGAATTTTTTTTTTTTTGGCACAACTTTTTTTTTCCTCTTCCTATTTTATTCACATACAGCACTACATAAGTTTAAGGTATACAGCATAATGATTTGACTTACATACATCATGAAATGATGACCACAGGAAGTTTAGTGACCATCCATCATCTCATACAGATAGAACATTAAACAATAGGAAAAATAATTTTTTTCCTTGCAATAGGACTCTTAGGATTTACTCTCTTAACTTTCATGTATAACATACAGCAGTGTTCACTGTATTTATCATGTACTTATAACTGGAAGTTTGTACATTTTGACTACCTTCATCCAATTCCTCCCCAACCCCCGGACACCCCTGCCTTTGGTAGCCACAAATCGTTCTGTTCTGCTATGAGTTACTTTGTTTTTGAAGCATAATTGGCCTACGACACTATGTGAGTTCCTGGGGCACGACATAGTGATTCGGTATTTCTGTATTAGGTTGGCCAAAGAGTGCCTTCAGTTCTTAAATAAAAATAAAAGACACATTTTTCATTTTCACCAAGAACTTTATTGAACAACGTATTCACCCTTTTGTGCCACTACCTTCTGCCATTTCTCAGGCAACTCCATAATTCCATCTTCCCAAAACCTTTTATCTTTTCGAGCAAAGAACTGTTCCAGGTGCCTTTTACTGTCTTCCAGGGAATTGAAATTTTTTCCATTAAGAGAATTTTGTAAAGGCCGAAATAAATGGAAATCTGAAGGTGCAATGTCTGGTGAGTACGGTGGATGAATCAGAACTTCCCAGCCAAGCTGTAACAGTTCTTGCCCGGTCATCAAAGAAACATGCAGTTTTGTGTTATCCTGACGGAAGATTATGTGTTTTCTGTTGACTAATTCTGGACGCTTTTCATCGAGTGCTGCTTTCAGTTGGTCTAATTGGGAGCAGTACTTGTTGGAATTAGTCATTTGGTTTTCCAGAAGGAGCTCATGATAGAGGCCTCCCTTCCAATCCCACCATATACACAGCATCACCTTCTTTGGATGAAGACTGGCCTTTGGTGTGGTTGGTGGTGCACGTCACTTGCCCCACGATCTCTTCCTTTCCACATTACTGTACAGTATCCATTTTTCATCGCCCATCACAATTTGTTTTAAAAACAACGTTTTCATTACATTTAAGTAGAGAATCGCATGTGAAAATGTGGTCAAGAAGGTTCTTTTCACTTAACTTCTGTGGAACCCAAACATAAAAGCGATGAACATAACCAAGCCGGTGCAAATGATTTTCAGTGCTTGATTTGGATATTTTGAGTATGTCAGCTATCTCCTGCTGACATACTCAAAATATCCTGATTGTTCTCAATTAATGTCTCAATCTGATCACTGTCAACTTCAACTGGTCTACCCAATCGTGGAGCATCGTCCATCGAGAAATCTCCAGCACGAAACTTCGCAAACCACTTTTGACACGTTTGATCAGTCACAGCACCTTCTCCACATACTGCACAAATCTTTTTTTGCGTTTCGGTTGCGTTTTTACCTTTCTTAAAATAATAAAGCATAATATGCCGAAAATGTTGCTTTTCTTCCTCCGTCTTCAACGTTGAAATGGCTACACAAAAATTCACCAATTTTGATGTCTTTTTTAAAATGCACGCTGATACGATAGCTGTCACATACAGTCTAACAAAGTTGTTTCGAATGAAGTTAAAGACAACTAAGTGCTACTGGACCCACCTTACGGAAAAATCTGAACGAACCTTTTGGCCAACCCAATACGTTACAGAATGATCACCATGATAAGTCTAGTTACCATCTGTCATCATACAAAGATATTGCATTATTATTGCCTATATTCCCCTGTACAAATGTATACTGTATATTTCATACCTCTGAATCATTTATTTTGTAACTTCCAGTACTTCCAGTTTGTACTTCTTAATCCCCCTCACCTGTTTCTCTCACCTTTTCTAAAGGTTTTTTGATGCATTCTAACTCATTATAGAAGGTCAAAATTTGTCTGTAAGACTAATGCCAACAATCATATATTTGCTTTGTTATATTTAGTACATTTTGATCCTCCCTGGAAATGAAATCTTACTTTGTATTTGGTTGTTGAATGGTTTGAGCAGAATTGTTATCTTAGAAAGCATTAAAAAAATAAACTGATTTATGGATAATTGAGAGAAAACAGCATAGATTAGCTAGTACCCAGGGAAGATAGCTGGGAGATTATCTAAAGATAAAAGTTCGTTATCAGGGATAGTTTAATATAGATTAAGAAACAGAATAAGCTTTATCTTAATATCAGTTTTTTTGTCTTTGCATTTAGTGAAGCTGAAATATCCAAATATGGTACATATAAAACTATACTATCCAGGACTTCGCTGGTGACGCAGTGGTTAAGAATCTGCCTGCCAATGCAGGGGACACGGGTTCGACCCAACGCAGCCAAAAATGAATTAATTAAAAAAAAACAAAAACTATGCCATCCAAAATATAATCCTCCACCCACCCACCCAGATGACCCACATACACTTGGACTGTTTTCTGCTTCGTGAACCAACACTCCAAACAAACTTGGCCCGTCAGTCATAGTCACGTTGGCATAGTGAGGAGCTGCGTGCTCGTTGTAAGACAAGTGCATACATATATGAACACTAACTAGACAGGACAATTTTTAAGTTTATTTTAGAAGAGCTGGAGATGAGAACATAACTTTTCAATGATTAATCAGTTTACACATAATACTGATGGCATGAAACTTTTCTCAGTGGTCTTGCATTAAAGAGCTTAATGTTTGCATAAACTCTACTTGTTCTTGCTCTCAAATGGCCATCAACCAGTGTCGGCATACTGCCCCCTTCAGGGAGGAAGGATATAAACAGAGTGTTGGGTGGCTGGAGGCCTCCCAGAGGTACAGCCATTTGAAAAGGCCACTCTTTTTTTTTTTTTTTGCGGTACGCGGGCCTCTCACTGTTGTGGCCTCTCCCGTTGTGGAGCACAGGCTCCGGACGCGCAGGCTCAGCGGCCATGGCTCACGAGCCCAGCCACTCCGCGGCACGTGGGATCTTCCCGGACCGAGGCACGAACCCGTGTCCCCTGCATCGGCAGGCGGACTCTCAACCACTGCGCCACCAGGGAAACCCTGAAAAGGCCACTCTTGATGACGTTGTTCATTCCTCAGGCTACCCTGAGTACATCATCTGGTTTTACTGAAAGAAATACTTGGACACTTATGGAGGAAGGGACTATTTGGGGGAAGATTTGTTGTGTTGCTCTCATCAGCGCATCCTGTTAAAATCATAAGTACTGAAGCTTTTCTAGATCGTACTGACTAGCTTCTAACAATCCCATAAATATTTCCTTTGAATAAGTACCACTGCTTTGATCTGTTCCCTTTTCTCCAAAGGTGGCCGTATGTCTCTTTACCTGGGACAGTTCAGGTTTACACCTGTTGCCTTGGTACATTTATTTACAGTGCCCCTTTCCATCTCAAAAGTGTCTCTTGGCAAAAATTATATGGTCCCTCTAGGCGCTTACCTTAAGTTCCCTGTTTTTAGAATTATCTCAATTTCAATCCCATTTTTACTTGTATTTTTGTGATATCCAGTCTGTATAAACAGTCTCTTCCTTTGACTTGGCCAGCATCCTCCTGTATTACATTTCTGGATTTGGGGCAGCAGATCCTCATGAACTGGAAATTTTATTCAGTTTAAAAGATGACATCTTTTGGACTTCCCTGGTGGCACATTGGTTAAGAATCTGCCTGCCATTGCAGGGGACATGGGTTCGAGCCCTGGTCCAGGAAGATCCCACATGCCTCGAAGCAACTAAGCATTTGCGCCACAGCTACTGAAGCCCGCGTGCCTAGAGCCCGTGCTCCGCAACAAGAGAAGCCACCACAATGAGAAGCCCACGCACTGCAACTAGAGAAAGCCTGTGCACCGCAAGGAAGACCCAACGCAGCCAAAAATTAATTAATTATTTTTAAAAAGGTGACATCTTTTTTACTAAACATGCGAGACTAAAGATGGCTGTGGATTGTTTGACATGACTCCCAGAGAGAGGTGGGATCTGTTTCCCCTTCCCTTGAATCTGGGCCGACCTGTAACTACTTTGACCAAGAAAGTATGGTGGAAGTGATGCTAAGCAAGTTTGGGACCTAGTCTCTAAGAGGACAAAGCATCTTCCACCGTGGTCTTTTGGAGCCCTGAGCTGCCATGTGAGAAGTCCAGCTACCCTCCTGGAGAACACATGAAAAAGCCCTGAGACTGTGTGGAGAGAGAGACGGAGGTACCCTTTCTAGCTGTGGCCACCAGTGGGCCAGGCCTGAAGTGAAGCCAGCTTTGAGACTCCTCCCAGGCCGGCCCTAGCTGAACACCACTGAGTGAGCCCAGCCAGTGCCACGTGGAGCAGAAGAATCGGCCACCTGAGCTCTGCCCAAGTTCCGGACTCACACCACCACGAACCTGAATAAAATGGTTACGTTAAGCCATTAGTTTGGGGCTAGTTTTTTGTGCAGTAATAGTTATCAACATTTTTAGGTGAACATGTTGATATTTTAGAAATTATTTTGATAAGAGTACTATTGATCCTTCGGATTTCTCTGTTAAGATCTTTAAAGAATGTGTAATGAGGATGAGTGACAAGTGAGTGAAAGGATGTATTTTAGCTCTTAAAAGGTGGCAGATTGACGCAGGCATCTACCAACTGACTTCACACTGTATCTGTCCCGTGTCATTTTACCGTTCACACCCACATGTGATTAACTGCACTTTGAAGATCATATTTAATTTTATTAGAATATAACGTATTAAAGTTTAGTTTCAGCAGAAAAATCTGCGTATGTGTATACACTTTGGAACTGCTTGTAATAGTCTGTACTGCCCATTCCCGTTCACTCTACCCACAGTGTATATTCTTTCTAAAAGTAGTTGACATATACCATCTAATTTATGTTAACAAAGAAAGCTTCTTCCGTGTATGTATTTGGTGGTAGTCTGCTTCAGTTTTGATATCCAGCTCCTGGCACAAAGAAAGCATCCAGTAAATGTTGAATTAGGAATAAAGGTCCCTTCGGTTCATTACCTTATGGATTTTGACCATTTTCTTTCCGAATATCTGGAGAACCCTTATATTGCAAATCAATTTAAGCATTTCGGCATCTAATGAAAAGCATGATAAAGAAGAAAAAATAAGGCTTCCCTGGTGGCGCAGTGGTTGAGAGTCCGCCTGCCGATGCAGGGGACGTGGGTTCCTGCCCCGGTCCGGGAAGATCCCACATGGCGCGGAGCGGCTGGGCCCGTGAGCCATGGCCGCTGAGCCTGCGCGTCCGGAGCCTGTGCTCCGCAATGGGAGAGGCCACAGCAGTGAGAGGCCCGTGTACCGCAAAAAAAAAAAGAAAAGAATAAAAAATAAAGCATTCTAGACGGTGTGCATCCAAAATGCTTTTTTAGCCTGGTGACCATGGATATGTTTGCATTGTTTCTGTGACATTTTCACTGTGGGCTACATACAAAAACTGCCATATTTGAAGATAATCACTTCATTGACTCATTCTATTTTGTATGGCTATAAGCGTCAAGAATTGATTCCAGCACCAGAGATACAGCTACATAAAAAAGCATTCATGGGGCTTCCCTGGTGGCGCAGTGGTTGAGAGTCCGCCTGCCGATGCAGGGGACACGGGTTCATGACCCGGTCTAGGAAGATCCCACATGCCGCAGAGCGGCTGGGCCCGTGAGCCATGGCCGCTGAGCCTGCACGTCCGGAGCCTGTGCTCTGCAACAGGAGAGGCCACAGCAGTGAGAGGCCCGCGTACCGCAAGAAAAAAAAAAAAACAAACATTCATGGCCCTTGCCTTCCTGAGGTCCCAGATCTAACTTTAAAGGTGACACAGCTGTTTTAAAGCAGAAGCAAGACTTTATCTCAGAACACCTAATTCTCTTCAGTTTTGTTTGGTTTCCATTTTCTTTTTTATTATCCCACATTGTTTTATAGGACGTCAGAGCCATGGTTCATATCTAGTAACTTGACTTAGCAGTGCTTGGAGCAAGAAGACGAACAGAGTAAGGAAAGATACTTCTGTTCAGAGAAGATGGTAAATTGTCAGCTTCTGATATCAGAGGCAATAGTATCTATCCTGTTTTTCTTACATTGTTCCCATAAGAACTAATGGTCTTTAGAGTAGAAAGTTAGGTTTGGCCATCCTGCCAGGGAATGGAAGCTGGAGATAGGAAATAAGATAACTATGTAACAGTTTTTGTTACCATGTAACAATAGTATTTTACAGTATCCATAATACTTCAATGGATAATTCATGTAAACTGCTTAGTGCAGTGTCTGGTACCTCCTAAGCCCTCTATAGATGCTAGCTATTATTAGTAAAGTCATCACTGTCATCTTCCATAACATAATACCTAAGGATCAGTGATGTTTGTTTCACAGATAAGGAACATGAGGCTCAGAGAGGTCACATGACATATCTGAGGGAGCACAGCCAGACTTTCTAGGTCCACTAAATCGACATCCAGTTCTCTCCCCTTTGCGGTGCAGTCCATCATGATTTTAGCCAGTGACCACATGGTGGTTGACCTTGACTGTTAACGTAGAGATAGCCTTTATCAAGTGCTTGTAGAGCCATCACATATTTTTCTTAGGTCGTGGTTTGGGGGGATGGGGAGAGAACCGTGTGCAGGGCTTTAAAATAACTACTGTGGAAGTGGCATATAGGATAGAATAGAGGGGTGAGAAATTGGAGGTGGGACCAGTTAGGAGACTATTGCATAGCTCAGGTATGACTTGTTTTGGAAATGAAAGGGGTTTTGTAGCGGGAATGAAAATGAAGGGACAGATTTTCTCACATCCAATAATTCTCACCCTGCCTGTCCCCTGTAATCACTACTGTTCCAGACCTATTGTTACAGTCTCTCATCCCAAACCTGATTACTTTAGAGACTAGTGAAGACTTTTGCTTACCACCCTTTCTCCCTCACTCTCACAGTGACTTCTTATAACTGTTTCCAACTTCTTTTAATTCACTGTTGACTTGA
This sequence comes from Orcinus orca, assembly GCF_937001465.1. NCBI lineage: Eukaryota > Metazoa > Chordata > Mammalia > Artiodactyla > Delphinidae > Orcinus > Orcinus orca. The sequence continues at coordinate 12,617,006 of NC_064576.1, read as the reverse complement.
ATCCTGTCAAAATGTCGGTAGCTCATCATTCTCCACTGGCTGCTGTTGGGCACCGTAATCTCTGCCAATAATGGTAGTTTCCAGCTCCTTTCTTCATTGTGCATTTGTTTTGTTTTGCCTTTGCCATCTGTCACCTGTTACTTCTCCCGCTTCAAATGAAAAAAAAACTTTTTAATAGACATCCCCAGTCAAACTTATGCCAGTTGAACCAACCAGTTACAACCTGTCATGCATAATTGATACGCTCGTCCCCTGAGCTGCTTATTGCTGGAGAGAAGGAGAGCTAATTCTGCTGGTCTGATAACCTGCATTTTCTAGAGATTCAGCGTGTTTTTAGTTTTGTTTGGTGCTGTTTGTATTTAGTGATTTGGAAATAAATATTTTAAGATCTTACTACAACAGCAGGAAAATACCCCAGGAAAAATACTCTTCTGGTCATAATTTAAAAGTTTCTAAAAAGTCTTAGCTCTTTCTAGCTTTGACACATCTTTAAATCTTTTTCAGTTAGAGGTAACTTTTAAGAAGTACTTGTAACTGAACTTTAACTGTGTATCAGATATATATGAATTTTCATTCATCGGCATTTTTGCCAAGAATTTGAAATGAGGGGATGCTGAGAAGGTATATCCTATAATTTGATATAAATTTAGATAACAGTTCAAATAACTTGCATTTTCCTGAGCAATTGACTCAATTTAGTCTTTTCAAGTACAATAGTTGGACCTGTTTTTTAATGCAGAGGTTTTTAGATTTCGACTCTCACTGAAGGTAAAAAGCATGTTTTATGTCTGAAGACCTTTGTTCCTTAGATGGATGACAGCTGTGTGTTTTTCGAATAGGCGTCCAAACTTGAATTTTCCCTGCTATTTAAATTATGTAAGAAGATGCATACTTTGTTGACAGATTATTGGATGACTGAATATACATTAAAATGCAGATTGAAATTTAACTACACGTTAAAGTATCAAATGTGGACCAACAACTGCTTTCCTCTGCCTTATTTTGGTTATCTTGGATATTGTGCTTCTTTTTAAAAAAAAAAAAGGGAATCAACTGGTTTATTCAGATATTTTTGCAATTAGTTTCTAAATAACAAGGTTTAAGGCTTCCAGTTGCAAACACTTCCTCACCTATGACACATTACTGGGGCAGATTATCTTCATTTCTAATAAATAAAAAGCCAGATTGAATGTGGTCATGATTACATTTTCTGTTTCTAACATGGATATTTGAAGTTCCCTGCCATACTGTGGCATCTTGATATGCCTGAAAAGAATTGTGGTCAGATGGATGCAATTTATAGATCTGATGGTGAAGAAAATGTTCAGAGTTATTATCGTTTTTATTTCCAAAAACATATACTTTAGTATAGTACTCCTTATGCTTTCAGTCTTTAGCCAGTCTTGAATATAAAATAAACAGCGTAGGACGTGGACAGAAATTTAAAATGGATTAGCAGTATTCAGCTGAATAATATACTAACTGATCGACTTTATCATGCACTTTGTGTGACTTGCACCCCATAACCAACATGCATGCTCACTCCGTTTGTCTTGAAGTTTATTTTACCATTCCTATTTCAATGAGGAAATCATTTAGATAATTATCTCATTTATTGATTTTTTTGTTTCAATTTATTTTTTTATTGATGTATAACTTTCATGTAGTGAAGTACACAAATTAAGATTAGACAGCTAGATGCGTACTCCAGGTAGCCAAGTCCTGGATGAAGATGTGGGACAAACATTTCAAGCAACACAGCAGGTTCCCTCATGTTTCATCCCTGTCACTTCCATGCTCAAAGACCAGCACAGATCAGTTTGGTCTGTTATTAAGCTTCTGGCCTTTATCATTCAACATCCTCTTTGTCAGATTCATCCATGTTGCTTGTAGCAGTAGCTGATTCTTCACTGAGGTACAGTAGTCCCCTTGTATGTAGTCCTCTTGTATGATTTCATTATTTATTCTGTTGATAAGTATTTGGGTAGTTTCTAGATCATGGCTATCATTATTAACACTACTATGAACATTCTAGTACATATCTTCTGGTGCATATATGTACACTGTCCCTTGGTGTATACCTCGGAGTAGAATTATTGGGTCAGAAATGCATAGGCTCAGCATTAGTAAATACAGTTGACCCTTGAACAACATGGATTTGAACTGTGCAGGTTCACTTATATGCAGATATTTTTCAAAAGTAAATACTGCAGTGCTACACAGTCCATGGTTTGTTGAAGCCCTAGTTAGTTGTGGAAGAACCATGGATACAGAGGGCCAACTATAAGCTATAAGCAGATTAACCCTCAAGTTGTTAAAGGGTCAACTGTACTGCCAAATGATTTTCCAAAGTAGTTGTACCGATTTGCTCTTCCCCCAATAAGAGTTTCAGTTGTTCCACATCCTGGTCAACATTTGATATAGTCAGTCTTTTAAAATTTTAGCTTAGCTGATAAGATTTTAGTGGTACCTCATTTTGATTTTAGTTTTTATTTCCCTGGTGTATAATGATGAATACCTTTTTGTATGCTTAATGACTATTTGCATATCTTTTAAAAAATAGCTGCTCAAGTGTTTTGTCCACTTAAAACTTGTATTGTCTTCTTACATTTTGTAGAAATTCTTTATACATTTTGGATAGAAGTCCTTTGTCAGATATATGTATTGCAGATACCTTTTCCCAATCTTGCCTTACCTTTTGACTTGCTTAAATAGTTTCTTTTAATGAGCATAAATTCTTAATTTTAATGAAGTCTACTTTATTAATCTTTTATGGTTCTTTTCTATGTCCTAATTAATATATCTTTGTCCACTCTAAGGTTATGAAGATTGATCCTCCATATTTCTTTCTAGAAGGTATATTGACTTTCATTCTGTGATTCATCTGTAATTTGTGTTAGTGGTGTAAGATGGGGGGGGTTCAAGGTTTCTTAGGGTTTTGGTTTTTGGTTTTTACAACATGGCTATCCAGTTGACCTAGTGCTATTTATTTAAAAGACCGTTTCCCCAATGAATTGTAGATGCACCTTTGTCATAAATCAGGCAAATCTGTATGTGTAGGTCTGTTTCTAGACCCTCTATTCTGTTCCATTTTTCTGTTTCTTCTTATGTGTAAACCACACCATCTTAATTATTATAGCTTTGTAAGTCTTGATATCTGGTATCTAATACTCAAGCTTTGTTTTAGTTCTTCAGATTTGCTTTGGCTATTCTAGTTATTTTGCTTTTCCATAGAATTCTTTGCATTTCCAAAAATCATCTGTCAGTTACCCCATATGCACAAAATTATCAAAAATCTGCTGTCATTTTGATTGGGATTACGTGGAATCCATAAATCAATTTGTGGAGAATTGACGTGTTAATGTTGGGTCTTCCAATCAGTGAATAGTACATTCCTCCATTTATTTAGGTCTTCTTTAATTTCTCTAAGCACTGTTTTGTAATTTTCATTGTAAAAGCCTTTTAAATCTTTGATTAGATTTATTTCTGGTATTTGATAATTTTTCAACAAAAAGCTGGAGCAGTTAGGCATGTATAACCTAAACCTCACATCTTAACACAAACTAACTTAAAATTGATCTGACTTAAACGTAAAATGCAAAACTATAAAACTTTTAGAGAAAATCTTCATGATCTAGGGCTAGACAGAGTTCTTCACTTGACACTAAAACCATATTGCATAGGATAATAATTGATAAATTGATATTTAAATGACCTATTTCATATGAGATGAGTTGTGATAGTTTGTACTTTTCAAGGAATTGGCTGAGTCACCTTCAATTGCCTTTGGACAAATTGGGTACCATTCACCTTTTCCCTAGTTGAGGCCAGAGCAATGACTGCTTTTACCAGTTCGCCCTCCTCTTCGCTTTTCCCTCACCCCGTGAAACAGTAGAATTTTCCAGACAATTTTTTTAATGGTCTGAGGAGAGCATAATGCTGAAAAGGCCATATGGAGAAGTATAACTTTTTCTTTCTTAGGAGGGCCTAAGAAGAGGGGACAGTGTTGGAGTTTTTATTTATTTATACTGTCCCTCCAATCAAAAAAGTATTTGAAGCTTCTTGTTGATTGATGTAATATTTTTCTAAGATTTTTAAAGACTTAATTAAAGTAATAATTCGGAAAGAGCTAAAAATACATCTATAGTGTTGGGTAATTATCATTCACAAACTTTTAGAAATAATCAGAATATCCAAGTGTATGGTAGAAGCAGAAGGCAGAAACATTACTCTTTGTCTATTGGAAGGAATTTGAGAGTATGTAGAAAGACCTTCAACAAGGTGAAATTTGAGCGGCAAATGATTTTTATCTTACATAGTAAAAGAAAAGTTCGTATCTAGAAACAGCATACATCTTTAACAAGACTCCCAGGTAAAATCAGTAAAGGATAGGTAGAAATCCAGGAATAATATTAAGGTAAACATGAAGTGAGTAGGATATTTAGAAAATTAAACGTATATAGGAAAAGGAAGTAGCCACTTCTACAGGAAAATCATCGAATTTTAAGCTAAGAGGGGATTGTTTTTAATGTTTATTAAGAACTCCATGGTATACTACAAGTTTCTTTGTAAGAAGTAGTGATTTGATAACCAAGACAATTTTAAACATGATCACAGTACAAGTGTATTAGAAACAGGGTAATAGGAGGCATATGGTAGTTCCCCTTGGGGTCTTAGGTTCTTAGTCATGAGATAAAACTATACTTGTAGGGCTTCCCTGGTGGCGCAGTGGTTGAGAGTCCGCCTGCCGAGGCAGGGGACACGGGTTTGTGCCCCGGTCCGGGAAAATCCCACAGGCCGCGGAGCGGCTGGGCCCGTGAGCCATGGCCGCTGAGCCTGCGCGTCCGGAGCCTGTGCTCCGCAACGGGAGAGGCCACGACAGTGAGAGGCCCGCGTACCGAAGAAGAAAAAAAAAATTATACTTGTAAAAGCAATAGTTTACCTATGAATCGTACTTTCTCTTTTTTGTCAGACCACTACCTGCTGTCTTCTTCAACCAGTCCATTATCATGTCTTTGTTGGTGCTGCCTCCGAAATATATTTTAAGTTTTATTTCTTAATACTGTCATTGCCATCATCCCAAGTCATCATTGACTTTTGCCTGGAACAGTACAATCATCTCCTGTCTTCCTGCTACTATTGTGCCCCTAAAGAACATTTTCTGTACATTAACCACACTGATCTCTTAACACATAGAACCACCTAATTTTTTTTTGTTAAAAGACCTTCAGTGACTTTCTCCTATTCTTACAAGAGTGGCCATAGGTCCTTCTTCAATCATCCCTCATGCTTTTCTTCCCCCTTGCTCTTTACGCTGTAATCGTTCCAATCTCCTTTTTGTTCCCTGAATAAGCCTAGCACTCTTCTACAACCTATCCTTTATATTTTCTTCTGGCTAAAATGTTTGATTCCTGGTTTACTCCCATGACTGACTCAACTCTCAAGTCTTCAAGTTTCTGCTTAGAATTCATCTCCCAGAGATGCCGCCTTTGATCACCTCATGTAATATTGGCCTGCCCAAGTTACTGTACATTAATCAATATTGTTTTTCTTTGAAACAGCTGTCACAGTCTTTAGTTACATTGGTTGTTTGTTTATAGTGTTACCTTCAACTTGAGTGTAAACTCCAAGGATTTTATTTGTCTTATATCTCCAGTCCTTCACACAATGCCTAGTAGATACTCAAGAAATAAATTAATGAAAACCTATGAACCCCAAATTCTTAATGATATAAAATGTAAATAAGAGTTCAGCCAAATGAGCTATTTATAAAAGGAAGATTTTAAAAAGAGATGAAATTTGACCTCAATTTCGAATGGTAGTTAGAATTTTGATTGGTAGGGACTTCTGTCGTTAGAGGACCATCATGAACAAGGAAACAGAATTTAGAACAGAAGATTCTCTTTGGAAAGTTGTAGGAGATAAAGTTGAATTAGATATGAAGGGCTAGAGTTTGGAAACCTGAAAAAGCTAAACAGAGGGGTTTAGGTATAATATGATCAGTAGTGGAAAGCTGCTGTCACCCCCTGAGAAGAGCAGCATGAATGACATCATACAAGTAAATTTTTTCAAGGAATTGATGCATTTCATCTAAGTTTATTTCAGGAGCATATTCTCTTTCATGTCTGTAGGGTGTGTAGTTAAGTTTCCTCTTTCTGGTATTGTTAATTTGTGTCATCTTTTTTTCTTGATCAATCTGGCTAAAAGTTTTATTGGTCTTTTCAGAGAACCAGATTTTTAATTTTGTTGATTTTCTATATTGTTTTTCTGTTTTCAGTTTCTTTTATTTTTGTTCTTTATTATTTCATCCTTCTGCTTAATTTGGATTTATTTTGTGCTTTTTCTCGTTTCTTAAGGTAGTAGCACAGATCATTGATTTCAGACCTTTCTTCTTTTCAAATATAAACATTTAATGCTATAATTTCTCTCTGTGCAGTGCTTTAACTACATCCCACAGATTTTGATATTTTCATTTTCATTCAAATAAGTGTTTTCTTATTTTTTAATGATGTCTTCTTTGACCCATGGATTATTTTGAAGTATATGGTTCAGTTTCTAAATATCTGGAGATTTTTCTTGATATCTTTTTGTTACTGATTTCTAGTTTCATTCCACGATGGTCTGAGAATATATTTCGTATCATTTCAGCTCTTTTACATTTGTTACAGTTTTTATAGCCAAAAATATGGTGTGTCTTAGTGAGTATTACAGGGGCACTTGACAAGAATATGTATTCTGCTTTTATGGTGTAGAGTGTTCTATAAATATTAATTAGATAAAGTTGGTTGATATCCTTCTGCATTGCTACACAGTTCTCACAGTTCGGGTCATCTTCCTAGCATAGCGGGCAGAGAAAAAATAAGGAAAAAAACTAAAGATTTCTCTCATTCTCTTTGGACCTTAAGGAGCCCTTTTTTCAGTTCCTCTAACCAGAAATTTCTAATGAAGTCTTAGCTGTTGGCATTGCCCACTACCCCAGCTCTGCTAGGGGCCCACTGTAGGTGAGTTGTGAAAGGAAAAACAAGAAAAAAGGGAGGTTTTGGCTTCCCTGGTGGCTCAGTGGTTAAGAATCCGCCTGCCAATGCAGGGGACACAGGTTTGAGCCCTAGTCCAGGAAGATCCCACATGCCACAGAGCAACTAAGCCTGAGCACCACTACTGAGCCTGCGCTCTAGAGCCCGCAAGCCACAACTACTGAGCCTGTGAGCCACAACTACTGAGCCCATGTGCCACAACGACTGAAGCACACACACCTAGAGCCCGTGCTCCACAACAAAGAGAAGCCACCGCAATGAGAAGCATGCACACTGCAATGAAGAGTAGCCCTCACTCGCCGCAGCTAGAGAAAGCCCGCATGCAACAATGAAGACCCAACGCAACCAAAAATAAAATAAATTTATTTTTTTAAAAAAACCCTTAAAACATAAAAAGAAAAGAAAAGAAAAAAGGGAGGTTTCCCCACCCACACACATACTCCAGCTCACAGAGCTCCCTTTACGCTGATCTTCTGGGTAGAAAGACAGAATTTCCCCCAGAGTTCTAGCTGTGTGCATACCACTGAGTGCCCACCCTCAGCTCAAGGCCACAAGAGAAAAGAGGAAAAACTAGGAAATTCAACCTCCGTATGGGTCTTCTCTCTAAGAATTGGCTCTCCTCCCCAATCTGCCTGCTTTTCTTTACTTTTCAGAGTTGTTTGGTAGTTGCTGTTTGTATTTTGTCCTGAGTTTTTACCTGTGATTAGTGGGATATAAAGACTTTAGTGGACTTAAGCCAACTTGGCTACCCTAGTCCTCAAGTAGCTCTTTTTAAAAGACTTTATTTCTTGGACTTTCCTGGTAACGCAGTGGTTAAGAATCCGCCTGCCAATGCAGGCGACACGGGTTCGATCCCTGCTCCGGGAAGATCCCACATGCCGTGGAGCAACTAAGCCTGTGCACTGCAACTACTGAGCCTACGCTCTAGAGCCTGCGTGCTGCAACTATTGAGCCCGCGTGCTGCAACTACTGAAGCCCGCAAGCCTAAAGCCCACGCTCCGCAACGAGAGAAGCCACCGCAATAAGAAGCCCACGCACCGCAACCAGAGAAAAGCCCACACGCCACAACGAAGACCCAATGCAGCCAAAAAAATAAATAAAAATAAAATAAAATAACAGAATAAAAAAAAAGACTATTTCTTCAGAGTAGTTTAAGGTTCACAGCAAATTCGAGGTGATGTGGAGATTTCCTGTATAGCCCCTGAGCCTACCCATGCATAGCCTTTCCCATAAGCAATATCCCCCACCAGACTGGTACATTGGTTAAACTGATGAACCTACATTGACACATCATAATCGCCCAAAGTCAGCAGTTTACCTTAGTACACTCTTGGTGGTGTACGTTATGTGGATTTGGGCAAATGTTTAATAGCATGTATTCATCGTGGTGGTATCATATTTTCACTGCCCTGAAGATCCTCTGTGCTCCACCTCTTCACCCCTTCCTGCCCACCCCCACCAACTCCTGGCAACCACTGATCTTTTAACTGTCTCCATGTTTTGCCTTTTCCAAAATGTCATATAATTCAAACCGTACAGTATGTAGCCATTTCAGACTGGTTTCCTTTACTTAATGCGCCTTTAAGTTTCCTACCTGTCTTTTCATGGCTTGATAGGTCATTTCTTGTTAACACTGAATGATATTTCATTGTCTGGATGTACCACAGTTTATCCATTCACCTACTGAAGGATATCTTGGTTGCTTCCAAGTTTTGGCAATTATGAATAAAGCTGCTATGTACATCCATATGCAGGTTTTATATATTCATAATTATTCACTTTTGGGGGTAAATACCAAGGATTGCTGGATTGTATAATAAGAGTATGTGTAGTTTTCTACGAAACCACTGAACTGTCCTCCAAGTGGCTGTACCATTTTGCATTCCCACCAGGAATGAATGAGAGTTCCTGTTGCTCCTATCTATCATTTGGTGTTGTCAGTGTTCTAGATTTTGTCCATTCTAGTAGGTGTATAGTGGTATCTCTGTTTTAATTTGAATTTCTCTGACAAAATATGATGTGCAGCATCTTTTCACATGCTTATTTGCCATCTGTATATCTTCTTCATTGAGATGTCTATTAAGGTCTTTCGGCCTTTTTTTTTTTTTTTGCAGTACGCAGGCCTCTCACTGTTGTGGCCTCTCCCGTTGCAGAGCACAGGCTGCGGACGCGCAGCCTCAGCAGCCATGGCTCACGGGCCCAGCCACTCCGCGGCATGTGGGATCTTCCCGGACCAGGGCACGAACTCACGTCCCCTGCATCGGCAGGTGGACCCTCAACCACTGTGCCACCAGGGAAGCCCTCGCTCAATTTTTTAATTGGGTTGTTTCTTGTTGAGTTTTAAGACTTCTTTGTATATTTTGGATAACAATCCTTTATCAGATGTCTTTTGCAAATATTTTCTCCCTCAAATGGTTTTTTAATACAACATTCAAAATGCCTGAGTTGAGGGGCTTCCCTGGTGGCGCAGTGGTTGAGAGTCCGCCTGCCAATGCAGGGGACATGGGTTCATGCCCCGGTCAGGGAAGATCCCACATGCCACGGAGTGGCTGGGCCCGTGAGCCATGACCGCTGAGCCTGCGCGTCCGGAGCCTGTGCTCCGCAACGGGAGAGGCCACAACAGTGAGAGGCCCGCATACCGCCAAAAAAAAAAAAAAAAAGCCTGAGTTGCATTGTCATGATCAGTTTGGTCCCTCACCATCAAACTGTTCTTCTGATACAGTGTCAGCTCTTAATTTCTATTAAAACAGATTATTTTTATCTACATCGGTTTGGAGTATCCGTGATAGCTTTGAGTATCTTTTTAGTGTTACTATGCTCCTAACTTAACTTTTACATTACATCTACAGATTTCTCTCTGTTCTTCAGTATGCAGTCTGAAACCAAGAGAAAGTTGCAGCACAGAATTGTGGTTTCCTTCCATTACTCAAGCTAAATTACCAGAAGTGCTCTTTTAAGATGAAATATTTAGTCACCTCAAAACAAATCAGTTTAGAGGAAGACGGAAGCCTTATTTAGCTTATGTTTTCCATCCTTACGAGAAGTATTGATGTTTTATGCTGGCAGGCTGTGGTAGGAGCCTTCAACTCCTAGCCAAAAACCGTTCTCTTTCTCCAGAACTGCCATAATACTTTATTGAAAGATTAAAAATATCAATCCCAAGGGTGGGGAAACAGGCACTCTTAAGCACTGTTGGTTGTGGTATAAGTTGAGACTGCATGTATGTGTGCATGGCAATGTGGTTATCTAATCTAGAAATGTGATTTTTCTGGTTTAAATGGTATGCCATACACACACACACGCACACATTATGCATACCTTTGAGAAAGAAGTTATACCTCTAGGTGTAGTTCATCAGATTGCTGTTTGTTAGTGAAAAAAATGAGTAGAGGGGAACTCTCCATGCACAAATGGAGAAGGAGTCATTAAATTACGGTATGTTTATCGTAGAGACTCTATAAAATGGAATACTGTTTAGCCATTAATATGATGTATATCACTTATTGATATACAAAGTCCATGATAAGTGAAAATCGAAGCTGATATAATCTTTCATAAAAATTTACATCTATATAGATATGTATAGGAAAATAGTGAAACGATATACATGAAAATAGTTATAGCAATTATTCTCATAGAGGTGAGATTAAGAATGTTTTTCAGTTTCCTCTTTACCTATTTAAATATTGCCATGGGTTTTTTTAAATCATTATGTGTTACTTATTTGACCAGGGAGATGGAGAAGAAACGCTATTTTCATTTTGGAGAAAAGATTTCTATGTTCTCAAGCGTAAAAGGAGGGACAAGGTGTTACAGATCACAGCTCATTAGATAGGGATAAACTTTTTAGCACTGACTTTTTAACACTAACATTTAACAGAACTGACAGGAAGGACAAAATGGGTTGCCTGAGATATGATTTCCACATCACTAAAGATGTTGAAATATAACCAATTGGTAAGGTTGTCATGGAAATGATTAAAGCATCAGGTGTTCTGACATTTTGCCTTGAGACCCTCTTGGTAGGTGAGATTTTTAACAATGGGTGGAAGGTTGAAAAAGGGGACCTTGTAAGTAAAAATCTTTCCAATTCTCATTTCTGAATTTAAAGAGAATTATATTTCAACCTGCTCTTGAAAAAGTGACTGAGAAGACAGCAGCCTGGTAAAATTCATGTGAAGCATAGCCGCCTTTTAATATGCTACAATGCAACACCCTCAAAAGGAAGTTAAAGGAACTGAGTATAGTGCTATCTGTCTACAACTTACCATTGGTGAATAAATGCAGGGAAGAAGGAATTGATCCTGGACTTGCCACAGTACAAAACCATGAACTATACACATACAGTATTGTTTGGGGTCACAACGTAGTAGATCAGGTCAGTGATTCCTAAGCCCTGCTGAACCTCACAATTAGTCTTCAGAACTTATAGATCCAGATAGGTTTTTTTTTTTTTTTTGCGTACGTGGGCCTCTAACTATTGTGGCCTCTCCCGTTGCGGAGCACAGGCTCCAGACACGCAGGCTCAGCGGCCATGGCTCAGGGGCCCAGCCGCTCCGCGGCATGTGGGATCTTCCCAGACCGGGGCATGAACCCGTGTCCCCTGCATCGGCAGGCAGACTCTCAACCACTGCGCCACCAGGGAAGCCCTAGATAGGTATTTTTTAATAGGGTCTTGAGTCCTGATCCCACAAATTCAGATTCAGTAGCTCTGGAGTCGGGCCTGGGAATCAGTATTTTTAGTTCTCAAGCTATTTTGGTGATCAGCCGAGTTTGACACAACCAGAATAAAATATACGTACACATATACCCATATCAAGACAGTTACATAAAGACTGTTGACAAACATCAAATGCTTTGAACTATTCATATTTACAAAGCTGCCTTCACTGAGAAGCCATCAATATTCTACAGCTAAGTGATACTCACGCCAGTATTTCTGATGTTTCATTCAATGCATTAAGCAGAGCTGCTCAAAAGAACTAATTTTATTTATTAATATATTAATAATTAATATTTAATATATTATTATATGTTAATAATTAATATATTATATATTAATATATCATGCTCATGATACGGTAAACAACACGAACATTCATGTTAATAAAACAAGAGTTCTCAGAATATAAACAAAAATAAAAGTGAGATGCAGAAGCCACTGCATGATCCCGCTCTCAAAGGAAACATCAAGGAAGTTATGCTGAAGTTGATGAGAAACCAGCTGATGTTTAAGATGTGGACAGCGTGCTACTCTGCTCTTAATAACGTTAACAATAATACATAAATTAAATATTTTCGGAATTTTGCAACTTCACCTTTGTTCCCAAGTGATGTGTTTAGAAAAGAGAAAAAATGAAGACAACTCACGAAACTATTATAAATACAGAGCATGAAATGAAAGTGCTGCCGTCACCTGCCAACCAAGTACCTAGTCTTCCTAGATAATCTGGTTGGCCCTGTCACAGGCGTCACGTTTGTCTTCTGAGGCCACTTTTGCCACCCAGGTTCCAAAGTTCTGTTTAGCCTGAAGTGAACAGGTTTCCTGTGCTGCGGGTTTCTGGCTGCAGGAGTGGCAGGAGGCTATACAGATGGGCCCCCAGCCATCACACACACTCCCACCAGCTTTCACACTGCCTGGCCTGAGTCCTACCTGGCATGCTCTTCCCCAGATACCTGCTTGGCAAACTCCCTTACACCTTTGCTCACATGCCACCATCCCAACAAGGCCTACTCTGCTCATCTGGTTTAAAGTAGCACCTGTGCTCCCAGCCCCCTCCCTGTTCTGCAGGTTTTTTCCATTGCACCTAACACCATTTAGTAAGCCAATAATTTACGTATTTACTTGGGTGTATTATCAATGACTGTCTCCTCTGCTAGACTCTAGGACAGAGCTCTTTGTTTTATTCACTGATGTATAAGTGCCTAGAATGGTATCTAGCACATAGTAGGCCCTTAAATAAACGTGTTAAATGGATGAATAAATATACAACACATTGACTGTTTATCACTAGTTACTTACGCAGCGGCAGGCAGTTTTCCGTAGAGCCTTCAGTGCTCGCACAGCTAAAAGCATCCCACGTTTCTGTGTTTGAACAGTGGTGTCAGTGCGATGGAGCTGCCGGGGCCCCAAGTGCATCTCCACCTTCCTGGGAGGCGGAATGCACTGAGCACCCGCTCCACTCGCCAAGTCGCAAAGCTCTGCTGCCTGGGGACTTCGCCCCACTGAATCTGACGCGGTTACCCCTGCATGTTGGGCTTACTCCTGAGGCGTCCATCCGCATCTCTTGTGAAGCTCAGCCCGTTGGGTGCTGTTCTTAGAGCAGTGCTGGGCTCTCAGCAGTCACTCAGTAAGTGATACGTGTTGTCTTGGGAGTGACCTGCTGTGTCTGCGCTGACTTTCAACTTCAGGGCTTAAGAACCCCTTCGAAATTAGCTAGTCCAGCTCATTTTATGGTCCAAGAAACCACGGAACGTAGAGATTACGTTAATTTTCTAAATTCACAGCACTGGCGAGAGGCAGTTCTGGAACTGGAGTCCTGGTCTGGGCGTTATCCGTTTGTTTGTTTCTTAATATACCGTACAGCCACAGTGCAGAGCAGAGCCAGTTTCCTCACAGCCTCGCTTTACTCTGTCAAGCTCATCCTTTGCTGCTGTCCCATTTCTTCCTCACTCATCTTCCTGAAGGAGGATCCAGGTTTCTCCAGATCTTTCCTCCACACAGAGGACCAATTCTGTCATCCCAAGCCAGCGCCTTTTCCGATCCCCTTCCCCACAGGTACCCACATTAGGAGAAGGCTCTTCCGCTTTTCCTGTTCCCTGTGGTTACGATGCTCAGCCTGGCGGGGTAGAGTAGAAGAGGCTGTTGTCAGGGCGCTGCTTTATCCCTGTGACTCCAGGCCTGCCTCTGGCCCTCGTCCTCACCGCCCAGGTTGGTGCGCCCACCAGTTCCCCCTCCTGCTTCACACTTCCTGAGGCCGTGGTCTCATATCAGCGGGCAGGAGGGGAAAGAACGCCACCCTTCGTTTATCCGGCACTTGGTTTTTCCTAGGTTCTCTCACGTGACCGTTACAGCAACCTTGTGTGTTAAGTGGGAACAGATGTTCTTCCTCCTGCTTTACTGATGAGGAAATGAAATACGGGCGAGTAGAGTAACTGATTTGCCCAGCCTTGCAGCCTCTCAGTGGCCCGACTGGAAGCTGAGCCTCCAGATCCTGTCGCATATATTTATGTTAACCGAAAGAGCCACGAAATTGATCACCGTCGGGTGTTCTGAAATGTACATCTTATTCAGTCTTTTCTTAAACATCTTATTCAGTCTTTTAGAGCCTTCTGAGAATATTAATCTGGATTTCTCTAGCATCTTTAGCATCTTGGTTTTAGGAAAGACCACTGAATTCAGTGTGTGATATAATGGACAAGGTCTCTGATACGACTAAGTGGACATTTCGGTTTAACAATCATTAAATACTGTTGCAAGTGGACCTATGTTTGCAGTGTTCTAGTTATTACCCTTTTGAGAATCTGTTAGATTTATTCAGATACTTGATTCAGTGTATCATACAATGGTTAATGATTTGGTTTTTTTACACGTTTTGAAAATCCACATATTTGTAGTTTTTAATTAAAAGTAAAATATTTCTTTATGTATAAAGCATATTATACTGTATATTTAAACTATAAAGTATTCCGTAAAACAGTTATCACTTGATTAGTAATAGAAAGGGATGCCTTATCGCTTTCCTTTTTGTTAAGTATTGTAAACAGAGATTGAAATTAATTTTAACTTAAATTTAGTCGATAAATTTTACTTAATTTTATTAACGTTTATGTTACTTCACTTCTAGACAAAGTGTTTTAAACACACAGTGATGTATAGCCTCTTATAAGAAAAACAAAATGCAGTTATACCTTTGCAAGTAAAACAGATTAGGAACTGACCTTGTCCCGACAGGACTGGCCGTGTCAGCTCCTTGCCAAGCTTCTCTGTACAGCAGGCCAAGAGGGCTTGTATGCAAAGCACTGATTTACAGTGTTTGTAATGCAGCTTCATTCTCACTGCCGTTGTCCTCCCAGAGGCCAAGGAGTACACGTAACTGTTTGTATGTGAGGGTCCTAGAAGATGTGAAAAACTCCTGTGTCATATGTTCAGAGCTCTCAGTATGATCTGAGATCAGAAAGCCTAGGCACCGCTGACATACAGTAAATGCGTGGAAAGTCCTTTGATAAAAATTGGAATTGTCCAGATCCATTTCTAGCAAAATGATAATATCCAAATCTTAGATTTACCTTTGATATTGTTATCCCCACTGTCCCCACTCATTTTGAAGTTGCTTGTGTATTTCGGATTTCTAAGGGGCACACTGCCTGGAGCGTGCCATGTTGTTGAGACCATTCTCAGTTTGATCTTGTGCCAAAGGAAAACAGAGAGACTCTGTTGGGAATATAGTTTGCTTTATAAATTAGGGTGAGTAGAGATGAACCATCTCGCGAGGATGATGAAGTTCTGGAAGTACTGTCACTAACATTAGCTGCCAGCCTGTTACTCAGTTTCCTGAATGATAAAAACGCTCTACAAATCCTGCCTTAGCAAATCCTGACTATGTGTAGCTTTCTCTTCTAACGGATTAGCTGTATCTAGTCACATTTGTTATCACTTGTGTGCAGGTTTGCAGTTTGCCTCCTTTATAAATTAGAGATGCATCCTGCTCAGGGGTAAGTACAGACACAGGTATTGATTTATCCTAAAATCACAAAAAGCTTTTAAAATGATGTATAAAGTACAAATGTATTAGCAACATTGCTTAGAACAAACATAAACACAAATAGTAAATAAACATACACAGTAGCACCATGTATTTTTACACCATGAGTAATCATTGTAGAGAGAATCATCTTTAGTACCAAAATGATTTAGGACCTCTTTGTTCTTTTCATATTATCTTTTGTCTATTAGATTAGTTTTTTCCAAACATCTTTACTTATAGACACCTTACCTGAGTCCATCTGACTCCTATAATAAAAATACAATAGACTGCATGACTTAATCAACAGAAATTTATTCCTCCCAGTTCTAGAGGCTGGGGAGTCCAAGGTCAAGGCTCTGGAAGATTCAGTGTCGGCTGTGGGCCCACTTCCCTAGTTCATACACTGTCATCTTTTCACTATGTCTTTACTTGGCTGTAGGGGCAAAGGAGCTCTCTGGGGTCTCTTTTATAAGGGCACAGATTCCATTCATGATCTAATCACTTCCCAAAGGCCCAACCTAAATACCATCACCATCACTTTGGGGATTAGGTTTCAACATATGAATTTTGGTTGGACACACATTTAGTCTGTAGCACACTGATTCTAGTTAGGAAGGAAAAGAAGTGGTAACATCAAATAAAGCTAATGATTGGAATGTTTAAGTCCTTGTCAGGCTGAAGAGAACCGTGATTGTCTTTCAACAGGCTAATCTATAACAGTTTGTGTAAAGGGATAGAGTGTAGTTGTGTTTGGTGGGTTTCATCCTAATGAGTTCTACTAGCTTTTTTCTTATTTAGGAACTATTAGAACATGATCAGTTTTGTATACTTCTAGAACATAGTAAAATGCTGAAATTATATAAAATTATAAATTATTCGTTTAGTCACAAGAGCTAGTACCTCATCATCTGAATTTTTGTAAGCATCTCTTATAATGAAAAAAGTTTAAATTAATCCATAAAAAGGGATTTACTCTGAGATTCTGAGAATAATTTTCCAAGTATATCTGGAAAGGTAAATTGATTTTAAAAGATGTATAATTGATTAATTTAAAACATCATTTTGAAAAACCCATTTATGACCTACTATGAGAGCTGCTTTTAAATGCCTTCTGGCAAGTGTCAAACCAACTGGAGCAAATAATTTTTCATGTAACTAAAAAGTATATTTGTAGTAGAATATAGAGAAAAAAGAGAAAATACACTTTACCTGTTTAACTTTATGCTAACTTCTCCAACATCTGTGTGTTCTGTTTATTCTCTCGTAGGTATGAGAAGGTGCCAGTCATCTTGGTCGGGAACAAAGTAGATCTGGAAAGTGAGAGAGAAGTGTCCTCCAGTGAAGGCAGAGCCCTTGCAGAAGAGTGGGGCTGCCCCTTCATGGAGACGTCTGCCAAGAGTAAAACAATGGTGGACGAACTCTTTGCAGAAATTGTGAGGCAGATGAACTATGCCGCGCAGCCCGACAAGGATGACCCGTGCTGTTCTGCATGTAACATCCAGTAGCATTCACACGTGGCTGTCCTGGTCAGGAGCTGCCCTGAATCGCAGGCGATACCAACCTCGTCTGCTCAACAGTGGAGCTTGCAGGATGTGTGGTGTGAATCTCCAGTGAAATAGCCGTCCTTGTTCAGAGTGGAGCAGTGGTGGTCAGTTGATGTCTCTGAGTAACATATGGGTTCAGTAACTCCAGTCTTCACCGTGGTCCTCAGTCTTCTCTAGGCACCTGCAGCTTCAGGCATAGCCAAGTCGATCTACAGAGTGTTCTCCTTTGAAAGCTATCATTGCATTGTCACTGAGTTGACAGAAGCAACTATGGTATATGTTAAAAATAATCACGGGCAAGAAACCAGAAGAATTCCTGTGACCACTTACAATTAAAATATTTTGTCTTCTGTTAAAAAAAAAATTAAGGAGAAATATTTTCCTACAAGAGTACTGAATTTCAGGAACTGAGATAGTGCTTCTAACCAATGTATCACGTCAAGTAAGATAACAACAGCTGACCTGCCAACAGCATTACAGGGAGAGATTCTTTGCTCAGCTGACATATTTGTTTTTCAAAATCGATGCTTAATTGTAGATGTTATCCTAATTTGTGACACGGAACTAACTCACACATCAGTCCTTGATAGAGCAAAAGTCACAACAGGTTGTGTAAAAATACAGCCTAGTGTTAGAATGTGTCATCACCTGCTTTGCCCAGAAAGTGGAGACTCTTACAAGGGTTTGAGCCGAATTAAAACCCCAAACCCACCCTCTGTTAACTAAGCAGGGATGGTCTTTATTACTTTACTGAACAAGAAGGAAGCAACTGTGACGGAAAGAGATTGTGTAGCCTTACTAACGAGAAGTGTTCTAGTAGATTAACTAGTACCATCATGTAAGGAAAACGAAGCCATGTTGCATCCACATGTTCCCGTTTGCAGAAACCTCACAAGACAGTACAGATATCTTGCATTTTTACGTTCGTTAAAGCAGCAAATTCCTTCTTGCCTTTAAGGGCTATGGTTGTGGTGTGATTCTCGGCTAACCTGCTTTCGAAATCAAGTTTTCTATAGCAGAGCTTCATCGCAGGCATTTAAAAAATTGAATAACCAAGAGAAATAATTTGGGCTTAAAAGTAGAACATAAATTATAGAGTGGAAGTTAAGAGACAAAAAAAAAAAAACCCTTTCATTTTCCTGGAGAATTATATAAAGATTTTCTTATAACAATTTTGCCCCGATTACTGAATTGGCAAATAAAGCTAGAGTGAATATTTTGTTTTGAAAAGGTGCTCAAGTTCTGACATTTTTGGTTTTCATAGCCGTAAAGTATTTATCATTTGCATGACTAAAGGCACACGAAAAACCTATTCATAAGTTTTACAATCAAGTGCAGAAGGGTTTTCAACTAACTTCAGAGTTACAAATGCTGAAGAGCGTATCTTGAGCTGATCCTCTGGAGATAAACTTGGCCTTCAGAACTGCAGGATCACTGAGCCTGTGATCTACATACCGCCCCACATGTTGTTGGTTTCACGCGCTTGTGCAAGTAAGCTCGGGTCTTATGTGTGTAACTGAGCGAAGAGTGTATGTTTGCGTGTGCATGTGTGTTCATTGTTCCTACGAATTTGGCACAAGTCAGAGATAATTGCCTATAATGAGAATCTGTACTGCAGAATATAGTGTATCAAAACCATTTTTTTCTTTCAAATTATTTGTTTTTATACATTATTGAAATCATTGGTAGCCCCCCAAGTGTTTAGTAACCTGACATTAAGGTTAGAGGAGAGAAAAAAGGTGGATAGTCCTTTTCATAGATGAGAAAACAGAGATCTGTGGGTAAAACCAGGCCGTGGTTGTCAGAAGTCTTTGAACTGTGAATATTTGCATTCTTCAGTATCGTTTTTTTTTTTTTATGATCCCCAATTATGAAGCACCTTGTTTATAGGACAGAAAGTTCTGACCAGTTTTATTGAAATAAATTTCATCACGTAAAAGGTGATTTGACTCGATCACGTGGAGAAATCAAAGATTCAAGAAGTATGATTTTATCAACTGAATTAGAAATACTTGTTAGTGCACTGTTTGACTTTTGAATCCTGTAACTTCTAAGAATGATTCTGTTTTTTAGAATTCCATATTTGGTAGCAATTTATGGCAACAGATTACATATTAAAAACATCTATAAAGATTCTACAGTTTTACATTGTGGATTGCTATGCAGACAAGAAAAGTTAAATAATATGAAAGGTATGGCAAGATATAAGGTGGAAAAGGTTATCTAAAAATTTGGGTTTTAGTTAGACGTGTTTGTCAGACAATAAGGTGGTTTTTTACTGTAAAGATGTTAATAACTGATTTGGCTGCCTGATCAGTGTTTCCACGCAGCCCTGAATATTTAGTGACAAAGCATCAAAGATACGCAGAAATGTGGAAACTGCTTGTGTGCTCTTACTGTTGGTATTTCATCTGGTATGGATATAACTCAGCTTGAATGAATGTGTTTGTTGAGACGTTAATACAAAGCTTAAGAACAGGAAGATGAAATTTGTTGGCACATGAAATAATAGTGGCTAAAAGTTGGTGACCTTGGGTCACTATTTATTTTATGCCCTGATCAGACTAGCAACTAGATAAGTGAAAGTTTTTCTAACATGCCTTAAAAATGTTATGGTTTGATCCAAAGACCCACTTTTTCTTTAGCTACTATGATAAGGTTTTCTTTTTTTTCTGTTTCATCTCGTTTTACTTTTATACAAAGGCAGCATTTTTTAAGTTTTTTTCGTTCTATATTGCAACTTTTTTTTTTTGGTTCTTTTAAGCTGTGATAGTGATGGTAACTGATGCCTTTCATTTTGTTCAACTTATACAAAACAAGCCAGCATCTGATCAAAAGTATTACATAAAATCTTCCTTAAACTATTGAAAGGTGCTTTGATGATTTTCTCCTTTGGTTTGTAGAATTAGGACTGAAATTTTGACTCTGATCGCTACAGTTGCCATCACTTTTCTGTGGTAAAACTACTGATATTTGCTCTTCTGTATAAAGAAATGTTGCCTAAGGGTGTCTGCTGTTTGTTTTCAGAAGTTGCCCACTGGGGGTATTGTCTATATGTATGAATATGAAAGTGCTTATTTTGCTTGTTGCCATTGGTTTTTTGTTTGTTTTGTAGTTTTTTGTTCTTCTCAGTAGTCTTGTGTTAGCACTTGGGTAAGCTTTAATTGTCTCCTTAGCCAATCAAATGTTAAAGACTATGGGGGTCTTTTTTTTTTTTTTTTTTTTAACGTGTCTTTGTGCATCTCTTAAATCTTGATCAGGGTTTCAAGAATGACTGCAGTGGGTTTTGGAAACAGACTTATCCTTATTGATTTGGGATTTCCCAGAGATAAATATAGTTCACAGTTAATTGTTGAGCTCTAATACAACTGACCATTTAAAATTGAACAACAGTTTATTGTTTTGTAACAATGTCAGTTGTTAAACCTTGACATTTCAATTAAAACATGAATTGTAGTTATAACTCAATGCAAATTCAACAGTTGTATTTGAAGTTAAATTATTTTAACAAATAAATTTATTTAATGAAATTTCCTCTGGGTTTGGGTCTCTTTTGGTTCTAGTTGTTTTGTACCTGTTCATGGGTGAAACGTATTTAATGTATTTTTTCAAAAAAAACCTAAAAATTGCCCTAGAGTGAATTTAATACTCTTCTTACAGAAATAGTCAAGCTGAATTAAATTGAATTAAATTCATCATGTAAAAAGGGAGGTTAGTAGATCATTTTCACACCATTTAAAAATTAAAATGACATGAGAAAGATTTTTAAATCAGTAATTTCAAATATAAAGTTATCTTCATAAATCGTATTTTATATTTTTGATGATAGCTGGCTAATTTGAAATCTCAATGCTCTTGTTCACAGAATTGCTCTAGATAATTAACATTAATTAGCTGTTGCTTTGTAGCCCTGCTAGTATCACTAAAATGTATCCGTGTCCTTCTAGTCATGGCTTGGGGCTGTCTTTTTGTTTAGGTCTTGTGGATTTTAAGGTACCAGAAGCTGGAGGTTGCTGTTCAGTGGGGCTGTAGGGCCTGCTTGTTCTATATACAGCCCTTTTAATGTTGACAGATGCTGTTAATTATATACAGCCTTCAGCTGCTCTGATAAGGAGCCCATTCATCCCCTAAGCCAATTTAAACTGTGCCTTTTGGTCATGTTGCCTTCAAACTCTGTTGAAATTTCCTGGCAACATTCCACCAGTTTAGAAGCCTCATTGTTTTGGAATATAAGAATAATTTGAATGAATATAACAGAGGCACTGTAGACAGAATCTCAAATATTTAAAGGAAAACATGCCTATATTTTAGTAAAATAAATAAATATCTACTGGTTGGCTTCATAATCTCATTTGAAGCATCTGTAAAGTATTTAAGCCTATCAAATTCTAATTTCAGTTGGGAGAATTTCTTTGCGGCTGGAAAATAGTATTTTGAAATTCTCACAAGTTGTACCATTTATTGATTGTTAGAGGTTCATGAATAAAAATATAAAAAGCTGAAGGAATAAACTGCCACCAGTTGGGACCCCATCTGACCTCTGGGACCCGTGAAGCAGAGAAAATTGTCACAAACTCCCTAAAAAAGCTGCTAACCTCTTATTTGTTTTTTAATTCAAAATATCTATGTTTCCATGTAACTAGGAATGAAACATAGTGTCACTTCATTTGTTAAACAGATAATTTAAACTGGTTTTACATTTTTCCATATTAACTTTTTTCCCCTGCTTTTTGTTTTTGTTTTTCCCTTTGAAGTATTAGGCTTTAAAAGATCTGCTGCTCTTCCAGGTAAGGTGGTTTGTTATTTCTTTCAATATTTTCTTAAAACAGTAGTCTTCATATTACCTTCTAAAGATTCTTCCAAGATTAATGGAGAAAAAGGTAGAAGACTGTCTGCTGGAAAGATTAAATATGAAGACCTATTTATAGACACAAGTTAGGAAAAAAGAAACTGAAGGAATGATACTTGGTTGGATTTATGGGAATTTTTATAAGACTCTCCCATTTCAAAAACTTAAAAATATGAAAGATTTCATTTTATCATATGATTACAATTTTACATTGACAGTATTTGGGGTATGCTTTACACTTTTACCTTAAAAAAGATCAAATATTAGTGAAAGGCACAAAATATAAAGGGAAAAGCCACCCAATTCCCAAATTCCCTAAACAACCATGTTAACATTTGATGTAAACCATTCTAAACATATTTCTCTGCATATACAGGTACACATACACACGTAGTGAGAAAGATAAATAATTCTATGTTGCTTATAAGAAAACTGGCTCTAAGTACTAAAAATGAATCACCCATGGTCACTCAACTAATAAAAGTGGCAGAGTTGAGATGCAGACTCTTCTAACTTTAAATCACCTTTTCCCCACTGTTATGTCTTTTTATATATGGTATCCACTCGTTCCAGGCTCATTCACCTGTTACTCCTTGAGGATTACTCACATCTGGCATGGTGCAGCCACACAGATAGGCACATACACATAATCCCTGATAAAAAAGACAATTGTCTTGCTTCCTTCAAGCTGCTATGACAAAATACCATCGACTGGGTGGTTCATACAACAAACAACTATTTCTCACACTTCTGGAGACCTCAGAGTCCAAGACCAAGGCTCTGGCAGATTTGGTGTCTGGAGCAGGCCCTCTTTCGGGTTGCAGACGGCTGACTTCTCCCTGTGTACTCACGTGGCAGAAGGGAGAAGGCAGCCCTCTGAGGTCTCGTTCATCAGGGCACTAACCCTGTTCATGAGCAGCCCACCCTTATGACCTAATCACCTCCCAAAGGCCTCCCCACCTAATTCCATCACGTTGAGGATTAGGTTTCAACATAATGAACTTTGAGAGGACATGAACATTCAGCCTCTAGCAATAGTCCTCTCCTTGCCTTTCCATTTACCTCAAGGCAGATAAGAATTAGCCTACTGGCAAGAATTAAGTAATCTGTACCTTTCCTACTCTTACATGCCCATGCTCAGTAAGCCAAGAGGAGTCAAA
Organism: Orcinus orca; assembly: GCF_937001465.1. Lineage (NCBI taxonomy): Eukaryota > Metazoa > Chordata > Mammalia > Artiodactyla > Delphinidae > Orcinus > Orcinus orca. Next base: position 12,593,672 of record NC_064576.1, on the reverse strand, counting down.
GTCCTGGGCACACAGCCCATACCGACCGCAGTTGGCGCCATTCTTTGTTTCTAAAGCCAGTGCAACAGACCTTAGCTGTTTCATCCTGGGCATTTGAGGAGTCTTTGTGGTGGGTGGGGATGGATGGCAGTACAGCAGCGCTCTGGGACTCTGCTATTAGAGCAAGTGTCTACTTCCCAAGGAAGCGTTCAGGCTAACTACAGGGTCTGCAAGAGCCATGCCCCTGGAGGGTGGGAAGTGGGGGCACTGAGCTAATTGAGGGCCATTGCAAAACAAAGGGGGGCAGAGGGATGTATAGATCAGACACTACACAGAAGAGTCAATGCTAGGTCTATGGCTACAGTTAAATATTAGACATTTTTAGGTTTTAGTGACATTTATGATTAAAAACGTCAGAATTAGAAAGTTATTTTCTAAGACGCTTCAACAAAATGAGTAATTCACATATACTTAGAGCGGTTGAAAGAAATCATTGTTCAGTGGGAAACTACTAACACCAAGAAACGCTGTACTATTAGTGAAAAGGCAATAGCGTTTCTGTGAAGATACTCACAAAATCTGAGTTAGGAAATAAAAAAGTGTGAAAGCAACCAGGGGCTTCATTTATTTAGTCCTTCGTCACGTCTGTGTGGTGAGAAAGTGAGAAAGTCATAGCCTAGACTCTGAGTCCAGGTTCCAGGGGGAGATCTGCCAACGAGATGTTATGGCACAATGGGCATCACTTATTTCTTCAGGTACTTCTTACCCAAGAGTTCTGAGGCAGTCTTATACCATGAGATATTTTGTAGGAAATGATTCTAGAATCAAGTAAGTTTGGAAAACTCTGCATAATAGATCTCACTTCTTGGAAAAGGCTCAGAAAAATTCTGCTGGTGTTTCTAAATCTAACCTGACTGCAGGATACTTTCTTCATATAATATCTGGAGCAAAATTTGGAAAATACCATTAGATATTTGCCTTACAAACCCTGCTGTGGGGACTCCGTCCAGGTGAGGGGCCTGGATCAGTTGTGAAGCTGGCAAGTCTAGTCTTGAGAGAGAAGAGGCACTGTGGTCTCTGTGTATTTTGCTTAGACCCATAGTTAACCTTGGCTCTCAAAGCTTACCTTTTTGAGAGAGTTAAGAAGAAGGCAGAAAAATAAAACCAAAGAAAAAAGTCTAGTGACAGTTTTCTCCTTAAAGCCTCTGCTGGCCAGTGTATATGTCTATTCCTAGGCTGACTCACAGCAGCCTGGACCCTGCTCCCCACATCACAGTACCCACCCCATTGCACTGTGATGCACAGTCTCCTTGACTTGGGTCCCTATCAGAAAATGATGAGTTGGGGTACCATTAAGAAAGCATTGGCCCAAACATCCAGGAATCCCTGAATCCATCATCCCTGTGGGAGGTATAAGCTCGTGTGTACCCACCCTCACACGGTCTCTCTCTCTCTCTCTCTCTCACACACACACACACACACACACACACACACACACACACACCCTAAAATACCAGAGTGAGAGAATGGCAATCACCTCCTGGAGCTTTCATTTTAAAGCTGCAGTGCAACACACTAGTGTACCGACTGGACCCCCCCAGACTCAGGCTGCCAGAGGAGCCTAGAATGGGAAGCAATCCAAAGACCTCTGTCTACTTCTGTCTCGGAGCCTGAATCCAGATCCTGACTCTCGCCTCTGCAACACAAAGGCCAGAGCACCTCAGCTGGTGTGAAGAACCAAAAGAGAAGCAGCAAGTTTGATCTGGAGTCTGGCAAGGTGCTCCCCTAGGCCATCTCCCCAGTCCTGATAGCAGAATGGGAGAAGGCTCACAGGCAGAGGACCCTCCTGGGGGAGCTGCCTCCAGTCTCATCTCATTTCACAAGGGAGAAGAAAGAAGGGCAGGGAGACCCTGGCCTTTCTCCTGCAGGGGGCCATCTGGGAAGCCGGCTATAGTGGCCAAAGTGAGCTTAATCCGCCCATCCTCCAGCAGCTGGCCTCGTCCTGGGAGAGGAATGGAGATGGAAGTGAGGACAAATACAGGTGGGAGGACAGCCCCTCCTCCACCAGAGTCCACAGGACCTTTCTTTCTTTTTTTTTTTTTAATTTATTTATTTATTTGGTGGCGCTGGGTCTTAGTTGCGGCAGGTGGGCTCCTTAGTTGCGGCTCACGTGCCCCTTTGTTGTGGCTCGCTGGCTCCTTAGTTGTGGCACATGTGCTCCTTAGTTGCAGCCAGCATTCTCCTTTGTTGCAGCTTGCTGCCTCCTTAGTTGCGGTATGTGTGCTCCTTAGTTGCAGCCAGCAGGCTCCCTAGTTGCGGCTCATGGGCTCCTTAGTTGCGGCACACGAACTCTTAGTTGTGTCATGCATGTGGGATCTTCCTGGACCAGGGCTCGAACCTGTGTCCCCTGCATTGGCAGGCGGACTGTTAACCACTGCACCACCAGGGAAGTCCTTTAAGTTACCTATTTAACTTCTCTTGGTCAAGGCTAATGAAGACATATTAATGAAATTAATTTAAAATAGCAAATATCTGATTCCTTTTTTCTTTGTAAAATTGGTTCAATAACAAAGCAGTTTAAATGCCCAGTGATGGTTGATTTATTCTCAATTACTGGATTTACCTGGCTGCAGGTTAACTGGTTTGGTTTGCAGACTATCCTAACAGCGCATGAAGAGAGATTATTTTCCTCCCTAGAGAGATTTTCTCCCAGAGAGCCTCAGTGATTGAGAGACAGCTGATAAGATCTGGTGGTAGATATCTCAGTGGGAGGAGCTGTCTTGATTAAATCAGGAGCATGAAACCTGGAGCATTCCTCTCCTCCCCCATCAGATCACCAAGCCCTAAAGCTTGCTTCTTCCTGCTGCAGAAGAGTCAATGCACTAATCAGGACGACCTTATTACTAAACCCACTGCAGCCAACCTTCCCTAGAAAGTGACAATATCACAGGTGACTGTAACACCTTAACCAGATTTAGTCTACAAACCAGTTAACCTACATTGGATTAATAAGGAATTTATTACAGTTTGAGGTGGCTTTTTTTTTTTTTAACTGACCTATAACACACATATAGTAAAATGCCCAAAACTAAGTGTTTTATACCTCAGGGAACTTTTACATATGTAGCCACCAACCACATCAAGATATAGACCTTTTGTGTCGCTCCAGAGGCTGCTTCATACTCCTTCTCAACACCCACACCCCACAAGGAACCCCACAAGGAACCACCGTTCTCACATCGGTCACCATGGGTTAGTTTTGTCAGTTCCTGAGCTTCATATAAATTAAATCATACGGTGTGCGCTCTTTTGTGTCTCAACGTTATGCCTGTGAGAGTCAGCCATGCTGTTACGTATAACAGTAGCTTGTTCTTTCTTATCACTATACAGCATTCCTGTGTATGAACATACTTCAATTATTTATATAATCTACAGTTGATGGACATTTGCATGGTTCCCACTTTGAATCTATTATGAAAAAAAGCTGCTATGGACATTCCCGTCGATGGCTTTTTGTGGTGGACAGACACAAGGCTCATTTCTCCCAGGTAAATATCTAGAAGTAGGATTGCGAGGTCACAGCAGACAGTTTTCTCAAGTGGTTGTACCAGTTCACACCAGGACAAGCAAGTTGCACAGGTCGCGGAACGGGCTACTTGGTCAGCAGACTCTGCAACAGAGCTTAGTGTGCAGGATATTTATTACAGGGTGCCCTTGGGATCAACTCCTGTGGAAGGAGCGGTAGGAAGTAAGATTGGACAAAGGGAGAGTGAAATCGAGCTGCAGTGCAGGGCCAGTAACAACCTGGGGTCGGGGGTGTTAGAAATGGCCCCTCAGAATTATCCTGAGTTGGGCAAGTGGGCTAGCCCTTTGTGCCCTCCATCAGTCACAGTGACTTTGAATGAGAGGCAGTTGAGGCAATCGCAGGATTGGAGATGGAGGCTGTCAGCACTCTTAAGCATCCGGGGCAGGAATCATCTCATTGAAAGGAGATCTAGGCAGCGCCTCACAGCGTCTACCTACTCCACACACCCACATGCATAGTGCTGTCAGTGTTTTTCATTTTAGTCATTCTGGTGGGTGTGTAGTGGTATGCCATTGTGGATTTTACTTTGCATTTCTTTAAGGTCAATAACATTCACATGCTTATTGGCCATTGGTTATCCTCTTCTGTGATGTACCTGTTCATGTCTTTTGCCCATTGTTTAAATGGGTTGTTTGTCTTTCTCTTGTATATAAATATTAGTGCTTTATATTTTCTGGATGTATATTTGTAAATATACTATCCCAGTACAAAGTTGGCCTTTTCACACTCTTTGGAGTCTTTCGATAAACAGAAGGCTTTAATTTTAATGAAGTCAATGTACCAATCTTCTCTTTTATGATTAGTTTTTTTTGTATTCTTTTAAAGGAATCTTTCCTTACTTCAGGGTTGTTCTTGACCACCAGGCCCTCAATGGTATGCTGATTTGACCTTAACATAGAATAGTTACTTTAAGCATACAGGAATGGTTGAGCCAAGCGAAATACAGCTACAGCTATTAGTTAGTCTTTGTTTCACATTATTACTGAAACATTTAATTGACAAGTGAGGCTCTTGGCCAGTGTTTCCCTAAAGCACTAGGTCTGTGTTGAAGAAATAAAAACGGATTCCGTGATCAAATAAGTTTGAGAAACTCCTGGTTAAAGTTAAGCAGGTTCTTTACTGCAGAACTCCTGTGGTTTTCAGTATCCTAATATCCATTAGATAACTTCAAGAGACATGGCGGATACTTTCTATCCCCACATTATTTGACCATAGAATGCTTTATCCCCAGAGCATTTCATAGGAATGGTGTTCCATAGGTGACTGGTTTAGTAAATATCTCTCAGGACAAAAGGTATGATGTCCAACAAAAAAGAAGTCAGAAAAATCTGAATCCAGGAGTCCATAGTGATATTTTTTAAAAATACCTCTAAAAATCATGGGGGAAGGGACTAGGCATTTTTAATAGAAGGATACTAGTTAATGAATGTAGAAAGACATAGAATCAGGAAATCATCATTTTGCAATCCCCCGTGTAAAAGTAGATTCAGGCAAAGATCATCAATAAATGCTAAGACCATTGGGTAAAAAGGTTATGGGGAAATGAAACATTCTCATGGTCTCAATACAGCATTCCACAAATTACTTTTTTTTTTTTTTTTTTTTTTGCAGTACGCGGGTCCCTCACTGCCGCGGCCTCTCCCGCCGCAGAGCACAGGCTCCGGACGCGCAGGCTCAGCGGCCACAGCTCACGGGCCCAGCCCCTCCGCGGCATGTGGGATCTTTCCGGACCGGGGCGCGAACCCGCGTCCCCTGCACCGGCAGGCGGACCCCCAACCACTGCGCCACCAGGGAGGCCCCCACAAATTACTTCTTAATTGCTAAGTGACAGCTGTAGCTTTTCAGTGGAAAGATCTGGCTGACACCAACTGAACCAGGTGATCAAACTTAGTAGCACCCACAATGAGACTCAAGTCCATAATGGGTCTCTGCTGTGACACATGAGAAGCACCCCATGTGCTTCACCTGTGCGGTATCCTTGCCAAAAACATCTCCCCTGCCTCTAATCATGGGAAAGAAATCAGACAAATCCACATCACAGGCATTCCACAAAAATAACTTTGGATGCTGCAAAAAGGTTTGTCTCAAAAGACAGAAATGGGGAGAGGGGGGTTTTCTAGATTTAAGGAAACGAAAGAGACACTTTTAAGAGTGGAAACATTTTTTCCACTCTTTGCATGTAGGAAAGCCTCCTCGTCTTTCCCATGTGCAATGTGGTTCCACAGACAATATTGTATCGCATATGGAACGCCTCCAAAGAAGGAAAATGAGGTCCCACCCCTAAGGGAGTCCATCAAAATCGATGTTTGGGGCTCTGTAGAAAAAGCCAGTCTTTCCCCTGATCTGGAAATTCAGGAACCTCCTTCCACTGGGGACTGTACTCCACTCCTTTCCTGCTGAGAATCAGTGAATTAGCTAAGGCTTTTCCATTAACATAAGTGATACTCTTAATACTTGTTGCCCAAAGAGCTGGACTTCTGGGGATTTGGGGGTTTTTTTTCCCCACCTTTATGGCTGAACAGTACAAACTAAAGAAAACCCAGGGTACTATTGCCCTGTGGCCAAACGAGAGCATGTAAGTAATCTTGGAGTTTACCTGTGAAACCTGAGTGGAGGATTTAGGATAGACGTCAGTTGTCCCCTTTACACCAGCTCAGAGCTTCATCACATGCTTCCTTCCTTCCTTCATTCTTCCCTTTGGCCTCATTTGTCACCATACCTTCCATGCCCTGTGTGGCTGGATTTTCTCCACATCCTAAGCACAGTTGCTATTTAAAGCATTCACATTATTTCCTTTTGAGAATGATTTTGGTCTGGTGGTGGCTCTTGTTGTTTTTTTCTAGCAATAAATTATCTCACTTCAGCAATTTCCGGTGTTTTCATTCCCCAATCAGGGAGCTGTGCTTTGTAACTAAAACAAAACAAAGATACAAGAAACTCTTCTCATTCACTCATACCTCTCGTATTCATTGTATAATTTTTTTTAATTACAAACTTTTTTTCCCCCTCAATCATACATAACTGATTTCTCAGCGTTTACTTGAAAGCAGGACAATAGTGATTGTGACCTCTAGGACCTCCCAAAGCCACCTATGGCCATGGCTTGGGGCCAGGTGGGAAGGACAGGAAAGAAGCCCCAGGGCCAGGGGCAGGATTGGCTGGGATACTGGAACCAGCTGGGGAACAAGGACAGATGCTTCTTGGGACTCAAGGGAGAGTCTTTTCAAGGGTAAGTCCTGGCGGGAGTCCGAGAGGGAGAAATATGATAGTAAGAAGTGGAAAACCCTAAAATAATGGCTGGCCCTCTCATTCTTACTTGAAGGAATTCCAAAGAGGAGCAAAGGAACACATCTTTTCTTTTTCTTTTATTCTATCTGCGGAGTTCCTGCAGGATGACTGCGTCTTCTTTTTTTCTTCCTACAAAGCTTTGTCAACCTCAGTTCTGAACAAATATCGTCTGACATATTAGCACATCAGTAGCTTAGAAAAATATAATTAAAGGTAACATGTACTAGAACTGAATGATACAGATACCCTAGTCATTCACTTTTAATTACATTTGGATGGATCTTTTGTTGCCATGGAAACTCTCTATGCTTAGGAAATTTGAGAGGCAGGGATCTCCTCCAAATTTCACAGTTCTGTATCTTAGAGAAATTTCTCGTTCTATTTATGAGTTTAGAAGATATTCTGCAACTTTCCATTAGGATAAAAGGCAAACTTATCTATTGTCAGTTGCTCAGAGCAGTTAACTTAAAAGGCATTGTTTGCTTTTCATTGTTACAAATTTCATTGCTGCAAACATTGCTATAAATTCTATATGGAACTATTTTCTTTATTGTCTGTAGGTTGGTTGATTCATTAAACTTGTATGTCCAAAATGGCAGCCACTAGCCACATTCACATGTAGCTATTTAAATTTATGTTAGATACAATTAAATATTCAATAAAATGGAAATATAATTCTTCAGTGGTATTGCTAGTATTTCAAGTCCCACTAGCCACATTTTAAGTGCTCGTAGCCTTAGGTAGTTAGTGGCTGTGTATTAGCATAGATATAGACCATTTCAATCATCACAGACATTTCTATTCAACAGCACTACATTAGAATAAAAATTGCTTGCATCAGATCTATTCAATTTTCTTTGCTCAGAAACAAGAGACTTAAAACATATGCAAAGCTAGTTTATGGGTGTGCAAACTGTGTCGTCATAAACGGCGTTGCACTTAAGGAGGACCCCATGTATGGCTTAATGCTCTGTTCTCACAATCTTGAAATTAATAATTTTAATAACTTTGACCGAGGGACTTCACATTTAGGCACTGGACTCCTCTCATAAGAGGTCCCGCACATAAGAGATGGCGCTTGGATGTTGAGTTCTTGGTTTCCCTTCCCTTGTAACAGGTTTTTTTCAACCTCCTCTCCTATAATCTTTAAGACTGAGGAAAAACATTTGGCACATGGGATAAAATTTAGGTGCCTGGAATCCTTTAGGCCATCTCATCAGAGACCCTCATCAGGGATTCAGTTTAAAGAATGTCTGTTCCCAGGAATTCCAGAAGCCTACAGTTGTGTCCTGGCACCTTCACTATTAAGGGAAAATTGAGTTCTCTTTTGAACAGGTGTTTTCTAACAAGGATTCTCAGTTGCCCACAGTGGAATTCCTTTCCATTCAACAGCCTTGCCAGGGCTCATGTTTAAGCTTTAGCCTGATTGGTTTTATTCACCATTCGTTCATTCCTTTATTCTCACTGTCATTCATTCAGCAAACACGAAGCATCTTTTATATACAGGACACCGTTACGGCTCTGAATAAAAAAATTATATGGCACAAACCTACTGTTACCATCTGGTAAATTACGTGCTGCAATTAACCCAACATTAAGGATAGATTCAGGAGGACAGTAAAATCAAAAGCAGCCTGAGTATCATCAAGGGTTTATTAGCTACTGTCCATGTTTCCATGGTCACATTACAACAAGAACAATAAAAAGAGAGTAATGTAGCAACAATTCTGACTGATTCGTGTATTGTGTTATGAAGGGGAAAGTTTTCTTCCAAACCAAATTTTGGTTAATTTTTTTTTTTTAAATAGGTACAGTGTACCTGCCAAAAAAAGAAAAAAATAGCACAGATAAAAGCAGTGTTAGTAATAGCAATACAGTAAATACTAAAGTCATTTTCACTTACTTTGGGAATTCATTGCATGAGGTGCTTTTCTGAAAATTCTGATTGCTTATTATGTTTGAATTAAGCTAACATTCACATTGATGCTGCATTCCGTGAGCTTACGTGATTCAAGTGTGTACCAAATGGCAGAGAGAAGGCAGTTATGTGATTAAACCGGCCAACAAAAATTTGCAAAGCCAGAAACACTCATACTGAGAACTGAACTGTCATTAAAAGTATTTTTCTCTCCTTTCTATACCTTGGAAAATTGTACCACAAAATTGACTAGGAAATAAGGGAAAACAGAATACAAAGTAGAAAAATTAGGAAAAAAAGGGGGGGTGAAGTTATTATCCACAGTGTACGCCAGATGGTCCTGTACTTCTGAAAGCTGAGTTCTTCCTACCTGATTCTGAGTTCAGGATATAAGAACAGCCAGAACCAAGTGCTTTTGGTCCTCAGCAGAAATCACTGGGTTCTAGGGCACTGAAGTGGGATGGATGGTAGACTTTCATCTCAAGGGATTTTTCCTTATTGGCTCCAAGTTTGACTTTCTCTAGTCCTAGTCTGGAAAACTATACATTCTAGTGGGAGGTGAAAAGAACATGTGTAATGGAAAATAATGGCGTGTGAGATAAATCTTATTAGGAAAAGCTGATTATAATCTTACCTCAGAAGACTGAGATGCTTAAGGAAATGAATCGAATTTTAAAGTTAATTAGGGGGGCTTCCGTAGTGGCGCAATTGTTATGAATCCACTTGCCAATACAGAGGACGCGGGTTCAAGCCCTGGTGGTCCGGGAAGATTCCACATGCTGCAGAGCAACTAAGCCCATGTGCCACAACTACTGAGCCTGCACTCTAGAGCCCGCAAGCCACAACTACTGAGCCTGTGTACCACAACTACTGAAGCCCACGTGCCTAGAGCCCGTGCTCTGCAACAAGAGAAGCCACCACAATGAGAAGCCTGAGTACCACAACGAAGAGTAGCCCCCGCTTGCCGCAATTAGAGAAAGCCCACGCTCAGCAATGAAGACCCAACGCAGCCAAAAATATAAATAAATAAATTTATTTTAAAAAATAAGTTAATTAGGCATTAATATATTGCATCATTTGTTGAAAATCCTCCTAAAAAGTATGTGTTTAATTTCAGAGTTAAAGTAGCAGCAAGTTTTGGAGTCCATGTACCTGTTTCCAAGTCCCCATTAAACAGCCCATGAAAATACTGAAAACTAAAAATTGACAAAATGCCAAAGTCAAGGTAGGATTTCTACTAACTGCATTATTCCTATATTTTACTATCGTTTAAAACATACACACACACCCTCACACACACATCTACATTAACTTAAAGGCAAAATACTAGAAATAATTTCAGTATCGTAAAGGACAAAAGTGATGTTCCTTATAATTATCATGTCATCAATATTTAGCACTGTTCTAGAAGTTTTGCCTAATTCATTGAAACAAGGAAAAGATAGAGATAAGAAATAGAAATTAAGAAATTAAGAGAGGAAAATATTGCAGATACACAATTGTTTATTTGGAAAACCTTAGAAAATCAAATAGAAAACTATTATAACTAAAAAGGAACACAAATAAATGTACACAAATCAATGCTAACTACACTCAATTAAAATATAGCAAAGAAAAGCTCCTGTTCATTTTGGAAAAAAAAAAGCAAATAAAAACACCTTAACAAGAGAGGTGAAGAAGCTACATTGGAGGGAACCACAAAATTAAATAAGACACCTAAGGACACGATGCTGCTGGTAGATCCAGTATTCTTAAGATGCTATTTTTCTTGAATTTACTGTATACCCTTAATGCAACATCAAACTGCCAATTATGAGGGAACTGATAAAATGATTGTATATAGTTCATCTGAAAAATAAATGGAAAGGAAGCGATCAGAACATTTTAATAATGTAGAGAAATGTTGGTGGGCTGGATCTTGGGTGCCGGATCTTAAAGTGTGTGATGAAAAATAAATAAAGAAAATTTTATATACACTTCAGAGTCAGACCTGATTGAAGCTGTACCAACTACTTCTAGCCGGGTTATCTTAGGCAAGGGCTAAACTTTTCTTTTCTTTTCTTTTCTTTTCCTCCTGGCTGCCCACTTGGCATGTGGGATCTTAGTTCCCCAACCAGGGATCGAACCCACGCCCCCTGCAGTGGAAGCACAGAGTCTTAACCCCTAGACAGCCAGGGAAGTCCCAAGGGGCTAAACTTTTCTAAGACAATTTCTTCATCTAGAAAATCATTATAGTTATATATATAATGTATTTATGTATAAATAGATAGTCATTATATATTATATATTACATTATATAGTCTATATTTATATATAATTTATATTTAATATAAATATATATTATTATATGAAGTGTGATTAGAATTAAGAGATAATTTTATCTCTTAGCACAATACCTGCTACATTTTTACTGTTATTATATAGACAACAGAACCTTTAGGGAAATGTGTTCCGTGAATCAAAAGAGGGTCATTTTTCAAACCTGATAAAGCAAATAATTAGAATGAAGCCATATTATGAATCTTTACGGGCGACAGTAGTACCCACTGCCGGTAGTGGTGTGATAGGTGGATCCTGGAGTGAAAAATGGTGTGAAGTTACTGTAGAGTAATCTAACAATACTTCTCAAGAGCTTCAAACATGTTTCTACCCTTTGACCCAATAATTGTATTTCTAGGAATCTAACACAAATATATTAATTACCTCATCATAAATAACAATTCAAATATTCAACAGAGAAACTATAAAGTAATATAGGATATACTCAGGAGAATATTTTAGGTTATGTATATTTATGCAAGTAAAGATTACAAATGACATGGTAAAATGCTCACAGCAGAATAAAGAATGCATATGTTGAATTTCTTTATGTTTTTCTGTGTTTTCTAATTCTACAATAAGCACTTAGAAATACGTGTCACTTTTAAACAATTTTTATTTTATATTAGAGTATAGTTGATTTACAATGTTGTGTTAGTTTCAGGTGTACAGCAAAGTGATTCAGTTACACATACACATGTATCTATTCATTTTCAAGTTCTTTTCCCATTTAGGTTATTACAGAACAGCAGCATTCCATATACAGTAGGTCCTTGTTATCTATTTTAAATATAGCAATGTGTATATGTCAATCCCCAAAAAAGCATATCTAAGAGAACAGTTAAGCTGCTGTAAATCAAGAAATTAAAGTATAAGATTTGAACTTTCTTTAAATGGAATAAAATGTGTAAGTCTACTTCCCTGGGTTAGTATTGTTTAATTAGCAATTAATATTTTGGCATTGATTTGAGTTATTTAAAAGCCTTCGAGTTATCTCTGAAAACATTAATCATTCTATAATATTTATAATATTAAAGAGTAGAATATTAGACCGCATATGTTTTTTTGTTTTGTTTTTTTAATATACTTTTTTTATTTTGGCTGCATCAGGTCTTAGCTGCAGCACGTGGGATCTTCGCTGCGGCATGTGAGATTTTTTTTTTAGTTGCAGCATGCAGACTTCTTAGTTGCAGCATGCAGACCCTTAGTTGCAGCATGCATGCAGGATCTAGTTCCCCAACCAGGGATCGAACCCAGGTCCCCTGCATTGGGAGCATGGAGTCTTACCCACTGGACCACCAGGGAAGTCCCTAGACACCTCATATGTTTTAGGAGAAGTACAGAATACTCCCTGGAATTGTATATATATATATATATATGCTTATATTTTAATTGCTATTAATGGAGTTACCCTTCTTGTAATTTTTCTCTTTCTCTTAAAAAAGAAATTCAATTTAAAAAATGAGGATCACAGGTATTTGGATTCTTGTTAATGGAGATTCTATATATAATGAAAATTACAGAGTACCTATATTCTGTACTACTAAGGAAATGAACATGGCCCTTGGGACATGGCAAATCTTGGTAAAAATTCTAATTTGCTCACTTGCTATCTGTAGGTCTTGACTTTGTCCAAATTATTTCACCTCTACCAACTTCAGTAATCGAAACTAAACAGTGGGGACAATTTTAAGAGTTGTTTTGAGATAATTCCTGACACACCTGTGGCTAGGATTAAAAATCCAGGCTCTGCCCCAGAGAACTAAAGTTAGGGGACAACATTTTAAATAAAAAATAGAAAACAATGTGCAATTTTAAAATGTGTTGTATTTAGAAGATAAGAGCATACTCTTATAGCAGCACAGAAAAAACTAAGTTTAGGACAGAGTTAGCAGAAACAAATGGCTAAAACTGGAATAACAGAACAGAGGGTGTGTTTGAAGCTAGATTTGCTAGTTTGGTTTCTTGCGGGGACAGCCCCACCCTACCCTGCTCCTCCCCTTTTCTCCTTTATATCAAGGAGAGTTAGAAATTGTTTTGTGTTTTTTGTGTTTTTTTGAATTTTATTTTATTTATTTTTTTATACAGCAGGTTATTAGTTATCCATTTTATACATATTAGTGTATAATGTCAATCCCAATCTCCCAATTCATCACACCACCACCACCCTCCCCCCACCACTTTCCCCCCTTGGTGTCCATATGTTTGTTCTCTAATAAATTGAATTTTCTTGTAATTTGAATATTCTGATTCACTGATATTACAATAAGTACCAAAGACAGCTTACACATTCCCTAATAACTACAACATTTTAATAAAATATACTTCATCTGAAACTGCTCTGAACATAATCATAGACTGGGAATCATAGATGTATCTGAATCTCTGTAGATTCAAACCTTAGCTCAAGATCTTACAGTGCCTCAGGTTGTCCATTTAAACATCATTTATACATACAGTAAATAAAAGCCTGATTATTTTCACTTTACGGCTTTCTGTCTACTTTTTACGCACTTTTTGAATAGGAGTCTGTGACAACAGGTGTTATAATTATAGCTATGGAAAATTACAGTACATTGGGAGTCTCTTGTATTGGACCAGGAGCAAATTGGGGCAGATTTTGTGTGGATATACATAGAGGACTTAGATATTAAAAATGGCTACGTTTAGAGAGTTGTCTTGGAAAGTGAATAAAAATTAAATACTGTGACATTTCTATTTTGGTTATTAGTATTGTAAATGTACACATTGACCTTTTGAAAGTCAGAAATTACCAGGGCCTAGACAAATAAATGGAACATAGCAGAACATATTTTAAATCCAACCCCATTGTCTTTAAAGTATTTGAAAAAAATAAAAAGCAGCTAGAGAGAGAACTCAAGAGGAAAAAATAGAAAATAATTAATATAAATAAAATATTCAAAAGTCTATAAAGAAATTAATTTTAAGCAGGAGATTCAATATGAAAAGCACATTTTGGGGTTTCCCTGGTGGAACAATAGTTAAGAACCCACCTGCCAACACAGGGAACACAGGTTCAAGCCCTGGTCCAGGAAGATCCCACGTGCTGTGGAGCAACTAAGCCCATGTGCCACAACTACTGAGGCTGCGCTCTAGAGCCCGTGAGCCACAACTACTGAGCCTGCGTGCTACAACCACTGAAGCCCACGTGCCTAGAGCCTGTGCTCTGAAACAAGAGAAGTCACTGCAATGAGAAGCCTGCGCACCACAGGGAAGAATAGCACCCACTTGCTGCAACTAGAGAAAGCCTGTGTGCAACAACGAAGACCCAACACAGCCAAAAATAAATAAATAAAATTTATTTTTTAGAAAATTAAAATTTTCTTTTAATTAAAATTAAAAAATTTTTAAAAAGAAAAGCACATTTCTGTTTGGCACTCATCTTTCTGACTTTTTTGACCCTGGACAGAGGGACAATGTTGATAGAAGAGAAGCTAAAACATTGACTGCTGGCATGTGGATGTATGTTTTTGTCCAAGGTTGTGTGAGTTAATCATACTGGGAGAAGAAAAGAGATAGCATTTGGTTCTGTCAGAAAGAGCTGTAGAGTTTGCAAAATAGTGGGCCTGGACAATGAAAACATTGGCTCAGTGGTAGAAGGTGGAGACCATAAAACCAAAAAATCCAAGTGTCGAACGAGATTTGAGAGACCTTGTTTATTAGAGTGAAACTGAGCAGGACTCTGCGGAGCTTTCCCAATGACAGATGCCTTGATGTCCCCCGCTTATTGTTGATTGGGAAAAGAGGCTATGGAAATAAACTGTAGCCACCTAGGTCTTCCCTGAGTTCCAAAGAGCAAGTTTAATCAGAGAAGTGAGAAAATGTAGAAAAAAAGGAAAGCAGTCAAGCAAGACAAAATAATAATAGTTTAGCTATAAAACAAGGTCAAGGACTTTTAGTTCCTCCTCAAGGGCTATAGATAATATCCTGAGCCATATCCTTGCATTATTTTGCAGATGCTAAAGCCCACACCAGGTGGAAGAAGTTAACTGCATGCAGACCACTGGCATGTAGACCCCAGACAGGTTGGACCCAGAAGGTGGATGATTGAGATTCCCAGCACATCACCCTGTTACCTCACCATCAGCCAATCAAAGAATTGCACACAAGCTGATCAGGTACCCTGCAACCCACACCCCTAATCTTGCCCTTAAAACCCCTTCCCTGAAAGCGGTCATGTCTTTTGAGCATGAAGCTGCCCATTCTCCTTGCTTGGCACCCTGCAATAAATTCTACACTTTCCTTCACCACAACTGGATGTCAATAGATTGGCTTTGCTGAGCATCAGGTAAGCAGATCCAAGTTCAATTCAGTCAAAGAGGCAGTTGCTAATTAATCAAGCCACCGTTGTGCCCTGCCCTAGCTGAATGATTTCTCAGAAGCCGTTTCCAACCTCTCTTAGAATTCAGCTCCAAACATTAAAAGAATAACTGCCAGCCTAATTTTTGCAACATGCTGGACACGTATCTCAAGAATTATCTGCTAAAAATCAATCAATCTGAATTCACTTTACTTTTAAACAGAAATGGTACATATCACTTTAAAGAGTGGAAGAATGTATCAGAAAATGAAACATTTTAGAAAAACCCATCACCCAGTTGCCCTCTTGCTGATGACAGAGCATTCTCACATTTTTAAGGCATTGTTAAACCTTGGTAAATTCTACTTTTCTTTATCCTTAAGCATTATACTTGGTATCATACTTAGTTACCTTAAGACTTGAAGGTAACCTAGAGATCAGCTCTTCCAAACCCTCAGTTTTATCCATGAGGATACTGAAGCCAGAAGTTTACAACTGCCTAAGACCCACAGATGTTTCACAGAGCCAAAAATCGTACAGCAAACTTCTTCCTTTTCCTATACTCTCTATTTCAAATAATAGAGGAAGCATTCTCTTAGTAACCTTAACTCTTTTACTTATCCCCAAATTATATCACCCCCATCCGTCCATCCATCCACCCATCCATCCATCCATCCATTCATCCATCCACCTATTTATGCATCAAATGTTTATTTGGCATTGACTATGTAAAGATACTGAGTTAGGCCCTTTGGATATAAAGATTAAGTAGAATACAGTCTCTGCTCTCCAGACCTTGGACAAGAGGGAAAAGAGTAGTCCCAGAGTTCCAGGTAAGCCAAGCATGACCCACTATCAGTCCCTTTGGTAGAAGCAGGAAATTTCACTTCTACTAGAAAACAAGGGTGGAAGCGAAATGGATCAAGGTTAGTTAGATTACAAGTGTTGACTTCAACTTTCTGCAAGGTATTCCCAAACCAAGCAAGTGAGAAATGTTGTCATGCAACTTTAACTGTATTTTCTGCACGTCTTACGACTTGATTTATAAACTAATTATTTTTGCTGACATCCTTTCACTTTCTTAGAGATATTCTTTTTTTTTTTTTTTTAAAGCAGAAGGTTTTTTTTTTTTTTTTAATTTATTTTTGGCTGTGTTGGGTCTTCGTTTCTGTGTGAGGGCTTTCTCTAGTTGTGGCAAGCGGGGGCCACTGTTCATCGCGGTGCGCGGGCCTCTCACTATCGCGGCCTCCCCTGTTGCGGAGCACAGGCTCCAGACGCGCAGGCTCAGTGGTTGTGGCTCACGGGCCCAGCCGCTCCACAGCACGCGGGATCCTCCCAGACCAGGGCTCGAACCCGTGCCCCCTGCATTAGCAGGCAGACTCTCAACCACTGCGCCACCAGGGAAGCCCCTTAGAGATATTCTTACTTCTTATATGTACCTACCTATATGGCCTTCAACAGTCTACCCCTTCATCCTGGGGCTCCCAATTCTCAACTTAAAGTTGAAAAAGAAGCATAAACACTTGAGAATTTTCTTACTTGTTTTAGACACTATTCGAACATGATTAGTGTTAACTTGTGTGTCTGATTTATGATATGCTTCACAAGGATACTCTCTATTACAACGGTAAACTTTTTAAAAATTAAAACATCTTTAGTTCTCATTACAAAAACAGTACAGGTTCATTGTAGAAAAAGCAGTCAGAAGCCCTTTTCTCCTGATTTCAAGCACTGTATATTGAAACTCCATTTGTGCTGCCAGAAGACCCTTCCAGAACAGAGGTGCTAAGGACGTGATTTTTTTTTGAATTTTATTTATTTTTTTATACAGCAGGTTCTTATTAGTTATCTATTTTATACATATTAGTGTATACATGTCAATCCCAGTCCCCCAATTCATCCCACCACCACCACCCCACCATATCCCCCCCTGGTGTAAGGACATGTGATTTTCTATTTACTCTCGTGTCAAGGGAATCTACAGAAAGAACTTAAAGGTCTTGATGGAAAAAGCCTGAGTAACTCACAGCTTGACTGTAGCTCGCTGCCTTGTGCTCAGGGAGCTGAGAGAAGGCCAAGCTTACAGCTGAATTTTCTCAAGTGGCTTGATTTTAAATTAAATGTAGTTGTGAGGACATCTGACTCCCAGCCTGAGCTATAGATTTCTGTAGCACTTTTATGAAGGTGGGGACTGGGTTTTTCTTGTTCAGAGCTGCAGTCTCTCATAGCTAGCGTGATGCGAGACACACAGTGAAGATGGGCACATTCTACTCCCGCTGACTGAGAGTTGAATTAAACTAGGATATTATGGCCCAATACAAAAATCTCTGCAAAGCACAGCAGGTCATTGTGCCTTACAATGGGTCCTTTTATTTTTTTTTTTAAAAGGTGCCTCTGGAGTGAGGGGTCTTCCAAGCGTAACCAAGCGGATTCCAACACAAAAGATAGCAAGGAGAATGTCTCCTTCAATAGCCATAATAGCTAATGCCTATCGTACTTTACTATGTACCAGGCACTGTTCTAAACATTTTACAAATATTAGCCAATGGAATTCTCACAGCAGCTCCTATGGTAGAGATGAGGAAACAGAGACCCACAATGCTTAAGCCATGTTACTTACAGTCACATCACCGGTGTGTTCTGAAGGTCACATCATGCAGAGCTAAGTCTAGCGTCTATCCTTAATCACCTTAATCATCACACAGACTACCTCTTTAAAGGGTCCTTGGTGCTAAGTTCTTCCCAGTAAACTGAACTCTGTAAGTTGTTTTCAGAAACTGTTCTAGGATCTACCTTCACTGACTGGGGTCTACAAAGCTGCTTGAGAACGGTTTGGCTCTAAGATTCAGGGTCATTGAGTTGCTGAGGCCCATAAACTCGGCCTCATGAGCAGAAACTCCTGGGGCTGTTTGATACATGGTCACGTTCACAGCCCTGTAGACTGGCTAACCATGAGTCAACCCTACAGATCTCCATGACATCTCAGCTGAGGCTTGTGCTTGACTTCTCTTGCTGGAGAAAACTGCATTCAAGAGGACCCAATGTTCGGATGATTTAATAATTAGGGATGTGTCGACTGAAAGAAAAATATACAACCTCAAATTTAAGAATTATGTTTTTGGTTTCTTTTTGGCCATGGCTTGCAGAATCTTAGTTCCTCAACCAGGGACTGAACCCAGGCCCCAGCAGTGAAAGCATAGCGTCCTAACCACTGGACCACCACAGCATTCCTGAGAATTATGGTTTATTGGGTTGGCCAAAAAGTTCATTTGGGTTTTTCCGTAAGTTGTTATGGAAGAACCCGAACGAAATTTTTGGCCAGCCCAATATTGGGCAGACTTTCTGAGGACCCCAAGCCCAGGACACAGCCTCTCAGACAGCTCTGAGGGACTCATCCGAAGAGGTAAGGGAGGAACCAGGATGTATAGGAGTTTTGCAACAAAGACCAGGTAGTTGGAGCATCCAAAGATTACTGTTAATTAAAGAAAACCAGACATCTCAAGTGCGTGAATTTAGCGCTTATCTACGTATGGGGAGATGCATGAGTCTGGGCTCATGGAAATCATTCCTTTGATATGCACCTTCGCTATCTAGGGTCAGTACCCTGTCCTTCCTCATCCTGAGTTCCCTCAGGCTCACCACCGGGGGCAGCACAGTGGCTGATGGCTTGATGGCCACAGCATCCTTTGTTTGCTGATATGGCAAGCAACATTTTTTATCCACAGATGCTTATTGGAGGGAGGTTTTCTAAGAAGCTTCTAGAAGTCCCTCCACAGCCTTTCTGCTACCTGCCAGAGGGTACAGTAATGGTGCAGCCAAGAGCCCGAATCTGTTGCGTCAGTCAGGGTCCCCACAGGAACAGACGGCACCAGCAAATCAGGACAGTCCAGGAAGGGCTTATTGTAAAGTGACTGTGGTACAAAGGTGAAGGTGGGACGTGGGGAAGCACAGGGATACAGGGATAGTGCAGGAACCTGATAGAGCAGCAACAGTGGAGCCGGGCCCTGCCCTAGACCCAGGGAACAAGGAGAGGGAGTGGCTACAGCATCTAGAAGGTTCTAAGCGGTTGTTTGCTTTGAGAGGAACACAGGCTTTCAATTAAGGGATGCGGCCAGCCTGAGGTGAGCTTACAGGAAGAGAATCGGGGGAGCAGATACTCCATCTTCAGTCTCTTCCCTCCTTCAGATCTCTCGCCAGGAATCCTCCTTGGCTGGACCCAAAAGGAAGCAAGGGGGATGGAGAGTCCTTTGATAAAGTCCATACAAGGCAGCCTTCTAGGACAGAGAACAGGGAATGGAGAAGAGGGAGGGTGGATCTGGAGAGGGAAACAGCAAACATCTGATACGGGGCTCAACTAGATGCTTAATAGACTGAAGCTGAGGCAGAGCCCACCCCAGTGACAGAAGGTGAGGAAGAGACCCAGCACAGGAGATAGGCATGGCAGAACAACAGCCATGACAAAATGGCCTTGTTCTCTCTCTGCCATAATAACAAGCTGAGAGTCATAAAATAGCTGTGGCATCTCGGCCTGTGGCTAGGGGTCAGAGGGTCGTTTTGTTCTGGTCCCTGTTTATTACTCTAAATGATATGTAGGAAACATCTGGAAACAGAACAAAGTCATCTCCATTGGGACCCAGGGATAACCAGACAGATTTGACAGTTATCATCACAGAGGCAAAGCTGTGGTATAACCTGTATCCTTTATCCCGACAGAAGTGCTCGCTGAAAAGCTGTAGATGAACAGCAAGTACAAACTCATATTTTCTTTTCTTTTTAAAAATGTTTTGGTAGCTTTTATTAGACTAAACTTTCCACAGACGACAATTATAAACTCTGAAAACTAAAAGAAAATTTTTAATTTAATTTTTTCCAGCTTTGTTGAGATATAATTGACATATAACATTGTGTAAGTTTAAGATATACAACGTGTTGATTTGATACATTTATATATTGCAAAATGATTACCACTTTAGCATTAGCTAACACCTTCATCACATCACATACCTGCCATTTCTTTTCTATGGTGAGGACATTTAAAATCTACTCTCTCAGCAACTTTCAAGTATATACTACAGTATTATTAACTAGAATCACCATGCTGTACATTAGATCCCCAGAACTTACTCATCTTAAAACTGAAAGTCTGTACTCTTTGACCAACCCGTATTTTTATAAATCTCTGTATACAAACTCTACGGAAATTTGAGACCAAGACCATAGTTTTATTTGAATCACATCTCTAGAATCTGACTATAATGCAACAAAGCAATGAGAGCAGGATCCAGCAAACAATACCCTAAGGGCCACATCCAGCTTGTGTCTGTTTTTATAAATAAAGTTTTATTGGGACACTGCCATGGTCATTCATTAACGCATTGTCAGTTTCTGTGCTCAACAGCAGAGCTGAGTGGTTGTGACAGAGACCGTATGGTCCACAAATCTTAAAATATTGATTTACTATTTGGCACTTGACAATAACATTTGCGAGCCCTGAGTTAGAGTCAGTTTTAAGAGTAGAATGTGATGTATGATAACATCACCAGCGGGCTTGAGGTGACTGCCCGTTAATATTTACCACTGGACTCAAACTGGGAAAAGGCAGCGAATACATCTGTTTTTCATATCCAGTTCTTAGCTGCATCCTGTTCATAGCACAGGACTTCGGACAGAATGGGGTCCAACAAATGTGTGCAGAGTATATACGCATTTAGGGAGGAAGTTAGACCCAACACCATCATTCTCCAAAGAAACTTCCCCTTAAAGAGACAGGGAACATTTACTTACCGTGGAATTTTATAGTATTTGTCCATAACTGGCTTTGTTTGGGATTTTTTTCTTTATCTGTCTCCCTCGCTTCATTTGAAAAGTCTGATTTGAACTGTGTGAGGAAGAGGAGGAAAGGGGCACTTGGCAATTGTGTACAGAGTGAATTCATTTCTCATCCAGTCTCTGTTCTCCAGGCATGTTTCCTGTATATGAAGAAGACTGACCCCAGAGCTGACCAAAAGTCTCTCAACGGTTGTAACCTTCAGGCTGGACTGTGCCCCTGAGCTATTTGCTGGGTGTTTCTTGGATCTTGCTGTAAAAAGGGTGAGACCTCACTGCAAGTCAATTGATCTAGCTTCCAAGTGTGTGGGCTGGGAAAGGTCAAAAGCTTCATTTCAGAGGAAACACTGTCTTCTAAGGCATTCATTCATTCATTCTTTCATGTGTGTGTGTAAGAGAGAAGGAGAGAAGCAAAAATGTTTGTTTACAACAATAAAACAAACAGTATGTCAAACGGTGATACGTTCTATGGAGAAGAACGAAACAAGGAAAGGTGACAGAGAGTGCTAGGCTGCGGATGGGGAAACATCAAGTAGACTATCTTTTGATGTGTTTGAAATATCTACTGATAATCTGAAATTCGATACACCTTTGCCTCATGTGGTGGGTAAATTCCTTTCTTAACATTCAACGTTATAAGAAGCAAGATCATTGCACTAGGAAAAGTAGTTGGCTGTCTGATCCCCACTTCAGGGAGGAAAGGGGAAAAAGTCATTTATTGAAGACTCAGCTTTGCTAGGGTTTGAAATTGTTAGCGCTGTTACAGGGGCAATTTATCCAGGCCATGAACTTCTTTATGTGCACCTTTGATATAACACACTGGGCCAAGTGAAAGTAATACCTTGGTTCACCCAGAAAATCAGGAAACAGAACACAGAAGTTGACTGATGTTGGCCATTTGGAGATAGACCAGCCGCAATGACGTAGACATTTTCTTATCAGGTCCAGAAACCCATGTGAGCCAGGAAACTATCCTTTCACACTCCCTCCGCTCTATTAGGCTTCTTCCAGTGCCAGACAGAAGGACCCAGTGCTTCAGAAGTTCCGATCAGAATGCTCAGATGACCACAATGAAAATACTCCTGTGTGCCTGCCAAGGCCCACCCAGCAGTGCTAAGCTCTGCAAGGAAGCAGGACCCGGGGACAGGCTGTGAGTTTGATGCAGACTCTGAAGACGCTGAAAATCGTAAGAAATGATCTTCTTGAAAATGTACTGGATTTTGCCAATTACACTGGATTGTTCACAAAACCATTTTGAGGAGCACTGTGCAGAGGCAGGGACACACCATAAACATCTAACCACCAGCTGGCCGGCCCTGGGCTATGAGCGCAGCTGTCGGTGTCAGCTGAAACAAAACCCAAACTTGCATCTCTCAGAGGGTGGGAAGATGCTCTGACCTACTCTCCCATCCAAAAACCCCAGGTGATGTGCTGAATGGGGGTGGAAGTGGGATTGGAGAAGGGCTGCAGAAACCGCGATGGTGTTCCTGGGGGCACTTTTCAGCAGGATGGAGGAGAACTGGTTCTTACCGTCTATAGGGTGCTGGTTGAAGGTTTGGTTCCTACGTCCCTTCCCTGCAGCTGCACGGGCCTCTTGTCCACCTCCTGTGTCAGCCTTGGAGCCGACATGTCTCCACAGTGTGAGGGCAGGAGCATGGGTTTCCCAGGCCTGGGACGCAGTCCAGAAGTTAACACCAGTAAGGTCAGGATTTCCTGCAGCCTCTGCAATCAAGTTTCCTCAGGTCAGCTGGTTGCACAGAGCGGCCTCCGGAGCCCTCCAAGTAACATCATGGGCCCCGCTGTTCTCCTACAAGTTGCTGCCCTTTCCCACACTCCAGGCAGGAAAAAATCTTTTTATCCCTAGCTTCGTGCCAGCCCTCATTTCTGCTCATCTTGACTCCAAATTTGAATCCCAGTTACCTCAAACTGTTCTCAAGATTTTTAAAGATGTAGATCAAGAAAGTCACCCCTTCAGTCCACCCACTGAACAGTTGGGATGTGACCTGGTGCCTGTGTTGACCGTTCGGGCTACATTTGCCCTGCTTGGGAGCAGTAATAACTGCAGTCCTCTTCTTGAACTTGTGCCAAGACATACTGTATTTAAGAAGAGTGGAAATTTCCCCATGGCATTTGCTTTCTGATGTTTTAAATATTTGCTTATTTTTCCCACAGGAAACTTTATACTTAGTGTACATTCCTAAATCGATTGTTTTTTATTTTTTTTCCTCCCTGCGTTTCCCTCTTTAGCAAATCGTTGGGCAGCTCATCATGGACGTTTCTGCCAATGTGACACCTCACAGCAGCTCGAGACATTCTCCTTTGTGCCGCGTGCTTTGATCCCTGGCAGCCGGTTTTCTTATTTGCTCGGTAAATCTCAGCCGTTGCCTTGTTCAGGACTCCTCTTCCCGTGTAAGAAGCATCTCCGAAAGCCGATCAGACCCCATTATGTTTTCATTTCTCCTAGGCTCAGACTCATGGTTTGCTCCTGAAAACAGCTCCAAGGGCTCCCTGTGGGGCTGGCCATGGGACGCGAGCCCCATCAAACTCTCCAAGTCAGTAACAGCTTGCTTCCTGGTTATATGTAAAGCACCCCGGCAAAAGGAAATAGAGACTCGATAAAGATAAATTAGAAGTGGCTGGTCACAGAGAAAAATTTCCAGTTAGAACACTCTGGGGGATGGACCATTTTACAGGATTTCTTCTTTATTTTGAGGGGAGGAAAAGCCCAGTCAAAAAATATAATCAGCTCGGGACTTCCCTGGTGGTCCAGTGGTTAAGACTCCACATACCCAATGCAGGAGGCACGGGTTCAATCCCTGACTGGGGAACTAAGATCCCAGTATATATATAATCAACTAATTTATATCTGGCCTGTCAGCCATCAGAATATGCCAGGGAAACACAGGCTGCAATTCTTGGCTTCACAATGTCGTTAGGGGCAGCCCTATGAGGCAGAAAGTGGTGCAAAATGTCTGCAGGACGGATAACCAGTACAGAGGGTGGTGTCAGGGAAGCCCTTTGTTTTGGGGAGCCTAAGCCTGGGGGGTGGGGAGGGAGGTGGAGAGACATCCTCCAATCTTGGAGACTCTGTCAACAGACTTGGCTGCAGATCCGGGAGCTTTTGCTGGACCAGGTGGAGACGTTGTGGTCAGCATCTCTTTCCTTCCCAGGCTTGTCTGTTTCTATGTAAGATCAGAGTGGGACTCCAGGTTAGAAGGTGGGAGATTTCAGTGCTCCGGAAGCACTTTTCATGGCCAGATCTAAACTGAGACTCAACTGAATTCTGTGAGTACCTTTGGAGAATCTGCTCTACATAAGCCACCGCGCTAACCACGGCTGTGTCACGACTACACGGCTCGGAAGACCCTGACAACCTAGTCTCTAAGCACAGCCACCCCAGGCTCGTGCTGTCCAAAACCTCAACAGCCACCCGTGGTGCACGCTGGACGCTGCAGTTGTGTTGGAGCCTTGGGAGGATTCTCCCCACCTTCAGAGAGCTTGTAGCCTGGGGGATGAAAAGATTGCTACAGAAACCGCTGTGGAAAAGCAAGCTCAGTGGAAAAATGGGGGTAACCAAAAATGAATTCAGAGCGAACTCAAGATATAAGACGCGGGCAAAGGAGGAGGGACAGAGGGGAGAAGAGGAGGCTGGATTATCTTGTGGGAGCCTCCCATGCCTCGTCTTAAATTGCTAGGTCATCAAGGATTGTGCTTTAGGAGATAACACTGAGAAAAACTGGCCAGGAGACTGGAAGCCAAGTAGAAACACACTTCATACTGTCAAGGTAAAAGATAAGGGGGCCTGAACTTGTATGATAACAGTCAAAAGGAGAAAAGGCACTGAATTGGGAGATGTTTTGAGGCTTATAAAAATTTATTTTGACTCACCGTGAAGTTAAAAGTGAGAAAATTAATAAGAAACAAAATACTGATGAACCCCAACTTTACTAACAAGAAACAACATAGTTCAAGATTTATATTGAAACTGCCTTTTGTGTAGGTAACAAAATGGTCAACAATCAGTAATTTCATGAAATTCAAATTTACTTTATAATAGGTCCCCCTAAATATCCCACTGCAGGAAAAGTATAACCCCAAACAAAATAACATTAAAAGGAATAAAAATTAACTGTGAATACAAGAGAGCACGAAGTCATTTATTTAGCAGTGGGACAGGTGAGGGCAGGTTTTAAAGAGAAGACCCAGTTCTTAAGGAGATTGCCTGTCAGAGAATTTCCCCATGGCTTTCAGCCTAGGGCAAAATTCCAGAGAAAAGTGGTTTAGGTCAGTGAAAGCCCAATACTTGTTTTGGAATTAAAGAAGGGTATTGTAACTAACTTCAATGTACAATCTCCTATACACCACCCTTTGGGGCTTTTCTTAACAGGAGATTTGATCCAGAGTTACCAGCAGAGATTAAAAATACCTGCAATGAAACCTTCCCTGAGTCCATTTTCTGCCTGTGCTCCCTTCACCATAATACTTACTGAAGACAGAGTTTAGGAACAAACAGAAAACTTAACACTGCTACGCCAAACGTTAAGCAAACCTTCCATTACATGAGGATGTCATTAGGTCACCTAGTAAATGTTAACGCCTACCCAAGGGTGAACACTGTGAATCTCAGTCAGAATGCTGCAGCTTGTAGAACTTCCATAATTTTCACCTCTAAATTCTGACCCACATCAATGTGCTTCCAAGCCTTTGTTCCCACTGATTCCTTTTCCTCCCCAATTCTTTGCTATTTAAGGAATGCTAACTCATCCTTCAAGCCTTGACCCACCCTAGCCTCACCCGCTCCCTAGGACCTTGCAACTTTCAGTTCATGCTTTTATTTCCATTGTATTCAGTTTGCTTGTCTCCCAATCTTAGTTTGGTTTTCACTCCTAGATTCAATCAAGAAATGTAAGCCCAAAACTACATGCTTTTTGTATTGACCAGTAAAACAAAGGAAAATAAATTTCAAGATTGTATGCTGATAATATGCTGCATTTGTGTCAATGAGATAAAGCAAAAAAAAAAAAAAGCCATTGTGAAAGAGTTTGCAAATAATTTTATTTGTATATAAAATATACATCAGTTATGTATAAAAGAAATACGTTTATAGAGGCATAGAAATATTTGAAGGGAAACCCATCAGTTTCCACTAGGAAATGAAATTGAGGATGATGGAAAGATTAGAGACTTTCACAATATTATTTGATCAATGCTTCACTCGTTGATTTTATTTTAAAAAGAATCCTCTTATTAAAAAACAAAGAGACATAGTTCTCCCACATTGGATCTCGGAAAACTGTGGTTCATTCAAGACCAGCACCAAGGGGCTTCCCTGGTGGCACAGTGGTTAAGAATCCGCCTGCCAGTGCAGGGGACACGGGTTCGAGCCCTGGTCTGGGAAGATCCCACGTGCCGCGGAGCACCTAAGCCCATGCACCACAACTACTGAACCTGTGCTCTAGAGCTCGTGTGCCACAACTACTGAAGCCCACGTGCCTAGAGCCCGTGCTTCACAACAAGAGAAGCCACCGCAATGAGAAGACTGCTCGCCACAACCAGAGAAAGCCGGTGCATAGCAACAAAGGCCCAACGCAGCCAAAAAAAAAGTGCTAAAAAAACAAAAAAAAAGACCAGTACCAAAGGGTCCCAGGAGCCCACAACACCCAGTCCCCAAATGGAGACGTCTTCAAGCATGTTCCTTAGTGCTTCCAGTAGAAAGTGTTTGTCGTACTACACGGTGAGCTCTCCAGGGCCAAACACAGACAAGTTAACTAGCTCAGGAGGCTACAATCCACAGCCTCAGGTGGCCATAATTTGGAATAAGTGAGGCAGATTTTAAGTCTTGTAACAGAAAGGGATCGCTCCCCAAGAAAACCGTAGGACTGGCAAAGATTTTAAATGCAATATTGGACATCATTGTACTAAGAATTAAGAGGCAACTTCCCAGAATACGATGTTTCTCACATAAAGCCTTAGATCTGAGCTTACTGCCCTCTCCTTGCCTCTCTTGCTTCTTCCAACACCTCCTTTTCCATTTTCTAACTAGCAGTCTTCAACCATCAAATTCTTATTCCATTATTCCATTAAATTTCCTATCCCTTCAAAGTAAAGTTTTAGATTTACCTTTAAATATCCAAAAGTGTCAACAATTGTATTAAAGAGACCCTAGGGTCTCTTTCTGTAGCAACCAACAAGTAATCAGATGAATCAGCATCTGCTTCTTCAGCAGGGCCCCCGACCAGACCAACCAGAGCCCATTCAAAGTTGGGAGAGGTATGAAGTGAAGGGAAGGTCGGTCCTTCTAAAACAACAGAACAACGAACATTAATCAGACTCTTTCTATGGACCAGGTGCTGGACGAAGACATCTTCCCTGTAATATCTTGCTTATCTTCACAACAACTCTATGAAGTTATGATGGAAAAAGATTGTCCTGAACTTGGTCTGCCTGATGTAATTTATAGCCTCGTTCTGGAAAGAAATTAGGATTTTACTGATCAAATGTTTAAGCCGTTTTCTGATGAGCTTTAATGAAATTATGACTTACTCAGGGGAATCATCACCCACAGCACAGATGACTAATCAGTCAAGAGTCTAGGGACTGTTCCTAATGACTGATGTTTCTTTTCATAATCAGGCTGACAAGCATAATCTATTTATTGTCTTCTTCTGGAGAATGTCTTTACCAAAAGTGAATCCTCTTTGGCCTGTAAGAGGATTTTTTTTCCTCCTTATTCAAGATTTTCATACAATTTTGACCCATAACCAAATTGCCTGCATTTTTTAACTAAGTAAATACTATTTCCCCATTTAACACCTAGTAAGAGGTCATAGAGCCAGAGCACGAAGGTGATCAGTCTGAAACACAGGCTTTTTACTCCTCGCCAAGCAGGTTGGCTTCTCATCTCCTGCTCTCGTACCACACAGTTTGTGACTGTCAATCCCACGTGTCCAAGGAAGCCCTGCTCTCAAAGTCTCATCAGTCGGGGTGTCAAGCATGCCCTCCAAAAATCCAAACTCTAATTTTTCAATTTTGATGCTGGTGGTAACATTTCCAGAAGCTGGAAGAGGCAAGGGAAGATCTGCCCCCGGTGACTTCAGAGGAAGCCCTACCAACACCTTGATTTTGGACTTCTGTCCCACAGAACTGTGGGAGAATAAGTTTCTATTGTTGGAAGCCACCTAGTTTGTGGCGATATGTTGTGGCAGCCCTAGGAAACTAATACAGCTCCCATACTTAAGTTTTAAATTCCACCACGATCTGTTAGATGAAAAATGCAAATCATACAGAATATAAGCTGCCAGACGTACGGAATGGGCCCTCCAGCCAGCACCTTCCAGAAAGCTCCTTATAAGAAAGGCTTAGAACTGTGACTGTTGAATTGATCCTCTGCTCTTCCAACACTGATGTGATTTGTAACCACCAGGGGTCTGCTTGTAAGTGGAAGCTCTTCTCTAGACCTTCTGCATCATAACCTCTCTTCTTGCTTTTTTTACACTGAAATAGAGTGTGTGGGGTAATGTCTGTGTTGCCCCCTTTAAGGGGTTTCCATGAAGCTGTCTCGGACAAAGACTGAAACAGGACGGTACGTTATGCCTTGGATCTGAGAAGAAAATATCCAGCGGGTACACAGGAAAGGTTTACTCCTTTTTGGCACTGAAACTTTGCCTTCTGTAGTGAAAGGGAGAACTGGGGTGGAATGTATAACTGGGCCTTGCAGTAGAACTTTCTGCATTGATAATGTGCGCCATCCAGTATGGGAGCCATGAGCCTACTGTAGTTATGGGGCACTTGAGATGTGGCTAGTGTGACCCATGAAATGAACTTCAAATTTAATTAATTTAAATTTAATTAATTAGACAGCATAGACCTAGCGTCTGAACAATGTGGTAAGGAGAGACAGGAAGGGGAGAAAACCAAATAGAGGAGTCACCATGAAACAAAACAAAAAATCTATTTAAATCAAACCAAGTAAAAATTAATAGAGAACAACAGTTCAGGGAGACTCATGAAATTAACAGATAGTTCTCTCCCTACACTTTCTATGGTCACATTTACCCAATATAAAGCAACTGGCCAACTGAGCTCCACAAATAATAATTTTTTAAAGACTGTCTAAAATCGTTAATCAAATTGGCCAAAATAGTTATCTTGTAAACGCAATGGCCACAGTCTTACTGAATTAAAAAAGAAAATTAGATAGAAATATTTTTCTTATATGCAAAATAGTAAACCATTTAATGAGGAGAGGCTATAAGATAAAAATTCAGTAGGAGAAAGACGTTAAAAGCTCCAGGGATGCCCAAAAGGGTCATTAGCTTTCTAATAGCAAAGGAAAAAAAGGACAAGAAAGAATAAAGTAGAGGAAAGAAGAAGGGAGAGGTTGGAAAGGAGAGAAGGAGGAAAGAAGCAAAACAGATAAACCTTAATCCATAAATTCAAATCTGTTGGCACTTGGCAGAAGCATTTGTGAGGTCCCTAAAAGTTGAAGCACTGTTATTACTTCTGAAAAGAAAATCCCAAGATAGATGGCATGAGGAAATGTCACATATGGGGATAGATGAACAAAAAGATGCCAGTTCCTACAGACCAGGTAGAACCCGGAAATCACTACAGCCTGACACACTCTATAACTGGATTTAAGATCCAGCTGAGAAACCCACAACAGCATCCAGGGAATTTCTAATGTCTCCTGAGCTCACCATCAAAACCAGGAGTTCCGCTTCTTATGATAATTTGGACAAAAAAAACACGTTGAGTCCAGGCAAATTTGTTCGATCAACATTGCTAAAAACAATACTGTGACATCCACTTGTTGGAGGAAGTCTGTCTATTACTTGTGGCTAAAGCAGAGAGTAAATGGGATCAGTGTGATCTCTCCGTTGTGGGGACGGTGAAAAATCCCTCATATCTTGGAAAATGAAAATCGAAAGATTGATGTAATCTTATTACAGATTTAGTCCTTCTTATGGACTGAGTAATTATTTAAGACTCTGTCAAATTTCACTGCATTTTTTAAAAGCTTGGAATCCATGACATGGGCGATCAACTAATCAAGGCTGCACACTTGGCAGGTTTTATTTTCAGAGCTCTGCTAATTCAGAAAATGTATCCTGTGTCACTAAGTGTCTGGAGTTGGGAGTGGTGTGGATACTTACTAAATGATTGCTGAGTAAAATAATAAACCCCACTTATTCAGAGACAGGTCTTGCAGGTGTTAGAAACACATGTCAATCAGAAAGCATAACCTATTGACAGATTCATCAGTAATCTCCCCAGAACCTTCCTTTGGTGCTGCTGGCTTCCCTAACAATGGCTGTTACTGTGAAGAGGGACCTTCGCTCTGCCTTAGCCCCATCCATTGGCCATTCTGGTGGGTTTCTGAAACTTCCCACAGCAGCAGCTATCATGTCCCCTTTATTGTATTATCTTCTTATTGGTCTTGTGGATTTGAAGAAACAATGATGGATTAGACATCCAGTTTGACTAGTTTCCATTTAAAACAACTAAATACAGTGGATAAAATGAAAATAAAGAAACAAATAAAAATTAACTACATTCACAAGCTGGCAAAATGTAAAGAATTCTGATTAAAAACTAAGTAAAGACAGGCAGCCAAGAACAAAAGCAGAGACAGTTTTTACATTGAGCATATTTGCCATGAACTTGAGCCTTGGTGTTCAAGGTCTTTCAGGGTTTGGAAAAGAGGCGGCAAGGACCGGGACCCATCCAAGCGTGACTTAGTGGAAAACCCCTCCATAAACCCTGGACATCAAAGGCTATCCTCTAAAGGCATCCCCTAGAAGTAAGCTTACTCTCTGCCCCTCTCCCCAGGGGCAGTAAGGACAAATACTGGCTGGAGCCTTGTCACTGAGTAGAAGGGGAAAGTCTCCCTAAAATTCGCGGTCACATGCCAGTCTTCACACGGTTTCCAATCCCAATTCATACAACCTATGTTGCCCAAGAACCACCGTCAAAAATGTAGTTTAAAGTGATCCCATAATGCAGTTGTACCAGTTGCCTGGCAGAACCAAATATAGTTCTTTTCTCGAAGAACTACCTACATCCCAGAGACAGGAGGTAAAATTTGGCCAAAAAAAGAATACTGAATTAGAAAATAGAGCTGAATAAATTACAAGAATGAAGCATAGAGAGATAAGGAGATGGGAAATAGGAAAGAGTTTTTAAGAATCATGGATGGTAGGATGAAAAAAATTAACACAGGTCCAATGTGAGTACCAGAAGGAAAAAGAATCAGAAACAATATTTGACGAGAGAAGAGTTGAGAAGGTTTGAGAACATCCATCTAGAGATTCAAAAAATCAACATAAAGCAGGATAAATATAAAGAAATCCATTCCTAGCCACAGCAACATGAAAACTGAATAACCATGAGAAGATGCTAAAAACTTGCTTAGAGAGAAGACTTAGCCTTCCAAGGAGTGAGGCTTCATTTGACAGCTCACTTCTCAACAACAACAATGGAAACCTGGAAACAACAGGTAACGTACTGAGAGAAAATAAAGGCCAAATTTGAACAGCTCGCCTCAGCAACAGCAGCTCTCGAGAGTGAGGGCAAAATCTGAGAGTTTGCCACATTTAGATATCCAGTAAGGGAAATTCTAGGGGATATTTTTTGGGCAGAACAAAATGATCCCAGATGGAAAGTCTGAGGTATAAGGATTAAAGAACAAAGGACATGGCAAACATGGGTAAACCAGAGCTAATACTGACTGAGTAAAACATAATTAAAATATCTTGTGAAGTTAGAAAAACATGGTAGAACTAAAATACAGGGCAATGACATATAAGTTGGAAGTAAATAATAGTCTAAATTTCTTCTTTTTGGGGAAAGTATAAAAATATTGATTTACTTTAGACTACAGTGTATGTAACTTCTAAAATAGAAGAGGAAAAAAACAGAATGAGAAAAAAATAATCAGTCTAAAAGAAGGTGAGAAAAGGAAGCAACGAAACAGAATAGAGACAAGTGCACACACACACACACACACACAAAACAAACTGGCAAAAATAAGCCTAATTTATAAACCCAGTAGTTATAACAAATGTAAATGGACCTAATTATTTAGTTATGAAGCAACAGATGATCAGGTTGGGTTTACAAAATGTAATTGTATGCTTTTTACAGAGGTACACTGAAATACTTAAATGATTCAGATTGAATACAAACAGATGGAAAAAGATACATCAGATAAACATTAACTGAAAGAAAGCTAGTGTAGTTATATTAATATCAGTCAAACTAGACCCGATTTAGGCAACGATTAGCATGTTGACAATGTGTGCTTCCTTTTTCTTACAGTGAAAGGTCAGTAGAAAGCGTCACATCCTCAACATGTTGTACTAAATATTTTTTTCTTCACTCTTTGACAACTCCAGGCAGCGTTTCTTCTTCAGAAAATGTTAACATCTCTCACTCAGAAATTGCCTTAAATTTTTGTTTTGGGGACTTCCCTGGTGGCGCAGTGGATAAGACTCCGTGCTCCTGATGCAGGGGGCCTGGGTTCAATCCCTGGTGAGGGAACTAGATCCCACATGCATGCTGCAACTACATGCCACAACTAAGGAGCCCAGAAGATGCAACTAAGGAGCCCAGCTGCCGCAATTAAGACGTGGTGCAACTAAATAAATAAATAAAAATTTTTTAAATAAACAAATTTTTGGTTTTTTCTGTTTTAAAATTTTTATCATTTACACCAGACAAAAGTCTTCTATGCTGGAAACAATTCCTTCTGCCCTCCTCCTTACACCTCTGTCATCACTTGGTCTTGTGGCATCTCAGTATCATCTCTTTATTTTATTTCCATGCATGATTTATTTTATAAACCCATGCCTTTTTTAGTTTCTACAACTTTCATTTAGGTTCCATGGGTTTCTCCCTAAATCAAATCCCCACTGTTTAGATGCATGGAGTTCACCTGTGGTCCATCATGCCTCATTAGGGTGCCATGCATTGTCAGGTGAAATCAATTAACTTTTGAGTCATTCCAAATAGTTTCATGGTATTTTAAGTAACAACCCTGGCTTCAGTTAAGGCTTTAATTTTTTTAGTACACACCATTCACCTGAAATCCTGGTTACCTGCAGCTAGCTGAGCTTCACCTTGCATTTCACATGAAGTCCATCTCATTTTTTCTGTTGCAGCTTGGACTAACCTATTTGAGCTTCTCACTCCATTTGGTTTACTCTGATTCCTCAGAAGTCAAGCATATTCAATTGTCTGATGAGATAACATGTTCCTCTATCTCATTTTTATACCCTATATGTCTTGCAGTTGATGATCCCATTCTAAGCTGCTCCCAACAGTAATATTATGCACATGGCTGACTGCCCTATTTCTTCTGTCATTATTCCCATCCAAGCTTATTAAGTACTCAGTGACTATAACAGCATGGTGTTTATGAATCAGAGAATCTTGGTTTTCAGTCACCATCCGTTGCCTGGCTCTGAGTCAAGGGTCAGGAAATAATGAGATCAACCATGCAAACAACTGAACCTATGAGAGAGCCCATCTCTTTCTCCTGGTGTCCCTAAACTCTGCAGAAAGAGCATGAGTTTTCTCATCAAAGGCTTTGGATCAATGTTTGCATTCTGTTATAGACCAGCTAAATGAGCTAGGGAAAATCATTTAACTTCTCTGAGCCTCAATTTTTCTCTTTTATAATATGGAGATTGTTGTTACCATATCAACTGTTGTACAGATTAAATGTGACGGTGCATGGAAAGCTTTTTGCAAACTGTAATCTGATTAATTAAATGCAATCTGATTACTTAAGTAATCCCAATTCTCCTTAAAATTGAAAATATCGCCAAATGAAGACCCATCATTTAGGGCTTCTAGGGGGCCAATCCTGACTCCGAATCTGATGATTAGTGATTCGATTTGGACCCTGGCAGCCTCCTGGTTTCTGGATCCAGTAGGAGAACTGGGGCAAACTGTTTACATGTCTGTCTTTTGTTTGTACTACTATTCAACCTTCTGTCTAGTTCTTTCAGATATTTTAGTAGAAGCTTTTACATTTAAAATTATATATGTATTTTTTATTCATAAATCAAATAAGGTGCACTGTAAGAAATGTCCTGGAAATAAGGGCATTTTAAGTTGCTTTTTCCTATTGATTTTGTGCAAATCATTTAACCCCTACAAACGCCAGTATTTATTGTTCTCATCTCGAGTTTCCACACTCTCTTAGGAGGATATTATGTTCAACCTTTTATCTTAAATTACTTTTTTATTGGAGTATGGTTACTTTACAATGTTGTGTTACCACTTAGGAGGATATTATGAAGGTTACGTTAAGCCCAACATATAGTTGGCATTTACCTCTTATTACCATCATTTTACATCAGGGATTGTCCTAGTTATCTCAGGCCACCATAAAAAATACCATCGACTGCATAGCATAAACAACGGAAATTTATTTTCTCACAGTTTTGGAGGCTTGGGAGTCTGAGATCAAGGTGCCAATTGATTCAGCTCCTGGTGAGAGCTCTCTCCTTGGGTTGCAGGTGCCTGACTTCTCGCTATGTCTTCACATGGCCTTTCGTTAGTTCATGTGCTCTTCTAAGGCTACTAATTCCATCATGAGGGACCACCTTCATGACCTACCCTTACCCTAATTGCCTCCCAAAGGTCCATCTCCATACACCATCACATTGCAGGGTAGGGCTTCAACATACGAATTTGGGAGGGGGATACATTCAGTCCCTAATGGATACAACTACTTTTGTTACTGTCACATTTATCATGTAATGTATATATGTTCTTTCTTTGTCTGTGATTATTGGACTGAGATCAACCTAGTTATGGTGAAAACCCTGCCCCTTCTACTGAGAAGAATCCATTTTCAGTATAAGGGTAGGTCTGGGGAGTTTTGGTAACACATACACTAAGCAGAATGTAATTTCAATAATTGACACTTAGAAATATGAGCGGACCGTGATGACCAATCAGTTGAATCTAGGACCCTTTCAGGTGAGTTCTGTGCCTCTGGAGTCTTTAAAAGACTTGGTCGGGACTTCCCTGGTGGTGCAGTGGTTAAGAATACGCCTGCCAATGCAGGGGACAAGGGTTTCAGCCCTGGTCCGGGAAGCTCCCACATGCTGCGGGGCAACTAAGCCCGTGCGCCACAACTACTGAGCCTGCACTCTAGAGCCCACGAGCCACAACTACTGAGCCCACATGCCACAACTACTGAAGCCCGCGTGCCTAGAGCCCATGCTCTGCAACAAGAGAAGCTGTCACAATGAGAAGCCCACGGACTGCAACGAAGAGTAGCCCCCTCTACAAGGAAGAGTAGCCCCCGCTCGCCACAACTAGAGAAAGCCCATGAGTAGCAACGAAGACCCAACGCAGCCAAAAAAAAAAAGACTTGGTCTATTAGCTTTCTATGCCTCTAACCTAAGGCCTATTCAGATAAGTGAATCTTTGCACATTTGCTTAGTTCAGATGTTCTAAAATGCCTGGAAATATTTGAGAAGTCAGGCTGATCCACCAAAAAGTATATAAATATCGGCTTCTAGAGGGGCAGCCACTGCATCTCTGATTGCTTGTCATGGCAGACACCTGAAACAGAATAAATACAAGCACGCAGCAGGATCAGAACCCCCATCAGGCCAAATCAAGGGGAA
Source organism: Orcinus orca (assembly GCF_937001465.1). NCBI lineage: Eukaryota > Metazoa > Chordata > Mammalia > Artiodactyla > Delphinidae > Orcinus > Orcinus orca. The sequence goes on along the minus strand of NC_064576.1, from coordinate 12,557,787 downwards.
TAAAAATAAAACAAGAAACTGCAGCCAGGGTTCCATAAAGTCATGCTCTCAAATTGATCACAGAGAGTAGGAAGCATCCTTGTTCTCTCACAAGATCACAAGAGCAACTCCAATGATCTCCAGGTATGACATAAAATATTTTCTAAAAAGGCATAAAGGGCCTTATTAACTTCTGCTTTTTTGGCTGGAATATTTCTCTCTTTTTTTCCTTTTAACTTTTTGGTTCAATGTTTCTAGCCCCCTGATATTTATATACTCTGCAGTATTTCCTCAGTATTTCAATCCATAAGTATCTCAAGGCACTTGGAAAGATCACAACCAAGCAATGGGCCAAGATTGATGTGTTTCCATAACAGTATCGGGCTGGAGTTCTCAGTGGGAGAGTTGATCCAAAACAAATGAGCAGGCATTGTGAGAAGCAGAACCTCTTCTCGCGTTTTTGAGCATTTTTGTTGTGAGCTCGTCTGTGGCAAGACCCTATGTGTGCAAATTTCATGAGGCCTTAATTAATGGCTCATTTTTCCAGAGAGAACTTGCATCTACTTTTACCATGTGCTTGACAACGCTCTTCCCAGTTTGACCAATTTAAAGTTTGGTCATGAATGTACGAGTAATTAATATTGTTATGTGTTTATGAGTAATTTCTAATAAATTGCTTTATAATCAAAGAATATGGCCAATAAAAATCTTTCGGAATTTCTTAAGGTTTTCTTTGTAGTCAAGTAAATGGTTTATTTCCACAACTGTCTGGTGGATATAGTGAAGAGTAGGGCACAGAATTACCTACAGACCTATTTTTAGATAGGTTTGTTGATGGCATTATTTGAGATATCTATACCCTTACTTACTGTTCACCTAATTTTTGAAAAAGTATACTACAGTCTCTGCTATGATTTTGGATTTTATAATGTCACTTTGCAATTCTAGTTCTTGTTTTACCTTATATGTTTTACTGCTATGCCATTTACAGACATAAAAATTTATTAATATTATCTCTTCCTTGTGGGTTACACCTTTTATTACTCTCCCATATCATGCCTCAGATTTTTATTTATCCGGTATTATATTAATATAGCTGCCTTTTCTTTACTTTTCTTTTGTTTTCTGTTTTGTTAAAATATCTTTGTCCCATTATTTTCCACCTTTCTTTATTATTTTACTTTAGTTGAATTTATTTTAAACAGCTTACAGGTAGAATTTATAAGTATTCTGAACTTGCTTGTTTTTTACTAAAATAAAGTACTCCTTCACTTTCTTTGTGATATTTATTTTGTTTTACTTTTACGTTTTACCTTCTGTTTATAATCAATTTTTGTTGTTGCTTCCTCTCGATACTTTTTTTAATTTGCTGCATTGAAAAAATTTTTAATTTTTATTTCCACCTTAACCCTGAAAATTAATTAGGAGGTTTTTCTCTGTGTCTGTCAGCTACTAGTTCGCTCCCTAATTTTTAAAGTCACGAAATCATAGATATGTAGTAATAAATTTAAATTAAGAAATATTAGAGGCTTCCGGGAAGATGGCAGAAGAGTAAGACGCAGAGATCACCTTCCTCCCCACAGATACACCAGAAATACATCTACACGTGGAACAACTCCTACAGAACACCTACTGAACGCTGGCAGAAGACCTCAGACCTCCCAAAAGGCAAAAAACCCGCCACGTACCTGGGTAGGGCAAAAGAAAAACGAATAAACAGAGACAAAAGAATAGGGACGGGACCTGCACCAGCGGGAGGGAGCTGTGAAGGAGGAAAAGTTTCCACACACTAGGAAGTCCCTTCGCGGGTGGAGACTGCGGGTGGCGAAGGGGGAAAGCTTCGGAGCCGCGGAGGAGAGCACAGCAACAGGGGTGCGGAGGGCAAAGCGGAGAGATTCCCGCACAGAGGATCGGTGCCGACCGGCACTCACCAGCCCCAGAGGCTTGTCTGCTCACCCGGCGGGGCGGGCGGGGCTCGGAGCTGAGGCTCGGCCTTCGGTCGGAGCGCAGGGTGAGGACTGGGGTTGGCGGGGTGAACACAGCCTGCAGGGGGTTAGTGCGCCACGGCTGGCGGGGAGGGAGTCCGGGGAAAAGTCTGGACCTGCCGAAGAGACAAGAGACTTTTTCTTACCTCTTTGTTTCCTGGTGCGCGAGGAGAGGGGATAGAGAGCGCTGCTTAAAGGAGTTCCAGAGACGGGCGTGAGCCGCGGCTAAAAGCGCGGACCCCAGAGACGGGCATGAGACGCTAAGGCTGCTGTTGCCGCCACCAAGAAGCCTGTGTGCGAGCACAGGTCACTCTCCACACCCCCCTTCCGGGGAGCCTGTGCAGCCCGCCACCGCCAGGGTCCCGGGATCCAGGGACAACTCCCCCGGGAGAACGCATGGCGCGCCTCAGGCTAGTGCGACGTCACGCCGGCCTCTGCCGCCTCAGGCCCGCCCTGCACTCCGTGCCCCCCCCCCCCCCCCCCCCCCCCCGCCTGAGTGAGCCAGAGCCCCCGACTCAGCGGCTCCTTTAACCCTGTCCTGTCTGAGCGAAGAACAGGCGCCCTCAGGCGACCTACAGGCAGAGGCGGGGCCAAATCCAAAGCTTAGCCCCTGGGAGCTGTGAGAACAAAGATGAGAAAGGGAAATCTCTCCCAGCAGCCTCAGAAGCAGCGGATTAAAGCTCCACAATCAACTTGATGTACCTGCATCTGTGGAATACCTGAATAGACAACCAATCATCCCAAATTAAGGAGGTGGACTTGAGAGTAAGATTTATGATTTTTTCCCCTTTTCCTCTTTTTGTGAGTGTGTATGCTTCTGTGTGAGATTTTATCTGTATGGCTTTGCTTCCACCATTTGTCCTAGGGTTCTATCTGCCTGGTTTTTTTTTTTTTAATTTTTTTTCTTTTTTTTTTTTCACTTAATAATTATTTTTTATTTTAATAACTTTATTATATTTTACCTTACTTTATTTTATTTTACTTTATCTCCTTTCTTTTTTTCCTTCCTTCCCTCCTTCCTTCCTTCCTCCCTCCCTCCCTTCTTTCTTCCTTTCTTTCTTTCTTTCTCTCTTTCTACTTCTACTAATTCTTTCTTTCTACTTGTTCTCCCTTTTATTCTGAGCCGTGTGGATGAAAGGCTCTTGGTGCAGCAGCCAGGAGTCAGTGCTGTGCCTCTGAGGAGGGAGAGCAAACTTCAGGACACTGGTCCACAAGAGACCTCCCAGCTCCACATAATATCAAATGGCGAAAATCTCCCAGAGATCTCCATCTCAACACCAGCACCCAGCTTCACTCAACGACCAGCAAGCAACAGTGCTGGACATCCTATGCCAAACAACTAGCAAGACAAGAACACAACCCCACCCATTAGCAGAGAGGCTGACTAAAATCATAACAAGTCCACAGACACCCCAAAACACACCACGAGACGTGGACCTGCCCACCAGAAAGACAAGATCCAGCCTCATCCACCAGAACACAGGCACTAGTCCCCTCCAACAGGAAGCCTACACAACCCACTGAACCAACCTTAGCCACTGGGGACAGACACCAAAAACAACGGGAACTACGAACCTGCAGCCTGCAAAAAGGAGACCCCAAACACAGTAAGATAAGCAAAATGAGAAGACAGAAAAACACACAGCAGATGAAGGAGCAAGATAAAAACCCACCAGACCTAACAAATGAAGAGGAAATAGGCAGTCTACCTGAAAAAGAATTCAGAATAATGATAGTAAAGTTGATCCGAAATCTTGGAGATAGAATGGACAATAGAATGGACAAAATGCAAGAATCAGTTAACAAGGACCTAGAAGAACTAAAGATGAAACAAGCAACGATGAACAACACAATAAATGAAATTAAAAGTACTCTAGATGGGATCAATAGCAGAATAACTGAGGCAGAAGAACGGATAAGTGACCTGGAAGATAAAATAGTGGAAATAACTACTGCAGAGCAGAATAAAGAAAAAAGAATGAAAAGAACTGAGGACAGTCTCAGAGACCTCTGGGACAACATTAAACGTACCAACATTCGAATTATAGGGGTTCCAGAAGAAGAAGAGAAAAAGAAAGGGACTGAGAAAATATTTGAAGAGATTATAGTTGAAAACTTCCCTAATATGGGAAAGGAAATAGTTAATCAAGTCCAGGAAGCACAGAGAGTCCCATACAGGATAAATCCAAGGAGAAATACGCCAAGACACATATTAATCAAACTGTCAAAAATTAAATACAAAGAAAACATATTAAAAGCAGCAAGGGAAAAATAACACACAAGGGAATCCCCATAAGGTTAACAGTTGATCTTTCAGCAGAAACTCTGCAAGCCAGAAGGGACTGGCAGGACATATTTAAAATGATGAAGGAGAAAAACCTGCAACCAAGATTACTCTAACCAGCAAGGATCTCATTCAGATTTGATGGAGAAATTAAAACCTTTACAGACAAGCAAAAGCTGAGAGAGTTCAGCACCACCAAACCAGCTCTACAACAACTGCTAAAGGAACTTCTCTAGGCAAGAAACACAGAAGGAAAAGACCTACAATAACGAACCCAAAACAATTAAGAACATGGTAATAGGAACAAACATATCGATAATTACCTTAAATGTAAATGGACTAAATGCTCCCACCAAAAGGCACAGATTGGCTGAATGGATACAAAAACAAGACCCATATATTTGCTGTCTACAAGAGACCCACTTCAGACCTAGAGAAAAATACAGACTGAAAGTGAGGGGATGGAAAAAGATATTTCATGCAAATGGAAACCAAAAGAAAGCTGGAGTAGCAATTCTCATATCAGACAAAATAGACTTTAAAATAAAGACTATTAGAAGAGCAAAGAAGGATACTACATAATGATCAAGGGATCGATCCAGGAAGAAGATATGACAATTGTAAATATTTATGCACCCAACATAGGAGTACCTCAATACGTAAGGCAAATACTAACAGCCATAAAAGGGGAAATCAACAGTAACACATTCATAGTAGGGGACTTTAACACCCCACTTTCACCAATGGACAGATCATCCAAAATGAAAATAAATAAGGAGACACAAGCTTTAAATGATACATTAAACAAGATGGACTTAATTGATATTTATAGGACATTCCAACCAAAACCAACAGAATACACATTTTTCTCAAGTGCTCATGGAACATTCTCCAGGATAGATCATATCTTGGGTCACAAATCAAGCCTTGGTAAATTTAAGAAAACTGAAATTGTATCAAGTATGTTTTCTGACCACAACGCTATGAGACTAGATATCAATTACAGGAAAAGATCTGTAAAAAATGCAAACACATGGAGGCTAAACAATACACTACTTAATAACGAAGTGATCACTGAAGAAATCAAACAGGAAATAAAAAAATACCTAGAAACAAATGACAATGGAGACACGATGACCCAAAACCTATGGGATGCAGCAAAAGCAGTTCTAAGAGGGAAGTTTATAGCAATACAATCCTACCTCAAGAAACAGGAAACATCTCGAATAAACAACCTAACCTTGCACCTAAAGCAATTAGAGAAAGAAGAACAAAAAAACCCCAAAGTTAGCAGAAGGAAAGAAGTCATAAAAATCAGATCAGAAATAAATGAAAAATAAATGAAGGAAACAATAGCAAAGATCAATAAAACTAAAAGCTGGTTCTTTGAGAAGATAAACAAAATTGATAAACCATTAGCCAGACTCATCAAGAAAAAAAGGGAGAAGAGTCAAATCAATAGAATTAGAAATGAAAAAGGAGAAGTAACAACTGACACTGCAGAAATACAAAAGATCATGATTACTACAAGCAACTCTATGCCAATAAAATAGACAACCTGGAAGAAATGGACAAATTCTTAGAAATGCACAACCTGCCAAGACTGTATCAGGAAGAAATAGAAAATATGAACAGACCAATCACAAGCACTGAAATTGAAACTGTGATTAAAAATCTTCCAACAAACAGAAGCCCAGGACCAGATGGCTTCACAGGCGAATTCTATCAAACATTTAGAGAAGAGTTAACACCTATCCTTCTCAAACTCTTCCAAAATATAGCAGAGGGAGGAACACTCCCAAACTCATTCTATGAGCCCACCATCACCCTGATACCAAAACCAGACAAGGATGTCACAAAGAAAGAAAACTACAGGCCAGTATCACTGATGAACATAGGTGCAAAAATCCTCAACAAAATACTAGCAAACAGAATCCAACAGCACATTAAACGGATCATACACCATGATCAAGTGGGGTTTATTCCAGGAATGCAAGGATTCTTCAATATACGCAAATCAACGTGATACACCATATTAAAAAATTGAAGGAGAAAAACCATATGATCATCTCAATAGATGCAGAGAAAGCTTTTGACAAAATTCAGCACCCATTTATGATAAAAACCCTGCAGAAAGTAGGCACAGAGGGAACTTTCCTCAACATAATAAAGGCCATATATGACAAACCCACAGCCAACATTGTCCTCAATGGTGAAAAACTGAAAGCATTTCCACTAAGATCAGGAAGAAGACAAGGTTGCCCACTGTCACCACTCTTATTCAACATAGTTTTGGAAGTTTTAGCCTCAGCAATCAGAGAAGAAAAGGAAATAAAAGGTATCCAAATCGGAAAAGAAGAAGTAAAGCTATCACTGTTTGCAGATGACATGATACTATACATAGAGAATCCTAAAGATGCTACCAGAAAACTACTAGAGCTAATCAATGAATTTGCTAAAGTAGCAGGACACAAAATTAATGCACAGAAATCTCTGGCATTCCTATACACTAATGATGAAAAATCTGAAAGTGAAATCAAGAAAACACTCCCATTTACCACTGCAACAAATAGAATAAAATATCTAGGAATAAACCTACCTAAGGAGACAAAAGATCTGTATGCAGAAAATTAGAAGACACTGATGAAAGAAATTAAAGATGATACAAATAGATGGAGAGATATACCATGTTCTTGGATTAGAAGAATCAACATTGTGAAAATGACTCTACTACCCAAAGCAATCTACAGATTCAATGCAATCCCTATCAAACTACCAATGGAATTTTCACAGAACTAGAACAAAAACTTTCAGAATTTGTATGGAAACACAAAAGACCCTGAATAGCAAAAGCAATCTTGAGAACGAAAAACAGAGCTGGAGGAATCAGGCTGCCTGACTTCAGACTATACTACAAAGCTACAGTAATCAAGACAGTATGGTACTGGCACAAAAACAAAAAGATAGATCAATGGAACAGGATAGAAAGCCGAGAGATAAACCCACGCACATATGGTCACCTTATCTTTGATAAAGGAGGCAGGAATGTACAGTGGAGAAAGGACAGCCTCTTCAATAAGTGGTGCTGGGAAACTGGACAGGTACATATAAAAGTATGAGATTAGATCACTCCCTAACACCATACACAAAAATAAGCTCAAAATGTATTAAAGACCTAAATGTAAGGCCAGAAACTATCAAACTCTTAGAGGAAAACATAGGCAGAACATTCTATGACATAAATCACAGCAAGATCCTTTTTGACCCACCTCCTAGAGAAATGGAAATAAAAACAAAAATAAATGGGACCTAATGAAACTTCAAAGCTTTTGCACAGCAAAGGAAACCATAAACAAGACCAAAAGACAACCCTCAGAATGGGAGAACATATTTGCAAATGAAGCAACTGACAAAGGATTAATCTCCAAAATTTATAAGCAGCTCATGCAGCTCAATAACAAAAAAACAAACAACCCAATCCAAAAATGGGCAGAAGACCTAAGTAGACATTTCTCCAAAGAAGATATACAGAGTGCCAACAAACACATGAAAGAATGCTCAACATCACTAATCATTAGAGAAATGCAAATCAAAACTACAATGAGATATCATCTCACACCAGTCAGAATGGCCATCATCAAAAAATCTAGAAAAAATAAATGCTGGAGAGGGTGTGGAGAAAAGGGAACCCTCTTGCACTGCTGGGGGGAATGTAAATTGATACAGCCATTGTGGAGAACAGTATGAAGGTTCCTTAAAAAACTACAAATAGAACTACCATATGACTCAGCAATCCCACTACTGGGCATATACCCTGAGAAAACCATAATTCAAAAAGAGTCATGTACCAAAATGTTCATTGCAGCTCTATTTACAATAGCCCGGAGATGGAAACAACCTAAGTGTCCATCATCAGATGAATGGATAAAGAAGATGTGGCACTTATATACAATGGAATATTACTCAGCCATAAAAAGAAACGAAATTGAGCTATTTGTAATGAGGTGGATAGACCTAGAGTCTGTCATACAGAGTGAAGTAAGTCAGAAAGAGAAAGACAAATACCGTATGCTAACACATATATATGGAATTTAAGAAAAAAAATGTCATGAAGAACCTAGGGGTAAGACAGGAATAAAGACACAGACCTACTAGAGAATGGACTTGAGGATATGGGGAGGGGGAAGGGTAAGCTGTGACAAAGCGAGAGAGAGGCATGGACATATATACACTACCAACGTAAGGTAGATAGCTAGTGGGAAGTAGCTGCATAGCACAGGGAGATCAGCTCCGTGCTTTGTGACCACCTAGAGAGGTGGGATAGGGAGGGTGTGAGGGAGGGAGATGCAAGAGGGAAGAAATATGGGGACATATGTATATGTATAACTGATTCACTTTGTTATAAAGCAGAAACTGACACACCATTGTAAAGCAATTATACTCCAATAAAGATGTAAAAAAAAAAAAGAATGTAAGAAATATTAAATGCTCCCCATATCAAGATTTTTATTAATCTGCTCTCTATACCACCAGTCCCAACCAAGAGTTTCCCATTGCCCTCATGCCAACTGTTGAGACTCATTTAAAATTGAAATCTTAACCTAAGTATCACTCAGTAAACATTAGTGCTTTTTGCCTGGGGAGACAGCTATTATTTCATACAGATACATGCAGTGTGTCTCTTCTGTTTAGGGAATTATTATTTAACTCATATTACAGTTCACAGCCTTTGTCATCATCTTTTAGACTTAATTATACATTTTACAAGTACATTGCTCACTGCTGATTCTCATACTCTTCGTCTTCTCCTATCCTGACATCTAGGTTATCATTAAATTTCATTCAGTTAGAATTATTCCTCTAGTAATATAAAAAGTATATATTCAAAATGAGTGGGTCTTAGTCTGTTTAATAATGGCTGTCTTTTGCCCTCACATTTAGATGACATTGACTCAATTTCTGTCAAGATTTGTAAATGATCATTACTGTTTTCTACCTTCCAGTGTTGCAAATAAGAAGTCTGATGCTAGTCTAATTCTCCTATTCCTCTAACAGCCATTTCTTTGCATTGGAAAGTTGACTAAACTTTCTTTTTCTTTTTTTTTTGACTTCAGAAGATTCATTTGGATGAATCTGATTTCTCTGTCATTGTCAGAAATACTTCCTGGTGTTGAATCCTTTCAATCTGAAAAAGCAAATTTTGTTCAAACAAGGAGGTCGTATCTATTGTTCTTTGATCTGTATGTACCTCCTATATAGTCTTCTTTTCTTTCTTTGTAATTCCTATTACCAGTGCCTTCCATGTCTCTTGTCTTTTCATCTATGGTATCCATTTCTTTGAATTTTTGCTGTGTACTGTGTACTATTTTCTCCACTTGATCTTTCAGATAAACAATTTGATTTTCATCAGGAACTGCTCTCTCTCTTTTTTTTTTGCGGTACGCGGGCCCCTCACTGCCACAGCCCCTCCCGCCGCGGGGCACAGGCCCCAGACACGCAGGCCCAGCGGCCACGGCTCACGGGCCCAGCTGCTCCGCGGCACGCGGGATCCTCCCAGACCGGGGCCCGAACCCGCGCACCCCGCATCAGCAGGCGGACCCCCAACCACTGCGCCACCAGGGAAGCCCTAGGATCATCTTATTTTATGAGTCCTTTGGGGCAGTAGGTACTGTGTCTGATTATAAACTATTAAATATCAAGATTCATAAGTTTCCTACCTTAACCATGGCTTACTAAGCCACACTTGCATTTTACACTTCAACGTTACATACTGCTAGTTACATACTTCAAACCTTTGCACAAGCTTGTTTTTCCCATTCCTCCACTTGATGACCTAGAAAATAACTATTGAGAAAACCTAGCTTATTATGTCTCCTCCCTGGCCCTCTGTGACAGGTAAACATTCCTACTTTGGGGTTATTTCCGTGCCCATTTTATTAATGCATTCTATTTTTATTGGTTTAAAAGTCTGTCTCTCTTAGTAGACTGAGCTTTCTGAGGGTAAGGGTTGTATTCTTGTATTCTTAGTACAGGCTTGACACTAAAAAAATATTTATTGAATTAGACAGATTTTATTTCAAAATAATTGGCCTGGTGCAGACGAACTGGGTTCAGATAGTTTCTGTATTAGCCTTTCTCTTTCTAACCTTGTGACCACTGACATAGTTCAGGGCCTGCTAATCCTTCCCAAGGAGAATACTCATCTTCACTGTCTGCGTTTTCTACTTTCTTGTCATTATTTCTGTTTAAATAACCTCTTTTATCACACCCCGCTCCCTCCTCCCCACCCCAAGTCTCCATCTTCCTGAAGATGGTGAGGCTGGAATCCACAAAGAAGCCAATGGGAGACTTGGTCTGCGTCCCCCATCACACGACAGAAAGGCCTGTGAGGCCTGGCTGGGACCAGGGCACCCAAGGCAAATGGTCAGCTGTTGGATCAGCTGAATGGTTAAGCACAAGAGACTTCCTAATTGAAGGAGAGCCAAGCCAGTAGTCACAAACTTGGGGCACCCATATGTTTTTCTCCACATCAATATTATACCTTTTGTTTCTCAACATTCTAACATGATTGCAAGTGAGCAGGGCTATGGTGACTCATAACAAATGACTCAAAAAGAGATACTGGCTTTTAATAATTGGCTCAAGACACACTGTCATTCTTTTGACAGTGAAATTAACCGAAAGAAGTCTTTTACTTTATCTATACATTACATCATAACCTTTAACATTCATTATTAACAATCAGTGTTACATGTTTAGGTAGCAGAGAAGGAAATGAACAAAGATTGAAATTTTTAAATCCCCAGGCCCTGCATTTGGGCCTCTAAAACTGTCTTTATGGTAGCTTGCATTATCTGTGCAGGGCCTTCTAAATTTTCTTTCTTTTATTTTCTTTTTAAGGCCTGCAAGCTTCCAGCTCCTCAGGACCTCTACACGGAGGCAAGATTCTTAGTGAAGGTAAACGGTAAACTCAGACAGCTATTGCAATGCTTCCAGTGTAGTGATGTTGTTAGATGGGTATTCACGCTATAACAAAAGTTTGAAATACAATTTGTAAAATAGTCATAGAAATGGGGATTTTAATGGTGCAATACGTTTGGAAAGCAACCTGACCATGCATGTCAAGGTCTTTAAAATTATCATAACTTTTGCCTGAACAACTCTACTTTTAGAACTCAAATCCATGTAAATAATCTGAAACAATGAAGCAAGCTTCAATCACAAAGATCTCCGTCACAGCCTTCTTTATAATAGTAAACATCAGTAAAACCCTGAATGTCTAAAAATAGGAGACTAAGTAAATCAGAGGGAAAATAGCCGTGTAACTACTGTAATATTATGACACCATAACCAATTATGTTTCAGATCAGTCCAATTCAACAAACATTTATTTATTTGAATTTTATTTAATTAATTAATTTATTATACAGCAGGTTCTTATTAGTTATCCATTTCATACATATTAGTGTCTACATGTCAATCCCAATCTCCCAGTTCATCCCACCACCCACCCCACTTTCCCCCCTTGGTGTCCATACATTTCAACAAACATGTATGGACTGCTTCAAATTTCTAGCGCCATTCTAGCAGCTCACGGTCTAATGGACAGACAGATATAAAAGAATATTTGCAATAGACTGTGGTTAAGTGCCACAAAAGCATGGAGAAGCCCCAGCTACCTCAGGAGGGGAGAATGGGGGTTGCAGAGGCAAGAAGAAAAACCAGGGATGCCCTAATTTTTGGTTATTTCATGTGATCTGGTAAATAGTTTATTATGGGGAAGTTTGATGTGCATAGAAGAGGCTTCTAATCAACCCCTAGAAGAATGATTAAGATGAAACGTAAGAGATGAGTAGGAGTTAGCAACAGAATGGGGGCAGGTTAGGGAGAAAATTGTTCTAGGTAGTGGGACTGGCTTGTGCAAAGGTCCAGATGTGAGAGAGGCAATGAGGTGTCTGGGGTACCATAATTAGTCAGAATGCCTGGAGCATGGAGTGTCAGTGTCCCGAGCCTGAAGAAGAGAGTCCACAGGACCTGAAGGTTCTTGAAAAGCATATAGAGCCTGGATTCTGTTTTGAGGGTGACAAGATAGCACTGTGTTTGTGAGCAGATTTAAAGCAAAAGATGATGTGTGTGGGTTTAGCTATGTTGAGTAGAGCTCACTGAGAAGTCAGAGGCAGAGGACTGGAGGGTCAGAAGAGAGAGCTGGATGAGACACAAGGATTTGGGTGTTACAAGCATTCAGATGATAACTGAGGCTCAGGGGATGGATGAGACTGGGGAGGTGTGGGTCAGGGATTGGGGGTGTAAAGGGCTTAGGAGAGGGACAGGCAGAGGGATGGGAGTCCTCAAAGGATACTGAGATGGGGTGGCCAGAGCAATAGGAGACAAACAAGAAGAATATAGTGTCACAAGACACAAGGAAAAAGTACGTTTCAAAAAGTGGGTGAACGGGCTTCCCTGGTGGCGCAGTGGTTGAGAGTCCGCCTGCCGATGCAGGGGACACGGGTTCATGCCCTGGTCTGGGAGGATCCCACATGCCACGGAGCGGCTGGGTCCGTGAGCCGTGGCCGCTGAGCCTGCACGTCCGGAGCCTGTGCTCCGGAACAGGAGAGGCCACGGCAGTGAGAGGCCCACGTACCGCAAAAATATATATATATATATATACTATTATACATCACAATCTGTTGATAAACCTTAAATATTGTACAGTGCTTTTTCAGATAAAGAGTCATTTTCAAATATATTCGTTTACCTCTTCTAATAATTTGCTCAAAGTCATAGAGCAAGTGGAATCATGTTAAGACCAGCCCCAGGCTTTCTGAACTCGGAGCTCTTCCTTTTTCAGTGTTCTGTTAACCTAAAACAGTAGAACCATCACTTATTTTTCCAGCTAAACAGGTTTATGTGGGAGCAGCAAAGAACTGCAATTCAGGACATGCAACTATGGTGAACCACATGCACAGCCAGTAAAGCAAAGGAGAGTAAACTCTTTTATAGAGGAGAATGGGGGAGTTGAAAGGGGCTGTTATAAACAAAAAGTCCATTGGAGGAAACTGGGAGTTTGAAGAGTAGCGGCCTTTCATTGGCTGAGTTGTGACAGTCTCTCAATGGCTGATCTGTTACCAGGCAAGGAGAAAATCTTTCTCCTGCTGGTGATAGTGAAGTAGTGTCGCTTCTTGCTAGAGGTGCAAGGTACATCTCTTCCTGTTGGGAGCTGTGTTGGCATCACGTGATAAGTGTATGAGAGCTCTCCCTTCTGGTCTTCTGACTCCGTTTTAGTGACGTTTTCCTGTATTAATTTTCTCAATAACAGGAGCCTTTCTGACCCCACCAGAGTGGTGCTAAATTAGCATATATAAGAAGGATTTTCAGCCTCTGACCCAGGAATTATTCTAGTGAGGGTGCAGGATCTTTTTTCATAAGTGCCCTCAGACCCATTCTAAATACACACACACACACACACATTGTTACATTCAACAACAATAACAACAACTAAAGGGACGTGCTCTTGCAGACTCAGTTGGCTGCTTGACTCAATGTCAAGAAGAGAAATGAAATTGTTCCCTGCCTTCTCTGGAGTAAGAGATTTCTTGACCTAGAGAGTAAAGGTAACAGGAAACCCACATGTTACAAAGAGCAGAAGCCCAAATAAACAAGTCCTTTCCAGTTAGTTATCAACAGCTATGAGTGACTTATCTTCTATCCATTTTCTCTCCCCTCTCCTCTCACATGTCCTTGGGCAATCTGGTGATAAACAATATATAATAATATGGGAATAGTGCACTTGAGGAGGAAAGTGGTAGAATTCCTTAATCCTTTCTGTAATCCTTTCTGTATTCAGGAATCTTCTCTCTCCCAGTTATTTCTATTAGGAATACTACAAGATGGCCACCCCCCCTTACGAGTGAGTGACAGCTTTAATCATCACCCTCTTTTGTGAATTGTGTCACAAGATACTGGTTTCTGTCAAGTGGTTGGCATTTCTTGTACTAACATGTGGAAACTGGGGCTTCCAAACCAAGATGAGGTCATCCGTTGGTTGTTGTGTCTTCCGTAGCTGTTATCATCATCAAGGTCTTTCCCACGATTACTACCAGAACGCAGAGACTATGGTGAAGCAAAATCTCTATCTTGTATGAAGAAAAATTAAATGTTAGATATATCTGAACTTCCAAGCATTTGGTATTTGGTTCCTGGCAACTACATGGAAGAGATTCAGGTATAAATACTTTGTTCCCATTAAAAAATGAACAAACCAACTTTGAAGGGGGTTTATTCCCCCAGAGTCAGACAGACATAGAGTCAAACTCTAGTTCTGTAACTCACTGGGTTGTATGAACTTGGTTAAGTGACTTAACCTTTTTGAGCTTGAGTGTTCTATGGTAAATGGGGAAAATACCTCCTTCACAGAGATTAGGGAGAGTTAAAAGAAAGATTGCAAGTGAAGCAGGTAGTAAACATTCAGATATTAGTCTTCAGCTGGTCCTTTTCTCTCAACACTCTCCCACTTCCTAGAATCATAGCTAACAAAATATTACTTAAAAAATTAAAATATTCGGTGAGAAAAATAACTTTGCAGGTGCCAGTCTTATTTTTATTTTGCTCTGCTAAGATATGACAGGACCGGACAATCTTTCGCCAAAGCCTAATTAGCGTTTTTCCATGATTGTATTTGTGTTTGTTTTTGCTTCTTTTGTTCAAGTTAGTCTTTAGGCGACTGAAATGAAATGCTCGCCAAAGAGTCATCCTTTGTAGCAGTGATGACACAAATTACATTGTTCTCCAGGGTTTAAAACACCCAGGCATTAAATTCAACTCTATGAGCTTGGCAAATCTTTTCAAAAACAAAGCAGCTGTTTCCCTTTTGTTCATTTTTTTTTTTAAAGCCTTGCTCGCCAGCTTAAAGATGTACACACCCTTACTGCAAACCCAGGGAAATACTACGAAGTAGGCAAATGCATTTACAGGTGTGAAGGTGCACAGTGATGAAAAGAGAATGAGGGAATGAGATGCTGAATTTTATTTTCAAGCACTACAATATTCTCGATTTGTTAAGCAATATAACACGTGTTGTTTATGTGGTGTGTCAGCCACTAGTCCAAGTCTTCATGAATAATAACGTGTCTTTGTGAATAACAGTACCTCATAAGATAGGGAAACTCCACTGGTCGTTAATTCAAAGGATGACACGCAGCTCAGATTGTGAGCAATGTAGTTACAGCAGGGGGAGGCATGGCAGAGAGACTGCAGCCACAACCCCACTTTGTGCCACCCACAGTGATCATCTTCTCAGGTCTCTGTGCTGAGTCCTTCCTGCCCGTGACACTCAGCTCCCAAATACGTTCAATGTCTACATGAGTGTGAGATTTTGTCACTACTGCCACTGGCCAATACAGGGCCTTTGAGTGAATTAGAGAGGGCAAATGGTGCGTGAGGGTGTCTGGGTGTGGTCTGTGGGCAAAGGGTATGCTCACTCTGGGTCATGAATAATTTCAGAGTTCACCTGCTATGTCCTGGCATCACTCGTTCCTCAAAATGCGATGGTTCAGTCCAACAAAATGTTGTCTGAGCATCCACTGAGGACCAGAAACTGTGCTAGGTACAGGAGAGATGAAGAGAACTCCCAACCCGCTTCAGTCAACGTCAACAGTGTCAACATAGCGTAGTACATCAATGATAGAGTTAAGCCTGATACACTGAAGAGCAGAGAGGAGAGCCACCCGTCTCAGTAGGGGGTTTCTTTAAAAAGCTGCCTGATAAGGATATACAATGGAGAAAAGCCAGGCTCTTCAATAAGTGGTGCTGGGAAAACTGGACAGCTCCATATAAAAGAATGAAATTAAAACACTCCCTAACACCATGCACAAAAATAAACTCAAAATGAATTAAAGACCTAAAAGTAAGACCAGATACCACAAAACTCCTAGAGGAAAATATAGGCAGAACACACTTTAACATAAATCGTAGCAATATTTTGGAGTGATCCATATTCTAAAGCAAAGGAAATAAAAGCAATAATAAACAAATAGGACCTAATTAATCTTTAAAGCTTTTGCACAGCAAAGGAAACCATTGATAAAGTGAGAAGCCAACCTACTGAATGGGAGAAAATATTTGCAAACGATGCAACTGACAAGGGGCTAATTTCCAACATATATAAACAGCTCATACAACTCAACATCAAAAACAAACAAACAAACAAACAACCTGATTTAAAAATGGGCAGAAGAACTGAATAGACATTTTTCCAGAGAGGAAATGTAGATGGCCAACAGGCACATGAAAAGATGCTCAACATTGCTAATCATCAGGGAAATGTAAATCAAAACCACAATGAGGTATCACCTCACACCTGTCAGAACGGCCATCATCAAAAAGAACACAAATAGGGCTTCCCTCGTGGCGCAGTGGTTGAGAGTCCGCCTGCCGATGCAGGGAACATGGGTTTGTGCCCCGGTCCGGGAGGATCCCACATGCCGCGGAGCGGCTGGGCCCGTGAGCCATGGCCTCTGAGCCTGCGCGTCCGGAGCCTGTGCTCCGCAACGGGAGAGGCTACAACAGTGAGAGGCCCGCGCACCGCAAAAAAAAAAAAAAAAAAAGAACACAAATAGCGAATGCTGGAGAGGGTGTGGAGAAACGGGAACCCTAGTGCACTGTTGGTGGGAATGTAAGTTGGTGCAGCCACTGTGGAAAATAGTATGGAGGTTTCTCAAAAAACTGAGCATAGAACTCAGCTCAAAAACTGAGCAATTCCACCCTTGGGTATATATCCGAAAAAAACAGAAGCATTATTTATAATTGCCAAGATAAAGAAGCAACCTAAGCGTCCACCAACCATCAACAGATAAACGGATAAAGAAGATGCAGTACACACACACACACACACACACACACACACACACACACACACACACAATGGACTACTATGCTGCCCTAAAAAATAATGAAATTTTGCCATTTGCAGCAACACGAATGGACTTGGCAGCATTATTAAGTGAAGTCAGACAGAGAAAGACAAACTATATGATATCACTTATATGTAGAATCTTAAAAATACAACAAACTAGCAAATATAACAAAAAGACGCAGACTCACAGATATAGAAAATAAACGAGTGGTTACCAGTGGGGAGGGGAAGAAGAGGCACTATAGGGGTGGGGGAGTAGGAGACACAAACTATTCGGTATAAAATAAGCTGAAAGAATATATTGTATAACACAGGGAATGTAGCCAATATTTTACGATAACTATAAATAGAGTATAACCTTTAAAAATTGTGACTCACAACACTGTGCACCTGTAATTTATATAATATTGTACTATACTTCGATTAAATAATTTATTAAAAAATAAATAAAACCACACACACAAAAACTCTGCCTAAGCACAGTGCTTGGCATATAGTAGGTACTCAATAAATATATATAGGATGAATGGATGGACAGATGCACGCATGCAGGTCTTAAAGAAAGAGTAGGCAATAACAAGACAAAAAGAGAGAAAATAGAGCCCAGGCAAAGAGAAGAGCATGAGAGAAGCCCAGAGACAGGAAACAGCTTGGTATGTCTGGGGAATTTCAGTTCAAATCCCAAGAAGGGGAGCGGCAGGGGATAAACTAAGAGTGGGCACAAGACTATTTCATCATAAGAAGTGGGAACATGAGCCAGTAGGTCAGGGCTTCTCGGACTCTAGTATGCATACACATTACTTTGACATCCGATTCTGATTCAGGAGGAGTCAGCGGAAGCCTGAGACCCTCTGGTTCTAAAAAGCTCCCAGGTGAGGCTGCTGCTGGAGGCAGCACCCAGGGAGGTGATGGAAAGCACTGATGAATTTGAAGGAGAGTGACTTGTGATTGACGCCCTGGCAGGTATTCAGGAGAAGTTAAATGAATAAGAATGTTAAAGTACAGGAACAATAATTAGTTAAAGTTTACTTCATTTCACAGAGAGAATGGAACGAGCATTTATTGAGTAGCTTTTATATACTGGCACCTGGTAAACATTATCTCCTCTAACAATAAAAATAAAAGCCCTACCTCCCACTGCACCACTATTAACTACATAACTTACATAATCAAACAACCGTTTCAGGTGAATTTTAAACAGAAATAACTGTATGTAAACAAACTCATACCAGAAATGTTTAGCATTGTGTAAACTGTGAATGCTAAGTATTTTAATGACATAAATAGCATTTTTCTTTTGAGTCATGAGTCCAGGCACAATCTGAAAGTCGACTAAGCCACTACTCACATCTTTGATGCTTAAGTTTGAACGCTCGGGGACTTCTCTGGTGGCACAGTGGTTGAGAATCCGCCTGCCAATGCAGGGGACATGGGTTTGAGCCCTGGTCCAGGAAGATCCCACATGCCGTGGAGCAACTAAGCCCGTGTGCCACAACTACTGAGCCTGTGCTCTACAGCCCGCGAGCCACAACTACTGAACCCACATGCCACAACTACTGAAGCCCATGCGCCTAGAGCCCGTGCTCAGCAACAAGAGAAGCCACCGCAATGAGAAGCCCGCGCACCGCAACGAAAAGCAGCCCCCGCTTGCCGCAACTAGAGAAAAGCCTGTGCGCAGCAACGAAGACCCAACGCAGCCAATAAATGAATAAATAAATAAATTTATTTTTTTAAAAAAAGTTTGAACGCTTGGTCACCACCCCACAGCTACCAATTCCTGAAATAGGCCCAGATCTCTAATTTTAAATTCAAAATACACTTCGCTCTTGATCTAGCCTTGGGTGTTTCGGTCAGTGACACAACATAAAGCCAGCTTATTTGGAACTCTTATTTTCAGAGAGGGAGAGAAAACTCGAGCAAGAGGAGAAAACTCTTCCTGGCCCAGCAGTGGCCGCAGAACCAGACGGTTCTTTTCTGTTTTCTTTCCCCTCAGCCAGGCTGACTTATCAATTCCTCTGAACTTGTTGACATTGGGAAAGAGGCCTGCGGGGGTGGCGCAAAGGAAATAAAAACTGAGGGAAAAGCAGAAAGGCATGAAAGTTCAGACAGTGCTGCTGACTCATTTCCAGTGAAACCCTACTTTTCCCTGAAAGAGTTCAGAAGGTTTTATAAACATAGGGCTGTGGACCTTCTGGGCTGTGGATGTCATCCTTCTGCTATTATGCTCCACAGAATAAGGGGAATCCAGAAGAGGGGAAGAGCAGATGCTTGCAGATGAGACTGACAGGGGTGCAAATCTCAGCCTTGTTCACCTAGACATGTGCCTTGACATGTAACTAAGCATAATTGACCTCTTTACTCACCTTTAAAATTAGGAGAATATTATAGTAGACACTTTGGATCTTTGCCTGAGCAGTTTCCCTTCCTTGCTTCTTTTGTTAACAGCCTCCCTCATGTCCCTTTGAAAAGTAAAGCCAACCCCATTGCGTGTCCATCAAAGTACGCTAAGGGAAAACAGACTCAAGCCTGGACCATCGGACACTCCACCGCCACCATCATTTGTAGGACTTGAACCAGGGTCTAGAAGCAATCAGAGGCTCCCTGGACAAATGATTCATTAGTTTCTGCTCCTGAATCCCGCAAATTGCCTTGGATCACGTTCTTCCTGAAGCCTGTGTGTTTAGCTGTTCCTGTGGTTCCTTGAGCCTGACAAATTCCTTGTTGATTAAATTAGCCAGTGTTGGTTTCTGTTGCTTGCCACAAGGAACTCTAAATGATGCACATACTCACCTCTTAGGGTGGCTATGGGTATTAGCAGTAACACCTGCACTTCTAGGTTTAAAGGCTCAATATCTGATCAAAGAATTAATATTAGGGAATAACTTAAGGTTATAGCACAGGCAATCAATCCCAGGAAAATTCACAAAGCTAACACATCTGTGCCCCTGGGTGTTGCAACAGGAGTGCCCCTTTGGTAGTGTTTCTATGGTTTTATTAACTGAGAGGCACAGAAAATTTCCCAGATCAAAAGCATCTTCCCCGGGCTTCCCTGGTGGCACAGTGGTTAAGAATCCGCCTGCCAATGCAGGGGGCACAGGTTCGAGCCCTGGTCAGGGAAGATCCCACATGCCGCAGAGCAACTAAGCCCGTGCACCACAACTACTGAGGCTGTGTTCTAGAGCCCGTGAGCCACAACTACTGAGCCCACATACCACAACTACTGAAGCCCGCACGCCTAGAGCCTGTGCTCTGCAAAAAGAGAAGACATCGCCATGAGAAGTCCGTGCACCGCAACGAAGAGTATCCCCTGCTCGCCAAAACTAGAGAAAGCCCGCAAGCAGCAAAGAAGACCCAACGCAGCCAAAAATAAATAAATAAATAAATAAATAAAAATTTTTAAAAAAAAGAAAAGCATCTTCCGCTGCCTGCCTACCATCTCTCCTGAAGTTCCCACCATTCATACCATGTCTCAAGTTTTCTCATAAAGAAACATTTGCTTTATACACTTAAATATGGTGCTTCCTTGAACTAGTTAAAGGTATATTATCCATATATACATAATAAGTATATTATCGGTATATACATAATAAGTGCTCATGTGTCCTTTCCTCTAAATGCAGGGGACAAATGTTTGACCAGTCTGGAGAGAAGCTTAAACTCCCTGTGCCAACTGTCTCATTTGTGATCAAGGTTTATAATCATAAACATTTACTTTGTTAAGAAATTCTATGGTTTTTAAAAATACAGACTTTATTTCTTAGAGCAATTTTAGGTTCACAGCAACACTAAGTGGGAAGTGCAGAAGGTTTGTGTGTGTTTTTAAATATTTTATTATAACTTCAATTTTTCCTTTATGATAAAACATGATTATGCAGCCCTATACAATGTGTAATTCAATACATCCCACTGAACACAGGAGGAACTACCAGGATACTTGCTTTATAAAATGTGGTGATTCTCTCAACATTTAGAAACCTGTAACCCACCCCTGCAAAGCCCTTTATGTTCCCTCTGAGTGAAGCTGGGAGCCTTCCACCTCCTTACACCTTGCTCCAAACCCTGCCTATTTAGTATTTATTAGTTAGATTTCAGAGGCATGCTTCCTCCGGAGAGCTCAAGGCCATGTGCAAAGGACTTTCGTCTTCTTAGTTATAAACATTCTCCTAACCTTATAACAGCCCAAACAGCAGAGTGTCAAGGGCAGCAGGAAAGCAAGAGAGAGAGTGAAAAGCACATTCAAGGATCGTCTCAATGTTCTGTCTGGAAGCTACTTAGCAGAACACCAGTGGCCTTCAATTTAAGGAGGAGGCCTTTCGGTTTTCCTTCTGTGAGAAAATAAAAGGGATTGTATCCCAAAATCAGAAAAAAAAAAAAAAAAAGTAACAGAAAATAAAACTGAATTTTTAGTCTCCTGCTCTAAATTATAGGTTAGTTGGGGACAGGTACTTAATAAATACGGTGCTTGCATGGCAAAAGCAACAAGTCATATCTCTGATATTTACTGAATGTTTATCATGTGCCAGGCTTACCAGCCCTTTCCGTTGCCCTCTACAATGAGGTAAATCCTATTATTATTCCCATTTTACAGCTGAGGAAACTAAGGCTCAGAAACTTGCGGAAATTCATCTGGTAAATGGTAGAGCTACTACTCGAACTTCAGGGTCTGCACCCTTTATCATTAGGATACACTGCCTCCCTTATGTATACTCATTTAAGCTGAATAATTAAGTAATTAAGCTGTCGATGTCCAAGACAAGAGCAAGGCAATAGGAGAAAATGTTGTGACCATTTGCCAAAGCTTCTTCTCTTTAAATAAATAACAGCAGAAGAAAAATTTCAGAAATACACTAGTGGAAGATGTGTAGAGCACTGTTTACCTATTTTCCAATATAGGTAACATGGTGTTATATAGGGGAAAAGTAGACTCCATTATTTTAATAGTTGGAATGCTGCATTAAACAAATTTAGTCAGGTTTATATACATCAGAACTTTTCAGAGCCTTTAAAATATTAATGTAGAGCTGCATTTCACTTATATGAAGCTTTCATCTTTTACAAGTATGTACCTAATGTTTGAATAATTAAAAAGTTGAAAATATTAAAAAAAAAAAAAAAAGAGAGAGATACAGTAGTAAAACTTGTAGAACAAGACCAGAGCTGAACACCAAAGCCCTCATCACTCCCTGTGGAGCCAGCCTCTACCACAGCCCTCACGACCCCACCTGCTGGTGTCGCAGCTCATGTAACACCCTCCCCTCGAGGGTGGGCTGGACCTAATGACTCACTTCTAGCGGACAGAATCAGCGAGAGCAATGGGGTAACACTTCCCAGGTTACGAAAGATGGTGGCATCCAACCAGGGCATCCTCTTTCACACTTGCCCACTCTGAGGAAGGCCATGTTGTGAGCTGCCCTATAGCGAGAACTACAAGGCAAAGAATTGGTGTCCCCAGTCACCAGCCAGAGAGAGCCTTCCACCTGCCAAAAGCCACGTGAGTGAGCCCACCCTTTCCTGCACCTCCCCTTCCACTTTCTGCTCAAAAGTGGCATGAGAACTTACCGTTTCTGCCAATGAGTCTGCTGAAAGGAGAGTTTATGAAGGTAGGCTCATATCAATTGATCCCCAAAAAGGAGTGTCTGCATGCTCTCCCAGCGCACACCACTGTCAAAAAGCAAAGCAAATCAGGATCAATTTTATTATCTTGTCTTCAGTTTTAGAGACAACAACAGAAAAACAACAAAAACTTCAACATGCATTATATCATCTAAGTCTGCCAACCCTTTCCCCGACAGATACTAGTATTCTCGTTTTACAGTTGCCAAGCCTGAGTCTCAGGGAGGTTGAGGCACTCGATAAATATGTCAATGACTTTCCCAGAAAACACAAGGGAAAGAACTGGAATGAAAAGCCAGGTCTTCTGATTCCAAATCCCATGCTCTTTAGCGTGTGTTTGGAGTTCACACGTTTTCATCTGGGCTTCCAACTTGCCTCTCCAAAACCATCTAAGGCGTCCGGGCTGAGTCAGGTGACATCTACCATTTACGTGGCGAGTATCACTTGCTGGGTGAAGCAACAAGGTGCTGTGTTGGCCTTGTAACAGGTCAGCTTGGCAGGGCTGGGTTCCGTTTCCTAGAAATCCCTTTCCTGTATGTTTCTGGTTTGGGAGGCCTGGGTGAGACATTCACGTGGGAGTCTGGGAGCAGAAGGGAAGCAGCAGGCATTCTTGAGCTCACACACATTGGGGCTGATCTGCTGGCGCACCCATTGCTCTGGGCAGCAGCTGGGCCAGCAGGTCCTCTACCTGTGACGAAGTTCTTAAAGGCTCAATGGCTGCACGTGTCTGTGTCAGATATAATGGAGATTAGAAAGCCAAGAGACAGGATGGGTTCTCTATCTAAATGGGATTTAAACAGAAAGAGAGGGCAGGTCTGAAAGTCATCAGATTGAAAGAGTTTTGATCTAGGTCTGTCTGTAGAGGAAGCTTCAGTCGAAAGATAGAGGCGCTGACCTGGCACAGAGACTCTGGACCTCTGCTACCTTACTTCCTAAGCCCAGGCACCATCCCTCCTACAAGCAGCCATGACAAAGGGATGCAAGAGGACAGAGAGAGGGTCCTGGATCAGCTCTGTTCCTGGCTTTGCTTCTAGGCTATTCCTTCCACTTTGTGTTGACTCCATGGGGATGTAGGGGGATGGGAGGAAACCCCATGTACACTTGTTAGAGACCTGATCAATCCCTCAGAGACGGGGCCCTCATGACACCCGCTATGGCCCGCCCAGTGCTCAGCTCTGTCGTGACCCGAAGATTTATAAGATCCCTTGGGAATATCTTTATTTTTTTCTTCATTTTCAAGAAATCTTTTTGCTACATGCAAAGTTTGGGGTTGATGGGTTTTCTTTCAGCATTTTAAAAGCGCTACTTTGTTGTCTTCCGGCTTCCACAGCTTCTGATCAGAAATTGACCCCTAATTGATTTGTTTTTCTTCTTCATGTAATGTTTAATTTTTCTTTTAACACTTTCAAGATTTACTCTTCATCTTTGATTTTTAACGGTTGACTACGATATGCCTACTTATGACATTTTTTATGTGCATTTTGCTTGGTGGTCATTGTGTATCTTGAAGTAGTAAATTTAAGTGTTGAATCAAAAAAAAAAAAAGACCCCTTGGGGTCCCTGCCCCTGGAGTGTTTCCAGCTGGCAGAAATAGGTGCCTCTTTAGCATAAGGGAGCAATGAAGTGCTAAACCAGTCGGGTAACTAGACGGGTGCTTTGGGAAGAGACAGATCACAGTGGGTCCTTGTGAACTGCTAAAGCAATAGCCAAAAAAATAGAAGATGCAAATGAGAGTCAGAAATCTAACAGCAGCTCTGCTGCAAGTTCTCATATACCTGGGAGTAAACGGCTTCATTTCAGCACCAACTCTGGTGGCCACCACTGGGCTTCAAAATCTGGCTCTGCTATTTATGACTGACGTGACAGTAGGCGTTAAAACTATTTAACCTCGTTATGTTTCTTTCTTTCTTCTGTGCAAAATGGGCGTTATAGCAGCATCTACCCCTAAGATGGTGAGGATTAAAAGAGTTAATACGAGGAAAATACCTTAGAACACTGACTGGCACTAAGTGCATACAAATGTATTATTTTATTATTTCTTAAATTATTATTATCTTTATTATTATGGCTCCCCCTAGTTCCCTATCTCTAAATGGGGACAGAGATCTACTAACTTGCTTTGAATGAGCCAAGATCTGACTCTCATCTTCCCTTAAATAACCTACGATTTGCCATATCATACTAATGTTTTGTTAGTGCTGTGGGGTTTGGGTTTCAATTAAAAACTCTGTCCCCAAGGACACAAATCCTCTTCTAAGAACACTGAAGATTAAAGAGAGTTTGAAGCTAAAATACAGTTGGTTTGTATAATTGAAAACAGTCTGAGAAAGTATGGATGCATTGTTTTCAAAATCTAAGTGCATTGTCATTGAAAGGTTATTTTTTGTTTGGAAAAGAATAAAAAAGTCATTGTCATACCATAGCAACCAGACTGGTAAGTGATACAGAACAGGCTGAACTGATAAAAATATCTGTGAAAATGTCCAGATTGATGAAATAGTCTAAAAATAAGTTTAACAAAATAGTGAACAAAATGAAATGGGCCTAATTTTTCCATACATGCCATTTCATGTTTTATTTTTTTGAAAGTTAAAATATTCACTTTGGAAATGATTAGAACAACTGCCATCTGGTAAAAAAGAAAGTGAAAAGCCCTAAATTTTAAACAATAGAAAGACGTATTTCTGGAACTAAGGAGTAAAATTTTAACATTCTAAGGGAAAACAAATACATATGTAGCCCGAAGTTTAGAGTTTATACTTCTCCACAATAAGTCTTCAAAGTAATATCTTTTTTTTTTAAGAGTAACCACCTCTTTTTTAAAAATAAATGTATTTATTTTATTTATTTATTTTTGGCTGTGTTGGGTCTTTGTTGCTGTGCGCGGGCTTTCTCTAGTTGCGACGAGCGGGGGCTACTCTTCGTTGTGATGCACGGGCTTCTCACTGCGGTGGCCTCTTGTTGCAGAGCGTGAGCTCTAGGCATGCGGGCTTCAGTAGCTGTGGCACACAGGTTCAGTAGTTGTGGCTCACGGGCTTAGTTGCTCTGCGGCATGTGGGATCTTCCCAGACCAGGGATCGAACCTATGTCCCCTGCACTGGCAGGCGGATTCTTAACCACTGCACCACCAGGGAAACCCAAAGTAATAGCTTTTAAAATAGCCACATGCTTTATGGTAAAACTTGCATATTTTTTCCCACTATTATTTATTTCTCTTTTCAGGATTTCAAAGCAGATAAGCATTGTTGCTTTGCTAGCTTTAAGAGAAAACAGAAGTTTCAATTACAAATTCTAACATTAGTTGAGTGAAACCCTATCCAAGTCTAACAAGGAAATTAAGGGTTCTAAAACAGCAGTGTTTTAAGAGAGGAACTGCCAGTGTTTGTTAGGATAGACTTAGAAGGGAATGCGCTTCTGGTCTGCAGTTGATCAAGGGCTCTTTGTCTTTCCAGAGTAGACCAACAACACAGAAATGGGCTATAAAGCTGAGCTACTCCAAAACATATTTGGGTATTTTTATAGTTTTCTATGAACAGGAAGGGAAAAGCAGTGAGCTGCTCTCTATGGGGCCTCATGTTCTGTCATTGCAAGGCTATGCTGGGTAACACCTTAGGAGTCATATTTTCATTCATTCAACTTACTCAACAAATACGAATTGAACTGGACAGATGGGGCATGTACCAAGCACTGTGCTGGGTCCTGGAGACATGAGGATGAATAATACGTAGCTCTTGTCCATAAGGACTTGGAGCTTGGGGGGAAAAATGTGGACATGTCAGCAAATATGTTTTTCTAAGAGATTTAGGATATAATTACATAAGATAATCTTAGGGGTCCAAAAGAGAGAATGGTGATCCTCCCTGGAAGAGTCAAGGAAGATTTAGTAAAGAGGTGATAATTTTGCTGAGACTTAAAGAGATTTAAATGGGTGAGGTGTGAGAGATCAGTAGGGCTTTGTTATATGTGGTCTAGGGTGGAAGGATCATTCCAGACCCAAGGGATACTATTAGGAAGGTCATAGGGGGAATTCCCTGGCGGTCCAGTGGTTAGGATTCAGTGCTCTCACTGCTGGGACCCTGGGTTCAATCCCTGGTTGGGGAACTAAGATCCCATAAGTTGTGGGGTGCAGCCAGAAAAAAAAAGGAAGGTCATGGAAGCATGAAATAATTATGGCTGAAGTGGATACAATGGTGGGTTATGAGGGATTGAGAGATAGGGACCACGTTGTAGAGGTAAGCAAGAACCTCACTGTGTAGGGATTTGGGTGACGTGAAGAAGGGTGGGCCTTATTCCTAATTCAAGGGGGTTAAGCCAAGGAATAACGTGTTCACACTTGTCCCGATGTATGTGGAGATTGAACCCAAGTGGGAAGTGAATAGTGAAAGCTTTAAGGAGGTTACAACAGTAATTCAGTTGGTAGGTGAAGAGGGCATAAAAGAAGGCCCTAGAAATAGAGATATTGGGGGTGGGGAGGGAGGGACGTTGGAATTGGTAGGATTTAAAGGCCACACGTTTACTGTGATGGGAACATTTACTAGGAGGGGAGTGGGTCTGGACACATGGAACTATCCAGACTCTAGGACCCTTGACGACAACGCTACGTCTTCTGTGCCATTTGATACTCATCGTGCAAGACAATGACTGGAAGAGGCTGGTTTTCAATAAATATTTAATGAATGGGTGATGGATGAACAAATGAATGAAACCATGCCTGTGGGACACCTAGCAAACCCCTGGCCATTCAGATGAGACACACAAATTTGGGAAAATGAGCGAGCAGGTGATAAACAGGCCAAGAATAAGATCCAGGAAACTACAAGAGCAAAGAAAAAAGAGACAGGAGAAGAGTCTGAAAATTAACAGGTTGAAGAATGAGAAAATAGTCTGTATCTTCTCCTCCTTCTGTAAACACAGTAAGTTCCCTACATATGAACGAGTTCCATGCCTAGAACATGTTCGTAAGTCAGTTTGTTCATTAAGTCCAACAAAGTTAGCCTAGGTACCCAACTAACACGATCGGCTATATAGTACTGTACTGTAACAGGTTTGTAATACCTAAGTACATAAAAAACAAACAAAAAATAAAGAAAACTTTTAAAATCTTACAGTACAGTACTTTGAAAAGTACAGTAGTACAGTACAACAGCTGGCATACAGGGGCTGGCATCGAGGGAACAGGCAAGAAGAGTTACTGACTGGAGGAGGGAGAGTAGGGGGGAGACGGTAGAGCTGAAGGATCGTCAGCAACAGGAGACGGAGGGCAAGCTGCAATGTCGCTCACGCCTGACGCTGATGGCACAGGTGCTGGTTCCTTGCTGGATTCAGTTCTATCTACCCTCTTGAAAAAACGATCCAGTGATGTCTGGGTAGCAGCTCTTTTTTTCTCATCATAGATGACACAGTAGCACTGGATTGCATTCTGAATGGCTGCTGCAACGTTTGTGTAGCATTCTACGTTCCGACCCTGTGACTCAAAAACTAACAGCGCCTCCTCATATAGAACTAACTTATATGATTGGACATGCGAATGCACGTTTGCATCTTTGAAAGTTCTCCACTTGAAGGTTCGTATGTAGGGGACTTACTGTATATATTGTGCATATAAATTTGGTTGATAGCCATCTTCTGCTTTCACCTGTCTTGGAAGATGTGTCTAGTGTCAAAGCATGGGCTTTGGGGTCCTGAAGAACTAGGTTAAAATCTTATTATTGCCCCTTTCTAGTTGAGACTTTGGAAAGTTTTTAATGGCTGAATATCAATTGCCTCATCAGTAAGATACGGGTAACAATACTGCCTACCATTTAGAGTTCTTTCGAAGAGTAAAGCTAATACCATATGTTAATGCATATAACACATAGTAAGTGTTCAATAAACATTAGTCCCTGCACCCTTTCAAAATACAACGTATAATATTGCCTCGGAGATCCCGGATTTAACAGTCATGCTCTCAACTTGGTTTTTTTTTAAAACCAAGTTTTATTGGAGTATAGTTGATTTATTGATACAATGTTGTGTTAGTTTCAGGTGTACAGCAAAGTGAATCAGTTATACATATATCCACTCTTTTTGAGATTCTTTTCCCATATGGGCCATTATAGAGTATTGAGTAGAGCTCCCTGTGCTATAGCTTTCAACTTTTTGTAAACATCTCAGAATGCCCCAAGCTTGCTGTGGTAGTCTATCTTTTGGCCAAGACACCAATTTGTATGCAGATATTAGGAAATGGATGTGTAGGAACCAATCACCCAGCCTTTAAATGTTAAAAAATTCTTTGTGTTTTCTACTCCTCTGGACATCTTTGTAAACTCTTGTTAAACACTGTAATAGCATTTTTAAAAATAGAGTATTTGAGTATGTTTTAGGCTGTATAAAGGGCCTACTGTGTATAAAATAAGAAATAATTTTATGGATAGAACCACTAAGCTAAGGAGCACACTGCAAAATAGACACAGGTGATGTGCACTAAAATCATTAGAAGGGACTTCCCTGGTGGTGCAGTGGTTAAGAGTCCGCCTGCCGATGCAGGGGACACGGGTTCGTGCCCCGGTCCGGGAAGATCCCACATGCCGCGGAACGGCTGGGCCCGTGAGCCATGGTCACTGAGCCTGCACATCCGGAGCCTGTGCTCTGCAACGGGAGAGGCCACAGCAGTGAGAGGCCCGCGTACCGCCAAAAAAAAAAAAAAAAAGAATCATTAGAAGGAAAGCCAAGTCTATACCTGTTTAGATTTATTGCTATTGTTTAAGAATTTAGGGGTGATTATAGTAACTTGAATCCCACTTCATGTGCAGATTCAATTCTTCTTGCTGAAGCACAGCTCTTTTAGTAGTTCATTCATCAGATCTTAGAGTGATGAAATCTCTCAGTCTTTGCTTGTCTCAGAGTCTTTATTTTGCCCTCAGTTTTGAATGACAGATTAACTGGATACTGAATTCCCATTTGATATTCACTTTCTGTCGATGCTGTGAAGATGTTACTCCATTGTCACTGTCACTGTCACTGATTGCCAGTCTAATTGTTGTTCATTTGTAAGCTCCTTTTTTCTCAGGTGTCTTTTAAGGTTCTCTTTTTCTCTTTGATTTTCTGAAACTTCACTGTGACGTGTCTAGGTGTTTATTATTTAGTTATTGCCATTTAACTTGCATAGAACCTGGATTCTTAGAGTGATGGGCTGTGTTCTCTGAAAATAGATGATGTGATGGAGTATGGGAAAACACCATGGTTATTAGGGTGCCAACACCTGACCTCTATTTTTGCAGGTACCATCATCCTCATTGCCGTTATCAAACCAAGTTCTATTATAGCCTCTCCCTCTGTCAGCCCTGGTCCGCAGAGAGCCACCATGGAACGGTCGGTGATGCTCATATACTCCTCCCCTTAGCTCATCCTGTGTAAATGGTGTGTCATCCAGATCTTCCTGTAGAACATAACCACCTGGCCAGCCATCTAGCCATGCATGGTACACCTATGACTGGTTGCCCACTGCCTTGAGCCTTTTAATCCTTTCTTCCTTGGTCATTCTGTTTGGGCAACGTCTGCCTTGGCAACTCTGGCATTTCAGCTTCACTCAGCATGGGCCATAACTTTTTCCTTGCTTCTAGGAGCCATCTTACAAGCAATTTTGAGCCATTTCTTGGGGTATTTGCCAGGGTTAAACGTATCTATTCTTAATCTCAGGACAGCACTCCCAATAAACTCACCTGTCCAGTTTTGTGTTTTGACCCTCTTCATCCAGTGCTCTCGGAATTCAGTCCCACAGGTACACTCTGGCCTCTGCCGTCTATGCCAAGTAGGTACGATTCCTTTACTCCCTCGTCAGACACAGCACATCACCAGCTGGGTTATACTGCTCTTTTGTGCTAATTATTGGTCTATGTCCAGGAGGATGTATGGAGGGGAGTCCTGGGAAAAGAGGGGGGACATGTTGCCCTGGGACAGAGTCCTCAGTGCTAGTACCACGGCACTGGGCTGGGGGATGGGAAGAGTGGGGATGTTCACTCTTACGGGAAGATTGGCAACATCTGTAGGCTCAGGAGGTGGGAGATGTCTTAAGAAGTCAAAATCTTCAAGGACATCCACCTAGATGTCCCCTTGCTGTGTATCCAGGTCTCAGGTTTTCTCAACATAGCATAACAGACATGCCCTGTTTGGACATTGAAGTTCAGCTGTCATATTCTTAAGGTCTGGGCTTGGTCCTCCTTTTTCTCTACCTTCCTGCTAGAGGGGATGAGAGCTTCTTTGTACACAACCAAGTGAGACCCCCAGCTTCCTCACACAGTTTTCAGGTGTCTATCTCTTCCTTAGGTGCTTTTCATATTTCTGTAAAGCATCAGTGTTACTTAGCAAAAGATGTCAAGTCCAAATAGTTACCAATTTGTCCAGAACCTTAAACGCCTGAGACATCCAACCCACTGGGCATTCCTTTCCATTGATAAACCCTCTCACTTTACCACCAGTAAGAGATTTAACAATATGCCGTCTTGTGCCAGGGCTACAGAAAACAAAGACAGTAGAGCAAGCTCCAAACCTTGTTATGGTACATCTGAGACACTCAGCTGACATCTCACTAGTGAGCACTGACTACTGATATGTGGGCTTTTCCAAGAAGCTAGAACTGGAATGATTTCTTTACCCTTAAATTTATTTATGTTGAACAGAAAGCTTTTGGCTTCCTGGAGAACTCTTGTATAAAGAGTTCAAGACAGTTTTACAATGGTTTATACACACTGTAACCTCTGCTGACAATAATCCCATGTACCTTCAAAATGAGGAAATTGGTGCTGGCGTGTTGTATCATTATGTGAGCTGTGCACTGTAAATTGCTAAGTAAGCACTTATTAAGACACTTAGGAAAACAAACCAAAAAAAAAAATCCTTTTAAATGGGCGACATATGTAAGTCTTTTTGAGACAGGCTGGGACCTGGGACCCTTTGCTGCAGTGCTGCAGTGCTTGCACCTGGACACACCTCTCCATGAGCTACAAAATACAAAGAAACTATATGGGACTAAAAATAACTGCACACATGCACAGTTGGAGCAGATTATAGACAAAAAGATACAAAAAGACCAGAAAAACCCAACTACCACTTCTGAACAGTCAGGAGCAAAAACCGGGTGTCGGAAACAAAAACAGAGTACTGCGCCTGCCGCCTGCACTCAACACCACCAGAAGGGTGGGCAGACCAGCTAAGTCAGCCCTCCGACCCAACCCCTGGACACACCCCTACTCTCACCTTCCGGGAGCCAGCAAGCAAGGGAATCTGTTACTTTTTCTCATCCCCTCTGCTGAAGCAGGTGCCTCAATAAAGACTTGCCTGAATTTCTTGTCTGGCCTCTAGTTAATTTCTATTGATTGGGTAAGGCCGAGGATCCTGGTCGGTATCATTCTGAACTTAAACAACTTAAAAAAAAAATATGTCCTAAATCATCATAATATTGGACAAGGGAGGGATTATTTAAATTGAAATATCTATCTATGAGATGAAAGTATGCTCCTCTCCATAAGCCTTCTTAACAATGGTCTGGGCAATTCCATTTGCTGCTATAACAAACAGTACTGCCCTGATCTATGAAGGTAGAGATTAGCTGCATGGTGGTTTCAGGGACTTGAGTGAGAGCACAGTTCTGTAGCCGATCGCAGCTAGCAGAGTAACCAGAACTGTCTCCAAGGGGAGATTTCTAGTAGGGTATTTTCAATTACCTACCGTCTGTTCAACCTTTGCAAGCAATTGGAACAGACAGAGAGTTTAAGGAGAATAACTAGTGATATCATAGATTGGTAATGATCAATAGCGAGGCAATCACTGCACTAGATGAACCATGGTGCTTTCTGAGACTGGTATTTTCACTCCCAGAAAAAAAAAAAATCTAATGATAATTCTCCAGCATTCAACACAACACTCTGGGGCTTCTAAGAATGTCCACATTCTTTCACAGAGAGGATAGAGTCTAACAGTTTTATAATTGTGTATTAGCAAATGTTGACAACACTGGAAATCAATAGCCTGATTGCTCCACTGCTGTTGACTGGTGTTCACATAAATAGCCCTTGGACTTGATTAATTCTCTGATTTGTCTGTAAAGCATATCTGTCCTCCTTCCTATAGTCCTAGTGTCAAAACGGCCTGAGTGTGTTGTATCAACGTGAGGAATGTACTATAATGACACTGGTTTTCTTGGTTTCCTTATGTAAGGGAATATTAATTATAATTATGAACTTTCAACACAGAAGATTCTACATTGCTTACCTAGTAAATGTAGTACAACATCAATTCACTGTTAGTTTGAGAAAGGAAGGATTACAGTATCATCACAAATAACTTCCAATTCCTTCTAGGAAGGAGACCATATCAAAGAAAAATTTCTCAGCAACTAAAATGTCATTGAGGTATAAATTATTACATTATATATAAATTAACGTCTGCTCACACATTTTGACATAGTTTTCAAGATTACTCTTTGAATGTTTCCTTTTTTCTTTTTTTTTTTAGTGTTTCTTAATGTTTGCAGGCATACATCATTTTATTGTGCTTTTCTTTACTGTGCTTTGCAGATATTGCTTTTTTTTTTTTTTTTTTTTTTTACAAATTGAAGGTTTGTGGCAAACCTGCCTCAGGTCAATCTATCAGTGCCATTTTCCAACACATTTGCTCACTTCATGTCTCTGTGTCACATTTTATTCTCACAATATTTCAAACTTTTTCATTACTATTTGTGCTATGGTGATCTGTGATCAAGGATCTTTGATGTTACTATTGTGAAAAGATTACAACTCGCTGAAGGCTCAAATGATGGGTAGCATTTTTTAGCAATAAAAAATAATAAAGTAATATTTTTATTTATATATACCTTAATAATAATATTAAGGTATGTAGATTGTTTTCTTAGATATACTGCTATTGCACATTAAATAGAATACAGTATTGTGTAAACATAACTTTTATATGCACTAGGAAACCAAAAAACCTGTGACTCTTTTTACTGCGATATTGACTTAATTGCAGTGGTCTGGAACCAAACCTGCAACATCTCCAAGGTCTGTCTGTATACATTGTAACAGGATAAGGATAAGGATAAAAAATTATTTTTTCTAATTTTTTTCACTAATGATATTTATTTTCCTTTTTATAAGCCATTCCATGCCAGTACCACAAGCCATAGGTAATTTTATACCCAAACTTTTCAAACTTTCTAAAGTTGTCTCCATAATTTAAGGTCAGACTTTGAGCAACTAAGTGAGGATGGAGTGAAAAGGAAAGAGAAAAGAGACACGAAGAAGGAGATAATGGGAGAAAGAAAGGAAAGCCATGAGAAAACACTTGTGGGGGTCATGGGTAATGTGGGTGGAGAAAGAAGAATGATGTGAAAACAGCAGAAAGGAAGGGAGAAGGAACCATGTGCAAGAAGCGTTGGGAAAATGAAACTGCTCATTCTTGGCCTGAGTTAGAAGCTTTACGGCTTTCATCCCTATCCTTTGAGATGTTCATTTGTTAATCAGCTGTTTACGGTTCCTCATCCTTCAGAAATCTCTAAGAATGTGATAGTCATTATGGCCCCAGGAGAGAAATGAGTCTCTAGGCTTCAAACAGAACTCTGTCCCACAGAAGGGTAGCTTGAGAAAAGTTTGTCTAGACCAACCCATTTACCTTACAGACGAGTGTGAGAGGGACCAGGGAGATACATCAGCACCAGTTCTAATCCGCCTGCCAATGCAGGGGACACGGGTTCGAGCCCTGGTCCAGGAAGATTCCACAAGCCGTGGAGCAACTAAGCCCAGGCGCCACAACTACTGAGCCTGCATGCTGCAACTACTGAAGCCCACACGCCTAGAGCCCGTGCTCCCCAACAAGAGAAACCACCGCAATGAGAAGCCCACGCACCACAACATAGAGTAGCCCCCACTCGCCGCAACTAGAGAAAGCCTGCATGCAGCAACAAAGACCCAACGCAGCCAATAAATAAATAAATTAATTAATTAATTAAAAAAATTTAAAAGACCCCAGTCGTTGGATTTAGGACCCACCCTATTCCAGTATAACCTCATCATGACTTGATTACTTCTGTAAAGACCCCATTTCCAAATAAGGTCACATTCGTAGATACTGGGGGTTAGGACTTGAATATATCTTTTAGGAGGACACAACTCAATCTACTACTATGCATAAAATAAGAAGTGGGGCTTCCCTGGTGGCGCAGTGGTTGAGAGTCCGCCTGCCGATGCAGGGGACACGGATTCGTGCCCCGGTCTGGGAGGATCCCATGTGCCGCGGAGCGGCTGGGCCCGTGAGCCATGGCCGCTGAGCCTTCACGTCCGGAGCCTGTGCTCCGCAACGGGAGAGGCCACAACAGTGAGAGGCCCGCATACCACAAAAATAAATAAATAAATAAATAAATAAAAATAAAATAAAAAGTGTGCTTATAACAAGGCCCATTTGGATATAGGGCTAGTAGGATACATCTTAATACCTCATAGTTTCAATAAATAATAAGATATGTTTGAAGCGTAATAACATTAAAATATTTTAAAGCATTCATCTTATAAATATTTATTTTGGCCCTCAAAACATTTACTGATCTACCTCATCTCCGTTACCCCAGGAGATAACAGCAAAGACCATGCACTGGGTGAGTGTCCTGGGTCTACTGCTCACTGCAGAACCATATTAATTATGTCTACAATTTATTGGATCCTTGTGGGGCTTCACACTTTGTGATAAGCACTTTAAAAACATGATGTTTAGTTCTCACTCCAAACCCATGAGGAAGCAGTATTATTCCCACTTTATAAACTAGGACTCAGAAACTTTTAGAGAATTGCCTTGTCTAAGACCAAAAACTAGTAAGTTCTGGAGTAGAGATTTGAGCCCTGGTCCATCAGATTGCAGGGCCCATGCATTTAACCATAATTCTCTTTTCACTTGGAGCAAAATATTTTATTTAGCCTCTCTGAGATTTAATTTTCCCCCAAGCAATCTGTGATGGGTTGGCTCCCTAGCCACTCCTCGCTCTCCTGATGCGCCTTCCAATAATGCAGAGGCTGGAAAGCCTGAAACTACATTCCACAGATGCTCTTGCAGGTAGAGTTCTGAATGTTCGGCTCCCTCAATTAGATGTCCTCCTGTAGACCTAGAAGGCCAGAGTGAGGCAGAAGCCATCTCCCTGCTACTTTGGCTGCTTTTCTGCTAGCAAACAAAGTTGTGGGAAGTGAGGCTTAGGGGAGTAGCTTTCCAGTGTCCATTCTCCAAGTGCTTGGGCTTTAAGGGGAAGCGTTGGTGAGAGCAGTGGATACGCTCTGCATTCCCATGGCCAGTCACCAACTCTGGGGCATAGAAAACAGGGACAGAAGGCAACTTCCTGCTCTAACTTCCTGATCCTTGCATTGTAGCCATGCTGGTGTGTTCTTGAGCTCAAAAGCTCCTGGGGCAGCCTCAGAGGTAGTAGCTTCCTCGATGATCAGTTCTTTTTTTTTTAATTTTATTTATTTTAAAATTTTTTGGTTGCGTTGGGTCTTCATTGCTGCACACGGACTTTCTCTAGTTGTGGCGAGCGGGGGCTACTCTTCGTTGCAGTGTGAGGGCTTCTCACCGCGGTGGCTTGCCTTGTGGAGCACGGGCTCTAGGCACGTGGGCTCAGCATTTGTGGCTCGCAGACTCTAGAACTCGGTCTCAGTAGTTGTGGCGCACAGGCTTAGTTGCTCTGCAGCATGTGGGATCTTCCCAGACCAGTCCTCAAACCCATGTCCCTTGCATTGGCAGGCAGATTCTTAACCACTGTGCCACCAGGGAAGCCTGATGATCAGTTCTGAATTATTTGGGGAGTTCTTTTTTTTTTTCTGGTTATCTATTTTATACATATTTATATGTCAATCCCAATCTCTTGGGGAGTTCTTGAAGTCCCCTAAACCTAAAACACATTTTCCTAGCCCTTCCAATTCTATAAGCATCTAATAACCTTAAATGATTTTCTGTTGAAACTTCCTAGAATATTCGATCTTATAGGGGGTATAGCTCAGTGGTAGATCATCTGACTATAGATTCTATTTTATACACTGAACTCTCCTTGATTAACATATAAATCAAAATTAATCATACTTACCCATAGGGCCTTTTCTTTTAGAAAACTGAATGGGAAAATGTATATAAAGATAGATCACAGTGTATATTTGTGAATGCCCTTGTGTGCCTCCCTTTTCTGCTCTCCTTATGATAAAACCAAAAGAATGGACATTGTCAGTCTGTGTGGAGTTTACTCAGCATTTTCCCACGAAGACATATCACCATAAAAACCACACAAAGAGGGCATGAACTTGAGAGACAGAATATCTATGTCCAATTTTTTCCGTTCTACTGTCTGGTTTTCCTTTGGTCTACTTCCTTCATTTATTCAACATTTATGGAGGCTTGTTATATGCCAACCATTATGTTATGCTTACACTTATATAGTAAAATAGTTTTCTTGCCAAAAAGAAGGCATTCCCTGTGAGATTGAATTCCCAGTGGACATGACCCTCAGCTTCATGAATAAATTCTTTTGACAACCCAGAAACATTTTGGGGCTGTGACATGAGGGCCACTTTTTGACCTGATCTCCGTGAAGATCTCCTCTGAGAAATCAATTCTACTGGGAAAGTTGCTCCCTCAGGCCCTCCACTGGGATGAGAACAAATGGCCCAGGGCCTATGATAATGGCCTCCAGGAAGGACTATGTCCTTGTCCAAGCTGAAAATGGAC
Organism: Orcinus orca; assembly: GCF_937001465.1. Lineage (NCBI taxonomy): Eukaryota > Metazoa > Chordata > Mammalia > Artiodactyla > Delphinidae > Orcinus > Orcinus orca. The sequence continues at coordinate 12,520,286 of NC_064576.1, read as the reverse complement.
TTTTGCTCAATCCTTAGCCCACTGGCCTGAAAAGCCAGTTATAAAGGCAGAACACAAAAGGGAAAGAAACATTTTCCCAAATTAAAAACTGTCCAGGACACTAAGGATAGCCAGTGGTTTCCAGTCCATCAAAGACCCAAGCATTTGACACGTCTATTAAAGGAAGTCTGATTTCTTTCTCTCTCGTTGAAGTAAGCTCTGAAGCAGGAAGTTACTGGAGCGTCCTTCTTGGGTTGTGACTAGCTGGATCTCGAGGCTCAAACACGATCTACGAAGCACTCCCCTCCTCAATTTTTCCCTAGTGAGCGTAGGACAGTTGGAGAACCTGTAGATTCGTTTTCCCTTTGCTGTGCACCCCTATATACACCATTTGCCACATCACACAGGTTTACTCTTCTGAAAAGACATCAAGTTTTTTCAGACAGTGCAGGTCTAATGACTAGTGACCAGGAGGAATATAACGGCCTCAAAGGCCTCAAACACAACATGTTCCTCTACCCCCTCCATACATCATGCTGTGATTTTCCAAAACCATGACTCCTCGGATGTTGGACTGTGTTTATCTGCCGAACAAAGGCTGCTTGCTCCCTGCTTCCCTGTGTGATGGGCATAATTACCAACATCATCCGAGTCTGCACTTGCTGTTTTCCTTCCACTTGCTGCAAGACTGGAAAACAGCAAGAGAAATGACGGGCGCAGAAGTGGAATTCACGCCCGCCCCAGACACCGTCTTCTCCGGCTGCCGTCTGAAACGTGCAGTTGAGATCCTGACCTCCCATCCTCCGAGGCAAGGGTGCAATTTATCAAATACTGTGGCAGGTACTAGCAGGGAGGGAGACTGAGACAAACACATTTTTAGAGGAAGGTCAGTGTTCTTGAATTAAGAATTTGAAGTTCAGGCTACCCACCAATGAATGAGCTGGCAGGGACGCTTAGGCAGCCGGGTTCCTGGGAGACATGGGACTCCTCTGACTGCCCACCTTGACCCAAAGATTTCCCAAAGGTCTGGACAAACCTTAAACTGCATGGCAGTCCCTGATCCTTCCACACAAACTTCCCTCTCTTTTCTTCACTGGGGTTCAATTTGCACGGTGAGTTGATGCTCTCCCAGTTTTTTCCAATCTCCCTTCCATTTTCTCCACACAAGAGTGTCCCCTAGTGAGATCCTTGCATGTTTAATCCTATCTTGGCATCTGCTTCCTGTTAGAAACTAATACACGGAATGCAGTGTTAGAGCTGGTCTCCCAGGGAACCACCTACCCTGTTGACAAATGAGAATTACATTGTATTTTAAAATACAAGATGCACGAGCATAATTAATGGACTCAGATCCAAGGCCAAAACATGAGAGACAATGTTCTTCAGCAGCTAAAACTATTCACCGACACCTTAGGAGCTAAGGAGCTGAAGTTTCCTTACCAAAAAGGTGAGGGGGGTGCAATTAAATAACATCTAAGAGAAGAATATGTGACTCCAAAAACAACTACATTCACTGAAATAGCAAACAGGAGTCAGCATTGCTAAATCCACCTCTACCTGAAGAAGGAAAGCACATGTACGCTTTTGCTCCAGATTTTTTTTTTTTTAATACAATGGGTAATGAGAAGGCTGAGTTCATCATGGCTGTCAAGTCCCAAGGCAGTCAGAGAGCCAAAGATTTCACCAGTCTACGTCTCATCCGACTCCCAATTGCTCTCCTTCGGCCATTAGGCCTCATATAATGCATTCTAATGGCTTAAAATGACAGCTTTTTGTTTACAAAATGGCTCCATTTCTCAGGAAACCCAAGAGCCTGTGCGCCATAACAGGGCTATTGATAGAAAATAAAATGCCTGATGCGCCAGAAGCCGGTCCTCACCTTCCTGCCCTGTTACCATGTTAGGGCCAAACTTGCCCATTTTTCAACTCAAAAATAAGGCCTGAGGGGCACAGCCTAGTAGGCCCTAAGAGAACTAAGCAAAGAACTCAGTTAAAGTAAAACGAGGCCCTATGCTCTGTGCAAATACAAAGCAGAAGACTTGACCCGAGTTTTCACTAAATATTCTGACCTTGAGAGGCAAGTCTTATAATGCTATGGATTTTCTTTCTCTGCTGAATATTAAAATGTCTGTCACTCTTAGACTAGAGCACTAGCGGGGGGCTCAGTAGCCTCTCTCCCTTCTGCTTTCAATGATAAAAAAATGCAAACCACAAACATTGTCTAAAACCCACAGAGTGGGTCTGCTTTCTGTAAGAGGCAGAATTTATAGCCTAAAACAATAAACCAAATATCAGTCCTAAATTACCAAATGCCATGTTCTTAGCCCACTTTGATCTTCTATAAGCAAAAGGAAGAGTTTTGCAAGAGAAAGCAGTAAGGAATTTTTAGAAATAATAGGCCCTGAAATAGAGTCGATATGAGGTGACGTGCCTTTCTTTGTTACTGTAACATATTGCTCAAATGACCTATTCTGCCTTGAATTAGAGCTGTATGCCCACTTTGAGAACTTCCTGGGCAGTGACAATATCGTAATCATCTATGTTTTTTTTTTGCACTCAGTCATATAGTAGGCAACTTCAATAAAGGAATGAAAGGAAAATAGGAAGCAAGGAAGGAAGGAAGGAGGAAAGGAAGGAAGGAAGAGAGGGTAGGTTCTTTAAGGGTTAAAACAGAGGAATTTAAAATTTTATATCTAACGAATCTTTTTGAATATTAAAATTCCTTTCTGGACATGCGGTAGAATACTATTCAACCTTAAAAAGGAAGGAAATTCTGATACATGCCAAAACATGGGTGAACCTTGAGGACATTGTGCTAAGGGAAATAAGCCAGTTACAAAAAGACAAATACAGTATGATTTCAGTTATATGAGGTATGTAGTCAAACTCATAGAAACAAAAGTAGAATGGTGGTTGCCAGAGGCTGGGGGGAAGGGAGATAGGTGTGTTGTTTAATGGATGTTGAGTTTTTGTTTTGCAGGATGAAAAAGTGCTGGAGATTGGTTGCACAACAATATGAATACACTTAACATTACCAATCTATATATACACTTAGAAATAGCTAAGATGGTAAATTTCATGTTATGTTTATTTCACCACAATTTTTTAAAAAAATTCCTTACTGCATTAAAGCATTTCCTGAGAGGTTGTGCTTTCCTTCAGAGACTCTTAGCAATGCCACAAACGTTGTTGAAACCACAACTGATATTCACTCACACAGCCCAGGAATTACATTTGTTCACATTCAGTGGAAAAAAATCTTAGCAAGAGCTAAGCTTGACCTGGGCAGCTCCCATTACTAATCCCAAGGGTTCTGAGTAAGGCAAAGGATTTCTGAGGAAGAAAAAAATGTTAGGAAGATGCCAGCCAGCATGCTCCAAAGCAATTCTTACCAGGAATTTCTCTGATTTCTTTTCCAACTAGCCCACCCACCATGCACAAGGGTCGCTCTACCAGATTCTCTTGAAAGACAAAGGATTTCCTTCTCTTATCTCTTAACCAAATGGTTTACTGATGAGCTGACAGAGTCCATATTTGCAACACTTAATAAATGTTTCCTTGGGTAAAAAGGATTAGTAACTCTGACATTATAAGCAAAGGAGCACATTAGGGATATTCATTTGGAATTTGGTTAATCATTCCGCGGAGGGAATGGCATTAATTCCAGGGCTTGAGGCTTAATGTCCCCAAATAACTACTAGCCTATTAATTACAGGAATATAGGATGCTTTCACACCAATACATACTGATATTGGTCCCTCAGTAAATCTGGAGGCTCTCATCTTGGAAACTGCCATGATTGACAAATTGGCCATGGTCAATATCAAAATTACAAAGTACATAGGGGATTAAGAGGGCGAAAAAATAAACATGGTATCAAATATATTTTTTAAGGCATAGAAGTTTGAGAAAGTAGCAAGGTCTTTTTCTTTCATTTATGTTACTAAATTCCTTATGCACTGTTGACTGAAAACAAAAATGCATGGGCTTCCCTGGTGGTGCAGTGGTTGAGAGTCCGCCTGCCAATGCAGGGGACACGGGTTCGTGCCCCGGTCCGGGAAGATCCCACATGCCGCGGAGCGGCTGGGCCTGTGAGCCATGGCCGCTGAGCCTGCGCGTCCGGAGCCTGTGCTCCGCAACGGGAGAGGCCACAGCAGTGAGAGGCCCACGTACAGCAAAAAAAAAAAAAAAAAAAAAAAGTGCATAATGTCAGAGTTGTGAGTTAAGTTTTTTGGGGGGCAAAATGAAGACTATAGCCTGGGAGACAGCATTTTAGATAGGTCTGAGAAGCCACTCCAAAGAGGTAGGGGGGAAGGTCAGTATATAGGTGATGTTGGTGAAGGGGGAGTACATACAATCAAGCACATATTTTTTGCAGAAGGTTTCTGCTAGCCTTGGGAAGGTTACGGCTAATCATGAGGAACCGACGTCACCATGAAGGATTTTAGTGCTTTTCTAGATACGAGGAGATGCAAGAATTGGGCTCATAAAATCTTCTCCCGAGAATATCGAACTAATCTGAAGACCTGTTCTGCCAGTTTTTCCCAGAGCACGGAGTGCCTCATTCCTGATCTCCACCCTGAACTCCTTTCAGGAGGTGTTGAAGGTCAGCGGCTGCAGCAGCTCATGATTTAAGCCTTGTAGAGGTAGTTGGCGTTACAAAAGCAATACATGCTTATAACTAGTCGAGAACATTGAAGCTTTGTAAAGATAGTTCATAATCTCTCTCCATGCTTCTTTTAATCCCACTATCCGGAAAAAACAATATTAAGTTTTGTAAGTATTCTCCCACAACTTTCTTTATGCATACATATAAGTAAATATATTATAACATACATGATTATGGTATATAGGTTATAGGATTTTATTTTAACAAAACTACTGTAATCATTACTCCGCAGATTACATTATTTCATTTAATAATAATATCATGGATTTCCCTATAGATGTAATGCAATCTTTTTTAACAGCTGCGTAATCTTCAATAGTATGAATGAACATAATTCATTCAACCATTTAGATTTTTCAAATAATTATTTTTCCATTACAAACCATGCTGGAATAACATGTTTATACATATCCTTACTTTACTGGTAGTTTGATTTCTGTAGACAAGATTCTCCAAAATGGAATTTCTGGATCAAAGGGTATGTACATATTCAATTTTGATAGATACCACTAGATGACTTTAAAAGATTATAACAATTTAATCCTCCATCAGCAATGAGGATCGTGTCCATTTCCCGCCACCCTTGCCAGTGCTGGATGCTATAAATCTTCTAAATGTTTGCCAATCTAATAGGCAGAAATTGAAATTTCCATCATTCGATCTCCATTTACCTGCCTACTCGAGAGTCTGAGCATCTTTTTGTATTTTATTGACCACTTATATTTCCTTTTCTGTGAACTGCCTTTTCATAGCTTTATCTAATCTATCTATCAGGTTGTTTGTCTTTTCCATATCCATGTGAAGGCACTCAGTTTATTAGGGATATAACACTTTGTCTTAGGTATGGAAAATAACTTTCCCTAAACTATCATCTTTTTTTTTTTTCACTCTGTGTATAGTGTTTTTTGAGCCATACAGAAATCTTTATTTGCATGTAGTCAGAACTGTAAATCTTTTTTTAAATGGCTTTTGGATATTTTTTTCAAATGAACTTTAGAAGCAGCTTATCAAATTCTCTTTAAATAAACTCTTTTGAGCTAACTGGGATTGCCTTGAATTTATATGTTAATTGAAGAGAAATGACCTCTTCATGGTAATAATTGTCCTTTCCACTCAGGAGTGGTATGAATTTGACTATATTTAGATTTTATTTTATTTCCTTCAATAATGTTTAGTAGTTTTTCTTTATTTAGTTCTCAGATGTATATTGTTTTGTTTATTCTTGAGCATTTATGATTTGTTTCACAATTGTGAATTGCATCTTTTCTTCACCTCCAGTTTGTAGGGAAGGAAACTTGTGTTTGGAGGCAGTAGAGCCCAGGGGTAAAGGCCAGGGACTTTGGACTCAGTTCTCTGGATTTAAGCCCCAGATTTTCCACTCACTGGCTCTGTGCATTTAGGTAAGTTAACTCTTCTCTGGGCATGTTTCTTCACCTGTGAAATAGGGCTGAGAAGTTTGTTGTGATGTTTAAATAAGATAATAATATCACATCTTCAGTACAGACTCTAGAACAGAGTTGTCATTAAATGATAACAAAGATAATACAGACCTTTTATTCATACATCTTAACTCTCATTGTTTTTTGTTTTTTGTTTGTGGTATGCGGGTGGCTGACTGTTGTGGCCTCTCCCGTTGGAAAACAAGGAAATATAGAATTTCTATATTTATATAATCTCTCTATAAAGGAAATATAGAATCTCTCTGCTGTATTTCTTTTTTTTTTTTTTTGCGGTACACGGGCCTCTCACTGCTGTGGCCTCTCCCGTTGCGGAGCACAGGCTCCGGACGCACAGGCCCAGCGGCCATGGCTCACGGACCCAGCCGCTCCGCGGCACGTGGGATCTTCCCAGACCGGGGCACGAACCCGCGTCCCCTGCATCGGCAGGTGGACTCTCAACCACTGCGCCACCAGGGAAGCCCTCTCTGCTGTATTTCTTACAACTGCATGTGAATCTACAATGATCTCAAAATTAAAAGTTTAATTAAAACCTAGATACGTAAGTAAATATTTATTTAGAATGAGAAAAGATATCACAACAAATTAAAATAATAAAAACCCGACAAATGCCACATGCGTCACTACAGCTACAAACATATTTCTATGCATCGACTCCCTAGCAAGCCTCTGTAATACTTTTCCCTACGTTTTTGTCTACATGTACTTTGATCACCTCTTCATATGATAATTCTTTGTAATATCTCTTTCTACAGAGACAAGAGAAAAATATCAATTTTCCCTCTAGTGCTGCTGATTGAATTTAGTTTGGAAAAGTTTCTTTAAACTTTGAAACTTACTTTGGTAGTATCATGTCAACGTTTAGGATTGTTGTCAAATTTATGAAAATATCACTTTCTTGCATGTGTGAGCCATACTATGGTGGGCTTTCAAGTTTTCTTGTACAGCGACTAACTTTATATACTCTTTAATGACCATCCTCAACCAACTTGGCATTGATGTCCTCACTGGAGTGAGTAGGTATGGGTTTTATGTTATCTCTGTGTCAATATTTCATGAGCAACAAATGAGCAGGAACCTGTGTGGAGAGGGTTAAGCGGGGTCATTTCAGGGTCAAGCGGGGTCATTTCAGGGTCAAGCACGTGCTAAGGCCATGGAATCCAGTTTGCACAGAGGATGGTGTGTAAGAAAGACAACAGGGGATGATAAGTCAAGGGAATTGTGTTGAAACTAGAAACGGAGGGAGAATTCGCATCACATGCCAGCAAGTGTCAGGGAAGGAGGGGGGCGTCTAAGTTAAAGAATCCAAGGCCAGTTGACTGTCCACCAAGAAAGAGAATGTCATAGGGTATAGTGTTAATATCAATTAGCAGGAGAGTCGAACATTTGCCACTTGGCCTGTCATGAATCCTTGGGAGCAGGAACTTAGCTGCACACATAAACATATCTCACTACACTCAAACCAAGTAAATCCCCAACTCAGCTTCCTCCTAGGCAGCTCTCAAATTTCCCCGGAGTTCTTCTAAGCTCACCCAACACAAGAGGAAATGATGTGACAAGAGGGGATGTTGAGTAGAAAGCAACAGGCATCTTAACCAATAGTGGTTAAAATATGTTATACTTGCAAATTTTACAAAATCATGTGAGCATGTTGACAAGTTGGCAGGGCCCCTCCCAGGGACTTGGAAGAAGACGGGCAATGAGGGGCCCTCCAGCTTAAGCGTCTTTAGCTTCCTGCTAAATCTAACTTTGCAGGCCCTTAATAAAGACTTCTCAAATAAAGGAGTGGATGCATAGGTAAGGGCTTGGACTTAAGGTCTGTAAGTTCGTGTGCCCGACACACAGTGAGGCCAAACAAGTTGAAACTCGGAGTTTGGAGCAGAGAAAAGTTTATTGCTGGGCCCTGCAGGGAGATGGGTGGCCCATGTCCTAAAAGCCCCAAGCTCCCCGAAGGGTTTCGGCAAAGTATTTTTAAAAGCCAGGTGAGCGAGGGGGGGTCGCAGGGTATGGGATCAGCTCGTGCACAGTTCTCTGATTGGCTGATGGTGAGGTAACAGGGTAGTGTCACGGGGTTAACATTATCAGTCCTTAGGCTCCAGGAGACCTGGGGGCTATCTATTCATGGTCATCGGGTAGTTAACATCTTCCATTTGGTGTGGGTTTTCCACATCCGTAAAACAACTCAGGAAATGTGCATCAGAAACCGTTATCTAGGTACTTCAGAGAGGAGCTGAAGCAGAAGATATGGGGGAAAGGCCTGTCCTGGGGAGGCCCCACAGGGTCCCGCTCAGTTACATGAGCATTAAACAATGAGCATATTCCAAGAGTACTTCTGAAGTGCACCAATAATTGTTTTAAAGGCAAGCTGAGAAACAACAGCATAAAAACTTGGCATCAGAAACTGCTGAAAAGTGTGGAAAGCTGGGGTGAAAAATGAAACCTCTTGGTGAGATATTGAAGGATGAGTCTACTCCCTGTGGCTGAACTTTTGAACGGCTACCTCCCAGGAGCCACGCAGGGGAACTTCAGTTTCTCCAGAATCAAAAGAATGTGCTCAAAAATATCTTTGAAAATAAAAAAGAAATATAAATTCAGCACATGATAAATGTACACTGAATAACTAAATAAAACAAAAAATGATGGAACAAATGTTTCCAATTGAGATAGCCTCGCCTGCCCTTCCTCAGCCTCTTAAGGTTTAAATGAGCCTGATCCATCGGTCGTGTCTGAAGGGTTGTCTGAAAGGAACTCCCAGGTTTGGCTGAAAATTATGCCCTTCTGGACTTGCAAGGGATTAGGAAGGAATGGCTTACAAACTCCTCTGCCACTGAAGTAGGTCATTTTTCTGTGGCAGAGCATGTATATTAGCTGCCCTCCATCTGTCCCATTTCATTTGGGGACAAGAGGGAGACTGGCAGAAGGAGTCCCAGAAAAGTCGCAGGTACACCCAATTAACGTAAAACCTTCCCAACAGCTAAGACATGTGGAAATAAACCAAGACCAATTACAGGAGAACAGGCAGAGGCTGTTTACTCAGAGCTCGCAGGAGCAAGGGAGGTTACCACACCACTTGCTCTGTGCAGAGACGCAAAAGCGGGCGGGGGTAGGAGGGCTTCATGGGGGCAAAAAGGGAAGGAAGGTTCCTGTGTCCTGCTCAGAGGCTGTTGGTCTGAGGAAGCCGAAAGTGGGCAGACTAGAACTGGGGGATCCTGTGTGAGGGCTTGGGGGTGCATGCTTGCCTCTCTCTGCTTGTTCGCAAGTTGGAAGCAGGGACAAAAATTGGGAAAGCTGGAAGGTTGAGGTCCTGGCCATTTTGGGTTGATGGTTGCAGAAGTTATTATTTAGCTTCCTGGATTGTCACTAGAGAGAGCAATCTGGCCTCCTACAAGTCTCACTGACAGCAGGTTGGCTTCCCAGGCTGTTTGTGACAGGCAAGTGGGGTGGGGTAGGTTTCCTGGGCAGGGGCTTGGGTCTGTAGGTCAGAGCTCTTTCTTACACAAGGCCCGGCCACTGTCTGTTCCTATCATCTGTCCCACCATTTGCTGTCAGAAGATGAAGCTTTCTGAATAAGTGTATCCACAGTTACAGGAAAACCCAAGAGGGTATTGGTATTGGTTGTTTTTCTTAGAAAATAACTGTTCACAGCTCTGTGATGGGAGAACTTATTAATTTAAAGGGTAAATCGAAGTGCAGGGGCCAAACTGTGTGCATCTCGTCACAGGTAATAGGCATGTAGTTAAGTGCCCACACGCCAGGCTGGAAATTGCCCCTTCAATATTTTGAAACTAAAACACGAAGAGGAGTCATTTCACCCTAGGCCTCCTCAACCTGCTCTGATCTCATCCTCTCAGAAAAAAATGCGGGAGGGAATGTCCTGTGACTGCGACAGGGCCCGAGAAGTCCTCATTCTGGGCTTGATTCACAGCAATAACCACGTTACAGTCCCCAAAGCGGCTCACGACTGTTTACAGAGGAGTGCTCTCATATATATTCTTTTAATCTCAGCCAATTATTTAAGACAAAACTATCTTTCACGTTAAAAACCCAGCGGGCAGCTTGTAAGCATCGAATAGATTGCACCGGGGGTCCGTTTTCAGGCTCTGTTATGTAAAACCGCCAACATTACTTGCTCTGCTAGTTACTGAAGAAGAAACGTTTGCATTATTCAGCATTTCACACACAAACATCCGAAGCTCAAAGGCATTTTTTGAATGTAGTCTTGCCTTTCCAAACTTTGCAGCGTCCGTGGGCTCTGTGAAATGGAGTGAGTGAGCCAGACAATAATCAGCCCCAGCTGCTAACAATGAATGTCTCCCCAACCCCGGGCAGGGCAGGCGAGGAGATTGCTCCCCTCTTTCCAGAAAGGGCCCGTCCGTTAGCCAAATCCTTGGCTTCCCCCCCGGAAGAGCAGCGAACATGAGTGGAAAATAAGCTTGAAGAAAACACTCCCAGCTGCCCAGATCAGACCTGCAGCAAGGAGAACCTCCCTTGAGCTTCAAGGCCCCCAGCATTGCATCAGCGCAGTCCTGTGCTACATGGCGAGGGAAACCCTTTATGCTGAGCGACTCTTACCCGAATACCCCATAATGACGAGCTAGGGCCTCGATTTCCTTATTTGTTTTTGAGTAGCTGAACTTCCGCTTCGCACAGCGACTACTGGGCATGATTCCTCCCGGAAGAGAAAAACGACAAACTAACCAGAGCCAGAGGCATCAATCCCTTCAGCCTCCATCCCTGCCCTTATCGTGTTTCCTTTTTCTACCAGGCAAGAGCCTGGAGCTGATTAGCCTGACGGCTCCCAGGAGGCCCCCTTGGAGGACACGTCTTGGGAGAGACGTGAATGTCCTGTTGAGTCTCTACGTATTTTCCAGGAGGTCAGAGTTACAGCTGGCCGTTCCTGATGTGGAGCTGGGAAAGTTAACACATAGACCAGATCGACAGAGTCCTCGACACTGTGCTTGTAGATTCTGGAAAGTACCCCCCAAATACGCGGAAGCTGCATACCAAACCCCAAGGATTTACATGTAACTGAGAAGAAACATCCACTATGAAATATAGGAATTCATTCATTTTCCAAATAGTTATTAAACACCCATGATATACTACGTGGGATTTCACAGATAAAAGTTATTGTTCCTGCCCTCAAGTAGCTTATGGTCTAGAAATTCAACATCCAATCCATATTCAGTCTATCCCCAAATCCTGTCAATTATACCTTCTAGATAAGAATCTCTCACAATCACCCAATTCTCTCTATGTCCACCCCCACCAGAGTGGCCCGAAGCATCAGCAGCATCAACATCATCATCATCTCTCACCTGAACTTCCACAACGGCCTCCTCACTGCCTCCATGTCTACTCATCTTGTCCAAAGCCAGAATGGTCTTTGCAAAGTCCACCTTAAAAATCTTTGAGCAATACACACAGAATAAAAATAAGATACCTTAGGGCTTCCCTGGTGGCACAGTGGTTGAGAGTCCGCCTGCCGATGTAGGGGATACGGGTTCGTGTCCCGATCCGGGAAGATCCCACATGCCGCGGAGCGGCTGGGGCCGTGAGCAATGGCCGCTGAGCCTGTGCGTCCGGAGTCTGTGCTCAGCAACGGGAGAGGCCACAACAGTGAGAGGCCCGCGTATGCAAAAAAAAAAAAAAAAAAAAGATACTTTAAAGTGTCCATAGGCCCTGTCTTCTATGGCCTCCACCTGCCCTAGGTTGGTTGCAAAAATGGTCCCAATTCTCCACCCCTTCCTGTATCCCAGGCTCTGCAATGTGGCTTCACAGCTCATTCCGTTAAGAAGTGAAGCCCATTTCCCCAATCTTGAATCCTCCCTGTGACTTACTTTGGCCAATAGAATGGGATGAAAATGAGGGTGTTCTGAAAATAGAAGCCGGAGCCCTGGTTAGAATCCTAGCTCCGCCACTTGCTAGTTACAGGAAGACCTGTAATCTCTTTCAGTCTCCTCAGCAGTAAAATAGGAATCACGGGTTACCTATCTCAGAGCACTGCTCTGAGGATTCAGGGAGAAAGTGTTACTACCTGTGGTTTAAGATAGTTCAGAGAAAAGCTGAAGATTGTGCTACTATTTACAAATCAGAAGAAAAAAAGTTGGAAATTCAGGTTGCAATCAAAGGGCCCAAGGCCAAAGGGATAATTATTATTTACATACACAAATACTGATACTTTTTCTCATTCAGCTGAAACCCCCTTTGCCTCGTTAAGATACCAGCTACTCATTCACCTTGCTTATCTAATTAACATCATCAAGGCAGATGGCAAAGATCAATATAGATGCTCCCTTTATGGACCTTCACTTAACCACCTGGCAGGATTAACCAACACTCGAAGTTTCACTTTCCAAGTTGAACAGACTGATAACCAACACCTTAAATGTTCAGATCTACTATGTCATTTTCAGGTATGCATAAACACTTCTGCTCACACCAGCTAATTATGTTTATCAAGACTTGGTTATTTTTATTTCCCAGCCTGTTTCTGTCCCTGCTATTGCAATTACATAATGTAATTAAATTCTATAAAAATCAACAAAGACGTTTTAAAAGTGTTTTTAAAAAGTGAATTGTTGTTTCTATGAATTCTAAGTTGAATGCTGTAGAAAGAATATGAGTTGAAAAAAAGATTGCTATTGAATTTGGTGTGGGTGAACAAAGAATAATCCTTAACTCTAGAAGATTAATATACTCAGGTTGATTTCTAAGTATTTTTCACTTCTCACTTCCATTTCAAAGAAACCGAACTAGAAAATACAGGCAATACAAGATGAATTTAATTTACAACAAGAAATCCAATATGTAGACTCAAACTCAGAGAGTCATGGCACTACATCAAGAGATCAGGGAAAGAATCCACACTTACATGTTTCAAGTTAAGTTAAAATTAATGGAAATTTCTACTTTTGGCTAACGTGGATGAACAAGAATTTCAAGAATTTCCTATCTGAAAACAGAACAAAATACATGGAACAAAGGCTTTCAAAACACTGGACATTAGGAAATGAAAGGAAACACTCTCTAAGAGACAGGAAATAAATTGGGTGTCCCCTTGCATTGCCCCAGCTAACTGTTTTGAGAGAGATTCCAAGCCAGAGCATAAGAGGGGAACCCAGGTAGAGCCCATTGAGCCCCCTGGATTGAGGAAATGGAGCTAAAAGTTCAGGGAGTCCAGATTGACTAGAGTTTGCAGGTCAAGTTTGGAGAGGAGAAAACTACACACAGCAAACTCTAAGGATCTTCAGAGGAGCCCCACAAGCATTCAGCCGAGTGCAGATCCGTGCACACGTGTAAGGAAAAAACCTGCCAAAGGCTGGGGGAAAGTCACTGCAAAGTGTAGAGTGTCTGTTTCTACCAGTCAGCCTGGAAAGTGTTCTCATTCATGGAGCATTGAGGAGAGTTTGTCTCAGTAGTATGTAATGATTAGCTTTACCCTCACTACTGTTCCGATCAGGCCTAATGAATCTTAAAAAGCAAAACCCCAGGGCTTCCCTGGTGGCGCAGTGGTTGAGCGTCCGCCTGCTGATGCAGGGGATACGGGTTCGTGCCCCAGTCCGGGAGGATCCCACATGCCGTGGAGCGGCTGGGCCCGTGAGCCATGGCCGCTGAGCCTGCGCAGCCGGAGACTGTGCTCCACAACAGGAGAGGCCACAGCAGTGAGAAGCCTGCGTACCGCAAAAAAAGAAAAGCAAAACCCCAAAAGATGAAACAGTTTTCCAAATTGCTTAAGAATTACATTCCAAGAATGGAAGCTCAAAAATATTTATAAGAATATAACATGCAAAAGGGGGATTGAGAAAGGGAGATTTATGTTTGCTCAGAGGAAGATGGAAGGGTCCATGAAGGAAATTTCCGGTGATTTCCAAGGGGGAGGGTGTTGAGGGTCAGTGCCTAGCTCTGTCTGGACAAACCTAAGTGCATGCAATACAGAGGCAGGAGACAGGGCTGGAAAGGAAAGTCGATGCCATCACGGAAAACCTCGAATACCATGCGGAAGGCAGAACAGAGCCAGGGAAGCATCCTGGTCAAACCACAGCATGATTACCTCCCCTCCGGATGGAGGACAGTTCAGAGAAGAGGACCTCTTGACTCCAGGGAGAAAAGTTAGGAGTCAACTGCAATAGTCCAGGAAAAATTGGTAGTAATGGCCTGGACCAGAGTGAACACATAAGGAACAGAAAGGAAGAGACCCAGATGGGCACTGTCTGATCATCACCGTCACCACCCCCAGTATCCCACACCACAACCACAAACACTGAAATTTCTGCGAGTCACTTTCTCTCCCCACTGTTGGCTTTCAAACCCCAGCAAAGCTGTGCTCTTTATGATTCATGTATTTCCACGCCAATCCTTCAGCTACTGCTGTCTGGCCTCCTTATCCAAAGGGCAAGATCTTCACGCTCCCTAGGCTCCTGCAGGGATCTGACACCCACTGCTTCTCAGTGAACGCTTTTAAGTGACATTGAACTATCTGCTCCAGTGCATCAGTAAAGCGTTTCTATTTGACCTATGGAGACGTCACATTCCAGGTCAGCAGAATTCTCTTCTGTGCTGTTAATGCATGACTAACTACCTTGATCACGAAAATAAGCTCCCAGTCAGTGGTATTTTGCAGGTACAGGTGCAGAGATCTCAGCAACGGCAGAGTGCACTCGGGCACCATGGCAACCAGTGCGTCAGCCCGGGTACCCTCTGCAGTGTGGGAATAGTCAGCTCTCCATTCATTTTAGCTGACAACAAAAATGAGAGGCGTTCTGTCCTGCCTTGTCCTCTCAGAAAATGTTTGGCAGGTCCCAGGGTAGCAAGGATGCTGGTCTTTATGCCTGAGGGAAATTAGGATAGAGGTTGCAGCCCAAATCCACTCAAATGCTTTTGGTCCCTCTGCAGAGGCTGACTTCTAGGCAGGGGCTGGCTGGGCGTGTGTGCTGTTGTTGTTTCACATACGTTGCTTTAAACTTGATTAAAATCACAAATCACTTGCCAGGGACCTTGCCCCAGCTCTGCAGCCCCACAATTTTGGGGGCTTATGACATAATGTGCATCCTGTTTTTACTATTGTAAGTCTTGTGTAAGCGATGTCTCAAGTACCAAATTGTATTTGTTTCAGGGGTGTTCTGTAAGAGACGGAAACTCAGCTAAAAGTATCTTAAGCAAAACTGGGCATGTAAAGGCATGTATAACTGGGCAGTCTAAGGTAGAGTTGACTGCAGGGATTCAAATAATATGGTTCTGTTCTCTCTCTTCTCTGTTTTTTTTTTTTTAATTTATTTTATTTATTTATTTTTGGCTACGTTGGGTTTTTGTTGCTGCGCTCGGGCTTTCTCTAGTTGCGGCGAGCGGGGGCTACTCTTCATGGCGGTGCGCGGGCTTCTCATTGAGGTGGCTTCTCTTGTTGCAGAGCACGGGCTCTAGGCACACAGGCTTCAGTAGTTGTGGCTCGCGGGCTCTAGAGCGCAGGCTCAGTAGTTGTGGCACATGGGCTTAGTTGCTCCGCGGCATGTGGGATCTTCCCGGACCAGGGCTCGAGCCCGTGTCCCCTGTATTGGCAGGCGGATTCTTAATCACTGCGCCACCAGGGAAGCCCTCTCTGTCTGTTTCTCTCTCTCTCTCTCTCTCTCTCTCTCTCTCCCTCCCTCTCTCTCTCTCTCTCTCTCTCTCTCTCTCTCTCTCTCTCTCTCCCTCTCTCTCTCTCTCTCTCTCTCTCTCTTTCTCCTTCTCTCTCTCCAATACTTGGCCTAAGTCCCTCCTATTCTTTATGATGTGTACAAGTGCAGGGCCTGGCCAGAGACAGTTCTAGGCTTAGAGTCCGAGATTAGCAATGCCATAGCAAAGGGAGAGCATCTGTCTGCCAGCGTGTGTCATAGAAAATCTCAGGGAAGGGCTCTGATGGGCTGTCCTGGGTCACATGTCCACATCCAGTGGGAACTATGAGTGACCAAGCAAGTCAGGTGCCTATCACTCTGAGCAGAGGGATGGGTTCTGGGATTACCAGACATAGAAAGACAAGAAGGAGAACTGTTACAAGAAAGGAGGAAAAGATGGTGGTCATACCAAAATAGACCAAACTAAAAAGGTAGGGAAAAAAATATCTCAACTGGCTAGCACTTCGGGCTTCACCAAATTTCCCATGTTCAAGTACAATAGCTATAACAGTGAAGGGTTGCCCAAGTCCGGAGGGCACCATTAACCCTGCATCCTGTGGAAGCCCTGCCGGGGAGGCCTTTCACAAGAGTACTATGGGAATTCAGCCCTGGAGTTGTGCAACCTCAGACTCTGTCTGGTCACTCCTTGAGGAAGGACAAGGGAAGTGCTGAGTGTCAGGGGCTGAAATCAGACAAACAGAGACCAATGCCTCAGCAGAACTGGAGATCTGAAAAAAGCCAAAGGTCTGGGAGATGGGAAGTCATCAGGGCTTGCAGAGGTCATACAGGCAGGAAAGTAATAACAGCAACAGAAGCATGAAAGGCAGCCTGGCTGGAGTAGAAGCTGTTTGCTCTCCAGCCCCCTCTCCATTTCTCGATGGGCACGAGCATCTCTGAGTGCACAGGAGGTAACTCCAGCTAGAGGAGCCATGCCTACGGAGGGCTTGAGTCAGGAGAGGAGGAGGAGTAGGTCCTCTTGCCCTTGCCAACAAGGCTGCCCAGCAAGAACACCGCCTGGCCTCCTGCTACCTGAGATGCTGGGCAGAGCACCTCAGTGGTGAGTGCAGCATGTTCCCCAGTGGTCGACAGGCTATTCAGCTGCAATACAATACCTTGGCCCTACCAGTGATTGATGCTGCCAGTGTCCACTCTGATTGGTTAGTTCCTGTCCCATCTGGTCATCAGCTATGTTTCACTACCTCTCTGGATGTGGGTGTCCTGTCTGTGGATCGTGGGTCCACGTCAGAGTCACGCTCTCCCCGCCTCTTACTTCTGTGGACCCTGCACTCTGCGCTCCATCTCCCAGATCCAATGACATCTCTGACAAAGGAATCCTGGTGCTCACAGCTTTCAAAGGAATGAACTCTGAGCCCTTCTAAAAGAGACATGCCCTACATTATAACATATCAGACTCTTCGGTGACCCCGAGAGGAGGTGTAGTTACTAACGGGGAAAGGCTTCTGCCTCAGACTGGGGCTTGTCTGTTAAAAGTCACCGTCTGTTGGCTTCCCCTCACCACCGAACAGACAGACCTTTCTCTTCAGCCCTGGCCCTTAAGGGGAAGTGGAAGTGACACCAGACCGTGGGAGGGAAGAAGTGTCCAGAAAGGGAAGGCTTGGGGAAGGATTCTGTGCACGGAGCTTAGGTAGGAAAACTAAACCGCGAGCTGACACCTCTAGCTGCACCAGCCAGTCCCACCTGGGCGTAAACCTCGGATGAAATTGGGATCAAAAACTTGTCCGGGCTCTATTCCGTCTCCCGGTTTCTAAGCATCTGAAGGGCTTATGTGTTTAACTAGTCTTTGGTTTCTTAATTCATTCAGAAACCTCCAATGTTCTTTTACTGACCTGGGACGGCGTGGGTGTGGGTTGCATGAGCGTCTGTTGGGAGTAGAGTGGTCGGATGAGCGGCCCACCTCCCAGGAACCCCCAGAGGCCATTCGCCGAGTCTCTTCTGGTTTGATGTGCTTGACAAGTGAGTTTGGTGCCTCTGAACATCACTACCTTGAGGCACGCCTTTCCCCACACATCCTGGTTGTTCCAAAGCTTGGAGAAGCCCCAACTGGCACGTACATTAGGCTCATTCTACGAGTGCAAAGGCGAATCTCCCGACTGGGGCTTGGAAGAGATACTGTTTCTTGCCCTCCTCTACCCTTCTCCAGCCTCCACGTCCTATGCAAGCTGAAGCTCCAGTGTGTGTAGCCTGATCCAGAGAAGGGCCTCTGCCTTCCCTGTGTCCACGTTCTCAGCCTCCCACCTGGGAAGGTTGGCTGAGTATATTGTAGTAAAGAGAGCTCAGTGGCTAAATCACAGGCTCGGACTGAAATGGCCTGTGTTTGAATAACGGCTCTGCCACTTACCAGCTGTGTGAATTCAGGCAAATTTCCTAATTTCTCTGTGACCCAGTTTCCATATCTATAAAACTGGGGAGATAATAATGTCTATTTCTTGGGGATCTTGTGAGTATTAAATGAATTAATGCACACAAAAAGAGTGGTTTTAGTCTATTTATATTATGTATACTTTACCACATTATAAATAAATAAATATTTTTAAAAAGTGGTATTACATTTCATCAAATGCTTTTTCTGCATCTACCTAGATGACGATTTTTTTTTCTATTCTATTCTGAAATATATAGTGACATGCGTTGATTGATTTGGAATATTAAACCAGCTTTGTGTTCTTGAATAAAGCCAATCAGTTCATGGGACAATATCTTTTTGTTGTTGTTGTTGGGTTTAGTTTGCCAATTTTTTTTTCCAGACTTTTACATCTATGTTCATGAGAAACTTTGTCCTATGATTTCCAGTCTTGTCAAGTCCTTGTTATGTCTTTGTATTAAGGTTATGCTGGCCTCATAAAATGAGCTGTCAAGGGGTTCTTCTTTTTTTCTTTTTGTAAGATTTTTGTATAATATTGGTGCTATTTCTTCCTTAAATTTTTTTTTTTTTTTGCGGTACGCATGCCTCTCACTGCTGTGGCCTCTCCCGCCATGGAGCACAGGCTCCGGACGTGCAGGCTCAGCGGCCATGGCTCACGGGCCTAGCCGCTCCACGGCATGTGGGATCCTCCCGGACTGGGGCACAAACCCGTGTCCCCTGCATCGGCAGGCGGACTCTCAACCACTGTGCCACCAGGGAAGCCCTTCCTTAAATTTTAAAGAGAGTTTTCTCAGGACTAAATATGGACTAAAATTTTCTTTTGGAAAAGGTTTTTAATTACAGAGTAAATTACTTTCATTAGAAATAGTACTGTTCACATTTTCTACTTTCTCTTGTGTCAATTTTGAGATGTTCTATCTTTCTAGAAATATGTTAACTTCATTTAGATTTTCAAATTGATTGGCATAAAGTTTCCAAATAATATCTCCTAATTATGCTTTTAGTGTGTGTAGGATCTGTAGTGATGGTTCCCTTTTATTTCAGATGTTAGTAATTGCACCTTGTCTCTGTCTTGCCAGTCTTGTCAGAGGGTTATCAATTTTATTAGTCTTTATAAAGAATCAGTTTTTGAATATGTTGATCTTTTTCTATTGTAAATTTCCTTTCTGTCACTAATTTCTTCTTCTTATTATTCCTTAATTTCTTCTTCCTTAGGATTTTCTAAATTCTTGAGGTAGATGCTTAGATCACTTTTTTCAATCTTTCTTCTATTCTAATACATGCATTTAAGGTTTCAAATTTCCCCTTAAGCATAGCTCTAGTTACATTTCACAAATTTTGATATGCTGTATTTTTATTATTTCATTCAAAATATTTTAAAATTTCTGCTGAAATTTCTTTGTTGACTCATGTGTTAAAGTGTTTTCCTTGTCTTCAAAAAATGTCTATTTTCTAACACATTTTGTTATTAATTCCTAGTTTAATTGCATTATGATCAGAGAAAATCTCCTTATTTCAATCCCCTGAAATTGTGTAAGGCATGCTTTATGACCTGCTTATGGTCAATGTATGCAAACATTTTCTGTGCAATTGAACAATTGAAAAGTATAGACGGGCTTCCCTGGTGGCGCAGTGGTTGAGAGTCCGCCTGCCGATGCAGGGAACACGGGTTCGTACCCCGGTCCCGTAAGATCCCACATGCCGCGGAGCGGCTGGGCCCGTGAGCCATGGACACTGAGCCTGCGCTTCCGGAGCCTGTGCTCCGCAACAGGAGAGGCCACAACAGTGAGAGGCCCGCATACCGCAAAACAAAAACACCACAGTGGCATTATTTTTAAAATAAACTGTGATTATAGATTTGTTTGCTTTTCTTTTTTTTAGTTTTGTCAATTTTTGCTTTACGTATTTTAAAGCTATTTTGTTCATTGTAAACATATTTAGAACTTTTATAATATCCTGTTGGACTGACTCTTTTTTTCTTGTGAAATGTACCTCTTCCTACATGGTAATACTTCTTGTATGAAAATATATCTTGGTTCATATTAGTATACAGCTGTATTTTAATTAGTCTCTGCATATCATTTTCCATTCACTTATATTCAAACCTCCCATATCTTTATATTTCAGCAGTGTATGGTTGAGTTTTATTTTTTAATCCTATGTGACAATCTTGATCTTTTAACAAGAGTATTTAGTACTGCTACAGTTGGTGTAGTTACTTAGATATTTGGGTTTAAATTACCATCTTTATTTGCTTTCCACTGGTTCCAATTTTTTTCCTTTTTTTCCTCTTCTATTAACTTGCTGGTTATACATTCTATTTCTCTTGTTTGGTGGTTTAACATAGACATTAGTCATGCATCTTTGACTAGTTAGTATCCGATATAAATTAGTACTTTTCCACTTGCTGCATAATGTATTGACTTAAAAACACTTTAACTCTATTTATTGCCTCCCATATTTTGTGCTATTCTTGTCATATATCTATGTCTATAGAGATAAATCACTATTTTTGTTTTATACAATCAATATTCATTTAAATTTGCCCACATATATTTCCTTTTCTTTATTCTTTTGTGCATTTGTATGCTCTCATCTGGGATCATTTTACCCCTGTCTGAAAAAACACTTTTAGACTCCTGTCTGAAGAACCACTTTTTTAATCTTTTAGTGTAGGCCTACTGTTGACAAATTATCTTAGTTTTTGTTTGTTTGAAAACCTATTAACCTTGTCTTCATTTTTTGAAGTTATTTTATTGAACATAGAATTCTAGGTTGGCAATTATTTCCTTCCATCATTTAAGAAACCTCAGAGTAATTTTCAAAGAGTACTGTCCTTCACTCTACCTCCAGTCTAGCCATGTGGACCCATCATGCATTTTCATCAGCTCCCAAATCCATCTGTCTCTCAGTTGGCTCTTGTCCAGTTGGCTCCCTTCTTGCCCTGAACTCCTGCCCTTCTTGAACTCTCTCCTCTCCAGCAGTCAGCATACCCACCTTCTCCCTCAAGTGGTCACTAGCTGACCCAAGCCTTAAGACTCTCACAGCGGGTGTGGGAAGTCGGGATGGAGCTGAAATAGGTGCCCAGATAAAACAGGAAACTAAAGTTTTCCCACATCTGCTCCCAAGTCCCAACAAGCATTTATGTGAAATGCTGCAAATACATTCCTCCAGTAGAGCTGGACCACCTGATACTGTACTTGTGAGAGTCTATCCTCCCAAGGCCTCTGTTGCCTCTCAAAAAAGGAATATTCCAGAAGAGCTGATAGCTCACTGGAAAGTCTGCAATTCTAAATGTAAATCAAAGATTACTCTGCCAACATAAAGAATAAACAAACGTTTAAATTTAATTTAATTTAATTTAATTTGTTAGTAGACAGAAGCCAGGAATAGGAAAAGGGTATTGTTATTCCACTACCAACTAAGAGGCAACAACCATTATGGTGTGACAGATTCTATTTCTTACCATGCATTTTCCATAACTGAGATCATTCTGTATTTACAATTTTGTAATTGCCCTTTTTGGGGGTGAAGGGATTATTTCTCTAGTATTTCCAAGGTTATTTAAAAATGTTTATCAATATAATTTAATAACTTTATGGTACCGTAGAGGTAGTGTGATTTTCTTAAAGGGTCTTCATATTGGCTATTTTTATCTTTGACCCCTTAATAATCTTTATCATCTACTTGGTACCTTGTTCATAAGCCTCAGAACTCAACGTTTTTTAAAACTCTGAAGCACAAGTTTCGTCCTTCCAGCAGAGCCAAGGGATCCAATTACAGTTCTCTCACAGAGCGATAGAGTCTCTCACACATTTTTTTTCTTACGGCACATTTTTCCTACTTTACGTATTTTCCCCTCTTGCAGTTTTTCAAAATCAGCCTTGAACTGCTTCTAAATAGGTTTCTCTGTGGCAAGGTATTCTTGTGTTATATTCTGATCATCTTTATGGCCATTTTAGAATTATATCAGATTTTAAACAAGAGCTATTTAGATTTATGAAGGGCCAGTAGCATTGCATGGACAACTTTGGTGATAATAGGAAGAAACTGCAATATGTGAAGATGAAGTAAATGTTTGCTCCCACCTCAACATCCAGGTCTGCCTTACAGCTTCACTTCAAAGCTCAGTGATGGACTTCCCTGGTGGTGCAGTGGTTAAGAATCTGCCTGCCAATGCAGGGGACACGGGTTCGAGCCCTGGTCTGGGAAGATCCCACATGCCACGGAGCAACTAAGCCTGTATGCCACAACTACTGAGCCTGTGCTCTAGAGCCCGCGAGCCACAACTACTGAAGCCCACGAGCTACAACTACTGAAGCCCACGTGCCTAGAGCCCGTGCTCCACAACAAGAGAAGCCACTGCAATGAGAAGCCACACACTGCAATGAAGAGTAACCCCCTGCTCGCTGCAACTAGAGAAAGCCTGTAGGCAGCAACGAAGACCCAATGCAGCCAAAAATAATAAATAAATTTATATTTAAAAAAAAAGCTCAGTGAATATATTCTTACTGGTGCAAGATCAACTTGAATGTGCTGGAGACAGTAAATCAGGCATCTGTCAGGTGAAAGGTACAAACTCAGAATCTGCTTTCCCTTGCACTCTGCTGTGTGGCTCTGCTGAATCCAGCATAATGAATTTCTCAGCATAGAAATTTGCTGAGAGGCATTTTCTGGGGATGGGGAATTCGACTGCAGGCATTTACAACGTCTTTCTGTGGCCAGACACTCAGAGACCACCTCACATGGCTGTATGCCTGAAATCCAGCACCCACCCTTGCACACAGGTGTCAGGCTGGGAAGGCATTAAGCTGTCATGGAACCCTAAACCTAATCCATTCAATAAAAATCAAGTGAGGGTCTACTGTGTGCCAAGGTCTGTGCTAATTGAGGGCTACCAAGATGACTAAGACACGTCCTTGACCTCAACGAGCTTAGAGTCTCATGACAGAGACAAAAGTGTAAGCAAATAACAGCCAGGGATGTAACTGATGCTGTGAGTGGTAGGTAGTAAGGATAGGAGGGGACAACAGAAATAGTGATAAACACTGAACAGCAGAAGAGACACTTGATCTGCATTTTGAAGGGTAAGTAGGAGTCAGACAGATCAAAGAAGAAGCTAAAAGAGTCCAGAAAGAGGGAGTAACAATAATAGAATTTGTTCAGCATTTTCTTATGTGCCAGGCTCTGCTCCAAGCCTTTTCTGCATATTATCTCATTTAATCCTCACAACAATACCATAAGGCAGATTCTATCCTAGTCCCAAAACACTAGAAGCTAAGGACCTTGCCCAAAGTCATACTTGTAGAACCTTAAACAACAAGGTGTGTTCAGGTAACTATCGTCATTTTGATACTGCTGGAGCCTGGAGTCTGGTGGACATGGGGCCAGAGAAAAGGCCAGAGAAAGAGGGGTCAGATCTCAAATAATCTGAATGTTATGCTAAGAGATTTGGATTTTAATCCTGTAGGATGTTAAGAACTAAACATTTAAAGATTTTGAAAGATAGATCTGGTAGCTATGGTCAAACTAGAGTCAGGAAGCCAATTAGGAGATTATTAAAACAATACTGGGGAGAATGAATGAGCCCTTGAGCTGAGGGTGAGAAAGGGCGAAACTGAGAGACGATAGGGTGGTCTTTCCTGTATCTCTGGTTCCTGTTCTTCAGAGCATGTGGTCTCAATCCCTCAGTAGGGGCCAGATGCAGCCAACAAAACCCACATCTGCTCTATTTCGCAAGGAATTGAGACAGGAAATGGGGGAAAAGGAAGTTTGGGGCAAGTGGTAACCTCACTTCCCAACTAGAGTGTCTGCCAGGCTGTCAGGATCTCCAGCCGGGGCTTTTCCTTGCCCAGGATGGTAGTCCCATTCTCCGTGGACAAACCAGGCAGAAGATCCTGTACACAAGTCTGGGGTCCCCACACCCAGGGTCACTTCAACCAGCAGCCTAGAAGTTGGCCCAAGAGTGGGATGTGGTTCTGAAAATTCTCCTCAATTTTTTGTATTCTTCCCTTCTATATCTGCCAAAGTACAGAAGCAGAAAACTGCATAGGATGAGAAAAACAATAAAAGTAAATACAGGCATACCTGGAAGATATTATGGGTTTGGTTCCAGACCATTTGCAATAAAGTAAGTATTGCAGTAAAGAGTCACATGAATTTTCTGGTTTGGCACATAAAAGTTATGTTTACACTATACTGTAGTCTATTAAGTGTGTGATAGCATTATATCTTTAAAATGTGCTTATCTTAATTTAAAAATGCTTTATTGCTAGAACATACTAACCAACATCTGAGTCTTCAATGAGTCATAATCTTTATGCTGGTGGAGGGTCTCGCCTCCATGCTGATGGCCACCGACTGATCAGGGTGGTGGGTGCTGGAAGATGGGGTTGCTTGGTGGCTTCTTAAAATAAGACAACAATGAAGTTTGCCCCATTGATTGACTCTTCCTCTTACAAACAATTTCTCTGTAGTATGCAATGCTGTTTGATGGCATTTTACCCACAGTAGAACTTCTTCCAAAGTTAGAAATACTCTCAAAACCTGCTATTGCTTTATCAACTAAGTTTATGTAATATTCTAAATCTTTTGTTGTCATTTCAACAATTTTCATAGCATCTTCACCAGGAGTAGATCCCATCTCAAGAAACCACTTTCTTTACTCATCCATGAGAATCAACTCCTCACCCGTGAAAGTTTTTTCATGAGATTGTAGCCATTCAATCATATCTTCAGGATCTAATTCTAGTTCTCTTGCTATTTTCACCACATCTGCAGTTATTTCCTCCAATGAAGTTTTGAACCCCTCAAAGTCATCCATGAGAGTTAGAATCAACTTCTTTCAAATTCCTGTGAATGTTGATATCTTGACCTCTTCCCATGATTACTAATGTTCTTAATGGCATCTAGAATGGTGAATCCTTTCCAGAAGGTTTTCAACTTACTTTGCTCAGATGCATCAGAGGAACCACTATCCATGGCAGCTATAGTCTTCTGAAATGTATTTCTTAAATAATAAGACTTGAAAATAAAAATGACTCCTTGATCCATGGGATGCCTAATGGATATTGTGTTAGCAGGCATGAAAACAACGTTCTTCTCATTGTACATCTCCATCAGAGCTCTTGGGTGACCAGGTGCATTGTCAATGAGCAGTAATATTTTGAGAGGAATCTTTTTATCTGAACAGTTGGTGTCAAGAGTGGACTTAGTCTTAACACAGCTTTGACCTATTTATTATCTCACAGTTTCTGTAGGTCAGAAGTCCAGCAGAGCATGACTGGATTCTCTGCTCAGGGTTTCACTAGGTCAAAAGAAAGGTCTAGGCAGGGCTGCCTTCCTTACTGAAGTAAAAGAATCCACTCCCAGGCTCATTCAGAATTCAGTTCCTTATGGTTGTAGGACTGAGGTTCCTTGCCATCAATCTCTGGGCCAAAAACATCAAGCCAACTCCTTCTCACAGTTTGAACCCCTCTGACCTACCCTTCTGTCATGTCTCTGACTTTAAAATTCTCTGATTTTAAGGGTTCACGTGATTAGATTGGGCCCACACAGATAATTCAGGATAAACTCTCTATTTTAAGGCCCATAACTTTAATTACATAGAAAATGTCCCTTTACTCTTAAACATAACATAAGAGGTTTGGGCATGGACATCTCTGGGACATCTGCATATCATAGTCGTTAATCTTAAAGATGACATCATTTAAAGAAAAGGTATCCAGTTACAATACACTAATTCATGGAAAAAGTGTGGACTTGAAAAGTTCCAGTGATATATAAGATAAGCACTGGCTCAGATTTTCATCATCTTAGAAGGTAAAGTAGTTCCCAGGTCCCAACCAAGAATTCCTTGATTAATAATTCAAAACTTCATCTGCATTGAGATAATATTCTTCTTTTGGATATCCAAATTCAAAAATTGGTCTGAACTGAGATAGTGTCCTTCTCTTGGGTCTATAAACCCATTTCTATAATGAGTGTAAGAGTAAATGTAAAAAATTTTATAATCCTTGTAAGATGTGTGTGCTTTACCAAAATGCTTGTTGCTTTTAGAGAAGCTGACATATTATACTGATGATTTGATTGAAATGTATAGGAAGATTTAAGTTTGCAATCAGTGTTTAAATAATTTGATTTGTAAAATGTGTAGATTTTGACTTGGTTATATAAATAGTGTTTAAATGTTTAGACAATTTTTGCTTAAGTAGGTTTATGAAGTAAATAAATTAAACAATAAATAAAGCACACACACACACACACAAAAAAGAGTGGACTTAAAGTATTCAGTAAACTATGTCGTAAGCAGATGTGCTGTCATCCAGGCTTTGTTTTTCCATTTATAGAGCACAGGCAGAGTATATTTAGCATAATTCTTAAGGGCCCTAGAATTTTCAGAATAATAAATGAGCATTGGCTTTAACTTAGTCACCAGCTGCATTAGCCCCTAACAAGAGAATCAGCCTATCCTTAGAAGCTTTGAAGCCGAGCACTGACTTCTCCTCTCCAGCTATGAAAGTCCTAGATGGCATTTTCTTTCAATAGAAGGCTATTTTGTCTACATCAAAAATCTGTTCAGTGTAACCACCGTCAGTAGTTATCTTAGCTAGATCTTCTGGATAATTTGCTGCAGCTTCTACATCAGCAGTTGCTGCCTTACCTTGCACTTCTATGTTATGGAGACAGCTTCTTTCCTTAAACTTCATGAACCTTTGCTAACTTCAAACTCTTCTTCTGCAGCTTCCTCACCTCTCTCAGCCTTCATAGAATTAAAAAGAATTAGGGCCTTGCCCTGCATTAGGCCATGGATCAAGGAAATGTTGTAGCTGGTTTGATCTTCTATCCAGATCACTAAAACTTTCTCCATATCACAGCAATAGGCTGTTTTGCTTTCTTATCATTATGTGTTCACTGGAGTAGCACTTTTAATATCCTTCACGAACTTTTCCTTTGCATTCACAACTTGGCTAATTGTTTGACGTAAGAGGCCTAGCTTTTGGCCTATCTCGGCTTTTGTCATGCCTTCCTCACTAAGCTTAAGCATTTCTAGCTTTTGATTTAAAGTGAGAGATGTGCAACTCTTCCTTTCACTTGAACACTTAGAGGCCATTGTAGGGCTATTAATTGGCCTAATTTCAATATTGTTATGTCTCAGGGAATAGGGAGGCCCAAGGACAGGGAGAGAGATGGGGAACGATCAGTCAGTGGAGCAGTCAGAACACACACAACATTTATCGATCAAGTTCACCATCTTATATGGACAAGGTTGGTGAGGCCCCAAACAATAACAATAGTAACATCAGACATCACTAATCACAGATCACCATAAAAATATAATAGTAATGAAAACATTTGAAATATTGTAAGAATTACCAAAATGTGACAGAGAGACACAAAGTGAGCAAATGCCGTTGGGAAAATGGTGCTGATACACTGGCTTGACCACAGTGTTGGCACAAACCTTCAATTTGTATTAAAAAACAACAACAACAACAAAAACACAATATCTGCAAAGCACAATAAAGCAAAGAGCAATAAAATGAGTTCTCCCTGTAAAACTTTGAAGAGTTTTATCAATACAGAGCAGTGACGTGTACAACAAAATGGTACTTGGGTTAGGTGGTTTTCCTTCAGTTTATTACAGCCACCACATGTGAACTCTGACCTACGTTCTGTGGTTGCTCCTTCAATAATAACTAAGACTCTGCTGTGATGGAAAATTCTAGGGTGTGTATCATTTGTCTTGCTGAAGTATAAATATGAGAGCTTTATGATTAACTGATTAAAAAGAGAGAAAAGTTTCATAATTAGGTTTTATACAGCTATGGATTTTGCATTACGTGGTTTACTACAAAAAGAAACATTGATCTGAGACATTAGACCACTCTGATTAAATTTATGGTACACTGGGAATACTTGGGCCAATTATAGGATTAAGTGTTCACTGTGCTGATATAATTCCACCTAAAATATGGCTTATCTGGTGATTATTTTAAACCCCTTGACCCAGTCTCTTCTATATTCTCATTTCTTTAAAATTTTTGCCCACAGAGAGGAAATCGCATACTTAGCTTTCAGTAACTGAAGTGAAATTCAAGACCTCATTTAAGCTTTAAATCTTCTTGGACAATTTTATGGAAAAACTTATAGTTTTAGATCTTGTCATTTGTTAGATTTAACCCTAAAATAAAATGAAAAGTTTTTAATGCCTTACAATAGATAGTTTTAAAAAATGATTGGAATATTTATATGATAGATTTTTTTTTTTTTTTTTTTGCGGTACGCAGGCCTCTCACTGCTGTGGCCTCTCCCGTTGCGGAGCATAGGCTCCGGACGCGCAGGCTCAGTGGCCACGGCTCACGGGCCCAGCCGCTCCGCAGCATGTGGGATCTTCCTGGACCGGGGCATGAACCCGTATCCCCTGCATTAGCAGGCAGACTCTCAACCACTGCACCACTAGGGAAGCCCTTATATGATAGAATATTATACAAACACTTTTAATCATGTTTTTCAAGACTATTGAATTACTTGTGAAATGCTCATAGCATAATGTTAAGTGGAAATAAGACAGGACATATAACAACATATTCAATGTGATCCCACGTATGTGAGCTTGCACACATGCATGTGCAGATATTTGGGGGCTGGAGGTTCTGGAATAAAGTCTACAAAAGTTTCACAGTGGATATCTCTAGGGATGGCATAACATCAAATTTCTATTCTTCTATTTATTTATGATTTTCTAAAATTTTGGAATTTTCTACATTGAATATTAATATGTCTTTGTTCTTTTACAATTGAGGAAAAATAATTTTGTAAATGGTTGTTGTCCTTCAAAATAACTTTCTGGGAATTGCACAATTATTGCAATGCTGCTGCCTTTGCTCACTTTTGTAATTACCCCCAAATCCATTCTATGGGCACAAATCAAAAGCAATGTTTTTACCTTATAACCACATTTCATTTTTTGTCTTATTTTAGAAAATATTATTCTGTTCACTCATCCATTTTTATTCAATAGGCTTGGCTTCAGACAACATTTGGCTGATTCTAAAAGTCAAATGTGCCTTCTTCCAACAAAAATTTGCTATCCTGAGGATATTTAAAAGGCTGTATTAAGGGTTCTGTATTAGTCAGCTCAGATGGCCATAACAAAATATCATAGATTCCATGGCTTAAACAGTTGAAATTTATTTGCTCACAGTTTCTGGAGGCTGGAAGCCCAAGATCAGGGTGTCATTCTGGTCAGTTTCTGGTGAGGACTCTCTTCCTGATTTGCACACAGCCACCTTCTTTCTGTCTTACATGCAGAAGAAAGAGAAAGCTCTCTGTGTCTCTTCTAAAAGAACACTAATCCTACTGGATCAGGCTTCCACCCCACCCTATGACCTCACTTAATCTTAACTACCTTCTAAAGGCCCTGTCTCTAAATACAGTCACATCAGAGGTTAGGGTTTCCACATAAAAATTTTGCAGGGACACAATTCAGTCCATAGCAGGCTCTGAAAGCATTTTGAAATGAAGAATTTTTCAAAAAGTTTTGAGGGACTTCCCTGGTGGCACAGTGGTTAAGAGTCCGCCTGCCAATGCAGGGGAAACAGGTTTGAGCCCTGGTCTGGGAAGATCCCACATGTTGCGGAGCAACTAAGCCCGTGCACCCCAACTACTGAGCCCGCGTGCCACAACTACTGAAGCCCACAGGCCCTAGAGCCCACGCGCCGCACCTACTGAAGCCCGTGCACTCTAGGGCCTGCTTGCCGCAACTACTGAAGCCCACACACCTAGAGCCTGTGCTCCGCAGCAAGAGAAGCCACCGCAGTGAGAGGCCCTTGCACCGCAACGAAGAGTAGCCCCCACTCACCGCAACTAGAGAAAGCCCACACGCAGAAATGAAGACCCAATGCAGCCAAAATAATTAATTAATTAATTAATTAATTAAAGTTTTGAGCATTGTTTGCCGTAAAGCATATTGTCTCCCCAGTTTCCTACTACGAAGACAACATCCCTTATTTTGATGAACAAATTTTAAATGCCTTTGTTTTATAAAATGACTTACAATCTATTCTGCTAGAGGGCCTATTTCTTTTCTTTTCTTTTTTTTATAAATTTATTTACTTTTATTTATTTTATTTTTGGTTCTGTTGGGTCTTCGTTGTTGCGTGCAGGTTTTCTCTAGTTGTGGCGAGCGGGGGCTACTCTTCGTTGCGGTGAGCGGGCTTCTCATTGCAGTGGCTTCTCTTGTTGCAGAGCACGGGTTCTAGGCACACAGGCTTCAGTAGTTATGACACGCAGGCTCTAGAGCGCAGGCTCAGTAGTTGTGGCGTGTGGGCTTAGTTGCTCCGCGCCATGTGGGATCTTCCTGGACCAGGGCTCAAACCTGTGTCCCCTGCATTGGCAGACAGATTCTTAACCACTGTGCCACCAGGGAAGCCCAAAACTCAGCTCTTCTGAAAAGGCTTCCTAATCATCACCCTCCATCTGCATCCCCACTAGTTTAATTGCTTCCTCCACCCCTTCTCCTTTACTCCTATTTCGTGGAGCCCTGCCACAGTTTATTACATTTCTTACTCACTGAGCTCTGCAATCCATGAAAGAAGAAAGACTCAGTTTTACCATGTGAGTCCCTGCACTTGATTGTACAGAGCTACTGATGCCACATTAAGCGCCATTGCCAAGATGGGAGAGGCCAGCTCTCCAAGTGCAGGACAGAGCACGTCATACTGTTCACCATGTTTCTGATCCTACCACGTAGTGATACTCAGCAGATGTGTGTCTAATGAAACAGGTACCATGAATGAATGAACTGACAGCCTTTCCCATGTTTATACCATCTTCCCAGAGACATTCCCATAGGGTAACTTGGTATTTTTCACCACACCCAAGAGCTGGCAAGATCAGGAAATGTTGATCCCACTTTGGATATAAGGAAACTGATCTGTAGACAGGTAAATGGGCTGGAAAAGCCCATGGTAAGTGACTAAGCCTGGACTTAAAGTCAGCCAGCTTTCTGGCCATGGCTCTTTCCATTCAGGCCAAGCTCCTACCTTATTTTTTTAAACCTTTGCCTCAAGTTTCTGGACCCCAGATTCAGTTTTATGTTAGATTGTATAATGATTCATGCAACTGACACACCCATCCATGTACATAACCAACATCTGGTTTGTTCTCATACTGTTTTTAGACTGGATGTCATTTGTATGTGAGATTTACATTTTTATAAACCTGCATGGAAGTTTAAAGAAAATGTCTCTCCCGTAAACCCAGGATTTCTGGGCTCCTGGCTATTGCAATTGCCTGTACTCCCCACGTGGTCTCCATCCAATAGTCTTTGCGCATACTGTTCCCTCTTCCTAGAAAGCATCCTCACTTAGTGAAGAGTCATTCAACTTTAGATCTTACTCAGGTGTCTCCTCCTGAGGGACACCTTCTATATCTCCATGATTAGACCTAATTCTCCAGTTATAGGTTCTCATAGCAGGACATAACTGTCCCCCAGATCCCTTGTCATAGATACAATTTTACATGAATGTGTGTGATTATCTGATGGCTTTCTGCCTCATGGCAGAGACTATGCTAGCTATTCCTAGCCCAGAACTTGGCATGTTACTGCTGGGCCCATCCTGGATTCTTATTTACCTCATCTTTTGCATCCCAACCACCTGGCTGCCTTCCTGGTTCTAGCCTATGTACCCAGATCAGTTTTGCCCAAACTCTCCTTAAATAATGTCTGGGGCTTGCAGTTCTTTCCCTTGTAATTCCCTGTTACGATGCAGGAGCCCTGCTGATGTGGTGGTGAGATGTGGGGAGGGATGAGTTCTATAGTCCTGGATGAAGTCTTGGTCTTTTTAGTGAGCCTGTGCCCCTGGGCTGTGACCAGCACAAGGGCATCTCACTTTTGTTTCATTTTGTTTTGTTTCCTGCATCCCTTAGGTGAGACAGGAGGGCTAGAGGGGCCTGGAGTTAGGTATTTCCCTTCCCCACATCAGTTTGGTTAGTCTTTTGTAAAACCCCAGGGGGTTAAGCTCTTTTAAAATAGTTTCTCTCGAGAATGGGCCTTGTTAATAAACAGAATTTTCTGGGGCTATTTCAAAATGGCTACTTTCCCCCTCTCCCTGTCAGAAGCACAAGGGGATTTTGTTTCCTCTGGTCTTCGCAGTGAGAATGTTGTAGGGCTCCTGGACATAAACTCATAAACATGTGGGACCCCACCCCCTTCCAAGACTGGATCTCCTGGACTTTTTAACTCTCAACTTGTCCATACTGAGCCTTCAGAAATTCATCAATAAAACTTTAGGTTTTCCTTCCCAGGTACTGGTTCCTGCAGAGTTTTCTGCTCCTTGGCCTCTGACCTGTAGTACAGTTGTGATTCTCTCCACTTGTCTCTTCAATTTTGGGGACAGTGGTTTGCCCTGTGACCTCATTTCTCTGATGGATGTAAGAAGAGGTGTTGATTTTTGGTTTGTTCAGCATTTTTCTTGTTCGAAAGCTCCTTACATGCTGGACCAGAAACCAGAAGTCCGGGTTTGCCCAAACTCCATCCAACATGGGAAATGGCTTTCGGCTCAGTCCTGGCTGACTTGCCCTTCCTGCAATCTTGCTGACATGTCGTCCCACGTGGGCTCCCTGGAGAATGAACTCCACATGACTCAAGACAAGAGATCTTGTAGTTGGTATATTTCAGAACAGGTAATCTGATTTTTATGTAGGCAGTCACCCAAAGTTCATAATTGAACAGGCCTAAATTTCTTCCTGGATTTTTATCAGATGCTGTTCAAATCATTTGAGATTATTTATATAGAAAGAGTTTCATGTGATAACAAGGATTTCATGTGATAGCAAGAATATTTATAAGAGGTCTTCTTATTAATAAGAACAAAGAAAAAGGGACTTCCCTGCTGGTCCAGTGGTTAAGACTCCATCCTTCCACTGCAGGGGACTGGGGTTCAATCCCCAGTCAGGGAGCTAAGATCGCGCATCCCACATGCCACCACCAAAAAAAAAAAGAAGAAAATTAAGACAGACAACGGTATACATGTCTCCACCTCTGTGACTGAGTCAGTCCACATTTTTTGCAATATTCACTGGCTGAGAACACTGATAGGCTCTGGAGAAATTACTAATGAGTTTACCATCTAATCAAAAAGGCAAAACTGACAGGAACAATTGTATCCAAGGCATTAATCATGCAGAGAATCGGAACACTCACAGAAGGAAAAAAGGCTGAAGGTTAAGGAGGATGAAGAAGGAGGCCAGGGTCTTACTTGAATCGTTAAGGAGAATGAAGCCAAGTGGAGCTGTGATGGGCTGATGCTTCTCAGATATTAGCCCGTGTTTTCCCCGCATCCCTCCCACCTACATCCCAATTAAGCCATTTTGTGCTCATTGCCTCAGAGGAAAGGTGTGGCTTGGTGGAAAGGAGAGGATAACAAAGAATCCTTTATCTTTTGCAGTCCAAAGGCAGATGTCGTTAGAGAGATAGAAAAGCTTGGACAAAATGCCTGTTGGAGATAACAGGAGACATTTTCTCCTTCCCAGACTAGAATGGTTTCCAGAACTTGTGGAACATAAAAGAGAGACAATTGACATGTGCATGTGTCAGCATCTCTGTGTTGAGTAAGTCCATCAATAACAGGAAGGGAATACTGAGATGCAGATGAAAGCGTCTTGTACCTTGCCTCCTGATTACAGTGCCTGGGAGGCAGCAAAACCCACCAGAGGGTTGATGAGCCCCAAAGGCAGAAGAAACTTGTACTCTTAGATAGAGCCCCAGAAAGGAAGCATATCTACACATGGATCAACAACTAAAGACCCAATGAGAGGAGGATGTCTCTGTGGACAGATGCCATACAGGACCAGAAGTTCCCCATCCCCATCTTGCCTTGGCACTCCCTAAGCCTGCCCCTAAGTATGTATACCCAATGGAACTCAAATTGAGCATTTCTACTCATCTCAGAAGAATGGGACCCACAACCCAAACCAACCTAACATTAAGTTAGGTTGAATTCTAGAGAAGTACAAAATATGTTTATGGATTTAAGTCTAGAGTCACACCTGCAATCGGCTAATTGGCAATTTTGGTCCATCTCAACTTTAATGAATATCGCTTATGTGTCAAGTACTAAGCTAAGCACCTTCCTCTACGTCATGTTCACCACAACCTATAACAAAGAAGCCAGGCTCCGGGAGTTTAGGTAACTTGCCAAGATCACCAAGCTAGTGAGTGGAATCAAGAACTCCAACAAGGGCCAGATAACAAAGCCTGTGCTCTTAACTTTCCCTCTATTCTGACTCCAGCTGGAGGGCAAAATACAACAGCGAGGTACTCTATACCTGCCCTCACTGAGCTGATGGTCTAGAATGAACCAGAGGACGAAGAGGGCTTCCAAGGAGACTCACCCAGTCCGGGTGAACTAGAAGGTGCAGGAGCAAACAGTCTAGGTCATCCTTTATCTTCACGAAAAGGAAATCTCAGCTAGAGACTGGAAGGCAACCAGGTGTAGATTATCTACTCTACAAGTACAATTAGTTTTGGAATCAGAGTTTGGTGCAAACCTGCTTGTGTGGAGTGTCAGCAGTGTGGCCTCGGGCAAGTAACTAATCCACTGAACTTCACTTTTTTTACCTTTAAAACAGGAATAATAATACCCAATTCACAGGGTCATTGTATAGATGAAACATTCAGCCTAATAACTGATTGGGAATCAATATGCATTAGCTCCTCTGCCTTTCCTCCAACACAGAGCATCCTCGAGAACTGCCACCCCATCCCGAGTCCTTCCTAGTTGAAGAATTCCCAAATTGAGATACCAGGTGGACCTTCCACAGTGAAGGCAAACCCAAGCTCCTCAAGTTCTCACTGTCAGATGGACATAGGCTGCCTCTGAACCAGAGTTGTCTTGCATGGTCTGGAACATTCTGAAGTCACTTCCACTGAGTTATTCCATGCTGGACCCACCAAGTCTGGTTATAATTAAAATGGCTTCTGCTTCCAAAGCACTGGCCATAATCTACCTCTTGCAGATACTATTCTCAGCCTAGCCCTCAGAGGTCATGTTTCTAATTTCAGTGAACCTGTATGGAGTTCCCCTAAGTGAAAGCACATGGTCTCTGCCCTCCAGGAGTTCACAAACTGGAGAAGGAAAAAGATATATACAAAAATAACACAAAGCAGACGGATAAATTCCACAAGAGACAGTGAAAGTGCCCTAAGACATAGATTTATACTGACTGAAGAGGGAGTCAGGAAGGTTTCTTAGAAGAACTGACATTTGAAGTTGGCCTTGAAGGATGGCTGTATAGTATAAGGAGTCATAAGAGAGTAAATAGATGGAGATTTCAAAGCAGAGGGAATACCTTAAGCAGAGGCAGATGCCTTAGAAAGCCCATAGTGTATCCAGGGATGAGATGTGGCCAAAATTGATGTGTGGTAGGAAGTGGCCTGGATGGCTAAAATATGGAGGGTTTCTAATGCCATTTGAGCATCTATCTTACATGGAACGGAGAGTTATCAGATAGTTTTGTAAAATGGCTAAAACAATACTGGATGAGTGGGGACAAATATAGTGACTATTACATGCTGTAACTAGAGTAATCAAGTGCATCCTTCTGAGTAATTACGTGCTGAGGAAGTAGTATCATTGGGATAAAAGTTTGACCATCTGCCACTGAATTTAACGCTTTTTGCTACTAATCCTAATCCAGGGGTTGTCAACTCTGGGTACAAAGTAAGGTCATCTGAAGAATGTTACCCCAAAAAACCCATGTCTGGTTCCCACTCCCATAAATTCTGAGTTACCTGACCTGGGATGGAGCCTGAGCATTGTTTTGGTTTCATCCCCCCAGGTGATTCTAATGTTCCGTCAGCCACGCTAAAATCCACGACCTGTGGGCTCCGGACCAGTAGCACGAGCGTCACCTTGGAGCTTTTTAGAACTAGGAAAGCTCGGGTCCCAACTCAGACCTACTGGATCAGAATTTGCATTTTTCACAGTATCCCCAGGTAGTATGTGAGCATCAAAATATAAGAAGCACCTGTATATACAAAACTGCCTATCCATTCCCCACTTCTGCCAAGCCCACGTTAGCCTGAAAAGGGAAGAAATAAAAGCCCCAAAGCCCTAGATATACGGTTATTACTGAATCACATAACAGAAACGTGAATAAACTTATCTCAAATTTGCCACGTCAGGGCTTCATTGCAGAGCACCAGATGACTTGAAAAGGAGACAAAGGGGGAAAAAAAGTGATTGTTTAAGTAGAAGGAATTCCTGACAGAAGGACTAGGTCCTAAAATAGTCTGAGGCAGATGGGGGTCAGCAGAAGCCTTCAGTGACTGGGATGTGACCATGACTTAGCACGTGCTCCTGACACAGCAGTCCAGGCTCACAGGACAGTGAGTCAACGCCCAGGAGCTGCGCCTGGCTCAGCCCCGTGCTCCTCTGAGGACACAGGGCTTACTCTTCCACCTCCATCCGTTCAAAGGACCACGTATCTGTTGTCATTTTTACCTGCAGCCTTCAAGGCGCAGGCCCCCAGTGTGTTCAAGTTCAAAGAAAATGCTCAAGACCAGCCATCGGTTTGTGGTAGCTGGAAGCACAGACCATCACAGAGACAGAGAACTAAACCCTCAACTGTCCAAAGCTGCTATGGTCTAAATGTTTGTGTCCCCCCACCCCAAATTCATATGTTGAAACCTAACCCAAGGGTGATGGTTCTGGTAGGTGGGGCCTCTGGAAGGTGATTAGGACATGAGTGTGGAGCCCTCATGAATGGGATTAATGCTCTTATAAAAGAGACCCCACAGTGCTCCCAGGTCCCTCCTGCCATGTGAGGACAGAACATGAAGTTCTGTCCATGAAGAACTGCGACCCGGGAGAGGGCCCTCACCAGACCATGCTGACACCCTGATCTCTGACTTCCAGCCTCCAGAGCCAACCGTTGTTTATAAGCCACCCAGTCTGTGGGATTTTGTTATAACAGCCTGAATGCACCGGGATAGAAGCCATTACTAAGTACCACCTGAGACCCTGCACACACCCTAATCTTGTCAGCAACCCCACCCTTTTGAAACTTTGCAGAAGAAAGAAGAATGCAACACTGTTACTGCCTTTGATCTTTATCACATACCTCTGACCATGAGTCCTGACTGTATAACCTTTCCCTATTCCCCAGGAGGGGGACACACTTCTTGAGACGCTAGCCTACTGTGTTCCCTCTTTGCCTGGCAAAGAAATAAAGCCGCTCTTTCTTTCTCCTCCATAACTCTGTCTCCCTATTTCTGTTTGGCATTGGTGCACAGAGAGCCAAGATTTTGGCAACAATATTACAGAGAATGATAAAGGGGGAAGTAGGTTAGGTACCTGTACTCTTCTAGGCTCACCAATATTCAGGCAGAGAGATGAGAAGGCATAGTGGTGTCCTTGCTTAGTGTGCTAGGTAAAATCCTGGGATGACCCCCATGACTTTCACCTTTGTAAAATGTTATGGAAAAACCTGAACGAACTTTTTGGCCAACACGATATAATCCCTTCCCCATTGAGTGTGGGTGGGATTTGTGATATGACGAGGTACCTCCTTTGTAATTATGATTAAGGTTATACTTAAAGGGATTTTTCAGTTGGCTTTGAGTTAGTCAAAGGAGACATTACTTGGGTGGACCTAATCTAATCACAGGTGCCTTTAACAGGTGCAGGAGTTTTCTCCAGCTGACAGCAGAAGTCAGGAAGATTCCAAACACAAAAGTAAGGGAATCCCTTTGAAGACGGAGAGGGTCAAACAGCAAGGAATGTGGGTGGACTCTAAGAGGTACTTACTACTGGCAACCAGCAAGGAAATAGGGACCTCCATCCTACAACACTAAGGA
Organism: Orcinus orca; assembly: GCF_937001465.1. NCBI lineage: Eukaryota > Metazoa > Chordata > Mammalia > Artiodactyla > Delphinidae > Orcinus > Orcinus orca. The sequence goes on along the minus strand of NC_064576.1, from coordinate 12,482,284 downwards.
ACTGAATTCTACCATCAGCTCGAATGAGCCTAGAAACAGATTCCTTCCCAGAGTCTCCAGATAGAAACTCAGCCCAGCCAACGTCTTGATTTTGGTCTTGTGAGACCCTAAGCTGAGAACCCAGCTAAGCCCACCCAGACTTCTGACCTCCAGAGCTGTGAGCTCATAAATGGGGGGTGTTTTAAGTCTCTAAATTGGCAGTAAGTTGTTAGGCAGCAATAGAAAGTTAACATACCAAGTGAGAGAGAAAACTGCAAGATAAGTCAAACGTTCACCACGAAGCTCTGAAGGCTCCAGTTGGACCCCAGCATAGAAGGGATTCCTAAAGGGACTTACCCAAGCTCTTACCTGGGAGGCCTGATCAAATCAGAAGTGCAATCACTGAAGCCAAGACCTTTCAGAAGCGCCAGGCCTTGGAGGGGTGGGATGGACCGGAAACTACGAGATGAAAAGATAATATTAGAATTTTGAGTAGGTGCCTAAATTTCACTTCTGCATCCCCACCTTGGGTAGGGTTTAGTTGGAGACAATAGAAAACTGCCCAAGAGATGAGATGCAGAATTGCCATTAGCAAGCTCAGGACTGCAGCCCGGAGCAGAGCTAGACAGTGAGGGTTCAGGTGGACTGCTGGAGTCAAGGGATCAACACAAAAGGAAATCAGGGAAAGAAGGGGTGGGTGGAGGTGCAAACTAGCCAGACAGCTGTCCTCATTCTCCCTCAAGTACAACTCACCCTGCACAGACCTGTGTTCCTGTGAAGTTTCCTTCTTCAAAGGTCCACCTCTGTTCTTCTCCATCATCTTCTTACTCTCCCTTCAAGGACCAGGAGAAATCCCATCTCTTTCAATCTTCCCTTTGAACAACTGCCTGAAGTCACCTTCCTACATCAGAGCTTCAACTTTCAGTGAAAGATCCCCGGTCAACAGGAGGCGCTTCCTACCTGATTAGTTCCAAGGGCAATGACCTCATTTCTTTGAGCCATAACCCACCCCTTTTTTTTTTTTTTTTGCGGTACGCGGGCCTCTCACTGTTGTGGCCTCTCCCGTTGCGGAGCGCAGGCTCAGCGGCCATGGCTCACGGGCGCAGCCGCTCCGCGGCATGTGGGATCTTCCCGGACCGGGGCACTGAACCCGTGTCCCCTGCATCGGCAGGCGGACTCTCAACCACTGCGCCACCAGGGAAGCCCATCCCACCCCATTTTGAGGCAGTTTTAATGGCTAAAGAGCTCCTCCTCGCACTTAATGACTGTGTAATACCAGGCAAGTGAATCCCTCTATGAGGCCCACTTTCCTCATTTGCAAATGGGAGTGAAATCAGTACCTTCCTCAAAGGATAGCTGGGAGGATTAAATAAAATATTCCAAGTAAAAGGCTTTGTACTGTGTCTGACACATAGTCAGGGCTTGATAAATGGGGTTGGTTGTTACATTGTGGAAAAAGATGCTGTAATGCGTCTGTTACAATGTCTGGTGCCCTGTAGGCACTCAATTAGCGGCAGCTCTTATCAGCTGTGGCAGCAGTCTGAAGCCATGCAGTCTCAACACCGCTCTTTTCAGCTGATACCTTCCAAATATATAAAGACAGTTGTGTAAGCTGCCTGAAAGAGAATATATGATCCATAAATGTTATTTCCGAAGTGTTCTCTTGTCCAAGTAAGAGCCCACATTACAGGGCTTCTTCTTCCAGATGCCCTCTACCAACTTTATAACTGCCTCTCTCCAAATGAACCCCACTCCCAAAACTGAAGAGAGATCTGCCCATGTGACAAAATACTCAGTGAATATAGACGAGGCGTAATCTACCTTCATCTGGAAAGAGCGGTTCTCCTAATCTGATGGAATTATTTTTTCATATAAAATCTGGACTTCATAGTGATTACTTACATTTCCATCCATGCCTCTCTAATTTAATCCTTCAAGATTATTTGAAATTTTTATTCTATTGTCTATCATGTTTTTTATTCTTTTCAACTTTGTCATCTGCAAATTTGAGAGCCCGCTTCCCAGGCCTCCATCATCATTTAGCACTAGTTTTGTTCTTATATCTCATCTCCTAATGGATTTTAAGATGTTTATGGGGAAAAAAAAGAAAAAATTCCATGCTTTATAATATCCTCTACAGTAGTAGCTTTTAAACTTTTGTAACTGAAACCTATAGTGAGAAATACATTAAACATTGCAATTCAGTTCAACTACACACACACACACACATATATCCTGATATAAATATTTAAATATTTATATCAGGATATTTATTTATGATGCCCTCTCATATTATCCATTCTATTATATTTATTATTATTATTACTTGCTGGTCAAGACTCACTTGATCAGTTTCACAATCCATTAACAGATCCTGGTCTGTTGTTTGCAATATGCCGTTCTATAAAATGGCTTTTAAAATTTTCCACTAAAGTGGCAGAGAAAAGGTCATCTGTGCTCTGGGGCAGGGGAGAGGTAGCAGTGCTGCACAAAGAAATCTTTGCTTTATCTTTAAAACCCTTGAGAGTGTTGTACTCCACTGTATAACATATCTGTGTTTATTTTAATAGACAGCTAATGAGCCTTTATTTTTTCTAGTAAAAATTATAATCCATGAAATGCATTCTATTTTTATTCCATACTTCGTTTGCCCTTTGGTACTCCACCAGAAACCCACTGACAGATGGGTACCCCAGTTTGAGAATAAAAGCTCCACAGTTCCAGAAACAGGGCTAAGCACATAGCCATTTCTCAGTAAGAGTGGGTTGAATCTCTCAAGAAAGGAGTGTGTGAGATAGGATGAATTAAGTGCTCCATTCAACAAATATTATTTGACTTTTTCTCAGGACGGGAGTCGGGGGATGGGATAAAGGGATGACTAGTGAAACATTGACCAGGAAGATGGGCTTTGTAAGGAGACAGCTCCCCATGGGTCTCCCACGTTTCTGCACAGCTTCTGAGCAGAGGCACTGACTGCCTTTCTTCTGGGCTGTCTTTTCAAAGAGGTCTACGTACAATCAAAAAACCTTAGAAAATATGCTCAAATATAGAAATAGTGTTTCCCTATGGAGCAAAGGGCAGTTTTGTTCACTGTCCAGTATAGTAAAGGTAATGTATCCCCCCAGACAATGGTCAGGCTGGCTCATAGCCCATTATAAAAGATTTGGGTTCCCTAGGTTCGGGAGTCCTCTCCTGTAACATACCCCACTGCACGTGCAGATGCTACCTTGCCCTCTTTATGTACCCCTGGGGAAGGTTTGGGAAACTACAGCAAATGCTGATGCTCCGGCCACTGCTGTCACCGTGAATGATACACTGTCCTTTATCTCAGAGCTAGGAGTCTCAGGTCTTCTGCCAGTGTACATGACATTGTGGTGGGCTAGCTCAGCTGGACGGTCTCACATTACTGATTCCAACAGACGAGATTATGTCTTGAAGTAACAAAGTTTACTTTTTATTCTTTTTTTTAAATGTATTTACTTAATAAATAAACACGTACTGAGTGCCTAATCAATGCCAGGAAATTTCCAAGAGGATGGGAATGAGGGGAACCAGCCTTAGACAAGGTCTCATAATAAAACACAGAAACCTCATCATAAAACCAAGTTTAGTGAGGGAAGACAGGAGATAAACAAGTAATCCAGTAAGCAAACAAAATCATTTCAGAGAGTGTAAGTGCTACAGAGAAAATAACCCAGGATGAAACAACAGTGATTGGGGTAGACAGGGAAGGCTTGACGCTGGTGATCAAGGAAGGCCTTTCAGAGGCAGTGAAACTGGACCTGAGACACTCATGACAAGGTCAACCAGTGATGAGACAGTCTTGGGGAAGAAGATTCCAGGAGTAGCTACTGTAGATGCCCTAAGGCAGGAAAGAGGATGATGTGTTTCAGAAAAACCAAAAGGCCACGGGGAGCATCAAGGGAGGTGAGGGTAGAGAGGTGGGCAGGGTCCCAGGAGAGGGCCAGGTCTCAGAGACACTGGGGGGCTTGGGAGGTCCCGGATTATCATCATTTCCTCTCTTTCCCTTCACCCCTTCTGGCTCTCCTCCTCTCTGAAACTGTCTGCAGGGCACATTCCTGATGGAGCCCCTGGGTGGCTTTCTCCTTCGGAAAGTGGGTGGTAACTGCCTTAAGACTTTAATTTGCGGTCCACAGAAATATTTGCATGATAGGAATGAAACTGTAAAGACTGAGAGTATGTCCGGTGCATCTCCAAAGGCTGAATTTCAAACGCTTGGCATCATGGAGGAGGGACTTCTGGGTAGATGCCCTCCAGATTGTCACACCAGTCGATGGGACAGACTCCTTCCAGTTCGAGTTTAATTTTAGGATGTAGGCACTCATCCCTGAAAGCAAAAAATGAAGAGTGGCTTCCAGTGGCTTGTTTAAAGAGCTCCTGAGGCTTCCTAAAGAGTCTTATTTGGCACTCACCAACGAGTGGCATCCTGAAAGGAAAGAAGAGGAAATGGACCCAACGTCTTGTGATGAGGAAAGTCATTGGATAATTATATCAATTCCTCACTTCTACATGAAACTCACAAATAGGGTAAAACTCATTTAGTCAAACTAACCCAATTAGTTAGATCTCCAAACGGAGTAAAACTACTTTAGTTAATCTACTAATTAAAAATATTGGGATACTGCAAGTTAAAACTCTAGAATACGGTATAAATGTCAAAAGAAACGCTAGCTTATCCTTTCTAGTAAGTAGAGCAACTTGAGATTACCACTACCTTGGACTTTCCAAAGAGATCCTACAGAACCTGACTCACTTAATAGAATGTTCTATGATATCGCTTGATTCAGACAACAGTGCAATTCATGCAGTCTATAATTGTATATATGATTTTTAGTTCCCTTTAATTCAACAGGATTCCCATAATTTCATCTTTAGGGGTTGCTTTCTTAGCAAACACATTTTTCATAGATAACTCACAGGTCAACTCGTCAGCCGTCTTTATCACAAACACCACACTATTTGTGTCTCCATTGAGGTGGTTGTATCAGAGTTTTGTGATCATTTAATCACAGCTGATGCTGTCTTAGGGAGATTGAAAACTACTGGAGCAGAACATAGCTATCTGAATTCTCTGATACGAGTAAGAGATAGAAAAAGGCTGCCATTCAGGTAAGAACCAGAAGCCTGTTTCGGGGATCTGGTCCAGGTGGGGTGGATCTGAGACTGTATCCAGCAAGCACTGTATCTACAGACGAGGTGGGGTTGGACCACACATCAGATGGCTCTGGATCTGAGTCCTAATGAGATTCTTCCCAAAGCTCAGTTAAGACAAACTAGAAGTTTCTCAAAATGGCTGTCACCAATGTTTTCAGGTATGGAGAAGTCATTGCTTTTAGATTCAGAAAGATCTGAAAAGGCTGGTGATGGGAATTTCCACAGCACATGAATTTCTGAATCCCATTTGATCCCGGGCACATGGCACATGCAAAGCCAGACTGCCACCTACTGACACGCAGAAGGGGTGGCCTGGCATTGTTCTGTTCTCAGTGTAACGAAGATGCTGTTGATTACAAACGGTCTCCTGAACCCAGCTGCTGCTTTTTGAAAACCCAGTAGAAGTGAAGCAGTCATTGATTTGAGACCTGAATTATATATACATTTTTAAATGTTTGGAGAAAAAACTTCTCTGCCCAAACATATATAATACCTGCTGATGGGTCAAAAAGAGAAGGTAAATCTGGCATCCGGAGATGGACGGGGGTAAATGTGGCTTCATTTCAAACAGCCCCTCCTGTTTCTTCAGTATAAGAAATGAGAGGCAGCAGACCTGTACCACTTAACTGAAGACTCCTCGGAGGCAGGAATTGTATCTTACTTATGTTTCTTTTTCCCTAGGCCTGACATCTCTCAGTGCATTTTGAAAGCAAACAACAATTGTTAAACGAGTGTTTACAATTTTAATAATAATTGTAAAATTAAAAACCAAATCAAAGGCTCATAAAAAGGAACGAAGATAACCCAAGGTTTATATCCTACCTCTGGTAGCTGTGTACTTTGGGCAGGTGACTTAACCTCTCTGAGCTTCAGGTTAGAATCTTTAAAATGCAGACGACATGACCCCTGGGTTGACCTATGGGGATTAAGTGACACGATGCTTATGATGTGCTTAGCGCAGTGCTTGGCACACAGTAAGTCTTCAAGAAAGAGAAGATGTTTTAAGAAGTAAAACAGGCCTCGGGTGCTGTCTGCTGACCCTGGGCTATGAGCTCATCTCCAACTCAGGATCCTGCAGCCTCAGCTTCCTTGGCAGCTTCCAGAGGTTCTTCAGCTGGCCGGCCGCTTGCACACACTTGACACGTGAGCACAAACCAGAGAACCATGGCGGAGCTGGCTGGGGAGGCGGGAGATTAATTGAAGACTTTTATTATTGTTATTTTTAGTTACAAAACGGCAGGAAAACAGTTCCTGTCGGATGGTGCATCTCTGGCTAGAAGGCAAAAACGCAGGTGGGAAGAGGGTTGACCATTAATCATAAGGAAGCAGGGAAGGAAACCGAGACAGGAAATGTCAACAGCAAGATGTCCTTCCTTCTGTGGATGCACATCCACAGACCCGCGCGCTCAATGCCGGGCCCCGGCTGCAAAAAAGCCAGTCCAGAGGAAACGGCAAGCAGTCGAATGTCAAACCAAAAATAAATCGGGCACGTTTCCCTTCTAAAGCAAAGGGACTAGCTCCTCTTCTATTTGGCCCCCAGACTCTGGGAATCTGTCTTGAAAGAAAATGCTTTCATACGGATGAGAGTTGAAGAAGATGCCAAAATAGTGGAGGACAGGCGCGTAGCCTCACGTAACTTTTCTGAGCCTCAGTTTTCTAGTCTGTGTAATGGGGATTTGCCATCCTCCAAGAGGTGCTATGGAGACCAGGAGCGTAAGCTGATGACATTGGGCTTGTCGTGACTCTTAGGAATTCTTTTGACTCCTCTCATGATAGAAAATGAAAACCCAAACCTTGACAGTCCCTTTTGCCCCAGTCAACTGAGGCAGGGCAAACCCAGTCCACATGGGGACCCCTCAATCTCTGCTGAGGATGGGAGACGCAGTTGCTAGAGGCGCCCCATTTGTGCCTTTGATTAAAGCTTCTGAAGAACATTTACTTTCCTTCTGATTTTGTTAAATGTTGGCTTTTCCAGACAAGTATTTTTTTAAAGGAATACATTTTGTTGATATTACAGATTAAGCCCTAAGGGATAAATGAATGAAGTAAATGCTTATGTTGTGATAGCTTTTAGCCCTAAAAAATCTTTTACTCCCAATACTGTTTTTATCTTTAGATATTTCAGCGTTGGGGGGAGTGATTCAGAACACAGGCTCGGAGTCGAACGGATATGAGTTCAATAACCACATCATAAGCCTTCGGTATGAATTATTTGGCATTTAAACTCATCTATGCCTCAGTTTGCTCATCTGTAAAGTGGGAGAAATAAACACATGATAGCTAACCCCTCACTCAGTGGTAACTAGTGAGTTTATGACGCATCTGGACCATAAAGTTTCCCAGTCTTATTTTTTAATAAATTGGCAGGCTCACATTCATTCAGCATTTATTCCAGACCTATAGTCCCTGGGCATCATATGAAACAATTAACTTGCCAGTGAACGGAGCTGGACCACTCAATCTAGTTGATGAGACAAACACACAAACAAATGATTGCAGTTCCAATAAATGCTGTCCCAGAAGAAGGTTCTAAATTCATTTGGTCTCCAAAGAAGGGCACGATCACCTCTGCTTGGGTGGATCTGAGACTTCACAGAAGTGGAAATTCATACCTGGTCTCATTGGATGAAATGGAGTTTTCCAGAAGGAGGAAAGGAAGGACATTCCAGGAAGACCAATAGTATACTCCGAAGCCATCAGAATACAGTACCATAACTTGGAACAATTCCCCAGCTCTGAGGCTGCAGCATAAAATACACAGAAGCAAGTTCAGGAGATGGGGTTTAGGGAAGCTGGGGCCAGGCCACAGAGAGCAGAATATTCCATTCTAAGGAGTCTGGATAGTAACTTGAAGGAAATGAGTAGGTTTTGAACGGTTTTAAACTAGGGAGAAAACAATCATATTGTTTTTAAAAGATGAGTCCAGCAGTCTGATTGGATTGGAGAGAGGCCCGGGACAGTGGTGGGTTAAGCGCCCACTCTGATGGTTTGGGCCCAAGAAGACATGAGGGCAAATCACAGGAAGGAGAGGAGGACACAGGGAAGAGAAACGTTGAGAAGGTGTCACTGGTAAGACCTAGAAGTCCTTTGACATCTTTTGAGGAGAGGGAGAGAGGTGTGGTGGAAGGAAGGGAAGGAGGTAAACAGTGGAAAATTCTAACTAAATGAACCTTTTTAAAAATAAAGTTACAGGTGCTGGGAATGCGGAAGTAAAGCCCACAGCCCGGCTTTCAAGAAACATGCGTCATCCAAGGGAGGGGCTTCCCTGGTGGCGCAGTGGTTGAGAGTCCGCCTGCCGATGCAGGAAACACGGGTTCGTGCCCCGGTCCGGGAAGATCCCACATGCCGTGGAGCAGCTGGGCCCGTGAGCCATAGCCGCTGAGCCTGCATGTCCGGAGCCTGTGCTCCGCAATGGGAGAGGCCACAACGGTGAGAGGCCCACGTACCGCCAAAAACAAAAAACACTTACCACGGCCGTGCGGAGCCTGTGCTCCGCAACGGGAGAGGCCGCAACAGTGAGAGGCCCGCGTACCGCAAAAAAAAACAACAAAAAAAACACACACCACGGCTCCCCTGGTGGCGCAGTTGTTGAGAGTCCGCCTGCCGATGCAGGGAACACGGGTTCGTGCCCCGGTCTGGGAAGATCCCACGTGCCGCGGAGCGGCTGGGCCCGTGAGCCATGGCCGCTGGGCCTGCGCGTCCGGAGCCTGTGCTACGCAGCGGGATAGGCCACGGCGGTGAGAGGCCCGCGTACCAAAAAAAAAAAAAAAAGAGTCACATCCAAGGGAGAACATGAACGGAAACCAACAATTATGGAACAGGGTTTATTGTCTCACCTTGACTGCTGACTTCTAACCTCCAGAACTGTGAGACAATAGATTTCTGTTGCTTAAATCACCCAGCTTTGGAGCACTTTGTTAGTGCAGCCCTAGCAGACTTCTAGAAGAGCATCCGTATGAGAAATGAAGACCTCAAAAGATTTTCACAATCATTCACACTGCAAAGAAAGTGCTTTGATCCCACCTTGTTGTCACAATGAAAAGAAAAGCTTTTACCCTGAGCTGTGGGCAGAAGGAGCTCTGGAAAGTGGCTGAAGAGGAACGATCTGGAGATCAGAACAAGGTGTGGGTCTTTCTGTGACTGTCTCCTCTCATCCAATCAGAGGAAACCAACTTTATTAGCATGGCCTCATCTGCTACCACTCTCACTGATAGTTTAGGTTTATAGTCAGTGGTGTTATAGCAAATACAGAGTAAATACATGTACAGCAAACTGGCTCTTCAAAGAAAAACGTGTACATACATGTTTATTATAGATTTTAACAATTGATATGTAGCATTTAATTTACAAATAATAATACCCTTGGTTGTAAATTGTTACCCAGCTGATTCTCATGGAATGCGTTCATTGATTTTTGCCAAACCCTGGCATCTGGAGCCAACCTCTAATTGCAATTAAACCATGACTGATAAATGGAGTTGCTTCCCAATCCACTAATTCTTCTCCCAACGAATGTGCTGTCATGAAATCTGATATGTGATTTTCTGTTAAACTATTTCTCACCCTTGTATTAATTATATTCATTAACTGAACATGTTCCAGCTTCGGCAGTAACTCAAGCTCCAATTTACCATGTCTACTGATTTCCATGGTGTAAATACTGCACAAGGACCAATTTCAAGCTACCGATGTGTCATCACTGAATGCAGATTTGGGGAGAAATGTCCAGTAGTGCACCGTTACGTAGTATTTCCACCATTCAGAGGCCATAGATGTAGATAACCCAAGAGCATAGGCTAAATGTACTAAAATATTTAGGCAGTGATGGATTTTAAGTATTATTGTCTTTGTTTTTGGTATAATGCATCTAATTGTAAGTTTGTATCACTTTATTTTTTATAACGGCTGTGTTTAACAACCAGCTCTCAAAATACCTAAAAATTTAACAACTGGCTCTCCTGGGCTGGTGCAGGCGAGCCCCAGCACACCACTGCCTGTGGCTATTAACAGCTTGTAGATTTTCCCATTACATGAACGCAGGCAGAGTTTCCAAGCTACACCCTGAAGAGGAAATAATTGCACCTAATACAATATGACTCTTTCTCTTTCTACCACTCTTGCCCCAAGATGCAACCCATAGAGCTCAGCATCACCCATCATTAGTCATGAATACTGATTACATCTTATTGTGTACACCAGCCTGTGAGCCCTCAAGATCAGGGACCATGTGTCCACATCACTGAGCAGAGTCAGATACATGGTAGTTTCTCAGTGAATGTTTGCAGAACCAGTGACCTAAAATTATGACCTAGTGTTCCAAGCAATCACAAGTCTACTTAGGGTGCGTGACCATTTTTTCCCCTTCATTGTCCCTTTTCTGATCAATTTATGGACAAAATGGCATAAAACTAAACAGACAAAATGAACTGGGTCCACAAGTCATTCCTGTCTTCCTCTTCTAAGCTTAGTTGTTAAAGAACGGCTGTTTGGCTTGGTGGGTGAACGAGCAAAACTGTCTGAATATCACCCTAGGAGCCCTCTCTGGATGGCTTGGACTACAAGTCAGCTGGAATCAGCAGAAGGGGCTTCTTCCAGTGGGACCAGTAACTTTCTCCCTCTAGAAGGAAGGTACATAACGTCCTATAGGCCCCGAGGGAGGTCTCTAAGTGCTGGACGGCTAATATTCCCAGACAATTTCTACCTACAGTTGGCTGCCCAACCCTAGATTACCTGCTACCAAGCAAGCTGTGTATTCCCCACTGGCCTGGGTACTCTCTCACCTGTGCTGTAAAGAAAGAGTCCTGCAGAGAGGTGGGGTCCAGCCACTCGGGTGGAGACCCACACTGAGGGTCTATCAGTGCCCTGGCCCAGCACAACTTTCTGGGACAATGAGAAAATCAGGGGTAGAGCCCTTCTCTTCTCTCAATGCCCCCGGCCTCTGTTAGTTTTTCACTTCCCCAGTAAAGCCTGTATTATAACTCAAATGGTGTAACATTGTTGAATTGGCCTCAGACCCAGATGGGATTCACTTGGCAGAACAGGTAGGGCCCCAGAGGAACCCACCTTCAGATCAGGCACCCACGGTGTTCTGCGTTGGCTGGGACTCTATGCGTGTGGCTCCGGGGGAAAGCCTGAGCCAATGAATCCGGCAACCTGGAGGCCAGCAGTCCCTCAAAGAGATGTGTGATCTGGTGACCATTTTTCTAGATCCCTAGTCCTCAAATGGCCTATGTGTGAATTTCCAATAACACACAAGCTGAAAAGCAAAAGGCGGTCAAGTAAAACAAAACTCTAAATGTCCCTCAATGCCACGAAGCCCACCGAGCTACCGCACTTGATGTCATATGATCTTTACATGGTAATTTCTTGTTGATGCCCGGAGGGAACTAGGGGCCCGTGTTCACAGTCCAGAACCTAAAGGGGCGGCTTTGTTCTGGGATCCTTTGGAGTACAATGAAAGAGGTATAAGAGGGCTTCCCTGGTGGCGCCGTGGTTGGAAGTCCGCCTGCCGATGCAAGGGACACGGATTCGTGCCCCGGTCCGGGAGGATCCCACGTGCTGCGGAGCGGCTGGGCCCGTGAGCCATGGCCGCTGAGCCTGCGCGTCCGGAGCCTGTGCTCCGCAAGGGGAGAGGCCACAACAGTGAGAGGCCCGCGTACCGCAAAAAAAAAAAAAAAAAAGAGGTATAAGAGACTCAATTCTTCCAGATGTTGTGACATGAATATGTAACAAACAAATGGTGAAAGGTGAATCTCAGTTCACTGAAAGCTCTACAGGTGATCCGACAGAAAGAAGGAAGGTCCCCAAAGATGCCAAATTATACACCAGCATACTTGGTTCCTTTCAGTCTTTTCTGATCATCATTGGGAAGCAAACACCCAGGGTCATCAGCAAGACGCAGCTGGTGACCACCTTAACACATGCAAGACACACGGTAACTCTACACCAGGTGCCACTGACAGACATTTTGAAAAATATTTGGAGAGAACGTCTGGGGCACCACGTGGTCAGACCACACTGACTAAAAGAATAGCAAGCTCTTCATGCTTCTGCTTCAAGGGTTCAAGGGCTATACGGAAGCAAATTGATCCAAGTCCGAAGGAAATTGGAGTCCATTTTATGTTATTCTCTGATGTCTCCGAAAAGATAGCATAATTCTTTGCCGAGGGTCAGGAAAATGAAACTGGGCTTTGCTTCTCGTGCAGTACAGCTCAGCAGTGACAAGCACAACGGGGTCGTTGTCTTCACATCTTCACATCACCCCAGCTGCTACCCTACAACCAGTCCTGCTACGCCTTCAGATCAGGCACCCACGATGTTCCGTGTTTTTTATGTTGGGAATTATATTGTTGGTTGAGACTGTCAAGTAATTACCAACAGCAAAAAACAAACAAACCCAGCACAAACACAACAGCATGCAGCCCTAGGCTGACACATACCTCTGACTCTAGCCCTGTTGAGAAGATTCTTTCTGAACAGGGAAAAAAGGCAGCCATAGCCACAGAAGCTGTTTACAATAAACGCTGTCAAGAAATTGTTTGTAATATGACATTAATTGTGATTGAAGAGCTGTACCTACAGTTTCTGTCTGCAGACTCCCAGATGTTTTCTTTTTGCTACTTGAATCCCAGAGCCCTGTGTGAAAGACTGAAGGTCACCGCAAAACTCAAACGTTAATAGCTTGGTTTTGATGGAAGTAGTTAATGTCAATATATTTTCCATAACCTATTTATTCATTGCACATCTACCTTCTACCTAACACTGTTGTTTCCACACACAACCGTGTAACATAAAGACATTCTTGTGATATAATATTAAGTGAACAAAGAAGGCAACCTACATACACACAAGGTTCCCCTGGATAGCTCACATCCATTCAACGAATACCTACAGCATTTGTATTCAGCAATCTCTATCTTTATTTGGAGCTCTGGAACTAGGTCATTTTTTTTCCCTTTTAAAAATAACCCAGCATATTTTTTCAAGGTTGGTAGGGTTGTTTTGATTCTTTCATCTAGCACATAATAACGGTGAAAGCTATGTTTATCTTAAGGATATAGGATAATTCTTAGAGGGCTCTGAAACCCACCAAGAGAGGAGCATCTGAGATTTTTTAAGGTAATCATGGTGTGAGTTCTTAGCATTCAAACCTACAGTAAATGGTTTCAAGATGGACAATATAACACTGATTACCAAACTCCAAATTAACATTCATGTTCCACTTCTAAGGTGACACACCTGGTTCTGCTTACCAGTGAGTTTAATTTCTTTCATAACTACAAATTGGCAGGTTATGCCTTGCATAGTCATTGAATTTCAGTGTTTTGAAACCAGCCTACCTGTGTTTCAACAACCTTGTCAGTAGTTTCAGATCTAATCATCAAACCATAGTGGCAGATGCAAAAAAGTGCAAAGCACCATGATTTAGGAATTTATAATTTCCAATAGAACAGATGTGTGTAAAAAAGTTAAACTGTAAGAAATTAGTTATAACTTTAACACGTTAAGACGATACTAGAAGAAATGTCCATTTTGGTGCATGATTGAGTATATGGATTCCAACTCAGATCTGACTGGCTCCAAACTCTGTGCTCTTGGGTTGGACATAGACATTTCCAGAAAAGGTCTGCCAAACTTGCTCTATCCACTAACCTCAGAATTTGTCTTTTAGCCAAATGTCTCTGAAAGGCTCAGCTGTCTTTCACAAAGAGGAGACGTACAGCAATTGCGAGATGGAAAGACCTTGATACAAGTCTTGGGGGCTGGTCTGCAGGAGGGACTCTGGAATGTTTTTCCCCAGCAGGGGCATCTCATGTCATCTGTTGTTCTGGAATATTAAGGACACTCTCCAGATTAATTGATAATGACAATGGTAGCAGTTGTTGGCGTTCCTAAGTGCCTGCATGTTAAGGTTTAGAGGACTTTTACATGAGAAACTGTGCCATAGAAAGATCCTCTGTCCTGGTCTTGAGCTTGTCCTATGGTTTATAAGATGTTATCAACTGGGGGAAACTGGGGGAAAGGGACACCGGACCTCTGTGTCCTATGTTGGCAACTTCCTGTGAATCTATAATTATTTTAAATTTTTATATTACAAAAAAAATTGTAACTCTGTAGTTCAGCAGGAGGGACACACCTTTTCCAAGGTCAGAAGTAGAAGAGGCTCTCCTTGCAACTCCTAAACAGACCACCTCCCTGCATTGCTCTCAGTCCCGGAGCCAGGCTTTGCAGCTGGGGCTGGAGGTGGCCTGGGGTGGAATTTGGAATTCAGAGTCGGGGGCGGGGTGGTAGCCCTGGTTCTCCCACTAAGCAACTCTGTGATCTTGCCCACATTCCTTAGCTCTGAATCTGTTGCTTTTTCTGTCAAATATGTCTGTCTCTTCCAGAAAAGGCCACCTTCAGTTCAAATGAGATAGTGATGGTTCCTTGAGACAGTATGTATGAAGGCCCAGGTAGCCGCAAGAGGACATACAAACGTGGGTTTCTTCTGAAAATCATCTTTGTCAGATCTGGCCCAAGAGTCCTGTGAGAGGCCAGCAGCCCGCCCCATGAGATGCTTAAGTCCCTCGGTTTTGCAGCAGAAGTCCTTGAGATGCTCATGGCTCAATGGGTTTGAGTCTTTGCCTCTTAACCTCACCATGAGCCCAGCACCTCCACTCAAAAGAAGCGAATCAGCTCCTCTTGGCTTTCTACAGCTGCTTGCATTGCCCTCCCCACACTCCACGGCCCCCGGACTGTCATGCTGCCTGTACTAGTCAGATGTGTCCCCACCATCATGGCAGACCCACCATCGGCTGTGACTCAGGGCAAGTCCCCAAGCTGCTTTCCAGGGCTTCTAGTTGGAGGTTTTGTCCTGCCCTGGCCTGTGCCACAGAGCTGAGCAGTGGCACTGAGCAAAGTCTAAAGTGCCCAAGTGCAAGAGGATTCCTTCCCCATGGAAAGGTGAAGACCAGCATGGCTGCATGGGCTTTGCTTTGACCTTGAAGCCACATGGGTCCCGGAAGCACGAGCTGGCCGGCCTGATTTCCTGCTCTAACCTGCACACCTGGAGAGCTCTCCTTCCTGCTCATGTCTAGTGCGTGGGTCGAGTTTGCTCAGGAAAACAGGGGCCATGCTATCCCTTCCGCGTATGATGAGTCTTAATTCAGGGGAAGGGAAACGTTGAGGCAGTTATTTCTGGAAAGCTGGGCGTCTCTGATGTGGTATGGGGACCAGCAGCGCCCACATCACCTGGGAAATTATTAGAAATGCAAAATGGGGAGGGCAAGCCCCGGACCCCCGAGTCACTTACCACAGGAGTAGAGCCCAGCAATCTCTCTTAAATGAGCCGCCCTCCCACCCAGTGCTTCTGATGCGTGAGAACTACTTTGAGCTTCTGGCAAGTTGCTATGGCTCTTACACCTGCCTGCAACTGCTCCTGAGTCTCACGTGTCTGCCCCTCTTTGGGAAGCTCTACCCCAGGACCATTCAAGGGGAGCAGATTCTGAGAAATATGTTTCCCAGCTTCTCCTCTGCAGAGGAGAACTTAGACAGGAATATTAGTGGTATCAAAGAAACAGGTCAGCACAGCCAGTAAGCAGGAACTTACGATAGTTGCCCCTGAGGCAGTTCTGGCCCTATTCACAAGGAGTCACGCACCAAGTCATGTAGCAGATCCTTGTCTTCAAGGGTGTCCCCTTAAAGCCTCACCCAGGGCTTTTAAGGGCTGGACTATGTGCCCAAGAAACATCTTTCTACCCCAGGGATGGTCGCAACCCTCCCCCCTTTACATGAGAGTTTCACATTAAAAAAGTCCTTGAGGTACAAGTGGGGAGTACATAAGTAACACCAAAGTGGGTAGAACTCGAGCCAAAGTAGTTAACAGAGAACTAAAGGAGTGACATGGGGTTACTAGTAATGGAATGCTAACATTCTGGCTCACCTTTCCGTTTCATAATTGGAAATTTATATATGCAAATGTATGGAAATTATATGCAAACACCCCCAGGATTAAACAGTCACTAACATTTCATGTTATGCATAAGTATATTAGGTCAGTTTCCTAATTGACGCAAAGGTATTTTGGCAGCACTGAGCAACTGCAGGGAAGGTGGAAAGGGAAGGGGAAGACGGAGAGGCAGGTGAGAGTGCAAGGATGCCAGAAGCAATCATCATTGACTGGACTATCAAGAGACAGCTGGTAGATTGCATTTACTAAAAATTTTCAACACCTGTGGGCACCCACCATGAGCCCGGCACTGTGTTAGGTCCCAAAGACATAAGGAAGAATAAGACACAGTCCTTCTTTTCAAGTGGTTAATGTTCCAGTAGCCAGATAGACATACATACAAAAAATTTAAAACAATATAATTAGTGCCGCGGTTAAGATTGTGGGTAACTCGTGATGTGATCATTGGAGAGAGGAAGTACTGCTTCTTGGGGGCTGTGCTGGATATCTTTTATTTGCCTCTCTATATCTGCTTTCAATCTTTCAGCACCCTCTCGGTGGGCTGCCTGTGGTCACCAGCCTCCAAGACAGCTCCCAGTGACCTCCTTCCCCTGGTACTTATGTTTCTGCATGACCCTCTCCCTCATTGTATTAAGGTTGATTTATGTCAGAAGAGGTACATGACTTTCAAAGCTAGGTCTAAAAGACATCACAGCTTCTCCACTGTCCTCTCCCTCTCTTCAATCACCTGCTCTGGGAGGAGCAAGTGGCCACGTCACCAGGACACTCGGGTAACCTTACAGAGAGGCGCACAAGATGTGGAACTGAGACCTCCAACCAACAGCCATGTGAGTGAACAATCGTGGAAGCAAGTTCTCCAGCCTTCAGATGACTACGACCTCAACCGGCTTCTTCAATTAGCCTCATAAGAAACCCTGAGCCAGAATCCAGCTAAGCCTCTCCCCAGTTCCTGCTCCACAGAAGCAGGATAATGTCTGCTATTTAAGCTACTAAGTTTTGGAGCTTTGTTGCACAGAAATAGATAACTAATACACTGGCCTATAGCCTGCATCAGCGGTCTCCCTTGCCCTCTCACTTCCAGCTGGGTTCAGCTAATAAGGGTTATGAAGAGAGAGAGAAGGTAGAAAACAGAGTATTGGAGAAATTTGCCTACCAGGCTTCTTTCCTACGGAGTCACTGTGTGCTGTGTATGAAGGTCTCAGTTCCTGTTTTGTGGTCAGCCCCATACAGCTACTGTCACCAGGTCCTATAGTGATGACACTCTTCCCCTGCCCTTTTAGGCCCTGATGTTACAAACTCCAGCATCCTGTCATCTTTCCCTTGTAACTTCCATATACCCAGACCACACCTTTGTAAACAACCCCTTTATGAACCCTCCTCAAATTACCCAATTTGAGTATGCACCTGTTTCCTTCCTGCTGAAACCATGGCTAACATAAACAGTGAAACTCAGGAAGTCTCAAAAAAGTGATATTTGATCCAAGTCTTGAAGGATGAGTGTAATCTTGTCAAATGAAAAGGGAAGAGCAACACATGTTCCTGTATCAGTAGCCACAGGCGAGTAGAAAATATCTCGTTCCATAATTGTTACAGCCATGGTTGCTCAGTTCCACGTGACACCATTCACACTGTGTTCTAAGTGGATGCCATGACAATTAGGCAATAGCATCATAACTGTAGGACTGGATTTCAGTCCGTATCCAAAGGTGCATACGAGATATTATTTTCCACATTTTCTACAGTTCAATTTCTATTTCTATTTCAAACAACCCATCCCATAGGCAACAAAGTTTCTTAATTTGAGATTTCTGCTCTCCCTCCCCTAGGATGAAATGGGGCAATAGGAGATTTAAAATTTTTTCAGCAAATATTTCAAAAACACCCAGCAGTGTTTAATAACATTTTATTTCTTTGGAATACACTAACTCAGTATTTGTTATAGTTCAGTGTAGGTTAGATTAGCGTTCAGGGTGGCCAATGAAAAGAGGTTCTGTCACACAGCCGATTAGGCTGAATGTGATTCAGGAGCACATTTAATCTCTGTAAGAGAGCAAATAACTTTTAACGGCGTTGGTCCATCCACTGTTTGTATGTAAATAGGAATGCTAATTATATACATAAGTTTTATCTACTCAATACAGCAGCTCAGCACGACGTCCACTTGGAAGTCTTCTGTCAGAACTTTGTGAGAATTGTTTGAGTTGCTTTTTGCATTTAAAATACGTTTCTTTAAAAAAGACTCAAATTCAGTCTAGTAACTAATTTACATTGACCTTCCACCCAATTAGTGCCCGCCAGTGAAGCTTAACCGCAAAAAAAAAACGGCCAAATGCATTAGAATATAATCTGTAGGATCAATGAGGCACACTGGAATCTTTTCAAATCCAGATTATGAAAAAACCCTTGAAATAACTAATTAAAATAAGAACCGACCATGCATTCAACCAGCTGAGCTGAAGTATTTACTTAATAAGGTTACTGGCAATAACATTGGAGCCAAGGGAGCAGAATGGAAAAGACCCCCATATCACAAAGGCCCAATTGAAGCCGAAATTAAGTATGCTGATCCTTGCTTTCAACCTGAGATAAGATGTGGAAATGCTGGAGCTTACCATCGATTAAGCAGCTGTTTGGAATTCCCTTACTTCTTTTTCTGCTTTCACAGAACACCTGCTGGGGAAGTGCACAAAATTGCAAGACACTTGGAAACCAGGACATGAACTTACCTTTACATCCTGGGGTAGTAACCCCAAGTATCTATCATAAACACCAGACTGAGAGTTAAACCACAGGAGACAAGGCTATGATTTTCTTCCTAGCCAGTTATATTAAGAAAAGCGCTTGTGGTATTCTGCGCCCAAGGTACAAGGAAAGTTCTAGTTTAAAATATTTGTTTCAGGCTTCCCTGGTGGCGCAGTGGTTGAGGGTCCGCCTGCCGAGGCGGGGGGGCGCGAGTTCGTGCCCCGGTCCGGGAGGATCCCACCTGCCGCGGAGCAGCTGGGCCCGTGAGTCATGGCCTCTGAGCCTGCGCGTCCGGAGCCTGCGCTCCGCGACGGGAGAGGCCACAGCAGTGAGAGGCCCGCGTACCGCAAAAAAAAAAAAAAAAAAAATTTGTTTCTGTTGCCCTGTCATTGTCCAGCTGGGAGCTCTCTGCAGTTCCACTGATTGGATGGGGAAGGAGGAAGCCATCCTCCACCTTCCTGGATCACTCCACCCCATCATTTTCTTGGGAGACAAAAACGATGACATGTTTCAGGTATATACACACCCACCTGATTCACAAACCACATGTCCAATTCTTTTGTTTTGAAAAGAGTCTTCATACTATGTTCAAACTAGATGAGGCTACTTTGTGCTGTGGTAACATCCTCCAAATCTCAGTGGCTTCAAAGACTGATTTCTCACTTGTAGGACACGTGCTTCATTGTCTGAGGGCTCTCTTCTAAGTCATCCTCACAATGGGACCCAAGCTGACGGAGCTGCCAACCAAGCCGGAATGTTGCCTGGCTCTATGCCAAATAACACACTCATTCTTTAAACTTCTGCTTATATTTCATTGGCCAAAGTATGTCACCAGAACATGCTGGAGTCAACCCCGCCATGTGCATGAAGTCATAAAATTCCGAATATTTATGAACAGTCCCGTGACCCTTCAAAAAGTTCTACATATTCCTCCCAGGAAGGGATAGTCACAAAGGTAGAAACGTGAAAGGAAACAGAAGCAAAAGGAAGTAAAGCAAAGCAAAGAGCAGATCAGAGACGCGGATATGAGAAAACATGTGAGGAAAGGATGGAATTTGTGGAGAGGATTTTTAGTCACTCATATGACCTATATTTAGATTTTTGACAGTTGCATATGCACAAGAAATTTCTCTTCTCACCTTCTCCCAACTTTGGCTCTTCAACTGATAAAGAATGACAGGCAGAGGAGGGTGATAAGCTGACAAGACAGCACCATGCTCTGTGTGTGTGTGTATGTGTGTATGTGTGTGTGTGTGTGTGAATGTGTGTGCTGGTGTGCAAGAGCTGTCATGTGAGGCAGGTTGTTTTATTAATCCTCCAAGAAAATGACCAGGGTGGAGGAGTCTGAAAATGAGTGTCTGCAGCAAATAGCTCCATTATGGCACTCGTAGGTGTCCACACCTCATCTCTACAAGGAGCTCCTTGGCCAAGGAAGAGGGAAGTGTTGGAGAGTCTGTAGCTCTCCAATCACAATTTTCAGCACATGGAAATGTGTGAGTCCAAAAATATCTCAGGCCCAAGGATGGTTGCTCAGATTTGGGAAACAAAATGAATGCCCCAAACACAGATGCCCGATTGAATATGAACCTAAGATATATTAAATAATTTTTTTTTTAAATCCAGTGGGTAAAGGATGAGCTATTTCATAAAGAGGACTGGGAAATCAGGAAGTTCTCCGGAAAGAAATCCATCTAGATACTTGCTTCAGCATTTCACTAACTGACATAAATTCTAGCTGCATTAGGGATTAATTAAACCACTGTATTTCAATTAAACCACTAGAAGAAAAACTTAGAAGAAACTAGGTAAATACATAGTGTCTGGATGGGAAGGACTTTTTAAACATTAAAGCTACAGTAATTTAATTACAAGAGAAAACAACAATAGATTTTACTACATAAAATTTTAACTTATTTGTCCAAAAATCAAAATAAAAGGTGTGTCAAACTTGGGGGGGTGCTGCGGGGAATGGTATCTAATGTGATAGGCAAAATGTGAAAGGCAAAGATGAACAAATCTTCACCGTGTTAAGGGCTCTCACAATTCAATAACATAACAAAGAATATGGCTAAACATGAGAAGCCAGCTTCTACTAGTGAATAAAGTAATGAAGGTAGGTAGACCAAGGGGAGAGGCCATAGATTGGGGAGGCCAGGAATAAGGACAGCACCACGGTTCAATATGTCCCATGGGCAGACTAGTAAGGGTACCTACCGCAGACCCACCAGGTGTACAGCCAGGTACATCCAATCTCTCCCAATCAGGCCCTCTGCCCCATCTACCCCCTAGACTTCCACAGCAGTGGCTGAGTCCACCAGTCTCTCTAAGATTAGTCACAAATATTCTAAGCATGACGAACAGCACTGTGTCAGACACATTTATCTCGTGTCATTTTCATTTGTTCAGTTTTTGGCTATCCCGATAAATAGCAAGGCTCTTGAGAGTGTGAGCTTCCTGTCTTTATGAGAGGTAGCGTGGTGAAGTGAAAAGAACAATAAATTTTTTTATTAGTTATCTATTTTATACACATCCGTGTATACATGTCAATCCCAATCTCCTAATTCATCCTGCCACCACCCCGCCCGCTTCCCCCCTTGGTGTCCATACGTTTGAAAAGAAGAATAAATCGATTCAATGTTGCCCCTCCCCACCTGCACCCCTGCTGCTTAGTGTGTACCCTTAGGTAAGCCTCCACTCCTATCTGTAAAGTGGAGGTGATTATATTCAATACCTTCTTTGCCAGGTTAACATGGAATCCAATGTCCTGATAAATTTAAAATGTCATAAATCATAAAGTCTTATATAAGTTCCCAAGAAGTTTACCATCACTTTTCATACATAATAAAAACAATAACAATGAACATTTTTTGTATGGTGCCAAGTACTCTGTCAGATGCTTTATTTATATAGTAACCCTATAAGGCCAGTAGTATTATCTTCATTTTCAGATGAGAAAACTGAGAGACATAAGGAGATTGAATAACTTGCCCAAGACCATGGGTAGATGGCAAAGAAGGGACTCCTTTATTACTTTGTATTTTCCTCTGTGTCTAGCAGACTGTATCCCACATACGGCATTCAGTAAACATGGGTGACATGATTAAGCTTATTTATACCGTTCACGGAGCAAAACAGCCTTTGTAGGCTCCCCTGCTGTAATAGGCTTTTATTACATGTTTACATCTAAAGAACATAACTTGCCCTGAGGTTTACCAGAAGTCCTGCAATACTCGCTTTGTGTAAGTTGGTGTGACCACATTTAAAGCCAGGTGGTATTATCTTTCTCCTTTCAAGCTTTTCACTCTTTGTCACTAGCTATAAATAAGTCTCCTCCCTGGTAGGTAGTACTTAAAATGCTTCATCTGACTTTCTACCTCCCTGAGCGTCTCAACCAGGTAATCCTTGGGGGCAACTAGACTGGCAGAGTGATACGTGCTTGGACCTCCTGCATCTCTCAGTGTCAGCCAGACCATAAGGGCCCTGCAGTGCTTGATTCACTATGGTGACAACACTGCTTCTTCCGGGTTTCACCTTCCCTTTGCCCTTGAATTTGTAGTTTCCAAGTTGCAGTATTTACCACAGTCCTGAAATACATTTACTGTTTTTATCTGCAGGTGAAGGCTCTGATTCAAAGAAGCCAAATGTAAAATATGCTTCTTTACAAGCTGGACTGCAAAATAAACAAATCCGCTGTGTTTGTCTTTGCCTTCCTGTGACAGTCCACAGAAGTTTAAAGCAACCTTATTGTATCCCCTAAGAAAACCCCCCTAAAAGTCAGAACTTCAGAGCTTACATTTTACAGATGAGGATCGGAGGTCCAGGGAGGGGATGTGCTTTGTTACCCCAAAGATCTGATTTGGTCTTAACTCAGTAAGCAAGGTCCCCGACTCACGTCTTCAGGGATCAATTTGAAAGGCTGGCAAAATGAAGTTTATTTCATTCCACCCCCCACTCGCCATGGATTGCAGGTGACCCTGAGGGGAGAAAAAAGGGGCTTCTCAGGATTCTGGTTGCTGTCCCCCAGACATGTCCAATCACCTCCACACAATGAACATTTGAAAATTAAACAGAGCTCAAGAGCTTGAAATCTCTTGACCAGCTAATCACGCCATTCTGAGCAGTGAGAATCCTGGAGAAGAAAGAGCGCAGCATTATTGCATTTGTGTTAAGCTGGTGATGTTTACTCGCTCATCATTGGTCAGGGAGCTTTGGTCCCTCTCGCCTTTCTGGTTCCCATTTGGAAAACATCATATGAGATTAAATTAAAGGCATCACCAGCCTCATGCTTTACTTGGTACTTAAAGCTGTCTGGAAGGAACCCCGGGGCATCACAACTGAATAGTTGGATCATCTGCCTGGTATGATCCCCTTTGCTCTGGATTCTTGAGAGAAATCGTCTGTTTGCATCAAGTCTTAGAGCATCAGTCCTAGAGCGCTGGCAAGTACAGACACACGAAGCCATCGATCTCACCAGTTCTCACATTCATGCCAAGAAGTTCTCAGTTACGCTTGAAATTCCCAAGAAGCTTCAGGGCTCTTGGAGCATCTGAAGAGGAGGGAGCAAACAGAAAATATAAAACACTGGCAGCCAATGAATCGAGGGAAGAGTGTGTGGTGGAAGATGCTGATAAACTCTCTCTCTCTCTCTGACATGCTTGGCTATCACCCCTCATCTACTGCTGCAGACACTGGAGCAGACAGACTGCACCAGCTCTGTTGGAAAGGGGATGGTAGTATCATCATAAGTGGCACGCTTTACTGGGGAAGAGACGATGCATTTAAACGAGTGAATTCCTTGGAGGAAGCGGGTGAGTCATCAAGGAAAGGAGGAAAGGGATGTTATCTGCTTTCCCCTGCTTTTACCTCCTGGCTTTATAGCTGCCTCCTCTGCTCTGCTCCACAGGCTTCTGTTTTAAATTATCACTAAATGAAATAGAATTAAAATGGGATGGAATAGCCTTTGGGTGACTCTGCTTTGCATCTAAATCCTTGAAAAACAATGGAATTCCAAATTCTGAACACTTTCGTATTCAAGGAATAATTTGAGTTTGAGGACAAGAGTGATTTTTTATAGCTTCTTTGTAGTAAAGAAGAAAATATTGCTGCATTTAACAAGGAAGAATGTGATGGGGTTGAAGAGGAGAGTTTACTGAAGCTAAGAGACTAGCCCCTGATCCCTTGCCTCTGACTCTTCATATGAAAAGGGAGGAATTTGGAGGATGGATTTGACTTTTCTTAGGGTGTGAAGAAGTTTAGCAATATAGTTGTAGCCTTTAGACTGGCCCTATCTGGTACCTTCCAACACTGTGATATGTGACCATAAGACCAATTCAAGTTGGATGAGGACCCAGTGTCCTTAGGGATTAAGCAACCACCTTGCCCAATTCCTTTATCCACTCCTCCAACCATCTACACTGAAGGTCAGAAGGGTTAGGTAACTTGTCCAAGATCACCCTGCTGAGCGGCAGCAGACTGACTGCTACCTTTAGCCAGCACCTGGTGGTCCCCCAATCCTTCACACTGTCTAGTATAATGTTCAAGGCTCCAGCTTGAAAAACTAAAACCACCAAAATTGACACATACACACTGCTATATTTAAAATAGATAACCAACAAGGATATACTGTATAACACAGGGAACCCTGCCCAATATTCTGTAATAATGTAAATGGGAAAAGAATTTGAAATAGAATGGATACATGCATGTGTATAACTGAATCACGTTGCTGTACAGCTGAAACTAACACAACATTGTTAATCAACTATGCTCCAATATAAATAAAAATTTTAAAATAAAATAAAATTTAAAACTAAAAAAACAATAATAAAATGAATTCTTGGAAAAGATAAGGAAAAAAAAAAAAAAAAAAAACAGAAGCCCAAGAATTAGAAACTCTGTGATCTGACTAAGAAAAAGAAGTCTCTTCACTCAGCCCAAGACAGACTTTTTTGATAGATTTGTTATAAAGCCTCAGACTTAGAAGCATTCCTTGAGGTGGCCAATCCTTTTGAGGATGCACACTTCTTTGGATAGGTTGACAGAGAAGAAACGTCCTCCATGCACACAGACACGTTATTGGTTACAACTCATATGAAACCCTCACTCCTTCTGAAGAGTTCTGAAACCATCTTCCAGGAGGATGATTCCGTGAGAAGGATCTTCAAATATTAACAGCACTTTGAAGAGAAATATAAAGACCACTGCTGAAATTCCTTGATAATTATAGTCACCGAGGAATTAAATCCTGTGTCTGTCAGAAGGCAGAGAAAAGTCTCTTGGGCTGGGCTCTCAGAGAACAGCAGGCATGGAGGGAATCCCTTCTGCATTGTCTGCATTCAGAAAATAGGATCTCTTGGGAAGTACCATGAAGGAGGAACGTTCAGTGTTACTAACGACAATGAGGGGGCCAGTGACTTACTACAAAGGAAGCATCAGTCATGAGCTCAGCTGGACAGCCACACGACTGAAAGTATAGGAAAAACAAAGCTTACACTCAAAAGAAAAGCAAGTTAGGAGCATGGCAGATAACAAAGGAATGAATAAATATAAACGACGAAAAATTCTCAGCCTCACATAATATAGTAAAAGAAACATTTTTTCATATGTCAAAGAGAAAAAAATAACCTTTAGATTGTAATTCTCTGCCAGAGAATTATAAGATTACAGCCTTCTTATTTAGTCCTGGTGGAAGTTTACATTTTTCAGAGGGTAATTTGAAATAGTACAGGCCTTCAACATGTTCATGTTCTTTAATTCAGTGATTTAACCATTTATAGAAATGTCACACGATGAAATAGTGTGCACAGATTAATATGTAAAAATGTCATTGATGTATTTATAACAGTTCAATAATAGGCAATTGCCCGATAAAAGACAATTGGCTACATATTTAGCAATAGGCAGGTGTCTAAGTAAATTATGGTCTGTGGAGCCATGACTATTGGGCAACCATTAAAAATATGTTGACAATAGCTACTTTTGACTGGGTCCTTACTCTGTGATAAGTTGATATGGAGAATGTGACAAAAGGATCTAGCTGCATTATAAATACATGAAACAACTTCACTGAAGGGAACAGGAGAATAAGTAACTTGGAAATGAATAGTCTATAAGACTAAAGGCAAAAGAAACTGTACATAAGCACTGTCATCTAGCTGTTAAAGTTCTTTCCTGTAAGAGTATGGGTTAGCAATTCTGAAACCACTAATCGTGTACACAGTAACTGAACAATTAAGTAAATAGATGGAGGATGGTGGGATAGAAGTTTCTCACTGTTGAAGTGAGAGATTACAAACAAGCAAGGAGAGGATGTTAGATTCGTCCATGTGGTAAGAGATTAGAGATGGCTACATCAGTATAAACTCACATCTTGCTTAATATAGATACAGATGGTTACATATAGAAATATATATACAGCATTAGAATATACAAATATATCCCCTTGCTCTGTCAGATAAGAGGACCTAGAAGCAAAGACATGCTAACAAGAACAAGTACACATGGTGTCCAGTTCATTGTTTCTAATACCATCTCCAGTAAAAGGAATCAGCGTTTCTTGGAGAAATGGCTGATTCTAGAACTGGGGCAAGAAATATACAAGATGAGCCTGGCATCATGTAGTGCCAGAAAGTAAGACAGTGCTAAAACAACAAAACAAACAACAACGACAACCTTTACAATAACGGGGGGGATGTCAAAGGGACACAAAAGCCAACTAAAAGAGCTCCCAATGTTCAAAGCTGGGACAATTAGAGCAAAAAATAAATGATACAGTATTGGATTATAAACCAACATATAAGATTGATATAATAACATTGACTCATAAATAGTGAGTCCATACTGATATAAATAAGTGATTAAATATAAATAAATGTGGGACAAGAGACAAATCCCCCATGCAGAAGCATTCCAAATAATTTATGTAGGTACTGAGCTTTCAAGGAGGTGGAGCTTAACTCCCACTCATGAAACGTGAGCTACACAAAGTGACTTCCTTCCGAAAAGTGCAGTGTGCAAAAGAGAAGAAAAAAAAGGTGTAGCTTTACAGTAGAGAAAACTGATATACACTAACTCAGCCAGGTAATCAAGGTCAACATCAAAAGTTATATCATGTTGATGGTATGTGCCCTTGATATGATGTGATGGGCATGGTACTTCATTTCTGTGGTTTTCCTCCCCCAAACCCGTAACTGCAATCTAATCATGAGAAAAACATGAAATGAATCCCAACTGAGGGGCATTCTACAATATGCTTGACCAGTATTTGATTCCTTGAAGCTGTCAATGTCATCCAACACAAGAAAAATATAAGAAACTGTTGCAACCAACAGCAGCCTAAGAAAACATGACGACTAAATGTAATGCAGTATCCTGGATGGGATCCTGGAACAGAAAAAGGACCTTAGGGAATAAATGAGGAAATCCGAATACAGTATGGACTTGAGTTAACAATAATGTATCAATATTGGTTCATTTGTAACGAATGCACATACTGTTCATAAGAGAGGAAAGTGGGTGTGGGGTATATAGGAATTCTCTGTACTATCTATCTAATAATTCGGTAAATCTAAAACTGTTTTAAGTAAAAAGCACACTAACAACAAAAAAATCTAATCATCACTGCTAAGTGATGTCCAAGAAAGAGGGTGAATAAGTATTGAATCTGCTCTCCAGTTTCACATTTGGCTGAAATGGTTTGTAGGCAACTTCTCCAGGCTGGAACAAGTATGATTCATTAAGGCAGCAATAAAATTATCTGCCCTGAATGTTACAGTTTCAGAAGGATTCCTAGAGGGTGAGAAAGTTCCTTCTGCCCCCTGACACCCTTCTTTATATCTACCTCACGATCATGTTATGACCCTTGAAATACAGCAGACATTTCAACAGGCCGTTTCCCTGCCCCGCCTGCCCCATATTGCTGGAGTTTGATTTAGTAATATACCTGAACCATCTCATTATTTCAGTGTAGCCAAGAGGAAATTAGTACAACACCACATCAATTCTTAATTGGGTATCTTTTATTAAACAGAAAATGGGAATTACCAGATACTCATCTGCCGTCTGAGTCACTCTAACACCTACGCAAAACAGCCTCTGGATCTCAAAACTGCCTTTCCTGTGACTGATTTTTCATCACAGGATCTGAGCGTGATGGAATTAGGTGTGGTAATAATAATATTGAAGATGACAACAATAACACAACATTTATTGAGCACATTACTATGTGCCAGGTCCTGTTCTATTTGTTTTTGTGGTTTTTCTTGTTGGTTGGTTTATCTTTTAAATAAGAATAAACTGAATTCAGAAGAGTGCAAGAAGGTAAAACAACTGTATTTTCCTCCTGCCTGTGACTTTCATTTAGGCATCCCATTACAGTCCTAGACAATATATCAGACAACATTTTTCAAGTCACTCTCAGGGATGAACAAACACCCCCACTTTGACATATTAAAAAGTCCCACCCAGTCTTATATCAAAGCAACAATCTCTCGACCAGTTGGAAGTTTCTCCTTCTATGGAAGCTCAGGCTTGACTCAGACTGAAGCCACCTGCCATGGGCAAGAGGACGGTGGGGCAGGATCCTCTTTGGTGCTGTTTCTCCACCTTTTTTTTCTTCTTCAGTCACCATGTGCCTCCAACTGCAGTTGGGGGTGAGGGGAGGGAGAGAGGACAGGGGAGGAGCAGATGAGGTCTCACCTGACTAGTGCTGCTATAATCTGATGTCGATGTCCTCTGGCGGGTGGACATTGAATGAGTGCTTGAAGTTTTGGCACTAGACTATTGTGCTCAATATTTTAATATGTTTAAACTAAAGCTGAACCACAAAGAGATACCACCTCACAGCCATTCGGATGGCTACAATCAAAAACAAAAACAAACAACACAAAAAAATAACAATAAGTGTTGGCAAGGATATGGAGAAATTGGAACCCTTCTTCACTATCATCAAGAATGTAAAATGGTGCTGCCACTGTGGAAAACAGTAGGGCAGTCCTTCAAAAAACTAAAATAGAATTATCATATGATTCAGTAATTCCACTTCTGAGAATATACCCCCAAAATTGAAAGCATGGTCTTGAAGAGATATTTGTGCACACATGTTCAGAGCAACATTATTCACAATAGCCAAAAGTTGGAAGCAGTCCAAATGTCCAGAGAATGGATAAACAATATGGTACATATGGACAATGGAATATTATTCAGCCTTAAAGAGGAAGAAAATTCTGACCCAGGCTCCAACATGGATAACTTTGAGGGTATTATGCTAAGTGAACTAAGTTAATCACAAAAAGGCAAATACTGCATGATTCCACTTATATGAGATGCCTAGAGTAGTCAAAATCATAGAGAAAAAATAGAATGGGGTTGCCAGGGGTTTGGGGGAGGGGGACAGGGAATTATTGTTTAATGAGTACAGAGTTTCAGTTTTGCAAGACGAGAAGAGTTCTGGAGATGGATGGTGGTGACGGTTGTACAACAATATGAATGTACTTCATACCACTGAACTGTACACTTAAAAATGGTCAAGATGGGGGAGTCCCCTGGCTGCCTAGTGGTTAGGGTTCTGGGCTTTCACTGCCACGGCCTGGGTTCCGTCCCTGGTTGGGGACCTGAGATCCGGCAAACCACACGGCATGGGCAAAAAAAAAAAAATAGTCAAGATGGTAAATTTTATATACATATATTTTACCACAATTAAAACATGTTTAAACTGAAATGTAACCCCACTAAAGTAATAAAGTTGTGATTAACAGAAAAAAACTGAAATAATAATATATGAAAACAAAACCTGTTAAGTGACTAGGAGAGCAATGACATCTGTTCAAAGTGTGGCTAAAAGATAGGAGAGGGAGATGCAACACAGTGCCGCTGAAAGACAGTAGCAAAAGAAAAAAGAAATTTTAACGCTTCTTCATGATTTACTGCCGCTAAGGACAGCTTGCTCCATAAACTAATTACAGGGACTAATTTTTTTTCTCACAACAGTTTTATGAGTTGAAGTGGAATGATAAATTTTCTGAAGAAATAAACTGTTCTTAATGATACAGTCTGATCATCCATTGAAAGACACCAATTCCACTGACTATTGTCTGTGTAGATCTTTGGGGGCCAGGCCTCCCTTCTAGTGATTGTTGAAGTAAAATACAAAATGGCAAGTTTCCAGTAGAGGAGATCCTCTGGGGAGGAAGACTTTTCTAGCTCCTAATAAGGTACCTGAAAGTAATCAGTCAACCTCAAGGTGGACATGGGGTGGAAGAAATTGTTTGATCATGGAACATTCATCAACCAAAACCTCCCTCCTTCTGGCAGGAAGTGGGTTTAGATTTCAGCTGGTCTGTGAATCCAACGAAGCTCTGGGTCTAATGACTTGTCCTAGCTCACAACACAGGACAGGGTAACAATTAATCCACTGTGCCCTTATGTTGTCATTTATTTTTCATTTTCCATGTCCACTGTCTCAAAATCCTGAGACCGCCCTTGGTCTGCTATATCAAGTTACATCTGTTACCTCACTCACTCTCCCCATCTACACGGAGAGGTTCCTGAGATAAGTCAGCAGAATTCGTTGCTGTTGTTGTTACTGGTGGTTTCTACTTACTAACAGCACTTTTAGGAAGTGAGGAACTGAGAAATTTCCATTTCAATCACCCTGTTTCTGGAAATTCTTGCCAAAAGCCATTGAGGCTTTTAATAGTCCCTATTTGGAACTGAGGCCTACTTCAACTGGCAAAAACATGTTAGTCTATTTCTTCCAGTAAATCCAAAAAATACAGAATTTTTCATGTTTTTCTTGTGTATTTTTTCAATTGTTAAGGAGTTAGGAGGATATCAAGATCACTGAGAACAGAACCAGGAAACTGAAAGCAAACAGTGATAGGTATTCAGCTGGTTGACTTGCACTCTATGGAATGTAGGCACAAGGGCTGTGTCAGTGTGTTCCTTATAGACAGAGTGAAATCGATCACATTGAGTGTTCTAGCTTTCTATTGCTGTGTAACAAATTATCCAAAACCTTCCCAGTTTTAAGCCACCCGTGTTTATTATCTCACAGTTTCTGCGACTCAGGAATTCAGGTGTGGCTTAGCTGGATGAGATAGATCCCTTAGAAGGTATCTCATGAGGCTGCAGTCAAGATATTGGCTGGGGCTGCGTAACCTCATGACTCAACAGGGGCTGGAGAACCTGCTTCCAAGGTGGTTCACTCTTGAGGCTGTTGGAGGAAGGCCTCATTCCTTGCTGCTGTCAGGAGACGGCAGGACCTTGCCAGATGAACGACCCGTTGGACTGTGTGAGTGTCTTCACAGCATGGCAGCTGGCTTCCCCTCAGAGTGAGTGAGCCAAAACAGAGATCAAGGAAAAAGCCATAACGACTTTCTTTCCTGGTCTTGGAATCCAAACACCATCGCTTCCACCATATCATGTTCATTAGAAGCAAGTCCCCTAGTGCAGCCCACAGGCAGGAGAGAGATGAGGTTCCATCCCTTGAAGGGAGGAGTACCAAAGAATTTGTCTACGAATTTAAAACCACCACATTAAGATTTGGAGATGGTGGTGGTTGTCTTGTTTGTTCGTTTTGCACTTACACTCACAGTGAGTGGAAGTATCCTCAAGTGAAACCAATATGAATGCCAATTACGGAGAATAATTTCGGTAAAGTATAACATGATACCCTTTATTTCCAGCCACAAAAAGAAAAAATTGTTTTTCCTTTGAATAGGAAAGACAGAGAAACTCCTAAAAGCCTGCACTCCAAAATTCTAGGTAAGGATCAAAATATTTTTAAATAAAAATTCTTTTAAGATTGTTCTCTTTTTCCAGTACAAAAAAGTGATATTTTAATAAAACATTATGATTAAAGAAACTGCTAATGTATGTACAGAGTTACATTCCTAGATTCAGATGACTGGGGTCCAGTCTTATTTCCTTCCTAATAACAATAGTTTAATCAAGGAAGTAGTTCTTGATGAAAATCTAATGCCCAACCCTTTATAAAAAATTACCACAAACTTCTCAGTTAATCAACTAGCATTCATGGTGTAAATTAACATTCATGATATAAAACCTTCAAGTTCTATCTAGGTTGATTAAACAAGGCAAACTAGGACCCATTCACATTAAATTGATTTCAATTTACTTCAACCCCATGGAAGTTCTTCCACATATTACCTATATTAGTTTTCTTTTATATAATGCATTTTAAAAAATCACAAGAGGGATGAACATTTGAACATGGTATAGGACATCAGAAAAACTTCTTTGGGGATATTACGTACACAGTTTTAAAATTATCTGCTGGTTTTTTGAAAAAAATATCCAGAAATGGTTATTTTGATGTCTTCTTTTTTCTAAGTAAAAGCAAAATATTGGTCACTATGCTGCCCTTGAAATTGTCTTGCCGCGCTTCGTGCCTCGCCCCCGAGCTGGCGGTGGGCGTCTGTTGGTGGTGGACGGGGGCGCACGGCGTCCGTCGCTCGTCGTGTCGCGGCTGCGTGGAGGATGTGCGGCGTTGGCGGCGGGAGGGGTGGGGGGGGGGGAGAGAGAGAGAGAGAGAGAGAGAGAGAGAGAGAGAGTCGGGCCCGGCGGTGGGGGGCGACCGCCGGGTTTTCTCAAAAAAGAAAGAAAAAAAAACCTAGCATCAACACATTGTAATATGTTGTCATAAAACCCACCTGTCTTTATAATTCCAAAGTTGAACTTCCAGTTTAAAGATGGTGGTTTAAGGTCAGAATATCCTCTTACCTTCTTGGGAATCACCTGAAAGCCACAAGGAGAATGAGAAAGAAGAAATGCAAAATTCATTTTTGGTAAAACTAGGCAAGAGAAAACTCCGTACCACCAAATAGATGGAAAGGCTGCCAAAAGCCGACCTCAAGTAGGGATGTGTGTGAAAGGACAAAGGACCAAGAAAATGCAAAAAGTCGAAGAAGAGAGGGTCACAATTTAAACTTTGTACATGTTTGAAAATAAGATTGAATTTGGGCCAAAAAGCACTAACTGAGAATAAGACAGGCACTCTGAAAAGAAGATACAATAGTTTTTAATATTTATGCACCAAAAAACATAGAACGAATATCCATAGAACATAAAACATAATCTAAATCTCTCAAAAACGTCATGATTTTTCTAACTATTTGATCTCTGTTTTGTTGCTAACCACACTCATACTTCTTTTTCAGTTATGCTTCTCTCTCTAGAATTAATGATGCTTACTCTGGAAAAATCAAAAGACCATATCCACAGACTTTTTAGGAGCTATTTTATGCAGATGAAAAGGTCTACTTGGGATCCTGCAGGTGGAATTCATGGGTTCTTTCATATACCGCTTTACAAATTTTTTCTAGATATTCTAAAATTTGGTTTTGATTTCAAATCTTTGGGCTAAAAGTTCTTTTTCCAATTGATAGAAGCTTTTTATTTTCAGTCTTTATTTTAATTAGGTACTAGTATTATTAGACTGTGATAAGTGTATGTTTCTTTGTTGTCTTCTTTTTAGATTTTATTGAACTAAATTATCAAAAGTGCTGCCAGCCAGAATTAAGAAGTTATTTAAGATATAAGACCTTTGTTCTCTCCAACTTTCTACTAGCAGGAAGCAGGCTGAGATAGCATATGCTTTAGTGCCGGCTTCAGAAGTGCCTGCTAAGGAACATGATGATAAAGAAAGAATCTTTCAGAGAGCAGAGTCAGGAGTCAGAGGACCATATGTAATATGAAGACCTACTCCCAGGAAGTAAAATTCAGGCTACTAAAGAAAAATTCTCTACTCCCAGGATAAGGGGGCCAGGCAATACCTGACCCTAGGATTTGAATATTGCTATAAACCAGTGACAGCCATGTACCTCCTCTTCCTTCCCATTTTTTTTTTTTTTTTTTTTCTGTATGCGGGCCTCTCACTGTTGTGGCCTCTCCCGTTGTGGAGCACAGGCTCCGGACATGCAGGCTCAGTGGCCATGGCTCACGGGCCCAGCCGCTCTGCAGCATGTGGGATCTTCCCGGACCGGGGCACGAACCTGCGTCCCCTGCATCGGCAGGCGGACTCTCAACCACTGCGCCACCAGGGAAGCCCTTCTTTTTGAATTGGTGTGCCTGTGGAGGTTAAGCTGTCTCTGCTCCATCATGGAATGCAGGCTGAATAAGAGGAAATAATGCACAGTTCTCCCAGGCAAGAGGAACCAAATTCTAAACTAATTTAAATGAGAGCCCAGATGTCATAATTGGATGAGATTTTGGCAAATCTTACATAAGAGTAAGTATATTTTGCACGTGAGAGGGATGTAAACAATAGACAAACGAGTGGACTGTTGTAGAATAAATTGTTGTTCTCAGTTCTTCATGCCCACTCAGTTTTAGAAGTCACTTCCTTTGTCATGTGACTTCACAGTAACACCACCTATAGTAAGCAGAGTATATTTTCCCAGGTCATTGACGTTGGCCATGTGACTTGTGTTGGCCAATGAAATGTGGGTATAAATGACAGCATGCAAGTACCAGGTTGGATGACTCAAGAGGCATCACGTGTTTCCATTTGTCCTCTTGTGCTCCTGCCATTCATCTTGTGGCAACATGACCCCAGGAAGCCACTGGACCAGAGAAGATGAGAGACACATGGAGCAGACCTGAACCAGAGCTGCAGCCTTGAGCCTGAAGCCTGGTGCCTAGCTTGGTGGAGTTGCAGCTAATGTGTAGATCCATGAACAAGGAATAATGTTTTGTTGTTTTAAACTAAAAACCACAGGGAAAGATAGAAGAAATCATAAAAACATAAAATTTTTTAAAAGAATTAGAAAGAAATAACTATAAAGAACAGATCTTCCTCAACTTGCAATAGGGTTACATCTCAATAAACCCATCATAAGCTGAAAATACCATACGTTGGAAATGCATCTAATACACCTAACATACCGAACATCATAGCTTAGCCGAAAGTACCTTAAATGTGCTCAGAACACTTACATTAACCTATAGCTGGGCAAAATCATCGAACACAAATCCTATTTTATAATAAGGCGTTGAATGTCTCATGTAACTTATTGACTACTGTACTGAAAGTGAAAAACAGAATGGTTGTCTGGGTAGAGAAGTGTTGTGATTTGACCCCCGTGATCGTGTGGCTGACTGGTAGCAGGGCTGCTGCCCAGCATCACAAGAAATGATTGTACCACGTATCTCTAGCCCAGGGAAGGACCAAAATTCAAAGTACAGTTTCTGCTAAATGCGTATTTCTTTCGCAACATCGTAAAGTTGAAAAATCCTAAGCTGAACCGTCATAAGTCAGGGAACATCAGTATTATAACTATAGAAAACTACAATAATTGTATAGACTTCTTTGCCCAACTATGTGTAAATAAATTGGAAAAGTGAGATAAAATGTATAATTTTTAAGATAAGTACAATATACCCAAACCAGCTTCAGACAAGATAGTAAGTCGTAACAGACCGTTTCTATAGAAGAAATAGGAAAAATTGTCAAAGAGCTCTCTCTCATCAACTTTACATTAAAAGTAATAGTCTCAGATGGTTTCACAAGGGAATTCTAAGACATCTTTAAATAACACATACTTCCAACATTATTTGAACTGTTCTAGAGCATGGAAGAGGAGTGAAAACTTCTAAATACCTTTTAATGAAGTATCGTTGATACCAAAATTCAGCAAAGATTTAAGAGGAAAAGTCAAGTACAGATCAAACCAATGTATGAACACTAATAGAAAAATATTTAATAATACTAGCAAGTAATATCCACCTCTAATAAGTAACACATCTGACCTAATGGAGTTTATTCCAGAAATGCAAAATGTATCAATACTAAAAGAAATTTATTAATATGTTTTACTGTATCATATTCAAAGAATAAAGATTGTATTATTTCCATCAGTGATGCAGATAATGTATTTGATAAATTCAACATAAATTCTTACTCGATTCTTTTATTTTTTAATTTTTACTGGAGTATAGTTGCTTTACAATGTTGTGTTAATTTCTACCATACAGCAAAGTGAATCAGCTATATACATACATCTATCTCCTCAAGATTCTTTTTTCTTAATCTCCTCAAGATTCTTAATCGAATAGAAAACGATGGGTATTCTCTTAACATGATAGAAGACATCTGTCTCAATTCAGAGCTGGCCTTATGCTTAATGAAGAAACATTCTGTTTTTAAAATATAAGTTTCAGGGCTTCCCTGGCAGCGCAGTGGTTAAGAATCCGCCTGCCAATGCAGGAGACACGGGTTCAGTCCCTGGTCCGGGAAGATCCCACATGCCGTGGAGCAGCTAGGCCCGTGCGCCACAACTACTGAGCCTGTGCCCTAGAGCCTTCGAACCACAGCTACTGAAGCCTGTGCGCCTAGAGCCCGTGCTCCGCGGCAATGGAAGCCACCGCAATGAGAACCCGCGCACAGCAACGAAGACCCAACGCAGCCATAAATAAATAAATAAATTTATTTAAAATATATATATATATATATATATAAGTTTCAGGTGTATAGCATTATAATTCAATATCTGTGTACACTGTAAAGTGATCACTACTATAAATTAGGTACCATCCATCACCATATAGTTGACCCCCTTCATCCATTTCACCCACCCTCCAGCCCCCTTCTGCTCTGATAACCACCGCTCTGTTCTCTGTATCTATGAGTTTGTTTTCGTTTTGTTTGTTTGTTTTTTATTCCACATGTGAATGAAAACATAGAAACAGCCTGTTTTTACAAATAGGACATCTATGAACATATGAACATTCTCATACATATCTCATTGTGGGCATGAGATGGTTGCATTTAGGTACATGCATAGGACTAGAATTTCTGGATCAGAGTATATGATGCTTCAGTTTCATAAGACAATAAAAATTAATTTTCAGAAGGGACTGCACCAAATTACACTCCCACCAGCAGTGGACGGGAGATCTCACTGACCCACATTCTCACATACATTTAGTATTGTCAAAATTCTTAATTTTACTGCAGACTGCAGTTATTTTAGTCCAAAAGAAATAGCATTAATTACACACTACGTGCCAGGCAATTTCACATGTACTGTCTCATTTTAACCCTGTACTCTTAGCATCCTCGTTTTATAGATTAATTTTGTTCAAAGACACAAAGCTCCCCCAACAGGCAGCCCTTCCTCCCAATCCAGTAGAGAAGCTGAAAATCTACCAACTGGGTTGGAGCAGCTCACTAAGGAGCAGAGAGGGGAGGAAACAGATCCAGGACATACATAACATGTGTTCTTAGCAGCTTCCAAAATACCCAGTGCTGAGACAGCTTTTAGGTGTTAAGGAAAGAATACAGACTTAGGAGGCCCAAAGGCCTGGAATGGAATCTATGTCCCGCTGCTTACTAGTTTAACAAAACAGAAAATTACAAGCCAGGTTTTATGGGGGGATTTTTTGGCTGCGTTTTGTCTTTGTTGCTGCACGCAGGCTTTCTCTAGTTGAGGCAAGCGAGGGCTACTCTTCGTTGCGGTGCACGGGCTTCTCATTGCGGTGGCTTCTCTTCTTGTGGAGCACAGGCTCTAGGCATGCAGGCTTCTGTAGTTGCAGCACACAAGTTCAGTAGTTGTGGCGCGTGGGCTCTAGGGCACATGGGCTTCAGTAGTTGTAGCACGTGGGCTCAGTAGTTGTGGCTCACGGGCTCTAGAGCGCAGGCTCAGTAGTTGTGGCTCACAGGCTCTAGAGTGCATGCACAGTAGTAGTGACGCACGGGCTCAGCTGCTCCACGACATGTGGGATCTTCCAGGACCAGGGCTCGAACCCGTGTCCCCTGCATTGGCAGGCAGATTCTTAACCACTGAGCCACCAGGGAAGCCCCAATACAAGAAACTATTGAAAAAAATGATAAAGAAGCAGACTCACAGATATAGAGAACAAACTAGTGGTTGCCAGTGGGGAGAAGAAAGCGGGGAGGGGCAACATAGGGATAAGGGATTAAAAAAAAGGGTTATTATGGGATTAAATGAAATCATGTGTGAGAAACTTTGGAAGATTGTAAAGCACTATTGAATCTTTTGAATAAATTCATTTAAAAAAAAAATAGAACACAGGACAACCATGCCTTTACATCACTAGACCACTTGACTATTGGGATTCCTTTCCACTGGTAACCATGGGCCACGTAGAGACCCCACAACTCTCCATGATCTAACTGGCTTCCCACTTCCTCTTGTCCCACTCATCATCCTGCCCATTAATCCCTCTGGCTCCCAGTTCTTCCCCCTCCAATCTCTTCTCTTCTCTGCAGAACAATTAAATCTCCCCACTCCTATTCCGAGACACTGCTTCAGGCCCATCCTAGCCTATCCACAGTCAGGAAGGTTCTCAACAACACATTTCTTTCATAGTAAAAAGATCAACCCCCTTAACATGCAGTCATATTAGTAAACAGCAGTTTCTGCTTGCCATTCCATTTCCCAGGCTTTGATTTCAACCCAAAAATAAACTAATTGTATTGGAGGCCATGCTAATGAACCACAGAATATATTAAAACTTTTCAGATGTCCAGTCTCAAATGTGTTTTTCTCTGTGAAACTTTCCCTAGTTGCCCAGGTAATTGGTTCTTCCTCCTACCTTTCCCCAGGATTTATCTTTTTGTGGTGTTTATGGGTTTTTTTTTCCCATTCCACCAGTCTGAGGATGGGAATCATATCTTATTCACCTCTGAAGCTAAACGCTGAAGCATCTATTGTAGAGTAGGCATACAGTAAATATTTGTCAAATCAATCATTCAATACCAATTAAGTCTGGTTAAGACTGAGAAGTAAATTGTGACAACATGGTTGGAACTTGAGGGCATTATGCTAAGTGAAATAAGTCAGATGGAGAAAGACAGATGCCACGTGATTTCACTTGTATATGGAATATAAAAAAACGAATAAGCAAACGAACAAACAATAAATAAACAAACCAAACCCATCCAAAATAAACACATAGATACAGGAAACAGAGTAGTGGTTACCAGAGGAGAAGGGGTTGGGGAGAGTGAAATGGGTAAAAGGGATCAACTGTACAGTGTTATGGAAACTCACTATTTGGTGGTGAGCCCACGGCAGGGTATACAGTAGTAGAAATAGAATGTTGTACACGTGAAACTTACATAATGCTATAAATCAAAGTTACCTCAATAAAACAAAATTTTTAAAAATTGAAATGAATATTGACATAAAGAAACAATACTTCATCAGGCCATATAACCATCTCAAAAAAAAAATTGAGCAGCAAATCAGATACTTAGTCCCAGACAACAAATGTGCAAATCCCTCCAAGAGTGAAGCTGTAATGCCAGAAGATAGAAATGGCCTTTTAAACCCATATAAACAACAAACCAGAGAGCTTTTCAGTGCAGAAAGGTACAGAGTGTACCTTCGTTCAGCTTATTCTGGAGCAGGCTTTCTGCCAACCTTGGCTTTCTGCTTTTATCAATTCTGTTCTAGCTGTGCGGTCTCTGAAACTCACAGAGCCCACTTCACTCGGCGATGACTCACACTCACCATGTGACAAATTATTTCCATTTTGATATCATTTGGAGGCACTAGACAGAAAGACTATAAACCCGTCCTACAACAAAAGATGGTTTCTCAGTAGAAAGTTTTCACCCACCTCCTCTCTCAGCTAGTTTCCAAAGAATAATTATAGAGCGAAACTTTAAGCTAACTGAAAATCATAGCTGTGTCTAATTTTCCTTTATACGACATTGTACGCAAACTTGAGCTTAGTAAGTACTCAATACATACTGAAATACATGGAAATAACTATAAAGTAGATTCAGCACAAGAGTAACTTTAACAAAATATGTATATGTACATAGGTGTGTATATATCTGTACATGTATGGTGTATTTTCATACATATATACATACACACATACACGGAGAAAGAGTGAGCCTGCATTATAGACAGTAGTCAGTAGTGATGCTTGATCATTTATTGCCCTATATACACCACGCTATGCCATCTGTTTATTTGTTCATTCCATCAACATTTATTAAGTTACAGCATGCCAGGGAGAACTCAAGATGGGAGGAAAAGACTTCTTGTCTCTTTACAGCTGTCTCTGATTTTTCTCTCTGCTGGAGCAGAGAGGAAGAGGAGATAGAAAGATAACACAGCCTCCCCAGGGTTGAGGGAATCAGTATCTTGAGACGCCAGCTGCTTCAGGCCAGTCTCTTAACTTTACAGGTGAGGAAGTTAGATCCTTGCCCGAGATCATCCAGCAAAAGGGTCGCAGCAGAGCCAGGAATGGAGCTGTGTCTCTCTTTATTCATATTTCTGACTCCACTGCTTCTCAAAGTACGGTCCACAGACCAGCAGATTCCATGCCACCTGGGTACTTGCTCAAATGCAAATCCTCGGACCTCACCCTGGACCTACTGAATCAGATACTGGAGGGGTGAGGCCAGGCATTCTGTGTTTTCACAAGCCTTCCAAGTGATCCTGACGGTCACTCAAGTTTGAGAACTGCTATTGGAGTCTATACTAACTCTCAATGTTTCTACAGGCTATGGGGTTAACATTCAGGGTGTCTAACTCAGGGGTTGGCAAAGTTTTTCTGGAAAGGGCCTGATACTGAATATTTCAGCCTTCGTAGTCTGTCTGGTCTCTGTCACAGCTACTTAACTCTGCCACTGCGGCACAAAAACAGTTATAGGCAATACTTACATGAATGGGCCTGGCCATGTTCTAATAAAACTTCGTTTATAGAAATAAGTACTTTGTTTATAGAAATATTATTATTTAAGAAATAGTAATAGAATAATAGGGGTAGATGTGGCCTAGGGGCCATAGTTTGCCAAGCCCTGGTATCAAATGATTGGAGTAGATTCTCTAACCTCATAATTTAAATTCTTAGCCATTCTGGTTAATATCAAAATCGTTTAGCAACTTATGGCTTCTGTCAATGTCAATGTTGAATGTCAATATCTGTGCGTCAACGTTGGTGTCAATATCTGTCCTTTCCAGACTTCCCTGGTGGCGCAGTGGTTAAGAATCCGCCTGCCAATGCAGGGGACACGGGTTCCAGCCCTGGTCCGGGAAGATCCTACATGCTGCAGAGCAACTAAGCCCGTGCACCACAACTACCGAGCCTGTGCTCTAGAGCCTGCAAGCCACAACTGCTGAGCCCACGTGCCACAACTACTGAAGCCCATGCGCCTAGAGCTCGTGCTCCGCAACAAGAGAAGCCACTGCAATAAGAAGCCCGCGCACCGCGAGGAAGAGTAGACCCCGCTCAACGCAATTAGAGAAAGTCTACATGCAGCAACGAAGACCCCATGCAGCCATAAATAAATAAATTTATAAAGGAAAAAATATATATATATATATCTGTCTTTTCCCATTCAACTAACATGTGCTAAATGCCTCCTAAGTGCCAGCTTCTGGGCATACAGAGATGAAAATATCCATTCCATGCCTTCAAGTATGAGAATTTCATGCAGCAGAGAAGCAAGAAATCAAATCAGATGATACTGTTTTTGAATGTGGCCTTGTTGAAGAAAATGCCCACTTAAACGTGTACATTTTACAGCTAAATATGTTGATTTTCCATTTATAAATGCACAAATAGCATGATAATGCATACTCCAAATTCTAAGCCAGCTGGGTTGGTACCTGGCAACCACTGATTTTTATACTCACAGATTCTATGGGTCAGGAATTCAGACAGGGCAAATTGGGAGCGTCTGCAACCA
Organism: Orcinus orca; assembly: GCF_937001465.1. NCBI lineage: Eukaryota > Metazoa > Chordata > Mammalia > Artiodactyla > Delphinidae > Orcinus > Orcinus orca. The sequence goes on along the minus strand of NC_064576.1, from coordinate 12,440,750 downwards.
CGCCACAAAAGCCTTTATGGGGAAGACTTGCAACTGGGACATAGGAACTTTTGAAGTCTTCTTCATTCACGTGTCCAGTATCTGGGCTGACATGATTCAAAGACTGAAGTAAACTGGCATCATTGGCCACACCCCCAGTATGTGGCCTTTCCAGGTGGCCTGGGCACCTCAAAGCATGGTGGCCCCTGAGCTGGCAGACTTCTTACCCAGCAGCTCAGGGTTCCAACACATTGTGTTCTAATGAGTGAGGTAAAAGCCCCATGGCCTTTTCTGATCAAACTTCAGAAGGCACACTCCATCATTTTGCCATATCCTGTTGACCAAAGCAACAGGAGCCCACCCAGATTCAACAGAGGGAGGCCTATACGCCTCTTAAGAGGAAGAGAGTCAAATAACTTTCATCCATGTTTTAAAACCACCAGCCAGAGGAACCAACAATGAGAAATGCCCTATCCCAGAGTAAGGGGGAATTTACGGAATTTTTAAAACTACAGATCATATGCTAAATCAAAACCAACTCTGTTAAAACTCCAAAATGAAAGAATAGGTCTAGAAGTTATTTAATTTGGATATACTCATTAAATAATGATCCTCCAGAAGAGGAATTTAGGAAATGTTTCCATCTGTCCATAAAACAAAAGAGACTATAGATGTTGCATAGAACTGAATGACCTGTAGAATATTGGCTTATCCACTAGTTTGGTACGAGTGGCCATGCCAAGGCCAGGTGACTGGCCATCATCAAAGGATAGATGCTTGCAGCCCTCTACCAAGATGCCAGAAATCTCACTCATCAGAGAATAAGGATGGAATTTAAAGTATTTACTTGTAAATTTTCATGGGCATGTCTTGAAAAGAAAAGAAGTGAACTTGAATCTTCCTTCTCTTGTGTCTGTTCTTCATTTAAAATTGCTTAGTTCTTGAGAATTCAGCACTAATTTAGAAATAACTCTATAACCCTTTAATATAGAAACTCAAATAAATGTTTTTCTTGGTGAAATGAGTTGTTTATACATATTGTAGGGGTTTTTTTCATCATTTGCTTAAGAAGTAGTTGGAACAATAAATGATTACAATTTTCTTAAGTTATTCCAACAGAGGAATTTGTTTAGAAAGAAGTTTAGCCTAGAGAAATACTTTCTAATTTGTCTGATTCTTTTTCTAAAAATAAGGAATCATTTTTCTAGTAAAGAAGTGAGACTATTCAGTTTAGGACAATAAAGTGAGTGGGTGGAGATAATGCTAGTCTGTTCCTTTTAAAAATAGAACTATGCTTAGAGGACAAGCTTCAATACTGAATCTGAAATCATGGCCGTGTGGTTAGTCATAGCCTCCTACATATTTACAGCCATAAAAGGGCCCTTAGGAATCATCTAGTGCAACCCTGTGGTTTTGCAGATGACTAGACTCAAAGATGCCAAGAGTGGAAGAGACAGCTTCTGCTCACTAAATATTCCAGAAGTTCTCCTCCATTTCCCAGTCTCTCCTGAAGTTAGGCTGTGGCCATGTCACCAGTTCTGGCCCATGAATCACGAGCAGAAGTGACATGTCACTTCCTGGCTAAATTACTGAAGAGCTAATATGCACCCTCTGTCTCTTCTTCCCCTTGGAGACCCCCACGTTGAGATGGTAGAACCTCAGTGTAAAAGCTGCCCAGATCTCTGATTCATCCCCTGGAAGAAAGCTGCCCTGGAGAGTTGCCCAATGCTCATCAGACTTTGCATAAGCAAGAAACTAACGTTTGTGATATAAAGCTGCAGAGATTTCAGGATTTATTTGTTCCTGCAGCTTGGTTTACCTGTGTTAACTGATGTAGCAAGCAAGTTGCTCAAGTTCGGTCAGCAAGTCAATGGCAGAGCTAAGATGAGAACCCAAGTCTCCTGAATTGTCAGTTCAGGACCATACTTTATAATCACAGAAAAGTCAGTGTAGGTACCACCACACCAAGTCATTAAGAGAAGGACCAGTCAGCTGAAGACAGAGAGAGAATGTGGAATGGGCCAATAAAGACGTGGCACCCATAGACTGAGGTCCAGAACCAGAGAAGACATGGCCCAGGAGGACAGACGCCCCAGTGTCCAGCCTTCATATGGGACCAGAGAAGATGATCCCCAGCTGGGGGGACAGATGCTCAAGATTGTCCCCCATGGTTCCTTTCTGCCCAATTTGTACATATTGGGTTGGCCAAAAAGTTCGTTTGGGTTTTTCTGTAACATGGAAAAACCTAACAAACTTTTTCGGCCAACCCAATATTTTTCAAGTTGATGACAACTGCCCCTAGACCCTGTAGCCCAGTTAGGAAGTTAAGTGCCCAAAAGGAAGTGTTCCCACCTTCTTATGCGTGTACAGCAGCCATTAAACACAAACAAGAACCGAATGCCTCAGACCCAGGTTAATTCAACACCACGTAGAATTTTTTAAAACAACAAATTGGGGTGAAAACATATGAAGTTTTGGTTGCTAGGCAACATCAGTACAAAGCTCTTCCCTTCTCTTCAAGAACCTTCTCTCCATCTTCATGGACAAAAAGTCAAAGTGTCCTCAGCAACAGGCATATATTTTGGTTGTGACATCAATAGACACCAAATTGAATTTTTCCTGAAAACAACATAGTGCATTGCGTCAAGCACCTCACAGTTCCAAATCACTACCCTCTGTGCACAGGATGACGTTTCCTGTTCTGAAATATTTATTTTTCTCTGCACAAACAAGTTAGATGGCTACCTTTGGGCAGTAATCGAAATAGGAGTAGAGATTTTGCAAATTCATGCAAGTTTGTTCTCTCCCAAGGACAGGAGGGGCGTAGCTATTCTCTGTCTGCATGTCAGGCAGCTTCAGAAAAAGAGAAGTCTCTCTCCCAGTCTCCTCTTGAGAAATGGAAGCTTTACCCCTGCGCCGACCTCTTTAGATACATACACTTACTCAAGTGTGAACAGAACTAAAGCTAGCAATAAGCATGGAGACCCCGTCTCTGCAACAGTCTAGAACACTTTCTGCAGACCCTCTGGGTTACACAGCCTCTTGCATTCCTTTGCCCAGTTTCTCCTTTCCCCCCTTTCACTTTCAGCTTCACTTCACCCTCTGGCCCTGCTAGTTACCTCAGCATCCTTTGCCCAACATCTATTTTAGACCTAATTCCCAGGATGAAGCTTACCAACATACTTGGAGTTCATTTTTGCTATTAGCCCCCAGCTCCAAACAAAAGGGCAACTTCCTGGAAGAGGAGGGAATGAAAATGCACCTTAAGGGGTATCATCGAAAGTCCAGCTGCCCTACAGATGCCACTAGACCTGAAAAGAACCAGGAATTAGGATGGTCTCCACAGCATTTCCCTCCGGGACACAGAGAATTTCTCAACCTAGAGTTTCTGAAAAACTCACTATGTGTAAGATGCTGTCAGAAGTGTAAAGAACATAAAAGAAGAAACATTATGGTTCTAGAGGAAATAAGACTAACACATAAGAAGGCAGCCCTGACTATTCACATCATCCAATTTTGCCTTTATGAAAAGTTTACAAGAGATAAGGAAGCCAGAGAAAGGGAGACAGAAGATGACTTTAGAGACGGCATTGGACCGCTTGGTGTTATCAAACGCAGATTCCCAGTGACCCTCTTGTTGTCCAGGAAGAGGGGCAAAGGCACTTCCACAAATGTCCCCAGAGCTCTGTCCAAGGCACTTGGAGGAAACAGGGACCTGTTAATCCTGACTCTCTAGCTGGGCCTCTTTGTTGATTCCTCCCGGGCCTGATTTCTGAATATTTTTCGAGATCGCGGTCATACTCTCATTGCTCTCATCCCTGTAGAATTTTCCTGCTTCATTGCCAATACCTTCCCTGATTCCCTCTCCCTCCACCCCATCTAGCTGCTGGAACTAGTTGCCCACATTAGGTGACCTCAGCACATTCCCTCCCTGCCTGCCTTCTGTCTTCCCTCCCCAAAACCAGGTGTATGTTAGACAGCACACTGATAAGCCCTGGGAACATGAAAACAGAAAAAGCATCGCCCCTGTCTTTAAGGGGCTTATCATCCAAAACAGGCAACCAACACATAAAGTTATAAGTCCCACTGAGGCTAACACCTGACCAACTTGGATGCTCTAGGTTGGGCAATACACGCATGGCAACGGGTAATTTTTTCAGTTCATTTCAGCTGAATCTGGTGCAAGCATAACCACCCATGCAGCAAAAAGCTTCCCACCAAGAAAGTTCAGCTCCTATCACATCCTTCAGGCAAGGATAATGCTTGAACTTCCCTGCTTAATACAGTATTCTGAGCACAGGGCGTTTCTAGGCACAGAAAACGTGCTCATTTAAGATGTAGGACTGAAAGGCAATTCATTCAAAGGGGCTTGTGGTCTTTTGCTGTTTCTGGTCTCCCCACCTCTCCCTCTCACCCTGCCACCAACCTCACCACATACACACACACACACACACACACACTCTCTCTCTCTCTCTCTCTCTCTCTCTCTCTCTCTCCCCTCCAGCCATTTTTCATGCAATATGCTTTGTAAATTTCAAGGGTAATTCACAAACACTAAATATTCCTGTTGTGTTTGACTTCACTCCTATTCCCTGTGGGAATAAGACACTCTGGGTACCACAGCCCAGCATATGTGCTGCTTATCCCTTTCCCTCACCTCCCCACACTGTCATGGAAGTGAGGCCAGCACCCAGGCAGAAGTAAAGCCAGAAGCCAGTAAAGAAGCTGTCTCTTCATCTTAGCACTGCCCAAACTTGTGTGCCCCTGAAGCAGCTTATTTTCCATTTCTGATGAGTGTTCTTGTAAGCACAGACCTAAGATCTGTGTAAAGTCGAGGCAGATTACATCCCTGGCTTCCTCTCCATCAATCTGGCTTGCTACGATGTCCCTGAAAGAGTTGATTGGTCTGCCAGGATTTATACTTTATGGGGTCTCACATTATCACCCTGAAATCTGTTTTTCTCCAAGGGCTTTCAGACACATACCAGTTTCTTCAACATTTCTTCAAGTAAAGAAGTGCATCTTTGAGGATCTTCTCATCCACACTGAAATCTTACAGAAATGAGGGCTCTGTGTGTGACTGATTTAGTAGAATAAGTTCATGGCCTGAGCAAACTGCCTGCATTGCACAGAATGGTGATTAGTGGAAGTCGTGACAAATGACATCCATCTGTATATGTTGTAAACTGGCTTAATAGTTGAACCCGAACTTTTAATTCTAAAGTAGGTAACTAATGAATAGAAAGTTTGTTCTATTAAAACAGGCTCAATTCTGAGGGCAGGAATCTCCTGAGGTGATCAAGAGATGGCTTAGATGATTCTAGTAGCCCAGGCAGTTGCACGATAGACGACTGAAATGCATACTATCAAGGAGCAGCGAATAATACGTCCTTCTGTTTATGGAATCCTAGAACCAAGTCCCGTTTTCCAACATGACCTAGCTCTACTGGTGTTCTTTCTTAGAATGACCAAGCTCTAAATATTTTAGTGTGAGCACTTTCAGTAGGAGAAAAGTGCTTTTTTAATTATATTTTTTTGCAATGACTGTTAGTATGGATAAGTTCCTTTCTGAATACCCTAAGCTAGTTTGGGTTTTTTTGTGATTAATCTCTAGACTCATCCACCAAAAAGATAGGTATGTATTTACAGCAAAGTTCAATAATATTTTTGAAATGATTGGAATTCTAGAGTCCTAATATGTCCGATACGTACTGCTTTCCTATTGCCCTGCAAGTCTTCCTACATTAAAATATATTGTCTAAGCAGAAAAAAGTCCCTATATTGATCAACCAGAATTTATAGAGAACTAGCCCTGTACCAGCACTTTGAGATTAGTTTGGGGAGGGATATACAAAAGAATTATATGAGGTGGTATCTGTTCCTAGTAAGATTACTATCTACTTGAGAAACAAAGTCAACCAATGAACTTGCTTAAGGACATTTAACGTTTAAATTGTGTGACCCTGTCCTGCTATAGCACAAGGTTAGGATGAAGAACACATTGAAAGGAACTGGAATGGATATTTGCCCATTTCAGGGATTTGCTCTGCACTTCCTTCAACCAGAGAGGACCCTGGCCAAACCTCAAAATCAAGGTCAATGCCCCCCTCTCAGTGAATCCTTCATGAGTCCTCTTGGTCAGCATTACTTATTCCTTTTGCCAAACTCGTAAGTAGCACTTTGCTTGTACTTCTGTTAAAATCATTACTTGATTCTGCTCTGATTTATAGCTAACTAGTAAATATCTGTCTCTAAATATCTATCTCTCCTAATAAGCTGCTTGAAGGTATAGATCAAGATTCTCCCCCAAACCAGCACCTTGGGTTTTTTTTAATATATTGTCACTGTTCAATAAACATTTGTTGATTTTATTTACTTTTGCCATAATACGAAGATTGTACTTTCATGGAATAATTCATGTGCTGTTTTCATATTAGTGTCCTATTGACTATGGGAGTTCTAGTTGAAATAAGATATGTAAAGTTCTAATATACCTACCGTTCACCATTAAAGTACACATATTCATGTTTTTGATAATGTATTTCTTTCCCCTATACATTATGCATCAGATATTCTCCCACAGAATAAAAATGAATTCAATCCAAAAAAATTATAATATTATGCTAATAGCATCATAAAGTTATTTTTTTCCTTCTTTAACATTCACATTTGGAAGTAAGAGCCTGGTTAAGTACAAGGAAGCTCTTAAACCATATATGACACATTTAGAATATTTTTGGGGAAAAGTTCTTTTTTTTAAAGCAGTATTATTATGTCATATCAATAATATCGAACATTTATGATACATTTACTGGTTGCCAGACACTGTGTTAAGCCTTTTACATGAATTATCTCATTAATTTATCACAAAAATTCAGATTCCAATATTTTTTTGTTGTTATGACTTATGCTCTTCCCCTGTCCTTGTGAGTTTGTCTTTTAAAAAGCTTTTTGTTTCATTTCAGTGGAATTGCTGAAGGGAAAAAATATGATGTTTGGGTTCAATCTGCCTTCTTAGCCTGACCAGAATCCAATGTTTATTAAAATGAAGGCATTTTTAGGACAGTGATCAAGAGAGCAGGCTCTGAAGACAGACTGCCTGAGTTTGAATCCCTATTCTAAAAATTATTAACTGTGAGAACCTTAGATACTATTCAGAGTGAAAAAAGAATTTTAAAATGGCTTTAAATGCCTCCGAGAAATAAGAGAAAATTTACATCCATGAAATAAAGACAGAGTGCTATTTTAAAACAAACAAACAAGTAAATATTCAAGAAACAAAAAATCACTCCTGGAAATTAAAACATAGTAAAAACACAATAGCACAAGTTTAAAAATCAGTTGAAGTGCTGTAAGATAAAGTTGAGGAAATCTCCTGAAAAGATAATGATACAGAAAGTATGAAAGAAAAGCAAGGGAAAATTAGAAGACAAGTCTAGCAGTTGAGCCTCAAATGAAGGAAATTTCATAAAGAGAGAGTAGAGAAAATGGATGGGGAGGAAGTCATCAATGAAATAATGCAAGAAAATAACAAGAACCAAAGTGAGTGAATTTCCAGAGTGCAGGGGACTCTCTTTAAAAGCTGCTGCCTGGATAACCTGGGAACATTCAGTCACCCATCCAAGGGGTGCCTCTTGCTCTGGCATCCTCCTGCCTTGTGGAAATAGTCCACGATGAGTTTTGAAGCAGAAAATACAGAGCAACAAACAACTCTGAACATTTTTTTGCCAGAGATCCTGTACCTGCTCCACACAACAGTCTTGCTAGACGCCCTGACTGTCCCAAGTCCCATGTTCCCCTGGACTCACTCTAGGCCTTACCATGACTTCCCCAAAGGGTTTATTTTATCAGGAGAGCAGAAGCCCAACTCTGACCCAGAGGTCAACTCATTCTCCCCTAGGAGCCTTCATCTGGCTGTGGCGTATCACCCCTTCCTCACACAGCTAGGGTATGCTCTCTACTCAGTTTTTCAAAATCTAACAATGTGTCACTGGGGATATATATTTGCATGATAAAACCAGAAAGAAAAGCAAGATCGTTATTAACACAACAGCCAGCGTTTGACTTACTTCTGGGGGAAGGACGGCAATGTACTCAGGGAGGAGCAAACAGGGCAATAGGGGTTGCGGGGCGGTGGTGGGGGGTGGGGTGTCTACAGGTCTGGGACTGAGAATGTTGCATTTCTTAACCTGAGTGGTGGCTATATGGCATTCATTTCATCATTATTCTTTAACTTGCATATGTATGTTTTATACATTCTTCTATGTAAAGGATACAATTCACAGTTTAAAAAACATTAAAAATAAGATGACTGGACCTCAGGTCAGAATACATGAGGCCTATCTCTACCTCTAACTGCCCATATGACTTTAGGCAATTCACTTCTTATGAGACCCTATTTCCTCAACTGCCAATAAAGATAATCCCTCTTGCACCCACCTCAACATGGGTGCTGAGAGAGGAAATAGGACCATATAATTGAAAGTGCTTTGTAGTATAGACACTGCAAAGTAATATAAAAGCACAGGTATTGGTATTATGGCAAGAGCCTTTGCTAGGGAGAGCTGTAAATAGAGTATCCCCATGTTAGGGCCAATGTATCCCATGCCTCCTGTGTATCCCAGAGGTTGTTATCAGGCTCTTTGTTATTCTTGGATATCCTTGGTTGGATCACAAATACTTGTTCTCTTGGGAATGACTGGGTGAAATAAAAGTTTTGCCATTGACTGCTCTTTCTAGAGAGAAGCCACAAAATTTATATCCTTAGGTACATCTTAACAATAATCTTAGTTGCTGGGCTTGATCATTATGGAAAAAATCTTTGTAAACTGTTTTAGCCAAAGGACCTAAGAACAGGGTGAGTCTTGTCCATAAAACAATGTACTTGGAAGAACTTGGAGAAAGTTGAGTTATGTAGCCATCACCAGGCTTTTGTTTTCTTCTTACGTTCACTAAAGAGAAAGCCAGAAATGGAAATATATTTTGTTAAGAACTTGTTACAGGTTGAATTATGTCCCCCCAAAATTTATAGGCCGAAGTCCTAAACCCCGGTACCTCAAAATGTGACCTTGTTTGAAAATAGGGTCATTCAAGATGTAATTCGTTATGATGAGGTCATTAGGGTGGGCCCTAATCCAATACGACTGGTGGCCTTATTGTAGACTGAAAAAAAATTCACAACGTGAGAGTTGTGAGTTAAGTTTCATTTGGGGCAGATGAGGACTATAGCCCAGGAGACAGCATTTCAGATGGCTCTGAGAAACTGCTCCAAAGAGGTAGTGGGGAAGGTCAGTGTTATACACGATTTTAGTGAAGGAGGTACTTGCATAGAGCACACATTTTGGTAGAGGCTCGCTGCTGGTCACAAGGAGCAGATGTCACCACTGATGATGGTTTAGAACTTTTCTAGATTTGAGAAGATGCAAGAATTGGGCTCATAAAATCTTCTCCTGAAAATATCTAACTATCTGAATACCTGTTCTGCCAGTTTTTCCCAGAGCACGGAGTGCCTCATTCCTGATCTCCACCCTGAACTTCTCTCAGGGGTGTTGAAGGTCAGCAGCCGTAGCAGCTCATGATTTAAGCCTTGTAGAGGTGGGTGGCACTGCCAATTTGTAGTTGGCATTGTAAAAGGGGAAATTAGCACACAGAGACAGGTACAGAGAGCAGCTAAGGAATGTCTGAGGCTACCAAAAGCTAGGCGAGAGGGCTGGAACCCTTTCTCCCTCACGCCTCTCACAGGAACCAACACTGCTGCCACCTTGATATTGGACTTCCAGCCTCCATACTGGGGAAAGAATACATTTCTGTTACTTAAGCTACCCAGCGTGTGGTATTTTGTTACAGCAGCCCTCAAAATGAATACAGAAGTAAAGGGGAGACGAAAAGCATTTCTATATTGTCTGTGTGCAACTGAATCTCCCCCTTGCGAAGTTTTTCTGTATTTTCCCTTCTGTTTGGCCTCCAGTGTCTTGTGGGTCTCCCAGACCCAGAAGTTGAAATGTGAGCCATCTGCAGGCAGAGGAGGCCATGCCTGCCAAGGGTCCTGCATGCCTTTCATTCCTATGACCATGCAAAAATTGGCTTCCCCTGCATCACAGACTTAGGATGTGGAAAAAACATCCAAGCTCCAGACACCTGTTTCCTCACCGTTTGTAACCATTTGTGCTGAGGATCCAGGCAGTCCAGGCTGGCCCAGCCCAATCCCGCAGGGACCCTGACTGCAGCCTTCTCCCCAGCAGCGCTCAGCACCCAACCCAGAAAAGCAGCCTGCTCATCCAGACCCAGACCCAGTCCTGCACCCTCAAGTCTGCCCCCCCAATCCTGCAGCTGCTTCCCTAAACAAGCCTCCCCCAAACAGTCCTTGCTGCTTTTCCTCCCCTCTTGCCATTCACCAAAATAAATTTAAAGAATGGTTCCTCGTGCTTCTCAACTCTGACTGTATATTAGCCTCCTTTGGGGTGTTTGGTTTTTTTTTCAATGGAGATGTCTGGGCCCGACCCCAGATCACTTCAAGCAGAATCTCTGGTTGGGGGCTGCAGTATGATATAAATATATACTTGGTGTTTGTGCCTGATTCCAGGCACAGAGATCCTAAACGCCCTGGAGTTTCCTGAGTGATAGGAGTGTCTTTGTTATTCACAGCTTATTCATAGCAAGCCCTTTGGGGCCACATCTGAGTTTATGCTAACGAGGTGACTCAGGATGGGGCCCCTAGGTAGATTCAGGTTGAGGGCTGGTCACCAGAAAGACCAAACTTGGATTAGAGGGTTGGAACTTTCAGCCCCCTCTCTCCAATTTCTAGAGAGGGGAGGGAGGCTGGACACTGAGTTCAATAAAACTCTTGAGATTCCGAGAGCCCCTAGGTGAATGAACGCTTCAGGATGGTGGGACAGGTGTGCCTGGAGAGGGCGTGGATGCCCCTCCCCTTCCTCCGCACCTCGCCCTGTGTATATCTGCACTTGGCACTTCCTGAGTTGTATCTTTGTAATAAGGCTGTAATCACAAGTAGAGCCCTTTCCTGAGTCATCTGAGTCATTCTAGTGAATCACCAGACTTGACTACTTCCCCAAAGTGGCTGACTCCGAAGTCAGCCAAAGTGTGGGTCACCTGGGAACCCATCTTGCAGCTGACGTAGGGGCTGTCTGGTGGGACTGAGCCCTTGACTCGTGAGATACCATGCTAACCCCAGGTGGATACGTCAGAGTTGAGTTGAGTTGCAGGACACCCAGTTGGTGCCCAAAGAGTTGGGGAATTGGTCAGAGTCGGGAAAAACTACAGGGGCAGTGGCAGTTATGAAACGTGCCACTCAGCTCTCCTTCAGAGAACCTGCAGAGGGGAGGTTAGCCCAGTTGTCTGGTGGTCCCCCTGCCTCCCTCTGGATATCACCCCACATTTGTCCTGTTTACCAACTTGTCCCAATTTGCCCAGGACATTCCCAGTTTTAGCACAAAAGTCCCAGGTCCTGGTAACCCTTTCAGTCCCAGGCAAACCAGGACAGCCGGTAACTCTATGACATGTGCACCCATGCACACTGCTCCAGCCAATACTGCACCCTGTGGGCTACTAGATCTAGCTCATTTCTGCTGGATGCAGGAAACTTCTGATGGGCAACCTGTCCTCGGGCCCTTCCCACCAGCCTGGCCTAGGTGTTCCCATCACTGTGCTGCCACCCTGAGGCTGTTCGTACCCAACCCTTCTCTCCCTCCCCCTCTCTTTTCACAGGTGTCAGACCTGTACCATGATCTGATGGCTCTCCCTGCCCACTCCCACTCTTCCTTTCTTCATCTTTCACAAGCATTTCTGTTAGGGGAACTGCTGACCAAAACCCCCCACCCTGGCCAGGCCTGATAGTAACCATTTGCATGAGTTATCTTACAACAGGAGGTTCTTGTAAGGAATGCAGAGCTAACAAGCTATCACCAACTGGAAGAATTCGGGAAAGGTCAAAAGGAGAGAGGAGACGCCAGTCCCTATGTCCTACAAACATCCCAGAATCCTCCTCACTGGAATCCATCTTGGCTGAGTGATGCACACCACCAAGAAGGACCCTGAGTCTGAATGATTGGCCAGAGACAACCCGGAAACTAACCTCATGACCATAAAACCCGAGACTGCGAGCCACGTGGCAGAGAAGTTCGCCTGGGTTCCCTCACCCTGCTGCTCTCCGCTCAGGTGCCCCTTCCCCATAAAGTCTCTTCCTGCAACATTTCCTCCAATAAACTCTTGCCTATCTATTCCTGTTTTGGCATCTGATTCTCAGAGGACCAGAACTGACACAGGAATACATTTGTCAGCATTTTTTAAATCTCCTTAAGTGACTGTAATATCGGCCAGGTTTGGGAACCACTGTCCAGGCGTGCTCACTACCGATGTGCCTTCTGACAGTCTAATGGAAAAACCAACATGTGAACGCGTAATTACAGCTCAGCATAGAAAATGCAGCAATAAAGATGTGAGCAGAATGTTCTATAAGCACCGAGGAAGGAGTGACTAAATTGCTCTCATGACATAGGGGAGGGTTTCAGTTTCCAGTGCTGATAGACAACAGACATATCTCTTGGGCTCTAAGTAGAGAATTCCTATTTTTCCCATCATATCACACCACTGTGATAAAATCATCATGTATTATGGACACAAACTCTGAGATGTTTTTGCTCACAACACTCCTGGCCACCAAATACACAGGGGCTTTTCCCACATCAACCAGTTCTCTCTCTCTCTGGACACCAACTGGGTTTCTGACAATTCATTTCAATTCTGACACCAGCTACTCAGAGTTAGCACTGATTCCACAGGTTAAGGGCTCAGTCCCACAAGACTGCCCCTGCTTCAGAGACCAATCTCAAGTTCCAGATTGTCACCTGTGCTTCTGACAGACCAGTTATAAATCAGGGGTCCCCACAACCCCCTGCTCGGATTGGATAATTTGTTGGAATGGTTCACAGAAAGGAAAACATTTTACTTACTATTACTGGTTTGTTATAAAGAATACAACTCAGGAACAGCCAAATGGAGGAGTTGCATAGGGCAAGGTATGGGGGGAAGTACTTGAAGCTTCCATGCCCTCTCCAGGTGTGTCACCCTCCCAGCACCTTGATGTGTTCACCAACCTGGAAGCCCTCCAAACCGTCATTTAGATATGGACGCTTCATTACCTAGGTGTAATTGATTAAATCATTGCCCATTGAGGATTAACTCGATCTCCAGCCCCTCAGACCTCCCTAGAGGCTGGGGGGTGGGATTGAAAGGTCCAACCCTCTAATCACGTGGTTGGTTCCTCTGGCAACCAGAGCCCACCCTGAAGCTCTCCAGGGGCCCTGGGAGAGTCAGCTCATTAGCATACACTCAGGTATGGGGCTTATTATAAATAACAAAAGATGCTCCTCTCCTGTCACTAAGAAAATTCCAAGAGTTTTAGGAGTTCTAGTGTCAGGAACCATGAACAAAGGCCAAATATTACACAAAAGATGCTCCTATCACTCCAGAAATTCCAAGAGTTTTAAAAGCTCTGTGCCAGAAACTGGGGACGATGACTAAATATATATTTCTTATTATGTCATAATATCACACAAACTCACAAGACTCAGATTTGATTCCCAGTGAGTTCTATTGAAATCAGTAGAAAGAAAACTGACTACCTCAAATAGTCAGTACCTCAATTTGACTACCTCAAATAGCAAGAGAAAGAGGGGTGTGTGTGTGTGTGTGTGTGTGTGTGTGTGTGTGTGTGTGTGTGTGTGTGTAGCCTTGCATCCATAGGGCCAAACCTGCCACGCTATCAACACACATACTTTAGAAATGTAGAGATTTTTACATCAACTGTCTCCAGTCGTTTCTGGTTTTCCTTTTAAAAAATGCATCACTAATTATGGGATCGTTATCCCAGCTGGAAGCCTTTTATCCTTGCTGGATACAGCCATTTCCCTGCAAGGCTAAAAACCAGATAAGTGCTATGTGTGGCATTTAAAAAGTCAAAGATTACACAAGGTCACATGTGAATCACTTTTTTCCCTAATGAATGCATTATTTTGATGTTCCAAGAAAAGTGTTCTAACACATACTTTCTTTTAGCTTTAATTATTAAGCAGTTTAAAACAGAGGGCTGCATCACATCCCACCAGACTGACAATCTCCCGGATAGACAGCTTCACAGGAGCATAGCTAAGCAGCTCTTCATAAGTGTGGGATAAAAAGAGAAGAAAAAAGAAAACACAGATATTTTCTTTAGCATTTTTCATTCTAACTGTCATCTGAAGTTGGAAGAAGAGTGGCCACAGTAATTGTTTTGGGGACAAGTTTTGTTTTCTTTTGTTTTTTTTTTATCATGGCAACATGTATAGAACATAAAATTTACCATTAACAGCATCTGATCCTTTTCATAGAATATAGCCCTCTGACATCATATTGTATGTTCACATCCTGTCCCCTGACACACACAGTCACTCAGGTCACTCATACACACACTCACAACACGTGTGCACTCCTAACCTCACCTTGGGGATCCTGACACCTAATTGAAACACGACGGCCATCAGGAGGTTAGCGGACACGAACCAGTGAGAGGAAGCGTCTGTAGGGAAAGAGGACGCAAGATTTGTCCCTGTTGGGGAGAAAACAGATGCCTGAAAATCTAAAACAATGACAGGGGTTGATTTGCATAGAATTGATTTGTGGAGAAGCAAAGTACAATTGTGTTTCTTTAGCTGTCCATGGTTCCTTAGCACAAAACTAGGACTGAATGTGGAGTTTCAGAAACATCGAAACATCGAAGGAAACAACTGCCCACATTTACCTCCTTCTGAAGCCACCTCCACATCTCCTGGTGCTTTTCATAAGCAAATATCTTAACATCAGAGTCTATCTTCAACTCCCTTAACTTCCAAGCATTCCTCAACTCAGTGCTGGCTTCATTCTCAGCACTGCCTTGACACAGCTCCTCGTAATTATCCCCTAATGACCAGCCCAAGGCTTTATTTATTTATTTATTTATTTTTATTTATTTTTTTTGCAGTACGCAGGCCTCTCACCGCCACGGCCTCTCCCGTCGCGGAGCACAGGCTCCGGACGCGCAGGCTCAGCGGCCATGGCTCACGGGCCCAGCCGCTCCGCGGCATGTGGGATCTTCCTGGACCAGGGCACGAACCCGTGTCCCCTGCATCGGCACGCGGACTCTCAACCACTGTGCCACCAGGGAAGCCCTAATGTTTTATTTTTTGATCCTCTGCCTAGTTGAAGCCTCTACAGCACATGACAAATGGCCTGGAACGCCCCGCCCCTTAGGTTCTAGAATGCCCCTCCCCTTAGGTTCTAGACACTACCCTCCTGCAGTTCTTTCTCTGGCTGCTTCTTCTGCTTATCCTTGAGTGTCTGGATCCTCAGCTTCCTTCCTGGCCTCCTTCTCTTACTTATTCTACACTCTTCTTGGATAATCTTCTACATTGTCTTGGCTTCTGCTTCTATCCTTGAGGCAGGAGATAGATGGGCCCCAGTCTGAGCAGCTGGGGTTTGTCCCCAGTGGACAGACACTTCAAAATAGCAGGAGCAAGAGAGGAGCTGAGCCCTGCCCAGAAAAAAGATGGACACCACGTATTTCTCATTCTCAAGGTCGACCTTCTCGACTACACATGCACAGAAAGGCTCCCTGGAGGTCAAAAAGGGAGTGATGTCAGCCTACCCATAGGCCTCTTCGCTAGAATCCATCTTGGCTAAGAGATGCGTGCGCATATGTGGGAGACCCTGAGACAAAATAAATACGGACTCAGCCAAACAAAACATGATGATTAGCCACAGGAAACCCAGAAGAAATTTCCCATATAAGTGATTCAAACTACCACGTGGGCGCAACTCTTTCTCTGTGTCCGCCCGAGTGCCTATCCACACGTACCCCTTTTCCGCCTAATAAACACTTTACCTATTTCACTACTTTCCATTTCTTTGTGGAAATTCATTTTCTGCAAAGCCATGTGGGCCAGGGCCTTGTCACTGGACACTGGTCTAGTGGCTAGGATTCAGCACTCTCACTGCCAAGACCTGACGTCAATCTCTGGCCGGGAACCGAAATCCTGCTTCTAGCTGCTGCAGGCCGAGGCCACCCGAGATCATCCTGAGAACTCTCCAAACCATATCCTGACCTGACTGCTACCCATTGGTCCTGGTCTACATCCCCAGACGCCCACAGACATCTCTTCCTCTCTACCTTACTAATATCACATACTGAGTATGTCCAAAACCAAACTAAAAATAAATAAATGAAACACCACAAAAATCTCTGTCCCCTGTAGTATTCTTTCTTTATATGTGTTAATAGCACTTAGTCACAGTGACAAAGCACCATAGACTCGGTGGCTTAAACAACAGATATTCATATCTCATAACTCTGGAGGCTGGAAAGTCCAAGATCAAGATGCCAGCAGATTCTGTTTCTGGTGAGAACTCTCTTCCTGTCTGGCAGATGGCCGCCCTCTAACTATGTGCTCACATGAGGGGGAGAGAGAGACACACACACACAGAGACAGAGACAGAGACAGAGAGAGCTCTTGAGTCTTCTCTTATAAAAACACTAATCTTTTTAGATCAGGGCCACCCTTATGAACTTATTTTACCTTAATTACCTTCTAAAGGTCCTATTTCCAAATACAGTCACATTGGGGGTTAGGACTTCAACACACAAATTGTGTGGCACCATGTCCCAAGTTAGTTTGCATCCTTGACCCTTCCTCTCCACCACAGCCAATGGGACACCCCAGTTTATGAGTTGCTGGCCCTAAATTTCTCTTTAGCCCATTCCTTCCTTCCACTTCCACCTTTACACTTCCAGTTCAGGGTCCCTTGTGCCTCGCCTAGGCCACTCCCTTTGGTTGAACAGCGGTTCTTCCTCCACTGTCTTTCCACTGTGGTGCTGCCAGGTCAGCATCGCAAATAACAGAACTGGTCAGGTTATCCATAACCTGTTGGTGCCACAGTTCCCCTATATATCCCTCATCTAACCGCTCTGGTCTCATTTCCAGCTGTAGTCCCCATGCACCCATGCATCATGTTCTGGCCACACTGAGCTTCTAGCTGTCCCAGCATGTGCCACCCACCTTCACGCCACCTTCCTTCCTTCCCTGCTTTAGCCAGGATTTCCTGCTACTTGGAATGAGCAAGTAGCTCATTCCTCCTTCACTTAATGAGTTCATACCCACCTTCCAGGCTCCAGTTAAATATCTCCAAGGAGCGTTTCTCGGCCCCCTGGGCTTAGCTGTCCCAGCACCCTATTCACATCCCTGTTGCGGCACCTGCCATATTCATCCATCCAACTCCCCATCAGACCTGCGGTTCCTCATGAGTAGTGACGGATTCTCTCTTGATCCTGAACACCTGAGCTCCGCCCAGAATAAGTATTTGATAAATGGAAGTGGAAGTGGAGTGTGTTTCATGAATGTCAGGGGCAGGCATGCTGTACAAACTTTGCACTTAACTTTTCTCACTTAAGACTTCCGGGAAGATGGCGGAAGAGTAAGACGCGGAGATCACCTTCCTCCCCACAGATACACCAGAAATACATCTACGCGTGGAACAACTCCTACGGAGCACCTACTGAACGCTGGCAGAAGACTTCAGACCTCCCAAAAGCCAAGGAACCCCCCACGTACCTGGTTAGGGCAAAAGAAAAAACTAAACAGAGACAAAAGGATAGGGACGGGTCCTGCACCAGCGGGAGAGAGCTGTGAAGGAGGAAAAGTGTCCACACACTAGGAAGCCCCTTCGCGGGCGGAGACTTCGGGAGGCGGAGTGGGGGAGCTTGGGATCCGCGGAAGAGAGCACAGCAACA
Source organism: Orcinus orca (assembly GCF_937001465.1). Classification (NCBI taxonomy): domain Eukaryota; kingdom Metazoa; phylum Chordata; class Mammalia; order Artiodactyla; family Delphinidae; genus Orcinus; species Orcinus orca. Next base: position 12,422,956 of record NC_064576.1, on the reverse strand, counting down.
GGGGTGCGGAGGGCAAAGCGGTGAGATTCCAGCGCAGAGGATCGGGCCGACCGGCACTCACCAGCCGAGAGGCTTGTCTGCTCGCCCGCCGGGGCGGGCGGGACTGGGAGCTGAGGCTCCGGCTTTTGTCGGAGCGCCGGGAGAGGACTGAGGTTGGCGGCGTGAACACAGCCTGCAGGGCGTTAGTGCACCGCGGCTAGCCGGGAGAGAGTCCGGGAAAAGTCTGGACCTGCCGAAGAGGCAAGAGACTTTTGCGTCCCTCTTTGTTTCCTGGTGCACGAGGAGAGGGGATTAAGAACGCTGCTTGAGAGAGCTCCAGGGACGGGCGCGAGCCGCGGCTAAAAGTGCGGAGCCCAGAGACAGACATGAGACGCTAAGGCCGCTGCTGCCGCCACCAGGAGGCCTGTGTGCGAACACAGGTCACTAGCCACACGCCCTTCCGGGGAGCCTGTGCAGCCCGCCACTGCCAGGGTCCCGGGATCCAGGGACAACTCCCCCGGGAGAACGCACGGCGCGCCTCAGGCTGCAACGTCCCGCCGGCCTCTGCCGCTGCAGGCCCGCCCCACACTCCGTGACCCTCCCTACCCCGCGGCCTGAGTGAGCCAGAGCCTCCGAATCAGCGGCTCCTTTAACCCCGTCCTGTCTGAGCAAAGAACAGACGCCCTCCGGCGACCTACATGCACAGGCGGGGCCAAATCCAAAGCTGAGCCCCTGGGAACTGTGAGAACAAAGAAGAGAAAGGGAAATCTCTCCCAGCAGCCTCAGAAGCAGCGGATTAAAGCTCCACAATCAATTTGATATACCCTGCATCTGTGGAATACCTGAATAGACAACGAATCATCCCAAATTAAGGAGCCCTGTGGATGAAAGGCTCTTGGTGCTGCAGCCAGGAGTCAGTGCTGTGCCTCTGAGGTGGGAGAGCAAACTTCAGGACACTGGTCCACAAGAGGCCTCCCAGCTGCACATAATATCAAACAGCAAAAATCTCCGAGAGATCTCCATCTCAACACCAGCACCCAGCTTCACTCAACGACCAGCAAGCTACAGTGCTGGACATCCTATGCCAAACAACTAGCAAGACAGGAACACAACCCCACCCATTAGCAGAGAGGCTGCCCAAATCATAATAAGTCTACAGACACCCCAAAACACACAACCAGACGTGGACCTGCCCACCAGAAAGACAAGATCCAGCCTCATCCACCAGAACACAGGCACTAGTCCCCTCCAACAGGAAGCCTACACAACCCACTGAACCAACCTTAGCCACTGGGGACAGACACAAAAAACAACAGGAACTACGAACCTTCAGCCTGCAAAAAAGGAGACCCCAAACACAGTAAGATAAGCAAAATGAAAAGACAGAAAAACACACAGCAGATGAAGGAGCAAGATAAAAACCCACCAGACCTAACAAATGAAGAGGAAATAGGCAGTCTACCTGAGAAAGAATTCAGAATAATGATAGTAAGGTTGATCCAAAATCTTGGAGATAGAATGGACAATAGAATGGACAAAATGCAAGAATCAGTTAACAAGGACCTAGAAGAACTAAAGATGAAACAAGCAATGATGAACAACACAATAAATGAAATTAAAAGTACTCTAGATGGGATCAATAGCAGAATAACTGAGGCAGAAGAACGGATAAGTGACCTGGAAGATAAAATAGTGGAAATAACTACTGCAGAGCAGAATAAAGAAAAAAGAATGAAAAGAATTGAGGACAGTCTCAGAGACCTCTGGGACAACATTAAACGCACCAACATTCGAATTATAGGGGTTCCAGAAGAAGAAGAGAAAAAGAAAGGGACTGAGAAAATATTTGAAGAGATTATAGTTGAAAACTTCCCTAATATGGGAAAGGAAATAGTTAATCAAGTCCAGGAAGCACAGAAAGTCCCATACAGGATAAATCCAAGGAGAAATACGCCAAGACACATATTAATCAAACTGTCAAAAATTAAATACAAAGAAAACATATTAAAAGCAGCAAGGGAAAAACAACAAATAACACACAAGGGAATCCCCATAAGGTTAACAGCTGATCTTTCAGCAGAAACTCTGCAAGCCAGAAGGGAGTGGCAGGACATATTGAAAGTGTTGAAGGAGAAAAACCTGCAACCAAGATTACTCTACCCAGCAAGGATCTCATTCAGATTTGATGGAGAAATTAAAACCTTTACAGACAAGCAAAAGCTGAGAGAGTTCAGCACCACCAAACCAGCTCTACAACAACTGCTAAAGGAACTTCTCTAGGCAAGAAACACAAAAGAAGGAAAAGACCTACAATAATGAACCCAAAACAATTAAGAAAATGGGAATAGGAACACACATATCGATAATTACCTTAAATGTAAATGGACTAAATGCTCCCACCAAAAGACACAGATTGGCTGAATGGATACAAAAACAAGACCCATATATTTGCTGTCTACAAGAGACCCACTTCAGACCTAGAGACACATACAGACTGAAAGTAAGGGGATGGAAAAAGGTATTTCATGCAAATGGAAACCAAAAGAAAGCTGGAGTAGCAATTCTCATATCAGACAAAATAGACTTTAAAATAAAGACTATTAGAAGAGACAAAGAAGGACACTACATAATGATCAAGGGATCGATCCAAGAGGAAGATATAACAATTGTAAATATTTATGCACCCAACATAGGTGCACCTCAATACATAAGGCAAATACTGACAACCATAAAAGGGGAAATCGACAGTAACACATTCATAGTAGGGGACTTTAACGCCCCACTTTCACCAATGGACAGATCATCCAAAATGAAAATAAATAAGGAAACACAAGCTTTAAATGATACATTAAACGAGATGGAGTTAATTGATATTTATAGGACATTCCATCCAAAAACAACAGAATACACATTTTTCTCAAGTGCTCATGGAACATTCTCCAGGATAGATCATATCTTGGGTCACAAATCAAGCCTTGGTAAATTTAAGAAAATTGAAATTGTATCAAGTATCTTTTCCGACCACAACGCTATGAGACTAGATATCAATTACAGGAGAAGATCTGTAAAAAATACAAACACATGGAGGCTAAACAATACACTACTTAATAACGAAGTGATCACTGAAGAAATCAAAGAGGAAATCAAAAAATACCTAGAAACAAATGACAATGGAGACACGACGACTCAAAATCTATGGGATGCAGCAAAAGCAGTTCTAAGAGGGAAGTTTATAGCAATACAATCTTACCTTAAGAAACAGGAAACATCTCGAATAAACAACCTAACCTTGCACCTAAAGCAATTAGAGAAAGAAGAACAAAAAAACCCCAAAGTTAGCAGGAGGAAAGAAATCATAAAAATCAGATCAGAAATAAATGAAAAAGAAATGAAGGAAACGATAGCAAAGATCAATAAAACTAAAAGCTGGTTCTTTGAAAGGATAAACAAAATTGATAAACCATTAGCCAGACTCATCAAGAAAAAAAGGGAGAAGACTCAAATCAATAGAATTAGAAATGAAAAAGGAGAAGTAACAACTGACACTGCAGAAATACAAAAGATCATGAGAGATTACTACAAGCAACTCTATGCCAATAAAATGGACAACCTGGAAGAAATGGACAAATTCTTAGAAAGGCACAACCTGCCAAGACTGAATCAGGAAGAAATAGAAAATATGAACAGACCAATTACAAGCTATAACAACCCTCAAGGAAGACTCCACAGCCTGGCTCTGAATTAACAGTTACTCTGGGGGAGGGAGACGCAAGAGGGAGAGGATATATGGGGATGTATGTATACATATAGCTGATTCACTTTGTTATACAGCAGAAACTAACACACCATTGTAAAGCAGTTATACTCCAATAAAGATGTTTAAAAAAAAAAAAAAAAAACTTTTCTCACTTAAAAAAGTAAATCTTAAAATATTTTATCTTATTAAATGTTAAAATCTTAAAAATAATATTAAAATCTTTAAAATATTTTCAATTATATTGAAATATCAGTCCATATTTGTATGGACCATTTAATTCTTCTGAATACAGAATATTAGACTTTAAATACAGATGCATTCCTTTTATGTATATAATAATGCTAATTATATAATTATTATAATTATTATAATAATTATTATTATTTATTATAATTTTAATTAAGAATACCTCCTGTATTATAAATCAATTTTTCCATTCTCAAAAGAAATGTACGTTACAACTAGGATACTTAATGTAGGATTCAAATATGATTTTAAGTCAATTATATAAAGGCAAGGACCATTATATTTTAGTGTCACTCAGCTTTAATATTTGAGGTTTAATTTTAAAGAAACCTAAAAGAAAAAGGTTACCAACGTCCTCAATTTAAAGCTCCTCCTGGGATGAGTGGTCTGACCTCTGGTCCAGAGCACCAGGATTTCTAAAGATTGTATAAAAGGTGGGCTGACATTAAAACAAAAGTCTTCGTAATTAGCCAGAATAAATCTCTGTGCATTGCTGGCCACATGCTTCAAGAACAGCATCTCTTTTCACCAGAATCCTTTGAAATATCTATCAGAGGTGGAAAGGGAGACAAAACTACATGGAATCATGTGAGGAAGACAGAGCAGGGAATATCAGGTGGCCTTTACAGCGAGCGCCTCTTACCCATTAAGCCAGATTTTATAAAACCAAGTGGCCACGTGAGAGCTTTTTCATGAGCAGAATTCCTATGGTGAAGAGATTCAAAGACACAGAAACATTCAGGAATCAGGACATTTCTACCACCTTAGATGATGCGTCAGTGTTCCCTCTAATTAACATCATCTGGGAGCTTTTGCTTAATGATGAAGAGGAGGAAATCACTATCTCTGAAATGAGAGAAATCTCAGGCAGAACAGAGCTAGACCTCCCAGTACCAAGACTGGGTCCTGAGCAGTCCAGAAACATGGTACTTCTCTCACGGCTGAATAAGGATTTGTCTGCATCAAGGCACTGATTCTGTGAAACTAAGAGGTCTGACTACCAGGGCTCAGCCGTGCTGGGGAACAGGAGAGTGGCAGGGGCTTGTTTGCTCCACAGGGTGTTTGCAGCTTGGGACTCCAGTGTTTGCACCTTCCGCAGGGGCAGGAACGTGTCTGGCTTGTGTATATGTGTTGGTGTGCACCCCACGCCCTGTGCTGGCCAGATCCTGGTGGTAGATTTCTCTCTTCCTACTTCCTGCTTCCAAAACTGCTCCAAACCTCACCAACGTCTCACTGCCCAATTGCTTCTCATCCCAACGCTTTTGCCTGTGCCGCCCCTACTGCCTGGAATGCCATTTTGACATCCCACCCCAGCCCCTTCACCTGGCCACTTGTTGTTCAAGTCTTAAAATTCGGCTCTGTCACCTCCTCCAGGAAGCCTTCTCTGATCCTCCTCCCCAAGACTGAGTCACGGTCCTTCTGGAAGCTGTTAGGAAGACTGTTCCGTGCCTTCTGGCAGTATCTGGTGTTCATTGGCTCATAGAAGCATCACCCCAATCTCCGTCTTTACCTTCACATGGCATTCTCCCTATGTGCCTACGTGTTTCCAAAGTTCCCCTTTATACAAAGACACCAGTCATATTGGATTAGGACCCACCCTAATGACCTCATTTTAACTTGATTACCTCACTAAAGACCCTATCTCCAAATCCAGTCACTTTCTGAGGGCCTGGATATTAGAGATTCAACGTATGAATTTGGGGGTGGACCCCATTACCTGTATTTCCATAAAACCCTCAATTATCCCAATCACTACTTTATAATTGTACATTCAAAGGGCTGTTACCTTCACTGGACTGTGAGTGTCTTTGCAGAAGGTCCTGTGTTCTGTGATCTTGATGTATCCAATGTCCGACATAAGAACCAAATGAGTGAATGAATGAATGAGTGAATAAGGCCTCAGAGAAGAACCAGAACATTATGAAGGAACTGTGAACAGATTCACTTCAGAGTCAGCCTAAACATACATTTTTGTGTTTGTTTATGTGTACAAGATTACACATAGAAGACACATTACACACATGATATGCAGGTACGATAAGGATGGCTTAACCCCCAATCAATCCCTCCTCAATTGTATATTTGTCCAGTTTGTGCCAGCTCTGAACCAGATCCCTTCTTTTCCTTTTTTCTTTATGGTTTTATCACAAAGAGGGGGCTTCTGAAGCCTTTCTCTTTCCCACCCCAGTAAGTGGTTTCCCTGAGTCAGATCCATTGGGTGAATGCAGAGATCTTCCTGGGGCTCCTGGTGCCTAATCCTGTTTCCATCGTTATTTTTGTTCCTGTTGTCTTTGCACAACTCCAATGCACTGAATTTGCCCTTCCCCTGGCGCTGCCCTCGAGCACTTCTTGCTCTGCTAGTTCCTCCCCCAGGGAGGTTTGGACAGGAAGGGAAGTGCTCTCAGGCAGAATTCTGCCCAGAAGACCAACCCATCCCCACATTGCTTGGAAATTGTTGGTTTCATAATTATTTCCCAAGTCTAACTGCAAATATTCTCACAGCAAATCCAGAGACCTCAGACCCAGCCACTCTGGGGAAATGGCAGCTGACCTGGCCCTCAGATGTGGATAAACTCTCCAGCTCTTTCGTTCCCACAACACTTGGGTTACAAGTGCTTAGAATTTTTTCAACAGCCCTGAGCCATCTCCACATTTGAGTTTGCTCCGGTGGTCCGTTCTTAGTTATTCTCAGTGTCCTTATCTATGTTATTTACACCTCTGGGAGTTTTTCTTACCGTCCATTAGAAGGGCCTGGCATCCCAACACAACACAGTCAGATGCAGAAAAGAAGTGCATGTGTGTTTGATCTTTAAAATTATATTCTGGCCTGATTCGTACAAGTATTTTTAATAAATATACACCATTACATTAAAATTCAAGAATAAGCATTGCGTCCTGAGTGTCAGCGTGGCTCTGAGTTCCTAGGAGTGAATGGAAACATCAGTCCATTTGGAAACCTGCTCTTAGCTTATACAAGGGCAAGTTGAGTTAACCCTTACGGGGACTTAACCTTGGCTACCTCCCGAGGTCATGCGTAGAAGGTTTGAATCCCACCCTTTTCTCTGCTGCTTCCTAGCAGTTGGGCCTTGGGCAACCTACCATAGTTCTATTTCTCCTCTGCAAAATGGCCATATTAATAGCAACTAATGCATAGGGTTCTGATCATTAAACAAGAGCATACCTCACACTTAGAGCTTACTCAGTACCTAATGGAATACGACAAGCGCCGAATAGATATTAGTTAGGATTATTAATGTTAGGTCTGTCTGGCGCAGTGTCCATACTCTTGAAGATGTCTAAGAAATTTTTCTATAGGTTTTCATTTTCTGCATTTTCTCTTTTCCATGATTATGGGTGATCAAAATGCCTTATAGCACATGGTTGTATAAAATACATGGCAAAATACAAAATAAAAAATACAAATAAATCCTGTCTGTTTTCTAAATATCTCCTGTTTCCCATCACTTATACTGCCCCTACCACACCACTACAGCTGTAATTGAAGCTGCCACCACCCCTCAACCCAGACTGGTTTTTTTAAACATCTTTACTGGAGTATAATTGCTTTACAATGGTGTGTTAGTTTCTGCTGTATAACAAAGTGAATCAGCTATACATATACATATATCCCCATATCCCCTCCCTCTTGTGTCTCCCTCCCACCCGCCCTATACCACCCCTCTAGGTGGTCACAGAGCACCGAGCTGATCTCCCTGTGCTATGCAGCTGCTTCCCACTAGCTATCTATTTTACGTTTGGTAGTGTATATATGTCCATGCCAGCCTCTCACTTCATCCCAGCTTACCCTTCCTCCTCCCCGTGTCCTCAAGTCCATTCTCAACATCTGCGCCTTTATTCCTGTCCTGCCCCTAGGTTCTTCAGAACCATTTTTTTTTAGACTCCATATATATGTGTTAGCATACGGTATTTGTTTTTCTCTTTCTGACTTACTTCACTCTGTATGACAGTCTCTAGGTCCATCCCGGACTATTAACCCAGCACCATTCTAGATGCTGTCTCTTGCCTCCAGCTTATGCCCTAACAGGCAGCCAGGTGGACCTTGTTCAAATAAAAGTCATAGGATTTCTTTCCTTCGCTCAAAGCCCTTCCATCATGCTTAGCATATAAACCAGAGTTCTTTAAGGAGGTCTCCCAGACGTTGCATTATCTGTGCCCGGCCCACCCCCCTTGACCTTGCCTCAATGGGCCGCAGTCATACTGGCCCCTCCTTTTCCCTAGAACCTGCCAAGAATAATTCCATCTTTGGGCTTTTTATTTTCTTTCTTTTTATTTTTTTAAATTAAAGTATAGTTGATTTACAGTGTTGTGCCCATCTCTGCTGTATAGCAAAGTGACTCAGTTATCCACATAGAGACATTCTTTTTTTTTTTTTTTTTTTTGCGGTACACGGGCCTCTCACTGCCGTGGCCTCTCCCGTTGCGGAGCACAGGCTCCGGACGCGCAGGCTCAGCGGCCATGGCTCACGAGCCCAGTCGCTCCGCGGCATGTGGGATATTCCCAGACCGGGGCACGAACCCGGGTCCCCTGCATCGGCGCCACCAGGGAAGCCCCCTAGATATTCTTTTTTTATAGTCTTTTCCATTATGGTTCATCCCAGGACATTGGATGTAGTTCCCTGTGCTCTACAGTAGGACCTTGTTGCTTATCCATTCTAAACGTAAGAGTTTGCATCTACCAACCCCAAACTCCTAGTCCATCCCTCTCCCTTCCCACCTCCCCCCCCCATCTTAGGGCTTTTCTGCCTGGAAACTTCCTCCCTGACAGATCTGCATGACTTGTTCCCTTGTCATATCCCAGTCTCTGCGCAGACATCCCTCCCCAGGGAAATCATCTGAGACCCTATGTAAGATAGAATTCTCACCCTCACTCTTTTTTGGCCTCACTATGAGGTGTGTGGGATCTTAGTTCCCCGACCAGGGATAGAACCCGTGTCCCCTGCAGTGGAAGCACAGAGTCTTAACCACTGGACCGCCAGGGAAGTCCCGAGTTCTCACTCTCTAACGTCTTGTCCTGCTTTAGCTATTCTCGTCTCTAACATGTCAAGAATACTGGGAAGTTTGAACCAAGACTGCATGAGGATTTTGATGGAAAACCCTTGACGTGACTTCATTTAAGCAAGGGTGTCACATTAGAAGCATGGTGGTTTTTTTAAAGATTACTTCTCCTGCCGTGCGAAGTCGTGATTTGATGGTGGCGAGACCAATTAGCCAACTGGTTCAGCAGATTAGAAAGTTGTTATGGTGGCTTAAAAAGTGCAGATGGAGAGATGTAGGTGTATTTGAGAGACAATTAGGAGAAAAGTTAAGTCAGCAGCAGATTGGCAACATGGAGGAGTGAGATGAAGCAGCGGGGAAAGCTCATAGTTTCCCAGCAAGAATGCTGAATAGCCAATGGGGGATTCTCTAAGAAAGAGAAAATTGGAGGAGGAATAATTTTGGGGAGAAGATTACGAGCTTGGTGTGGGGCATTTTGAATTTGAGTTGCATGTAAGATATTAAAGAGAAGATACCTGTAAGCAGTTGGATATATGGGTCTGGATCTGGAGATATAAATTTAGATTTCATAGGTATGTTAAACATAATTGATGTTTTGGAGATGGATAACGTCACCTAGAAAGACTTCGTAGACTGAGAAGACAGCGGTCTTAAAAAACTGCAATATGTACAGCACCGCTACAATAAAATGGATGAGGGAAAGACACTGAGAAGAAGCAGCTTAAGAGGCAGATGGGAAACCTGGAGAGGGTTGTGACATGGAAAACAAGGGAAGAAAGTATCTACCAGGAGTAGAATCAACAGCCATGAACATTGCTGAGTGTGTGATCATGAGAAGTCCCCATCGGATTTAACAGATGGTTGGTCATGTTAGTGGAAGGGAGTGAGTGAAACTAGATGAAGTGAAGAGAGTCAGTGGGGGTTGAAGAGAAAGAGATCTCTCTTTCAAGAAGTTTGGTTACACAGGGGAAGCAGGAAATAGCTCATAGCTGGAAAAGTGAGTGAAGTAGAGATGTGAGCATGGTTAAGTATGAATGGGGTGGGTGGGCGATTCAGTAGAGAGGATTCAGTAGAGAGGATGTGCTTTGGCAAGAGACAGAGAAAGACCAGGAAAGACAAAGAAAGACCAGAGAAAGACCAGGAAAATAAGCTCAGTGAAACAGGATGAATCTAGAACAGATCTCTGGGGGATAAGGTCCAGGGCCTAGAAGACAAGATATCTAGCAAGAGCAGGATTAGCCATCCAAGTTAATGGACTCTGGTCCAAGGGCAGAGCCATTGGTTCTGCTTTTCACTTCATGTAGATCCAATCAACAAATAGTAGTGCATCCACTACACACCAGCCATGATCCAGGGGAGAGGTAGTTCTGAGGCCAAAGACGGATACCACCCTTAATTTAGCAGACGTGGAAATGCTAAGATAACTTCACAATAAGGAAGCAGCACCTTTGCAAAGGAAAGGAAACTCAGGATGAAACAAAGGAGTGGAGAAATGGATAAGAGGATATAACCCAATATTCAAATGATGAAGTCTTAAGATGGAAGTAAGGAGTTGCAACACAAGCACATTCTGGAAATATGTTATTATAAGCAGGTTCTGAATTGGCTGAACAAGTCTCTACCCCACTTTGGTCATTAGTTTGCTTATTTAAGAAGTTACCACGTCTCAAATTAATTCAGGCACCACGCTAGGATCTGTGGGTGATAAACCAGTCAGAAACAGTCTCTTCTGTCATGGAGCTTACATTGTGATAGAAAATAACAAATACAGATAAACGTATAATTTCCAATAGAGACAAGTACTCTAAAGAATAAAAGAAGGTGTTAGGAGAGAGTATAACACAGGAGGTCCTTTAGAGTGGGTAGTCAGGGAAAGTTCTCCCGCAATAGTGACATTTAACTGAAGCCTGAAGGATGAAGGATGAATGGTAGTGAACTTGGTGAAGAAAGAGGAAAGAATATCCCAGAATTCGGGAGCTCACAATCCCGCTGAAAAGAGATGTCCTGACCCACAAGTCTGAGACCCAACTGGTGGTCCCTTTAAATGACCCACCATGTGAAGTGAACAAGAAATCTCATTGAGTTTTCCTTCCCCATCCTCAATTTGAAGCTTCCCTCAGACAGCCCATATCGTCTTGCCCATGATTTAAAAAGAGAACAAGAACAATCAGGATGTATCTGTCTGCAGCGTGTTCAGCCAGCACCGCAACAGTCAAAACAACCACAATTCCCACTGAAGAGATTGTTTTCTTTCAGTTGATCCTAGTCTATCATATTTCAAACTCAAGTGGCCTGAGATTTTGAGACCACAACCTCCCATGTCCCTATGTCTGAGCCCAAGGTTTGGACTGATGGTGGCCCACACGCTGACAGTGTGGTCACCTGGCAGACAGAGGTCACCATACCCTCTACTTCAGCTGGGAAAACACGTAGGTGGCATTCACCCCTCCCTCCACCCTTACGCTACTCTGATCATACCCCCAATGCCTTCCACATTCTGGCCTTTGGAGGAGTAGAAATAACAGATAGAACTAGGAGTTAGGGAGAGAGCAGATAAGAAAGTGACAATAAAGGAAAACATATCAGGACAAGAAGGGGATAAGAAAAGGGCAGGGATGGGAGTATTCCATGGGAAATTGAACCTACTCACAACAGGGGAAGAAATATTTAAAACAACAATAGACAGGTTTTTCAGGGCTTCCCTGGTGGTGCAGGGGTTAAGAATCCGTCTGCCAATGCAGGGGACACGACTTCAATCTGTGGTCTGGGAAGATCCCCCATGTCTCGGAGCAACGAAGCCCGTGCTCCACGACCACTGAAACCTGAGCACCTAGAGCCCGTGCTCCGCAACAAGAGAAGCCACCGCAATGAGAAACCCACGAACCACAACAAAGAACAGCCCCCGCTCGCAGCAGTTAGAGAAAGCCCGCGCACAGCAACGAAGACCCAACGCAGCCAAAAATAAATAAATAAAATAAATAAATTTATTTTTTTAAAAAATAGACAGGTTTTTCATATTCCTTTACTCCTTCCCTCAAGTACACATATGTACACCTGGGCCCAACGTACACAAGTTGCTATTTTACAAGAGCCTGTAAGAAGATTCTCTATATTCTGCTCAAACCCCAAAACACTGAGCCCGTGATCCAAGTTAGACTACGCATCTGTGTATATTAATATGTTTATTTTGCTTCTTTCAGTAACACAAGTCCCAAGACATCACACTTCGTGCACTCGTCTGGAAATGCACCGGCATAGTCTGCCTTTCCAATGTTCTCGGGCACTGCCAGAAACTGCCAGGCTCACATCGCTCCCCAGTAGAGGAGGCTCCACTCTTTCCTTCATGAGGATCTGCTTTGATGTTGTCCTTGCAGGGGGGAGGGAAGGAGGAGAGAGGGAAGGAAGAAGAGAGTAAGGAAGTGGGGGAAGGGAGATCAGTCTTTGACAGGGAGGCTGAAGACACACATTGGAAATGAGGATGACACTTGACCGGCTATGATTTTGACATCAATCAATAGATTGCCATTGACCTGTTGGTGACAGCTGCTCTATTTACTCTGTACCTCCCCCCAGTCCCACACAGGGCCCAGTGTGGTGCTCTGAATGGGGTTCATTTACTGAGCACCCCCAGGCACTGCACTCAATGAGGTACTGTTCCAACTCCCACAAAGTCCACCCTCTGAAGGGGAAGAGAAATGGACATTGACAACCACCTAAAAAAAACTACACAGTTCTATTGAACATACAAATATATATCCATACACTTTCAAACACTCACTTTTCTGCCCCAGTTTCCACTTGCCATTACTGGAGAATTAGAAAAGCATGTCCATCCCTCTGGATAAGACAAGCCCCTCTGACCCAGGGGTTCTGCCCATTACAACTATTCAGGGTGGCCCCGTTCATCACACACACTGCACATCTAGAATCCAAGGGAAGAGGGTATGGGATTTAATCTGGATTCCAAAGAGTATGTACAGTAGCATCTCTGGATACACTGTCTGTTAATTTACAAAAAAAAAAAAAAAAAAGAGGGATAAAAACTGAATATCCCTTTGTGTTTTTTTTTTTTTTTCCAAAACACCAGTTGAAGCTTCCAAATGCTAAAAGAATTTTTTGTTAATGTTTTAGATACCTGTCTAGGCACCTGCATATGCTAATGGATATTTCTACTTAATCCAGATGACAGAATTCCACATCCCTCATAAAGAAAAGTTGTTCTATTGTGGTTCTCTGTTTTACTAATTCAGAAACCTGACATTTCTGGAGGAGCAGCGACAAGTACTTTCACGATAAATTTTCTCAGACAAAATATTCTGCTCTATGGAGCTCAGGAGTAATTTAAAGGGAAGATAAACAGTTCCGACATTTAATGGGTAAACAAATGCGGCGGGATAATTTATTGAGATATTAATTTGTGATTTTTTTTTCTTGCTCCTCTAAGAGCTTGGAAAGATGGAAGGAACTGTCCTTCTCCCAGGTGAGAAGGTGGGCATGTTCTAAATGTGGACACCTTTGCCTCTGTTATGAACAGTGTCTAGTTTCGAGACCTACAATCAAGGCTGCAGAGCACGCATCAGTGTAAAGAGCTACACGTACAGAGAGCAGCAAACCCAGAGTGGCCAGGGTTGGGGGATGGAAGGAGAGGTAGAGTTTCCCCAAGATATGGGAAGGGAGGGAATCATGGTGATTCTATAAGGGGCAGAGATCAGTGTTCGTGGAATCTCAAGAGTATAGTGGCACCAGGAGGATCCGGAGGAAAGATGGTCCCCAGGTTTCCCTAAACAGCTTCATCTGAACTACCGTGGTTATTGATGTTGCACTCCCAGCCTCATTCCTTATCCTTGGTCTTGATAATTCTGAACCTAAACTGGTCCAGGCTTCACTCCCAGGCGGTACGTTCTGCTCAACAACCTTAGGTTAAGATACAAAGATTGGCCAACAAATTCTTTGCATCTCTTCCCGTTAAGAGGTGAAGTCTGTATTGCTCCATCCTCTGAATCTGGCCTTGGCCATGTGACTTGCTTTGGCCAACAGAACACAAGAGGAAACTTGAAAAGTACCTGTTCATTTGGAATTGTCTTCTCTTGCTGCTTCTGGAACACAGTCCTCGAGTGCAGAAGCCTGGGATTACCGGCTAGATGCTGGATAAACATAGCCCAGTGGTCCACATGCCCAGAGTCACTCACCAGATGTGAGTGAGGCCGCTGGGACCAACAGTCCCCAGGTGATCCATCCCCGGGTGACCCAGCTGTGCAGCCACAAGAGTGAGGTCATTGAAGACCAGTGGAAGAATCACTCAGCTAAACTCCGGCCAAATTGGCAATCTACAGAAGCATGAGATAAGGTGTGGGGAGGTTCTTCATGCAGCGATAGCTGACACCGGGTTTTAACAAGACAGCGTTCTAGGTACGCTTCTACTCCAATAGCATCACACAAGTCATGCTAAGCCTCACGCATAACGACTACCACAGGAGCCGTGCAAAAGCCCAGGTACCAAATTAGTCAGGGATTTCTACCAGCTGACAGCTCTTTCAAGCCACAATATGCTTTGGACACAGGTTTTTTTCCCAGAGAGTCAGGTGAGAGCCTGTGTTAGTGATTTCAGCTCACGCTGTGGCCGCTGTCACCCATCTCCCTTCCTTGCCCTGGACTGTCTTTGCCCTATGAGCCCTGTCAGTTCCTCCATGAGGGTAAATTCACTGCCACGGCCTGACCTGGAAATGGGCCTTGAGCAGAGCCACTGTGGCCTACCAATACTTTCTCTTAACTTGGGGTCTCCAGGTGTTATGGGTGGACAGGTGTCCCCCCCTCCCAAATTCATATGTTGAAGTCCTAACCCCCAGTACCTTGCAAAGTGACCTTATTTGGAAATAGGTTCTTTGCAGATGTAATTAGTTAGATGAGGTTGTACTTGAGTGATCCTTATAAACGGGGGAAATGTGAACACAGACACACATGAAGATAAAGTCAGAGGTCAGGGTGATGCATCTACCAAAGATTGCCACGAAGCCACTAGAAGTGAGGGGGGGGGCCCTGGAACTGGTCCTTCCCCAGCAGTTTCTGAGAAAGCATGACCCTGCTGGCACCCTGATATCAGACTTCTAGCCTCCAGAACTGTGAGACCATAAATTTCTGTTGCTTAAGACGCCCAGTTTGTGGTACTTCATGACAGCAGCCCTCACAAACTAACACACACGAAGAAAGTGTTAGGGGTTTCTTACCACACCGAAAGATCTAGATTTCTTTAAACAAATTACAAGTCGCTCCTGCAGCTCCCTGGTTTGCTAAGCAATGTAAAAAAAAAGGTTCTGTCAAACACTTTCCCCAGGTCAATGGCTATGAACTAGCCACTCACGTAAGTGACTTTCCTTGGAAAAAAGTAATTCTGATGAACCTGGAAGACATTAATTGAAATAAGCCAGTCTTGGACAAATACTGTGTGATTCCACTTAGATGATATATCTAAAATTGTCAGGCTCACAGAAGCAGAGAATAGAATGGTGATTGCCAGAGGCCAGGAGGAGGGGTGAGAAATGGAGAGATGTCCAACAGCTATAAAGTTTCAGTTATGCAAGATGATTAAGTTCTAGAGAGCTGCCGTAAAACGGCGCTTATAGTGAGCAACAAAATGCTGTGCACTAAAAAATTGTTGAGAGAATAAATACGTTGTGTTCTCACCACAAAAAAGGGAATGGGGACACAAGGAAAATTTTGCAGGTGTTGGATATGTTTATTCCTTTGATTGTGGTGATAGCATCACAGTGTATTCATATGTCCAAACTCATCAAATCATATACATTAAACATGCAAATTTTGTATATCAATTATACCTCAATAAGTTGTTAAAAAAAAATAATGCTGCTTCAAGGTAACTAATGGTCTCTTGTATCCAAAGTAATAATGGTGTAACTTTTCTTAATTTTTATAGCAACAAATGTCATTTTACATATGTTATCAATTTAGATTATATGCTTCATAAGTTTGTCTTATTTAACTACAGATCTCTCTGTTCTGGAAATGCTGGAGAAAGAAATCTTACATCTGCATTTAACTATGCCAGATTTGAACACCATTTTTGACAAATCAGAATTTCTCTGAGCAAATTATTTTTTGTTTCAGCAATTGCTTACACGATGTATAAATTGATATCTAAAGTACCTCCCTACTTAACAAGAAAGAATATAAATGAATTAATTATGAATTTGACTCAAGAAGTTAGAAAAAAATAACAAAGCAAGCCAAGTATAAGGAAGAAAATAATAAAAGCATGAATTAATAAATTATAATAGAGAGGTGGTACAATTGCTAAATGTATGCAAGAGCTATTATTTTCTTTAAGAAAAAAATAAAGCACTAATTTAGCCAAAATATTTTTTAAAGGAGATAAGGAAAGCAAGAAAAAAATAGAAATAGAAATGGGTAAAGTAGCACAAATACAGAAAAAAATTAAAGATTTAAGAGTTTTCACTCTGCCTATAGCTAAGTAAATTTGAAAACATGGGTAAAATGGATGCTCTTCTGAGAAAATGGAAATTACCAAAATTGAAGTTATAACAGATAGAAATCTTGTTCTCACAGAATCATATCCTTGGAAGAAATTAAAATTTTTTTCACACAGCCTCCTCCTAGTAAAAAGTGCCAGTTCTGAAGTATTCTGAAGAATACAAGGTGCATTCTTTCAAATCTTCAAGGTTTGAATTCTAACACTGTTTGTACTTTGCCAGAGATTAGAGAAAGCAGGAATATTTTAAAATCATCTTTTAAAAAGCAAGAATAAGACTTCTGCTCCAGTTGGAGTACTAAAGAACAAAATTATTCTCCTAAAAAAAAACCCAAAAAAGGAAACAGACAAATTATATCCATCAATAGTTTTCAAGACGATAGACCCTCAGGAATGAAGGCGAGTGGTCCCTGAGAGATGGGAAATAAATGAGTCCTGTGATTTCCTAACTTACTGCCTTGAAAAAATTTCCAGTCTACAGTGCAGGGTAGAGAAGACCAGGTGGACCGCAACAGACTGCCTAAAGTGAAGAGATGATGCTGAGTGCCCAGAGAGACCAAGGTGGTTAGAGCTTGCAGGAGAGAGTACTAAGGAAAATGGATAGAAATTCTGTCTTTACCTGTAGATATCCAATAGTTCCAGCATCATTTCTTGAAGAGGTTACCCTCTCTTGTCTGAATCACCTTTGTTCTTTATTGTAAACCAATTGTCCATATATGTATGGATATTTTTCCTGACTTTCTGTTCTACTTCTTTGATATGTCTATCTTTACACTAATACTACATTGTCTTTATTCCTGTAATTTTATAATAATTCTTGAATCAGGCAGTATTATCCCTCCACCTTTGTTCTTTGTCAAATTTGCCTTGCCTATTTCTTGCATTTAACAAAAATCTATTCCTGCTATTAACTCCCCTAAAACTAGGACTAGGAAAGAACTTCCACATAATAAAAGGCATCTATGAAAAACCATTACAGAAAAGCATATTCAATTCAATATATGAAAAAGACTTCTGGGAAAGACCTTCAAGGGATGGGCTTCCCTGGTGGCACAGTGGTTGAGAGTCTGCCTGCCGATGCAGGGGACATGGGTTCGTGCCCCGGTCCAGGAGGATCCCACATGCTGCGGAGCGGCTGGGCCCGTGAGCCATGGCCGCTGAGCCTGCACGTCCGGAGCCTGTGCTCCGCAACGGGAGAGGCCACAACAGTGAGGGACCCGCATACTGCAAATAAAAAAAAAAAACGGAAGAGGGGAACTTCCCTGGTGGCACAGTGGTTAAGAATCCACCTGCCAGTGCAGGGGACACGGGTTTGAGCCCTGGTCCAGGAAGATCCCACATGCCGTGGAGCAACTAAGCCTGTGTGCCACAACTACTGAGCCTGTGCTCTAGAGCCCAAGAGCCACAACTACTGAGTCCGTGTGCCACAGCTACTGAAGTCCACATGCCTAGAGCCCAAGCCACTGCAATGAGAAGCCCACGCACCACAATGAAGAGTAGCCCCCACTCACCGCAACTAGAGAAAGCCTGCACGCAGCAGCAAAGACCCAACGCAGCCAAAAATAAGTAAAATAATAAATAAATAAATAAAAATGAAAGAGGCTCCCTTATGAGGTCTGAGTTCCCTGACACAGCATGTGTTCAACAAATGTTATGTAGCCCCTTGTCAAGGAGGACCGCCCTACTTAAAATGGCAACACCTGCCACACCCTCTCCACTATCCTTAGTTTCCTTCCCTGTATTATCTTTTTCATAGCACATATCACTTTCCACTCTATCACATAATTTAATGGTGCACAGTTTTATTATCAGTCTCCCTCTACTGAATGTAAGCTCCTTGAGGGCAGGGCTTTTATCTGTTTTGTTCACTATTGTATCCCCAGTACTCATGGTAACCACTTAGTATTAGTTGACTGAATGAATTGATAGGATGGGAGGTTGAACTCTGTGACCTCTAACGTCCCCGACAAAGCTAAAATAAAATATTTGTGAGCCTATATCTGGGGACTTCTCCCACTTCTATTTCTCCACCTCTACCCAAGAAAAATCACTTACCCAATTTTCACTTCCCGTAAGTCTTGGGATGGGCGTCCTTTATCACAGGTCTGAGGCAAGCACGGCACATTCAGCGCTAACCTTGGCCAGCTGACCGTCTGCTGGCAAGGAGTTCTCCAGCCATGATTGGCTATTAAATCTTAATCACAGCCTTCTCCTGCAATCAAGACCTTTGATTAACTCTAGTCACAGTCCTGCAAGGTCAAAAAATGAGAAGGTGGAAAGAGCGAGCAGAGACGTCAGAGGGTTACAATCATACCCAGCTCCATAACTTGTCCTGAGCGATGATTTCATTTCCCATCAGCCCCTGAGTGATGACGCGCCAGGATTCTCACTCTCTTGTCATGCACCTTCCCTCTCAGAGATTTTTCCGCTCTGAGCCCCCCTGCCAACCCCTGTTCCTGGGGCGGGAGTGAAGCTATCACCAAGAGAGGATCCGAAAGAGCAAGCCAAGAGTGTATGTGGTCAAGCAGGAGGGATTCCTTCTCAGTTAGACACCTTAGTGATGTAAGATGGGGAAATCAGCAGTCTCAGAGGCCACCACTCATGACCTTGTGTGTTCCTTACAGGGGTACAATTTCCCCCTAAGATTAAAACGTTGCTTCCAGCTTCCTTAGCAGAATTTTGACTGTTCTTGGAAGCAGCTGTCTGACTGCATCTTGATGCTGAGGCTGAGATTAAAGCTTTTCATTCCCTCTCTGCCTCTTCTATGAGCCCACCATCCGGGATATTTTGGTTTTGAACCTCACTAAGAAAACTGAAGTAGCCAGGGCTGAAGCCATTATGTTGTAAATGTTTGGCGACCATTCAGAGTCTTCTGTGATCTAACCAGTTCTCATTAGATCACATCCTCCACAAAGCACTCTGAGGATACTGTATCTTGAAAGAAATCTACAACTCTGGGCAAAGCAGAGCTTCAAACGAGGCCCCCTCAAAATGATCATGGGCTTAGCAGTGGCTGAACCTCGTCTGATGGGAATCCAGAAAGTCTTCGGAAAAAAAGTAGCTTTAGAGATAAGCCTAAAAGAAGGAGACATATTTCAACAGGTGGAGATGGGCTGTGAATATAAAATGTTCATCTAAGCTTCTCAAACATTCACACCCTGAAATGTGTTGGGCTTAATTAATTCAGTCTACACCCCTCATTTGCCTCTTTTCTCTCTGCTTAAGTTACAGTGAAATAGGAACGCTGTGTTCCTGCTTCCTCCCACTGGTTTGTGGAAGCGGAATGCCTGGGAACACAGGGACAATATTGAGAGCGTGAGTCGCAAACTCCACTCCTTACCCCATGGCTCTGGCTGTGGAATACCGCACATCAGTCTCGGACAAGAGCGCTTCACAATTCTGATGTTTTTGCACTGAAAATACGCTTAAACCAAATAAGTTTTGCAAGATCGCTCAGGCAGGACAATCATATTTAGATTAGTCCAAAAGGCATCATTTATTAACAGCAGCTCGTGGTGCCTTAATCACAGGTCACAGACAGTAGCTGGGTTTAGGCACGTTTTACTCTGTATTCAGTTTCCCAGCAAAGTCAACGCAGTGCCTCGTCACAGACAACAGAGTCCGCACTGGAGCTGTCCAGGGGACCCAACCTTCTGCCCTAACCTTGGCATTTTCACCTGGATGATGCCAGGAAAGGCAAAATGATGCCGGTGTTCTCTATGTGTTTGTTAATTAGCTCTGCAATTAAGACATTGTCATCGACGTTTGAACAAATGGCAATGGTCCTTCTCATTTCATTTGAAATCAAGATAACTTTTGAACAATATCATGTCCAGAACATACCACCAGGACTAAAAACGCATACATTATGCAGTGTCTCCTCTAATTGCAGCATAATGATACCCAAGGGTTTGTGGACATATTTTCCTGGAGCCGTAAGTTCTCTGATTTTGTTTTGTTTTGTTTCGTTTTGGAGTATGTTTTCACTTCAATGCTTATATTAATGTAAATATGTCCTCTGGATAATCACTGTGTAACCAATTATCTCCCCAGATGTTTTTGTTCCTGTTTGCATTTATATTTTAGAGTTATGTTGGAGACAAGGAGAGCTACCCAAGCTAATGAGAAAAGAAGTGCGATTCATCCATAAATGAAGCGTTATCGCCAAATGAGAACGAATTAATACTGAAAATGACCCACTAGACAAATGAAGATTTGTCACAGTTTAAACAGAAAAGAAAAGTGGTGGGAAAATTGATTAGCCGCACAGCCCATGGGGTTATAGGCAAAGGAAACTTATTATTTATTTGCGTTATCTACCTATATTTGATTTTAATCAATCAATTAAAAGAGCTTACAAATGAATGTTTAAAAACTAGGTTGACAACATTCATTGGATGTGTTTATTCCTTGAGTTTAGCTAAAACTAAACTGCTATTCACCACCTGAATATGGTAATAGGTTCCTAGTTTTATGTCTGCATATGTCTAGGTAAAGTAATAAAAATACTTAAATGATTTAAGTCAAAACTAAAACTCTCCAAAAAATTCTATTATCTTTTTGCTCAAATTTGAGAGATAATGAAACATGCCTAATCCTTTCAATTTGCCTAAAATGTGATGGGCCATGTTTTAACCATTCTGATTAAAAGGGAAGAGTTTAGTATAATGAAAGGGAAAATGGTCAAGGAGCTGGGATTTCAAATCCCAACTATGCCATCGGAAGGCTGAGAGTCTTTGAACAAGCCACTTCAGCCTCTCTGGACCTTGATTTTATCATCTGTGTAATAAGAAGGTCTTAGTAGATGATTTTTTCAGGTTCCTTCCAACTCTTGTTGTCCTTTATTCTGAAGATAGTAGCTGGCTCGCAAATGCCTGCCCTCTGCTGGCCGTAGCCCATTGTTGCTGTCCTGACATCCACCAAGTATGATTGATGGTAAAGATGTCTAGACCGGCCTAGTCTGCTTTGTTTTTCCATCCTCTTTCTCTTATTTTCTCCCTTCTCAGATTCTTCTGTTGAAGTCAAGTGATTACTAAAGATGTCCTTCCTGGTTGGTCTCATCTCTACCCTGTTCTTAGCAAAGAGCTACAACAAGTAGGTTTATCCCGCAAGGTCCCCACCCCCACCACCACTGTCACTGAGATCAGCTCATCTTGAAACTATTCAGCACCTATGGGGTGACATAAAGTGTGTGGTAACTCACTTCCAGGACGTCCCCAGTGAAGCCCACTTCCTGACATCATGCCCTGGCGTCATCCCTCCCACACCAACTACGGCTGACCTGTCTAACCAATAGGGTATTACAGAAATGACAATGTATGACTTCCAAGACTAGGTCATAAAAGAGAGCTGCTTCCATCTTGCTGACTCTTGGATCACTCCCCCCCTGGGGAAAGGAAGCCAGTCTATGTCTCAGGGACACTCAGACAGCCTGTAGAGGGTCCACGTGGTGAGGCACCGAGGCCAGCAGCCAACAGCCGTATGAGTGAGCCGTCTTTGAGAAAGATCCTCTAGCCATTGTCAAGTCTTCAGATGACTGCAGCTCTGGTCAGTGTCTCGATACATCCTCATGAGACAGAAACACCCTTGAATTCCTGCCTTGAATTCTTGACCAACAGAAGCTGGGTGAGATAACAAATTGTGTGCTGCTTGAAGCCACTAAGTTATGGGGTAATTATTTATACAGCAATATATATCTAATACAACAGATAAAGCTCTCAAGGCATCTTTTATGGAAACTAGAGAAGATTTGAAGCCTCAAGGAGCCTCTGATGTCATGCCCCACCTAAGGTCAGCCTTACCCATACATCCTAAGAAAGAGAGTCTAGAAGTCCTCACAGGATAGTTACAAATAGCTATGTATGAAGGCAAATATGACGAAGTATATTTTGGTAATTCTCTGGCCAACTGGACAGATAAACACAATGTAGAATTATGACATAAGAAATGAGTGTATACAAAACATTTAAGTCCGTAAGTAAAATTACTTGGCAGTTTTGGCAATGAGACTTACTAAGACAAAAGTAACAGACCTAGAAAGAGTGTGTCTGTGTTCGTGCCTGCATTCAGAGGGGGGGGGAAAGTCCATGCATGTTGGGATGTAAGGGAAGGATGAATACAGGAACCAAGACTGATAAAGATGAGGCTGAGGAAGTGGCCAATGTTGTAGGGCCAGTCCCTGTATAGGGACTTACCTGTATAGGGTAAAGAAAAAGTCCAACCTGCTGTGTCCAAAGGAGCGTGGCCAACCTACTTGCTTGGAGAAGACATCAATATCCAGGGAGGTTTTATCTGAATGATGAGACATCAGCACAGAGAACTATACTCAATATTTTGTAATAACCTGTAAGGGAAAAGAATCTGAAAAAGAATAGATAGATAGATAGAGATATCTGAATTACTTTGTTGTACACCTAAAATTAACACAACATTGTAAATCAAATTAAATTTTAAAAATTAATTCCATAGAAACCTGAAAAAATTAATTTAATTAAAATGAATGGTGAGACATCACAACAGCTATTCAGGTCTTAGGCAATCAGGCCACCAACAGACCATCAAATTAGTGCTTGGAATAAGAGAGAACACAGCTGGGAAAAACATTAAGGCTCCCTTCCCCAGTAGAAATGGACTTTGGGTCAAGACTCCTGGCTCAGGAGAGAAACTGAGGGAGTGTATGGATTGGATCATCTCAACAAGAATAAAGGGAAGGCCGGAACTCAGTAGATATGTATATGTGTGTCCTTGGCTTAGCCAAACACAATGGGTAACAAGACTCATCTAACTCCTGATCCTGGAAGTTCAGGGATGATTCTGGAACTGGGTGCGGCTGGAAAGACAAGCACTGACAGACAACCTGGTTGTTCCTGATGACTGTTGGTCCACCAGGGTTGTTATGAATAAACCAACTTAGCAAAATATTTATGGATGTTGATAAGCTGCGAACAGTGGGGAGAGGGGATTTCTGGAAAGCTATTCTTGTTGTGGCCACTCCGTAGAATCACATGGACCCTCACGCAAAAGTTGGTCCAGATGTCAAGACTGATGATGCCATATATACCGCTAGAGAGTATGAAGAGGTTTATTACTCATTAGGAGGTTTCTAGGGGAAGAGCAGGGTAGGACACCCAAGCTGGTCTAAAAATGGCCTGAGAGAACAGGGAAAGGAGACTGGGTTTTTATTGTGCTTAGGGGATAGGGCTGGGTCAGGGTTACTGGTTTGAGCCTCCTGCCAACTCCACAGGAGAGAGCACCCAGGCTTTCTGTTCCACTTGCCTAGTTATGGGACACAGGGGAAGAGGGAGGGTGACACTTAAAAGCTGCCGGCCTTCAAACATCAAGAAACAAGAGTCAGACTCTATTACAATCCTTAAAAATACTTTGTGTTTGTGTATTACATTTTACGCTTTTCAGAGAATGTTCATCTTTTTCACGGTAGGTTTGATTTAAATGAAATCAATTTAAATGACTAATCAGGAAGGCTCGAGCAACTTTTCCTAAAAAGATGCGTATTTATTTGATGTGACCTTGCTTACACATTTTTCAAAAACACTGTCAGATGTCACAGAATTCATAAAATCACAGAGGTACACACTCTACTGTGAGTCTAATATTTTATGATTAATTTTCCAGTCATATCAGAAAACCAAATCGTTATATGATTATTTGCGCCATAATCAACTAAGGCAGATGCTGGTTTAGTCACAGGATGATGAAGCATTGCTGACCCAAGAGGTGAGTCAAAAATACGTCTGGGATATTATTTTCATGCTGTACCAGGAAGACAGCACCATCAAAGCCATAATCAAACATAAAGATTAACGGTTGAATTGTGCTTTATGGTTTAAAAACCGATTTGTATTTTGTTTACTGTCTGTCTCCCCACATTAGAATATAAGCTATATGAGAACAGATTTTACGTCTGCTTACCTCTTCTATCCTCAGAGCCACAGTGTCTGGCACGTAGCAGGCACTCATGAATGAATGAGTCATCAAAGAAATTAAAAAGAACCAGAACTTGAACCCACATCTCCTTTTTATATTAAAACATAAACTCTTAACCAGCACACTACTAAAATAAGAGCTGAACCCTTGATCAGGGAAGAACCTATCCCAACCATTGCACGCCATAAAAAGATGCCTAGAGTGACCCTGGGATCATCTGGCTCTGGGTATCAAGGGCAAGCGGCCATGACTTGCGACTTCTCGTGCAGAGATCAGCAGTGATCGCTGTACAAGGTTTCAGCCACCGGGTAAAGTCGAATGTTAACATGAATAATCACATCTGCAGTAATCGTTTGCAGTCGAGTGTAACATGGAAAACTCTAATCAAAACATCATTTCAATTGGACAAAAGGTTCACATTTTGAAATTCTTAATGACTAAGTCAGACGTAGAAAGACGAATACCGTATGATCTCACTTATATGTGGAATCTAAAAAGAAAGAAGCCAAACTCATAGAAACGAAGAGGAGATTGGGGGGATGGGGGAAATGGGAAGATTGTTGGTCAAAGGGTACAACGTTTTAGTTATAAGATGAGTAAGTTCTGGGGATCTAATGCACAGCGTGGTGATTAGAGTTAATAATACTGTGTTGTATACTTGAAATTTGCTGAGAAAGTCTATCTTACATGTTCTCCACACACACACACACATGATAACTATGTGAGGTGGTGGGTATATCAACCAACCTTGTGTGGTGATCATTTCACAATATAGACATATACCAAATCATCATATTGTACACCTTAAACTTACACAATGTTATGTGTCAATTATAAAGTAATAAAACAGGGGGAAACATTTTTAATTAATTGATTAAATTCTTCATGAAAAATATGTCTAGTAAAATCCAACTTTAAAAAAAAGGAGCATATAGATATCTGCATAGAAGATACCTAAAAGGATACAGCAAAGTTTTGTTCAGTGGCTACTATTAGGGAGTGGAGATTTGGAAGGAGGTTCAGAAGACAGGAATAAGTAGAGAGCAGGCTGAAGACCTCTGCTCTTTGCTTTACATGATTCTAAATTGTGTTTTTTTACATAAACGTGGGATTGTTTATAATTTTTAAACTTGTTATAATTACAATATAACATAACGTTTTACCTTGTGTATAACAAGTACTCAATAGCTATTATTGGGTGATGTCGAAAATGTGCTTCCTATGGCCACCCATGCTGGATTTGCCTTAACAGCTATCCTATTATTTATCCACATATTCATATTTATTTAAATATACATTTATATTTTCTATAAAATAAATATATATAAACATTTACACTCATTTTAGAATTCTGTATCTCATACTAATAACTCTTAGCATGATTTCTAAAACTGGCACAAGCTTTTCTGAAAAAACAGAAAATAACAAGTATTGGCAAGGATGTGGAGAATTTGGAACCCTGGTGCACTGTTGGTGGGAATGTAAAATGATGCAGTCACTATGGAAAACAGTATGGAAGTTCCTCAAGAAATTAAAAATAGAATTACCATGTGATCCAGTAATCCCACTTCTGGGAATATACCCAAAGGAATTGAAAACAGAGTCTCAAAGAGATACTTGTACACCCATGTTCATAGCAATACTATTTACAATAGCCAAGAAGTGGAAGTAACCCCAGTGTCCATCAAGAAATGAATAGATGAACAAAATTTGGTGTAGACATACAATGGCATATTATTCAGCCTCAAAAAGAAAGGAAATCCTATTATATGCTACAACATGAATGAACTTTAAGAACACTATGTTAAGTGAAATAAACCAGTCACAAAAAAGGAAATACTGTATGATTCTACTAATATGAAACATCTAAAGTAATCAAACTCATAGAAACAGAAAGGAGAATGGTGGTTTCCAGAGCTGGCAGGACAGATGAATGGGGAGTTGTTGTTTAACAGATACATAGTTTCAGTTTTGCAAGATGAAAAAGTCCTGAAGATGTTTCACAGCAATGTAAACATACTTAACACTACTGAGCTGTACACTTAAAATCATTAAAATGGTAAATGGTAGACTATGTCGTTTTTACAGTTAAAAAACAAAACAAAACTTAAAAACTGTCACAAACTGTACTTTGTACCCATAACAATCCTTTCAACTGATTATTAAGCCCATTTTACAGGCAACAAAAGTGAGGCTCAAAGAAGACATGGAAAGAGTCCAACTAGGATGCATCGCCCAAGTTGCCTAGGCCTTATTGACTGGGCTCTATCAAAACAACTCTGGAAAAAAGGAGAAATGGTGCCAGTCGACTAGGATTTCCAGTTATTAACCGGTGAACTGTAAATTGGTTCTACTCCCATCAAATGAAATAGCATTCCTAAATGAGATTAAAACAAACCCTGCTTACTAGTCCTAACCTGTCTCTGTTTGGTACTTTTGACATCCGTGTAAAACTGCAGCCAACCGGACATCTAAAGCAATGGGTGGCATTGTGCTACTTATTGGAAACTAGTCACATATTTTATTATCTAAAGTCTAAATGCTTTTAGCTACCTTGAAGAAAGTTGTTTTGTTTAGAAAATTGCAGAAGATATTGAAATGAGATCAAAAACTACAGAAAAGGTTTGAAACATTTTTCTCCACAAGCCAATGGCAGTAAACCAGTCTAACAATCTGGTTTCGTAAATAACTTCATTAAGACAACGTCTGTGTCTCCGGGGCTTCACTGACACACAGTTGAGCAAATTCTTAAAGGGTATCAGTATAAAAGAAAGCCAACTTTGGGGCGTCTTCAGAGCACCAACTTTTTGCCCCCCTTGGTCCATCAGCTCTTGGTCACAGGATGCCCACCGTCCTTGCGGATGTTCTGTCACCTTAATGGTTACAATAACGACCTGTAATTATCTATTTCCTCCTCTACACTGAGATCTGTGAAGGTGGGACAGCCTTCATCTTCGCATCCCTGGGACTCAGTACCCAGCCCAGGGCCTGAAGCACAGCAGTGTCCATAAATATTTGCTGACGACTGAATAAATGAAAAAATGCAAGCCCGAGTTTGAAATCTGGGGCCAACCCTGATTCACACGGGAAGAATAGGAAGTCCTAGTTCCATGCTAAGCCACTCAGCAGAAATTGGAGCTCACCTACGGTAGAATCTGATCTTGTGCTGCAGTTGAAGTAGATGAGCTTTATGTGGTCCTAACACCTTTAGCCTGGAAACTCAGCACAGTCGTTCCTCTGTATCCACAGGAGAGTGGTTGCATGACCACTGAGGATACCAAAAATTCTCTGATGCCCAAGTCCTTCCTTGGAAAACCCACAGACACAGAGAGCCGACTGTACTCAAAATTCTTTCTAGTTTTAGGGCTCATCTCGCTCTTACCTTCCTTCAGCCCTCCTCCCCATTTACTCATTCATTCAACATTCATTCATCAGATATTTATCAACTGGTTAGGAAGTCTCAGGCACCATTCTAGGAATGGTGCACTGGGAACACATCATACACGGAGGCGGGGAAAAAAAAAACCAGACATGGATCCTTGCCCTCATGGAGCTTTTGGAAAGAAGATAAGGTATGTTGAGAATTCCAGTGGTGGTGAGATTGCAGTTTTACATCAGGTGGTGGGGGGAGGCCTCAATGAGGAGATGGAATTTCGATGAGTTAAGCAGAAGCTGGGGAAATGGAATTCCAAGTAGCAACGGAAGCCCAATTTGCCTTCCAGCTCATGCCAACCTTCTAAGGCTGGAGAGAGCCTGGTGTGGAGTCGAGCAGGGGAAGAGCTTACGGAGTCAAGAAGGGAAGAGCAGTCGGAGAGAGGCCAGAGGAGAGGAGGAAGCTACGGCAGCAACACATGCCCAGCACTCCAGCCTGGCTCACCCTTCGTCCTTCTCTGCAGGGTATCGCGATTGCAAGAACCAGGGCTTTAGAATCCGAAAGCCCCCCGTGGGAATTCCTTCTTCACCTCTCACCAGCTCTAGAAGTTTGGGAAGTGGTTCCCTCTGACCTGTAAAATAAGCACTTTTTGCCAGTCGTCTCAATGAACCCTTTGAAATGCTCCTCGAGGGTTAGAGGTTTAGAGAGGATTAAATAATTTGTTCTGAACTGTCAGCCTGGGAAATGACAGAATCAGGATGCGAACTCTGGCGCTCAGATGCAGACAGAGCCTGTGTCGTTCCTGGCTACGCATGTGCTGTGCTCTATGTGTGTCAGGTACATAAGTTCCACTAAATGGAATTCCTTTCTCTCTCACCGTCTTGACAGAATTCCCTGGGGTTGTCTGCCTTCTTGGAAGATCTCGGGGTGCCGTATGCTCCTAGGATCCTCATTTCCCAGGAAGACCCTCTTGTTTCCCAAAACAAGCTCCGCCTGCATCGCTAAATGCCTCTCCACTATCACAGCCTCGTGGCCTGGGGCAAGCCTGCATATAGTCTAATACTTCTAATGCTTTAGCTACAGATGTGGACAAAAACGGCGACTAGCTCCACTGGGGCCAGTTTAGCTTCTTTAGGTACTTACAGTTTTCCTAGAATTCATAGGCTGGAAGTAAAAGTCTGCTCATCATTACAATTTAGAGCATGTTCCCTCTTTAGAAAGATTAGTATAAACGGGGCTGCAGCCTTGCATAACACCAGGAGGTACAGTTCACGTGTTAACGTATCCGGAGCTTACAACTGGGTGACCCTAGGTGCTCAGAAGGGCAGGCTGTGGGTTGTCCATCCCCCAGCTGTTGCGAGCGTCACTGCTGTGTGCTAGCTGTCACCTTCTCTGGAGAATTGGCCTCAGCCAGGCCCAGGAGGCCGATGGGAGGACAATGTATTTAATGTGTAGAAGCATTTGGTAAATGTTAGCAATTATCTCTGTTCCTGGTGGCAGCAGTGTTTCATGATCTGGGACGGTAACCCAGGTCTCCTGATCCTAACTCAGGCCTCTTCCACTGGATGACATCCTCTACCTAATCCAGCTCCCTCTCAAATCTATGATTTTGATCCACCCACTCTCTAAATCAAAATTCAGATCTATCTTCCCATGTTGGCATTCTTTCCAGGTTGAACAAAAGTTATGAGTCATGGAGAAAGGGGGCCAAGAAGAGGCTCAGATTTCCAACTCTAAACCTCAGAGAAACAGCAGCAAAATGTTTTCTTTGGAGAACCTACATCCCTGGCCTGAAAAAGAAAAAAGTTTCAATTTCCAGCACTCAAAGCGAAACCTATCAAAATAGCTAGATTGGGCTGAGTATATTGCAGTTGTGATAAATTTCACAATGAGTTACCATAATTTTAAACAATTCACAGCTTAAAGTTTGCCAGTAACTCTTAAGACGGAGCAGCATTGCTCTGATATGCACCCATGTGTATATCAATATGTCCTTGTTTCCTTAAAAGAAGGCTTGCAAAAGGATTTAATTCAGAACTCCTTGAACTGATTTAATTCAGCTATTTGGATGCTTCGATTTTTAGCAAATTGGCCACTTTCTATAAAAGTCACCTTACAGTATTAAAAGATATTAAACAATGATATAATGTTTATTAAGGCATAACCCTATCTCAGGCAAATTCTCTTGGAAGTTAATATGGGAAGTATACTTTCTTCCTCTAAAGAAAACAGTCAATGCTTGGAATTTTCAGCCACAGAACCAGAAGAATATTAGAGCCCCATCTGGTGGACTTGATGCTCATGCAGGAGACAAAATGAAATTTTTCACCAAGCCCTTTCCTGGGTGCTGTGCTATCATTGCTTTCAGAATATGGTAGTTAATCTCTGTCTCTTCATTTTCCATGTGGTATAAACTTCCTTTTGCCTGAATGGCTGGACTGCTTTCTCCCTCCTGCATTTGGCCCACTCCCTTTCTTTTTGCGGTACGCAGGCCTCTCGCTGTTGTGGCCTCTCCCGCTGCGGAGCACAGGCTCCGGACGCGCAGGCTCCGGACGCGCAGGCTCCGGACGCGCAGGCTCAGCGGCCATGGCTCACGGGCCCAGCCGCTCCGCGGCATGTGGGATCTTCCCAAACCGGGACATGAAACCGTGTTCCTTGCATTGGCAGGCGAACTCTCAACCACTGCACCACCAGGGAAGCCCTGCCCACTCCCTTTCTATTGCCCTAGAGAAACAGCCTTCAACTAGAGAGTGATTAACACAGTTCTCTATATATTAAACATATACACAGTAACATTTCAAAAGGGTATATTGTAACGAAGTAGACAGATTATATAATTTAATCCCATAATTATACCACAACACAAATTAAATATTATAGTATATATAATATGTGTATATTATAAATAAATTTCATAATGTTAATATATATATTAAATTCATAAATATATATATTAAACTTCATTAATAAGAAATAATGAAAAGAGCACAAGGCACCCTGCTTCTAGTCATGCTGTCTTCTTCAGCTTCCAATTCTGCTTCAGTCAAGTTAGTATCTTTTTATTTTCTACTCTCTGTCTCTGAAGGCATGTTAAATTAAGGATTTTACCGTGGTGCAATATTGTCACTTCTTTTTAGTGAAAAGCAAGACAGATGGACATAGAAATATTGTCTGTATTATCTACTGTCTACTACAATCATCCCTTGGTATCCATGGGGCATTGGTTCCAGGATCTCCCTCACCCCACCTCACGAATACCCAAATCTGCAGATGCTCAAATCCCTTACAGACAGACCTCGTTTTATTTCACTTTGCTTTATTGCCCTTCTCAGATATTGCCTTTTTTTACAAATTGAAGGTTTGTGGCAACCCTACATCAAGCAAGTCTATTGGTGTCGCTTTTCCAACAGCATTATTTTTAAATTAAGGTATATACATTGGTTTTTGAGACATAAATGCCATTGAACATTTAATAGACTACAGAACAGTATAACAATCACTTTTATAAGCACTAGGAAACAAAAAAATTCACGTGACTCGCTTTATTGCTATATTCATTTTACTTTGGTGGTCTGGAACCAAACCCATAATATCTCCAAGGTGTGCCTGTATAAAATGGCATAGTATTTGCATATAACCTACACACATCCTCCCATATACTTTAAATCATTATAATACCTAATACAATGTAAATGCTATGTAAATAACTGTAAATACAATGTAAATGTTATGAAAATAGTTGCCGCACACAGCAAATTCAAGTTTTGCTTTTTGAAACTCTCTGGGATTTTTTTTTTTTTTTTTTTTTTTTTTTTTTTTTGCGGTATGTGGGCCTCTCACTGTTGTGGCCTCTCCCGTTGTGGAGCACAGGCTCCGGATGCGCAGGCTCAACGGCCATGGCTCACGGGCCCAGCCACTCCATGGCATGTGGGATCTTCCTGGGCCGGGGCATGAACCCGTGTCCCCTGCATCAGCAGGCGGACTCTCAACCACTGCACCACCAGGGAAGCCCTGGGATTTTTTTTTAAAATAGTTTTGATCCATGGTTGGTTGAATCCAAGGATGCATAACCAGCAGATACAGAGGGCCAACTGTATTTTCCTAGCAAGATTTTATATGATGGAAGTTCTGCCCATTTCTAATTTATTGCCCCTCAGCTCCAAATGCACCTTTCTTTGCTTTGCTTTGTCATTGTCTTACGACACACCTTCCCTATTGTTATTTGGCTTTATTATCGAATGCATGTAGTTCTTTACTTTTCCTGACAATATATTTTTCCTGCTCAGTAATGTACAGTCTACCAGACCTGACATTTTGTGTTAAACTTCTTTATATTCCCAGCACCTAGCAAAATAAGTCATACGTATCACATATAGACATGCCTAGAATGAATGGCAATGTCAATGTCACAACTAGAGCAAAGTGTACTAAGATAATAACTACTTACTGTATACCCCCATATTTAAAGAAGGTTAATGCAGGTAGGTTTGTCCTAGAAGGTATATAAATATGGTACAAAGCTTCAATAATTAAAACAGCATGGTGTTGTCTTAATTAAATCAATCAAATCGATGTAAGGGCTCAGAAACCACAAAAGTACAAATGGGATTTTGTTATATGAAAAAGGTGTCATGTTAGATAGACTGGGAAATTAAGTACTCATCAAAATATAATGATGAGGAAATTGATCATGTATTTAGAAGTTAGATTCCCACTTCTTCATTCTGTGCCCCCAAAGTGATTCCACATGGGGTAAGATTTAAATGTTTTTTAATTTTTATTTTCTGGTAATGGTGAATTAGGTTTTTCAAACTCTCCCACAGGAAGCAATTAAATATGCTGGGTAAAATATTTTAAGATATTCTCTTAACTGCATCAAGGAACAGCAGATAGAAAGGAACTGCTAAGTTAAAGGCAAATGAAAATTGCATGCCCAGAGACTAACTAATATGGAAGCCACTTTTGCTCTAAAAGTATTTGCCAATCTAGGCAAAGTTGAATTTTTGTTTGAGTAGACTCAGGGGGAGAGTGGAATAGAGGAAATATTTGAAGTAATAAAGACTGAGGTATTTTCAAACTGACTATGACACTCACCCACCAACCTATGGAACCACAAGTTGAACAAATATATTAAATTAAAAAAACCAGGTATATCATTGTGAAACTGCAGAAAACCAAGCAAATAAAAAAACCTTAAAAACAGCTAGAGAAAAAAAACAGAGGCAGATTTCCTGCCATCACAAAAAACCATCATAAGTCTGACAGCAGACTTCTCTCTGACAGCAGACTTCTCTCTAGAAACAATGGAAGCAAAATAACGGCTTTCTCTTAAGTTACTCTATAGATTTCTGCCTCCAGTCTGTATTTTCTGTTCTAGTATGCATCTATCTCCCTTAAAGGGAAAGGGAAAGATTCAGAATGTTCAGTGTTCCTTGCTATAAAGCTATCTCGGAGCGCCCTTTCATTAGAGTTTAAAATAATTGAGAACAAAGCTCTCTGGGCAGCTGCAACGTCACAAATACACTGCACTGATTTAAGGTGAATCGACTTCATAGCAAAGTATATTTGCCATTTTCCTCAGGAATGTGAACCTTGTTTATGAGAATGGCACCTTTTATGATGCCACTATGTATTAGGCATTACATTATGTTCTTGATATATAGTATTTAACTCAATGCTTGCAAGAGCTCTGTGAAGAAAGTGGTTTTTTTTTTTTTTTTTTTTTTTTTTGCGGTACGTGGGCTTCTCACTGTTGTGGCCTCTCCCTTTGTGGAGCACAGGCTCCGGACACGCAGGCTCAGTGGCCATGGCTCATGGGCCTAGCTGTTCCGCGGCATGTGGGATCTTCCTGGACCGGGGCACGAACCCGCGTCCCCTGCATCGGCAGGCGGACTCTCAACCACTGCGCCACCAGGGAAGCCCAAGAAAGTGTTTTTATCTCCTTTGTCAGATGAAGAAACTGAGGCTGAGAGAGATTTAACACATTTTATATGATTTCACAGCAAATGAGGGCAGAGTCAGAAATCTAACAGGTTCTCTGTCCCCAAGTCCTGTGCATTTTCCACTCTCCTCCTATCTCCCCAAAGAACCCACAATTCAAAGACATAATGACATAGATTATATGTTATTACCAAATGCTGGTCTACTTCTATCTAAATTCTAACAGTTCTGCATACCGTATGAAACATACACAAGCAAAAGCATCATGATATACGTGAATTGAAAAAATTATTCTCAATCCCAGATATCTGTACCTAGGGAATAACGAACGTTTTCCCTTATTCAAATGTCAGATTTAAACAGGACAAAACGTTTATTAATTCTCAGTTTCCATCTGAGTCAGAGTAAGAGCCAAAGTCTTTACAGCAATCCCCTAGGTACTGTGCTTGACCCCTGTCCTCTCTCTGATCTCATTTCCCCCGCCTCTGCCCCTCACTAACTTGGCCCTAACCATGTTGCTGTTTTTTACATACCCCTCAGTGCTCTCACCTCAGGGCCTTTGCACTGGCTGTTCCCTCTGTCTGGAACACTCTTGTCCCAGTTATCCTCATGGTGGACTCCTTCAGCTTCTTCAAGCCTTCTCAGAACTCACCTTCCCAATGAGACTTAACTATCCTCTCATTTAAAGCGGCAACTTCCAAAAAATTGGCACACCCCCTTCCTCTGCCCTACCTTTTTCTTTTTTCATAGTTTTTAATCATCTTTATACCTACCAAATAATTTACTTATTATATTATTATCTACTTTTTATTGTCTTTCAATAATTGTTGAATGGATGGGGGGAGAGCCATTATTGCATTGTACAAATTCTTAGCACTTCCAGGAGATCCTTGGCAGTAAAGGCAGGAGAACTGTTACACACAGAAGAAGGGGGGTGAGGGGAAAAGAAGAGTGGGAAACAAATCAACAGACAGAGCTTCACTAACATTGCTCTTCTATAGACGGTATCTTCAAGACAAGAGCTATGTCTTATTCATATAGGTGTCTCTTGCACCTAGAATAAAACCTATGGTAAATTGAATTATTGGTCCCAATTCTTCACTCTCCCATAGTAAAGTTATGCATTCCTAATCTTGTCATGGGGGAAGCAGGTGGAGTATACTTCCCTATCCATTGACTTTGGACTTGGTCACGTAACTTGCTTTGGCCAGTGAGACATTAGCAGACATGACATAGCAGAGGTTAAGATGTGTGTGCACAGACTGCCTTGACCCTCTTGTGCTTCCAACTCTCTTGTGAGAACATACTCCAGATAGCCACTGATCCTCCACTCTGAGCTCCAGAATGAGACTCACAGAGCTGGCCTGAACTTGACCCAGAAGCCAAAACCTAGGAGCAGGGAATAAATGATTATTACCTGCCACTGAAATTTTGTGGTTGTTTGTTATACAGCAAAAGCTGACTAATAACATCACCTGTCATATAGTTCTACTGAAGATAAAATATTTACAGAAAGTTTTCAAATATCAAATGGGGAGAAGTTATATCAACTGTCTGCCTTTCGTATCTGATGTCTGACCTCCTATATCAATGTTTAGTATTTGCTGCTCCTGACTCCTGACTGCACATCTGGTTTCTACTCTTTGATTTGTGTCTAAAGGAACAAACTTACCTACTTGGCCCCTGACTGCTACTGACATATATCTAGCTCACCACCACGTACCCAAAGCTTGACCTTAACTAACCCAGGCCTGGCTTCCTGCCACGTCTGAACTCTGCCGCAGCACATTGCTTGACCCTAAGCAACAGTAGGTCTGTTCAGAGAGGTAAAGAGAAGGTAAACTTGAGTAAGAAGGAATAGGATACTGGGCAGCAGGGTTAAGAGGGGAAAGAAATAGTTTAGAGTATATAGAAAGAGCAAACTCCAATAATAGTCCTAAAAACCCAGCCAGACATATACAACCATTTCTCCAAGAAATCCAGCTCTAAATGAGTCTGACATTTTCACCCAGCAGGAGGTAGAAATTATTCCACCTTTTTTCTCTCGGTGTTCTCATCTCATAAGCCTCCCAAGAGGCCTGTGTCTGCCACCTTGAGAAATCACCACACCTGCTCCAAAGCTCATCAGATACAAGAGATCACCCGCAAAATCGAAAACTTATACTCCAGAAAAGATGACCTTCCCCATGTCACTGCTGTGGGTCTCTTTACAAAAAATCCACTGTCATCTTCAATGTCACTGCCATGTGAATGCAGAGGCATGGCTTTGGCACCAACTAAAATCTCCCTAGTGTGAAGTTTTCATAACTGCTTCTTTTGAATTCATTTTGTAAGTGCTGATCACTTGGCTCCAAAAGGACAAGGCTTTTAAAGACAGTTCTCAAGCCATCAGAGCTTCTTCCCCTTTTCTGATGGCCAGGCTTCTGGATCACACTTACCAGTGGAGTCAATTTCCTTCATTGGTTTACTGAATCAGTCTATAGTAAAGTACAGGGTCAATCTTCTCGATAATGGCAAAATAAATCCAAATTACTGGATGCTTTTTATCTTGACTTCCCTTCTTTCTTTCTCTTTTTTATATTAATTTGTGGGCATTTTCTTCATGTGTTTGTTGAAACAGGAAGAGGGATCATTTTTTAAACTTTGTGTTAAAGTATAGCATACATCTAGAAAAATGCACGAATCAAAACAAATAACTTGAAGCCTTTTCACAAAGTAAATACACTAATGTATCCAGGGCTTAGATCAAGACACAAAACTTTTCCAGCCCCCTAGAAGCAGCTACCACCCATGCTCCCTCACATACCCAAAGGTAAACCACTATCTTGACTTCTAACACCATAAATTAGTTTTACCTGGTTTTGAACTTCACATAAATTGGAGTCATATAGCATTAAGCTTTTGAATCTGTCTTCCCCCATTCAAGATTTTATCATCCTTATTCATTTGCATTATGTAGTCATAGTTCAATCATTCTCATTGCCACATAGGATTCCATTGAAAGATAGTACATTTGATTTATCCATTCTACTGTTGATGGACACTGGCATTGCTGTCCATTTTGGGCAGTGATCTGAGAACGCTCTTCTATATATCATTTGATGAACATAGATATGTATATTTCTGTTGGGATTATATCTAGTAATGATCTTTTTTTTTAATATTTATTTATTTGGCTGCATCGGGTCTTAGCTATGGCATGCGGGATCTTTTGTTGCGACGCATGGGCTTCTTTCTAGTTGTGGTGCGTGGGCTCCAGAGAGCGCACGCTTAGTTGCCCGCGGCATGTGGGATCTTAGTTCCCTGACCAGGGATCAAACCCGCATACCCTGCATTGAAAGGCGGATTCTTAACCACTGGACCACCAGGGAAGTCCCTAGTAATGATTATTTTAATTTAGAAATTCTACCTACAAAATAATTCTGAATATTCTTGAAGAGCCTGGTACTTTTAAATTCTGAGTTCCAAATCCAAACTCTCAGGAAGAGCCCTTTACCATATTCCCTTATCTCAAAAGGAAACAGATCTCTGTGGAAGAAAGGGCCCTCAGCATTAAAATGTATCAGAGTATTAACAGCATGAGAAATGTAGTCGAAAAGAATATTAACACTTAAGTATAAATTTATACCTCAGGTTCAGCATTTTGAGTTTTATTTTGGGGAATGTTCAAAATTTTAATTTTCTTAATATATTTTATTCTCTGTAGAAAATGAATTCTGGCAGCCAGAACCCCAAAGCCAAGCACTTTTTGCGTCTGTTCAGTCCAGCTTCACCCTCCAGAGGGCTAGTTGATTGAAGGTTGTACTAAAGGAGCATAAAAATAAGTTTCTGCCAGTTGTCAGTGATCCATCTGCAGCTTTTGCTCCCCAAACAAAAAGTAATTTATTGTTACTTTTCTGAAATAATACACGTTCATTTCTTTAAAACATATTCCTGAATGTTTCAATAGCAACCAAACCACTAGGCTCTATGTGATGTGTATTAACCTTCATGAGAAAGAAACAGCCAGAAGTTCTAATCTCCAAGTGTCTTATTCAGTCTGCACTACATTTTCCTTTTCTTCATCAGCTACAGCCCATAGGGATGCACCCGTTGCTTGAAAATGATTATCATCTTTCTCAATAATTCTATTTTTAACTTCAATCTAAAACACATTAGAGGCGCCATCTAGTGTCTGGAAGTTGGCATTTAGGAGTTTTATAGAACATTCCTCCTCCCTAAATTTGATTTACCATCTGTGTTCATTCTCAGTGTTCAAAGCATAAACACAGAGTATATATTTTATTTGGGGGAGAAATAAGATTAAAATTAAGAGCGCTTTAAGTGTCCTCACACCTGATTCCGTGGTATTTGGAATAAGCAACTTAGCTCCAAAGTTACTGTCAGTTCCCTTTGGGGACTGGATACAGCAAGGTAACATGGAAACACTTGGCCCATTTGAAATAAACACATTGCATGGTCAGAAGCCTCCCAAACAAGAAACCTGGATTGTAAGTAGCTATTTTTCTACACCAAAATACGGCCAAACTTGGATATAGGCAGTGCAGCTAACAGTCAACTTGATGAAATTTCAGGAACATCAGGAAAAGCCCCAAAACATCTTTCTCTGGCTTCCACTTCATGTATGTTAATTTTATAACAGCTTTATTGCAATGCAATTGACATAGCATAAATTGCATATATTTAATAAACTGTGCGTTTCCATGAGTTTCAGCATATGGGCTCACAAAAAAATCATCACCACAATCAAGATAATGAACATCTCACCACCCCCAAAAGTTTCCTCATGCCCATTTTTAATCCATCTCCATCTTCTCCTCCCCCTCTCATCTCCAGATAACCACTACTCTACTTTCTGTTAATAGAGATTAGTTTGCATTTTCTAGAATTTTATAAAAATGAAATCATATAGTATGTAGCCTTATCTGGCTACAGCTTAGTGATTTTGAAATTCTTCCACATTGTCACATGTATCAATATTTTGTTGTTCCTTATTGATAAGTAATATTGCATTGTAGGGATACGCCAAAATTTGTTGATCCAGTCACCTTTTGATAAATATTTGGGTTTCAGGTATTTGGCTATTACAAATAAAGCTGCTACAAATATACATGTTTAAGTCTTTTATAGACACTTACTTTTCTTTCTCTTAGGTAAATTCGTAAGAGTGAAATTATTAGGTTGTGTGGTTGGTATATGTATAATATTCAAGAAACTGCCTGCTTTCCAAATGGTGGTATCATTTTGCATCTCACTAGCAATGTATGAGAATTTCAGTTGCTCCAAATCCTCACCTACACTGATTTTTTTTTTTGGATAAAATATAATTTTAGGGCTTCCCTGGTGGCGCACTTGTTGAGAGTCCGCCTGCCGATACAGGCGACACGGGTTCGTGCCCCGGTCTGGGGAGATCCCACATACCGTGAAGTGGCTAGGCCCGTGAGCCATGACCACTGAGCCTGTGCATCCAGAGCCTGTGCTCCACAACAGGAGAGGCCACAACAGTGAGAGACCCGCGTACTGCCAAAAAAATATATATATATATATATATAATTTTATCTCTTCCTTTTCCATTTGTTTACCTTTTATTTCTTTTTCTTGTCTTGTTGCACTGGCTAGAACCTCCAATACAGTGTTGAATAAAGGTGGGACATCCTTTATAAAGACAGGACATCCCTGCTTTTTTCCTGATTTTAGGGGGAAAACATTCACTCTTTCACCATTAAGTATTATGTTAACTATGAGTTTTTCATAATGTTCTTTATCAGAATGAAAAAGTTCTCTTCAACTTCTAGTTCCTGAGAGTTTTAATCATGAATAAATATTGGATTTTGTCACATGTTTTTTCTCTACCTACTAAAATGACCATACGATTTCTTTTCTTTTTTCTTTTTTTAAAATAGACTTTATTTTTTAGAGCAGTTTTAGGTTCACAGCAAGATTGAGTGAAAGATACACAGATTTCCCATAATCTTTTTATTCTGTTAATGTGGTAAATTGATCTTCAAATGTTAAACAAATCTTATACTACTAAGGTAAACCCCATCATGATGTATTATCCCTTTAATATATTGGTGGATTTGACTTGCTAAAATTTGTTTCAGAATTTTTCTATCTAAATTCATAAGGAGAGCTTCCTGGTGGTGTAGTGTTTGAGAATCTGCCTGCCAACGCAGGGGACACGGGTTCGAGCCCTGGTCCGGGAAGATCCCACAGGCCACAGAGCAACTAAGTCCATGTGCCACAACTACTGAGTCCGTGTGCCACAACTACTGAAGTCCGCATGCCTAGAGCCCATGCTCCACAACAAAAGAAGCCACCGCAATGAGAAGCCCGTGCACTGCAACCAAGAGTAGCCTTTGCTCTCAACAACTAGAGAAAGCCTGCGCACAACAACAAAGACCCAAAACAGACATAAATAAATAATAATTTAAATAAATAATAAATTCATAAGGAATATTGGTCTGTAGTTTTCTTTCCTGTATTGACTTTCAGTTTCAAGGAAATTCTATACTCATAAAATGAGTCAGGAAGAATTTCTTCCTTATTCTCCAGAAAAGTTTGTTTGCAATATGCATTATTTTTTTCCTTAAATGTTTCATATTAATCACCAACAAAATCACTTTGTCATGAAATTTCCTTTTAGAAAGACTTTTAGCTACAACTTAATTTATGTAGTAGATGTGGGGCTATTCAGTTTATCTATTACTTTTTAAGGGAGCTTTGGTAGTTGTTGCTTTTCAAAGAATTTGTCCATTTCATATAACTTATCAAATTTATTGGAGTAGAGTTGTCAATAATATTCTCTTACCATTTTTTCAATGTTCTTTTAATGGTGTTCCCGCTCTCATTCTTGATATTGGTAATTTCTGTTCTTGCTCTCTCTTTCTGATTATTCTGACTAGAATTTTGTTCATTTCATTAGTCTCAAAGAACCAATCTTGGTTTCACTGATTTTTACTATTCTTTTTTTTAAATCTCTCATTTATATCTGTGCTGATTTTTATTATTTCCTTTCTTATACTTACTTTGCATTTAATTTTCTCTTCTCTTTCTGTTTTCTTGATGTGGAAGCTTAGAAAATTAATTTTACATTATTCTACTTTCTAATATAAGTATTTAATGCTATAAATTTCCCTCTAACACTGCTTTCACTTCATTCCAAAAATAATGATGTCATGTTTTCATCCTCATTCAGTTCAAAATATTTTCTAATCTCCCTTGTGATATCTTCTTTGACCCATAGGTTATTCCAAAGTGTGTGGTTTTGTTTCCAAATATTAGAGTTTCAAGTTATCTTTCTGGAACTGATTTCTAGCTTAGTTCCATTATGGTCTGTGAACACACATTGTATAATTTCAATAGTTTTAAATTTGTTAAAATTTATTTTATGGCCCAAAATGTGATCTATTTCTTTTAATGTTTTGTGCCCACCTGAAAAGAATGTGTATTGTCTTTTTTTTTTTTTTTTAAACATCTTTATTGGAGCATAATTGCTTTACAATGGTATGTTAGTTTCAGCTTCACAACAAAATGAATCAGTTATATATATACATATGTTCCCATATCTCTTCCTGCTTGCGTCACCCTCCCTCCCACCCTCCCTATCCCACCCCTCCAGGCGGTCACAAAGCACCGAGCTGATCTCCCTGTGCTATGCGGCTGCTTCCCACTAGCTATCTACCTTACGTTTGGTAGTGTATACATGTCCATGCCTCTTTATTGCTTTGTCACCATTTACCCTTCCCCCTCCCCATAGCCTCAAGTCCATTCTCTAGTAAGTCTGTGTCTTTATTCCTGTTTCACCCCTAGGTTTTTCATGACATTTTTTTTTTCTTAAATTCCATATATATGTGTTAGCATACGGTATTTGTCTCTCTCTTTCTGACTTACTTCACTCTGTATGACAGACTCTAGGTCTATCCACCTCATTACAAATAGCTCAATTTCGTCTCTTTTTATGGCTGAGTAATATTCCATTGTATATATGTGCCACATCTTCTTTATCCATTCATCCGATGATGGACACTTAGGTTGTTTCCATCTCTGGGCTATTGTAAATAGAGCTGCAATGAACATTTTGGTACATGACTCTTTTTGAATTATGGTTTTCTCAGGGTATATGCCCAGTAGTGGGATTGCTGGGTCATATGGTAGTTCTATTTGTAGCTTTTTAAGGAACCTTCATACTGTTCTCCACAGTGGCTGTATCAATTTACATTCCCACCAACAGTGTAAGAGGGTTCCCTTTTCTCCACACCCTCTCCAGCATTTATTGTTTCTAGATTTTTTGATGATGGCCATTCTGACAGGTGTGAGATGATATCTCATTGTAGTTTTGATTTGCATTTCTCTAATGATTAGTGATGTTGAGCATTCTTTCATGTGTTTGTTGGCACTCTGTATATCTTCTTTGGAGAAATGTCTATTTAGGTCTTCTGCCCATTTTTGGATTGGGTTGTTTGTTCTTTTGTTATTAAGCTGCATGAGCTGCTTATAAATTTTGGAGATTAATCCTTTGTCAGTTGCTTCATTTGCAAATATTTTCTCCCATTCTGAGGGTTGTCTTTTGGTCTTCTTTATGGTTTCCTTTGCTGCGCAAAAGCTTTTAAGTTTCATTAGGTCCCATTTGTTTACTTTTGTTTTTA
Source organism: Orcinus orca (assembly GCF_937001465.1). Lineage (NCBI taxonomy): Eukaryota > Metazoa > Chordata > Mammalia > Artiodactyla > Delphinidae > Orcinus > Orcinus orca. The sequence continues at coordinate 12,380,550 of NC_064576.1, read as the reverse complement.
TTTCCATTTCTCTAGGAGGTGGGTCAAAAAGGATCTTGCTGTGATTTATGTCATAGAGTGTTCTGCCTATGTTTTCCTCTAAGAGTTTGATAGTTTCTGGCCTTACATTTAGGTCTTTAATCCATTTTGAGCTTATTTTTGTGTATGGTGTTAGGGAGTGATCTAATCTCATACTTTTACATGTAGCTGTCCAGTTTTCCCAGCACCACTTATTGAATAGGCTGTCCTTTCTCCACTGTACATTTCTGCCTCCTTTGTCAAAGATAAGGTGACCATATGTGCGTGGGTTTATCTCTGGGCTTTCTATCCTGTTCCATTGATCTATATTTCTGTTTTTGTGCCAGTACCATACTGTCTTGATTACTGTAGCTTTGTAGTATAGTCTGAAGTCAGGAAGCCTGATTCCTCCAGCTCCATTTTTCGTTCTCAAGATTGCTTTGGCTATTCGGGGTCTTTTGTGTTTCCATACAAATTGTGAGATTTTTTGTTCTAGTTCTGTGAAAAATGCCAGTGGTAGTTTCATAGGGATTGCATTGAATCTGTAGATTGCTTTGGGTAGTAGAGTCATTTTCACAATGTTGATTCTTCCAATCCAAGAACATGGTATATCTCTCCATCTATTTGTATCATTTTTAATTTCTTTCATCAGTGTCTTATAATTTTCTGCATACAGGTCTTTTGTCTCCTTAGGTAGGTTTATTCCTAGGTATTTTATTCTTTTTGTTGCAATGGTAAATGGGAGTGTTTTCTTGATTTCACTTTCAGATTTTTCATCCTTAGTGTATAGGAATGCCAGAGATTTCTGTGCATTAATTTTGTATCCTGCTACTTTACCAAATTCATTGATTAGCTCTAGTAGTTTTCTGGTAGCATCTTTAGGATTCTGTATGTATAGTATCATGTCATCTGCAAACAGTGACAGCTTTACTTCTTCTTTTCCGATTTGGATACCTTTTATTTCCTTTTCTTCTCTGATTGCTGTGGCTAAAACTTCCAAAACTATGTTGAATAAGAGTGGTGAGAGTGGGCAACCTTGTCTTGTTCCTGATCTTAGTGGAAATGCTTTCAGTTTTTCACCATTGAGGACGATGTTGGCTGTGGGTTTGTTATATATGGCCTTTATTATGTTGAGGAAAGTTCCCTCTATGCCTACTTTCTGCAGGGTTTTTATCATAAATGGGTGTTGAATTTTGTCAAAAGCTTTCTCTGCATCTATTGAGATGATCATATGGTTTTTCTCCTTCAATTTGTTAATATGGTGTATCACGTTGATTGATTTGCGTATATTGAAGAATCCTTGCATTCCTGGAATAAACCCCACTTGATCATGGTGTATGATCCGTTTAATGTGCTGTTGGATTCTGTTTGCTAGTATTTTGTTGAGGATCTTTGCATCTATGTTCATCAGTGATATTGGCCTGTAGTTTTCTTTCTTTGTGACATCCTTGTCTGGTTTTGGTATCAGGGTGATGGTGGCCTCGTAGAATGAGTTTGGGAGTGTTCCTCCCTCTGCTATATTTTGGAAGAGTCTGAGAAGGATAGGTGATAGCTCTTCTCTAAATGTTTGATAGAATTCGCCTGTGAAGCCATCTGGTCCTGGGCTTTTGCTTGTTGGAAGATTTTTAATCACAGTTTCAATTTCAGTGCTTGTGATTGGTCTGTTCATATTTTCTATTTCTTCCTGATTCAGTCTTGGCAGGTTGTGCCTTTCTAAGAATTTGTCCATTTCTTCCACGTTGTCCATTTTATTGGCATAGAGTTGCTTGTAGTAATCTCTCATGATCTTTTGTATTTCTGCAGTGTCAGTTGTTACTTCTCCTTTTTCATTTCTAATTCTATTGATTTGAGTCTTCTCCCTTTTTTTCTTGATGAGTCTGGCTAATGGTTTATCAATTTTGTTTATCTTCTCAAAGAACCAGCTTTTAGTTTTATTGATCTTTGCTATCGTTTCCTTCATTTCTTTTTCATTTATTTCTGATCTGATTTTTATGATTTCTTTCCTCCTGCTAACTTTGGGGTTTTTTTGTTCTTCTTTCTCTAATTGCTTTAGGTGCAAGGTTAGGTTGTTTATTCGAGATGTTTCCTGTTTCTTAAGGTAAGATTGTATTGCTATAAACTTCCCTCTTAGAACTGCTTTTGCTGCATCCCATAGATTTTGAGTCGTCGTGTCTCCATTGTCATTTGTTTCTAGGTATTTTTTGATTTCCCCTTTGATTTCTTCAGTGATCACTTCGTTATTAAGTAGTGTATTGTTTAGCCTCCATGTGTTTGTATTTTTTACAGATCTTCTCCTGTGATTGATATCGAGTCTCATAGCGTTGTGGTCGGAAAAGATACTTGATACAATTTCAATTTTCTTAAATTTACCAAGGCTTGATTTGTGACCCAAGATATGATCTATCCTGGAGAATGTTCCATGAGCACTTGAGAAAAATGTGTATTCTGTTGTTTTTGGATGGAATGTCCTATAAATATCAATTAACTCCATCTCATTTAATGTATCATTTAAAGCTTGTGTTTCCTTATTTATTTTCATTTTGGATGATCTGTCCATTGGTGAAAGTGGGGTGTTAAAGTCCCCTACTATGAATGTGTTACTGTCGATTTCCCCTTTTATGGTTGTCAGTATTTGCCTTATGTATTGAGGTGCACCTATGTTGGGTGCATAAATATTTACAATTTTTATATCTTCCTCTTGGATCGATCCCTTGATCATTATGTAGTGTCCTTCTTTGTCTCTTCTAATAGTCTTTGTTTTAAAGTCTATTTTGTCTGATATGAGAATTGCTACTCCAGCTTTCTTTTGGTTTCCATTTGCATGAAATACCTTTTTCCATCCCCTTACTTTCAGTCTGTATGTGTCTCTAGGTCTGAAGTGGGTCTCTTGTAGACAGCAAATATATGGGTCTTGTTTTTGTATCCATTCAGCCAATCTGTGTCTTCTGGTGGGAGCATTTAGTCCATTTACATTTAAGGTAATTATAGATATGTGTGTTCCCATTCCCATTTTCTTAATTGTTTTGGGTTTGTTATTGTAGGTCTTTTCCTTCTTTTGTGTTTCTTGCCTAGAGAAGTTCCTTTAGCAGTTGTTGTAGAGCTGGTTTGGTGGTGCTGAACTCTCTCAGCTTTTGCTTGTCTGTAAAGGTTTTAATTTCTCCATCAAATCTGAATGAGATCCTTGCTGGGTAGAGTAATCTTGGTTGCAGGTTTTTCTCCTTCAACACTTTCAATATGTCCTGCCACTCCCTTCTGGCTTGCAGAGTTTCTGCTGAAAGATCAGCTGTTAACCTTATGGGGATTCCCTTGTGTGTTATTTGTTGTTTTTCCCTTGCTGCTTTTAATATGTTTTCTTTGTATTTAATTTTTGACAGTTTGATTAATATGTGTCTTGGCGTATTTCTCCTTGGATTTATCCTGTATGGGACTCTCTGTGCTTCCTGGACTTGATTAACTATTTCCTTTCCCATATTAGGGAAGTTTTCAACTATAATCTCTTCAAATATTTTCTCAGTCCCTTTCTTTTTCTCTTCTTCTTCTGGAACCCCTATAATTCGAATGTTGGTACGTTTAATGTTGTCCCAGAGGTCTCTGAGACTGTCCTCAGTTCTTTTCATTCTTTTTTCTTTATTCTGCTCTGCAGTAGTTATTTCCACTATTTTATCTTCCAGGTCACTTATCCGTTCTTCTGCCTCAGTTATTCTGCTATTGATCCCATCTAGAGTACTTTTAATTTCATTTATTGTGTTGTTCATCGTTGCTTGTTTCATCTTTAGTTCTTCTAGGTCCTTGTTAACTGATTCTTGCATTTTGTCCATTCTATTGTCCATTCTATCTCCAAGATTTCGGATCAACTTTACTATCATTATTCTGAATTCTTTTTCAGGTAGACTGCCTATTTCCTCTTCATTTGTTAGGTCTGATGGGTTTTTATCTTGCTCCTTCATCTGCGGTGTGTTTTTCTGTCTTTTCATTTTGCTTATCTTACTGTGTTTGGGGTCTCCTTTTTTGCAGGCTGCAGGTTCGTAGTTCCTGTTGTTTTTTGTGTCTGTCCCCAGTGGCTAAGGTTGGTTCAGTGGGTTGTGTAGGCTTCCTGGTGGAGGGTACTAGTGCCTGTGTTCTGGTGGATGAGGCTAGATCTTGTCTTTCTGGTGGGCAGGTCCACGTCTGGTGGTGTGTTTTGGGGTGTCTGTAGACTTATTATGATTTTGGGCCACCTCTCTGCTAATGGGTGGGGTTGTGTTCCTGTCTTGCTAGTTGTTTGGCATAGGGTGTCCAGCACTGTAGCTTGCTGGTCGTTGAGTGAAGCTGGGTGCTGGCGTTGAGATGGAGATCTCTCGGAGATTTTTGCTGTTTGATATTATGTGCAGCTGGGAGGTCTCTTGTGGATCAGTGTCCTGAAGTTTTCTCTCCCACCTCAGAGGCACAGCACTGACTCCTGGCTGCAGCACCAAGCGCCTTTCATCCACAGGGCTCCTTAATTTGGGATGATTCGTTGTCTATTCAGGTATTCCACAGATGCAGGGTATATCAAGTTGATTGTGGAGCTTTAATCCACTGCTTCTGAGGCTGCTGGGAGAGATTTCCCTTTCTCTTCTTTGTTGTCACAGTTCCCAGGGGCTCAGCTTTGGATTTAGCCCCGCCTGTGCGTGTAGGTCGCCGGAGGGCGTCTGTTCTTTGCTCAGACAGGACGGGGTTAAAGGAGCCGCTGATTCGGAGGCTCTGGCTCACTCAGGCCCGGGGGTAGGGAGGGGCACGGAGTGTGGGGTGGGCCTGCGGCGGCAGAGGCCAGCGAGACGTTGCAGCCTGAGGCGCGCCTGTGCGTTCTCCCGGGGGAATTGTCCCTGGATCCCGGGACCCTGGCAGTGGCGGGCTGCACAGGCTCCCCGGAAGGGCGTGTGGCTAGTGACCTGTGTTCGCACACAGGCCTCCCGGTGGCGGCAGCAGCGGCCCTAGCGTCTCATGTCTGTCTCTGGGCTCCGCACTTTTAGCCGCGGCTCGCGCCCGTCCCTGGAGCTCTCTCAAGCAGCGTTCTTAATCCCCTCTCCTCCTGCACCAGGAAACAAAGAGGGACATAAAAGTCTCTTGCCTCTTCGGCAGTTCCAGACTTCTCCCCGGACTCTCTCCCGGCCAGCCGCGGTGCACTAATGCCCTCCAGGCTGTGTTCACGCCGCCAACCTCAGTCCTCTCCCGGCGCTCCGACAAAAGCCGGAGCCTCAGCTCCCAGTCCCGCCCGCCCTGGCGGGCGAGCAGACAAGCCTCTCGGCTGGCGAGTTCCGGTCGGCCCGAACTTCTGCGCTGGAATCTCACCGCTTTGCCCTCCGCACCCCTGTTGCTGTGGTCTCCTCCGCGGCTCCCAAGCTCCCCCACTCCGCCTCCCGAAGTCTCCACCCGCGAAGGGGCTTCCTAGTGTGTGGACACTTTTCCTCCTTCACAGCTCTCTCCCGCTGGTGCAGGACCCGTCCCTGTCCTTTTGTCTCTGTTTAGTTTTTTCTTTTGCCCTACCCAGGTACGTGGGGGGTTTCTTGCCTTTTGGGAGGTCTGAGGTCTTCTGCCAGCGTTCAGTAGATGCTCTGTAGGAGTTGTTCCACGCGTAGATGTATTTCTGGTGTATCTGTGGGGAGGAACGTGATCTCCGCGTCTTACTCTTCCGCCATCTTCCCGGAAGTGCTCTATTGTCTTGTTGTTGGGTAAAGTGTTAAAACAATTATAGATAAATGTTAATTTGATCAAGTTGGTTGATGATGTTTTACAAGTATTCTGTATCCTTACTAATTTTCTGTCTACTTGTCTCACTAATTATATTGACAGAGAAGTGTTGAATCTCCCACTATAACTGTGGAGTTGTCTGTTTCTCTATTCAGTTCTGTCTGTTTCTGCTTCATGTGTTTTGAAACCCTGTTATTATGTACATAAGTGTTTAGAAATATTATATCCTCTTAATTAACTGACCCCTTTAACATTTTGAAATGAATTTCTTTATCACTTAAAATATTCATAATCCTGAAATCATCTTTGTCTGATAGTGACATAGCCACTTCAACTTTCTTTTTATTAATGTTTACCTGGAATATACTTTTCCATCTTTTTTTCTTTTAACCTACCCGTGTAACAGATAGCATATAATTGGATCTTGTGTTGTTATTTTATTTTTAATCAGCTGACAATCCTTGCATTTTAATTGGGGTGTTAAGACAATTTATATTTAATGTGATTATTTATGTGGTTGGATTTAAATCTACCATCTTGATTTTTGATTTCTATTTGTCACATCTGTTTTTTACTCTATTTTTCTTCTTTTTCTGTCTTCTTTTAGATGAATTGAATATTTATGACTTTATTTTATTTTTTAATTTCTTGTTATCTATATGTCAGTTTTGTTTTCTTAGTAATTGACTTAGAATTTATACTATGCATCTTTAACTTACCACAGCCTACCTTCAAGTAATGTTATATCACTTCACCTGAAGTGTAGCAACCTTACAACAGCATACTTCCATTTCCACCCCCATCTTTTTTTCTTTTTTTAAAGAAATATAAATATAAATATATATATATATTTCTTTTTATACAGAAATATAGATCAATGGAACAGGATAGAAAGCCCAGAGATAAACCCATGCACCTATGGTCAACTAATGTATGACAAAGGAGGCAAGGATATACAATGGAGAAAAGACAGTCTCTTCAATAAGTGGTGCTGGGGAAACTGGACAGCTACATATACAAGAATGAAATTAGAACACTTTCTAACACCATACACAAAAATAAACTCAAAATGGATTAGAGACCGAAATGTAAGACTGGACACTATAAAACTCTTAGAGGAAAACATAGGAAGAACACTCTTTGACATAAATCACAGCAAGATCTTTTTTGATCCACCTCCTAGAGTAATGGAAATAAGAATAAACAAATGGGACCTAATGAAACTTAAAAGCTTTTGCAAAGCAAAGGAAACCACAAACAAGACGAAAAGACAATCCCCAGAATGGGAGAAAATATTTGCAAATGAATCAACAGACAAAGGATTAATCTCCAAAATATATAAACAGCTCATGCAACTCAATATTAAAAAACAAACAACCCAATCCAAAAATGGGCAGAAGACCTAAACAGACATTTCTCCAAAGAAGACATACAGATGGCCAAGAAGCACATGAAAATCTTCTCAACAGCACTAATTATTAGAGAAATGCAAGTCAAAACTACAATGAGGTATAACCTCACACCAGTTAGAATGGGCATCATCAGAAAATCTACAAACAACAAATGCTGGAGAGAGTTTGGAGAAAAGGGAACCCTCTTGCACTGTTGGTGGGAATGTCAATTGATACAGCCACTATGGAGAACAGTATGGAGGTTCCTTAAAAAACTAAAAATAGAATTACCATATGACCCAGCAATCCCACTACTGGGCATCTACCCAGAGAAAACTGTAATTCAAAAAGACACATGCACCCCAATGTTCACTGCAGCACTCTTTACAATAGCCAGGTCATGGAAGCTACCTAAATGCCCATCGACAGATGAATGGATAAAGAAGATGTGGTACATACACACAATGGAATATTACTCAGCCATAAAAAAGAACGACATTGGGTCATTTGTAGAGACATGGATGGATCTAGAGACTGTCATACAGAGTGAAGTCAGTCAGAAAGAGAAAAACAAATATCATATATTAACGCCTATATGTGGAACCTAGAGAAATGGTACAGATGAACCAGTTTGCAGGGCAGAAACAGAGACACAGATGTAGAAAACAAACGTATGGACACCAAGGGGGGAAAGTGGGGTGGGCGGTGGTGGTGGTGGGATGAACTGGGAGATTGGGATTGACATATATACACTAATATGGATAAAATGGTTAACTAATAAGAACCTGCTGTATAAGAAAAAAATATTTTTTTGATGCAGACCATTTTTAAAGTCTTTATTGAATTTGTTACAATATTGCTTCTGTTTTATGTCTTGGTTTTTTGGCCATGAGGCGTGTGGGATCTTAGCTCCCCGACCAGGGATTGAACCCGCACCCCCTGCATTGGAAGGTGAAGTCTTACCCACGGGACTGCCAGGGAAGTCCCTCCCACATCTTTTATGCAATTTCTGTCACATATTTTACTTTACATATGTTCTATGCCTTTAGATGCAGTCTATACTTCTTGTCACTATTCAAACACCTTTCTGGGTTCACGTTCACCAGAGTGTGAATGAAGCATCTGAACAGGTTTTTGTGAAAGATGGGGATAGGAAGAAAGCTTGACAGTTCTAGGTGAGGAAACACAGCACTGAGGGATAAATGGGATGAAAAAAAAAAAAAAGACTATTTTAAACTTTTGAGAAGGCAATCCTAGCCAAAGGCTAAATGGTTTGAGAATTCCCATCAGTTTTCCCACCAGACTCCAGATTTTAAATGCTGGACAGTACAGTTAGAGCATTAATCTATGCACCTAAAAGCCACAAGAGTTAGTCAAGGTGAAGAGCATATCAGATCGTAACTTTATTGTGGGAATAACTAGTTTGCTCAAAAATCAGCTGATTCCAAAAAGCAGTCAAGTCATTATTGTTACCACATGGGCTAAAGAAATAGTCGAATGCGTATCCTTTTTCACTTTTCTGTTCTTATTTTTAATATTATATGGGCCTATTAATTTCTGAGAGACCAGACCAAATTTGTAATAGAAATATAACAAAGTTAAAAATAAAGGAAACGGCTTCCCTGGTGGCACAGTGGTTGGGAGTCCGCCTGCCGATGCAGGGGACACGGGTTCGTGCCCCGGTCCGGGAAGATCCCACATGCCGCGGAGAGGCTAGGCCCGTGAGCCATGGCCGCTGAACCTGTGCGTCCGGAGCCTCTGCTCCGCAATGGGAGAGGCCGCAACAGTGAGAGGCCCGCGTACCGCAAAAAAATAATAATAATAAAAACTAATAATAAATGAAATTTTACCAAACATCATGTTATAAATACAATTGTTTATTCACTAGGAAGTATTAAAATAAACTCTTTTGGCTATAAAGCAAAAAAATTGCAAAAAGACTCAGAAAAATATAACGCATTCCTCTCTCTTACCATCCTTTATACCCACTCCCACTCTTCCATCTGCCTGGGAGCCAACACACAGAACAGGAAGAGATTGGAAACCCACCAATTCCATGGTCTTGGCAAGGTTCCAAGCTTAAGGATCCATGTTCCTATATCTTGATGACATTGTAACATGTTACTAAGAATTTTAGACATAAAGGAGCCATTATAGGTAGAAAGTGTTAGGGATACTTTTTTGCAAAAATATGTTTGCCAAAAAGAAGTGAGATAAGTTTTCTCTAGGTCAGCTCATTTCTGTAAAGAGATGTGTCTTTTCTAGGGTATGGGTCTCTAATAAACTTCACTCTCCCTTTCCTCCTCCCTTCCTTTTCCCTATCATCTTTCTTTCCCCTTTTTTTTCTCCCCATCACCCCCCTCTTTGTCTCTCTCTTTTTTCCTCCTTCTCTCCTCTAAATAGTTTTTAGGAGCACGGACTCTTGACCCGACTCTCTGAGCTCAGTAGTCACTTTGTCACTTTTTAGTAGAGTGACTTTGGCCACTTCTCTACTACTCTGTGCCTCAGTTCCCTCATCTGTAAAAGTGAGGATAATAGTTGTTCTTATCTTATAAGAATTAAGAGGATTAAGTAAATTAATATATAAAAACAGTTAAAATAAGCCCTGGCACTTGGTAAATTCTCCATAAGGATTAACCGACATCATCCATCATTATCATTATCATCATCATCATCAACGTCATCATCATCATCATCACCACCATCATCATCATCATCACCACCATTCAAGTGAGAAACATTCACTCCTGCAAGGGGATGGAAGAGACAAGCCCTTACCTTTCTTGTATTGCTCTTCTATGCAGCTTCCACCCTGACCATTCCGAGGTGTTGAGTACAAATTTGGGGTCCCCCAGAAGAAACACTCTCTGAGTAGCCTTAAGAAGCCAGCCAGCTGGTCTCCAAGAACAGAGCAAAGCAAGGACCAGCTTACCAAGACTATACACGGAGAATCATCCCAGATTTGCTGTTAACATTCTATGTCACCTTGCACAGTCACTTACTTCAATTCTCAAACTTCCTCTTCTGAGATTTGAGGAGTTTAGATTAAGATTATCCCTTCATTCCCCCATGTTATCGCAAATCCCATAACCTATTCCATGTGATCTTTGTATTTATAAAATACAAAATACACAGGACATTAAGAAATGATAGATTCTTCTTTTACTGGGGAGTTGGCAGGAGAGGGGAGACTGTCACCTTCTCATGAGTATGGTCACATTGGTCGTGACCAGTCACACACTTTAACAGCTCAACTCCACTCCACCTGCCAAGAGGGAACTGCCACTGATGGAGCTCTAGACATTTGTTGAGACAGCATAATCCTTTCCATATAAGCATTATTCTAGCTGTGTGAAAAGAAGTATCAGGAATTCATCATCAGAGTCAGACCACAAGGGCACCACTGTGCCCACCACCCTCCTGTGTACCCCTTTTCTCCTACTTTTCTTTTTTTTCCTCTCACTTCCTCTTCCCTTTCTTCTCCCTTTTCTTAGCAACACTTCCCACTGTCATTGACAGGTAGGACTGAAAAGGCTGCAGCCACTGAGGTAGAGGAAGCCTTTCCAACCAGACCCACTTTCTCATTTGATGGGCATGTTTCTCTTTTATATGAAACTTTGTACAATTTTGTATAGAGAAGTTGTATAATTTTGAAAAAAAAAAGAGGAAAGAGCAAAGGAGAAAAGAGGGAAAATCATCTAGAGCCCTACCACCACCATTTTGTATATTTTCTAATTTTTCTATGGGTAGATTTTGATTTGGCCCAAGGAATATTATGTATTTCCATTATGTGATCATGCCACCATTTAAATCTGCCTTTTTCATGTAACAATATTTCTTAAGCATTTTCCATAATAGTACATATACTTCAAAAATAAATTTATTGTGTACATTTATATCCCATCAAGGGCATATGCCAAAGCTTACTTCACCAGTTCCCTGTTATTAAGCCTTTAGGGTATTTCCAGTTTTTCATCATCATCATTAACACTGCAATGAACATCTTTGTGCATTTAGCTTCTTACATATTTGGAAATATTTATAACAACCTTATGAGTAAGTATTATCAGATAAGGAAATGAAGTTTAAAGGTGTTGAGTGGCACACCCAAAGTCGAAGTTACGATAAAGAGTAGGGCTCACACGGGGTCTATTGACTTTCAGATCTCATTCCTTAACCGATAAGCCATACTGCTTCCCATTTTGCAGCTTTATGTCTTCAGGGCCTGCCCTTAATCTCTCACTTTTCAATGAATCCTTTGTGAATAGTCAGCTCCTGGGAACTTCTCTTCCTCTCCAATTCAATTTCCTTTTCATTGTTCTTCGTTCTTCGCTTCAAACGATGTCTTGCCAACCTCCTAAATCCTTTACTTACTGTTTCACATCAACCAATCAGCAAATATCAATCCTGGTAACATCCAGACTAATGTCAAACCCCCATCTCCAATCATTTCTGGGTTTCCTTCAATGCACTGAATTCACCATCTTCCCTCTCACCTCTGGATCTTTGAGCCTGGTATTACCTCTGCCTGAATCACTCTTTTTTCCATCTTTTTGTCTAACTAACTTTTACTTATACTTCACCCCTGGGCTTACAAGTCACTTCCTCCAGCAAATCCCAGACCAGGTAAAGAACCACTTCTATCTGTTCCTATAACCACCAGAACACTTATGACACCGACTGGTACTTTCTTGTCTAATGATCTCCTTTGCTGTAGTATAAACTCAGTGGGACAGGGACCCTGGATGTCTTGTGTACTGCTGTACCCCACACCTAGCCTGGTACCTGGCAAGTGTTAGGCCTCTGTCTCTAATTATAAAAGGAATGAATAGTCTAAAAACACCCCTAGGTGGAAATGCTCTACCAATGATAATAAATAATTCCTTACACTCCACATTTTCAATGTCTCGGGTGTTTTTCTTCTTTATGGGTTTAATACTATGTACAAGGGTATTTACCTGTTCCTATTTTTTCAATCTGCAGAAATAAATTATATATATGTATACTTACATGTGCATATATCTATTAGTCTGATAAAACCATGCTTTCTTTGGACTGAAGGCATTTGGCTATTAAATAAGAAACATTATCAAATTTGAAAACATTTCAGTGAGTCTGTCTGATGTCTGTGTCTTCTCGTTTTTTAAAAAAAGGTTTTATTATGGTAAAATACACATAACATAAAATTCACCATCTTAACTATTTTTAAGTGTACAGTTCAGTAATGTTGAGTAAATTTACATTATTGTGCAACTAATCTCCAGAACTCTTGCTTTCTCATTTTTGTAGTAAACCTGTAGCACTATAAATATTTGTGTAAATACCTCTTCCCTAGAACAGGAGTTTCTAGACTTTCCAGTTCAAAAAAACCTTCTTAATATCAAAAAAATTTGTAGAATCCTATAGGATAATAACCATGCTACTGATATCTGTGAAAATAAATTATTAATTCAACACGATGTTTAGATTTATTAATCACAACAAAATCTGCATGGAAGTGTAGTACCCAGGGTTTGGATTTGTTATTTCACAATAGTCTCTCTAATCCCTCAGTTCACAGGGGTGGGCTTCTGGTAGCCATGCTGTATAGAAATAGCCACAAATCACTGGACCAGAAATGGCCACCTGACTCAAATTGAACTAATCAAATTCCTTCACCAAGAATTCAAAATTAGCAGAAAGACAATAATAGATAGTAATCGATTGATTGATTCCGTGTCTCCATGTAACTAAAACTGTAAGACAAATTCAAAAACAGTGGATGTTCGTATTCTACAGGTTCATCTATGCCATAATCCTATAAGGGGGTTATTATTCCCATGTTACAGATGGGAAAACTGAGGCTTGGAGAGACTTTGAGCCTTGAACCCAGACATTAGCTATTTCTCAATATGGCTTCCCTATGCAATGGAGCACTCTTGAAACTGGGCTATCATTGGAAATTCATTTATCTAAACTTCCACTAAATTGTGAGCTCCTTGAGATTCCAGACAGTGTCCCGCTCCATGGGTGCCCAATAAATGCTTATTAAATAACTAAATGAAATTATGCTTAGTACTTTGTGAGGTTACGAAGAGTAATAGAAACAATGGTCCAAAGGAAACCTACCTAACTTACCCAAGAGTTGGAAAATGTAGTTAATGTGTCTGAAATACACCAAGACCACGTGAAATTCAGCATCCATCCTACAAGAATTTGAAGAAGGAAAATGATCTTTGTGTTTATACCAGCCTAAACTAAGTATGTTAAATGAGATAAAGCTACAACAAAAGTTTTCTTGTAAGACACTCCAAAGCAAAGTCAGACCAAATGATGTGTAACTGCCTGGGCGTTTTATTCAAACAATGTCATTAACACCACTTAAAATGCAACTTCTAGGCCCATAAGCTTTATTTATACCTGTCATCAAAGTCCTTGAGGGGCTACTAGTTTAATTATGTTTCACTCCACAATAATTACATGATATTAAAGAAAGTAATGAGTTACTTTTCAGCTGTTGGAAAATAAAAAAGGCTGTTGAAGTGAGATGAGGGATTTATGCATCATGATTAAAGATGCTTGGGTCTTTGAGAATATTTTATATGTAAATTTAATCTCCCTTAAACACATGTTTGTTATGTTGCATCCCATTTTTAATGCTATCAGAATCCTAATGGTTCTCAAAAAATATAATCATTTCACCGCAGGAGGGAGGAGATATGGGGATGTGTGTGTATGTATAGCTGATTCACTTTGTAAGATGGCAGAAACTAGCACACCATTGTAAAGCAATTATACTCCAATAAAGATGTTAAATAAATAAATAAATAAATATAATCACTTCAGGACCCCAGTTCAAACTCTTTATGAAATAATGATTTTTAAAAATCTGTCAGAATTGACAGCCTCTACATCCTGGAAATATAAATTAGAAAATTTTGCTTGACGATAAGGCCAAGGAGAAATTTTTCTCGTGTTATTGATAGATGTCCCAATCTGTCTTCAGATCAAGCAGATAAGTTTCCAGTTTATTCATAGAACACATTTCACACCTCCTCTGTGTCATAAGTTTAATTTTCTTCTTAACAACATGTTGTATCAAAATGCATCACTGAAATTGGTTCTGTTATAAACTGTTATAAACTGTTTAAAAATAACAAAATTCGCCACCACTGGTGGCGCAGTGGTTAAGAATCCGCCTGCCAGTGTAGGGGACACGGGTTCGATCCCTGGCGCGGGAAGATCCCACATGCCGCGGAGCAACTAAGCCCATGAGCCACAACTACTAAGCCTGCGCTCTAGAGCCCGCGAGCCACAACTACCGAGCCCACGTGCCACAACTATTGAGCCCACAAGCCACAACTACTGAGCCTGTGCTGTAGAGCCCACAAGCCACAGCTACTGAAGCCCACGCGCCTAGAGCCCATACTATCCCCAACTAAGAGAAGCCACCGCAAGGAGAAGCCTGCACACCGCAACGAAGGGTAGCCCCCGCTCACCACAACCAGAGAAAGCCCGTGAGCAGAAACGAAGCAAGGAAGACCCAAGGCAGCCAAAAAAAAAAAAATCTCAAATCAGATTAGTACTAGGCACTATTCATACCAAAAGATGTTGATGAAAGATTTCCATTTATTGTTGCAATTACTTTGTAGGAAAATAAATTACTATCATACTATTTTTCAGTATTAATGTCACTTACTTGTGAAAGATTTGGATCCCTCCTCCCTTTAAAAGCTCACTATGATCTTGCAAAATGTATTTGGTCCATAATCCATTTGAGTTTTATAATTCAATTACCTATCAGTATTCTTAGTTTTATGACACCAATTATTTCAATGCGTTTCAGGATACATGTTGGCTAAAGTGTTAAAATATTTTTTCATTTGAAAACGTAAGTTATTATCATTTCAAATGTGCCCCCTAGATTCTTTCCAGAACATTCAATTCTGTGTATATAGAGATGGCAATTCTGATCCATCGTCAGCAGGAAATGCACTGAATTGTTCTGCTCACTGTGAAGAAGGGTCTGTAATTAGGCGTTTTTGCTCTCTCAAAATCTTATTTTTGCTAGAGAAGTTCAGGGAGTGTAGCTTTCTCTCGGCAATGCTATCTGAACCATACGGTAACTAAATTTGTAACTGAGGTCACATTAGCACCATGTTAATAACCTGAGTTATCAAACCAAAACGCTTTCTATTTCGGTCACTCCTCTCAGGTACCATCAACAGACACCCAATTAAACTGGCTCAGTCAAAGCAGAGACCCGATGGGCTCTTGGAACAACTATCAAGTCCAGGAGGCTAAGTCCATGACTGGCTTCAGACATAACTGAATTCAGCGGCTCAACACAGAACATCAGCGCAGGTGCCTCATACTCTGTGCCCCAGAACTGACTTTCTCTGGTTTCATTCAGAGGCGGGATTTGTCCACAGTATGGTCCAAGCAGCGGGAGGCTTACCTCCACCAGTTAGCCACCCAGGTAGAAAGAGAGTGGCTCTTCCCAAATCCCTAGGCAGGACCTTCATAGGTGCATCTTTCAACCAATGACAGTGGCTGTGGGATGGATAGGACAATCTTACCAGCCAGGACAGGTGACACGCCCAACCCATGGCTTCAGCACATGGGGGTCAGTCCCTCTTGAACATATGAATTGAGAAAAAAAGAAGGGTTTTTTTCCCCCAAAGGAAGATATGTGTGCCCACCCGGAGAAAGAGGAGTGGGCAGAGCAGGCTGGAGCAATAGCTCTGCCGAGGAAGGTCCCACGTCCCTCAGTGACCCCTAAGTTGGTACCAAAGGAAACATGGCAAAGTTCTCCCAACAGCAGAAAGTGCACTTGGCTCTGTGTAAGGACGAGGGTCCTCACTCCAGCTCTGCCATTAATTACAGAAACAACTGAGAAAGTGGCAGACTCTTCTAGGCCCGTTTCCTCGCCATTTTATAAAATCCCCAGAACTAGGCACCAGCCATAAGAGGCTTCAACAGTGATGCCCCCCCTGAAATGCCCTCAGCCTAAGCTTTTCCAGACTTAACACACTCAGAGTATACTCATTTAGCCCCCTACAAACCCATCTGGACGGTCCTCAGACCCTTCAAGGTCAACATATGTCCCCCCAATGCCCCCCCCCCACACACAACAAAGAGCCCACACCTCTTCCTCCTCCAGAGCTCTGTACCCCGTGGGCCACCCCTCCCAAGCCAGGAGCCAGAAATTCTCTGAAATAACCATCAGATGTCAGGCTACACAGATACATGCCCCCTTCTCTCTGAAAGGCTCTTGGGTTTACTTGGACCCAGGGATTCTCACCCTGGAGTCCATGGATGGTGTCCAGAAGACCCACAGACCTCCTGAAATGATGCAATAAAATTGTGGGTGTGTGCACACGTGTGTTTGTATTGGACATTTTTCTAAGGATAGACTCTTAGTTTTCATCAGAAAAGGATGCCCGTCCCCATTCCCCCTTAAAAAAAAGGTTAAAAATCACGGTTTTAGCCCAGCACTGGGATGTCCCATCACATCCCTGATGAGTCCGTCAGTTGCCCCTTGTGGTGGTTTTTAAACATGGTCTCAAATTCTTGGATATTCCTCCCGAGGAGAGGGGGTTCCATGGCTCGTCCCCTAGAACCTGGGTCGGCCTGGGACTGTCTAGGTCAACAGAGGACAGTAAAAGTGACACTGGGTAACTCAGGGAGCCAGGCAGCTTCCACTTGTCACAAGAACATCACTTCTGGGAGCCCTGAGCTACCCGTATGAACTCTCATTACCTGAAACCATCGGGCTAGAGAGGTCACGGTAGACGCTCTGGTCCACAGCCCTGCTGTGCCCAGCCTTCCCAGCCATGCCTGCCTAGGCACCAGCCATGTGAGCAAGGCCGCCTTAGACCCCCAAGACCTCTCCATTTAGCAGCTGATTATTACGGGAGACTTTGCCCGTTCCATGTGGAGCAGAAGAATCACGTTTATGAACCCGGTCCCAATGCCTGACTCACAGAGTCGTGAGATGTAATAAAATGGTGGTTGGTAAAGCCATTACGTTTCATCATGGCTTGTTATCTAGCAATAGAATGACCAGCACAACCCCCCAAATCTTTCTCAGTTCAAATACCCAAGCCTACCTAGAGAAGATCAACGTATGAGGGGAACCTTGTTGGGCTGAAGCTTTCGAGATGGTCCATAGCAGTAAGTGCGGGACCCAAGGCAGCCTCTCCTCTGAGGACGCAGGTGAAAGCCGGCAAGTTTCTGCAAGACAATTAAGGCCAGTGCGAGGCTCCTTAGAACACAGCTCTCTCTGGGGGATAATCATATCCAGAAAGAAAAGGGAAAGTGGTCCAAGACCCAAATCAGCAGAAGATTGAAATCAATAGAGTGGCTTAGTTTCTGGATCTCTAATTAATAATCGTAATGAATTATCTTAACTGAGCATGGGGATAGGCAGAATAACGGCCCCAGTATGTCCACAACCTAATCCCTAGAACCTATGACGCTGTTAGGTAACGTGGCAAGGAGGCATTAAAGTTGCAGATGGAAGTAAGGTTGCTAATCGGATGACTTTAAAATAGATTATGCTAAATGACCCAAGTGCCCGATGTAATCCACATAAAAGTAGAAGAGGGAGGCAGAAGAGGGCCAGAGGGAGGCCCGTTGCTGGCTCTAGGCTGGAGGAAGTGGGCCACGAACAGGGAACGCAGGGGACCTCTGGGAGCTGAAAGAGGCAAGGAGAAGATGCACTCCTAGAGTTTCCAGAAAGGAATATAGCCCTGCCAACATTTTGATGTGAGCCCACCAAGACCTCTGCCCGACTTCTAACCTGTCTAACAGTAAGTAATAAATTGGTGTTGCTTCAAGCCACTATGTGTGTGATCATTTGTTACAGCAGCAATGAAAGACTAATACAAGCACCTACTACATTCCAGTTACCGTGCTATGTGCAAACAGCACATTACGTCATTGAGTCCACGCAAGGTGGTATTACTATCACCACATTTTGGGACCAAACCAAGGTTCAGAGAAGACACACAGTGTAACAAAAGTCATTAAGTTGGTGATAAACTGCAGGGACAGGATTTGAACACAGGTCTGTCTGATGACAAAGGCAGGAAGCCTATGACAGCTCTCTTTTATTTTTTACTTCCTGTTATGGATTTATTTGACATTAGAACTGAAACGTTAAGTCTACCCGTACGTAAAAGATTTCTTCATGCCTATCTGACTCTACTGACATGATTTCTGAAGGCTTTTCCCATCATTAAAACAAAAGATCCTAAAACATGCTTTAGTATCCAAGTGATTTCTCCAAGGCAGAAACCTCCAACTTGGAACTTGGCTAGAGATGGGCAGGACAGCCGGGACAGACTTTGGCTCTAAAACTAAAGGCCAGAAAGGTGCACTCCACAATACCTCTCCCCACTACTCAGCTTTGTACCATTAAAGCTTTCAAATATACATGAAAAGGAAAGAAGAGTACAATAAACATCCTTATATACCTATCACCTAGAGTCAAGGGTTAACATTTTCCTGTGTGATATGTGTGTTTCACCTCTAAAGATGCCAGCATACACCTCCTAAAAATAAAAATACTATCCTTGATAACCGCAATACCATGAAAAATCAGTCATAATTCCTTCACATCCTTTAATATCCAGTCCATATTCACATTTCCTCAGTTGTCCCAAAAGATAACTTTTATATCCAATTTTTTGAACCACGCGCCAATCAACTTTTACGCATTGCATTTCTCGCCTGTGCCTTTTGAGTCCCTTTTAATCTAGGTTAATCTTGTATTTTTTTTTTAATGACATGGACGTCTTGAAGAGACCAAGTGTTTTGGGGTTGAATTGTGTTCCCCACCCCAAATTCACATGTTGAAATCCTAACCCCAGGACCTCAGAATGGGCTCTTATTTGGAAATAGGTCACTGTAGATGTAATTAGTTAAGATGAGGTCACCATACTGGAGTAGGGTGAGTCCTTAATTCAGTATGACTGGTGTCCTTATAAAAAGGAGAAATTTGGACTCGGGGAGAATGCCATGTAAAGATGAAGGAGAGACTGGAACAATGCTGCTACCAGCCAAGGGATGCCAAAGGTTGCCAGCAAGCCACCAGATACTAGGGGAGAGGTGTGAAGAGTCTTTCTCATAGCTCTCAGGAAGCACCAACCCTGCAAACACCTTGATCTTGAACTTCTAGCCTCCAGAACTGGGAGACAATAAATTTCTGTCGTTTTAAGCCACCAGATTTGCAGTACTTTGTTATGGCAGCCCCAGGAAACTCATATTGCTGTCTTGTAGAATATTCCACATTCTAGATTTGGAAGTATTTTCCTCATGACGTCACTTCACTTGTTCCTCTATCCCCTATGTCTCCTATAACTTAACTTAAGCTACATCTTAAGTCTTGATTGGCTTCAACGATTTCTGTTGAGACTATTTCATGGGTGATTCTATGTGACTCATACTGTCTCATCTCAAAGGGGCATGAAGTCAGGTGGTCCCTCTGTGATTATGTTAAATTGGATCACATGGTGAAGGTAGGACAATATGTCTTTAATGACTTAAATATGGCTTGGCCACTTCCTGAACCCAGCTGGGGGTGGCGAGAGGAATGGTGGTATGGGCTGCAGCAAGTGTGTTGTCATCAGGACTCCAGACTATCTTTCTTGTTCCTCTAGGAACCCCTCCCCCATGACACCTGTTCCTGGTGGGAATTTCCATGACAGCCCCTCACTCCCCACCACTACATGGCGGGGGTATCTGGATACCTTAATCCCAGCAATTGGTCCCAAGATGGGCATGTGAACTGTCTTAGCTCAAGGTCCCTAGAAATCAGAGCTTGAGGCGAAACTTTTATGTGCAAGCATTGTTGAGAAGTGTAAGTGCAAGGTCCCAAGAGGAGGGGAAAAAAAAGAAAAGGGAAGCGAGACTGCAAAGGAAGGAAAGAACAAATAAGGTGGTACGTTACTGAGCCGGCCACACACCAAAACTCTGGTTGTCACAGAGGACACATCCAGAAAGAAACAGTGTGGATTCTCTGAGTCTCAGAACAGTCTGTCAGCAAAGAGGAAGGGAGAATAACCCATCCACCAACTCCTTCCAATCTGCTATTTCTCACTGGGCACATTTCATCCCATGGGACATTAAACCCTCACGCCTTGGGCTGTGTCACCTCTAGGGAGCCACTGGGAATCCAGAATGAACTGGTGACACTTGCTAACAGCCTGGGTGTTGTCTGTGGTAGGTCAGGCCAGGCTGGGCAAGCCAATGCATGTGCAAAGGTGCCCAAAAGTCCTGAAGCTTTTTATGGCTCAGCCATGATGGGAAAATCCCAGAGGTAATAGGCAAAAGGCATGAGTGTGAGAAATAATCAGAGAGGTGCCGTCTGCTCTTTCCATGAGTGACAACAGGGCACCACTGGCCCAGTGCTCTACAAGAATATGGCCCTCCCCAGGGAAAATGGAAACATCTTCTTTAGAGCCTAGAAGAATGTGGTTGGTGCTGGAGGAACTACCTGGAGTAATGGGCATCAATGAATATTCAGTGCTTCACGTACTGTCTGACTCAGACTTGAATACTTGAATAAAGGATGACTACATGAATAGATGGATGGAGGGATGGATGGAGGGATGGATGGGGGGATGGATGGGGGGATGGATGGAGGGATGGATGGAGGGATGGATGGAGGGATGGATGGGGGATGGATGGGGGATGGATGGGGGATGGATGGAGGGATGGATGGGGGGTGGATGGGGGATGGATGGGGGATGGATGGAGGGATGGATGGGGGATGAATGGGGGACGGATGGGGGGATGGATGAGGGGATGGATGGGGGATGGATGGGGGGATGGATGGAGGGATGGATGGGGGATGGATGGGGGATGGATGGGGGGATGGATGGGGGGTGGATGGGGGGATGGATGGAGGGATGGATGGAGGGATGGATGGGGGGATGGATGGAGGGATGGATGGGGGGATGGATGGGGGATGGATGGAGGGATGGATGGGGGGATGGATGGAGGATGGATGGGGGATGGATGGAGGAATGGATGGGGGATGGATGGGGGGATGGATGGGGGATGGATGGGGGGATGGATGGGGATGGATGGAAGGACGGTGGGCATTCAGAGCCTGCTAAAGTGCTGGAAAGTTGGTACAGAGGGATATAATAGTCATATTTGATATTTAATAGTAATATAATCCTATGGAGAAAAATACCAGCTTATTCAACTTACATATGATATGTATTTGCAAATCCCAGGAAGAGAACCTCATACTGCTTTACAAAAAGTGCTTCTGCCCTTCAGGGTGTGACATCCAGCAGTGCCCCGGGGAGAAGTGATGAGACAGATGTTGGCCACCAGTCCGTTACAAGGGCTCTTGGCTCATTACTTTCTACCTCCTTCAGGGTCCCCTTCAGCTGCTTTGTGGCCTTAGCCCACCTCCCTTTCCACCTCATTTCACTCCCCCTTCTCCCCAGCCCTTCACAATGTTGCAGTTCTCTCTTCCATCAGAGCACAATTTAGGAGGATGCCTGGTCCATAAGGAAGGCCTGATAGATGCTTGTCAATATTCATCAATGGCATCCCACCACTCTTAGAACACCTTTATCCCCTCTAATCTTTAACACCCCCCGCTGCCCCAAATGTCAAAATAACAGTGCGCGGTGTTATATTTTTGTGTGTAACCCAAAAGAAATGTAGCCTGCTTGCCGCTGATTTGAGACCTAGCTTAGTCCTGTGACCCACTGCAAGTCGAAAAACAAAAAGCCATGATGAGAAAATAGCAACATTTCCTAAAAACGCCTAGTAGGCTCCATCTCCGTGAACTCCCTGATCGTCCTCTCTCCCCAAAAACCAAACATCAGCAGAGCGTTCTGAACTGGCTCCTGGGCACCATGCCCCCTGCTTCTCTGGCCTTTACTCTTCTCTTGCTCACTTCCCGCCATCTCATGTGCAATTAAATCCCAACTTCCCAAGTAAATTACAGGTTTCCCAGATCTTCTCTGCACTTCCTTCCCCTGATCAGCACAATCAAGGCATGGGAAACAGCAGGCAGGGGAAAGTCTCAGAATCACTGTATTTAGGTATCTGTCACATGTGATTTGTTGCAATTATTTTTCACCAAAGTGCATTGATTTTACTTGGGGAATGCCAGGACAACCTCAGAGCCCATCTGTGCACTGTAGGTGATGTGTGTGAATGTATCACTAGGTGGTGATAGAGCATCGCTACCACCCCTTCACTAGCGGAGCTCAAGGAAAAGAAATGAATTCACGCTCCGGGAAATCATTACCCACTTTCCTTCCACATCACAAGTTACTGAACCTTCTGTCACGTGGCAGAGCAAGCCAGGCAACAGGTCTCTAAGGTCTGTTCAAGTTAATGATTTATTGATTTTTTTGGCTGGCGTTTCACTTCATCCTTGGTTTGATTTAACTGAGCTTCCAATTTTTAAAAAAATTGGTCAGTCTTGCTAGAATTCTAAACGAAGAAAAATAAACCTCCTTGTTTATAACCTCCTACCGTGGGTCCAGTAGTTCTGTGGATTCTGACAGGGGGACTAGCTCATAGGGGCTGTTTAGTCCAGATGAGAAGAAAGCAGTAATGCTAACCAGGAAGGGGCCAGCAGGTGGGCAGCTGACTCACAGGTGAAGTAATTCCAGCCCGTGACCCCAGGCTGGGTCCCTAAATCTCAACATCTGTTTGCACAAGTCGTGTGTCACAAGGGAGGCCAGCTGAGAGTCGCAGCAACGCACTCCAGCTATCAGAGAGACTGGGAGGGTATCAGCACCTCAATTTCATATGCAAATGACAGCCACAGCTACTCCATCAAAAAAAGGTTTGTTGGGTTTCCTGAAAGGTCCAGATCCTTGGAGTCTCCTGCTAAAGATTATGAAGCAACCAGCTTATTTCAAAATCAATCTGATTTATACCATAACAGCAGATTAAAGAAAAAATTTTGTAATACAATACGATGCTTACCTGTATCAAGATGTCTTGAGGGAAATTTAACTTGCATTGATTTTTTTTGTTTAGTTCTGTCATAGCATGTTCTAGAAGTCACGTGTGTCAACCTTAGGAGGGGAACTCACCAGCAGGACTCTAAAATAAGGGGAGGGGAGATTGCCCTGGAGTTCTCAAAAGCGGCAGACCTCAGAGCCTCTGTGTTCTGAGGGTGAGGTATGTGGCTGTCCAGGCAGCAGGATGAGACCAGGCAAGTGTTCCCCAGGTGCCTCTTGCCTCTTGCAATGGCAGCCCCAGGAATTGAAATAGCTGAGCAGTAAAAGCTGTGTCCCTGCGAGCCCAGGAAAGGCAGGGGCGGGGCCTCCCTGGACCAGCATCATACAGCATCCCTCTGTCAGGCGGTGCAGGACCAGGTGTCCTGCCCTTGTGGAGGCGAGGGAAATACAGTTCAAAGAAGCAAGTGGAGGCTGAAATCTAGCCCAGGTTTCACCTGCTAGGCCAAGCGTCCACAGGACTGGGTCTGCCCAGTGGGGACATACTTTCTAGATTGTAGAAAGTCTCTGGAGGACCAGGAGGTGGCTCTGAGAGTGACAATGAGCTAGGAGGAGCAAGGGCAACAGAAAACTGATTAAACTTTGGCTTTGCCTTCAACCACCTAAGCCCCACCCTAGGACTCTATAACCCTCGAGTTCTTGAAGAATTCAGGGCGGGGCTGTGCGGGGAGACCCAGGAAGGAGATACTGACCTCTCTCCTAGTCACGAACATATGCTCTTAGGTTAGTGTTCATTCTTTAAAGAGATGAGACCATGTTTGCACCCCCAGTTTGTAAAGTAACCTATCAGTAACACTCAGAATAATACTCCAACAGGCAAAGCAGATACTGGCGCCAAACTGAGGTTTAAAGAGATTAACTGCTACACAGATACTAAATAGAAAGATTGGCAGTACCCTGGTCCTTTCCCCAACACTCCAACCTGACAGATTTGGGGGCAATGGTCTTCCTTTAATAATTAATTCATATTGCCTCAGAGATGAGCTGTGGGATATTACAGTTGATTGTACCATAAAATTTACCACTAAAAATAAATTTTGCAAATGAATTTCCAGCTTGCCTAGCTGAGACCTTGGGCAAATGCCTTGAACCAAAATCTGCACAGGGAGGGGCTTCATTTTAGGGCTCTTACCACTGCAGAATTTCCATAATCAGAACAAAAAGAAGCATTGAGTATATAGCAGAAGTTAACAGCTTCACAGTAACCCTGCCAGGTATTATTATCCCGATTGTACAGATAAGAAAACCGAGATCTAGAGGGATGTGGCCTCTCATTGACTGCTTCGCTCCATCCGTGAGTGGGGAGCCAGGAGGCAGGAACATAGGGTTGCAAAGCCCACACTTGTTGAGACTCCACACTGCCTGCATCGGTCCTGCCCACAAGATACTGCTCCCTGGGCTCCCTGCCAGGGTTTAACACTGTGATTCCATCCAAATACTTTGGGAAGAGCTATCCATCATTCACACTTTAGTGAGAATTTGTTCAAATACAGTCATTCTAAGAATGTGGTGTTTGTTGGAGAATTGAGAATGCAGATCATATGGAAAGGTATATTATTTACAGGTAAATCTGGAGAGAGAACAGGGGCTGCCATGGAACAAGGGAATTCAGGCACCCAGAAGGTTCTGAAAAGCAGCTCAGAGTAACAGTTGCAAACCAGTGGCCTGCAGGCCATATGTGACCTACAGATGTGTTTTTGGTTAACACAGTACATTTTTATAACTGAATGAATGGCCAGCATTTTTAGATGTTTTCTTTTTTAAAAAATCCAAACTTCCAGTCCAGACTATGCGTTTCCACTGAGCTGGAGCTGAGAAGCCATGTCCCCCTGGATCTTTACTTCTCTTCAGTCATCATTCCATCTCATTTTATTAATTCAAGTTACCTGCCCCATCACCCTCTCCCCATAGGCATTTAAGACTGAGAACCTTGTCCTAGAGGCATTTAACTGGGAGGGGGAAGGGGAGTGGATCCAGCAAGTAAAATAGGGAAGGTCAGAAAGGACAACTTCCCATAATTTAGAATTTTGAAAATGAGACTAGTCAGCCTCTGTGCCATTAAGGACCTGCCTCAGTCCTGAGTAGGGCTCAAGCTAAGCAAAAAGACAGTCTCAATGGGATACTGAGACAAATCTTCTGAGTACTGATAATTAGCCCCAGGACCACTGCACACACTTCACCTGCTCATATTTCGTCTGCTTCTCTGATAACCCCAGTAACAATCCTTGCTTAATTCCCAGATTCCCTTCTACCCCATTTCTCCAACAAAATTCACTGAAGTCCCGGTCTTGGGACTCATTCTTGGATTCCAATGTCCAGTTCTTTTGTCATGGAGTCAGATGACCCAGTGGTGTACGTCACAGTGCTGGCTGCATCATTTCTTAAGTTTCCCTGAATTATGAATAGGTTACTTGACAAAGGTTGTTGTCTGTCTTAATACTGGACTCTGAGTGGTGGGAAAAACCTCCCCTGAGAATTCAGAACCATATATATATGGTTATATATATATATATCCTTTATAAATCCAGAAACCTCCAAGCCAGAAAATTAATATGAAAGCTAGCAACAACCTTATGATACCTCTGAGACTCCAGGCAGAAGCATACATGAAACCATTCTGAAATTCTGAAGAGCAAATCTTCAAGGACACTGCACTACAGTCCCAAATACTGAAAAAAAAAAAAACCCTGAACAATCAGCTCAGCTCTCAACTCAAGATTGTAAAATTGATAAGGAAAAAAATGCACCAAGAACAAAAGTCAGCATACACAAAAAATATCAAGATTAGATCCTGTAAAGTTTCATTTAAAAGAATCATTTGAGTTTAAATAAATATGTTTAAGATTAAATAAGAACATAGAAGAAAAACTAAACACTCTGAAAAAAGAACAAGCCTGTTTTTAAAAGGGCCAAATAGAGCTTTCAAATTATGAAAATGCTGCCATTGAAATACAGAATTCAGCTGGTGGGTTAGGCAGCAAATTCGATGTAGCTGAGTAGAGACTTAGTAAACATGAAGAAATATCTGAGGAATTTATACTACATGAAGCACAGAGAATCAAAGAGATGGAAAATACAAAAGAGATAAGATAGGATGGGAGAGAAAGACCAATATTTCTAATAAAAGTCTATATAGAATTCATACAATGAAATATATTGCAACAAGAATGTATAAATTACAATTATATAGTACAAAGTTCCAGTTATAAGATACCTAAGTACTAGGGATGTAACACACAACATGATCAATATAATGAACACCGCTGTATGTTCCATATGAAAGTTGTTGAGAGTAAATCCTAAGAGTCTCATCTCAAGGAAAAACTATCTTTTTCTTTTATTTTGTATCTATTTGAGATGATGGATGTTCACTTATTGTGGTCATCATTTCATGAATTTTTTTAAAGATTTTTTTTTGTGATGTGGACCATTTTTAAAGTCTTTATTGAATTTTGTTACAGTATTGTTTCTGTTTTATGTTTTGGTATTTTGGCCGCGAGGCACGTGGGATCTTAGCTCCCCAACAGGGATCGAACACGCACCCCCTGCATTGGAAGGTGAAGTCTTAACCACCGGACCTCCAGGGAAGTCCCATCATTTCATTTTACGTGAGTCAAATCATTATACTGTACACCCTAAACTTACACAGTGCTGTATGTCAATTATATCTCCATAAAACCGGAAGGAAAAAATTTAGAAATTTTTTAAGTCAAGAAGTTAAAAAATTACAACTAAATATATCAATAGGGATTAATTTCGTTAAAATTAATGTTGAGTGAAAGAGAAACAGACGTGTATCTACCATATGGTTCCATTTTTGTAAAGCTCAGAAACAGGATAATTTAAGTGAGCCCAATATAATCATAAGAGAGCTGAAAAGTGGAAGGGGGAGGCAGAACAAAGAGTCTGTTAGAGGAACATGCGACTGTGAAAGAAAGACACAGAGAAATGCAATGTTGGTTTTGAAGATGGAGGAAGGGGGCCACGGGCCAAGGAATGTAGGTGGCCTTTAGAAGCCAGAAAAGGCAGGAAAATAGATTCACCCCCCAGAGCCTCCAAAAAGGGACACAGTCCTGTAACACTTGGATTTTAGCTCCGGGAGACCCATGTCAGACTTCCAATATACAGAAGTGTGAGATAATAAGTTGTGTTGTTTTAAACCACTAAATTTGTAGTAATTCGTTGCAGCAGCAATAAAAATCTAATACAACTACGTTACTCTAAAGTTAAATATATTTTATATCCAACTGAATTATTAAGGATAAACTGGTTAACACCTAACATTAACTCCAAAGTTATAACAATTCTGAACTTGTACGTCCTTGAATAACATTGCCTTAAGATATGTAAGGCAAAAACAGGAATTACTGGGCTTCCCTGGTGGTGCAGTGGTTGAGAATCTCCTGCTAATGCAGGGGACACGGGTTCAAGCCCTGGTCTGGGAGGATCCCACATGCCGCGGAGCAACTAGGCCCGTGAGCCACAACTACTGAGCCTGCGCATCTGGAGCCTGTGCTCTGCAACAAGAGAGGCCGCGATAGTGAGAGGCCTGCGCACCGTGATGAAGAGTGGCCCCCGCTTGCCACAACTAGAGAAAGCTCTCACACAGAAACGAAGACCCAACACAGCAAAAATAAATTAATTAATTAATAAACTCCTACCCCCAACATCTTCTTTAAAAAAAAAAAAAACAGGAATTACTAGGAGGCATTGAAAACTTAAACCTCTCAATAACTGACAGGTTAAGCAAACAGTAGTTAAGAAACAGAAAATCTAAACACACAAGTCCAGCTTTAACAGTGCAAGCAGAACCCACTGAACTTTATCTACTCTGCTTCAGTCTTAAACAAAAGAAAATTATAAGATTATGCTTAGAGTAATCCAGAGAAGTATCGTGATACAAAAGTAACATTTTAAGAAAAATTGGAGATGCCACGTAGTATTTGTGAAGCTTCAAAACATGAAATCTCATTGCTTCTTTTCTATAGTTTATAGATAATGCTATCATAAAAATTCTGAAATACTCACCACAATATTAAAGGAAGTATCAATGTCGAAAGATCATGTGATTGAAGTAAGGGTCTAAATTGGAACGACTGAAAAATTGTGAGTTCAGCTCAAATTAATGGGTCACTATGGCTATGATGAATTCTTGTTCCTTTTGGCTCCTAGGTCTCAAGTTACCTCACCAGGAGACCTAAAAATAGCACAGAAAATACTGACGAATGCCATCAGGTTCTAACACAGGTATGTTTCATACTTTCTAGGGAAGCAAAAAATGTTCAACAGACCACAAAAACTTGGTCTTGCTTAGAGTTGGGTAGAAACCACAAGGAAATTAATCAAATTGAAAATGCCTGGTGAAGGACCATTGAAAATCGATGGGCCTGGTTCTACAGCACAGCCAGGTGAGTTAAATGCATTCCCTACACAAGTGGAGTCATCACTCCAAAGTGGAGTGTCCACTTGGAAGTAATTTTCTTAGCTCTGGCTGACTGCCTGGCTTCATGAAAGGGGCAAATTACCCCAAGGAGGTGAGCAGTTGATCTCAAAGTAATTTCTATATTCAGACTTCTTACTAGAATTAACTCAAATGACGCAAGGGTGCCCTCTAGCTCAGCAAGGCCCAGTGCATTTGGGAGAGCTGCCTTGTGAAATCACAAATGGGGAACACAGGGGCCACTAGGTCACCCAGAGAAAGCTTGCCTTACCCTCCCTCCCCCTAACCCAACCTGAAGTTCTCTGACCCAAACTGATAACCCAACCAAATAACAAGAGCCAACCGAATGTGCAAGAGTTGAACTGAGTGACATTTGAAACACAGACTGGGCTGTAATTTAGTCTTCCTTTATCACAAAACAATAAATGAAAAGACAGTTCATTGTAATGGCTATCTTCCCCTCCACACAGACCTGTCCTTCAAGTCACCTGTTAGGGAAGTCGGCACACCTAGAGCCAGTCCCCAACATTTACATGGGGTCCCTAATCTGAAAGTCTTGGAGGTCCCTACTGATAATGTGAGAGATGTGTCCCTAGTCTGTCTTCACATCTACATTGGCTGCAGGATGAGGGAAGTCCCTACAGTGTGTAACGTTGAGAAATGAAGGGTAATGCGGAATAAATAGCACAGGGATTGCCAGGCTGAGATAGCAGCTTTGCAAATCTCTGAACCAAGAGAAAATTTGATCGGATTAGAGAACGATTAGCACCACAGCTCCACAGGGTTAAAAGGCACAATAAAATGGAGAAATCGGCAATGTCGACAAGATACAAGGCTAAAGAAGGAAGCAGAAGCTGCATCTTGTTTTAAGGCAATGGTTCTTGCACTAATTTAGCTGCATCAGAATCACCTGGAAGGCTTGTTAAACCCGGAGGACCAACGCCCACTCCCAGAATTCCTGGTTTCCTGCATCTGGGGCGGGGCATGAGAACTGCGTTTCTAACGAGGGGAGGCTGACGTTCTTGGTCCAGGGAACCGTGCTTTGAAAAATCACTGCTCTGAAATGTTTCTGCATTATCCCGAATGCCTTGGAAATGAAAAGAAACAGAAGGCTTCTGGAGGTATGTCATAGCTGACTTAGCCTGCGCGTAGCGCCTGCAGAGGGCAACGTCATGGCTGGGAGTCGGGAGGGTCTGCGGGACCTTGAGGAGAGTGAAGCCATTTTGAAACAGTTGTGGTAACAAAGAAGAGGCAAACCTGTCCAGGAATTCGGGTGGATGGCTGAGCAACTTTTAAAGTGTGGATGTGGTTGGAGTTGATAGATTTGTAGTCGCAAAACTTTATCCGTTGTCTGACTTTCCCCAGCATGAATAGGAAGTGCACGTGTAACAGGAGAGGATCCTTGTTAGATCCAGGATTAGAGTTTTCCTGAGTCAAATAAAGAAAAGGTGGCGGGGGGTGGGGGGGGGGCAAAAAGAGCGAAAATGTTGGACAGAGGTGTGATATTGAAATTTATAAGAAATATAGATTGGGTTATTCAGGTGAGCCAAGTATATTTCTTGTTTGTGTTTGGTCTTTATTTATGGTTCCTGGCCCACAGCTGCCCAAACCTTTGGAATTTCCTGAGTGAAAAGAGCATCTCTTACTCTAATGTTTGGTCTCTAGTCCTCAGTTCCTGAAAATGCTTCAGAGCCAGAAGGTGAAATGGGTGTATTGTTATTTGTGACGAGCCCGTTCCACCACAACTTGGGTTTAGGTTAAGGAGGTGACTTTTGTTTTGTTTATTCTCTATTTTTTAATTGAAGTATAGTTGATTTACAGTGTTGTGCTAATTTCTACTGTACGACAAAGTGACTCAGTTATACACATATATACATTCTTTTTTTTATATTCTTTTCCATTATGGTTTATACCAGGAGATCAGATATAGTTCCCTGTGCTATGCAGTAGGACCCTGTTGTTTATCCATTCTAAATGTAATAGTTTGCATCTACTAACCCCAAACTCCCAGTCCATCCCTCTCCCCCCACCCTTGGCAACCACAGCTCTGATCTCTATGTCTGTGAATCTGCTTCTGTTTCATAGATAGATTCTTTTGTGCCACATTTTAGATTCCACATACAAGTGATATCACATGGTATTTGTCTTTCTCTTTCTGACTTACTTCAATTAGTATGATAATCTCAGGTTGCATCCATGTTGCTGCAAATGGCATTATTTCATTCTTTTTTATGGCTGAGTAGTATTCCATTGTATATATGTACCACATCTTCTTTATCCATTCCTCTGTCAATGGACATTTAGGTTGTTTCCATGTCTTGGCTATTGTGAATAGTGCTGCTATGAACATAGGGGTGCATGTATCTTTTTGAGGTGACTTTTGGAAAGCAGCAAGGGAACCAACAATGAACAGAAGGGTGGGCCTCCTGATCTCTGGGGAGGGGAGAGGGGCTGGAGGTTGAATCAATCACCAACAGTCAATGATTTAATCAATTGTGCCTGTGTAACAAAGCCTCCGTAAAAACCCAAAAGGAGGGGGTTTGAGAGCTTCCAGGTTAGCAAACCAGAATGCTTCCATGTGACACTGCACTGGGCCCCAAACTCCATGAAAGAAAGTTTATGTCTGCATACCTCAGTCAACCACGACTGAGTAAATAGCTTTTTAAAAGGCGGACAGGACAAAAATAAACTGAAGGAGTCAACCAACAATATGGGAGGGGTGGCAACCATGGAGAAGGGATGAAATTGGCAGACGAGATGAGAAGGTATCCTGGGAAAGCTCAGTGAAGTTGACTGGAGCAGACACGTTAGTTACCTGTGGCGAGGGAATGCCCAAGATGCTCAGGGACATGTGGCTTCTTTGTGAGCTGACTGCTGCACACTAAACCATCAGTAAGTAAATAGCCCTCACCTCATCACGAAGCTTGCTCATCCACAGTGTCTAACTAAATCAAAGAAATTACAAGACACCAGCCACACATAACCTATTCCACGTGCAAATGGGTCAAGGGATACTCACCACTAATTCTCCCAAACCACAGCGAACGAAGAGTACTAGGCAACAGTTGTTATCCACCACATTGATGAGAACGTTCTATGAGAAGCGGGTCAAAGGTGGAACCTTTGGGAGTCATGCGGAATTTAGCACAAATGTCACCAGGAATCCAAAAGCTCTCTGCAGCTGTTCAGCTTTCACAGACGTGAATACTCTTGGATATTTCTGGGCCAGAATTAGTACCCGTGTTCCGAGAGCTCCCTTATGTTTTTTGGCTAACATTCTTCCTGCCCTTTCTGAGAAAGTGGCTGACCTGAGAGGTTGGGATAAAAGTTCCAAAGAGCTTCACGCTCGACTATTTCCCTAAATAGCTGTGGTCTGTCTTTAGACTTGCAAAGGGCTACACAGCAACAGTAGATCACAGTTGACCCTAACAAAGGAAATTACTGGACTAGGCTACGCCTGTCCCCTTAACTCCAGAACCCCAATAGATGACCTTAGCATTTCTGAATCAAGAATTGTCCTCGGACTAGAGTGATGAAAAAAGCATGGTGGAAAGAGGACCGAAGTGGGATTGGAGGACTTGGTTTCTTATCATTGTCCCTAACCTATTGACCTTGGGCAAGTTAACTAAGCTCTCTGAGCTTTGGTTCTTGCTATCTTTAAAAACAGGGACAGGGGTGTCTTAGGTGGTGTCTACTGGCTCCTCTGGCTTGGCTTCCCTCTCCACCCTGCTCCAACCTGCTTTGTGCCCTGGGAGGCTGACTTGGAGGAATGACATCAGAGTCTCTTTTGCCCTCTAGCTTCTGGTTGGGGTCTGCCAAAGGGTGCCCCCCGGAAGACGTTAGAAGGAGGAAAGAGAGTGAGACTGGGTATTTACACCCCTGCTCTTTTCCTGCAGGGTCTCCTGGGAGTGGTGCGGTCCCTCTCCTGAAGGTCCCTGCTCTCTCAAGGCAGCCCCCCTACACAGTCATCTCCCAGCTTCTAGTAACTGCTCACCCTGCTCGACCCTCAGGTCTACTGGTGGTTAACAACTCCACTGTCACTAGCCTTGGGGTACTACACCATCCCACATGGCTCCCCGCCCTGCCTATGCTTTTGTAAATGCTTTAATAAGTTTAAAGCTGCCTAGAAGCACCCTCATTTGGGAGCGCCAACTGTTTCCCACTGTCGCTGTGACTAATACAATGAGCTAGATTAGAGGTGTACTGAATACCGTGGGGTACTTGCGAGATTTAATTTGCATTTTGATTTGACTTGTGTGGATATTCACTAAATCTGATAGAAGACCGAAACCTGCCTCCATAGCCCCAATTATGAGTTTTGAATTTTTCCAAATTGCTTTACTATTCTCTTCGATCGATGCTAACATAAGTCAATAGAATACATTTCAACTTAAAAAGATATCTTATTAGCAAAATGTCACTCAATTTGTTTTACATGTCAGTGTGTCATATAAAATTTTATTCAAGAAGGAAAACAGGCTTTACTGCTTTCAAATGTTTGGTAACCACCGGTAGGTGGCTTTTGGGTTCCTTCCAAGATTCTAAGACTCTAAATATTACACTTTCAGGAGTTGAGCAATACCTAACCTCTCTCAACCATGCTGCTGGGCAATGAAACAGGGTGACAGCCACTAGAGGCAAAGTACAGGGAAAACTCTGCAGACCATTTCCACCCCTGACCAGGGTGACAGCCATTGGAGGCAGGACACCAAGCAAAGGTCACAGGATGCAGTAGTGCCCCTCCCACTCCCCCATCCCCTCAGCTCAAACAGCTCATTCTTTTCCTCATCAAGATCTCTCTTAGTAATAATATAATGATGTTCATACCTACCTACCATTTCTTTTTTGTTGTTGTTCTTATACAGCAGGTTCTTATTAGTTATCTATTTTATACATATTAGTGTATATATGTCAATCCCAATCTCCCAATTCATCCCACCACCACCACCACCCACCCCACTTTCCCCACTTGGTGTCCATATGCTTGTTCTCTACATCTGTGTTTCTATTTCTGCCTTGCAAACCGGTTCATCTATACCATTTTTCTAGATTCCACATATATGCATTAATATACGATATTTGTTTTTCTCTTTCTGACTTACTTCATTCTGTATGACAGTCTCTAGATCCATCCACATCTCTACAAATGACCCAATTTCTTTCCTTTTTATCGCTGAGTAATATTCCATTGTGTGTATGTACCACATCTTCTTTATCCATTCGTCTGTTGATGGGCATTTAGGTTGCTTCCATGACTTGGCTATTGTAAATAGTGCTGCAGTGAACATTGTGGTGCATGTGTGTTTTTGAATTATGGTTTTCTCTGGGTATATGCCCAGTAGTGGAATTGCTGGGTCATACGGTAATTCTATTTTTAGTTTTTTAAGGAACCTCCATACTCTTCTCCATAGTGGCTGTATCAATTGACATTCCCACCAACAGTGCAAGAGGGTTCCCTTTTCTCCACACCCTCTCCAGCATTTGTTGTTTGTAGATTTTCTGATGATGCCCATTCTAACCAGTGTGAGGAGATACCTCATTGTAGTTTTGATTTGCATTTCTCTAATAATTAGTGATGTTGAGCAGCTTTTCATGTGCTTCTTGACCATCTGTATGTCTTCTTTGAAGAAATGTCTATTTAGGTCTTTGCCCATTTTTTGTTTGGGTTTTTTTAATATTGAGCTGCATGAGCTGTTTATATATTTTGGAGATTAATCCTTTGTCCATTGATTCGTTTGCAAATATTTTCTCCCATTCTGAGGGTTGTCTTTTTATCTTGTTTATAGTTTCCCTTGCTGTGCCAAAGCTTTTAAGTTTCATTAGTTCCCATTTGTTTATTTTGTTTTCATTTCCATTACTCTAGGAGATGGATCAAAAAAGATCTTGCTGTGATTTATGTCAAGGAGTGTTCTTCCTGTGTTTTCCTCTAAGAGTTTTATAGTGTCTGGTCTTACATTTAGGTCTTTAATCCATTTTTTTTTTTTTTTTTTTTTTTTTTTTTGGTGGTACACAGGCCTCTCACTGTTGTGGCCTCTCCCGTTGCGGAGCACAGGCTCCAGACGCGCAGGCTCAGCGGCCATGGCTCACGGGCCCAGCCACTCAGCGGCATGTGGGATCTTCCTGGACCGGGGCACGAACCCATGTCCCCTGCATCGGCAGGTGGACTCTCAACCACTGCGCCACCAGGGAAGCCCCTTTAATCCATTTTGAGTTTATTTTTGTGTATGGTGTTAGGGAGTGTTCTAATTTCATTCTTTTACATGTATTTCTCCACTTTTCCCAGCACCACTTATTGAAGAGACTGTCTTTTCTCCATTTTATATCCTTGCCTCTTTTGTCATAGATTAGTTGACCATGTGTGCATGGGTTTACCTCTGGGCTTTCTATCCTGTTCCTTTGATCTATATTTCTGTTTTTGTGTCAGTACCATATTGTCTTGATTACTGTACCTTTGTAGTATAGTCTGAAGTCAGAGAGTCTGATTCCTACTGCTCTGTTTTCTTCCCTCATGATTGTTTTGGCTCTTCAGGGTATTTTGTGTTGCCATACAAATTTTAAGATTTTTTAATTCTAGTTCTGTTAAAAATGCCATTGGTAATTTAATAGGGATTGCACTGAATCTGTAGATTGCTTTGGGTAGTATAGTCATATTCACAATATTGATTCTCCCAATCCAAGAACATGGTATATATATCTCTGCATCTGTTTGTGTCATCTTTGATTTCTTTCATCAGTGTCTTACAGATTTCTGAGTACAGGTCTTTCACCTCCTTAAGTAGGTTTATTCCTAGGTATTTTATTCTTTTTGTTGCAATGGTGAATGGGATTGTTTCCTTAATTTCTCTTTCTGATCCTTCATTGATAGTGTATAGAAATGCAAGAGATTTCTGTGCATCAATTTTGTATCTTGCAACTTTACCAAATTCATTGATTGGCTCTAGTAGTTTTCTGGTGGCATCTTTAGGATTTTCTATGTATAGTATCATGTCATCTTCAAACAGTAACAGTTTTACTTCTTCTGTTCTGATTTGTATTCCTTTTATTTCTTTTTCTTCTCTGATTGCCGTGGCTAGGACTTCCAAAACTGTGTTGAATAATAGTGGTGAGAGTGGACATCCTTGTCTTCTTCCTGATCTTAGAGGAAATGCTTCCAGTTTTTCACTGTTGAGAATGATGTTTGCTGTAGGTTTGTCATATATGGCCTTTATGATGTTGATGTAGGTTCCCTCTATGCCCACTTTCTGGAGAGTTTTTATCATAAATCGGTGTTGAATTTTGTCAAAAGCTTTTTCTGCATTTATTGAGATGATCATATGGTTTTTATTCTTCAGTTTATTAATATGGTATATTGCATTGATTTGTATATATTGAAGAATCCTTGCATCCCTGTGATAAATCCCACTCGATCATGGTGTATGATCTTTTAATGTGTTGTTGGATTCTGTTTGCTAGTATTTTGTTCAGGATTTTTGCATCTATATTCATCAGTGATATTGGTCTGTAATTTTCTTTTTTTTAAATTTTTTTGAATTTTATTTTTTTATACAGCAGGTTCTTATTAGTTATCTAATTTATACATATTAGTGTATATATATCAATCTCAATCTCCCAATTCATCCCACCACCACCACCACCCCTGCAACTTTCCCCCCGTAATTTTCTTTTTTTGTGATCTCTCTTAGTAATGAAATAATGATGCTCATAACTACCTACCATTTCTTGATAACCTACTATGTGCCAGGCACTGTGCTTAGAGCTTTGTATTTGTAATTGGTAACTGATATCACAGTAGTATACCAAACTGGAATGCTGTCAGCCCAGTTACCCTGCCCAGCAGGAAGTCTAGTCCTCCTCCCCCACCCCCACCCACCAGCAAAGTGCTCCCCCTACCTGATCTCCACTTCCCGAGGGTCAGGGGGCTTCCAGGCAGTCCCGCTGGCTCCGTCTTCTCAGGCTAAAACTCAGTCAAAAGAACTTCACCCCAAACTAGACAGTGCTCCCTTTTAAGTTATTCCTCTAAGCTGCTTTTTCTAAGATCCAACTCTGCCCTCAGGAGGGCTGGGTAGGGGCAGGTAGAAAGCAGTTTGGCTTCCTCCAGAACCAAGAGACACCTGGGCTCTGCGCTCTTCACCAATTCAAGGCTGCGGGCAGCTCTCGCCACCCCCAGGCCACACATCTTTCTACCTTATTGGTAATTTTATTTCAGCGTCTTCATCACTCTGTCCCTTCCAGAAGAGTGTTCTGAACTTCAGTTATTGGGGACAAGAGGTTAAGGTCTTAGTCCCTTCTCTCTTAGAACGTCCGGTGCTCTGTATGCAAGTTGCTGAGGATTCATCTAGCACTCTGCTTTTCAAAAAGGGTATGGGGTGGGGACTTCCCTGGTGGTGCAGTGGTTAAGAATCCACCTGCCAATGCAGGGGACGTGGGTTGGAGCCCTGGTCCCTGAAGATCCCACATGCCTCGGAGCAACTAAGCCCATGTGCCACAACTACTGAGTCTGCACTCTAGAGCCCACAAGCCACAACTACTGAGCCCACGTGCCACAAATACTGAAGCCCACACACCTAGAGCCTGTGCTCCGCAACAAGAGAAGCCACTGCAATGAGAAGCCAGCACACCACAACGAAGAGTAGCCCCCACTTGCTGCAACTAAAGAAAACCCGCGCACAGCAACAAAGACCCAACGCAGCCAAAAATTAATTAATTAATGTTTTTAAAAAAAGGATATGGGATGGGAGACTGATGAAGGGATTTCCCCCCACCCCCATAGTAATTCAAATATTCTCCAAAGTGATATTTGCCATCTCTACCAAAAGCAGACCAACGTTTTAGGACCCAAATCACCAAGCACTGCCAACTGTGCACATCCTGTTTACTCAGCTCCATTGTTCCCATGTTATAGCTGCAATATAAGGGTATCCTGGGTCCTATACCCAGAAAAAGGTTTAGCTTCATTGTCCTCTTTCAGGGCAGAAGAAAATGCTAACAATTACTCCTCTTTCTAATATCTATTATGACCAAAGATCTCTCGAATAAATCCTACTGCTCTGACTTTAAAGTAATCTTGTATTGTCAGGATACCAGTTTTTAAAATAGAGCAGTTGGGGACCCAGGGATAATTTTTAGAATCACAGTGAATTACAGAGCAAACAGAGCCTGAAAGTCAGAGTAAGGCACGTGTCTCTGATGAATGAGTTAGCAAAAAAATTTGTTCTACTTCAACTCAAACCCCCGAAGTCAGACTCTGCTGTTTTTATTTTATTTTATTTTTAGATTTTTTAAAAATAAATTTCTTTCTTTCTTTTATTTTGCTACACGTAGGCTTTCTCTAGTTGCAGCGAGTGGAGGCAACTCTTTGTTGCGGAGCACAAGCTCTAGGAGCGCAGGCTTCAGTAGTATTGGCATGTGGACTCAGTAGTTGTGGCTCGCGGGCTGTAGAGCGCAGGCTCCGTAGCTGTGGCCCACGGGCTTAGCTGCTCCGCAGCATGTGGGATCTTCCTGGACCAGGGCTTGAACCCATGTCCCCTGCACTGGCAGACAGATTCTTAACCACTGCACCACCAGGGAAGTCCCTCTGCTGTTTTTAGAATCTGTAAAAGTTCTGCTAAGTTCAACTAAAATTCAACGACGTAAAGAGGAGATGTTCCATTATCGTTGCAATATGGGAGGAAGAGCTCCAGCTTTGGAGGCAAGGAAGCTGACTTCAGTCCCAGCTCTACCTTGAGTGGGCGCTTTATTTAACTTATCTGTGGCTCAGAATCCTCATCTATAAAAGAGAGACAGTAGTACCAACTTTGTTGTGAAGAGTCAAAGAGATAACACATGCCCAGCCCCAGATGGGTCCTGCCACATTGGAGACACTAAATCAATATTCAATATTCAAATGAATAATGGAATAAAGCACCCGGTATTCATGCATAGACTACTCAATAAGGGTCAGTTTCCTCCTTTAAGTTGAAGCATGGGTGTGATTGAGGTCATCCAGGGGGAGAATAAAGAGTGAAAAGAGAAGGGCCGAGAATGGGCAGCAGGTACAGAGATGGGCAGACCAGGCGCCCATAGCAGACGCCCGTGGGAACTGCCAAGAGGTGGGGCTCTGGTGAGAGGGAAATGGGGAAGCCGAGGGGAAGAGACATCAATACAGAGATGTCCGCTGTCTGGTGCTGAAGATTAGAATGGAAATATGTCCGGGTGATTAGAAGATCAGGAGGCCTTTGGGTTCCAGGATCAAGGTTCCAGCAGAAACAGATGGCAACTCCAAAGAGTTTAATAGAGACTATTCAGAAGGCTGGGCGCAGACTTACAGGCAAGTGACTAACGTCAGGTACCTGAGACTGAAAACAGCAGGAAGCCAATACCATCCCTGGGCTTACAGGAGAAAGGGGATCAGGGTCTCCAGGGCCCTGTGGACACAGACTGGAGGAGGGGCCATCCACTTGGGGTCTCGGGAGAGCAGGTAGCCAGTACCAAGCCCATCCCTTCAGCGGTGGCCAGATGGGCGGGAACCAGTGCGCTGACTCTCCCCTGTCCTTCCACCCTGTTCCTCCCCCCACCCTCCCCTGTCTCCCCGCCATCTCCCGCCTCCTTCCAGCCCTCCCTTAATCTTCCCCTCCCTCCTCTCCCCCCACCCTGCTGTCTTCCCCTGGAAGCTGGAAGTCAAGGGAATTCAGGTGATGCCATCTTCAGAGGTCACCTTCTGGCCGTAAGGACGGAGAGTGGGCCGATGGCAAAGGGGACTAGATAGCACCAGTGAGACGGCAGTTTTACCGGGGTGGGGTTGGGACTGGTGGGGAGAAGGTACGACAGGTCCTCTACTCACAGCCACTCTGGAAACAACCTGAATCTCTATATATACCTGGAAAACAAAACAACACAATGCCACTTCCTGTAAGACAGTCTACTGTTCAGAATTAAGACAGTGTCTCCCCAGCTGGGCTGAGCTGGGTTTGACTGCCTGCTGTCACCGTGAGCTGCAGAGCAAGTGCTTTTTGAGACTAAATAGAAACACCTCAGCGGCTCTGTCGGATGGCAATGAGCCACTGCACTATTTCTCTTAAAAACTGTAATTCCCAAATCTGAAAACAATTTGAGAAAGAACTAAAAAAAGGACCATGTCCGCTCCGCTTCTCTCTCTGCGTCATCGCTGTGCAGGGATGGGAGCTATTTCAGCTCCTCCTGCGAGGACAGATGTGCCCTGACCCACCTTCCCTCCCAGACTGCCCTGAGCTATCTTTGAAACTGGGTCTGCGCTGGGGCCCACGTGGCCTCAAAACCTTGGAGCGAGCCAAGAGGGTACTAAGGGCTAGGGTGGCAGGCAGCGGTGGCTTTTGCTTTTCAGGACGGTGTACTGTCCACCCCACTGGCACGCGCACTGGCACATTTCGCACCGCGGTCTGCACCCTCCAAACATGAAAGCAGGAGTGTATCACCCCAACTGGAGGGAAGCCAGACCTCCTGGGTGGAACTGGAGCTGCAGCTCCTCTTTGCACCTGAGTGCCCCCAGGCCGCGGAGCACAGCCTCACAGTCGGAAATCTCAGTTTCCCGGGAGGACTTGCAGCTCATGGAGACGCTGGTCAGTGCATTAACTCTTTATAGCCTCTGTCCGGCTCGCATCAGCAATTCTGACAACCTCTGGCTTGGTCCATTTTCCTCCAGGCCTCGTTAAAACATCCTTTGCTAGCAATTTCCCAGAACTTCTAACATGAAGTGTGACAGGGTCAGGGGCTATGGGGGTCTAAGACACCCTCCCTCTCTTCAGGGGGTTCTATCAGTTAACATGTGGATTGAAACATATGGAACTGCTGTTATTCTTAGGTCAAAAATGGTTGGATGTCAGCATTCAAGTAATTCAACCTAAATCACAGACAGAACCAGTAGTCGAAATATCACCTTCATGAATGGCTTGGAAAATGCCCAAAAATGTCCCAAAGACAAGGCTCTCTGGGGAAAACTAGATTAGAAGGAGCATATAACTGAGGTCTAAATGGAGTTTCCACTTGCCTTCGCAGAGAATTAATGACCAGGGCTGCAGTACACTTTCCCGCAGAGCACAAGGCGGATGGGAGTCCTCCCCCCAACCAGGGGGCGACTCACTGAGGTGCCCTGGTGGCCTCAGGAACTCCTGTGGAGGTGGCAGGAGGCAAGATGGGGAGACGGTGGCCCCTTGTCCTCATTCTGAACCCTGAAAAGGGACCACCCCACAGGTTGTCCTGCATTAGCCTGGGGCGTGGACACATCAAAGTGAATCTGGAAGCACAACATGGTTGTGATGATTAATGTTATGTCAACTTGGCTGGTCACGGGGAGCCCACATTAACTATCACTTCTGATGTGTCTGTGCGGTGTTTCCAAATGAGATCAGCATTTGGATCAGTGGACTTGGTAAAGTAGATCATCCTCCCTAATGTGAGGGGCCATCAGCGAATCTCTTGAGGCCCTCAATAGAACAGAAAGTAGAGGAAAGAATAATCCTCCCCGTCTTTTTTTTTTCCTGCCTCACTGCTTGAACCGGGACCCTTCACCGCATCTTATTCTCCTCTTGGACTTGGGTTTACATCATGTTTCTCAGGTCTCTAGTCTTAGCTGAATTACACCACTGGCTTTCCTGGGTCTCCAGCTCGTAGACAGCAGATCATGTGAGCCAATTCCTTTTATATATGTGTCTATCTCCCATTGGCTGTTTCTCTGGAGAACCCTGACTAATACAGTAGTTCAGCAAAAGAGCACCCTGTGTACTTTGCTTCCCCGAGCTAC
Organism: Orcinus orca; assembly: GCF_937001465.1. Classification (NCBI taxonomy): domain Eukaryota; kingdom Metazoa; phylum Chordata; class Mammalia; order Artiodactyla; family Delphinidae; genus Orcinus; species Orcinus orca. Next base: position 12,339,273 of record NC_064576.1, on the reverse strand, counting down.
TCATGGCTTCCAAGGACAGAGGTAGAACCAGGAAGTTCCCAGAGTCCCTAAGTGGGGACTCAGAGGCAGCTGAGTTGAAAGCAGCAATGGGCCTGCCATTGTGAGGGGTGAACAACCAGAAGCAGAGGCCTGGGGTGGACTCCCTGACCAGGGAGCTAGGTGGAGACTAATGCAGAAATGCAGGGTGCTTAGAATACCAGTAAGAACCAAGGCCAGGTCATGTGGGAGGGCTACCAGGCTCTACTTAGCCGTGAGAACAAATAACACATTAATTCCCATCAAGACTATAGTTGCAAATGCCAGGAGGGTGTGTGCCAAGAGGGAAACGTGCACCTAACAAAGTTGTGTAAGTCACTCCATGCTTTAGGTGTCCAGAAGCCATCTTAGGTAGGTGGGAGAGAATAGCGTAGAAACAACAACAACAAAAACACAAGCAACTATTGTAAAACACTGACTTACTAAAGAACCTGTTTACATTTACTAGATAGACAATTTTTTCTCCTTATTATGGTGATATTTATGAGAAAGACTAGGATAGCTATAGAAGAAAATTAAGAAACATCTGAGAATATTGAGAACAAAATTTGTGACCTTACTATACTTATTAAAAGTAATTTATTTTGAACAAACAATACAGAAAAAGATTATACTACAGTTTTTGCTGGAACCTTGCATAATCTAGCATGGATTTTGGTATATACCAAATACACATGCCATCCAAAAGTTTTAAAGTGCAAGACTGTAATAGATAAAACTATTGGTCCCAACTCTTCCCTCATCCATGGATATAGATCCATGCCCTTTGTCGTGGGATTTTGCAGTTACTGCTACACAAAAGATGGTGTGAACCTCCTCACCCCTTGACATTCTACTTAACCATGTGACTTGCTTTAGCCAAAGAGATGTTAGTAGGAACTAAACATGTGGTTACATACTGAGGCCTGTTCTCTATTCTTCTATCACCAAGAGACAACAGGCCCTGGCTGATACCAAGAGAGGAATGAGAGCTATATGGTGTAGAGCCACCCTAGTGTAATTGGAACTTGAAACAGTTGTCTCTGCGGCCTCAAATTCATGAGCAAGAAAGAAATGTTTATTGCTGTATGACACTGAGATTTTGAGGCTGTTACACAGCTATAGCTGACTGATACAAAGACAGACTTTATTTATTTATTTTGCTGACAAAGCAAAAGACTTTATTGGGAAGGGGCTCTGGACAGAGAGCAGCAGGGAACGGAACCCTGGAGAACTGCTCTGCCATGTGGCTCATAGTCTCATGTTTTTTGGTAATGGGCTTAGCTTTCTGAGTTGTCTCTGGCCAATCATCTTGCTAGTGCCCATGTTGTAGGAAAGAAAGTGAAGCCAGAGAGGATGGCCATATCCCAGGTCTCAGGAGAGTCCCTGGGACGGCCACCAAGTGTGGATTCTTGGCTTTGCACAGGAAAGAATTTAAGAGCAAGTCATAGTTAAGTGAAAGATTTATTCGGGGAGATACACACTCCATAGACAGAGTGTGGGCCATCTCAGAAGGCAAGAGGCCCCAGGGTATGGGATTGTCAGTTTTTATAGGCATGGGTAATTTCATAGGTTAATGAGTGGGAGGATTATTCCAGCTATTTTGGGGAAGGGGTGGGGATTTCCAGGAATTGGGCCACCCCACACTTTTTTGGCCTTTTATGGTCGGCCTTGGAACTGTCATGGCGCCTGTGGGTGGGTCATTTAGCTTGCTGATGTGTTACAATGAGCGTATACTGAGGCCCAAGGTCTGGTGGAAGTCAGTCATCTGCCATCTTGGACCTAGTTGGTTCTAACCAGTTTATGTCGTGTCCTCAATGGCTATGTCACTCTTTTAAAGGTTGTCCCCTGCCCCCTTCCTGTTTCATTCCCTCCGAAGAGATTTTACTCCCATATTCTTATGGGAAGCAGAGAGGCAACGGTCCATGTTCTGTAGCTGCTTCAGGGCTGAGTAGGGGTGTCAACCCTGCCCGTCAGGGAGTAAAAATCTCTGGATGCCTGATCTAGGGGACCCAGGGGCAGGACAGCTCCTTGTTTTAAGGTGATATGGACTGGAATCCTCGCATAGCCGTCATCTTTTTTTTTTTTTTAAATGCCAACTATTTATTAGCAAGGAAAATGGAAGAACGCTCTTCTGACAAAAGAAAAAATGTTTTTCTAATAAAAGAGACATATTTAAAATGAGTAAGAAATATCCAGTACCTGCCACATGAAGCCAATAGGAAAATCCCAACAACTACCAGAGTGTCATTATTCCATGACCCCTTTACTTACAGAACAATTTTAAAATTATATATTTTGGCACATTATATAATATTGGCACATGACAATTGTGGAACAGTTGTAACTGCTTCCATAGCCTTCCTATGAATCTTCTTGAAGATGAATCACTGATGAAGCATCTGGACAACAGTAACTGTCTATAAATGACAGAAGACTTAAAAAGCACGGTTAGACATCTGATTACAGTATAATTGATAAAAAAGCTTGGTTACTGTTGTGACATACAACATTTTAAGATAATTACTAGAACTATAGCATTATACCAGGACATATCCAAATTTTAGAAACTTTACATAATGTTTAGAATGTCTACATTAATAGCATTCATCCATAGAGTATATTTTACATAGGTTTATCACTCATGTGATAATGTTCTCCATGTAATTTAACACACCAAATAATACTAGTTAAATATTTCTCTCTGAGGTGCTCAGGGTCCCTCTAAACATCCCAAAGTTAGCTGGAAGTCAAAAGAACTTTAATTAAAATTTGGTATTTGGGAAGTTTGTCCAAAAGTTTCAAAACATTTGGTTAAATAACATCATAGGTCACTGTGAGACAATACTTATTTTTTTAACCAAAGTTACAAGAGATCTCAAAAGCAAATACAGATCACTTAAAGGCAAAGAAACTCACACAATCCGTTATCAAAAGCAGCATTGCAAGAAAACTTTGTTCTCTTAACAGAGACTGAATACAAGTCTTTCCTCAGCCCATTCCGAGCAAAATCCATTAATCCAACTAAATTTAATCCAATCTTAGAAAATCCTGATCGTGCACAACTTTTTTCAGTTTTTTTTTTCATTCCTCAAACCTTCTTTCACTGAAAACATATATCTCACTTTACTTAAAAGTTTTTTCACGTCGAGTTACTTTTCTTGTTGACAAATTTGCAACAGATATAATAAGGTTTTATTTGACCTCTAGTAAGCCTATGTACAACAGAAGTATTATACTTAACATTGATGACTCTAAAGACATGTCTATATTAATCAAAACAAGCTTAAGCCACCTTCAATACAAGATATCAGTTTAGTACTGAATATTTTCCAGATGACATGAACCTGAAATTCATTCTGGCCAGATTATTTTCTATTTCTGAGTATTTATATAAGTGCTCAACTTCCTTTAAATCAATTAAATAGAGCTCTTTTACAAATTAATTTTTGGCAATACCATACATCTACAACATAGATGTATGGTATTGCCACATATAGATACATACGAACACACAAACAAACACAGAGACCTCATAATTCCCATCCCAAAATTTCAGCCATGAGTCAGGTACAACAATGTAAAACCCATCAGTTACAAAAGAGGGTGGATTTAAATTGGGTTTCTGGCAGATGGAACAAATCAAGGTCACTTGTCTAGATGGCTAAACCCTTTTTACTAACATTTATGGAAAAGATGCTTAAGATTTCAATTTGTGTTTGACAAGTTCCACATCACCCCGTTTTTCAAAATTTGTATTTTAAAAAGATGGCAGAGATAAGAGTTCCTGGAGAAAACCAGGTAGAACATTTGCATTTCAAAGGCATGGGAGGAGAAAGACTAGTTCCTCCTGGGATGACTTTGTTCCCCCTTTGTTCAATACTTATAAACCTCTTAAGATAAATAGGGAAGGTTTGGGGAGAGGTAAAAGGATTGGTGGGCTTTGGATTATTTTTGGAGCCACACCTCTGGTCCTATAAAGACTAGATTTGTAAAACAAGGACAGGTTTGGGGTTTTTTTCCCCCTCAAAGAATTGGGCGGCCACCTCAGTGATATTGAAGGACTGATATATCCGTTCACCTATGTTGGAATGTTTTACTTTTCCTGATTTAGCTTAGGGGAGAAGGTCTCCCCAAAAATTCCTAACAGGTATGCTTAGTTTAGTCATACCAGTAGCCTCCCATTTTGGTACTCTATTTTCAAACACTTTTGGGGTTCCTCCCTGGGTTTAAGAAATTCTTTAATTGTGGCCCTCAGTCAGGTCTTTGATCTGCGGAGGCTTGCCTGCAGCCTCATGTGATCCCATTTCTGAAGGTAGTTGGACAATTTTTAGCTGCCCCCCCCCTTTTTTTGTCCATTCCATTCCTAACCTGTAGGCACCCTAGGCTTGAATTTTATAAGCACAGAGAGTGGAGGCATTCATGGCATTACATTGTCTGGATTTGTCCACTCAAAGGAAAAGAGATATTGGAAGTCTGGGTGCTGGGGAATGCAGAAGAAGGTGACATTTTAACACTGTGAACAAGTTTAACAGCCCATAGTTTAAGAACTTAGATTGGGGTGGAATGGAGACCTCCTCTGGCTTGGGACTGAGGTAGATTCCTCTGGCTTGGGACTGAGGTAGATTCCTCCGGCCAAGAGCAATTGTTTTCTAACCCATAAGGGTCTCCAGCTTGGACTGTTGTCTGGAATTTAGTGAGCAAGTCCCTTCCCAACAAGGGGACAGGGCACTCAGGCACGAGCAGAAAATGAAGTGCAAAGGTAAAATTTCCTAGCGAGCAGTGGAGGGGAGGGGTGAATCGCTTGGTTTTGGGCTTTCCATCAATCCCCATTATCATACAGAATTGGGAGAACGAGGGTCCAGGGAAATCAGCACAGAGCAGGCAGCCCCCATATCTAATAAGAAAATAACTCTCCTACCTGCCATGTCAACGGTTACCCAAGGCTCCTCCGGAGAAATGATCAGGTGTCCTTTGGGAGCCAGGGAGGGTCCCGGGCCCTGTCAGTCTTTGGTCCTCTCAGTCATCATCGATTTGGGAGCCCCAAGTCCCCTTTGGGACTGGGGGCAGTCCCGTTTCCAGTGGCTCTCTCGTTTTCATATCGGGCAGGGTCTTGGTGGATTTTTCCCACAGAGGGAGTATTTGCCCTTCCTGTCGCCCTTCTGGCTGCACTTAAAACCGACACTTTCTCAGTGAGACAGTGGCTCCGATCCAGGCTTCCTGGATCCTGTCCTCACCATGGGTCTTCCCAAGGGATGGCAACCCTGAGGTGTTACCATCTGAGGTGGTGCAGGGGTAGAGCTGCCTCCAGTAATTGTGCTTTTAGCTGTTGTCCCTGAATCCATTTTGCCTCTTCAACACTATCTTTATTGTTAAATACTCCAAAGGCCAAATCCATGAGCTGATTCATGGTGGGCTGGGGTCTCCAGCTCCCCAGATGGGGCATTAGGGTTAAACAGTCCAGAAGACAGTGTCCCGGTCAGAATTGGGGGAGGTAGGAGTTCTCGATTATGGACCCCAAGGAGGTGAACTCATAAGAGGATCATCTAAAACATCAGGCTCAGGACTTCCCTGGTGGCGCAGTGGTTAAGAATCCGCCTGCCAATGCCGGGGACACGGGTTCCAGCCCTGCTCCGGGAAGATCCCACATGCCACAGAGCAACTAAGCCCGCGCGCCACAACTACTGAGCCTGCACTCTGGAGCCTGCGAGCCACAACGACTGAAGCCCGTGCACCTAGAGCCTGTGCTCTGCAACAAGAGAAGCCACAGCAATGAGAAGCCTGCGCACCACAACGAAGAGTAGCCCCAGCTCACCGCAACTAGAGAAAGCCCGCACGCAGCAATGAAGACCCAACGCAGCCAAAAATATAAATTAATTAATTTAAAAATAAATAAATAAATAAAACATCAGCCTCCTGTGGGGGAAGAAGGCACTTTGAAGGGATGTGAGCCAAGCACACCTGGCAGGAGTTCTTTAGACCTGGATTTTGGAATAAGGTCATGAACACTTGGATGTATGGGACTTCCCCTCATTTATCTTCCCTTTTACAAAATAGGTCCAGCTGCAAGATGGTATTGTAATTCAGTGACCCTTTTTTTTTTTTTGGCCAGATCTCTTGGTCCCCTATTTTGTATTGGGGCCATGCAGTATTGCAAATAAAAATTAATTGTTTTCTTAAACCATCCTGTCTAAATTTTCCCCAGTTAGCTAATATGCATCCTAGCGGGGAGTCCTTTGGGGTGCTTGTAGTTGCCCCCATTTTTTATTAGGATGTCTTGACAAGAGTCTGATGGATCCTGGCGAGGTAGTAGTTATTTGTCCAGACGTTCTCCCAGTGTCAACAGTGGGGTCCCTGTGAGCACCCGATATCTGCCTGGTCGGTGAGCCTGAGTAGGCCCCTTGGATTAGTCAGGGAAAGGAACCAGAGCCAGTGGGAGAAAAAGCAACCAGAGTTTCAGGGCCTAAATCCTTCAGAGAGAGAGAGAGGAGACCTAGGCCCTGAGCCAACTAAATGGATTACCTTTATCACTGAAACCAAAGAAAGAGAAACAAATAGAGCCGAAGGGTAGGGCTGGAGTGCCACAAGGCAGTGATAACAATACAAGGCAAAAGCTCCCCTCAGGATATGGTCCTTGTGATGTTAAAGGCAACACACAACCTACGGGCAAAGCCAGCAAGGAAGCTCAAGGATCAATAGTCCAAGAAGTCAAGAGAGAAGTCAGAGGATATAAGAGAAATCCAGGAAAGGAGGGAAGGTGTGCAGCCATGACGCTTCCCAGAATAGAAAGGAAGGTGTACAGCCATGACACTTCCTAGGCCAGAGGTTCGTAAGCCCTCTGAGAAAGGTGCTCGCCCGCTACCTCCGCTCAGCGGTTGATAAGGTCCGCCTGTGACCTCCACAAGGGAAGTGCTCTCCCCCAACATCCTCTTGGGGGCGCAATGAGGCCATAAGCCCGAGAGCACTCGGGGAGGGCCGGCTGCAAATCTAGAGGACTCAAGGAGTCCCCCAACGTGGGCTGACGTAGTTCCAGCGTCCTGGAACCAAACTGGGACGAAAATCAAGTAGGGAGGGGGAACTGGACTCAAGGAACCACAGAGGGGAAATTCACCCAACCGAGTTGTCAACACTTGTCACGTGGTCTTAATTTGGATGTCCAGTGGTCGTCTTGGTGGATCTTCTCCAGTCCAAAGAGACAAAGCAATAGGAGAATGAGAAAGATCGAGGGGAGAAAAGTCTTGGTCTTGGTGGGCTCCTTCCTGGCCAGAGAACTGGTCTTTGTCAGATCCTACTTGAATCTACATGGCTCAGGACAGGTCACAGCCACGCTCCAGAGAGGAGCCATAGCCCAACAGGAAGATCAAGATTATGCCCTTTGAGGTCCCAAGCTGGGCACCAGAAAAGATGTTGCAGGAAAGAATGTGGGGCTGGAGAGAAGGGTCACATCCCAGGTCTCAGGCGAGTCCCTGGGACGGCCACCAAGTGTGGGTTCTTGGCTTCGCCCAGGGAAGAACTCAAGAGCGAACCATAGTAAAGAGAAGGAAGGTTTATTCAGGAAGATACACACTCCACAGACAGAATACGGGCCATCTCAGAAGGCGAGAGGCCCAAAGACAGACTTTCATGTGATATGATCGATCAACATGGACCACAAACACATTAGAAACTAGAGGATATTTTGTGAAACCTCAAGCACAGTGTATTTCCTACATTCCTTGTTAATATAGGAAAATGATATATCTGAATAACAGAAAACAGAATATAGATAAAATTTCTTCACTTCCCCACCACTGCCACAATAAAAATAAATCTTACCTGACAGGACTTTGCATTTCACTTAGAAGACAAATTAACAAAGGAATAACAGCTATCTGAACTTCAAGGTTTTCAAAACAAGGGATGTTAGTTGGGGGAGGTAGTTAACTCAATGAAGTCTCATCATATAAACTCATTACAAATTCTTCCTGAGTAGACAATTTTGGTGATGCTATGTGGTTCTGGTCAAAAACAAAGAAGCAAAGAAACAAGTATTAATTTTTGAAATTTAAGATGATTTTTTGATATATAACTGAAATATTAGTTTCAAGTGTACAGTACAGTGACTCAACGTTTGTATATATTGTGAAATGGTCACCACAATAAGTCTGGTTGACAACCGTCACCACATATAGTCACACATTTTTTTCCATGTCATAAAAAAATTGTAAGATCTACTCTCTTAGCAACTTTCAAATATATAATGCAGTGTACTTGATTATAGTCACCATGCTGTAAAGTACATCCCTATGACTTAATTATTTTACACCTACAAGTTTGTACCTTTTACCCATCGTCACCTATTCACCCACTCCCCATCGCCCACCTCTGGCAACCATCTGTCCTCTCTATCTACAAACATATGATGCCTTCAGCTTTGTTCTCAAGGTTGCTTTGGCTATTCAGGGTCTTTTATGGTTCCATACAAATTTTAGGAGTGTTTGTTCTATTTCTGTGAAAAATGCCATTGGAATTTTAATAGGAATTGCATTGAATCTGTAGATTATTTTGGGTAGTATGGACATTTTAACAATATTCTTCAATCCATGAGTACAGAATATCCTTCCATTTATTCGTGTCTCCTTCAATTTCTTTCATCAGTGTCTTATAATTTTCAGAGTACAGATCTTTCACCTCCTTGGTTAAATTTTTTCCTAGGTAATTTTTTTTTAATTTTATCAGAGTATAGTTGATTTACAATGTTGTGTTAGTTTCAGGTATACAGCAAAGTGATTCAGTTATACATATATTCATTCTTTTTCAGATTCTTGTCTCATATAGATTATCACAGAATATTGAGTAGAGTTCCCTGTGCTATACAGTAGGTCCTTACTGGTTATCCATCTTATGTATAGTAGTGTGTATGTTAATCCTAAGCTCCTGATTTATTCGCCCCTCCCCATGTTTCCCCTTTGGTAACCATCAATTCATTTTTGATGTCTGTAAGTCTGTTTCTATTTTGTAAATAAAGTTCATTAGTATCTTTTAAATTAGAGGCTACATATGAGTGATATCATATGATATTTGTCTTTCTCTGACTTACTTCACTTAGTATGATAATCTCTAGGTAATTTATTATTTTTGTTGCGGTTGTAAATAGAATTATTTTCTTAATTTTTCTTTCTGATAATTTGTTACTAGTGTGTAGAAATGCAACAGCTTGATATATTCATTTTGTATCCTGCAACTTTACTGACTTCAGTTACTAGTTCTAACAGTTGTTTTGTGGGGGTCTTTAGAGTTTTCCATATATAGTTTCATGTCATCTGCAAGCAGTGACAGTTCTTCTACTTCCTTTCCCATTTGGATGCCTTTATTTCTTTTTCTTGCCTAATTGCTGTGACTAGGACTTCCAGTACTATGTTGAATAAAAGTGGCAAGAGTGGGCACCTTGTTTCTGATCTTAGAGGAAAAGCTTTCAGCTTTTCATCATTGAATATGATGTTAGCTGTGGCTCGTCATATATTGGCCTTTGTTATGTTAAGGTATATTTCCTCTATACCCACTTTGTTGATAAGAACCATTGTTTGAAAGGACTAAGGAACTTAAAAACCTAACAATTCTAATGGCTTTCTCTATTTAATGAAGCTTGAGATGGGAACATTCTCTAAATAGGAATAAAGAGCAAATATCTATTCAATTTACTCTTTCTTTTTAATAAGGGTGGTAGCAGTCTTGCATCATTGGGTTCTGGAATCCTTTTTCCAAATCTTAATAATGTATATGATTGTTATAAGTGCAAATACAAGCCTGAAGACAAGTAAATAGTAGGTTTATATAATAACCCAACCAGATTGAATTTGAGATTGCCTCTGGTTTATAACAATTTCAGAAACAAAAGTGAGTAAAGGGATTTTAAATTCCAAAAGAACTAGAAATTCAAGTTCAAAGGCACCTTACTGAAACTTGTTTTAAAACTACTGAATCTCAGGAAGTCACTTATTAAAGGTCACAGTTTTAATTCTAACAGAGGTTACAACAGGACTGACCACCACTATGTAATAATGTCTCTATAGTATTTGTCTTCTCCTGTCAGGAAGAATTATTCATTCTTTATTCATTCAGCAAATATTTATGAATTGTTTTTGTTATACCATTGGTTCTTCTAAGTCATAGAAATACTGAGATGAATAGTTTACATTTCTACACTCAAGGAGCTCACAGTTAGTGGGGGAGCCATACAAGAGAACCAGCCACCACAACAGAACACCAGTAGGTTGTAATCTATGAGTGCACAGAGGAGGGCAGCCAGCTGGGTCAGGAGAGGCCATCCAGAAGAACTGACACATGGAACTTGGTCTTGAGCAATAGATGGCAGTTAGCCCAACAGGAGAGGGCATTCCGGCGAAAAGGTACATCATGTTCAAAGGCAAAGCAAGGAGAGTATGGAGTATCTGGGGAATGACAAGTATTTCAGTGTGTACGTACTTGGCAGTGGGGGAAGATGAGGCAAGAAAATCATATAGGGCCAGATCAGAAAAGAATTCCCATGCATGCTAAGGACATCCCAAAGACTGACTCTTGAAAGAGGTGAAAGACCAGCCTTGGGCCAACAAAGAACAGAATTTAATTGTGACACTACAAATCCATATTTAAGCCTATGGCATCCAGGGTATTATTACTCTTTAAAAAATAGATTTGTGTCAAGATTCAGAAGGAATCTCATTTCTAGCCAAGTTTACCAAGGGCAACATGATTCCATCAGCTGATTCTAATTAGAACTACACCTGCATTTTACATAGGAGTGGACCTTTGAGGACGAAGGAGCCAGTTTTCCTTCAAAATAATCAAACAGTGCCCATTAGCTATGGACAAAGGGTGGAGCCGTTTGGCACAAACTTGAAGAGGGTAGTCTGTAGAGAAAGGGGAAGCCTGTGAGCTGGACAAATATGATAGCAAGTGTCCTGTTGATTATAAAACTAGAGGCAAAGCCAAGACCCAAACCCAGGTCTCCTGTTTCCAAGTCCAGTGCTCTTCCCATCGTTTCCTTCTTCTTGCTAGAGAGGCAGTAAAATGTAACCAGCATAGCTGAAAATCCACTGACTCTAAGTTCAAGTTCTAATTCTGCCACTTTTAAGTTTCCTTGTCATTAGCAACTGCCATAGAACTCAGCATCCTCATGGATAAAATGAATGGGTTTGGGCCCAGATCCATGCTTACAACACCACTTATCTGGCATAGTAACGAGGTAGTAACACCTCTGATTGTGAATGCGTTCTCCCTTCACCCTATTCCTTGAAGAATATAAAAGAGGAGCCTTCAGCTCAGAAAGGTCATGTGCTCACTGGCAGCCAGTGGCAGCAGCCTTAGATGCTAGAGTTCCATGTACCTTGTACTAGGAAAAAAAGAGTCCATTGTTTAAAAAGGAAGAAGAAATGAGCAAGTTTGTAAAGCACTAGCCTGTATGATCTCTAAGGTGACTTCTAGCTAAAAATAATGAGCCTTATAGTATTGGGAAGATATAGGAAAATTAGGGGATGATTGAATCTGAGTTGATTCTCACTGAGTGCTATGTGCCTGGCACTATGCTAAAGGTTTCCTACATATTAGTTCATTTATCTTCACAGCAGCCCTGGAGGTGGCTATTATATCCATTTTACAGATGAGAAAACAGAGGTGAAGAGAAATTGAATAACTCACCCAAGATTACCCAGTGAATAAGGGTGGGAGCTGAGATTTGAACCCCAGAGGTCTCACTCCCATTGGAAGACAATTAATGTGGCCCTTATAATTTATTAGGTGACCACAGTATCCTAAAGAAAATGTGTCAAGCTTTCACTGGCCATGAACCCTCTCAGGTAAATGTAACTCTGTAGAACCCCAGAGTCAGATCACCTTATGTTCATTCTGATGTCTGTACAGAATTTTTTTCCAAATCCAAAGCCTGGAATTATCTTCCACGAAGAAACAAGCTAATATAGCCTGGTATCCGATTCCTCATCTGTAAAATAGACCTAACACTTACTTCTGAAGGTTGTACTGGAAATAAAACTAAACCCTTATCAAAGCACCTAGCTGGCACATTATCTCCACAAATGATAGTTTCTGGGGTGATACATCTCCATTTGTCCTTCTGAACAACGAGCCAGAGGAAAATGGGAAGGAACATAATACTCAACAAGAGGGAAACAGCTAAGTAAATTATACTGCGTCAAACTCAGTGGGATATTAAGAAGCCATTTTAAAAGATAAGTATGAAGGCCATAACAAACTTTAAAATGTTTAATGTAAAAATACACAACACAATTCTAGATTTACCCTGAGTGTAATTACATACATAGGCTGCACTGAAAAGACTTAACAGAAAAATAAAAGTAGAGGAGTAAGATTGTGGATTTTTGGGTAAATATTCATTATGGTGCTCAACATTGCTAGTTATTGGGGAAATGCAAATTTAAACTACACTGAGATACACCCACTCCAACACCAAAATTAAAGGACAGATAAAACCAAGTGTTGAAGAGGAGCTACTGGAACTCTCATACATTACTATGGAAGGATAAATTCTTCCACCAGTTTGGAAGCCATTTAGCAGTATCTACCAGGCTAAATAGAGTTATGCCCTATGACTTGGTATTTTCATTCCTGGGTATAACTCCAACAGAAATAAGTGGCTGTCTTTACTAGAAGACAAGTATAAAGAACATTCATGGCAGTATTATTCGAAATAGTTGCTCAAGGCAGAAACAACCCAAAGGTCCATCCACAGGAGAATGGATAAATAAATGTAGTGTATTCATACAATGGAATACAACACAGCAATGTAAAAGAACAAATTACTGCTACACAAAACAAGGGTGAATCTCACAGACATAATGTTCAGCAAAGGAAGCCAGAATCCCATTTATTTGAAGTTCAAAAGCAGGAAACACTAATCTATGGGGATAGACAGAGGCCAGAGGTGTGGTTTTTGGGGGATCCTGGGGGTATTGATTGGAAGAGAGAATAAGAAAGCCTTCTGGTATGCTGGAAATATTCTAAACTTAATCTAGGTGGTGGTTACACAAGTATATAAAATTCATTGAAGATTTGTATACTTTGGTGTTACATAAGTTTCGCCTCAATTTTAAAAAACAAAAAATTATTAATATTAGTAGCATTCAGTTTTTAATAAATTGAAATCAGACAAAAACTTAAGATAAAATCTGCTTGACTTTCTCTCCTCTCTCTTTTCCCTTGAAGTTTCTTGAGTTTGGAGAATTACCTGATGTACTCAGTGGGAATACATTTCTAAAACAAAAACAGATGGCCATTTAAAAAATATTATGCAAAGCATAATGCAGTTAAATCAATTTTTGATCTTTTTTTTTGTTTTCACTTTATGACATTGGACAATCTTTTCTTCTCCAGCTCCTTCTGAGCTGTAGTTTGTCCACTTGTAAAAAGGATGAGAATTTTCGGTGCCTCATTTGAGCAATAAGAATTTGTGAACAAAATCCTGCTAGCACTCAGAAACTTTTGGATGTTTGGGGGAATATTTAGAATATGTGATGTGGACTTAGATGTGTTGGTAGATTCCTTTATAGTTAAGATTCTTTTTGTTGCAAACATTTCCCCTTTTTTAACTTCTATCTTTGAGTATATACTGTATTCTGAAACAAATTCTGAAAAGTTTCTGACAATTTAGTTTAAGTCACTGATATACTAGACTCGAGCTTTGCCTCATGTTGAATGGAGTTCCAAAGAGACACATCAAACTCCAAATTGTAGCTTATCAGGGCACTTTAGGTAGCTTTGTAGATGGGGCAAGAGGCTTATCTGCAGAAATCCTTTCCCTGTGTACTAAGGACTTATCTTTTCAGGGTCAACCCCACATGTTCTTGGATCCCAGAATCTCTGTCTGAATCCACCCCACCACCTTCCTGACCTCCTTCCCTTCCAGATATCTGATGGTTGGGGCACCCCCTGACTGCAGTGACTTCCCCCATTACTACTTGTTATGACTTAAAATGGTTCCAAAACAGTGTCACTACCCATCTCTGTAGCAAATCCGCCTTACATCACATCATCTGTCTACAAGATAAAGAACACAGCTACCACCAGTTCTGCTAATGAAATGTGTCTTCCCCATGTGGGAAAAGACAACCCTGGGAGTTTCTCCCCCATCTCTGGGAGGCTCATGCTCCCCGGCCTTCCTCCCACACTTTTCTACCTGGCATCCTTCAGGTCTAGAAATCTCCATCCTGCCCTCAGTGCGCACCACTGCTGCTTCCCACATTATGGGCATTCAGTTCATTCACCATATGAACTGAAGTCGGAATAATGGCATTTAGAATTCCACACCAATTTGCTATTAAAAGAGATCTAGGCCCGTGCCCCTTGGGAACAAGAGTTGATTTTATAGGTTACCATGAATATATCAGTACTGAATTAATTTAGAATTTCCAAAGTTTAAAAAAATCACATCTTTCAAATAACTGTGACCACAACCATAAAAGTCAGACCACCAGATTAAGAGACAATAATCAAGGAGTGGTAGTGATGATTTTCAATCCCACAGAGCCTCTTACACAGCAAAAAGAGTCTGAGCTGAAAACAAGATTTACACATTACCTATTTCCGTGTTTTTTTCCCTCAGACACCACCTGGGCAGCTGACCTATTTCCCTGTCAGAAGCAATGACATGAGGCTTTATGTGATATTTTTCTACATCTGTAGGTTTGAAAATAAACAATTTTGAAAACCTGCAGCTCAGCACTTGGCATTTTACCAGAACTTTCCCAACTCCCCAAAGCCAAATCTGTTTTTTATTCCACTATGGAGTACCTCGTTTATCTTTCTAGGAGAAAATATAATAAAAACTAGAAAATTTGGTTCAGAGGATATATAATGGACACTTAAAACAATCATATAACAATAGTTCTTATGAAAAGCATATCAGGCCTAGGTTTATTTATATATATGTATACATATATATATATAATATGTAGATAGATTTGTATTTATATTATCTATGTATATATAAATATAGATAGATAGGTATATTATATACAGATATATTTATATAATCTATTGATATATATATATATAGAGAGAGAGAGATACATAGTCTACTGCCCCAATTTTTATTCTTTTCTATCTCTTCATTAGTAGATTAATAAGAGGTTGGGTAAGAGAGAGCAACAGAGCTAAAACAGAGACAAAAGACCAGTCTCTTAGTACAATTACTTACAGAATCCTGAGGATAAATTTCATAGTATAGCTAACATCGTACCTTTATTCAAAGGGGACAAAAAGGGCTGGTGCTGTCTTTATAGCACATGAAAAATTCATTTTTTCTCAGCAAAAAGAAAAGTGATAAAAATTGATTTGATCTCCTTTCAATTAAGAAAAAAATCTACTACGGTGGAAACATTCAATATTGCGGTCATATTACAAATGTTGAAATCTAGAAGTACAGATTTAAACTGCCCTTGAGTGGTCAGATTTATTTCTCTAAGAATAAGTTGGAAAAGCCCCGTACAAATGTGAACCATCATGTGACTCGGTGGCAAAAGGCCTGACACGGGACCTGTTGATTTGAAACATGTATATATATTATGTTGACCAAAACTTTAAATGCTAGCAAAATGTTTTAAAGTGTTTAAGTCACAAGCCAATTATCATTTCCAGGTAGGCCTGCAAAATGGGGCACGTAACTGTTTGTGCCGTCCGCTTTGTCAGTGGCAAAGGCTCTCCTCCGTGAGTGTCTGAAAGGGCCCCCCTTTGGTGAAACAGTTCACCCAGGCCTTGGGGTGGGAGGGGTCCAAATGGCTACCCAACTGCTTAAGCTGGCCCACGAGCCCAGCCCAGAGACAAAACAAAAGCAGGAGCTGTTGTCCCAGCTAGGAGAAAGCCACCCACGAAGGGGAAGTCCCCACTGAGACCGCCTGTCCTTTGAGCAGGTGTTAATGTTGTCCCCACCTTGTGGAGAACAAGAAGGCTCAGAAGGTGGCAACGGCACACTTGTGGACCCCACTGAGCTCGCTGGCCTCCTGCCTGCCTTGGGCCATGAAAGGGGAGTTCCCGAGTTCATTCTCAAGGGAAGGGCCAGGCTGGGATGTCTCATCTTCAGAAAGACTCTTCGCACAGGTTAACTCGGAAGACAGAGGAGCTCTAGCTAAGCTGGTGGAAGCTATTAGGACCAGTTATAATGACAGATATGCAGAGATCCACCATCACTGTGAGGCAATATCACAGGTCCAAAAAAAATCTGTGGCTCTCATTACCAAGATGGAAAGGCAAAGGCTAAAGATCTTGCCACCAAACTGGGATAAAAGCACAATGCTAACTTTTCTGTACATAAAAATACAAATTATCCTTCAAAAAAACCTCAACCTCATAACAGTATCTTCACTCTCCAAATTCCCATAGTGCCACTATACCCTAGAACACACAAACTCACGCATGTTGTTTTTTAAATTGAGTTAATGTGAGTGATGTGTCTTCTCTAAGTTATAATCTACAATTTATAATCTCCTCAAGTCTAGAAAACGTTCTTTGTTGCTCCACCTTGTATTTTAGTTACTTGGTACCTGTCCTAAACCTCTCCTACCAGACTGTAAGTTTATTGAAGGGAGGAAGTATATGTTACCCATCTCTGGGCTGAACGGATTTAGGACTAAGATCATTTTGTTGTTGATGTTGTTGTTTATATCGTCAAAGCTCCTAGGACAGTTCTGCTCACCCAGTAAGAGCATGGCAGCAAATGAGCAATGCCTAAATAGGGCCCCCAGGAACGCCACCATGTGCCCACATCTACATCAGATATCAATCTCCCTGCCTCTGGGATTATCTCAACACTACAAGTGGTGAATGGGTTAGTAGTTCTATCATGGTTGTAAGACTTATAAGAATCAGCATCACACTAGCCTGAGCTATAGTAACAAATAAATGCCGAAATTTCAGTGGCTTCTCAAAGCAAAAGTTTCTTTCCGATTTATAAAATGTCTGAAGCAGCTGCTCTCCTTGATATGGTGACTCAGTGATGGAGGCTGCCTCCCTCTGTGACTCCTCTATGTCAAAATGGTCACCACCAAAGGGAAGAAGATTATGGAAACCTAGACTTGTTTTTAATTGCCTTGGACCAGAAGTGACAAAAGTCCCTTTTGCTCGTGGCCCATTGGCCTAATCTAGACACCTGACCCCAAGTCAATTAAAAGGGAGACTGAGAATTAGGGGAGTCCATGGAATATTTGGTGAGTATTGCTGGCTCTGCCATACAACTGAATTTAAAAAATGAACCAGGGGATCGGTTAAGGAACGCCACTTATGCAGAGAGATGTCTGTACCAACAGGTACACGACAATGATGTAATGTTTCATCGTATCATTGAAAGAAGAGCTCCACCATTTTTATATACAATATGATCTAAGTTTATGAATTTACTTTTACCATTTTCTGGGAAAGCAAGTCCAATAAGAAAATGTGTTTTCTACTTCATATAAAGCAATGAGGTGTTATGATTTGGCTTTGGAAGAAAGTTCTTAAAATAATATATCAGGCTCATCTGTTGAGGCCCTTCTGCTGCAGCTATTGCCCAGTTTGCTATCTCTTATAATAGTAACCAGCTTTGAGGCCAAAATAAACCCTCTAGTTGTTCTCTAGAACACCCCATCTGCCTCATCCTTCAACACAAGTAGTGCTTCCAGAGCTCTTAATGGCTATGTCAGTGCACACTATAAATCAATTGTCACGTGGCTTCATTCCATCCAGGCTAAAAAGACGTGCTCATTTCGTCTCTGTTGTAAGAATACTTGAATTTTTTTAATTTCATACAGCAATTTTCTTCATATCACTAGCTTAAAGATCATCTTTGCGATGGTAAACAAAAATTCTCTAAAAACATTCCTTTAGGATCAAAATAATACCAGAAGAGAATAATCACCAAAAAAAAAAAACAAAAACAAAAATAAGTTTTGCATCTTTTAACAAATGCATTTATTCTATTTATATGTACACAATAATCATGATAGCCCTTTTCTTCATTCACTAGGGGAAAAAAAGGAAAAGACCTATTTTGTGTAACTTATAAATAATATTTTTATAACTTATAATTCTGATAACTCCTTAAAGGCTGTGACCAAAAAAAAAAAGGTTATAATAATTACATTGGTATTCTCCCAATATTAGAAACGTTTTGAAATACAAAGGTAAAAACAATCAGAGAATGACATGAAGTCACCCTTTTTCCTCTTATTCTCCCTAGAGATACAAATGGAATTTCTGTTCTTCTAGAATCTCTCCCATGTGTTTTATTATGGTATCACATTCAAATCAAAGAACTAAGGCTGGGAAATGCCAACAGCTGGCAAAGGTACCAAAGAGAAGTTATTCTCTTCCTGAAATTTTTGCAATCAGGAA
This sequence comes from Orcinus orca, assembly GCF_937001465.1. Classification (NCBI taxonomy): domain Eukaryota; kingdom Metazoa; phylum Chordata; class Mammalia; order Artiodactyla; family Delphinidae; genus Orcinus; species Orcinus orca. Next base: position 12,320,880 of record NC_064576.1, on the reverse strand, counting down.
CATTAAGAAATGATTACCCAGAATCAGAGCAAGGTGAAAACACACACACACACACACACACACACACACACACACACACACACACACACACAGTCTAATTTAACATGTATACCCTACAAAAAATGTCCAGTATGTCTATGTGGTCTCTTATTTTTTACTTGATTCACTCACTGTATCAGTTCAGTTGCTTTGGTGTTAATTGGAGAAAACAGAATCCGCATTGTCTTAAAAAATAGGGAATTAATTGACTCATGTAATTACTAAGTCTAGAGCAGTGCCTCCCAAACTGTCAGTGGTGAAGGACATTTGGTGGTGATGTATTGTTTTTTTTTTTTCAATCCAGTGCAGATTGCTACATGGTCCTAATGCACAAGACTTGTACACAGATGGCACTGCTTGCAACTCTTCTCTTTGTTGGACAGCACTCAAACTGGTCAACTACACAGATTCACTGGTCACACGTTGAGCTGTCATGGCAATGTCAAATCACTACAAACGTTTCTAAACATTTACTCTCAGCTTCCTTATTTATGTCATCGCAGAATGTAACAAACAGTTCACCCTACATTCTGAGTACCACTGCTCTAGAGAAAGGGCAGGCATCAGCTTGATTCCTGCTCCATTGCACTGACATTCTCTAGGTTGCCCTCCTCTGTGTTCCAGCTGCTTTGGGGGCTGGTCTGGCGGTGTATGCAGGGGTTCCAGTCTATATATGACAACATCCAGAAGGGAGAGAGGGTCCCTTCAAGAGGAACCAAAAAGAGCAAAGGAGATCTGTCTCAGGAAGCCCTAGAAAATTTTCCACATATCTCATTGTCTTTAATTGAGTCACATGCCTGTTCCTGAACCTATCACAGTCAAGAAAGATGGCATTACTCTTGGAGCAATTAGGCCCACTCCTGGAGCTGGGGGGGGGGGCTCCATTCCTGGGGCACATGGGTTGCATGGGAGAAATAGTCTTAGAAATAAAATTGGGTTTGTGTGGTAAAGGATGGAGGGAGGAACGGATGCTAAGTAGGCAATCACCAATGTCGGAAGCATCTGAGCTACACTATTTGCATAATTAATAGTCAAGTGAAAGGTGTAATTAAATAATCATTAAGAGTAGCTATGTATTGGGCTTGGGCATGCAGAGAGCCTGGCCTGCCCTAAAATTCCAAGCACCTGGGGAAGGGACTGTGTTGACTCAACTCTCTCTAGACATCTGTGGCCAAGAGACAGGATTTCATAGAATAAATCTGGCTGCTTAAGAGAGAAGGTGTTTAAGGGATGGGGCGTGTGGAGGGCCACCCTGATGGATTTGAGGGAGGGAACTTCACCCCGGGAATGGGAAATCGTGTGAGCTGGACAGATGCCACATAAAGTGTGTCCTGCAGAAACTTAAAAACTAACTCCATAACTCCCTGTTCCTTAACTTCCTTCCAAAAAGTACAGTATGGAAAAAAAGGGGGGAAAAAGAGTAACTTTACAATAGAAAAACCTGACCAACACTCCTTCAGCCAGATGATCAAGGTCAACATCAATAGTCATAAACTGTTAATTAATAGGTAACCTTGATATGATGTGATGAAGATGGTGCTTTATCTCTGTGATCTTCCCAGGATCCGCACACCCCAGTAAACTCATGAGAAAAATATGAAACAAATTCCAGTAAAGGGGCATCCTCCAAAATACCAGTACTCTTTCAAACTGTCAAGGTTATCAAAAATAAGAGTCTAAGGAAACGTCACAACCAAGAGGCACCTAAAGAGACATGACAAATAAATATAATGTGATACCCTAGATGTAATTCTAGAGCAGAAAAATATCATTAGATAAAAACTGAGGAAATTTAAATAAAGTATGGGCTACAGAAAGTAGGACAGGGCTTACCTGAGGCTGGAGGGTAATGGGAGTTATTGTTTAATGGGTTCAGAGTTTCAGTTCAGGATGATGAAAACGTTCTGGTGATGAATAGTGATGACGGTTGCCCAACAATGTGAATGTACTTAATGCCAGTGCACTGCACGCTTTAAGTAAATTTTATGTTACATATAGTTTACCAAAATAAAAGTAATCATAATAAAGTATGATATGTGTTATTTGTGTGTGTGCTTTTTTTTTAATTTTTATTTTATATTGGAGTATAGTTGATTAACAATGTTGTGTTAGTTTCAGGTATACAGCAAAGTGATTCAGTTATGCATATACATGTATCTATTGTTTTTCAAATTCTTTTCTCATTTAAGTTATTACAGAATACTGAGCAGAATTCCCTGTGCTATACAGTAGATCCTTGTTGGTTATCTATTTTATATATAGTAGTGTGTCCATGTCAATCCCAAACTCCCAATCTATCTCTGCCCCCCACCCTTCCCCCTGGTAACCATAAGTTCGTTCTCTATGTCTGTGAGTCTGTTTCTGTTTTGTAAATAAGTTCATTTGCATCATTTTTTTAAATTCCACATACAAGTGATATCATATGATATTTATCTTTCTCTGCCTTACTTCACTTAGTATGATAACCTCCAGGTCCATCCATGTCGCTGCAAATGGCATTATTTCACTTTTTTTAACGGCTGAGTAGTGATATGTGTTATAATGGTGGTAATACTCAGTTTAGCAATAGGTTTTATAAGTATCAGATGTGTTCTCTATTCTCAAGGAACTCCAATATATGTTGAGCACAAATAACAATGTGATGTAACTCTGAGTGAAGGCTCAGGAAGTGTTGGTTAGTCGAGAACAGGGAAGCTTTCCCCCCAAAACAGTGTAACTTGAAATCCTTCTAGAAGAAAGAGAAGAATGTGACTGAGAGTAGGTGTTGGTAGAGAAAGGCAGCATTTGATCCAACAACACTCTGGGAAGCACTAGGCTTCGAACTGATTTTGAATTTGATCTGCTTGAGTTGGATTCAAGCAGAGAGTGTGGTTGACTAACTGACTAGCCTTGTGGTTGCCACCACCTCACCCACGGCTTTGTAAAAACACTTCCCTGCATTACCCAGATTTGAGTAAGCCATCTGTGTCTTGTTGGGACCCTGATTGGTGCATGGAATTACATTAAAAGCCACCAAATTTGGATTCAGCGTTGGACAAAATTAAAAAGGAAACTATAGATAACATGATATTTGATGAGAAACCTTTGGAAGAAATAATATGTGGACATATAATTTGCTAACTGAAGAAGATGTTGATTAATATCCTTGTTGGTAAGATGAGAGGACAGAGATAGTAGGTAGAGGTCGGCTCGTCAGAGCAGAGAGCAGGAAGAAAAAGAGTAGAAAGTGTATCTGAATGGCAAAGGGAAGCTATCTGGCATGTTCCACAAGAAAAACACTTGTTTGTGAGTTGTGTCGATTGAGATACTTTGGGCTGTAATAAATAGTAGACCCAACTAATAGAAGTTAAAATAAGGGATTTATTATTTTACAGTAAGTCCGGGGGAAAAAAAGGCAGTTTCAAGGCTAGGTAAATCCATGATTCCATGATATCCTCAAAAGTCAGGGGCTTTCCATCTCACTGGCAGGAGAGTAAGGTCTCCTCTCTGACCACAAGATGGCTGCAGATGTTCCAGATGTCACACACCAACCCAACAACATCTAATCAAGAATAAGAGTGTTTGGGGGGAGTTCCCTGGTGGTCTAATGGTTAGGATCTGGTGCTTTCACTGCCGTGGCCCAGGTTCAATCCCTGGTTGGGGAACTGGGATCCAGCAAGCCATGCAGCATGGCCAAAAAAAAGAGAGAATAAAAGTGTTTTGCCCTCATGGTTTTCATTTTTAGTGAGGAAAATCTTCCCCAAACTCTCCAAGTAGGACACCCTCAGATGTCATTAGCCAGAATTCAAGCTTAAACCATTCCCTAGCAATGTGATGAGCCATTCTCTTAAGTTCATCATCATTGACCTCTGGGATTGGGAGGGAGCCACAAATTCAGGGCTTGGTCAGCAAACAAAAGGGTGGGAATTTCTGAGGGCTGTTATCTAACATGCCTATCTCAGGAGAGGATAATATAACATTCTTTCCTCAAAAGAGAGGCTTTCTTGTAGCTTCTCGATCCCCAAAGTCAAAGTAAAACTTTTTAGTGAGAGGAAAATTTGAAATTCCTCTTCTTCTCTGCATCCCGGCCTTTAAGAAAGTGCATGATGGGGCTTTTTACTTAATCGTCTCCTGCTTCCATTCATTCATTCACCACATATATGTTGAGAACTTAATATGTGTCCAACTTTGGGGATATAACAAAAGATAAGACAAAGCCCCTGAACTCTGGAGGCTCACAAGCAATGTCAAGAGAGTGACAATGGAGAACACTCTGTGTATGGAGGAAGGGCAGGTGACTGCAGTCAAAGAATGGGCAAAGGTGGCCAGGAGCTACCTTCCACTCTGGAGAGCTGGGTGGGGCACTGGCTGTAAACAAAACAGAGGGACAGGAGACAGTTGTTTACAACTTATTTTAGACTCTGACTTTATTTTTTTAATTTTTTAAATTTATTGAAGTATAGTTAATTTATAATGTGTTAATTTCTTCTGTACACCAAAGTGACTCAGTTATAGTATACATATATATTCTTTATTATGTTCTTTTCCATTATGGTTTGTCACAGGATATTGAATATAGTTCCCTGTGCTATGTAGTAGGACCTTGCTTTTTACCCATCCTATATATAGTAGTTTGCTTCTGCTAATTCCAAACTCCCAATCCATCCCTCCTGGATCCTCCCTCTCCCTTGGCAACCACAAGTCCATTCTCAGTGCCTGTGAGTCTGTTTTTGTTTCGTAGATATGTTGATTTGTGTTGTATTTTTTTATAGTTTTTTTAAACTATTTATTTATTTATTTTTGGCTGCATTGGGTCTTCGTTGCTGTGAGCGGGCTTTCTCTAGTTGTGGTGAATGGGTTTCTCATTGCGGTGGCTCCTCTTGTTAAGGAGCACAGGCTCTAGGCACGGGGGCTTCAGTAGTTGTGGCACGTGGGCTCAGTAGTTGTGGCTCGCGGGTTCCAGAGCACAGGCTCAGTAGTTGTGGTGCACGGGCTTAGTTGCTCCACAACATGTGGGATCTTCCCGGACCAGGGATCGAACCCATGTCCCCTGCATTGGCAGGCGAATTCTTGACCACTGCACCACCAGGGAAGTCCCTGTGTCATATTTTAGATTCCACGTATAAGTGATATCATATGGTATTTGTCTTTCTCTTTCTGACTTACTTCGCTCAGTATGATCATCTTTATGTCCATCCATGTTGCTGCAAATGGCATTATTTCATTCTTTTTGATGGCTAACATTCCATTGTATATATATACCACATCTTTTTTATCCATTCATTGTCAATGGACATTTAGGTTGTTTCCATGTCTTGGTTATTGTAGATAGTGCTGCTATGAACATAGGGGTGCATGTATCTTTTCAAATTATAGTTTTGTCTGGATATATGCCCAGGAGTGGGATTGCTGGATCATATGGCAACTCTGTTTTTAGTTTTTTAAGGAATCACCATACTGTTCTCCAGAGTTGCTGCACCAATTTACATTCCTACCAACAGCGTAAGAGGGTTGCATTTTCTCCACACCCTCTCCAGCATTTGTTATTTGTAGACTTTTTAAAGATGGCCATTCTGACAGGTGTGAGGTGGACTCTGAGTTTAGAAGGGAGATGTAAAGCCCTTACTAGGGTAAGAAGTAAGAGGGAAGCAGGACAAAGCTTCTCTAGATGAAGGTTGTGTGGTTGACAGAATCCCTCCCTGAGCTGGATCTCAAGAACCTGAGTGGAGTGGTGATGACTCATGAAGAACACCTCCTCCTAACAAAGCAGGGAGGGTCATGGCAGAACATCCCAGCCAAGGGATACCACAGAAGCAAAGGCTCGAAGGTAAGACTTCAGAGCCAAATGCATACACATGCAAGATAAACCTCCCTTGGAGTAGAAGTCTGTCATTACAGAATAGTGGGAAATGGGATCTAGGACTACGCCACACACAATGCTTCCTAAATGAACAACGCTAATGATGACTGTAAAGATGACGACGACAACAATGATGATGACAATGATGATGACGATGATGACACCCTGATTGATGACTGATCACTTTTATAAGCCTGGTGGTTGGTGTAGGGCTTCCCTTGACTACTCTTACAGTGCCACCTACAGGTAAACTTGGGAGCGACTTGACCCTTTTTATCGCTTGACCCATAAACCCTGAAAACTTCTTTGGTGCTTTTCCAGCGGGATGTTGTTAAATATTTAGCTAAGGATTTGCAATTGGATTTTCAACCATATCAACAGGTGCACTACCATCCTGTTTGAAAGGCTCCCACTTCAGAAACTTGCACCACTCCACAAGTTAATGAGCTTTTCTATACATAGTTTCTTCCAGTGTATAATTACTGGCCTGGCTTAATATTATTTTAGGATAGTGTCAGCAGCTAATTGTGGTGCAGTCTGAATGCTCTGAAATGAGCTTGCCTGAGTATGAGAATAGCTCAGCAAATTTAGGGCTGTGTGTGCATCATTTTTTCAAGTCCATTGTTCAGCAGGACACTGAACATGGCAGATTAATGGTGGAGTCCAATTCAAAGGGCAAGTGACTGTGGAATCTGACCTGCCTCACATTTCACTTTGAACTTCCTAAACTGCTCATTCCTCGGTACCTACTTGCCATACTCAACTACCGTTGGATACTTGAGTTGACCTAGGGGTACTGGGAAGCCTCAGGTCCATGCTGAGTCCCTAACATTGCTGCAGGCTCCTGGAGAGAAGGAAGTATTTATCTCCTCCCCCTGCCCCCCTCAGTTTTCCATTAAAGGGAGGGAACTCCTTTTCATTCACCTGGAGGCAAAAATACAGGAAGAATTTTTCCTGGCCCCTTTTATCTTCCTTACCTACCATTCCCTAGGGTATCAGAATATGTTACCTGTTTTGGGATACAATTCTTGTTTTCCACATGATAACTTGCCCCTGCAGGGGAGACCTGCACTTACTATGGCAAGTTGTGTTGTCCTGACAGTTTTCCCAATAATTAAGAAAATAATGTAAATTCCACATATTTATTTAACCAAAAGTTGTAACGATAGTGGGAGGATAGGGGAGAGGATGAAGTACAACAAAGCTAAATACTTATCTACCATCATGGGAAATTAATAGACAATGTATAAAATTGATGAGTCACGGTTTCCCTGGTGGCACAGTAGTTAAGAATATGCCTGCCAATGCAGGGGACACAGGTTTGAGCCCTGGCCTGGGAAGATCCCACATGCCGCGGAGCAACTAAGCCCGCGTGCCGCAACTACTGAGCCCGCATGCCACAACTACTGAAGCCTGCACACCTAGAGCCCATGCTCCAGAACAAGAGAAGCCACCGCAATGAGAAGCCTGCACACCACAACGAAGAGCAGCCGCCACTTGCAGCAACTAGAGAAACCCTGTGTGCAACAATGAAGACCCAATGCAGCCAAAAATAAAATAAATTTAAAATAAATAAATGAGTAAATAAAATAAAATTGATGAGTCATAAGATAGCACCATATGGAATTCAAAAATATAGGACACGATAAATGTCAGAAGAAACAGTTAAAACCGTCTTAAATGGTTGCCGGTGGGGAGAAGAACCAGGAAGAACAGGGAAATGTGGGTGTATGAGTCTGCTCAGGCTGTCATAATGAAATACCACAGAGGGGAGGACTTGAACAACAGAAATGTATTTTCTCACAATTCTGAGGCTGGGAAATTCCAGATCAATTCAGTGCCAGCCAATTCAGTCCCTGGTGAGGCTCTCTTCCTGGCTTATAGATGGCCTCCTTCCCACCATGTGCTCACGTGGCCTTTCCTCAGTACATGCATGTGGAGGGTGAGAGCAAGCTCTCTGGTGTCTCTTGCTATAAAGGCACTAATCTTATCAGGTCAGGGCCCTACCTTTGTGAACTCATTTAACCTTAATTCCTTCTTTAAAGGTCTTATCTCCAAATATAGTCACGTTGGGGGTTAGGACTTCAACAAATAAATTCTCAGCCCATAGCAGAGGATTTCTGTGTTTTGTTAGCAAAAGTTAAAAAATAAAGTTCCTGTACATCTGGAAACTAGTCTGACACAGCTAGACCATGGTGTTTTCCTGTTGGACATAAAGCATCTCACAGGATACTAACATCAGACAAGGTCATTCTGTGACTGTGACGAAGTGAGACAAAATAAGCCCACAACTAAATTGTGTGTAAGTAAAGACAAAAACAAGGTTGGTCTGCTCCCCACAAAACACCAAACATTCCCCTTCCAAGCTAACAAAAGTGACGTCTGCTTCATCACCAATCACAGCTTTATCAGGTTCTAGTCTGCCCTCTCCAATACAACTAGGCCTGAGGTTGGGGAGATGGGAAAGGACTTTGTTGGTAGAGTTTAGTTGTCTACTGTAAGGGTTTAGGTCTCATTGAGGCTGTAGAGACTTTGGGTTTAAATGATTCCAAATTACCTAACTTTAGTATATTGAGGGAAATGGGTTCCTAACAGTCTAAGATACCTCTGGTAAAGGATTTATTGATATAAAAACTTTGGTAGACTCTTAAAAAATTGAAAATGCATGACTGTACAACCTTGAAATTTCATTTCCAATATATAACACAGAGAAGCCACCACACATTTGCACAAGGAAACAGATGTTCATTGAAGTATTGTTTATAATGGCAAGACTGTTGAAGTAATAAGGAAATTGATGCATGAAATAAGGTACATTCATTGTACAGTACAGCTGCTAAAAAGAATGAATTAGAGGGAATTCCCTGGCAGTCCAGTGATTAGGACTCTGCACTCACTGACAAGGGCCGGGGTTTGATCCCTGGTTGGGGAACTAAAATCCCACAAGCCATGCAGTACAGCCAAAAAAAGAACCAGATCTATCTGTATGAATATGGATATCTTTAAAAAACAATGTTGAGTGGAAAAATCTACATGTAGATCAAATGTATTGTATAACATCACTTATATAAATTGAAAGCAATAACCTGAAGCGGCTGCAGGGGCCAGCCTGGCGTGAGGCTGCAAGGTTCAGCACGCCGACAGCAGCGATCCGCCTAGGACAGGCTGGGGCCTGCTGGTCGGGGCCAGTTTGTCGCCGTGTGGATGAAAGGCTCTTGGTGTTGCAGCCAGGAGTCAGTGCTGTGCCTCTGAGGTGGGAGAGCCAACTTCAGGACACTGGTCCACAAGAGACCTCCCAGCTCCACATAATATCAAATGGCGAAAATCTCCCAGAGATCTCCATCTCAACACCGGCACCCAGCTTCACTCAACGACCAGCAAGCTACAGTGCTGGACATCCTATGTCAAACAAATAGCAAGACAGGAACACAACCCCACCCATTATCAGAGAGGTTGCCTAAAATCATAATTAGTCCACAGACACCCCAAAACACACCACCAGATGTGGACCTGCCCACCAGAAAGACAAGATCCAGCCTCATCCACCAGAACACAGGCACTAGTCCCCTCCAACAGGAAGCCTACACAACCCACTGAACCAACCTTAGCCACTGGGGACGGACACCAAAAACAACGGGAACTACGAACATGCAGCCTGCAAAAAGGAGACCCCAAACACGTAAGATAAGCAAAATGAGAAGACAGAAAAACACACAGCAGATGAAGGAGCAAGATAAAAACCCACCAGACCTAACAAATGAAGAGGAAATAGGCAATCTACCTGAAAAAGAATTCAGAATAATGATAGTAAAGATGATCCAAAATCTTGGAAATAGAATAGAGAAAATGCAAGAAACATTTAACAAGGACCTAGAAGAACTAAAGATGAAACAAACAATGGTGAACAACACAATAAATGAAATTAAAAATACTCTAGATGGGATCAATAGCAGAATAACTGAGGCAGAAGAACAGATAAGTGACCTGGAAGATAAAATAGTGGAAATAACTACTGCAGAGCAGAATAAAGAAAAAAGAATGAAAAGAACTGAGGACAGTCTCAGAGACCTCGGGGGCAACATTAAGTGCACCAACATTCAAATTATAGGGGTTCCAGAAGAAGAAGAGAAAAAGAAAGGGACTGAGAAAATATTTGAAGAGGTTATAGTTGAAAACTTCCCTAATATGGGAAAGGAAATAGTTAATCAAGTCCAGGAAGCACAGAGAGTCCCATACAGGATAAATCCAAGGAGAAATACACCAAGACACATATTAATCAAACTGTCAAAAATTAAATACAAAGAGAACATATTAAAAGCAGCAAGGGAAAAACAACAAATAACATACAAGGGAATCCCCATAAGGTTAACAGCTGATCTTTCAGCAGAAACTTTGCAAGCCAGAAGGGACTGGCAGGACATATTTAAAGTGATGAAGGAGAAAAACCTGCAACCAAGATTACTCTACCCAGCAAGGATCTCATTCAGATCTGTTGGAAAAATTAAAAGCTTTACAGACAAGCAAAAGCTGAGAGAGTTCAGCACCACCAAACCAGCTTTACAACAAATGCTAAAGGAACTTCTCTAGGCAAGAAACACAAGAGAAGGAAAAGACCTGCAATAACGAACCCAAAACAATTAAGAAAATGGGAATAGGAACAAACATATCGATAATTACCTTAAATGTAAATGGACTAAATGCTCCCACCAAAAGACACAGATTGGCTGAATGGATACAAAAATAAGACCCATATATATGCTGTCTACAAGAGACCCACTTCAGACCTAGAGACACATACAGACTGAAAGTAAGGGGATGGAAAAAGATATTCCATGAAAATGGAAACCAAAAGAAAGCTGGAGTAGCAATTCTCATATCAGACAAAATAGACTTTAAAATAAAGACTATTACAAGAGACAAAGAAGGACACTACATAATGATCAAGGGATTGATCCAAGAAGAAGATATAACAATTGTAAATATTTATGTGCCCAACATAGGAGCACCTCAATACATTAAGCAAATACTAACAGCCATAAAAGGGGAAATTGACAGTAACACATTCATAGTAGGGGACTATAACACCTCACTTTCACCAATGGACAGATCATCCAAAATGAAAATAAATAAGGAAACACAAGCTTTAAATGATACATTAAACAAGATGGAGTTAATTGATATTTATAGGACATTCCATCCAAAAACAACAGAATACACATTTTTCTCAAGTGCTCATGGAACATTCTCCAGGATAGATCATATCTTGGGTCACAAATCAAGCCTTGGTAAATTTAAGAAAATTGAAATTGTATCAAGTATGTTTTCTGACCACAACGCTATGAGACTAGATATCAATTACAGGAAAAGATCTGTAAAAAATACAAACACATGGAGGCTAAACAATACACTACTTAATAACGAAGTGATCACTGAAGAAATCAAAGAGGAAATCAAAAAATACCTAGAAACAAATGACAATGGAGACACGACGACCCAAAACCTATGGGATGCAGCAAAAGCAGTTCTAAGAGGGAAGTTTATAGCAATACAATCCTACCTCAAGAAACAGGAAACATCTCAAATAAACAACCTAACCTTGCACCTAAAGCAATTAGAGAAAGAAGAACAAAAAAACCCCAAAGTTAGCAGAAGGAAAGAAATCATAAAAATCAGATCAGAAATAAATGAAAAGAAATAAAGGAAATGATAGCAAAGATCAATAAAACTAAAAGCTGGTTCTTTGAGAAGATAAACAAAATTGATAAAACATTAGCCAGACTCATCAAGAAAAAAAGGAAGAAGACTCAAACCAATAGAATTAGAAATGAAAAAGGAGAGGTAACAACTGACACTGAAGAAATACAAAAGATCATGAGAGATTACTACAAGCAACTCTATGCCAATAAAATGGACAACCTGGAGGATATGGACAAATTCTTAGAAATGCACAACCTGCCAAGACTGAATCAGGAAGAAATAGAAAATATGAACAGACCAATCACAAGCACTAAAATTGAAACTGTGATTAAAAATCTTCCAACAAACAAAAGCCCAGGACCAGATGGCTTCACAGGTGAATTGTATCAAACATTTAGAGAAGAGCTGACACCTATCCTTCTCAAACTCTTCCAAAATATAGCAGAGGGAGGAACACTCCCAAACTCATTCTACAAGGCCTCCATCATCCTGATACCAAAACCAGACAAGGATGTCACAAAGAAAGAAAACTACAGGCCAATATCACTGATGAACATAGATGCAAAAATCCTCAACAAAATACTAGCAAACAGAATCCAACAGCACATTAAACGGATCATACACCATGATCAAGTGGGGTTTATTCCAGGAATGCAAGGATTCTTCAATATACGCAAATCAATCAACGTGATACACCATATTAACAAATTGAAGGAGAAAAACCATATGATCATCTCAATAGATGCAGAGAAAGCTTTTGACACAATTCAACACCCATTTATGATAAAAACCCTGCAGAAAGTAGGCATAGAGGGAACTTTCCTCAACATAATAAAGGCCATATGTGACAAACCCACAGCCAACATCATCCTCAATGTTGAAAAACTGAAAGCATTTCCACTAAGATCAGGAACAAGACAAGGTTGCCCACTCTAACCACTCTTATTCAACATAGTTTTGGAAGTTTTAGCCACAGCAATCAGAGAAGAAAAGGAAATAAAAGAAATCCAAATCGGAAAAGAAGAATTAAAGCTATCACTATTTGCAGATGACATGATACTATACATAGAGAATCCTAAAGATGCTACCAGAAAACTACTAGAGCTAATCAATGAATTTGGTAAAGTAGCAGGATACAAAATTAATGCACAGAAATCTCTGGCATTCCTATACACTAATGATGAAAAATCTGAAAGTGAAATCAAGAAAACACTCCCATTTACCATTGCAACAAAAAGAATAAAATATCTAGGAATAAACCTACCTAAGGAGACAAAAGACCTGTATGCAGAAAATTATAAGACACTGATGAAAGAAATTAAAGATGATACAAATAGATGGAGAGATATACCATGTTCTTGGATTGGAAGAATCAACATTGTGAAAATTACTCTACTAGCCAAAGCAATCTACAGATTCAATGCAATCCCTATCAAACTACCACTGGCATTTTTCACAGAACTAGAACAAAAAATTTCACAATTTGTATGGAAACACAAAAGACCCTTAATAGCAAAAGCAATCTTGAGAACGAAAAATGGAGCTGGAGGAATCAGGCTCCCTGACTTCAGACTATACTACAAAGCTACAGTAATCAAGACAGTATGGTACTGGCACAAAAACAGAAAGATAGATCAATGGAACAGGATAGAAAGCCCAGAGATAAACCCACGCACATATGGTCACCTTATCTTTGATAAAGGAGGCAGGAATATACAGCAGAGAAAGGACAGCCTCTCCAATAAGTGGTGCTGGGAAAACTGGACAGCTACATGTAAAAGTATGAGATTAGATCACTCCCTAACACCATACACAAAAATAAGCTCAAAATGTATTAAAGACCTAAATGTAAGGCCAGAAACTATCAAACTCTTAGAGGAAAACATAGGCAGAACACTCTATGACATAAATCACAGCAAGATCCTTTTTGATCCACCTCCTAGAGAAATGGAAATAAAAACAAAAATAAATGGAACCTAATGAAACTTCAAAGCTTTTGCACAGCAAAGGAAACCATAAACAAGACCAAAAGACAACCCTCAGAATGGGAGAAAACATTTGCAAATGATGCAACTGACAAAGGATTAATCTCCAAAATTTATAAGCAGCTCATGCAGCTCAATAACAAAAAAACAACCCAATCCAAAAATGGGCAGAAGACCTAAATAGACGTTTCTCCAAAGAAGATATACAGAGTGCCAACAAACACATGAAAGAATGCTCAACATCACTAATCATTAGAGAAATGAAAATCAAAACTACAATGAGATATCATCTCACACCAGTCAGAATGGCCATCATTAAAAAATATAGAAACAATAAATGCTGGAGAGGGTGTGGAGAAAAGGGAACACTCTTGCACTGCTGGTGGGATGTGAATTAGTACAGCAGCTATGGAAAACAGTATGGAGGTTCCTTAAGAAACTACAAATAGAACTACCATATGACCCAGCAATCCCACTACTGGGCATATACCCTGAGAAAACCATAATTCAAACAGAGACATGTACCACAGTGTTCACTGCAGCACTATTTACAATAGCCAGGACATGGAAGCAACCTAAGTGTCCATCATCAGATGAATGGATAAAGAAGATGTGGCACATATATACAATGGAATATTACTCAGCCGTAAAAAGAAACGAAATTGAGCTATTTGTAATGAGGTGGATGGACCTAGAGTCTGTCATACAGAGTGAAGTAAGTCAGAAAGAGAAAGACAAATACCGTATGCTAACTCATATATATGGAATTTAAGAAAAAAAATAATGTCATGAAGAACCTAGGGGTAAGACAGGAATAAAGACACAGACCTACTAGAGAATGGACTTGAGGATATGGGGAGGGGGAAGGGTAAGCTGTGACAAAGGGAGAGAGTGGCATGGACATATATACACTACCAAACGTAAAACAGATAGCTAGTGGGAAGCAGCCGCATAGCACAGGGAGATCAGCTCGGTGCTTTGTGACCACTTAGAGGGGTGGGATAGGGAGGGTGGGAGGGAGGGAGACGCAAGAGGGAAGAGATATGGGAACATATGTATATGTATAGCTGATTCACTTTGTTATAAAGCAGAAACTAACACACCATTGTAAAGCAATTATACTCCAATAAAGATGTCTAAAAAAAGCAATAACCTGCTCAGAAAACAGTTTTATATATTGGTTGTAGATAAATAAATATATGAAAAGGAGATAAAGAAGTGAACAAATATGTACAAAACTCATAGTAGTGGTGATGGAAACAAGAATGGGACATGAGGTCAAATGTCACTTAACGTTTATCTATAATACTTAATTTCGTTAAAAAAACAAAATGACAAATATAACAAAAATATTCCATGGTGATTCCAGGTGGTTAGAAACTAGCGCTTTTTTATACAATTCATTTTACCTTTCCATCCATGTAAGAAATAGCTCATCTATTCTACAGCAATTAGTTGGAGCAAAAGGAAAGTCATTTTGCATATTTATGGCCATATGAGATTATTTTTGCCTTGAGGATACAAAAATCAGATCTCTGTTTTGCACTCGAGAAGATTAAAATATTTTCCTGCCTTTTTGTGGGCAAAAGAGGCCTCTTAGAATTCATATGAGGCCTCTGTGCCTTTGGGCCTTTGCAATCACCTCCTGTTAGCATTCTTCAACAACCTCAGAGGCAGGGTCAATATTGCTTTCATTATTTTACACAAAGAGGTCTGTTCACACAGTCCTTCAACCTACATCCAATCAATTAATTTAAAAGAAAAAAACCTCTCCATCCCCGGGCTGAGGTCCAAGCCCTGAGATATCTTGTGGGCTGAGAACTGGAAAGTTTAAACCAAAATACTGATTTAAGCTTGTAATCCATTGATTTCATTCAGCTGGGGGCCTGGATGGGAAACGGTCTCATTGGTTGTGATGACTTGAGAAAGAAATAAAGTTAATTACATTTTCACCACAAGAAAATCATCGGGTACCTCCTGCTGGTGCCTGAGGGAGAGGAGTGTGTGGTTCAGGTGGGAAGATGGGGTGGGTCCATTTCTTCCTCCTAACAGGCACTTTTGCAAATCTTAGAATTCGTTTTTGTAGAGCTTTCTGAATGTATATCCAATTCCAACTTAAACTGATGTTACAGATCTGATCTCACATTCCTTTAGCTTATCTCAACCCCACTTCTACCAGATCTTAAATTTCTTTTATTATGATTTTATTTATTTTTTTGAATTTTTTAAATTTATTTTTTATACAGCAAGTTCTTATTATTATCCATTTTATCGATATTAGTGCATATATGTCAATCCCAATCCCCAGTTCATCCCACCACCACCACCTTCCGCCCACCACTTTCCCCCCTTGGTGTCAATACATTTGTTCTCTACATCTGTGTCTCTATTTCTGCCCTGCAAACCAGTTCATCTGTACCATTTTTCTAGGTTCCACATACATGCGTTAATATACGATATTTGTTTTTCTCTTTCTGACTTACTTGACTCTGTTTGACAGTCTCCAGATCCATCCACGTCTCTACAAATGACCCAATTTCATTCCTTTTTATGGCTGAGTAACATTCCATTGTATATATGGACCACATCTTCTTTATCCATTCGTCTGTCGATGGGCCTTCAGGTTGCTTCCATGACCTGGCTATTGTAAATAGTGCTGCAATGAACTTTGGGGTGCATGTGTCTCTTTGAATTATGGTTTTCTCTGAGTATATGCCCAGTAGTGGGATTGCTGGGTCATATGGTAATTCTATTTTTAGTTTTTTAAGGAACCTCCATACTGTTCTCCACAGTGGCTGTATCAATTGACATCCCCACCAACAGTGCAAGAGGGTTCCCTTTTCTCCACACACTCGCAGCATTTACTGTTTGTAGTTTTTTGTGGGTTTTTTTGCGATACGCAGACGTCTCACTGTTGTGGCCTCTCTCGTTGCGGAGCACAGGCTCCGGACGCACAGGCTCATTGGCCACAGCTCACGGGCCCAGCCGCTCCGCGGCCTGTGGGATCTTCCCAGACCGGGGCACGAACCCGTGTCCCCTGCATCGGCAGGTGGACTCTCAACCACTGCGCCACCAGAGAAGCCCTGTTTGTAGATTATTTGATGATGACCATTGTGACTGGTGCAGTGTGATACCTCGTTGTAGTTTTGATTTGCATTTCTCTAATAATCAGTGATGTTGAGTAGCTTTTCATGTGCTTCTTGGCCATTTGTATGACTTTTTGATGAAATATCTATTTAGGTCTTCTGCCCATTTTTGGATTGGGTTGTTTGTTTATTTAATATTGAGCTGCATGGGCTATTTATATATTTTGGAGATTAGTCTGTTGATTCGTTTGCAAATATTTTCTCTCACTCTGAGGGTTGTCTTTTCATCTTGTTTGTAGTTTCCTTTGCTATGCAAAAACTTTTAAGTTTCCTTAGGTACCATTTGTTTATTTTTGGTTTTATTTCCATTACTCTAAGAGGTGGATCAAAAAAGATCTTGCTGTGATTTATGTCAAAAATGTTCCTCCTATGTTTTCCTCTAAGAGTTTTATAGGGTCCAGTCTTACATTTAGGTCTCTAATCCATTTTGAGTTTATTTTTGTGTATGATGTTAGGGAGTGTTCTAATTTCATTCTTTTCCATGTAGCTGTCCAGTTTTCCTAGCACCACTTATTGAAGAGGCTGTCTTTTCTCCATTGTATATCCTTGCCTCCTTTGTCATAGATTAGTTGACCATAGGTGCGTGGGTTTATGTCTGGGCTTTCTATCCTGTCCCACTGATCTTTCTGTTTTTGTGCCAGTACCATACTGTCTTGATTACTGTAGCTTTGTAATATAGTCTGAAGTCAGGGAGTCTGATTCCTCCAGCTCTGTTTTTATCCCTCAAGCCTGCTTTGGCTATTCAGGTTCTTTTGTGTCTCCATAAAATTTTAAGATTTTTTGTTCTAGTTCTGTAAAAAATGCCATTGGTAATTTGATAGGAATTGCATTGAATCTGTAGATTGCTTTGGGTAGTATAGTCATTTTCACAATATTGATTCTTCCAATCCAAGAACATGATATGTTTCTCCATCTGTTGTATCATCCTTAATTTCTTTCATCAGTGTCTTATAGTTTTCTGCATACAGGTCTTTTGTCTGCATGGGTAGGTTTATACCTAGATATTTTATTCTTTTTGTTGCAATGGTGAATGGGATTGTTTCCTTAATTTCTCTTTCTGATCTGTCGTTGTTACTGTATAGGAATGCCAGAGATTTCTGTGCATTAATTTTGTACCCTGCAAATTTACCAAATTCATTGGTTAGCTCTAATAGTTTTCTGGTGGCAACTTTCGGATTCTCTATGTATAGTATCATGTCATCTGCAAACAGTGATAGTTTTACTTCTTCTTTTCCAATCTGTATTCCTTTTATTTCTTTTTCCTCATGATTGCCGAGGCTATGACTTCTAAAACTATGTTGAATAACAGTGGTGAGAGTGGACATCCTTGTCTTGTTTCTGATCTTAGAGGAAATGCTTTCAGTTTTTCACCTTTGTGAATGATGTTTGCTGTGGATTTGTCATATATGGCCTTTATTATGTTGAGGTAGGTTCCCTCTATGTCCACTTTCTGGAGAGTTTTTATCATAAATGGGTGTTGAATTTTGTCAAAAGCTTTTTCTGCATGTATTGAGATGATGATATGGTTTTCTTCAATTTATTAATATGGTGTATCACATTGATTGATTTGCATATATTGAAGTATCCTTGCATCCCTGGGATAAATCCCACTTGATCATAGTGTATGATCCTTTTAATGTGTTGTTGGAGTCTGTTTGCTAGTATTTTGTTGAGGATTTTTGCATCTATATTCATCAGTGATATTGATCTGTAATTCTCTTTTTTTGTACTATCTTTGTCTGGTTTTGGTATCAGGGTGATGGTGGACACATAGAATGAGTTTGGGAGTGTTCCTTCCTCTGCAATTTTTTGGAAGAGTTTGAGTAGGATGGGTGTTAGTTCTTCTCTAAATGTTTGATAGAATTCACCTGTGAAGCCATCTGGTCCTGGACTTTTGTTTGTTGGAAGATTTATAATCACAGTTTCAGTTGCGTTACTTGTGAATGGTCTGTGCCTATTTTCTATTTCTTTCTGGTTCAGTCTTGGAAGGTTATACCTTTCTAAGAATTTGTCCATTTCTTCCAGGTTGTCCATTTTATTGGCATAGAGTTGTTCGTAGTAGTCTCTTAGGATGCTTTGTATTTCTGCGGTGTCCATTGTAACTTCTCCTTTTTCATTTCTAATTTTATTGATTTGAGTCCTCTCTCTCTTTTTCTTGATGAGTCTGGCTAATGGTTTATCAATATTGTTTATCTTCTCAAAGAACCAGCTTTTAGTTTTATTGATCTTTGCTATTATCTTCTTTGTTTCTATTTCATTTATTTCTGCTCTGATCTTTATGATTTCTTTCCTACTACTAACTTTGGGTTTTGTTTATTCTTCTTTCTCTAGTTCCTTTAGGTGTAAGGTTAGATTGTTTGAGGTTTTCTTGTTTCTTGAGGTAGGCTTGTATTGCTATAAACGTCTCTCTTACAACTGCTTTTACTGCATCCCATAGGTTTTGGATCGTCGTGTTTATGTTGTCATTTGTCTCTAGGTATTTTCTGATTTCCTCTTTGATTTCTTCAGTGATCTCTTGGTTATTTAGTAACGAATTGTTTAGCCTCCATGTGTTTGTGTTTTTTACGTTTTTCCCCTGTAACTGATTTCTAATCTCATAGCGTTGTGGTCAGAAAAGATGCTTGATATGATTTCAGTTTTCTTAAATTTACCGAGGCTTGATTTGTGACCCAAAATGTGATCTATCCTGGAGAATGCTCCATGTGCACTTGAGAAGAAAGTGTAATCTGCTGTTTTGGATGGAATGTCCTATAAATATCGATTAAATCTATCTGGTCTATTGTGTCATTTAAAGCTTGTGTTTCCTTATTAATTTTCTGTTTGGATGATCTGTCCATTGGTGTAAGTGAGGTGTAAAGGTCCCCCACTATTATTGTGTTACTGTCGATTTCCTCTTTTATAGCTGTTAGCAGTTGCCTTATGTATTGAATTGCTCCTATGTTGGGTGCATATATATCTATAATTGTTATATCTTCTGCTTGGATTGGTCCCTTGATCGTTATGTAGTGTCCTTCCTTGTCTCTTGTAACATCCTTTATTTTAAAGTCTATTTTATCTGATATGAGTATTGCTACTCCATCTTTCTTTTGATTTCCATTTGCATGGAATATCTTTTTCCATCCCCTCACTTTCAGTTTGTATTTTTCCCTAGGTCTGAAGTGGGTCTCTTATAGACAACATATATATGGGTCTTGTTTTTGTATCCATTCAGTGAGCCTGTGTCTTTTGGTTGGAGTATTTAATCCATTCACGTTTAAGGTAATTATCGATATGTATGTTCCTATTACCATTTTCTTAATTGTTTTGGGTTTGTTTTTATAGGTCCTTTTCTTCTCTTGTGTTTCCCGCTTAGAGAAGCCTTTAACGTTTGTTGTAGAGCTGGTTTGGCGGTGCTGAATTCTCTTAGCTTTTGCTTGTCTGTAAAGCTTTTGATTTCTCCATCGAATCTGAATGAGATCCTTGCTGGGTAGAATAATCTTGGTTGTAGTTTCTTTCCTTTCATCATTTCACGTATATCATGCCACTCCCTTCTGGCTTGTAGAGTTTCTGCTGAGAAATCAGCTGTTAACCTTATGGGAGTTCCCTTGTATGTTATTTGTCATTTTTCCCTTGTTGCTTTCAATAATTTTTCTTTGTCTTTAATTTTTGTCAGTTTGATTACTACGTGTCTTGGCATGTTTCTCCTTGGGTTTATCCTGCCTGGGACTCTCTGTGATTCCTGGACTTGGGTGGCTATTTCCTTTCCCATGTTACGGGAGTTTTGACTATAAACTCTTCAAATATTTTTTGGGGTCCTTTCTCTTTTCTCCTTCTGGGACCCCTGTAATGCGAATGCTGTTGCATTTAATGTTGTTCTAGAGGTCTCTTAGGCTGTCTTCATTTCTTTTCATTCTTTTTTCTTTGTTCTTTTCTGTGGCAGTGAATTCCACCATTCTGTCTTCCAGGTCACTTATCCATTCTTCTGCCTCAGTTATTCTGCTATTGATTCCTTCTAGTGTATTTTTCATTTCAGTTATTGCATTGTTCATCTCTGTTTGTTCTTTAATTCTTCTAGGTGTTTTCTTTAATTCTTCTAGGTGTTTGTTAAACATTTCTTGCATCTTCTCGATCTTTGCCTCCATTCTTTTTCCGAGGTCCTGGATCATCTTCACTATCATTATTCTGAATTCTTTTTCTGGAAGGTTGCCTATCTCCACTTCATTTAGTTGTTTTTCTGGGGTTTTATGTTGTTCCTTCATCTGGTACAAAGTCCTCTGCCTTTTAATTTTGTCTGTCTTTCTGTGGATGTGGTTTTCCTTCCAGAGGCTGCAGAATTGTGGTTCTTCTTGTTTCTGCTGTGTGTCCTCTGGTGGATGAGGCTATCTAAGAGTCTTGTGCAAGCTTCCTGATGGGACAGACTGGTGGTGGGTAGAGCTGGGTGTTGCTCTGGTGGGCAGAGCTCAGTAAAACTTTTAATCCACTTGTCTGCTGATGGGTGGGGCTGGGTTCCCTCCCTGTTGGTTGTTTGGTCTGAGGTCACCAAACACTGGAGCCTACCTGGCTCATTGGTGGGACTAATGGAGGACTCTGGGAGGGCTCACGCCAAGGAGTACTTCCCAGAACTTCTGCTGCCAATGTCCTTGTCCCCACGGTGAGCCACAGCAACCCCCCACCTCTGTAGGAGACCCTCCAACACTAGCAGGTAGGTCTGGTTCAGTCTCCCATGGGGTCACTGTTCCCTCCCCTGGGTCCCAATGTACACACTACCCTGTGTGTGCCCTCCAATAATGGAGTCTCTGTTTCCCTCAGTCCTGTCAAAGTCCTGAAATCAAATCCTGCTAGCCTTCAAAGTCTGATTCTCTAGGAATTCCTCCTCCCATTGCCAGACCCCCAGGTTGGGATGATTGACGTGGGGCTCAGAACCTTCACTCCAGTGTGTGGACTTCTGTGGTATAAGTGTTCTCCAGTTTGTGAGTCACCCACCCAGCAGTTATGGGATTTGATTTTTTTTTAATTTAGTTATTTATTTTTGCTGTGTTGGGTCTTTGTTTCTGCGTGAGGGCTTTCTCTAGTTGTGGCAAGCAGGGGCCACTCTTCATCGTGCTGCACGTGCCTCTCACTATCGCAGCCTCTCTTGTTGCAGAGTACAGGCTCCAGACACACAGGCTCAGCAGTTGTGGCTCACGCGCCCAGTTGCTCTGCGGCATGTGGGATCCTCCCAGACCAGGGCTCAAACCCGTGTCCCCCGCATTAGCAGGCAGATTCTCAACGACTGCGCCACCAGGGAAGCCCCGGATTTGATTTTATTGTGATTGTGCCCCTCCTACCGTCTCACTGTGGCTTCTCCTTTGTCTTTGGATGTGGAGTATCTTTTTTGGTGAGTTCCAGTGTCTTCCTGTCGATGATTGTTCAGCAGTTAGTTGTGATTCTGGTGCTCTTGCAAGAGGGAGTGAGTGCACATCCTTCTACTCCGCCATCTACATTATATATATCTATATATAAAAAACTGAATCACTTTTGCTGTATACCTGTAACTAACACAACATTGTAAATCAAAAATACTTCAATAAAAAAATAAAATTGAAAAAAATATATTGAAAAATAATTTTTTAATAGAATGTACCAGCAAGCAACGACCTACTGTATAGCACAGGGAACTATAGTCAATATCTTATAATAATCTATAATGGAAAAGAATCTGAAAAAGAATATGTATCTTTTCCATATATATATGGAATATATATATATTAAACTGAATCACTTTGCTGTATACCTGAACATAACACAACATTGTAAATCAACTATACTTCAATTTAAAAAAAAAAAAAGTACCAGCAGGTACTTCCCTCCAGGAAAGAACCCTGCTATGTGTTTCTAAAGGCTCTGAGCTGCCACCATACCTCCACCTTCTCATCTTCCACCTCTCCATTTCTTTCCTGGTGAGGGAGAAAGTTTTTGTTTCTCGTACCTTTTGAGACTAAGGAAAAATAAACACGACTGATCAGATTACACCCCCAAAATGAACTTTGTTTTTAATTCCAGACTTTCCAGACCAAAGGTGATAAATCACACAGATTTAAATGTTGAAACACATGCATAAGGAAACCTCATTTTTTAATAAGATGACATAAAATTTTAAAAAATTTTAAACATTAAAGAAACAAAAAAGATGACATATATTTTGCAGATTTTAACGTGTTCGTATCTACCCTTGCCTTCTTCTATTTTCGGACTGCAACTCAGGGCTTTGCCCATCATCCCATACCTGTCTCCCCCAAACAAGGGTATCACAGTTATGAGGCTATCATGGAAGATGCTAGATTGCATTCTAACTTGAGGAAATCGTTAGCAAACTTCAGTGCTTTATTATAAACGTAAATAATTTGTGGAATGCCTGACCCACTCGTGCAGTTGAGAACTAATTCTACCGCATTTCTGCTTCAGTATTGTTTCAACCTTTCCCGCTTCCTGAAGCCAAACCCAAACCTGTTTCTCCTTCCGCGTTCCCCACGGCCCCCGCCTACCTCCATTTCCTGCTGGGCTAGAGTCCCATCCTTTCTCAGGCTCTAAAATGCCGATCTGACCAAGCCGCGCTTTCGTGGCTGTTTAATGCCCTGAGAATAAAAACCACGATGCAGCCTCATCCCTGGAAAGTGGTGTGGGGTACCTGCCTCCCCTTCTGCCCCCAACCCCCCGCCCCCTCACCGCCCCCCACCACTCCCCACCGAGCTCCAACCGGCAAAGATTCTGCCTGGAATACCACTCCCTCTACCTTCTGTCTGCTTTCTTTTCTCTCTGACCCCCAGTGTCACTTTTGCTAATTCATATAATATTAATGCAGGTGGGATCTCAGGCCAAACTGCTTGGGTTCAAGCCCACTTATACCTATATGTGACCTTCAGCAAGACACTTAATCTCTCCTATGTCTTAACGTCCTCAAGTGTAAAATGGAGGTAATGAGATCTAAATTATGTTAATTTAATGAATAATGGTTGTTGGTTAAAATAATCAATAATAGCACCTACTCACAGGGTGGTGATAAGAATTAAATTAGCTAATACTATTAAGTGCTTGGAACAATGACCAGCACGTGGGAAAAGCTACCAACAGCTCCACTCAAGCTTGATCTCTGAGGAGTCTCCCCTCACTCCTCCAAACTGCATCCAGCATCTCGCATCCCTTTGTTGTCATGGTTTGCTTAGCATTAGACAGTGGGTTCCCTCAGGTCAGTGATTTCTTTGTCACTAGCTCTGCACCCAGAGCAGCTCACCCTACAGTGAAAACAGCATACATATTGGAGCTCAGCCAGACCGTGGTTTTCCGACCCTGGCTGCATATTACAATCAACTGGGGGAGCTTTAAATACACTGCCTGGGCCCCCAGCCAGATGACTTATATCAGAATCTCAAAGGATGGGGCTCTGACTTCAGTACTTTTTTTAAAAAATAAATTTATTTATTTTTATTTTTGGCTGTGTTGGGTCTTCGTTGCTGTGCACCGGCTTTCTCTAGTTGTGGCAATTGGGAGCTACTCTTCATTGTGGTGTGCGGGTTTCTCCTTGCAGGGGCTTCTCTTATTGTGGAGCACAGGCTCTAGGCACGTAGGCTTCAGTAGTTGTGGCACGCAGGCTCAGTAGTTGTGGCTCATGGGCTCAGTAGTCGTGGCATGCTGGCTTCAGTAGTTGTGGCTCACAGGCCCTAGAGCACAGGCTCAGTAGTTGTGGCACATGGGCTTTGTTGCTCCGCAGCATCTGGGATCTTCCTGGACCAGGGCTCGAACCCGTGTCCCTGCATTGGCAGGCAGACTCTTAACCACTGCCACAAGGGAAGCCACTGACTCCAGTCATTTTTAAGCCCTTCCCCAGTTGATACTAACATTCAGCCAGGATTAATAACCAGCGAACTACATAAACCCTCAACTCTTCCTCACTTACTCACTCTAGGACCTTGGGCAAGTTACTAAAACTGCCCGAGTCCAGATGTGGAGAAAAATGTCTAACTGCAACAGTCACATTCAGAATGTGTTTCTACTGCCCCCACCTCGTTCACAAATACCTGGATAAACACAGCCACCATGTTCACTCTCCCACCTCCTCCATCCCCTGCACAAATCAGGGATAGACCCAGCAAGGTCAGGGTATTTAGTTCCCTGCCTTCCACCCTCCCAGGTCATCATGTGTGTCTTGAGTCCCTCCACCAAAGACCCCAACTGCTGTTGCTCAGTGCTTTCCTACAGGCAGAGCAATATTCTCCCTTTTGTAGTAACCACACCATTCCCTTGCCTTCCTGGTGTAGGGACCATAATGGCTTCCTACTCTTTCTATACTCACAGATGTTCAGTACGCCTTGTTGGTTTTTAACTGCCCACACGTTTATAAATAATCCTTTTATTAAAATTTCCCATAAGGCCCTTTGAGCGTGCCATCTGTATCCTGCCATGATTACAATGGGGGGACCAATTGCACTAAAGAAAGAGAAAAGCAAGTGGAATATATGGTTAAATGTTTAGGAAAGTATAAATAAACAAAACACACACATACACACACCCTCCTAAATCCTGTTTTACTTGCAAAGTTCTCCCATGGAGCCCTAGAAAGCTTGAAAAGTACTCTGGGTATCTCTGGTTCACTATTTGGGAAAAATAACACAGCAAACCAAATTTGACTCCATGTTTCTCTGAGACTTTGTTTCAAACTTTTTTTTTCTAATTCATTATATTATTTCCTCCTTGTCCTTTTCACGTTGGCATAAATCATCTAACAGGATTGCTGTAAAGGTTAAATAAGATACACCGTGAAAATAACATACCTTGTTGTAATAGTGTGGTGGAAGAAGCTTGGCCTCTGGTGCCAATGTAGATGGAAATTTGAATCCCGATCCTGGTTCTATAACTAGGACAAATTGCATATTGCCTCTGAAAATGGGGTATGAATTCTCAATTCGTTGGGTTATTGTAAGATGCTACATCATCATAATGATAATAGTTACTATTTCTGAGCACCTTTGTGTGTCAGGCAATGTGATATGTACTTTATATACCTTAGCTCATTTAATTCTCACAAAAACCCTATGAAGTAAGTGCTATTTTTAATCCTTATTTTACATATGAGGAAGCTGAGGATCTGGGAGGTTAAGGAATTTATCAGAGATCAAATAGCTAGTAAATAACAACATTAGGCAATAACATATGATGTAAGGTGCCTGGAGTACAAATTAGGTACATATTAATTATGTCTTCTGATATTTTGATAATGATTAATTTTTCTTTAAAAAAAAAAAAAAGGGGCTTCCCTGGTGGCTCAGTGGTTGAGAGTCCGCCTGCCGATGCAGGGGACACGGGTTCATGCCCCGGTCCGGGAAGAACCCACATGCCGTGGAGCGGCTGGGCCCATGAGCCATGGCTGCTGAGCCTGCGCGTCCGGAGCCTGTGCTCCGCAACGGGAGAGGCCACAACAGTGAGAGGCCCGCGTACTGCCAAAAAAAAAAAAAAAAAAAAAGACAAGATGAGTTCAGGATAATCTTGTGAAGTTTCTAAGTTAAGTAGTTGTACCACTTTTTTCCTACCTCGATAGTCTAGAATTCAAAGTTTTTCTGTGTGGAAATTGAAAATGGGTATAATGCCCAGTATTTCCATTCCTACGGATTTTCCCATTAGAGAGCCTTATTCTTAATAGTCTAAAACTGGAAAGTACCCAAATGTCCATCAATAGAAGATGGAAAAATGAATTGTAGTACATCCATATGATGGAATACTACTCAGCAATTAAAAGGAGTGAACTACTGATCACACAACCACATGGATGGATCTCAAAAAATATTATACCGAGCTAAAGAAAACAAAAAAATTCATACTGTGTGATTTCATTTATGAGCAGTTCAGAAGCAAGCCAAATAAATCCGTGTTGCTGGAAATCAGAAAGTAGTTGCCTGGGGGGACTTCCGTGGTGGTCCTGTGGGTAAGACTCTGCACTCTCAATGCAGGGGGCCCAGATTCGATCCCTGGTTGGGGAACTAGATCCTGTATGCATGCCGCAACTAAGAAGTCTGGCTGCCACAACTAAGACCCAGAGTGGTCAAAAATAATAAATTTTAAGAAAAAAAGAAAGTAGTTGCCTGGGATGGGGTTGGGGGATTGACTAGAGAGGGATGTGAGGGAACTTACTAGGGTGAAAGAACGTTCTGTATTTTGTTTTGGGTTTGGGTATACAGTGTCAATTGTCAAAACTCATCCAACTGGGGCTTCTCTGGTGGCGCAGTGGTTGAGAGTCTGCCTGCCAATGCAGGGGACACGGGTTCGTGCCCTGATCCGGGAAGATCCCACATGCTGCGGAGCGGCTGGGCCCGTGAGCCATGGCCGCTGAGCCTGCGCATCCGGAGCCTGTGCTCTGCAACGGGAGAGGCCACAACAGTGAGAGGCCCGCGTACCGCAAAAAAAATTAAAAAAAAAAAAAAAAAAAACTCCTCCAACTGAACACTTAAGATCTGTGTATAAATTATACCACAATAAAAATAATTTTAAATTTCCAAAACAAACAAAATAGTGACTGCAATAGTTTTGCTGTTTCATTCTGGGTAAGCCAAGCATCTGGGTAGTTGTATCTCTTAGATGCTTAGCTCTGCAAGCAATAGAAATCCAACCGAAAAATGGTTGAGATGATAAGGAATTTTGTTGGTTCTTTTTTTTTTTTTTTTTTTTTTTTGCGGTATGCGGGCCTCTCACTGTTGTGGCCTCTCCCATTGCGGAGCACAGGCTCCAGACTTGCAGGCTCAGCGGCCGTGGCTCATGGGCCCAGCCGCTCCGTGGCATCTCCGTGGGATCTTCCCGGACCGGGGCACGAACCCGTGTCCCCCTGCATCGGCAGGCAGACTCTCAACCACTCCGCCACCAGGGAAGCCCTTGTTGGTTCTTTTAACTGGAGATTCCAGACCCATTTCTCTGCTTTGCTCTGCTCTTGCTTTATCCCCCTTATCTGCAGGTGCTATGAATTGCTGTCTTCTCATTTGGTAAAAAAATAAATAAATAAGAAAGAAAGAAAGACAGAAAAATGGCTGCCCACAGGCACTGGAGCCATGTACCTCCTTATTCCCATCCAACAAGAGAGAGTGAAGAGCTTCCTGTTTCTCTCTTAAGAGCAGACAGAATTTACCTAGAAGTCTCTGGCAACACTCAGCATCTCTTGTCCAGAGTTGGATCATATTCACATGTTTATGAACCAGTTTCTAGTCAGAGGATTCAATTATTCTTATAACAATCAAGCACACCCTGAATGAAGGATAATCTCCCAGAATGCACTGCTGCTACTCAATGGAGAGGAATAGATTTGGGAGAGCCAACCATACTGTCCGCTAGGGTAGCTTTAGGAGATGAGGCTAGAAGGTACGGGTTAACCCAGATTATGGAGAAGCTTTAATAACAGACTGAAGATTTTGAATTTAACATAATTAACAGGGCACAAGAAAGTAACCTAATGGACATTATAGTTGTAGGATTGAGAGAAGGGTATTGGATTTGAAGCCACAGGTTCTAAGTCTGGTTCTGCTGCTTGCTGACTGCCAAAAAGTGGGCAGTGACCCAATTCCTGGGAAATCCCCGCCCTTCCCTGAAATAGCAAGGATATTCCTCCCATTTGTTAGCCTGTGAAATTAGTCCATAAAAACCAACTACCCCATGCCGTGGGGCTACTCTCACTATCTGAGATGGTCTCATTCTGTCTATGGAACGAGTATCTCTCTCAATAAACCTGCTTTCCCTTTACTCTGGCTCGCTCTTGAATTGTTTCCTGTGTGAAGCCAAGAACCCTCACTTGGCAGTCCGTCCTAAGGACTCCTGCAAGTCCTAGAATGTGACATTTCCCTATCCTGTAACATCAACATGTACAAAGGCTGCTAATCATATAATCAAGATTAAAAACAGGATTTATATATAACAGAGAAACGAGGTTACTGAAACGTGATCAGAGCTGTCACAGAGAGAATATTTGACAAGGTAAAACCAAATTCTCCCCTGAAGACACTGGGATGTATAAACTGGAAAGTTCTAGATTTTTCAGAAAAATACTAATTTCTCCCTCTCAAAAATTCCTAGTTTAATCTGAGATCCTCTATTTTATCTTTTTTCTTTTTCTTTTTTTTTGGCTGCATTGGGTCTTCATTGCTGCGCACAGGCTTTCTCTAGTTGCGGCGAGCGGGGGCTACTCTTTGTTGCGGTGCGCGGGCTTCTCATTGTGGTGGCTTCTTTTGTTGTGGAGCACGGGCTGTAGGCATGCGGGCTTCAGTAGTTGTGGCGCACGGACTTAATTGCTCTGTAGCATGTGGGATCTTCCCAGACCAGGGCTTAAACCTGTGTCCTCTGCATTGGAGGTGGATTCTTAACCACTGCGCCACCAGTGGAGTCCCAATGTAGAGGCTTTAAAACAGCTATTTTGTTGTTGTAATTCGTGATTCTGTAGATCAGCAATTTGGTTGGCTAAACCAATCACCTTTTCTGCTTGGGTCATTACTGTGGCTGTGGTCATCTGGCAGCTCAACTAGGGTCAATGGGATAAAACCTCCGTATTTATGTCTTGGCTGAGCTACACGTCTTCAGCAAGCCAACTTGTGCTTTTCACATAAGGCAGCATTCCCAAGGACGAGAGCTAAACCTGTGAACTTCCTAAGTCCTGGCCTAGGAAGCCATACGACATCACTTCTGCTGCATTCCATAGGTCAAAGCAAGTCACAAGGCCAGTCCACGTTCAAGAGAAGAACAATAAACTCCACTTTTTGATGAGAAAGCCAGTAAAATATTATGCCCACTTTTTTTTTCAAGCTACCATCATCTTCCATCTGACCACAATTATTTATTTTCCTCTCACATGCAAAATATGCTCACCCCCAGCCCAGGAACCCCACATGTCTACTCAAGAATGGTGTCACGCTCAAAGTCTAAGATCTAATCACCTGTGTCAGGTCCAAATGAGGCTCCCTGGGTATGTATCCTCAGGTGTAGCTCCTGTCAATATGGACACCTGCACAGCAAAAAAGCAAGTTTTCCACCCCCTACACATCCAAAATATATTAATAAGGCAGGATAACCACAGTAGATACTCCCATTCAAGAGGGAAGGTTGGGAGGTACGTAGTAGTCACTATTCCGTGGCAATTCTGAAATACAGCTGGGGACATGTTACCAGGTCCCCCTAAACCAGAACTAGGGAAGGTTTCTTGATCAGGATCCATCTCTGCTCCCTGGGTATCGAACTATCCAATCCATTTTTCTGGGAGACTCTTGGCTCAGCCCTTTTCCATCAGAAATGGCCCATTTTGCAGCCAAATAGCTTTCTCAGTCTGCCTCCTACCTATAGAGAGACGGGAGCCCAGAGGTTGTTGATTCATTTTGAACTGTCTTTGTTCCTTCTAGTCTCAGCTGACAATGCTTTTGCCAGCAACACTCTCTTTAAAATTTTGTGGATTTCCTATGACTCTGATATGGGTCTACTCAATGGGGCAAAAGTCACATTTACCATTAGTTTTGAGACAGGTCTCTTTCTATTTTGGGTCATAAGTCAGGTAACAGTAGAACAATGCTCTTTTGTCTACTGAGAGAGTCTAGTTGGCACTGCCTCAAATCATTCAACAATCCTAAGTGTGACATTATAGCTGTACACTTAATTTGGACATTGGCCCCAGGCCTCATTTTATTTTGAGAATCTTAATTGCTGTGGACACTGGGCATAATAAACAATTTTATTTTCCATCCCAGCACGTTTTGGATACATTATATTTTCTCTCAATTCTGCATGCAAATTAAACAGTTGCATTTTGACCTCATCTGTCTCTTCCTATGTCTTATCATATGCATTTGGGACCAACAAACTGACACAACATTCTGCCTGGAGATTTCTTTAGCCGAATCCAAAAGTTTATTAGTAGCATTTCCTATCTTCCAAGTTATTACAGAACAATTTTGCAAACTGTTATGGCACTACGTCAGGCTACATGCCATTTACCCACATGGCCGGTGAAATTTCTTCACTGCTTTTCCTAATCCCCACCAACAGTTGGTTTGCCACTAATCCAGCCTCTACTAAAAGTTTTCTCATCACTGTCTGCTCTTCGTGCATGGCAGGGTTTTTTATTCAGCTGGTAATCTTGAGTGACGGGGTAATATCTCCCCAGGGACGAGGAGCAGTCTTGCTTACTGCTTGCTCTAAAAGCAGTGGATTCCCCAAACTCAGAGTTTCTCAGCTGCATCTCAACCCCACTGGGGAGAGAGCATTCATCTGGGCTGTATCACATCACCCCCATAGGACCTAAGGGCAAAGAGAACTGAAGCAACGATGCTGATGTGCATACTGCTTGCTCTGCCATGAATAATAAGTCCCATATCTCAGCCCCAGGAATCTTTGTCTATTGCCAGCACTCATGAAACAGTAACGGGCTCACTTACTAGCTTGTAAATAGGAAAACTCAAATCCCAGATCTAACAGTCTCCATCACCAGGAAGCATTCTCAGTTTAATTTTTAGTAGAACTTCAGTTAACATTACCAAAATCTGGCCATGACATGGGAAAAGTCTCATTTTCCAAAGATAAAATCGGGGGCCAAAAAAATATTTTTTTCAAAGTTCAGAATTATATCAGAACTCAGAACTTGAAGCAAACCCAGTTGACA
This sequence comes from Orcinus orca, assembly GCF_937001465.1. Taxonomy (NCBI): domain Eukaryota; kingdom Metazoa; phylum Chordata; class Mammalia; order Artiodactyla; family Delphinidae; genus Orcinus; species Orcinus orca. The sequence continues at coordinate 12,289,545 of NC_064576.1, read as the reverse complement.
TGTCTGTGCCCATGTTATTCCATGTCTCCAGCACTGTCTTAGCCTCAGATCAAATGAGATGTTGCAGTATTATCGAAAAAAGTGTACTCTCTTCAAGAGAATTTTTATCTTTTAGGCCATTTATCAATCCAGCAACAGAAAAATTCCAACAACTGGCCAACATCAATGGTTTCTGTAATTTCTAAACAAACATAGTCATCTTTAACTCTGTGATTCCCAAATATGTCTGCCTTGTAAAATAATAAGTCAAAGGAAGATCAGGGATATTAGAAGGGAATAAAGGATGAATAACATTCATACAAGAAAGATAAATACTATATGGAATCACTTAGATGTGGAATCTAAAAAAAATCAGACGCATGGAAACAGAGAGTAGATTGGTAGTGCCAGGGGTTGGGGGGTTGGGAGAAATGGGGCGGTGTTGGTCAAAGGGTACAAACTTCCCATTATAAGATGAACAGATCTTAAGAATTAGATCTGAGGATCTAATGTGCAACTTGATGACTGTAGTTAACAAAATTGTATTGTATAATTGAAAGTTGCTAAGAGAGCAGATTTGAAGTGTTCTCACCGCAAGGAAAAAAATAACTATGTGAGGTGATGGACATAACTAACATTATTGTGGGAATCAGTTCACTATGTACACGTGTATCAAGTCATCTGGTTGCACATCTTAAAACTTACACAATGTTATATGTCAATTATATCTCAATAAAGCTGGGGGGAAAATTCAGGACCTACCATATGCCAAGGTACTGTAAAAAGTTATTTTGCTGACATTGATGTGGAACTTAATTATACCTGTTGTTGTTGTTTGATGTCTAAGAAATACTGTAGTGCAGCTTAGTGCTTAAGACAACAGACTCTGGAACCAGACCACCTGTGTTCACAGCTTAGTTTGCTGGTAATTAGCTCTGAAACGAAGGGTAAGTTACTTAGCCATTTACCTATGCCCTTGTTGCCTCATCTGTAAAATGGGAATAATATTGGCTCTGAATCCATTGGGTTGTTTTGTTGAGTTAAAAGTTACACATGCAAAGTGCTTTTCTCAGTGCTGTTTAATTTCAGTGAGTCAAAGACAGCAGGTGAGTGAAGAGGATGAGAGAGAAAATTCCTCCAAAGTGCAGGAGCAAGAATGACCATTTGCAGGACACCTTTAAAATTCCAGGAGACTGGAATTTTAAATTGTGCCTTGAGGGACTTCCCTGGTGGCGCAGTGGTTAAGAATCCACCTGCCAACGCAGGGGACACAGATTCAAGCCCTGGTCCGGGAAGATCCTACATGCCGCAGAGCAACTAAGCCTGTGCGCCACAACTACTGAGCCTGCGGTCTAGAGCCTGCGAGCCACAACTACTGAAGCCCGCACGCCTACAGCCCATGCTCTGCAACAAGAGAAAACACCGCAATGAGAAGCCCGCGCACCGCCACGAAGAGCAAGCCCCCGCTCGCCGCAACTAGAGAAAGCCCACGCACAGCAACAAAGACCCAACGCAGCCAAAAATAAATAAATAAATTTATATTTTAAAAAAATAAAATAAAATAAAGTAAATTGTGCCTTGAATGCCTGAATTTCTGGATAACATTAAATTGACTCCAGAAACTTTTTTTTTTTTTTTTTTTTTTTTTGCTTCAGCATCTTTCTAAAATCTAAGAATCTGATTTCTTTGATTTTGGACTTCTAGGCTCCAATATTGTGGGACATTTACATTTCTGTTGTTTAAGCCCCTCAGTTTTTGGTACTTTGTTATGGCAGCTCTAGAAAACGAATATAAGATACTAAGCCAAATCTGTTATTTTTTATTGAGATATAGTTAACTTACAGCATTGTGTTAGTTTCAAGTGTACAGCAAAGTAATTCAATCATATATATATATACATATTTTTTTCAGATTCTTTTCCATTATAGGTTATTACAAGGTACTGAGTATAGTTCCCTGCGCACTTTCTTTTCTTTTTTTAAAAATAATGATTTATTGATTGATTTTTAGCTGCGTTTGGTCTTCGTGTTTGAACTACTCCATGTCAGTCTGCTGTGGAGGGAGGTTTGGTTTTCAGAAGGCTGTTTTACATGGAGGTGTTCTGCTCAGGTGAAAATAGCAGTCTTCACACCAGGCACACCTGATTCCCTCTGCTACCTGCCACTAGCCAGGTGACTTCACTGCCTTACTCGTGGTTGCCATATTTTTAAAAATGGATGTAGGGGAAGAATAACTCAAAATATTAAACTCAGTGCTCCTCCTTCCTTCTTTTTTTCTTAATTATTGTATTGTGAAATATGAAAAAACCACAGAGCTGTGCATGGAAGCTACAGGCAATTCTAAAGTAACTACTTCCTAAGTTGGAAGAAGAAACATCACCCTGCTCTGGAGATGTTCAACATCACACTAGCCACTAATGAAATGCAAACTAGGACCGTGATGATCTATCACTACACACCTATCAAAATAGCTCCAGTTAAAAATAACGGCAATACCAAATGCTGGCCAGGATGCAGAGAAACTGGATTCTTACACATTCCTAGTGGAAATGGAAAATGGAAAAGCCACTCTGGAAAACACTTGGGTAGCTTCTTGTAAAATAAAATATACAATTCCCATACAAGCCAGCAATTGCACTCCTGGGCTTTATCCCAGAGAAGTGAAAACTTATGTCCACATAAAAACCTATACACTGGGTTTCACAACAACTTTCTCTGTGATAGCAAAAAATTGAAAACAAAATATACTTCAACAAGTGAATGGCTGACCAAACGGTGGTACATGCATAAGGTAAAAAACCACTAAGCAATAAAAAGGAACTATTGACATGCTCAGCAATGTGGGTAGATCTCAAAGGCACTATGCTGACTGGGAAAAGTCAATCTCAAAAAGTCACATGTTCAATTCCATTGATAAAACATTCTCAAAATGATGAAATTATAGAGATGGAAAATAGATTTGTGGTTTCCAGGGGCCGTGGATAGTGGGGAGAAGATGTGGCTGGTGACTATAAAGCAACTGCACAGGGAGATCTTTGTAGTGATGATTAGTTCTATATGGTGGTATTGGTGGCAGATTATTGAAACTATACATATGACAACATGACATAGAGCTATATATGTACATTGTACCAATGCCAATTTGTACTATAATAATTTAAGATATAACTATTAGGGGAAACTTGGTGAAGCATATTCAGGACCTTCTGTACTATCTTTGCATCTTCCTGCGAATCTATAATACTTTTTAAAAATTCTAAAGTAGCGACCACCTAAGTCAGAAAAGAGGACAATGCCCCCTGCAGAATTCCCCTCCCCCATAAGCTCCTTTCCACTCATAACCCCTTTGTATTGACCCTGTGATAGTCACTCCTTGCTTTTTGTTATATATTTGCGATCGACACATGCTTCCCTAAAGATACACTCTATTTTTTGCCTAACAAATACAAATGGAAGCAGTCACATGGAATCTTTTGAATCTGGCTCTTTTCACTAAACATCATGCTCGTGAGTTTCATCCATGATGTGTATGGCTGTAGCCCTGTATTACATCAAATGAATACGTCACAATTTGTCCAGTTGACTTTTTTTTAATACATAGATTTTTTAAAATTTCTTTATTTTATTCTTTATTTTATTTTGGCTGCATTGGGTCTTCATCGCTGCGCGCAGGCTTTTCTCTAGTTGGGGAGGGGGGGCTACTCTTCGTTGCAGTGCGTGGGCTTCTCATTGCGGTGGCTTCTGTTGTTGTGGAGCACGGGCTGTAGGTGCGTGGGCTTCAGTAGTTGTGGCATGCGAGTTCAGTAGTTGTGGCTCACGGGCTCTAGAGCGCAGGCTCAGTAGTTGTGGCGCACGGGCTCAGTTGCTCCGCAGCATGTGGGATCTTCCCGGACCAGGGCTCGAACCCGTGTCCCCTGCATTGGCAGGCGGATTCTTAACCACTGCGCCACCAGGGAAGCCCTATTGCAGTTGACTTTTTGGGTTGTTTCTGGTTCAGAGCTATTATGAGCAATGCTGTCATGAACATTACTGTCCCCTGGTGCACAAGTGCATTCATCTTTCCAGAGAATATATCCAGCAAAGAAACTACTGGGCCATGGGGTATGTTTATTTTCAACTTTATAAGAGAATGGCAAACTATTTTCCAAAGGGTTATACCACTTTTCACCTCCAACGGCTGTGTGGGTGAGTTCCTGTTACTCCTTTTTAGTGCAAAGTGAAATAAGTGAGTCACAAAAATGACAAATACCCTTCGGTTCCATTTAGATGATGTACCTAGAACAGCCAAAATCCGAGAGACAGAAAGTAGAATGGGGGTTGCCAGGAGCTGGGGAGAGAGCAAAAATGGTGAATCATTGTTTATTGGATACAGAGTTTCAGTGTGGGAAGATGAAAACAGTTCTACAGATGAATAGTGGTGATGGTTACACAACAATGTGAACATACTTAATACCACAGAACTGTACACATAAAATGGTGAAAATAGTAAATTTTATGTTATGTATATTTTATCACAATTGAAAAAACATATCAGTGCAATCATTTTTAAAATACAGTTGACCCGGGCTTCCCTGGTGGCTCAGTGGTTGAGAGTCCGCCTGCCGATGCAGGGGACACGGGTTCGTGCCCCGATCCGGGAGGATCCCACATGCCGCGGAGCGGCTGGGCCCGTGAGCCATGGCCGCTGAGCCTGCGCGTCCGGAGCCTGTGCTCTGCAGTGGGAGAGGTCACAGCAGTGAGAGGCCCGCGTACCGCAAAAACAAACAAACAAACAAAAACAAAAAATACAGTTGATCCTTGAACAACGGGGGGTAAGGGTTGTCGACCCTCCACCCCTTCCCTAGCAGTCAAAAATATGCATACTGTAATCTCTGCCTCACTAATAACAGAGGAATTGATAAATGACTCAACCAAGGGCAGGAAGCTTAAACAGTTTGGGTAGAATCAGGACTCCAACCCTAGTTCTTTTGATTCCACATATTGTCATCCATAATTGAACACACTTTTCCCCACCCTTAGTTAAAGATCTGTAAAGTGGAAAATACAGGTACTATATTTATTGAAAACAATCTGTGTGTAAGTGGACCCATGCAGTTCAAACCCATGTTGTTCAAAGGTCAACTGTAATCTTTTTTTAATATAGAAAGAAGCAAGATCTGTGCATTGAAAACTTTAGAAAAAATACACAGACAAAAATAAATAAATAAAATGTTTGCATTTCCACCATCCAGAGACCATCAGTGTTACATTTAATATAGAGTCTTCTAGATCTGAAAATGACCTTATACTGACTGTACAGTTGTTTTGTAATCTGTTTTCATGAGTACATGATCCTACCTTTCTCCTATCACATTTTTTCCAACTGACCTAAACATGTACCAATTGTTTTAAAAGCCAAAACCTGTTTTCTTTTTCTTTTTCCCCTCCCTTCCTCCCTCTTTTCTTTCTTTCTTTTTCTTTCTTTCTTTCTTTCCTTCTTTCTTTCTTTCTTGCCTTCTTTCCTTCTTTCCTTTGAAAGAGTCAAAAAGCAAAGCTCTGAAGAGGCCACCCATAAAGTTTATCCTTAAACAAGAGCTGGGAGGAAGTTAGACCACGAGGTGAGGGTGAGAAATCTGGGGAAGGTTGAAAAGTGAAAAGAGTGGGTCTCCCACTCCTGGAGATTCCTCTCTTCAAGAAGCAGAGACTCCTCAGGACGGCCTGGCCCCTGTCCAGGTGAGCACCTTTAGTCCTGGCTCCTGCAAGGTGGGCTGGGACCTTGGCCAAAGCTAGCAAACCACCACTGCCATCCGGGACCGCTTCCTGTTGCTGTGCTAAGAAGCTGTAGTGGTTTTGCTGTGTGCCTGGAGGGCCTCCCAGCAACAGCCAGCAATGTGCCAGGTGACCCTCAGCAGGAGGGACACCTATCAGCAGCTTCAGACTTTGCACAGCCCATCCGTAATCACTCAGGGCCCAGGATACATGTCTGTGTCCCAGGATACATGTCTGTGTCCCAGGATACATGTGTATGTCCCTAAATGCACCCCCATTCTTGAGCAAAGTACCACCTATCTCCAAGAGTTGCTTTAAGGATATAATAACCCACCTGAAAGCATCCAGAACGATGTCAGTCTCAGCTCTATGGAAGTTTGTTTTCTTAGGCAGGCCCGTCTCTAACTCCAATTACATGGGAATTGGTAGAGTGCCATTGCCACCTGTACAAAGCATCCTATTTGCCGATAACTCAAGTAGCTTGAAAAAGAGGGAAAAGAAACACCATTCGCCTCATTGTGTGACTGTAAGTAATGAAGTCCTGAATGATGGCAATCTGACACTGAACAAAATTCCCCACAGAGGAAGATCCATGCCATTCTGAGTAATGGTGCCACCACTGGAAAAAGCATACAGTCTCCCTACTTGGAAGACCAGCACTTATTTAGGTGTGTAAACTCTAGTGACTTGTTCGGTTTTCTAAGTCTCGTTATGATGTAACTGACCTCATGAATATTATGAGATATTTGTCATTGCCTAAGACGCTTTAAATGAGCTTTATGGTTCTCAGAAATCATTAGACCCACAAAAAATTCTACCTGGACTGCAAAATTTTTTTTTAATTTTACTTATTTTTTGTATAGCAGGTTCTTATTAGTCATCAATTTTATACACATCAGTGTATACATGTCAATCCTGATCACCCAATTCATTGCACCACCACCACCCCCACACCACTTTCCAGCCTTGGTGTCCATACGTTTGTTCTCTACATCTGTGTCTCAATTTCTACCCTGCAAACCGGTTCATCTGTACCATTTTTCTACGTTCCACATATATGCGTTAATATACGATATTTGTTTTTCTCTTTCTGACTTACTTCACTCTGTATGACAGTCTCTAGATCCATCCACGTCTCAACAAATGACCCAATTTCTTTCCTTTTTATGGCTGAGTAATATTCCATTGTATATATGTACCATATCTTCTTTATCCATTCGTCTGTCGATGGGCATTTAGCTATTGTAAACAGTGCTGCAATGAACATTGGGGTGCATGTGTGTTTTTGAATTATGGTTTTCTCTGGGTATATGCCCAGTAGTGGGATTGCTGGGTCATATGGTAATTCTATTTTTAGTTTTTTAAGGAACCTTCATACTGTTCTCCATAGTGGCTGTATCAATTGACATTCCCACCAACAGTGCAAGAGGGGTTCCCTTTTCTCCACACCCTCTCCAGCATTTGTTGTTTGTAGATTTTCTGATGACGACCATTCTAACTGGTGTGAGGTGATACCTCATTGTAGTTTTGATTTGCATTTCTCTAATAATTAGTGATGTTGAGCAGCTTTTCATGTGCCTCTTGACCATGCATGAGCTGTTTTCATATTTTGGAGATTAATCCTTTGTTGATTCATTTCCAAATATTTTCTCTCATTCTGGGGGTTGTCTTTTTGTCTTGTTTGTAGTTTCCTTTGCTTTGCAAAAGCTTTTAAGTTTCATTAGGTACCATTTGTTTATTTTTGGTTTTATTTCCATTACTCTAAGAGATGGATCAAAAAAGATCTTGCTGTGATTTATGTCAAAGAGTGTTCCTCCTATGTTTTCCTCTAAGAGTTTTATAGTGTCCAGTCTTACATTTAGGTCTCTAATCCATTTTGAGCTTATTTTTGTGTATGGTGTTAGGGAGTGTTCTAATTTCATTCTTTTCCATGTAGCTGTCCAGTTTTCCCAGCACCACTTATTAAAGAGGCTGTCTTTTCTCCATTGTATATCCTTGCCTCCTTTGTCATAGATTAGTTGACCATAGGTGTGTGGGTTTATCTCTGGGCTTTCTATCCTGTTCCATTGATCTATATTTCTGTTTTTGTGCCAGTAGCATATTGTCCTGATTACTGTAGCTTTGTAGTATAGTCTGAAGTCAGGGAGTCTGATTCCTCCAGCTCTGTTTTTTTTTCCCTCAAGACTACTTTGGCTCTTTGGGGTCTTTTGTGTCTCTATACAAATTTTAAGATTGTTTTGTTCTAGTTCTGTAAAAAATGCCACTGGTAATTTGATAGGAATTGCATTGAATCTGTAGATTGCTTTGGGTGGTATAGTCGTCTTCGCAATATTGATTCTTCCAGTCCAAGAACATGGTATATCTCTGCATCTGTTTGTGTCATCTTTGGTTTATTTCATCAGTGTTATAGTTTTGAGTACAGGTCTTTTACCTCCTTAGGTAGGTTTATTCCTAAGTATTTTATTCTTTTTGTTGCAGTGGTGAATGGGATTGCTTCCTTAATTTCTCTTTCTGATTTTTCATGGTTAGTGTATAGGAATGCAAGAGATTTCTGTGCATTAATTTTGTATCCTGCAAATTTACCAAATTCATTGATTAGCTCTAGTAGTTTTCTGTTGGCATCTTTAGGATTTTCTATGTATAGTATCATGTCATCTGCAATCAGTGACAGTTTTACTTCTTCTTTTCCAATTTGTATTCTTTTATTTCTTTTTCTTCTCTGATTGCCAAGGCTAGGACTTCCAAAACTATGTTGAATAATAGTGGCAAGAGTGGACATTCTTGTCTTGTTCCTGATCTTAGAGAAAATGCTCTCAGTTTTTCATCATTGAGAATGATGTTTGCTGTGGGTTTGTCATATATGGCCTTTATAATGTTGAGGTAGGTTTCCTCTATGCCCACTTTCTGGAGAGTTTTGTTTGTTTGTTTGTTTGTTTTTTTGCGGTACGCAGGCCTCTCGTTGTGGCCTCTCCCGTTGCAGAGCACAGGCTCCAGACGCGCAGGCTCAGCGGCCATGGCCCACGTGCCCAGACGCTCCATGGCATGTGGGATCCTCCCAGACCGGGGCATGAACCCGTGTCCCCTGCATTGGCAGGTGGACTCTCAACCACTGCACCACCAGGGAAGCCCCCTTCTGGAGAGTTTTTTATCATAAATGGGTGTTGAATTTTGTCAAAAGCTTTTTCTGCATGTATTGAGATGATCATATGGTTTTTATTCTTCAATTTGTTAATATGGAGTATCATATTGATTGATTTGTGTATATTGAAGAATCCTTGCATCCCTGGGATAAATCCCACTTGATCATGATGTATGATCCTTTTAATGTGTTGTTGGAGTCTGTTTGCTAGTATTTTGTTGAGGATTTTTGCATCTATATTCATTAATGATATTGGTCTGTAATTTTCTTTTTTTGTGTGTGATACGCGGGCCTCTCACTGTGTGGCCTCTCCCGTTGCGGAGCACAGGCTCCGGATGCGCAGGCTCAGCGGCCATGGCTCACGGGCCCAGCCACTCCACGGCATGTGGGATCTTCCCGGACCAGGGCACAAACCCGTGTCCCCTGCATCAGCAGGCGGACTCTCAACCACTGCACCACCAGGGAAGCCCTGTAATTTTCTTTTTTTGTAGTATCTTTGTCTGGTTTTGGTATCAGGATGATGGTGGCCTCGTAGAATGAGTTTGGGAGTCTTCCTTCCTCTGCAGTTTTTTGGAAGAGTTTGAGAAGAATGGGTGTTAGTTCTTCTCTAAATGTTTGATAGAATTCACCTGTGACGCCATCTGGTCCTGGGCTTTTCTTTGTTGGAAGATTTTTAATCACAGTTTCAGTTGTATTACTTGTGATTGGTCTGTTCATATTTTCTATTTCTTCCTGGTTCAGTCTTGGAAAGTTATACCTTTCTAGGCATTTGTCCATTTCTTCCAGGTTGTCCATTTTATTGGCATAGAGTTGCTTGTAGTAGTATTTTAGGATGCTGTGTATTTCTGTGGTGTCTGTTGTAACTTCTCCTTTTTCATTTCTAATTTTATTGATTTGAGTCCTCTCCTTCTTTTTCTTGATGAGTCTGGCTAATTGTTTATCAATTTTGTTTATCTTCTCAAAGAACCAGCTTTTAGTGTTATTGATCTTTGCTATTTTTTCTGTTTCTATTTCATTTATTTCTGATCTGATCTTTATGATTTCTTTCCTTCTACTAATTTTGGGTTGTGTTTGTTCTTCTTTCTCTAGTCCCTTTAGGTGTAAGGTTAGATTTTTTATTTGAGGTTTTTCTTGTTTCTTGAGGTAGGCTTGTATTACTATAAACTTCTCTCTTAGAACTCCTTTTGCTGCATCCCATAGGTTTTGGATCGTCACGTTTTCATTGTCATTTGTCTCTAGGTATTTTCTGATTTCCTCTTTGATTTCTTCAGTGATCTCTTGGTTATTTAGTAACGTATTGTTTAGCCTCCGTGTGCTTGTGTTGTTTGTTTTTTTCCCTGTAACTGATTTCTAATCTCATAGCATTGTGGTCGGAAAAGATGCTTGACGTGATTTCAATTTTCTTAAATTTACTGAGGCTTGATTTGTGACCCAAGATGTGATCTATCCTGGAGAATGTTCCGTGTGCACTTGAGAAGAAAGTGTAATCTGCTGTTTTGGATGGAATGTCCTATAAATATCAATTAAATCTATCTGGTCTATTGTGTCAGTTAAAGCTTGTGTTTCCTTATTAATTTTCTGTCTGTATGATCTGTCCATTGGTGTTAGTGAGATGTGAAAAGTCCCCCACTATTATTGTGTTACTGTTGATTTCCTCTTTTATAGCTGTTAGCAGTTGCCTTATGTATTGAAGTGTTCCTGTGTTGGGTGCATATATATTTATAATTGTTATATCTTTTCCTTGGATTGATCCCTTGATCATTATGTAGTGCTGGACTGCAAAATTTTTATTGTCACATTTTCATTTAGCAGTTAAACCTCTTCTATTACAAGACAACAAATAACATCAGTATTTCCTCAGTAAATACCAGGGACCTGCATTGTTTTAGGCATTGAGATGTTACAAAGGAGAAATTAGACATGGTCCCTTAACTTCTGGTTTCTGAGATTTGACCAAAAAGATAAGACAACTTCACGGTGAAATCATTAGAGAGGTGGGCGGAAGGTCAACTAGAAATATGCTTAACAATTTTTATAATTAACGTAGACTTTTTAGAAGGTCAAATTTGAAAGGAAAATATTTTGTTAGTTTTTTTATGTTCTTCTTAGCTTTGTTCACATTTATCATAATTTCATTATGCTTTTATTTCCATGCTTGCTTTTTTTGTTTGTTTGTTTGTTACATTGGGTCTTCATTGCTGCGTGTGGGCTTTCTCTAGTTGCAGCGAGCCGGGGCTACTCTTCATTGTGATGCACGGGCTTCTTATTGCGGTGGCTTCTCCTGTTGCACAGCACGGGCTCATGCATGTGGGCTTCAGTAGTTGTGGCTCGTGGGCTCTAGAACACAGGCTCAGCAGCCGTGGTGCACAGGCTTAGTTGCTCTGCAGCATGTGGGATCTTCCCAGACCAGAGCTCGAACCCATGTCCCCTGCATTAGCAGGCAGATTCCTAACCATTGTGCCACCAGGGAAGTCCCTTGCTTTATTTTTTACTATGCCATATTCATTATGTTTTAAGAGGAGATGATGAGACCAAAGTGAAATGATGACCCCCAAAATTAGGTGACATAAATTTTCTCCAAGGAAAGAAGTCTTTCAATGACAGCATTTGTGTTTTGAATTATACATCTATAAACAATTGTTAAAATCTTTGCATTACAATATTTGCTTATTTACTCATTATACGGAAACATTTCTTAGAGGGAGCTATGCAGGTTACATGAAGCCCATTTTACATAAAAGAAAATGTATGCAAGCTGTCATGTGACTTCTCCAAATTCTCACCACGAGTCATAAAAGCAGAAATCAAGTCACCTGACTTAGTCTTTTGCTGTGTCCACTTCATGCTGTGTTCACTTATTTTAAAGCATGGCTACTTCATTTCCATATTCTTTTCATAGTTGATTATAGTTATACCTACAGTGGCTCAGGAAAATATCTGTCTTTTATGTGTCCAGCTTTCTCAAAGGATATTGACATTTTCACAGAACTTCAGAGCTGGAGGGTGTCTCTAAGATCTAGTCCAACACTCTCATTTTATAGATTAGGAATCTGAGGCCCAGACTGGTTAAGAAGCTCCAAGAGAAGCTCCAAGGTAAACAGTGGTGTAAAAATGGATCTTATGAGAAAAGGTAAAAGGCACCAACATTGTTTCCTCAGAACAGCTAATTTAATACTGACCTCTGAGTATTAGAAGAATTATGATTCAGGAAGTTTAATAAGGACGTTTTTTACTTCTGTCTGTCTATACCAAAACAAAACAGAAAAAAAAAAAAACAAGAGGGAATGAGTTTTGCTTAGACTGAGCAAAAAGAATGAGGATAAATATGAAAAAGAATTTTCTGGCAGCCAGGATGATTAAAAACTGAGATAGGAAACCTAGAGATATGGTTCACATACCACTCAATTCCCCTATTTAAGGTGTAAAAGTCAACGTTTTTTAGTATATTCACAGTTGTGCAACCATAAATATAATCCATTTTAGAACATTGTCATCAACTCAAAAAAACCCCATACCTTTTAGTTATCACTCCTGTCCCCCCCTTTCTCCTAGCCATAGGCAGCCACTAATCTACTCTGTCTCTATAGATTGACCTATTTGGAACATTTCATGTAAGTGGAATCATATAGTATGTGGTCTTGTGTGACTGTCTTCTTTCCTTAGCATCATGTTTTCAAAGTTCATTTATGTCGTAGCATGTATCAGTTCTTCATTCCTTTTGATTGCCAAATAATACTCCATTGCATGGATATACCACATTTTGTTTATCTATTCATCCGTTGATAGGTATTTGAATTGTTTCCACCTTTGACTTTTGTGAATAATGCTGCTAAGAACATTCATGTGCAAGTTCTTGTGTAGACATATGTATCTATTTCTCTTGGGTATATACCGAGATGTGGAATGACTGGGTCAAATGATAACAATTATGTTTAACTTTTAAGGAACTGCAAGACAGTTTCCAAAGTAGCTGCACCATTTTTATTCCCACCAGCAGTGTAAGAGGGTCCCAATTTCTCCACATTCTCACCAACACTGTTATTATGACTTCTTGATTCTAGCCATTTTAGTGAGTGTGAGGTGGTATCTCACTGTGGTTTTGATTCTCACTTCCCTGATGATTAGATGTAGGGCATCTTTCTGTGTGTTTATTGGTGATTTGTATGTCATCTTTGGAGAAGGGTCTATTCAGATCCTTTGCTCATGAAAAAATTTCTTTTTGAAAGGTTAAGTGTAGATTAGATTCTTAATCTCTTGGTTGCTTCAGATCCAGTCCTCTATTACCTGAATTATATGAGTCCTAGTTGTATGAATTTGAATTGTACCAATTCTTTCTAGTTCCATGAATCTACAATTTGGAAGCATTTTCCTATCTTAAATTTGATTTTTATAGAATGGAAGGTGAAGGATAAAATGTAGCAAAAGGTCCCCACTTCCTGCAGAGATGAACTTTCGAGTTAAAAGAGCTATCAAGATGCATTTCGGGAAAGTCCTCTGTTGCAGTGGTAAGTCCTGCCAAACAGGCTTCCATATTGGTGCAAAACGTGGCCCAGAAATGAGCCAGTGGGCAAATGTGCTTAATTTCCCATGGCCTTTGAAAAAATAAACCCAGCTTTTGTCTGAATTACATTATGGGGTGATCCATCTTCAACCAGCCAAGAGCACAGCTGAGTTGTTTCACCAAATGTATGATGTAGCATGAAGATATACATCCCAAGAAAAGCAATTCAGCAGGGTCTCAGTATAGACATGTTCATGAAGGGTGCAGCCTTGGGAGGGGAAGCCAGCGCTTTGCTTCCAGACCACTCCCTTCCTCTGAGTTATTATGTTGCTTAATTTAAAGATGAACATTTAAAATTTTTTAAATTATTTTTTAAGGTCTGCAGGCTCTACATTCCCCAAAATAAGGCTAACGATGGTAGGAAGGAAACAAGTATGTACCAGTTTGTGAGTGGGTAGATGTAGTGGTTTGAGATTTTAGGGTATAAAGGTATGACCTGGGGCAGGTGAAGCCACCACAGTTGATCACTTGAACACAGTATGAGCTCACTGAATAGTTAGGAAATAATGACAGGAGTTTTTCTTTTTTCAAAAACAAAAGACATTTGCATTATCCACCACTAACCTCCCCATCTCCATCTCAAATAGTAGTAAAATGGTGAAGGCTACATGAACAGCTTGAAGGATCTAAACCTATTGTTAACTAAAGAATGACACCATATCTCAGTAATCATTAGAAGGTTTACATCTTAAAAAGAAAAAGAAGAGATCATGGAGTTTTCTGATTATCCAAGATTCTCACAGCTCATCTGTGACTAACGTGGAATGTAAGGCAAATTAGGCCGTAAGGCAAAACGTCCACCCCAGTTCTCCTATAGCTGATTTTCTAGCCTACCTTATCCACCATGATGCTCCTTACTCAACTGTTTTCCACCTGTTGTACCTGCTGATGAAGAGATCAATAGATATTCCCCATATTCCAGTCTTTGGTGTAGGTTTGAAATGTCCAAAGGTCAGCCAGGGCAGCTGAGGTCAGCCATCAACTGGTCAATTTCCCAGGGACTGAAGGAATGGCTGGAATTCATTCTTTTAATACGTTCATCATACATCTTACAATCAGTTTGTAACCATTCAGTCCTTGCCTCTTAACCTGCAAAACTTCTGGTTTTGGACTCTTGGTAGGATCCTTAAGCAAAACGCCATGAGGGTACCTCACTGCCATGACCCCTGCCCACCAGCCATAACGTCAGAACAAACAACACGTGATGGAAGTGAGGACAAAGAAGCAGGGAATTGCACCAAGGAACTTTCAGGATTTGCAGAGAGACCTTGAAAGTGCTTAGACCTCATATTTTACCAAGAAAAAAAACCAACCTTTGTAAAGGGATCTGCATGTGTCTTATGAAACAATTTCAGAAACCAAAAAGTTTGATTTTCATTAATTATCGATGAAAATTAAGAAACAGAATGAAGAAATATTAAATGTAGTGGTCATCAAGGACCAAGACAATGGAGGCCAAATCTGATAAATCAATATATCCTATAAGAACTTAAACAGACCGAAATGCCATAAACTTATTTAACAGGGAATTTCCTTCTGCTTCTATATAAATTTATCTTTGTCCGTTTGAGAGATGAGTTTCTGTTTTTAGTATTGAATAGTGGAATAGAATTGAAATCCTAGGTAAAGAAACTGAGTAGTTTCAAAGCTGAAGTTGCTGATACATTTGGGGTCCTAGTAACCCCCAACCACATGTTTTGAGTTCTCAAAGGCCAGAGCTCCTGTCCCTTCTGTGGCTTTGGGGACAGTTAGGTCAGCCGATAACATCTGAATGAACGAGCCACCTGGAAAGCTTGTATGGCAGGCAAGTTGAAGTGGGCCAGCAGCATGGCACTGCTGACCTGCAGCGGGTCACAATTGTAGTCAGAGGTCTCCATGGTGATGTTTCTGAGCCATGAGGTTGGAACTGTGGGATTAATGACATCCCACACTGGAGCAACTATAGTGCTGAGAATAGCTTGGACTAAGGTAAGTCATCCCCAGACCTGAGATTTAGATGAAAAAAACGTAAGAACTTATCAATCCACACTGAGGGACAAATTAGGGTGATTCTGGAGGGCAAGTCTTTCTGTGTGAGATCCTGGAGGGCCTTTTCGCTCTCTCACCATCCGGAGTCCCCATAGTGGTTCCGACGAGAGAGGAAAGGCCAGAAAAAATGATTCTGAGAACGGGACTAGACAGAAACCAAGAATGAAAGAATGCGAATTCAATGATTGCAAGTTGTTCCTTGATATTGTGTTTTAAATTAGCTGGTGACTGCCTCCGTGGACTTAAGGAAACATCACTTGATTAGAGTTGCTCCAAAAAATGTAGGCTATTGTCCTACTGATCTCAGTAGTCATTCTGAAAGAGTTAGAAATGAGTTTTTATTTCATTTAGGTGGTTCTGGAGAACACAGCTGTTTTCCCTGATCAGGATCCTTGCAGCACCCAAGTAAGACTAAAACTAGCAGATATATTTGGTTCTGTCTCTGGCCCCTGTTAATTGCATTCTTTATTTCCTTTAAAACAAAAATCTCCTACTGTTTTCTCCTACAATTCTGATATTCATTTCTTGATCATTTCACCTTCTATTCGCCCATGAATCAAAATCCAGTCCACCAGGATTTTCTACCCCACTTTCCTAGAGAAAAATAAGTACTTAAAAGCAGTTTGATTCTTTAATTTCTCAAGCGTCTCAAAATAAGTTCTGTTGAAAATCTTCAGAGTTCCCATCTTAGGCCTCTATACATTCTGGCTGTTTCCTCTCAGAGGCTGAGGACAAGTTATCTTAATTTTCTGGGACCACAGGAAATGGTAAATGAGGAAAAACATAATTCATTTTTATTGTGGGAAAACTAAATCACTGAGTAGTCAGAAGACTACTTACTTGATGGACTACCTTACTTAAATGCTTCTCTGAGAACTTAGCCCCCTAACTAGGTATAAAAAAGCCACAATTACAGAGAAAAGAATTAGATACAGGGGACTTGTCAATGGCAATGCTTTTTATTATATAAAGTCTAATTTAGACCTTCCTAAACAGTTTTGCTTCATTGCTCTGTCACTTGTGTTTATATGTATATATGTTGGAACCTCCATAACACTAGCAGTAAGAGACGGCTTTGTGCCGGGGCATTGTGTCAGCATCTTAGCAGAGTTAAGCTTCTGGAACACAGTTAACCCCTAAATGAAAAATACCTAAGTGGCCAATTGTAAAGCTCATGCATGGGACTCTACTGAAAATATGCTCAGCTTTGCCTATTTCATATACCATTTAATGTCCTTGGTTATTTAGTCTCCAGAGCACATAGCAAACCAGATGATCAGAGCAGCTGACAAGTAGAGGCAGCTGTCATTTTACATTGGCCGCTACAAGAAGTAGCAGCAGTAGTAGGAAAAATGGAAGAAGAAAAAAAAGAAGAAGAAAAGAAAAAACTTCTAAAAAGCAGGCAGATATAAGACCTCAAATCCCAGAGACACAGAGCAGTTTTGTTTCAGGACAAGCGACTCTAAGTGGCCTCTGTAGTCATCTATTTCAACACAGTGCGATAATTGACTTAATTACCCTCAAATGTTGGAGCTGGAAAGATGCCCTTGGGATCTCGCCCAACTATCCCAATTTACAGGTGAGGAAATGGAGACCTAGGGAAGCACTGAGGGCCCAGGTCAGCATCACAGCTGGTTAGTGGTGGAGCTGTAGCTGGAACCAGTTTGATCCTGACCCCAATGTACTTTTTCTTGACAAAATGGTTGAAGCCTCATTGGTTAAAGATGAAGATCAAATGAGATTAAAATACAGAAGCTTAGCACAAACACAGAGAGATCAAAAGCTCGTTAGCTATTATTATGAATTTTAAAATCTGATCTAAAAAACGGTTGAGCATTTTTAATATGAATCTTTTAAATAACGTTTCTCTTTCTGAAAAGTAATTTCCATGAAGCAATCCATTCTTGGGCGCTAAAATGTCACCTCTCCAGAAAGGTCTTCCTTGACTACCCTATTAAAAATAGTACCTCTTTCACTTTCTATCTCCTTACCTTGGTTTAATATGTCTTATAACCTATCACCATATGAAATTATACACACACACACACACACACACACACACAGAAGACTGATTATAACCAGCCTGATTTGTAACATATAATGGAATCCCTTTATAATGATGGTGTTTAGATACAAGTACCAATATTCTCATCTTAAGCTAAGTTCTATCAAGATTTGCTATCTGTAATTAGGTTTAAGAGGAAATATTTGGCCTGTGGTAGAGCTGGATCCATGTAACACTAGCATTTTTCTAACATGTTTCCAATATCACTCTTACTGTACATGGCAGATAGAAATTAAAACACATTCCTGCTTTGCCCACTTCCTTCCTACGTTCCTTAAAAGGGTCTGGGCTATTATCTCTGATGACCGAGCAAAAACTTAAGTGTGAACAAAAATTAGATAAGAGCTTAGATTGAGACGGGAAGAGGACAGCATCTGACATCTTAGATATCAATGTGATCTAATTCTTTAAAGAATTATTTGAATTCCATATTGTTTAAAGCGCGATTTCTAAGTGAGAGGTGGAGAAGTAGATGAGACCGTAGGAGGGCTGAATGGTTGAAGGTTTAGAGAAAATAGTATTTCCTTAGCAGCACCACCACTACTACTTTTCCTGAAATATGAAAAATAAAAATAATTCCCTCAAATAAAATGCTGTGCAATTGACCTTCTCTTTAACATTTGTGCCTACTTGTTCTTCCGACTATCTTTACATTCATGAGTGGACTCCTAGGTGTTAAAAGGCCCTTGCAACCAGAGATCAAAGGGAATTCGAATACAAGGTGACATGTTCAATGTGCCAGTTCTCTCTTATGATTACATTTGTATTATTAATGAATTAGGAACCTCCTCTGCCTGACCGCTAGTGTTGGGATGTCTCAGGGCTGAGTCCTTGGCTGCCTTCTCTCTTCCCCAGGCAATGTCATCCACTTCCACACCTTTAAATGTCATGAATGTGATGACTGAAGTTGATATTTCCAGCCCTGCCCTCTTCCTGATGTCCTGACCCCTCTGTCCAACTACTTGCTGGACATCATCACTCGAACGCCTAGTGGCATCTCAAATTCACCATGAACAAAACCCAACTCTTGTTTTCTTCTCTCCAGACCTTACCCCAAACAGGTCATCTTAATGACATCACCGGTGCTCAGACTCCAAACCTAGGCACCCTTGATTCCTCTGTCTCAGCCCCATCAGGGGAGGACCTACCATGACGCTCGAGAAGCTTCAGCGGCCGGGCCCTGCGCTTGCATAGAAGCCTTGCCGGGAACCTCATTTTCTGTCCAGATTTTAATTTTCCTTACAGAGGGCCCTCAGACTGTGTACGTTTCAGATCCCGTAAAACTTGGATCTGCCTCTGCACCCTGCGTCCTGATGTATTTTCAGAAGAATACTATCTAAATCTGACCACCTCAGACATGATCTCTGTTGATCCAAGCCAGCACCTGCTCTGACCTCGAGTACTACAGTGGCTTCCTAATGCTCACACAGCTTCCTCACTTCTCTCCTACAGTCTGTTTCCTATATAGCAGCCAGAATGATCTTTTGAAACTGTTTTTCAGGTCACATTCCTGACTTACCCCGTTGGCTTCCCATTCCACTTAGAATACGTCACACCACTGAACTATCTCAGTGCCCCTGGGTCATCTAGCCCCTGCTTACCTCCGAGCCCCTTTCCTCACAGCTGACTCCCCTCTAGCTGTACCCTTCTTCCCTGGCTAGAACACACCAGACTCTCTCTTTGCCTCGGGGCTTTTGTACTCGCTGTTTCCTCTGCTTGGGGGATTTCCCCCGTTTCTTCATGTGTCTTCTCACCATTCAAGTCTCAGCTCAAACATCACCTCCCCTCAAAAGACTGTGTCCTCTGGGTGGAGACCCAACTCCTCCCCCGTCATTCATGATCCCATTATCCTCTTCTTGTCATGTGTCACAATAAGAAATGATCTACTCAGTTTACTTTATTGTCTGGCTTCGTTCAAAGGATTGTAAACTCCGTGAAGTTCCACTTGCTCACTACGAACCCCTGCAGTGCCCACTTCAGAGAAGGTGCCATTAAATATTTGCTAAATAAATGACCAAGGGAAATGTTTGTTAAATAAATACTAATATAGTAAAATAGCGTATGAAGAGGTACTACATGTAGAATTGAGGAATATGAACTATTATGAAGTTCTTTTGTTTGTTTCTTCCTTATTAACTGAAGACGGTTAAAAATCTACCCTGCCAGTGGATGCAAGTTTGAGCTGTGCATTGATGTCACAATTAATATTCCATTATGTATGTTATCATAATGCATGAGGTAAAATGTGTATGTCATTGTGTCCAAACTGTAAGGTACTTGCCATAAATAGCAAGTAAATGGAGAGGAAAATATACAGGCTACATCCCATCTGGATCGCCTCTTCGCCCCACGTATTGGCTCAGGAATGCTCAGAAGGTTTGAGGGTTATGAATGTTACCATCCACGTATTCTGAACGGAGCTAAATATATTGTGGAAAAATAGAAAAAATAGGGAAAAAAATCAGTAATTGAGATCTGCATCAATTTCCTTCAGCTCTCTAAGAAAAAGCACTTTTTAAAATACCAGCTTTATTGAGATATAATTCACATACCATAAAGTTCATTCTTTTAAAGTGTACAATTGAGTGTTTAGTATATTTACAAGAGTTGTGCATCCCTCACATTCCAGAACATTTCATCCCCCCAAAGAAACTCCATACCCATTACTAGTCACTCCACATTCCCTCCCTTCCTCTCCTGCCCCCTCCCCTCCCCCAGGCTCCTGGCAACCACGAATCCACATTCTGTCTCTCTGAATTTGCTGATTCTGGACATTTCAGATAAATGTAACCAAAAAAATGTGACTTTTTATGTCAGGTTTCTTTCACTTATAATGTTTTTAAGGTTCATCCACGTTGTACCATGTGTCAGTACTTCATTTCTTTTAATTGCCAAATAATATCCCATTGTATAGATAAGCCACATTTTATCTGTTGGCGGACATTTGGATTGTTAATTCTTTTTGGCTCTTATGAATAATGTTGCTATGACCATTCATGTATTGATACAAGTTTTGTGTAGACATATGTTTCCACATCACCTGAGTATACACTTGAGTAGAATTGCTGAGTCATATGGTAGTTCTATGTTTAACGTTTAAAGAACTGCCAAGCTGTTTTTCAAACTGACTGCACCATTTTATGTGCCCATCAGCAGTGTATAAGGGTTCCAATTTCTCCACCAATCTCTGTACCACCACTTGCTATTGTCTTTTTTATTATAGCCATCTGAGTGGGTATGAACTGGTATCTCATTGCGGTTTTGATTTACATTTCCCTAATAACTAATGATGTTGAGCATCTTTTAATGTACTTATTAGCTATCTGTATTCATATATCTTCTTTGAGGAAGTGTCTATTCAATATTTTGCCATTTTTTAATTGCGTTGTTTTTTTGCTATAGAATTGTAGAAGTTCTTTATACATTCTGATTCAAGTCCTTTATCAGATGTTTGATTTGCAAATATTTCTCCCATTCTATGGATTGTCTTTTCACTTTCCTGATGGCTTCCTTGGAAGCACAAACGTTAAAGTCCTATTTTTCTATTTTTTTTCCTTTGTCTTTTTGTGATTTTAGTGTCATGTCTAAGAAACCCATGCTTAATCCAAGGCCATGAAGATTTGGTCTTATGTGTTTTTCTGAGAATGTTATAGCTCTAGCTCCCACATTGAGGTCTGTGCTTCATTTTGAGATTTGTATTCGGTGCAAAGTAGCAGTCCAGCTTCATTCTTTTGCATGTGGATATCCAGTTGTACCAGCAACCTTTGTTAAAATGACTGTTCTTTCACACTGAATGGTCTTGGTACCTATATACATCAGCATTCTCCAAAGAACCATTAGGATATATTATAGAGAGATTTATTTTAAAGAATTAGGTACCATGATTGTTAGGCCTGGCATGTCTGAAATCGTCGGGCAGGGCAACAAGTGGAAATTCAGATAAAAGTTGATTTTGTAGTCTGGAGTCTGAAATTTGCAAAGGAAGCCAGCAGGTTTTTCTATGTTGCAGTCTTGAAGCAGAATTGCTTCTTTCTCTGTAAACCTCAGTCTTTGCTATCAAGGCCTTCCATTGGTTGAATGAGACTCACTCACCTTATGGAGGGTAATCGGCTTTACTTAGATCAACTAATTGTAAATGTTACTTACATCCACAATACCTTCACAGCAACATCTAGACTAGTGTTTGACCAAACAACTGGGCACCATAGCCTAGTCAGGTTGAAACAAAATTAACCATCACAGCACCCTTGTCAAAAATCAACTGACCACAAATAGAAAGTTTATTTCTAGATTCTCTATTTATTCTCATTAATCTATGGGTCTATCCTTATGCCAGTAGCACAGCGTTTTGATTATTGTAGCTTTGTGGTAAGCTTAAAAATCAAGGTGTGAGTCCTCCAATTTTGTTTTGTTCAAGACTCTTTTGGTTCTTTGTAGTCTCTTGCAACTCATACGAATTTTAGGATCAGCTTGTCCATTTCTGAAAAAAAAAAAAAAGAAGTTGAAAGTTTGATAGGTGTTGCCTTAAATCTATAGATGAATTTGGAGAGTATTGCCATCTTAATATTAAGTCTTCCAATCCATGCATATGGGATGTCTTTCCATTTATCTAGGTCTTCATAAATTTCTTTTAGCTATATTTTATGATTTTCATGAAAGTGTTATACTTCTTTTGTTAAATTTGTTCATGAGTATTATATTATTTTTTGATGCTATTATAAATGGGATTTCCTTAATTTCATTTTTTTGATTGGTCATTGCTAGCGTATAGAAATATAATGGATTTTTGTATATTGACCTTGCTGAATTCATTTATTCTAATAGCATTTTTGTGAATTCATCAGGATTTTTTCCTATACAAGATCAGGTCATCTGTGAATCTCCAGTACAATGTTGAAAAGAAATTGTGAGAATGGACATTCTTGTCTTATTCTTGATCTCAGGAAGAAAGCATTCATTTTTTTCCCAGTAAGTATGATATTAGCTGTGGGTTTTTCATGGATGGCTTTTATCAGGTTGAGGAAGTTTTCTTCTATTCTTATTTTGTTGAGTGTTTTGTTGGGTTTTTTTAAATCACGAAAGGGTGTTGGATTCTGTCAAACACTTTTTCTGCATCAACTGAGATGATCATGTGATCTTTGTACTTTATTCTATTAGTATATTACATTGATTGATTTTCTTATATACTAACCTGGCATTCCTGGGATAAATTCCACTTGGTCATGATATATAATCCTTTTTATATGTTGCTGTATTCAATTTTCTATGATTTTGTTGAGAATTTTTGCATCAATATTTATACTGGTATGTAGTTTTCTTTTTTTTTTAATTTATTTATTTTATTTGTTTTTGGCTGCATTGGATCTTCGTTGCTGTGCGTGGGCTTTCTCTAGTTGCAGCGAGTGGGGGCTACTCTTCATTGTGGTGTGTGGGCTTCTCATTGCGGTGGCTTCTCGTTGCGGAGCACATGCTCTAGGCACACGGGCTTCGGTAGTTGTGGCTTGCGGGCTCTGGAGCGCAGGCTCAGTAGTTGTGGCGCACAGGCTTAGTTGCTCTGCGGCATGTGGGATCTTCCCGGATCAGGGCTCGAACCTGCGCCCCCTGCATTGGCAGGTGGATTCTTAACCACTGCGCCACCAGGGAAGCCTTGTACATAGTTTTTCTGAGTTATTTTTCTTTGGTTTTAGTATCAGGTTAACACCGGCCTCATAAAATAAGTGTTCACTCTGCTCCTAATTTTTGGAAGAGTTTAAGAAAGATTGGTGCTAACTCTTCTTTGAATGTTTGGTAGAACATTCATTTACAGTGAGGACATCTAGTCCTGGAATTTTGTGACAAGTCTTTTTAATTATTAATTCTATTCAGTTCTTTGTTACAGGTCTATTCAGATTTCTATTTCTTGAATTCACTTTCGAAATTGTGATTTTTCTAGGAATTTTCCCATTTCGTCTAGGTTATCTAATTTGTTAGCATACAATTGTTCATAGCATTCCTTTATAATTCTTTTTATTTCTGAAAGTTTGGTAGTGATGTCCTCTTTTATTTCTGATTTTAGTAATTTGAGTCTTCTTTTTTCCTGGTCACTCTAGCCCAAAGTTTGTCAATTTTTTTTGATGTGTTCAAAGAAACAACTTTTTTTTTCTGTATTGTTTTTCTATTTCCTACTTCATTTATTTCCTTTTCTTGTTTATTATTTCTTCTGCTTGCTTTAGGTTTTGTTTGCCCCTTTTCTAGTTTCTAAGAAACTAGATTAGATTATTGATTTGAGGTCTGTCCTTTTTAATGAAGATGCTTACAACTCTGAATTTCCCTATGGGAACTGCTTTCACTATATCCCATAAGTTTTGGTATCTTATGTTTTCATTTTCATTCATCTCAGTATTTCCTAATTTCTCTTGTGACTTCTCCAAGCCATTTGTTATTTAGGAGGGTGATGATTAATTTCCACTTATTTGTGAATTTCCTTTTGTTCTTGAATTCTAATTTCATTTTACTATGGATGGAGAACATATTTCATATGATTCCAATCCTTTTAAACATACTGAGGCTTGTTTTATGGTCTAACATAAGATCTATCCTGGAGAATGTTCCCTATGCACTTGAGAAGAATGTATATTCTGCTGTCGTTGGATGGAGTGTCTTACAGATAGATATGTTAGGTCTTCTATTTCCTGTCAATCTTCTGCCTAGTGGTCCTATCCATTATTGAAAGTGGAAATTGAAGTCTCCAACTATTTTGTTGAATTTCTCCCTTCAGTTCTGTCAAGTTTTACTTCATGTATTTTGGGGCTCTGTTGATAGGTACATGTGTTTATAATTGTTAAGTCTTCCTGATTGATTGACCCTTTTATCATAATAAAATGTCCTCCTTTGTCTCTGACAACAATTTTTTCTTAAAATTTATTTTGTCTGACATTAATATAGTCATTTCAGCTCTCTTTTGGATACTGTTTGTGTGTATATCTTTTTCCATTCTCTTATTTTCACCCTATTTGTGTTCTAAGAAAAAACATTAAACTTAAAAACTAAACTGTGGTTTTTAAATCCACTTACCACATTAAATGAAAATAATCAACATCAAAATTATAAAAGATATTCTTCCTTCCCCCATCTCTTAACCAGTCCTGATTTAACCCATAAGGATTTATTCCACAGGATCAAATTTGGAGTCTTACTTACCTTCTAAAGGTTCACAAATCTATTTAATGTCCAGCCAGCAGGGAAAGGAAATTCCTAAGCGAGGAACATGCTCAGAAAGTGCTGTACCATGTCTTCAAATCCCTGAGACTCAACTCGGAAAACTGGAAGCAACGGAAAGCCCTATAAGGTAACTGATTTTCACTTGGTGACAAGTCACTTCCTAAATCTAAATGAAAAAGGTATTCAGGACACCTATGTTTAGCTAGTTGGTTATTTTATTCTCTAGGAAAGCACAGTCCAATAAAAATATAATGTGAACTACAAATGCAAATCACATACGTAAATTTTAAAGTTTCTAGTAGCCATATATTAAAAAGAGAAAATAGTCAAATTTATTAATATAGTTAATAATGATAGCTTATTAGTAAATATAATAATATATTTTATTTAACCTAATATAATATCATTTCTACATGTGACCAATATAAAATTATGATTCTTAATTTCCTACTGTCTTTGAAATTTACACTTAAAGCACACCTTAATGCAAACTAGCCACATTTCAAATGATCAATAGCCATAATGGCTAGTGGCTGCCACATTGGACAGTGCAACTGTAGTATTTAAAGCTGAAAATGGCCTTGAAATCCTCTGTGCTGATCAAGTCAAACCCCAAAATTTTTTCTTAACCGCAATTATTATGCATTGCTTATATAATACGAGTATAAAAACGTAATAAACAGGTAGATGTGCAATCAGCATTAAATTTACAAATTTTGGAGGTTCCAATCTGCATTAGTAATGACAGCCAGCATTTATTAAGCGTTTGCTCTATGCCAGGCTCTATGCCAGGTATTTTAAAACATGGTGAAAGGTACTCCTGTTATCTCTATTTCATAGAAGATGAAACTGGGGCTAAGAAAAGTTAATTAACTTAGGCAAGATCAAGCAGCATGTACGTTGTGAAGCCATTATTTGAACTCTCATGCTGGCTGGCTCTGGAGCCTGTGAGCCTGGCCTCCAAATTCTACTGCCTCCCTAAAATGAATCCAACCACCGGCAGACATGCGGTGAATTTCGTATGTAAAACTATGAGAGAGAGAGCAAAAGGAACGGAGGCCAAATTTCCCCTGCCTGTGTTCCATTCAGCAATTTGCTGAGGGCCTATTGTGTGCAGTGCCCTTGGGAATAAGGTTTCACTCACCCCTGGCTGGCATGCTCTGACTGAAACTCACTGCTCCAGAGAGGGGCTTGAACATTTTGATAAAAAGCAGCTGAAGAAATGTGAACTGTTCAGCTTTTTTATTTTCAGTAAACAACTTTTCAACAGTTCTCATCTTTTTTGCTGGCTCTTGTCTAGGCAACTGATAACATCAGTACGGGAAAGAGAAATCTTCTTTATCAGCCCAGTGTCTATTAACTATTCTTTAATCCATCCACATACTATTTTATTCTGCATAATTGAAAGACTAATAGAAAATATACATATATATTTTATACACACACAACTGTGATTACACATTTATATCACATGTAGCTTTAAGAGTAATTACTTATTTAAGGTCTATTTGTTATTTAGCACCCAAATCCATCTAACTAATAATAGCTGACAATTACCAAGTAACTACTATGCAGACACCATGTTATGTGCATTTACAAATACTATCCTAACTTTTACAGCACTCCTATGAAGAAGTATTATTCCCATTTTACAGATGAGGAAACAAAGCCAACCTTTTTTCTTTGTACCATGTTAACTATTAATACAAACATCTGTAAATAATACCATCACCTTAAATCTGTGTACAGTTACAGATTATAATAGTTTCATTTATACCATGTAAACTGACCCTCATAATAAGTAGTGATACAGAAAGTACATGTGCTCACAACTACCAGGACAAGTAACTGTAGTTCTTTGGAGTCCTGGAGCAACTTAAAAAAAATTACAGAGTGTTCATTTGGGAGAACCTTACTTTATTTACATTCAGCACCCGATAAACCAGAAATGACAGGCAAGACCAAATTCTACCACAGCTGAGAGAAGCTTTCACAGAAGTTTTATAGGCCTGATTTCTCCAGCCTCCTCCCATTTCTAGAACATGCCCATCAACATGGAAGCCCATAAAGCCAAGAGCAGTAGCCAGAGAGGATTCTGATGCTCTCTCATTAAGGAGTCTTGCCTCCTGTAGTATTATATCATGATCAGACAGACAGTGCAGTGCCTTGTAACAAACTTCAAATATCCTAAACTACCTAGATTTCAGGTCCCAGTTGAGAGAAACTTGCAGTTTTCCATTTTTCCAACCTCACCCTTTTGTACAGGGAGTTGTAACCTAGCAAATATACCTCCAGAACTTAATAGAGGTCTCATAAGCTAAAGAGAAAGGCATCAAGAGCTGGCTGTTTTCCCAGTTAATCTGCCCAAAGCAAAGGCAGCTAATCGGGAGTGAGCAGGATTAAAAAGTTTTCTGCGCCTCCATTTCATTTCCAATTATAATGTGATGTTAGAACTTTCGTGACTAGTAATATCATACCTTAACAACCATTATTATTCCATCTTATAGATGAGAAATTGAGCTTTAAAGACATTAAGTGCCTACTCAAGTTCACATAACTAGTAAGAAACTAAAGACCCAAATCCATTCAACCCAAGTTCAAGGTTCTTTACCTTATACCATCTAATCTGCTTTGGAAATAAATGTCTATTCTTGTGAACTGCCTTTATACAATATCTGAGCTATTTTCTTTTGGGAAGAGAACACTCATAAAACAAACAGGACTCTCTCCATGGGAAATCAGTTTCAAGTGCAATAAATTCCGAGAAGGCTGAGCATTACAGACTCTCCAAAAATGGCAGGCAGGCCTGCTGCTGAAAGGACAGTTCCCACCTAATAGGTTTTCTGGATACCAAAACTGGTCTCAATTGTCAGGATGTCTGTTATCCACCCCAAGTTTATAGGAATTTCTCCCATTAGGGAATCTCTTTATTCATTACCCTTAAAAATCTCCTCCTTCCCTTTTGATTAGATGCTTACAATATTAAAATAAGGATGGGCTGTCACTGCATATTCTAGCAGTTGATGTCACCACTAATACCAACTTGTTTTGTCTCTAGCCTGAAATAATTTTATGCTTTTTTGCCTCATCAAAAAACAAGCTTCCTATTTAGACAAATCCATAGAATTATGTCAGAATTTCTATTATTTAAGAATTATTTAACAAATATATGTAATCTACACAGTCATTGCCTATAAAAACACATATTACAACAGGTGTTAGATCAGGCCATCCTCTGAGCAAGTGTGTAGGCAACTCATCTTACTTCACTGGTAACTAGTCACTAAAATGGGTGTTTTAGTATGTAATCCCCCAAATCTTAATAACCTTGGGTGAGGTAATAAAGCCTCCTCAAACTCCAGACATGCCCACTGCAAAAAAACAAAACAAAAAAACCAAAATCTACCCCAAATTAATGTACATAATGGTCTGTCTTTGAAGAAATGTATTATAAGAATGACAAATTGTCACATCTAAGAAACATCAAATCTACCAAGCTAGGTCGGCAGACCTCTTATAGAGAACCCTATCACTGTCACAG
Source organism: Orcinus orca (assembly GCF_937001465.1). Lineage (NCBI taxonomy): Eukaryota > Metazoa > Chordata > Mammalia > Artiodactyla > Delphinidae > Orcinus > Orcinus orca. The sequence goes on along the minus strand of NC_064576.1, from coordinate 12,261,285 downwards.
ATAAAACTTTCTAAGGGAGTTTTTTCCACGAATCAGTTAGAATCCTTTACAATATCTTGGTTGGCAATCACAATTTCATGTGGATCCCAGGCCTCAGCCCAGGGATTCTGGACACAGTGACCTGGATTCTAACGTACAGGCAAGGTTTATCATTCATTCAAAAGCAAACGTTTTAAGTGGACCTTCAAAGACCAGAACCTCAACAGAATAATCAACAGGAAATTGAATTCCCTAAGTTAAATACTATGAGCGGCCAGAAGTGTAGTAGTCTCTGTCGCACTCAGAGCGGAAACTTCTCACTAGAAACTGTCTTTTTGAGGCAGAAATGAATTGTGTTATTTTCTCCACCGTCAACCTTAACCCAATGCGTTGGACATAGTAGGGGCTCAAGAGAAGTGCCCTTTGATTGGAACACTACTGCTCCCTCAGCCTTTGGCAGCTCCAGAAAAGGCAGATTGGGATATTATCTATGCATTAGTCTACTTCAGTTGAAACGAGGTCTCTGAGCCCCTAAGGACGGATGTGAATCAAACATTTATTGAGAAATCAACCCTACAAGCCTGTGTTTCTTTAGGAAAGGCGGGGGGGTCTTAACTTTCCTCTATCATTGAAAGAATGGGACCCCAAAACAAGGAATTCAAAGGAATAGTCTAGGATCCTGGGGTGGGAAGAGGGGGAGGCAAGTGTGCTACGTGGCCACTGAGGACGACAGCGGGCTGGGACTGGGTAGGCCTGGCGGGGGGGCCTGGGCCTGAGTAACCCCTCTTCCGGGTGAGTCACTGGTGAGCCTGGTGGGAGGAAGGGGCGGCCTGAGGCATAGCCCTTGGGGAGGTCGGAGGGTCTGACTGATGGAGGGATCTCTGGAGCTGGGGGTGGAATTAAAGTAGGAAGTGGATTTTGAAATCCACTCTGAGGTGGGGCGTCTAGGGCTCCAGGGGCCGGGGGACTGGGGCTGGGGGCGCTCCTCGGGTCGCAGGGAGGGGCTGCCGGGCAGCAGGGGAGGAGACTTGCCAGCCCGCGGCGCCGAAATCTCCCGCGCTCCGGAGCTGGCCCCTCCTCCCCAGCCGGGCCTCACGCCCCTCACCGCCGCCAGGCCCGCCAGCCGGCTCCTCCCGCTTTCCCCGCGACGCAAGCCGCGGCCACAGGAGCCACCACGTCCCCGCCCCGCCACCGCCCGCGCCAAGCCGGGCGGTCGGTCGCGCCCCGCCAGTGACGGCACTGCAGGGTGCGTGGCCAATCGGCTCGGCCCGCGAGCAGACGGTCTCGGCCCCGCCCCTCGCACCCAGGGCCAATGGGGTACCGGCGCTGGCGGCCTCGGTGGGGTGAGGGGTCGCGAGGCCCCGCCCTGTCCTCCCCTTTCCCCTTTGCCCCGCCCTTTCCCGCCCGGCCCCCAGCCCCGTGTAGCTGCTGGTGCCGGTCCTCGCGCTGGGCCCGCCCCCGCCCCTCCCGCCGGCCCGCCAGCGCGCCTCACGGCTCCTGTCTCCCCTCCCTCCTTCTCTCTCTCACGCCTAGTGCAATGGCGGCCGGCGCGGCGGAGCAGCAACAGTTCTACCTACTCCTGGGAAACCTGCTCAGCCCCGACAATGTGGTCCGGAAACAGGCAGAGGTAACCGAGCTCGCCCCCCCCCCGGCCCCCGACTCCGCGCCCCGGCCGGCGCGCCGATCCTTCCCGCGACGCCGCCCGCTGGGCCTTGGCCGCTCAGCCGCGGCGGCGCAGGCCGGGCCGGGCGGGCGGCGGCCGCGCAGCCCACGTGTGAGTCGGCCGTCGGCTCCCAGCGGTGCCCCCCGGGCCCTTCCGGCCCTTGCAGCCGCGGCGCCAGTTGCCTCCCCGTCGCCGCTCGCGCACACGTGCGGCCGCTGCTGACAAGCTGCCCCCGCCCAGATGGGGAAGCCGGGCGGCGGGGTGGGGTGTGGGGCGGGCCCCGGGGCTCCCCTCGCCCCTTTCCCGCTTTATCCCTCTGGGCGCCTCCCCCGGCCTTCCAGCTGCGATCCCACCCTGCCCAGCGCTGTGGTCCCCCAGACCCTGGCTGCTCCCTGACCCGTCACCCCTGCTTCTCTCCTGCCCCTCACTCTTAACACACCGTCTGCCCCTCGCTTCCCCATCCCTTCCTATTGAAATGTGCCTTGCCTTCTCGCCTTCTTTCCACCTGTTTACATTTAGTCCTCTTTCTCGTTCTGGTTCCTAACATCAGAAGCCGGATTTCCCTCCCCCCTCCGCCCCCAGTTTTGTGAAGTTGCCGTTACGATTTCTTTCTAAGCAGCTTGCACCGTTAGTTTGCCCATCCTTCGGATACATTTTGTTTGATCTCTAGAGATTTGTGGTCTCATAAATGGGATGTTCTGGGACTTCCGTTGTCTAACTGGGCCAATGCCATATATTTAAGCCTTTAATTTCACTAAATCTAGCCTGAATCTCTCTCTTTTTTTTTTTTTTAACAACCTCTGGCTCCTGACCTCCAAAATGTGGAGCTGTAGATAAAGTTTCAAGAGACAGTATTTCAAATGTCTCTGCAAGTTCATTTACCAGTGTAGCTGTAAGGCACACTTGGTTCTGTAGAAGACTGTTGTTATACTAAGCCCTGAGATGCGATTTGAGACACTTCAAGGGAAGGGCAGAAATTTTCCAGTTCCTGTAAAGTGCGTTATCAGACCCTATCCTCAAAGTTGATTATATATGGAGTTCTTTGCAACCATGTGATTGAAGATTTTTTATAAGAGTCAGTGAAGGATGTTCAGCCAGATACTCTTACGGATCAAAAATTTATTTGGTACATAGGTAATGAAATTGGGGGACAAATCCTCTTCTAGATTCACGAGCTTTTATAGTTATTTTTAAAATCACAACATCATTCTTACTTTAAATAGATGGAGGGTCTGCTGCTTATGCTTAGTGGTTTTATGATCCGTGAAGTAAATACACTGGAAGTTCAGTTCTGAATGAAAAGCGCTTTAAACAACTATTAACTTTATCCTAATGACTTTCAATTCATTTCTTATACACATTCAGGGTAAAAGTTCAAACTGCAAATAGTTTGGGTTTCTTTTTGGCTGCGCAGCGCGGCTTGTGGGATCTTAGTTCCCCAGCCAGGGATTGAACCCCGGCCATGGCAGTGAAAGTGCTGAGTCCTAACCACTGGACTGCCGGGGAGTTCCCTGCAAATAGTTTTTTTATGCCATTCCCCAAAGGTAAGCACTTTTAAGTGTCTTGTGAATCTTCCTTGCAAATATCCTTATAGGCGTGTATGTATACGTTGATTTTTTTTTACATGAATGGGCTTATAGTACGCATCCTGTTGTGCAGACTTGGAATTTTCACTCAGTATATTTCAATTGCCACATAAGAGGGTTTTTTTTTAAAGCAGCAATGGATGCTCAACCAACCACCTATGAATGGATGTTGAGGTTTCCATTGTCCTGCTCGTAAAAATAATTCTGTACATTGGAGTACATGTATATTATCTTTTCAGACTTTAACAGGTTTATTTGTAGAATATTTAAAAGTTGTATTTGTCCTTACCTTAGAAGTGATGTGCATTTTTAGTTGCATCAGCTTGCACTGCTATCAGAGGGATGTGATGAGCCTATAAAATATTTGTACTTAGAAGTGATGTGTATTTATTAGTTGCATCAGTTTTCACTGCTATCAGAGGGATGTGATGAGCCTATAAAAACATTTTAATGCTTTCTGCTAACTCTAGAGGTAATTTTTCACCAAAATAAGTTCTTAATCCCAACCCATGATAGAAATTTCCATGTGTTACAAAGCAGAACAGCATTGTAATTAGTAAGCTAGTTTAATTCTCCCTCTTCCCTCCAGTTGCTTAAGTCTCTATTGTCAAGCCTAGTGGGGAATCTCTCTTCTATTGAACTAAATACCAATGTCTGGTTTAGCTTGAATTCCGGTTGGTGCCTGTTGTAAATCTTTTATCACTCCCATCAATTTGGGGATGGTTAGCAGCATTCAGCACATTTTCTCATAAAGAACAATTGAAAATAAGTACTGTTATTCTTAGTCTTTTTATTCTGAGTGAAAACATTCAGTTACTATATTTTTACTTTCATTGTATATCCTGGGACTGTATTAATATGTAAACTAAGTACTATAATATAGAATTTTCTTAATTTGACAGAAAAAAAGGTAAATGTTTGAGGGGAAGCTCCCTAGCACCATGTAATATAGTACTAATCTGGCCTGTAAATAGAGCTCAGGAAAGCAAAATATTTGAAAAAGAAATGGCCGCACATAACAATACCTTAATACCACATTTTTCCCTTTTGCCGTACGAAATGAGCCCTTTATAAGTGATCAAACTAAATAAAATTGAGTATTACAGTCTGATATAGCAAATACAGAATTTTTTTTTGAAGTAAAGAATTGGCAAGGGCTCAGTAAATATCTTTGTAATTTACTCAGTCAAAATAAAAATACTTAGTTGACACATAAATACCAAACTGTTGACTAAGGTGACTTGTTTTATATTCAAATATGAAGTCAAGTACAGTAAAAGACTTATTGTTATATATTGTTGAAATCATTGAATGGCTTCAAAACTTGAAAAAGTTATAAAACTTTTTCCATTGTATAAACCATTTGGTAGGCTTTATATTTTATTTCTATTAAATCTTAAAGGATTTTTCTCTTTAACTTTACAAAAAAAAATGAGGCGCCCCTGGTGGCTCAGTGGTTGAGAGTCCGCCTGCCGATGCAGGGGACACGGGTTCGTGCCCAGGTCCGGGAAGATCCCACATGCCGCAGAGCGGCTGGGCCCGTGAACCAGGGCCGCAGCGTGTCCGTCCGGAGCCTGTGCTCCTCCACGGGAGGGGCCGCAACGGTGAGAGGCCCACGTACCACAAAAAAAGAAAAAAAAATTTTTCTGATATTTGAAGAAATGATTTAAATGCCCGTAAGTCTTAAAAATTTAATAATTAACATGAATACGTTGATAATTGACAGGTATTCCAGAGTTGAATGTCCATGGCATTCATGACTAGACATTTTTATATGACATAAACTTGAGTAATCACTAATCATGTGCATGGATTTTATATTCCCAGTTTTTTCCATTGACTTGTTCCTCATTGATTGTAGTACAGCACTTCATTAATGAGATTTGAATTGAAAGAGGTCAATGTATTGAAAATTTTACCTGATTTTTGAGGAACCAGGGTGTTTCCTAGGTAAAAGTTGTTTGTCCCATCTTTACATTTCCATATACATGGAGGCTTGCCATAAATATTTATGGAATGAGTGAGATGAGTGCATTTTGGCATTTTTCCTTTCTGGGGCTGGGGGGTGAACTCTGCTTTCCATTGTGGGATTGTGTATGGTGGTATCAAACGGAATGAACTTTTATTTGCAATAACACTGGTAGCATTCATTGAACCTGCCTGGGCTAGAGCTAGGAATATTCTTAGAAAAATTCTTTGCATTTGCTGTACTCTAGTGTGCCAGGTGCTGGAAATACCATGAGGAAGAGATACCATCTCTGTCTTTGTGGAACTCAGTCTATTTAGGCTAAGAGAAAGTTGTTCTTTTGACTTAATGGCTGTGTTCTTTTTGCCAGACTTTATCCTTGACTAGTGTCGTGGTGTAAATGTAATACTAGATCTGGATTGCCATGCTGGGACATATCAAATGGGGAGAACCCTCTCAGGAGTCAGATGTCATACTAAACTCTCCTTCCATTGACTTTTAATTTGTTGTGGAATAGAGTTTACTATTTGACTTACTCTTTATAACAAGTTTTCTGAGACTGGTATCTTAGTGAAGAGTTTTTTATCCCCAAAACTTGATTTAGACCACTGGAAATTTAAGTGTTAAACATATATAGCATCTACAGGGCATTAGGGGCTAAGCTAGTACAAGGAATAAAAAGACATTTTTATTATACTGTAAGAGACTTTGTTTAAATGAAAAAAAACTGCTGGTTTTTGAGTTGCTTTGATAAAGATTAAGTGAAAAATCTCAAGGTACAACCATTTTTGCAATCATCTTGTAGGTATCTTTACATAAATTATTATTTCTGGATAAGTAAATTCAGACCATCTTCTCAGCTGTGAAAACTTTTTGTCACAGTTTTCAGCATTATGTTCCTGTGTGCTTATGTACTAGAGGGGAACTTGAGGTCATCAGAAGATTTTGAATTGTCCTTTCCCCAAAATGTGTTCTTCCTCAGATTCAGATATGTTTGAGAAGTTTGAAAACTGTATAGCGCTGCCTAAATAGAACTGGTTGTTTAGTGGAGTCAGGCCCCAGAGGTGAAACCCAGAGAGAGCATTCAGTGTCAGGGAGATTTTGGGTACAGCTGGCCCCGGAAGAACAGAATTCTTTCTACTATTTATTGTCTGTGACCTTGAGCAAGTCATTTAACTTCTGAGCCTTTATTTTCTTATCTGTCAGTATCCCAGGGATACCACGGAGCACTAGGTAAATGGGAGATAGGGATTCTGAGAAGCACAGTTGTCCTTTCCTTGTCCTCATCACCTCTGTCTAGAGGGAAACTAGGTAGATTATAGAGGATGGTAGCAGAGCAGACAAGCTCTTTGAATTTAGACGGCTGAGAAATTAACATGTTATCTACATTATTAACCTTCAAGTGGATAGATGAGAATAGAATATTTACTAAGAGGCTTCTTGGAAAACAATTCCAAGTGTACTTAAAATAATGATTACTTTTCCACCTTAAAAGACTGACGTTAGAAATTGTATGCATGCACATGAATCTACACTTGAGTTTACTTTTGTAGACATCATATACTTCGGGCTTATTTTTGGATCCGCTCTATCTACCTTTCAATTGGCGTCAATTTTTTTTACTGTTAAACAATTTGCTCTCATTTTACGTTATTATTGGAGAAGGAAAGAAGTGTCCTGAGTCACAAAACCTAGATGTCTAGATTTATTGAAATGATATTAAGTTTCCTGGCCAACTTTCTCCTGACCATATTCATTTGTTTACGTATATAATATGGTTTCAGTATAATCTTTGCTTGAAAGAAAATGTAGCATAAAGAAGTTGAATATTTGCCTTTTCTCTGACTTGCTTCATCTGAGGGTATTTCTCTGGTGGTTGTTAAGTAGTAACTTGAACCAATTCTACATCATTTGGTCTAAAAAATGTTGACAAGATAAGCAGTTTCCATGATGTAAGAGGATATTGAGTGAGCACTTCACAGCATGGTAGCTCAACGCTGGTCAAGTTTTTGGTTCTCTTAGGTCTTGAGTTCTGTTAATCACAGAAGAGCCTAAGGTAAGAAAATGTGCACATACATTAGAAAAATCTAGTTAAGAGACAAAGGTGGAAAGGAACTTGGTAAGTAACTTCTTCAGCATCCTCTTTCCTGACTTGTCTAAAGTATGTTCTTTTCACAGGAGAAAACTTTCACACCATACCTAGGTTGTTTGACTCCCCATGCATGGATCTTTCCTGCTCTTCCTTTCAGTTCTATTAATGGTGTACTCAGGACATTTTCTAACATGATATTCTAACCTTTACTGTTTTTCTTTTTCATGTAGGAAACCTATGAGAATATCCCAGGCCAGTCGAAGATCACATTCCTTTTACAAGCCATCAGAAATACAACAGCTGCTGAGGAGGTACTACTTCAATTCTTTGAATGTTACTTTCTTACAAACAGTCGTCAGAGTGGGTAATGAGAACTGTTGTTTACTGCATAGATATTACCAGAACTCTGAACTTAATTCTTTGCTAAAAGCTACTTTGGAGTTACAATTTTTTTGAAATACTCTGTATTAAAAATGAGAATTTCTTTTTTTCCATATAAGATGATTACATAAAAATTATTAAATGTAAGTTATTTTTTTGGTAGCTATAAAAATTTTTCTTCCTTGGAACAATTCATTCTAGAGGAGGAAATTGAATTCATTCAGTGTTTTAATGTATTGCCAAATGAAAAAATACTTTTTGTCTTTAAAACTTTTATGCATATAGCTATTTCTGGGTGGTGAAGAAAACGTGCTACAGATGTGTAAGGACAAAGACACACTTTGTTACAATCCTTTAAAAATCATGGTTTTCAGCAAATTACTATACTAAATTCAAATATATAGTTTGTTACTGCTTCTCTGCATTTAGCTGCTTTTTCTCAAAAGTAATATCCTTGTATATAGTTAATGTTAATTGAAAATCCTCTCTTATGGAAAAGGCATCAAAATACCCAAGTGTAGAAAACTTACTCCACCTACGAAACATTGCATTAGAATTTGTAAAGTGAGACTTCATTGCTAACAGTCACACTATATGTAAAATGCTTATATTAACACATGATGGAAATGAAGTCACACTAAATCCTATATAATGTTACACCTGCCTTCTTTTAGTCAGTTTAAACTGGCAATTTAGTGTTTTCTGATAACACTTAGAAAACACTATAATAAAGTGCCCTAGTTTTTTTTAAAACAGGTGACAAAAGGTACTTCTTCACCTTTGTAACATACTGTTTTTCTTTAATTCAAAATAAACGTCAAATATGAGGATAAACATAGAAGTAACTTAAATCTCTAAAATAGTTGGCTATTTTAATTCTTGAAGATTGATGCAGGTTAGCTGCAAAACAAGTTTTAAAGCCAAGAATAATGTGAAAATTATTGAATTTTATTTCTAAAAGCCTATTTTGAACCCTATTTAGATCCTGCTTTGACTTAGGAATTAGATGATTATGAACTAGCCTCAGCATCTTCATGATTCAGTGTATGTGTGAGAAGAATTGCACGAATTTTAACCACTGTTTAACCTCTCTGAATCCTTTGTAGAGCATAAATTAAAATTTTTAAGAAGTTTGCTATCAGCCAGAAGTGATTCAAATAAGATTTCTCAGTGAGAAGTAAATGGAGGGAAAAAAATGGCAAATTTTATTTGTATGGTTTAATTCTTTTTGTTGTTGTTGGTCATAGTCTCAAAGTAATTATAGTGATAATGAGTACCTGCAGTCCAGAAAAAAAGAACATGAAAAATCGGGTTTAATATTTTCAATGGTTTATTGACTTTTTATGATAAAATTTTAGAATGGCATTTGTCTCAGCTTTTCTTTTGATACTCTGAATGAATATTACACAGAAAGTGCCAAATTTAAATACATTTTACAAATCTGAAAATGGGATAAGAATATACACATTGAGATTAGGGCTTTTTAGATATGGGGAACTTGTGATGTTTGTTTGCATGAATGAAGTATAAAGATAAATGGATTTTTTAAATTAATTTATTTTTGGCTGCGTTGGGTCTTTGTTGCTGTGCACGGGCTTTCTCTAGTTGTGGCGAGCGGGAGCTACTCTTCGTTGTGGTCCGTGGGCTTATTGCAGTGGCTTCTCTTGTTGTGGAGCACAGGCTCTAGGTACACGGACTTCAGTAGTTGTGGCTCACAGGCTCTAGAACACAGGCTCAGTGGTTGTGGCGCATGGGCTTAGTTGCTCCACGGCATGTGGGATCTTCCTGGACCAGGGCTCGAACACGTGTCCCCTGCATTGGCAGGAGGATTCTTAACCACTGCGCCACCAGGGAAGTCCCAGATAAATGGATTTGATAGCGCTTTATCTAAGAGGCTAATGAAAGGGCGATGAACAGTAACATTGGCCAGGCTGGGAGCATAAGATTAAGTAGGAAAGGTACTTTATTCACTAGAATGAGAGCCAGATGGGGAAGTAAGAAAAGAGCATTTTATAGGGTTTGCGATTTATATTAAGATTTGTTTTTCTCCAAAGAATATATTTAAAATAAGAATTAAAGACAGGTTTGTCATTGCTAAGATATGTGTTCCTATTCAAGATCTAATATGTTCAAGGCTTTTCCTCAGCTCTAAACAAATAGCTTTTGTGTGGCATTTTCTGTACAGTAGACTGATGTGATTAGGAAGATTTTTATGTATTTTACCTATTATTTGTTTTAAAACTCTTAACAAAATACTTTTGAAATGAATTGTAAAACTAGAATAGTAAAGTACATCAATGGCAGAGTGAATGTAGCTTGTTGGAAATTTTTTCTCCAGTAAGACACCAAGTTATTAACAATGTTACCTATTTATAGGCTAGACAAATGGCTGCCGTTCTCCTAAGACGTCTTTTGTCCTCTGCATTTGATGAAGTCTATCCAACTCTTCCCACTGATGTTCAGAGTGCCATCAAGAGTGAACTACTAATGATTATTCAAATGGAAACACAGTCTAGCATGAGGAAAAAAATTTGTGATATTGCTGCAGAGCTGGCCAGGAATTTGATAGGTATGTGTGCAAATACGTTTATCATTATGTTATTGAACAAAATGAGTACATATATCTTTTTTTTTTTTTTTTTTTTTGCGGTGTGCGGGCCTCTCACTGTTGTGGCCTCCCCCGTTGCGGAGCACAGGCTCCGGACGCGCAGGCCCAGCGACCATGGCCCACGGGCCCAGCTGCTCCGCGGCATGTGGGAACCTCCTGGACCGGGGCACGAACCCATGTCCCCTGCATCGGCAGGCGGACTCTCAACCACTGAGCCACCAGGGAAGCCCTATTTTTTTTTTAAGTGGAATCTTGGAGGAAGACTCCACAAGTACTTGAGTATCATTTATTCTGTTCGAAATGAGAGTGATTATGGATTCTGCATTTAAAGCCAAAAATAACATGTTTGTGAAATGCAGATGTAATTAATACTTACCTATTGATCTTCAAAACTATTTCTCTGTGTGGAGAAATAATCTTCTAGTTTTATTTTCTAGTTTTATTTTCCCCTTAATATGTAGTTTTGAAAGCATAGTTTAACTTATAAACCTGCCAGTAGAAATAGAATTCAGTGGACTCCAGGCAGGTTTTTTTTTTTTTTTTTTTTTTTGCGGTATGTGGGCCTCTCACTGTTGTGGCCTCTCCCGTTGTGGAGTACAGGCTCTGGACGCGCAGGCTCAGCGGCCATGGCTCATGGGCCCAGCCGCTCCGCGGCATGTGGGATCTTCCCGGACCGGGGCATGAACCCGTGTCCCCTGCATCGGCAGGCGGACTCTCAACCACTGCGCCACCAGGGAAGCCCTCCAGGTGGTTTTTTGCTGTTAAAGTTGTGTTTATGAATTAAGCACATACGCTTATTATACTACTATAGTTCATTATTAAATACCCAGAAATATTTTTAGAGGATAAGGTAAATGAAAACACCTAAAAATGCATTTTATCTGCAGCCAGAACTCTTTTTGGTCTCACTAAAAACATTAATGATATAATTGGATATGCTGTGTTATTTTTTTTCACAGATTCATACATGTGATTTTAAACTTGGTTCATTTAGGTGGCATTTTTAAAGGTTGAAAAGAATACCTCACTGAGATAAGGCTAACTGGGAGAATTTTGCTAGTTGTGCTTAGTAAATTATGACACAATTTTTTAATCTCCACTACTAGTAATGCAGATGTTCAATTCAACTTACTGATACAACAAATTCTTAAAACCTAATAGGAAACATTAAATTTTTATATTTTAAGTAAGTTCTAAACCCACAGAAACTTGAATTTTTTTAACTAGGGAAGTTCTATTTTCAAGTTTTTTAAGTGTGCAGATAGGAATTTTTATAGATTACATCATTTCTAACTCAAAATCACTTAATAATGGAAGCATTTCCAGAATGTTTCAAAGTGCTCTCTCCATAAATTTTTTTGTCAGCACACTACCCACTTCAGAGAAGTTCAGCAAATGGGGGGGAAATTTTTTTTTTTTAATGCATAACTCATCTGTATTTTCTATAACTCTTAAGTTCTTTGTGACAGTAAAACCAGTGAGTCTCTTAACTTGTACAGTAGAATTTTGTGGTGGTTCATTTTTGTCACAAAGTATCACAAAAATCTATATTTTAAAATCTTGTTAAAACACAAACACATTGATAACATCCTATAGTACTTAAAACTGCACAGTGGGGCTTCCCTGGTGGCGCAGTGGTTGAGAGTCCGCCTGCCGATGCAGGGGACACGGGTTCGTGCCCCGGTCCGGGAAGATCCCACATGCCGCGGAGTGGCTGGGCCCGTGAGCCATGGCCGCTGGGCCTGCGCATCCGGAGCCTGTGCTCCGCAAAGGGAGAGGCCACAGCAGTGAGAGGCCCGCGTACCACAAAAAAAAAAAAAAAAACAAAACTGCACAGTGTGAGCACAGCTCTGGGATTCCCATTCCCATTCTCCAGTTTGCAAGTAATAAATATTTTGGTTTTAAGACTTGTTACCAAATACTGGCTTTGCCTGCTTTTTAAACTCTTTAATAACAAATAGTACGTATGAAAGATTCAACCAGTCCAGTAGTCAAAGTGTGCTTCCTTTTCTCTAGATCCCACTCCTGAGAAATAACCACTGCTGATGGTCTGTGCTTATGTAACCCAGATGCACACAATTGCTTTTACTAGCTTATAATGCCAGTTTATGGTGGAAGGACTTGATTTTATTGGAATTTTTGTAAAAACAGAACGGGTGACATTTTCTACAGCCACATATTTTGAATGAGCCTTACGAAATGAAAGGATTCACTCTTGATATTTTGAAGTTTTGATTTACACAGGTTATGCCTGGATTTCTTTCCTTTTAGATGAGGATGGCAACAACCAATGGCCTGAAGGTCTGAAGTTCCTTTTTGATTCAGTCAGCTCTCAAAATGTGGGACTGCGGGAAGCTGCCCTTCATATTTTCTGGTATACACATTGATCTAATTTGGGGGGGAAATTTAATGTTATGAGTGCCCAAAGCACATTTCAATTGATTATTTTAGTCTAGCTTAACTTTTTAGCCTTAAATAATGCCTTTAGATAAGCTTTGTATTTGTGTTGGAAGCAAAATTGAAAAGAACAAAGCTTTTCGTTTTCCATTATGATCCTTTTTTGTATACGGGGATTCTCTGCAATTTTATTTCTTTCCTTTGTCTTTTATGATTGTGAAAAAATTTCTGGGACAGTTTCTTCCTTAGGAGATTGACACAGTACCAGCTGTAGCTTTTAGAAAGCCACTTTAATAATGGCATCTGAAAAAAAAAAAATAAATAAATAAAATAATGGCATCTGGAAGCAGAGAAAGAATGCTGGTGAATCCCCACTGTCTTCTGGGTCTTCTGTGACCAAGCTTTAGAAAAACATAATATTTTAATAACCTCATTTATAAGTAAATGATCTCAGTTTAGAATTAAATGATTAACTGCATTTTAAAAAGTTTGGCCTACTGTACAGTTCTACTGCATTTAAAATATACAGTTGAATTTATAACTTATCAAGACCATATACATTTTTTTTGAGATCTACCTTAAGACTAGATATTACACCATTTTCTATTTTAGTTGTCAAGTGTATCTTTATATCAGTAGTCCAAATTGGAGAATTAAGTAAAAGTATTCAGTTTAATTATTTACCACCTTTAAAGTAGAGCAGAACTTGGACTGCCTGGATCACCAAGGCTGGGAGTTGATTGTGAGCATGGTCATTACAGTTACCACCTGAACCCCTGTGCTTGCTCTTGTCCCATCCTGCACTTCAGGTCAGCTTCCCCCTGAGACAGTGATAAGGATAAAGCAGAGAGCTGGGATGGGTGTGCACCTGGGTCGCCTCTACTCCCAGTCTGATTCCACTGTGTTTGTTTTCTGTTCACCTGACCCCAAAATAGGATTGCTTGGAAAATGGGTAGATGAAGTCCAGCCTTAAGGATTAATGTAAACTTTTAAGTCAGTTAGACACGTAATTAGATGTATAATGTAGTTTTTTTTTTTAATAAATTTATTTTATTTTTGGCTGCGTTTGGTCTTCATTGCTGTGCACGAACTTTCTCTAGTTGTGGCGAGCGGGGGCTACTCTTTGTTGCGGTGTGCGGGCTTCTCATTGCAGTTGCTTCTCTTGTTGCAGAGCACAGGCTCTAGGCAAGTGGGCTTCAGTAGTTGTGGCTCGCAGGCTCTAGAGCACAGGCTCAGTAGTTGTGGCGCACAGGCTTAGTTGCTCCGCAGCATGTGGGGATCTTACCGGACCAGGGCTCGAACCCATGTCCCCTGCACTGGCAGGTGGATTCTTAACCACTGCGCCACCAGGGAAGCCCCTGTAATGTGGTTTTTAAAGCATGCCTTGGATCATTTTTTCAGGAACTTTCCTGGAATTTTTGGAAATCAACAGCAGCACTATTTAGACGTCATCAAACGGATGTTAGTTCAGTGTATGCAAGATCAGGAACATCCATCGGTAAATAATTTCAATTCCGTTAATATTAACACCTAATTTAATATAGCACCTAACTTGTGAAAGAAATCTATGTGTTTGGAGATCGTCTTTGCTTTTATACTTTAAAATATAACTACTAGTTTTACTGATAAAGAAAATTTTCGTCTTGAGTAAGAAAACTTGAACTTGCATCTATTAAGAATTTCTCGTGTTTGGCATTTTTACTCTCTTCATTTTAGATCAGGACATTATCTGCTAGAGCTACTGCTGCATTTATACTTGCAAACGAACATAATGTTGCCCTGTTCAAACATTTTGCAGACTTGTTACCCGGATTCTTACAGGTAAGAAAACAGTTTAGAATAGGTGATAATTATATCCTTAGTGGTTTTCTGTTGCTTACATTCTCATCAGAGTTCTGTAATGCATTCATTTATTCAATAAATATTTGTTGCCTACTATGTGCCAGCTGGGGATACAGCAATGAACAAAACATGCAAATCTCTGTCCCCGTTGAGTTAATATCTTTTGTCTTTGACAGACCTTTGGTCTCTTAGTTTCAGATTTTTTCTATAAGGCAAATGATACGAGCAATTTATGTTTATTATTGAATATGTAATCACATAGGTTATTTCCATTAGAACAACCAAATAACCTATGAAATGTAATGCCCATTTTTACATAAGGAGAAACTAAGGAGGAGAGGGTAAGAAACTTGCCCAAGGTCACAGTGTTGGTAAGTGGTGAAATCATGCACAATTGAAACCCCAATTGGACTGCAGTCCTTACGTTAAATACAGGGCTTGTAACAGTTTGTCTTATAAAGTAAGTAGTTTATGGTTAGTTGACATTATTGGATTCCATTATTTTAAGGACATCTGCCTCAATCAGAAAGTGAAGTAAGCTTGGGTGAGTTAGAGTAGTTATGCTCAACCTAGTCAGCCCTCAAACCCCCTTTATAACAAGTATTTTATAACTTTCCATAGTCCTTCTTAAAATGAAATGCATAGTAGCAATTCATGTACACATACAAGTTTTTAAAATATCAATGTATGGCCTTAAGTGGATACAAAGAAGAAATAGAAAGTAATGTCTAATAAAATGGCATACTTTTCCACATATAAATGCTAGGGCCTGACCACAACAAAGACACAGTAGACTGGGTGATTTCTAAGTGATCTATACAAATGCAGTAGCTAAAAATGTGGACTGATACAGAGGTATCATCGGCGGTTCGAACACCATGATTTCTGTTACTGTTGGTGATTTGAACTGGTGATTTCCAGAAATGGTGAAGTTCTGGACAAAACAAAATATGTATTCCTTCTCAATTTATACAGTATTTACATTTTGCGGGGGGTGGGGACATCATGGTACATTAAAACCAGGCAAAAAATAATTTGTGAGTTAGGTTCTAGGTTCAGATCATTATAAATGAGATTTTCATTTATGTAAGTGTCTGGCATAATCATGCAAGATGCATGGTAAGAAAGTCAGATGAGTTCTTCGTAAGCATTTGTGTCACAGATGTAGGACATATAGTACCCCTGGCCTTTGTATTTCCTCAATCTGTGACAACCAAGAAGCACCTCCTGAGAGGAATAGTGCCCCTGCTGAGGACCAGGTTAGAGAGGATTTAGGGGAGCTAAAACTAAAGGTTCATATGTGATAGAGTTATTACCAGAACTTAGTAGAAACTTTTTTCCCTGTGCTATTAAGCTGAAAAGATAGTTTAGGTCAATGACAAAACATTAACTGATGAAACATTCTATTGTTTTAGTAGTTGATTATCTACAAATCTTTTTTTTAAAATTTTATTTATTTATTTTTGGCTGCGTTGGGTCTTCGTTGCTGCATGCGGGCTTTCTCTAGTTGCAGCGAGCGGGGGCTACTCTTCGTTGTGGTGCGCGGGCTTCTCATTGTGGTGGCTTCTCTTGTTGCAGAGCACGGGCTCTAGGCACACAGGCTCAGTAGTTGTGGCTCACGGGCTTAGTTACTTCGCGGCATGTGGGATCATCCCAGACCAGGGCTCGAACCCACGTCCCTTGCATTGGCAGGTGGATTCTTAACCACTGCGCCACCAGGGAAGTCCCTTATCTACAAGTCTTGAGTTACACATTATTTAAGTCTAATTTCAGATTTTTCTTCCTCTGAATTTAGAATAAGGTAAAATGTTAGAACTTTTAGGAGTTGTGACTCTGAAATAGGCAAAGGTAGATACAAAATGCATACTTAAATTCCACAGTGACCAAACTTGACATCAAAGAGAAATAAATCGGGTGATATTGGACACTTTAAATGTATCATAGGATCTAGTATTTACTATATGTGTGGGTATTGGAAGGACAGAGAAAAAGGGATTCCGTCTGGTTATGAAAAAATTCTTTGCCAGTCTTAAGTGTTGTTGTGGTTATTATAGTTGCACTGGTTTTAATTTTTACTTAGGTTTCAATCTTTATGTGTTTCTAGTTAACATTAGGCAAAAGGAAAATATATATGTGGTTGTAGGTAGAATATCTGCATAATGTTGATTGCTAAGTTATTACTCAGTGAAAAAGAATACTAGTACTTCTTTGTTGTCTGCCTCTTGATGTTCTGGCCAATGAGGCATCATAAAGTGACTCTTGAACACAGACCTTATTTATTTCACCTTTTCTAGGCTGTAAATGACTCATGCTACCAGAATGATGATTCGGTCCTAAAATCCCTTGTTGAGATTGCAGACACTGTTCCAAAGTATTTACGTCCTCATTTGGAAGCAACTTTACAGCTAAGTCTGAAGGTAAATTAAATACTTAGGTAAATGTTCCGTTTCTTATTTTCCGTGAATAAACTACTAAATATATACAAGTATGTCTTTTTTTGTAGTTGTGTGGAGACACCAGCCTCAATAATATGCAACGCCAGCTTGCCCTTGAAGTAATTGTGACCCTCTCTGAGACTGCAGCTGCTATGTTAAGAAAACATACCAATATTGTTGCACAGACTAGTAAGTCAAAAGTCTTTAAGTAGTTGGTGTTACGGTGGCAAAATTGTTGGATAAGTTTGCTGAGAGTTGTGCGAGTCCACAGATTCTATTGGTAGAAGGAATGTCCTTTCAAACTCAGGTGATTCTGGGGAAATGCACTTGTACTTCTTAACTGCATGGACCCAACATGATGGCCATGCTACAGCACCCTGAAACCTCAGAACAGCAGGCATGACTTATAATACCTGGAAGTAGATCGAAAGATATACAGGACCTCTATGGGGAAAATTGGATGACGCATTGAAAGACTAATAGCAGAAGCAAATATTAGTACTCCTCAAATTAACCTAAAAATTCAATATAATTTTAGCCAGAATCACAATAGAATTGGTCATGATAAGATTGATTCTAAACTTTGTGTGGAAGAACATAGGGCCTGGAGTAGCCAAGACAATTTTGATGAATAAAGTACAGATCTTGCCTGTCAGCTATGACGATTTAGAGTTTGTTGATGGTGCAGGTAATAGATGAGTTGGATAGAACGAAAGGGTCCAGGAGCAGATCCACTCACATGGAGACAGAATGGACTTAAAAAGGTAATTCATCAAAGGTCGTTGGCACAACTGGTTATTTCTATGGGAAAAACATATCCCAACTTCAAATATTGTATGAAACCCAATTTTCGGTTGATTAAACGTGAAATAATAGATACATTTTATAAGTAAAGCTTTTAATAGTAGAAAGTGATTTTTTTTTAAGACTGAGTCAGAAACCATAGATGCAAACATTACTAAATTTGTACTAAATTTGACCATCCAAATACATCATGAGTGAAATTAAAAGATAAGCCACAGACTGAGAGAAAGTAGTTCATTGCACACACATCAACAAAGTTTTGGTGTCCAGAAAATAGAAGCTGGGAACTTACTGGATTCCATTATTTTAAGGACATCTGCCCCCAATCAGAAAGTGAAGTAAGCTTGGGTGAGTTAGAGTAGTTATGCTCAACCTAGTCAGCCCTCAAACCCCCTTTTATAACAAGTATTTTATAACTTTCCATAGTCTTTCTTTCCTTTTTTTTTTTTTTTTTGTGGTACGCGGGCCTCTCACTGTTGTGGCCTCTCCTGTTGCGGAGCACAGGCTCCAGACGCGCAGGCTCAGCGGCCATGGCTCACGAACCCAGCCGGTCCGCGGCATGTGGGATCTTCCCGGACCGGGGCACGAACCCGCGTCCCCTACATCGGCAGGCGGACTCTCAACCACTGCGCCACCAGGGAAGCCCCATAGTCTTTCTTAAAATGAAATGCATAGTAACAGTTCGCAATAGAGGAATCTGAAATAGCTATTAAACACTGCTCAGTCTCCATAAATACAGATGTAATTAACTATCAAATACCAACTGTCAGAAAGTTTGACAATATCAAGTGTCGATGAAGGGTGTGGAGCAGAGAGAACTCACAGGAGCGCTTCACACCTTGCACAATATACAGACAGGCCTCCTTTGACCTTCCCATAGGAATCAAGTCTATGCCGCCACTATGGAGAGCAGTTCAGTGGGTTTTAGTAATATTAAAGATACTTGTAACAATTTCATGCCCTGAACTCACACTTGTCAAGGAGATATGTATAAGAATCTCATCAAAGCAAATTTTGTAATAGGAAAAAAATTAGGAACAACTGAAATGTCCACCAACAGGATAGTGTGTTTATATAATGAAATGCTATGAAGTAATGCAAATGGAATCCATGTGTGCTGAGAAAAAAGCAAATTGCCAAAGGATATATATAGTGATACCATTTATTATATAAAAGTAAAATCTTGGAATAGTACTATATGTTATACATAGAGGAAACTATATAGTTCAAGTGTAAAAACAGTTTGGTAATGAGAAACATTGATTTTATTATGGTGCTTGCTTCTGGTGAGGGAGGAAGAGGACGTAACAGGATTTGGAATATCTGACTTTTATCCTTAATGTTACTTCTTAAAAAGAACAAGATCTAAAGCCAGTGTGATAAAAAAGGTAAAAATGTAACAAACCAGATTTGGGGAGAACAGGCAAATAATTTTTTTGTTTTACTCTTAGAAGCAAAGCAAATCCTTTGTTTTTTACTTCTTAAAGTTGTTAGTACATGGTGATATTGACAAAATTAAAGAGACAGTCTTCGGGTATGAAATAATTATTTTCTTTAGTTCCTCAGATGTTAGCCATGATGGTGGACCTTGAAGAGGATGAGGACTGGGCAAATGCGGACGAACTAGAAGATGATGATTTTGACAGGTAGTCACACACACTAGAAACCGTGAAGGTTCCTTGACCGGATAGAGCAAGGTCGGGTGGCAGTGAGGGCTTAGGGTTACAAGGCCTATCTCTTCCCCACACTGTATTCCGTAAATCCGAAGTTAAACTTTTAAGTTTGGAATATCGGACGTTTAGGCTTTCTCCGTTGTGTGTTTCTCTGTACCAAATTTTTTAAATACTTATCTTTAATAAAGTAGCTATCTTTATTACCCTGTTTTACTCTAAATTTTCTTCAAGAATTTTTTAATAGTATCTTCTAAAATATATATAAAGAAGCTTTATTGTGATAAATGCCTTTATATGCATAGGCGTTAACTTAGAATAGTGTTTTCCCCAAATAATGCAATTTATGTTTAGGATAGAGAGGAGGCAATGATGGTGAGATTCATACACTGGGTGACAGTAACACTCAAATTACTATTTTACTTGTTTTAACCTAGTAGGTACCCATGAATACAGATTCCTGTGGAAAAGTCGATCAGAATTTATATTCACTGTGAAGTAGTGATAATGGCTCCTTACATATATGAAACATAGCACGTCAGAGCAGCTATTTTAATTTGATTCTTTCAGTGGTCCTAAAGGGTATAGTATCATATTATAGATGCAGAAATGGAGAGGGAGGATTCAGTGATTTGTCCAGGGTTGTCTAGCCACTCAGTAGACTGGGCTTAATACCACTTCCCTCACTCTTCCCAGTGAATCATACATACTGCCTTACCTCCTTTTCTTAAAAAGAACTGAAATAATTTCCCCAGAAGACTGGTAGTTGGTGTAAGCTACTATAACAGATATTAGATAGAATTAGACATTCGATTTACAGACTATATGGTGTCTTTTTGAAACTTAATCCTATTATTAAAAATGACTGACTTTTGGCCTAAATACTCTTTAGAAGTATGAAAATAATGCTTGACTGGAAATCATCAAATAGGGCTGAAGAGAAGACTGGGCTCCAATCAGGTTTTCTTGCCCTGGTTCAGTTACTGTTATGTGCTGCTACCTGGCTTAATTTGCCCTGTAAAAGGCACTTAACATTTATATGGTGCTATTTTTTTTCTGGACTGGGTGAATAAGATTTTATCTGTGAGTAAATAAGGCATAAATATATTTTCAAGGTCAGTTTAAGTCTAAGAACCTGTTCTGAAGGTCATAGTTTCATCATTCTGGTCTTGCCTTCACACAGAACAGTTAAAGATTATGCACATGACAAACTCACTGCTTATCTTGCAGTTCTAAAACAGAATTAATGTGCGAAGGCTTTTATGCCCAAATTTTTCTTCAGTTTTCAGGGAAAAAAACTAGAATTTACTTTCACCAATGCATAGTTTTTTGCAATGCAAATTGCACCCCTTAAAGATGAATAAGCTCACAGTGAGGAAAAAATCACATACAGGCTCAGTACCTTTTTCAGTTTTCTATGTTCTCCCCACTGATAAGTTTGAAGAATATATTTCCAGGAAATGATATACACAAGGCTCTCCTAAACACTCTGCTTACCCCTGAGTCTTGAAAGTGTCAGAAGCTAAGTTATAACCAGTGAGTGGTGTGTGGGGGGAGAGTAGGAAAAGGCTTGAAAGGTCAGATTCAGACATAAGACTTTTTTTTTTTTTCTGCGGTATGTGGGCCTCTCACTGTTGTGGCCTCTCCCGTTGCGGAGCACAGATTCCAGACGTGCAGGCTCAGCGGCCATGGCTCACGGGCCCAGCCGCTCTGCGGCATGTGGGATCTTCCCAGACCGGGGCACGAACCTGTGTCCCCTGCATCGGCAGGCGGACTCTTAACCACTGCGCCACCAGGGAAGCCCCAGACATAAGACTTTTAAACCACAGTGAGGCATGATAAAAATTTTATCCCCCCTCTTTTTTAAACTCTAGGGTTTTTTAACCCACAGCTTCACTACATATATTAGAAAGACCACTTGAATTAATTCTTCTTCAGTCTCAGTTTAATAACATGTTTAGAAATATGTCCGTGCAGTGTCCTATTCTTGTGTATTTTGCTTATGTCACGATTATATCATTTTGTTTGTGTGTAGCAAT
The DNA here is from genome assembly GCF_937001465.1 of Orcinus orca. Taxonomy (NCBI): domain Eukaryota; kingdom Metazoa; phylum Chordata; class Mammalia; order Artiodactyla; family Delphinidae; genus Orcinus; species Orcinus orca. The sequence goes on along the minus strand of NC_064576.1, from coordinate 12,239,823 downwards.
GCGGTTGCTGGTGAGAGTGCTTTAGACCGAATGGCTTGTGGACTTGGTGGAAAGCTCGTCCTGCCGATGATCAAGGAACATATTATGCAGATGCTTCAGAATCGTAAGCTGTTATCTCTTTCAAATGCTAGAATAGTGGAGTGTGGCTTTCCAAATCGTAAACTCTAACAAATGCTTAGACTGTGTCTAAAAGTCAGTCTTTGCCTTTTTATATTCTATGTTTAACCTAATTCTCATATTGATAAAATCCTATTCAGTCATCTTTAGAACCACTCAGTCTTACAGTAAAGAATATTTTTTCCTCAATACTGCAAATATTATTCAATTCTCCTTCCCCAGAATGGGCTACAGTATATGGGAAAAAATTAAAAATTCTAAGGAAAATTGACAGATTTACTCCCTAGCCAGAAATATCTAAATTTGAATTTAAATAAAACACCATTATTTGGATGTTTATGAAGTATGCATGTATTTGATTCACAGTCTTCCTTCATCTAATATCTTTTATTTTTTAAAAAAATACCTACTTCTAGAGGAGAAGCTACTTCTGTATTTCTCCTTTTATATTCCTAGCAAATATTTGGTCATTTGTTAGCCTTGTACCTGTAATTTGTATCAGTAACAAAAGTTGTTGTTTTTGTCCTTTTAATTACAAAGTTAATGTGCTTGATGTTTTTTAAAAATTCAGATACAACTGAAAGTCCCTTAACTTAGATTCGGGGTGGCCACTGTTAACAGTCCTCTGAGACTTGAGTCTCTGACCTCATTTATGCACATGTACAGTTGTGTTTAACATGAATATAGCATACAGATCCCATGCTTCCGCTCCCCAGTGTATCATATCACCACACGATGGCTTCCCTTTCGTTTAACAGCCACGTAGCATTCCACAATTCCCCATTAAACTGTAATAGTTCTGTTGATAACAAATAATGCTACTGCATACACTCTTCTACAGAAATCCTGGCTTACATGTATGAACATGTGTATCTGTAGCATGTATTACAAGAGACAGACTTGAGGGTCAAACCATTGATTTGGGATCTTAAAGTAGTGAAATGGAATCACAGAATACCAGCTTCACATGAAAGTGAATTTTTGAGAACTCCAGCCCTTAGCCTTTACCTAGGTCCTCCTTATCCTGTAAGATTCTTATTTATCCTAAGAAGGCATGGTCCAAAACCGTTATCCTTTTTTTTGTTGTTGTTGTTGTTGTTTTGCTGTACGCGGGCCTCTCACTGTTGTGGCCTCTCCCATTGCGGAGCACAGGCTCCGGACACGCAGGCTCAGCAGCCATGGCTCATGGGCCTAGCCTCTCCGTGGCATGTGGGATCTTCCCAGACCGGGGCACGAACCCGTGTCCCCTGCATCAGCAGGCGGACTCTCAACCACTGCGCCACCAGGGAAGCCCCTGTTATCCCTTTTTAATGATGTGATTTTACATCTGGGTCTTGAATAATAGTTTTTCCTTTTTTTACTCCCTAAATTTTGAGGGTTTTTTCCCCAAACGGATAGACAGTCAACATCACAGGTTGCTCAACCTATTAAAGCTACTAGACAGAATCTAGCTTTTCAGTTTTTAAGATGAAGAAAGTAAAGCCCAGAGACATGAAAGGTTACACACGGTCACCCAGCTATCAGTGTTTCACCGCTGCTTAATGCCATTCTTCAAATATGTTGTGGAACTGCTTGTGATTTGTAGTTAAAGAATTTAAGTTCCTGCTACAGCATAACTAGCTGGCTGCAGAAGCCTTCCCATGTATGGCAATGAACTCTCAATAAAGATTTGTTACTGTTAAATGTATGGCTTTGAGCACGTCTGGACCTTTGTTTCCTTCCTTGTCTGTTAAAAAATTAAAAAAAATAAGAAAGTGATGCTTGCCCTACACCCACGTTTGGAGTTAGGATCCAAAGGTGTATTTAATACTTCATGTGAAAAGGGCTTTAAAACGATGCATATTTTCCAGTAACTTACTATATACCCCACTTTATTTTTAAAACGTTTTATTGTTTTTTCTTTAAATAGTAAACACCAATTTTTTTAATTTTTTATTTATTTTATTTATTTATTTTTGGCTTTATTTTATTTATATTTGGGTCTTCGTTGCTGCACGCAGGCTTTCTCTAGTTGTGGTGAGAGGGGGCTACTCGTCGTTGTGGTATGTGGGCTTCTTATTGCGGTGGCTTCTCTTGTTGCAGAGCACAGGCTCTAGGTGCGCGGGCTCAGTATTGTGGCTCACGGGCTCCAGAGCGCAGGCTCAGTAGTTATGGCGCACGGGCTTAGTTGCTCCATGACATGTGGAATCTTCCCGGACCAGGCCTTGAACCCGTGTCCCCTGCATTGGCAGTCAGATTCTTTTTTTTTTTCTTTTTAATATCTTTATTAGAGTATAATTGCTTTACAGTGGTGTGTCAGTTTCTGCTTTATAACAAAGTGAATCAGTTATACATATACGTATGTCCCCATATCTCTTCCCTCTCGCATCTCCCTCCCTCCCATCCTCCCTATCCCACGCCTCTGGTCACAAAGCACCGAGCTGATCTCCCTGTGCTATGCGGCTGCTTCCCACTAGCTAGCTATTTTATGTTTGGTAGTGTATATATGTCCATGCCACTCTCTCACTTTGTCCCAGCTTACCCTTCCCCCTCCCCGTATCCTCAAGTCCATTCTCTAGTAGGTCTGCATCTTTATTCCCGTCTTGCCCCTAGGTTCTTCTGACCATTTTCTTTTTTTTTTTAGATTCCATATATATGTGTTAGCATACGGTATTTGTTTTTCTCTTTCTGACTTACTTCACTCTCTATGACCGTCTCTAGGTCCATCCACCTCACTACAAGTAACTCAGTTTCGTTCCTTTTTATGGCTGAGTAATATTCCATTGAATATATGTGCCACATCTTTATCCACTCATCTGTTGATGGACACTTAGGTTGCTTCCATGTCCTGGCTATTGTAAATAGAGCTGCAATGAACATTTTGGTACATGACTGTTTTTGAATTATGGTTTTCTCAGGGTATATGCCCAGTAGTGGGATTGCTGGGTCATATGGTAGTTCTATTTTTAGTTTTTTAAGGAACCTCCATACTGTTCTCCATAGTGGCTGTATCAATTGACATTCCCACCAACAGTGCAAGAGGGTTCCCTTTTCTCCACACCCTCTCCAGCATTTATTGTTTGTAGGTTTTTTGATAATGGCCATTCTGACCGGTGTGAGATGATATCTCATTGTAGTTTTGATTTGCATTTCTCTAATGATTAGTGATGTTGAGCATTCTTTCATGTGTTTGTTGGCAATCTGTATGTCTTCTTTGGAGAAATGTCTATTTAGGTCTTCTGCCCATTTTTTGATTGAGTTGTTTGTTATTTTGATATTGAGCTGCATGTGTTGCTTGTATGTTTTGGAGATTAATCCTTTATCAGTTGCTTCATTTGCAAATATTTTCTCCCATTCTGAGGGTTGTTTTTTCGTCTTGTTTATGGTTTCCTTCGCTGTGCAAAAGCTTTGAAGTTTCATTAGGTCCTATTTGTTTATTTTTGTTTTTATTTCCATTTCTGTAGGAGGTGGGTCAAAAAGGATCTTGCTGTGATTTATGTCATAGAGTGTTCTGCCTGTGTTTTCTTCTAAGAGTTTGATGGTGTCTGGCCTTACATTTAGGTCTTGGCAGGTGGATTCTTAACCACTACGCCACGAGGGAAGCCCCCAATTTTTTTTTTAATCTTAAAATTCAAAGGAGGAAAACCATTTTCAAATCCCAGTACCATCCGATTACATTTGCTGAACATACTTCTAGGAACTCTGCACATTTCTTTACTATTTATTTTTGTGTGTTTTTTAAATTTAATTTAATTTGTTTGTTTGCACTGAGTCTTAGTTGCGGCTTGCTGGCTCCTTAGTCGCGGCTGGCAGGCTCCTTATTTGTGGCATGCGAACTCTTATAGTTGCGGTATGCACGTGAGATCTAGTTCCCTGACCAGGGATCAAACCCAGACCCCCTGCATTGGAAGCGTGCAGTCTTAACCACTGCACCACCAGGGAAGTCCCTTGTGTGTTTTTTAACTGAGTTATAACTGACGTAACATTATATTGGTTTCAGATGTGCAGCGTAATGATTCAGTATTTGTATACATTGCAAAATGATCATGGCAATAAGTCTATTTACTCCTCTTTAAAATAATGTGTCCAGTATGCAAGGATTAGTATCAGATATTGGTTTCTTAGGATTATTATTCCTCAGTTGAGAAATTTGGCTTAATGGTATATTGAGTAATTGAAATACAGTTAAAGCATATATATAATAATGTTATCATAAATAATAATAATAAAGTTTTAATGTTTAACAGAAAAAATTAGCAGTTTTTCAGAGGAATGAGTTACAACAGACTTCATCTTTACATGGGTTTTGGGCTCCCCAAAGGAAAGGGAAAAATTAAGTCTAATGTCCAATTTAGGATTTTTCTGCAACTTAGTTAACCTTATACCAGCAGTTCTCAAACTTTCATTCTCAGGATCCTCTTACACTGAGGATCCCAGGGTGCTTTTGTTTTGGGTTTTTTGTTTGTGTTCTTTTCATCTGAACATTTGCTCCCCTTTATAATATGGTGAGAGCATTATTTTTTTATTGGAGTATAGTTGATTTACAATGTTGTGTTAGTTCCAGGTGTACAGCAAAGTGAATCAGTTATACATATACATATATCTACTTTTTCTTAGATTCTTTTGCCATATAGGTCATTACAGAGTGTTGAGCAGAATTCCCTGTGCTATACATATACAGTAAGTTCTCATTGGTTATCTATTTCATATATAGTAGTGTCAATCCCAATCTCCCAATTTATCCCTCCCTCTACCCACCATATTGCCTTTTAACTTTCAGAGTAGAAATGCTTGTGTGACATAACCACTGTGACAATGAAGTAATCCAGTCAGGCACTTTTTCTATTTTTCTGGTTAATAAACATTTATAAAAGTATTTTGTTACTCTTTTCCAAATAAGGAGAACTTCCTTATACTTCTGACTACCAGAATGACATGTTTGTAGTGTCTAATTGCTGTTCCTTCCTGTGTAATTCTGTTCTGTAGCTGACTGGAAGTATCGGCATGCAGGATTAATGGCCTTATCTGCCATTGGGGAAGGATGCCACCAGCAAATGGAAGGAATTCTAAATGAGATAGTAAATTTTGTTTTGCTTTTTCTTCAAGATCCTGTAAGTACCAGTAAATATTTGATTCATAATTATTGCCTTAGTTTCACATGGGACCCTATTGCCTTTACTAATACAAAGGCACCTATTCCAGCATCCCAGAGTGAGGTATGCAGCCTGTAATGCCGTGGGACAGATGGCTACGGATTTTGCACCTGGTTTCCAAAAGAAATTCCATGAGAAGGTAAGTAATGAGTCTGTGGACACTCAAACTCTAAGAAGAGGGATGGCATTTGAAAATGTCTGTGTGTGTGACTTCATTTCACAGGTGATTGCAGCTCTGCTGCAGACCATGGAAGACCAGGGCAATCAGCGTGTACAGGCCCATGCCGCTGCCGCTCTCATTAACTTCACCGAAGACTGTCCCAAGTCACTACTTATTCCATATTTAGATAATTTGGTGAAACATCTGCATTCCATCATGGTCCTTAAACTTCAAGAGGTAAGTTTCGAGATCTTTAAGCTCCCTATTTATAAAGATTAATTTAATTTGATAGGTAAGACCTGGAGAAAGAAGGACTTTTCAGAATGGCCATAAAGAATAGAAAGTTAGGAAGACATTCCAGGCTGTTCTTAGTATAATTCAGGCTTGACCAGAGAATGGGCTGCTCAGTATTAGACTTGGGAAAGATATGGACTAAAGGGTAGGTAAAAGCAACATGTGAATTGCCTGGAAAACAAGGCAGAGTTATTTTTGAACTCTGTAAATTATTTATGTAAATTTGGAATTACATAAATTAATTGCTGCAAGAAACCATGAAAACGTGATTGTAGGAAATTAGCACAGTAGCAACATGAGGCATAAACATAAATGGGGAAGATTTAAGGCAAGACCATCATACGATTATTGTTCAGCGAGTTTGGATGGTAATAGTGGAAATTGGAAGGAAAAGTGATTCTGAAAGATGCTTCTCAGGAAGCATTAGCTGTTTCTCTCTGCCACTTTGAATTTTAAAAGATGAAAGAGAAAGAAGCAAAAAATGTTGACCACTCTCCTAACCTGGGTGAGAGAAGTAGAGAATATGTAGAAAAGAATATCCTTTTTGTTTTAAATACGTTGAATTCTTAAAATAAGGCCTGGCCATCCAAATAGAAGACAGTTTATAGTTTCAGTTTAAGTAAGAGGCAACCTAAAAACAAGTGAATGTTGTCAGTGTAGCATCATGAGAGAGAGAAGATTCAGGTAAGAAAGGCAAAGATTGAAGCCCAGTTTGTTGTCAAATATAATGAAAATAAATTTCTACTCTAAAGTGAAATGAATAAAAAGGACATGCAAAATAAAAGCCGTTTAACTATTATATTCAGCAGACATAAAGTTACTGTCAAATCGCTATATAATACTCAGTTTCTATACTTTAGTTCATGATGAACTGGTAACAGTTGGTAAACCACACTGTGCCTAGCACTGGTCTAAAGGAGAACAGGGAGGAAGAGAGGAAATAATGTCTCAGAAGGCAAAGAAGGGGCTTTAAAGCAAAGGATGCGTGCTCAGTGTCCAATGACAGCAAACTAAGAACATGATACAGGAACATGCGTGTATCTGAAAACACACAGAGATAGACAAGTTGAAGGCAGATCGGTTAGGTTAGTTAAATCAGGAATTGATGGATCAGATGTGACATTACTAGTAGATTTGGGTAAAGGGCTGAAGTGTGAAGGGTGCCTCTGTATAATCCTCCCTCCCCTCATGGGTCCAATATGTGAGATACAGACTGAAGGAAGGAGTTGCTAAGATGGGCTGGGGAGGAGGTTAAAGTATGTGAGCAAGAGCAATGCAAAGAGAGAGTAGCCGAGGAAGAAGGACATTCCAGGGAGATCAGAGGCCAGTCATGACATGAAACAGAGCAGATGCTGAGATGCAGAAGAAGGGAGTAAGCTGACCTTATAAAGGTGTGTTGGGGCTTGTGGTACAAGGAGAAAGAGCTCTGCCGAGAGCGGCTGTGGTTGACGAGCGGCGTGAGGAACATCTGCAGTAGTCCAGGAGCACTGTGTTAAGGAGAGAACATCACACATAAATACAAATAGTTCAGCGCCGTTCCTACATTTGCTTTAAGACCTACAGTCTCCAGTGTGGCTGCCGGAGGGTGGGCTCAGCTTGCGGTTTCAGAAAAGCCCTCGGGAACTTTCAGGGAGTGTTTCTTCCATGTTCTCATTTGTGTGGTTGTTGTGTGTCTTCCTTCTAGTTGATTCAGAAAGGCACCAAGTTAGTTTTGGAACAAGTTGTGACGTCTATCGCATCAGTTGCAGATACTGCAGAAGAAAAATTTGTCCCCTACTATGACTTATTTATGCCATCACTGAAGCACATTGTTGAGAATGCAGTTCAAAAGGAGCTCAGACTTCTCAGAGGAAAAACTATTGAATGCATCAGCCTCATTGGTCTGGCTGTTGGGAAGGAAAAAGTACGTGATTTGTAGTACGTCGAATTTTTTGTTTGAATTTGGCTACGGAGGCACTGAGGGTACCAGAGGGTTTTTTCCTTCTGATAAATGGTTTTCTGGATACTTGTTTTTTCCCATCATCTTACTCTCATATTACTTTAATTTTATATATAAATAAATTGTTTCCTTCATTTTTTCATCGCTAATATTAAGGTTTCTTAACTCAGTTATGCTCTTGAAACCTTCTCTTATGGGTACAGTCTGTCTCTATGGAGGCTTGTGGAATTCAAGACCCATATGTTTAGTTTCGCCCACTTGAACATGTGCTTGGGAACATTCCAGTTGCTTTTCTGTTAATCCAAAAAGCATTGAGTGTCCCAAGAGAAATTTATATGCATGTAGTTCTTCAGAAAATAATTAGCAAGGATGGTGGGCCAGTGTGTTTTTCTTCCTAGCTAACGTCTCAGACCTGTCAAAGCTAATTCAGAAGAAGCTCCTCTGTCATCAGCCCCTCATGTTCTGATTCTCAGAGCTTTCAATATAGAACCTTTCTCTCTGATTTCCTCCAAAACCAGCATTATTATCTTATAAACTGTTTTCTGGGAGACGCTGAGAAACTAACCAATAAAACATTTTTATGTTCTGTTCTCTGCATTTTGGCTTTCAAACTATTTTTGAAACAGTTTATACAATGGAGATTGCCAGAACTTCGCAGAGAGTTAAATGAAAATCATATAGTTCTGTGGAGCAACCCAAAATTGTCTTTCTGGATTTGGATTATCTTTTTACTGCTGGAAATACATAAGCCATGGACCAAAACTTGATGCCACTAGAACTATCTTTATACTGCAATTCATTTTGACCTTCACTGGAAAACGTATTTTTCTAGAAAAAGCACTAAGTCCATTGCAATATAGATGAAAAATTTTCAATATAATACTTTTATCTGAGGGGTTATAACCTGTGTGGGAAATGTAATAGATTTGGGGGGAAAGTTTTATTATTACATAAGAAACAAAAATTGGGTGGCAGTAGTGCCTTTCTGATGTGATATACATGAGTAATATTAGTGTCTTTTTTCCCCAAATATTTCCTTCCAGTTCATGCAAGACGCATCAGATGTGATGCAGCTATTATTGAAGACGCAGACAGACTTCAGTGATATGGAAGATGATGACCCTCAGGTAAAGCAGCCCTCACATGCGCTTGCATCCTTTTGGTCGATAGCTCAGGGTTAAATATATTTAAAAAAGAAATCGAGTAATAGGTTTCTTGTGATAATATCAACCCGTGGTTTCAGAGACATTCTTCACTGATTTTCCTTCTACTTGGCACACCATTTTTCCCTCGGTCCATTCCAGGCTGCTCCTCTTCTGACTAGTTTTTGGTTCCGTTGGGGTTCTGTCATGCCAGGCTCTCTTACCTCTTCACTCTCCTTGAGCAGCGTCATGCATAGGCACAGCTCCGGTTTTCCTTCATACGGTTGTGGCTTCAGGTCTGTTGCCGAATTCAGGGTTCATTTGTCCAGCCCCTCACTAGACATCACCATGTGGATATCTCCTGGCCCTTTGCATGCCAGATGACTTCCCTCCCCTGTCAAAAGCAAAAGAAATACAGAAACCCAGCAGTTTTAGAGCATGTCATGCTCTTTTCTCTGCCTGTGAACAAGCCCTCGTTGAGCTTAGAAAGAACCCTCCCCACTCAGCCTGGCTAACTTCTGCGCGTAGTTCACGGCTGGTACCAGTCTCAGTGGTGGGTACTGAGGACCCTGTAGTAAGAACATCGTGAATGTCTGTCACAATCTTCATGATAGTCACAGTGCCTACTGCACCATGAGCATTCAATCAGTAATTGTTGGCTTAAATTTTAACTTTACACAGCCACTCTGCAGTTGTTTTCCATATTTAAAAATGCTTTTTCCAAACACTTAAAAATTTGTTTTGTTTTTTAAATTAGGAGTGAGGAGTGCGTTTGCACATGCAGGCATGTGAAATAGACAAATATATAGATGGTTGCTGGAGGGTAAAAATCACTTTTGGGGCCATGGGGATGAATTGGAACCAGATTCTCTGTAGGTAGATTAAGTCTTTGTAAACACAGTAGTAGTAGAAGAGGTGTCTTAAATGTGGACAACCCCTTACACAGAAAACTTCAACAGCTAGGAGAAAGGGGTATTTAGTGTTTAATGAATGGAACTTTAGTCAGTAGACAAAGTAAGGTAAGTTCCTGCCTTCAAGAAAATTAGTGCTTAGGGGTTGATATGTTTAAGTGGGCTTTGTTAAATGATTCAGATGCTGTTAGAGAAAACTATATATTTTGAAATATATAGTTTCTTGAAAGTAGGAAAAAATAAGACAGGGTCCTGGGCTCTTTTGCCTCAGCTGTTGTCTGTATCCTAGTGTAGAAGTTCACAGTGATTTTCCATGGTTTCTGAACATTTTAAGTATGTGACCTTAGAAAATGCACTTATTGCTTAAAGAGCCATGAATGTAAAAACATCATTTCCATGAAACAGGGAAGGGGCTTTCTTTATGTCTTATTTATCCACTTTTTATTAAAAATCACTTTTAATTTAATTTTAAATTTTTCTCCCCAGATCTCTTACATGATCTCAGCATGGGCCAGAATGTGCAAAATCCTCGGGAAGGAATTTCAGCAGTACCTTCCAGTGGTCATGGGACCGCTACTGAAGACGGCTTCGATTAAGCCTGAAGTGGCCCTTTTAGATAGTAGGTGTCTGCATGCGGACATGGCAGTTGTAGAATTTCTCTTTGTTACCATTTTTAACATGAATTTTCTTGCTTCTTCGTTAATAGCCCAAGACATGGAGAACATGAGTGATGATGATGGTTGGGAATTTGTGAACCTTGGAGATCAGCAAAGTTTTGGTATTAAAACTGCAGGACTGGAAGAAAAGTCAACTGCTTGTCAGATGCTGGTAATTATGTTTACTGAACTTTGTTTTACAACTTCTCATAATGAATACATATAATGTATATGTATATAATTCATTATATATATACTTATGTATATTATATATATATATTTCATAGGAGTGCTTTTCACGGATGCTGAAGAACTTATTTTGAAGGGCCAGGAATGTATTCTTTAATAAATATAGAAACCTTTAGACCCAACATTTCCACTTATGGATTTCCATCCTAAAGAAATGTGGATAAAACCTTTCATTACCAGTGCTGTTTTTAATAACAACAACAACAAAAATGAATAGCCCAAATAACTATTGTTAGGAAGATGATCAGTAATTACCATGCCCTGGAGTATTACATAGCCATTACAAAGCTACCTGAGGGGGAAGGATTTTTGCCTGTTTTGTGTTTAGTGTATAGTAAGTGGCTAAGGAATATTTTTGAATGAACAAGAAATCTGCTCACAGTATTAAAGATAGAGTTGGTATGATTTCATTGTGTTTAAAAAAAATAGACATGGTAGGAAAATCAAAATGTTTACGGTGATTATTTCTTGTGGTATTATGGGGTCTATGTATATTCTCTTTGAGTTTCCTTTTTTAAACCTTCATGAGCATGTGTTGTAGACAGTGAGAGTTTTTTGTTTTTGTTTTTTTACAAATAGAATTAAGAGATTTTGGTAACAACATTGTAAATCAACTAAACTTCAATAAAGAAGTATTTTAAAAAGAGATTATGGTATATTACAAATCTAGCAGTTAAGTAAGCCTAAATAAAAGTTAATGGCTTAAATTTTATTTTGTATTAGTATTGTGTTTTCTAATTCATTTAAACATATATTTCTTGAACTTACTCTTACCAGTACTTAATTACCTATAATTTATAAACAATTTGGATTTTCTGTAGTATCGCTCAACTTGAGAACAAATATAAATGTAACATCTTCTACAAAATTACCAACTCTTTTCATGTAGTGAAAGAGAATAAAGAAACAATTATATTAAGACAACAATTTTTTGTTTCATCTGTTGAAATGATTTTTTTAAAATTCAGAATAGCATAAGCCTGTTTGCTGCAGATTTATAGAAGTGATGTGCTGTGATTACATTTTCAGGTTTTTTGGGTTTTTTTTAAATTTTAGGTTGCCTTAATTAAGTGGCATCTTTTGTTTGAAGTATTTTCAGAGTGCTGAAACTTTTGCTAAATTCTCCCCCCTACAAAATAAGAATATGAAGTATTCCCCCCTTCGAATGACAATATATACTACAGTCGTTTCATGGTCCTTTCCCATTTTACGATTCCCTTTAGTTAAAAGACTAATTTCACAGTCCTGCAGACAGCTCTAAATGTAGTTAGCTCTAGTTAGGATATAACATTCTGTGGTCCTCATGGTTTTGCAGTTTGTTAATAAATATTAATACATCAAAATTAACATGGGTCTTGTTTTCTCTTCAAATACTTTGGTTTCAGGTTTGCTATGCTAAGGAATTAAAAGAAGGCTTTGTGGAGTACACGGAACAGGTTGTGAAACTCATGGTCCCTCTACTGAAATTTTATTTCCATGATGATATCCTATAATTTTTGAACAGAAAACATTTCTAGATTTACTTAAATTGTAGGCTGTTGAAGTATTAGACTTTGTGCTAACCGAAGTAAGCGTACATCACCAGTATTCTGTTTGCACTGACAGTGGTTTCAGGTTATAAACTTGGTTCTTTGCAAGTGCCTTTGTTTCATTTGTGCCGAAAACATGAAAAAGAAAATGTCAACTATCCTCTAGTTGACAGTTCTCTGTGGAGCACTGAAGAGCTTTAAGGATTGTTATTTTATTAGCAAATGTTTATGGTTGTGTATAATTGCTGCTTTTCCCAAATATCTTTTGGTGATGTTAAGCAAGACCTTTTAACAAGTTAGAGACCAACTTATAGTACTTAACTTTCTATATAGCTCATTTCAAATGTGGATAATACCTCTGGAGAGAAATGTCTCTTGGTAAATCTGTGTGAAACAGTTTTCCTCCTCAATATAATGGTAGTTGTAATTAATATGTATAGGTAGGTTTTTATGCCATTTCGTGTGCGCATACACACACTTTCGTAAATGAGTTAAAAAAAATGACAGCCCAATGGAATGGTAGAGCCTGGACCCAAAACTGCCTGGCTCCAGAGCCACTTTGTTGTAGTTCTTCATGCAGTATCCTGCAGCGGCATCCTTTACAGAAGATGACTTCTGCCCAGCAGACTTCCCATAATGCCTGAAGACAGACCAGAATTATTTTTAAGAAGAAGTCTCAAGACCTTATTTTAGAAATGATGTTAGATAGGGAGAGGCAACTCATCTTTATCGAAAACTGAAGAGGCTGATTCAGGAACAGATCCTCAGTAGTTTTCGTTAGTAAAGTCATTGCTTCGGTTGCATTTGTTAGAAGCATGCATTACCTCAAATTTGGGGATAGGTACATTCTGAGACATACTGTGAGAGGTCCCAGGTCCTTCCTCAGTCATTTTTATGTTTAGGGGTTACATTTGAGCCTTCATTCCTGTTATATTGTAGGTGACAGAAAAGACAGGAGGTATGTCTTGGGGACAGGGAGACTTCTGTTTTTATACGCAGGTTATGTTTAACACAAGCTCTTGGAGAGCAGTCTTAGATAAACAGAAGTTGCCTAGCACTCCACAATCTTGAGGATAGTGATTACACTAAATGTAATCTGAGGATAGTGAGTACGTTTCCTTAACAATAAAACGTGTTCGAGTGGCAGCAGCAGAATCCATGCCTCTTCTCCTGGAATGTGCAAGAGTTCGTGGTCCTGAGTATCTCACACAGATGTGGCATTTTATGTGTGATGCTCTAATCAAGGCCATTGGCACAGAACCAGATTCAGATGTCCTCTCAGAAATAATGCACTCTTTTGCAAAGGTAAATATTTTTCTCTTCAAAAATATGTATAAGACTGTGTGTCCATTTATTAGTCTTGCTAAATAAATGGGATTTATTTTTATGCTGTAACAGAAATTTTTCTTTTTCTGTCAAAAATGTTTAATATTTTGGTGCTTTCACTCTTTTTGTTTTTCTTTCTTTTCAAGAGTAGCTCTTCTTGTATTCTGGTCTTCATTAGTTTCCATCATCATTACCTGGTAATCCAACTACAGAAACTTGGCTGTCATCATCCAAGTCATGTCTAGTTTCTGTCCTGTTCTCTCTCCCCTAAATTCCCTTCTGTTTTTTGCCGTATCTCTTCTTTTTGCTGTTGAAAGAGCCTCACTTGGTCTATTCCAGAAGCCATTCCTTCTTTTGCTCATAGTTCATTCGCCTTTCCTCAAGCATTGACTTGCTCTTTGAGTCACTCCCCTTCCCATATTCTTGGTCATCTCCATTGCTCACAGCTCCATAGCTTGCTCCACAGTTTGGTTTAAAAATTCTTTATTTGTCCCCATTTACGCTCCTGAAGTTCAGATTTTCTTTTATTTTTCCAAAGACCGCATGCTTCCATGTCTTTGCCTGTATCATTCCCTCCGCCTATAATAGCCTTTCTCCAGCGCCATCTTTGTACAGAGTATGCATGTAGTAACTGAGCTCCTTAGAAGCTGGTCCTTTCCATCTTTGAATCCGCAGCATCCACCGTAATTCCTGGCACTTAAGACGTGCTCAGGACATGTTTAAAGGAAAAATATTTTTTAAATTCTTCTCTTTAAAATACTGGCATCGTAGCAAATACAAACCAAGTAGATTTACTCATTTAATCATTAATCTTCCAGGGTACTGAGTTATGTTAATTTTTCTCACACCTCCATCTGATTTTTTGTATTTTGGGGGGCTGCGTTGGGTCATTGTTGCTGCTTCTCATTGCAGTGGCTTCTCTTGTTGTGGAGCACGTGCTCTAGGTGCACGGGCTTCAGTAGCTGTGGCTCGCGGGTTCTAGAGCGCAGGCTCAGTAGTTGTGGCGCACGGGCTTAGTTGCTCCGCGGCTTGTGGGATCTTCCCGGACCAGGGCTCGAACCCGGTCACCTGTATTGGCAGGTGGATTCTTAACCACTGTGCCACCAGGGAAGTCCCTCCCTCTGATTCTTAATGGAGTTTAACTTTTGACTCCAAAAACACTTAAATCTTATGAGTTGCTTTCTTTCCTCAACCTCGTTTTAGTGCATTGAAGTCATGGGAGATGGATGCCTTAATAATGAACACTTTGAAGAGTTGGGAGGTATATTGAAAGCTAAACTTGAAGAACATTTTAAAAATCAAGAATTGCGGCAAGGTAAGTTTTCCATGCTTTTATTTCTGAATGTAATCCTTGACCATTTTGGCGACCATTTAAAGACATTTATTTGGGTGTGTTTTAGTTAAAAGACAAGATGAAGACTATGATGAACAGGTGGAAGAATCACTACAAGATGAGGTAAATTATTCCATTTAGAACTTAATTTACACGACCATTTGCATCTGGAGGATAATGCTTAAGTTTCTGATTCATCTGACTTCTCATAAGATGTACTTCTTATTAATCTTTAGTAGAAAAATCTGACATGTATTTCATTGATTAATTTAGAGAATAAGTCATTTGAAATTAGCTGATTTGTGTTTTGGATGCTTTGTGTGTATTTTGTTGCAATGGCCTCACATATGAAAGCACCTTGAAGCTCACCTCGTATTTTCTTCTGCTCTCACTACGATCTTGTGTATTTGGTGGTGCTTTCGCCATTTAAAGATGAGTGAACTCAAACTCAGATGTTGAATGACTGCCTACAGCCGCACTGTCGACAGTCTCATGCTTAAGGCCAGATCTTTGTATAACGCCAGCTGTCTTTCCACTGGACCACAGAATTGTGCAAATTTCCCCATAAATAATATGCATGCAGTGGTTGACACAATTCTTCACATTGTTAGTCAGTTCTCTCACCATCAAACCACTTGATGCCATCAAACATATTTCAGCTGTGTGTTTAGGGTCTGTCACGTGGCATGTGGCCATCTGGTGGGCCGGTGCTGACATGTGCCGGCCATCCCAGTCCTCTGCAGGGTGCTCACACGCTGACACACACATTGTTCCCAGGGACGTAGATAACTCACCCCACATCTCCCCACCATCCTGCTCCCAAACCAGAAACATTCTTGCAGAAAACAAAAAAATAGTAAAGTAAAATCACTTTTGTTTCAGATCTTTGAGATTTGGGTTAATTTTTCAACTGTATATTTTGAATATATTCCAAGAAAAGTATTTGCAATAAGTGCAATACTTACCACACTCCTTCCTTTCTTTCCATAGCCAGACAAGAGACATCACTGGGGTGACCTCAGTTTCTGGACTCTTGCTATGCCCTTAAGAAAGTGAAGAGAAATTTAATTTTGTACTTCTCTTATGTTTTGTATAATAAATGTTACTATTAATAATAGTAGGGATACTTTTTAAATACATATGGGTATGTATGTGTTTGTTTTTTTTAGGATGATAATGATGTTTATATTCTGACCAAAGTGTCAGACATTTTACACTCAATATTCAGTAGCTACAAGGAAAAAGTGTTACCGTGGTTTGAACAGCTGCTTCCGTTAATTGTCAACCTAATTGTAAGTGTTACCTCTTTTTGACAATTATTTTAGATAGTTGACCTGGAAATCTTTCCTTACAGCATTTGAAAACTTACACTTTCAAGTCAGAATGGATCATAGAAATCATGGTTTCCACTGTACCTCTTTAATTTACCAAGTTTATTGCATTGCCCTGGATATTTTCTCCTTCAGTATATGCTTGAAGTTTACTAATTAGGTTTTCCATAGTTCAACTAATTTATAATACAGTCTGAAGGCATAGAACTGATTTTTTTTATTTCAGATTATCTATACCCTGCTGAATTAACAAATGGAAAAAAAAATGGTTGCAGGTTTTTGTTTTTCAGTAGACACTAGAAAATTCCGTTTTGATCCCTACTATGTACCACCAGCAATCAGATTCTGGATGATAGCCTTATATATTCAATTTTAAAAATGTATTATAAATTATAAGCAGTCATCAGATATTTATGGGGTTTTTTGGATTTCAATTTTGTGTTTTATGATATTTAGTACTGCAGTGTCTTTTTTTAAATGATTTAGGCCCATATGACATCCTGTTGAATCAGTACTATAAAGTTAAATCTTTGCAGCTTTTACCATTGTTGTGTTTTTTAAATATAGCATTGCCATTATCTTTTTTGTAAAGTAAATGTATATACATAGCTGCTGCTGTCAGTTCTTCCTGGTACTTGGTAATGTCAGATTGTGGAATTCTATAACAAATCACCCAAGTCTTTTAAACCTATACTTTATTAAATCTATGTAGTACTTTGAGGGTTGTTATTCACAAGAACTGATTGTTACTGTGTTCTTTTTCATTACCTATATCAGGAATATCCATGTAAGATGACAGCCTATAGTGAATAAGTGTTTCTTTACGATCTCTTTTTCTTGTTGTTCCATTAGTTCATGTCTTTTATTAACTAATACACAGTGACTTCTGGTTTGTTGAAACAATATGTCAGACAACATTTGCCACAGTAATGTCTGTCAAAGTGGCTGGCCGTAAAAACTCCAGCACCACATTCATCTGAATAGTCAAAGCTTAAAGGAGTATCTCTTTTGTAGTGTCTACATAGACCGTGGCCAGATAGACAGTGGGGCTTGTGCATCTTTGATGATGTCATAGAACACTGTAGTCCAGCCTCATTTAAATATGCAGAATATTTCATAAGGCCAATGCTCCAATACACATGTGACAGCAGCCCAGAAGTCAGGCAAGCAGCTGCGTATGGCCTGGGAGTCATGGCACAGTACGGCGGAGACAACTATCGTCCTTTTTGTACAGGTACTTTTGTTTGTTACGTTATGTGCATCTCATCCCAGGCATCCCTGTTATCCCTGCCTTGCTTCCCCCCACCCCCGCACACCGCCCGCCCCGGCAAACATACACTGCTTCATTCTCTTTTCCTTTTTCAAACACCTTACTGTAGCACTTAGGAGTTTACCGCCCTCATGCTCGTAGAAATGGAAGTGAAATCTGAGTGGGGCCACAGCCTCCTCACCTCAGTCCCAGGGTACAGTCCACTTGGGGCTTGGAGGGCATACTTTTAAAACATGTTGGCGTCCCTGTAAGTTCAGCACGGGAGTATAGCTGGGCGGCTTTCAGAAGCTGCGGTACACCGAGGTGATCAGGAGTGTGAATCTGGAGGCTGCTAACCTCCTGGGCCTACAGATTAGTGGGGTGCAGGTGCTCCTGAGCACGCCAGGGCAACCCCCCTTTCCCCGTGTCTGGTTCTGTAGTCACAAAAACAAACATTTCTTGCACTTGAACATTGCCTCACTATAATTCATACCTGGACCAGAGATAAGAAATATTTATGGGCATTTGCATGAAAATGTGAGACTTTAAATGACTTTTTTTCAAATGCTTATTTTAGAAGCACTTCCACTGCTGGTAAGAGTTATTCAGTCTGCTGATTCTAAGACCAAAGAAAATATCAATGCTACAGAGAACTGCATCTCGGCAGTAGGGAAAATTATGAAGTTCAAGCCTGATTGTGTGAACGTTGAAGAAGTCCTCCCACATTGGCTGTCTTGGCTTCCACTACATGAGGATAAAGAAGAAGCTGTTCAGACTTTCAATTATCTTTGCGACCTGATTGAAAGGTAAGAAATGGGACAGGTAGGCCTTATTTCCTTCCCTTCACGTAACACAGTGCTTCCTGTGCACAGCTTCCAGGTGTATAGGTTATAATAATACTGTCTTTATAAATCAGGTTAAGAAGCTGCCGTATCACAGTTAAGAGTGCCGTATAAGCACATCTAATTTTGAGTTATTCTTTATGGAACTCAGTTCAACAGATCATTATAGAATGTGATGTTCAAGGAAGGTTCTGTTCTGTCTCCCACCCCACTCATTCATTCATCCATTCACTCACTAGCTTTACTGAGGTATAATTGACATACCATTCATTAGTAGAATGGGATCAAAGAACATTGTTAGTGCTATTTTTTGACCCTCTGAAATACTAGTGTTTTTCTTTGGATTAAAAAATCAGTGGTACAAGGGAAATATACCAGACGGGCAGTCAGGATCTAGCCCCAGACCTCTGTCATTAATAGTATTATTTTATGCCTGTGAGTATAGCTAAGAATTGCAGCAACCTTGGAGGTTATAGAAGCTATCAAATCAAAGGCATGTTCATTGGTGGTCTGTTTTTCTAAGTCCAAGTTCCCCTAGGACTGGATCTGGGCTCTGGCACTATTAATTACTCCTTTTAGTTCATAAATAAATCCAACGGCTACAACCACTCATCTCCTGGAGTTTGTAGAAACAGGCCAATGGCTATATTCCCTCATGCCTGTTTAAGTTCTCATTCACACAAATACTGGGAGTCTTCACAGGTAGGACATCATCATTAAGGAATGTAGCAGCCATCCTGGAGACGCCTACCTGCGCCTGCCTCTGCAGTGGCCACTTCTCCATCACGCTGTTCAATCACCTCCCTTGGAGATGACTACTCTGGAATTTTCTTAATGAAAAACGCTGGATTCTAATTAGATTCACTGTTAGGTTTCTTTCCATTAAACTTGACTGGAGCTTCTTTCCCGGCTTACATTTAGAATGCCTGTATTATCTTTTTGAACTTCAGATTTACTTTAGAAACCATTCTGCAGTGTCTAAATAAAATTTGTGTTAAGGAACTGTTCTTAGTAATATCTTGGGTTTTTTTTTTAACATATATATATAAAATTTACATGGGAAGAAACTGAAAAGCCAGTAAGTAAAATTAGCTGGTTTTCCTCCTACTGAATCTAAAAGGCAGTTGATTTTAGTGAGTACATAATCATTGTATAAAGACATAATAACAAAATTCAGTGTTGGGGGAAAGGTGTAGAAAAGTATGAGTGCTTCAGTGATTTCCTATTATAATTTTCATTTACAGTGGTTGTCTTCTCTTTCTTTTTTCAGTAATCACCCAATCGTTCTTGGCCCTAACAATACCAATCTGCCCAAAATATTCAGTATAATTGCAGAAGGAGAAATGCATGAGGCAATTAAACATGAAGATCCCTGTGCCAAACGTCTGGCTAATGTAGTTCGCCAAGTGCAGGTAAGCTGGTTTGGTTAAACTGGGGAAGAAGAACTAAAAAATTACTTGGTTTTGGCTTTTTTTTCATATTCTTCTCTATTAGAGGAAGGAAGTAGAAATCCAACTAGCTAAGGAAATTTCATTTTTATATTCTCTTGTCATCAAGCCTCAAATGGATTATACTTATTATAATCTACCCATATATTCTCACTATTTATTAAAACTAAAACCTGTATCTTAAATCTGAGACTAGCACATACTCATTGTGTAGTTTTTCTGCATATCTGTGAAGAAAAAAACATGAGATTTTAATAGTAATAAAACTGTCAGCTACCAATGACTTTTCCTACCTAAATTCATGTGTATAGATTACCTGAACGTGTCAGCTAAAGTGTAGCTTTATCAATGCAAAAATGAGAAAACTTACTGTAAATGAAATAAACTTTATAGAAATGAAAAGATTTCTTGCTTTTACAATGATGTTCATCAAGCTAATCTACTGGAAAGAAGGTATTTTGGCATTATTTCAGTCTACCTAATGATGATTATTAAGATACTTCCCAGTGACCATTTTCGCCGAATCTAAATGTGTGACAATGTTCTTTCCCTAGACTTCTGGAGGACTGTGGACTGAATGCATAGCACAGCTCAGTCCCGAGCAGCAGGCAGCCATACAGGAGCTCCTGAACTCTGCCTGAAGGGCCTTAATATCACCACCAGAAAACTAACTCCAAATAAACGTTTACCCTTTTGTTTAGGTTTCTTTGTTTTGTTTTTGAGCAAAAGAGAACGGTAGAGTTGTGTGTAGGCCATTCTTCTGCAAAGCCACAACAGCAGGAAGAGAAGCCCTGGGTTTCAGGGTGGTGTTTAAGTGGATTTCTCCCACACCACTGAGGAAGTCCCATGAGCCCTGCAGTAGCACTGAAGAGTATTTTTCTATTGGTATAACCCACCCATGTGAAGGTGAAAGGGAAATTAAATTTTCTCACTAGATATAAGGAGATTTAAGACAAAACAGCTTTAAGATCAGTTCCTCAACATTAGATGTGTGTTGAAACAAGTTGCTGTACACCTAGTGTTAATTCTATTAATTGGAGTGTGAGTCTTTCTGTACGGTAGAAAGAAGCCTTTTACCCAGCAAACTAGTAGATCCAAAAATTGAAAAAAAGCTGAAGACAAAAACAACAAGCATGAAGATGTTATTTTATGTCACTTTCGATTCTTTTCCCCAAAAGGCTTATGCAGTGACTCAGTTTGGAAAGCTTTTCAGCTTCCAGCCCTTGAATGTGAAGTGTCGTTGGCATGTCTGGCAGTAGTCTCATTCACTCCTCAATAAACAACGTTGAAATACGAAAGAAGTTTGTGTAAAAATTTAGTACTGTCTGGCTTTGATTCATTTAATGTTTTTAATATAAGAATAATCTAGTATTTTTTAAAGGAATAAGGATGGCTCTGAATTTTGTTTCCCCCTGATATTTTCCTCGTGCAATTCAAAGTTAAAAGCATCTAGTTTTTACCATCTTCCACTTTAATTTAAACTAAGTTATGATACACCCACTCTGTTCACAATTGGTGTGCAGACTTCAGTCGTTTTAAAGCTAGCATTGTTCCTGTTAGAAAAAAAGACTTGGCTTAGTATTTTTATTGCAAATTGTAATTGCTGTGGAGCCACATGCAACTTTTAATTTTATGATAAGTATTATGGCTAAAATTATTTACTGATAAATTCAGTAAAATGTGTGAATGTGTTTTGCTTTATGTATTAACCTCATAGCAGTAAATGACTTGCTGTTGTTTCTTTAAATAATTTTTCTAAGAGGTCTTATTAGATTTCTGTTGAAACTCCAGTGTTAACATTTTTATAGTTTGTACTGAATTTAACCGTGATACAAAAATGAATTTTATGCCTAGATCAGAATTTAAAATTAAAGGTTTTTTCTTTAAATGATTTGCATTACTTTATTAAAACTAGGGCTTCCCTGGTGGCGCAGTGGTTGAGAGTCCGCCTGCCGATGCAGGGGACGCGGGTTCGTGCCCCGGTCCGGGAAGAACCCACATGCCGCATAGCGGCTGGGCCCGTGAACCATGGCCACTGAGCCTGCGCGTCTGGAGCCTGTGCTCCGCAACGGGAGAGGCCACAACAGTGAGAGGCCCGCGTACCGCAAAGAAAAAAGAAAAAAAAAACAACTAAATCTGAAATGGAATGGAAAGTAGAATAAATTATATTAAGATGGTTTGGTTGGGGGCAAATAGCCCTCACGTATATTTTGTTTCCGGCCCAGAAGCTTTGGTATCTCGCAGGACAAACACCATGTTGAGTGACTTCTCTAGTAAGATCATTGCTTTCAGTGGGTACCTGTGTGACGCTCAACGTGTGTGGGGAAATTTGAACCTGCTTTATATTCTGTCTTCCTGTCGGAGTAAAAATGTGGTAGTTCGACCCCTCTGTACTTCCTGAGATAGAATGCTGTTTGGAAATCCCATTCGCGTGCTGATGCCAAACAACTGGAGCAATTCAGGTTTGCTTTTTTAAAATTTATTACACTACTTAAAATGTTAAAAATGTGGTGTGCTCACCTAAGTTGAGATGGAAGTATGGTCAGAAGATGGGTGCATAGTTTTCGGCGAGTCTAGTGTTTGCAGAGCACTGTCCTAAGCACTTACGGCATATGGCAAAGAACCTCGTAGCTTCAAGTTCAAACATTAGTGGGGAAAGTCAGAAGATGTACCCATCAGAGGGGTCTAAGGTCCCTGAAAGAATCAATTGCAGACTGACTACATCCTTCTGGATAGAAGTAGGAAAACAAGTAATTGGAGTTGAATCAAGTTAATCAGGGAAGGTCAGTTTTAAAGACTTGATGTGACATGATCCTGAAACTCATAACTGATTGTAACACGAACTAACAATTCTTTGGGATTATCTGGGGCGATACCTCATTTTGTCTATACGAGATGAAAATTCATGTTTTTTTCCTTTTGTATCAAATTTAGTGGCCTTGCATGTCAGCCAGTAATTATATATTTATGAATCCGAGCTATTTCTGGAGGAAAAAAACGTGTGTGGCCCTTACATTTTCTGGATATTTTGTGACATAGAGGGTTACGTTATGTGCACAAGTGTCAGAAGTTTTTAGCATAACTCATTTGGAATATTTTTTTAACGCTAAATCTAAAGAAAAGCAAAATTGTCTTAAAGCTAGTTTGACATTTCTGTAATGAGAGGCAACTTTATCGTAACTCTGTAGCTGTAGTTTGACTAACAAAACCATCAGTAAATGCATAAGCAAATAAACATTCTCCATGTACCTGGTCCCATAATAGCTAGCTAAAGAGCTAGCTAAATGATTTACTTAGTACCGCATCATTCTGCCGACGAGTATTGCATCAAACAGTCTGGCTCTGAGCTTGTACCATGGAAATCACTTTGTACCTCTCATCTCTCTGCCTCAAAGGAGTGATAGCCAAAATCTGCCATCTTTCATCTTCTTAGTCCCAGAAGTATGAAGGTTTAGAAGAAAGTGAATTACCTGCAAGGAGTGGGCTTGGATTATTACTTCCAACACTTGAACTTCTGACCAGGTGACAGGGAGGTGGGCGGTTAACTCTAAAACCATCCTGGACTGACTCTCCCCCCACTTTTTTTTTTCTCACACAATCTGGAATCCTGACAGTCAGTTGCTAGACAATACTTGGGCATATTATATTTTCTATGTATGTTGTATATTTGAGTGGATGAACGCAAACACTTTGAAGATAAATTATAGCTAAGTTATTCATTTCTAAGAAATGAACCCCAAAGCAGTGTGATAAGTTCTTATGTAAAACTCCACAAAAAAATGTTTTTTTTCAAATTCCAGTTAGAGTAGCAGAATATAATTCTGAAATGTGTGTCGGTGATTCCTTGTATGGTTCTTGATCTTATACATGTCTGTCCTTTTAACTAGCATTCAGATTGTAATGGAAATCAAGTCCGGTGCCATTTGCTATAGATTAAAAATTAGTTCCCCTGCTTCTCTTAGAGGTTTTGTAACAAATAGGTACAGAGTGTAAGTTTTGAGTTACAACCTGACAGCAATCCTGTGGTCTTAAGGTACATCGTGAAAGAAAGTGATGTTGAATGGTTAAGAGCAGGGGTCAGCAAACTTCTGTAAAGGACTGGGTGGTAAATATTTTAGGCTTTGCCCCTAGGATCTTCATCACAACTACTTAGCTGCTTTTTTAGACAATACTCAACAAACGGGTGTGGCTGTGTCCCAGGAGACTACAGAGACAGGCTGGCACCTGATGAAAACCTTTGCTCGGGTTCCAAAATCTCACTGTACACGTTCTGAGACTTTGGACAGGTTAACTTAACCTCTGTACCTCAGTTGCCTTCTTTTTAAAATGGGAATAATAATAGTACCCACATTATAGAGGATTTAAATGAATTTAGAAGTCAGGCATGGTGTTAGCTATCATCGCTTACGTTCTCTTAATTTTTCAAAATCAAGTATTTTTTTTTTGCAAATTCTCTGAAGAGCCTCGGTGTTGAGAGGAAGCCTAGGAAGTTGTGAAAAGTATCAGCAGCTTTGCCGAGTCTGCGGAGTTGTACCATGAGTGTATTTGGCCGGTGGAAACGCAATTTTACTTGCTTGGCACCAAGGGACTGGTGTTGGAACATCCTCATCTGCACATGGCCCGGCCCCTAAATGCACCCATTACTTCATCTGCACCACGACCTGAAAAAGCAGCAGTTTGTCCCTGACCGGGGAAGAAGTTCCGTTGGACTCACCGTGAGCGCTGGTGGCTCTGTCCCCCAGACTCAGGGTCACCAGGGACTCGTCCTCACAGTGACTGGCAGGGGAGGCCCCGTGGTAGCCATCCAGGGGGACGAGCACTGGGGAGCCCGGCCCCACTGCTCACCATTCTGGACCCTTTGCAAGCCCCTCAGCCTCCCTGTGCCTCCGTTCTCACCTGTAAGGCAGTCCATCAACAGGACCTCCCGCACAGGGTGGCTGTGAGGTTTGAGGTGATAATATCCGTGAAGCCCCTAGATCAGTGCCTGGCGGTGTCAGTTTGCTATTATGAATACACACGTTTGAAGAGATGGAATTAAGTTTGGTTTACAACTGATGAACAACGTCATAAAATACTCCAGGGACAATGGGTGCAGCACTCATACCCAACAAGACAGGTACTCCGGTCAAGAGTTTTATTGAATTAAGCTGTGTAACAAAAACTGATGGCTTGAGGGCGAATGCTGAGCAAAATGCACGGGTGGTCTGCCTTCACGTAGGGACACATCAGAATTCAGAGCAATGGAAATAGAGGGTGTGGAGTGTGTAATAGAAGGAATCAGGGAAATAACGTTCATCAGTGCAAATAGGATGTGTATCCAGTGGCCTCGATCTAGGCATTCTAGCAGACTGCACCAGACACTCAAAATCTGGTCTCTCCTGGTCACTGAAAAGCCCACCCTGAGTGGAGGTCGTCTCTGCAGACTTGCCACCATGACTGGGGCTCTGTCACAGGGATGGCACAGAGGCGAGCATTTGGGACCAGCATGTAGCATGTGCTGCCTTGGTGGGCGAAGGTGCCAGCGGAGCAGAAAGGAAGGCTGGGCTCCAAGCCCTCTCCCCACGCCCACCTCTGGTTCCTGCCAGGGAGGGTACTGCTGCTAAGTCATTATTGGGTTGGCAGTGGAGAGAGAATGTACTAAGTTGTAGCACATTAACTTGGCCCCAATCCCTGAATGCAGTTACCCACTGTTTTTACCTCCTCGTAGGGCAGCTAGTGGCTGCTGCTTTCCACTCAATTTCACTCTCGCGGATTTTCTCTAACCCTCACCCCTTGGAGGAAAACTATGTAGTTTTAAACCGCCATTGAAATGAAGTAGAGCCCCCGTATGACCAGGAAATAGTGGAAGAATTTATAGGGTTATGACCCTATTTCATTTTCTTATGAAGAAACACACTGAAAGTTTATTATTAAAGGGCCAGAAAAGATGGTTCTCTTTTAGGAAAAATATGGCCCATCAGTGTTTTTAGTGTTTGTGAATTGGGTCTCACGGGGAAAGGTTACCACTACTATAAATGATCAATAAGCCATAAGACGGAAGCTCTTCCTGAAACTGCCGTTTCAAGAAGAAAGTAAGGATAAAATAGCAACACAAATTTGGAGACATAATGGATTGAAATAACATCGTTTCTTAAGAGAGCAGTAGCGAAGGAGCATAAGGCAGAAGGAAGGTTGCATTTGAGGATACTAACTCACTTTTTTGTGTCCCAAAAGGGATTGCTCCTTGCTCCCCTCCAAAGTGGAAACTTCAGGGTCTCTGTCAGCAGAGGCAGTGAGTGAGGGGCCCCTCCCTGGCCTTCAGAGATGCCACTCACCCTGCAGCCACTTGCTCTGCCCACACAGCCTGCCCAGCTGCAGTGCAGCGGCCGCCTCCTAGAAGTCATTCCCGAAGGCCTGCAAAGCTGGGGGGACGGTCAGACAGGCCTGATTCTACCCAAGCATCTGACTCTGGCCACCGTTCCCTTCAGCCCCAACTTCCTTCCCACCTGATAAGCGAGCCCTGGACCCACAGGCTTCCTGCCTGAAAACTGCAGCCTCCACCTGCAGGTAAGGCCTGTTTCCCTATACGTCCGCTTCTGCTTTATTATACAGTATAAGGAGAGCATTTGCTTCTTACCTAGTCCTGTTTCATTGCAAACGTCCCATCTTGGCCTTTGAGCTATCCGGAATAGATTACGTTATTTCCAAATAGTTTCTTTTGGATGCTCCAAAGGCTTCCTCTGATTTGTCTGTGGTGGAGGGCGGTGGTGAGGATTGCTTGGAATGATGTAACCAGAGTACAGCGTGCTCAGGGGACTTCCACTCTCTCTAGGGAGCATATGCAGGTAGTGCCTATTACTGTGACAGCTACACCCAGGCCCTGGGGACCAGCCCCCAATCATGCAAACATTCCAGAAACCAACCAAAATTGAGAACCTACTCATAATCTGAGCTTCCTGCGTCTGAACTCTTTGCTGGAAATACTGTAATTATTTATGAAAAAAAACCTTGACATATTTTCTCAGATCATGTGTTAGGAGCAAATGGGTAAGTAAGGGATGCTCTCTCCCTTTATTTCTCACACATGACAAAATTTATGGGTATTGTGAGGAAAAGTCCAAATTCTGGAGAGTCTTCAATTTTTTTTTTAAATTACTTTACACAAAGGGCCACCTGTACCTGGTTCAAAATTCAAGGTTTATAAAACATTATTCAGTGAAAAGTCTCTTCCCACGCTTGCTCCTCAGCCACCTCTGCCCAGCTCGCCTCACAAGGAGAACTTTGCAGAGTTGGTCCCACCAGAACATTTTTGCTTAATGCAATTCATAACCTTCTGGAAGGAAATTAGCATTTCTGATGAAATGCAGGTGTATTTTTCTATGGATATGAGTCGGGTTAAGAACTACTCTGAGGGCTTCCCTGGTGGCACAGTGGTTAAGAATCCGCCTGCCAATGCACGGGACACGGGTTCGAGCCCTGGTCCGGGAGAATCCCACATGCCGGGGAGCAACTAAGCCTGTGCACCACAACTACTGAGCCTGCGCTCTAGAGCCCGCAAGCCACAACTACTGAAGCCCGTGCGCCTAGAGCCCGTGCTCCACAACAAGAGAAGCCACCGCAATGAGAAGCCTTCGCACTGCAACAAAGAGTAGCCCCTACTCGCCGCGACTAGAGAAAGCCCAGGGGCAGCAATGAAGACCCAGCACAGCCAAAAATAAATAATTTATAAAAATTTTTTTAAAACGACTCTGAGAAACTACCCACCCTCCTAGGTAACCCAACCTGAATTCTTTAACGGGACATTTGGATTATCCCTTTTTTCCCCAATAAGTCAATAGTGATTAACCTAATATTTATTTATTTATTTATTTTGCCTTTAAATACCTCTGCTGTGAAAGAAATCCTTGAAATTGGCCAGCTCGAGGTCTGTGCCCTTGCAGTTTATAATAAAATTCCAACATAACTACATTGTCTGAAAATGATTTTTTTAAATATTCTCAGAAGGAAAAATTATGTTTTTATGTATGCTTCCAGGGTTATAAATATTCAAATGCCTTTTTGGAATAAAAGTAACATCATTTTGGCTAGGAATTAATTCTCAATATCCAACTCTATTAAAGATGGAGGATAAATATCTCTTGCCCTTTCCAATAAATGGGAGATATAAATTGATATGCACAGTTCTTGGTACCATCAAAATGTTAAAACTAGACCATTATATTGATTTAGGACCCCATTTCATCTTAAACTAAGTGACCTCAGGCTAAATATCCTTTTATTATTAAATCAGCACAAAAAGTTCCACTCTCTAGGGAGCATATTTTCAAGTATGCATTTTTATAAATTAATTATCCTGTCATTTCATTTTATTTTTTAAAATTTAATAACTTTTTTTTAATGTATGTATCTTTGTGGTTGCCTGCTATTTTTCTATAAAAAAGTCAGAGTTGACTTTTTAAATTATAATGTAAACAGAGGCACAGTTGCTTTGTGGCAAGTATGCAGATGATACTCATGAATGAAGTTCAGAAAACACTTGCTGAGGTTTGTAACGCAGTCACGTAGGTTCGAGAAGTTTTGTTCTACTTGGTTAGGAGAAATACAATGCAGTAATTATCCTGTCAGGTCAGATGAACAAAACTCAGCAAGAAAAATATGGCTCAGCCAGTGAGACCTTTGGAGGCATGAACCAGACAAAGACACCAGAACTGGACAGGTTTGGGGTGGGGGTGGGGAGTTACTTTTTATTCTAAAATAATTTCCAATTTATAGGAGAGTGTAAAAAAAAAAAAGTGTAAAAAAAAAAGGACAAAAAACTCCCATGTATCTTTTGTCTATATTTTAAAATATTGTGACATTTTCTCTCTGAATCCTTGGCGAGTGACAAAGACTGAGCTCTCTTCCTTCACCTACACCTCGACTTTTCAGACTGCCATGTTTGTCTCTACATTGTCCAGTTATAGCAAGAATCCTGCTAAGTCTGTCTAGCCACCCTGTAAACAGCGACATACAGTTTTTGTCTTTCTCTGACTTACTTCACCAAGCATAATACACTCTAGGTCCATCCATATTGTTGTAAATGGCAGAATTTCATTCTTTTTTATGGCTGTGTAATATTCCAGTTTCTATATATGTGTACTATGTCTTCTTTATCCATTCATCTGTTGATAAATACATGGGTTGCTTCTGTATCTTGGCTATTGTAAATAATGCTACTATGAACATTGGATGTACTTATCTTTTCAAATTAGTGTTTTCATTTTCTTTGGATGTAAATCCAGGAATGGGATTGCTATATGGTAGTTCTACTTTTAGTATTTCGAGGACCCTCTATACTATTTTCCACAGTGACTGCACTGATTTACATCCCCACCAACAGTGTACAAGGGTTCCCTTTTCTCCACATCCGCACCAACTTTTGTTATTTGTCAACTTTTTTTTTTTTTTTTTTTTTTTTTGCGGTACGCAGGCCTCTCACTGTTGTGGTGTCTCCCATTGCGGAGCACAGGCTCCGGACGCGCAGGCTCAGTGGCCATGGCTCACGGGCCTAGCCTCTCCGCGGCATGTGGGATCTTCCCGGACCGGGGCACGAACCCTGCATCAGCAGGTGGACTCTCAACCACTGCGCAACCAGGGAAGCCCTTGTCGACTTTTTGATGAGGAAAAAGCGGGGACTTTGCAGTCAGATCAGCCTGGATTTGAATTGCACGTATCCTCTTTATTAGTTGTGTGGATTTGGAAAATGTACTTGGCATCATAACCTCTCTACCTCAGTTTGCTCACTGGGAGATGGGAAAATACCTGCTCTGCTGGATCTCTGTGAGAATTCAGTGAGGTCAGGCATGCAGGAGTTCTGGCGAAGGATGGGTGCCAGGTCAGCTCTCTCCCCATCCCTCCCACAGACATGTTATGCCTACAGAACCAGAGGGGGGCCTGTTCACAGTACTGTTTACAAATAACAATACCTGAAAGTTGACCTTTTACGATGTCTAGTAAATTCTTATATCTCAGAACAGAAATTGAGTCGATAGGCTGATGGTGGACACAGTAAAATTATAATCAGAATGGAATTTATTGTGACAGATTTATACTGCAGGTATCTTAAAACCTAAAAACATCTGGAAAAAAAAGGTTTTGCTGGGAATTCCGTGGCAGTCCAGTGGTTAGGACTCTGCGCTTTCACTGCCGAACATGTGGGTTCAGTCCCTTGTCAGGGAGCTATGATCCCGCAAGCCGTGCAGCGCGGCCAAAAACTAAAAAAAGGTTTTCCTCTTTTACCTTAAAATGTGCACAAAATATATTTTTTAATATTTTAAGGATACATCATCCCTGAATTTTGCTAAATGGGAAGTAAACAGTCACCCCATGAAATAAGTGGAAGATAAGATTACTGTTTTTTAATAATTGATACTATCAATAGTTTGCCCTGGGAGCAGCCTGTGTATGGTTTTTATATATTCTATTTTGGGTGGCATTTGGGGTTATTTAAAATTTTGTCTCCCTGGAGAAAAACTGTGAGAACCTTGAGGGGGCAGCAGAGGAGCGTCATTGCTTTAAAGAGTTTAGAGAACAATGACTTTGAATTTCATCATTTTTCATCATAGAAAAAATACTAACCTGTATGGAAGCTGATTCTAAAGACTATAGCAATTACATTAGAAACACTTCAATGCTGAGGCCTTCTCTTCAGTCAGGTGGATAATATGGCTTCACTGGTCATCCTCTCATGGTCAACTTTCAGCATAAATAGGCAAGAAATGCAGGTTATCATGAATTAGAGCCCTCGGGGCAGAAAAGGCAGCAAGTGATTCTCAAGTGGAATGATTCTCTCCTGGACTAATTATTAGTGAGTTTCTATTATCTTTTCTGATCCTCCTCCATTCCTGGGACACATAATCTACTTAATAACACACACTTGGTAAGGCTTAAGTCCTGAGCTATTATTTTGAAAATTTTCCACAGTGGAGGACTTCAAAAAAAACCAAAAACACATTCTATACATTCAATGCCTGCTAAATGCCAACCAATGATTTGATCTTCAATAAATATATGATGGAGAATTAATTGCTGTTTGATATGTAGCATTATTTTTTTACAGCAGTATTTAGCACCCAGGTTCTATGCATTCCCTTCAGAATTACAGCCTGGTACAATATGGTTAAGCAAATGAGGTAGAAGAATTTGGAGAACCCATGAGCGGTTAATGATCAAATGAATAACACAGTAGAATTAAGCAATTCATTGAGGAAAAATGTTAGAAAATATGAAAAATAACATGTTTCCCTAAAATACAGGTTAAGCTAGCTCTGTGTACTTAACACATTTCTGAAAAGGAATATGTATACGATATGGTGAATACTTTTTACATTGTTATAAATTTGGCGTATGCCTATGGAGAAAACAGTAGCCTTTGTATATGATAAAAACACATAATTTTGACAGTACTGAATTTGTTAAATTATGTCTTTTGTCATTAGTGGTCAGTATGAATACATTTAGTTCTCCCACACTAATCAGGCAATATGAACATTCGATGTATTAATTTTTGTATATAATCAAAGCTTGTGTGTATTAAAATATGTGGTTAATGATGGTGAACATCTTTTCATGGGCTTAGTTACCATCCGTGATTCCTGTTTGGTGAAATATCTATTCATATCTTTTGCCCATTTCACAATTAGATTGCTAGTCTGGGTTTTGTTTTTTCCTGTAACGATCTGAGAATTCATTGTACATTACGGATATAAGGTCTTTGTCAGATACATTATTTGCTAATATGTTTTCCCAGTTGGTAGCTTATCTTTTCAGGGTCTTTTGTAGCACAAAACAGGACAGGATCTGTATGCTGAAAATCACATGTTGAGTAAAGATCTGGATAAATGGAGAGATACATTGTACTCTTGGATTGGAAGACTCAATATCATAAAGATGCCCATTTTCCCCCAGTTGATCTATAGATTCAACACAGTTCCTATCAAAATCTCAGCCAAAAAAAGTTTTTTGTAACTGTAGACAATCTGATTCTAAAATTTATATGGAATGGCAAAGGAACTAGAGTGGCTAAAACAATTTTTAAAAGGAAGAATTAAGTGGGAGGAAATACTCTACCTGATGTTAAGACATACTATAGAACTATAGTAGCCAACACAGCGTAGTCCTGGAAGGGGAGTAGACACATAGATCAATGGTGCAGAAAAGGGAACCCAGAAATAGATCGATGCACTATGTCCAATTAATTTGGGGGAAAGGTACAAGTCAATTTAATGGAGAAAGGATAATTTTCAACAAATGATGCTGGAAAATTGGACATCCATAGGCAAAAAATGAAGTTTGACCTAAACTTCATGCTGGATACAAAAATTAATTCAAAAATGGATCATGAATTTAAATGTAAAACTATCACACTTTTAGAAGAAAATGTAGGAAAAAGTCTTTAGGACCTAGCACTAGGCAGAGTTCTTACACAAGATACCCAAAGCACAAACCGTAGGCGAAAAATGTAATAAACTGCATCTCGTCAAAATCTGTGTGCCCATCTCCTTTGAGGAACCATTCTTCCTCCCTCTCTAGATATGGAGCTGCTGTTTTCTTAAATGATCCCACCACTATGGGCCCCTAAGCTGGACCAGTTGAAATACTCCTGGTCATGGGAATTGGTGGGAAGCATGAATATGACATAAACCAGGTCAGTCAGAATCCCCCTGAGGTTTTTCTTTTTGTGGCCTGGGGCAGTGAGCCCCCTTCTCTAACCATGGGCTGTGAAGGTAGGAGCCCAGGAGGGGTCAGTGGCCACGTGAGACAGCAGGTGTGCAATGGAAAAGAAGGACATCAGCTTGCGAAGGAAAGCAGTGATTGGCCTTGCCTGTCCTTCCATCCAGGGGCTAGCCCTGGCTGTCCGCACCCCTCCTCCCCAGGCTGAGGGGAGGAATATCCCAGCACGCCTGTAACACATGCACAGTACACTGCTTGAGAAGCTCTGCCCTAGCCAGTAAATCCCCCTTTCTTTCATAGGCTGTTTGGGTTGGGTTCCTGTCACCTGAAATGGAAGAAATTCTGACTACTTTGGGGGCAAGCTAGTTTGTGGACCTAGGACTGTCTGTTTTCAAGGGCTGTGCTTTTTACCACCATGTGACATATTGCCCCTAACATGGGTGCCCCAATGTCGTTGAAATTACACTTCTTAGAGATACTTTTTCCTTGTTTTGGAAATTCTCCCTTTTGGGAGAGTTTCCAAAACTCTCCAGTTTCTGAGAGTTTCATGACGAAACTCTCAGAGTTTCATCATCGATACATCTATCATGGTTTCCACTATCTTTTCAACTACGGTGAACGCTCTTGTTAGTAAAGAGTATTGAGATTCAACTAATAATTGTTGATTGTCTATACCGTGCCAGCAAGTAAGCTTTCTCGAGTTTTTTCATATAATCAGTTATTCCTGATGAGGAAACTGAGGCTCCATGAAAGTAAGGAACTGGCCCAAGGCCCAGGGTAATTTTCATCCCACGGATATGCCTGTGTTCCCTGTGAACACTGCCCTTAATGAGCTCTAAGAATTTATGGTCTCTCTAGTGCCTTTCCTTTTATTTTTTTTTTTAATTAAAAAATCCTATTGGAATCCTCATATATTGCTGATGGGAATGCAAAATGGTTCAACCACTGAGGAAAATCATTTTATGATTTCTCAAAAAGTCAAACATAGACTAACCATATGGGGGACTTCCCTGGAGGCACAGTGGTCAAGAATCCGCCTGCCAACGCAGGGGACATGGGTTCGATCCCCAGTCCAGGAAGATCCCACATGCCACAGAACAACGAAGACCACAAGCCACAACTACTGAAGCCCCCACACCTAGAGCCTGTGCTCCACAACAAGAGAAGCCACTGCAATGAGAAGCCCACACACTGCAACGAAGAGTAACCCCTGCTCACCACAACTAGAGAAAGCCCGCGCACAGCAACGAAGACCCAATGCAGCCAAAAATAAATTAAATTTTTTTTTAAAAAAGGCTCACCAAGGAATGGATGGGCAGGCTCATTTAAAAAAAAAAAAAGAATAACCATATGACTCAGAAATTCCACTCCTAGGTATATACCCAAAAGAGTTGAATGCAGGTGCTCAAACAAATACATGTACATGCATGTTCATAGCAACGCTATTCACAGTAGCCAAAACGCGGAGACATCCCAAATGTCCATCAACGGACCAATGGATAAGCCATGTCCATACAAGGGAATATTATTCAGCCATGGAAAGGAGTGGAGTATTGACACAGGCTACAACATGGATGAACCTCAGAAACATTAAGCTAAGTGAAAGAAGCCAGACACGAAAGTCCACATATTATATAATCTCATCTCTATGAAATACCTAACACAGGTAAGTCCATAGTAACAGAATGCAGATTGGGCGTTGCCAGGGGCAAGAAGGAGGGGAAGAATAGAAACGGCTGAGTGCATGTAGTTTTATTTTCCGGTGATGGACATGTTTGGGAGCTAGATCGAAGTGTGGTTGCACGATGTTGTGAATGTGCTAAGTGCCACTGAGTTTTTCACTTTCAGTTGTTTAATCTTATGTGAATATCACCTGAATGAAATGTTTAAAATTCTCATACACACATGCGTATCATTGCACCAAAAAGCTTGAAATGCATAAATGTCATCATACTATATACTGTGATGGTTAATTTTACGTGTCAACTTGACTGGGCTAAGCAATGCCCAGACAGCTGGTAAACCAATTTCTGGGTGCGTCTGTGACGGTGTCTCTGGAAGAGATGAGCATTCGAATTGGTGGACTGAGTAGAGAAGATGGCCCTCCCCAATGCAGGTGGCATCATCCAATCCACTGAGGGCCTGAACAGAACAAAAAGGCAGGAAAAGTGAGACTTTGCTCTGCTGAGCTGGGATGCCCGTCTTCTCCCACCCTTGGACACTGGCGCTGCCGATTCTCAGGCCTTCAGACTTGGACTGAATTACACCAGCACCTTTCCTAGGTCTACAGGTTGCAGACAGCAGATCGTGGCCCCACCTTCCATAATGCCATGAGCCAATTCTGCTATTAATAAGGTAAGTAATCCTATTGATTCTGTTTCTCTAGAGACCACAGACAAACACATATACAGGCCCTGTCTTTGTGTTTTGCTTTGTTTGGTGCAGACTTTCTTTTCTTTTCCCCCTTGCCTTCTCTCCTTTCTCCTCCTCCCTGTATCCTCATATCTGTTGTCCCTCCCCACCCACCGTTAACCCATGTTAACACTGTGTTTCTCTACAACGTACAAGACATTTACACTCGTATACAGAGACATACACAAGGGGTTTTATTTGTTTTATAAAATGGGATCATACTCTTCATGCCTTTACGTTTTGCTTTTTTTCACCAGAAATTCCTACTGAAATAGATTTACTTCCTACTGAAGTAAATTCCTACTGAAATATTCCTACTGGTATAACTCTAACATTTTTTTAATGGCTACTTACTGTCCTAACAAAAACTGAAAGAAGACTCCCATTCAATCTACAATATGTACTATACTTCCTTATTTAATTCTCCTGTCTTGGTTCCTCCAAAGTCCTCTAATTCCGTCCTCCATCTGCAAAGAAAGGACTGAAAACCCAAGATCAATGAATCATGTGCTTTTAAATTGTTTTTCCAGTCGTGCTGATGGACGTACCCACACCGCCTCTCGCAGACCCACTTGGGATCAGCGACGTGCATTTTTAGGACGGCTGAAGTCGAAGTGCAGTTTGTAACTGTGTTAGGAGCAAAGTTAACTGGTCCACGTGGGGACTGAACCCCAAACCAAGGCCTCATTCCAGCTGTGCCTGAGCCGTGGAGACAGCCGGTACCCAGACAATTAGCTTTGCAGGAAGACTCTCTTTTCAAGTGGGTCCTTACTGACCAAAACCACCTTTTGAAGCAAATAAAACAAGGTCATATTGGTTTTCTTCCTTGAAATGGAGTCGTTTTCCTCAGCTTCCTCCAATATAAGATTTAATAATGAGCTAGTTTCAGAGGTTCATCACACGGTGGTAAAAAGCAAGAAATCAGCCCGTATGTTCTTCATTCAGCTTGCCGACAGCTGCAGCTATTTTCAGTCGTCTACAGACAAGGGCGAGGGCAGGGACACTCTTCTTACGTTTACGGAGCTTATCCGCCAGAGAAGGATGTTCGCACAATGTTTTTCGTCCCGGAAGGTGCCAGCCATTGTGACCGCTCTGCGAATGAATGAATGCTCTTCCTTGAGTGGTCTTCCCTAATGAAGACGGACCCTGCCCTGGGTAAGTCTGGAATCCTCCAGCGCGAGATAAAAATGAGAGCTGGTGCCCGGCTGTAAAGTCCCGGTGGCCTCTGATGTTTACACAGGCCTCTCCTAGTGGATGGAAAATATGATTTTGCTATTTACCAAAGGAAGGAAAGTAACTACAGTTTTTTAGCAGGGGGAAGTTCCAGATTTTTGTGGCACTTAGAAGTTATACAGTTCGGGGGTGGGGGAGCTTTTTTAAAAAAAAGAATACAAAAATATATTGCTTTTGCAAATTTTACAAAAATTGATGAGCAAGGGAACACACCACTACGGGCCTCGGAAGAAGCTCATGCTAATAAGGAAACCTGAAGCTTAAGCTCTATTTGCTTTCGAGTGAATCCACCCCTGCTTTTGAGGACCCACCCTGTGTTCTCTCATTGACCCCTCCCAACAATCTTGTGAGGTACGTGTTCTTACCTCACAGGTGTCCAGAATGCTAAAGAAAAGTAACCACTTTTTTCCTTCTTTATATTTTTTTGTAGTATTTGAATTTTCTGTATAATATGTATTTTGTTATCATAAACAGTGAAATCATTTTCATTTCGGAAAAATATGAGAAAGAAAAAAACATGCCCTCAGCCTTTGTGTATTGGGTTTAATGCTACTTCACCAGCATGCCCCAGAAAGCCTGATGTTCCGTATGTCTTCAGTAATATTTGTCATATATCCAAGCCCAGACTTAGTTTGCTTGGAGGTTCACATTATTTGCATACCCAGGTTGTCAGTATCAGGCAAGGGGAAAGGGCAGACCACCTCATGGATGCCAGGTCTGCAGCCAACAAAGACCATGATCCCAGGGAAATCAGGAAGGCTCTTTGCCCCCAAATTCTCAACCCCATCTCCTTCACCATCATCACCCCTGCAAAAAGAAGCCCTTGTTCTTATGTCTCTTAAGGGTTGATATTCCTTTAATAACAGGTAGCATTATTCTGTCTCAGAATTAAGGCTTTATCATTCCTCTGGGATTGTGACATGAATCCCTCCCCTTACCGCTGCTGACTCTTAAGAACGGTTTTGGGAGAAGGTGGTGTTCTAAGGGTGCAGAGTGGGCTCTACAGAAGTGACTTCCAGGGAAAAGAGGGCACCATCTCCACCAGAATCAATAAAATCTGATGTGCTGTGGAGAGGAAAGAGGTAATAAGTTCTCAAGATACTGGGCTGGGAATCTCTGTTGTCTACCTATGTCTGTGTCCATCAGGAGGATTTTAAACCTTCCTCACTTAGTGTTTGCACACATCTGTTCTGATCGCTTATTCACTGCACTGGTGAAGAAGGGACTTCCCCACCCTGCATAGTGTGTGACTGCTGAACACACAACGCCAACCCTGGACAGATGAGACGGACCGCAGTTTATTAGTCACACACTCACAGCCCAGGGTAGGAGGGCACCACACGCCATGCAGGACCACACAGGGATTGTACTTGGGAGCTGAGGGAGGCCGACTTTGCAGTAACAAGAGGGTGAGGTGCCCCTTGGTTCCCACAGGAGAATGTGATTGGCTTGTTTGAATAAAGGGAGGAGCTTGTTTGAATAAAGGGATGTGATTGGCTTCTTGGATAAAGAGAGGCTTTCCCACTGGGTTGGGGGCGTATCCCGCAAGAGAAGAACTTATGATCCAGCCTTTGGGGCCCCGTGAGTCTCAAAGATACCAAGGCAGCATATGGAATTTCAGGCCTTACAATGCAATAGCTTGTTAAATTTATTCCTGAGTATTTTCTCTTATTTTTTACTGTCATAAATGGGCTTTTTCTCCACCATTATATTCTGTAACTAAACAATATTTTTAAAAAGTTAATACAGGCAGCAGAGTGAGGCTGGTGCCACTCAGAGACATGAAGACAAGAAAGCCTCAATTTTACAACTGAAACATCAGGGAAGATATTTACAGAGCAATTTAGGACCAGGCATTACCATCTGAGGTCAGTTACCCTGTCAAGCTATTGTGCTTTGAGAGTAGAAAAGCAACATTTGTAAATCCTCACGAACAGAAAAGGCCACCATTAAAAACCATTCATTTCAAGGACCATTAAAAATGGACAGTTTAATTTGCATCTCAAAGAAAAGAGAAAAGGACATTTGTCCCTATGACTAATGAGGAAAATTCGACGGTGCAGATTATTATCTTTTGTCTTAATGGAAAATACAATATGTAACAATAAGGTATTAAAAAAGGGACTAAAAAGGTTTTAAAGCAACGATATTAATGATTTAACAAAGATAGAAGACAGTGAAACTAAGTGTTCCTCAAAAGGAACTTCAAACTATTTTTTTAAATCCATAAATAGCAAGAGGAATGTTTCATTCATTTCTTTATTCAACAACAATTTACTGAGCGCCTACTATGAGCCAGGATCCATTCCAAAGCTGGCATTCAGAGGTGAAGTTTGCGATCCTGGCCCTCAAATCACCCTCAGGCTTACAAAGGAAGACGGCCAAGCAAACAAGGTTGTATCAGGTGCCACAGGGCATTATTCAAGCTACATAAGGAGGAGAGGAAGGGGCACCTGCCCCAGACTAAGAAAGAAAAGGCTTCTCAGCAGAGGGGACACCTAACCCTAAATTTCTAGAGTAGAGAGGAGTTATCCAGGCAAATTAAGAGGGAAATTCCAGGCAGAGGGAAGAGAATCTACAGTCAGGGACATAGAATATGAAGCAGGTGTGGCTGCAGCTTACAGCAGAGGAGGGTGTACCTGGACAGGTAGGCAGGGTTTGGATAAGAAGTTTCATGTATTCCACGTGAAGAATCTGAATCTAGTTCTGAAGGCAATGGGGAGTGTTGAAGGATCTTAAGGAGGAGAGTAATAGGATCAGACACACAGTTTTGGAAAACAACTCTGGCTTCATGGAGAGGAACAGACTGTAGGCCAGGAGGGCGATTAGGAAGATAAGGTGGCAATCCAGAAGGAAAACTCTGAGGGCCTGGAGGCAGTGGGCTTAGAAGAGAGAAAATGAGATACATATGAGATATATTAAGGAGAGAGAATCAGCAGGTCATCGACTGGACTTGAAAGGGGGGCGGCACGGCAGGTAAGGCTGTCCCCAATCTTCTGACTTGGATGGCGGGGCTTTTAAGCAGCAAAGAAGATGGTGAGTTCTATTTGTCATGTGCTGAATTTAGAAAGATCAGAAGCACTAAAAAGTTCATTAGACCGAAAGTTCTCAAACTTTTATGTGTATGAGAATCACCTGGCGACCTTGTTCAGCTGCAGATTCTGTTTCTGTAAGTCTGCGATGGTACCCGAGATTCTTTTTTGTGTGTGTGTGTGGCTTAAAACAGAAATTTATTCTCTTCCAGTTCTGGGGGCTAGACATCCACAATGCAAGTGTTGACATAGCAGTGGTCCTTCTGAAGGCTCTAGAGAAGAATCCCTACCCTGCACGTTGCTAGCTTCCGGTGGTTGCAGGCAATCCTCGGCGTTGCTAGGCTCGTGGCTGCACCACTCGAGTCTCTGCCATCATCTTCACATAGAGACACACAGGGAGAGAGCTGTATCCAAATTTCTTTAGTCTTATAAGGATACCAATCATTGGATTAGGACCCATTCTCAACCCAGTTTGACTTCATCTTAACTTGATTAAGATGAATCAAGGGACCCTATTTCCAAATAAGGCCACATTCACAGGTTCCCAGTGGACACGAGTTTTAAGGAAACATTATCCAAGCCAGTACAAGGCCTCCCGCAGCCAGTTTTGCCCTCCTGAAGGAAGCCAGCCTGAGGATGAAGTTAGCACAAGGAGCCACACAGAGTCAAGGTGATCTCAAAGTAAATGACGTCATTAACCTCTGGAGAAAACCGCCTAAAGTTTATTTTACTTTGGATAATTTAAGCCAGGAAATTTCTCTTTTTATTTAAGTCGCTTTGTGTTGAATTTTCTTTTGAGAGTTTCAAAAAGACTTCTGAGAACTTGATACGAATTTTGTTGAGAGACGGGCAGAGGTCATGCTATATAACAGGGAATGGCAGGAGGAAAAAATCATGAGGATAAAATGAAAGGAGTGTTGGAGTGAAGGTTTGGTACCCGAGATCCTGGCAGGCTCCCAGGTGATGCTGGACCACGAGCCACACTTAAGAGGAGCAAGAATTTCCACTATGAGGCCGATTCGATAATTATGTCTTGATCTCACACGAAAGAAATAAGGAAATACCTATTTTAGGATATCTGAAATTTAACAACACAAATACAATGAGGTTAAGAATAAACTCAAAGATGGATGACTTCTGGAGAAATGCTTTGTCAAGTGCGCAGGGCAGGAGGTGAGACCAGAAGCACCAGGTAAGAGACGGCCCGACACAGGCTCTGAAGACGACAGGAAAGGGAGCAAGAGAACAGCGTGCTGGGAGGAAGGCCACCTGGTCCGCCCCCGTGCCCCCCAACCCGGTGAGCAGGCTAGTGGTCTTGGTGGGCCGGGAGGGGACGTGGGGCGTGTGCGCATGTAGTGAGTTTGGGCGGGCTGTGGGCTCGAGGCACCGCGGGGTTCTGCATCCAGGCAGGCAGTGCAGGGCCAAATGCCGAGCCAGCCACAAGGACGAAGTGGACAAAGGGCCAGCTGACATCGGGTTACAGAAGAAGTAAAACACACGATGAAATGTAGTGCCGCCTGACAGGTACAACGTGGTCCAATGCCTTTCAAAAGGAAGAGACACCGAGTGAATTTAAAAACCGAATCCAAGGATTTGATGGATTTGGGATGATGTTCAAAGACTCACTTAAAGAAAAAATGGCCAATTAAAATGAATGCCTGTGCCGACGGAAGAAAGGCAGTTTGAATAATGAGCTCTGACCAAACAGACTTCAGGCAAAAGCCAGAGGAAATAGCCACGTTGGCACATTAAAGTGATAGGCACAGTAAGTAATGAAAACACAGCGACATTCATTGGGTGCCACACATTTCCTAACAACATAATATGTAAATGAAAAGGTGACAGTTACCCAAGAAGAAATAAATAAATGAAACCCTATGAGGGTTCCATAGTGCCTTGCTTCAGAATATGGCCGATCACATACACGAAAGAATGGTTCTAAAAAATCACAGCTGAACAGCATCATTAATAAGGTAGGATTAACAGTTTCAGATGAAAAATTAGAGAATCTACCTTTTAAAAATGTATGAGTCTCTCTCACACTCCAAATAACTGTATATTAGATTGAGAAGTTTCAAGTAAGTAAAAAGAATGTACAGACAGCACATATGTTGATAAAATTAGAAATAAAATAGCAAACACTTGGATGGTGTTTATTATGTGACAGGCATTGTTCCGTGTGTGTGTGTGTGTGTGTGTGTGTATGCGTATGCGTGTGTTTACAAATATTAACTTAATTTTCATTAAATGAAATCTTATAAAGTAGGTTTCATTATTATCCTCATTTTACAGATGAGAAAACTGGAGAGAAGTTAAGTAACTGGCCAAAGGCCTTACTAGGACGTGACAGTCACTCCACTGTAGACACACAGGTAGCTGCCCAGCTTACAATTCTTTATTCTGTGACCCCCATGACCCTCTGGGGCCATGTCTGTGCTGTTCTTCCCACTAGACCTGGAAGTAGACCCGTGACCCTCAATGAGCCAATCAGACTTTCTCTTCCAGCTACTTAAACCTGATGCAGAGAGATCCGGAGGTTTGACTTGATTTCCCAGCTGACCCCAGTAAAGCAAGGTTGCGGGGGGCCCTAGAGGCTGCAGGCCCGGCTGGGCTGCCAGGCACCTGCATCTGAGAGCTGGCTGTTCATCTCTTTACTATTAAGAGCTGTCCCAGGATCCTTCTAGTACTTTCTGCCTTTGCATAAGTTACCCAGCAAGCAGAAGAGCCTTACTGAGTACACCACAGCATTTAAAAACACACCCCACAATAGTATTGAAGTCACAGAGAAAATTCACAAAAATTAATACCATCATATTTTAAAAACACAAACTCTGCCCACCAAAATTCATGAGTGCAAAATGTTATTTAGAAGAAAATGCATTTCTCTAAATATATTGATAAGAAGGCAAACGGAAGATGTGAAATAGATCTCATAAGGGATTTAGAAAAGGAACAAAGTAATTAAGCATTGCTCAACAGAATAGCACTGAACAAAGGAGAAACTCAAAAAAAAAAAAAAAAGGAACTTCCCTGGTGGCGCAGTGGTTAAGGACCTGCCTGCCAATGCAGGGGACACGGGTTCGAGCCCTGGTCCGGGAGGATCCCACATGCCGCGGAGCAACTAAGCCCGTGCGCCACAACTACCAAGCCTGAGTGCCACAACTATTGAAGCCCGTGAGCCTACAGCCCGTGCCCTGTAACAAGAGAAGCCACCGCAGTGAGAAGCCCACGCACAGCAGCAAAGACCCAATGCAGCCAAAAATAAATAAATAAAATTTAAAAAAAAGAAAAACTTAAAACAAACCAATGACTATTTCTCACTATTATTTCTAACCAAAATAATAAACCATTGAATCAACTTTAAAAAGATTTGGGAGAGGCAGAAGAAAATTAAGAAAGTTCGAAAGCTATTAATTCTACAGGAGGAGGGAATTGGCAGTAAAATAGGACCAGCCCTATGTAATATAAATTCACGGGCTTAGTTGTGGTTATAGGCTTAAATTACACATTTATTAAATCTGTGTATGGCTCAGCCACTCTATCTTTGCCTGTACCAGCTAATCTCTTTGGTTTTCTTTTTCTTTTTTTTTTAAGTGCCGGATTAAAGACACCTGCCAGGAGTTACAAATCAGAATGCTCCAGCCTGAGAGGATGGCAACAGCTCGGCAAGGGGTCAGAGCCAGGCGCCTGGAACGTCTGCAGGACACAGGAGCTTCCCTCAGGGTCCTCCGAGGTGAGTGGGCACTTAGGTTAGTGGCCTTACCACAGCCCATACCCCCGTCCTGAGCCGTCCACAGGGACCCTCGCTGCTGCTCCCTTGTGAGGTGAAGTCTGCACCCCATTCTCCATATTCGAATTCCGCCACCATTCCCTTGGTGCTGGTACTCCTGGGGTGTCTGCTAAAGGCAGAAATCCCCAAACCACCACCCTGGCCCCGGCTTAGGGGAACCTAAAAGCACCTCACCCTCCCTTCTGCCTCTCCCAAACCTTTCATTCCAGCCCATCACCTCCCAAAGCCAAGGGCTTTCACAGCCAAAAACGGAGGTGGGGATTCTCCTCTGGGCGCCGGATGCTTCTGCTTTTGGCTCAGCACGCCCCAAACCATTAATGAACTGAAGCAATGAGAGGCAGGCTCTTGCTTCCTTGGAAGAGTGAGGAGAGAAAATACAGCAGCAAGAGACAGGCACAAATTAAAATCTATCCTGACACGGTCCCTGGGACCCAGTGGCTTCTGGGGAGGATTCCTAGGCTCCTTGAGTGAGAACTGGCTGTGGTTTGAGCCTGTGGGTTCTGGCTCCTTTGGGCCTCCACCAAAGAGTATGTGGAAAGAAGGGAGAGGATGAGGCCACAGAGAGAGGAGCTGAAGCCTTGACAGCATGGCTGCTGTTCTCGCAGGGTCTCTGTAAGAGGGAAAATACAATTTTAAGAGGCTAGGAAATATCATCGTACTTGTAGAAAGAGAAACCTATTTTTTCTATTTTCTGAAGAAAATGAGTATATTCCAAAGAATGTCAGTGTAACAGCTAACCGTAACAATAGCTAAAGATCTAGAGCTCTATGGATTTTCTCTGAGCATATTATTTTTGAAATTGTTAGGAGGAAATTATTGCCAAAAAACAGTTACTAAAATATAGTCATTCATAAGTCTTATTACTGAAGATCTGCCCAATGTTTTAGATATTTGTTATGAAACACCCGTTCCTGGGATTCATCAGATTAATAATCCAAGACAGTCAGATTTCATGGCTTTTGGAATTGCAAAATATAGAAACACTTTAGGATCTAAAAATATATCTCAAAATGTGCAGTTATAAAGCATCGTGAGCGCTGTGCTAATTTAGTTAGACTAAGAAATTATCTGGAAGGAATAACACACCAGCTAGCTGATACATTAATATTTAGTAATTTATAACCATAATTACTATAATAAAATGATGATAATAACAAAAAATATTTTCTAATAGCCAGTAGACTAAGTGCTAACTCATGGCCTGTCCTTCTCTAAGCACTGGATAGGTATTAACGTATTAAATCCTAACAAAAAGGGAGGTCTTTTTATTTAACTAATTAAAAAAATTGTTTTTCAGCTTTACTCAGGTTTAATTGACACACATAATTGTAAGTATTTAAAGTGTACATATTGTGATTTTTAATACGATTTTTAAAGGTTACTTTCCATTTACAGTTATTACAAAATATTGGCTCTATTCCCCGTATTGTATCAATGCAGTACATCCCTGTAGCCTATATTACACCCAATAGTTTGTGCTTCCCACTTCCTCACCCCACGTTCCCCTTCCCCACTGGTAACTACTGGCTTGTTCTCTATATCTGTGAGTCTGCTTCTTTTTTGTTATATTCACTCACTTGTATTTTTTTAGATTAAAAGAGAGTTATTATTACTACCCCTTTTTTCTGAGATGAAAATTGAAATCCAGGAAAGTTAAGACACTTGCCCAAAGTCTCACAGTTACTGCACGGTGAAGCTGGGACTTGAACACAAGAATTATAGCTCTTGGGCTTCCCTGGTGGCACAGTGGTTGAGAGTCTGCCTGCCGATGCAGGGGACAC
The DNA here is from genome assembly GCF_937001465.1 of Orcinus orca. Taxonomy (NCBI): domain Eukaryota; kingdom Metazoa; phylum Chordata; class Mammalia; order Artiodactyla; family Delphinidae; genus Orcinus; species Orcinus orca. Next base: position 12,195,227 of record NC_064576.1, on the reverse strand, counting down.
GGATTCGTGCCCCGGTCCGGGAAGATCCCACATGGCTGGGCCCGTGAGCCATGGCCGCTGAGCCTGCGCGTCGGGAGCCTGTGCTCCACAACGAGAGAGGCCACAACAGTGAGAGGCCCGTGTACCGCAGAAAACAAACAAACAACAAAAAAAAAAAAACAAGAAAAAAAACCAAGTCATGTATAAGTGGACCCAGGCAGGTCAAACCCCTGTTGTTCAAGGGTCAACTGTAATTTACTCTTACCAATTTCACATAATGCTACAAATTATACAAATTTTGGTTTTCATTCGCACTGTGTATAAAATTTCAGATGCCATATTTCTCTTAGGTACTTTTTTTTAATTTTTACTATGCGTAGGTTTTGGAGGGGTTTTTTTTAGGTTTTTTCCCTTTTTAAATTTGTTAAATTTTTTTATTTTATTGAAGTATAGTTGATTCACAATGTTGTGTTAGTTTCAGGTGTACAGCACAGTGATTCAGTTATAAATATTCTTTTTCAGATTCTTTTCCTTTACAGATTATTACAAAATATTGAGTATAGTTCCCTGTGCTATACACTAGGTCCTTGTTGGTTATCTGTTTTATATACAGCAGTGTGTATATGTTAATCCCAACTTCCTAATTTATCCTCCCCCCTTCCCCTTTGGTAATCATAAGTTTGTTTTCTATGTCTGTGGGTCTATTTCTGTTTTGTAAATAAGTTCATTTGTATCTTTTTTTTTTAGATTCCACATATAAGGGATATCATGTGATATTTGTCTTTCTCTGGCTTACTTCACTTAGTATGATAATCCATGTTGCTGCAAATGGCATGGTTTCATTCTTTTTTATGGCTGAGTGATATTCCATTCTATATATGTACCACATCTTTTTTTAATAAATTTATTTATTTTATTTATTTATTTTTGGTAAATTGGGTCTTCGTTGCTGTGCACAGGCTTTCTCTAGTTGCAGTGAGTGGGGCTGCTCTTCATTGTGGTGCGTGGGCTTCTCATTGCACTGGCTTCTCTTGCTGTGGAGCACAGGCTCTAGGTTTGTGGGCTTCTGTTGCTGTGGCACGTGGGCTCAGTAGTTGTGGCTCACGGGCTCTAGAGCACAGGCTCAGTAGTTGTGGCACACTGGCTTAGTTGGTCCACGGCATGTGGGATCTTCCCAGACCAGGGCTTGAACCTGTGTCCCCTGCATTGGCAGCTGGACTCCCAACCACTGTGCCACCAGGGAAGTCCCCACATCTACTTTATCCATTCCTCTGTCGATGGACATTTAGGTTGCTTCCACGCCTTGGCTATTGTAAATAGTGCTGCAATGAACATTGGGGTGCGTGTATCTTTTAGAATTAGAGTTTTCTCCAGATATGTATGCCCAGGAGTGGGATTGCAGGATCATTTGGTAACTCTGTTTTTCTTCGACTGAGTGCACAGCTTTGAGAGTGATGCATGTGGAGTGGTGGGAGGGGGCTAGGGGACACCCACCTAGCCAGCCAGATCAGTCAGATCAACCCTGTGATCAGTGGGGTGACAGATGTTACAGCGAGATCACCCTCACATCCTACATTCTCTTTAAAAAACAAAACAAAACTTATTTTCATAGTCTACTATATTCCATCACATGGATTTTCATACTTAGCCTTTACCCAGTAAGTAAACACCATTATTTCCATTTTTCCAATTTTCCTATTAAGTAAGGCTAAAAACTCCGCTATACATATATCTTTGACCACATCTCTGGCTGTTTGCTAAAGATGGAATTTTAGAAGGTGGTCATTGGACAAAGGCAATGAGCTCCTAAGCTCTTAAGACATACACTTAAATCACTTTACAGAAGTGTTATCCCAATTGAGAGCTCCACCAGCACCATTTAAGGGGGTCAGTTTTAACACACTGATACTTTCAAACAGCTTTATTGAGATGTAATTCACATGCATAATAAGATTCACAGAATTTATAACCATCACCGTTATTGAATTTTATTATACTTTCATCACTCCCAAAAGAAATCCCATACCATTAGTCATCACTGTTCACTCTCCCCTCCCCTCCTCAGCCCTAGGAAACAACTAATCTACTTTCTATGTCACTGGATTTGTCTATTCATGTAAATGGGATCATACGCTATGTGGCCTTCTGTGTCTGGCTTCTTTGACTTAGCACAGTGTTTACAAGTTTCATCCCTGTTGCAGCATGTGTCAGTACTTCTTTCCTCTTTATGGTAGAATAATATTCCATTATGTGGATATACCACATTTTACTTATTCATTCCTCAGTTGATTCCTCGGTTGATAGACATGTTGATATTTTCAATTGATTTTTTTAATAATAATTTTTTAAAAGTCAGGATTATTGAGGAATAATTGACATACAGTAAATTCACCCTATTTAGTTTTGTGAGTTTTGACAAATATATATCGTTCTGGAACTACCACCACCTAAAGAAGCCCCCCTGTGCTCAGTACCCTCCCCCATCCCCAGTCCCTGGCAACCACTGACCTGTTCTCTGTTCCTAGAGTTTGCTTTTTCCAGAATGTCCTATAAATGAACTCATACATTATGTAGCCTCTTGAGACTGGCTACTTTCACTTAGGCTAATGCTTTTGAAAAACTTGACCAGTTGTCCTCAGTCCTAGGTATTTTCTTTTTTTTTTTAATTTTATTTATTATATTATTTATTTATTTATTTATTTATTTTTGGCTGTGTTGGGTCTTCGTTTCTGTGCGACGGCTTTCTCTAGTTGCGGCGAGCGGGGGCCACTCCTCATCGCGGTATGCAGGCCTCTCACTATCGTGGCCTCTCTTGTTGCAGAGCACAGGCTCCAGACGCGCAGGCTCAGTAGTTGTGGCACATGGGCTCAGTAGTTGTGGCTCACAGGCTCTAGAGTGCAGGCTCAGTAGTTGTGGCACACGGGCTTCAGTAGTTGTGGCTCGCAGGCTCTAGAGCGCACGCTCAGTAGTTGTGACACACGGGCTTAGTTGCTTCGTGGCATGTGGGATCTTCCCAGACCAGGACTCGAACCCATGTCCCCTGCATTGGCAGGTGGATTCTCAACCACTGCGCCACTGGGGAAGCTTGTCCTAGGTATTTTCTGACATCCCTTTAGTAATGTTATAAAAAACCCTGTCTCCCATCTCCTTGTTACCCTACTTGAGGATTTCTGGGCTCAGTACCCTCTGAGACCCTTCCCAGTATTATTAGCATGTTATAACTCACAATGTATGACTCATAAAGCCCACTGCAGTTTGCTCACTGACTGGTGTGCAAATACTGATAAGAAAAGTGTTTCCAAACTGAAGTCCAATTAACCCACGGGAAATAAAACCTGATATGTGAGAGTGACGTGTCCATTCTGCTTGTCTGTTCATAAACTCCTCTATCTTTTTCTATTTTTTACAGTTTTGCTTTCAGTTAGCTTTAATTTTACTTAAAGTGATGCATGAACAGCGTTCCGTGTGCAGATGAATAGAACTATTGAGCTTGTTATGAAAAACAATAGTCCCCCCAAGCCCACGATCAACTTCTCACTCTCCAGGGGCCACTGTTTTAGTTCTTTAACTGATTATTTTTATTTTTATTCATCTCTTTACGTAACACACTTACATTGATATTTCTTTTTCAACCGCAAGCAGTACCTATTGACTTCCTGCTGTGGAATATGAGGATTTAACCCTTTCTTACTCACACCCCTGTGCCCCTATCCTCCGAATATAGCAATAGAATAATTTGCATTAGAACAATATTCAGTGTTACATTCCTAGGACTATTTAAATGCCATTGACACATGAGCTATATAATATATTCTGATTATTTTCCTTTTCTATACATTTTTCTTGTTTTAACTGGAGTTAATAATGATCATTTTTTAATATCCTGAGTTTTCTATATTCTTATTCCCGAACTCTCCCTAGTTTATATAAATCTTCTCTCATCATTTTTGTATGCGTTAGGTTTCTTTCTTTCTCTCGTCCCCTCTCCCTGCCTCTTTCTTTCCTTCCTTCTTCCTTTCCCTTCCTTCCCTTTTAAAAGAAATCTCATGAAGGGACTTCTAACATGCTCCGAAAGAGACTGGTTGATCTCTGAACCAGCTGTACAAGTTGCCATCTTAAGATTTCTCTTCACCATCATGCTGAGAATTCCCTCATTTTTCTCTTGTGTTGGAACCCCATGTTTTACTATTTTTGGGTTAACTATTGTTTTAGTAGAATGTATCTCTCAGTAGCTACCTGGAAGTTAAATGCTTTTGAGACCTAAAAATGTCTCGATTCTGTCCTCCTACTTGGCTGGTATGAGGGTAGATATCTTCTTGCCCTAGAATTCTGATGGTATTTCTTCATGATCTCAAACTTCCAATGCGGCTACTACTGAGAAGTCTGCTCTTTTGATCCTTGACCCTTTATATGAAACTTCCTCTCCCTCCAGGAAGCTCTTAGGATCTTCTCCTGGTCCCAGTGTTCTGAAATTTCAGGATGATGTATCTTAGTGTGGGTCCTGAGCACTGGAGGCTTATTTTTCTTTCCTGAGGTATACTTTATTTAAAATACACTCATTTAGAATGCACAGTTAAGTGTGTTTTGACAATTATGTACACCATGTAATCATTCCACATCAAGATAGAGAACACATTCCCACCACTCAAAAAAATTCTTTAATCCCTCCACGCCGAGACACAGACAACCACTGATCTGTGTTCTATAAATACAGACTGGTTTTGCCTATTCCAGAACCTGGTATAAATGGATTCGTGTAGCATGTGTTCATTTATGTCTCACTGCTTTGACTGGGCACATTGTTTCTGAGACTCAGACATGTTGTTGTGTTTGGGTACCTGTAATTCAGTCCTTTTTTCTGCTCATCAGGATTCCGTTGTATGGCTGTTATCACAGTTTGTTTCACTGGGCGATGATACTTAGGTTGTTTCCAGTTTGGGGCTATTATGAATAATGCTGCTATGAATATTCATACACAAGTCTTTTTGCGGACGTGTTTTAATTATTTTGGGAAATTCTAAATGGTTTTCCAACATAACTGTACCATTTTCTATTGTGATTAATGGTAAAGTTTAAAAGCTGACCCACAAATGTCTTTTTGATCTGCTCTGTGCCTGATACTATCATCATTGGGCTGGTTAAAAAAAAAAAAAAGGCCTGTGGTATAAAGAGCGTTGTTGAGAAGAATTTCCTCCCCATTTTTCTACTGGCAAAACTAGAAACGCTTTGCCCATTTTAAAAAGTTTTGACAAAGCCCCATTAATGTACCTCTCCCTCACTCCCCCATCTCCATAGATACCTAGGTGCTGACAGCCTTCATACTAACCCACTTTATTTATTTAATTTTAAAAATTTATTTATTTATTTTTGGCTGCGTCGGGTCTTCGTTGCTGCACACTGGCTTTCTGTAGTTGCGGCAAGCAGGGGCTACTCTTCGTTGCAGTGCGCGGGCTTCTCACTGCAGTGGCTTCTCTTGTTGCGGAGCATGGGTTCTAGGCGTGTGGGCTTCAGTAGTTGTGGCACGTGGGCTCAGTAGTTATGGCTCGTGGGCTATAGAGCACAGGCTCAGTAGTTGTGGCACGCAGGCTCAGTAGTTGTGGCGCGCGGGCTTAGTTGCTCCGCAGCATGTGAGATCTTCCCAGACAAGGGATTGAACCCATGTCCCCTGCATTGGCAGACAGATTCTTAACCACTGCGCTACCTGGGAAGTCCCTGTTCTTCTGTATAATTGCTCATGTTTAGGGATTAGAAAGGCAATCTGATTAAATGGGCCTCTGCCTAAAGGACTGGTAACCCCTTCAATGTCAATCTGAAGACTTCGATTCTTCAGTTCTGGGATATCTTCTTGGGTTACTTCTTTGGTGATTTTTCTCACCTCTATTTTTTTCTGTTTTCTCTTTTCAGAATTTCCATGACTTGGCTGTTGAGAATCCTGCACTGGTCCTCTGTTTCTTATCTTCATTTTCTACATCTTTGTCTTTTTTGCTGTGCTTTCTGGGAGATTCCCTCAAATTTATCTGTCAGATTTCCTCTTTAGTTTTGTGTGTGCTCTTCTACTTTTAATTTTCAAGACCTCTTTTGTGCTCTATAATTTTTTTAAAAAATAGCATCCTTTCTTTGTTGATTGATGATTCAGTATCTTATAAATTTCTAGGGATTGTAGTGATAGTCTCTCTACCTCTCTCTCTCTCCTCCTCTCCCCACAGTGTCTGTTCTCCCCAGGATGCTTTGCTTTCTGTTTGTTCATTTTCTGGCCACTCTCTTCTACACTGGGGTCTTTCCTCCAGTAGCCGGGGCGTTGGCTCACTGATCATAGGGGCCCCGTAGGACTAACTGAATGCTCTGTGTACGTGGCTTGTCTTATCTACAGTTGGCATCAGGGTGGGGGAGGGGCGTGGCTTGGTTTACATCAGGTATCTATGTGAGCATCTCTCTTGGTGAGATCAGATTTCTCTGAGGACTTTATGATCTCCTGCTGGGAGGGTAGAATGATTCCTGCCAGGGTTGGGGAGCCAGATTCAGGGCTCAGGAGAAAGTGGCTAAAGTTATAATATTCTACATGTGACCCTCCACTTCATTCCTCTGCTGGTGATCTGGTAACCCTGTCCTCACCTCTGCCCGGCATTCCACAGCCCAGAGGCAAACGGAAGGGAACTGGGGACTTCACTGCTTCTTGAGCGCTTTCCTAATTATCCACGTTCACCTCTTCTAGGTGAAACTGACAATTGATGGAGGAGCCTCTGAGGGTTTTTGGGTTGTTTCTCAGCTTTCTCCACTGCTGGCTTATGAAACAGAACTCTTGGTTCTAGCAAATCAGTTTGCTTTATTCTTTCCGGCTTCCAAAATTGTGTGTTTGTTGGTTTTTCCTTCTTCATTCTCTTTGTCCTGATTGTTTACTCCTTAGTTAAAGACAAATTCCTTTACTGGGGATTTAGGAAGTTGGGGAGATTAATGAGTATATTCAACACACCATTTTGTTTGGAAGTTTGAAATCGTTCCATGCTTTGCCCAGAACTGTGAAATAAAAACAATTAGAAAAAACAACTGTTTCGCAACCCTTCCCCATTCTTGCACTTTTCCTTCACCTCATATTTTGCTCTTGTTGTGTGGAAGTTGGGAGCAAAGATGTTTTGCGCTGGAGACCAATAAACCAGAAATACTGCTCTGTCTCCAGGTAAGAGAAGTTTTCAGTGTCCCCTGCACTGTTGGGAGATGCCAAGCAGTCAGGGATGGTGTCGTTCACAGAGGACGCCTAAGCTTGGTAACAAATGCCCGGTATAACCAGAAACGGACGTCATTCATTGTGTGTTTTCTCTGTAGGCATTAAAGACCTAATGCCTAATGCCCCGATAGCTCTTGGTCAGGAGATCAGCAGTTTTCCTGAAGTGATATTATTTTTTACACAGATTCGGTTCTCACAGATCAGAGTTGCGTTTATTTTAACTGAGGCAACAACAAAATAGCTCAAAGGATGAGACGTTATAAAAATCACAGCCAGAGAGGACAGAAGCACCTTGAAAAAGTGGGCTTGGGAAGGTTTTAGGAGATCCTCACTCACTGTAGAGGACACGAGTGGTTGAGTATTGATAAATTAGGTGGGTGACTAGTAACATAAGAGTTTAGTAAGCAATTTTCCTCTACTTTACATAGGTTTAACTTTTTTTATAGTAAAAAAATTTTTAAGGGAGGGAAATAAGAATGCCTCATCCTCGTAGACTGCCTCCCTGTCAGCTGCCTGAAATTATTCAGATAAAATTGGTCCCCAACACCCCCTCACACTGACCAAAAATATGTAGTCAGTCCAAGGTAAGTTTTCTGTGTGGCAAGGCTCACTTCCCTGCTGTTTCATACTTGCTCACGTACACACACACACACGTGCACCCCTCCCCCAGCTGCAGTAGGGGTGTCCTTTGGGGAGGGGACAGCGCTGGAGCACCACGGAAAGCCTACTAGAAGGGCAGTCAGGAAGGATGCCTTCTAAGACCTTTGGCAAGTCGCACGTTCCTGGGCCTCGGTTTCTGCATCTGAAAGGTGGAGATACTTCCATGATTACTGAGGCCCCTCCTGGGAGCAGCTCTCCATGCTCCTGTCTGTGGCCGAGTAACCTGCTGGTGACGTGACCTTGGTCTTGTGAACACCTTGCTCTTCACAGCTGGCCCCAGATGGGAACGCATTGTTTGACATCAGCCTGAAGAAGTGGGTAGAGAATGTTCCAGAGCTGGTGAGCGGGGCCAAGAGGGCGTCATGAAGGGATGCCACCCCCTCCGGTGAGTTTGTGGTTGCCCATGAGGTAGGGATGATCTTTTGAAAAGACCATCACCAGGAATCAAGAAAGCGCCTTAAGTGTCTTGAAGCCCCCGTGTCACACAGGTCTGTTCATCCAGTCTACATACCATCTCATCACTGATTTCTTTTTCGTAGGAAGGAGGTTATGATCACAGGTCATCCTCCAGAGAGCAGTTAGAAAGGTGTATTTTGTACTTACTGATGAGTCTGTGGCCCCATGTAATGTGAATTTGAGTGGTGGACGCCACACCCAGTAATTCTTTGAGAACTTACCCTCTAGATCCACTGGCACATGGGGTGAAGGGTCCACATGCAGGAAGTTTTGGTGCAAGTCGGTAACAGCAAAATCTCGGTTATGGAACAGACTTCTGTCCTGGGAGGATGATAAATAGCACGGGGCCCAGCCACACGGTGGGCATCGTCACTGTGAAGGGGCCGGGGTCCCTTAGCGCTGATACATTAGGTGAGTTGAGATGTGCTCCTATTTATGTAAGCACAGGGACTCATACATAATGATAAAAATATCTGGCGTTTACAAGAGCTTGAAATATGCCAGGCTCAGTTCCAAGCACTTTATATGCATTAATTCATTTAATCCTCCAACAACCCTATGAGGTGGATTCTGTTATTGTCCCCTTTTTACAAGTGAGAAACCTGAACTTGGTCAATGGTGCACAGTTAGTGGTTGAGCTGGGGTTCAAACCCAGGCAGCCTGATGCCAGAGACCTGCACTTCACCAGTGAGGAGTGTGCATGTGTGTGTGCGTGCACACACACAGAGAACATTTCTGGAATGAGATAAGTGTCAGTGTTTGTCTCTGGGGAGGGAGGGTTTTAAGGGGTAGGTGTCTTAGGTGAAAGCAAATGTTTATTATTGAGCACCTTTTGTGTTGTTATATATTCTTTTTTTTCAAATTACAAAAATGTTAGTCCATGTTTACAAATCATGTGGTATGAAGAATGACAAAACAGGAAGAGTAAAGTATCATATCTGTGACTCTACTATGTGGAATTTTTTTTTGTCCCTCACTCTCCTAGTCAGCCTGACATTGACCTTAAATCCTTGTGAAAATGGCTTTTAGCGGCATTTAATGACACCTTTTTGAAACTATAGCATTGGACTGGCTTTTGTACATATTTATGGTGGATAAAATAATCCCCCTCTAATGGCAATTGCATTTAGTTCTATAAACCAGTTATTAAACCCAGTTTATCACTGGAAAGAAAGATTTTTAGTATTTACTTGTACGTGGCTTACCACGTACACATAGTAAGTGCACAAGTTGCTTTTTTGTCTGTGATGGGACACGGTAGAAATCCCCAAATGTGACCAACCAACCTTGCAATTCTCAGGATGTGGTTTTGCTCAATCACAGATGAGTCAGTCCTGACTCCTGTATTTTGTAGGAGAAATTCATCATGTGGCTTATATCCTCCCTAGAGAAAGTTCTAAGTTATTTCCAAAGTGAACTGCTGAATCGTGACAGTTTAGACCGTCGAAAAATGTTTCAAATTGACCACGGAACCAGAAAGTTTCTTGGGGATTCATGGAATCAGATCGTGATAAAGGACTTCAAGGTGTCTGTCAGTGTAGTCATTCCCAAATCTAACTGGTCACCGGAACCATCTGGGGGGTCTTTTGTTGTTGTGATTGTTAATCCAGATTGCTGAGTCCTCCCTAAAAATTCAGTAGCTATGGAGTGAGACCCAAGAATCAGCAATCCATCACGGTTGACTTTTCGGTGTTCAGCCAAGTTTGGGAATCACTGGTTTGGTTTAACCCCACTCTGTTTACTAACATAGGTATTTATTTATTTATTTAGGCTGTGCTGGGTCTTCATTGTGGCGTGTGGGCTTCTCTAGTTGTGGCACATGCACTCTAGAACACTCTAGCTCAGTAGTTGCGGCGCACAGGCTTAGTTGCGGGATTTTAGTTCCCTGACCAGGGATTGAACCCGGGCCCCCTGCCTTGGGAGCACGGAGTCTTAACCACTGAACCACCAGGGGAGTCCCATTCATGTAGTTTTGACTCATCTAATCATGTTTTAGTGGAATAGCTGGTTAGCCAATGAATAACAAAATGCCCTACAACACGTTTATAGATCCATCCTGCTGCATGTATATGGACTGTATGAATTACAATACATAGAACAATATGTGTTAGAGAACACATGGGTTTAGCACTTCAGAGTTCAAGGCATTAACAGATACTGTAACAGAGGCAGTACAGCATAGCGGTCAAGAATACAGCTTCTGGAGTCAGGCTGCTCAGCTTCTGAAGATCAGAACATGCCACCCCAAAACATGCCTCTTGGCATAAGGATTATTTTGAGCTGAAGGCAACTGAGATTCAGGAAGAAGTTCCCTGTCCTCCCTTACCTGGCTAAAAGCAGGGCATAAATTTCCCTTTGTGAAGATGTTGCCCACATACCAGAAAAGAAGAGCAACTCCTATCACCGGGGAGAGGAAGTTGATACCAAAACATGTTTGCATAAACAGACCTTACTAAAAATAACCCTTATTTTCCATTAGTTCTCCCATATATTTCCTAGTCCCCTTGATTTATATCCCTCAAAGCCAAAACCCCCTTTCCTTTATTAAAATAATATATTAGCCCCTGAGTCTAACTACTTCTTTGAACTTTGCTTCTTTATTGTGAACTCATGTGCGTGTAAATATTATTGAAATTGCCTTTTCTCTTGTTAATCTGTCTTTCGTTAGTTTAATTCACAGGCCCCTAGCACATGAACATAAGAGGGTAGAGGAAAAGTTTCTCCTCCCAACACTTCAAATCTTAGTTCTACAACTCCCTATCTATGTGACCATGGACTCATTTTCCTTTTTTAATTCTCTCTGTGCCTCATTTTCTTCATCTAAACAGTTAATAATAGTACTATCATAGGGTTGTAAAGCTCAAATGAGTAAATGCTTTTAAGCCCTAAGATCAGAGTCTCGTACTTAATAGTTATTTGGCAGATACTAACTGTTATTTTGTGTTCTTTACAAGGTATTATTACAGCAATTTTACAATTATGAAAGTTGAAGTTTGGAGAGTTTAAATTACTTGTCCCAGGTCAGATGAAAAACAGAGGAAACTCAAGCCCAGCTCTTCTGACTCCAGATTTCATACTCTCTAGTTTTTAAGTATTTATTTAACATTGTAGCGTTGTCTATAACTTGATTCTTGCCAAGAGAATTTGGGGCAATGATTTAATATTGACTGACCAGAGGACTCTAGAAATATAAGAAAAAATGGAAAGGTATAAAACAGCAGAGAGGGCTTCCCTGGTGGCACAGTGGTTGAGAGTCCGCCTGCCGATGCAGGGGACACAGGTTCGTGCCCCGGTCCGGGAAGATCCCACATGCCGCGGAGCGGCTTGGCCCATGAGCCATGGCCGCTGAGCCTGCGCGTCCGGAGCCTGTGCTCCGCGACGGGAGAGGCCATAGCAGTGAGAGGCCACAACAGGGAGAGGCCCGCGAACCGCAAAACAAACAAACAAAAAGCAGCAGAGAGAACTCACTTCAAAAACAGCTATTGATACCAAATAGGAGAAGCTTTAAACAACAATAAGTAAATGATATGGAAGGATAACTACCGGTATGAAACTGAATTAGGTAAGTGAGATTACAACAAAAATAAAAAATCAGGTACACTTTTGCCAAATCTGCTATGAATGAGGGTAATACAAAGAGCAGACAAGAGGGGAAGCTCCATTTCATGGTTACTGCTCCCCAGGCATTCACATCACTTGGAGACTATGCAGAGACTATTACCATGTTCCTGTGAAGATACAGCCTGCTTAGGTCAATACAACAGATTTCAGTGGGGATGAAATTGAATAGATGTCCAACTAGTACTATTGGTCATATGGAAACAAAAAATTGTAAACCCCATATTCATTCATTCAAATGTGGCAAGAGATTGTAACTGAAGCCAGAAACTACAGGTCCCAGTTGGCAGTTTAATTTTTTCTATTAAAAGTGTGGGAGCAGCAGATACAGCTGCCGTTAGTCTCTTTATAGACAAGAAAAGTTACCAAATATTTACAAACCTGTTCCCATAAAGCTTAAGCTAAATCTATATTTATTCTGAATCTTGTTATCTTAACATTGTTTTCTAAATTTCTTGTTAAGAGTAATGAAGGACTTTCATATAAATTAAGAGGTTATTTTTAGTAGGTCTAAGGAATATTCGCTTGTAATTTAGAATCTAAATATTTGTTATATGAAACCTGTTTTGTTAGAATTTTCGATGGAGAAAACTATTCTCCTCAAGTTTATAACTATGATTGGAGCGGGGTTTGATTTTTACCTACCACATTTGTAATAATTTACTAGGACTTCACTAATCTATCTCTTATTTAACTAAAGGACTGTGTAAACTCTCTTAGGTTTAGCAACAAAGCTAAAGAATCTACTACCTGTAAACTTCTGTGGTTCTTTTCTTTAGAAATAAAAAATAAAGGGCCTCTAACTGAGTAAAAATCTTGACATGTGCATCAGTGGCTGTTCAGAGATGACTTGGGAGTCTCCGCCAAAATACAAAATGCCTATGTTTGGGTACTGAAATCAACCACCCAAAAAAGGGAGGAGCGAAACTTAGATCACTGGAGTAGGGTTGATTGTGAGCTAGTTACAAGCCAATAGGGTGATGAGGCTGCTAGAAACCCAGTGCAGCCTCCAGCTGGCTCCCTCCTCGAGTAGAGACAGATGAAGGAGATAATGACTTGCTCTACTTTTCATCACAGCTGAATTGTAAGTTAAGCCCCAAGAACCCTAGTCTGAGAGGAGCCGGGAGAGTCAGAATGTGGCCGTCAGTGGCAGCCATGGGCGTATAGAGCTGGGATCGCCCTTCAAGAGGAAGTTGCCCTTCAGCAGCAGGGAATGTAGGTAACTGGGGGCGTCCAGCTGCATCACCTTCAGGCTCTACTTAGCTTTCGGATGAAGCCACACTGTGTCCAGGCAGCCCCCCGCTGCCCACGCCTGGGCTCTGAGGGAGTTACAAAGGCCTGGCCATTTCTGCCCAGTGCAGGACTCCTCTCCTGGGTGGTCGTGGAACTCCTAGCTGGGTTGAGCAAGACGCTGAGGCCTGCAGCACAGTCCAGGCTCTCCTCACCCAATCCCGCTTCCTTCCTCCCCTCCTTCCCCCAGGTGTCAGATTAGCATCATGCTTTTAAGGCTTTCCCTGCCTAATCTCATTTCTCCCCCTTTATCTCCTACAAGGTTTCCTCCCACCCCATCCCCCAAGAGATTGCTTGCACTCCTAACTCCATCTCAGCTTCTGCTTCCTGAAAAAGCCAAAATGAAGGACTAGATCCATAGTTCTTAATACTGTATCCCTCTAATTGCTCTATCAAAGAACTAGGTTACAGCAGGGCAGAAACTGAAATTCTATTTCTTTCCAAGAAGGATGTTTAAATGTTGGCCGCCTCCTTTTTAACTTTGATAGTTGATATAAAAACCCAGGGTCTCACCCTGCTGCCTTTGTGTACCAGCAATGGGGTGTACATCTCTGGCAAGTGTCCTGATGTGATCTCTTCAGACACTTTGTAGCTTTCAAGTTCTTTGGTTCTGGGGATCATTGAGCATTGCCACATAAAAGTGGGAGCCGATTTCATCTGGGTTGCTCTAACAAGTAGAAATAAAAGTAGTTATGGGGAAGAGGATTTCACTCCACATAGAAAAGAAGCTTTTAACAACCAGAGGAGCCCAAAATGGAAGGGATTGCCCCTAGAAATTGTAGGTTCCTGTATTAGTTTGCTTGGCTCAAACAACAGAAATATTTTTTCTATTTTCTTTCTTTTTCTTCATTTTCTATATTTAATGTTTTTATTTTATTTTCTTGGAGTATAGTTGATTTACAATGTGTTAGTTTCAGGTGTACAGCAAAGTGATTCAGTTATACATATACAATACATATATCTATTCTTTTTCAAATTCTTTTCCCACTTCGTTATTACAGAACATTGAGAAGAGTTCCCTGTGTTATATAAATAGTAGGTCCTTGTTGGTTATCTATTTTATACATAGTAGTGTGTATATCTTAATCCCAAACTCCTAATTTATCCCTCCTCACCCCTCTTTTCCCTTTGGAAACCATAAGTTTGTTTTCAAAGTCTGTGAGTCTGTTTCTGTTTTGTAAATAAGTTCATTTGTATTATTTTTTTAGATTCCACATATAAGTGATATCATATGATATTTGTCTTTGTCGGACTTAACTTCACTTAGTATAATAATCCCTAGGTCCATGCATGTTGCTGCAAATGACATTATTTCATTCTTTTTTATGGCCAAGTAATATTCCATTGTATATATGTACCTCATATTCTTTATCCACTCATCTGTCGATGGACATTTACATTGCTTCCATGTATTGGCTATAGTAAATAGTGCTGCGGTGAACATTGGGGTGCATGTATCTTTTCCAGTTATGATCAAACAATAGAAATTTATCTTTTCACAGTTCTGGAGGCTAGAAGTTCAAGATCAAAGTGGCCAGCAGGTTTGGTCTATTCTGAAGCCTCTCTCCTTGGCTTGCAGATGGCCACCTTCTCGCTGTGTCCTCACATGGTCTTTCCTCTGTGCCTGTGCATGTCTGTGTCCAAATTTCTTCTTCTTATAAAGATACCAGTCATGTCATATCAGATTAGAGCCCACCCACCCTAAAGACCTCATTTTAACTTAATTACCCCTTTAAAGATCTTATTTCCAAGTACAGTTACATTCTGCGGTACCAGGGGTGAGGGCTTCAACATATAACTTTGCAGGGGGACACAGTTTAGCCCATTACAGCTGCCTCAGTGGGAATAACCAATCAGAGTCCTAGTGTCACCATCAGAAAGTTGCAGGCTGGCTTCCTCCTTGAGTGTGTCTCAGCATGCAGGGGGTGCCACTAGCCCTCCAGGTATGGAGCCCGATTTTGATTAACACGCACATTTTACATGGGGTTTCCCTGGAAACAGGCCCTCAGACAAGGATTCAAGTGCAAGTTGTTTATCGGAGGTGGTTCCAGGAAACATGGGTCAGGCAAGGAGTATGAAAATGAGGCGGGAAAGAGAAGGAAGCCAATAAAGGGTGACATTTTTTTAAACAAATTATCACCATAGGCAACTGGGACCCATGTCTGCTGGGGGCGCTATAGATACACCTCAAGGCGGGAGAGAGCTGGAGCCTTGCGCTCTGGCTCCACCCGTGAGGGCTGCTTCCTCGACCATGCACCCGCTGGCCCTTCCACCCTGCCCCGTGCAGGCAGGGCAAGTTGCCTAAGCCAGAAAGAGCTACTCAATAAAGAACTGCAGGTGCTGACAGTTGGAAGTCAGGCCAGCATTCTCAAACATGGTTCCAGCCAAGCAGATATGCGCGTGGCACTGACCCTTCTCCCACAGGGGAAAATTGATTTGAGCCACGACCGAAGTGATTTATAGCAGACAGAGTGTGCAGTAGAGCAGATCACCATTTGGTCTAGAGTGGACATTACCTGTCAGGTGTAGGAGGTGAGAAAGAGAGCCCACAGCATAAAGAGATGATTTGTTTCTTGGAACACGGAAGAACTTTCCTTCATGAGTGTGAAGGCGAGTTCCGTCAAGGCTGTTCTACTCAAACTATCCTATTAAAAATCCATTACTGTATCAAAGAGCAGTCAAGTAAATAGTGAAATCCCGGGGAGTGTCACCTAACCCCTTAAAGGAGGTGGCAAAAAATGGTGGTGTTCAGAGGTGTACTTTCATGTTAAATAGAATGATGTAGAACTGTATTCGTTTCTTTTTTTATTTTTTTAATAATTTTTTAATAGATTTATTTATTTTTGGCTGTGTTGGGTCTTCATTGCTGTGCGCAGGCTTTCTCTAGTTGCAGCGAGCAGGGGCTATTCTTCGTTGCGGTGCGCGGGCTTCTCATTGCAGTGGCTTCTCTTGTTGCAGAGCATGGGCTCTAGGTGCACGGGCTTCAGTAGTTGTGGCTCGTGGGCTGAGTAGTTGTGGTGCACGGGCTTAGTTGCTCCGTGGCATGTGGGATCCTCCCGGACCAGGGCTGAAACCCGTGTCCCCTGCATTGGCAGGTGGATTCTTAACCACTGCGCCACCAGGGAAGTCCCAGAACTGTATTGTTTTATATATATATATATATATTTTTTTTAATTTTATTTATGTTTATTTTTGGCTGCATTCTGTCTTCGTTGCTGCTTGCGGGCTTTCTCTAGTTGTGGAGAGCAGGGGCTACTCTTCGTTGTGGTGTGCGGGCTTCTCACTGCGGTGGCTTCTCATTGCAGAGCACAGGCTCTAGGCGCGCAGGCTTCAGTAGTTGTGGCTCGTGGGCTCTAGAGCGCAGGCTCAGTAGTTGTGGTTCACAGGCTTAGTTGCTCCGCGGCATGTGGGATCCTCCCGGACCAGGGCTCAATCCTGTGTTCCCTGCATTGGCAGGTGGATTCTTAACCACTGCACCACCAGGGAAGCCCCAGAACTGTGTTCTTGATATATTATGTACTGTTCAGTGCAAAAGAGAAAGCGAGGTGCATAACAATGGGAATAGCATAACATCATGTGTGAAGAAAGTGTATATCTATGGTCATGTTTATTTATACATGAGTTATCTCTAGAAAGTTCCCAAGTCATTGGCAGCAGTGGTTGGGGAGGTGTGCTGAATTGAATTGGGGCTCACTCCATCTCCATCCCACCCACATTTTAACGAGCTGCCCTGAATGGTAGAGGTTGGAAAGGCAGATACTACATTCCCAGGCTCCTTTGCAACTAGGATTCTGAAAGTATAGTGCCCTTGGTTGGATATGCTCATACATGATTTGGGAAACAGAAGTGAGGCATAGGGCATCTCCCTGCTACTGTTTTCAGCTGGTAAGCAAGGTCATGGGATGTGATCAGCTGAATCCACGTCCCAGTGTCAGGGCTTTTTTAAGGATGCTGAGAGGCAGCTGTGGTGATGGTGGCCACAGTGGACTCTGGGTCACGGCCATGCTGGCTGCTCTGAACTTTTTTTTTTTTTTTTGCGGTACGCGGGCCTCTCACTTTTGTGGCCTCTCCCGTTGCGGAGCACAGGCTCCGGACCCGCAGGCTCAGCGGCCATGGCTCACAGGCCCAGCCGCTCCGCGGCATGTGGGATCTTCCCAGACTGGGGCACGAACCCGCGTCCCCTGCATCGGCAGGCGGACTCTCAACCACTGCGCCACCAGGGAAGCCCGGCTGCTCTGAACTTTATAACTCCAGGGTAGTCCTTTGTCCCTCTTCCAGCCTTTCTGGTGATTTCATAAGCACTGAATTCCTCATATTAAGTCCCTTTCTGTTTGAAGTACCTGCAATGAACCCTCATTCATGCAGCTTTGGAACTGGGTGAAAATGAAATAAGAGGAAAACTTGTTTTTCACTTCATACTTTTTTTTAATGAACAAATATTTATTGTGGTAAAATATACGTAACAAAATTTACCATTTTAACCATTTTTCAGTGCACAGTTCAGTGGCATTAAGTGTATTCACATTGTTGTGAAACCTTTATCACCATCCATCTCCAGAGCTTTTTTCACCTTTCCAAACTGAAACTCCCTGCACATTAAACACTAACTCCCCGTTCCTTCCTCTCCCAGCCCCTGGCAACCACCATTCTTTCTGTCTCTATGAATTTGACCACTCTAGGTACTTCAGATGAGTAGAATCATGCAGTCTTTTTGTGTCTGACTTATTAGCCTAATGTCCTCAAGGTTCATCCGTGTTGTAGCATGTGTCAGAATTTCCTTCCTTTTTAAGGCTGAAAATATTCCATTGTATGTCTATATCAAAATTTATTTATCCATTTATCCATCAGTGAATACTTGTGTTGCTTCCACATTTTGGCTATTGTGAATAATGCTGCTGTGAACATGGGTGTGTAAGTTCAAGACCCTGCTTTCAGTTCTTTGGATATGTCCTCAGAAGTGGAATTGCTGGATTATATGGTAATTCTATATTCAACTTTTTAGGAACCACCATACTGATTTTCATCGCTCCATACCTTTTATTTCTTTTCTTTATTTTTTTTTTTGCGGTACGCGGGCCTCTCACTGTTGTGGCCTCTCCCGTTGCGGAGCACAGGCTCCGGACGCACAGGCTCAGCAGCCATGGCTCACGGGCCCAGCCGCTCCGTGGCATGTGGGATCTTCCCAGACTGAGGCACAAACCCGCGTCCCCTGCATCGGCAGGTGGACTCTCAACCACTGCGCCACCAGGGAAGCCTGCTCCATACCTTTCTGAACTGTCTGAATTACTGCATATAAGCCCTATTTTAAAAGTCTATTAAAAGTTATTAAGCATACTTAAACTCAAAAAGGAAAAGAACATCTAAAGAGAAGACAAATAAAACAGCATAAGTTTTCTTCTGTGATGTGTCCTAGAGGTGCGTGTGGTCTGGGATTGGGGAGGTACGTGGTGAGCACCTCATCCCCAGACATCAGGGCCCTTCTCTCTTAGCCGTTCTATTTCTGCTCTCTCCCATCTGTGACGTATTGTAATTATCACTGCTTTTGTGCCCACCATTGAAGTTTCCAGTATGGGTATCTGCACCTCTCTCCCCTTCTTTTTATTTTACATCTTTATTGGAGTATAATTGCTTTACAATGGTGTGTTAGTTTCTGCTTTACAACAAAGTGAATCAGTTATACATATACATATGTTCCCATATCTCTTCCCTCTTGCGTCTCCCTCCCTCCCACCCTCCCTATCCCACCCCTCCAGGCGGTCACAAAGCACCAAGCTGATCTCCCTGTGCTATGCGGCTGCTTCCCACTAGCTATCTACCTTACATTTGGTAGTGTATATATGTCCATGCCTCCCTCTCACTTTGTCACAGCTTACCCTTCCCCCTCCCCATATCCTCAAGTCCATTCTCTAGTAGGTCTGTGTATTTATTCCTGTCTTACCCCTAGGTTCTTCATGACATTTCTCCCCTTCTTTTCTCTAAACTTGTCTTTGATCTTTTCTTCTCAGAATTCTGATTCCTTCCCCTCCCCCAACAATTTTCATCTTTTTGCAGAAGGGCTGACCTTCTACATTTATAATGGGTCAATCAGGGAACTCCTTTGCTCTCCTGGGATAAACTGATCAGTTACTGTCCAGCAGGGAAAGTCCTGGGTCTTCAGCATTTCAGGGTTGTATTTGTTTACTGGCTTGTTGGTGTTGTCTGCAATCACCCAGGATGAATTCAGAAGAGTCAAATATAACCAACTATATATCTATATCTTTATCTATGGTATTGCTTTATGTGAAACAGCTCTAAAACCTTGACTTCATGTAAGTATATTGGATCCCAAATGAATATGAATCCATTGAGATCATGGTGGTGGACCATGATACAAGATGAAGAGGAATTTCAAGCTACAAAATATTTACTCTGGAAGATAGTAACAATCTAATTAGGAGACACTTGCTCTGAGTCTCACCATAATGTGAATGGAGTTGCCCTCAGAAATATCCACTGCTCTTTGCTCTAACTCTGTGCTTCCCAAGCAACCTCCTTGTTACTCATCTGGCTTCCCAAGAACCATGATGCCTGGGAATGAGAACCCAAGTTGGATGACTATGCCTTCCCACAGGCATGAGCAAAGCAATTTAAATAAGTCTATGTATCATCAGAAATTAGTGAATTGACATTCCGGTTTATATATTATTACTCTCTTCTGAATTTGGTTAGCACATGACAACATTGTGCTTTAAAATATATAAGACAGGGCTTCCCTGGTGGTGCAGTGGTTAAGAATCCGCCTGCCAATGCAGGGGACACGGGTTCGATCCCTGGTCTGGGAAGATCCCACATGCAGTGGAGCAACTAAGCCCGTGCGCCACAGCTACTGAGCCTGTGCTCTAGAGCCCGCGAGCCACAACTACTGAGCCCGCGTGCTGCAACTACTGAAGCCCACGCGCCTAGAGCCTGTGCTCTGCAACAAGAGAAGCCACTGCAATGAGAAGCCCGCGCACCACAATGAAGAGTAGCCCCCCAATCGCCACAACTAGAGAAAGCCCACGTGCAGCAACGAAGACCCAACGCAGCCAAAAATAAAATAAAATAATAAATAAATTCAAAAAAATGTATATATATGTATATAAGACAGAGTATCGTATTTGAGATTCTGGATTCTGATAAATTACTGACATGCTATGCAATGTACAGTCAGGTTCCTCCTGGTGACGGCTCCCTGTCTCTCACTGAGCTTATTTCAAAAAACAGCAATTATGTTACCTTGTCTCTCCTTTAGAAACATTTCGATGTTGTCTCACAAAAGGACTGTTCCTGTAAATTACATAAAAATGGGTTGGAAAACAGTCACTTGGGACTGTCTTTCATCCTTCAGTATTGTAACATGCCATCATATGTCCCCGTCCAACCTTTACAAGAAATTACTTCTTCTCTAAAAATACAGGCAGTTGATAATCATTGGATTGCGTTTCTCTTTCTTCTTTCTAGTATATAAAGCTGTCACTTGCCAGGATACATTCTAAAAGGCAAAACAAAAGGAAAAATCGCATGGTGGTAATTAAGTTATCCACTCTGAATGACATTAGTTTTTTTGAAAGGACAGCTGTCCACCGTGAAGTTATTCTGTTTCATGGGCAGAACTGAAGCAGTGGCAGTGTCCAGCTGGGTTATGACTTGTGCAAACCTACAAGCCAAATAGTATGTTTATTTAGGTAACATTCATAATACTTATCAGGCTCATCATACTAAAAGTAGTAAACAAGCATCTGTGGCGTCTTCCCAATTTCTAATATTTTTCCTTTGTGGGGGAAGTTTACTCTTTCATTATTTTGCATTTCAAAATCATTAGATTTTATATTACATCTAGAAGATGAAACTGATGTGTTCATTCAAAGTAAAGGAAATACTGGCTTGCTTCCCTGCCCTCTACTTACTTATATATACCAGGCTGAACAGAAAATGGTTCTAATATGAATATTTTCTAACTTCTTCCCCAAACACCAAATGTCTTAAAAAGGTCCCCTAATTCCTGACTAACCTACTTACATTTTCAGTTAAATGGGGTAAATGAGCCCAGATTATAGAAATAGGTAGTAATGAACATTTGAATTTTATTAAAACTGTTAAAAAATGAAAATGTTATTGAAGAAAGCTAGTTTCAATGTATCACCATAATCTAATTATTTTGAAAGAGGGAATCTGGCCCAGAGGTATAGTTAAACCATTAAAAAGTGCTTCATATCCCTTGTTAATTGAAAATGAAAGAGGTTTTTTTCCTGTGCCTCACTTCAGGGAAAATTGTGCAGAGTTATTTGTATGGAGGGAAAAGCAGCAAAGTAGTGCCATGCTTGGTCTCTCTGGGTCGTGTTGCTGCCTGTTATCCACAGTCATTTTTAGGTTCTCCAGAGAGAAATACAGTTGACCCTTGAACAACACGGGTTTGAACTGCACGGGTCCACTTATACATGGATTTTTTTCAATAGTAAGTACTTTAGTGCTACACGATCCGCGATTAGTTGAATAGTGCCCCCAACCCCCAAGTTGTTCAGGGGTCAGGAGTGATTAACAAGCTGAGGTATTTTCAGTGAGGGGGTAATTCCTCCAAGCTTCTGGAATATTCTGGAGAGTCCAAGAGGTTTTTGTTGTTGTTTGTTTTTAATATATTTATTTATTTACTTACTTATTTTTGGCTGCTTTGGGTCTTCACAGCTGCACACAGGCTTTCTCTAGTCCTGGTGAGCAGGGGCTACTCTTCGTTGCGGTGCGCAGACTTCTCATTGCAGTGGCTTCTCTTGTTGTGGAGCACGGACTCTAGGTGTTGCAGGCTCAGTAGTTGTGGCTCACAGGCTTAGTTGCTCCGCGGCATGTGGGATCTTCCCGGACCAGAGCTCGAATCTGTGTCCCCTGCGTTGGCAGGCGGATTCTTAACCACTGCGCCACCAGGGAAGTCTCCCAAGAGTTCTTGATTAGAACCTGGCCTTCAGATGTTTATGAAGGAACGTTTGTCAAGGTAGGCGGGTAGAACGTTCAACTTGGCACTTTGTTAGCTTGGCTCTGACTCTGGTGGACTTAGTCCTATGGACTGTGGGCCTCCCTTCACACTCTGGCCCTGCACCCCACAATCATTAATGGCTGGTTTATGCCACAGGCATCAGCATTGGTGAGTGCTGGAGCTAGGATTTGTCCCCAAGTCTTTCTCACCCCCAAGGCCACCTTCTTTCTGCACCATTTCTCTTCTAAAACACAGTCCACACTGTATTAGTTTCCTAGGGCTGCCATAGCAAAGTACCACTAACCAGGTGGCTTAAAACAACAGAAGAAGATTCCCTCACAGTTCTGGAGGCCAGAGGTCCGAAGTGGGCTCCTTCTGGAGGGTCGAAGGGAGACTTCGTTCCAGGCTTCTCCGCTGGCTTCTGGTGGTTTACTGGCAATCTTTGGTGTTCCTTGTCTTGCAGATGCATCACCCCAACCTCTGCCTGTGTGTGTGTCTATATTAGTCTGCTTGGATAGAATAACAAAATAACACAGAGTGGGTGGCTTAACCAACAAAAGTTTATTTCTCACAGTTCTGGAGGCTAGAAGTCCCAGATCCAGGTGCTATCAAGGTTGGTTTCTTCTGAGGGCTCTCTTGCTGACTTACAGGTGGCCACCTTCTTGCTATGTCCTCATGTGGCCTTTTCTCTGTATGCACCTGGAGAGAAAGGGAGCCCTCTGGTGTCTCTTTCTCCTCTTTTAAGGACACCAGCCCTATTGGATTAGGGCCCCACCCTTATGACCTCATTTAACCTTATTACCTCCTGAAAGACCCTATCTCCAAAAGCAATTACTTTGGGGGTTAGGACTTCAACATATGAATTTGTGGGGGACACAGTTCAGTCCATAACAATTTTATGCCCCTCTCCTCTTCTTATAAGGACAGCAGTCACATTAAATTAGGGCCCAGGCTACTCCAGCATGACCTCATCTTAATTTAATGGCATCTGTAAGACGCTATTTCCAAAGGAGGTCATTCACAGGTACCTGGAGTTAGAACTTTAACACATCTTTTCAGAGAGACACAATCCAGCCCAACCAATTTTATCAAGAGTTAATGTGTGGGTGGGATAGGGAGGGTGGGAGGGAGACGCAAGAGGGAGGAGATATGGGGATATATGTATATGTATAGCTGATTCACTTTGTTATAAAGCAAAAACTAACACACCATTGTAAAGCAATTAGACTCCAATAAAGATGTTAAAAAAAAAAAGAGTTAATGTGTGTTGAATGGCTCAGTCATCCTTTTTACCATCAATGTGTGCGTTGTGTACCTCAGGTAAGTGGAATCATACAGTATTTGTCCTTTTGTGTCTGGCTTCTTCGCTGAGCATGTCTTCAAGGTTCATCCAGGTTGTAGCCTGTGTCAGAATGGCCTTCCTTTTCAGAGTTGATTCATAGTCCATTGTATGTATATGTCACATTTTGTTCATCCATTTATCTGTCAATGGACACTTGGGTTGCTTCCACCTGTTGGTTATTGTGAATAATGCTGTTGTGAACATGGGTATGTGCACATTATTTTAAATCAATTTATTCCATAATTACCAATAACCTCAGCTACAGTTATTTAATTATTTGCCTAGCTCAGGCCTATACAACCAGGAACTAGAAGGGAATGTCTGAACCCCGGGGCATGCCCATCTGATAGCTGGGGCGCCTAAAATCTGGCCCCTGTGTACAATAAGTATTTTGTCGAACAAATAGGGCTTAAAAAGGGACTACTTCATACCCTAAGGAGATACTTTTAGGCTCAAATGAGATAATGCACTTTGAAAATGGTAAAGGTTGATATAAAAATATAGATGTTGCTATTATGTACTGGTGTGGCTTTTTCTGGCCCTTACGTCCTTCAGTTCATCTGCTTCCACTGTCCCTACCTACTTTAGGGAAGGGACTAACACGCCTGGAGTCCACAGCTGCTTTCTTTATCTCTCGGATTTTGTTCATTTTGGTGTTTTGTGTCTCTTTGGTTTCTTGCCTACTTTCCACATACTTCTCCCTTTGGCACTAATTCCTCATGGGATCAGCCAGTCCCAATGGGCCACATAGGATTTCTGCAGTTTTCCCACGGCCAGGCTCAGGACTCCTGCCCTGTTCTCTCTAATAACTGGGCTTCCCCAAGAAGTTGAAGACACAGGAAGCCTGTCTCCCAGGAGGAGGTGGGGGAGGCATGGCTGCCTATGAATTATTAATGTATTCCACTTACTGCAAGGTTTCAGGACTAACTAATTATCCCTTTAATAAGAGTCTGCTCATTTTTCTGCAGCAGCCTTGGGGATGGTTTCTTAAGGTCTCTGAGTCCCTGGGTTTTGGTGGCAGCAACAGTGCTTTCCCTGCTGGAGTCCGTCTCCCCTTCCTCTATTGTCTGGGGAGGGGGGCGGTGGAGCTGAGTGTGTCTGCTACCCAGCTAATGAGAGGATTCTAATGAATTACTTCAGGTGATAGAAGAATTAACAAAGAACATTCACCATTGTCTCATCATTCCTGATTATTAGATGTCGGAATAAACGAGCAAACAACTCATCAAATACTCTCCTGCCCCTTCCTCAAGAAGGGACAGCATCTAATGATGATGATGCCACTTTCCTGCTCAGATTCATCCCAGCTCTGATTGTTCACTGCTTTGCTAAGTAACCTCTCCCGCATCCCGAAAGAGCCTGAAGCAGCCAAAGCCTTGGCATTCATCTTTCAATTCTCTGAAGTCACTTAGAACAAAAACCTATATTGATTCAAATCACATCAACCTTTAAAAGCAATTAAATGTGTACATTTCATGAAGCGGAATCGGTCCACACAGAAATGTCATCTGGTTCTTAAATATTTACCATTTTTCTCTCTGGCCCTTAAGAACATCCCCTGTTTTCATCATGGTACTTGAAAATAGATACTGTTTTCCCCGGGTATTATAACAGCGTTTTTACTACCAACCTGCCTTGAAATGAGGTCAGCATTTATATTTTAGGGGTTGAGTTTTTTTCTTTCTTGTACTCCTCATGCTTTTGGCCTACTTAGTCTTTGTCGGTTCTCTCTCCTTTAGCCTAGTGCAGGGCTTCTACTCAATTATTGCCACTGAAACCACACCTCTGAGTCCTCTGGCTTCTTTTGCAGGCCCCAAAGTCTGCTGCCCCCTTATTTTATTTATTTATTTATTTTTAAACATCTTTATTGGGGTATAATTGCTTTACAATGGTGTGTTAGTTTCTGCTTTATAACAAAGTGAATCAATTATACATATACATATGTTCCCATATCTCTTTCCTCTTGCATCTCCCTCCCTCCCACCCTCCCTATCCCACCCCTCCAGGCGGTCACAAAGCACTGAGCTGATGTCCGTGTGCTATGCGCTGCCCCCTTATTTTAGAATAACAAGGAGAAAAACATTTGTTTTGGATCAAGAGAAAAGGTGATCATTTTTTTTCCTGAGTAAAGGACTAAATCTTGGAAGGCTGTTAATTTTTAAGAGCAACCAAAACTTGAAGATTTTTTTAAATGAAAAAATTGCAAAAGTTCTTACTTAGATATGTTTTTGGACATTTCTTTGTTGTGCTAAGAAAAAAAAAAAAGCCCCCAAATGCAATAAAAACACATAAAAGCACAGAATAGGCGGAGTATAATCGTTTCTTTTAAATTGATGTAATGTAGCTAGTTTCTAGCCTTTAAACTAAAAAGAAAAGAATGAACTTCCAAATCCTTTTTGAGACTAATTTTATTTTAAAAGCAGCATTCATTGCTTTAATAAAAACATGCATGAGTTTAACACGTTCCATATTCTAATTTAAGAAGCATTCATGGGAAATGCTAAAATATTCTACTCTGTTTGAAGTGGGAGTAGAGGCTGAAAAAAAATAGAGATTCTTTGAAAAAATAGTTTTGCTTCTAATTTTATAGTTCTCAGTCTTAATTTGTCTTTCAAATTCTCTAAACTATCGGCAATATTCATGGTTTTGGTGCTAATAAGTCCCCAGAATCCACTAATTTTAACATGTTGGGAATATTATTTCATGACTATTATTTCATGACTATTTTTGCTCGGAATGAGTGTCATTGCCATACTGCATTCCCAAATCCCATACATTTTATCAGTAAAATGAGATTTTTACGGAGCAAACAAGAGATGAATCTTAGTTACAGCGAAGGGTATCGCAATTGTTTAGAAAGGAGGTGAGGTGAAATCCCAGGACATTTAGACTACTATGTTTGGTAACAATTTCTCACAAGCATTTAAAAAATGACATGGTGATTATTGGAAGCCCTGGATCAACTAAGTATAAGTCATAGGAAATCCATCCCATTTTTTTTTTCTTTGAAGTTGACCCTAGGTTGATAGAGTCGGGTGATGCTATAGTCCAATGTTCTTAATTTTCCCAGGCAATTAACATCAGCTTGTATGTTATAGATGGATAAATATGGAGATTTTAGAGAAGTTGAAATAAGTTGACCCTACACCTAGATTATATAATGGCAGTGCATTAACTTAGGGGGTCTTTAGGGGAATGTCACAAGGTGTGACCCCTGACTCCTCCTGGTGATGTAATGTGAGATGACCGTGAACATGGATGTGCAGGAGACATTCAGCAACTCTGCAGATGATACAAAGATGGGAGGGATGCGTACAATGATAGAAAACAAGCCAAGAGTTCTCAATGATGGTGACAGCTTGGACCACTGGGCCAAGGCTGACGGGAAGAAATTTAATGAAGATAAATGTAAACTGTTTTCTCTTTCTTCGTTAATATTTTTTGAATTTTATTTAATTTATTTTTTTATACAGCAGGTTCTTATTAGTTATCCATTTTATCCATATTAGTGTATACATGTCAATCCCAATCTCCCAATTCATCCCACCATCATCACCCCTGCTGCTTTTCCCCCTTGCTGTCCATACAGTTGTTCTCTACATCTGTGTCTCTATTTCTGCCCTGCAAACCGGTTCATCTGTACCATTTTTCTAGGTTCCACATATATGCGCTAATATACAATACTTGTTTTTCTCTTTTGGACTTACTTCACTCTGACTTCACCCTGTATGACGGTCTCTAGATCCGTCCACATCTCTTCAAATGACCCAATCTCGTTCCTTTTTATGGCAGAGTAATTCGATTGTATATATGTACCACATCTTCTTTATCCATTCGTCTGTCGATTTAGGGCGTTTAGGTTGCTTCCATGACCTGGCTATTGTAAATAGTGCTGCGATGAACATTTTGGTACATGACTCTTTTTGAATTATGGTTTTCTCTGGGTATATGCCTATATGCCCAGTAGTGGGATTGCTGGGTCATATGGTAATTCTATTTTTAGTTTTTTAAGGAATCTCCATACTGTTCTCCACAGTGGCTGTATCCATTTACATTCCCACCAACAGTGCAAGAGGGTTCCCTTTTCTCCAAACTCTCTCCAGCATTTGTTGTTTGTAGATTTTCTGATAATGCCCATTCTAACTGGTGTGAGGTGATACCTCATTGTAGTTTTGATTTGCATTTCTCTAATAATTAGTGATGTTGAACAGCTTTTCATGTGCTTCTTGGCCATCTGTATGTCTTCTTTGGAGAAATGTCTATTTAGGTCTTCTGCCCATTTTTGGATTGGGTTGCTTGTTTTTTTAATATTGAGCTGCATGAGCTGTTTGCATATTTTGGAGATTAATGGCTTATCCACTGATTTGTTTGCAAATATTTTCTCCCATTCCGAGGGTTGTCTTTCATCTTGTTTGTAGTTTCCTTTGCTGTGAAAAACTTTTAAGTTTCATTAGGTCCCATATGTTTATCTTTGTTTTTATTTCCATTACTCTAGGAGATGGATCAAAAAAGATCTTGCTGTGATTTATGTCAAAGGGGGTTCCTCCTATGTTTTCCTCTAAGAATTTTATAGTGTCCACTCTTACATTAAGGTCTCTAATCCATTTTGAGTTTATTTTTGTGTATGGTGTTAAGGAGTGTTCTAATTTCACTCTTTTCCATGTAGCTGTCCAGTTCTCCCAGCACCACTTACTGAAGAGGCTGTCTTTTCTCCATTGTATATCCTTGCCTCCTTTGTCATAGATTAGTTGACCATAGGTGCATGGGTTTATCTCTGGACTTTCTATCCTGTTCCATTGATCTATATTTCTGTTTTGTGCCAGTACCATATTGTCTTGATTACTGTAGCTTTGTAGTATAGTCTGAAGTCTGGGAGCCTGATTCCTCCAGCTCCATTTTTTTCCCTCAAGACTGCTTTTGCTGTTTGGGTTCTTTTGTGTCTCCATACAAATTTTAAGATTTTTTGTTCTAGTTCTGTAAAAAATGCCATTGGTAATTTGATAGGGATTGCACTGAATCTGTAGATTGCTTTGGATAGTATAGTCATTTTCAAAATATTGATTCTCCCAATCCAGGAACATGGTATATCTCTGCATCTGTTTGTGTCATCTTTGATTTCTTTCATCAGTGTCTTATAGTTTTCTGAGTACAGGTCTTTTACCTCCTTAGGTAGGTTTATTCCTAGGTATTTTATTCTTTTTGTTGCAATGGTGAATGGGATTGTTTCCTTAATTCCTCTTTCTGATCTTTCATTGACAGTGTATAGGAATGCAAGAGATTTCTGTGCCTTAATTGTGTATCCTGCAACTTTACCAAATTCATTGATTAGCTCTAGTAGTTTTCTGGTGGCATCTTTAGGATTTTCTATGTATAGTATCATGTCATCTGCAAACAGTGACAGCTGTACTTCTTCTTTTCCAATTAGTATTCCTTTAATTTCTTTTTCTTCTCTGATTGCTGTAGCTAGGACTTCCAAAACTGTGTTGAATAATAGCGGTGAGAGTGGATATCCTTGTCTCGTTCCTGATCTAGAGGAAATGCTTTCAGTTTTTTGCCATGGAGAATGTTTGCTGTGGATTTGTCGTATATGGCCTTTATTATGTTGAGGTAGGTTCCCTCTATGCCCACTTTCTGGAGAGTTTTGATCATAAATGGGTGTTGAATTTTGTCAGAAGCTTTTTCTGCATCTATTGAGATGATCATATGGTTTTTATTCTTCAATTTGTTAATATGGTGTATCACATTGATTGATTTGCGTATATTGAAGAATCCTTGCATTCCTGGGATAAATCCCACTTGATCATAGTGTATGATCCTTTTAATGTGTTTTTGGAGTCTGTTTGCTAGTATTTTGTTGAGGATTTTTGCATCTATATTCATCAGTGATATTGATCTGTAATTCTCTTTTTTTGTAGTATCTTTGTCTGGTTTTGGTATTGGGGTGATGGTGGCCTCGTCGAATGAGTTTGGAGGTGTTCATTCCTCTGCAATTTTTGGGAAGAGTTTGAGAAGGATGAGTGTTAGCTCTTCTCTAAATGTTTGATAGAATTCACCTGTGAAGCCATCTGGTCCTGGACTTTTGTTTGTTGGAAGATTTATAATCACAGTTTCAGTTGCGTTACTTGTGAATGGTCTGTGCCTGTTTTCTATTTCTTCCTTGTTCAGTCTTGGAAAGTTATACCTTTCTAGGCATTTGTCCATTTCTTCCAGGTTGTCCATTTTATTGGCATAGAGTTGCTTGTAGTAGTCTCTTAGGATGCTTTGTATTTCTGCAGTGTCTGTTGTAACTTCTCCTTTTTCATTTCTAATTTTATTGATTTGAGTCCTCTCCTTCTTTTTCTTGATGAGTCTGGCTAATGGTTTATCAATTTTGTTTATCTTCTCAAAGAACAAGCTTTTAGTTTTATTGATTTTTGCTATTGTTTTCTTTGTTTCTATTTCATTTATTTCTGCTCTGATCTTTATGATTTCTTTCCTTCTACTAACTTTGGTTTTTTTTGTTCTTCTTTCTCTAATTCTTTTAGGTGTAAGGTTAGATTGTTTATTTGAGATGTTTGTTGTTTCTTGAGGTAGGATTGTATTGCTATAAACTTCCCTCTTAGAACTGCTTTTGCTGCATCCCATAGGTTTTGGATCGTCGTGTTTTCGTTGTCATTTGTTTCTAGGTATTGTTTGATTTCCTCTTTGATTTCTTCAGTGATCTTTGGTTATTTAGTGACATATTGTTTAGCCTCCATGTGTTTGTGTTTTTTACTTTTTTTTCCCTGTAATTGATTTCTAATCTCATAGCGTTGTTGTCAGAAAAGACGCTTGGTATGATTTCAGTTTTCTTAAATTTACTGAGGCTTGATTTGTGACCCAAGATGTGAGGAATCCTGGAGAATGTTCCGTGCATACTTGAGAAGAAAGTGTAATCTGCTGTTTCTGGATGGAATGTCCTATAAATATCAATTAAATCTATCTGGTCTATTGTGTCATTTAAAGCTTCTGTTTCCTTATTAATTTTCTGTTTGGATGATCTGTTCATTGGTGTAAGTGAGGTGTTAAAGTCCCCCAGTATTATTGTGTTACTGTCGATTTCCTCTTTTAGAGCTGTTAGCAGTTGCGTTATGTATTGAGGAGCTCCTATGTTGGATGCATATATATTTATAATTGTTATATCTTCTTCGATTGATCCCTAGATCATTATGTAGTGTCCTTCCTTGTCTCTTGTAACTTTCTTTATTTTAAAGTCTATTTTGTCTGATATGAGTATTGTTACTCCAGCTTTCTTTTGATTTCCATTTGGTAGAATATCTTTTTCCATTCCCTCACTTTCAGTCTGTATGTGTCCCTAGGTCTGAAGTGGGTCTCTTGTAGACAGCATATATATGGGTCTTGTTTTTGTATCCATTCAGCAAGCCTGTGTCTTTTGGTTGGAGCATTTAATCCATTCACATTTAAGGTAATTGTCGATATGTATGTTCCTATTACCATTTTCTTAATTGTTTTGGGTTTGTTTTTATAGGTCCTTTTCTTCTCTTGTGTTTCCCACTTAGAGAAGTTCCTTTAGCATTTGTTGTAAAGCTGGTTTGGTGGTGCTGAATTCTCTTAGCTTTTGCTTGTCTGTAAAGCTTTTGATTTCTCCATCGAATCTGAATGAGATCCTTGCCGGGTACAGTAATCTTGGTTGTAGGTTCTTCCCTTTCATCACTTTAAATATGTCATGCCACTCCCTTCTGGCTTGTAGAGTTTCTGCTGAGAAATCAGCTGTTAACCTTATGGGAGTTCCCTTGTATGTTATTTGTTGTTTTTCCCTTGCTGCTTTCAATAATTTTTCTTTGTCTTTAATTTTTACCAATTTGATTACTCTGTTTCTCAGCATGTTTCTCCTTTGATTTATCCTGTATGGGACTCTCTGTGCTTCCTGGACTTGGGTGGCTATTACCTTTCCCATGTTAGGGAAGTATTTGACTATAATCTCTTCAAATATTTTCTTGGGTCCTTTCTCTCTCTCTTCTCCTTCTGGGACCCCTGTAATTCGAATGTTGTTGTGTTTAATGTTGTCCCAGAGGTCTCTGAGGCTGTCTTCATTTCTTTTCATTCTTTTTTCTTTATTCTGTTCTGTGGCAGTGAATTCCACCATTCTGTCTTCCAGGTCACTTATCCGTTCTTCTGCCTCAGTTATTCTGCTATCGATCCCTTGTAGTGTATTTTTCATTTCAGTTATTGCATTGTTCATCTCTGTTTGTTTGTTCTTTAATTCTTCTAGGTCTTTGTTAAACATTTCTTGCATCTTCTCAATCTTTGCCTCCATTGTTTTTCCGAGGTCCTGGATCATCTTCACTATCATTATTCTGAATTCTTTTTCTGCAAGGTTGCCTATCTCCACTTCATTTAGTTGTTGTTCTGGGGTTTTATCTTGTTCTTTCATCTGGTACATAGCCCTCTGCCTTTTCATCTTGTCTGTCTTTCTGTGAATGTGGTTTTTGTTTTACAGGCTGCAGGATTGTAGTTCAAATGTAAACTGTTTTAAAATGTATCCAAGATTTGTTTTAATTAGGTAAGACATGCAGACATGGGAATGACTGTTATGAAGGCAGAAATTTTTATTGTATTTGAAGTCCCCTAGAGACAGGAGGCATGCCACACCAGGCCATGAAGGGCCATGCTGGGAAGCACCATGGTCTATCAGGAGGCAGAGGGTTGAGGGGAAAAATGTGGATGAGAGCCTTTATTGTGGTTTTCTTGGGAAAGGCAAAGGCAAGGCAAGCTGTTTAGGATTGGGTAGTTTAAATAATCCCAGTGGGCTCTGGGGTATAGGAGCCATCCCTACATGTCTGGTACCTGGCCCTGGGGTGCTTAAGGCAAGGAAATAGTGGCCCTGGAGTGTGACAGCCCAGTAGAGGAGGTGGTTGGTGGATTGGTTGGTTTGCATTTGAAAGGTGTGCTGGCAGGAAAGTGTACTATCTCCAGGAATTGGCTGGCCGTGGAGGGGCTGTCCCTCCAGGGTTCACAAGGCCTCAAGTTGTCAAAGCATCAGATACAGAAACTAGAAAATGTGGTTATTACGTAAGCACAATGCATAAATCTCTTGCTGAAGAAAGCCTAGGAATATCAGGTTTAATAATTCATGTAAACAAATCTAGGTTTGGCTTTGTTTTGTTTGATGATGGGTTAATGAATCAGTAGTGTGATACTTTGCTCTCCATGTAGCAATTTGTCATCACTCGGGTCCAGGCCCAAAAGTCACCTCCTCAGGGAAGTCCTCCCTGACTACCCTGTAAAATACTGCTCCCCATTCTCAGTCACTCCCTATGACATTAGAATGTTTTGTCCTCTAGCACTTATTGTCTGAAATGACCTGAAATACTTACCTGTGTGCTTGTTTAACGTCTGTCTCCACTGTTAGAAAGTAAGCTCTTTTTCACCTCTGTGTCTCTAGTATCTAGAACAGCCCCTGGCACATAGTAGGTGCTCAGAAAAATTTGCTGAGTGAACAAATGCAGAGCTAAAAAACCCCAACTGCATTTTTTAAAAAATAAATTTATTTATTTATTTACTCATTTATTTATGGCTGCATTGGGTCTTCATTGCTGTGCGCGTAGGCTTTCTCTAGTTGTGGTGAGCAGGGGCTACTCTTTGTTGCAGTGCGCCAGCTTCTCACTGTGGTGGCTTCTCTTGTTGCGGAGCACAGGCTCTAGGCGCGCGGGCTTCAGTAGGTGTGACATGCGGGCCCAGTAGTTGTGGCTCGCGGGCTCTAGAGCACAGGCTCAGTAGTTGTGGCACACGGGCTTAGTTGCTCCGAGGCATATGGGATCTTCCCAGACCAGGGCTCGAACCCGTGTCCCCTGCATTGGCAGGTGGAATCTTAGCCACTGCCCCACCAGGGAAGTCCCCAACTGCATCTTTAATTGAATTAATAGGCATCTGGTAGTTGATCTCAGAAAATAATAGTTCTTCTGATTTTGTTAATAACACAGGGTACATTATGTCAGATTTTGAATGCCACATGTTTTAAGAAAAGTACTGACAAACTAGAGAGACCAGAGCATTGAGAAGTGCACCCAGGGCAGTCTAAATGTCATCTCATCTGGAATGAAGGGGGAGAAGGGGCATTTGATTAGCAGCCACTATGTGCCAAGAACTGTGTTCAGTCGTGAAGGGACAAACTTCTAGTTGCCACACTTGGGTCACTTGCTCTGAATTAACCTGGCTGGGGTTGAGATGTAAGTGTGCATGTAAGGGGAAAGCCCTGCTCTTCCATGTGGGGCTGGGGTTCAGCTCAAACCGAGGTTGTTCTCTGGGAGGGTATAGCCTGCAGCAGAAGCCAGATGGGGACGGGCAACCTCAGGTGTAATGTGGAGAGCATGGGTCCCTGACTCTCTCAACCCTAGTCATCTAAAGAAGATCTCGGTCAAAGGAACTCATGGGCTTAGCCCCTGACCAGCCTGACTTCACTTAGTTGTACCACAGTCCACTTACAGCCTGTTGGGTACACATGGAGATCAGTGCTTCTGGATTACTTTCTCTGGCTGCTGGCCTCCTCTGCGATGGTTAGTTTCATGAGTCAACTTGACATGGTATCCAGCTATTCAACTAGCCACTGACCTAGGGGTTGCTGTGAAAGCATTTTGTAGATGTGTTAAGATCTATAATCAGCTGATGTGAAGTGAAGGAGATCACCCCCAGCCCACTATAACCTGGGGGCGGGGGCCTCATCCCATCAGTTGAAGGCCTTACAAACAAAATCAAGATTTCCGTGAGGAAGAAGAAATTCCACCTCAAGACTGCAGCATCAGCTCCAGCTGGAGAATTTCTAGCCTGCTGGCCTGTCTTCCAAATCTCAGACTTGTCAGCCCCACAATCACAAGAGCCAATGACTTGAAATGAATCTCTTTATACACACACATGCACACGCACACACATGCCCAGCTGGTTTCGTTTCTCTGCAGAACCCTGGCTGATATGCTGCCCCCGACTTTTAAGGGTCAGGTGCTCCAATGTGTTCTTTTTTCTGGCCCCATGCCTTAGAAAAAGCTTTCCTTTCCGTTCTGATTAGATTCTATACATCAGTGGAAGGTCTTGACTCAGCGGCCACTTCCTGGGGCGGGCTGTGCCCAGGGAAGCATGACACTGGCATTGACATTCTCGGGGGCCTCTGTCATCCCTAATGTTTCTATGACCCCTGGATGGGGACTAAAGGAGGACCCTGGCATCCCCCATCCTCTACTTCCATCCTCTCCTTCCCACGCTCTGAAATCCTTCCCACTGCCTACAAGGCCCTTATGCAGGGAAGAGTCAGCACTGTCAGCCTGACCGCTACCCTGAGACAGGCCCGTGCTTGCAAGGTCAGCCCTCGGCTGGCACCTGGGAACTTGGATTTCAGCAGAGTTCCCACCATGAACTGGTATGAGTGACTCGCTGTCCCTAAACTGTTGGTACAAACAGTATGGTTTATGCTGAACATCCGCTTTCCCACTGGGAGTCTGGGATGTGGGTACCTGCTAGGCAGAGGGTACCATGTGGCTTGTCCTCCCCGCACTGAGTCTATAGTGAGTTTCCCTGGTGGACAAGAGTTCACGCTCATTGTCACAACACGGAGCCAGGGGAGATCAGCCTGTCCCATGTGGCCCCGCTGGGAGAGTACTCTGGAAGCTGCATCTGGTTTCCCAGGCTTCACCCCACGCAACTTTTGTCTTTCCTGACCTTGCCATGGATCCTTTTGCTGGAATAAGTCACAGCCATGAGTATGAGTATCTGCCGAGCCTATGAGTCCTCCCATGAATCACTGAGCCTGGGGGTGGCCTTGGGGACCCCTGGTGCAACCCTACGTCACCTGGTCCAGGCACCGTTCTGACCTCATCACCTGTCACCCTGCCCCCACTGCTGTCTCCAAACTCACCAACACATGCTGTTCCCTCTTTCTGGAGCACCTTCCCCCCACCCCACCTTTCTCCTCACCTCCTTCAAGGCTCCATCCCAATATCACCCATCAGGAAAGCAATCCTTGACCACCCAAGGTAACACTGCACCTGTCCCGTCATTCTCTGTTCCCTCATCCTGCTTTGTTGTTCTTGTTAACACTTACCACCTGATATATTTATATTTATTAGTTTCCTGACTTGCTGTCCATCCCCAGCTGCCCACACCAGAGTGGAAGCTCCATAAAGCAGTGATTTTTCATTTCGTTTCTGAC
The DNA here is from genome assembly GCF_937001465.1 of Orcinus orca. Classification (NCBI taxonomy): domain Eukaryota; kingdom Metazoa; phylum Chordata; class Mammalia; order Artiodactyla; family Delphinidae; genus Orcinus; species Orcinus orca. Next base: position 12,159,499 of record NC_064576.1, on the reverse strand, counting down.
TTGAGCGAACCACCCCAAAGGATGCTTGGGTGAAATGACAAGATGTCTGGGGTTTGCTTTAAAGGCTTTTATCGAACTAAAAGTATGCTGCTGTGTCCAAGAGAACCAGGAACTCACCTGATAAATTGTCTAATGCAAAATGGGTGTTTGAGTTTCTGTTATTATACGGTAAAGACAGGTTATCATGTGCTAACTGCTATAGGTAATTTACTTAGATGGATTTTCTAAATTTACCATGAAAAATTCAAAAGAAAGAGTCGTAGAATAAATTCCCATAAAAAAAAACCTAGATTAAGTTATCATCAAGTTTTGTCATAGTGGCTAGCTGCTTTTCCCCTTTACTGTACTATTTTAAAGCATATTTCAGATTTCATGTCATTTTCTTCCTACATACTTTATAACGTATCTCTAAAAATTATGGACATTTTCTTACATAACCACAAGGCCGTTTATCACACCTAACGAAATTAACAGTAATTCTTGGAATCATAATACTCAGACCATAATAAAAATTCGTTGGTTGTCTCAAAATGTTTTTCTACATTTGCCTTGCTGGATTCAGAATCCAAGCAAATTCCACACATGTTCTTTTGTTCTGTCCCTTAAGTCTTTTTAAATCTAAAACAGTCCCCCTTTATTTCTTTTTCATGCCATTTGTTGCATAATATTTTTTTTTAACTAAAATGTTTATTTCAGAAACACAGATTAGAACAAATGGGGGAACAAAAATGAAATTTGCATGTGCAGTGGAAATAGGATCTGGTTGAAAACACTTAGAAACCTGGAATTAGAGAGTAAGGATCTTGCTGGTTTCTTGTTGTAGAGCTTGCTGTGTGGGACCTTGATTGAATTACAGTCTGCTTTCTGCTTTTCTAAAGATAGTAATGATTTTAATTTATGTACTTTGTCAGGCGCTAGTGGTGGGTTCTGTCTCTGGAACATTTAGTTTAGTGCCTGGTACATAGGAGGCTCTCAGACAGTTTCATCAATAGATATTCTAAAATAATCCATCAGTGTTTCATCTTAACATCGAGTGTGATTGTCAGAATTAAATCATGAAGAGAGAAGGTGTTTCTAGTCCCAGGTTTGCTGGGTTTGGTTGTGGGCCTCTCAGGCAAGTCGATTATCTCTCCGGGTCTTCGGTTTCCTCATCTATAACCTTTTATAAAAGTAAATTTTAAAGTCTAACTACCTTCAGTATGAATTTTTTCATGAACATCATTTTTGTATAATATGGTTTAGGAAGTGCTACCTTTAGATATCAGGTGCAGAACAGGCATGTAAACCAGGTACAAGCAGATAGTAATTGGGCCAGAAATCTGCATTTTGTTAGTTGCATCACTTCCACAGTCATTCCCTCTCTACCCCTTTGACATTTAGCAAAAAATTTTTAAAGCTGCAGTGTGTCTCTAAAGTGAAAAGAGGAAACAATAGCAGGGATTGGACCATGCCTAGTGTGTTAATTAGAACTCTCTTGACAGTAAGTAAACAAATTAGTTCTGACCAGCTCATGTAACAATGGACTTTCTTACTGGGGTACCACTAGGAATGAAAGGACAGGATATACCCAGGCCTTGGAGATGGAACCAGGGCTTGGCGGGCAGTAGAGAATCCAAAAACTCTTTCTGTTTTGGGTTGAACTGTGGCCTCTGCAAAAGACATATTGAAGTCCTAACCCCTGGTACCTGTGAAGGTGACCTTATTTGGAAATAGGGTCTTTCCAGATGTCATCAACTTAAGATGAGGTTGTACCAGAATAGGGTGGGCCCTAATCTAATATGACTGGTGTCCTCATCAGAAGAGAAGAGACAAACAGACCCAGAGCGAAGAATGCCATGAAAAGATGGAGGCAGTGACTGGAGTGATACGAATCAAGGGACACCAAGAATTGCCAGCAGACATGAGGAGCGAAGAGAAAGACATGGCACGGACCCTCCCTAGAGCTTTCAGAGGGAGCATGGCTCTGCCAACACCTTGACTTTGAGCTTCTAGCCTCCAGAGCTGTGAGAGAACAAATATCTACTGTGTTTAGCTGTCCCAGTCTAGGACGCTGTGCTATGGCAGCCTCAAGAAACCAATACACCTTTCTCTCTCTTGCCTCTGCCCCCTGTGAATGCCTGTGTCTCTCTTTTCACACTGCAACCTAAGTGTGTCTGTTTCCTGGTTCATATGATAGAAAACAGTTGTCAACAACAATTTCCAAGTTCATGTGATACAGCAGTAGAGATACAGACAGAGACTCAAGAGTTTCTCTTCATCCCTGTTCCACATTCTCAGGGAAGGGACTCATGGGCCATCTTGGATTGGGTGGCCATCTGAGGCCCCATCAAACGCTGCATGGGTGTGTGTTTAGGATTACATCTATGCAGCAGGTGGGACTGATGGTCAAATCATCTAGCAGATGTCCACTGCACGGGACCAGTGGAGGACGGGTGAGGAGCTGCATGCACTAGGGTGGCCCTAGGGACCAGAGCAAAACTGGTTACATCAGTGAAATGAGGAAATTCCAAGGGAAAGGGAAAGTTAGGGAGACAGAGATTACTGACTAGGTCAACCGCCACTTCAGCACTTCCCTTGGTTGTTTGGGTTTTGTCTTTCCTGTATTTTTAAAGAAGGATGTTTCATTTACATAAGTGCTTTAGTTGTATGATTCTGTTTATCCCTCCCAAAAGCCATATGAAGAAGCAACTTTCATCTCCACAAATGCAGAAACAAGGGCTATGAAAAATGAAGTTAGGTGTCCAAGTTTACTTTGCCAGTAGGTAACAGAGCCAAGATAGCACATAAATATAAGAGAAATTCTGGCTAGTGATGGGAAAGTTGGACAGCATAAATTCTAAGGTCTACTGAAACTAAAACTTCTAAGAATGTTGATTCATAGCAATAGTAGCAAGGCTTTCATATAATATCTTTTTTATAAATACCTTGAAGTACTTCTCATATATTCCCATTTTATTTTATATGTTATTCTAAGATTTTTTAATATAATATAAAAAGTATCTTTAAAAAGACAAAATAATATTCATGTTCTGATCTGCTCTTCCAGAACTACTGGTTTTCATGGACGTATGTTTCTTTCAAATACTTCTATTCTTCCTTTTAAATATCAAAAGTTCAAATTGCAGTATATCAGAGAGTACCTATCTTAGAAATTCTCCAAATTTTACCATGTCTATCTCTGTACAGAGGTTTTTTCCCCCCTTTCTTCCAGTAAGGATTATTAGGTTGAAGTCAGATTCCGGGTTTTGTTTTATTTTGTTTTTCTACCACTTACTCTGTAATTTGCATTTTGCTCGCCTGTCATTCTCCTTGACTCTTTTGTGTGCCCTACGTGTAGTATTCAGCACACAGCAGAGTCTCCATTTCCTGGGCCCCTATTCTCTGTTTCAGTGCCTTGATTGCTCTGTGCTCTGCAAACTGGGCCCCAACTATTCTGCTTTGGAAAAGAAAATCATTTGAGGTACATAAAGGACAATGGTTATTGTCTTTCTTTACTAACAAAGAGGTGATGAGATCGAGGGGCCAAGAAACGTGCCCAAAACACTTCTAAAACTCTCCCCTCCCCACCCCACCTCAAGGTGACTTTGCCTTATCACCTTATGTGGCTCTCCCTTGCAGAGGCAGAGACATGAAAACAATGACAACCAAGAAGTCCTGTGGCAGGGTTTTGCTTCTGTGGCACTAAGGAAAGGCCAGGAGGTGACACCTGCAGATCATACCCTCTTCTGATACTTGTCAAGCCATCTCAGCCCCCTGGGTGCCCCCTGATCTTTGAACGCTATGCTCAAGAACTTACAAGCCAAGTCAGTGGTCATTCAATTAGAGTGTGACCCTGTAGTGTCCCCAGAAGACAGGGTGTCTTCACTAGGCAATGGACACTGAGGGGTCTGAGATGACTCAGTCTCAGTCATGGATGAGGTGGGAAGTTATATGAATACAAAGACTAAAGGAAAACTCATAGACTTCTTGAAACAGTGTTAAAGGCTGGGTTGTGTCCCCCTAAAATTTATATGTTGAAGTTCTAAACCCAGCATCTCAGAATGCAACTGTATCTGGAGACAGGTTTTAAAGAGGTGATTAAGTTAAAATGGAGTCATTAGGATGGGCCCTAATCAAATAACACTGGTATCCTTCTAAGAAGAGATCTGAACACAGACACACACCAAGGGAAGATGATGTGAAGAACAGAGAAAATGGCCATCTGCAAGCCAAGGAAAGAGGCCTCAGAAGAAACCAACCCTGCCGGCGTCGTGAGTCTGAGGACTTCTAGCCTCCAGTACTGTGAGAAACTTTCTGTTGCTCAAGACACCCAGTCTGTGGTGCTTTGCTACAGCAGCCCCAGGAAACCAGTACACAAAGGTTACTCTCATATTTGAGGACACTTAAGTTAGAATCAAATCAGAAATAAATAAACATTGCAATATGGGGTTTACAAAAGTGGCTGTCACAATATTCTTTCTGTATGGCAAAGATACTACCGACCGTAGATGATTTAGTAGCATGATTAGCGAGACCCACTCCCTGTTTTCCTGACCTCTAGCCACGGGATCCCTGAGTCTTAGTCCTTGGATGTCTAATTTTACTCACCCTCTTGGTGACCTCCTCTGTTCTTTGGATTTAAGTGTGATCTAGATGCTTTTAACTTACATCTGAGTCTGCTCAGGCTGCCATAACAAAGTAACATAGACTGGGGGCTTAAACAATAGAAATTTATTTTCTCACTCTTCTGGAAACTGGAAGTCCAAGACCAAAGTGCTGCCCATTCAGTTCCTGCTCAGGGCTCTCTTCCTGGCTTATAGATGGCCACCTTCTTGCTGTGTCCTCACATGGCCTTTCCTTCCTGCCTGTGCATGGAGATAAGGAGATCAGTCACTCTCATTTTCTCTGTCTCTCTCTTTCTTCTCCTCCTCCTTCTCCTTCTCCCTCTTCTCCTTCTCCTTCTTTATCTTCTGGCACTAATCCCATCATGGGGGCCCCATCCCTATTACATCATGTACCTCTAATCACCTCCCAAAGCCCCATGTTCAAATACCATAACTTTGGATTGGGGATTGGGGTTTCAAAATATGAGTCTTGGACAAACATTTAGCCCATAACAACTTCTAATTTTTTTTTAATTAATTAATTTATTTTTGGCTGCATTTGGTCGTCATTGCTGCACAGTGAGCAGGGGCTACTCTTCACTGCGGTGCGTGGGCTTCTCATTGCAGCGGCTTCTCTTGTTGCAGAGCATGGGCTCTAGGCACATGGGCTTCAGTAGTTGTGGCACGTGGGCTCAGTAGTTGTGGCTTGAGGGCTCTAGAGCACAGGCTCAGTAGTTGTAGTGCACGGGCTTAGTAGCTCCGTGGCAGGTGGAATCTTCCCGGACCAGGGCTTGAACCCATGTCCCCTGCATTGACAGGTGGATTCTTTTTTTTTAACATCTTTATTGGGGTATAATTGCTTTACAATGGTGTGTTAGTTTCTGCGCCATAACAAAGTGAATCAGTTATACATATACATATGTTTCCATATCTCTTCCCTCTTGCGTCTTGACAGGCAGATTCTTAACCACTGTACCACCAGGGAAGTCCACAACTTCTAAATTTTTAACTCTTGTCTGGACCTCTCCCCTGAGACTCTCTGTCCTCCTGCCTCCTGACATCTCCTCTTGGATACTGAATGGACAACGTAAACGCAGCATGCTCAGCACTGAACAAATCTGTCCCCCAAACCTGCTCCTTCCCCCAGTCATCTCCAGCTCAATAAATGGCAGCTCCACTCTCCCAGTTGCCAGAAACCTGGAGTCATCCTTGTCCCCTCCTTGTCCCCCTCACACCCCACTTCTGGTCTGTCAGTGGCTCGTCTTGGCTCCGCCTTCACAAGATGTCCAGACTCTGACCATTTCCCATCACCTCCACCATTACCCCTTGGGCCACACCACCCATCATCACTCACCTGGACACCTGCTTTCACCCCTGTTGTCAACTCATGACACAGTAATCAGAGAGATCATGTACAAGTCCGATGGTGTACCTCCTCTACTTAAAATTCCCCAATTGCTTCCCACCTCACTCTGAGTGAAAGCCAAGTTTGCATCATTCTCTCTTGTTCTGCTTCCTTCACCTTTGTCTCCAACTCCTGTGAATCCAGCCCTGCTCCCTCTGCCCCAGACATGCTAGCTTCCTGCTCTTCTGCAGACACACTAGGCACTTTCAGTGGCTCCTCTCTCTGCCTAGACTGCTTCCCCCCGACCCCCAAATCCATATGGATACATCTTATGTTTCACATAAATGGATATTTCTTGTTTTGCTCCTTCACTGTCTTCTGGTCTTTTCTGGAATTGCCCCTTCTCATAGGCCTTCCCGACCACCCTTATGCAAAATCTCAGCCTCCAAACACACTCACTTCCTACTCTCTGTATTATTGTTAATTCTCCGAGGATTTTTTTTTTATCATTTCAGAATTTGCTTATATATTATGTGTATTCTGCCTTCCCCAACACTGAAATATAAGCTCCTTGAGGTAAAGAATTTTTGTCTGTACTATTCTCTATTCCTAGTGCTTGAAACAATACCTGGCACATAGTAGTTGCTCAATAAATATCCCACAATTGACTATTGATAAATTGATATTTTTCTGCCTCTAGCTCTCCTCTGGAGGGAAAGCTGAGGAGATGATGGGTGTGGTAGACACAGTAATGGCCCCACAATGATGTCCACGTCCTCATCTCTAGAACCTGTGATTATGTTATATGGCGTGGTAAAAGGGACTTTGCAGATGCGATTAATTTAAGGGTCTTGCAATGGGGAGATTATCCTGGATTGTCTGGCTGGGCCCAGTGTAATCACAAGTGTCCTTGTAAGAGGAAGGCAGGAAAATCAGAGTGAGAGGAGGAGATGTGTTGGGGGAAGCGGAGGTAAGACGGATGCTGGGCCATGCTCCAAGGGATGCAGGCATCCTCCAGAGGCTGAAAAAGCAGGAAACAATTCTCCTCTAGAGCCTTCAGAGGAGGGCAGCCTTGCTGACCACTTTTTTTTCTGCCTTATTGAGGTATAATTGACAATAAAAATTGTATGTATTTAGGGTGTACAACGTGATGATTTAGTCTACATATACATTTTGAAATGATTACCACAATTAACACATCCATCACCTCACATAGTTACTTTGTGTATGTGTGTGTGTGTGCTGAGCACACAAGATCTACTATCTTAGCAAATTTCAAGCATACAAGCCAGTATTATTAACTATAGTCACCATGCTGTACATTAGATCACCAGAACTTATTCATCTTATAACTGAAAGTCTGTATCCTTTGACTAACATCTCATCCCCACAGCCCCTGGCAACCACCATTCTACTTTCTGCTTCTATGAGTTTGACTTTTTTAGATTCTACATATAAGTGAGATCATGGTTTTCTGTGTCTGGCCTATTTCACTTATAATGTTGTCAAACATGGCAGAATTTCCTTCTTTTTTAAAGCTGAATTGTATTTCTGTGTGTGTGTGTGTGTGTGTGTGTGTGTGTGTGTGTGTGTGTGTGTGTGTGTGTATTTCACATTTTCATTATTACTTCATCCCTTGACAGACACTTAGGTTATTTCCATATTTGGCCATTATGAGTAATGCTGCAGCAAACATGGTGTTTCTCTTCAAGATACTGATTTCATTTCCTTCCGATAAATACCCATAAGTGGAATTTCTGGATCATATGGTAGTTCTATTTTTAATTTCTTTTTTCTTTTTTTTTTTTTTTTTTTTTTGTATTTGCGGCACGCAGGCCTCTCACTGTTGTGACCTCTCCCGTTGTGGAGCACAGGCTCCAGACGCGCAGGCTCAACGGCCATGGTTCACGGGCCCAGCCGCTCCGTGGCATGTGGGATCTTCCCGGACCGGGGCACGAACCCGTGTCCCCTGAATCAGCAGGTGGACTCCCAACCACTGTGCCACCAGGGAAGCCCTATTTTTAATTTCTTGAGGAACCTCCATACTGTTTTCCATAGTGGCTGTACCAATTTATATTCCCACCAACAGTGTACAAGGGTTTCTTTTCTCCACATCCACACTAACGCTTGTTAACTCTTGTCTTTTTGAGAATAGCTATCCTAACAGGTGTGAAATATCTCATTGTGGCTTTGTTTTGACATTTTCCTGATGATTAGTGTTGTTGAGCATCTTTCATACACCTGTTGACCATTAGTATATCTTCTTTGGAAAAATGTCTATTCAGACCTTTTGCCCATTTTTAATCAGTTATTTGTTTTTTGTTATTGAGTTATACGAATTCCTATGTATCTTGAATATTAACCCCTTTTCAAATACATGGTTTACAAATATTTTCTCCCATTCTGTATGCTGCCTTTTCACTTGTTGATTGTTTCTTTAGCTGTGCAGAAGACTTGTAGTTTGATGTAGTCTGATTATTAATTTTTGCTTTTGTTGCCATATACAAAAGAATTGTTGCCAAGACTGATGTCAAGGACATTTTCCTCTATATCTTCTTTTAGGAGTTTTATGGTTTCAGGTATTACATTTAATTCTTTAATTCATTTCAAGTTAATTTTTGTGAGTGGTGTAAGATCAAGGTCCAATTTCATTCTTTTGGTGTGGTTATCAGTTTCCCCAGCACCATTTGTTGAAGAGACTATCCTTTCCCCATTGAGTATTCTTGGCTCTGTTGTCAAAGATCAGTTGACTTTATATGCGTGGGTTTATTTCTGGGCACTCAATTCTGTTCCGTTGGTCTATGTGTCTGTTTTTATGCCAGTACCATACTGTTTTGATTACGATAGTTTAGTAGTATAGTTTGAAATAAGTGTAATGCCTCCAGCTTTGCCTTTAGGACTTCAACCTCCAGAGCTGTAAGGTAACAAACTGTGTTGTTTTAAGCTAGTAGGTTTACACTGATTTGTTGTAGCAGCAACAGCAGGAAACTAATAAAATAGCTAATAAAATAAAAGATTTCTCTTCAGCCAAGCCCTCGTCAGCTGGTAGACACTCTCCTCACTGTCCAGACATCACCTCACCTGCCTTATCTGAAGGGGATTCACTGGATTCTGAGGAAAGTTTAAGTCCCTTTTTGTTCTAAAGTTCAAACAGTTGATCCAAAACTATACTGTGGATTGGGATTTAGACAGGGACATGCAGGTGGAATTGGGCACTGGGCATTTGGTCTGGCTACCTCCATCCTATGAGAGGCTGGGGCTCCCTGTCCAGGCTGCCTGGCATGTGGTCCCACATGTATGTCCCCTGCACCTCCTCTTGAAATACTTTTGTTTCCTAAAACTTCCCCCTTTTCTCATTTCCTTCAGCCCTCTCCTTTGAGCCCCTCCTTCTCTCATACACCTGCCTCTCTACCCAGGTCCTGCCACCTTCTCAATGAAAACAGTGAAATTCCAGGCCCCCTTAGGTCTTCCTCATATCCTACATATTTTGAAGTCTCGGAAGACGTTAATCAATAGCTTTTACCTTCGGCCCAATTACAAAGACCACAAAGTTGACGAAGTGGGTTTGGGTCTAGTATCTTTTGGCCCTCCCAGTCAGAGGGAAAGGTGGGATTGCTCCTGAGGATGGGGGGTGGTTGGGGAAGAAGCTGGGAAATGGAGGTACTTCTATGCCAGGCTTTACCTAGTTTCTCCTAGTCATCTAAAACCAACCCCCCTTCCCCCTGCAGGATCATTTTCCTCACAGACTCTCCTCTCCTCCCCTCCATCTGGTCCACTAGAGTAATACACATTCTTTGTATTAACATAACTTTGATTCCAGTTTTGCTGCAGATACTCTGGCTTTATTTTGCTATGAAAGCATCTGTCTCTCCTCCTTCCAACATACTCTCCTGGGTTACATTGTAGAGCTTTGTGGGTTGATTGACAATAAATTGTGTTATTCCCAAATCAACCCTTTGTAATTCATTGTGGTTTAGGACCATACAGAAGACTCAGTTTACCCATAATGAAAATGCTATAAGATTGAATTCACACAAAATGACCAAACTAAGTAACCAGATGAACTCTTATCATTCTAAGGTCCATCAATCAATGTAGCTTGGACCCAATTTTCCCAGGGTTTAGGTAAAAGAAAAGGGAAATAAAAGGATTTTAATTGTATCTCATAATAGCTCCCTCCCCCCCAAATCTCATTCAAGGTAGGTTATCTTTCAGTCTTAGAACAGATAGCTCTAAGGACAAACTTTACCTGAACATAACATCAAATGCAGTTAGGAGGCAATTAAAAAAAATTAAGTAGGTAATAACGATTGTTTTGTATTAAAAATACCTGAAAAGCTCCACTGAGACAGAAAAGAGGGGTGTCCTTAAACTCAAACATTCTCAGAGACACTTGACAACAAGGTTTGAGATCCTACAAGGTGTAATTAATTCTACAAATATTTGAGTAGAGGATTGAAGAGAGTAGTTTTGGAGTACACCATGCTTTTCCACTACCCACCAAGCCTGCTACCTGTTTCCTACCCTTTCTGTTACCCAATGCAAATTTGTGTGCCCAACACACAGTGAGGGCAAACAAACTGAAACGTTGAAGTTTGGATCAGAGAAGGTTTATTGCAGGGCCATGCAAGGAGATGGGTGGCTTGTGCCCAGAAATCCCCAAACTCTCTGAAGGGTTTTAGCAAAGCATTTTTAAAGGCAAGGTGAGGGAAGGGCATGGTTAGTTGTTGCAAACTTCTTGGTGTCGGAATCCTTTTTTCTCCCAACTGTCCATGTAGGTCAGGTCACATTGTTCCTGTAAACCTACAACAAAAGAAATGTTATTCACTGTTCTGCAACTTTTCATCTCTGTATGAATGGAAAAGTGTTATACTCTTAAAGATCAGAGCCTTGAGAATAGGCTATCCTGTATATTTCAGGCTATAGGCAACATTCTTTTACAAAAGTGCAGAGCCAGCATGACTAAGCACAGACAACAAGGCACAAGGGTTAAAGGAAAAGAAACAGATCTAATATGGAGTCAGATTTTTTCTTCCCTGTTACACTTTGGGTCCTAGCTTAGTGTACCTTCTTCCGGAAGGCTTCTTATACCATACAATTCACTCATTTAAAGTGTACAATGCAGTGGCTTTTAATATATTCACCAAGTTTCACAGTCAACTCCACAATTTTAAAAGTTTTATTACCCTAAAAAGAAATCCCACACCCATTAACAATCATCCCCCATTTCCCTCCAATCCCCACAGCCCAAGGCTACCTCTACTTTCTGTCTCTATATATTTGTTTCCTCTGGACCTTTCATATGAATGGAATCATATAATATGTAGTCTTTTGTGACTGGCTTCTTTCATTCAGCATAATGTTTTGAAGGTGCATCCATGTTGTAGCCTGTATCAGTATTTCATTTCTTTTTATTGTCAAATAATACTGTGCAGATTGACCACATTTTATTTATCCATTCATCATCTGATGAGCATTCGGGCTGTTTCCACCTTGACCATCGTGAATAATGCTCATGTGAACATTTGTGTACACGTTTTTGTGTGGACATACGTTTTCATTTCTCTTGGCTTATACCTAGGAGTGGAATTCATCATTTTATTATAAAAATTCCAAACATATGGCAAGGTTGAAGGAATTTTACAGTGAACATGCTTCCCACCACCAAATTTCTACTATTAAGATTTTATTCTCCTTCATCAGATATCTGTCCTTCTATCTAACCCTCCAGCCATTCATCAATCAGCCTTATTTTTTAAATTTTATTTCACTGAAGTATATTTGGTTTAGTGTTGTGTTAATTTCTGCCGTACAGCAAAGTCATTCAGTTATACATATATATGTACATATATACTTTTTATATTCTTTTCCATTATGGTTTATTACAGGATATTGAATATAGTTCCCTGTGCTATACAGTGGGACCTTATTGTTTTCTATTCTATATATAATAGTTTGCATCTGCTAATCCCGAACTCCCAAACCATCCCTCCCCTACTCCCCCTCCCCCTTGGCAACCACAAGTCTGTTCTCTATGTCTGTGAGTCTGTTTCTGTTTTATAGATAAGTTCATTTGTGTCATATTTTAGATTCCACATATAAGTGATATTACATGGTATTTGTCTTTCTCTTTCTGACTTACTTCACTTAGTATGATAATCTCTAGGTCCATCCATGTTGCTACAAATGGCATTATTTCATTCTTTTAATGGCTGAGTAGTATTCCATTGTATATATGTACCACATCTTCTTTATCCATTCCTCTGTTTATGGACATATAGGTTGTTTCCGTGTCTTGGCTATTGTGAATAGTGCTGCTATGGACATAGAGGGGCAGGTATCTTTTTGAGGTGACTTTTGTCTGGACATATGCCCAGGAGTGGGATTTCAGGATCGTATGGCAACCCTATTTTTAGTTTTTTGAGAACCTCCATACTGTTTTCCATAGTGGCGCTACCAATTGACATTCCCACCAACAATGTGGTAGGGTTCCCTTTTCTCCACACCCTCTCCAGCATTTGTTAATTTGTAGATTTTTTAATGATGGCCCTTCTGACCCACATGAGGTGGGACCTCACTGTAGTTTTGATTTGCATTTCTCTAATAATTAGCAATGTTGAGCATCTTTTCATGTGCTTGTTGGCCATCTGTATGTCTTCTTTGGAGAAATGTCTATTTAGGTCTTCTGCCCACTTTTAATTGACATTATTTTTAAATGTATTTCAAGGTACGTGACATCAGTGCTTTTCCCTAAATACCTCAGCATGTATATCATTAAGTAGAGTTCAATATTTGTTTTGTTTCATTTATTTTTGTTTAATGTGACATTAAACATTACATTAAAATGTAATGTTACATTTTGTTTAATGTTTACATCATATGTAAACAATAATGTTTACATATGATGAAATGCACAAATCTGAAGTATATATTCCCTAAGTTTTGACAAACTCATCTGTCTGACCCAAACCTCTATCAAGGTAACATTCCCATAACTCCAGACAATTCTCTCATGTACCCTTCCAGTCCTCACCCTCTGCACTTCAAAGACAACCTCCATTCTGATTTTTTCTCCATGTATTTGGTTTTGTCGTAAAACTTCATACAAATAGAAAAGTACAATATGTACCTTTTTGTCTGTAAAGTTCCTTTCACTCAGCAAAATGTTTTTGTGATTCATCCGTGTTTTGCATTTATCAGAAGTCCATTTCTTTTTCTTGTTGAGTTGTAAGTCCATTGTGTATGATTATACCACTGCTTAGTTTTTCACTCTCCTGTTGATGGGCGTGTTTGTCTCCCGACCCCGTTTTTTTAGTTTTATGAATAAAGCTGCTATGACCATTTTTGTACAAGTCTTTTTGTGCACATAGGTTTTTGTTTTTGTTGGGTAAATACATAGGAGTGGAATTTCTCAGTCTCACAGTGAGTATACCACTGATCATACACAAATCTACTCTAATTTTAAGCAGTTCTAGGAAAGGAAAATCCTCTCTCTCTCTCTCTCTCTCTCTCTCTCTCTCTCTGGTGTTGCAAAACTTCTAACTGTAAGAAAATTAACTTCAGATTACTGTCATCTAGGTCCATTTTTCTTGGTTACTCCTCATTCAGAGATAAAACAGAAATATTTAGAGGTGCTCTGTGATGAGGCATTGCACATTTATTTAGGTTATTTTTATTTTATTTTATTTTTTTTGGTACGCGGGCCTCTCACTGTCGTGGCCTCTCCCGTTGCGGAGCACAGGCTCCGGACGCACAGGCTCAGTGGCCATGGCTCACGGGCCCAGCCGCTCTGCGGCATGTGGGATCTTCCCGGACCGGGGCATGAACCCGTGTCCCCTGCATCGGCAGGCGGACTCTCAACCACTGCGCCACCAGGGAAGCCCTATTTAGGTTATGTTTGAATGTATGATAGGGATTTTAATTTGTTAAAGGACAGAAATTATTTCATAAATGAGATGCCTTTATTTCCTCCTTTTCACTAGTAGTCTCAATCTGTATGAAAAGGATAAAAAGGAATAATTCAATCAAGTACCAGTTTCTTGCTATGTTTGTTCATCTTCAACCCCTTTACTGATGAGCTAAAGAACAGGGCTCTTCTTGCTGGGAAAAGCACCATCTCACTGCACCATCTCACTGGGAAAAGGGGTGGCTTTAGATTGAATTCACTTTCTTTTCAAGAATTAGGAGTTGCATTTAACCAGGCTTGATCCCATGCAGGAGGATAAAGAAGCTGCTAACGTCCAGTTCATCAAAAAGATTTTCCCCCCAGAGGTGGTGGTAATTTGGGAATTGAGAGAACTGATTGCCTTTAGCTTAGATACATTGAGGGAAGAGGGAAGTAAAGCTGGGAGATGCAGGCGTCCTTGCGACCAGCTGTCCCTCATCCCATCCAGGTAGGAGCAACTAGGTGATTTCTTTTAAAATTTATCCTTTGATGATCCTTCAGTGTGCATTAGACTTATGGATTTTAGCAGCAATTCTTGGGGAGGAGAGTGGGGTGGGGAAGAACGTTTTTCTTTATTTTTGCCTTAAAATGTGTGGCGGTCCAATTTAAAGAAGGGGGTAATTATGCAAGTACATATGGAATTCCTACTGCCTATTTCTAAGCATCAGAGTGATTTTGTATGGGCTATCGCACATACCTACAGCCCAAAGAGATTTGCTATCTTGACCATGGACACACACACACACACACACACACACACACACACACTTTCCTGCTCATTCCTAACTTCAACTCTCAATGCATTTCTGAACGATGAAAAATGCTTCACGTAACCATCAACAATGATACACCCTCCCCTTAGGTATCATTTCCTTCTCTGAGAATCAAAAGGTGAGAACACAGGCCAGATTCAAAATGATTCCAATCCGTGACCTTCCTCTGGTTTCCTCCTAAATGTCTCCTTTTGAAAGTGAAGTGGAAAAAATATGACCAAAAGTCCTTACTTTTTATCTATTCTATTTTCTATCCTAAAAGAAGTATGTGTTTAATACTTTTCTCCAGCTGTCTTAGGTTTATGAATATAGAGGCAAAACACAGCAAAACCACTCAGAGCATTGCCTCTGGAGTCTGCCTGCCTGAGTTTGAATCACCTTCTCTGCCATTTACTAGCTATGCGAACTTGGTTAAGTTACTTAGCCTCAGCTGTAAGATGGACATAATAATATACATCCTACTTTACAGGGTTGATGTGTCAGTTAAATGAGTTAACATTCACTAAGTTCCAACAACTATATGTTTTAGCTATTATTATTATTGTACATAGAAAAGAAGAAACTTTAGAAGGAGTTATAGTTGAGGGTTAAAATTTCAAAGCAATTCTAATCAAAGTGCAGTATGATTATTTTTAGAACTTGACAAAATGATGCTAAAGTTCATCTGGAAAAACAAATACTAAGGCTAGCCAGGAAAACGCTGAAATTATAGAGCATAAGTTCTACCAGAGGGTAACATATATTATGAACATTTTGTTACTGGGACAAGAATAGGCAGATCAGTGGAAAAGAATATGGACTCTACTATATGACAAAATCGGCATTTCAAACAAGTGTAGAAGAGATGGATTATTTAAATGGTGTCTGTTTATCCACTTGGAAAAAAGAAAAGTTGGATCTGTGTCTCATTTCTTATGCCCAAATAAATACTGTATAGATTGATTTTATAATATAAAAATAAAACTGTTAAGGTGTGAAAATATAGTGATTTTTAAAAAGCCTTGAGTGGGGAAAACTTTTCAAGCATGATGCAAAAATGTGAAAACAGAAAAGCAAACAGATAAATCTGACAGTACAAAAGTTAAGAACCTCTTGTTGCAAAAAAAGCACCATAAACAAAGTCAAAACAGAAAAAATATTCACTATATGATAGCACAGGGCTAATTTCCTTAACTATCAATATAAAGATACTAAGAATCAACAAAAAAGACAAACACCCCAAGGGCAAAATGAGCAAAGGATATAAAAGTTGATGGATAAAGAAATATCAATGGGTAATTTTAAAGTAAGTTTCCATTTTACCTATAAAACTGACAAATTTTAAAAGTTTGCCAATACCCAGTGAGGGCTTAAAGTGTAAGTAGGACTTCCCTGGTGGCGCAGTGGTTAAGAATCCGCCTGCCAATGCAGGGGACATGGGTTCAAGCCCTGGTCCGGGAAGATCCCACATGCCACGGAACTACTGAGCCTGTGCTCTAGAGCCCACGAGCCACAACTACTGAGCCCGCAAGCCACAACTACTGAACCTACGTGCCACAACTACTGAAGCCTGCGCGCCTAGAGCCCGTGTTCCGTAACAAGAGAAGCCACCGCAACGAGAAGCCCACGCACCACAACGAAGAGTAGCCCCTGCTCACTGCAACTAGAGAAAAGCCTGTGCACAGCAACGAAGACCCAACGCAGCCCAAATAAATAAATTTATTTATTTAAAAAACAAGTGTAAGAAGTAAGCGTTCTCAAGCACAGTTGGTTAGTGGGTATCCTGGTTGTCTTTCGCTTCATAGAAAGCCATGCAAACTTTAACAACATAAAATAATTTTATCATGGATTTTGTGGATCAGAAATTTGGAAAGGGCACAACAGAGGTGGCTCTTCTTTGCTTCATGGTGTCCTTAGCTGGCAGGACTGAAAAGGCAGGGGGTGGCCAGCATCGCTGAGGAACGGGATAGGGCTGGAGAACCCTCTCCAAAACACTTCTTTACTCACTTCCTGGTTCCTGGTCTGAGATGGTGAAAGATCTGGGACCGGCAGCTGGAGCATCACTGTGCAGCCTCTTGCTTGTAGTGGTCCTCATCTAACTGACAGCTCATAGCCTCATGTCCAGAGATCAGCACTGCCCCAAACAGAGAGACTTCTCCGACCCAGAAACGCGGTGGTGGTGGTGTGTTTGGGGGGAGGGGGTGGTAACTGTGGAATAAGAAGTTTCATTTCACTGTGACACGTCATCACTTTAGTATAAAAGATTTACACACATGCACTTGTTTAAGCTTAGAAAGTTTCTGAAAGACTAAAAACTGATGGGAAAATGATTTCTGAGAAGTGAAACTGGGGATGTGGGGAAGGGTCCCTTATGCGCTTTATGCTTTACCTAATACCCTTCTACACTGTTTAATTATTTCTTCATTTATCATGTACACACATTTATTGCAATAAAAAATAGATAAAATCAATAAAAGGGAAAGTTAAGAACAGGACAACTACTTAATTCAGGAAGATTTCTAAGTAACCTGATGGCATGGGTTATAAAGGGGACCTAGGTAATTATACATTTTTATAATCAGAAATCTGAAAACGAGGCATGAATGACACAAAATGACAAGGAAACACTTCAGTTTTTCAGGGGCTGATTTTCCAGATGGCAGATTTTCCAGGCCAGGTAGCCCTGGCTTTTTAGGTAAAGGAATTTAAAAAGTGCTTTCAATGAGATTAAGTACGAAACCCAGAATGTTTGTTTGTGAGAGCTGGAAGGAACTGGGGGAATTGGCTCTCCCAGCGGGAGCCCCCAAACCTGCTCTCCTCTTTCTTTTCCTTCTTCCCCACTGGCTACTACCCTCTGCCTGTAAAGCCTCAGACTGTGTCCTTTAAAAGTCACCTTCCCTCAAAAACAACATCAAAAAAAACAACCAGCATCAGATGTTATGTATTCAATATTATGATCATACACATGCTGAGAGCGAAATGACACAAACTTTATTCCAGACATGGAAAGAAGATGATGAAAAAAAAAAAAAGATGAAATAAACACTGTAGCATGTGGAAAACGTCTTCCAAAGAGAGTGACTGGGTAAATGTCACTTTTCTAAGTTTTTGTGATTTCTACAAGCTTTTCGGTTTTAGCTGTAAGGTATGGAATAGCACCTTGCTTGCTACTGGGTGAAGTGCCCGGACTAGCAAAAAAAAGAAAAAAGAAAAAATAGCATTGGAGGGCTTGTTAGAAATATCGTGCTTCAAGCTCACTAAACCAGATCTGCATTTACCAGAATCCCAGGTCTGCCACAGACCTGGCCACACACTGGAATCACCTCCAGAACTTTAACAATACCGATGCCTGGGTTCCCACCCCAGAAATCCTGATATATTTGGCTGGGGTGAAGCCTGGGCGTTGCGGGTTTTTTTCAAGTCTGATGTGATTCTGTGATTCTGAGACCCAGTACTCTAATTTGGTGGTTCTCAAAGTGTGGGCCCAGAGCCCCCTGGGAACCTGTTTGAAAGGCACATTTCTCAAGCCCACTCCAGACTTCCTTTCCTGGAGTTTCTGATTCAGTAGGTCTTTGAATCAGCCGGCCAGGCAATTCTGATGCCCACTGACGTGGGAGAACCCGATAAGGTAGGTCTGGGGAGGGGCCCAAGAATTTATATTTCTTAAAGTTTCCGGGTGCTGCTACCGCTACAGGTCCGAGAAGCACACTCAGAGAATCACCGAAACCTCTGATCTATGGTTTGTCCAGAGCCACGCCTCCAGCCCACTATTGCTTCTCTTCAATGACAAACTTCCCATCTGCTGTTCTTTTCAGGTTTGAGGCCCAGATGACCCTTTTTACTTCTACCTTCTCCAAATATACAGGCGTTAAAAAAAATAAAATACAGTTCAGCACCTCAAACTCAAAATATGTCTCTTTGCTCCAGAAACTACTCACACTAGCTACGCACAGGTGCCCCCGTCCTTCTCAGGCACCGTGTTCTCGTGTGGACCCACTGTCCCACGGGGGCCCCTGTCCTGCTCCTCTTTGAGTTCAGTCGTGGCCTCTCCCAAGAAACCTGCCTCCAGGCTGGAGATCGAAAACTTCTCTAAGGCGCAAAACGACCAGGGTTCTGGGGTCAGCGGCCGTCAGGGGCGGGTGCCCAGTAGCCTCGGCATCTAGCAGAGGGTCGCTTCCGTTTCTAATCTCCTGCCGCGCGTCCTTTTCCCTCCACGTGCAGCGGGCCCATCCACAGCGAGGAGGAGAAAGGGCAAGAGCAGGGGCTGAGGAAAGGGGGATGGAGGTGGTAAAGCGGCAGCTCCCAGCTGGAGAGGGGCGACAGGGACTCTCCCCCCTTAGGTGCCTGCCTGCTGGGTCCTGAACCTTGCTCCCTCCTCCGAGTTCCGGGAGCTCTGAACAGGAATCTGCAAACCTGCTAACCTATTTCACTCCTTTCCCCCGCGGGGCATTGCTCCGGTCCTCGGAGGGGGCGAGTAGGGGTGGGGATTGTCGGGGGATTCGCGGTGGGTGGAGGACGCGGGGCCGCGGCGGGGGGAGGGGAGGTGACAACTGCCCCTCCGGGATTAAGTCCCTCGTAGCCTAGGGTGGTGCCGGAAGCCACCTCCTGTGGCCCCGGGGAAGGGGTGGTGCTCGTGGGTACCTGCGAAGCGCCGCTGTCCGCGCGACAACGTAAAGTCGTAGGTGGGCACCCGGGCGGGGCTCCCCCTTGCACAACCTCAACAGCGGCCTGCAGAGTCCGCGCCACCGATCCTCCGCCAGCTGCTCCTGGTGTTGCCCGTGCGCTCGTCTCCCGCTGCCTTAGCTCGCTTTCAACCACAGAGGCTGGACTGGCGCGTCCCTGGTGGCGCAGCGCACTCCGCGGAGCTTCCTGCGCTCGGCCCTGCGGCGCCGAGCGGAGAGACCGGCTGCAGCCGTAGGACCAAGTAAAGCGCGGATCGGAGGTGGGCTCGCCCGGCCGGGTAGGGGCGCTCGGGCGGGCGGCCTCTCGGCGCACCTGCCCCCGGGGCGGGGCGGAGCGGGGCGGGGCGCGCCGGCGCGCAGGTCGCGGGCGCGGACGCTGGAGGGGGCTGTCGCTCTCTTGCTGTCCCCGCGGCTCGGGCTGCGCGGCGCTAGGGCTCCCCCCGCTGAGGGGCCGGCCCAGGCCCGGGGAGGGGCTCGCTTTCCTTCACTTCCCGCTCGCCTGTCTGGAGGCGGCGGGGCCGGCGCGGGCGCAGGGCTGCGGGCGCTCGGCTGGCGCGCGGGGCGGGGACGCGGCCGCCGCCCGCTTTGCGCCGCTCCTCCCCGCGCGAGTGGCGCTCGGCCCGGCGTCGAGGCGGCCATGGCGACCCGGAGCCCGCTCCCCACCCACCCCGCCTGCTCCGCCCTCCCCTCCGCCCCGCGACACCTTTGATGGCTCGGACCTCGGCCGGCCACCGCCAGCCCCGCTCGCGTGTCCGCGCCGCCGCCGCCGCCCCCGCCGCCCGCGGGTATTAATAGCCGAGCGTCCCCGCCGCACGCGCAGCCGGAGCCGCCGCGCCCTCGGCCGCCGGGAGCTCGGAGCTGCGGAGCCCAGAGGCCGGGAGTGGGAGCCGGAGCCGCCTGCGTCGTGGAGGTAGGAGGCGCGCGGCGAACAATGATCCCGGCGGACTGGCGGCAACTTGTGCGAGTCGGGCGCCCGGAGCCGACCGACCGGGGAGCGGGTGGAGGTAGCTGCGTGGCCCGCGGGTCCTGCCCGGAGGAGGGCGCGGCGGGTGGGATCGGGCTTCCCCTACTGAGGCGGGAGAGTCGCCCTCCGGGCCCGGGGCAGCCCGGCAACAATAGCCGGAGCTCGGGGGCCTCCGGGCTGCGCGCCGCCCCTTGCACCCTCCTCTTACCTCCGGGGACTCGGGCTGCGGGCTCCGCGCGCGTCCCCTCTCGCCTCCCCCGCCCCGCGGCGCCCTTCCCCCTCTTCCTCCCATCCCACCCGGCGCGCTGACAGCGCCGGACGCGGCTTCCGGACCTCCGGGTGCAATCTCGGCCCCTGCGACCGACCGCGGACCGGGGAGGTGGCCTTTGGCGCCGCTGCCACCGCGCTGCCGGGTGCCCCTCCGCTCGCCCACGCTGGCGCGAGGACCCCGGTGGGTGACAAAGAGGAACACGCCCTCTGCCTAAGTTAGATTTTGTCTCTCTTTGCCGCCAACCTTTATGAAGAGCAAAGTTTTTTTTTTTTCTTCCTTTTTTTTTTTTTTTTTTTAAGCAAAGGACAGAGATTTTTGTGGTGAGCATTTCCAAACAACAACTTCTGATTGTGGTTTTACGATTTAAGTTCCGGAAACTTTAGCTGTGTGATCCTGCTAGACCTTTGAGAGTGTGTGCGTCTGTGTGTGTGTGTGTGTGTGTGTGTGTGTGTGTGTGTGTGTGTTTTGTTTGAGGGGAAAAAAATGAGTTCCCCGTAATCAGTCTGGATGTCGTTTATGGCAGTTGGAGCCCAGCTGGAGTCTGTGCAGGATCCCCCAGAAACGAGGGAGGTGAGGCGCACAAAGAAACGAGGACCCCGGTATCAGATCAGCCCCTTGAGATGTGGAGAGATTGCCTTTCATCTGGAATAGTTTAGCCGGCTCAGCCTGTCTCCGATTCTTCTGGAGGACCATGGTGGCCTCTGGCTGTTTCATTTTATTATTGTTGTTGACGTCTTTCTTGTTAGTTTCCCAGGTTTGACTTGCTCAGCCCCGCCCTCCCCTGTTTCACGGTTCCCCCTTAGCCATGGTTTTTGGGGACCCCCATCTCCCCCACCCAGCAGGCAGGGTCTTCAGCAGAGCCAAACCCCAGCCTAGCAGTGGGTTAGGTTCACTGCGCTTTGCTTGTGGTGACTTGGCCAAGCCCATTCCAGAACATCTTCCAGCATTGTCTTGCTTTTCTTATTCAGTCTAAACAGGACAGAAAGGAGGAAAAAAGGCCTTTTTGGCCCTGAGAGCTTTGGGACATTTGCCTTAAAAATTGTCCTCATTGTTGCCATCAGGCAGGCCCTTCTGAAGTCTCCTGCGTTTGGTTTCTTCCCACATTCCACAGCCTTCCGGCCCGGGTTTGCCTTCAGCCTTTCCTGGGGGTTGGTTGGTCTTCTGGGTTTGACAGTTTCTGATGCTCTTCGTGTGGGTTCAGCGTCCACATGGCTCACTTTATATTCCTGCAGCATCGTTCTGCAGCAAGGCACCAATATTGGAGTTACTCCAAGCACAATGAAACGTTTGTGTTTTTAGAATGTCTGGCTAATAGAGCTGCTTCTGGGAAAAATGAAGAGACACATTATTGGCCAGTGGCTGGCTTACTGGGCGAGGTGTTGGTGGAAATAGTGAGCTGCTAGCCCAGGGCTTCCCAGAATCTCTTCTTTCTTCTTTGTGGACGAGAAACTTGAAATACTTGGTGATGATATAGCTGTGCTCCATAGGGTCACAGATTCGGTAGCATGCCCCCTGTGAGTTGGGGTGTGGTTTTTCATTTAAGGTGTTTTTCCCCTGTGGGAATCCTGAAGGTAGGTTTATAACGTCCCTTTTCACATAGTTAGTCTTCTTCTGGAATTTTATACAGGGATTGAATTCCTTAGGTCTTAATAGAATACTAATGGTGCTCTGCGGGCCAAATTTACCAAAAGGAGATTTAAAAATCTATCCTAGATAATTTTCTTCTGGTATGTTGCAGTTATGCCATAATTATCTTAAGACCATGAGGAACCTGGGTGAATATTTTTGTTTTGCTTTTTATTTAAGAAACTGTCCAAGGAAATGGTTTTAAGAAGATAAGAATTGAATATAGTATTGAAAGGGTTAGTTTTTTTTTTAAAGTGGGATTCGTCCTCTAATATTCATTGAGCTCTAATATTCATAGAAGAGTTTAATTCATTTGGAAAATGATATGTATTTATAAGGAGGGTGCCTGTGATAGACATCAGAAAAGAAAACCTTCTTCCATCCTTGAGGAGGTTAGGGAATGCTGGAGAAGACACAGGAGCCCAGTTTTTGCATACTGAACAGTTTAGGAAAGATGGCATTATGGCTTTCCTAGAGGATGAGGAAAGTTGTATGGATTTGTAGGTACTTGGCTAGAGCTTTGACAGCAAAAGCTTTAGTAACTGGCCTTGCTTGTTTCAGAGACCTGCCTAGTGAAATGCACTTTCCCCTTGAACTGAAGATGCTACAGACAAGAGAAGGGCTCTTATAATCCCCAAATACAGTCACTCAAGTCCTTTCTACTTTGGGTGCACAGGTATTCCAAGTGTTGCTTACCGTTGCCTGGGAGGGGAGAGGGTGGGCTCTTAAAGGTTCCTGGGGCTGCACCTCTCGTATTATTTGGTACTTTTGATTGAAAGGAGGGCTCTCCAAGCCTGACTATTGAATGGGAAGCGGTGGATCAACTTTTAAAAAAAATTTTCCTTGCTTTTTAGTGGTTAGAGTTTCTGCTGTGGCCTCACTTCATCATAGGCCCCTCACCCTCTGTTTCCGCCAGGTTACTGCCTTAAGCACTTCCACATGTCTGGGAAGAGCAGAGCCCAACGGTTTCCATTCAAAATTATTTGAAGTACTGATTTCACCAGTCCTTTTATGCCAAATGCTGCCTTTGTTTTTAATCAAGAAGCCCCCAGAAACTGTTTATATTGAAGTGGAGAAACTGGCTTTTTATAGGCTGCCCTCCTCCTGGTTTAAGTCAGTTAAAAATGTTTTGCCAAGTGGATACTTTGAGCAGAAGTGGACAGTTGGTACGTATTAAATGTGGGTGCTCTCAGCCTTTGATACTTGTGAAATAAACCAGGGACTATCAGGTACAATGTGCCTTCCCATGCTCAGTGCTGCCTATGAACTCAGGCAGTTTTCTTATTTAATGTGAGATGGGAATCAGACGGCAAGATGGGCAGTTTAATATGGGAATTCATCATTTACACTGAATTAACTTCATGTGTAAAATGGTCATATTTGTGCATACATTTTCAAACAGAAGGGCCTCAGGCCAAACTGGATTACCTTTAACTCTCTATTATGTAATATTCCTCACCAAAGAGTAACTCCACTGTATGTGTAGGCTTTGGCCTTTTCATAAAGGTATCTTAGAAGACTCATAAATCCAGTATTATATGACTTTCATTTTTTGTTCTCATAATATTAATTCAGGATCTAGTCTAGTGCCTGGCACATAGCAAACCCTTTCTAAATGTTTGTTGAGTGAATAAGTAAACCTAATTTTCATGTCCTTTCAAGTTACTCTTTAAGGTTTTTAAGGGAAATTTGATATCAGCCCTGACAAGTTGTTGTTCTGGGAATTGGAAAATTTGGTATTTGATTTCATTTCTGTTTTGTTCTAATTTAACAATTTAAGCTAACCTTTAAATTTGGGTATTGTAAAAATATACAGGCTCATTTAAAAAAAATCAAACAATAAATGCATGAAGAAGAAAGTAAAACCTACCTGAAAAAATTGGCTTCTGGGATAACTTTCCCTTTCCTTCTTAGAGATATATTTTTTAGAAGTTCCATTAGTGAGCATCTCTTGGGGGTAACCTCAGTTTTTGTGTGCCTTTAAATTTGTTCCGGAATGATAAACTACCTGGGTGCGCAATTCTGGATTGTTGATCCTGTATTCATCAACTCTCTTTTGGTTCCATTGTTGTGGTTGCAGTGTCCACTGTCAGGCTAACTGTTATTTGTAAATTGTCTGTCTTTTCTCTCTGGCTGCTTTTAAGATCCTTTGGAGTGCTGCAGTTTCACTAGGTCTAGATGTAATTTCTCCTTTACTTTTATTCCCCTCTCTCCGCCTCCATCTGCTTCTTTTCCCTCCTCCCTCCCCCTTCCTCCATCATCTTATCAGTGTGTTCCTCTCTGTTGCCCTGTAGTATTTCAGTGTCTGGATGTGCTACAATTTGTTGATCTGGTCACCCTTGGCCACTCTGGCTGTTTCCAGTTTGGGCTGTTCTGAATAAGGCTGCTGTGAACATTTGTGAACAAGTCTTTGTGCGGAGATCTGTTTTCCTTTTTATTGCTCGGTCTTATGATAAGTGTATGTTTATGAGAAACTGCCATCTGTTTTTCCAAAGTGTTTGTACCATTTTACATCCTCGCCAATGACGTATGAGTGTTCCACGTACTGTAATCCTCATGAACACTTGAAATTATCCATCTTTTTCATTGTAGCCGTTCTGGTAGATGTGTAGTGGTATCTCCTTGTGGTTTAATTTTATATTTCCCTGAAAGGGAAATGATAAGTTTTCCTGTGCTTTTTGGCCATTTGTCTATCTTCCTTTGTGCCGTGTCCATTAACACTTCGTTCTTTTTCATTGATTTTTGTCTGATTGTTTTATATAGCTTTTGAGTATAATTGACATACAATAAACTGCATATACTTAGTGTCATCTTATTTTACAATTATAGGAGTTCTGTGTATATTCTATATACAAGTTCATTGTTAGATCTATGTATCAGGAATATTTTTACCAGTCTATTTTTTAATCTTTTCCTCTTTTAGTGGTATCTTTTGAAGAGCAGAAGTTATTAGGGAAACATTGTACATGGTCTACTTATTGAACTTATTAAAGGTCAGGGGATTTTTTCAACTTTGGAAAAATAGCATTTTTGTGTGTAAGACATAGACTAATATTGCTGTGTTCAAGAGGTCGGACTCCATTTACTTCATGGGGATGGAGCAGTTCTATTCTTTCCTAACTAAAACTGAGTTGAAAAGACATGAAAATGAAAAAAACAAAAAAACCCTGCTTATTTTGAAAATCTGGGGAAACAAGGTGTTTCAGGTTATGATCAAATAGATTTCTGAAATTCAGAATTGAATTGTTTGTTCTTTTAGCACACAGAAAGATTGTGGAAAATAAATATTTTTGAAATCAATACAAAAAATGGAGCCCTGGGTAAAAGCAAGATGTAGCATTCTAAAAAGAGGTTGGAATGGCATACGTAGGTGCTTGTAAAAGGAGCTGAGTTTCCTTATTTTGGCATGAATTATATAGTGTTATTTATGTACTCTCCTCATTTTCTGAACCAGATAACAAGCATTGTTGTCAGGTCAGAAAGTATGTTTTCCTGATTTTTTTTTCTCCTGCCCATAGAAGGTACATAAATATTGCTTGACTTGAATTAAAATTTCTGTAATGACTGCAACAGAAACAGACTCAAAGAAATAGAGAACAGCCTGTGGTTGCCAAGGGGGAGGAGGGTGGGGAAAGGATGGATTGGGAGTTTGAGATGATTAGCAGATGCAAACTATTTTATGTAGGACAGGTAAACAACAAGGGCCTACTGCAGAGCACAGGGAGCTATATTCAATATCCCGTGATAATCCAGAATGGAAAAGAAAAATAAATAAATAAATAAAATTAAAAAATGTGTATAAGGAAAACCCCATGACATTTTAGAATACGGAAGTTAGAGATTGGGATCAAAGGTAACAGGAGTTGGGAGTTATAGGTGTTAAAATGTGATGTTGGGCAAGTTATTGGTGCTCTTTTTCTAAAACATCAAGGAAACTTCAAGAGTGCATTTATTTTCCAGTGACAGAATCTTTGACTAATAGCCGTGAAAGTCATCAAACAATTAGTTGCCTCAAGGAATAATAAGAAGGGAGGGGCTCCCGGTTTGATGCCTCAGCTCACAGCGTCACCCAGGTTCTTTCTGTCCTTGCACCCTGCCATCCCAGCTTGTTGCTTTCTGTACTCTGGCTTGTTGCCTAGTGGTTAATTAGGCTGCTGTGGCCTGATTAGCTGTTACCGCGAAGGGCTGCTGCAGTTCCATGCTTTTTACTCTTACACATTCGGTGTCGTCGGGCCAATAATGGCACAGCCTTCTTCACGCTCCCTTTGTCCTTAAGCAAAGTGCTTCTCAGAAGCCTCCAACATTTGTTGGTCTTTGAAGAAGGGTCTGGGGAATATTTCTGTGCTTTGAAAGAGAGACCCAAGGGCTGGACTGAATGTGATGCCTGGAACCACAGCAGCCGAAATTGTGGCTAGCCTTGGGATGAAGGCAAGAGGATGATGGGCTGAAAGATGGAAGCAGAGTTCTGTGATCTTCCTGCACCTGGAGCTTCCTACACTAAATAATAGCTAATTTTGTATACCAAATAACGCAGACCTGGACTTAGTGTAATAAGCCATAAGTTTACCCACTTTCTAATTGTCATCCAAAGCATCTTGACTGATATATTAATGGAAGACTTTATCTTTCTTTTTAAAAAATATTTTGTCTTTTTTTGTTTTTTAAATTAAGTATAGTTGACTTACAATGTTAGTTTCAGGCGTACAACATAGTGATTTGACATTTTTATAGATTATGCACCATACAAAGGTTATTTCAGTATTAATGACTATATTCCCAGTGCTATACATTACATCCCTGGGACTTACTTATTATATAACAGGTCGTTTGTGCCTCTTAATCCCCTTCGCCCATTTTGCCCATCGCCCCACCCTCCTCCCCTTTGGCAGCCACTAGTTTGCTCTCTGGATCTGTGAATCTGTTTCTGTTTGGTTGTATTTATTCATTTGTTTTTTAGATTCCACATATAAGTGAAAATACAGTATTTATCTTTCTCTGTCTGACCTATTTCACTTAGCATAATCCCCTCCAGGTCCATCCATGTTGTCACAGATGGCAAGATTTCATTCTTTTTTATGGCTGAGTAATATCCCATCGTGTATATATACTACATTTTCTTTATATATTCATCTGTCAGTGGACATTTAGGTTGTTTCCATGTCTTGGCTATTGTGAATAATGCTGCAATGAACATAGGGGTGTGTGTATCTTTTTGAATTAGTGTTTTTGTTTTCTTTAAATACCCAGGAGTGAAATGCTGGATTGTATGATAGTTCTAGTTTTAATTTTTTTTTTTTTTTTTTGCTGTACACGGGCCTCTCACTGTTGTGGCCTCTCCCGCTGTGGAGCACAGGCTCTGGACGCACAGGCTCAGCGGCCATGGCTCACGGGACTAGCTGCTCCGCGGCATGTGGGATCTTCCCAGACCGGGGCACGAACCCGTGTCCCCTGCATCGGCAGGCGGACTCTCAACCACTGTGCCACCAGGGAAGCCCTAGATTTAATTTTTTGAGGAGCCTCCATGCTGTTTTCCGTAGCGTCTGCACCAATTTACCTTCCCACCAACAGTGCTGGACGGTTCCTTTTCTCCACACCCTCTCCAACGCTTGTTATTTCTTGTCTTTTTGATGATAGCCGTTCTGACAGGTTGGAAGATTTGATCTTTCATCTGCCATTTAACATTATCTATGAGAAAGAGTTTATTACTGTTAATTATATGGAAAGTGGCTTAGTGATCACGTCAAGTCACTGTGAGAGATGAACTTTTTTAAGGACTTTACGTATCTGATAATGTGTGCCAGTCTTGTCACTAAGTCTGCATGATTTTCACCTTTTCCTCTTACGATGGCCTTGCAGGACATCTGCTTAGCATTGACCATTTGGAGTTTGGATAACAAGACGTACTTGATGGGAATATTTCATTTCTTTAAGGAAAAAATGATGGCAGTGCCTACCATTTCTGTCAACCTAGAATGGCGTTTATCTGCATGTTTAATATTGCTCAGGAGATTTTTGAGGCCATTATTTATTTATTTTAAAAATAAATTTATTTATTTAGTTTTGGCTGCATTGGGTCTTTGTTGCTGCACACGGGCTTTCTCTACTTGCGGCGAGCAGGGGCTACTCTTCGTTATGGTGCACGGGCATCTCATTGTGGTGGCTTCTCTTGTGGAGCACGGGCTCTAAGCACGTGGGCTTCAGTAGTTGTGGCTCACAGGCTTAGTTGCTCTGCGGCATGTGGGATAGTCCCAGACCAGGGCTTGAACCTGTGTCCCCTGCATTGGCAGGTGGATTCTTAACCACTGCGCCACCAGCGAAGTCCCTGTGAGGCCATTATTAATCAGAGATTAATATCTTCCTTTATAATCTTGCCGGATCTTTTGGTTGTCTGGCATGAAATCTTACTGGGGGCCAATGTTATTAGTAGAGTGAACTGCTTGGAAATGTCAGGATTTGGGTAAACTAAAGATTTACCGCGTTGGAAAATTAGACACAGATATTTGTGAGCCTGTAAAGAAAAGTTGAATGATTTTATAATAACTGTAATCCAAGCAAATGAATTGAACGGAAAATATCCTGGTGAACAACTTGTAGAATATAGAGCCACAATATTCCTATCTATTTTTATTTAATTGATATGACTTTAAAAAAGAAATCTGGTCCTTCCCCCACCTCTTACTATCAAGATGGTCAACTGACCAGGGTAACTTGCATATTCACTGCTGTTTTATTTTCACTTTATGCAAGGACTTACCAATTCAACAGATATTTATTGAACAGCTGTGTTGAATTACTAGTTACCAT
This sequence comes from Orcinus orca, assembly GCF_937001465.1. Classification (NCBI taxonomy): domain Eukaryota; kingdom Metazoa; phylum Chordata; class Mammalia; order Artiodactyla; family Delphinidae; genus Orcinus; species Orcinus orca. The sequence goes on along the minus strand of NC_064576.1, from coordinate 12,130,527 downwards.
TGGTGCCACAAAAACAGGGTGCAGTTCCCTGCTCTCAGAGTGTAGCATCCAGACCAGATTGGAGAATTATCTAGATAATTACAATATAAGGTGGTATATGACCAGAGCTTTGCAAAAGGTACTGTAATCGTGGAAGTGTTCAGGATAGTAAGACATTGGATTCTGGTTGGAAGTTGCATTTAAGTTGAGCTTTCAATAAAGAAGTGTGTTTTGTTTGTTAGCTTGTTTATTTTAGTGTTCCCTTTGTAGTCTCTTTATTATAGCAGGATTAGAAAAGTATTCACTTATAAAACAGAAAGTAGAAATCCCTTGCAATCCTGCTGGTCAAAATTTATGAAGATTAAGATTTGATTTATTTCCATTTGACTTTTGACATATTCGATATATTCCCAGTATTTTTCTCTTTACATGCAAACATACATTTTTTAAAAATTGGGAGAATGATGCATGTATAATTAGAAGTCACTTTCCCCCCATAACATTGTCTGAGTGTTTTCCATACTGAGTTTTCTTTGAAATGAAAATGTTCAGTGACTGTATAATATCCCCCGTGTAGTTCTACATAATGAACCTAACGTTGCCCTTTATCGGTCATTTCTTCTGCTTGCAGTATTTGGCTGCAGTGACAATCTGTACATAAATCTGTGGAAAAGAGGGTCTCTTGTTGCAAGGGACAGACACCCACCTTGAGTCATAGGAAGCAGAATAGGGGAATTTCGTAGCTCTCAATTCCAACCTCAGAAAGGGCAGAGGTGGGTCATCTCAGGAAGGGAGACCTGGGTCCAAAGGCTCCAGCCACCTGTGGGGTTGCCCTCACAATGCCCTGCTTTTTCGCTAGCGATTGGCTTCATTTTCCTGGTTCTCTCCACTGCCTTCGGGACAGTTTGCTGGTGATGGTGGCGCTGTCCTGCATGTTGCAGGAAGGACAGCATCCACGGCCCCGCCTTGAAAATCAAGCGGTCCTTCAGTCATGCTGACAGCGTCACACGTGTTCCATTCCCGGGATAAAGCATTCATGCCGCTCCTGCTGTGATCGAGAATCACCTAGCTGGAGTTTGAACCCCCATCTCCACCCCTCCAGGGAAAGACTGCTGTTTAGCCCAGATGAAGGGCCCCTCTTGTGATGGGTGTGTGTGTGGGTGGGGGGGGTGTACAAGGATGGGGTGAGGGTGGGGAACAGCAGCCTTTATGGGTAGGATTGACAGGCAAAAATAAGGGGAAAAAACTTCCTGGGAGAGGGATCAGAAGGGAAGGAAGGGCAGAGATAGGAAGGAAAGGCCCCGGTCCACCACCATCCAGGGCTGTGCTGAAGCTTGCGGGTCCCCATCACGTAAAGGTTGATGTCTGAGCCCCGAGAGCAGCAGTTCTAACCTAATGTTCCCTTGTGAGGGGCGTCATAGTGATTTGTCCCTGTTTAGACATTATCCCCAAACAACCTTCCTCTCGCTTGTATTCAGACACACCTTCTGGAATGGGAGGAAAGGGGTAGAAATCGATCAAGCTTGCCCGGTGTGAGTTTACAGCAAAACTGTTCCCTGCAGAAGCCCACCAGGTAGGCTGGGATGGGAGGTGTGCCTGTGTGTTACTTTCTCGTCACTTGTGACGACTCCTTACGTGCCCCCTTTCTCTGTTGTTGGTCAGAAGCACTTAGTGAGCAAAGGTGTTAGTTCGTGGCAGCCCTAATCAGTCCCCAGCAAACAGGGCTGTTTCAGGACAACCGTATGCTGAGAGGGAAGATGCCCATTTGTGACACAGCCACGCCACGCCCATTTTTCACATTCCCAGTCAAAGCAACGTCTGTGTCTCAGCTCCGTTGGCTCACCTTTTGAGGTAATCCACAGAAGCGTTGGGGAAGCTGACTGATGCATAACTGGTTTTATACATAGAGTATCTCACATCGTTAGTTATTTACTCTCCCATGTATGAATTTTGCCTTTTTCCCCAGAGTTAGTTTCTGGAGGTCAGGGGCCATGTCTCAAACTTCTATTGTATCTTCTAGGTTCTTAGAAAAGAGCCTTCCTTTGATGGATTAATGAAAATCTTATCATAGGATCTTAGGCAGCTAGAAGGTCACAACTCATTAGATTCTCAATAACTCTTCACAAGCTGGAAAGAATAAAAGTGATCTATCTCACTTTAAACAAAGATCTGTCAAGCGCCTTTTATCCGGAGGGCACGGTTCTTGAGATTCACGTCGGTGAACAAAACAGGCCGAAAAATCCTCGTCTTCAAGGGGACCATATATTTTTCAGAGTCCAAACTGAGACATTTTTGACCCTGAAGGGTGCCAACTCCACGGGCTGCCGGAACAAGAGGCGTCTAAGTGGGTGGTCACCCTCGTGCTCAGAGAGTGGCCCAAAGTGGGGGGCTGATTTTTCCCAGAGACCGTCAGACTGCCTTTGGGACAGTCTGGGGACAGACACAGTTAATCTCCTGCGACTTCAGGGATGAGCCCCAACATTTACTCACCTGGCACATGTTTACTGAGAACCTGTGAGGTTGTGTCAATGTTCTCCTAAAAGATTGTTTGCTCCCGGGCAAGACTCTTCATAGGGACATGCAAGTGGGAGATGTGTCCTCACCTGTCGAGGAAGATAATGAATGGCATTGCTCGAGAGATGGTGGACTCCTGAGAGACACATCACAGATTCCAAGTAACTTGCATGCAGGTGTCCTTTTGATCAGCGTTTTTTTTAGATTTGGAAATCAACAGGGCTCTAGGCCCTGAAGGTGATTTAACAGATATATTTCTTTTTAAGGGAAAAAGGAATTGAAAATGTTTTGGAAGGAAAGCATAGGTGCATTAATAATAATAAAAAAATGATATACAGTAAAAGTGACTCTTTCCCCCCCGTGTACTGTGCTGTGAGTTTTACCACGTGTACTGATTTGTATGATCAACACCACAATCAAGAGATGGAACATTTTCAGCAGCTCAGAGAATTCTCGTTTGTTGTTTCTGTGTGTCACCCTCCTCTGTCCCCTGCCCCAGCCCCTGTTAACCGCTGACCTTTGCTCTGTCACTGTTTGTTCTTCTCCAGAAGGTCTCGTAAGTGGAATCGCGGCGCGTGGAGCCTTTCGAGACTGGCTTCTTTCACTCGCACAGATGTCTCTGAGATTCTTCTAAGTTGTCGTGACCATCATTCTTTCCCTTCTGTGGCTGAGTTGTATTGCATTGTGTGGATGTACCACAGTTTGTGTGGCCATTCAGTTGTTGAAGGACATTAGGGTTGTTTCCAGTTGGGGGCCGTTGTGAATAGAATGGCTATGAACGTACAGCTGGTAGAAACTGTCACGCGCAGGTTTTGATGTGGGCGTGATTTCTCAGGGGCAGAGATCCAGAAGTGGGGTCTTCACCAGCACCAGCACAAACTCAGCACTTGATGTTGTCAACACTTTTTATTGTAGCCATTTTAATAGGTCTTTAGTGCTGTGTCAGCAGGGCTGTTTATTTATTTATTTATTTTGAAATATGCTAAGAAAACACCTGTACAAGGGGCTTATCCAAAGATAGGACTGAATCATTTCCTGGACTACCTAGCAGAGGCTTCATGAACTCTGTTAGCTGCCCGTTTTTTGAAGGGGTAGATCAAAAAGAACAATTGTGTATATAAAGTCTGTAACAATGCCAGCAAGACATAGATGTAAATAACATGTCCTGTAGATACTTGTCTCAGAGACCTGATAGGGTGTATAGGTTTGATGTCAGTATCTTGTTAATTCTCTATATGAATATACAGTGAAAGTGATTAAGAGATAAAATTACAGAAGCAGCTGAAAGTATAGACAGTATAGTATAGACGTGGAGGAAAGAACACAGGCTTCAGGACATGTACTAGTTGTCTATTGCTGTGTGACAGATTCCTCCCAAATTGAGTGACTTATGTCAATAGTAAACATTGTCTTTCACAGCTTCTCTCCGACGGGACTCTGGGAGTGGCTTAGAAGGGCAGCTCTGACTTGGATATTTGTAGTAAAGATGTCAGCTGGGCTGGTAGGATCTGTTTCCAAGGAAGCCCTTAGGCTCCTCGGGCAGGCTGCTTGAATGTCCTCACAACATGGCAGCTAGATTCTCCCAGAGTGAGTAATTTATGAGGAGACCAAGATGGAAACGGTCATGATCTAGGCTGTGAAGTCCTACTGTGTCACTTCCAGATTCTGGGTCACACAGGCCAGTCCTGATTCAGTGGGAGGTGACTACCCAAAAGCGTGGATGCCAGGCGGCAAGGACCGCTGGGAACCATCTTGGAAGCTGGCTACCACAGGACTTGAGGGACCTGTGTTCAAATCCCCGCCGGCCACTCAAAAGCTGTGTGGCCTAGAGCAAGGCATGTCATTTCTGAATCCTACTTTCCTCTCTTGTTTTAAAAATGGAGGTAATAATACCTACTGAATAATAATTACTGAGATACAAACCATGGATTCTAAATAAATTGCTTGTCAAAGGCTTGGTGGTCAGCATTCGTTAAGATTTGGAATTTTGGAAATTTGGGATTTCTTTTGGGAATTGAAGATAATATCTAAAAAGGGATTGTCTGTCAGTTTGTAAAAGGCTCGTGACATGGCAGGTGTTATTTGTATTATTAAACCGTGAACTTTGAATCTTAACTGCAGAACCTGTCAACAAATAAACACATTAAGTAACGACATTCTTTTTAGCAAAGGTATTGGTCACAGGTCCATTCACTTTTAGATTCTGTGTATTTTTTTCTATATATGTTTCTATATAGATGTATTTTTTCTTCCTTTCTTGAAAGGGGAAAGCCAGTTATTGTGAATTAGCAAAGACCAAATTCCTCCTCTAATCTGGTTCTCAGGTCTTTACTTTTAATAATACCCCCCAAATAAGAAATATGTTGTTTGCGGTCTGCTGTATCGTGCTAGAGGAACTCAGAGAGACATTATGGATGAGTTTGGAGATGTCTGGAGAGCAGGTAAGAAGCATCAGCTCACTGCATCCTCTTTATAGAGTGTTTAGAAAATGCTTACTTGTAAAAGTAATTCTAAAATACATAAAGCAGCCCCGTTTGACTTTATCGGAACAGTCCAGAAAGCATTCCTTTTTGAAGTGATTGTGATGTGGGATAACGTAACTCTGCCTGTTTTGCTGTAACTGAGAAGAAGCATGGCTGAAAGAAATCGGGCGTCTTGGCCCCATTTTCTTTCCCCGCCTCCTCTATTTCACTCCTCCCCTTGGCATGCCGCTATCCCCCCCCCCACCCCCGTGCCGTTCCTTTATTTATTTATTTAATTTTTGGCTGCGTTGGGTCTTCGTTGCTGCGCGCGGGCTTTCTCTAGTCGCGGCGAGGGGTGGCTACTCTTCGTTGCGGTGCTTGGGCTTCTCATTGCGGTGGCTTCTCTTGTTGTGGAGCACGGGCTCTAGGCGCGCGAGCTTCAGTAGTTGTGGCTCGTCTCTAGAGCGCAGGCTCAGTAGTTGTGGCGCATGGGCTTAGTTGCTCCAGGGCTCTTCCGGACCAGGGCTCGATCCCTTGTCCCCTGCATTGGCAGGCGGATTCTTAACCACTGCGCCACCAGGGAAGTCCCTGTGCCATTCTTAATACAAACCACAGGAGCCCTCGTCCCTCACATCCCCCCATATGTACACCTGCCGCTTCCTCTGCTTGGTATGTGAGAGCTTTCCACCCAGTCCCTGCCCACTTCCTTCCAGAAGCTTTTCCGAAGGCTAAGATCTACTCTGGGGGGGTGCTGACATCGACGCTCTGTGTTTATACCTCTGTGTTTTTTCTCTTCCCCACTCCTTTTATTTATTGAGCACCAACTTGCATTGAGCACTTCTAAGTCCCAGGCTGAATTCTAAGGCTTTATGTGTACAAAGTCATTTGATCATCCCAACCATCCTAATTTTTATTTTATTTTTTTTTGCGGTACGCAGGCCTCTCACTGTTGTGGCCTCTCCCGTTGCGGAGCACAGGCTCTGGACGCACAGGCTCAGCAGCCATGGCTCACGGGCCCAGCCGCTCTGCGGCACGTGGGATCTTCCCGGACCGGGGCTCGAATCTGTGTCCCCTGCATCGGCAGGTGGACTCTCAACCACTGCGCCACCAGGGAAGCCCCCATCCTAATTTTTAGTCCACATTTTATATAAGAGGAAACTGTGGCACAAAGAGGTTAAATGACTTGCTGAAGGTCGCATAGTTTATTATTGGAGAAAGCTTTGGAAGTCTTTTCCCGTTTATTGCGAGCAACTTCTTCTGAAGTATTTTACACCTTCCACTTTCCTAGTGCCTGGTAAAGTGCCCAGAACATAGTAGGTACCCAGTAAATATTTGCTGAAGCTTAACTCTCTTAAGAGGCAAACTTTGTCTCAAATAATTTCTTTCCATTTCTTTGTAAAATGTAGTCACCCTTGACCTTCTACAGGATGATGAGGTTCTAAGGTTCTGAGCTTACTTCCAGTGTTCTTCATTCACCCTCTTTTTTCTGGGGGTAACTTACCTCTTTTGGGATTATACTCTTAATTTGTTACTTAAGAGATGACCGCATATGTTTAAAATTCTGTATAAGATGCATGTGTTTATATGCATTGAGAAAAGGGTGTTTTACCTGTGGTGTTCTTTGGATAGGAATAATGTGAGTGGTTTTTATTTTTTCCTTTGAACTTTTCTGTGTTTTGTAAATTTCCTACAATGAATTTTTATTGCTTTTATAATTAGCCAGCCATGTTATTTAACATGAGAAAAGTAAACTGTTTCTCAGAGGTGGAAGAAAAGAAAAACCTGTTCAGATTTTTTCCTGCAAAGCCTGGTCCCATATGTAAACAGTCATCTGAGACATACTTGGGCATCGCAAATCTTTCCCTGCTGTGTTATTGAAACCACCTACTTGAAGATCACTTTCTTCTTCCTAGTGTTTCCAAGGCACCTGACAGTAATATAGATGCTCGTGACACTTGGGTGAGAGATGGTGGTCTAGGGGAGATGGTTATCAAGAGGTATTTTTAAATTTCTGGGTTGGAAGTTCAAGGTTGCCTGGGGTCTGTGGTTCAGATCAGTGGAATGCCTTTGTTTTGGAGGTAGAATAATTCATAAACATGAACTCAGACTCTAGGTATCGTTTGAGAATAGTAAGTCCAAGGTAACATAAATAAATCCCAGAGTTGGCGTTATCAGGTCCAGAGTTGGTGGTGAGGCTCAAGGCCTGTGGCAGGGGAACAGTGGCTTCTCCCAGGCTGGTAGGTACATTAGCAAGGACTGCAGGGGATAAGAAATTGCCCTGGTGGTTTGATTCCTTTTATTTAAAAAAATGGCTGTGCTTTGCTGTAGGAGGACGGATCTGAGAAATGCAGAAGTTGTTTGTCTACTTGTCGTGCCATGCTGTTTGGGTACCACTTGCCTGTTTATCCTGAGGAGCTAACCAGGGTGGGCATCGTCCTAGTTTTTCATTCCCACTTGCTCTCTTCCCCCGGCATAATTCAGCGCTAGGAATGGCCCTCAGTTCTACCAGCTGAAGACACAATAAGAAAACCCTGTCTTCAGGGTGACGGTAGGGAAAACCCAATATCCCTCAAAACCCTTCCCCTGAAAGCGGCTTGAAAGTCTCCTGCATGGGCTAGAAGGACAAACAGCACATAGGAATCACGTCCGGCTTCTCCTTGGAGTCAGGATCCTGGCTGCCAGTTTTGTAGCAGGTACTATGCTAGACAGTGTGCTTGTACTTTGCACGTATGTTTATTTGGTCAGTTACTCAACGAGGAAGGTATTATCTCCATTTTACAGAAGAGGAAGCTGAGACTTAGATTATTGGGTAGCGTGCCCACGGTCACACAGCTAATCAGTGAAATCAGGCTTTCCTCAAATCCATGCTCTTCTTTGTGGCTCAGTTAGGGATGGTCTCCCAGCACAGCTGTACCCAAGCACGCCAGGCTAGGGCGGCGTGAGCTGGATCCTGCAAGTTCAGGATCAGACCCTGCCTTTATTTAAAAGTGTGTTATTTTGTTCATTGTGAACTTTAAAAAATTACTTTTGATTTTCAAAAAATTCGTTAAAAACGATTATCTTAGTAATTGTGTGTTTTGGCACCCCCTTCAATTTTGCATGCAAGGCCGGGGCCTCACTTACCTCACACAGGCCCCAGGCAGCGAGCAGTTCTGGAGACAGAATGCGGACAGTCTGATGAGCCCACAGAGGAGTTCATCTTCCTTTGCGGCGCTGTGATACTATTTTATTTTCCCTTTCAAGGCATTTTAGTCACCAGTCTCAAAGACCAGTCTAGGCCCCAACTTTGCAGATGTTCTTCTGTCTCTGCTGGACACAGTGGCTGGTACCAGAGGTCACTTACTGAAGCTCAGCTTTGAGAAACGGAAGCCCAGGCCTGATGAAAGCCCGTTAGGTTCGCGGAGGCTGATGTTTGGGGAGCTGGCGTGGGAAGGAGATCTGTTTTCAGATTGAAGCTACATAATAAAGGAGCTGTGCCATGAGGCTTTCCCCAGCGCCGATGCCAGCCTGGCAGGTGGATGCCGTAGCTCTGACGGCAGGGCCTGTGCGGGTCAGGGCTGTGAGCGGGCCAGCCCGATGCAGGGGGGTGGCTGCCTGCCTGTCCCTGGCGTGGCTTGCAGAATGGCTTAGGTGGCCTCCATGGATCACAGGCCTGGCCTAATGTATTTCACATGGGAATTGGCTGTGTTTCATGGAGTCTTTTTTTTCCCTCTTAATAAAACATTTAAAAATAACCTTGTTTCTCGTGCGTGTGCACGTGCCTTTTTTTATATTCCATGAGGAACTTATTTTACTGAAGTACAGTTGATTCACAATGTTGTGTTAATTTCTGCTGTACAGCTAAGTGATTCAGTTATACATATACATATATATATATATACATTCTTTTTCATATTCTTTTCCCGCTTGTCTTTTTTTAAGATTTTTTTTTTTTTTTTTTTTGCGGTACGTGGGCCTCTCACTGCTGTGGCCCTCTCCCGTTGTGGAGCACAGGCTCCGGACGCGCAGGCTCAGCGGCCATGGCCCACGGGCCCAGCCGCTCTGCTGCATGTGGGATCTTCCCGGACCGGGGCACGAACCCGCGTCCCCTGCATCGGCAGGCGGACTCTCAACCACTGCGCCATCAGGGAAGGCCCCGCTTGTCTTTTTTTAATTGCAGAAATAACAGGATCATGGTGGAAACTTTGAAAAGTGAAGAAAAGTAGTCTGGCAACGCACACACATGTACACACCCTCACACACAGATACGGTTCTCTTCTTCATATTGACCTTACATAGTTTTCTTTCCTTTCCTTAATTAAAAAAAAAAAACCAGCTTATTATTATTATTTTTTTTGTCTGTACGCGGGCCTCTCACTGCTGCGTCCTCTCCCGTTGTGGAGCACAGGCTCCGTACGCGCAGGCTCAGCGGCCATGGCTCACGGGCCCAGCCGCTCTGCGGCATGTGGGATCCTCCTGGACCAGGGCACGAACCCATGTCCCCTGCATCGGCAGGTGGACTCTCAACCACTGTGCCACCAGGGGAGCCCAAAACAGCTTATTTTGAGAGCAGTTTGAGGTCCACAGCAGAATGGAGTGGAAAGCACAGAGTTCCCGTATACCTACTGCTCGGCCCCTCCCCACTTCCCCCATTACCAGCATCAGGCATTTTCCTTAACTTTTAGATTTTTTTTCCTATGTTTAATTTTTTTCAACTTTATAATACATTGTACATATGTTTTGTGAATTTCTCCCCCCTAATGTTGCTTCAGTAGTCCTTAAATGAATGTGATTAAGGGCAAAGTTCTCATGAGGTCACTTCCTGTTGACCTTTCCTCAAAGGAATGCAGCTGAGCTCACAGTGGAGTGGGGGGGTGGACCCGATTGACCTGCCCTTTGAATATTCATCATGTGGAGATTTCCCAGACTGTCCTTAGAAGGATGTAGGGGCGATGAAGACTCACTGCTCCCGCCTCTCTTATCGCTGGATTTTTTTTCCTCATGGCATTTGTGGGAAGGGGTTTGGGATCTACTTTCTGTTAGAAGTGTGTAGCCTTCCTCGTGAGTTAGGAAATAGAACCGTAGCAGGAGTGTTTCCAGAACAGTCTTGACTGTTAAAGGAAACACCTAACTCTGAGGGATGCTTCTGGCAGTGAACGCTGCCGTGAGGCTTGCCTGCCTGCCAGCTTGGGGGTCGCAAAGTGGTGCAGGGTTTCCAGGGGAGGGCGTGGGTGAGAGCTGGGAACACGGCTGCCTTCTTCGTGGTGTGTGTTGGGAAAAAAGCCACCTTTCCCTTGTGTACCTGTAGACACTGGTTTATTTTGTTCACTTCTCTGCAACTACTGCCTAGCACAGGCTGTGGCCATTGTCAGCGGCCATTAAATCTTTGTCGAATGAAGGAAAATGAGACCCCCTTTGGGGCCTTCTTGGTAAAATGAGCTGAACCTCTCAAAACTGAGCCGACCTTCTCACCAGCTGTTTGGCCCCCATGGTCTGTGAAGGCCTTGAATTGAGAGTCACACGTTGATGGCAAATCTAAGTTGATTCGTCACCCTGCCCTCCAACACTGTCTACTTTCGAGAACCTGTCCCTTAGCTTCTGGACTTGCTTTCAGGCTCTCTCAGGCACAGGCCCGATTAGCCTCTTGAGAAGTTAGAGATTCTTAATGTTCTGTGAATGGCTGAGATACCTTGCAGCCTTGTCAGGAGCTTGACAACAAATGCCCATTTAGAGGAAAAAAGAACTTGTCTGGGGGCCGTGAGATCCTACATTAATGGCCTGTAAATTAAACCTAGCATGGCCTTTTCCAGTACTTCTGATTACCCCTCTTTAGCTGAATTCTGAGTAAATTACTGGATGGCTAGAGTCTATGAGTAATGCCGTTGGTACCAACTCCAGCACATAGTCTTACTTTTAGTGAACAATACGTATACCTAATCATATTTAAGACTGTGTGGGAGAGGAGGGAAAGAAAGGATGAGGAAACTGGCATATGGGTATTTTGCCTCTATTAATATTTGTTGATTGGCTGGCTGCCTTGGCCAATTTCTTTTTTGTAAATAAGTTCATTTGTATCATTTTTTTGAGGAGTGTCATTTGTCCTAACCATACAGAGGTTGGTTGAATATCTGGACTCTGTTTACCAGACACCCACTGGGCAGCATTACTGGGACTCCTGTTTTTGTGGAAAAGGACATTTTAATTTGAGACTGAAAGAGCCAGAAAGTCCGGGTTGCTCTTGGTGGGTTTATGCTGAAGTTTCTTGACTTTTCCTGACTGAATCTCTTGACTCTTTTGATTTTCGTCTGATTACACAACAGAGTGACACATCTGTGTCACCTTTTTTTTTCTGCGGTACGCGGGCCTCTCACTGCTGCGGCCTCTCCCGTTGTGGAGCACAGGCTCCGGACGCGCAGGCTCAGCGGCCATGGCTCACGGGCCCAGCCGCTCCGCGGCACGTGGGATCCTCCCGGACCGGGGCACGAACCCGCGTCCCCTGCATTGGCAGGCGGACTCTCAACCACTGCGCCGCCAGGGAAGCCGTGTGTCACCTTTATATGCACTTTTACCTACTGCTGTGAGTCCAGTGGAGGTGTCATTCATCTTTAGAGAGCTTAGGTTTTTGTTTAATATGAAACAAGCTCGTATTCTTAATTGTTTTAAGAATTACAGAGCATCCTTCACTGCTGTTGTTTTAGCTTTCTCCTCTGTCATCTGCTGTGCATTTTTGTATGAAAGGAAAGTCTCTTTGTCTTTCCGAAATAGAGCCAGTCTGGCAGGCCAAGAGGTTCAGCACTTAGAATTGTCCAAAGTGAATGATATGATTCTTTCTTTAATTCTATCATTCATCCTCAAAATACTATGAAGTTTAGTTTGATTTAAAAGTCTTCGTTTTGAATTTGAAAAAGAATAGATGTATGTATGTGTATAACTGAATCACTTTACACCTGAAGCTAACACAACATTGTAAATTAACTATATTTAATAAATAAAAGATGGTTAAAAAATAGACTCCAGAAAAGAATATAGTTGATTTACAATGTTGTGTTAGTTTCAGGTGTACAGCAGAGTGATTCAGATATATACATATGTATACTTTTTCAGATTCTTTTCCATTACAGGTTATCACAAGACATTGAATATAGTTCCCTGTGCTATACAGTAGGTTGTTGTTGGTTATCTATCTTGTATACATTAGTGTGTAAATGCTAATCCTGAACTCCTAATTTACTCCCTTCTCCCCCAACACTATCCCCTCTGGTAACGATAAGTTTGTTTTCTGCATCCGTAAGTCTATTTCTTTTTTGTAAATAAGTTCATTTATATCATTTTTTAAAGATTCCACATATAAGCGGTACCATATATTTGTCTTTCTCTGTCTGACTTACTTCATTTAGTATGACCATCTCTAGGTCCAACCATGTTGCTGCAAATGGCATTATTTCATTCTTTTTTATGGCTGAGTAATATTCCATTGTATATATGCACCACATCTGTATCCATTCATCTGTTGATGGACACTTAGGTGCTTCCATGTCTTGGCTGTTGTGAACAGTGCTGCTGTGAACATTGGGGCGCATGTTTGAGTCTATTTTTGAACTAGTTATTTGTCTTTTTAAAAATTGTACTGTAATTTGGCATATTATGCAGATATTAAAGGAAGTGAAACATTTTTTGGGAAGCAATATCAGTGCTTTAAGACAAATTGTAACACTTGGAGTGGGTATTGTGAGCATGTGGTCCACACGTGGACCAACAGGCTTTGGTTTTCAACCCCACTAATTCAGGGTTCACGGCAGCTTGAACTCTGTCAGACGGAAGTTTGTTTTAACACAATGCTGTGGGAACAAGGTTTGTTAAGCAAATAGTGAAAGTTACATGGGGAACATTTACTCTCTTTAAGAGAAGAGACTTTTCCAACACTTTGGAAAGAATCATTCATGATTCTTGCCCGTTAAACAAACCCGGTAGGTCCTTTATATGATAACCTTACATCATTTTAAAAAAACATATCATTCCAGAAATATTTTATGCATAGACATTTAACACAAATGGTGGCATGTACTAGATATTATATTGTATCTTGTTCACTTAAGACACCCTGAAGATTATTCTATATTAGTATATACTGATCTGCCTCATTCTTTTATTGGCATGTAACGTTCCATTTTATGGGGATACCTTTAATTATCTGTAAAGTTGTCTCTGTTGATAAGACATTTAGGTTGTTTCAAAAATTTTGCTGTTATAAACCATGCTGCAGTGAAGATCCTTGGAGTCTCTTTCTGAGTATATCTGAAATATAAATTCTAGAAGTGGGGTCTGTAGTCAAAGGGTATATTTGTTTTTAAGATAGATAGATACTGCCATATTGCCTCTTAAGAGTTCATTTGTTCTGCTAACACGTATATTGTGCTTACTTTGGGCTAAGAACTGTTTCAAGTGCTTTACAGATATTAACTTGTTTAATCCTCAGAACAGCTCTTAAAGGTACTCTGGTTATCACATCTTTACAGATGAGGAAACTGAGGTAATAGAGATGATGTAACCTGGCCAAGGGCCACATCCAGTAAGTGGTGAGCTAGGATTTGAACCCAGCAGTCTGGATCCAGAGGCCCCTCTTGATCAATCATTGTGTTTAACTGCCTGTTCCAGAGAGGAACCACAGTCATGTCCAGTGTTTTCACTTTTCCTAATCTGATTGATCAGTGAGATGTCAGGTTTTCTTAATTGTCATTTGCGTTTTTCTTACTGCTAGTTGAGGTTGGACACATTTTCAGATGTTGAGCCATTTGAATTTTTGTTTTGGTATCTGTCTACTACCTGTTCCTGTCCTTTGTCCATTTTTCTATTATTGACTTGAAACTATTTTTCTTATTGATATGTAGGAGTTCCTTTGCCTGTGGAGAAGATTAGCCCTGTGTCAAATGTGCTTTAAATGCTTTGTCTCACTTTGTACTTTGCTTTTTGGCTCTGTACTTTGTCACTCTTTGCCTTTATGGCATCTGGGGTCTAGGTCATGTTTAGAGAGAGCTTCCGCTGTCTGAGAGCATTTTTAAAAATCTCATAATTTCTTCTAGAACTTTATGGTTTATTTTTTTAAAAATTATGTCGGTTGAAATAACAATATGAGAGCCAACTTTTTTTCTAATAATATTTAGTGGTAATGAAGTGTAGCTATACAAGAATAAAAAACAATCTCCTAGTAAGTTAGTATTTGACTCATGCTGTGGTAGCAGGCTCTGCTGACTCTTGGTGGCCTAGTCATGTTGTTAGCATGTAACTCATGTTTATAGCATGGCTATTTCTCCTTTTTGGCCCAGTTTTCCCTTCCCTGGAGTTAATAATTATCTAGCTTTTCCTCCACTTCATTTTCCATATACTTACCTAATTCACTCCAAAATTCTCACCTCTGGTCTAAATCCCTTTCAGTATATTCAAATTCATCAGATGCTTGGATATTCCCTGTTTTTATCCCCAATCCTCAAGGGGATTTGTCTGGAGGTCTGAGCTACTCCAGTCTGGCCTGGGTTTCTCCCTGGTCCAGTCAGCATCCTGCCATCTCTGCCACGCTGACCCTGTGCATCCCCTTCGCCTCTGTTACCTGGTGTAGGATCTCTGAACTAGTCAGCATCAGGGATCTCTCTGATGTCACCCTAGGAATACCCCTGGCTTCTCTTCCTGAAATCTGTTTTCTGGAGCCTCTGCCTTCCATTTCCACATTTTCTCCCTCATTTTGGTGGAGCCCCTCGCTCAGTGTCTGGGGAGAACTTGTAGGCTGGCTGGAAGATCTGGAAACAGGATGATGGGTGGAAGTTCTGGAAACAGGATGATGGGTTGAAAGGCTGTTTAGAAAGTAGTTAAAATTTCCAGGTCACTGTGGACAGTGACTGAGCTCTCTGGACCCTTGTCTCACCTGTGTTTGTCCTTCCCTCGTGCTCCCAGTGTGGCTACAGTACAGTGTTTGGTAACTCATTAGTTGGTGTGCCTGTTCTTTTCACTGTGTAGAGTGTTCATCGCTGAGCCAGATACTGTCCTATGATTGTTTCCTTCAAAAACTTTGTTTTCTCTGGAGATAATTCATTTCTTAAAAATTTGCTTGGGGCTTCCCTGGTGGCGCAGTGGTTGAGGGTCCGCCTGCCGATGCAGGGGACACGGGTTCGTGCCCCGGTCCGGAAAGATCCCACATGCCGCGGAGCGGCTGGGCCCGTGAGCCATGGCCGCTGAGCCTGCGCGTCCAGAGCCTGTGCTCCGCAACAGGAGAGGCCACAACAGTGAGAGGCCCGCGTACTGCAAAAAAAAAAAAAAAAAAAAATTTTGTTTGATTTGCTGAATGCCCATTGCTAATTTCTTCCAAATAACTTCAACAGACCTGCCAATTTTCTTTCAACTAATTTTTTGACTGAACATTATTCCGTTTATTTATGTTTTTAAAGATTTTTTTTAACGTGGACCATTTTTTAAGTCTTTATTGAATTTGTTACAACATTGCTTCTGTTTTGTGTTTTGGTTTGTTGGCCGCAAGGCATGTGGGATCTTAGCTTCCCGACCAGGGATCGAACCCGCACCCCCTGCATTGGAAGGCAAAGTCCTAACCTCTGGACCACCAGGGAAGTCCCCTTACCATACTTTAAAACACATGATGTAGCCATTCAGTTCCCCCATCTTTTTCCCCTGGTGTCCACCGTCTGTAGCCCCCACCCTCCAGCTCCTGTGCGAACGAGTTGTACGCAAGGCCTAGTACATAGCCATCGTTCAGGGACTTTCCTTCACTGCTCTTCTTTCTTGGACCCACTCTTTTCTGGATTCCGCATCCTCTAATTTCATGATTTACCCCATTGTTTTGATAGAACACATACTCCAGTAGCTTTCTCAGATAGGTGCAAGGGAGCTAAATTTCTTTTGATTCTTTACAAGTAAAAATGTTTTTAATGTGTGCTTATCTTTGCTTGATAATTTTACTACATGTGGAATTAAAATTTGAAAATATTATCCTTGATGTTTTAAAGACATTGCTCCGTTGTCTGCTAGCCTCCTTTGTGCTTTATGTTTTCTTTACGTCTCTGAAACATTTCGGAAAATTCACTTAACTGCCCATATTTTGCAGTTTCACAGTTTTTGGCATATATCTCAGTGGATCCTATGGAAATTATTTATGCTGGGAATTTGTTTTTCTTTTTGGTATGGAGACCCTTGTCTATCAGTCTGGGACATTTATTTTATTTTATTTTATTTTTTGTCCGTGCTGCGTGGCATGTGGGATCTTAGTTCCCCATCCAGGGGTCTGGACTGCCAGAGAAGTCCCAATCTGGGACATTGCTTGAATTAAAAATTTTTTCTTTTAATTCTCTCTTTCTGTAATTCCTATTATTTGAGGATTAGGCCTTCTTGAAGATTCCCATAAAATTTTATGGGAATCTTGAAGATTCCCATAAAATTTCTATGTATTTTTTTTTTTTTTTTTTTTACTTTACTTTCTATAAAATTTCATCAAATTAACAAGAAATTCAGTTATCCATATGGGTAATTTCCAAGAGCTGTTGACCTTTTTTCATAGCATCTCTCCCCTTACTTTAAGACACGATATTCTTTCTGGGGATATTAATTATAGGTTTTAAAAATGTTTTCCTCTACTCCCTGTAATGTCTGCATATTTTCAACAAGGCTTTTTCCCTTCTGTGTGTTTTGGTCCTGACCTTCATTTTGTAGGTTTTCCTTACATGTTTGCTCACCCGCAGCTGCCACTAAGAGCAAGTATTAAGAGGAAGGTACAGGGGCTTCCCTGGTGGCGTAGTGGTTGAGAGTCCGCCTGCCGATGCAGGGGACATGGATTCGTGCCCCGGTCCGGGAAGATCCCACATGCCGTGGAGCGGCTGGGCCCGTGAGCCATGGCCGCTGAGCCTGCGCGTCCGGAGCCTGTGCTCCACAACGGGAGAGGCCACAACAGTGAGAGGCCTGTGTACCGCAAAAAATAAATAAATAAAAATGTGGTCACTTTCATTTAAAAAAAAAAAAAAGAGGAAGGTACAAAAAAAGTCAGATCTGAATCTCTGTGCATATGGACAGGCTTGTCGATTGTTGATGTTTCTTTGAAGTGATGAAGCAGCAACTGGTCCTCTCATCAGAGGAAATCCTCAAATGTTAGTATGAATGTTCATTCAGATTCTCCAGAGAAAAATCCCACTAGCCTTGCCTGTGATAAGCTTGGGATAAGCTCTGAGAATTCTGGAAGCAGGATAGAGGAAGGGGAATATGGGTCCCATGGGGTAGTCAGTAGACTTTCCCATAATACCCACCATCTCTTGCTGGGTTTTCAGCCCTGAATCACATCACTTTCTTATGCCTGCTGTCATTTCTGATCTCCTTGGTTCAATTTGTTTGGATAATAACCCTCTTAGTTGGCGCTTGGGGCAGATAGGAGAAGGGGACTTGGGGCCCCAAGGTCCATCCTGTTTGTATCGAACCTGCACCCTCTCTTCCACCCTGCCTCTCACCCTTCCCTTTAGCGGGAGCCTCCCAGGGACTCAGAGTGGGGAAGAACAGGCCTATTGGTTGGAACCCCTCTGAGCATTGCTTAGGATCTGAGTCACCAGTTATGTCTCTGCTTTCCATCCTCCGAGTGTCAGTTGAATGTTTTGTCTGCTCTTGTCTCTGCTGCTGTATTTCTTTGTCCGTTTAAAAAGATACATTTACTGTTCTTTTGGTGGGGTTTTTGGTGGGAGAGGTGATGCCGGCATGTAGTTTATTTGCCATGTTCAACTCAAAGTTTAGTTTATTTCGTCAAGGTGCAATATAAGATGATAAAAAAATGTCCTATAGAAGCAGTAATATGTGAGACCTAAATTGTTCAAAAAATTGCAAATTTTTCATTTTCTAAGGGTGCAGATTCAGCCTGGTATTTATGGATCAGTCTAAGAGAATTTCTTTTTTCTTTTTTTTTAAAAATAAATTTATTTATTTTATTTATTTATTCTTGGCTGCATTGGGTCTTCGTTACTGCGTGCAGGCTTTCTCTAGTTGCAGCGAGCTGGCGCTACTCTTCGTTGCAGTGCGCGGGCTTCTCATTGCGGTGGCTTCTCTTGTTGCTGAGCACGGGCTCTAGGCGCGTGGGTTTCAGTAGTTGTGGCTCGCGGGCCCTAGAGCGCAGGCTCAGTAGTTGTGGCTCACGGGCTTAGTTGCTCCACGGCATGTGGAATCTTCCCGGACCAGGGCTCGAACCCGTGTCCCTTGTGTTGGCAGGCAGATTCTTAACCACTGCACCACCAGGGAAGCCCTAAGAGAATTTCTGTGATTTGTTAGAAGCTAGGTTTGCTGTTCAAACATACATGTGCCCCTGTATGTACCAGCACACCCCTTCCAATTTTTCTATCTCATTTTTCTCACTATCACACAGAAAATCAAATAAGCCTGTGTGAGAGGTTTTTTTGGTTTGTTTGTTTGTCTAAATCTCTTGACTACAGATGTTTTCACTCTCCCGGTGGGTGTTTGCCAGCCTCACATCAGGTTAGCAGTTCTGTCCTGGATGAAAGAGAGAGTTGTCACTGATGACAGCTCCCAGACACGCAAGAGTATGAGAATTCTAGTTCTGATTAGCCAGGAATGGGACATTTCTGAGTTGGAATCCAGCTACTGATTTAATTTTGGCCGCCGAGGGAGTTCTCGGTGGCCCCGGGGAGGAAGTGATGGGAAGGAGGGAGAAACTGGCAGGATAAACACAGCTCTGAAAATAGGGTGTCATGGGGGTGGGCATGGGGGATGGGACTGGTCTCAGGCTTGTTTGCCGGTGCCACTGAGCAGTTGTGTGACCCCCTCGGAATTTCCCCATGACCTCACCTCCCCAGGGGGGGGAGTAGGCAATAGAACCAGAATCACAGGACTGCCTCCAGCAAAGCGCCCTTAACTACTCACCAGCTCCTTAGGGTTCAGTGCAAAGGAACAGAGAAAAATTACCCGCGAGCCCGACACCTGCGCACTTCCTAAGTTTTTTTTAGACCTTGGGCAAGTGTGATTGTTCCCATGTTTATTTTTTTGGACGTGGAAAAGCTGGAGAGAGGAGGAAGTGAGCTCATAACCAGCCTTTGGACAGTGCTGATTTGTGCATTTCTTTGTACAGTATTTTGCCAGGCCCTTGACATTCGTTTAAAGCAAAAAAATTCTTTCTCTTTGAACATCTGTGCAAAATCAGATAGGGTGGAGGGTTTAGAGCCCAGTGAGAGTATGGGGTAATTTAGCGCATTTCTGAAAGCTGGGGTGAGAGACAGCAGACCCTGTCTATTGTGTCGCGTTGGCAAAAACCCAACAGCAAAGGCAGGCCGACAAATTGTTCCAAGAAGATGCATTCAGAGTGCTGCATAATCACATTTTGAAAAATGTGCAGTAGGTAAGTGGGGAAATACGCATTCTGATTGCTTCATAAATAAAAGTAGTTAAGGACGGCTGTCATGCTCAGGGTCTTAGCTTGGGGGGCGTTGGGTACACACATCAAAAAAAAGCAAACCCAGTTCACTCAGTCGGTTTGGCTTACAGCCCCTTTCAAATTCAGCATCGTTTCCTTACATTTTAGTCTTCTGCGTAGCTGTAACCCAGGAAATCTCCTGCTTAATTAGGTCATTTGTTCCTGAGAGTTCTGTCCTTGCAGATCAGGAGAGGAATTTTTATGGGCAGTTGGCATAAATAAAAAGTCAATGGCAAATTGTTCCAGGGCTCGCGTTACATTTCAGGTGGTACTTAGGCAAATTCCTGAGAAGGAATTTTGTATACTTTAGGATATCTATCAGCCTGGGTGAAATTTCCTCAGGTTTTGATTTTCATTGACTCTAGGATTTTGCCTCTCAACCTGGAGTCTTTGGACCCCTAAGGGGTTTGCAACCCTGGATGGAATGCAGGCCTGTGAGCTATTTTCAGGATTTCAGCAAGCCTGGAACCAGAATCCCACAGTCATGGGGGCTGGGATCGGGGTGCAGGGGTGGCCAACCACAGTGAGTCTCTGCGTATTAAGGAAAGCAGCCAAGTGCTGTTTGGCTTGGCCAGGTCTTTCTCACCTGGGTGTGATCAGAAGGCCCCATTGACCATTCATTACATGCGCCTTTAGTGAATGAAAAAGAAGTAGTTAGTTGTTGTTTAGCTGCATCCTGGCAGATCTGCTTTTTTGACTAAGGGATTGGGGTGCGATGTGGTGGGAGACTAGTGAAAGGGACCCCCCCCATCTACAGAGAATAATGGGTCTGTGACCCCAGTCCCTACGCTGCTCTGGTCACTCCCCCATTTGCTCTGACAAAGATGGCGCCAGCCCTATTTGCAGTTACTGAACTGGAAGCCAGGGATCCGCCACAGCCGTGAACTTGGAGCGTGGTGATGGGAAAGACTCAACCTCAACCACCTGTGGATGCGTGCACTCCGCTGGAGACCTGGCTATCTTCTTTCCAACTCCAGAATGTTTATTTCCCATATTGAAAATACAGAGTAGAGATGGGAAGGAAATTGACCAAAATGTTATCAACTTTTGTTTACCAGCAGTACACTGGTCAACCAGAGTACCAAATTTATCGGTGCTTTGCAGTGATTGCCTTTCTGCTGTAATTTTGCAAATTATCAATAATGAGACTTATTCTGTTAAAGTGGGATGAATATATATTTTTAAATATATATATTTGTACATATAAATATATATATATATTTTAGCGTTTATCTGGAACGTTCTCAAAGGTTGATGACAGGAAGCACCTGAGAAAGTTCGAGGTATGCAGCTGAGTCTAGCACACATGAAGGAATTCTAAAACACACACGAAGCGTTGTGATAGGAGCTCTAGTGAGAGTTGCAAGGAAAACACTGGAGTAGCAGCTTAGAATTTCGTATTTCTTTTATGCATATTCCAAATGTTTTTGGAAGGCTTGAAAATGAATAAAATAACCCTTTGACAGAACTGACAGAAACTGAGGGATGTGGGGAGGGCTAGTGAGTCATTGTGCAGAAGCATTGTGTTGTTAACTTTGGCAAAGACAATTCTCAGAGAAAGCGCTGCAAAATGACCCACTTTTATGGCGCACTTGAACTCTCTGTCTTGTCTCCTGTCCAGTTGCCATTTTCCCTCCTTGAATAATAATAACCAACACGTTCAGAGTGGGGGCTATATGTCAGGCTTGCTTCTAAGCACATTACAGTGTTAATTTATTTTCCCAAGACAGTATGGAGGAGTAGATACTATGATATATGAGGAAAAGGAGGCACAGAGAGGTCAAGCAACATGCCCAGAGTCACACAGCTGGTAATTGGTTGAGCCATGATTTGAATCCTGGATGGCTACTGGTCTGTGTCCTCAGCCACTATGCTACCTCTGACTGGAACCTTGGCCAGTGGAGATGGGTGGGTGTGGTTCAAGGTTAAAGTCAGGTTGAGGGTGTTGCTGAAGATCTCTCTGTAGCAGGTGTTTGAGTAGCAGACGGCTGGGGAGCTTGATGTGATTAATTTTTGCTAATCAACCAGTCTTTACTGAGGGACCTGTTCTGTGGGCCATTTGAAAACTGGAAGTGTGAAACATGGTTTCCTCAAGGAATTCACAGCCAAAGTTAAGATACGAGATACCTTCCTATGAAAATCTGCATAATACACCACAGAGTTCCTCGTAAAGGACTCAGCGTAGGCACGTTTATGTTTGTCTTGGGAATGGAATAAGTTGCCGTCTAAGTGAGAGATGGACATCTACCCAGAAGAGGCAGGTGCCTCACCTGGCTTCTCCTCCTAGTTTGTAAACAGACTCAATTCTTTACCATTTTAAAAAACAAAGGTGAACTGCAGAGTTTCTTTCCCAAACCTTTCCCTCTGTTGACCTGTTCCTCACTCTCAGATGAATTTCTGGAAAGACTCTTCTTCATTTGTGTTTCTTTTTAAAAAAAAAATAAATTTATTTTATTCATTTATTTATTTTTGGCTGCGTTGGGTCTTCGTTGTTGCGCGCGGGCTTTCTCTAGTTGTGGCGAGCAGGGGCTGCTTTTCATTATGGTGCGCAGGTTTCTCACTGTGGTGGCCTCTCCCGTTGCGGAGCACAGGCTCCGGACGCGCAGGCTCAGCGGCCATGGCTCACAGGCCTAGCTTCTCCGCGGCATGTAGGATCTTCCCCGACCGGGGAACGAACCCGTGTCCCCTGCCTCGGCAGGCGGACTCTCAACCACTGCACCACCAGGGAAGCCCCTGAAACACACTTTTTAAAGACTTCAAAGTAATACATGCTCAGGGCAGAAAATAAAAGCACACGTGCAAAGAAATACAAAGAGAAAGTAAGATACTGATAATCCCACCTCTCAAAGTTCACCAGTGTTCACAGTTTCGTGTATATTCTTTGAGTATTTGTTCCATCTTATTAAGTCTGTCATATCATACTACACGTACAGTTTTGCAGCCTGCTTTAACTTTATAATAAAAGAAACACAGGCACATATTTTTTAAAAAATTAACATTTATTTTATAATGAAAACCAGCTGTTGCATGCCCTGCCCCCCCAAACTAATTTCTAATACCCAGAGGTGATCATATTCAAATATTTTAACTCTTATTTTTCATGTTTATCTTCCAAATTTTGAAATAATCTGTTTACATAATTTAGAGTGATTACAATTCTTAATCATTCACCAGATGTAACCATAAAGTAGTGTACGTAATTTCTTGATTTCTTTTTTCAGATTTAGGTTTTATCACTCTATTAACTAGTGTGAAAGGTGAGCTGTACCTCACTTGCAGAGTCTCCCCAAAAACCGCCACTATGGGATGTGGGAAGATGCCGTTTGTGGGTTTCTCTTCCTGGGTACCAAAGCATCCCCGATTAGAGCCAGTGAGATGAATGAGCTTCCAATGAATAAGCTATCCATGTAAAGAACCACTGATGATTTGTCAGGTCTCTTTTAGGACAGTAATTCTAGATTTTTATGTAACTGTTTGATTTGTTCCCATCTTTCCTGTTGGAAGCTTTCCTAAAATATCTGGTTACCTCTGGCTGTTTATATGTAAGAGTGAAACACTTCATCAAGAGCTGGCAGGAATCCATATGTGTTGATAGAGCTTGTACCGTGGTGGGCCTCTCCTTTGTGATTGGGTTGGAACCCGTCTTTTTTCTTGGGGACCCTTAGGCTCAGTCTCCACAGGTGGGAAATGTCCTGCTTCTGCTAGGCTGCAGGGGGTGGGAGATTTTCCAAATCTCAGCCAGGACTACTTGTTCACCCCTTCTGTTTTCACGGTATCTGATGCCTGCAATTCCTGAGCTCTCCAGGGTTTGTCTTAGAATTGGTGTGCTGCTTCTTGTCATCTTCCTTTATAGGCATAGGTTCAGCGTACTTCTAAGTCAGTTAACATTCTTCAGTTCACTTTCTTTCTTTTAAAATGTTTCTTCTTAAATGTTTTTGTTTTCTATGTCTCTTTCTTCTGACTCCTTCTGTGGGACCTTGCCTTTTTAATTTAATTATCACTATTGAAGTGGGGTTTAGGGAGAAAATAGAGGTGAGTGCCTGAGTGTAATCTGCTGTGTTTAACTAGGAATGCTAGTGGGCTCTTTTTACTTGCTGAGGATTTTCCCATGGCACTAAGTATTCCTTTGTGTTTTTTTAAAAATTTATTTTTAATTTATTTTAGGGCTTCCCTGGTGGCACAGTGGTTGAGAGTCCGCCTGCCGATGCAGGGGACGCGGGTTCGTGCCCCGGTCCGGGAAGATCCCACATGCCGTGGAGCGGCTAGGCCCGTGAGCCATGGCCGCTGAGCCTGTGCGTCCGGAGCCTGTGCTCTGCAACGGGAGAGGCCACAACAGTGAGAGGCCTGCGTACCGCAAACAAACAAACAAAAAATAATAATAATTTTGTAAATCATAGTAGCTTGGCTGCATTTCATCGTCAAATTGAAGTCCTCAAGGGTACTCTGTTCCCTGAACTCTTAACTGCTTCAGAATGGCTGGTTCTTGCCTTAATATGTGAAAGACAGTTTGGCTGAGTATCAAGTTCTTGGGTCACACTTTCTTGACCTTGGAATTTCAGACATTGCTGTCCACTTTTTTTTAGCATTGGATATTTATGGAGCAGAAAGCTGAGGCCAGGTTAATGTTTTTCTCTCTTACACACGACTAGCTCTTTCCATCAGACATGCCCATTGGGTTCTTTCATTCTTTTTGGAGTTAAAGTTTTACCTGCCTCTCTGAGCACTGGTTGTTTCATGTCTCTTTCCTGGGACTTCCTGTACCATAATATCTGTAGTGTCAAGTCTATCTTTATATCAGAAAGTTTTTCGTTATTAGATCTTTTACTACTTTGCACATATTTCAGATAGTCTTCACTTTTCAAGAACTGTAGTTGTTGTGTTCTGTATCCTTTGTCTTCCAAATCTAGCATCTGTTCTTGTAATCATTTATGTATCTTTGTTTCTTTCTATTCAGTTTTTTTTTTTTGCGGTACGCGGGCCTCTCACTGTTGTGGCCTCTCCCCTTGCGGAGCACAGGCTCCGGACGCGCAGGCTCAGCGGCCATGGCTCACGGGCCCAGCCGCTCCACGGCATGTGGGATCTTCCCGGACCGGGGCACGAACTCGTGTCCCCTGCATCGGCAGGCGGACTCTTAACCAGTGCGCCACCAGGGAAGCCTCTCTTCAGTTTTGAGTGATTTCTTTAAGTTTGCTTCCTATGTGTCTTTGTGTTTTCAGCTGCTTACTCTCTGTTTAATTGTTGCAGTTACATGGCTTCCATTCTATTTTTTTTTTTTTTTTAAATCTCCACTTCTTCAGCTCTATCAGTCCATTTAAAATCTCTTAGATTAATGATGACCAATTCTTACCTAGTCTCTGAGCCTCTTTTTTTAGAGAGACAATTTTACCTTGAGTATTTTGGAAACAATGGAGAGCTATTTTTTCTGAACACTTAGTCTGTTACCTTTGTTGATTTTCATGGCCAGCTTTATGGGCACATGATCTGTACATTCACACAGGGCCCTGCGCTTAGATTAACACTGCTATCACTGTCTTGAAATTCTTCATAATTTCTGAACAAGGGGCCCTGAATTTTCATAATATAGCCACTTCTGGTAATTATTTTTACAATGCATATTATTATCTGTCTTTTGCCTGTGTTCCTACAACATGATTACTTGTATTTGAATGAGGCTGAGCTATTCCCTGAAAGAACTGATGCGTGGGAGATGTTGAGGGTTGGAAGGCCGGGGTGGGGAGTACGGTGAAACATCAACTCATGTTCATTTCATCCACTGTCCTTTTACCGATTCTATTATTTCTTATACCTTGAGAATAATCTTCCTTCGGTTTTAAAAGTATTTTAATGTGTCATTTTAAAGTTTCAGGCTATAACAAGCATAGGGGAGATTATTTGATAAATGGAAAATTGTTCACACTATATTTACATTTAAAAACAATTTATAAAACAGGATGTGTGGTGTGATCCTTTTTTTGCTTTTAAAAAAAGTATGGACTGTGCGTTAAAATATATTTGAAGGAACAAATACCAAAATGTTATTTCCCAGATTTGTCAAGTCCCTTCTGCTCTTACCTGTGATGGCTGTGGGTAGGAAGGCTCTGGGTCCTTCCGAGTATCTCAGTAATCATAAGATCTAAGAATTGGTGAGAAACTTATCTTTCTAAAAGATTGTTTCAGTTACTGAACCTACTGTGCTTTTGTGGATTGAAGCAAAATTCATTTTATGTTTTTGGCTAATAATTGATGATCTTTCAGCTTATGACTAATTTTTAAGGTACGTAATTTTATTGATGAGGTGCTTTGAATAGGGAAGAACCATTTAATGATCTGCTGTCTTGAAAAGTAAAAACAAGAACACCGCTCTGGATCGGAGCAGTCGCTGATTTCTGTGGTGTAAATATCCCTGCCATGGCCGATGTCAGGCTACCAGTGAGACATGATTGAACAGAATTAGAAAGGGCTGTGCAGCGGTAGGGGTGTTCTATAAAATTTCACTGTTCTGATACCATAGGCAAAATTCACCTGAAGAGCATAGATCCTAGGAAAAATCTAGGAAAATAATTAGGAAGTTGAGCGGAAAACATTTTAATCTGGGCAGGTGGGTGGATACCATATGGAGCCGGAGATTATATTGCAAAAGCCATTTGGCTGTTGAAATAATCTAGGTGAGAGAGAGGTCTGCTGGAGAAATGGAAAGTTAGTTTACTTATTCCCATTTTCCTCTTGCTGGTATAATTTCCATGACCAGAGTTTTGTTCAGTTTTTGTCCATCACTTTTTTACCTTTACTTGAATCCTGTTATTAAATATGACCTATCACACATATGTTGAATATTCTTTAGGGAGTTTATCAAATCATTAAGACAATTAGTTGTGACTTGAGAAAAATAAAATACAAAACCTGAGGGGAAAGGTGTTCACATGTGGTCTTCTGAACTGTGAGAGCAAATATTCTCCAGGCTCTGAAGTTGCTTCCAATGTGTGCAGTGTGTGTTCTAGTGAACTTGGGTTGGCAGTATTACCGGCTTGAACATGGCTTGTTGGTCATCCTTCACTGTGCGTGGACTCTTCTGGTGAGGCTGACTGGTATTTCCCATTTTGGCAGGACCCACGAGGGCAGGGACCCTATTTCGTTCCTGAATGTCTAGAACAGTTTCTGTAAGAAAGAAGCCCCAATAAATATTCGCTGAATGAATGAAGTTTCAAGATACAAAGGTGAGGGTAAGATATCTGAAGGGTTTATAGTAATACTGTAGGACCTTGACAATTTCCCGAACTGCCCAGGTTTACTTGAGGGCCTGATGCAGCCCTGACTGTGGTCATGAGGGCAGTGAAGGCTGAGCTGGCCACAGTTAATGACCTTTGAAGGGGCCCCGCCTTCCTAGAGATGAGTCCCTGGGTAGGCCTCCTTCAGAACTGTTTGTGATGTCAGACAGGAGTGCTTGTCTTGGCTGTCAAGATACATCAGGTGGGCCCGGACTAATTCTTTAATTGACATTGACCTCATGTGTGGTGGAGAAAAGCATTGGCCTCTTGCAACAGGACGTTTCCAAGTTTGGAACTCTAGGTTGGCTGCAAACTGATATGGCCCGTGGAGGTTTGCCAACACTGTGGGTATCAGACTTCCATCGGCTTCCCAGCATTCCTGTCTGCGGGGTGGTAGAGAGAGCACTTCCTCTTCTACCTGTTGTGTGATGCAGGACCACTTCCCATTGTGTTCCCCGGGAGGAAGCAGGACTGGGTAGCCTGATGGGTGCTGGCTGATGGAAATGCCCTCATTAACTGGGAATAAGATTCAGGTGACAGGATGGTCAGGTGCATGAACTCATGCCCTCTGAAGGTTTTTAAGTAGATTGGGCAGCCGAGGCAGGCTTCATAAGGTTGTGATGGTCAAAAATGAGTATTTGTTTTTTGTAATCATGAAATAGTACCAGAAAAGCATTTAAATTATAGTAAAGGCCTTTAATTTTTAATACATTCTTAAGTCAGTGTTCAGTGTCTGCCTAGAATATCATTGGTTGCTTTAGACCAAGTTCACAGAGGATGCCCGTTCATTTTTTTGGCCACACTTTGGTCATTGTCACAGGTAGATAGTAACTGCTTTTGATTATGTGAGAATAATGAAAGATGCTGTTAAGAAATCTGGTATTATAATGCGCATATAGACAAGGATTTGAATTAATGATACATTAGTTAGGCAGATTATGTAAATCATAGGAGTAGAAATTCCCTAACCCAATGTGTGTTAAAAGTAAATACATGTTCAATAGAGAGAATATTTACTTCTTGCCCTGCGTGGTGCAAAGACATCTCAAGTTGGGCATCTCAAGTTTTTAACTTAAAAACTAGTTAAGGGGCTTCCCTGGTGGCGCAGTGGTTAAGAATCCGCGTGCCGATGCAGGGGACACGGGTTCGAGCCCTGGTCTGGGAAGATCCCACATGCTGCAGAGCAACTAAGCCCGTGCGCCACAACTACTGAGCCTGCGCTCTAGAGCCTGCGAGCCACAACTGCTGAGCCTGCATGCCACAACTACTGAAGCCTGCGCACCCCAGAGCCCATGCTCCGCAACAAGAGAAGCCACTGCAGTGAGAAGCCCATGCACCGCAACGAAGAGTAGCCCCCGCTCACCGCAACTAGAGAAAAGCCTGCGTGCAGCAACGAAGACCCAATGCAGCCAAAAATAAATAAATAAAAATAAATAAATTTAAAAACTAGTTAAGGCCTAATGTAATAAGTATATTTTGAATTTTTTATATTCAGCTCTCCAGAAAAGATTTCAGATGTACCTAGTGTATTATCACAGTTTCAGGAACAACAGCTGAGGTTTGTGATTCCCGTTAACAGAAACCTTCTGGGTGATTCTTGTTGAAAAGCTTAATTATTTTTTTCTTTATCATTTAAGTTCTCCATCTTCATATTATACAATAGTTTCTTTACTAGAATGTCTTTATTTAGTGACCGAGATATGCTGTCTTCTGTCTCTCTTTTGCCTGTTGCCACTGTGTCACTCCCTTCTGCCCGTCTGTTTGGTTTTCTCGACCCTGTCTATAATAGCCTTTTTTAGCTTTTCTCTTTTTGAGCTGAGCTACTGAGGAATTGTTGCCTAGCAATGCCTAGGTGTCTGCAGTGGTCGTGGGATTAAAGCAATCTCCAGTCCTTTGTTATTTGCTTTTAAAAATATTTTACAATGGTCTCCTCTCTTCAAGGGTATTTTGCATTGATACATGAATAATTACTGTGCAAAACTTTTAAAACAGATCCTGTTCCTCTGTTGTACGTCTATATCATCTTGATAAATGGTAACACTGAAAAATTTCCTTTCTTTTAGGCTGTTCTTTCTAGAGCTACTTTCATTATAAATCAATGTTTGAAGAAGATCCTACCTCAAAGTTTCTAACTCTATGTTTTGTACCTTTTTCTCTCTCCCAACCTTATTAGAAGCAAAATCAAGGTTGACTGATAGGTAATCTGTAGAGGTCATTTCCTTCCAAGCCAAATAATTGACAAATAACAATAGTCATATGACATTTCAAGTAAATCTATGAACCGTAGTATCTTAGTCAGCTCAGGCTGCCATAACAACAGACCATAGACTGGATGACATAAAAAGTAGAAATGTATTTCTCACAGTTCTGGAAGCTGAGAAGTCCAAGATCAAGGTGCTGGCTAATTTGATTCCTGGTAAGTGCTGTCCTCCTGGCTTACAGCCACCTTCTCACTGTGTCCTTACATGGTCTTCCTTGGTAGGTGTGCATGGGGAGGGGAGATTTCTTCTTCTTCTTCTTAGAAGGCCACCAATCCTGTTGGATTAGGACTCTGCCTTTATGACTTCATTCAACTTGAATTACCTCCTAAAAGCCATATATCCAAATATAGTTACACTGGGGGTGAGGGCTTCAGCATATGAATTTTGGGGAGACACAATTCAGTCCATAGCATATGGTTTCTTTTCTATTTTGTTTTTTTAAACTAACTGTTACATAGGTATCTTTGACTCCAGAGTACCAATTACAAATGCTCTAAATGTGCAAACACTGGCCTCCTACCACTTCCCCTAGACCGGCTCCTGTCTCTGTCACCCATCAGTGTGCCAGGCCTCCCTAAGAGTGGACACATGACACAACCAACATGGCCAGGACGTTTACACCTGCCACCATGCACCACTGCAGGCATTATGGGAACCCCAGTCCTGCCCCAGCTGTCATGGTTCCCTCTGATGCTGCTGCCCTGCTGGGCTCCCCACAATGGTCCCAGTTCTTCCTGCTTCCAAGGAAGGGTTCTGCTCCGACCTGCAGAACCCTGACCCTACTGACCCCTGGGAATCTGCCAGTGTTCGACATCTAAGACAACATCTAAGACAGCCCTCAGCTGTTCCCCCTATGACTCTACCCTTAGTGGGGCCATCTCAGGGGTCTCTGAAACAGGTGAAATGAGCAGTGGCCTTGGGCTACCGGATAGACTTTTCAAGAGAAATGAAACTATAAATTGTAGTTAGATCTTGTCCATGCTGTTGGTGAACTTCGTTGCGGTGAAATGGGCTTTCCAGGGCTGTTTTGAGAACCTTTCCACCATGTAACAGTGGAAAATGCTTTTTGGGTTCCAGATATTCAATATGGGAGTAAATATTTGGAATATAACCTGTTCATAATATCTGGACTACCAAGATGAATTTCATCCCAGTTATGAAGGCATCGTAGAATACTCTTCGTTCAACTTTATTTTATTTTTAATATTTCTTGTTTCCCCGTCCTACAATATAGCAATAAAACCAACTTACCAGTTAAAGGAGAAAAATGACCACAGTTCTGAAACCTCAGTGAGTCAGATTCTTTGCATCTGACACCCAGACCTTGTCTATGGCATCCATAATCACTGTGCAGAAGTAATGTCGCCTTCTCTCTTTTTTTAACTTTATAACAAGTTGATTTTTCTTTGTTGCACAGTTTTCGTGTTTATAATTTTTGATTGTACACTGTTCCATGCAGCAAATGTACCATAGTTTGGTTAACCATTCTTTGGGTATTTTGAGTTGACAATTATGTGAACAAGGCTACAAAGAACACCTTCGTACTTGTAGCCTCTTCGTTCCTTGGGATGATTTCCCAAAGATAAATTCCCATAAATGTCAAATTATACAGACTCTGTAGGACTTACGGTATTGATGCATATTGGTTTCTAGATGTGTCATAGCACGGTTCCAGAAACACCAGCAGTGTAACTTTTGAGTTTTACTTGTTATTCTACTTTCAAAAAAAAAAAATCTCCCCCAATTTTTCTTTTGCCGTTTTAAGAAAAAACATTGTTTATAGGCTGATGTTTTAAACTGACAAGAAAAGTGAGGAAGCCAGAGGATTTTGTCCATGTAAGTAATAAAGAAGGACTCTGTCCCTCAGTGGACCTTCAGTGGGTATTTTAATCAAGCAAAGTAGATTTTATGAGATGTCTGTGTTTCTCCAGTCCCTTGGCTAAGCAACAAGTTGTATATAGATGAATAGATCAAACGATCAATCAGTAAGATCAGTTGGGGCTCAGCAGTCTTTCCCAGTAATTTGCCACACTGCTAACCCTGATCTTCTGATAATTATGGTGGCTGAGCCACCAGAAAACCAGGCTTTTCTTACGTTTGTCCATTTCCCTT
Source organism: Orcinus orca (assembly GCF_937001465.1). Classification (NCBI taxonomy): domain Eukaryota; kingdom Metazoa; phylum Chordata; class Mammalia; order Artiodactyla; family Delphinidae; genus Orcinus; species Orcinus orca. The sequence continues at coordinate 12,099,500 of NC_064576.1, read as the reverse complement.
CATAGAATCTGTGGGCTCTGGTAGAAGCAGTCAGCTGACATCTTTATTCAGAGCACTCTGGCAGAGTGGTGGTATCATACACTACAAAGGGATGTAATGTGGGGTGTTGAGTACGTTCTTATTAAATTTCCTCCTGGCATTTCTCTTTGTTAGTGCTTTGTCATCCATAGATACAATTTGCATGCCATTAAAACCTTCACTGAAGCAATTAATAAAGGATAACTAGTAAGTTACAAGGGTGGGGCCTTTTTCTGGGACTCAGTGCCTAGGGAGATGTTCTTTAATTATTTTAGAACTTTCTGGGCATAATGTTCAGTAGCAACTGAACATAACTATAACTTTTTCTGTCACCCACGTCTTAATCCCATTTATTGCACCATCATGTCATAAACGTTTTTTCGAAATGCCTAGCCCAAATCCAGCTATATTACAGCTCTAACGATTTCTTGACATCCCGGAGTACGAATCTGTCAAAGACAGAAAGGAGGTGATTTGTGGCCTGATTTGTTATTAAGAACAAGCCATTGTTCTTAATAGAAGCCATTTTAGCTTCTAGTGATCATTGCTTCCTTTTCCAATTCCTCTCCATTTATAATGATCCATTTTGACAATTATCCTTAGCAGTGCATTTTAAATTCTGGAACTACATAAAACGAATATGTCCTTTGCTTTCACTGCCTGCTTATTTTCTAAATGAATTTTCTGTTGCTTTGCCATGCTCTATAAATATTCTGCATGGATTTTTGTATTGAAGAAAAATCTATATATTCATTTAAAGAAAATTGTCCTAGCCACCATATTGGTTCCTTCTAAACACTAACAGCGTTGTCTCCATTTACCTGTGTCTTTTTTAAACTGCTAATTCACTGCAATTGATTAGCAGCATTGATCAAGATAACTATTAATCACAGTTTAAAACTTTAAGAGAAATGAAGTAGTTAATGTGGAATGGTAATCATTTTTTTATGAATGGTCGTAATAAATACAGAACTATAAGGGCTTTCAACTTTGAAACTGTTCTTTTTTGTAAAGCACAGTCAATGTGCTGCTATCCGGGGCACATGTAAATAAATCCCTGTTGATGAGCAGAATAGAGGCTCTGCACAGTTGCCCTTTGTACGATGCCCACTCAGAGGCAGCTTGATTACACATGAAATGCGTGATATTCATAACATCCGTGGCCTTCCCTGTGATTTATTTAGGCAAAGCAGAAATGGGCTTTGGAAGCTGAGAATGTCCCAGAGTCCAGGGTTTGAGAGGAGGGATCATGTGCTCTCTGCTCCTTATTGAAATACACTGACACTAAGTTTTAAATGTCTGAATTCCAGATATGGGGCCATTGGAATGAGATATATATATATATATATATATATATATATATATATATATATATATATATATTTAGGCTTACTTTACTGTTTCAAACTAGTGACGACTTGCAGACATTAAGTGAGTGTTCGATTCCTTAGCACATGGAGTTGGAGCTTAAATCTATGGTTTCTTTTTACCCAGCCATAGGGTCCAGCGTCCATGGCAGCCTCTGCAAATGGGCAGCCGTGCGTCCCTTGACTTGACCTAGGTTTCATCTCCCCCGAAGGCCCAGCTCTCTCACCTGGTCATGACTGGGGGCCTTTCTCGAACTGACACCTGCTCTGGAGGATACGCTGGGCAGCTCCTCGGGGTATTCCTCACAGGCACACAGACCTCCTCTCCCTTTCCCTGTTGGCCACGAAAGGTTCCCTGCCATTTGTCCTTGAGAGAGCCTGACTCTCCTTTCGGCTTCACACGGGGACCCATTTCACGTTGGCTTTTGGACCTTCTTAAAAGAAGAAGAATAAAAATTATTTCTAATCTCACCTCCCCCCTGAGTCTGTTTTGGTATATCTACTACCAGTTGCTATTCAGTGCTTATATAAATTTAAGAGTATTAATAAAAATAAAGTTGCCATTTTCAAATGCCTTTTTTGATATCTAGTAGTTGCTATGAGTGATACTGTTATTTCTGATTATAAGGAATTATAATGAATGAAGTGGCTAGTTTTCCATGGGTTATTCCATCTTAGAATTCCCATTTTAAGTACTACTTATTTATAGTAGCTATCCTTTTTTGTGTCTTTCGTTACTTAGACAGGATTTTATTATGAATTTTTGAGTGCAACTTTCTTTTAAAATGTTTTGCTTGGGCTCAAGTAAAATGAGTCTGAGAGTATAACATTTTTTTTAAAAGAAAAGATTGTTTATCTGTTGAAAGTTTTGAAAAATTTCCCAGGCTTATTTATTTCTGTAGAGCTGGGGGAGAGGAAAATTCCATGATTATTTTCTGATTTCTCCTTTTTTTGGTCTCTTCATGTTTTCTGTAACAGATGATATACTTTATTGTTGTTTAATTTTTACTTATTCTTTGTTTGCTTTTGTAGTCTCTCGTCTGCTTCAAAATTCTTTAGATAAAGACTGTTCATTCTTCTTTCTTATATTGGGGTAGAGAATAGTCCATTTTCCTTTCAGTGGGACTTTGGTAGAACATCATTTACTTATATTTTCAATGTTAAAAATATTCTTTGGAACTTAACATTTTTTTCTTTCATTCATTGTCTTTCCATAAAACTGTTTGAGCTTGCAGATAACTGGTTGAATTTGGCTTTGTTCTCAACAATTTTACGCTTTATGATCTGAGAATATATACCATATACATAGAACTTCTGTTATAGGTGGATTTTTTGTGTTCCAGCAAACTTGTTTTTATTTGAAAAACTGGAGTATAATATTTTTAAAAAGCATTTTTTAATTTGCCATTTCTTGCTGCCCAGATATTGTTACTTCTGTCCTTATTGATTGTACTGGGTAGGCTTATATTTCTTTAGTGATTGGCTTGTTCGAGTGAGTTATAGAACGTTGACGCCTTCTAGATTTTGGCTGCTACCTGAGTGAGCATCAGGCACCCCATTTGGGAAACGGAGCTGGTGGCCCCTACTTTTAGGCTATGAGGTGGATGAGGGAGAGCCCGGAAGTGAGGGGTCGGACCAGGGCCTGGCATTCAGCCAAGGGCTCTCTTGACCTCTTGTTTCCCCTTCTCAGTTCTTCAGCTTTTCACAGCTTCTCCCCATAAAACTTGCTTCTGCAGGTACCTGCCCCGTGTAGCAGTCAGTCGTGTAGGATTGTGAGTAGTAAGCAAAGTAATGCAAATAAGTACTTAATGAATGGCACGTGTTATTAGGTGAAAGTGCTTTGTGAGAAGACGAAACAATTTGAGTGAAAACTTATGTTCCTCAGCAGTTAACAGAAATAGCAGAAGTGCTGTGCTTTAATGTCTCATTTCACAAAGCAACTTGTCCTTTGAGCCGGAGAGTGATCTGGAGCTCGTTTCTCAGCCCCACTTCCCTGTCACTGTGTCCCTTTCGTGGCACGTGGATCCAGTCTGGTTTTGTATCTGTTTCTGTTAAGCAGTGTGTTCCATGGGAACGGAGGGTTTGCCTTGGGAGAGGAAGCGTAATCTTAATTTCCCTTTGGGCTTTCTTTGACTTGGCCCAGGAGCATCTGCTGTGTGGATCTCGGTTTCCCTCGATGCTCGGCAGTTTTCACTTTTAAGGGTGGTGCCTTTGCCTGCCCTTTCCAAGGTTCTTTAGTCCTGAGAACTTAATTAATTCACGGGTGTTCCATAAATGCTCTAATCCATTGCATGAATAGATGCTTGGAAAAATCCTTGCTCATAGAAGTGAGAAATTATTTAAGACAGTTAAAAAATGCATAATTTAGAACCATAAAAAGAGAGTACACCATGGGAAAACTGGGCAGCTACATGTAAAAGAATGAAATTAGAACATTTTCTCACGCTGTATACAAAAGTAGACTCAATGGATTAAGGACCTAAATGTAAGACTGGAAACCATAAAACTCCTAGAAGAGAACATAGGCAGAGCACTCTTTGACACAAATCATAACAATATGTTTTGGATCTGTCTCTAAGCCAAAAGAAACAAAAGCAAAAACAAATAGGACCTAATTAATTTAAAAGCTTTTGCGTAGCAAAGAAAACCATTGACAAAATGAAAAGACAACCTACTAAATGGGAGAAAATATTTGCAAATGATATGACTGATAAGGGGTTAATATTCCAAACATACAAACAGCTCATACAATTTAATATCAAAAAACCCAAACTACCCTGTTAAAAAATGGGCAGAAGATCTGAATAGAAATTTTTCCAAGGAAGACATACAGATGACCAACGGGCACATGATAAGATGCTCATATATCATTAATCATTAGAGAAATGCAAATCAAAACCATGATGAGATATCACCCCACACCTGTCAGAATGGCTGTCATTAAGAAGACCACAAATAACAAATGTTGATGAGGCTGTGGCTAAAATGGAACCCTCATACACTGTTGGTGGGAATGTAAATGGGTGCAGCCACTGTGGAATAGTATGGAAGTTCCTCAAAAAACTAAAAATGGAACTACCACAAGACCCGGCAATTCCGCTCCTGAGTACATATTCAAAGAAAATGAGAACACTAACTGAGAAAGATACATGCACTCCAATGTTCATAGCAGCATTATTTATAATAACCAAGATATGGAAGCAACCTAAGTGCTCATCCACAGATGAATGAAGAATATATATATATATATATATGTATATGCACGTGCACACACTCACACACACACACACACACACACACACAATGGCATACTACTCAGCCATAAAAAAGAATGAAAATTTGCCATTTGAAACAACATGGATGGTCCTGGAGGGATATGATGCTTAGTGAAATAAGAGAAAGACAAATACTGTATGTTATCCCTTATATGTGGGATCTAAAATACACAACAAACTGCTGAATATAACAACAGAAAAAGGCTCACTGATATAGAGGACAAACTAGTGGTTACCAGTTGGGAGAGGGAAGAGGGGCGGGGAAAAAGGGGTATGGGATAATGAGGTACAAACTACTATGTATAAAATAAGGTACAAGGATATATTGTACAGCACAGGGAATTATTGGCATTATTTTGTAATAACTTTGAAGGGAATATAATCTATATAAATACTGAATCACTATGCTGTATACCTGAAACTAATATATTATAAATCAATTATACTTCAATTTAAAAAAGATAGAAAAAAAGTCCACTACACTCTTTATAGGTCTAGTAGTCATTCAGTAAGCATTAGTAGTAAGCATTTTGATTATTTGATGGATTTTCTCCTTTGGCGTCCTTAGCAGCTTACATGGGTGATTAGCCTAGTAGCTTGATTGGCACCTCTGTGCTGGAAAAGGTGAGAAGCTTGGGGGAGACTGTGATTGCATCTAAAATGACTAAGGTGTAAGGTCACTGAATATTGGAGAAGGTGACAATTTAGAGATTATCTTGTCCAGGAGGGCCCATGGTGAGCGGTGAAGACCAACCAGCCTGTCTGCAGTCTGGTCCCACGTCTGCCACTTTACTAGCTGGGTGACCGTGGGAAAATTGACTTAATCTCTTTGCCTTGGTTTCCTCATCTGTAAAAGGGGTCAGTAATAGTATCCACCTAACGGTGGTTGTGAGGATTAAATAAATTAGTATTTGCACAGCTCATAGAACAGTGCCCACTCTCCTCTAGAAAGGGCTACATAAGTGTTGGTAAAATAATAACATATTTTTCCATATTCTGTGAATGAGAAGCTTAAAATCCAGGAAAGTTAATTTTACTGTATACTCAAACACTTCAAAAATTAGGATTAGAACCTGATGGACAATCTGATGGATGGTATCTAAATCTTTTCCCTTCCAGCAACCCATGGCAAAATGTGCTATTCATCATCATTCATTTTATTAATGGACAACATTGTTTAATTAAATACCTTATTTTTTAACCAGGCTGACATTTAAATTCTTCTTTTTTCACAAGGGGTTTCCCTCTTTTATTATGTTCTTTTCTTTTCCTTGACATGTCATTATTTTAATTAATAATTAATTCTAGGGGAAGTGTTCCAGAAGGCGATGCCCTTCATACCTCTGTTGTATTCTATTGTATCCTTTGGCCTGTAATAATGTTGCCTAGTGTATTTCTCGAATAATATTCAAATGGTGAGAGAATTTCACAGTCTATTCTTTAATGGTTTGATAGAAATTGCTTTCCTTTTCCCACCCTGAAGGGAAGCCCTGTCATTTATGATTCATTGGTTTTGGGAAGCTTTAGGAAATGCCTTTTTTTTCCCTAAACGTTGTATGAAATACTATCGTTACTCACTCCAGAATAGATGTCAGTAGAATGTTACACAGGATGTAGGACACATTTCTATGTTGCCATTTATTTTAAAAAATATTCATTTATTTATTTGGCCACGTTGGGTCTCAGTTGCGGCGCTCGGGCTCTAGAGCGCAGGGCTTAGTTGCCCCACGGCACGTGGGATCTTCGTTCCCGGACCAGGGATTGAACCCAGGACCTTGGCAGTGAAAGCGCCGAGTCCTAACCACTGGACCGCCAGGGAATTCCCTGCCAAATTATTTTCTTAAAGCTGCATAGTTTCACCTTGTCTTAAAAACCACAGTGGCTCACCCTGGTCCATCAGATGCACCTCCTGTGGCTTCTTGGCCCTATTATTTCAGGCCGACTGAAACCTGCATCTCACCCACCTTTCTGCTTTTCACTATTTTCTCACCTCTGTTGGTCTGTATCCACCATGTGCACAGCTCCTGGCACTGCGTGGACACTTCCTTACTGAATGCAAAAGGGAACTCCAGCGAGCATGTGTATATTTTCCATACGTTTCGTTTCCATCTGCCCTCAGGGCTACTTAAAACAGCCTTTTCCCAAGGACCGGGCGACTTCCTCGGCAATCTCTGTAGCTTTTAAAATTCACATACTACCTATTGTCAGAAATAAATACGTTGCCTTCAACGGTTATCACTGAGTACCTGCTTTCTACTGCTGGAGAGATGATAGGTCCCATAAAGACGGACCGTATGATGCCATGTTCCTGCTTTGTGTGCTGCGTAGTGCTAAGTGTAGTCGCTGAATTATTACAGGTCCTTAAAAATGCTTGGGAATGGCGATGATCCCAATTACTGTGACATTTCAGTGACAGTATACTTTAAACAGTCTGTTATTTTCAAGAATGTTGAGTAAGCAGATCCAGTAATAGACTGCACCCTCCTTATGGGTCAGACAGGGCTTAGGTGCTTGCCACAGGTATTTGGAAAGGCTGACCAGTGTCAGTTGGTGACAAGAGAGAGGCCTTTCCGTCCTGAGTGGATGAGAGTGCTGCAGTGTGTCAAGTAGAGCGAGCTTGACCACAGCCTAAGAAATGCAGCCTCTGGTTCCACTGCAGCGCTGTTGTTCTGTGGGAATCCAGAGACGCCGCCAGCTGGTTTCTTATCTTCCAGAAGACCACCTTTCTCCTTCCATTTTATTTACCCAGGCCTTTTAATGAGAGGAGAGAATGGAGGGGGAGTTAAAATTTAATTTTGTACCCTCAGAATCACGGAGAAATGGACATGATGAAAATGTGAATCATTGGAGATTTTTTTTTCTGGTTTCCTGTTTTTTTATTTCTATTGGAGTGAAAGCGCCTTCTCTTCCCAATACCTTTCACTCCTGACTCCATCCTGCATGTTTTTGTCCTTGACTATTTCATGGAGGACGTAGGTTCTACCAAATCAGTGAAAAGGCAAACAAAAGCGTTGTCTTAAGTCGTTTTTAGAACAAGGTTGGAAGACAAATGAAAATGTCCTGGGAAAAGGAATGCCACTTTTTCTTGCCAAGAGCTGTTGAAAGAATCAGTCTGGTGCGTGTGTGAAACGTGGTTTTTTCCCTCGGTGAAGGTGTCGAGTTAAGTGCTTGATTGGTGTCAGGTGGATTTACTTACCTCAGCTGATCCTCATGGGGACCCTTGGACGTAAGTGGCAGCGGTCTCGGGCTGGAGCTTGAGCTAGGAGCTGCTGGAGGGCTTGTTAAAACCCAGATGCGGGCCCACCCTCCCTGATTCAGCCGGCCTGCGCGGGGGCGGAGAATTTGCATTTCTAATGAGCTCCCAGGTGGTACTGATGCGGCTCGTTTGCAGCCACAGTTTAAGAAGCCCTGCAGGCAGTGGTCAGTTTTCTCTGCGTCTTCTAGGAGGATGACTCTGTAGTGGAGACGTGACTGCCTGAAGTTCTCATAGCCCCCGAGTCGGGCGGACCCTCGCACTATGACAGGAGGAACATGTCATGCTCCCAGGTAATGCAGCCAGTACCCCCCCCCCCCCCCCCCCGCTGCCCCTCTGGGCTTGGAATTGAGCTCGCAGTGCAGGAAAAGAGGAGAAAGACCTGGAAAGCAAGTGGAATATAAGCCCAATACGAGCAAAACGCCAGGGAGAAGAAAGTAAGGCTTCCCTCCCCCAGCCCCAAAGAGTAGATCAGGGAAGGCTTTCTAGAGTCGGTGACATTAGAGCCGGTAAAGAGGATATTTTAGGAGGAAGAAGCAACGGCAGCCGCCACAACATAGGAAAATGCAGCCACGCTGAACAGTTTGTTTACAGGGAGAGAAAACGGGGCAGCTCATTGAAATGCCCGGCTGGGAATTTTCACGTTTATGTTGTTATTGATTAGACTCAGGTTTTTGAGTAGAAGGTGTGGGTAAAACTAGACTTTGGAAATAACCTCTGCGACGTGAGAGACTCGCTCTTCTGCTCTGAGTTGTCCTTGAAGTACTTCGCAGAGATTTGTTAGGGGGATTTAAGATAGCCTAGTTAATTTTTTCCCCACTAGGGTTGGAGAGGAAAGACAGTGAAGAAATATTCTTTATCAGGTTTCCACAGTTCAGTTCTCTTTTCCGTGGTGGGTGAAATGGGGCACCCAACTTCCCAAGAGTTGATATCCTGGTCCCCCTTCTCCCCAGTGATCCAGCGGGCCTGACAAACCCTCGCCTGTTTGAAGTGTCTGGTTGATGTAAAACAGGTGATCTGCAGTCGCTCCTTCTGCTCACAGACTTTTGAAAGAAGTAAATCTATCCGCCCGGATAGCTGTTTTTGAACTTTCTCAAAACCCCTTATCTAAGTCTTGTGAAAGGCCAGCCGTGGCCGCCTGTGTCCTGGAGCAGCTGCTGGGCCGCGCGCCCTTCTGGGGCGTCTCCCCCTCCCTGGCCTGTGGCTCCCCGGGGACAGGAGCACAAGGTGGCTTTGTCACCTGGCACCTAAGCTGGAGTGAACAGGCACTGGTGGAGGTTACACATGCTTTGCCCTTTGCCCTCCTGGGAGTCTCACGTGGTCAATCATTGTCCCCGCCCGCCCCCTCCAAACTGGCAAACGCCAGCCCCCCCACCGTCAGCGAGAGGCCCTGGGCGCTCCGGCGGCTCTAGGACCCAGCCCCGTAGCTTCCTACAGATCTACCTCTTGGGCTGCTGCTTCTGTAAATTATTCACTTCCTATGAATTTTTCTTAACCTGGAATTTTTCAGTGGCTTACATTTAAAACTGGAAGGAAGACCTCTTGCCAACCTTCTGCTCGTCAGCCTGTTTTGAATGATAATTGCCACTCTTGTTTACTGTGATTTCATCTTAGTTGATTTCATGCTTTAAAGGGGACGGGGTGGACAGCAGGCATCTGTCCTTTTAGAAAAATGAAAATTTTAAAATTGTCTTAATTTTTGTCTGAATGGTACAAAATATTAAAGGTCCCCAAAAGTGAGCAGTGGAAAGCACCTCTCAGCCTCCTCATCGCTGTCTGCAGCCATGTCTCGAGCCAGCTCTCCTCCCTCTGCCCTTCCAAGAATATTCATGTGTGTGTCCACTTACATACCGTATATTTAATGTATAATTTACATATCATACCTTTGGCCTGTTTTCAGTTCAAAGGATTTTAGTAAATTTACAGACTTGTGTGACCGTCACCACAATCTAGTTTTGGAACATTTCTATCACCTCCAGAAAGATCTCTATCCCTCAGGCCCTTTGCCGTCAGTCACAGCTGCTACCCCGACCCAAAGCAACAACTTTCTGTCTCTCTAGATTTGCTTTGTCTGGATATTTTCGTATAAGTAGGATCGTGTGCCATGAAGTCGTTTGCATCAGGCTTCTTTCACTTAGCAAAATGTTTTGGGGGCTCATCCACGTTGTACCGTGTATCTGCATTTCATTTCCTTTTAATGACGAGTAATAATAGTCCCTTCTGTGGATATACCACATTTTGTTTACCCATTCACTGGGTGATGAACATTCGGATTATTTCCACTTGTTGACTGTTTTTAGCTCTAAACATCTCCATACACACAGTCTTTGTGAAGACATACATTCTCCTCTGTCTTGGGGAGATACCTAGGCGTGTAATAGCTCAGTCACCAGGGGAACCCAGTTGCTGGGTTGTATGCTAAATTTATGATTAACTTTTAAGAAACTTCCCCAATATTATCCAAAGTCTGCACCTTTTTGTATTCCCACCAGCCATCAGCAATGTATGAGAAATTCCATTTTTTTTCCCCATTCTCGGTAACACTTGTTACTGTCCATTATAGTGGGTGTGGAATATTATCTCATTGTGGATGTAATTTGCATTTCCTAGTGAGGGACAGTGGTGAACATATTTTCATGTGCTTATTAACCACTTGTATATCTCTGGAGATTTAAATTCTCTTTTTATTATCAGTTTTAAAACATATGGGAACAGTTAACTTAAGGCCTCTCACCATCTCAACTCCTTCCCCTGCCAATTTTTTAATTATTTCTACATTGTCAGGAATTACAATATTCTGCAGCTATTACAGTGATTTTAGCCTTCTTCTTACAGTATAAATGGATTTAAAGTTTACCAATAATTGTTTTTCCTTGTTTCACCACTTAGCCTCTTGTTTTGCTGTTTATCCTTTAGTAGCTTCTCCCAGAAGGGCTTGAGTTCTTGACTCTTTTAAATGTTTCAATGAAAATTCAGCTCGATTCCATGTTCTGATTCATCTTTTATTTCTTGGAAGATAGTTTGGTCAGTTAAACATGGAACGTGTGTTATCGAATGCAAGTTTGTGTGCCCAACACACAGTAAGGCCAAATAAACTGAAACGTCAGAGTTTGTAGCAGAGAAAGGTTTATTGCAGGGCCGAGCAAGGAGAATGGGTGGCTCATGCCCCCAAACCCCCAAACTTCCCAAAGGGTTTCAGCAGAGCATTTTTAAAGGCCAGATGAGGGAGGAGGGTAGCAGGGTATGTGATCGTCTTGTGCACAATTCTCTGATTGGTTAATGGTGAGGTAACAGGGTGGTTAACTTTATCAATCCTTAGGCACCACTAGGTCTGGGGGCCACTCACCAAGTAGTTAATTCCTTCCATTTGTTGGTGGTTTTTAGCAACTGAAAAACTCAGCAAAGGTGCCTGAGATACTATTATCTGGGTACTTCACAGAAGAGCTACAGAAGAGGATATGGGGGAGTAGTCTGTCCCAGGCAGGCCCCATAGGGTCCTGCTCGGTTACAAATGTTGCTGTGGAGTCTGAACTTTTATCCCCTCCTTTGTTTTTTTTGAACTGTTTGCGTAGATGTCCAAATAATTCCTTCTTAATTTTTGAAGATGAGTGATGACACAGGAAACTTCCAGGTGTTCATCATTTTAGTTATTTCTGGGATATGATATGCTCATTTATTACGGAGAATCTTTTATTTCTGAAATGTCTTCCTGAATTATACCTTAAAATGTTTTTCTTGTTCCATTGAGGTTTTTTTTTTTTCATTTAGGGATGCCTATTATGGGTGTGTTGGATTTCTTTTCTTTGTTTTCCATATTTATCATTTTTCTGTTATAAATCTTTTGCTTGCTTTTCTCCATCTTTCCCCTCCAGACTCTCATATTTTCACCAGTGTGTATTTCCTTTTAGCTGCTTCCATTTGATGATTGTTAAAGCAGCCCAGACGGACTAAGACAAAGTACCATAAACAGGAAAACAACAAATGTATTTCTCACAGTCCTGGAGGCTGGAGAATCCAAGATCAAGGGCCAGTGGACTTGGTGTCTAGACCCACTTCCTGGTTCATAGATGGCAGTCTTGTGGTATTACTTTTCCTCACGTGGTAGAAGGGACAAGAGAGTTATCTGGATGCTTTTCATAAGGACACTAATCCCATTCAGGAGGGCTCCACCCTCACCATCCAATCACCTCCCGAAGGCCCTGCCTCCAAATACCATCACATTCGGGATTAAGTTTCAGTGTATGAATTTGGGGGTGACACAAACATTCATTCTATAGTAGTGACTTTGTTTTTGGCTGTGCCACATGGCATCTTAGTTCCGCAACCAGAGATTGAACCCATGCCCCCTGCAGTGGAAGTGTGGAGTCTTAACCACTGGACCTCCAGGGAAGTCCCAGTAGTGATGTTTTTATTCATTCTTTTTTTTTCACCCTGAGGTCTGCCCTCATGCTTTATTTCCTTCTCATGCTTCCCTGAACTCTTGTAAATCCTCTTCTGTTTTTGTAGATAGAATCAGTTATTTCTTTGTTTTGTTAATTTATGACAGTGTGTTTGGGCAAAATTTTCATCTGTTGCATATAACATTGCTTTGGTGGGTGTTTTTCATCTGTCATTCATTTTCATTTTCCTCTTTTTGCAGCATCTTTATAAAGGTCCTTTTTTGTTATTAGATGAATTCTTTATGAACTAGCTATTTACAGGAGCTTCACGTGAGCAGGAGACAGGGCCATGTCCCATGCCAGTGGGGATTCTTGTGACCTGAGGTTGCGTGTGCGTGTGCGTGTGCGTGTGCGTGTAATCCTTTCAACCCTTATTTTTCTCTAGCTTGCTGAGACTGGTTGTGTTCCTAGTGGGGTCTCTCTTTTTCACTTTGCCTCGGCAATAGACTGCTTCCTGCTAATATGTCTTACCTGTGTGGTTTCTCATTCAATTCGACCTTTCCTGCTTCCTGATTTCTCCCACCACACTGCATCCAGGGAAGCTCTTAGTGCTACCTGCGTGTCTGTTGCCCTTCTTTTCAGAAAGTTATTGCTGGATATCCTACCTATTTGGGGAGCATGGCTCTGGCAGGCATGGGCTCTCCAAGAATTTTCCTTCTCTGTCTGACCTTCACTGCAGTTTGCCAACTCTTTCTCATGTTTCGTGGTTCAAAGCTACAGATGTGTTCCAGGTTCCTCTGGGATGGAGTTAGCATTTTTGTGTGTGTTTTCCTTATTGCTTTTGGGTGAATTCCAAGAGGAAGTCTTTAAGCCAAGAGACTATAACAAGACAATTCTAGTTTTTTATCTTTTCTTTGCCAGTTAAAGTTTGTACTGCTTTTTTGTTGTAGTCATTATTTCCTTTTTAACTAACTTTTCACATAGATCTAAAGAAGAAGGTAGTTTCACAAACAGCTCTTTACTCTTAGGTCTGGAATGATCATGTTAGTAATAACATGGTACAAGGAAAGAAATATTAATCTTTTTTACCTTGACTCTTTCTTAAGGAATTCAGAAGTTGGAGGAAGTTATGGAGGTAAAGTTGGAATAGAGCATGGATTGCTATTTATACACAGGAGGCTTTTAGGTTTGTTAGGTATGTGATGTAGAAGGCTGTGTTTTATTGCTGGATTCACCAATTTTGCGATCCAGCATAGGTTATGGTTACCCATTCATGACTTGACAGCGTTCCTCAGATATTCCCTTGACATTCTTAGGCTGCTCCGCTCAAAACTCTCGGCTGGATTTATGTTTGAGTTAAACAGCACTTTCCATGAACAGTAACAATCTGCCTGCAAGTATAAAAACAAAAAGTGTGACATGCTTTGTTGAAATGTTAATATCCAGAAGTAGAACAAATATAGGCGTGAGATCATTTGAAGACTAAAAAGAGATAAAGGAAGTTAAGGTACCAGATGTCTGTTAATCACTGGCTCAATTTAATTTTTAAGTGCCCAGCTGTTAAAAATCACAATGTTCTTCTGGGGATCTTGGGCCAGCGTGGAGAGAAAGGGTTCCATTTCGAGGATGAGAGCCTTGCTCTTTGCTTAGGTAGGACAAAGAGAAAATGAGTTTAGAGCACCTTTAAGGTGGGGTGACGTGAGAGAATAAACCCTGACCTCCCTGCCGTCGGCTCCCTGGATGGGCATCAGAGCCACAGCCCGGACCTACCCCTCTCAACTCAGAGCGAGAAGAGGCCAAGTGGTCAGGCCCAGCATCAGTGATTGAGGACAGGGCCTGTCCATGCTGGTGGAGTGCGGGGAACAGGAGGTGGGGTTGGAGGCGAGCAGTGGAGGATGTTTACAGAGGCAGGGAGGGATCAACACCAAAGTAGGAATGAGTGCAAAGAGGAGGCTGGCAATGGGGAAGGCAAACTGGAGTGATGTCAAAGCTTTCTTTAGCGCTTGTGTTTATTTTTAACCATGAGACCATGAATAGAAAACATATAGGGGAATAATTCTGCCTGGTTTGTGAAGATTATTTTAAATACAGTGATGCCATAGTTAATTAGATCTATACCAGCCACATTTGATTCATTGAACAAATGTAGGTGATCTGTTTTTCACTTCGGTGTAAAGCATTGTAGATGAGCGAAGTCTAGTTGTGTCTTAAGACCAAGAGACGATTAAGCAAAAGATAATCACATAATCGAACAGATTGGAATTAGGTTCTTAAAAAAAAAAACTTATTTGGGGGAGAAATCAGAAAGGTACTTACTTGTATAGCAGACCTGTGAAATCATAGGTAGACATTCAAGAAAGGAGTAGTAGTTCTCAAAAGGCTGGTCCTTAACTAGCATGGTGACACAGAAGTCCAATCTCAAAGGATTGCATAGGGACGAATAATAATCTCTTACAGGCTTTGGTGGAAAGTTGGTGGGGAAAATGAGTGTGGGAGAAATAAGTAGTAAATGGTGTTTCCTGGGTGGTGGTCAGGCCCTCTCCCTTTTCAGTCAAAGGGTGTGTCTTTTTAGGCCAGGGTGGTTTGATCCAATGACCCATCTTATCGAGGTGACTCCATAGTTTCTACTCTACTGACCTCAGGGCCAGCCCTCTGTGTCACAGGGAGAATGTTCGAGGTTTCACTGAGAGGAAGGGGAGGTTCCCATATGGAATTCGGTGGGAAACTTCTCGGAAGGAACCTGACTGACCCTTCAGGAGAAGGAAGAGCCTTGGTCAAGAAGAACCTACAAAATGCTCACAAACTGGATGTTTTTTCCTGAAGCAAAGAGCTGAAGGGTGACTCGTAAGATGCAGCCCTGAGGTCTATACCTCACACCACAGGTGACCCTTGAGTGCCCCTTCTGTGACTTTGTCACTGAGACAAAGGGTCATTCTTTCTCTGCCTCTCCTCCATCGGCCCTTGGGTGAATTTACTGCCATAACAAAGTCCCACAGGCTGGGTGTCTTAACAGAGATTTATTTTCTCACAGTTCTGGAGGTCGGAAGTTTAGATCAAGGTGTTGGCAGGGTTGGTTTCTCCTGAGGCATCTCTCCTCGGCTTGCAGATGGCCACCTTCTCCCTGTGTCCTCACATGGCTTTTCCTCTGTGCATGCCTGGTGTCTCTGTGTGTGTGCAAATTTGCTCCTCTTACAAGGACACCAGTCAGATTGGATTAGGGCCCATCTTAATCACTGTTTTAAATTGGTCACCTCTTTTAAGACCCTGTCTCCAAATGCCGTCACATTCTGAGTTACATGGGGTTAGTGCTCCAAGGTAAGAATTTGGGGGGGACACAGTTCAGTCCATAACAACCCCCATGGCTGGGCATGTTTGTTCTTTTTGCTTTTTCATTGCCCTATCTCCCCCCCACCCCTTTCACATTCACCCTCACCCTGGCTTTCACTTCTACAGCGAGATGGACTCTGAACCCAAAGCCCAGATCCAGCTCCACCTCCACCACAGCCTGCTGGATATCCTTTGAAAGCCTTCAGTGTGTCCCCAGTCACACACACACCTTCCCCTCCCACTTCTTCACTTCTGCCCTGATTTAAAACTTTCTGGTCACTGTTATACTTTAATCTCCTTCTTCTCAGTAGCTAACCATTTACAACACCGGGTTAATTTTTCCATAAGAGTGGGTTTTATAGCATCATCTTTTTATTTCCGTCGCCACTGTTCAAGCTGATCCCCTCGAGCTCAAATTGTTGCCTTAGCTCTGTAACTGGACTCCCCCAGCCCCTGCCAGCCCGTCTCTTTTTCTGGCGCATTAGTATAGATCATCTTCACATTCATTTTTCTCAAGTTCTACTTTCGTTGTGTCATTATTCTTATTCAGTGACTCCCTACAGGGTGAAGACCATCTCTCTCAGCTAGGCCTTTGATGTCCTTTGTGGTCTGATTCCAACCTAGTTTCCAAATGCATCTTGAACTCTGCAGCATTGATTCTCAGTTGTCTTCCTAAATGCCACCTGATTTCTGTCCCATAGCTTTCTTGATGCTGTTCTACTTCCCTGGAATTCCTTCTCCTTGTGTGTTCCTGTCTCCTTCCAAGCATTACCCAACATTTGAGACTCAGTGGAGTTCAGTTCCTACCTTCTGCATGATGGAGAAGATAACTTTGTCAATACTGTAATATGTAGAATGGTTTCCTGGGAGAGGGGGAACGACTGCGGGAGGGTGGCAGGAAAAAAATTAATTAGGAGGAAAAGAAGAACTCGAGAGAAAAGACCCTACCTGACGTCACCTGGGTTTGTGTGAGCGTGTGTTTCGTTTCCTCAACCAGATTATAAACTCGGGAGCTACAAGATCCGTTTTATCTATTTATCTCGATAACGCCCACATTACTTGGTATGTTCCATGATCCATAAAAGGTAAACTAATGGATGTTAATGATATGCGTTAGGCACTGCTCATTATCTTCCCAGCAGACCGCAAGTGTGTGAAAAATGGTGCCTAGCTCATGGTAGACCCTAACTAAGAATACGTAGAACACAACTGAATCTAGCGTATTAAGAGCTGACTGTAAAACTAGAAAAGGATAAACTATGTAAACGTATGCAGAAGGATGGGGCTTCCCTGGTGGCACAGTGGTTGAGGGTCAGCCTGCCGATGCAGGGGGACACGGGTCCGTGCCCCGGTCCGGGAAGATCCCACATGCCGCGGAGCGGCTGGGCACGTGAGCCATGGCCGCTGAGCCTGCGCGTCCGGAGCCTGTGCTCCGCAGCGGGAGGGGCCACGACAGTGAGAGGCCCGCGTACTGCAAAAAAAAAAAAAGTATGCAGAAGGATAAAATATGCACAAATATTTGCATGCCTTGAGTGGCTAAAGGTGACGCTGTGTGTGAATGAGCCGAACGCTTATCAGCTCGTGTGATTCCTGCGCGGGGGGTGGGAACTGGCCATCTTGTGCTTCGGGGACGTGGCCACAGTGACCGGCAGAAGGCGACCAATGTTACTAAGGTGGTCTCAGTGAGTCTCCTGATGTATTTTTCTTCTCTCTGCTTCCTGCAGGCATCATATAATCTGCTCTCATCATGGGAGAAATAGAGCAGAGGCCAACTCCAGGATCGAGACTGGGGGCAGCGGAGAATTCGGGGATCAGTACCTTGGAACATGGACAGAAGCCTCCCCCGACGCCTTCAGGAAAACTCATGTCCGTCAGAATCCAGATGCTGGATGACACCCAGGAGGCCTTTGAAGTTCCGGTAAGTCGGGGGCAGCCTTCGGCACGGGGAGGCTCGTGTCATTCCTGCGTTTCGGTGACGCGAGGTGGCAGGTCTGTGTGTTCAGCGGCTCCCTGCCCACCCTCGCCGTCCTCCTCTGGAGCGTCTGGTTCCGAGCTGTCAGTTTTTGGATTAATGCGCGGACCGTGCCCAGTGATATCAGTGGGTGTGTCATTTGAGTTTTACTCTGATTTTCCATATTCCAGTAGATATCTGTGTGTACATGCCTACGTATGTATTACTTATATATTTGAATTGGAGGGAACTGTGGTCTGCGTCTCCGTTTAATTTGCTCGTTACAAGCAGTTCCTCTCAACAGCGATGCATGTGTGTGAGCACCCTGTTTCCCTAGGTTACCGGCAGGAAAGTTCCGAGAAAACCATCAAAGACCTGAATTGGTGTTCCGACATCAGAGAAGTTGCCGAGCATGTTAGTGGGTGGGGAGTCGGGGTGCAGAAGAACCCTGATCCCAGCCCCCAGTGTGGCAGCCCTAGAAGGGAAGAGGCCCCATCCCAGGGGCGGACCAGAGGGGGGTGTCCAGGAGCCGGGCAGAGAAGGAGGAACGGCAGCTTTGGCCTTGTCCATCAGCTAGAGCTGCATGCCCCCGTGGTTCTGGTGTCTTCCTCAGAGCCCCTGCCTCGTGGCCCCTTGCCCTCCCTCATCCTTCTCTCCAGCCTCCTCCTGAAATCCGACCGCTGCTAGCGGTTCGGGAACCACCACCAGTTAGTTATGTGCAGATGCAGGATTTGTTCCCGTGGCAGGGAGAGTGCGGACGTGTGTCCCCACCTCTGTAGAACTCTGACTGCAGTCTCCTCAAGCATGAATTAGCATCCAGAGAATTCACAGCGCACTCTGCCTGTTTTCTGTGTTCTCCCTTGGGTACTACACCCACATCTCACATGGCTTGTGTGTGGGGGGAGGAAGGAAGTAACTCTTGAATTCCAAACAGCCAAACTGTAAGCGAACTTTGGGAACATAACCTGTTTTTAAAGTGGAGACGATCCATCAATTATTCCCGATGGCTAGAGCGACTAAAACTTAACAGTTGGCATTCATGTCTGCATCTCATCATTTAATGGTTTATGTAATATGATTCACTAAGTCATATTCATTTCAAAGAATGTTGTTCAGGGGGTGTGAATTACCATTAAGTGTCTCAGGGAAGATAAACCTCAGAAAAGCTATGTTTAAACCTGCCAATTTATTGCACATTGCAAACCACCTTTGTATCTTTCTAATTTACTTGTTGTGGAATTCCTGTCTCTTTAAGGACTTGAACTTCTTCATATTCTGAGGCACAAAGCCGTTGCTAATCTGCTGAAATTGTAAAAATAGATTGAGGGGCACACCTGCCAGCCTGGTAGAGTCCGGCCTTCTGCAACATGTCCCAGCCTCCTCTCCTCCCCGCGCCGCACCCCACATCCCTCCCGCACCCTGCCTCCTTTCTCTTCATTGCCAGACTGGTTTGGTGAGGTATTTCATTTCAGTGTTTCCTCTTTGGTACTGCTAAGGATTTCTGAGCCCAAGTCTCTAGCAACGCATTCTTTTTTTTTTTTTTTTTTTCTTTTTTTATCATCTTTATTGGAGTATAATTGCTTTACAATGGTGTGTTAGTTTCTGCTTTATAACAAAGTGAATCAGCTATACATATACATACATCCCCATATCTCCTCCCTCTTGCGTCTCCCTCCCACCCTCCCTATCCCACCCTTCTAGGTGGTCACAAAGCACCGAGCTGATCTCCCTGTGCTACGTGGCTGCTTCCCACTAGCTATCTTATTTTACGTTTGGTAGTGTATATATGTCCATGCCACTCTCTCACTTCATCCCAGCTTACCCTTCCCCCTCCCCATGTCCTCAAGTCCATTCTCTAGTAGGTCTGTGTCTTTATTCCCGTCTTACCCATAGGTACTTCATGACCTTTTTTTTCCTTAGATTCCATATATATGTGTTAGCATACAGTATTTGTTTTTCTCTTTCTGACTTACTTCACTCTGTATGAGACTTTAAGTCTGTCCACCTCACTACAAATAACTCAATTTCATTTCTTTTTATGGCTGAGTAATATTCCATTGTATATATGTGCCACATCTTCTTGATCCATTCATCCGATGATGGACACTTAGGTTGCTTCCATGTCCTGGCTATTGTAAATAGAGCTGCAATGAACATTTTGGTACATGACTCTTTTTGAATTATGGTTTTCTCAGGGTATATGCCCAGTAGTGGGATTGCTGGGTCATATGGTATTTCTATTTTTAGTTTTTTAAGGAACCTCCATACTGTTCTCCATAGTGGCTGTATCAATTTACATTGGTGTTCCCGTGTGTGGTTTGGACCGAGGGCCAGCAAATGCTGCTGTTGTGTGCATGAGCTACAGGAAGCATTGTAGTGTATTCACTTGCAGTTCTTGTTTCCCTGAGCCAAAGGATGTCAAAACTCTGGTCCTAGCTACTACTTAGCTAGGAACTATATAGGAACTCCCTGCCTAAGAAATAGGAATAGAAGTGTGTTTGCGTCTTTTAAAAATGATTTTACAAAAAAAAAAAAATGATTTTACTTGATAATTTCTGTTGTCTGTGCTTTGCATTTGTAACTCCTCTGCCTGGAAGGTTTCTCATACCACCCCCTTCCCACATAAACTCCTATGCATCCTTAGAGGTCCTGTCTGTTTTACCCAGATGCCAACTTCTTGAGGCAGTGGCTGTTTTCTTCCCCCATTTCAGACTTCTTTGCTCATACATCTGTCAGGGTGGAGCTGGACCCCTGAGATTCAAATCCCAGCTTCATCTACTGACACATTAATCACCTTGGGCAAGGTACTTAATCTCTCTGTATCTCAGTTTTCTCCTCTGTAAAATGAGGCTAATCAAAAACCCTACCTCATTTTATGAGAATAAAAGAGTTGATACAAATAAAGGAGCAACTCTTGGCACATACTAAGAGCTTGGACCATAATATGATTAGTGGTACCAGTGGGCATTTGCCGCTTCACTGTTGGCTTCTCGGGGCTGGGACCTTACCTTATTGTCTCATCCCCAGCACCTTGCACAGCGCCTGGCATGTAGTAGGTGCTCATTAAGTGTTTGCTGACTGAATATTAGGAGTAGATTGAATCTTACAAGTAGAATTAATGCTATTGTTAGTTTTTCACATGCCTCATCCATT
Source organism: Orcinus orca (assembly GCF_937001465.1). Taxonomy (NCBI): domain Eukaryota; kingdom Metazoa; phylum Chordata; class Mammalia; order Artiodactyla; family Delphinidae; genus Orcinus; species Orcinus orca. The sequence continues at coordinate 12,078,777 of NC_064576.1, read as the reverse complement.
CATGTTTAATTTTTATTTTTGGCGTTGAGTCAGAATGTTCCTTCGCAACCCATGGGCAACAGATGTTTTCCATCACTGCCTGTAGAAAGGCAGCAATCAGCATTTTTATTGACTAAGCTGATTCTAAATTGCTACCTTGTGGTCTTTAAGAACAGAATCAGCCAGGTCTCTGCACAGCTGGGAAGCATCAGGCTGGCTGTGGTGACTCAGCCGCTGTGCTTGGGATTGGAGCGGAGGGACACAGGATCACAAGAGACCCAGCTCCCCATAAGTGCTTTAAACCTTGCTCCAGAACTTTCTGCTGGGGATTCATCAAGGCCAAGTGTCTGAGCCTGGACGTGTCCCCTTAGCCCACACGTGCTCCCTCCTCAGGTTGGGCACCCCACAAGGATGGGTCCTCCTCGTTAATTCACATTCATCTCACACACGAGCAGGCACTTGGCCAGAAGTCGTTACAGTTTCCCTTGGGGGACATTCTTCCATGAACCACAGCTTTCCTTGGGGGATTGAGTTTCCTGGGCCTTTCCTAAGACTTTTGTTTTAGAGGATGGACGAAGGCCAAGTCATCATTTAAAAATGCATGTTCCCTAAACACTTCCTGGCACGGATAACCACACCAGTCTTCATCATTTCTTACAGCCCTGAATGAGGTCTTATTAAAGAGTTGAATCCTTTGAAAAGCGTGAGCAGTGAGCATCAGACTCTCTACGCCATGGCTAGTTCTACCGCCACCTTTGCTCTTGAACTTGGACGGTCTTTTTAGGTATTTCTTCTACAGAGTTGAAAGTTCAAAAGTGATATTTATAGGAAATTCTTACGGGGCGTTTTATCGTCTTTATGTGGAAAAGGCTGTGCGGATAAGCCCCAACCTGTGGTTTGTGATATATGCAGCCTTCCCTTCCAGAGATGATAAATCGAGGTGACTTGTGTGGGTCTGAAAGGGTTAAATGACTCCCTCCACTCCCACCCCCCTGGAAGGTTCCTGAGAAGGTTTGATGTGTCCTGTCCTCACTCATGACCCCGCTGGTAAACAAATGCTGTTCCTGCTGACGTTTGTAGGGTGAACAGATGGCGCCTTCCCCAAGTGTTTATTCAGTTTATGTGTTTTCATTAGCAAGGCCACCCTAGCAAGAGTGGAGAAGAGCAGAGGAAATCAAACGGAGCCACGTTCTGCTGCTTTTGAGCAGCCCTGTTGAAAACGCTTGGGAGAGATGCTCACAGGTGATGCGAAGACGCCTGGCCTTTGTTGCGTAGTGAGCGGGCGTGGCCTGGTGTAGGTGCGGAGCGCTCCGTGTCAGCCACAGCCATCCCGGGGAGTAACAATCATCGCGCCCTGTGTTTGCGTCTTGTCGGTTGCTTTACTCAGAAGCCTTTACAGCTCCCAGCTGCCTGAGGATAAAGTATGGATTTCTTCGTCTGGGGAGGCTGGGAGAGAGCTCGGGCCTTCCTGGAGGGCCCGCTGCAGATGGCTGAGCTGTTATTCGGTGTTATTCCCCACTGCTGTCCTCGGTTGGTTCAGCCTGTGCGTTAGCATCTCAAGCCAGAAAATTCTCTTACCTGTTCACGTGCCTATTTTTGGCCTCCCGCAGGTAGAGTGGGACCTGTGTGGAGGCACGGCCTCTTTTGTTCTTGTTTGTCATCAGATGCTATACCTCAGCAGTGCCTGGACCCAGCCGATGCCATAACCTGTGACCGACTGCCCACACCTCTGTTCAATCATTTGCCTCTCGCAAGTGATGAAAGGTGGCTGGCGCCGTCATCTCTGTAAGATGAGGGAACACTTGGGGAGTGCTTCGAGTCACTTCAGCACATTTGCACAGTGTTGGGATAGGACTGGGATTGGAACCGCCTTCCCCGACCCCGAGCTGCCGCTTCTTATAAGATCTGTGGGCTTCCACTGTCTTGCCCGATCGGATCTTTTCAAACTTGCCTCCAAGCCTCCCAGACGGGAGGCACCACAGCCTCATCTTGGGGCTGCTCTGGTTCTTTTTCCATTTCTAAACACCGGCCAACATCCACTAACAAATTTATCAAGATCACCTCAACCGCCCAAGCCCCCCCCATAGCTCTTGCTGGGGGCCATCTCTCTCTTCTTACAGTACTTGTTATGTGTACCTCTAATTAGACTTTGAGTCACAGGCTTTAATCTTGCTTCTCTCCCTAATTAGTTCCCTTATAAACCCTGCTGTGACTTGGTTTCCTTATTTGCAAAATGAGGTGTTTGGTCCAGATGATACTACAGGCTTTTTTCTCTCCCTTTCTTTTTTTGGAAGTCAGCACCTAGTGTTGACATCTTGGTTGATGAATTACCTTTTCATGACTGTATTTGTTAATCCCCCAGGCAGATGGTAAACTCTTTCAGAAAAGGGATTTTTAATCTTAAAAAAACCACAAAATTCTAAAAGCCTCCTCAGAGATAGTAGTTACTGTGTAACTAGTAAGTGCTCAAACCAATGTGGTCGGGGTGAATAAGCGGATGGTATACAATATGTTGCTTACGGAGCATCAGGCAACGTTAGGATTTTGTGTGTGTGTGTTGGTGGGAGGTGGGGTAACTTACCTACATCTCACTAAACTAAATTGGGCCAAACTTTACGCCACTTGAAAATTGTAGGTAGAAGATGGAAAGGAATCAAATATTTTCTGGACAACTCATTATTAGCAGGAAGCAAACAAGTGTGTTGAAAACAAACATCTAAAACTTTTAAGAAAAATGATTAGGTTGCACGTCATAATAAAAGACTGCAAAGGGTTTTTTTATTTAAGGAGGGCAAAACTGCCTGTTATCTCAGACCTAATTTGGAGTCTCACACGGTCAGCCCATAAATGATTAAACATTTATTTATAAATGTTTATTTATTATAAACATTATAAACATTATTTCATTTTCTTACATTTTGAAATGAAGCAGTCGTTTAATTTCTTTAATTTTCACCGAAGCCTGGGCTTGACGTCAGTCGAGGGCTTGTTCCTCCAAGTGCTTTGTGGTTCTGCAAAAGGTCGTAAATGGTTAGAGAATTTGAAAACTGTCTTCATAGGCTTGCGCTCAGAAAAAAGGACGTAGCAGAAGTTTGTCTTTTTAAAAAGCTCCGCGTGTCCTTTTGGGGACCCCCCCAGTTTACATCGGGAAAAGCTGAGGCTGATGGCTTGGAGCTGGCCTTGTGTCACTCACAGCCACTGTGTCTACAGAAACGCATGGTCCTTTTCTGTCTTTGTCTTATGTTGAATGATTTTGTTTCCTTTTTAATTTCTATTTCAGCCATCTTAGAGACGATGCCTTTTTGGATAAGCCACTAAATGTCTTGGGTTTTTTTTTTCTCCCCAAAGAGGTGGAATGTACATTTAACCAAGATCTTGGGGGGAAATATATCTTCCTTTGTAATACGTGCTCTGCTTCTCAGTTCCCCTGGAATCGCAAGTCCCTGGCAGTGGGGTTATTCCTTGCAGTTGACTGGATTATATGATCTTAGAAGGCAGGTGTGCATTCAGGGGTCCTTTTATTTTTTTTTCTTTTGCGTAAAATGCGCTAAGAGGTGATGGTGGTGATACCGAGACCTAAATAAAATTTAATTGACTATTTAAACCAGAAGGGAGATGTGTGTGCCCAGAGCTCCGTTAACTGCCCCTTAAGCAGCTGCAGTTTGAACCAGAATGAGGGGAAGGAATTTCACAAGTTCACTCAGCTTTTTAAAAATGAGTCCATATTTCTTTCCCCTTATCAGTGTTGTTTTTGGCTCCTATTATTAGCAGAGTTTCTGAAAGAGTATTCATGTCCACTCCGCGTTGCATGGTCCTTTCTGTGTTTTATTTAACTTGAATGATAAATGGTCCGTCTGGGTCTGGTCTCATGATGTTAAATTTAAGGGCTATTTTAATAGATAAAAAAATTTTTTTTCATAATTCATTTCAGTGGAATACTGTTAGCCTTCCTTTCTAGTTCCTTAGAAGCAGAGAGTAGAACTTAAATGTTGGCCCGAAATGTTTGTGTGCCCCTTTCAACTCCACTGTAGACCCTTGATCAAAGTCATTTCTGAGGCTCTGACGTGATGGCAGGAATTCTGTAACAGCTGTTTGCTATTTTCTCCCTGAAAAGTCTCTCAGTAGAAACTAATAAATAAAAGGAATAAACTGTAATTGAGAATGTCTGTATCAGACATTAAAGTGGGCCAGTATTCTGGGGAAACGTAGGGAGTTTGAGAAGCTGCTTTTTTCCTTTATTTATTTATTTATTTATTTAGTTAGTTAGTTAGTTAGTGGTACGCGGGCCTCTCACTGTTGTGGCCTCTCCTGTTGCGGAGCACAGGCTCCAGACGCGCAGGCTCAGTGGCCATGGCTCACGGGCCCAGCCCCTCCGCAGCATGTGGGATCCTCCCAGACCAGGGCACAAACCCGTGTCCCCTGCATCGGCAGGCGGGCTCTCAACCACTGCACCACCAGGGAAACCCCCTCCCCTCTTTTAAGTGGAGATAATAAATTGTCTGAATTATAAAAACAGTGGTTAAAGGGGAAAGTCCAGGGCCGCGCATCCGGGCTTCAAGGCTTACTAGCTGGGTGGCTCTGGGTGAGAAGATGACCACTCTCAACCCACGTCCTCGTCTCCGAATCCAGGGAACACGTACTTCACGGGGCTGAGGTGAAGCTCACGTGAAATACCTTCTGAGAAAACACCTCACAGAGTCCTGGATGCAGATTAGTTTCTCCTTAAAAGCTAGTCTTTTTTTTTTCCTTTCACACTAAGCTTTGCTCTCCTTCTTGTTCATTAGCAGAATTGAGACTGTGCTTGCATTGTAGAGCTCTTGGGCAGGTGAAATGGAAAAGAAGCCTATGAAAACACTTTAAAATTTAAAACTAGCATACTTGTCAAGTGGACTAATTCTCTTTTTTTTTTTTACCCCCCCCCCCCAGCTTTCTATATAGTCTCGCGTGAGTCTTTGCTGAGATAGAGATGAGGAGCCCAGGTGGCTTTCGAAGGTCTGTAAGAAGGGAGTGCCGCCTGGACAGGTGTGATGAAGTCTCAGCTTCTCACCAGCACAGTCACTCCCTTTTTCCGACATATCTGTAGCTCCTCGGAGCTTCAGTTCCCTTAGCTTTAACATCGAGGGGGTGTTCGTGTAGCTTAAACATTTTATGTGCATGTCAGCTTTGCTGCATTCTTGGTCTCCTTCATTTACTTAGTCCAAAGCCTCTGTTTTCCTAGAGTCAGGATTTTCCTAGGAGAACCTCTCATCCCTCTGGCCCAGGTTGGCTGTAGGATTTCAAGGTGGTGGACGGAGGGTTTCAGGACCCTCTAGGACGGGTCTTCTCTGCTGGCTCCTTTGAAGGAAGCATTTAGCTGGCTAGATACCCCTGTGTTTGAATGTGAAACATATTAACATACAAATCAGACTGATGTTTAAATGATCTGCTATTTTATTTTTTATGATTCGCTTATTTGCTGTCTTTCCTCAATTCGAACATTGGAGTTGGAAATCATAGCTTTAACTCCTAAGAAATATATTGGAATGATTTAATCAGTTTGGGATCTGTAGAGAAAATGATCGTGTGAAAGCAATACTAAAAGTCAAACTTGATAACTGTGAGCCAGGAGCCTTATAGGTTTCTCCTTCCTCATTTATATAAACAGGAAGCTAGACTTGATACCCACAATAGAATTCCAGAGCGCTGGTATTATTTTATGGAATGTGATCTTGGAAACACGATATGAGTCCTACGAATATTTATGGACACGCACGGCAAGGTGTTGCTGATAAGAAAATGAACAAAAATGATGGCTACCCTTTAAAAAAACCCTTGCTGTGTGCCGGACTTTGTGCTACATCTGTACTTAACGTTCTCTCACTTACGGCTGATCAGTGAATCTATGAGGTAGGCATGAATGACCCCAGTGAGGCGTAGAGGGCAGAAAGGGCTTGATCTAGGTCGTAGAGCCAGGGTCCTGGCCCAGCCCCTCTCTGTACTTAAGCCCCGCTCTCCCCGTGCCATTAGATGGGCTTCAGGGCCTTAGGGAGCCCATAGAGAGTCCAACAACCTACCACATCAGTCGTGCTGGTCCGTGAGACAGATGCCAGTGATAGATACTCTTGAGTGGGTAGGATGGGTTAAGAGGGCTGAGCCTGCAGGAGGAAAGCCCAGTGACACACGGTGGTGACTGTTACGGGCCCCAGATGGAATGCTGGGGAGGTGACAGACGCAGAAGGGAAGGAGGTGGAATTGAGAGGACTTGCGGCGTGTGGGAGGGCAGCACCCAAAGAGTGGGGAGCACAGACAGTCCTTACGCTTATACCTGGGTGGCTCCGTGCTGCCACGGAGGACTGGGACATCGACTGGCCTTTCTGTGACAACTGTTGTACCGGAAATGATGCCTTCCTTTAGTTGCCGTGAAAGGCGCGTTGCTAATTTGCTGGTGAAAGGCACTGCCTCGTTTATAATCACAAAGAAGAATCTGTGATTCTATAAATGAACCTCCGAGATTCACAGTGATTACGTAGATTGTACAAACTGGAAGTATCAAATGGTGGTTGATTGCTTGCTTTCCACTTACATTAGGAAAATTATATTTACTCTGCATTTCAATTTCCTTGTCATCCAGAAGCAACTCTGTGCAACTTGCCGCAAGTAAGTGAGGGCCAGACTGGGAAAGCATTGACACCCAGTGCCTTTAGACGACGTTCAGAATCCTTAGGAATGGGGGTGTTACCTGTCCTTTAATTCTGATGCCATTTACTGATGAAGCGAACTGATCAAGTGTGTTTGGCTGTCACGTCATCTTCCGTGGTCATTTGTCAGAACGTGTTTCCGCAAACAGAACTCAAATGCTCACATTACCTTCGATCGAGATATAAGGCTGAGTGTCTAAAGCATTGAAAAGCGCCCTTGTGGAGTTATTAGGGTGTCAAGACAGTGCCTTTTTCACGGTTACAATCTGTGTTGGTTTCTTAGGGCCGCCGCGACGCGGTACCACAGACTGGGTGGGTTCAACGACAGAAATCCATTCTCTCTGAGTTCTGAAGGCCCGAAGTCCAAGACCAAGGTGTTGGCAGGATTGGATCCTTCTGAGGGAGAATCTGTTCCGTGGTGCTCTCCTAGCTTCTGGGGACTTGCTGGCAGTCTCTGGGGTGCCCTGCATCTCTGCATCCATCTTTACGTGGCCTTTTCCCTATCTGGGTGTCTGTCTCCAAATATACCCTTTTTATTGGGTTGGCCAAAACGTTCGTTTGGGTTTTTCCTGAGATGTTATGGAAGAACCTGAACGAAATCTTTGGCCAGCCCAGTGTAAAGAGAGTGGCCATACAGGATTAGGGCCCACCCTACTGACCTCATTTAAACTTGATGACCTCTGTAAAGATCCTATTTCCAAAGAAGGTCACGTTCTGAAGTACAGGGGTTTAGCGCTTCAGCCTGTGAGTTGGAGGGGGCCCCAATTCAGCTCATAGCAGAAGCGTATTTAAACAGTGGGGAAACGAAGGGGAAAGAACGTCGGTATTACCCTGAGCCTCGAGACGGCTTTCGCTTAACACACGCCTTTTAAAAATAAAACACTGCAGTCTTTGTTCTCCCTGAACATTTTGTAGGAAGATTTCCTTCTTGGTCTATTTTTTAAAAACACAGTGAAAGCTCATTGTATGTAAGGCTGTCTGATGTATAACCCGAAGCGTTCCTCAGTTCCTGATTCCAAGTATGTATCCCTGAACGAGGAACAGCAAAAACGGGAAGTAAAAGGCATGCATGACTGATCTTCCTAGGTTCCGGGGGACACTTGAATGGGATAGATGTCCAGTAATAAATATCTGGTAACATTTTTATGGAGGTCCATGCCCCTGTGTTGGTGCTGTTTTTTCAGTGTTGGCATTGAGTTGGTTTTCCGAATCCTAGCTGAGCTGCCTCTCCGTATTGTCCCCTCCCATCACATCTGCCCTTCAACTTCGCAGGACCCTCCCCTCCCTCGACCCTCTTCTCCCAGGGCACCCAGATTCTCCCTTGCTTTGCTGTGATTCTGGGGCGGCTGCCGTTCCTTTCTCCTCTGCTGCTACCCAAGGCAGTTAAGAGTGGTTGGAAAAAATGTATCACAACAGAGGTTGTTGCCACTGTAAATTTACAAACTCAGATCTTCCCTGGTCCTCAGAGCATCCCGGTGACTGTGCCAGAGTGCCCCCCTGCTTTCCTGGCTCCCACGGTGGCTGTTATAGACCTTCCCAGTCCCTTCCAGTCAGCTTTCGCATTCCTGCGGCTACACAAGCTTAGTCTAAAGGGGCAAGAAGAGGGAGTGGGTCTCAAGTGGGTCATGCTGTGGCCACGCAGGAGGGCCCGGCCAGCGGCAGTGATGGCCGTTGCCAGGGCCAGGAGGGAACCCGAGGAGGGGCGGGTGGACCACCCGTACCCTGTCGGCGTTGCCTGTCCCTGAACCCGAGGCCCGCAAATGAGGAGCCTAAGGTGAGCGGTCTGTAGAGGCCGGCCGGTGGGGCCGTGAGACAAGGGCCAGGGCACCCCATCTCTTGGGAGGTGCCCAGGACTTACACCTCACAGAGGAAGTTGAGGCCACCAGGCATGGGCTCCCAAGTTCCTGTCTCCTAAAACTTAGGCTCGTCTCTCTTCCCCTGCCTCTGTTTCCATCCTTGCAGCCTCTCCTCTGACCCTCCAACCTTCATTCCGTCTCACGCAGGACACTGCTTCCCATGGCAGGCGCCAACAAAAATGCCTTCTATTCACATATAAGTTCTGTCATTCATGGGCATGCTTTTATTTAATTTATAGACAATTTAATACTAGAATCCAGATGATTTAAAAAAAAAAAGGACAGGGTGGTGCAGTAGTTATAGCATATACTGAATCTGTGAGTGGAAACAAAACTTAGATACTGCTGTCGGCCATCTGTCATGCCTTTGCCCGATTTAGATATTTTTGTAAGCACCACGGTGACATATTTTATTAGAGCTGTTAAATGCAATGTCTAGTTTCGTAATAAGCACCAAGGAGTGCTCCTTCCCTTTATTAACTGGGTTTCGGGTGTGTTGAACAGCTCACCCATGCAGGTAGGTTGCATTGGGGGTGATCAGAGGTCCTGTTTGCTGACCACGTCATGAGGTGCCTGGACTCGCCCTGCTCAGGGCTCTCCTGGTTTAAGCTCTCACCCGTTATTCACAGCACAGAGGAAAACCTTCATTCCAAGCAAACTCTTGGTGTTGGCTACCTGTGAACTTTCCGAATCCCTAATGACAAAGTTAACCTGTCTTTCCCCGCCCCCCCCCCCCCCCGCCCCTTCCTTTCCTTTCCAAGGGCAGTTTCTCTAAGATGGGCTTCCTCTTTTTTTTTTTTTTTTTTTTTTGTGGTACGTGGGCCTCTCACTGTTGCGGCCTCTCCTGTTGCAGAGCACAGGCTCCGGACGCGCAGGCTCAGTGGCCACGGCTCACGGGCCCAGCCTCTCTGCGGCATGTGGGATCTTCCCGGACCGGGGCACGAACCCGTGTCCCCTGCATCGGCAGGGGGACCCTCGACCACTGCGCCACCAGGGAAGCCCTGATGGGCTTCCTCTTTTAGTGCCCATGGCTGCCTTCTCTTTTGAAGCTCCTGAAAGGTACATGGCAGCCTTAGTGAATAAAGTTTTAATTTTCTCTAGAAAACTGGTTCAGCAGAACCCAAGCCATTTCCAGCAGCCCATAGGCACCCTGCCAACCCGGGGCTGTTTAGAGACAGATTTATGTGGGTACAAGTCGCAATGCTTAGCTTCCAAACTTATTTTTGCCCTCCGCTTGGCTCCAGAAATGCTTGACCAAGGGGCCTGGAGAGTTGGTTTTGTTTTTGGTCACTGTTTCATGGTACACAAAGTACTAGATGAAACTAAGCTCTTTTTCTCTGTGCCCTGTACCCATGTGAACCCTGGAGCCGATCAGCGATGTTTCAGAGTCCTACTGGCAACACTTTGTGCACTGGCATTGAAGCGATGCTTTAGTGGTCCATTTTCCTAGGCTACTCCATCACTCAGCAATGCAGTTTGACATCTGGTGAGATATAATGTATCAGTTTGCAAGGGCTGCTGTAACATAGTACCAGGGAGGGGGCAGCTTAAACAACAGAAATTGATTGACTCACAGCTCTGGAGGCTGGAAGTCTGAGACTGAGGTGTGGGCAGGGTTGGTTCCTTCTGAGGCTGTGAGAGAGAATCTTTTCCATGCCTCCCTGCTAGCTTCTGGCGGGTTGCTGGCCATCTTTGGTGTTCTTTGGCTTGTCGATATCTCTCTACCAGTCTGTGTCATCATCTTCACCTGGCCGTCTCCTTCTGTGTGTTTGCCCTAGTTTCTCCCTTTTATAAGGCCACAGTCATACTGGTTTAGGGCCCACCCTAATGACCCCATCGTAACTCGATCAGTTGCAAAGACCCATCTTCCAAATAAGGTCACTGGCTACTGGGTGGGAGGGTAGAGCAGTTAGGACTCCGGCATGTGAACTTTGGGGAGATCCAGTCCAGTCTGTACATACAGCAGTTTTCATTGTCTGGCTTTTTTCTGAAACATCATTTGAGAAATGGGTGGGCCATTTGCTGCTGTGACTTCTAGATGTGCAACTTGCGCACCCAGTTTTCTGCTCTGGTTCCTTTGGGTCGCGATGGGGAATGGGGCATTTCCCTAATAGGTGGAGGAGAGCTTTATCACATAAAACTCCCTTAAATCATGTGTATGCATGATTAAAATGGGAACTGTAGTCTGGGCCGTCATATTAGATGGGAAATCTTGGCTGTTTCAGTCAAGCGAACTGTAGGAGTGGGTTGGTTTGAAGTAATTTTCCTTCCTTCTCCAGCATTTTTTTGTGAATCAGCGACGGGAGAGTGCTGACTTGAAAGTCACTGCGTAGTATCTCCCAACATCACTCACTCTGATTCTGGGAAATAGCCATTCTTTTGATGTATTGGTCTAGGTTGAAAAAATAAGCCTTCACTGCTCTCCCAGCATCCTCTGTCTTGGAGCAGTTATGCCAAAGAGCATTACTAATCATTAGAGAAATGCAAATCAAAACCACCATGAGAGGGCTTCCCTGGTGGCGCAATGGTTGAGAGTCCGCCTGCCGATGCAGGGGACACGGGTTCGTGCCCCGGTCCGGGAAGATCCCACATGCTGCGGAGCGGCTGGGCCCGTGAGCCATGGCCGCTGAGCCTGCGCGTCCGGAGCCTGTGCCCCGCAACGGGAGAGGCCACAACAGTGAGAGGCCCGCGTACCAAAAAAAAAAAAAAAAAAAAACACCACCATGAGATATTACCTCACACCCATTAGTGTGGTTGCTATACACACACACACACACACACACACACACACACACACACACACACACACACGGAATACAACAACTATTCAGGATGCGAGGAAATTGAAACCCTTGTGCCTTGTTGGTGGGAATGTAAAGTGACAGCCACTATGGAAAAGATTACGGCGGTTCCTCAAAAAATGAAACGTTAGAATTACCATGTGATCCAGCAATTCCACTTCTGAGTATATACCCCAAATAAATGAGAGCAGGATCTTGAAGAGATATTTGAACACCTGTCTTTAAATAGTGTTATTCACAATAGCCAGGAGGTGGAAGCAACCCAAATGTGCGTTGATGGATAATATATGGTATATACATACTGTGGAATATTATTCAGTCTGAAAAGGGAGGAAATCCTGTCAAATGCTACAATATAGATGAGCATTGAGGACTTTATGTTAAGTGAACTAAGCCAGTCACAAAAAAGACAAATACTGTATGAATCTCCTTACATGAGGTACCAGGAGTCATCAAATTCAGAGACTGAAAGTAGAATGGTGATTGCCAGTGGCTGGGGAGAGGGGTGGGAATGGAGAGTTGTTGCTTAATGGCAACATAGTTTTAGTTTTGCAAGATGAAAAATTTCTGGGGACCTATGTGAGTATACTTAACACTACTGAACACTTAAAAATGGTTAAGATAGAAAATTTTGTGTTTTTTTTAACCATATATTTTTTTAATTGGAAACTAGTTAAAATAACCACAATTGATATTAGCCTTTGAGAAAACTAGTCTAAACCTTCATTTCCATGTACTGTGCTTCAGTTGAATCCTGACAGTGTATCAGGCAGGTGTCAGGGGATATGGAAGTCGATTCATCTGTGGCTAAAAAGACTTGGAGGAAGGAAAAAACTCATTCCAATAAACTGAAATGCTAGCTTATAAGTACTGTGACCTCATTTCTCTGATGACTGATGAAGACACTTTGAAGCATCCATGGTAACATTTGTTTCACTAGCATTCACAGCATCGTTTGGTGTTGGTGTTTATCTTCTGTTTGTATATCATTAGTTATCGTTTTATGGCTCATGCCTGCCAGAGAGACGGTTAATTCCTTTAAAGCTGGGGCGGGGTTCTTTGTGACCTCCACAGCAGCTAGTGAGTTTCCTGCACATATGAGGGGTAAACAGTTAATAGACCTTTTCTGTTCATTGACCCACTTGTGGTACCTTCAGCAAATCCCTGTATCCTAAGGGTCAGTTCACCTCCCGTGGCGTGATTTGCTGGGTCTTAGGCTAACGATTGATTGAGAACACTTTGCAAAGACAAAATTTCAGAATGATACTCAAGTTACCAAAGGTGTTATGCATCCTTTATTTTCTAGCTCTTTCTATGTGAGTTGACGAGTTGAATAATAAGATTCTCATAACCTCAGAAACTGAATCTTTTAATATTGCACACAAAACATATATTTAAGGCAGCAAGCCAAGCAGCATCTTCTTGCTGCACTTGGCACGCAGATCTGCAATTAAATACTGTTTTTGAGTAACGGATGACGTTCTAAGCACAGAGCTGCCAAGACATACCATTTGGACCTTGTTCTAATTAATTCCCTGCAAATGATAAATTTTCTATTCTTTGCCCTTCTGCCCACATTTGCTCCTCCTTTGTGGAGCTTCATCTGACAGTGAAGATGAAACAAGTCATAGTGGTATTTATTCTGCTTGTGTTGCAGCGTTTAGAAATTTGTAGTCAGGAAATCGATACAAGAAGTTTTAAATTTTTGTCCCTGAAGTAGAGCATTTGGGTAAATTTTCCTGTCACGAAATCTTTTCTACTTGTATTTTATTCACAGCTTGAGGCCTCTGAATGACCACGCGAAATACCATTAACTGACGGCAGCAACAGGGCATGTAGCGTAATCTCAGAAGTGTTTTCCTTTGAGGGTAAGGCCACAGCACAGCGTATGATAGAAGGGGGATGCTGGCAACACTGTGGAAAGCCCTGGGACTTGAAGTATCTCACCTGGGTTACTAGGCCTCATTTATCTCTACTGTATTGCCCATTTGAGGTTAGAGAAGTGGAAAAAGAAAAAGTAGATTGAATATATTGTTTTAGTATATGAGCGTTTTAAGGAATTACTCAGAAAGCATTATTTAAAAGCCAGGTTGTGATGGTCTAATGACATTTCCTAGCAGGTTGTGTGACAGTTACTGGTCATGCCCAGGAGCGTGGGTGTGGGTTCTTTGTGACCTCCACAGGGTCACGAGATCAGTGAGTCATTGCCTCTTATGTGCCTTAGAGAACTGGGTAACCGCCCCCCCCCCCCCGCCCCCGCCACTGGCTCCCAAAAAAAGAGATTTGGGCATCATTGAGAAAATTGTCATTATCCGTGAAGCTGTCATCATAGCTTATTTTAACAATTGCTTGTTAACATGATGACTTTGAACATTAGAGGTTTAGGCATTTTTGAACAGATGAAGGGATTCAGTGAAAACCAGAGAAACAATTTGATCTTTAAAAGAAATTTACCCTCAAACCCTTTAAGTCCCTTAATACTTAGCCCTAAAGCAATCTGTGCGCGTTGTAGAAAATTGAGAAGATGCATGAAAACTTAAAAAAAAAAACATCCAACCTCGGGTATTCCCTGGCGGTCCAGTGGTTAGGACTCAGCACTTTCACTGCCGTGGCCCTGGGTTCAATCCCTGGTCAGGGAACTATGATCCTGCAAGCTGCAGCCAAAAAAAAAAAATCATCCAACCAGACAACAGTGTTAATATTCTGTGGCATTTCCTACAGTTGTTTTATATCTTTTCTCAATTAAAAGTCTTTGGGTTGTAAGCAACAGAATGATCGATTCTGGCTAATGAGAGTCAAGCAGGGGGCTTACTGAAAGGTCACTGGGGCAGCTCCCCATGGCTAGATAGCAGGGACGTGAGTTCTAGCAAGCCAGGCCACTACCTCATTTGTCTTTTACAATATCTTTTTTTTTTTTTTTGCGGTACACGGGCCTCTCACTGTTGTGGCCTCTCCCGTTGCGGAGCACAGGCTCTGGATGCACAGGCTCAGCGGCCATGGCTCACGGGCCCAGCCGCTCCGTGGCATGTGGGATCTTCCCGGACCGGGGCACGAACCCGTGTCCCCTGCATCGGCAGGTGGACTCTCAACCACTGCGCCACCAGGGAAGCCCTAGAGTGGAGTTTTTGATAGTATTGTCTCATTTTCCCAGGAGATGTTCATAATAGTTTCCCCATCTACAGTAGATCAAGTGAGGACCCCGTGAAGGCCTTCCATGGTGTGTATTGTCATTTAGGAACTCAGGTATTCAAGGGTCCCCGTTTGCAGGTGTGCATGACCTCCTAGGCCCAGTGCCTGCAGGTTTTGTGGTTCTAAGTGATCAGTGTTGCTTTGGGTTTAACCCTCTGGCCCAATAGTTAGGCTTTTCTTACATGGTATAGAGGGTTGAGGGCATTGGTAAAGTGTCCCATTCAACCCATCTTACATTTCTGTTGATACAAAGTTCATTGTTGAAATAAAGTGGTGGTTTAGCTTTACGAGGGGGCGGTGTTCATAAATAACATCTTCTTCCTCTCCTGAGTTCTGAACCAACTGAGAAAGAGGCATGCTACCCACCACTGATCACAGCATCAGCCTGATGCTGATAGACGCCAGACTTAGGTGCTGGCCACCTGTTAACTGTGTCCTGAATTGGACAGACTCACCACCCAGTTACTGGCACACAGACAGGGGAACCGCAGTCTCCCAGGGTGAGTACCGCCCAGAGTGCGTGTTCTCTGACAGTGGGCAGAACTGACCAAAGAGGGGAAAGGGTTGAGCCAAGAAGGCCCATCTCCTGCCCCCAAGATCACCCGTCTGATAGATAAAAACTCCCCCACCCCGAACCCCAGGAAGGGAGCGAGTAGTGGGTGGGGGGAGAGGCCAGCCAAAGTCTCTGCTTAGGGAGAACCATGGTAAGGAAGTTGCGTTTACGTGTTATTACAAGTACTGTGGGAAGACTCTATATATGTGAAGAAGTTTGACTTCTTAGGAGGAAACTGAAAAGCTCTGGGGCCCACTCACTACTCAGTTCCATTAGGAAGCTGTGAATTCCTAAGGAATATTTTCATTTCTTTTCAAACTTCAAAAATTGTGGTCGGGGAATGACATGGGATTCCAGTCGTTTGTACTATTAACTCATTTGGTATCTTCTGCCAGTGCTCAAACCTCAGATGTTACTATGATTTTCCTCTCCAAGTGCCCTGCTTATCTCAGGAGGGTTCTGTCAATTCCAAAGGACTCTTCTTATATTCCCTTTTCAAGTCAGAAATTGCAAAGTTGGAAGAGAGTTATCATCCCACATCTTCACTTGGTGTGCGTAAATATGTCTGCATGCAGCTCTGAGGATTTCTTCCCCACTGAGGGAAAAGTTGACGTTTGCAACCCAGGTGTTAATTGACTAAGCTCATCTGTTAAAGCACTAGGCCCAGTTTATAGCCAGTGTTTAAAGGACAGATACTTTCTATATTATTAAAAATATATAATGTTACAATATGATATAACTCAAAACTTAACATAGATAATATGGGAAAATATAGTAAGAAAAGTATCCATTTTACTAATGAATACAGGAACAGTTATAAATAAAATAATTTTTTTTTTTTTGCGGTACATGGGCCTCTCACTGTTGTGGCCTCTCCCGTTGCGGAGCACAGGCTCCGGACGCGCAGGCTCAGCGGCCGTGGCTCACGGGCCCAGCCGCTCTGTGGCACGTGGGATCTTCCCGGACCTGGGCACGAACCCGTGTTCCCTGCATCGGCAGGCGGACTCTCAACCACTGCGCCACCAGGGAAGCCCCAAATTTATTTTAATTTAATGAATAAATTAAAGCCAGGTAGGGTATTTTTTAAGACGTCAGCCCAACTAAGGTTTATTCCATGAATGCAAGGATGGTTCAACATTAGGGAGTCTTTCAAAATAATAAATAAAGAAAAAATACCCTTAGGTTTTAAAATGTCTCTAGTTGTTTGTAGCCATGATTTTTAATATCTGATTAAAATAGAAGTAGATAGAAATTACCTAAATATGATGAAGAATGATTATCAAAATCCAGCAACATTCAATTAAGTGATAAAATAGTATAGGTATTCCCATTAAAATACATGATTGCCCTCTCTCACCACTAGTATTTAATAATATTTTAAAGGTGTTAACTTATACAGTGAGAAGTTGAAGAGATTGGGGAAAAAGTGAAATTATTTTTTGTTTTCAGAGATTATCATCATATACTTAAAAACCCAAGATAATCCTTTAAGTACTTTTGAAATTAAGTGGATTTGGATGACTTAAATATAGAAACCAATAGCTTTTTTTCCATCCTTGGAATAACAACTTAGAGATGGGAAAAAGTTCAAAATTGTAAGACTAAAAAAATACTCAAATAAGTTTAAGTAGGAGGGAACATGCCTGATAGGAAGAAAAATGTAAAACTTTACAGGACTTAAAACAAGATCAAAATAGTGAAAGAACAGGCCATACTCCTGGATGGGAAGATGGCATCATGAAACGCTAGTCCCCTCTGAAGCCATTTACACCTGTTAGACCCTGTCAGTCAGAGCACTGCTGTTCTTTGGGGAATGGGGAAGCAGGCAAAATGGTTTTAAGTTCCTGTGGGAGAAGAAATGTTTAAGAATCATAAGACATTTTTGAAATATGTAAAATGGGCCTTGCTGTTTCAGTTGTTAGAATTTTGGAGCCACTATAATTAAAACAGCAGGTACTGGCACAGAAATAGAATCAAGAGCCTGAGTACATCTGGGAAATTATATATGGTAAAAGTGCATTTAAATTGGTGGGAAAAGAGTGGTTTATTTATTAATAAATGGTGCTGGTTGCCTTAGCTATTGATTTGGAAGAAAAAATTAATTTTTTCATCTGATACCGGATACAAGGAAATCTTTGAGATGGATTAAAGGTCTATCTCTAAACATAAAAATAAACAAGATGTTAGGAAGACATTTGGTAAACCATTTATATAGCTTTGGGGTTATACAGGAAACTCTGAGACCATAAGGAAAAAGATGAGTAACATCTACCTAGTCATTCACTCATTCCACTTGCTTTTCCTGCTGAAGATACACCAGCTTCAATGTAGTTTGACTGTCCACACACCCCAGGGTGATTTTCAGCTAGGACACATTGATATGGCCTCATCAATGTAAATATAAATTTTTCATAAACTCTGCTTTTAATGTCAGTAAAACAATTCACTGAGGATACTGTAGATGCTTGGGAAAATTGAAGTTGCTATATTAGTCCTATAATTACTGAAATTTCATTAATAACTGAAATTGCAGCTAAACCTTGGAGCCAATCAAGTAGATGGTGGATTTTTTTTGTTTGTTTGTTTGGTTTTGTTTGTTTTTTTTGCGGTGTGCGGGCCTCTCACTGTTGTGGCCTCTCCCGTTGCGGAGCACAGGCTCCGGACGCGCAGGCGCAGCGGCCACGGCCCACGGGCCCAGCTGCTCCACGGCATGTGGGATCCTCCCGGACCGGGGCACGAACCCGCGTCCCCTGCATCAGCAGACGGACCCCCAACCACTGCGCCACCAGGGAAGCCCAGATGGTGGATTTTTTGACTTAAGAACTAATGTTTTTGTCTTCCCACCTCCTCACAGGTATCCTGGGTACCTCGCTGCATTTCCTGTCCTTCCTGGTACAGTAGACCAGAGCTTTTTGTAGTCAGAGCATCCTCTGCCTCTGGTGACCTTAATTTACACAATAGACTGAACAGTTTCCTAGGATGGTCTTTGTCTAGCCTGACTTTAAATTCTTTCTATTCTTGCAACCTACTTTGCCAGTGTTCTGCATCAACAGTCTAGTTCCAGACGGTGGTTCTGATTAAAGGAAAGAAGGAGAATTCGTATCTGTCCATTTATTTGCACTGAAATGTCTTATTGGATATTTACAGTGGTCCGAGGGTGGGGATGAGTGGGTAAAGACAGAGGAGGGGGTGGGGGCTGGAGTAGGCTGAGCAGAGGAAATGTGTCTGGTAATATTTATTTACCCCCAGTAATTCTCAGAATCGTGAAAACTCTCTTAGAAAAGTATGCATGTATGTACACATATACACACACACACATTCATTTTGTGCCATATTTGAAAATGTAAGCCCTAATTGCTTGGGTCCTTAAAACCAACGAGCAGTTGTATTTTCAGTTACCCAGATTCTATGTAGACGTCTCAAGGAATGTTACTTCAGGGAGGGATGGGGACTGAAGGAGCAGTCAGGACACGTACTTCTTGCTTTGAGAGAGATGCACACGAGGGACTCTCAATCTGGTTTTAATATCTCTGGTTTCCAGGGTTCTCAAAGGCGTTGGCTCATTTCTACATCGGAGGAAAACGTCACCTCTGGGTTGGTCTCTGGAACAGAGCTCAGGGGCCCCACTTTAGGGCGCAGGCCCCCGGTGCCCCCTGCCCCATCTGCCATTCCCTCCCTTCCCCGTTCCTTTCAGGATAGCGCTGCTCCCTGTCTAACATCTCTGAAGCAGCATCCGCCTGCAGAGGCCAAAGGACCACGGAAGGTCCCTGCTGTGGCTGCTAACTTCGGGTCCTCGGAGGTGTTTCTTTACGTAGCTTCTGCCCCGTAGGTCATGTTTGGCAGGGTGTCCCCGCTTCTCACTCCACCTCGTCACTGACACTCCTCCTTCTGTGAGCTGAGCGTATTTGTTGTCAGCTACCTGAGAAATGAATTTTCTCCAAATTAGTTATTTTTCTTTCACCTTTCCTCCCCCGCTGCTTTTCTGGGGTTTGGGCTCCTTTTCTTTCTTTCTTTCTTTTTCTTTAATATTTAGTTATTTATTTGGTTGCACCGGGTCTTAGTTGCGGGAGACGGGCTCCTTAGTTGTGGTTCGCCAGCTCCTTCGTTGCAGCACATGGGCTCCTTAGCTGTGGCAGGCAGGCTCCTTAGTTGTGGCATGCAAACTCTTAGTTGCGGCATGCATGTGGGATCTAGTTCCCTGACCAGGGATTGAACCCAGGCCCCCTGCATTGGGAGCGTGGAGTCTTATCCACGGTGCCACCAGAGAAGTCCCTCCTTTTCTGTTTCTAACAAAGGAAGTCATTGGAAGAGAAGGCCATCTTCACAGAAGACACAGCCTACTCATTTATTTCCCTCACCTTCCTTACTGCAATCCCACCCCCTCAGGGCCAAGGGTGAGACCCAGGGTGCAGAGTGATGGCACACAACGTGTTTCAAGGCACAGACTGAGGAGAGCGGGGGCTGCGGGTACCAAGTCTTGAAGGCATCGTGTCCAGTTCGTCTGTGTTTCGGGATGATGATGGAGACGGACCCACTGCCGGGGGACGCTATGGCATCTCTTTGCCTCCCGAGCTTCCGGGGTAGCCAGCACCCCTCTGTGTGGGGTGGGGGAGGAACCCTGTTGGGCAAAGTCAGGACATGGAATTGGTAACAGCCTGAGCCCAACGCTTCTGTAGTTAGCCCTGGGGGGATACAGGAAAGGTTAAGCCTGGGCTCTGAAGGGTTTTTCTGGCCATTAAGTAATTAAGCTCTTTGGTCTTTAAGAACACCCCAGTGTGGTAAATAATAAGAATCTAGAGGTCTCGTCCTCTGTGTAGAAATGGGGGTGCTGCAAGGAGACGGCAGATACCTCGGGACTCAGTCTCACTGAACCTGACTTTCTCCCACCTCTGAGGGGAATGGCTAGGTTGGGACTCTCATGATTGATCCTGTATGCTCTTTCCTCTGCTTCTCTGTCCTCCCTCAGGTCCTTTGCACTTGGGGACAGAAACACTCAGGCCAGCTGGTCTGAGGACTGCCGGTGATGGCGTCTCCGTCTATGGGTGAGGGCCGTCCTGCTCTGGACCCCGTTCCGCTGGCGGCTCTCGGGGCTCTGACCAGCTCTTAGGGTTCCCCTGTTCTCTTTGTCTGGACGCTCTGTTTTCTGGCCAGATGAGCGGTGCAGCTCAAAAGATTATTTTAAAGTTGTATCTCGTATTGTTGGTAGTTTTCAGTGGTAGGGTTTGTTCAGGGTGGCTGGTCTGAAGTACGCTGGGAAGTGAAATTCATCATTTCTTTGGAATAACTTGGAGCAGCAGCAACAAGGAAACAATAAAAACTTGTTCTCTGAAGTGGACGAGGACACTGTGCACGCGTTCTATCCTCACAGGTGTGTATGTTGGCTGTTGGACCTTCAGAGAAGGAAGTATTCTTTTTTCTGATGTACCTAAATACCTGTTTCTTAACGGCATTAGAATTTATTTTCCCATAGCTTCCACATTTGGCTTTGGAGACCTTAAAATTTTTGTCAAGCTGCCATTCGCAGTGATTTTTCACAACTTGGGTTTTCCACTCACGCGATCACAGAGGCTGACAAGTCCCGAGATCTGCAGGGTGAGTTTAGCAAGCTGGAAACCCAGGAGAGGTGATGGTGTAGCCCCAGTCTGAGGGTCGGCAGGCTTGATACCCAGGAGGAGCTGATGTTTCCATTTGAGGCTGACGTCAGGAAAAACGCCGATGTCCCCATCCGAAGGCAGTCAGGCACGGGGAATTTCCTCTTCTTTGCGGGGAGGCAGACTTTTTGTTCTGTTCAGGCCCTCAACTGATTGAGCGAGGCCCACCCACGTTAGGGAGGGCAAACCTGCTTTACTCAGCCTACCATTTAAATGTTAATCTTATTTCAAACATCCTCACGGGCACATCTAGAATAATGTGTTACCAAATATCTGGGCACTCCATTGCCCAGAAAGTTGACACACAAAATTAACCATCACATTGTCCAAGTCCAAAGAACCCCTCTGTTCTCTCTGCTGTAGTGTGCCACTTGTTTTCAAAACAGCCTGGCTTTCGATCTCCTGGACCGTTGAACTACATACAAAAAATATAGAGCGTCTAAGGCAGTGGTACTCAAACTTTGGTCCATGCACCGACAGCACCTGGGTTACCGGGAGCTGGTTAGAAAGAAATGCAGATTCTTGGGCTCCATTCCAGACCCATAGAATCAGAATCTGTGTAGGTGGGGCCCGGGAATCTGTTTTCAGAAGTTCTCCAGGAGGTGTTTCTGCGGGCTCTACTTTGGGAAACTCTGATGCAAGGAACATATTTTGCGTTTTCATAAAAAATATGTATATATATACACGAGTTTAAAATTAGCAACCGTTACCTTTACTGAAAAGTTTTGTAATCTGTTATTACTCAAAGGTTTTTTAAGGGCATGGGGGGAGTACTGATACTCACACAATGGACAGTTTTCTCCTACAATAAATGCTCATTAATTTGGATTTCACTGATTTGCAGGTTTTAATTCTGACAAGGCATCCACTAATGTTTATGTTTGGATTGTGTAGTAGAAAGATTTGCTAAATGCTAAGCAAATTAACTGAGTAAATGATGTTGCTTTGAAAATAATGGCCTCAGCAATAGAAGGTAGATTTTTTGTCAGTGCCTCTATTTCTCGGAGTTTTGTCGTTAGAGCTATTGGATATAGTGAGAAATGGGAAAGCACATGTACTCTTGTCCTTTGGGAAATTCAGTCATTCCTATTCTTGAATTTTCACCCAGTGGCTGATTCTTCTAATTCTGCCTTCCTCCTCAGAGAACGATGCAAGTATGCCTAAGTGTCGCATCTAAAAGGCCAGAGTATGTTTAAAATCAAATGTTTAACTCTTCTTCCTTGTTTTGGGATCTGTAGATGGAAAAGAGGCTGCTCAACTTACAAATTGGTAGAACACATACTATGAGATAGGAAAAAGTCAGAATGCTAATAATGAATCTATCTATGCCAATTTGCTGATTTAAAAAAAAAACCACTTGCTGAAATCTCAAATATTTTTAAATGCTCAAAGAGCAAACATAGCACTTCAGTGTCATGGAATACTAAACGTCTAGAAAAAAATCTTCACATTTAATTAATAATGCTTTGCCTAGTGAAACCTGAAGAAGTGAAATTGTGTTAGTTATTGCTGGAATAATGTGAAAAATTTCACAGAGTATTTTTTTGCGTAAAGTTAAACCTGAAATACATTGCTTTTAAGTTAGAAATGTTGACAGGGAATGAAGAAAGGAGTGAGTGTAGAAGTAGCCAAAGATGTAGCTCAAGGATTTTGTAGTATGTCTTTGAAAGTATATCTGTAACAAAACAGCCTCATTTGGAGACAGAAAATTGACTGGGAAGTTCCACTAAGCCCATCTGTGCATATCTGACCAAAATGCTCTGAAACATTTCCGACTTCTCTACTTTCCTTTAATATTTTTAAAAAAACCTGGATTTATAATAATGCCTTTCCTGAGCCAAGGATTAGTCACATCTTTCAACTCTAATGACATCAAACCAAAGAAGTTGTGTTATTTTATTGAGAGGATAGGTAAACGTACGTAACTATCAGTAGATTTCTTCCCACGCCCGTCATTGAGTAATAAAAAAATAGATCATACATTTTTGGGTCTGTCTTAACTTTGATGGCAATAACAGTGCTCTCGGTAGATTTTTGTCTTGGTTTCAGAGTGGGAGGGGGAGATGGGTTTGGGGGCTGGAGTATTTAGGGAGAAGTTATGTTTATTTGTGTCCTGGAATGAGCCATTGTCCATAAATATAGAACCTTTCTTGTTGATACTAATTGATTGGTTTCTGACCTGATCGTTGATTTCTGTGTGATCTTAGTGTTTTGTAATAGCCATCATACAATTCTGAATACAATCTAATAATACTGGATAGTTCTGAGGCGGTGTTACGAAGCACGTGCTGAGTACATTGGTTTACAGAAACCCCCTAAATGAACTTATCACTATTGTGTATGTTTTTAGTAATTGGGTTTGTTTGTTTTTAATGGTTGGGCTCTGTGGAACCATGTCTGTTTCTGGTCGCTGAGTGCTGGCACCTTGATCTTGGACTTCTCAGCGTCCAGAACGGTGAGAAATCTCTGTTGTCTGGGTTGAAGCCACCCAGTCTGTAGTATTTTTGTTATGGCAGCCTGAGCAGACTAATACAGTACATGAACAGAATCACACTTTTAAAATTAGCTTACTGCCTAATAACAACAACAACAATAATAGCAGTGCACACTTACAGAGCCAGGTACTGTCTTAATCTCTCAGGGAGGTACCATTATTATTTCCATTTTACAGACATAAAGGATCTGGTACCCAGAGGTTAAGTAACTTGCTCAAGGCCACACAACTGGCAATGGATGGAATCACTTAGCTCGGGTCCCTAACGGTGTTCTTCACCTGTGAGCTCGCTCAGCCCCGTAGCGTAGCTGTTCAGGACTTCACACCCCCCAGTGTCGGCATCAATTCAGTGAAGACTTTCCCGTGCAGAGCCCCACCAAGCCACATTCACAGGCATGAACCTCACTGCACTACCCAGCCTGTCGGCCCTGTGGAGTCCGGTGTAATATTCTAATAGAAATGAAAAGTCCTAAAACAGCCACCAGTGATTTGAGAGGCACTATCTGAGGAGAAATTCTGCTAAAGTAATTTGTATGTAACTTTTAAAATAATTAATTAATTTTTATTTTTGGCTGCGTTGGGTCTTTGTTGCTGCACGCGGGCTTTCTCTAGTTGCGGCGAGCGGGGGCTACTCTTCGTTGCGGTGCGCGGGCTTCTCACTGCAGTGGTTTCTCTTGTTGCAGAGCATGGGCTCTAGGCGCGCAGGCTTCAGGAGTTGTGGCACGTGGGCTCAGTAGTTGTGGCTCGCGGGCTCTAGAGCGCAGGCTCAGTAGTTGTGGCACATGGGCTTAGTTGCTCCGCGGCATGTGGGATCTTCCCAGACCAGGGCTCAAATCCGTGTCCCCTGCATTGGCAGGTGGATTCTTAACCACTGCGCCACCAGGGAAGCCCTGTATGTAACCTTTTGATTATGCCTGATATTTCTAATATAAAGGGACTCCGGGGAATGTAGTAAAGGGAGCTAAACCAGTGCTAGAGAGAGAGGGGAGGGTCCTCTCTCCGTAGCCTGTGGATGCTGGACCTGCGCCCACAGTTGGAAGACAGAACACAGACGGCAGCTTTGAACCAGGTGGAGTGTTTTTCCAGCCCTCCCCTCCCCCACTTTAAAAAATAATTTAGAAATTTTCCAGTGGTGGCCAAAAAACCCCACATCATATGGAATTTACCATCATAACCGTTTTTCAGTGTAGAGGTCAGTAGTGTTAAGTATATTCCTGTTGTTGTGTAGCCAAGTTCCAGAACTTTTTCATCTTGCAAACTGAAAATGAGCAGTAACCCCCGTTCCCTCTCCCTCAAGTCCCTGCCAACCATCAAGGCCCAGTGCTTTAAACTGCTTTTCTACTGTAATTCACAAAGCGTACAGTTCACTCATTTATGCACCACAATCAATTTCTGAATATTTTCGTCACCTCCAAAAGGATTCTCACACCTGTTAGCAGTCCCTCTTCCCCGGAGACCCTGACAACCACTAACCCACTTTCCGTCTCTCTAGATTTGCCTCTTCTGGCACGATTCATATAAATGGAATCATATGGTTTGTGGCCTTTCATGACTGGCTTCACAAAAGCCTTAACAAAAAAAAAAACCATTAACTCATTGTGTCACTGAAGAAAGAAAAGTTGGCTTAACCGTAACTCTCAATCCGATGCCATTTTTTTCCTTCAGAAAAAATCTTAATTTGTAGCCAGGAACAGCAGACTTTGCTAGGATGTCAAGACCTCCATCTAAGTGTCACTTGCCTGAAGACTTAAGAAGAAGAAATAGCCTTCCAAACAGATTTAATTAAAACCGTACACAGTCATAAATCTAGTCACATTGTACCTGGTCCAAGACTTACTAAACTGGAACAGAAAATACATAAACGTTGCCAACATCTCCTCCACACATTCTAAAATAATACTTGGATGTGCAGAGCAGGTAACAGAGAAAGCGTGCTTTGCCTTTGTTATTTTAGGGGGAGAACCCACTTCTTGTCTGGGAAGGACGGGTTGGACCTTCCCTTTTAATCCTCATAGAGACCTGTACCTCCTTATGGGTTAGTACATCCTCAGCCTGTTTCAGCGTATTTCTGAAGCCTTTCTGCAGCTATGGGAAAATAATTAACACGAGAATTCAGTACACTAGCACACTTCAGCTGTTCACCGTCTATCAAGAAGGGACCCCAAAGGGAATACATACCTGTTTCTTGCACATGTCTCGTCTTCAGCTGCCTGCTCTGGACAGGCCCTGGCTGTGTCCCTCTCTTCTCTACATCATAAAAACCAGAGCCCTGGGTGCGCCAGGTTTAGCAAAGGCCGTCTGGGCAAGAGTTGCCGTTGCCCCGTTTACTGTTTCTGATCCATGCTCTCTGGATCCAAGTTTCTTCACTTTCTTGCAGCAGTGCATTGACAAAGGTGTTGTTTCTCTTTCATCCATCACGTTTTAGTTATTTGAGATGATTTCTGTACCGTGGAAGAGTTTTAGGTGTTTTAGGGAGAGGCAACATCATCAGAGCTAAAGGGCTGGGCCTCCAGCAGGAGAGGGCTGAGCTCAGGGTTTGGCAGAGCCGTTTGGGAATCCTTGCAGACTCCATGCTGGAGAGGAGGAACAGTGGGACTGGGTCCAGAGGGTGTGGCCTGCAGCTGGGGGGCCTGGGGGTGCAGGGGAGAGGAGGATGCTCGGGCTTCTGTCTGGGCCCCTGGCTGGTTGATGGTGTTGATCATTCTGTCTGGGGGGTCGGGGGGTGACAGAGGAGGAGAGCAAGGTCGTTTTGAGTTAAGGTGAAATGGCACGAGGGAAGGAGGTTAGCGGACTCTGCAGCTCCAGGCCCGACACTGCATCCGGAGTCCCGGGCATGTGGCAGGGGTGCTGGTCTGTGCTGGGCCCCAGCTTCTCCAGGAAGAGAGTGAGCAGGTCCGTTCCTGCTCCTGGGGGAAGGAAGCAGGGTGAGCCCAGGGTCGCCGCGGACAGGGCTCCTTATCAGGGAAGAGGAGACTCTTCCCCCTCAGACAGAATGGGGAAGTGACAGGGAGATGCTGGGAGGGAAGTCAGCCAAGGTGGGGAAGGGAACAGGAGGGAGGCCTGAGCGAGGTGGAGGCCTGGACCATCTCTCCATCCTGGGGTGGGCCTGCCATTGATTGACTCAGGGCTCCGAGGCACTTGGGCCATCCTGGTGCCTTCTGAGCGGGAGTTTAATAACGGGGCAGGTGCATGTTTTGTGGGGCCTTCCTTTAAAAAATGAGCACAAAATTATGGATAAAAACTTAGGGCTGAGGCTTTGGGAGGGTCCGTGAGTGACCACCAGAAGCTCAAGCTGCTTCCTTGTGAATCTGGCTCCCGGCCGTCACCTGCGGGGTGTTCTGAGCAGGGCAGGAGCGTGAGAGAAGAAGGAAGATGCAGGGAACTGCTGGGGCAAACAAGAAAAGCAAATTGATGCGTTCTTGGTGTTTGGCTGGCTGACAGGTGAACAAAATTATAAGTGATGGCACTCAATCTTTTGTTAGTGGATTCTCTGAGTGTTTGGTGGAAAATGAAAACATTCGAGCTGAGGTGAAAAGAAGAGGTCATTTTTTTTTTTAACATCTTTATTGGGGTATAATTGCTTTACAATGGTGTGTTAGTTTCTGCTTTATAACAAAGTGAATCAGTTATACATATACATAGGTTCCCATATCTCTTCCCTCTTGTGTCTCCCTCCCTCCCACCCTCCCTATCCCACCCCTTCAGGTGGTCACAAAGCACCGAGCTGATCTCCCTGTGCTATGCGGCTGCTCCCCACGAGCTATCTACCTTACATTTGTTAGTGTATATATGTCCATGACTCTGAGAAGAGGTCATTTGATAGGAAGGCTTGGGGTGGGTGGCGATTGGAGTGGTGGTCACATGGAGGTGAGCCGTGGTCACGAGGCTGTCGTGTGGGGTGATCTCATCTCACTAGAATGACCATTTTCATTACTGAAATACAGAATCACCCTCCTGACAGATATTCCCCCGGAGAGTGAGAGTTGCTTTTGTAAATCTTTCCAGTCCGTACCTCGTTCATAGTGAAGATTTTAGGATGGGAAGAGTAGGGCAGAATGAAAAGAATTTGGTATAATTGGGAAACTCAGTATTCCTTTAAGTCAGGCGTTGAGTTTTATCCTTTGACTTATCGTGAGTTACAGGATATAAATCTCACGTCTTAGATACCAAGGCAGGACTCTAGAAGATAGATCGGTAGAAAGAAATGGGAAGACAAGATCCCTGCCCCAGTGAAGATTCTAATCCAACACACACCCACACGCCACAGTTGAAAAGTTGGAGTGTAAAAATGTGGACACGTATAAATGACTAGAGAATGGTATAAGCTAAATTCATGAGTGCTGACGGAATGCAAAATCTGGTGATGTGAAGAGTTGAGGTTTAGGGTGGATTTCTGTTATAGATAAGCCTGAAGTGAAGTTTTAAGGAAGGCTGTAGACAAGTGGGCAAAGTTCCTGGGCTCTCAGCGTGAGTCCTGGCAGGAAGGAGCCCGGCGTGCTTCCAGGGAGAGGTGTACCGTGTGCGGGAGGGGGCCGGAAGGACCCCTTGGAGATTGCCTAGCAGGGAAGTGTTGAGCAGTTGTGATGGATGAGGCCCTTAACACAGCAGTTTGTTGTGTTGGACGGACTTGACAGGCTGCACGTAAATGGGAGGGAACCCCTTTGGCGGGGGGTGGGGAGTGGGGAGGTGGTGTATTCCATACAGCTGTATGAAAAAATGTAAGCCTCTGTTCCGCTCTTTGCCGTACAGTGTGTTTATTTTCCTGTTGTAGGTGAGAGATGTAGCAATGTCGTGCACTGACAGGCTCTGTCTAAAGTCATTTTGTGTTAAAACATGACCTGTTTTTGGCCTGGACCACCCTGAAAGTTCTGTTTCAGATCTGTTCAAGAAACATATTTCTTTAATACATAAATATTTCCAGTGTTCTCTCCTCCCCCAAGGCAACAGAGAAAATGAGTGTCGACTACCTGTACTGAAACTGGTTTTCCAGATGTTCTGGTCTGGAACAGTACTAAACATTGGGTAGCTGAATAGGAAACTTAATTCAGAGGGGGTCGCTTTTCATGTTCAAGAGGGTTTTTAAAAATCTGGATTTCTCTTACTGAACATAATTTCAGTGTGTATATAATATTATATGTAATATATATACACACAAAAATAGATGTTGCTTCAATTTAAGGTCAATAGCTACAGCATAATTAATCGCAAACTGTTCAGTTTTATTGACGAAGTAGACTATTTCTACTCAGAGATAATGGAAACACCTAGGGAAGTACGTATGTGCGTATATAATAGTATTTCCTTTGTTTCTTTCAAAGATGGAATGGATATTGAAAAGCACAGTAACAAAAAACGCTATTCAAGAATATTTTGTAATGTATGAAAGCTTGTAAAAGGCTAATTTTATCTTTAATCGTATAAATATATTTCAGAAGAGATTCAGATTTTAATATTTGTATGTTGTCTATGAATTTCATTAAGAAGTCAGGGCTTCCCTGGTGGTGCAGTGGTTAAGAATTCGCCTGCCAGTGCAGGGGACACGGGTTCGAGCCCTGGTCCGGGAAGATTCCCACATGCCGCAGAGCAACTAAGCCCGTGCGCCACAACCACTGAGCCTGTGCTCTAGAGCCTGTGAGCCACAACTACTGAGCCCACGCACCACAACTCCTGAAGTCTGCGCGCCTAGAGCCCGTGCTCCGCAACAAGAGAAGCCACTGCAATGAGAAGCCCGCGCACCGCAATGAAGAGTAGCCCCCGCTCGCCGCAACTAGAGAAAGCCTGTGCGCAGCAATGAGGACCCAACGCATCCCCCAAAAAAAAATAAATAAATTAAAAAAAAAATAAACAGTCTCCTGCAAAGAATATCATGATAAGATTCCTTTAGGGCAACTTGAACTTGATTAAAATTTCAGAGGCCGGGCTTCCCTGGTGGCGCAGCGGTTGAGAGTCCGCCTGCCGATGCAGGGGACACGGGTTCGTGCCCCGGTCCGGGAAGATCCCACATGCCGCAGAGTGGCTGGGCCCGTGAGCCATGGCTGCTGAGCCTGCGCGTCCGGAGCCTGTGCTCCACAACGGGAGAGGGCCACAGCAGTGAGAGGCCCGCGTACCGCAAAAAAAAATTTTTAAATTTCAGAGGCCTTTTATTAATTAAATATATTCACATAACTTACTAGAGAATTTTGCATACTTTTAAAGTAGAATAGAATTGGGTACAGAATTTATGATGGAAATACAGTAACCCCACATTTCCAGCTGATTGTTTGTTGTCAGGTTAGTTTTTCCCGGCAGGTATTCTTTCAGGAGAAGTAGTAGCGTGTGTTCTCCTTCCAGGGGTGCTGTGCTGCTCCGTCCCATCCCCCCTCCAAGTGCTTGATCCCCTTGGGTTGTTTTGTGGTTCTTAGGCGCCCAGGCACTCAACCACCATTTGCACTCAACCACCATTTGCACGTCATTGCAAACTTTGGAGAGGGCTGCCTTGTCACTCATCTGAACGAAAGGCTCTATTTCTTGCTTAAATTGGGCTTGAAGTAGGAACTTAGGGGGAGCAATCACTGCGTTGAGTTAGGACTCAAAGTCCTCTTTCGTTTTTCATTGGAAGAAAATGGTCGGCCAAGGCTGGAGTTACATTAAAATGATATGAACACATCTGAGTACCAAATAAAAGTTATCTTTCTGCCGGGCAGGTGTCGACGGAGACGTGCTCTCATGTAGTAAAGCCCCCTTACAGTGGGGCCAGCGCATTCACAGCTGGGCGCTGGGGGAGGGGGCAGGGGCTGGGCGCTCTCCCCCAGATTTGGATCCTCTCGGATGGAAGGGAGGAGGACTTCCCGCTGTGGGTTGTTTGATTCCAGGGAAACAGTCTCTTCTCTTCCAGCCATAAATTAGACCAAAGAGAGGAATGTCGTTTATTGCTAGTGCTGAAGTTAAAAACTATCTCCCTTTCCCAAGTGGTCCCTTAATTAGATTCATTAGTTTTAAAATGTTAATTGAAACTGCTGCTTTCAATTCCTGAAAGGTTTTAAATGTAAAAGGAACACCTCAGTTGCCATGTTACTGTGTTCTGAGAAATCTACCGTGATTTTTGCCTAAGATTTTTTTGAAATTTAAATAATGGATTATTCATTGTAAAGCCTTTTAGAAAGACTCATAAAACCAAATACCTACTTTAATTCATGTCTGCTTTATCAGTTTCTTGATAAGCATTTTGTAGGATGTTTATATAAGGACAGTTAATTTTGATGGGAGGACACATTTTCAGCTCCTGGGTTTAATTTAATGTTTCCTATGAGAGTCATAGCACCTAAATAATAGGAGGAGACGGTTTAATTGAAACAGATGAGAAACACGTTTCATAGATGTTTTCTACTTGTATAAACGCAAAGCTTTATTTTTAAAAGCCCCCTCCAGTTTCCTTCCTGGAGTTAAATAAATGATTAAGCCTGAACTAGTTGGAGTAGCAGATGTTTATTTCATTACTAATACTTGTGCAATCGTTTGGGGTTGATAGAAACAGTTCTTTAAAAGAAAGACTTATCTGGTAATTACAGAGGTAGTGTATGTGATTACCTGGCAGTAACAATTTCAAATAACACAGAATATACAGGGATCTGTCTCATTCCTCTTCTGACTTTTGAAATGAATTCTTAATTGTCATGGATAGATCAGAAGAATAAGCTTGGTCTTCTCATTCTTATAACTTTTTTTTTTAAAACATCTTTATTGGAGTATAATTGCTTTACAATGGTGTGTTAGTTTCTGCTTTATAACAAAGTGAATCAGCTATACATATACACAAATCCCCATATCTCTTCCCCCTTGCGTCTCCCTCCCTCCCACCTTATCCCACCCCTCTGAGTGGTCACAAAGCACCGAGCTGATCTCCCTGTGCTGTGCTGTGCTGTGCGGCTGCTTCCCACTAGCTATTTTACGTTTGGTAGTACATTCTCATAACTTTTAAAAAATGAGATTCTTTAGTTTTTGTCCAGGAAAGGCAACTAATTTTTGTTGTTTTTAGATAATTCTCAAAAGTAAGGGGTGTGTGTGTGTGTGTGTGTGTTTACATACTTTATTCCCTCCCTCTCTCCCTCTCCTTCCCTGGGGATAACTTCAAAAGCTCAAAGTCCTTAGTCTCAGATACCGAAACAATGCTCTAAGTGGGGCATTTAGAAAAGTTTAATTTTAACCAGGTACTTGAACTGCAAACAGCCAGAATGACATCACTTAAGAATCCAGCACTTCAGTGAATAGAGGCTTTGTCAGTGCTTTCTCGCCAGCGCACTGAAATGGAATATTAATTGTTAGGTTAAAGAATCCAGCTGTTCATGGAACCTGTGAGTCCTGCCTGGGCACTTTCTGCATAGAACTCAGAGCCAGGGCTCCCGTGTCCTGCACACCTGCCTTCTCAAGGGGACAGCCTTTTCTTTGCACACCCGAGGCAGTAGGCGTGCCGCCTGCTGCCCGTGTCAGTGGTGTGTAGCCTTCCACGCATCTGGCTGACCCTAGGTCGGCCCCCCTTTGGTTCCCACATGATTTATTTAACTGATCTTCAAGGAAGTTACATGGCCAGGCTAGGTCCCTAACATGGACACCCTAATTCTGGGTGTGATTGGCATGGGCTGTCCCTACCAACCCCGCGGTACGGGGCATCCTGGCAGAATGGGTGGCCACACGAGATGCCCAGACCAGCTTGAGCCAACGTAGAGTGACAGCAGGAAAAGGAAGAGAGAGGCTCAGGGTTCTGTTGGAATCAAAAGCAGCAGAAAAACCTTCCCTAAGGTAGAGCAAAGGTCAGGTTGGCATGGGCTGTCACTACGCACCACCCTCACACCCAGCTTGACAAAGGATTAAGGTAGCTACCCAGAGAGTAGATAATGTAAATTGGGAGTAGGTTTAAAAAAAAAAAAAAAGCAAAGGGAGACCAAGGTAAGAGGTAAAGTGGATCCGAGAAGGAGGCCTGTTCACAGGATGAAGCCCACCAGGCCCTAAGGGTGAGGCACGAGCTTTCCAGCAGTTGTTGTTGTGACGCGCTGCGTCCCCTGGGCACTTGATCCGCAGATTGTATAAGAACAAACCAGTTCTCAGGAGACACATGAATTTTGATACTAGGACCAAACACGAAGCTCCCCAAGGGTCCTTATGAAGGCAGCAGCATGTAGTATAATAACCAGCATCCTTAACATCTTCATTATCACAGAGGCAGGTCCCTTGGAGTAATTTCTCCAAATAGGCCAGTGGTCACACCCAACCTAATAAACAGGCGTCTGTAGTGGTGGGAAATGTGCCAGTTACACCTCTGTCTAACATCTAGCTTGGGTTAAGTGTAGATTGTATTGTATCTAGAAGGGTAACAAACCAGTCCTGTTTGGAACATTCTGTGAGCTTTGAGCTCTTTCCACTGCATTTGAGTGCAGTGAGGCTCAGTAGTGGACTCGAGGAGGAGAGGATGGAGAGGTACGTGAGGGGACACCTGCAGAGCAGGCAGCATCTCCCTCGGGGTGCATGGCTCACTGAAGGTAATACTTTATTAAGGCCATAGAAGCCATAGGCTGCCCTTTTGTAGGATGGAATAGTGTTAGGAAAAGAAACGTTTGGTGTATTTTTGAATCATAACAACTATTTCAGAATCATTCTGGATGTAATATGTTAAAATTGTATGTGCTTGTTGCACTGCAGTCAATCCTCGTTGTACGCAGATTCCAGTGTTGTGAATTCTCGCACTCCTCAAGTTCACCTGTAACCCCCGTATCACTGCTTGTGGTGCTCTCCAGGTCGTTCATGGGCACGCACAGAGCAGGGAAGGATTTGAGTTGCCAGCTGAGTTTGAATAAGGCAACAGAGTCTGCCTTCTTGTTTCAGCTCTCACCATAAACGGGGGACTGTCGAGTGCCATGTTTTTCACATTTCTGTGCTTTCTGTTGGCCATTTTGTTGTTTAAAATGGTCCCCAGGTGAAGATCACTCTCTTGTTCCTAGATCCAAGTAGGTGTGGTGTCCTATGGAGAAAAATGTGTGTGTTGGGGAAGCTTCATGCAGGCGTGAGTTATACTGTTGTTAGCCACGAGTTTAATATTAATGAATCAACAGTGTATATTAAATATGGTGTCTTTAAAAGGAAAACATAAAGTTATGCGTTGATCAGTTGATAAAAAACGTTGTGACCAGAGGCTTGTAGGAACCTAACCCTATATTTTCTGTAGGAGCAATGGTTCAGTGTCCTCTAATTCAGCAGTAACTTTATAGAACATAAATACAGCAAAGAATGAGAATCAGCTGTGTTTCAATTAAATGAACACCCAAGTTAAGTGATAACTGCTTTTTGTGTCACAGCTTTCAAATACTAATAATCAGACGCATAGGAATTTCCAAGTCTCTTTTATGAATATGGGCACAAATCGGGATGCTTTGATTGAACAATTTTACTGTTACAACTTCACCTTCGGAAATAGGCAAGCGTAACGCTTCCTTGTTAATGTATTAGGGACTCTGTGAGAAATGGACATTTTTTTTTGAATTTTATTTTTTTATACAGCAGGTTCTTATTAGTTATCTTTTATATGTATTAGTGTATACATGTCAATCCCAGTCTCCCAGTTCAGCCCACCACTACCCCCCCCCCCCACTTTCCCTCCTTGGTGTCCATACATTTGTTCTCTACATCTGTGGAAATTGACTTTTTTGATGGTGTGGTATTTCTTTTACCTGACGTGGTAAGAACATAAACATTTGTAATACAAGACCCTTTTGACAAGGGTCATTCTTTGACCCCTTTATTTAGGGAAGAGGACTTCTGCGTTTTTGCTCAAGGAATACAGCATTAAAAAGAACTTGGGGTCTAATCACTCTTTATCCTACGGCGAGAGTGGTATTTTAATAGGAGAAATCTTGTGTTTCCTCCCATGTTCTCCACCCAAGTTACGGTCCTTTGATGAGACCTAAATTGTTTGACTGTTGAAATGATTGATGCCACACAGGGCTGCATCTCAGGGATGCACGAAGGCATGAAGATAACCAGATGAA
Organism: Orcinus orca; assembly: GCF_937001465.1. Classification (NCBI taxonomy): domain Eukaryota; kingdom Metazoa; phylum Chordata; class Mammalia; order Artiodactyla; family Delphinidae; genus Orcinus; species Orcinus orca. The sequence goes on along the minus strand of NC_064576.1, from coordinate 12,044,562 downwards.
TGTCTACAAGAGAAAGATCACAGGAGCCCTGTGTTTATGCCTTTCTTTGACCATTAGAGAAGGAAGAGACCAGAGAAACCCTGGAGCCAGGACCATTTCTTAGTGACGGTTTCTAGTGGTGGTGTTTAAAAAATGAAATTCCAGTGGGAAATGAACACTCTGGTTACCCACTCCTGTCCTTTCAGTGACATACATGATGTTCGACAGCTCCTGCCCAGATTTCCTTTGGAAATCTTCAAAATTAAGGGTTTATAGGCTGTGTTGACCTTTTAGAAAACCTAATTTTTGGGGATTATAAGTTTTCGAGCCCTTGAGCCTCAGATATGGCCGTGTGCTTGATAAAAGAGAGAAGAGTTTGTGTTTTAAATAATATATTACTTGAAATTTATTTATGAGATTTACCAGGGGTTTCCAAACATGGGGGCTGTCCATTGACTTAATGGAAAAACTTTGGCACTTTGGGGGGGGAAAAAAAATGGTGTTAAACCAAAATCAGAACTGAGTTTGTCACTCTTCAAAATGTCATCTCGGGGCTTCCCTGGTGGTACGGTGGTTGAGAGTCCGCCTGCCGATGCAGGGGACGCGGGTTCGTGCCCCGGTCCGGGAGGATCCCACGTGCCGCAGAGCGGCTGGGCCCGTGAGCCATGGCCGCTGAGCCTGCGCGTCCGGAGCCTGTGCTCCGCAACAGGAGAGGCCACAACAGTGAGAGGCCCGCGTACCGCAAAAAAAAAAAAAATGTCATCTCAAATCACATCAAAGCTATTATGCTAAAATCTGACCCTATATATGTTTTGGATGCTTTAGATTCTAAAGAAATGTTCTGTAATGCCAATTTTGGGGGTTTGTACATGATTTGCTTTTTTTTCTTATGTAATCTGTTAAAAACTTTAAATTGTGAAACATGGCATATTTGCAAATGAGGCTATAAAATGCGTACGTATAGCTTAACGAATAACAACATGAAAATCCAAGTTAAAAATACAGCCCTCCCAGTACGGCCCCTCCCTCATTGCTTCACCCTCCCTCCGCGCAGAAGTAATCTCAGGCTGAATTTCATGATCATCATTCCTTTGCTTCTCTTTAGGGTTTGGCACACACGTGTGTAATTCTAAACAATAGCATGTTTGATTTCTAAATTACTTGTTCAACCTCTGTCTTCCCACTTAACTCTGAGAAGAGGAGCTGTGTGGGTTGTGGTCTTTGATCTGTTCCCAGCCTCAAGCATGGCCCTTAGCACATAGCAGGGACTTAATAGGTGTTTATGGATTAAATGAATGAATAAAGATGTTTATTCTTGTAAAAATAGCAGTTTCTGATTTCTGACTAAGATGCATAAATGTGCATTTGAATAACCATAAAAGAAAGGTAGGTAATATCGAAAGTTGTTATTGGAATATGAATTTACATGGATGGCTGTCAGAACTGGAAGGCTGGTCCCATGTGCCCATTTACAAGCTAGAAAAGTGAGGCTCAAACAGATGAGTGCTTCACTGCAGGTCATTTAGCTAATGGTGGCCACAGTGGGGCCAGAATTTGCATCTCCTCCTCCTGGTCCAGGATTCTGTCAACTGGACCCTGGGGCACTCTTACAGTGGTTTTGTTCAAGAGGGGGATGGCTTTCTTCAACTTAACAGGAAGTCCTCCTTGGGGAGGGAGGTGGACAGACAACTACAGAAATCCCTCAAATTCACACATTAGCATTATTAATGTAATAAGATTCCTGATCAACGAAGAAAACAGACTAGATTGGGATGGTCATACAGTTAATTGTATATGTATTTTAATAATGTTAATAGTTTGTACAACAGAAAAATGGGAAAGTTACGAGTGACTTTATTGTCAGATGAATTTTTCAAAATACTTGCTGGAACATAATTTTGGTCTCTCCAAAGTTCTTGATTATTCAGTGTGAGAATGACAAGGCTAAGGGAAAATCAGCGCATGCGGTATCACTCGGTAACTTCAGATGTCAAATATGGCCCTTATCCAGTTAACATCCAGACGGTGTTTAGTAGACTCCGTATAAGGTTCGTGACCTGAGTTTTTGTTTATTTTCGAAAAGATAGCATTTGCCAAGAGTAGGGTCTGGGTTTTGGTATTTGGAGACTCTCCCGAACCCTCAGGCACGCACACCTTATACACGCGTGGTGATGATATTGTCATGTTACTTTGACATGAACCCAAAGACAAGCCATTGGTGCCCAGCAGATGGACGAGAGAGCTGTGACGGCAGACAGGCCGGCCGGACTCCTTGGGTACCACAGAACGCTCAGTACTTCTATGTTCATAGGCTGCTTTAGAATGTGCCCTCCAAAAATACCAGCCACCTCTGTACTTTGTACTTTCAACACTCTGAAGACTTTTAACCTTCATACCAGCCCACTTAGTTGCCTGTGCTTTCTAAGGGTCTGAAATTGTGTGTAAGGAAGTGTCCAGTACTGGTCTTTAGGAAAAGTTATCTATTAAGCCCACTCTTACATTCAAGTCCTTGACTCCGTGAGCGCTGGTGATAGTTTATACTTCAGAGGAAACTCTAACTGCCTCCGAGTCTCGGTATTATTTTTAGAACTCTTCCAAATAGTTTGACACCAACATTTTCCAACTTGATTTTGGCAAGCATGGACCCCTGAGATTTTAAAGTAGCTCTTATCAAAATAAAACCAGTTACTTGGTTATGAGTAGGTAGAATTCCAAAGGTTGGCACGGACGCTGCAAGTGTGGGGTGTGATGAATTAAGAGCCGTATGTTGATTTAGGCTGCGACAAAAGCGATCTGTTCTGCAAAGCAAGTTTTTTCCGCAAAGAAATGTGTGACGTTTCTAAGCTTTGAAAAGGGTGCTTAGGGAGATGAAGATAATTTGAAGCATTAAGGAATGTTGTTCAATGTTTATTGGCAGTGGCCCTCCGTTGAGCCTTTTAGCCTCCATGACCGGGTGATTATGGTGGTGACAATGATGCTGATGTGGTGATAGTGATGGTGATGATGGTGATGGTGATGATGAGAGCATCGGGAGGTACTGTTGATTGAGCATGGCTGCAGGGGACTTTTGGGGTGCTGTCTCAGGAAATGACCATAGCAACCCTCTTGAGTTGCATATTGCAATCTGATTTATCGATGAAAAAACTGAGATTCATATCAAAGATATGACATTAGCCAAAAACTGAATTCAAATCCTGCTTCCCCCACTTTTTAACTGTGACCTGGGTTTTGCCATTTGTAAAATGAGGGTAACAGTACCCATCTTAAAGGACGGTTGTGAGGATTAAATGACATAATGTACGTTGTGATGACATGGAGCTTTCCAAGTGCTCAGTCTGTGTAGCCCGCTGCTGGCGCTGCTGTCTCTGCCCAAGGTCACTTGCCTGGGAAATGTTGGGCTCAGTATCAAACCCAGGTGTGCGTTGCTTGTACCCTTTTCATGGTCCTGCGTCAGTTTACAGCCAGTTTTCCAGTAAACTGGGCCATGCGGTCAGTTTTAGGTTTGCTGTAATAAACAGGCAGAATTCCTTTGTTCGAGGTCAGCGTTCGTCGTCGTGTATGTGGGAGCACGCGTGCACACTTAGAATTCGGAACAAATTCATCCTCAGTTTTGTCTCCTTCTTCACAACACAAAATGGGGCGTATCAGATGGTTATGAACATCTTTGAAAATAGCACTCTATACTTTTTGTCCAAGTGGTCATTGCGTTAGGGGGACCCCTGAGTTTCCGGGCAAAGTGATGGTATGAGTGGGCGTCTCTGAAAAGCACTGTGTCCTCCCTCTCCCCAAACAGCCATCGCATAATGACACGCTAATACGTGCCCTTATTGGTGTTTGTGTCATCTGAGCATTTTGGGTTTGAAGTGAGTGTTCGAACCTTAGCTCCACTCTTAATAACTGTGTGATTCTGAACAAATGTCTTTACTTTGGGGAGTCTCAGTTACATCAGCTGTAAAGTGTGGATGAGAATAATGTCTGTCCATTTTTGAGTTAGCAGTAGTGCCTGCAAAGGGACTAGGGAGCGTGTGTGACATGATGAGACAATTCTGGGCGCCTAATAGGTGCTCAATAAAAAGGAGGTGTTCTGTCTCGGTGCTTGAACTTGAAGCTCTTGTCAGAATTTTGTCTGTTGTATTTGTCTTAAACCTATTAATGAGCCATGTATTCTTCTGCCTGCGTTGCTCTAAATGCAGAATGAGATTTAAGCCAAATAAGCTAAATGCATAACAGTTTAGCTCTGGTCAGCTGTTCATACATTCAGATCCAGCCTCAGCATAAATAGCCTTACCATGAATTCACAAGAAATTGCTGAGTGTTCAGGATCTTAGGCTCACTGCTGGGATTAATTTTTTTTGTTTTTCCAACAGACAGTCTAGAGAATATCCATGATGCTGTAAATGAAAACATATGTGAGGGTAACGGATGGCAAGGGGGAAATGGGAAAAGTAACCACCGGATTTTCAGGAACCACTTCATGGAGAAGAGCTGCTGGCCTGGCCACAATTGGGGCAAAGAAAAAGATACATTTAGTACAGAGCTCCTTTTATGGCTTTCTCTTTTTCAAAAAGATTGTTTTGCATTGAAAAGCAGAGGAAGGCATCTTTATCTCTAGAAGAAACTTTTTGAATTTTGTAACAATGAATTTCCCAAACCAGAGGGTTTAGCTTCATTTGAGCGTATAGGAGGAAGCAGGCATGGGGAGTCCCTTTTCCAACCTCCCTTGGCCACCCCAAGTAAGCTTAATTAATGGACAGGACATAAGAGCAAAATGAGAAAATATTGTTGGTTCTGCAGGTTTCTTACAAATGCAAAAGTGGTTGCTGTGTAATCATAAAATCCACTGATTTGCTGATACCTTAAAATACGAAACAGTGCTCTTTTTAATTGCACTTACTTTCATGGGTTGGTTTTGAAAAGTATTGGTAATGAGAATAAGATGGAAATGTGTATTTTGTTTATTGCTCCTTTTACAGTTCCACATAGCAAATTTCTTTCAGAGTTCGTAAAGGGTGATATCATATCTTCAACTTAATTTTTAAAAACAGTCCCCTTCGAAAAACCTGATTCCTAGCCCATGACTGTTCATGGTCTTTGTAGATTTCATAAACCGCGTGTCAGGCAGAGACTGTGGGAGAAAGGTCTCCTATTATAACTGCGGGGAAAGGGTGTGGAGTTGGGAACATTTAGTGGGAAACGTAGGTTTGATGATGTTTGAGTATCATCTGGCCTCCGTCTCACCACCCCCCAAATCCAGAACCATCTATGTGAGTGTTAGAAGCATCACCAAAACTTAAAGCAACAACCCTTTTGGAGGGCAGTTCGGCAGCAGGTCAGCGATCTGAAAAATGTGCCTAGCTTTGCTCTACAGAGGCTAGGAAGTGCTCTTACAGAGTTAGTAGAAGGAAATAGTCCAGCGAAAGATGTTTGTGAAAGGGATGTTAATAATAAAATAAAACTTTATGTCCACTTCAGTGATTTTTTATTTGTACACAGAATTCTACATAACTATTGAAATGTTGATAAGGATTTTTATTGCCAGTAAAATCGAATACCTATATTACGCTGTATTTTAAGCAATGAATCAGTATTTGAAATCTGAGGGAGGTTTTTCTGGTATTATGTTATTCATTCTGAATTTGTGAAACTAAGGGAGCTCTGGGACATGCATGCGTGGTAGAGACAGAAGGGAGAAGGGTGTTTGCCAGGGACTCGGGGGGATGGGGAGTCATTGCTTAGTGGATGCACAGGTACAGTTTTGCAGGATGAAAAAAGTTCTGGAGCTGGATGGGGACGATGGTTGCACAACGGTGAGGATGCACTTAATATGCCACTGAGCTGTCCACAGAAAAATGGGGAATTTTATTGTACCACAATAAAATTAATGGTGTAATTGTACCACAATTCTTAAAAAAGGAAATGAAATAATGAAAAGAATGATGAATAATAATTTTTTAAACGTATGTGTGGGCATCACTCACCAATGGAAAGTTCAGCTTTCGGAAGGAAACGTTAGGTTTCAATTATAAACATTTTAGTGTGCATCTCTCAGAAGATCAGGTTTTTTCCCAACCTCATTACTATGCCATTATCATACCTAAAATTCTTCAGAAAAATTCCTGAACACCACTGAATGCAAAGTGAAAACTTTTTGACTAAAAAAATACAATATTTTTTTAGTCTTATATTCCTCAAGCTTTTTCAGAGATGGAATCATCTGTGTGTTTAGAGAACCACTGGCCTTGGCAATGTCAGTGCTCTGGAAGCTTTTGGACATGGTAGGATTTTATGAAGGGGGAGGGAGAGAGTAATAGGATTTTCTAATCTTTCTTGCTGACCCGGGCTAATCATGTCAAAATAAAAATACACATTTTTTGGGTCCTCTTCTGTTTTCCATCACCTTCTCATCCTCTACTGCCATTTTCCTGCTCTTTGTACATCTGTTCAAATCCCCCTTTAAGAAGAAAAGCCATAATTGATGTGTGGCTACACTGAAGGTATCCAAGCTAGAACTTTTGACCTATCAGATAACTAAGCTTTTACTCAGTATTGACCTAATGAACAGGACCTGATAAGAGCGGGTTGTGAAGCCCTCCCTGTCTCACTATGCATTTTCCTTTAAAAACTGTTAATGATAGTTGGAGTTTATAGAGTCACTAGCCAGACTGGTTCCGTGTCAGGACGCATCGGTATATCTTGGAGATGTGGCAGACCACGTGAGCATCCTGCTTACTTATTTGTCAGCTCCAACAGGTATCGTTTAATTTGAGAAGGTCAAGTTTCCAAGAGTACAGGTTAAAGTGGAAAACCTAAATAGTTGCAAAGATGGTAAGAAAGGAAGAAAACAAGAGGCCATCACCAGCTGTCTGCTGGGTCTCTCTCGTTCTCTGCCAGGGATGTAGTTTCTTGCCCTCATGCAGAAGTGGCAAGTTCTAAATCAAGCAACCGAGGAATGCTGCCATCTGGTAGCATTCTTCACATGTATTTGTGATTTCATTTATTAACTAACTCAAGAATTTGAGATGTTCTTGATTTCTGGTTTTCTTTCTTTTTAATCAGGAAGCATTTGCTGTGTAACAAGTCTCAGAAATGTATTTGGGGGGCTAAAGTGCAGCCCATCTTCTTGCCCACCTGCCCCCCCGCCGTTTTGGGCCTCCCCCAGACTCAGCACGAGGGACCAGAGGTTTGTACCCCCAAGGTTGCCAGCCACTGACCGCTCAGACCACCCTCTTCACCTTGCTTCACAGTGTTTGATTATAAAAATGGCAGCGTTACATTTAAAAAATTAATATTCCAGAAAGGTTTCTTGAAAACTTGACCTTCTGCACACTTTATAAAGAGAAGAAAAGAGAAGGGAGAGTTCTTGGTATAAGTGAGATGGAGCTTGGCTTAAGCTTCAGACCAAAGATGACGATTAGATGGAGGGGAGGTTGCCTGGGGAATGTTCCAGGGGCCATAGAAATGGGAAATTTAAACACCTGGAAAGAGTGTCTGTGTACGCGCATGTGTGTCTCTGTGTGTATGCGTGTGTATGTACGTGTGTTGAGAAGAGCTGTGTGTCCTCCAACCAGTTACCTCTGAGCCTCAGTTCTGACGCTCATAAAACAAGGGAATTGGAATCACTGATCCTTCAAGGTTCTTTCCTGCTTTTAACCCTTTGGGTTCTGGACCGTATTAGATGTATAAACTCCTGCACCTGCTAGAGAGACAGCCCATTTCAAGGACAGTTCCAGAAGACCCACTCTTTACATTAAATGCAATTTAAACAAACATTAACCAAGCTCCATAATACATTTTTTTTTTTTAACTTCACTATTCACTTGTATTCTGAGCACCTTATTTGCCTGCTTCAGGGAGGGGACATTTCTTACTTTTAATAAAATTACGAGTTTCGTCTGCCACCAAAAGAATTTTTGTGCGCCTGCTGTTAGCCGGTTGAATAAATGACAGGGCTTCTTTCCTTATTCCTTTTCTTATTTATGACTTTGGATACTAACTAGTTGCCACCAGTGGTTCAGGACACAACGGGGAAGGCAAAATGTATTCTTCTTTTGTGTGTTATTTACTCATCACTCATCTGTCTAAAATATGTAAAACTTGTCTTATATTTCAGGATGCTCTTCATCATGTTAGAATTCCTGAATCATGTGTTAGAACTTGTCTTACATTTCAAGACGCTCTTGACCATGTGTTGCCTATTGATGGGTGAAACATTGCATCATTTAAAATGTTTCTCTGCTCTTTTTCATCTGTTCCATTTAAAAATAACAATACAAGGTTCCACCAGCTTTGCCGTCTCCCTCCATGTTGAGTTCAGCCATTGCAAATATTCCCTGCTTCCCACATAAACTATGCAGACATCTGAAAGAGCAAGGTTATGGGACCCAGAGGTCTGGAACCCACCCCAGCTCAACTCTGAGCCAGAGAAAGCAAAACATGAGAGTTAACCTCCAGCTCGCCCACAGTGCTTGTTTTATTTAAAACTGCCTGGTTCCCTCCCTCTCCACCTGCCTTTTAGGCCCTTGTTCTTGGAATCCCTGAGGCTTCAGCTAGAACTGCTTTTCCATGTTTTCCCGAGGCAGTGAGTTCTAACACGAAAACTATATTCTGGCTTTAATCACCTTGTTCTGCCAAAAAGCTGACCAGTGTTTGAAATTCAGTTCTCATCTGCTACTTGCCAGGTTTACCAGCCTGAGAGCAGCGTTAAACGGGGCCGCAGACGGTATGCAGAGGCCTGGGAGTGATCCCAGAGCCCCTTGGTGGCCGGAGAGAGTCAAGGCCACGGTGTGAATCAGTTCGACACAGAGGCAGGAGGAGAGACTTCACATTTAACGCCTGCGCTGTTGGAGGCCTTTATAAGGTGTCTTAGACTCAGGGATAGACAGGTGTGGCGAGGGAGAGTGGGATTCTGAGATCCCTACCAGTATGGTGGAAAGTCAGCATTGCTGGAGTGTGGGTGGTCTCATGCCTTTTTAAAAAAATTTATTGAAGTATAGTTGACTGACAGTGTTGTGTTAATCTCTGCTCTACAGCAAAGTGACTCAGTTATACGTACATATACATTCTTTTTCATATTCTTTTCTATTCTGGTTTATCACAGGATATTGAATGTAGTTCCCTGTGCTCTACGGGAGGACCTTGTTTATCCATTCCTCTATATAATAGTTTGCATCTCCTGATTCCCAACTCCCAATCCATCCCTCCCCTCTTACCTTAGTTTTATAGGTGAGGCCTGAGGCAGAGGGAGAGGGGATACTTTGCTCAGGGTCCCAGGGAAGCGCTGGGGATTTGTTGAGAACTGGCCCATCCTTGCGGCGGTGGGTGAGGGGGGTGGAATGCCTGCCTTCCAGAAAGAAATCCCGGGGTCCGTCTGCCTTCCCCTCGGGCTCGTGTGTAACCTTTTGTTCCATGCCCTCATCATCACCTCTGCTCTGCTTTGACCAGACTGCATTCCTCCTCATAGATTTAAATCAGCTCCCATAAATCTTTGTGACTTTGTGCTTTTTTCTTTTCTTTTTTTTTTTTTTTTGCCGCGGAGCTTTGCTTTTGGCTTTGAACAGAATGGGGACGGGTGGAAAAATCGTGTGTGGGAAGGAGTTCATGGTGTTGTAGGAAGAGCATTTATTGATGTTTGGAAAAATATCAGTTTGTGATATAGATGCTGTCTTTCTGATACGTGACATGCTTGTGTAGGAGTTGGGGGGAAGGTAGAAAAGGAAGCAACACATGGTTTGCATTTCTCTGTGTGGATGATTCTTTGAACAGCCCTCCTTGTGCTAATTTTGCTTCCTCTAGGTCGATACCATGTTATTCTTATTTGCCAACGGTTCCTCTTCCTCCAGCCTCCAAATGTGTCATGCACAACACACTTGGCTTATTTTAGCGACACTTAAGCAGCTGGATGGCAGCTTATAAATATGATTTGCCTCCGGGTTGGGTTAGGCAATCAAGTGTTTTTCCACTGAAGATCATGGAAAGCTGAGTTCATGGAAGAGACGAGCAAAGCTCTCCAGTTAAAATCGAAATGAAAAGATCTCTACTCAATACTCTGTAATGACCTATATGGGAAAAGAATTTTAAAAAGAGTGGATATGTGTATATGTATAACTGATTCACTTTGCTGTGCAGCAGAAACTAACACAACATTGTGAATCAACTATACTCCAAAAAAATTTTTTCTTAAATAATATAAAACGAAAAGAGAGAAATGAAAGGATTGAATTATAGTTTTCATGGAAACTGGTCATTCCAGGCATATGTTCGAGGAATTCGTGCATTTTGTATTCAGGTAAACTGGTTGCATTACTAGCCTTGAGTTAGTGTGTTAAAATGGCATTAGTTGCATATGAATTTTAGTTGAAAAGTTTTTCAAGAGGTAAAATTGGAACGATAGAGGATAATGAATAGTCAATACTCTGTCATGTCCAAGGTTAATCTACCAGATCATTCAGTTGCTGTTCATTAGCGTGTAGAGGTATTGGGTGTTTTCTGGAGAACCCAAGTATTACCGTGGTGTAGTATAAACATTGACAGATTTAGAAACATTCATAATGAGAGGCATTCACCAAGTCTTCTTACCAAGTGTCTCAGCCACTTTTACTGTTACTTTCCTAGTTATAGTTCATCTTAAACATTATTTTTATTTACAATGTTTATATCCCAAGAGAATCCCTGGCCATCTCCCAAGAAGACAGATAACAAGGATAGTTATTACTGAATTGGTTTTCCAGAGAAAAATTGGAAACAGCTTAAACATCCATTAATAGGCTAGATAAATAGAAGATGGTTTATTTAAACCAATACTATGCCAGCCAGACTTAAGGGAGTAAGCCACACTTACAGAAAGAAATCAACATAGGTTGATTGCAAGAACATCTTGTTGAGTGGTACAAGGGTATGGTTTAATTTATTTAAAAAAATCATATATAGCAACAGTTCCCTGCATTTCTGTAGATGGGGATGCGAATGTATGTGTGTGTAAAATAGATCGGAAAGGTACATAAAATACAGGATAGTGATCAATTCCTCAGATAGGAAGGTGGAATGGGAGTCATTTTATCCATAGTGGTTTTTTCCTATTATTTATAAAAAAAGACCTGCAACAAATGTGACGAAATTTTATTTGTCATTTCTGGGCGGTTGGATATATACTCTTTTATCATTATTTTCACTTGACCCTATTTTAAGATCTGTTCCCCCCGAATAAAAAATTCTACACCCGTTATTCAGAAGTCACCAACTACTGAACAGTGAGGAAGGAAGTAAAGATCTCGTGATCTCATATAAAGGTACATAGCTTTAATACATATCTCTTCGGCAAGTGCTCCTTGAAGGACTTCTTTCCTAAGGAATAGCTTAGTCTGTGTGCAGAAATCTAGCCTCACAGACGCCTAACGGTGTGGCTGAGCAACTCACGGCGTGGCTATAAAGCGTTACGTGATATTTATCACCTTAGAATTGATCTCGTGTTTGATGATGAATCTGAACCTTTTATACTGTGCCATTCTTCTGTTGCTTTTCCTTTTCCCATTTCTTTTCAGGTTTTTCCCCCAACTTTTCATTCGTCATTCCTACACGCTTTGGAAATACAGTGACTTTTGTTATCAGCATTATTGCATCCTTGATTCTAACTTTTGAGTTAGACACTGATTCACCAGTGACCTTGGGGAAATCACCTCCCCTTTGTCCTTCCATAAGTCACCATTCGTGGAGCTGGCCCTGGATGGGAGGATCCACAGAGCCTGAAGAGGCTTTGGTCTGCCTGCCTCTGTCCTGGTTTCCTCATCTCCGAAATGAAACTAATAATTCCTGCCTGGTGTCCTGCAAGCAGTTTAGGGAGCACCTGGGGAGATGCCCTAGGCACCTACACACCTGGGCAAAAGGCAGCTTCCATCTTTCTCTCCTGTTTTCCCCTCCAGTAAAAAAGGTCCGTCTCTGCTTCCCTAGATACCTTAGCTGGTGCGCTAGGCCGGGGCCTCTCTTTCATGCTCTCCCCTACTTTCCTAGCCCCATTTTGAAAACTATTCCCCTTCTAAACCTTGCTCACACATTATCTCATTTGGGAAATCTGTGCCACCGCTGTGTCTAAGATGTGCTTTGTTCTTTTTTTTTTTTTAATTTTATTTTTATTTATTTTTTTGGCTGCGTTGGGTCTTCGTTTCTGTACGAGGGCTTTCTCTAACTGCTGCGAGCGGGGGCCGCTCTTCATCGCGGTGCGCGGGCCTCTCACTGTCGTGGCCTCTCTTGTTGCAGAGCACAGGCTCCAGACGCGCAGGCTCAGTAGTTGTGGCTCACAGGCCTAGTTGCTCCGTGGCATGTGGGATCTTCCCAGACCAGGACTTGAACCTGTGTCCCCTGCATTGGCAGGCAGATTCTCAACCACTGCGCCAGCAGGGGAGCCCTGTGCTTTGTTCTTGAACCTTGTAAACAGTATTGTTACTGTTCGCTTCCATAGCACCACACCTGCCAGACCTGAGTGCATTAAAGGCAAGATGCTGGTCTTAGTTAATGTTATAACCCTACTAGGTGCCAGACGGGGGCCCTGGCACATACCAGATGCTCAGAAAGTGTGGAAATGAGCTGACTTCAAGGCATCCAGCAGGACTGTTGTCCTTTGAAAAGCATACAGTGCTAAGCATGTGAAAGGTGGTATCACTGGATGTATCTGAATGTGGGCGTGTCCAGGTGTTACGCTGGGCAACAGAACGTGATCTTTTTGTGTTAGCAGTGCTGGTCACAGCGTGGCGCACATGCACACACACATGCCTCCTAGTGAATGTATATAAGTCTAGTGAATTCACATCCAGCTGTTTAGGTGCATAAAGAGGTGATTTCAACTTTGCTTCTCTGGGCTACACCCAGCTCTTAATGCTGCATTCCAAAGGTGTTTATTTCGACCTTATTTTCAACAACACGTGAGTACTGGACATCTGTTTGGCTCGAGGTTCTGGGTCCTGTGGGGCTTGAGGGGGGCAGCCCCGAGCTCACAGTCTGATGGCAGAGGCAGATGTAAACGTTGGCTCCGTGTGAAAAGCCGAACCTCAGACGGTAGCTGTGCCGGGTTGGTTTTCTCTGTGGCGTGTTGTGAAGTTCTCTGCCCCGCCAGAATCATCCCTTGATCCCCAGGAGTGACGTTAATCATTCTACGTGACAGGAGAAAATAAGCTAAAAGCTGCCGCATGACTTTTAAGTGCTCTTTTCCATTTTTTTTTTCCCTCCTGATGTGACTGACTAATGAGAGCAAAATTGGTGTCAAGGGGCATGGAATTAATAGATGCCATTTGCACCAACCCATTCTTTTATTGATAAGGAAAGCGGGACCTAAGGAAGATAAGTAAGCAGAGGGTCGGCGTTCCATCTAAAAGGGTTTTCCAGCGCACTTCAGCAATGATTGTCACATTAATGGACCCTTTTCTGTTGAATCTGAAACAGGAGGGAACGGGGCAGGGCACAACCTTTAAAAGAATGACATAGCCATAGGACATGACAAAAACTGGTCAGAACCAACTAGGTCCAAGATGGCGGAATACGACTTCCAGTAACCTTGAGGCTCACTATACGCTCATTGTAATACATTAGCTGCTAAATGGCACACGCACCAGCGCCCCGACAGTTCTGAGGCCAACCATAAAAGGCCAAAAGGTGGGCGGTGGCCCAGTACCTGGAAATCTCCGCCCCTTCCCCGACATAAGTGGAAGAATCCTCCCACTCATTAGCCGGTGAAATTACCCAGCCCATAAAAACTAACCACGCCATATTTCAGGTCTCTCTCGCCTTCTGAGATGGGCCACGCTCTGTCTGTGGAGTGTGTTTCTCTCTGAATAAATCCACTTCTTAGCTATCACTTTGTCTCCCACTGAATTCTTTCTGAGACAAGACATCAAGAACCTCAGATTGACCGGGAAGAAATCCATCTGAAAGGCAGCAGGACAGAGGGGGAAGCCTTAATTTTGGTGTCAAAGATTTGGGCTCAGATCCAGTTCGGCCAGTGCGGGCTGTGTGGTCCTGGGCAGGTTTGCTGTCTGGGCCTCATTGTTCTTCTCTGTACAGTGGGATTAACAACAGCAACTTTGTCCTGTGAAGGAAATAAGGTACAAGAGGCACCAGGGCCCAGAACACTGCCCTCCACGCCAAATTAACACATCAGCCCTGGGGCTTCGCTGGTGGCGCAGTGGTTGAGAGTCCGCCTGCCGATGCAGGGGACGCGGGTTCGTGCCCCGGTCCGGGAAGATCCCATATGCCGCGGAGCGGCTGGGCCCGTGAGCCATGGCCGCTGAGCCTGCGCGTCCGGAGCCTGTGCTCCGCAACGGGAGAGGCTGCAGCAGTGAGAGGCCCGTGTACCACAAAAAAACCCAAAAATAACCCCATCAACCCTTTTTAATGTAGTTTGAACGTTAACACAGAGTGTACCCATTCACTTACCTGGAGGAGGAGCCAGAGCCTAGGTGAGTCACTCTTTGGAACCACTTTTGGAAAGTTTTCTGAAGTCACAGATTTCAAACCAGCTTGTAAAATGTCCAGATATTACATGTAGATCAAAAAGTGAAGGCGATTCCAAGATACTCTTAACTGTTAATAATTGAAAACTAGAAAATGTTGGAGAGGCACAGGGAAAGGGGTTTTTTATATATATATATATATATATATATATATATATTTATACCATGGCGTTCAACAAATTAATATCATAGAGAAAAACTCTGCATAACAGCGCGTTTTAGCCACAGGCTCATTTCCAAACAAGGGCCACTGTGTTTTTCCTTAGAGAATGCCTCGCACTCCAGCCTCCTGGCATCGCAGGGTAGACTGAGTCGTCCTTGGGGCTTGGCTTCGACGTCCCAGATGCTGCTTCGAGACAGCTTGGCCTTCCTGCCTCCATCTGGCTATTGGTGTGGACGTGGGGAGTGTGGACTTTGTAAATACAGATCGTTCTCCCCTTGGTGATGACGTAAATGCTTTCCAAGCCTGGGTGCCGTGCCCCAGGCTTTTAGCTCAGACCTGTATCGGCTTGGCTCCAAGTCCTCGGTTGGGCCGGCCCCTTCCCGTGCTGGGATGCTTGTCGAGCATCATAAAGGGCCTTGCGGGTGGCTCCTGGGGAGCCTTACTCAAATCCGTTTTTCTGGCTGTGGGAAAGGATTCCAGTTCATTAGGCTCACACAGGCTGCAGGGATGTTCCTCTGTTCACAAGCCCTCAGGCAAGGTCAACAGAGCTATGACAGGAATCCAAGCAATGTCTGTGCCCTCACAACAAAGGACTTCGGGACTCTGATTCACTCACTGCGGCCTGTGATGGGAGCCGGTATCTAGGGATTGCTGACTGCTGTTTTCTTGTCTCTTCTGCTTAACCTGCTGGACACCTCACACCCCATTTCAAAATGAAATGGAGAAGCGAGATTACAGAAGGGTTTGTAGATTACAGACTACAGCTCATAGGCAGATCCCACCCACCAGCTAGGAACGGTTCTGATTTTTTTTAACTTAAAAAAATTTAAATTGCAAAATAGACATACCGTAAAATCAATCATGTTAAATAACTATGTTTAAGTGCAGCATTCAGTCGTGTTGAGTATATTTGCATTGTTGGGCAGCCAATCTCCAGAACCTTTTCATCTCGCAAAACTGCATCTCTGTGCCCTTTTGCATTTTTTTTTTTTTTGGCGGTACGCGGGCCTCTCACTGTTGTGGCCTTTCCCGTTGCGGAGCACAGGCTCTGGACGCGCAGGCTCAGCGGCCATGGCTCACGGGCCGAGCCGCTCCGTGGCAAGTGGGATCTTCCCGTATCGGGGCATGAACCTGTGTCCCCTGCATCGGCAGGCGGACTCTTGCCACGGATCCAGCTATACTGCTTGTAATCAAAAGGCTTTGAGGAACAGGTAATTTTATAGACAGGGAAGTACATCATCCTTATTGCAGGGTAAACCTAGGTTATTTTTCAATGGCACATTTCACATTTGAGCACCAGGGAAACCTGTAGTAAGCCGTAATACCCCTTTCCCAGTTGATCAGGGTCCATCACCGGACTCTGTGGAGACTGAGTTGTTGATGTATCTTGAACAGCACGTAACTGGTCAATCTGACAAAATGTGTTTTGTGCTTATTTTTCAAGAACTCTCGTAGGCCGCCCTGAATTCTCTGTGCAGGCAACACTAGGTTGCACATCTGGTTTTCAATACGTATGTAAATGGGCTTTGCTTTGTCTTGGTTTTTAAACTCTTCATGAATTATAATACCTCAGTATATTTTTCTTGGAATCATCCACTTTGTTAAATGTTCACCATACTGACGGCACTCCCCTCCTAGATGTTGGCGGTATGTGGGATCTCTAGAGTTCCTTTGTGTTTACAGCTGTGTACATGGGAAACTGATGAGTTCACAGAATACCAGCTTCATGATGGCCTAAGAAAACCTCCTGGGGAATGATGAGGGCTTGTGAATATTGTCATGATCTGTATCAGTTATATAGCCCACATATGAATATTGTCAGGGTCTAGATCAGGTATATAGCCAACTTTCTTATTTGATGAGAATGGTTTTCTTGGTCTGAGAATTGGGTCAACTCAAAAACTGAAACTGGGGCTTCCCAGGTGGCGCAGTGGTTGAGAGTCCGCCTGCTGATGCAGGGGACGCGGGTTTGTGCCCCGGTCCGGGAGGATCCCACATGCCGCGGAGCGCCTGGGCCCGTGAGCCATGGCCGCTGAGCCTGCGCGTCCGGAGCCTGTGCTCCGCAACGGGAGAGGCCACAACAGTGAGAGGTCCGCGTACCGCAAAAAAACCCAAAAACCAAAAAACTGAAACTGAATGTGTTTTTTAGTCTTTCTTTCTTTTTTTTTCTTTTTAAATTAGGGGGCCATTCATTCGAGGCAGTGTATGGAGATAGTGTGGTGATCTGCAGAAAGCAGTGGCCTGAGATCAGAAGGGCCAGTCAATGTAAGAATCTAGAAGCTAATCTCTTTATGAGTAATCGTGGGCCATAATTTCCTCATAGTTTCACGAAGTAAGAAAAGAGAGGTCAAAATTGTTCAAGCTCTTTTCATGAGTATTATTATAAAGTTTGCTGTTGTCACCGTGATTTCCCATATCAGGATGACAGAAAGTTGAAAATGGCCTACTTCAAATTACTCAAGGAGATGGAGGAACTGTTTCTTTCATTCATGGATATTTGAGAATCTGCTGTGGTTTAGACACTGTGCTAGTTGTTGGGGAAACAGCGCTCAACAAAAGAGACCTGGGATCTACCCCCGTGAAACCTAGAGTTTGGAAGAAATAATACATTCTACAAACAGTTACACAGGTGACTACAGTTTTTCAAATACAGGTGACAGCAGTGAAGGAACCATTTGGGGTCATTTGCTAAATGCTCCACTTAACAGTTTGCCGAGTCAGCCTTGTCAGCCTAAGATGAGCTAATCCTGTGGACACATCTTACATCGATGAGTGCCTCTCTTACACTAAGGAATATAAATGATTTTTAAAGCACCCCAAAGTAGCCCTCTGTGCACTTGCGAAAAAGCCCAACAGTCATTACGGAGAATGATTTTAATTAAAAGATGAGAGGAATTTTTGTGTGTGTGTGTGTGTGGTACGCGGGCCTCTCACTGTTGTGGCCTCTCCTGTTGCGGAGCACAGGCTCGGGACACGCAGGCTCAGCGGCCATGGCTCATGGGCCCAGCCACTCCGTGGCATGTGGGATCTCTTCCCGGACCGGCGCACAAACCCGTGTCCCCTGCATCGGCAGGTGGACTCTCAACCACTGAGCCACCAGGGAAGCCCAAGATAAGAGGAAATTTTAACTTGGGGATCAACTTGTGACATGCACGCCCTTCATTTTTTCCCCTGAATTCCATTCTTGACCGTCCTTTGTGTTTGGAAGCTTAAGTGGTCTTTATATTTCAGTCTCCAGGGGCCCGATATTAAAGGTGCAAATATGTGGTAAGAACGTCAATGAATAGGCTGCAGTTCTGCCAACTGTATAACCTTTGGTAGTGGCTGCTTGGAGTGTCTTACCCAGAATGGTTTGGAGTTGGAGTTGGAGTTTGGGATCAAAGGCACCGTGCTAGGTTTGTGCTGTCTGCTGCTGAGATGGCCCAAGGCCGTGATAAGAGCTCTAATCAGCTCACATTTCAAAGATAATTAGTGAGGATTATAAAGCCTGGGCTGAAGAGCCATGGGGGCAGAAAGAAGACACTGGCTGGGCGAAGAGAGGGCATCAGACACAAATGTTTTCAATTTTGTGTAGAGCTAGGAAGGCCCGGGCCACACTTGAGCTATGCAAGGGCCGTGGGCCTAGTCTAATTTTTTGGCCCACAATAGTGTCTGACCCAATAGGCATTCAATAAGTATTTGTCAGTTAATGTTGAATAAAATCGTAAAGTTTGTTGCTTACATAGCTCCTGTGAGGTAGCAAATGCTATTTTGTGTGTAGGGAAATTGAAATTCAGAAACCACACTGACTAAACTTTGTGAAGGCCGTTTCTGACCTCCAGGAAGGGAGCGCAAGGTCAAACCGTTAGAGGGACCCGCAGAACAGGGATGTGAACGTAGGTTTATCTCCTGACATAGACCATCTTCTTTGTACTACAAAAGGACAGGCGAGAATGATGTGGGCAAGTGATAGATTTTAGCCACTTATAATCAGTCTCTTTGCTTGAAAAGGGACAAAGCCTATGCCAAAGCATAAAAAAAAAGAGTTTTCGAGGTGTGTCTGTTAACCTCAGTTGCTTCCGTGGAGGCGTGGACCCAAGGATGTTTCCGTTCGGTGTGAACAGTTTCCACTAATGTACATGCGTTTGCTTCTGTGTCTGGGATTCTTCTTTCTCTTTATCCGATGGCATCCCTAATAGGTGTAGTCATTTTGTCAGTGTGATCTCTATAGGGAAGAATTTTAAAGATTTGAAAAATGATAAATGAGGATACAAGGTATCCCCAAGATATTCGGGCAAATTCTTTGGTGCTTTCTGGGGGGCACACAGACACACCCGGTTTAGAAAACACATGCTGACTGGTCAGGTTTCTCTTTGAAATGCAGAGCTTCACAGACTCCTCACTGACCTCAGGTTTCCCTTTCCCTGAGCAGGAGGAGAGACGGGGAGGAAAAGGATCGTTTCTTTTTTTTTTTTTTTTTATTCTTTATGTTTTAAATTTTGGGGGGCAGTGATTGTTTCTTATTAATTCATCACTTCTAGGGAAGGAGCTTGTCTCAAAAGTTTTGCTTAAAAAACTCTATTAGCATAGAAATAGTCTTTAAAAAATTCTTTTCTCCTACTCCCACCCACCCATCCTTACTCTATAAGATCAGAGGAACCGTGGATGGTCCCATTGAGGGGATTCAGTCTAAACATCAAACACTTGAAAGGTTATTACTCATCACCTCCCGTGCTGGTCTGGACCATTCAGAATCTTACAGGTCAGAAGAAAGGTACCAGTATCATTCAGATAAGTGAAAACCTTCTTTAAAATAGTAGGGTTTAGGAATTCCCTGGCGGTTCAGTGGTTAGAGCTCTGCACTTTATCACTGCCAAGGGCTCGGGTTCAATCCCTGGTCGGGGAACTAAGATCCTGTAAGCCGTGTGACAGCGGCCAAAAAAGAAAAAGAAAGAAAGAAAAAGGAAAATTAGGGTTTTATTTGCACATCAGGTAACTTTACTATTCCGATTAATTCATTCCTCTTACAAGATTTTTCATTTATGTCAGATAGTAGATACTTGGCCATAAAGCAATTTGTTAGTTCCCGAGTAATATGGTTTCATGGAAAAGTAAACTTCAGCCACATCAAACTATCTTCATCTTGCTAACCTTGAGTGAGTCAGTGAATGAGCTCACGATACACGCTGCGTTCATCTGGCACGTATCTTTCCAAAGGAACACTATGGCTGTACGAGGTCGTGTGGTTCTGCAGTAAGTGCACGCCTTAACCTCATCTCTAATGTCAACAGTTTTATAAACAACACTAACAAGTGGATTCAGGTTCTTGTCATACAGAAGTAGACTAAGGGCTTCTCTGGTGGCACAGCGGTTAGGAGAATCTGCCTGCCAGTGCAGGGGACACGGGTTCGAGCCCTGGTCTGGGAGGATCCCACATGGCACGGAGCAACCAAGCCCATGCTCCACAACTACTGAGCCTGCGCTCTAGAGCCCACGAGCCACAACTGTGTGAGCCCGCACGCTTAGAGCTCGTGCTCGGCAACAAGAGAGGCCACCACGGTGAGAAGCCCGCGCACCGCAATGAAGAGTAGCCCCCGATCGCCGCAACTAGAGAAAGCCCACGTGCAGCAACGAAGACCCAACTCAGCCAAAAATAAATAAAATAGATTTATTAAAAAAAAAAGACTAAACACACTCCACTATTTTTAAAATATTTTTATTAAAAAAATCTGTTTTTTTAAATTTTTGGCTGTGTCATGCGACTTGCAGGATCTTAGCTCCCCAACCAGGGATTGAACCCAGGCCCCGACAGTGAGCATACCGAGTCCTAACCACTGGACCGCCAGGGAGTTCCCACGCTCCACTGTTCATGCACGAAATAAATGAGTTTGCTTCCACAGAAAATGGGCATGTATTTTTAGAGAGAGAAATGAGACAGCAACAGCCGTGAGTTGACCGTCCCTGAGGTTGGGTGATAATTTGGTATATGTTTTAAAATACTCTGTAATCAAAAAAATTTAATGGATTTAGCTGTGTTTCCCTGACAGCAAAAATCTGACAGGTTTTTAGGGAGGAAAATGCTTGCCTGAGCAGAGTAATTCGTAACATTTTTAGGTTTTGAAAGGAAATTGCCTCCTCTCCCTTTTCCTTTTTTTTGTATCTGAAACTGAGCTGAACTATGGTGACAGTTAATATAAAATGTCCCACTTTGCCAGCGAGTGGTTGGCAATGGTGGCTGGTCAGTTTCAAGCCTGAGACGAGGAGAAGGCCTCAGTCTGGCGAATGGCTGATGTCTAACCTCCTGGTCGCTTTCTGAGCAGGAGGCGGTGTGATTTGTGCAGTGTTCAGCTGAGAAACATAAAACACTCTTTCATGCATGGGTCTCTTAATGCATCGTAGAAGTGTTTTCATTGAGAAGCTGCAGAGGTTCCAATCTGCACGTTAAGCTAACAAAGAGGTAAAGGAACCGGGGGGGTGTAAACGTCAGGTGTCCTCAGCGATGCTGGCAGTCACTTCTTCCTTTCTCTGAGTCCTGCAGGCCAGTGAAGCCCACTTTGATGTTGGCTGCTCTGGGTAACAGTCTGAGAGGCTCACAATGGCGGTCCGGCCAGCCTGACGGCCCCGTGCCTGTCACCAGTGTTGTTGAGCGTTACTGGAGGCTAGAGCGCTGTGTTCAGCCCTCCCTCTATCACTGTGGTTGACGGAATGGGGACCCAAATGCCAAGGACGAGATCGGTTTCTAGATTATTGAGTTTTTCAGAGTCTCTGAAAAAGACTGCTAGAGGAGCATCAGAGCCCGCTGATTTTTGCCTGGGGTGTCCAGGATGTGTAACCAGCGCTGTAGAACAGGAATTCCCATTTCATAGGCTGTTGACTCACACGTGACAGCGTTAAGTGTGGCAGAGGGAAAGGCAGAATGAGATGATACGTTGTATACATACAACATCTGCAAAAGCTGTATGAGGATGTTAACGCCAGTAAACAAAATCGAAGACCTGAACAGATTCCTAAGTCCAGGTATCCCCTGATTTCTGAAGGGTCGTGTTAGGCCACTTCGCTTTTCCCAAAGACCTACATTAGAACCTCTTTTCGCTAATCAAGAGATCAAAACTCTAACCAAAACGTGGGATACTCTTCCCTTTATGACATTTCCATTTATGAAAGGTTTCCTAGGAACACACTCTTTTGGGATAGTGGGGAAACTTCCTGTAATGTAGTTGTGTTCGTGTAAAGGAAATAGGGGCAACTTTTTTTTTCTCGTTTAAAATTGTCTTTCATGTTAGGTTGTTTTTGCAGCTGGTGTTTTTTTTTGTTTTGTTTTGTTTACAAAAGAACTAAAATAAGTTGGCTTTCTGGTATTCACAAAGTTCCAAAAATGGAATTTTCCGATGCAACGGTTTAAATAGTGGTTAGGTTCCATGATGTCATTGAAGAGGATTTAGGGTCTCCCCGTGTCTTTCCCGAGACCTGAATGACGCCTCCCAAACCCCGTGCAGGGGGAGGGGTGCCCGCTGCTGCTCTTCGACACCCACACGGGATATATTTCCAGCAAGGCAGACTCGGCCGGGGGTAAGAGGAAGGTTGGAAGAGAGGGGAGATTCCAGTAGCTGTTCACATGTAGGATTCTTTGCTAGTCTGTCCTTAATTTTAAGATGGTCTGTCATTTTTTTTTTTTTTTTTTGCGGTACGCAGGCCTCTCACTATTGTGGCCTCTCCCGTTGCGGAGCACAGGCTCCAGACGCGCAGGCTCAGCGGCCATGGCTCACGGGCCCAGCCTCTCTGCGGCATGTGGGATCTTCCCGGACCTGGGCACGAACCCGTGTCCCCTGCATCTGCAGGCGGACTCTCAACCACTGTGCCACCAGGGAAGCCCTGTCATTTTGTTTTGATGGCAAAACCCGATGGATATAAAAGCCTCAACATCATAAATACTACTTTTGTTGTTGTTGTTCAAAGTGATTTGTGAAATCAAATCAGGGTATGTTCCCAGACCATATCTGGGCTCTTGGATTTCCTTTAGAAAGATTTTAATTTATTCATCTGGCATAAAAAGATTATCCATAACCACATAAATTGGTTCCATTTGTTCAGCAAGCAGTTTCTGAGTGCTGATTACGGCCCATGTTCTGTGAGGGGGTGGGAGGTGGTGGTACTACGGAGTTGCATGAAGGTTTGTCTTGAGCACCTCCCGGCTGCAGCCTTGGGGATAGGTTCCTGTACTGGTGGCAAGACTTCAGCCGGATTCAGTGCAGTGAATCTGATTTCCTTGGGCTTATTTTGGGCACAAGGCTGCTGTTTCAATTTTCCAAGCAACGAGGCGTTTGGTTCACCCAATGCAGGGGTTCTCTTATCTTGTCTGCTTCTTAGAATCCCCTAGGAATCTTGTAACACACACATATGCACCAGAAATTCAGTTGGTCAGGAGGGGGCCTGGGCATTAGAATTTTTCAAGAGCCTCCTAGGTGATTCTGACATGCAGCCAGGGTTAAAATCCAGTGACTTGGTCTATAATTGGATGTTGTTTTAAATTGAGCTTAAGGGAAATATTGTGACTTTTAAGAAGGGCTGTGTTTTCTCCCACGGGTCCATAATGAGGCTTTAATGTGAGACGAAGGGAAAGCTTTGTCTAATCCACATCGTCGTTTCCAACTCTGTCTACATGTTGGCAGCTCCTCAGGGGTTCTTAAAAAGTACGAGGGCTTGCTCCCACCTCCTACCCGCAGCCCGCTGTGGTGGGCACGGCCTGGTGCTCTGTGTGTGTGTGTGTCTCCAGGTGACCTGTGTGCAGACAGCTTGAGATCCAGTGCTTTATCCCCACCCTCACAGTATAGTATAGCTATTTGAACATTAAGAGCACATATTTATTGACATAACTACTACTATCTGTCAATAAACCTATGTTAAAAACCCACAGGACTTGTTAGATCTAACAATTCCTAAATGTACTTTCAGCAATTCCTCAATTCTGGTTTTAAACCCTTTGGTTTTATGGACCATATCATGAATTTAAAAACATGAACTGTGAACGTTTTGGAAGGCTTTTTGACACCCACCACAACTAGGCTGCAGTGTTGCTCTTATCATTTTAATGTTGTTTATCCACATGGGCGGCATGATAAATGAATAGTAAGTTTAGATACACACAATGGAAAAAATGCTAGCAAACGGTATCACCGTTTGAAATTTATTGCTTCAGTTAAGGTTCTTTGAATATTTTATATCTTCAAGAGAATGTCGAAGCAGTGTTTATTTTTTGTTTTCCACATTGATTCTCTTCACTGAGGACATTGAGATAATCTGGGATGGTGAAGTGGAATTTCTATCTTTTTATTAATAAAATTCAACGTGTCCACCGCTCGCACGTGCTGTTGAAACAAATGCCACACGGTGTGAATTTTATAGCACTGCTGACAGTAGGAAGGAAGTGTCCTGCGTCTGTGCCACTTTGGGAAGCCACACATGTGACTCTTAATAAAGTGTAATGAAAAAGAATAAGAAGAAAGAAGATAGTTGCGTACTATGTATGTATAACTGAGTCCCTTTGCTGTCCGCATGAAACTCGCACAACCTTGTAAATCAGCTACATTATTTAAAAAGAAAGTGGCTCTTGAGACTGAGAAGCTGAATTTCTCTCTTTATTTCTTTCTAATTAATTTACGTTTGCTGCAGCCGCGCGTGGCTTCCAAGTGGGCAGAGCAGGTTCTGAGGCTTGTTCCTCGCAGCTCGAGAAGGCGTGTGGCTGAGGTGGGGGCAGGGACAGCTGTCCCCTGAGGGAGGCCGTCCTTCCCGTGGATGGCACGGCCCCCGCCACCCCCGGCTTTGGCACTGTTGCCCGTCGAGGCTTGGGTAGGGATGAGCGATCTCTAGAAAGCAGGCAGGCTGGAGGGGATGGCCCGTGGGCTTGAGACAGAGGCCACGGGGAGGAGTTGTGACCTTGCCCTGCCTCGGGTCTCACCCCAACCGCATCCTCAGAGGGCCCGTCTGATGCCCTTAGTGCCTTTCTTGGGGGTTCTCAACCTTCCCTTTGCCCTGGCTCCTTCCCTGGAGGACGGAACCATTGTCACATCAGTGTCCCCGCCCCCTGACTCTCTGCCCCTTGATGCCTGCCCTCACCCTTCTTCCCCACCCCGTCCGCACTTCCGTCACCGCTGCCCTAAGGAAACGAGCTCCTTCACGTGCCTCAGGGGCTTTCGGGGTCCCGTCTCTCTCCAGCGTCACCTCCACCAGTCCCAGAATCACCACAGTGAAAACTTAAACTCTTTGGGGGCCCACCAGCTCCCAGCCTTGGCGTGTACACAGCCTGAACCCAGCTCGGCCACGGTTCATCCAGGCTCACTCCTTCTTGTGTTGGCTGAGATGCCCCTTCCTGCAGGAAGCCCTCCTGACCCATCCAGGGACCCGTCCTGGATACCCCCAGTCCCTGGTACTCCTTTCTGTTTCTGTCCCCAAGCTGGGCGGCGCCTGGCAGGACACGGAGCCACAGCCTGGCCTGTGACCGTGTTTGGTGAATGAGTGACACGGACGAGTTAATCATTCCACCCAACCCTGAGGTGGTTTCTGTGCCCGTGGCTTTAAATCCTCAGTTTGATAAGTTAATGATTCTTTTTACGGAAAATTGGACTGCCTGGACTTTAGTTACTGATTGCTCAATTTCATTGGCTTGGTTCATATTTTTCTTTTTACAAAAACACATTATTCGTACTCAGGGCACTATTCACCCACTCACTTAGGGCCCATCGTACATTATTCGTATACTATAGATGGCTGGATTCCCACTAAAAAAAGGAAAAATACAGATAGGCTTGGCTTTGTTATGAGTGACTTTTTAAAGGACTTCATGTAATACTGTTTAAAAAATTTTTGTGGATAATTATTATAAACCATAAAAGCAGAAACGAGGACATTTACAGTGATGGGTAACAGGTGATAAAAACAGATCATTTGTTTTAGAAAGAGTTTTCAGAGGAATGACTTCTTATTGGCCTCAGTCTGTTCCCCAGCCTCCTCTCGCGTGAGCTGAGTGCACGGTCTGTTCCCTGGCTTGCATCTCCTTGCTGCCCTACATTCAGGTATAGTCCGCATTCACTCCGTGTTCCCACCTGCCCACAAAACCAGCCCAAGGAAGTCACTGAAAGCAGATCACCAACATGCAGTAAGCACTCGCTAATTTTAGCGGGAAAAAGTTAAATAGCGCCAACTGCAAACAGAAAATTTGCTCCCTGGTCACCATTAAAGATAAGGCTTTGGCATTTGAAAATTTATGGCAGAGGCATTCCTGAGCTGTTAATGAGCTGTGCAGCTCTCTGATTATTATAAGAATTAGCTGTAAATCTAATTCTGGCTGATAGTAAATTAACCAGTTCGTTTTATGTTAATTGGAATTTGGACTTTAGGTGTTGGGAGGCCACACTTCTGGCCTCCTCAGCTTCTTTTAGCACAAGGAAAATTCTGATGGGGACAGGGGTGGGAGGAGGCGGTAGGTGAACCTCTGAACGCTTCACTTGGCAGAAATCCTCCGCCCCGCAGTCCTGTACTTTGCTCTTTAGTTCCCCATTCGAAACGTGATTAACTCAGTTAACTTGCAGAGGCTTAGTTATTGTTCCTCCTACAGAGAAAACTGGAAGCTTATAAATCGGGAGATTGGGCAGAGAATAGATAGCTGATGCTCTGACTTTGAAGAAGTAAACAGTAACTCAAAAACAGGCACAGATTTTTAGAATACTACAATCAGAATAGTAGTAATAACGATAACAACGAATGTTCAATAAAAAGTTTAAAATTCAATTCTTTAAGAGCTCAAGGAATTATAAACATTTGGAAATGACTTCTATCAAAGAGGATTAAAAGAGATTTGATCTTAAAAGGGAAGTTCTAGAAAATTCTCTCCTGTTGAATGCTTTATTTTTTGACATTGCTGTATATGAGATGTCATTGTACTGTCTCTCTTAGAAGATGCATTTCACTAAAATTATGTTAAGTATGCACATGTTATTATGCATTTCTCTGTATAATGAACGGCTTTCTGTGCACTTGAGAGAATTCGTCTTTCTATACTTTAAAAAGGATCATTTTTCTTGATTAAACAGGATAACTACATAAATGCCGTAATCTGTGTATGTGCTTTGGTGAATGAAGATGGCTTTCCTGTATTTTGACTTAGTTTGAAATTTTCATAAGGAAAGTGAGGATGTCTTTATTCATTCCAAGGAGAAAACCAAAGGGAACTTGGATCGGAAGCTATTATGCAAAATGAATGTCAAGAAAGGCTAAAATTACTTGGGGTTTTGACCTATCCTCGAGCTCCTCAGAACGTAGAATGAAGCAAGCATTCCTGTTGGAAAATGTTACGCGTGGTGATTACGACCTTGGTATGTCCTCTAACTGCCTGAGGAACCAACAGAGTTGACTGAGGTGTTGGTTAATCACCCAGAAGACCTTGTAGGAAAGGCGAGAGAATGTAGAAGCGGCCACAGAACTGGACAGAATCCAGGTCATGTGTCGTGACAGTGGCCAAGCCTGAGGTTTGTTACGGGATTCTAAGACATTGTTTTGTTTTTTTATCTTAATTATTATTATTTTTTTGGTTAATAAACCTGATTTTATCAGCCAGTTCAGTATAATTTTTCTAGATATTTGCTACTTTGGAGAAATAAAACTAAAGATTTGTGCTTTTGCATAATTGATACACCTTTAACTGAAAATTGGCTCCATTATGGTTAGTCTGTGTATCTCTGAAGATGAAGACTAATTAATTAGCTTGTTTTTTTTTTTTAACATCTTTATTGGGGTATAATTGCTTTACAATGGTGTGTTAGTTTCTGCTTTATAACAAAGTGAATCAGTCATACATAAACATATGTTCCTATATGTCTTCCCTCTTGCGTCTCCCTCCCTAATTAGCTTGTTCATAAAACACACTGCCCCAAATATGGGTTTTTGCTGACTGTCCCTAAGGATTTACACCTTCCTTAATAAAATCCTAAAATTTTCAAGGTTAGAATTTCGTGTTTGGATGGGCCGCTGGCAAAGAAGTTAGGCTGTGTCTTCGAAGGCTACGCTGTCCAAGATGGCAGCTGTAGCTGGCTTTTTAAATTGAATTATAATTTAAATATTAAGTCCTCATTCCTGCCCGTCATGTTTCAAGTTCTCAGTGGTTACATATGGCTAGGGGCTACCGTACTGGACAGTGCAGATTTATGTAGAACGTTCCCATCATTGCAGAGAGCACTGTTGGTCAGCACTTGGGTATCCATTGTCACCACCTCCCCTCTGTGTATAAATGTCTTTAAAAGTCAGAGATGATGCATACACCATAGTTTTCCCTACTTGTGCGCTGCCCTAGCTCTGCTATCACCTCCCAGTAGAACCTAGGCAGTGAAACATTTCATAAGAAGTGTGCATATGTGAGAAATGAGCTAGAAATTGATCTCCTAGAACTAGGTGGCTAAGTTGGCTTCAGCAGACACAAGGGTACTTGGAAAAATGGTAATAACTCTTTACAGTCTCAGTAATTGGTTGCATGAATTGCTACAATCTCAGTAATTGGTTGAATGGATTGCCCTTGCTAGTCTCCTGATTATACTAGGGATTTCTAGACTTTCCAGAACTATGAATCCCAGTTATCCAGATTGCTGACTCCTTTCTTCCTCACTGTCTTTTTTCTGGTTATATCTGCAAGTGAAGCTTGGTCCCGTAATGAACTGAGGAAGGTTAATTTTTAATATTCCGAGGCTCTTCGTGTGCCTCAGGGTGATTTGTGCGTGAGATTAAAACCAGGCACAGGAACTGCTTTCTCATCACCAGCTCTTGGCTACTGACTCCCTCCAGCCAAAGCACACATCTTGCTAATGCTCAGAGTACCCATTCCCTGTCGGATAGATGGGAAAACTTTACTCCCGTAACAGAAATGAGTCCCCTGGACCTGAAAGCCACGTGGGATCTGTCTGACATGGTCTGACTCGTGATCTGATTGCAGAACAAAAGATTTTGAAAGGTACCTCCATGATGCTACTTTCCAAAATGTGCCAGTATTCTTACTGTAGCATGCAAAGAGTACTGCTCGTGGACGTGATTCCATTCAAGAGTAGGCGATCCCGTTGGTAACAGTGTACATTTCCCCTTGTCAGACTTAACCAAGCTGTTTTAATTTTGAAGGGGAAAAAAAAGGTACACATTTAAAATTTTTTTTCTAAATTTGTTCTATTGTGAGATTTTCCGTCCGCCAGCTTGGAGACTATCTCACTTGCAAGGAGTTAACAAGATTGGAAGAAAACAGATGAATGTAAATTTTCTGGTCATGAATCTCAGCTGCATTTCCTTTTCTCCTGGATCAGCTATTCATTTATTTCATTCAGAATTTTCTGAGTGTTTTCTCTTCTCATATAGGCTCTGGGAAGATGCATGGCTGCTTGGTGATGTCACTGGCAGTCTGAGAAAGCCAGGTGCGTGC
Source organism: Orcinus orca (assembly GCF_937001465.1). Lineage (NCBI taxonomy): Eukaryota > Metazoa > Chordata > Mammalia > Artiodactyla > Delphinidae > Orcinus > Orcinus orca. Next base: position 12,015,497 of record NC_064576.1, on the reverse strand, counting down.
CAGACATGAAAACATGCTCATTATCTTTCCTATAATCTGCCTCCTTGTTCTCGCAGAAACACAAACCCTCCCTGGATCCTAGTTGTACTGAAAAGAGTCATCATCCTCCTTTTTACATCTGACATCGGGGTCATTTTGTTATGCGTATTTGTTCTCAATTGCTTTTTAACCCAATAGCCAGCATTCAAACCGCAGTCTTCCTTGCGGACATAATCTAGTTGATGCTTTGGCTAGTGGCAGCCTTCAAAGTTGAAAATGAGATGCGTATAGCAGATAGCTCAGTGAGACCAGTCGTTGCTTTCCCAGGATGGTTTGTGGTAATAATAGTGAACTCGATGGGAGTCGTCGTTTGGCACAAAAACCATCCCAGTGTTCTCAACATCTAGACTGAAGCCTCTCTCCCGGATACTGTGTCCTCACTGGTGGCCTCCTGGCCCTTCAGTGGCCACCTGTACTGACTGCAGGCCGCATCTCCCTCTGTATGTAAGCAGACCCGAGTCTGACTTGGTCTCTCCCCCTGGCTGCTCCTTAGGTACCAGATACTCCCAGCTCAGTGTGTCTGAAACGAAATATACTCTCCCTTACTTGTCCCTAGTACTTTGTTCTTGAATCTTTTAAAATCACTGGCCCTTACACCCAGCCTCACCGACCAAACCAAGAGGCATCTTTGAATTTTCCCACGACCAGGCTTAGAGCAGTCCTGTGACTGCCTGGTCTTTCTTCCTCCCTTAAAAATCCCCCTTTCAACCCACCCTGCCCCAAGACCACTCACTGATTGATTGATTGATTGATTGATCCATTCAATGTCTACCCGACGCCCGCTCCGTCTCAGGAACTTTATTAGAAAATAGAACACGTGGGTGAACAAAACAGGCTCAATCTCTGCCCTCAGGGAGCTTACGGTTTACCGGGGAGGACAGATGTTCAACTAGTATGTAGCCCAATCAAGGAGGATGAGAATGTTACAGCTGCGTTCATGCATATCTGGGCATGTCATTCTTCAGTGGTTTTTCTTCATCTTTGGGATGAAACCCAAACTCCTTAGCCTGTACACAAGGCCCTTCATGAACCTACTGGGATCGACTGATACGCGTACAGATCCCCCCAGCTCACTGTGCTTCCTGGGGTTCATGTCTGTGCTTCTTTGGCATGTCTTGGCCCCTGGTTTCTTGAGCAAACTTCAGTGTGGACCTCAAGCACTGTTACTTCTTGTGAGCCTTTCCTGATTTCGTATGTGTTTCTCCTTTGTGCTCCCATAGCCTCCCTGTACCCCCTCATTGATCATTTCACCTGCAGAATTTTTAATTTTCTCCTCCAGTAGATTCTGAGACCCTTGAGGGTGGAAATGATGTCTTCGATCATTTTATCCTTAGAATCTAACATGACATCTGGCATATCACAGGTGCTTGATAAGTCGGACGGTAAGAGCTGCCTACCAATGGCATCATTGTTCTGATGGGGTTAGTAACACCTGGTTTCCACAAGTGTTCGGGCAGACGTGTAAACCCCTTTCAGAGATTTGACGACTGAGATTTCTGTGTTCAGTGGTATATTAGCCTACCTGCCATTTAAATTCTCCGATTCTGAGTTGTTTTCCATTGCATAATTATTTTTACCAAGCTCCCAAATGTCTTAATTGGGACCCTAATATGTTAGGAATTCTATTTCTGGGTATTGTAGGAATTGCTGTCTTAGTGCTTTTTTCTGTGTATGAGCCGTTTGACTCAGTGGGATGACTCATGAATGTTTGTCATCCTGTGTACTCAAATGTTCAGGATCAGCTGTCAGCTACCACTGGAATTGATCCCACGGACCATAAGAATGTACTTTTATGCCGTAATTGTCCTATGCCAGGAATCAGGAGAGCACGATGCATCCAGTGGCAGATGGGAACCACATGCCTGGCCTGATATATGCACATGTGGGCAAGTAAATCCAGTCGTGTCTTTCTTTCTCCAAAGAAAGAATTAACTTTAATGTTACTTTGGCTCATGCAGAATATTGAAATTAAATTAAGCACAACATAGGATATTCTAAGAGGTTTTCCTCTCAGAAAATGGAAAGCAATTTCATTCCTACCGAGTGCAAATCCGGCTGCACGTATGGTTCTAAGATCACATATTAATACTTCGCTCCAGTAATACCAGAGTGTGATGCTGAGAGAAATACAGCTGTTCCCAACAGTAGATGACAGGCATTTATTTGAACTATCCTCATGCAGTAAACGATCTGTAAAATGTTGGGTTAACTATTAATTTTCAGTTGGTCAGCACCTATCCCATCCAGTGACGTTCTTCAAGCTTTTATTGAGCTTTTATTAGGTGTAGGTCTTCTGCAAAGCACCTAGGTCAACAGTGAATGGGACAGAACACCCCTGCTCTCAAGGAGACCACTGTCTAGATAAAGAGATGCTCTGAGCACGGTGATTTCCATGTGGCTGTTGGCCTGACCTGTGCTGTATGCCTTTGTCTTCTGCAGAACTCTAGAGGAAGGCCCACTGTCCTGGAGGTAAAGTCGTTTAGATTAATCCGGAGGGGATAAGCAGATGCTCTCGCTGAGGGCCTGGCATCTGGGACTGTCAGCATCTATTACTGAAGGGACCCGATGAGGTGGAGTTAAAATTAGCCCGAGCAGAAAGAGCATGGGGACCATCAATGGGATGCCGACTGCTGTCCTGAAAATAAATGGGGAAAACGTCACTACGTGGTCAAGTTTCTCAAAAAACTGAAAGCAGCCATGTCTCCCACGACATCTCACTTGCCTTAGAGCCCAGTCAACCTAAGGCTTTTTGGGGATAGGTTACCTGTGGTTGGCCCCCAGCTCTGGACTGGCGTCTTCATTGCTCAGCAGACATTCAGTTGAGGCCCCTGCCGTGTTCCTGGCCCTGGGTGTGGACAGGTGACCCGAAAGGACAAGTCCACTCTCTTCATGGGGTTTACAGCCTTCTGGGGGGGAATAGCGTTGCGAGCAGGCCTAGAGGAGTCCACAGCCCCTTGCTTGTGACAGAGAAGGGAATTCAGTGCGTGTTGAATAGGCTTCCTGGCACAAAGGTGTCTGACACACTCACACGTGCATGCCTTACTACTTACGACCCTTTGATGTAGACATGTGTAGTGGATCTATCCCTTTTTAAGGGGAGAGGACAATCCAGGACCCCCGGACCTTACGTGTAGGGGATTCCATCGTTGTTACACAGATGGGGGTGGGGGGTGAAGCCAGAGTCCCACCTCTGGCCAGAGCAGCCCGGTGGGCAGTTGGCCCCCTCCCCTCTGAGAACTCAAGGGAGAGTCTCAGAGAAAGAACTAGTTGAGGATTTAGTGAACCTAAATTTGAGTCCAGGTCTAGAACCATATTGTTTTAAATTCATTCGCTTTGTATCAATAAAATAGTGATTTTATGATCCGTAACCTATTTGAGTCATCCTCCTGATGTGTGAACTCTGCTTTGTGAAGGCGAAAGCAAAATACTCAGAGAGAAAAGTCACAGATATTTATTGCGCACCTACTGTGTGCTAGGTAGGGCCTGGGGAAATAGTGGTGACCCAAGCAGACAACACCTCTGTCCCCATGGAACCTATATTCCAATAGAGAAAGGACCAAATATTGGGTTGGCCGAAAGGTTTGTCGGTTTTAGGTACAAATAAGACATTTTTCCTTTTCACCAAGAACTTTATTGAACAACGTATTCATTAACCGAACAAACTTCGTAGCCAACCCAATACATCATGTGCCAGTGGTACTAAGCGCTAAGAAGAAAGAGCAAGGGAGAAAAGAGAGAGTTTGTGGTAGAATGTGTATTCATGTATATGTGACCATATTTTATTTAGAATTTGTCAGGGAAGCCCGTCAGACAAAGTGACATTTAGCAGAGACGCATGGGAATTGAGAGAACAAGTCCTGCATTTAGGGGGTGAAAGTCATTTCAGAGAGACAGAAGAGGACGTGCAAAGGTCCTGAGGCAGGAACGTGGTCACTGCATTTGAGGAACAGCAAGACAACAACAGCAGCTGGAATACAACGAGCAGGGGATGCAATGGCAGGGAGTGAGATGCCCAGAAAAATAACAGGGGGTCTGGCCAGCCAGGATAAGGAGTACAGATTTTATTCTGAGTGACGCAATCTGGCCTGACCTTGTACAGGGCCCACACCAGCTTCCGAGTGGAGCAGACAGCAGTGGCTGGATGAGGGGGCCAGTTAGAGAGTGGCTGGGGTCACCCAGGAGACACCTGTGGTGGTGGTTAGTGGTTGGGTCCTGGGTGTATTTCGAAGGTAGAGCTGGTGGGGTTTGCTGAGGAATTGGATGTTAGGTGTGAGAAAAAGGAGTTGAGGATGACTTCTCGGGTTTAGCCTGAGCAGTTGGCAAAATGGAGTCACCAGTTTTGAAAAGAGGCAGACCAAGGAGTGGGCGCGTGGGGAAGGACGTTGGTCCCGGAATTTTACCTGTTTTCTTTGCTTGATACAAGAGTAACTTCATTTGAAAGGATGTACATCTCTGAAAGTGTAGGTAAATATTATCGTTGCCTAATTTTCGGGACTATTTGGGCCTGTGAGGTTGGTCTTAGCATCCCATCACCGGCAGGGGTCTCTGAGCCTACAGCGTGTTGAGTTCAGCACAGCTTGTATGGGTGGATTCCACGCTTGTACAGCAACTCTAGTGGTGGGCAAGTTTCTGCCAGTGGACACTTTTCACACCAGCCCACGTGTTTCTCACGCTCAGCAAGATTCTGTACCCCGATACGGAGTGTAATCCCCTTGGACCTCCCACCTGCCAGGTTACCCCTCCTCCCAGCTGTCTCTCTCCCCCCCATGCCACCCTCAATATCAAGGTGAGTCCCTTTTATCCACCACTTGATTTCTCCCACTTGTCGGTGGAGGGGGTGACTGGGCACTGCTTCTAGGTCTCAACTCTTTGGTGCTCAGTGACCCTGCCACCTCTGCCTTGGTCCTTCCGGGCACAGTCTGTGCAAACGCTCCAAGTGGACACAGTTTGGCCCAGTTATTCGGTGGCATTTTCTCCGAGAGACATCGCCTTTGCAAGCGTCGAGACAGAGCCCTGCTTGAGGAAAGCTGTGGAGAGAACAACAGCTTCTTATGTTCTTCAGTTTGCTCTGCAAAGAGGTTCTTGTAAACGCGGGTGGGTGGACACTGGAAAGGCTTTTCCAGGAGTGGGAAGCAAAATGCAATTCTCCTCCTCTGCTGGGCCCTTTCTGTTGACATTTCCTGCTCCTGCAGCAAGCGCGGTGTGTACCTGGAGTGTGTGCTCGTGGGAGCGTCCTCAGCCCCCTGGTGTATCCTGCACGCTGCGGATCATTTAAAAAGTGCCCGTTTATCACACGGGTGGGGGGAGGAAGACTCACTGAATTCAACATAGAGCATCAATATTTTTAACTAGATGCCTCAAGTTTGAATTGGCTCCCGTTTTCCCATTAAACTGACTTTGAGCATTTTCTTAAATTAGAGAAGTGGAGCCTCTAAGTGATAGAAGATGCGAGTCAGTACTTGGTAGGAAAGCCATGGAGGAAAATGAATTTGCCAAAAACATGTTGCTAAATAAAGGAATAACAAATGTATCTCATGGTCTGGAAGCACACCATCCAGTCCAGAAGCCACTAACCACACGTGACTGCTTCAGTTGAAAGGAAATCTGATTGAAGATACAGTCGCACTGGCCATCTTCAAGGGCTCAGTAGCCGTTTGTGGCTCGTGGCTACTGTACCAGCTCAGATATGGACCATCTTCCTCATTGGAGAACATTGTATTGGACAATGCTGGTTTACAATGTAAAACGAGGACCATCTGCAATAAATTGTCATACGTTTTACTCGTTGTCTGAATCCACCCGAGGCCTGAGGGTAGGAAGGTGTTGAGAGCCGTGAAGAAAATCTCCACTCCTGTAAAATGGTGTGATCTTGGGGTCGGTGCAAGTGCTTGGTGAGGATTCTTTTTTTTAACATCTTTATTGGAGTATAATTGCTTTACAGTGGTGTGTTAGTTTCTGCTGTATAACAGAGTGAATCTGCTATACATATGGGGATATGTCTATCCCCATATCTCCTCCCTCTTGCATCTCACTTCCACCTTCCCTATCCCACCCCTCTAGGTGGTCACAAAGCACCGAGCTGATCTCTCTGTGCTACACGGCTGCTTCCCACTAGCTATCTATTTTACGTTTGGTAGTGTATATATGTCAGTGCCACTCTCTCACTTCATCCCAGCTTAACCTTCCCCCTTCCCATGTCCTCAAGTCCATTCTCTACGTCTGCGTCTTTATTCCTGTCCTGCATCTAGGTTCTTCATAACCTTTTTTTTTTTTAGATTCCATATATATGTGCTAGCATATGGTATTTGTTTTTCTCTTTCTGACTTACTTCACTCTGTATGACAGACTCTGGGTCCATCCACCTCACTACAAATAACTCAATTTCACTTCTTTTTATGGCTGAGTAATATTCCATTGTATATATGTGCCACATCTTGTTTATCCATTCATCTGTCGATGGACACTTAGGTTGCTTCCATGTCCTGACTATTGTAAGTAGAGCTGCAGTGAACATTGTGGTACATGACTCTTTTTGAATTATGGTTTTCTCAGGGTATATGCCCAGTAGTGGGATTGCTGGGTCCTATGGTAGTTCTATTTTTAGTTTTTTAAGGAACCTCCATACTGTTCTCCATAGTGGCTGTATCCATTTACATTCCCACCAACAGTGCAAGAGGGTTCCCTTTTCTCCACACCCTCTCCAGCATTTAGTGTTTGTAGATTTTTTGATGATGGCATTCTGACCGGTGTGAGGTGATACCTCATTGTAGTTTTCATCTGCATTTCTCTAATGATTAGTGATGTTGAGCATTCTTTCATGTGTTCGTTGGCAGTCTGTGTATCTTCCTTGGAGGAATGTCTCTTTAGGTCTTCTCCCCATTTTTGGATTGGGGTGTTTGTTTTTTTGATATTGAGCTGCATGAGCTGCTTGTAAATTTTGGAGATTAATCCTTTGTCAGTTGCTTCATTTGCATATATGTTCTCCCATTCTGAAGGACTCGTTTTCTCGTCCTTCGGTCTGGACCGCTGTCTTGCCGGTAACCCTGGTTGAGGACAGTGACAGGTTACCCACGTAGGTCCCGTGCTCAGTTCTTTGCAAGACACTTCAATAGAAATATAACCTGTTTTAGTAAGAAAGCAATGGGATAGTTTAAATCTGTGGGGTCATAGGATGTAGGAAGGAAAGTAGAAGCAGAGGTGAAGGGAATCTTTAAAATCCCACGTGTATCGTGTTATCTGACTCTTGAGAAAAGCTAACCAGACGGAGAGATCTTTTCTTGACTGGGTTGTGTATCACTGACATATTACTGCCCTATGTATCGGTGACGTTTAAACAGAACGAGTTGTTTTCTTTCCTAGTGTGAAGAGCAGGCGAGGGGTGGTTATCGTGCTGTGGCTGAGGCCAGGCCTGCTGGATAAATATTGACTAAGCTGCCTGGGCCTGTGAGAGCAGGACGAGGTGGGGGGTGCCGGGGAGTGGGGAGCATTCCCTTCATAGCAGAGTTGCCTCAAGCGGCTGCTGCCCGATGCCTGGAGGGCACACTCCAGAGGAGGTGACTCCAGGCCACCCGCCAGAGGGTAGTGTGATTTCCAAGTCGGGACCGTCAAGGAAGTGGGACCCTTCCCTGCGGTGCCCACTTCCGTGCCTCGGGTGACGCCAGCGCCCCGGGAGAACTTCCAGGTGTGATGCCGCCCACCCACAGAGAGGTCTGGAAGCACCTCCAAGTGACGCAAGGAAACAGGCAGTACAACGTGAAATGCCGTCAGTGTAAGTAACTGAAATGTCTCCGTTCACAGCTTATCAAGCATGTGTGTTGAATGAGGCCGGGGGATTTGTGATGACGGACAGCGATGGGAGGAGCCTGGAGGAGGGCAGAGCAAGGGTTGATCAGGGCAGCCTGGGAAGGTTCTCTGGCCAGAGCGGGGACTGCCAGCCTGCTGGCCACATGGCAGAGGGGCCGCAGGGCCTAGATTTGCTAAGACGGCCACTGTGTTACCCAGATCTTTCTGCTGGTGATCACTAGTGAGTCAGCAAATCTTTTGATCATGGCTGGGTTTCCAGATGTCTTTTGGACTATGAGATAGATGGGATGATCCCTCAAGATACGCTGGTCTTGTTGGCCTGTATTCTTTCCAAAGTAAGTATATTTATACGCAGAGAAATCCGTCTTGCGAAACTTCTGTAGGCTTGAGCCATTTCCCCCAGATTTGATCGTTCTCAACATGCTGATCATTTTTCCTTTCTGAAAGGACAGAGTAAGCACATACGTTCACCTGCATCACTTTGGCTCCAGGGTTGCTTTGCTTAACTCTCACCTGACCCTTGGCGTCTTCCTCAATGAGAGCTGTGGGAGCACAGCTCTGTGACACTCACACCATGCTTGTCATGAGCACCAGGAAAGCAACACACTTCAAAAGCAACGAACTCGGGCTTCCCTGGTGGTGCAGTGGCTGAGAGTCCGCCCGCCGATGCAGTGGACGCGGGTTCGTGCCCCGGTCCAGGAAGATCCCACATGCCGCGGAGCGGCTGAGCCCGTGAGCCATGGCCGCTGAGCCTGCGCGTCTGGAGCCTGTGCTCTGCAATGGGAGAGGCCCGCATACCGCGGGGAAAAAAAAAAAGCAACGAACTCAAAGAAGGCAAATTACTGGATGGCTTGAAAGAGTCAACCATCACTTATCGTGCATTCAACAAATACAGATAAATATTGTAATACTTTTAAAGGGCTTTTAAAAATTTATTTATTTATTTTTGGCTGCGTTGGGTCTTCGTTGCTGCGTGCGGGCTTTCTCTAGTTGCAGCGAGCGGGGGCTACTCTTCATTGCGGTGCGCGGGCTTCTCACTGCGGTGGCTTCTCTCGTTGTGGAGCACGGGCTCTAGGCGCACGGGCTTCAATAGTTGTGGCACGTGGGCTTCGGTAATTGTGGCACGTGGGCTTCAGTAGTTGTGGCTCGTGGGCTCTAGAGCACAGGTTCAGTAGTTGTGGTGCACAGGCTTAGTTGCTTCGCGGCATGTGGGATCTTCCCGGACTGGGGCTTGAACCCGTGTCCCCTGCATTGGCAGGCGGATTCTTAACCACTGCCACCAGGGAAAGCCCTGTAATACTTTTATAAACTTTATTTGTATCATACCATGCAGTTGCGTTGTTCTAGATGTTATATTAATTAAAAAAAAAAAAGCTTTTAAGATAAAGGCAGTACCGTCACCACCTACTTCTCTGTGTGAGTCAGAGAAGGTCCTAATGAAATAGGTACAAACCCTGCCCTTGGCATGAAGGTAAATCCATGGAATTACTTTGGGAGAGAATGTGTTCAAAGGTTAGTACCAAAGGCTGTTTTGAGATTGACGGGTTTTTTTCCTTGTTTCTTCTTCCTCTTTAGGCAGGAGTGAAAAGCATTTTATTCTTCCCCCAATTTTACATCCACCAACGTGTTTTTTTGCAAGTCCTCTTCTCCTTTTCTAAAAGGCTGTCTTGTTAGTTTAAATGAATGGAATCAATGTCTTGGGTCCTCGCCTGATATAAATTGGTATCCTTTTGAAGTAACCCTAGTGAGTGGTTCTTTTCAAAAGTGGTATTAAATCATACATAGGGCAGGGATCATAAATTGATTTTGATTCCATTGCCAAGTCCAGCTGATTCACGGTGGCTGCCGGAGCAGCGTGTTGAAAGAGAGTGGGCAGCTCCGCTGAGTGGTGGCTTGTTGGATGCGGGAAGGATGAAGGGGCAGTAGACGTAACCCAGGTTTGCCGACCTTGCTACCTGGGGAGAGGCAGCCATTTAGATTTATGGAGGTTTGTGGGGTTACTACCTCTGTTTCACCTGGTCTGCTTATAAACTGCAGGTTTGTCCACAAGATGATCTTTGAAAGCACTGAGGCTCTTCAGATAAACCTCACCTCCCAGCTCACCCTCTCTGCCCCCGTATCATGCTGGCTGGTGAATCAGGTCATGAAGCCTCTTTGACTTCTTGATCTTGTTCAGTAAAGCATCATGGTCTTAAAGACCGCTGCAGGGAATAAAGAGACTTTCAGAATTGTTTTTTTACCCAGTCCAAAAACACATGATCCAGAAACAAAGGCCAGTTCCGATGTGTTAACATGCGTGTTAATTAGGACATTATGCATATCAAATAACAAATGCTAAAATGCCGTATGCTGTAATGAAGATTGGGGTATGGCTGTATATGTTGTTCTAGGAGCCTTTTCTCCCCACCCTTAAAACAAAATTTCTTTTGTATTCTTAAAATTTATGTACAAAATTATAGGGAAATCGTTGCTGCATTCAAAGGTCAAGAAAGAGCCCTGAGCGTGGAAGCCCTTAGGCGCCTGCTTAACCTCTAGCCCAGGGCTAGTGTACACCAACTGCACGGTAGACTTGCCTGGGGAGCTTTTCAAAAAGAATACTGATGCCCAGGTCCCACACCAGGTAACTGAGTCAAAGTCTTTGGGGTTGGGACCCGAGCATCAGTACACTTAAAAAAGCTCCCCACGGGGGCTTAATACACATCTTGCTTTGAGAACAGCTGCTCTAGCAGATCTGGGTCTTTGGCCTCCATGTCTTCAAAACCCCCATTATCACCTGCAGGGAAGACCCTCCTTGATTTGGCCCATCTACTTCTCCAACCTCCTCCCCCATCACTCCCTTGAATCGGCAGGCTCCAGGCACACCTGGCACAGGCCCGTTCTCGCCTCTCTCCCTTTGTATTCACACGGTTCTTTTTGCCCTGATTGCTGTTTCCCCAATCTCCTCCCATTCCAGCTCTCTGCACAAAATTGCTTTCCCTCTAAGAATCAGATTCAGCGCTCCTTCCCTTGCAAAAACGCCCCTCCCTCCCCAAGACAGGCTTGGCACTCTTGTCCTACGTTTCCGTGGCTATTGGAAGACAGGGACCATCCCCCCCCACCCCCGCTTTCATGTGTGTCCTCCACACCCAGCACAGCCTGTGTTCAGAAGGCATTTGCTAATGCATGCGTGGATTGGCGATGATACCCGCCTCTCCTTCTGAGGTCCGAGCCGTGCTAAAGTGCTGTGAACTGTAAAGCGTTTTACACACATAAAGCGGTTACTGCTCATTATTCGTTTTGGTCTTTAAATGACAGCAAATGGACATTCATTTGCCACCGATCTGTAGACTCCACTCTTCAAGTCAGGGTGCGGGAAGTTGTGCTTTATTCATTGTTTAGAATACAGTCGCTGGCCCTCCAGGTAGATGCGGCAGGAAGGACAGGATGTGGGGTGCCCCTACGCAGTCCCTGCAAAGTGCAGCTCAGCTCAGTTGGAGCCAATTAGATGTGTTTGCCTCAGGCAGCATCTCTGTGATTCCCAAACCCTGTCCAAATAACCGAGCCGTGAACTTTATTATGTGGACTTACGTCTCTCAGAGCCATCTGTGAGCGTGGTCCTGTGAAGCAATTATGTTGCAGGTGTGCAATAGAAATGAAGTAACGGCTTAATTATTTGGTGAAGCAGCAGGCGTTTGGGACCGGAGACTGACTGCACTAGCTTCCCAGGGTTTTTTCTTCATGCTATCTTGTTCCTTGGAATTTTAACACAACCTAGAGAGAGAATTATTCGGACTACAGCCAGCTGTCTGTACAATAATCTTAAGAAGTCAGCTTGTTCCATATTTAAATCCTAAGACAGTCTGCATGGTTCTTTTATTACTGCTGTGGGGGAGGGGCTATGGGCGGGGATGTGTTTATGAATTACCAGAAATGTAAGCACAATCTGGGTATGTGTGTATATTTGGGGGAAGGAGGCCTCTTCTTCATCAGATTCTCAGAGGGGTCCTGTGGGGCCCCCAACCCCACGCCTCCAAAAGAAATGAGAGGCTCAAATGTTGATTTATGTTTCTTTGAAGTCGTCCCTTGTGTCTGAGCGTTAAAGGTAGATCTCGAATGAGTTCCTTGTCTTTTTCTACGACACAGAAGTAGATCTCTGTCAGAAGCCTGTTGCTTTCTCAGTTATCCATTCTCCTGTTATCTTGTTTGCCGCCGTCCTGTGCATTTAGCATTTCTGACGAGTAAAAGACAAAGAGGTGGAAAATGAAATGAACCTCCTTAGCAGGATGTCAGGAAAAAGGGTGACCCAGGCTGTCCCTGTAAGGCCACGCGGGACTGTGATGGGAGGGCCTCCCAGCCCCAGAGCTGTGTTACACGGTGGCCCCAGGTGTACCCCGCCTTTTCGAGCACCTGTCATATACCAGGCGCTTTGTATCTACTTTAACTTCTGGGGCTCATATCAGCATTTTGAAGGAGGCTTGGTTATCCACCTCTTACCAAAGAAAAGTGAAGCAGCAGTGACTCATGTTTAAACATCCTGCAGCGTGGCGACAGTTGCCATCATGCATTAAGGGGACTGCACTGGGGTGATCCCACACCTGCACAGAGATACTATACATATTTGTCAAATTTAACTGACTGACCTAGAAAACACAGTTCCAGAGCAGTAGATTCAACCTCTCATCGACCTGCACCTTGTGTTTCTTTTTGTACCATTAGCTGGTATGAAAGATTTGGTTAGGGTGTGACCGTCAGCTTCATTCTTTTTGGGGTACCTACGGTTTTCAATTATTTTGAGTTGGTTCTGCCAGCTGTTCCCAGGAATACAGCAAATTCCTCGTTTTGTTTTTATCTGTGTGTTTATGCTGTTGACCCTTCACTCAGAATCTTTTCTTCATGAGACGTTTATTAATTCGCTGGTTGTGTGTCTCAGTGAGAACTTTCAGATGTTGTGCTTGGTGAGACCACCACTTGGTAGGTGGGTTGGGTTGCCGCCATCTGGCTGGAGGGGTGGGATGGGAAAACAGGGCTTCCGCCGGGAGTGCAGTGCGCAGGCCCAGGCATGACCCCACAATTCACGACTTCAGAAAGCACCGATTCTATTTTGTTTGTTTGTTTGTTTAAATTAATTGATTTTAATTCTGAGTAAGAAAGGAATACCTGTTCCTGTCTTTAAAAAAAAAAAAAATTGAACCCAAAGCAAGTAAAAAGAAGGAAAAGAAATTCTACTATGCATAGTTGACCATTATAAAAGCTTGGGGTCCATTTTTCCCTGCACAGGACATCCTGTTAATATCGACCTTTGCTAAAAGCAGCCTCTTCTCTTCACACCATCTCTGCCATGCATTGAGAATGAAACTGTTACCAGCCAAAAGACCTGAAAGCATGCCCTGACCAGCTCCATTCGGAAGCTGGATCCCAGCAGGTGAAGTGGATGAATTTGTAAGGGCTACCTGTGGAAGGCAGGATTTTGACATTATGTGCTCACAGGAGTTCTCTCCCTGCAGGTTCTACAGAAACTTCAGGAGCCTAGAGGGTTGTGTGTAGAGTTATGCCCCTGAGGGGACAGCATAATTGCTACAGAAGGAAAGATGTTAATAAAGATATGGTCCTGCCCCAAAGAATTACATTAAAGTCCTAACGCCAGTAATTGACTTGGAAACTGGAATTCACAAATTTTAAGAACTCTATACAGAAGTTCCTTGCTCCCTCCATCCCACCCTCCCTTCCTTGCTTTCTGTGAGCAGCCTTAGCAAGAAATGTAATTCTTTAATCATTTTATTTGAGAGCTTAAGGAAAACAAATAGTAACAAAAAGTTGTTTGATGGAGCAGTGTGGCTGTAAAACGTGACCACATGTACCAAAAAATGTGTCCCAAAATCATTGCCACTTTAATAACCAGTGCATTTGATTCTGGCTCTTTATTATTTTTAAGTAGTTCTTTGTCTGTATGTCTTTGCTGGTTTTCTGCTTCCCAGATTATGGGCTGCTGCATGTATATAACGCTAATCAGTTGGGACTAAACTGCTACAGGAGCACTGAAAATTCCCTCTTCTTCTGAGCTCACCTTTGAATAGCGTCTAATGTTTCCCCCAAATAATCTTTTAAGAACGTATTGATAAAACTCCCTCTAGGTCCCCAGAGGATGGCAAGAACCCCACCAAATGCAGATTTTGCCCACACCCACGCCCTGAGGGCACTGTGTCTAGATTAAGATATTTATTTAGGCAAAGAGGAAACAGGTCTTAGATTAGCAGGTGGTGGTGCAAGGGGAGAGCAGTCCCTGCTGCCATGCTGGTTTGGTGATGTCTTCAGGCTTTCCTGTAAGTCACTTGGTGATCGTGGGGAATGTATTCTTAGGGTCCTAGGCCGCTATGGCATGTGTGGGTCCTGTGGCTCTCCAGATTTGGTAGTCATTAGCCAAACCACATCATTATATTATTATTATTATTTTGGCCTCGCCTCATGGCTTTCAGGATCTTAGTTCCCCGACCAGGGATCGAACCCATGCCCTTCGCAGTGAAAGAGAGGAGTCCAAACCGCTGGACTGCCTGGGAATTCCCTCTTTTTTTTTTTTTTTTTTTTGCGGTATGCGGGCCTCTCACTGTTGTGGCCTCTCCTGTTGTGGAGCACAGGCTCCGGACGCGCAGGCTCAGCGGCCATGGCTCACGGGCCCAGCTGCTCCGCGGCATGTGGGATCTTCCCGGACCGGGGCACGAACCCGTGTCCCCTGCATCGGCAGGCGCACTCTCAACCACTGCGCCATGAGGGAAGCCCTTCCCTCTTATTTTTAACAGTGTGTTCTTTGAATGGCAGTGAAGGGAGATGGGCAGATGCTTGGGGTCCCTTTTGTTAGAGCATCCAGGATGTGTGTGCATTCAATTCTTTTTTGAGTGGGTTGAAATTTTATACTACATAAAAGTAATTTTTTTAAACATATACAAAATGGATTCTATAAATGTTCACTGTTTTTGTGTTCTGACAGTGCCCTCTTTTGCCTGTTGGCCTCATCAGATCTGCCATCTCAGCAGCTGGGGAAGCCACTCCCCCCCCATCCCCCCAACCCCGCCTTGTCCCCGTGTGGCCAACTCTCTTTGTTCCCTCTGTACTTTTTCTTTTTTTAAATAAAGAGGAGAGAGCAGCATTCTTAATACTATTCTATTTACCAAACAGTGGTTTTGAATATGTACGATGCCCTTAATATTCAGTCATTTCTTTGAAAAAAAGACTTCTCCTAAAATGATGGCCTGCTCGGGTACCCTGGCTTCTGGTTTCTGTGCTGCCACTAAGTAGGGGCTCAGCCACCTTAACTCCTTAACTCAGACTCCATCAACTCTTCCTAAACGGTAGGGCCTTGGCTTTGGTGATCTCCAGGGTCTCTCCAACCCTGAAACTGATGATTCTGTAGTTGGTCTTAGACCAGTGGTCCTTGACTGGGGGGCCATTTGGTAATGTCTGAAGACTGTTTTGGTTGTCTTCTAAGGGCATTTAGTGGGTACAGGCCAGGGATGCTGCCAGTACAGTACGCAGGACAGCCCCCTGCAGCAAAGAATTATCTACCTAAAGTGTCATTCGTGCCAAGATTGGAGAATCCCCACGTGGAGGACGTCGGGGAGGTGCAGTGGCCTGGCTGCCACCTTCTCAGCGCCTTTCTTCTCTCCTTTCTCTGGTTTGTGTGCCACCTTCACTGTTCATTTACCGTCTGCAGGTTCTCCAGGTGACGCGATGGAGGAGCTTCTTCTGGGGTAAGTCTGATGGGCCCAGTTCAAGGAGACAGAGCTGCTATTGTGTGTGGCTGCTGGCGAGTGTGAGAAGCCCAGAGTCACCACGGACACGGAGGTGTCAGTTTTCTAAGCCACATTAAAAATATGTGGTTCATTTTCTTCTCTCATTTAGAGTTTTCCTGGCAGTAACTTCGAAACTTGGCGTTTGTTTACTTTTACATATTTCCAGTACATTCCTGGGACTTGGACTGTTCAGAGCTTAGAGTTTTCAAGACTGTAGTGTATCATTTAATTTTCCTAGGGGCTAATGCCTGAAGAAGAGGCATTTCAACAAAATCAATTAGCGGGACTGTAGAAACCTTTTGGCAGGCTTTTTTTTTTGGTGTGGGTGGGGAACAAGCCGAGAACTGGTGGTGCATTGAAAACACACGGAGGAATACTTAACCCGCTTAAGGACCAAATGTTTTTATTGTTCCTTTAGTAAAGCGCACATGCAGTCAGTGGCACATGGCTCAGGCCTCTTTAAAAAGCAGAAACTGAAAACTGCCTCTGAGCAAAAGCCAGGGCCAGGGCGGGGAGGTTGCCCAGAGCAACCTAGTGAATTAGGGTGACCGGATTTCACAAACAAAACAGATCAGCCTGGCTATAGCCACGAACACTCGCAGACAAACGTTCTTTTCCCTAAGGAAGCCAGATTCCTTTTAAGGAAAACATATTGGAGACACACCTCAATACTGACCCCATATGAGAAGCAGGGAGCCTAAAGGAACTTTCCATGCTTGGGGTTCAGCTGCCACATTTTTTTCTGGCACACGAGCAGGGGCCGGCCAGTTAGCTATGACTCTACTCTTTGATGGAAAGCCATAATCACACCTCCAGAAAAACAGGGAGAGTGCCGTTAAAGACACTCATTCATGCCACTTCTGTAGACTCCTGTGAGTACCAGGTGCCAGTCGATGCTTGTTATTCTGTCTATAGCCGGGAATTAGCTTGTACCTCACCGTCAACCCTCCACTTCCTAGTTGCTGCATTTGTGATGCCCACTCCGCCACCTTTTTTTCAAACCACGGCAGCCGTGAATCACCAAAGACCATCGCTTTCTCTTTCCTGGAGCTCCTTCTCCCCGACCACGGGCAGATCTAGTTTGCCAAACCTTATCCTTGAGGGGCACGGTGAGGCAAGCACCACCTTCTCCCCCGTTTTCCAGATAGATAGAGAACAGGTAAGGTGCAGAGTAATGAAGAACTTCTGCTAGATCTCATTAGGGTGAAAATCTAACAGTTAGTTCTCAGTCACGGGATAACATCCCTCCTCTCTTCCCTCCTCTTTGGAGAATGAGGGGAGCCTTGTAGCCAGGTTGATATTGACCAGGGGTGGAGGCAGGTGAAGTCTGATCTGCAGCTGGGGGTGCTTTGAAATCGAGGGTGATGGAGAGTTAGGCAAGGGATAAGCCCACCTGAGTCAATGAGAGAAGAGGTGTCAGGCCCTGGTGTGGGGAGCCCCTGGGACGAGAACTAGCTGGGGTGCCTGTGTGGTATCTGCTCCAAGTCTGGAGGTGACCAGTTGGCCTGATGGAGTTTTCAGGTTCCCTTGGACTTGCTCTCTGGGTAGCAGGCTCTTGGCTGTAAAGGGAATCTCAGTAAAATTTACTTTGATGGGGCATTTGCAACATGTGTGAACGTCGGAAAGCATTATGCTATGTGAAGGAAGCCAGGTCCACATGACTACGTGCTGAAGTGAGTTTATATATGTACCACGTCGTCTTTATCCATTCATCTGGATAAACATGATGGGCATTTAGGTTGCTTCCATGTCTCGGCTATTGTAAATAGTGCTGCAAGGAGCACCGGCATGCATATCGTTTCGAGTTACAGTTTTGTCTGGATATATGCCCAGCAGTGGGATTGCAGGATCATACGGTAGCTCTATTTTTTTGTTTTTTGAGGAACCTCCATACTGTTCTCCATAGTGGCTGCGCCAGTTTACATTCCCACCAACAGTGTAGGAAGCTTCCCTTTTCTCCACACCCTCTCCAGCATTTGTTATTCGTGGTGGTTAAACGTTATAGAATGTAGATTATACTTCAGCGAAACTGTTCGATTTTTTACTTCGATTGGATTTTGTTTGGGGGCTGGTGGGAGAAGCTGAGTACCAACGAAAAGATTTCTATGGAATGGGCTTGGTACCCATTACATTAATTCCGATTTGGGGAAACGTGTACAAATGATGCTCTTACAGTTGGAACTTTTAAGCAAAGTCCTGATCTGAACTTGCCCCCCTCAGCTTTAGTAAGCAGACCTTGTATAATCTTCATTTCATCTTCTGAAATGCTGGACGTAAAAGATCTCATAGTTTATACGTACAGGACGTACTCACTAATTTGGATATTTGAACTTAGTCCAAATGAGTAACAGCTATATGTATAGAAGGAGTGAAGTGTTATAGATTCTCAGCCTTGGGAAGAACTTTAAAGGTTAAGAGCTAGTGTATATATGTCCATGCCTCTCTCTCGCTGTGTCACAGCTCACCCTTCCCCCTCCCCATATCCTCAAGTCCGTTCTCTAGTAGGTTTGTGTCTTTATATATACACTACCAAACGTAAGGTAGATAGCTAGTGGGAAGCAGCCGCATAGCACAGGGAGATCAGCTCGGTGCTTTGTGGCCGCCCGGAAGGTTGGGATAGGGAGGGTGGGAGGGAGGAGACGCAAGAGGGAAGAGATATGGGAACATACGTATATGTATAACTGATTCACTTTGTTATAAAGCAGAAACTAACACACCATTGTAAAGCAATTATACCCCAATAAAGATGTTAAAAAAAAAAAAAAGGTTAAGAGCTAGAGGATAGACATGGTGAAAAATAGCAGACGATTAAGAAATCCAAAGACTCTGGAGTGTATTTGACTAGCAGATTGAAAGACCTCAGAGTTCATGTGTGCCCCTTCCGTTAGAAAGTTCCATTCCTTCAGAGTTCACTCATTATTTGGCCATAGCGGTGGTCTGAGTTTAATTGCAAGTCACCTTTTCCTTTGGTGTTTAGGAAATTCTGTACCTAATGCTACTCCCATGTTTATTTTGGGAGATACTGTGACTATTAGCAAGGCTGCTGAGAGTCGATTCAGGTCTGGTGAAAACAGATGCAGGCTCTGCTTCCCCTCCCCGCACCGTTGGCTTTGTCTCCGTTTGCAGCTAGTGGGGCCCGAGCCCCTTTCTGGAAGCTTCTCTTACTCTGCTGGACTTGACTGTGGAGGCCAACAACATTACAGGTAGTGGGAGACGACTTTCTCACTGCTTCATTGAAGGCTTACGTTTTTACCCATATTCACCAGGAGTTTTTTTTTTTAAAAACTATGATTTTTATCTAAGGGCCAGGTGGGCAAAATAATTATCTTCAAATGAATGTAGATTATAAAAGGCTTTTAAAGTGACTTATATGACTTGGTTCATTCATTCATTCATTCAGTCAGTCAACAAACGTATTTTGCTGGGTGATGGGGTCCAGAAAGATGACTGCGTTCCTGCCTTGAGAGAGCTCCAGGCTGGTGGGCGGGGGAGAGCTGCGGAGTGGTAGAGGGTCGGAGCCCAGAGACATAGAAACAAGAGAGCGGCCGTGTGTGATGGTTTTTGGACAGGTGATGTGTAGACTTCTGCCACGCTGGCAGGCGCCATGATTTTATTGGTAGCCCCTTCACAGACTCAACGGATGACCCAAGAAATGGGTTGTGACACTGACGCTCATCTTACAAGTGGGAAGGCCTGCATTTACCTCTGTGTTCACACTCCTCCCTGCCCCTTTTCTAAGTACTAAAAAGTCATGACCTCAGCAGGCCTGGCCATAAATTCATGTATTCACAGGTCAGTGTATTTACTTCTCAGTCAGCCAGTTGGAACATAGCATTCATATCTTTCAATTGAAATTTCCAAAATAAAAGACCACCTACCACAAAGAAATGTACTCTGCTTTTCCCTTAGCTCCTTTAAGCCTTGCCTCTCTGGCCAGCCTATATTTTTTATGTTGAGTAGTGAACTCTGTAGCATGACCATGATATTTTTTGTAAGAGAGAGAAGTCAACGTTTGCTGTTCTTTGTAAAGAAAAGAAGGTAGGTGCTCAGTAAGAATTTTTTAATGTGTCTTTTTTCCCCTAGGAAAAACCTTTCTTCATCCACTAATGTTGTGGATCATGTGTATTGATTGGGGGGATTTAATCCTAGTACTGGCCACCATGTGGGTACTTGTCGCATGCCAGGCGAGGTGCCGGTTGCTTTAAACATGTAAATGTGTCCCCTCTATCCTTCCCTAGAGTCTATATGGAAGTAGGTGTATCCTCATATCACAGAGGAGGAAACGTGGGCTTCGATGGGTTAAGTAACTTGGCCAAAGTCACAAGCTAGTAGCAGAGCCAGAATTGTAAATTACAGTTGCTCTATGACCTCTGAAACTTTGCATCAGGACATTAAAAACCCTATCCCTGTTTGTTATAAATGTATAGGGAAATGAAACAAACAGTAAAACTCATACGTATTTAGTACGCCGTAATTTAAGACATTAGAAACATCGAGAATTTTAAAACGTATCAAGAGTAGTTTGAACAGTGCTTGCCTCCTCCTTGCCCTGTAGTTTAGGGCACGACACCAAGTGAGCATCTTTGCTCTGCCTTCGTCTGTTGTCATATTCCTTTCTTAATGTTGGCATCGGCTTCCAACATTTCATTTTATCCTTTGTGCTTTCAATGTCATATCTCCGAGAATTTCTTTCACGTGAAGCTTTTCTCCACTCTCACTTCCTAGGACATCTTCACCCTTTTCATCACAGCACCTTCCTCAGTTATGCCCAGAAATTCACCTTCACTGGGTTTCTCTGGCGGCATCATTAGAGTCTTGTTACATGGCGGCAGCGTCAACGTTCTTGTGGTCCAGCTGTTGCCTTAACGTCATGTATGTTCCCTTCACATTTTGCTTCGTGTTTTATTTTCCCTTCTTTGCTGCACTTTCCTCTCTGTTTGTCAGCCCCCTCTTCAGTGATCCATTTTTTTGTGAAATGTTATGTGGATTTATCACCGGGAGACGAGGACCTCACCCAGCCACAGGCTTTGCTGTCTGTGGGCACTGAGTGGGCGTGACCCATCGCCTAGACACCGAAAGAGGTGATGTGATTGGTCATTGATCAAAACGTGCATCTGTTCTTGACGGGGTGATTTGTGGACGGAAGGGCTAGCGGCCAGGCTGTACTTGACGCCGTTATTCACAGTTAAATACACCGTGATGACTGACATTCGAATCATGTTATCGGGAGCCTGGTGATGTTTCACTGGACTGTGTACTAGCACGCAGAGCTGATATTCTCAAAAATGTGGGGAAAGGGGAAATTGCCTGACCACCTCTTCTTCTCTTACTTAGAAGAAGCGGGGAGGGGTAGCAGGTTCTCAGCTTCCACTGTATCCCTGTGCTGGATGCTCACGTGTTCCGTTTTATCGGAAAGAAAAATGAGGCCGAGAGGTTAGTCACTTGCTTGAATACAAAGTGGAAGACTTAATTCAAACCCAGATCTTTCTTGTTCCAAAACCCATCCACGCTCTTTACACTAGACCACTCTTTGGGAAAGAAACCAAAGGTAGTGATGGGGAAAAGAGGGAAGCCAACATTTTCACTAAATAGTGGGCTTGGGCTATGTCCTTCCAAGATGCCACACCTGTTCCTGATGGCCCCTCAACCCTGTAAAACTGTCCCTGTGTTACAGAGGAATAAGCAGTGCACAACTCAGCGAAGCCTTGAGACTAACCTAGTCACGCAGCTGGTTAATCACAAAGAGTTAAACGTCACAAGAGTCACAGAGTCCCGTCCTCCCTCAGGCAACCAACATGCCGTTTCATTGGGTTTATTCTACGGTTTAATTCTTCATTTATGAACTGGGGTTCAACAGATTAGAAAGCTGGAAAAAGCCGAGGTTTAGGGTTTTACATGTAAACATTGATTTTTTTTTTTTTCCATCCAAAAGCAGTTTGAGCTGATATGAAATTGTTGATTTTTGCCTTAGGCTGGGAATTTTACAAAACCTATTAGAAATTGAATTTGAACACCTCACACAGATCATGTTATGGATGGAATTTGTAGAACTAACTCTAGTGAAAGGAAGTGTCCTTTCCCACTGAGACCCGTCCCTTGCCCCGGGTCTGTCGGTGTCTCCCTGGACCTCTGACTTCTGCTCCATCTCATGGACCGTCTCCTCTATCCCTGGTGTCCGGCAGCGTGGATGTGCCTGAGGCTCTGTCCTGACCGCTCTTCCCTTGCCCACGGGCCTCACGTCGAGAGATCCCACACCAGACACACAGCAAGACAACGTCATTTTCTTCGCACCCACTTTCCTTCCAGGTCACGTGAAGTCACAGGTCCTACTAAGTGAACATTTCTCACGTCTGGGTCCTCATTGATCTGGTGCTGGTGTTCTGTTTAGTTCTTTACAGCCGCCACCTGGAAGTGATGAGGCCTGTTTTCCTTACGTGTTTTGTCTTTTCCCCTCTGCTGTTACCAGTCCCTCTGCCAGGGCTTCTAAATCCCGAACTTGATAATGCTCTGCTCTTGCGAAACACCCCTCAGTGAGTTTTCATTGCTCACAGGTCGAAGGTCCAGTTACTTAGCAGGGCATCCAAGACCCTTCATAGGTGGGATCCTAGTCTAACTTCCTGCCCCCATCTTGCATCCTCCCTGTTGTCTGGGGGGAAGATTCTGCAAGTTCCTGCTTCTCAACCTTTGCGTGCTCTTCCCCTTGCCTTGGGCCGGCCTCCCTCCACTCCCTGGGACAGATTCCAAGGTTTCCTGGGCTCTGAGACCCACAGAATTCGTCACAACCTCCCCCGCGCTGTGGCACCATAGCACAGACATCCCTTGAGTGTAGCATGTAACACATTTGGCTTTGTTTACGTGGCTTTTCCCAAAGGATCGTGTACAATCCTTATTGGAGACAATAACTATCTATTGTAGACAATAACTGTCTATTGTAGACAATAACTATTGGAGACAATAACTGTCATATCCACATCAGTTATATAGCGGGTGTGGGGTAAATATTTATTCAGTGAGTAGATTCCAAGACCACTGCTCTTTTGGTGCTCACCGGGGCACGTTAGTCCTAGAGCGCCAGGTTATGAAGGCGGCCTTTGTTGGTCCAGCAGCTGATAGCTATGACTTAGAGAGATGGACAGATCTGGTGCCCTGTGAGATGGCGCACTGGGTAAGTGGGGAGGGAAAGGTGGTGGATAAAGATAGAAGATAGGGGAATTCACTGGTTGTCCAGCAGTTAAGACTCCTTGCTTTTAGTGCCGAGGGCCCGGGTTCAATTCCTCGTCGGGGAACTAAGATTCCGCAAGCCGCACGGCAGCCACACATTGCCAGGGAGCTGTAGAAATGTGGCCCATCCAAACTGAGATGGGCTTCAAGTGTAAAAATACACACTGATTTGGAAGACTTAGTACAAAAAAAAAAAAGTAAAATAACTCAGTTTCAAAGTATTGATTATATGTTAAAATAATATTTTGGATATATTGGATTACATAAACTATATTATGATTAATTTCATCAAATTTTTTTACTTAAAAAAATATTGCTACTAGAAAAATTTAGATTTCATTTGTGACTCACACTCTGTTTCTCTTGGACCCGTGGTCTGGAGAGAAGCTGTAGGAAGTGAAAGGGACAGGAACAAGGTGAGAGGCCAAGAGCAAATGGTTAAAAACAAATCAGAGGTGGAAAGAAAGGAGAGGGGCTGCCATACTGGGCACAACAAGGAACAGCGGACACTGTGAAAAGTGCAAAGGAAGACAAAAAACACAGCACAGGCGCTGATGGTGGGATAAGTGACGGGGAACACAGCCCGTGCAGGCAACCCCTTACCTGAAACAGGCAAACTTAGGTTCGGACAATAGGTGAAAACTTGCATTGTCCCCCCCTTGATAGGAAATCTTCCCTGTTGACTGCAGCATAATTAGAGAAGAAAGCAAGCAAAAAGGAGAAAACACATTCACCACCCATAATTCTAGTCTCCAGAAATAGTCCCCTTAAACCTTGGTCCTTAACTGTCTTCCAGACCTTTCTGTGTTTGTGTGCCTTTAGGTATGGTTTCTATGCAAATGGGACCATTCTTTGGATACACTCTTCATAATCTGCTTTTTTTGTCTCCTTTAATAGATCGCATATTTTCCCACAGTAGCCTTAACTTTAAGACCATTATTGCTGAGTACAGAAAATAGAGACAGTGAATGCCATTTCCACAGTGCGGCACTCATAGCACCCCCTTCCCGGGTGTCCTCTTTTGGGACGACAGCAGCTTTGAGTGACCTAGACCTGGGTCCATAGACTCCTGAGAGGCAGGTTGCCTCTGTGCCTCCCTGGAATCGCCCAGTTAGTGGCATTTCCTAAATTCCACTGTCTAAACCCTTCTTCCTTCAAAACATCACAGCTGTAGCTCAGAGTAAATCTGAATATCAGGGATTCAGGATGAAGCAAACACTGTCGTCATTACATGCAGCCGTCCACACGTCTAGGTGCAGCTGCCTTAAAGCGGCCCAGAGCACATCGTGTCGAGGAATCTGAAGCTAAAACAAATTTTTAAAATTTCTATTCTTAATGGAATTTTAAAGTTACAAATGCATAGATTCTATATCATGGAGGTTATAGCCCGACATTTGAAGGTGGGGTGGATTTCAGCTACAAGTGGGAAAACTTTGTAGATTTGGGGCGATGGGAAGAAATGTTGCCTGCAAGGGCTCTGTGTGGACCAGCGGCTCAACTGGTGATGGCGAAGAGGGTCATCACGTAGATTTGTTTTAAACAGTAACTTTATCTCCCAAGAAATAAGGTATTTAAAAAAAATTTAATTGAAGTATAGTTGATTTACAATGCTGCGTTCGTTTCTGGTGTATGCAAAGTGATTCAGTTATACATATACATATAGAGTATTTTTTAAGTACACTGGAATTGCTTGTTGAGATTTGTTTTAAATTTTGCATTTGAGAAGAATCTTAGTTTAGCCTTCTTCCTGCTCACCCCTTTTGCAAAGGAGTCAGAGGTGTCCCTGGGGACCGGGGTCAGCCCACCCCTTTTCCCAGTTACCGGGGAGGGAGAGGTGAAAGGGTGAGGACCTGCATCCCCAGAAATTGTCAGGGTTCTGGGAATGGGAAGAGGGTTCCATCTGGAGGGCCCTGGAAGGGAAGGGGAGGTAGTTAGGATCTGGTGATGATAATCAGTGACAGTTGTAGTGAAAGCTGAAACAGTACCGCTCACCAACCAGCAACGGCAACAGCACCGGGTGTTGAGCTTCCGCTGTGGGCCTGGTACACCTGTTACACGTGAGAGAGTCACCTTTTAACAAACCAGCAAAGGGAATTTGTATGATCCTCATTTAACAGACAAGGAAACTGGAGCCCAGAAAGATCAATGCCATATCAAGGTCATGGCCGAGGAGCAGCTGAGTGAGATTTTATCCCAGGTTTTCTCACTTGGAAAGGAATATTATTGGCAAAGTGCCAGCAGATCTGAAGCCCCACCCCCACCCCACCCCTCAAACCCCCGTTTGCTTTTTGAATTTTGGCCTTTAAAATGTTTAGCGTGTTTTAGTTCCATGACAAGCTCTCTTAACCTTTTTCTGCCAGCTGAGAGCAAGGAAAAGTGACAGATGGCAAATCAGGGGTGTGTGTGTGTGTGTGTGTGTATGTGTGTGTACTGGTAAAGTGTGTGTATGTGTGTGTGTACTGGTAAAGTGTGTGTGTGTGTCTGTGTGTGTGTCTCTATGTGTGTGTCTGTGTGTGTGTCTGTGTGTGTGTGTGTGTGTCTGTGTGTCTATGTGTGTGTGTCTGTGTGTGTGTGTGTGTGTGTACTGGTAAAGTGGTAGCTTTTAAAATGAAATTCTGGCGTTTTGGTAGGTGACCCTTTTCTACTTTAAAAATCTTCTCTTTCTAAGAGAAATTTTATACGTAGCTCTCAACTCCCGGAGAGAACTTGTACATTTTTGTTGTTGTTGTTGTTGTTTTGTTTTTTTGAGAACTTGTGCTTTAAAAATTAAACTTTGATGGGCAGGACTGGCCTTCTGTAATGACAGGTTTGCCTTGCTTGCAAATTCAGGTCTTTTGTAAGACGGTCTTTGCTAAATTGCCAAGGTTCATGTTTGCTCTCCAAATTATAAAGATTAGAGATGGAGAAAAGGTAGATTTCTTCCAGCATTTTAGTTCTGATTTTGATGATGTGTGAAGATATTTTGGAATGCTTTTTTTTCACTCGAAAAGAGGTTCACATAACTCAGTGGAATAATTCAGTTACTCCCAGCTGTAGCAGGGTTGGGATTTCGTTTGTTTGTTTGTTTTGTTTTGTTTTTTGTAGGAGGATTTGGAGGATGGGGATGTTATTTATGAGAAGAAAATTTAGAAAACAAAACAAGCATCTCTTGCGTAAGAGCAAGAGTAAATGTTGACACAGAACAGAGCTGATCGCTGTTCTTGGGTTACGTACTCTAGGGTCTGACCAGCACTGGGGCTCTTTCTACCTTCTCTCTCAGCCAATGTCACCAGCTTACTTGATATATTTACACTGTTGTTACTGACTTTATCTCAGACATAATTTGGATAAATAGGTCAGAAAGAGGAATGGGCAGAATTTCTCATGGGCTGTTCAGGGAGGTTGGTTGAATTGTGCCTCCCCCCCCCCCCGCCCCCGAAGGCATGTCCTAACCCCTGGTACCTGTGATTGTGACCCTGTTTGGGAAAAGGGTCTTTGCAGAGGTAATTAAGATGAGAGCTCAGATGAGGTCACACCAGAGTAGGATGGGTCCTTGATCCAATATGACTGGTGTCCTTACAAGAAGAGAAGAGACACACGAGGGAAAGCCCAGTAAAGACAGAAGCAGAGATTGGAGTGATGTGTCTACAAGCCAAGGAATGCCAGGGATTGCCAATCAGCACCAGAAGCCAGGGAGAGAAGCCTGGACCAGATTCTCCCCAGAGCCTTCTGTGGGAACCAGCTCTGCTCACACCTGATTTCTGGCCTCCTGAATTATGAGAGAAAAAGCTTGTTGTTTTAAGCCACCCAGCTTCTGGTCCTTTGTCACAACAGCCCCAGGAAACTAATACACAAACTTCCCACATCAGGCTGCTGCGGGCACTTATTTATACCTAACACCCCTCACACCCCCAGTTGAAAGAGTTTCGCTTTGTCATACTAACCCTGCAGCATGAATCTAGTGTTGTTGTGGTGACAAAGGGGAAAGTGGCCTTCAGAAGAGAAATGTAGAAGAATTAGCCTAGTACAGCATCGGGAACAGGTAAAAGACAAAGAACCAATCAGCCTCCCTCTTATGGCCGCTGATACTAGCCCATCTCCTCCTGCTACCAAAGGTCCTATGCTTTTTCACTTTTAGAAAAGGGTGTACTTCAGGAAAGACTACCTTGAAAGTCATCAGGGTCTAAACAAAGACTGGACTTGGGACTGGAGGGTCACATGCTGGTGACGCTTCCTCCCCTTTGCCCTGAGATTCCCCCCCCCGCAGCCCCCAGGTACCAGCCTCCTCAAACTGCGGTGTCCGTGTGCATGGTGGACCAGTCTGGATCCCCCCTCTCCCACCCGCCGTGGGGTGAGAAGGCCGTGTGCGTGTGGAGCTGGGAGAGGCGAGTACACGTGGGGTTGAACCCAACTCATGCCCTCCGTGTGCGATGTAGAAGCAGCTGTGAAACTCACATTTTCTTCGTTAACAAAGTAGAAGGAGCGAACACGTTCCCAAGAGCCTGCTATACACCTGGGACTCTGCTGGGCACCAAAATGTACTACTTTATTTAATCTTTCAAAACATTTCAAAAAAAATAAAAATAAAAACACTTCAGAACAAGTGATTTATCGCAGTGCTTCCGATGTGACCTAATAATAATTAAAATTTCCCCCCAGTGATTCCTACCTCTTGGGGGTACTATTAGGATAGAGAGGGTAAGGTATATAAGGTACAAACAGACCTCGGTGATACTGTGGGTTCAGTTGCAGACCACCATAATAAAGCAAATATCGCAATAAAGCAAGTCACATGAATGTTTCTCGTTTTCCAGTGCGTGTAAAAGTTGTATTTACACTATACTGTAGTCTGTTGAGTGTGCAATAGCATCATGTCTAAAAAAATAATTTTAAAAGACTTTACTGCTAAAAAATGCTAACCATCATCTAAGCCTTCAGCAAGTTTTAATCATTTTGCTGGTGGAGGGTTTGAAATATTTCGAGAGTTACCAAAATGTGACACAGAGACACGACGTGAGCAAATTCTGTTAGAAAATGGTGCCGATAGGCTTGTTCGACGCAGAGTTGCCACAAATGTTCAGTTGGTAAAAAAAAAAAACAAAACACCTCAGTATCTGCAAAGCACAAAAGGGAGAAATGCAATGAAACGAGGTCTGCCCACACCTGGTGCAATTTGCATCATTCAGTAGGCACTCAGTAAATGTTGGTTTTCTTTTCTTCAATCAATCAAGGAATCAAATAAGAGAAGGTAAGGGACAGTGCTGTCTAAATGGTATTTATTATTTTCTTCAAAGTACTGTTGTTAATTTTACAGTTTCGAGACAGCTCAGAAAAGAGGGGGAAAAAGTCTGTGATGGAATCCTATGTCCTTTGACGTGGCAGCAGTAACGAAATCCACGTGGTGTTTCCGGGGGCCACCCGGCCACTTCTGGGGAAGGAGGTTGATCAGGTTAGGGAAGAGAGTGCAGCAGACCCTCCGCACATACGGTGTTTATGTGTTGCTGGGAGGAACTTTTCTTTCCTGGGGACTCAGATTGGAGGCAGCAGATGGTTTACAGATTTGGAGCCAGGAGTCTGGAAGAGGACCAGGGTGACGTGGGGGAGAGGGGCCTGGGGCAGAGCGGCAGATGGACAGAAGGGAGTGGAGGGCCGCTTGGGCTCTGCCATGCGCCTCTTTGGACCTTTTCAGATGGCTGCACGGTAACAGTTGATCGCAAATTAAGGATGAAATGTTTTAAGCAAAGATGTTCTATTAATACCGCTAGTACAGGGTCAAGTGCTTGTCTGATCCAAGTCCGTGAATTTCACAACTCATGTTACTTACCTGTGCTCGTTGGTTCCCCACTCCAAAGGGAGTTTCAGGGCATAAATGTGAGAATACGCAGCCTTATATAAAAGGACCTGTTCTTTAGAAGAGTAAGGCTGTGTTCGGGAGACCAAGATGAACACAGGCAGTGGTACAAGTCAGTGACACACGTCCACGCTCTTTTCCTCCCTTCCCCTCGTGATGTTACCGGGAAGCAAAGATGTAAAGGTTGTTCTTAATGTCTGAGTCACTACCATTACGAGAATTCACTGATGGTTTTCTGAGCTTCAGTTCAGCGGATGAGCAGTCAGGGAGTAAGAAATGTCGAGCTGATCTTGGTTTCAAGTCTGAGTCATAATTATTATCCTCAAAATAGTGCTTAAAGCTTTGTTTTTCAGCACCTAATTATCATTAATAATCTTAGATAGTTTCAGATATTTAGCAAATTCAGGCCTATCCCGCCTACAGATAGTACAGCCAACACTTTCCAACTCTAAAAATAAATGCAGTTTTATGTAATGGGTGTGGGGAGCGCGGGGGAGCCCGTGACGGGAGACAGTTTCGGGTGGGTGATACGGCTCCGCCGGCCGTGATTGAATTCCCGTCTGTGTCAGTGTTTGGCGGGGGTCTGTTCTCTCATTCAGGATTTATGTCAGTCCCTGTCTGAGGGATGTGCTCCGTTGCCTGCACAGTTGCATGAATAGGAGACGGTCCTGTTGGGTGGATGAATTTTGGAAAGGTGCGCTCTCCAGGCAGAGACAGTAGCCCCTCGTCACCTGCTTGGGGGCATATGTCGCCTCCAGTTAAGCAGCTCAGCGCCTTCCTGCAGACTTGACTCTGCTCCGGGACCAAGGCAAGAGTATCAGTATCTTATCTGCTCCATCCTGATGGTCCTGCACCTAGGATTGTGCCGTGTCCTGGGGCAAGCTTGGTATTCCCGTGTCCGGGGGCCACCCCTAGACCTTTTTATTTCGGTCTAGTTTGTATGAGGTTTCCTTCCTGTCCTTTGGATCCCCTCTCAGCAGAGAGGGCTACCCCCCCGCCCCGGGCTGCGACCAGCTGTCCCAAACTCCCACACCCCCTACCTGGCCTCTGACTGTCATCCTGCTTCTGAAGCAGATGGGCTTCCTGAAAGAGCAGCTGTAACACCGTTGACGGGCACTAACACCCACCCATGGCGCCTTGCTGTGAGCCACTGCTAATTGTTAACTTTAAAAATAAGGATTGTGAGCCCCTGTTTATTCTTCATGAGAACACTGCTCGGTAGGTGCTTTCATCATCACCAAGTTCACAGATGAGGCAACGAAGGCACAGAGAGGTTGAAGAACTTGCCCAAGGTCACACAGCGCGCACCTGGCGGACCCTGTGCTCTAACAGCCATGACAGACGCTCTTCCCGCCCAGGCTCCTGGTGGTGTACCCCGTCTCCACACAGGGCCCGGAGTGCCCTCCTCCACGTGAGACCGTCACCCCCGAGGGTGCTGCTGGCCCCGAGCAGCCCCACGTTTGCACAGTCACATTCCTCTCGTTTGGGGGCCTCCCAAGCCAGATGCACCTCATCCTTCTTCTTTTCCCACTAGAGCACCTTTGAGTGGCAGTTGGCTTCGTTGCCAAGGCCATCTGTTAACAGAGCTAAAATTCCATTCATAACAAGCTGATTCCAAAAGACCACATTTCAAGCATGTTTATAATTTAACCCAATGATTATATTACTGGGAAACTTAGGTGAAGTGGGTCTCGTCCCCTAAAGTGGCATTTGGGTGGCCACTGATGTCATGTAGGGAGAGATCAGGTAAGACCTGACGTTTGAGTGTGTGTGATTCGCAGGTTCGTTGTAAAGAGTCAACTCCTGCTCGGAAGCAACCAGGGGAAAGTCAATAGATGTGTTCTTTCCATCCTGCTTTTGTTATCTGTTCTTGGTAGATTGGTAAACCTGGGAAGGAAAACCTCTAAGGCTAATTCTAAACATGCCCCCACCGTTAACAGTTTTTGCATCAGACACTCTGAGGGTACGTGTAGGGCTTCCTCTCGATTCTCAGCGGTACCAGGTGCAGGAAGCTTCTGTCTGCTGCCAGTTCCCACGCCCTTGTCCTGACATCACCTCGGAAAGATGGCTGCTTATTTTGACCAAAGCTAAGCATAAAGGAAATCTTCTAGAGGGTGAGAGAGATTTATACGCGAAACCCCACCTCGAACGGTCTGTACTGTTGCTTAGAACTGGAGGCATCCACTCCATAAACGCACCATTTGGAAATGGAAATTTTGTTCTTGAGACACAATTTCGCTACCTTAAATTCTAACGCCCCTTTCGGCTATAAAGGTGGTTGTTGCGTTTTCTACTCACCTGATTTCCAAAGATGGTCAAGATGGAATTGGAGTTGTCCGTGGATCCCCTCTGTCTTTGGGGATAAGTGGCTTTCTTGATCAGTTCCAGCTGCCATTACAAAATACCACAAACTAGATGGCTTAAACAACAGAAATTTGTCTTCTCACTGTTCTGAAGGTTAGGAGGTCCAAGATCAAGGTGCTGGCTGATTCGGTTCCTGATGAGATCTCTCTTCCTGGCTTGTAGAGGGCCACCTTCTCCCCGTCGTCACCTGGGGGGTGGGGCGGTGTTGGGGGGAGAGAGTGAGAGCTCTCTGGTGGCTCCTCTTATAAGGACACTAATCCTCTCAGATCAGGGCCCCACCATTCTGACCTCACTGAACCTTAATTATTTCCTTACCCCAAACTCAGCCACATGGGGGTTTAGGGCTTCAACATGTAGGAATTTTGAAGGGACACACAATTCTGTCTGTCATCTC
Source organism: Orcinus orca (assembly GCF_937001465.1). Taxonomy (NCBI): domain Eukaryota; kingdom Metazoa; phylum Chordata; class Mammalia; order Artiodactyla; family Delphinidae; genus Orcinus; species Orcinus orca. The sequence continues at coordinate 11,984,083 of NC_064576.1, read as the reverse complement.
ATATACTCATGGAGAAGATGAGACCCAGGGCAAGAAACCAGGAGGTAGCCAGACCACCCTGTGTTTCCCCAGCATCTGCCGGTTGAAGGTGGCTCTTGCTTTCCTGGGCTTCTTGCCCCCTTCCCTGACTGGTCCTGTGTTCTCCCGGGTGGTGAGGTGAGCTGGGGAGACCTGGACTGGTACCCGGGCTGCTGCCGCTGCCCCACTAAACAGCCCATCTTTTCTTCCATTTCTTTTGCCCTCTGCCCTGTTCCCCCAGAGTTCCCTGCCCTGCTTCCAGTTCCAGGCAGTGGGTGACGGGGTTGCCATTGCTTGTCTGTGCATCCTGTGACTTTTGCATATGGAAAGTGTGCGTGGGTGTGTGAAATTCATACATCTGTGTAATATATGAAATAGGTAGGTCTTCAGATGTACATATATTACACCCTTTGGAGTTTAGTTTTTAAACAATTAGTAAATACTAGGAAGAGAAGAGTACAATCCATTATGGAAAATCAAGAAAAGGTTTAGAGTCCTCACTTATTTCTCTGCTTTATATATAAATTTATATATGAACACACAGTGGAGTGTGTTTAAAAGAATTTACAAACTCAAGTATAACTTGATAAGATCAAATTAGTTTTATTTCTCAAACAGCTTGTTACAATCCACTATTGTAGAATATTTTTATTTTTTTATTTTTTGTTTTACATCTTTATTGGAGTGTAATTGCCTTACAATGGTGTGTTAGTTTCTGCTTTATAACAAAGTGAATCAGCTATACATATACATATATCCCCGTATCCCCTCCCTCTTGCGTCTCCCTCCCACCCTCCCTATCCCACCCCTCTAGGTGGTCACAAAGCACCAAGCTGATCTCCCTGTGCCATGCGGCTGCTTTAGAATATTTTTAAAATTTCAGCTTTATTGGGGTATAATTGACATACAAAATTATACAATTTTCAAAGTGTACATCTTGGTGATTTGATACATGTATATATGAAAGGATTCTCCCCATCTAGTTAATTAACACATGCATTGTCTCACATTTATCTTCGTGTGTGGGTGAGAACATTTAAGTTCTACTCTCAGCAAATTTCAATTTTATACAACACAGCGTTAACTGTAGTCACCATGTTACCTGTTAGATCCTCAGATCTTACTCATAACCGGAAGTTTATCCCCTTTTACCAACTTCTCCCTATTTTACCCATCCCCCAGCACTTGGCAACCGCCATTCCACTCTCTGTTTCTATGAGTTTGACGTTTTCTCTTTTTTTAAGATGACACATGTAAGTGGTACCACACAGTATTTGTCTTTCTCTGCCTGGCTTATTTCACTTAGCGTAATATTCTAGAATATTTTAAATATAAATACAAGTCTCGTCTTTATTTTTTGAAATCTGGACACCTGTATTCACTGAAAAAGACATTCTTTGCTTGAAATCAGTTGGAAAAAAATTAAAGGTGTTTTTCAGAATTACTTAGGACACCTGAGGCTATAATCAAAAGAAGACTTAAGGGCTTCCCTGGTGGCGCAGTGGGTGGGAGTCCGCCTGCCGATGCAGGGGGCGCGGGTTCGTGCCCTGGTCCAGGAGGATCCTGCGTGCCGCGGGGTGGCTGGGCCCGTGAGCCTTGGCCGCTGAGCCTGCGCGTCCGGAGCCTGTGCTCCGCAACGGGAGAGGCTGCAGCGGTGGGAGGACCGCGTACCGCAAAAAAAAAAAAACAACAAAAAAAAAAAAAAGAAGAAGAAAACTTAAGTAGAAAATGGAAATTGATTCTCAGGCTACGAGGGCATCTCAGACACCAGGTTGGGAATGCAGTTGAGGACTGTGATGTTATCCAATCTTGGTCTGGGGGCCAGACACACTCTCTCTTTCCCTCGTGGGCCTACCTTCTTCCTTCTACCTGCAGACCTGCATTCCCAGCTTCCCCAGGCTTCGTGGAAGGTGGAAGATGCCCATCCTGGGATGTGAGCCCAGAATCACAGCCCCGCCCCTAGGAGACATGCAAGGTCATTTTCTCAGCTGCCTTTCCCAGTTCCTGAAAAGGCGCAAAGGCGCTCTGATTGGCCCGGGTGTGCTCAGGACTCTGTCTCCCCACGCCCGCTCCTACCCCCCGCCCCCCCAAACAGTCTGGATGTGCACCTCTTGCTGCCTGATTTCTGTTTGTCTGATAATAGTTTTGCCCAACTTGCTGGTTACATGTACCCATCCTAAGCCTCATCTTTAGAAGATTAGAATGAAAGGCGAGGGGTAACAGGGGTGCACTTCTCTTATCCCGACAGCTGATGGCACAGTGTCTGATGGGTTGCTCAGGTGGGTTCTTAAGTCAGCTAACAATGAGCAGATTCAGCTTGCTCTCTCTGGGTGTCCACGGGATACCTTAGACTGTTAGATAAACCTCAGGATTTGTTGGAATTTGAATTGCAAATGAAACTGTCTTAAAGCAGGCATTTAGTCGGAACTTCTCCAACAATGACCTTTGAAAAAATGTGGGCCTTGTTCTCGTCCCCCCCTTTCTTTTTTTTGCAAATTCATAACATTAATTTTCTTTTTCTTTTTTTGTATTCCATATATTTTATTCATTGCTCTAAATGCATTATTCTATTTAATTCTTGTAAGCCAAGAAGGTAGGCTGGTCAATATTTTATCCTTTTGCCTGCACAGTTCCATATACATACGTATTTTTATTTTACTGTAGTTGATTTACAATATTGTGTTAGTTTCAGGTGTACAGCTTCAGATTCTTTTTCATTGTATGTTATTATGAGATACTGAATATAGTTCCCTGTGCTGTACAGTAAATCCTTGTTGTTTGCTTTATATATAGTGGTGTGTATTAATCTCATATGCCTAATTTATCCCTCCGCCTTCCCATTCCCCTTTAGTAACCATAAATTTGTTCTATGTCTGCGAGTGTTTCTGTTTTGTAAATAAGTTGATTTGTATTATTTTTTAGATTCCACATATAAATAATATCATATAATATTTGTCTTTCTCTGTCTGACTTACTTCACTTAGTATGATAAATCTAGGTCCATCCATGTTGCTGCAAATGGCAGTATTTTATTCTTTTTTATGGCTGAGTAATATTCCACTACCACATCTTCTTTATCCATTCCTCTGTCGGTGGACATTTAGGTTGCTTCCATGTGTGGCTATTGTAAATAGTGCTGCTGTGAACATTGGGGTGCATGTATCTTTTTGAATTAGAGTTTTCATCTTTTCTGGGTATATGCCCAGGAGTGGGACTGCTGGATCATATGGTAGTTCTATTTTTAGTTTTCTAAGGAACCTCCAGACTGTTTTCCATAGTGGCTACCTGCACCAATTGACATTCCTACCAACAGTGTAGGGGGGTTCCCTTTTCTCCACACCGTCTCCAGCATTTATTATTTGTAGACTTTTTAATGATGGCCATTCTGACCAGTGTGAGGTCGTAACTCATCGTAGTTTTGAGCCACATTTCTCTAATTACTAGAAATTTCATTTCTAGTAGTTAGTGATGTAGAGCATCTTTTCATGCCCCTGTTGGCCATCTTTATGTCTTTTTAGGAGAAATGTCTATTTAGGTCTTCTGCCCATTTTCTGATTGGGTTGTTTGGTTTTTATTGATACTGAGTTGTATGAACTGGCTGTATATTTTGGAAGTTCAGCCATTGTCAGTCACATTGTTTGCAAATATTTTCTCCCAGTCTGTAGGTTGTGTTTTCATTTTGGTTATTGGTTTCCTTTGCTATGCAAAATCTTATAAGTTTGACTTGGTCCCATCTGTTTATTTTTGATTTTATTTCTTCTGCTTTGGGAGACTGCTCTAAGAAGGTATTACTACAATTTATGTCCGATTATGTTTTGCCTGTGTTCTCTTCTAGGAGTTTTATGGTGTCACATCTTATATTTAAGTCTTTAAGCCATTTTGAGTTAATTTTTGTGTAGGGTATGGGCAAGTGTTCTAACTTCATCGATTTACATCTGGCTGTTCAGCTTTCCCAACACCACTTGCTGAAGAAACTGTCTTTTCTCCTTTTTATATTCTTGGCCCCTTTGTTGAAGATTAATTGCCTGTACGTGTGTGGGTTTGTTTCCGGGCTCTCTATTCTGTGCCATTGAGCCACATGTCTGTTTTTGTGCCAATATGACACTGTTTTGATTACTGTAGCTTTGTAGTATTGTCTAAAGTCTGGGAGGGCTATGTCTCCAGGTTTGTTCTTTTTTTTTTTTTTTAATTAATTGATTTATTTTTATTTTTTTGCGGTATGTGGGTCTCTCACTGTCGTGGCCTCTCCTGTTGCAGAGCACAGGCTCCGGACGCGCAGGCTCAGTGGCCATGGCCCACGGGCCCAGCTGCTCCACGGCATGTGGGATCCTCCTGGACCGGGGCACATACCCATGTCCCCTGCATCGGCAGGCGGACTCTCAACCACTGCGCCACCAGGGAAGCCCTAATGGATTGATTTATTATTTATTTTTGGCTGCATTGGGTCTTTGTTGCTGCGCGCAGCTTTCTCCACCTGTGGTGAGCGGTGGCTTCTCTTGTTGTGGAGCACGGGCTCTAGGCATGTGGGCTTCGGTAGTTTTGGCTCGTGGGCTCTAGAGCGCAGGCTCAGTAGTTGTGGCACACGGGTTTAATTCCTCCACGGCATGTGGGATCTTCCTGGACCAGGGCTTGAACCCGTGTCCGCTGCATTGGCAGGCAGATTCTTAACCACTGCACCACCAGGGAAGCTTTCCAGGTTTGTTCTTTTTCCTCAGAATTATGTTGGCAATTGTAGGTTTCAGTTTGTTGTAGTAGCCATCTTGCACAAGAGGCAGCCAAAACCAGCCAAGAGAAAACACGCATGTGCACACACACTCACACACACACACATCATCCATACCACACACAATAATGTCAGCAACACACAGAACTGCATTACAGAAATGGGTGTATTTATCTCATTTGTAATCATCTGTGGTGAAAGAAAGCATTTGTTGCTTATAATCCGTAAGATGATCAGTATATGAACACCTTTGAGGGGTTTGATTTTTGGGATGGGCGTTGGGAGCAATTGACATACACCTGTTTCATAAAAGGTTTTAGATTTGTTCTTACAGTTTTCATTAGTAAGTTTAAGCAGGTGTGCCCAAGTAGCGGAATCAGATTTTATTTTAAATGTGGTTCACATCATCTCTATCACGAGAAATTCATTGACTCATAATGAGTTTTTAAGTTTTTTTCTTGCTGTGTTTCTTGCTGGGTTTGAAGATGTGGTTATTTAAGATAGTCTTTTTTCCCATTTGAGACTTCCATTATTGTATCAATAATAGATGTACTGAATTTATGCCTGTGAAATATTTTCTAGCCTCTTTCTAACCCATGAAAATATTACATACTTGTTTTGATCTACACGTCTATCTATTTCTGTTTTGTTCCGTTTTAAAGGAAAATTCTTGAAGGCCATCTTTGAAGATTTCTCTAATTGGCACTCTTTTTTTTGGCATGTCTCTGGTTATTTTTACTTTTAAAGGAGACTAGAAAAACAGATCTTCAAATAAAAATTTTCTAGTTTATTTTGCTGCTCTGTAGATAACAAAAAATTTAGATTCTTATTATTTGTAGTTAACTTTATTCAGTCTTTAGAGGCAATTAACGATGTCCCTCTTTTTCTAGAATAATTCAGAGAATATTTGTAAAACCTCATAATTTTGTCTTCCTGTTGAGTGTCAACAGTGTGATTTTTTTTTTTTTAGCCTTTAAGGATGTTAACTTCAGAGCGATTAAATACTTAAGAACCAGAATAGAATTTAGTCATCTTTGTATTTATAACTAATATACATTCTGAGATGCATCACAGCTGAACTATGTCTAAAGAATTGCATATAATGGACTTCCCTGGTGGTCTAGTAGTTAAGACTCCGCCCTTCCAGTGAAGGGGGCACAGGTTCCATCCGTGGTCAGGGAACTAAGATCCCACATGCCATACAGTGCCGCCAATTAAAAAAAAAAAAGAATTGCACATAAGTCAGAGTTGTGTCACTTGATTAATATGTTCAGCGTACTAGGAAAATTTTCCCTTGAGGTCTGTGACTTAAGGGTTAAAATAATCCTTTATTTCATCTATGAATTTGAATTTTGGTATAGTCCTGGTTTCTAAGGTGTTTTCTCAGTTCCGCTGGCTCTCAGTTTTCTTTGTGTTCCAGTTTGTGTCTTGGAAAGAATAAAAGGTCAAGTTGCTTTCAGACTTTATCGCCCAGCCTTTCTCGAAGGAAATCCCATTTTCATGAGGAAATCTTGCTACATCTGATCCAGCCTATGTATTTTGGCAGTAGAGACAAGGAAAGCACAGTGCTTACTGCTCCTTATGTAAGATTTATTATGTAATGGGTAACCTGGGCCTTCAGAGTTTTCACATTTAATTTACAACTGTCTGCAGATTGTAACCAAGCTGAACTTCATGATTCATTCGTGAGTCTGAATAGCTTGATGGAATAAATGATTTGACATTTTCCGGAAAGAGTCCACATTTTGATATGTTGCCTTTACAGACCTCTTTTTCTAATGTCTACAAAAGAAAATAGATTGTTTACTACCATCAGAAAAGATATGGAGCCCTCACTGGTCTTTTTTTTTTTTTTTTTTTTTTTTGCGATACGAGGGCCTCTCACTGTCGTGGCCTCTCCCGTTGCGGAGCACAGGCTCCGGACGCGCAGGCTCAGCGGCCATGGCTCATGGGCTCAGCCGCTCCGCGGCACGTGGGATCTTCCCGGACCGGGGCACGAACCCGCGTCCCCTGCATCGGCAGGCGGACTCTCAACCACTGCGCCACCAGGGAAGCCCACTGGTCTATTTTTTTGTGGTCAAAACATGGTGAGCAAACCTTGCATCTGTTTTGAGCATCTTCCACAGCCTGTACCTTCACAGCCATTCTTTTCCCAAACTCCTTTCCTTTTTCCCCTTTGGGCCAGGAAGACCCCTGGAAGCATCAGGTCCTGATGGGCCAGACCACCTTCCAGGGCTTGTCAGGCTCTGTGCTTCTGCCTTTCACCAGTGAAGACTTTTCCACTTATTGGCCTCTGTGACGCTTGACTGCTTTCGTCGTACCAATCATGGAGGGCATCGTGGGGTTCTTTTTGTTGAGACATTACCAAGGTAATTGAAATTTCTTAGCTGAACTGGATAGAGAAAGTGAAGTAGGTGCTGTTAAAGCAATTGGAGACACTTTGTTGGGAACCGTTGGGAACTAATGAAGGTGTCCCAGCCTGATGGGCAAATAACTTGGAAGGAACATTTGTGAAAATAAAAAGAAGGAGAAGAATTGCTGGCTACCAAGTGGCAGTTATTATTACGGAATAATAAACAGCACTATCTTGAAACCTCATTATGTTACGGGGCTTCCTTTGGTATGTGATGACACGTAGGGCAATCCTGTATGTTTCCTATTTCTATGCTCTAGACATTCTTGAAGCACGTGGTTTTTACTATTTTTGCATGCCAAGCAGCGGGTACTTCAGTAGAAGGTCAGCACTGGGGAGTGGTCCTTCCACCCTTCTGTCCATGTTTCAGAACTCATCTTACCAGGAGATCGAGTTTGCATAACACGGCAGAGGGTGAACCGGTCCTCCCCTGGCTGGTGCTCATTCGTCCCTGGTCTGGGAGGGATGTTGGCAGAAACCCACCAAGGCAACAGGGAGAATCTACATACAGGACGGAATCAGCGTTCTGGTGGCTATCCAGACGATATCCCTCGAGCAGGCGGTGTGTGGGCCTAGCGTGGCAGATCGCTGTTCTAAACTATTGCAGGTTAATATTGCATGCAGAAACCTGACTGGAGGAGTAAGAATCCGGGACTTAGATGTTTGCCGAATTTTAGGAGCATAGAGTTAGGTCAGTCATAAAAATAAATGAATTCTATCAAGTTAAAACGGTAACTTTTAGGGACTTCTCTGGCGGTCCAGTGGTTAAGACTTCGCCTTCCAACGCAGGAGTGGGGTGCGGGTTCGATCTCCGGTCAGGGAGCTAAGATTCCACATGCCTCCTGACCACAAAACCAAAACAGAAAACAGAAGCAATATTGTAACAAATTCAATAAAGACTTTAAAAAGAAGGTCCATATCAAAAAAAAAAAAATCTTAAAAAAAAAACCAAACAGTAAGTTTTAAAAGCATTATTATAGTATAAAACTCATACAGAAACATGTCCAGATCAGAAGGTGAACAACTCAGGTGTCCTTCACCCAGATCAAGTAATAGACGTTCAACCCCCCCAAAGTCTCTCTTGGTCATTGCTTCCCCCACCCAGGATAGCTACTATCCTGATTTTTAACACTGTAGATTAGTATGGCAAATGGATTCATGACCCATGGAATCAACTACAGTCATCCCTTGTTATCCTCAGGGGATTGGTTTCAGGATTCCCACCCCCCCACCCCTCCCAGATACCAAAATCCACAGATGGTCAAGTCCCTTATATAAAGTGGTGGGATACAGTCAGCTCTCCGTATCCGCCGTTAGTTGAATGTGCAGAAACCCATGGATACGGAGGCCCAACGGCGTGTGTTCTTTTGTGTGAATCCTTTCATTGGACATCGTGTGTGAGAGATTCATCCGTGGTGTTACTGCAGCCACAGTGTATGCGTTCTTATTGCTGGAATGAGCGCCACAATGTGTTTATTCTTCCTCCTGATGATGGATTGTTTCTGATTTGGGGCTGTTACACAATGTCTTTTGCTGAATACATAAATATATATACTGACTTCCCTCTCATTTTATGAAACTGCTGGGTCTCTGCATACACTCAGCTGAGAAACTGCCCAGCAGTTTCCCAGAGGAGTGGCACTCACTTCCTTTCCCAGGAGTTCTGGCCGCTCCACGTCCTCACCAACATTTAGTATTGTCTGTCTTTCTCCTAATAGATTTTCAAAGATGTTTTTACTTGTGGTAAAATACGTGTAACCTAAAACTTACCACCTTAACCCTTTTGAAGTTCACTGTTAAGTACATTCATGTTGCTGTGCAGCCAATCCCTAGAACTTTTTCATCCCGTGAAATTGAAATACATCTGTGACCAACCAAAGGACTTGACATCAGGGGAAATGCCTTGAGGAGTTCATCATACTAGAAACTTAGTGACTTCTTTGGGATGGTGACTAAAATGACCGTGATTAATCACAGTACTTTTTTTCTTTCAGCTGGGACATGTCGAAGGGATTTATTCTCTCCATAAACGCAATTCATTTGATAGTCTCCTTTCTTTTCCCTTGGGGCCAAAATTGGATCCAATTTATGGGAAATCCCAAATTGTAGGCCTCCCCCTCCTTCACTCCTTTCAGTACTCATCCTACTAATCTTTAGATTTTTTTCAGATGTCTTTTTAATATCATGTGTTTTCAATTCTGTCCCTTCTTAAACAGACTTAACTAATGTTTTGTGGAACTTCCCACCCCCCCCCAAAAAAAAAGTGGCAGATTTCAAGTTTCCTTTAAATTGTAATGGTGACATGGTTTTATTTAGTTGGGGAGGGGGTGATGTGTGGAAGAGAGTGTGGAAAGATCTTGAGTTTTGGATGCTGGGGGAAGAATTGGCACAGTGGTGGACCTGGACAGACAGCCTCTACCAGCTGCAATAGGAAACGAGCTGTCTTCTACAAAATAAATATTTATTTGAGATACAGATTGCCAGTTCCTCTGTAAATTTTGCTGTGCAAATCGTTTGTGGGCACATACACGCACACCCACACGTGCATGCAGGTTACCGTTAATTAATGGATCTGTTTCGTTCCTTCTGGGTTGCTTGCAGCATATTGTGTCAAGTGATTTTCTGTTTCCCCACTGGATCCCAGTGTGTCTTTGTATCTGGTGGTACCTGAGCTTCTCTAGATACAGAATATCCTGCCTCGTATTATCTCTTATAACTGTAACCTTTCTTTAAAAAAGAAAAAAAAAAAAAGCTAACCATGGGCCCACCCAGGAGTAAGAAAAGAATTAGAAGGCAAGAGGGAGGACTACTACTATCTGGGATTTGGGGAGAAGAAGACGCCACGAGGCAGGAAGAGCAACCTTCTTCCTGAAGCTGGCATCTTCTCTCCCATCCCATTTATAGTTAGACCCTGTTGGAGGTGGCAGCTCATTGCTTTCCAAGACAAACTGTTATGCAGTTGAATACTTTTATTTTAGGATATTGATTCTCTCTAAGCTAAAAATCTCCTTTCCTGTAAGTTTTTACTTTCCCTTTCCCGTAGTCTTGGAGCCCCAGCCTGTCCTGTTTCTCTGGCTGGAGCGACAGCCCGGCTCTCCATTATCAGCCACAGGGTTGGCTGCTCTTGAGTTTGGAGTCAGCTGCGTCCACAGTATTTGTTGTTGGAACGGTCCCGGGTTTGCCGTTCTTAGGAAGCGGAGAACTAGGTGTTGTAAATTTTGCTAACGTTAAATTTTCTTTGCTGGTTTCTGTTTTCTGCTACCTGCTAAATCTCCGTGTCCCGTACCTCTCTTCCTGAATCCTTCCATACCTCAGAGGTCACCTCTCTGCAGAAAGACAAGAGCAGACGTATTCTCCATGGATGGTCATATTCCCAATGATATGGGTAAAGTTCTCCTCCCGCTATTCTTCTTTCAAATGTAAAATTTGTTTTGGTATAGTACCCAGAGGTCTTAGTTTGGTCTGCTGTAACAGATACAATAGACTGGGTGGCTTATAAACACTAGGAATTTATGCCTCACAGTTCTGGAGGCTGGGAAGTCCAAGATCAAGGTGCTGGCCGATTTGGTGTCTGCTAAGAACCCAGCCTTGGTTTCTAGATGGCTGTCTTCTCCCAGTGTCCTCACACAGAGGAAGGGACAAGAGAACTCTTGGGGATCTCGCTTAAAAGGGCACTAATCCCATTCATGAGGGCTCCACCTCCTAATACCATCACATTGGGGATTAGGTTTCAACATATGAACTTTGGGAGGACACATTACATTCAGTCTTTTGCACCAGCGGGGCTGAGTTTATGCATCTGATGTTGTAGTAGGAGAAATTATTTCTTTCCTGTATTTCAACAGCCATCTTCCCATGAGTACTGAAACAAAACTTCTAGAAATATATATTTACCTTTTTTTAACAATATCATTAGATCCATCTTTACACTCAGCTTATTATTGATTTGATTAATAAAACCACTCACCTTTGTTCCTTGTTCTCTGTCGTATGTAGTGTTCTTGGTATTTGGGTAACCATACGATGTTCCTAAAAATGAAGGCTCCTGCTTGCCTTATTGGCTTGCTGATCAAATTCAGGTTAGGCTGGTCATTTTTGGAGTGAACAGTCTCGTTAGCACTCTGCCAGCTTCTTCATTCGTGAACTGTTGCAGACTTCTGGGTGGAGGGTTACAAGCTGAGATCCAGGGGAAATGCAGGGCCTACCTATCTTGCTAATGCATCTTGTACCTGTGAAGGCAAAATCAGGTTCCCTAATTCAAAATTACACGTGGGTCAAAAGTCATTGATAAATCAGAGAGGTACCCTCTTGAACACACACTCAGAAGATCTTTCAAGAGCATTTATCTTACTATTTATCACGTTTCCAGTTTGGTCTTGCTAGAGCTGTCCTACAGAAAGAATTTGTAGCTGGGGAGTTGCTACAGCACAGCGTGTTGTTTAGAGTTAATGTCTTAATGTGTTAAAAAAAAAAAAAGAAAAGAAAAAGAAAAAACTGGAACCACCAAGTCTGAAAGCTGCACTTTGTTCCCAATACCCTGAAACAGCCACCGGGCATTTCAGCAGAGAAAACAAAGCTTGTTTTATCGCTGCTCTTCATAGGTTTGCCTGACAGGCTTGGAGGCACATTGAGCTGAAACGGAGCTGTTAATGATATAATAAATGCTTTTGAAATTTTTCCATCGGGTAATCCATCAATAGATTTGACTGTTTTGAAAAATGAATGAAAATCAAACAGAAAGGCGCACATGGCTCACTCTGCTTGGTAATGAATAAACATATGCCAAAGAACATTCAAGTGCATGTGTGTTGCCTGCCTGTAGTGTGTTACTTATGCTTTATACTTTTGTTCCATGCAGTTAATTAAACCAGGCTGGCTATAGTGTACTTAAAGAAAGAAAGATTTGTTTCACAGGCTCAGACTTGGAGATTTCGTCTTCCTTGCTTTCTTTTCTGTTTTCAAATTGTGGTTAAAAACACATAACATTTCCTACCTTACCCATTTTTAAGTGTACACTTTTGGTAGTATTAAGTATATTCCCATGCTTGTAAAACACCCCTCCAGAACTTTTTCCATCTGCAAATCGGAAACTCTACCCCCTTTCCCCCTGATAACCACCATTCTACTTTCTATGAATTTGTTCCCTGCTTTCTTTTCCAAATATATTCATTTCTGAGTCTTCTCTCCTGCTTAGGTTCAATTTGGGCCAATCATGCCTTTTCAGGAAGAGAGACCAATCCGTAATTTTCACAGAGGTTCCGTAAAATAGAGCGCCAGCATACCCCCGTGAGTATGTGGGGCTCTAATTAGCATTTCTTTTGGCATCACTGTTTAAAATTTGTTAAAGTCATCTTGCATGATGAACTAAGAAATTAGGCGCTGAAAGGCCGATCCAAGCTTTTAAAAACTAGACCTTTTTCTGGCCTCTCTCCACCAGAATTGAATCTTAAGTACCCAATTTCTAGGCAAACTTGTGAACTCTGTTTCTTATCAGGGTGTATTTAATTTTCAACAGGTGACAGACTCTGTCTCAAAAACATGCTTATTGCCCCCCCGGTATTTTAGTTTAATTTGACTTTAGCACTAATGTAATTGTTTGTAAATTTGGACAGAATGCATTTAACAAGTCCACTCCATTGATAGAATGCCGTCACCCTGAATAACCCAGAATTGAGGGGAACACACTGAGTTTTCAGTTGCGTGCGTCCCTTGCCGTTTGTCACCACTGCAGGTGAATGTTTCGAATGCTGTTGAACCACAGAGGACTGTTTTTAAAGATAGTTCTTATTGCTTGCTTTTGTTTTTTCAGAAATATCTGTATGTTTCAAACATGGCTTTTCTCTCAGTGGTGATATTGGGAGACCGTAGGCTGCCCACGTTACTGAATTAGAATTCGGCAGGATTTTGTATAAAAGACATGATCTATACCTGTGCTTTTTATTAGATATCTTACATTTATTTGCCTTTTATTTTCCCGCCACTGAACTCTGAATAGTGGTGATGGTACAGAAAATTGAAGTATCACTAAAGTGCTGATTGCTGGGATGTTCTACCTTTTTAATTTTTTTTATTTATTTATTTTTTTGCGGTACGCGGGCCTCTCACTGTTGTGGTCTCTCCCGTTGCGGAGCACAGGCTCCGGACGCGCAGGCTCAGCGGCCATGGCTCACGGGCCCAGCCGCTCCATGGCATGTGGGATCTTCCCGGACCAGGGCATGAACCCGTGTCCCCTGCATCGGCAGGCGGACTCTCAACCACTGCGCCACCAGGGAAGCCCTGTTCTACCTTTTAAAAAAAAATTTTTTTTTTAACTTTTTATTTTATATTGGGGTATAGCTGATTAACAATGTTGTGATAGTTTCAGGTGCACAGCAAAGCGACTCAGCCATACATATACATGTATCCATTCTCCCCCAGACTCCCCTCCCATCCAGGCTGCCACATAATATTGAGCAGAGTTCCCTGTGCTGTACAGTAGGTCCTTGTTGATTATCCATCTTAAATATAGCAGAGTGTACATACAGATCCCAAACTCCCTAAGTGTCCTTTCCCCCCACCCTGCCCCATAACCATAAGTACGTTCTCTAAGTCTATGAGTCTATTTCTGTTTTGTAGATGAGTTCATTTGTATCATTTCTTTTTAGATTCCACATATAAGGGATATCATACAGTTTCTCTTTCTCGGTCTGACTTACTTCATTCAGTATGACCATCTCTGGGTCCATCCATGTTGCTGCAAATGGCATTATTTCATTCTTTTTAATGGCTGAGTAATATTCCGTTGTATATACGTACCACATCTTCTTTATCCATTCCTCTCTCAGTGGACATTTAGGTTGCTTCCGTGTCTTGGCTGTTGTAAACAGTGCTGCAGTGAACATTGGGGTGCATGTATCCTTTCGGACCATGTTTTTCTCCATATGTATACGCCCAGGAGTTAGCACATCCTCTTGTTAACTCATACCAGCTCTCAGGTGTTGGCTCAGTGCAGGCCCCCTGTGACAAAACCTTGTTTAAAAGTAGAATATCCCATAAACAGGGTTTTATCACAGGGGGCTTGCACTGAGCCAACACCTGAGAGCTGGTATGAGTTAACAGCAGGATGTGCTAACTCCAAGGCATCTTTCTCTTTACCAAATTTTGAACTAATCACACACAAGAGCAAACTAGTGAACCAGTTCAAAAGGAAACTGAAATTCCAGACACTGCAGAAGCACTGCATCAGGAATTGTCAGCACATTGGTGTAGCTGCTGAATAGCACTGAAAAGAACACAAACCCTCCTTTCCTTTCACGTATATAGTATATTCACAAAAGCCACCTGAAGGATAAGGCAGAGAGGCCCCATGGCCAATTACTGTTTGTGATGTGACGGTTTCACTGTGCAGTACAGGCTTCCCGTAGGTGTTTCTGTCCCTGGTGACTGTTACATGACTTGATTTGTTGCACATCGTGCCCAGTTTGACATATGTTTCCCGATCAATAGAATGTCATCTTTCATTTTCTCATTTTCCTTTTAACATTTCCCCTAAGGTTGGCCTTTCATGAGTGGCTTCCATGTATGGCTTTTGGAAGATGTCAACTCTTTGGGCAACAATTTCTTGAAATAAAAGTATTTTCTCAAATTGGCATAAGAATCTAGACTCCAGTTTAGTGTTGTTTTTGTTAAGGACTGTGCTATTATAGTCTTCGTGAGAATTGTGGTTTTAAAATGGTTTCTTTCATTCATCCATCCGTTCAGCAAATCTCTACAAGCACCCTGTGTGTATCATGCTGTTCTAGTGAACAGAACAGACAAAGATTCGTATGCAGAGCGTGCATTCTACCAGAGAGAGACTACCGTGTATGAGGAACATTATGGGGAATTCCCTGGCGGTCCAGTGGTTAGGGCTCCGCGCTTCCACTGCAGGGGGCATGGGTTCGATCCTTGGTCGGGGAACTAAGATCCCACGTGCCACGGCGTGGCCAAAAAAAAAAAAGAAACATTATGAAGAGATGCACTGTTTTGGGTGCTAGAGAATTATAACTGAAAGGGAAAAATGAAAGAAATAGACCAGAATAAGAGGATGAAGGTGTGGGGATAAATTGTAGTTTTAAGTAGCGTGCTTAAGGTCAGCCCCATTGAGAAGCTGACATTTGTGCAAAGACTCCAAAGAGGTGAGGGAATTATCAGCGAGGATTTCTGGGGAGAGAGCCTTCCAGGCAGAGGGAGCAGTCAGTGCAAAGGCCCTGAGGCTGGTGTGTACCTGATATGCTGAGAATGGCTGGATCAGAGTGAGTAAGGGGCGGGGGGAGGCAGTTGGATATGCCATCAGACGCGGGTGACAGGGTGACATGGTGATGCGGGGGTGGAGCAAGCCCCCTGGGACCTTGATTTCCATTGTAAGAACTCTGGCTTTTACTCTTGAGTTTTGAGCAGAGGAGTGACAACATCTAATTTAGTAGATGAACTGTTGCTGATAGAACTGACTTGAGAAGCTATTTGGGAATTATTTATGTCATAAGTCAGATGGTAACCATAAGTGACAGAAGTCAAAAGCAGAGGAGAAATACAAGGGAATTGTCCTGAAAAAAAGTGTCAACAGGGTATTCAAACTGGTGAATTCGAGAAGGATGCCATAAAAGAGTAAGCTGCATGGTTTCCAAGTTCTCATGTGCCACGAACGTGTGTGAGGATCAGAATTGTTTCAGGGAGCGCGGGTTCCTTTTCCAAACTCTTCATGCTTTTGAGACTCTCTAGGGATGCATGGGGTTAGCGGAGATGGATGATTTGACGTCTCCAGGTGAGCCTGATGTTAAGAGGCCCCTCCGAATCATTGCTGTACTGCAATTAGTTCCTTAATTAAATCCTGGCTGTGGTCAGCGTTCCTTTCTATTGAGTTTATAAGAACTTAAAGAATCCGTATGTAAACCGTGCAGAACGATCTTGTGTGTCAGTGCTGTGGTTTATGGACACTCAGGGAGCTTGTTGTCTGGTACTTAAAAATGCATTCTTTTCAGGCTTTCAGTCCTTCTAACAGACGGGTCGTATTTGGGGATGTGCCTTCCGTACTTTTGTTGTATACTTATCTGTAAGTTTCTTTTGCCGAATTCTAGGGTCTATGTGCTTGTATTTCGTCTTATTCTAGCAGCTTGCTGGCAGGAAAGGACTGTTATCAACAGTGAACACATCCAGTTTTTTATCGCTTTTTAGTGCTTTCCTAGTTTGTTCATCATACAGTCTGTTTCCCACCCACCCCACTTCCTCTAATATCAACGGATCTTGATTCCCCGTCCCTCATCAGAAGATACTGGAATATAAGAGCAAATATAAATTTTATTTCATGGTGGTTAAAGTGTAGTGAGGCTTAAAAATGCTTAAGAGGGAGTTTGCGTAGCTACCAAAAGTTGGAAATAACTTGGAAAAAGTTTCCACTAAAAATGAAGCATAATGGTTGACTAAGATTTCTTGAGTCTCTGCTAAACTCGGGCCCTGGTGCTTGGCACTTGGTGTGTATTTCCCTCATTTACTTCTCCCAGACACCTCAGTAGGGGATATCACCATTCCATTGCTCAGAAGAGAAAATCAATGCCCAGTCTGGGCAACATAGCCTGGCATGGAAGTTATAACCTGAGGACACCAGAACCCGTGTCTTCCCACTGTGCTGCTCTCAAATGTAATCTCACACGTTTTTATACATATAGTAAGTAATGGTTTCGTCCACTGGAAATGCCTCAAATGTTAGGTTCCCCTCTATCTTTATGATGAAAATACCGTGTATGGTACTTGACTTTTTCTTACCCCTCACCTCTGAATTTACCAGTTCCTTCCAGACTGTCAGTATTTGGGAATATTTTTTCCTTTTTTTTTTTTTTTATTGTGGTAAAACACACCTAAAATAAAGGTATAAAATTTACCATCTTTAGCATTTTTAAGCATACGGTTCAGTGGCAATAAATACATTCACAGTGTTGTGCGTCCATACCCCCACCATCCAGCTCCAGGCCTCTCTTCATTTTCCCAAATTGAGCTCTGTCCCCACCTGACTCCCTGCCCCTGGGAACCACCATTCTACCTCTGTCTCTTTTAGATATGCATCTTGTATTTTTGTTCTGTACTTACTTGTTTCTTTTCCCTAAGTCTCCAGCTTCTGGGCTTCCATCCATCTGAGCTTGCCAGTTTTTCAAAGGAAGAGAAGTCCTAACTCTGCCTAAAGCTCTGACCTCCTTGCAAATACATGAACGTATATGTATGGGCTGGAGCCCACCCCACCCTGAGAAGTGCATGAAAAAAGATGGAAAAATAATAGTATTTGTTTGGGAAGTTTTCTGGGGACTCCAGAGCCGAGGATTCTTAAAGGATCTGACAAGCTATGTTTTCACCCTTTGATTTACATATTTTTAATTTAAAAGTCTTCTGCATAAGAAATAATTTTAAAATCCCTTTTCAGGATGGGGAAAACGTGCTCATTCTCCCTACTAATTGAAAAATGTTAAAAAATGTTTTCTGTTGAAAGTGTCTGTAAACATGTAAAATGATTTTTCTTTCGCTTAATGTCCTTGGAGGTTCTCCAAGAGCCTTGGAGATTGGTTCTGAGGAAGGTCGTGTTTCTGAGACATGACCAAAGAGCTCACGTGCACGTGAAGAATGCGAACCGGGAACCCCGGGTGTCGCTGGGTTTTACAAAGGCTTCACCTTTCTATTCAAATGTTAAGCTAAATTCAACAAAATATCTGCTTTTCTTCTTCCTTTGGGATAATAATTTTGGAGGGCAAGGTATGATATTAGGTGTATTTTCAGAAAGTTCAGGCTCAGGGACCTGAATGCACTTTTGAGGTTTAATTAGACCACAGAGTCCAGAGAAAAAAGTGCCAAAGTAAATAGACATAAGAAAGAGGAGAGCATGTTTCTGTTGCTGGAAAGGGTGCTCTGCTTCCCCTGAGCCGTCCGAATCTGGACGGCTTGCCTTATGCTTGCCTTATTCATTATCTGCGGGATACTTTATTCCCTGTCTAATGGATATTTAAAGGAACAAAGTGTCAAGCAAGATTTTTTTAATTTCAGTAAATCTTGGACTTCTTTTTTTCATCTACTTCTAATCGTGATCAAAAGCCAATGAATGTGTCAAGGTCAAGAGCAGACAAACCCTGCACTATGAATAACCAAATTCTCTATAAACATTTTTGTTTTTTTGTTCACATATTACAGTTTGCAGGAAATCAATAGAAACCTTCTACCACATCTGCGCGCACGCGCGCGCGCGCACACACACACACACACACACACACACACACACACACACACAGTCTTGGAACGAAGGAAGATGGACAGTTCTGTACTAATGACACTGTGGTTCTAATGTAACTAAATTACAGCAAAGGAGCTGAAAGGATCCATTCTCTTTGCGGCCCGGAGTCGGGACTCTGAAATCCAATCTGAAGTGTGTTTAATGAGTGTTCTGAACGCTGGGGCTCAGTGTGGAGGGAACAAGGAGCACAGTGTGTCCCCCACCCCAGACACCGTGGCCACCCCTGGAGCCACAGCGCTGAGGAAGAATTGCTGTGTTTGTGCTCCCGGTAGATGGGCAGGCCTCAACATTTAGCTACTTTCCCCCAGAATGAAAGACTTGTCCCGGCTCCCCAGACTTTGGTTTTATAGTTGTAGTTCCCGTTCTTACTCTACTTGGCATCTCACAGCAATGGCGATCACAGCGTTTGCAGCCAAGGCTGCTACTGGGTCCACCGTTGGGCTTTGAGTCATTTTCCTCCTCCCCCTTGTCCCCCTCGTCCTCCTTCTCCCCTTCTCATTGTCATCGTCATCGTCATCATCATCATCATCATCATAGCTAATACCCAGTAGAGTTTGCTGAGTTCTGGGTACCGTCCTTAGGCTTACTGTATGCTGATTTGTTTAATCTTCACTACGTCCTATGAGGTGTTTCAGTTCTGCTCCCATTGTACAGAAGTGGAAGCTGAGGCCCAAAGAGTAACTCATCCCAGGTCACGCTGCCATGGAGTGGAGATGGGGAATTTGCAAGAAGACAGATGCCTCCAGAGTTTGTGTTCTTAATTATATTATACTGCCTTTCTAAGACCCCCAGGGGCCGGAGACGCAGCTGGAGAAACATCTCCCACATTTCCGCTGTTCCATATCTTGGTTAACTAAGGAGTTCTGCTTTTGCAGCAGGTCACGACTGGTTTATATGACACTCACCCTGGCCTGCAGGGGCGTGCCGTACTACGGTCACACCTTCCATATATATCAGACCGTATGTCCTACCGACCGGCTTTGGTGCCCCCAAGTTACAGCAGTTGCAAATGTCAGCCTCCTCCCTTGGTTTTCCCAGCAAGTTTTCTCCAGGACAGTTTGCATCATCAAAATTAGGGGTGGAAGTCTTGAAGGAGATAAGAGGGAAAATAGACTCTGAGGCTGCCGGTTAGGAGCAGATTCTCTGAAGCTGAGTTTGAATCCCAGCTCCACAGCGAGTGTCACCTTGGCGCCAAGCCTGGAGTGTCCTCGGGGTGCAGCTTAGGTGTGTTGTGGGTGTGCAGATGTACCGGTCCCTCCGCCCCCAGGGCAGCTGCATCTTAGACATGATTATTGATGTCCCGTAACTGGATTTGGTTGGGACTCTGTACTGGCTTCCAGTGTGCTGTCTGGAAGTCCTGAGCCATTCTGATTCACTGGGCTTTGCTTTTCTCTCTCATAACTTTTAGAATCTTCTTTTTTTTCCTTGTGTTCCCAAACTTCCCAATAATTTGCATTGAAATGGATCGTGCTCATTCCATGAGATACTCTCTGGCCCTTTTTTAATCTTGAAAGTCAGACTCCTCAGTTCTGGAAATTTCCTTATATTATGCTTGCATAATTCCCCTTCCCCTTGGGTCTCTCTGTGTAGGGGTCCCATGATTCAGATGCTGAGCCTTTCTAAATGTCTCCCGTCCTCCCCTCCCCGCTGCCACGCTTTGGTCGCCTGGTGTAGGTTCTAGGAGAATTTTCCACTGTATCTTTAAACTCTCACAGTGACATTTTAATTTCTGCCGTGCTATTTTTCATTTCGAAGAGCTCTTTCTTGTTAACCAAATATTCCTTTTTATAACCTCCTGGGGTTATGTTAGTTATAAACTCGGAGCTATATGAGGATACAAATTACAATGTTTTTAAAAGTTTTTCACTCTGCCCTGCCTTATCGGAAGTACTTGGCGTCTCCCGTTCCTGACCTTTTGGGTAGTTCTGTGGAATTTGACTGCTTCCTTATTGCTGCCTCTCTTCTCCTCTGTAATTAGACTGCAGTTTTCTCCTCTGTCATCTTCTAGAATTTGGGGGAAATCTCTTACCCGCTGTCTCTTCTCTCGTTTTCTCGGTTTCCTATGAATTTATTCCTTTTTTCATTCTTCTACTGTTTCTTTTAAGCAGGGTTTCTGGGTACCGTGGAGATGAGCTGCATGTATTCAGTCTGCCATCTTTAGCCGCAAGTGTCACCTTCTTAATCATTTATATTAAGCCCAGTCTGCAGTGGCCTTGTGCCAAAATTTCTAAGAAAAAAATGTATTTATGGACGGATCGGTGAGTTCCTATGAGATTTCTCCAGTTGTATTCTTGGATCTCTGTTTAACTCGCAGCTGCTGACTACATGCTCAGGGGTCAGGAAGGGGGAACTCTGGACGGAGGGCTGGTTGGTGGGAGGCTGCGTGAGCTGGGGGACTTCCCAGCCTGGACCCTGCCCCTCCCCCATCGGGGTGGAAGGGTCCAAAAGAGGCTTAGGGTGTAAAAAGAACTTTGATTGTAGAATACTGCTCATATCTAGAGCAGCAACAGTAAAAAGAGGAACACCTTTTAACGATAAGCAGGAAAAGTCAATTATCTCCTATCATGAGTGTACTACTTACTGAGTTTATTTGGTTTTTCCAGTTAGAGAAATTTTCAAGGCCAGAGTGTTTATGTTATCCCCAATCCATTTATCACGTTATTATTTCATTATAATCTCTTCGTTCGAAAGGAACAGAGCAGGACGTGACGGCGTCGTCTCTGCCCCCAGGTGGCTGAGAGGTGGGTAACAGCACTGCGGAAGGTGGCTGTATGAGTTTGCTAGGGCTGCTGTAACAAAGTACCACAAACTGGTGACTTGAAACATCAGAAATTTATTCTCTCACAGTGCTGGAGGCTGGAAGTTCAAAGTCAAGGTACCAGCAGGACCATACTCCCTCTGAGACCCTGGGTGAATCCCTTCCTTGCCTCTTCCAGCTGCTGGTGGGGACCATCCATCCTTGGCGTTCCTTGGCTCACAGCCACGTCACTTGTCTCTGCCTCTGTCATCGCATGGCCTTCTTTGGGTTAGTGCCCACCCTAATGACCTCATCTTCACTTGATCACATCTGCAAAGACCCTGTTTCCAAATAAGATCGCATTCACAGGGACCAGGAGTTAGGACTTCATGTCTTTTTGAGACACAATTCAGCCCGTGACAGTGGGTTCGGTATTTTTTGCTACGGTTGCGTCTCAAGCTTGAAGTTATCCCGAAATGGAGATTGGAGCCAGAGACCGCCAAGTGCACCGGCTCTGCCTGGTGGGGGTCCACGTGTCGACATGACTGGCACCTGGCTCTCAAAACAGAGTCTTTGCAGCATCCACTGGGAGCTTATTAGAAATGCAGATTCTTGGGCCTCACCCCAGCCCTCCCAAATCAGCATCTGCAGCTTATCAAGGTCTGCAGGTGATCGATGGGCACACAAATCAGAGAAGCACTGCTCCGAATCGCCTCCAGCAGAATTCTAGGGCAGAATAAGCATACCTGGCTACGGGCTCTGCCCTTGGGGACATGGTCACACACACACAGATGTGGTAGCCAGGCTTTCCATCCCATGGCGTTGCGGAGACATGCCTTTGGGGTTGGGAAATGGGACATCCTCCTCGATGTCAGCCCATTCCCCTGCCCTTAATTTTATAAACTAACATTTCCCCATCACAGTAGAAGCAACAGTATAGAGAACTTGTGTTACGTGCCAGGGTCTTTGCTAAATACTTTGCGGTCAGAGTTTTATTTAATCCTCACATTGATCCTAAGGGGTCGACAGTATCTCCAGTCCTTTCCTGGCTCCACCTACTATAGACTGAATTGTGTCCCCACTCCCCCAAATTTCTATGTTGACACCCCGACTCCCAGTGTGGCTGTATTTGGAATAAAGAAGTAAGGTCAATGAGGTCATAAGGGTGTAGCCCTGATCCGATAGGATTAGTGTCCTTATAAGAAAAGACACTAGAGTGCATGTGCGCTCGCTCTCTCTCTCTCTCTCTCTCTCTCGCTCTCTCACTCCCTCTCTCTCTCTCTCTCTCTCTCTCATAGCACTTACCATACCTTCTAAGTTAGCTGCTTTATTCTCTAACCTCCGACTCAGCGAGAGATACTTGTATTGATTTCCATTCCCTTCGCCCCTAGCACAGTGCCTGCATGTGGCTACTCACTTGACAAATGTACCTCAGGCTCTGTAAGCCATCATGGTTATTAATACTTCTGCCCACCTGGTCAGAAACCCCCAAAGGGCCAGGAGGAAATCTGCCATGTTAACGACACCCGTGGTGAGGGTTAGTGGGTTATGGAAATTTGAACAATATTCTAATAGGTATTAACGGTAGGAAAAAGGGGCTGAGGCCTTTGAGAGAGCCATTCCCTTCTGCTGTAGAAGAGCATGCCCTGGTTGTCTTGGTTACCTTAATCCCAAAGGAGAGAAAAACAAAATACTTCCAGAAACAGCTCTCTGAAACCTCAGCTGATGCATATTTTGTAAAGTTGGTCAAATGTTATCGTTATCGATTTCTGTCTATGAGATTATTTCAGCAAGGCAGATTTTAGCTGTAGGGTGACTCCTTTGTTCAGACCCTTTGAGGAGGTGGGGAGAGGGTGTAGAAGACACCCCCAACCCAGAAAGAATTGTCTTTATTCTTTCAGAGGAAAAAGAAAATACTTCCTCATAAAACTTGATGTAATAGAAATAACCTGAAGGCATAGACATATTTTAAAGGCACAATAAACCAAAAGGACTTTGATTCGCAGTTTTTAATAGCTTGAAGCTCTGTGTGAATGTTCATACTATTTATTATTCAGTACTTAGTTGCCAGACACTCCCCAAGAATGTAAACCTCCTCCTAAAATTTAATTTTATAGGATTCCGTGAAAAGCCTCTTCAAAATGGAGAAAGCAGCGGGGATGCACAGTGAGCATTCAGCCACCTTATTTGTGCACTAGATTAAACTTCAGATGTCTCTTGGAGCATAATTTAAAGTAGTCAGTAAGAAAAAAGTGACAAAAATTTGCTTATGTGGTTTCACTAATCACCGGTTTGTTCTCCAAAATATGACATATGATTACTATTTGGTTTCTTCACTTCTGGACTATTTTAATCAAGACTGGCCATGTGCGGGGTCAGCCAGACTCTTAGTTTCTTAGAGGGTGTGGGAGTCTCAGAGATCTGCCCCCCTCAGCCCCAGTACAAACACTCGGGGACAATTTGAAAAACATTCATCATGAGGTCCCTTTCATGTTAAACCATTTCTAACAGATATAGGTTTTCAGATGAAGCCTAAGTGATTTGTTTTTCCTTCCTCGTGTATGATAATTTGTGCAGCCATAAGTGTGTGTGTGTGTGTGTGTGTGTGTGTGTGTGTGTGTGTATCTTAAAGTAAGTTACTCTTTGAGAAAGTACGTTTACAGATGAATTTTCCTGAGCGTCTCCTCTTTGTGTTCTGCCAGCCTAGTCTACGGTGTTGCCACCTTTCCCCACATCCAGACTTTATTGACTCATTTATAGGTTTGTTTTAGCAACAAAGGGCTGGTGGCTTTGTAGCTGTTGAACCCCATCATCTGTCTCGTGCAAAGCCTGCCCCAGGTGCATAATTTGTGGTTACTTCCAACGATGTTCATATCATGCCTTTTTCTTCGCCAGACACGTAAAAGAACCTTTTGTGCTGAGAAATATTAACAGCCCTTTAGCACACACATGGATATCACTCATTCTCCCCGTGTGATACGGCTTTTCACAGACGCTCAACTTGAGCTGGGTCCTACCCCTCAGTGTTTCTCGAAGATCTAATGTAAAGGAAGTGGATTCTTGATTTTCTTGTTCTTAAAAATAGTTTAAACAGATTCTATTGTGAATAACCCTCTTCAGTCATTTGTATGTAGATGTGAACGCCATCCTCAGTTACTTTTTTTTTTTTTGGTCTTTTTTTCTGCATTTTAAAATTTTGGTAAAATGAACACAACAAAAGATTGACCATTTTAGCCATTTTTAAGTGTACAATTCAGTGGTATTAAGTACATTCACAAGGGTTGTGCAACCATTGCTACCATCCATTTTATATCCTGTGGTGTGAATTTTGAGCAGAATTGCTTTTAATGTGAAGTTCAAAAAATTCAATGGAGGCAAGTGTAAAGAAACGATGCTGTGGACTGAGTGAATCCACTGTTGGAAAGAAAGAGGGGATAATTTTTCTTAAAGAATGTGGATAAAACTCTTCCTGCTTCCCTTCTCTGAGATGCTTTCTCTGAAGCAGAATTCAGCCCTGGGTGCATTGATTAAACCCAGACATTTCTACACCAACCCCTAAAAGAAAGGGAAACAGTGTCCCTGAACTTTGGCATCGTGAAGTCTATCTAGGAACATTTTAGGCCATAGCTGCCTGGTATACATTAGGAAGTTAATGCCGTGTCCGTTTACCCATGAAATTGTCATCTAGTGACTGCATTTCAACCCTTATAAATACTTTCTAGTAATTCTACATGCTGGCTTTCCTTATACCCCTGAAGATAGCCAGTGTTCACAGGACAGTTCATATAATGCATTAAAGGCATCTATTTTACAGATGAATTTTAGGAACTATATAATATCGTTCAAACTCTAACTTCTCCCTATATAAAAATTTGGGTCCCATTGAAAAGTCATTTTTGCATCAAAGATTTGTACAAAATAATAAATTTTAAGGAAAATTTTAAGACTTGGGACCAGGCTTGTATATTAACTAGATTCCAAGCATCTATTTCCAGCCTCTTATTATTACCAAGATATGCTCAGTGTGGTCACAAAAATCTCTGCTGACTCAGTAAAGGACCTGATTCAAAGGGTAACTCTACCTCTCCTCGGGGTGTTCCATGAAGTGCTTAGTTGAACATCATTCCATAAAGGCATCCATTGTATGTTGATTTTTTACTTGTTTAGACTTCCAGCGTTGAATTGTAGAGTCTCATTTCCCAGACTCTGTAAATCTAGATGAAGTTATCAAATTCACTTAGTTCCAGGAATTCTCTGGGAGACATGAGTGCTTGCCAGCTGGTCAGATAATTGGTGGTTCAGTTTGTAACAAATAGGAAATGTCAAGAATGGTGAGAAAGAAGAATTGTGAAACTGGAATGTGGTCTTCTCTTAAAAAGATGTTATGATGGGGCTTCCCTGGTGGCACAGTGGTTGAGAGTCCGCCTGCCGATGCGGGGGACGCGGGTTCGTGCTCCGGTCTGGGAGGATCCCACATGCCGCGGAGCGGCTGGGCCCGTGGGCCATGGCCGCTGAGCCTGTGCTACGCAGCGGGAGAGGCCACGGCGGTGAGAGGCCTGCGTACCGCAAAAAAAAAAAAAAAAAAAAAAGATCTTATGATACAGGAATTCTTCCACAACATCTTAGCACCTGGCCCATTTCTATCATGTTCTTACTAGCTAGCCTCTGCGGATTTTACTGGCCAGAGAAGAGGACCTCGAACAAGTAGCCATGCCTAAGTTATTCATACAGTTCTATGGAGGCAGGTGTGAGGAACTGAACTCAAGACCCGCCGTGAGCCTGGCTGGTGAATGCCCAAGTGCTCTCAGCATGACCGAGGGTGCGTTGCTTTGCCAAAGAAGTGGGAAATAAGATTGGTGACCAGTAATCCGTTCAGCTGTTAACACTGGATAAACAGTGTGTGGGCTGGGGTAGTGGGGGGGATACGTTTGACAGACAAGGACGGGGTTTACACACCATTACGTGTTAGTTCTGCCATCAGGGCGAGTGAAACGACTCTCCTGGTGACGCTTGGACCGGGCATTCAAAGTCTAGAGCCTGGTGAGTTTGGGATTATCCATGGAGACTACCGCATGCCCTTAGATAACTGAATATCTTCTGGATTTCAACCATGAGGAATATGGGAGCACAAAGTGGTGTCTGTTTAAAAAAAAGAAAAGAAAGATGCTTTATGGCTGGACGCAGAAGCATCTTTGCTGGCCCCTCAGGTCACGCTATTGGGTGGCCTAATGGATGTGCCCATCATTGTACTTGTCAGGCTCTGACTGCTACTGCCAATTAGTCTCCTGGGTTACTAATTGGCTCCTAAATTGCTCTGCTCTTAGCAGAGGGGAAGTGAAAGTATAAAACCAGTAACTGGAGACAACACTGCCTTGAAACATTTTTCTCGCAGCGTTTGATCTGTGTGGTGAAATTGGATCCATTTTGCCAAGTGGGTGTTAGGAATCTACCAGATAGTGAAGAGAAACCAAGGCATATGATTCTAAGCTCTTTAGGGTAGAAAGTGGGTTCATATATATCATCTTCCCTTTCTATCATCTTCAGTTTCTATTCAGGGTATAGAAAATACATATTTCAGCAGACATTGAGGGACTGCCAGGGGCTGCGCTAGCCAATAGGAATAGAAAGGTGAACAGGTAGCCCAGAGTTTCATTGGGGAGACAGACTCGTAGATGTTTAACTACAGAGAATACAGTGGAATGAGTAATTGTATTCATTTGTTCATTCATTTCAACAAGACTGGTTGGCATTTAGGCATCGTGGGTAAGGCGATTAATAACCTATGGCCTAAAAAAATAAGTAACCTATGGCCTTTGCCCTCAGTTCCTATGAAGTCTAGATGAGAGTTTATGCAAAGTCTAGAGAAGAAAGCCGTACATTCTGCCACATTTGGCCGGGGGTGGAGGGGGAAGCAAGAGGAACAGGGCCAGGCTTTCAGCTGCCACAAAAAGGGCATGGGATCATGAGCTGAAAAGTTACAGAAAGGCACACAAATGTTCATAGCAGCTTTATTCACAGTTGCCCAAACTCGGGCAACCGAGATGTCCTTCAGCAAGTGAATGGGTAAGCAAGCGGTGGTCCAGCCACACAGCGGTATATTATTCATCCATAGAAAGAAGGGAGGAAACTTCAGTGCATACCGCTAAGTGAAAGAAGCCAATCTGAAAAGGCAACATTCTGTACGATTCCAACTACGTGACGTTCTAGACAGGCAAAACTGGAGAGACAAGAAAACCATCAGCGGTTGCCAGGAGTTTGGGGGGTGGTGAGCGCGGACGAAGGGAGCACAGGGGATGTTTAGGCTGGTGAAACTCTCTTGTGTGATCCGGTTATGGGGGCTCTGTGATAGTATGCATTTGTTGAAATCCGTAGAACGATACAGCACAAAGGGTGAATCCTAGTGTAAACTATGGACTTTGGATGGTGATGATGTATCAGTATTGGCTCAACGATTGTAACCAATGTACCATACTAACCCAAGATGTCAGTAAGTGGGGCCCTGGGTGTGGTGGGAGAGGTGCGTGAGAACTCTCCCCACGTACTTCCTGCTCAATTTTCTGTAAACCGAAAACTGCTATAAAAAAATAAAGTCTGTTATTTCTGTAATTTATTAAGTATTTACAGTGGTGTGTTGAGTTCTGCTGTACAGCAAAGAGATTCCGTTGTACATATAGATACATTCTTTTTCATATTCTTTTCCACTGTGATTGATCACAGGGTACTGAATATGGTTCCC
Source organism: Orcinus orca (assembly GCF_937001465.1). NCBI lineage: Eukaryota > Metazoa > Chordata > Mammalia > Artiodactyla > Delphinidae > Orcinus > Orcinus orca. The sequence continues at coordinate 11,956,169 of NC_064576.1, read as the reverse complement.
TGTGCGATGCCGTAGGACCTTGTCATTTATCCATTGTGTATATGAGTCTGCATCTGCTGATCCCAAACTCCCAATCCATCACTCCTCCTCCCCCTCCCCCCAGCAACTACAGGTTTGCTCTCTCTGTCTGTGAGTCTGTTTCACAGATAAGTTCATTTGTCGCATATTTTAGATTCCACATATAAGTGATATCATATGGCATTTGCCTGTTATTTTTAAGGGGGGTAGTGCCTGGCCTTGGGGTAGGGAGAAGATGGCAGAGGTCAGCACCTAAGTGTGAGGGCAGCATGAGAAGGGAATCGGTGGTGGGCACGGGGCTGGTGACCAGGGTGTAGTGGCGGTGCTTGGTGGCGAGCGGTTACAGACTCGGGCAAGAAGAGGCTTCCTGTAGTGGGAGCCGCGGTGTGCGTCCCTAGCTGCCTGTCTCAGAGGGCGTAACTCCCGCTGTTTCTGTTCCCAGCAAAGAGCCCCGGGGAAAGTGCTGCTGGATGCGGTGTGCAGCCACCTGAACCTCGTGGAAGGAGACTATTTTGGCCTCGAGTTTCCCGACCACAAGAAGATCACGGTAGGTGACGTCCATGGGATGTTGCTGTTTTACTGTCTGTTCGACTTGGGGGAGGGAAATAATTGGGACCTTCCTTGGCCGTACGGAAATGTACAACAGAAAAGGTACCCAGAAAGCCCTTGTTAATCTGTCTTTGAAAGTAATGTGTGCATATGAATAGCAAGTTCAAAGAGAATACACAGTGCAGGCTGTCCCCCCTCACCATCTCCCTCCACCTCTCCCTCTGAGAACCTCCATCGCCAGTGTCTTCTGTATCCTTCTGATCAGAGTCTGTGTATATGTGGACACAAACACGTAATTTTTGTTTATACTGGGGTACAGTTGATTAACAATGTTGTGTTAGTTGCATTTATTTTATTTTTATTTTATTTTATATTTTATTTTATATTAGAGTCTGTGTATATGTGTACACAAACACGTAATTTTTGTTTATACTGGGGTACAGTTGATTAACAATGTTGTGTTAGTTGCATTTATTTTATTTTTATTATTTTATTTTATATTAGGGTATAGTTAACCATGTTGTGTTTCAACAGACACATATTTTTGAAATACGATAATGTGAGGAAACAATACACAGTGCCCTGTACTCCACCCACACACCGTTCATATATCCTGGACATCTTTCCTCTTCAGCACATAGAATCCGCTTCCTTCCTTTTCACAGTTTCATGCTGTTCTGCTGAACGGATGTGCCGTAACTTACAAGCCTGGCTGTAGAGGGTGGGATACTTAGGTTGTACTGAATCATGTGCTTTGACAAATGGTGCTCCAGTGAACATACCGATACGTTCATGTTTGCGTTCATGGTCAGGGGTTTCTCTCAGTAGTTCGGATCCACAGGCACGGAAGTTGCATCATCCGTGGATTTGAGCATCTTTAAGTTTGCTAGATGTGTCATGTCGTTCTTTGAAAAGGTCTCACTGATTTGAGCCCCACATTTAGAACATAGAGCACCGTTCTTTTTTCTCTTTTGGCCGATGGTACTTTCTTAAGGCTGTATCCTAGTCTACCTCTTATGAGACACCCTGTTAGGGTGTAAGTTCATGGACTGCATTTCTATTCCGTGCACACTGAGTGCCTGGAACTTTTGCTGGCCCCTGCACTGGGGACCCAACAGGAGTGAGATGGAGAGAATGTATAATCCAGGTGGGGCATCGGACTGAGTCAGTGGCCAGTTCAGGACATGTGGCAGGTGGTCCACTGGAGCCCGGGGCGTTGGGCAGTGGGAGCAACAAACAGCATTTGTGTTCAGGAAATCCTTCACAGATACTGTGAGACAGAGTCCTGTGAGGCCAGGAGGAGTTGAGCTGATAAAATGTTCCAGGGAGAGGGGGCATCAGATGCCCAAAGACCAGACAGCAAGTGGGCTATTCAGAAACCTGCAGAGAAGGCTGAAGTTTAGAGGTGAGGGAGCAGGGCTCTGCTGATGGAGGTGAGAGAGAGAACCGGAGCCAGGTCTATACGGAAAGGCTTTCTGCCCCATTGCTATCTAGTAGAAACGGAAGATGAACCACTCACTTAATTTCAAGTTTTCTAGCAGTTATGTTCAAAAAGTTTTTAAAAAGTGAAATTAATAGCCTGTTTAATTTGATTTAACACATCTAAAATCATTATCATTTCAACATGTAATCAGTCTGAAAACCTACGAATAACAGATTTTACACTTTTTTCCTGCTAAGTCTTTGAATCTGATATGTATGTGACACTCACAGCCAGACCAGCTGTATCTCAGGTGCTCAGTGGTCACGTGTAGCTAGCGGCCCTTGTATGGGACAGCACAGTTCTGCACCGAGCTAATGTGTTTAGGAAGCTGGTAATGCATTTTAAAGGGAGCGTGGGGGGAATTCCCTGGTGGCCCAGTGGTTACGACATGGGCTTTCACTGCCATGGACCTGGGTTCAAGCCCTGGTTGGGGAGCTAAGCTCCCACAAGCCGCGTGCGAGGCACGGCCATAAATAAATAAATAATGAAATGAATAAAAAATAAAGGGAGTGTGATATGGTCTGATTTATGGCTAAGAAAGACAACTGTAGCCAGATTGGAATTGGACGAGAGTCAGGAGAGCTGTTCGGGGTTCACGGTATCGGGCTGGAGATGGTGCTGGCTGGGACTGATGCAGAGTCTGGGAATGGCTGGCGGGAACTGAGCCTGCACCTGAAGACGTGCACAAATCGTGTTTTCGAGACATACATCTAACCTCTAAGCCCTCTTTGCCGTTTTCTAGTGCTTATGTTAGCTCGAAGCTGCCCTGACTCCCTGTCCTCTTTCTGATGTGGCAGACGACCACAGAAGGGCCACATCTAATTCCACATTCATTTATGCATCGAGCGATTATTTTGTGCCAGTGCCGCGTCCTGCATCACACTTCATACAGCAGAAGACACCTGATATGAAGGGACAGCTAGCAAGTAACAGTTACTGTTTCCAGTCATTAGACGAGCCTGCTTAGGAAGGTTGACAAGGAAACAAATAATTATCATACAGTGTAGCCAGGTCTGTGGACCATTGTTTCATAAACTTGTTTTATGTTAAAATAATGATTCTCAAGACACTTGAAGATTTGTTCTCTCATTATTTCTAGCAACGCTGCCTGCATAAGTCAGGGTCCCAACGGCTTTCCTGACTCCAGTCCTGTCCCGTTCCGATCCTGCTGGAGTTTCTTTTCTCAACCGTAAATTAGCAGTGGTGAGGGTACCAAGACGGAGAATCGTTCCGCATCTGGGTCAACCAGTTAGCTAATGGCAGAGCTAGGATTCTAACCCCATTCTTCTGACCTCAAGTTCAGTGCCTTTTGTGTTGACCTTGGGTGCTTCTCTTTTGCGAGCGGTTACAGACCTATTAATCTTTCAGGGTACCTCCAGGGCTGACTTGTTTCAAGTTTTATCAGGCTTCATTTTTGTGATTTCACCGTTTCCTTATCATATTGTTTAGGAATGTGTTCAACTGAAAAATTCCCTAAACCCATTAATGATAACTAAAAGAAAGAGATAATTGTTGCAAATAAAGGCCACTACCTGAGTGCTCACCATGCACCAGGCTGCTCTAGTTCCTGTGGACACAACAGCAAACATGGCCCATATTCTAAAGCAGGGATCAGGAAACTTTAGTCAAGGGCCAGATAGTGAATATTAGAATAGACGTTTCATGCCAGAGAGTCTCTACTCCAGCTTTCAGTTCTACCCTTGTAGTGTAAATGAATCGGCATGGATTTGTTCCAGTAAAACTTTATTTATAAAATAGGAAGCTGTAGTTTGCCAACACGTGCTCTAGGAAGTAATAGCTCTGTTCAAGGCATCATAATAGGTTTATGTACACTGTTTTGTTTATTCCGGTTCCTTTATTCTAGCCCATTATACCTCCTTTTTCTGATAAGGAAGCTAAGGCTTAAAGAGTAAGTCCTTTTCAACAAGGCAGACAGCTGAGCAGTGATAGATCCAGGATTCAAGTTCAGATCTTTCTAAATGCTCTTGGTCACCATCCTGCTCTGACCGTGTCTCTGTATTTTGCTCTATGTCAATTTCACATCGCAACCTGAAAGCTAATTTCATGTAATTTTCAAAGTAGGTTGTTTTAACAAAATTGATCTGTGGTATTAGATGGGATGGTGCAAATGGGTACAAGGAGGGCTTCTGGGGTCCTGGCCATGTTCTTTTTCTTGATCTCAGTGCTTGCTCTATGGGTGCAATCAGTTTGTAAAAATTCAGTGAGCCATACACTTGTAACACGTACACTTGTAATGTGTGTACACACACACACACACACACACACACACACATCTTCAATAAAAGTTTACCCCCAAAATGCAGTGAACTAAAAGCACACAGGAACAGAAATAATGACCAAAAAGCACCCAGAGGCTGGCTGATGGAATCTGTTTTGGAAGAGCCTAGGACGAGTCTTGATTGGATGAACTGAGGGAAAGCCACTCACGTGTGAGACTAGTAAACACTAGCTGCATTTCACCTCTGCTCTCAGATAAACTTGCTTGAAGATTTAAGATTTACATCATAGGGTTTTTGTCTCCTTCCCAGATTCTGTCAGTGCTGACTTCCTAGCTGGCTGTTGTATCATAGTGGTGGGTCGGACTGCCAGCCCCCAAACCCCTGCTTTGCCTCTTAGCAGCGGGGTGACTGGGGCAGGTTGCTGGCCTTCCAGTGCCTCACTTTGCCTGAAGGTAAAATGGGGACGATGGTGCCCATCTCGTAGGGTTTTTGAAACGATCAAACACGGTATCTGTCAGCATGTAGCCCGGGGTCTGGGAACTATGTATGTAGTGTTCAGAAAGTATTAGTTATGGAAACTATCATCATCATTTTCCTCATTACAGTTTTTTGTGGTCAAACACAGATAACATGAAATTTATCATCTTAACCATTTTCAAGTAAGTCTATAGTAGTACAGTGGTGTTAACTGTATTCATTGTTGTGCAGTAGGTCTCTAGAACATTTTCATCATGTAAACGGAAACTCCATACCCATTAAACAACAGCTTTCTTTCCTCTTCCCCAGCCCCTGGTAGCTACCGTTCTACTTTCTGTTTCTATGAGTTCGACCACTTTGGATACCTCGTATAAGGGGCATCATACATTATCTGTTGTTTTTGGTCTGGCTTATTTCACTTAGTGTAATGTCCTCAAGGTCCATCCGTGTTGGAGCATGTGTCAGAATGTATTTTTTTTCTCTTAATATTTATTTTTGGCTGCATTGGCTCTTGGTTGCCAGGCTCCGGCTTCCTCTAGTTGTGGCGAGCGGGGGCTACTCTTCGTTGTGGTGTGCGGGCTGCTCATTGTGGTGGCTTCTCTTGTGGCAGAGCACGGGCTCTAGGTGTGAGGGCTTCAGTAGTTGTGGCTTGCGGGCTCTAGAGCGCAGGCTCAGTAGTTGTGGCGCACGGGCTTAGGTTGCTCCATGGCATGTGGGATCTTCCAGGACCAGAGCTCGAACCCGTGTCCCCTTGCATGGGCAGGTGGATTCTTAACCACTGCACCACCAGGGAGGTCCAAGAAAGGCTGAATAATACTGCATTGTGTGGATAGACCACATTTTGCTTACCCACTCATCTGTTGATGGACATTGAGGTTGCTTCCCCCTTGCTTGTTGTGAATAATGCTGCAATGACGTGTTGTCGTTATTATTTTTAATACTACTGTTGTGATTATCACCTCTGCCAGGCTTCTTTTGGGAGGCTGCTCACATATCTGACAAACCAGCAGGAAGCATGGTTACTCTCAAAATGCCCAGACATGGGCTGTCACAACTGGTTTTGCCCATTTATCTCTACGTAATACACAGGAAGCTAGTTGTTCCCCCGAGGTCCCCAGCGTGCAAGGTTGTGGACCTTTGTCCCTGGATGGTAAGTTCAGGCAACTCGCACTGCAGCTCAGCCTTTCACCCCTTTCTCATCACTTCTGTCACGTAAATAGCCCATGTCAGAGCATTCTTTATAGTAAGGGTTTGAAAAAGCTTAAGGGGAGAATGAGTGCTTTCCCTGGTCTAAGATGTGTTTCTCAAGATTGGAAATAAACTAGTGATAATTAGTAAGTAATCAATTGTGCTCTACCCTCAATTAGACTTGTCCCATGGCTTGTCAATTAATAGAGTTGATTGCTGTGTTTACATGCAAGTCGGGCACGTGTTGTCCTTGAGTCCAGGCAGCTGCCCCGTGGGATTGCCCCACAGAAGTAGAGAAGTCTTTTAATCGGCTTTTTTTTTTTTCCATTGATTTGCCTTCCCATGGCAGAGATGCTATTATTGATCTTAGGAATCAAGACCCTTTACTTACTATGCCAGCTAATGGGTACCTAGAGTCTGAAGGCTGGTAAAAGGCCAGAGAGATGTTGGGTTGCCATTGGGGTGGATGCAGAGAGCTCACTGTTCTTGGGCTTCTACTGTGTTCCGTGGACTCTGCTATAAACTTAACTTCACATCGTTCGTTCTTCACAGCAGGGGTCGGCAGAAAGAGCCAGAGAGTAAACATGTTAGGCTTTGCAACCCATACCGTCTCTGTTGCAACTGCCCAGCTCTGCCACTTCAGTGCAAGGCAGCCGTAGATAATGTAAATGAATGATTGTGGTTGGGTTCCGGTAAAACTTTAGTTACGGGCATGGACGTTTGAATTTCGTAGAGTTTTCACACGTCATGAAATATATGGCTACTTTTGATTTTTTTTTCCCCCAACCACTTAAAATCCCGTCTTTGCTCTTTGCGCTGTAGCAAAACAGGTCATAGGCTGGATTTGGCCCATAGGCCTTTGTTTAGCAGTCTCTGCTTTATAACATTTCTCCGAGGTAGGTACTTTATTATCCATGTTTTACAGTGAGCAAATTCAGTATGAACTGCATAACCAGGTGTATTACCATGAGTCACACGCAGACCGTCTCAGGCGATGCAAGTTCTCTCTGCTTCACTGGGCTGCCTTTCCTCACGTCTCCCCATCTCAAAGAGCTGCGCACACCTGGCCAGCAGAGATGGTCGTATATGTAAGATTTATCTCGTGGACCTGTTGGGGAGAGTGGGAACAGCTCTGTGTTACGGCCTGTAAACCTCTGTTTAAACATTTGCTTTGTCATTTGGCAACTGGGTAAATTCTGAACTTCTTTGATTTTGTACTTTTTCTGAAAAAATTGGGATTAATAAATGACTATTTTACAAGGTTATCATGAGGATTAATTCAGATACTTTGCAGTGTTAACCCCAGCAGGCTTCCCGGCGTAGCAGTCAGTCAGCTATCTGCTGTATTTTATTCTTGCATTCTGCCTCGGAAACCAGTGAGGCTGGCCTGCCAATATTTCATGAAAGCTACAATGCTCAGTGATCTGATAAACAACTCTGGTTTTGTATAAATAAATACTGGTAAAGGGACTTCCCTGGTGGCGCAGTGGTTAAGAATCCGCCTGCCAATGCAGGGGACACGGGTTCGAGCTGTGGTCCGGGAAGATCCCACATGCCACGGAGCACCTAAGCTGGTGCGCCACAACTACTGAGCCTGCGCCCTAGAGCCCGTGAGCCACAACTGCTGAGCCTATGTGCCACAACTACTGAAGCCCACGTGCCTAGAGCCCGTGCTCTGCAACAAGAGAAGCCACAGCAATGAGAAGTGCACACGCAGCAACGAAGAGTAGCCCCTGCTCACCGCAGCTAGAGAAAGCTCACGGGCAGCAACTAAGACCCAACACAGCCAAAAATAAATAAATTAATTAATTAAATAAATTAAAAAAAATACTGGTAAAGCTCAGGAAGAAAACTGGCATCTTTTCATTCATTTCATAATCTTCTTTACGCCAGGAAAAAAGTTTTACCCTTGGCAGGTGTCTTAGCTTAGGCTGCCATAACAAAATACCATAGAGTAGGTGGCTTGAACAACAGATGTTTCATTTCTTTCAATATTGGAGTCCAAGATCAGGGTACCAGCGTGATCAAATTCTGGTGAGGATTCTTTTTCTGGCTTGTAGATGGCCACCTTCTCACTGTGTCTCAGAGCAGAGAGAGAGAGAGATCTCTTCTTATAGGGCTGCGGTCCTGTTAGCTCAGGGCCCCACCCATATGACATCATTAAGCCTTAATTACCTTCTAAAGACCCTGTCTCTAGATACAGTCACATTGGGGGTCAAGGCTTCAACACAGGAATTTGAGGGACGCAATTCAGTCCACAGCAGCAAGCATGCTTTCTAGGGGCCTTGAGGTCATAGAACCTACACCTACCTGGGATGACAGACATCACTAACCGGTGGTTTCCCAGCCCCTCTGGGGTCAGACAGGCCTCCTTCGTCTATGCTTAGTTGCAGGCTTCTGACTTTGCTTCTTCCTGGGGGCCTGTGGACATCTGAGACCAGGAGGGGCTCTTTGTGGAACATGTCAGGTGTGAAGGGTGAAGAGCACTGCAGACCCAAGGACAGAGGAAAGTTTGGGAAGCCAGCAGAGGTGGGGTGGTGGAGCCGCCCGGTCACCACACAGAGCAGCGCCATGGTTCGGCCTGACAGTGGCTGCGGTGACAGGGCAGGTCCCAGGGAGTCCGGGGAAGGGCAGCTCGCTGGAAAAATACGGCTATGGGTAATATTCTATTTCTTAAGCTGGAAGGAAGCTATGTGGGGTTTCGTTTGTCGTCAATTTGTTTTTTAATTAATAGACTTCGGTTTTTAGAGCAGCTTTAGGTTTACAGAAAAAATGAGCAGAAAGTAAAGGGAGAAGAGAGGTCCCCTATGCTGTCTCCCCATGCACAGTGCCCCTACCATTAACGTCATACATTACTGTGATGCTGTGTTACAGTCGATGAGCGAGTATTACTACGTTATCATTACAGTTCCAAGTTCAAATTAGGGTTCCTTCTTTGTGTTGTACATTCTATAAGTTTTGACAAATGTATAGTGACATATATCCACCGTTACAATACCAACAAGAGTAGTGTCACGGCCCTGAAAATCCCCACTCCACCTTCTCCCCTCTGAGCCCCTGAGAACCACCGATCTTTTCCTTCAACATTTTCTTATTTTCTGTGTTCTTGATGTTTCAGCATTTGAGGCCTTGTTGACTGAGGAGAGACTGCCCTTCCCAGGACTAGCCAGTTCTTAGACATAGCAAGTGGTTCCCCTGCCAGCATACCTCCCATATGGAAATGAACCAGTCCAGAGGCCATACTCTGAACCACCTCTTCTATCTCACTCTTACACTGCAGGAGACAGAATTCCTCTGCCTTAATCATCCCAGGGCCGGTGTCAGACACCTAGAGACGGCCCTACACCCCAGAGCCCACTAAGATGACTCAAGCTAGCCAATCCTAAGCTGCTTACCCTGACTTACCTTGTCTTTTCCCGTGGAAACCACGGTAAAGCCTCCTTCCCATGCGTTGTCCTCACCCTTTCTGCCTCCTGGCGGACCTGGTGCTTCCCCGCATGGCCCTGCATGGTGTGGCCTGCCCCCCTCCTCCTGGGAACCATACGTAACAAACCATCTTTTCAATGGCAGCTGTCTCCTAACCTGTTGGCTCCACCATATGTGACTAATGAAGGCTACATCTTAAAACAATTTGGTTTAAAAACATATCTGGAAATAGGTTTCTAAAATGGATAGTCTTGAGAAGGTAGAAGTGGAATCATAGTTTTTGGATCTTCCCAAACCCAAGACCCACATAAAAACAGCTACTTAACAACATCAAAACCCCGTGGACAACATTTATGGCAAAACTAGGTGTCAGCGTGTAAGCCCTAGATCCCAAAGTACAAGCAGCCGGAGATGAAACGTCAGCCAGACACAAGGTCTGCTCTCAGAGTCTGTACGGGAGGAAACAGAGGGGAGCAGCAGGGCATCTGATGGAATGGAGAAGAGAACCCCCAAAGAGCCACTAGAAATCCCAGGGGGACAGTTTGAGAAGAACAGTGGAAGCTGAGAGGCCTGACGGTGCTGGAACATTCCAGCTCCAGTGAGCAGTAACTGACCTTCCGGGACAGGCCACCACTTAGGAGAAACTATGGAGAATGGGAGTGAAATTGAGCCAGGGGAGGACAATAGAGAGGAATAATAGAGAAGGGGAGGGAAACAGAGGCAGGAAGTCTCGGAAAGCAAGCCACCGTGTTTTTTAACACTGCTCAAAATTAATAGAAGAGGAAGCTCTGGGAAGGTAGGAAAGCTACCATGAACCATACTTTCTTCTCAGAAGGTTAGGAAACAGTTTGCACATAAAAATGAGTAACAGGAAGGTATCACAGTCATGATATTAAAAAACAAATACCAGGGGCTTCCCTGGTGGCGCAGTGGTTGAGAGTCCGCCTGCCCATGCAGGGGACACGGGTTCATGCCCCGGTCTGGGAAGATCCCACATGCCACGGAGCAGCTAGGCCCGTGAGCCATGGCCGCAGAGCCTGCGCGTCCGGAGCCTGTGCTCCGCAATGGGAGAGGCCACAACAGTGAGAGGCCCGCGTACCGCAAAAAAAACCCAAACCAAAACAAAACAAATACCAGAAAACCAAAAACTTAAGTGTGTTCTTCCCAACATACCATGTATGGCCTTGCCAAAGGGACCAGTTGGATCCAGCTGGCAAATTGTACTCAGTAAGGAGGATAGAAGAGCGTGTTGAATGGCACCATGAGTGTGCAGTCTGCAAAATCCAGACTCAGAAATTACTCAGATAAACTATAAGGAAGAGAGAGGGATGGAGGAAGAAACTATAGGTGAAAAGATACTTGAAGGACGTAACATTTTTGAAAATAAGGAAGACTAAAAGATGCACCACTTAGTGAAATAAAACATCAAGAAATGTTCGTGGTTACTGTAAAAACCTAGGTAGTGGTTACTTTTAGAGGGAGGGGGCTGGTTTTAGGATAAGATGGCTGACAGAGTTCTGTTTCTTGACTTGGTTAATGGATACAAGGGTATTTGCCATTTAATAATTTGCCAATTAATAAAGCTGTACGTTTGTTTTCAGTAGTTTTAAGCATCTGTGTGTTCTTTTAAATTAGACAGTTTTAGACGGGAGAAAAAAAGAAAATTAAAACAGAAGGAGCGGGACTTCCCTGGTGGTGCAGTGGTTAAAAATCTGCCTGCCAATGCAGGGGACACAGGTTTGAGCCCTGGTCCGGGAGGATCCCACATGCCGCGGAGCAACTAAGCCCGTGCGCCATAACTACTGGGCCTGCGCTCTAGAGCCTGCAAGCCACAACTGCTGAGCCCGTGTGCCACAACTGCTGAAGCCTGCGTGCCCTAGAGCCCGTGCTCCACAACAAGAGAAGCCACGGCAATGAGAAGCCCGCGCGCCGCAACGAAGAGTAGCCTCCACTCCCCGCAACTAGAGAAAGTCCACGTGCAGCAACAAAGACCCAATGCAGCCAAAAATAAATAAATTTAAAAAAATTTAAAAAGATGATATAAAAAACAAACAAAAAAAAACAGAAGAAGCAAACTATAGATTAAAGGGGGGGAAATCCAATTAAGTCACCAGAATACCCACGTGAAATCCTTTGAACTGAAATTTTCAAAGCTAATGCAAATTAAACAAATGATTTTAAATTAGTTAAAACCGAGTAATTGATTGTTATAAGTACCATGCCTGGAGTCTGCTGCTGAGCCCTTCTTAAAAAATAAAGGTTCCCAAAGGTTAAAATTTCCCTGGAGGCAAAGGCCCCCTGAAGCCCCAGGCATTGCATTATAATATTAAGTTCTAGTTTTATTCCAAAACTTTCCTTTGCATACATCTGGGATATCAGATACTGCCTAATGCGTTTAATGCGCTAATGCATAAAGATGGCCCTCTTTATACATTTCATTTCATACTTCGGTTTACAGATCTATCTTTAATTCCTTTTTATTTAGAGCTTTCCTTGTAAATGAATAAAAACATACCCTCAATTTTTCAGTTCAAATTTTATTCATGCATTCCTTCAGCAGTCAATTTTTTGTTGTTGTTTTGTTTTTGTTAACGGGGGGTGGTGGTGGTGGTGTAGGGGATGAGGCTAGATTAAGAGAGACTTAATGGACATAATCAGATATGAAGCATGGTCCTGGATTGGAGGTTAGTTTTGACAGATCACAGTAAGGACATTCTTTATTCACATGAAGGAATTTGAATAGAGTGTGATTATTTGGTGAGAAGAAAAGTTTACAGAATAGAAAGATAGAAATCATTGACTAAAAAGCAAAAAGTAGGTTATAAACAATATGACCTCATTTGGGTTTTTAAAAAGTGTATGTATGTTTATATCCACGCACATCGCTCTTCAAAAAAAAATGTGGAAGGGATATACATGAAGGTACTGGGTCTTAAAGCACACTCCCCAGGCCAGCAGGCAGCGTCAGCATCACCTGAGCAGTGCAGAGTCTCAGGTCCTCACCCAGATGAGGAAGTCCGGGAGCAGAGCCCCCCCATAGTATGTGTTTTAACAAGCTCTTAGGGTGAATGTGATACAAGCTCAGTTCTGCGAACAACTTCATTAAAGTGTGAACCATGATCTCTTGGTGGTGGACAATTTTTAAAATTTTGCTTTTGTGAATTTTCTAATTTTCTAGCTTGCATATAGATGAATTCTATACCGGTAGATTACTTTTAAATTAAAAGGTTTTTAGTAGCATCCCACAAATTTTAGTTTATTGTGTTTTCACTTTCAGTTTAAAATACTTTCTAATTTCCCCTTGGTTTCTCCTTTGACTCATGTTTATTTTGTTTCCAAATATAAGGATTTTTCCAGTTCTTTCTGTGTTTGAGTTTTAATTTAATTCTGTGGTTGCTGGAGAATATAGTTTGTGTGACATGAGGACTTTTAAATAATTTACTGATATCTCTTTAATGGCCCAGAATATGGTTTATTTTGGTATATGTTTTATGTGTACTTGAATGCTCATTCTGTGGGTGGGACAGAGCATTCCATCTATGGCAGTTAGATCATGTTGGTTGATAGTGCTGTTCAAATCATCTGCATCCTTAGTGAATTCTGTCTATATGTTCTGTTAGTTATTGAGTGAGAGGTATTAAAATCTCCAGCCATAATTGTGGATTTGTCTATTTCTCCTTGCAGTTTGATCAGTTTTTGCTTCATGTACTTTGAAGTTCTGTTATTCAGTATATAAATACTTCAGATTTTTATATCCTCTTAATTAATTGACTCCTTTGTCATAAGAAGTTATGAAAATAGGGAAGATTAAACACGGGTGTATAAAGTGTATTTGTGAAATAAATACACGTGATATTCTTCTGATGTCTACTTTGATACTAATTTAACCATTTCAGTTTTTGAAAAAATTATTAATGTTAGCATGATATGCCTTTTTCCATCCCTTTCCTTTTAACCAGTTTATGTCTTTATATTTGCAGTCTGATTCTTGTAGTCAGCATAGAGTTGGGTCTTGCCTTTTGATCAAATCTGGCAATCCTTTTTAATTGGGAATGTTTAGATCGTTTACATTTAATGTGATTATTGGTATCATTAAAACTGGTCATCTTACTACTATATATAAAATAGATAACTAATAAGAACCTACTGTATAGCACAGGGAACTCGAGTCAATACTCTGTAATGACCTATATGGGAAAATGATCTAAAAAAAGAGTGTATATATGTATATGTGTTACCGATTCACTTTGCTGTACAGCAGAAACTAACACAACATTGTTAATCAACTATACTCCAATAAAAATTAGTTTAAAAATTAAAAAGTAAAATAAAAAATCTTTTTATAGGAAAACAAACAAAAAAGTTAAATTGGTCATCTTGCTGTTTGTTTTCTATTTGTCTTATCCGTCTTTGTTCCTTTTTCCTGTCTGCCTTTTGAGTAATTGAATATTTTGATGATTTCATGTTACTTTCCTTGTTGGTTTATTAGCGATAGCTCTTTGATTTGTAACTTGAGTGGTTGCTTTGAGGTTTATGTCCATCTTCAACTTAACACAGCCTGCCTTCAAGTGATATTATTCCTCTTCACATACAGTATAAACCTTATTTCCATTTGTCCACTTTTTGACCTTTTTACTATTGTTGTTATTGTTTTTTTAACATAAGTTATGAACCCCACATTACATTGTTGTTATTTTTGTTTGCCAGTCAGTTATCTTTTTTTAATTGAAGTACATTTGATTACCAGTCAGTTATCTCCTACAGAGACTTAAATAATAAACAATTCTTAAAACATATATTAACCATACAGTTGCCATTTTGGTGTTCCTCATTCCTTTGTGTAGGCACAGATTTCCATCTGATATCACTTTCTTCCTGCTCGGAGAGGCCTTCCTTTAACGTAGCTTATTATGTGGTTCTGCTGGTGGTGAATTCTCTGAGCTTTCATGTTTGGAAATGTTTTTATTTTGCCTTCCTTTTTGAAAGATGTTTTTTGCCTGGTGTAAAATTCTAAGATGTTTTGAGTATGTTAAAAATCTTGCACCATTGCATTCTCACATTGTTTCTGGCAAGAAATCTACTGTCATCTTTGTTACTTTATGTATAATGTCTCTCTCTGCTCTGGCTGAGTTTTAAGATTTTTTTCTCTATCATTGTTTTTGATAATTTGATTGGGATGCGCTTCCATGCAGTTTTCTTCATGTTTCTTATGCTTGGAGTTTGCTGAGATTCTTGGATCTGTGGACTTATAGTTTTTGTTAAATTTTGAAAACTTAGAGCCATTATTTCTTCTAATATTTTTCCATTTCTTTCCCCCGCCCCTGCCACCTCCTCTCCTTCAGGACTCCAGTTACATGCATATTAGGCTGCCTGAAGTTACTCTATAGTTCTCTAATGCTCTGTTAATTTTTTGGTAATTTTTCTTTCTGTGTTTGATTTTGGATGGTTTCTATTGCTAGTTCTTCAAGTTCAGTAGTATTTCTTCTGCACTGTTTCATTTGCTGTTAATCGCATCCAGTGTGTGTGTGTGTGTGTGCGCGCGCGCGCGTGCGTGTGTATGTTTGTATCACGCTCTGTAGTTTTCATCTCCAGAAATTTAGTTTAGGTCTCCTTAAAATCTTCCATATCTCAACCTTTTGAACACAGAGAATACAGTTATAATAACTGTCTTCATATCCTTTTTACTAATTCTAACATCTGTGTCAATTCTAGGTCCCATTTGATTGTTTTTTTTCTGGGGGGGGGCGTTGCTTTTTTGGTTTGTTTTGGGTTTTTTTGGTCTAATTATGGGTCATGTTTTCCTGCTTTGTATGCCTGGTGATTTTTTCTTTTAATTGGATGTAAGAAATTGTGAATTTTACCTTGTTGAGTGCTGGGTAGTTTTGTATTCCTGAAAATGTTATTGAGCTTGCGGGGGGGATGCATGTAAGTTATTTGGAAACAATTTAGTCCTTTCAGATCTGGCTTTTAAGACTTGTTAGGGTAGGACTGGTGTAGTGTGCAGTCCGGGGTGAATTATTCCCTACTCCTAAGGGATGACCCTTCAGTACTCTACCCAGTGCGCATGAGTCATGAGGTCTTCCCATCTGGCTGGTGAGAATAGGTAGTATTCCTGGCCCTGTGTGAGCACCAGGCCTGTAACCTCTAATCCTTCTGTGTTTTGTTTGTTTGTTTTTTAATTTTTTGTCCCATCTTGGCTACTTTCCTCACAAGCACACGTTGATCAGTACTCTGTTGCCTACTCAAGGGTAACCCTCTGTACTCTCCTAAATGCCTTCTACTTTCCTGTGAACTCTCTCTACCTTGCTCCCCTGCACTCTCAGCCCCGTCTGTTCAACTCATGGATTTTGCCGGATTCTGCCTGTGTTCTTTCTCTCTGCACCATAGCCTGAAAACTTGCTCAGGGCAGAGGCTGGTGTAGTCATAGAGGTCATGATTTTAGTTTCCTGTCTCTCAGGGATCACTGTTTCTCATTGGTGTCACAGATCTTCAGATCTGTCATGTGTCTTTCCTTTTCTTTTCTTTCTTTCTTTCTTCCTTCTTTTGTTGTTTCATGTAGGAAGATAAATCTAGTCCCTGTTACTCTATTTTGACCAGAACTAGAAATCTCTAAAAATGAATCGGTTTAAAAAAAAAAGCCACACTTAACATATCTTATAAATATACCCATATGTAAAATTAATAAAGTAATTAAGATCAATATGAAAAATTACATTCAAACGAACTATTAAAAACAAAAATTCAAAGTAAAGTCATTTCTTATAGGAGCCAGCCTGCAGAAAAATTCGTTTGTTGCAATGAGTTCTAGACACTGGATAGTTTTTTGTATCATATTTTACCTGGTTCCTATATATCTTACAGTTGATGATGCAATAGTTCTGCTGTGTGCAGTTTTGACTTCGAAATAAGAAGAAAGATGAACTTTTGTTGAGTCTTTTTAGAGGAGCAGCATATTATGTTGCAGAAAAAGCACAGGTGTGGAGTCAGATGGACTTGAAGTGGAATCCCAGCCCTTTGACCTTGGGCAACTTCAGTAAGCTCTCTGAGCTTGGCTTCCTTCGTGTGTAAAACAACCACATTGTTGTGAATATTAAATGAGAGTGTATAAAGCACCTATCCAATGCCTGGCACACAGTAGGTGCTCAGGAAATGGACTCTTCGCTGTCCCCCTGCCCGATGTCATGTAAGTGACTCTCTTTTAATAAGACCCTTTCCAAAATACCTCAGATATTTTAGCTGCCTATAAAATCCAACTGAATTGTCACTCACCAAAGAATAGGGGAAAAAGATGTTTAGGAAAAGAACATGAAGGCTCCGGGGACAGCAATCCATCTTGCTTCGCCTTTGATGCCTAGGCGTTGAAGCCTTTCTTCTCGAAGAGTATTTCAGTGCAGAAAACACACTCCAAAAGGGGAAGGTAACATTTAACAGGGTATCAAAGGAAAATAGGGAGGCTGACTGAAATGGAGGCAAGCAGGGGAAGATGGGGCTGAAAAGCTGTGTTGAAACTAAATTGTGGAAGATAGGTGTCATGAGCTGAATTGTGGCCCCCGAAAATGTGTATGTTGAAGCTGTGACGCCCAGCACCTCAGAATGTGACGGTCCTTGAAGACAGGGCCTTGAGAGAGGTGATTAAGTTAAAATGGGGCTGGGGGAGCGGGCCCTAGTCCAGTCTGAACAGTATCATTTTAAGAAGAGGAAACTGGGAGATACCCAGGGGACATGAGAGCCTGTGTGCACAGAGAGGAGACCTTGTGAGGACACAGCCAGAAGGCGGTCGTCTGCAAGTCAATGAGAGAGGCCTCAGGAGAAACCAAACCTGGGACACCTTCAGCCTCCAGAACTGGGAGGAAGTCGATTTCTGTTGTTTAAGCCACCCAGTCTGTGGTACTTTGTTATGACAGCTTGAGCAGACTCTTACTTATAGGCCTTCAAATCCCAGCAGGGGGAGTTCCTTGATTCCGTGAGTCCTCCTGACTAGGTGTGGCGTTTCTAGAAGCCCATTCGTTTTAACCACATCCCTCTGCAGTCAGGTAATGTGGATCTGTAGCTGTGCTCTGGAGACCGGCAGCATGATTTTAGTAAGAACAGGAATGTGTGGCTTGGTTGAAGGAGTTGCGGGGGTGAGGTTAGAGATGGACGATTACAGTTGTGACCCTCCAGAGATCCGTTGGCAGGAAAAGAAAGTTTATGGTGCTTTTGTTGCCTTTTTCATTCATCTGGAACTTGTTTCTGTTCTGCTTAGGTTGAATGAAGAAGTGATTTGTCTAGGATGACCTAGACGAACTTCAGCCCTTTAGTCGAGCAGCAACCCTATTTTTCTTCCTGCTCCCTCCAGCTCATCCTTTTTTAGTGGTTTAAGTCCTTAGCACGCAAGGCCTTTCCTCTCAGCTCTGCAAATATCAATCTGACTGGTAAATGGAGAGGGTCTTGTGGGCCCCGCTTTCCCACCCAGGCCAGTTTAGCTGTGATGTAACCGATGCCTTGGGGCGTTCTTGCTGTAAAACTCTACTGGACAGGCGAATTCAGGCCAGTGTGATGTTCCCAGGCCTTCATGGTTTAAAACCACATGCTCGGTTGGCTCAAATTGGTGCTTGTATTTGATGAATTACACAGAAATGCCAAAAACAGGAGAGAGATGTTTTAAAACAATTCATAAAATTGGCTGCTGTGTTGCCAGAGCATATCTGTTTGGTCCTGAGTGGTTTGCAGAAGTTTAGGCAGATTCTGTGGCAGAATTGGCAACGGTGGAAGACCTCAGAGGTGGTTCCCCTGAGGCAGGCTTGGAGGCCGACAGAGCACAGGCTGGCAGGCTCACGAGTGGACGCTCAGTAGCTACAGGAAATCCCTCTAGAGTTCTTCGGTTAATTCTCTCGCACGCAAACACAACTGTGTCAACTCTTCTCCACTCCCCCACATCCTTCAAGCCTCAGGTTTTACAGGGGTAAACGGATGGTGTCAAAGAGGAACTGTCTTATCTTCCCGGCGCAGAAGTGTAAACTGACGTACATCTACCATTAGCCTTTCTGCTCCCTCCCTGCCGCCACTGGAAAAGCTCTTCTTTCTGTCCCCAGGGCCCTATGTTTTAGAGCTATCTTTCCACATCATCCCAGGTGTCTTAGGATATTGTTATCTTCTTACTCATACTCTCAAGCCCTCCCTCCGCCTTTTTTTTTTTTTTTTTTTTTTTTTTTGGCTACAGCACGTGGCATGCGGGATCCTAGTTCCCTGACCAGGGATTGAACCCCTGCTCTCTGCAGTGAAGTACAAATTCTTAACCACTGGACTGCCAGGGAAGTCCCAACCCCTCCTCTTTTTAGGCACCCCCAGGTCCTTCCTGTGGAAGACAAGCAAATCAATAGTACTTTTATTATTTTATTTTATTTTTTTTTTGCGGTACGCGGGCCTCTCACTGCTGTGGCCTCTCCCGCTGCGGAGCACAGGCTCCGGGCGCGCAGGCTCAGTGGCCACGGCTCACGGGCCCAGCCGCTCCGCGGCACGTGGGATCCTCCCGGACCGGGGCACGAACACGCGTCCCCTGCACCGGCAGGCGGACTCTCAACCACTGCGCCACAGGGAAGCCCCAACAGTACCTTTATTTGATTCTTCCCCCTCCTCCACACACCCATTCTCTGGCCTCTTCCTTCACAGCCAAGCTTCTTGGAAAAGCTGTTCATCCTTCCTGTCTCCTCGCCGTCCACTAGACTTTCAGGCCCCTCTCCAGGTCCACTGACCAGCAGATACTCTAGCTCTCATCTTGTTTGATCTTTCAACAGCTCTTGATGTTCTTCCTTCTGGAAACACTGTCTTCCTGTGGCTACCGTGACATGACTCTCTCCTTACGTTCCTTCTGTCCTTGTCTGCTCCCGTCGGCCGTTCTAAGGTAGACGCGTCATCAGTGCTGATGCATTTCATCCTCTGGGCTCCACGAGGCCGTCGTGTCCTCATGGAGTCACAGTGCTGGCAGCCTCTAAATGTGAGATCTCCCGCCCAGGCTTCTCTGAGCTTTGGATGAGTGTGTCCCACCATTTTCATACTGTTTCTTCCTCATGAAATCCAAGGGCACCTCCTAAAATGAAAGTGTCTAGAACCCCTCCGTCCTGGCCCTCTTCCAGTACTCCCTGTCTCTGATTGGCAGCGGCATCCATCCAGATGCCTACGGCAGAAATCTCAGTGTCATCATTCTGGTCATTGTCTCCTTCTCGGCCACCACATCTAGCCCATCGGTAAATCCCACTGGATTTTACCTGTTACATTTTTCTTTTCTTTCTTTTTTTATTTTTTTTTTATCTTTTTATTTATTTTTTTTTTGCAGTACGCGGGCCTCTCACTGTTGTGGCCTCTCCCGTTGCGGAGCACAGGCTCCCGACGCGCAGGCTCAGCGGCCATGGCTCACGGGCCCAGCCGCTCCGCGGCATGTGGGATCTTCCCAGACCGGGGCACGAACCCGTGTCCCCTGCATCGGCAGGCGGACTCTCAACCACTGCGCCACCAGGGAAGCCCTCTTTCTTTTTTTAAAAAAATTTATTTATTTTATTTATTTATTTTTGGCTGCGTTTGGTCTTCGTTGCTGCACGCGGGCTCTCTCTAATTGTGTCAAGTGGGGGCTACTCTTCGTTGCGGTGCGCGGGCTTCTCACTGCGGTGGCTTCTCTTGTTGCAGAGCACGGGCTCTAGGCGTGCGGGCTCTAGAGCAGAGGCTCAGTAGTTGTGGCACGCGGGCTTTGTTGCTCCACAGCGTGGGGGATCTTCCCGGACCAGGACTCGAACCCGTGTCCCCTGCATTGGCAGGCGGATTCTTAACTGCTGTGCCACCAGGGAAGTCCATGTTACATTTTTCTTGATTCCACCTAATTTTCCCCAACTCTGCTTCTGCCCTCCTGGTCCAAAGCACCATCCTCTCTTGCCTGGACGACTGCAGCAGATAACCTGCATCTGTTCTGACTCCCTCTTTCTGTTCTCACACTGCCAGCGTAATCCTTTCAAAGTGCAAATCTGATCGTATCAGCCCCATATTTAAAATTCTTCCCAGTGTGCTCAGGATAACGATGAAGTGTCTTAACGTGGCCTCTGTAGGGTCTGGCCCCTTCCTGACCCACCAACCTTGTTCTGCTGTCATGTTGGTCTCCCCTAATGTTAAGTCACCTGGACAGGTGCTTTTACTGCATGTCTTCCTAGCTTCTTCTCACCTCTCTTGAGATTTCAGCACAATGTCACCTTCAGGGAAGGCTTCCTCCTGCCTCTACTGCACCTGTAACTGGATCAAACCTCTCTATCCTGACACTCAGAGTCTTCTGGGATTCCCCCTTGTTTCCTTTGTCTCAGGTACTTCTTTACTTGTCTTGGGAAGGTTTTGTTTCCTGTCTTTCTCACTAGACCATATGCTCCATGAAGCAGGCACCATGATTGGTCTCCCATCCTTGTATTCCCAGAACCCAGCAGAGTGACACAGTGATGTGTTGTTGAATGAATAAATGGGTTTGAAGAACAGGGTTTGAGTCCCAGCCCTGGGCAGCTGTGGTCTGAATCCCACTTTTCTCATCTGTCAAATGGAGATATTTTTGCCATCGTTTAGGATTCTTGGGAGGAAAATAATTCATCTCACAAACGACGATTGTTGTTTTGAATGATTATTCTCTCATTTTAAGGTTGAGTCTTATGTATGTGACAGTGGAGATGATCCTAAGTCAACTAATGCCTTTATTGTTTTTCTCATATAACAGAGTGGCAGGGGACGGGGAATATAGAAATGGGAATCTCATTAGAAAATCATATTTATTTGAAACGGTGGTGGGGAAGATGAACCTGAATAAATAGACACTTAAATTTTTTTACTTTTACTTTTTTCCTCATGAGAATTCTGAGTGATCATTGAAGGTAATTTGGATGATATAGAAAGGCAGAAGAAAAGAAGAAATCACCCATCTTCCCACCTCCCAAACACATTTTCCCACACTCTCAAATAGTTCATCAGAAGTCAAGTTACGGGATGAAAGAGTTTAGATAATTATTCCCTAATTGGTCTCCAGAAACGTTGTGCCGATTCATACATGCACCGGTAGCGTAGGGCAGTGTCCACTTCCTGGCACCCTTGCCACGTCTGGGTTTATGAAATACAGACATGCACTGCATATCTAGATGCGTATTTAATGGGTGGAAATGGTATTTGATTAAATTTGCATTTGTAGTGCAAGTTACTCCTGAACTTGGACATTCTCTTGTTAGCCATTGGCATTTTTTCTTCACCAATTACCTGTTATTCTTTGCATAATTTTCTTTAGGAGTGTTTGTCTTTTTCATATTTACTTACAAAACCCTCTTTACATTAAGCCCATTAACTTTTTAAAAATCATATATGCAAATGTGAGCTTCCGTAGAACCCTTTCACATGATCACAAGTTCAAGGGTTAACTTATACTTTATTAATGACAACTGGTTTCTCTCTTCTTTTAAAATTTTGCCGCTTGAATTGCATGCTAAGGAGAATGTGTGTGAAAAGAGTCTGGACTTTGAAGTTGGACAAACCTGATTTCAGTCCTAGCTCTGCCACATTCTAGCTGAGGGCCTGGGACAAATTATTGAGCCTCTCCAAGTCTCAGATTTCTCTCCTGACTAACAGGAATCCTCTCGCCTTGCTTTGAGAGGTAAATAGCTTATGGATGGAGCCGTGTGCAAAAGTATGTTCTATAAATATTCACTCCCTTTCCGTACCCCTCGAAGATGTGCTGTTCTGTACGTACATCTGTGTACATGGATTTTGTTTCACTAAGGAGCACGCGTACTTTACTCCATTTATAGCCAGATGTGCAATCACGCGTTAATATTTACTGAATAGCTAACTGTGATCAGAGTACCAGCGAGAATAGAAAAATTCTTAGTGAACCGTGCACTATTTGCATCTAGGAGAGATTTTTAATTTTCAAGCTCAGGGATAATATTAGCAAGTTTGGATCCATTCTATAAACATGGGAGACAATGTAAGTTATGGCATTCTGGAGGGGAAAAAAAGGCACAGACCGCTTCAAATCCTCAAAAATATTTTGATTTTAAACAGCTCCTAGTGGAGTCTCAAAATACTTGCGCTCTCTCATTGAGAATTGATGTCTCAGTCTGTTCTCTTTTCCTTTGTAGGTGTGGCTGGATCTCTTAAAACCTATTGTCAAGCAGATTAGAAGTAAGTATAAACCCCCCCCCCCCCCCCCCCCCCCCCGCCTGTTTAACAGTGACGTCAAATATAAAGCCAGACGGCTTCCTTGTCTAGGCGTCGTCTGCCCTGTGGTGTCAAGCACTGGGGCCATACTTTCTTTTTTTACCCCGTGATTGCGTTTCAGCATCCACTAATCCACGTACTATTAAATGTATCTTCTGCAATTTTAATATATAACAATTCGGTAATCAAAACTTGGGAAACAAATGTCATTTTAATTAAGACTAAAGCAGGCTCTTGAGGCCCAGAGCAGTTGAGCTCGTCCAGGCCGTGCTCATGTTTCTTACTGTCACTTTGGAAGAGGGGAGGTGGAACCATTTATTCATAAAATTGCTATGAGGTTTTCTGTGCTGCCTTTTCAAAGCCTGTGAGATCAGAATGCAAGTGGTGTTTGGAAAAATAAGGTGCGCAAAAGTGTGAGTGTGTGTGTGTGTGTGTGTGTGTGAGAGAGATTGGCAAGCAGGACAGAAGGGAGTCTGCCTTGCATTTAGACCATGTTGTCGAAGGAAAGATAAAGGAGGGTCTAGGAGAGAAGTAAGGAAAGGGAACACTTGCTTTTTCCCTCCCTTCTCATTGTGCGTCAGCACCAGACCATCCTCCCCTCTCTCCGCTGTGAGGTCAAGTTAAGAGACAAGTTCTCTTCTCCAGTTCATCCCAAGTTGTCCCTCACTGCAGCCAGAGACCAGGCAAGAGACTGAGGATGGTAACAAAACTGCATTCCTTTAGTTGAACAATCACACAATACCTCTTGGGGTCGGTTTTATGTCTGATTAAGAAACCCCACCAGTGCAATGGTTAAGAATCCGCCTGCCAGTGTAAGGGACACGGGTTCGAGCCCTGGTCCGGGAAGATCCCACGTGCCGCGGAGCAGCTAGGCCCGTGCGCCGCAACTACCGAACCTGTGCTCTAGAGCCTGCGAGCCACAACTACTGAGCCTGAGTGCCACAACTACCGAAGCCCGTGCAACTAGAGCCGTGCTCCGCAACACGAGAAGCCACCGCAGTGAGAAGCCCGCGCACCACCACGAAGACCCAACACAGCCAAAAATAAATAAACAAACTAAGTTTATTTAAAGAAAAGAAACCCCACCAGGCTGCTTACAGCAATTTATGTGGCTGTAATAAACAGGCACTGTGTTGAGTGGTCTTTATGCAGTTGAAATTGATATTGATCTTCTATCATTTAAATTAAGCAATCGTTAATGCAGAAGATGAAACAGCCGTTGTTCAGCGTTTATTGGGTGGCTGGCCTAGGACTAAGTGTGGAGGACACATTGCTGTGAGAAGCCGCCAGGCCTGAAGGCTGGAGGAAGCACAGCATCTAAAATGATGACATTTGTTCCCTCAGTAACCCGCGATGGGAGCTGCTGATGGTGGAAAAGTGTCAGACCCAGTTCAGCGGCTGTGGTTTGGTTTAGCACCGGAGCAGAGGCTCTCCTTTTCATCTCTGTGGGCTATGACTCGCCCCGTGTGACAAAGCTGTCATTTTGCATTAGTGCTAGCATCTTCCTAGCTTCGGGTTTTCTAAGGATCCAAGTAGCCTCATTTAATTCCCCATCTGTGAAAATTGCTGGGAAGAATGAGCTAGACCTTCCCATCTTCCCCATTTTGTTCTTGCTGTTTTGTGATCCAGAATTGACACGCGAGGATTTCTGTTAATTTTTAGAATGGTCAGCGGGAAGAAGCCCGGCTTCTCTTCGTTTCAGTGTTCCTGTGCCTTGTTTTTTTTTCCTCCTAATTTTGTACGTATTGCCAACATCTTCATCTTATGATACATCATTTGGGGTTTTTTCCCCTAAGTTTGAGTGTGTTATAAAAATTAAAGTACAACATCTTTTGTGATGGTGAAAGGTAGAGCAAAAAAGACATTTTTTACTTTTATACAACTGCTGTTAAAATTTGGATTTCATCATAATACCTTGTATTTCATAGAACGTAAACTTTTGCTGTTAGTCCAAATGGCAGAACCTGTAAGATTGCTTTTGTGTCGTGGCTTATACAGCAAAATAAGCTCTGACTCAGGCTACAGATTACTATTCTATAATCTATTTGATGTTCTGTTTGAATTCTGGAAAGGTACCTGTCTCATTCCCATTACCCTGCCCACCCCCTCCCAGATCTGCTTCCTAATTTCGTTGGAACTTATCGATAAGATGGTGTATGAGACACTTAGTAAAGGCTTTGACTGACTGTGATGAACACAGTAGCCGCTGTACCTTGGAGAGAGTTAGAAATAATAAATTACGTAACTGATTTACCTTTTCGTTATCTCTTCCTTAAGCTGTCTAAAGCCTGTATTTGGACTGAAGCAGACAGATAAATTTTTGAAGACACATGCGTGCTTTTAAAATCTGGGTACAATTTACGTTCTCCAGGGGAAAAGTTTGATGCCTCAATGTAATGCGCCTGTCACAGTATTTTTAAAAACCGGGTATCTGGAACTTCCCTGGGGGTCCAGTAGTTGAGACTCCGTGCTTCCAACGCAGTGGGCGTGGGTTCCATCCCAGGTCGGGGAACTAAGATCCTACATGCCGTGCGGTGTGGCCAAAAAATATAATTAAAAAAAAACCCAAACAGGTGTCTGTCTCCCCACAATACGAAAATGCGAATTAGTAACCAACGTAACCAGCTATTAAGTGACTTGGATGTTGGCAGAAGTGTTCTGGGCAGCTCGGAGTAAGACTTATTATTGGTTTCTAATATACCCTCTTACATCTTTAATGGCATTTGAAAGACAAATCAATAAATGCTTTACTGCTTTTTCCCCCCTTTCTAGGGCCAAAGCATGTCGTTGTTAAGTTTGTGGTGAAATTCTTTCCACCTGACCACACACAGCTCCAAGAAGAACTCACAAGGTTAGTGGTTTGGAAACTGGGTATTTATTGCTGTGGAGCAGAGAGAGTGAATGTTCTAAGTCAACTGATGAAACATTTTCCCAGTGTTTCCTTGACCAGCATCTGATCTGTGCTTGACAGTTTAACCTTCCTCCCTCCCAGCTGTGTTTACAAACATGGGAAGAAAGAAAGTACCACAGTTTCCCTGAAAGCTGGTTTCTCGAAGGCTGTGCTATGAAGTATCTGGGCTTATAATCTGTTACTGTCGTATTTCCCCCTCTTATACCTGTCACGTCACAAGACAGTTTTGGGAAATGAATTTCTTCTGTGAAACCAAGATGTGAACTCAGTTTCTCTCTGTTGCTGCAGTGGGTGAATCGACATAAACTGTACGTCAGTTTCTTTGAAGGTGTGGCCAAGTGGGAGGAGTGTGGCCAAGCCCTGCCCCTGGTAACTGTGTGACCAACCGGTTACCAAACGCCCCTGCACCTCTGTTAATTCCCGTGTCAACGCGACCGTAGTGCTTGCTTGGCCAGCGTGGTTTTGAGGATGAGTACTCGTATGCATAGAGTGCCCGGAACCCAGCAGGGATGCTATGAGTGACAGCCTCCATCATCCTCATCACCATCACCCGCATCTTCATCCCTGCTACTACCCATTTTATAATTGACAGCAAGACACGTGGTATTCCAAAAGAGAGCAGAGCCTGGTGGGAACATGCGAAGATAAAACGCCTCCCTTTCAGGACTACACTGCACTAGTCTGACCAGCCAGATTCCTGCTGCACATGCCTTTCCAGCTTCAGCTGTTCAAGATGAGGGCTGTCACATCTTTCTTGTCCCTCTGGGTTGAGAGCCCAGTATTTTGGGTGGTTGAGTTTGTTAAATGGTTCGTCATTTATCAAAGAGATGAAAACATTCGGTCAACAGTATTGATGGAGTATACGTGGTGTGCAAGCCTTGTTCCAGGAACGGGGAGCATAGTGGTGAAGAGACCGGCCTGACTTTCACGGGAACAGACACAATGATTAAATAAACAAGAAAAATATCAGATAATGCTAAGAGCCTTTAGGTAATGGGAGTAGATGATGTGATAGAAGGTGACGGGTGATGACTTTACAGTGCTTGGTCTGGGATGCTTGGGCTGAGAAAGCGACAAGGATCTGTCAGTCATTTTCAGAGGAAGAGCTCTCCAGGGAGAAGGCACGGTTAGGCAGTGCCCAAGGCAGAAACACGCTCCAGACGTTCAGTCACCTAAAAGAGGGCTCTCATGGCAGGAACATTGAGGGTGAAGTGCACTGAGGCAGGGCAGAGGCCCGATATACGTAGTGTTGAGAGACTGGTTGCCAGAGATACCGAGGGGAGGATGACAGGAAGAGATGGCAGTCACCCAGGCCAAGATGATGGCGGCAACGGAGGCGGTAGGAGTGGAAATGGAGAAAACACGTGAATTTGGAGCACGTGCTGGAGGCGGGGTCGATTTGAATTTGTGACGGGCTGTGGGTGGAGGCTGAGGGAAGGAGAAGGGATGCTTAAGATTTTGACTTAAGCAGCAACTAGATGGATGGGTGACGACTAGAATGCAACTAGATGGATGGGTGACGACTAGAATGCGAAGGGGTGGAGGGAAGTAGAGGACTGGGGAGGGTGGAGAGTCAAGGGTTTGGTTCTGCCAGCTCGTTTGAGGTCCCTGCTGGACATCCCGGGGCTGCGTCAGGAGGGGCACCAGGTACACGAACGTGCGATTCCAGAAAGAGAGGAAGGCAAAGACTCTTCCCATGGCTTCGCAGTGTTCTGAATGAGTCACCGTTGATAGCTTACCTCCACTTTCACCCCTCGAATGAAGCAGCTAAGTGGCCAGGAGCTGCAGAGGCCGTCAGCCTTCTGGGAACCACATGCCTCAGCTAGGGCGCTTCCCGTGGAGAAGGGGCAGCTGGGGCCGCCACCTGAGTTCCAAGCTGCCGACACCAGTAGCATCTTCGTGCCGTGTCCTTATCGGGGCTGCCGTGTCTCAGCTTCCGGGGCTGGTTTTCCCGTTGTTGAAAGTATGTTGCTCGAAGCTCAGAATATTGAAATGAATCTGAAGGCCAGTCCAGCCGTTGGTCAGCAGCGTGCCTTTTCCTCCCGCGTTTTACTGGGCCGTCATCCTGCTTAGGAAGTCGGCGGCGTGAAGTACCACTGCCCCCCAACCCCAGTCCTGTCTCCCCATTCTACTTTGCAATGAGTTTTGCACCTTTTCAGTTTTTGTGAATCATCATCTCTAGAGATGTGTGATTTTCTACCATTCTGGTCCTCGTTATAAAATTCCAGACAGCTTGTGAGCGTCACGCCGTGTGTGTGCGCCTGGTATTTTGCCAGCTGTTCCGACCGATCTGATCAATTCCTCAATTGACACAAGCTCAGCTTGGACGTAGCAGGTTTGGGGGTTTGTTGTCACTGTTTTCTGGCTCCCAGTGTTAACAGACATTTTGGAAATCTTTTCCGAGGAGAGAATTCCTTTGGCTCTGGGGTGATAAAATTGGTAGGAAGTTTAGAAGGTCCCCGTTGCTTTCCGCTTTGTCACAAGGTATGCCGGGAAGGCGACTTCCCAGATCCAAAGTGGTGTTCTCCCACACTCTCAAATTCCTATTCAAGCAGAAATTTAAGGATGGGACCATTGAGATGCCAGGCAGTTTTCTATGGCAGATGGTGAAGGAGGGAGCCTTTGGGAGAAGCCCTATATGGACACCACTTCATAGGCGAAGGAGGTGCGGACAAGAGTGAGACAGACAGAAACGGGCCCGCAGTTCAGCGACTTTAAGTGACTGGAGCTGCAGCTGATTCTTCGGGCCTCCAGGAATAGCTTTCGGCTTCCCATTTATATAGATCGAAGATTAAATTGCACTTTGCTGTTAAACAAGAAGCTGAATTCCTTTCTATTTATTGAACTACCCTCTCACTGGAGCTCTTGTCCTACTGACACCAGGGCTCAGGCATCTAGAAGGAGAAAAGTACTGACTCCCAGATGCAAGTTTAAAACCGCCTGGGGGAGGGGTCTTTGGAAAAGAAGTTAGCAGGCTTGCTTCTGGCAGAGCTCGGAATCACTTGACTGTGCTGGTGAGGTCAGACGTACTCCACTACTCTCTGAGCATCGCATCTGACGTGGGATCCAGTTTCTACTTGGCTGTGTTCTTAAAGGTGCAGGGGACCTATCAGAATTTGCTGCTCTGCGGGGCCTGCTGCACTGTTGCCCTTTGGCTGCCAGAGACGTCGTACTGTACACTGAATAAGGAAAGAAAGACGAAGAGCTCCTGGATGAAATAAATTGAAACAGGCATGTTTAAACCATGGCATCAAGATGGGTGTGATTTCCTCCCCTGTGGTCCCTGGAAGTGACGGCCCTCTGATTGGCCCTGCCGCTGTCATCGCCTCCCTCCTCACATCCCATCCTTCCTCCAAGGAGAGTTGATTCCGTTTTGAGCCCTTCATGCGAATTTGATTGGAGCTGCTTCAGTTTAGAATGCAAAAACGTGCTGCGGAATTTCTAAAGTTGGCCCTGCAGCCAGGGTGTGGGACTTACAGCTGTCTTTACGAGAAGATGAGACGGTACCCAGGAAGGTCTTTCTCAGATTACAAGGGCCTTAGCACAAGTCAGCGTAATCAGGGAGTGACAAAGTCCTCCTGCAGTTGGCAACGGGGCGCTCGTCCTCTGTCTAAATAGGTGAGCTCTCGGAACCCAGTGCCGTGTCGCCACCCACAGGAGACCCTCCCCAGAGGCCCCGAAGCCTGTCACCATGACCCTGAGTCTGTCCCTGGACACAGCATCCTGTGTTTGAACTGGTAGCTGTTACCATATTCGGAACATCATGCTTTTAAAACATACATTCTTCCTACTTAGGTAAAAACTAACCACACAGATAAGAATTAAAGCCTGTCGTTCTGAGTGTTGGCTTCAAGAAACAATAACCAGTGCCTAATCCAGAGATACGGTTTGTGCCACATCTTCCCATATAAACCTATGTGCTGATGTTGTGATTACTTTATATGCTCTGCCGTTCTCTACTTTGACTTTCCAAGGAGAGAGAGACAGAGAGAGAAAAGAAAGTGAATGAATGAATGAATAAACATTACATTGGGGGGGTGGATAAAGGTCAACTGTTGTCAACTAGTGGATCTGTGGGTGTTTTTTTGTTTTGTTTTTTTTCTGGTTACAGAATGCCTCTGTAGTTCTTTAGTTCTTAATCATGGAATTTCCTAAACGACTTAAAGGGGATTCATTTTTCTTTTATTTAAAAAAAAATTGCTAACATATACTGAATGTTTTCATTCTGGTCACTATGCTTTCCATGTATTATCTCATTTAATTCTTAAGGCCACCTCTATGGTTAGTCGTGTTAAAAGCCCTTTCTTTGGGCTTCCCTGGTGGTGCAGTGGTTGAGAATCTGCCTGCTAATGCAGGGGACACGGGTTCGAGCTCTGGTCTGGGAGGATCCCACATGCCGCAGAGAAACTAGGCCCGTGAGCCACAACTACTGAGCCTGCGCGTCTGGAGCCTGTGCTCTGCAACAAGAGAGGCCGCGATAGTGAGAGGCCCGCGCACCGCGATGAAGAGTGGCCCCTGCTTGCCACAACTAGAGAAAGCCCTCGCACAGAAACGAAGACCCAACACAGCAAAAATTAATTAATTAATAAACTCCTACCCCCAACATCTTCTTAAAAACAAAAAAGCCCTTTTTTTAAAAAACAAAAAGAACCCTTTGTTATTACAAAAGTAGCCAATGTACAGTGTAGAAAGTTGGAGTATATATAGGTGAAGAAGACTAAGAAGATAAAACTCCTGTGTTCTTGCTGCCCAGAGCTGAGCACTGTTAACACATCAGTGAGAGAGCCTTTCTGATTTTTCCTGTGCATATACATGTACTGTTCATCTCATCTGGTACCCTGGCCGTACTCAAATGTCCCCCCTTTGTTCCCCAGATGTCATTTATATCTGCTCATCTAACGTGAAATTCACTGTAGGACCACGTTCCATCTGGTTGTTATGCCCTTTGGACCTCTTAATCTAGCAGAGTCCCTTTTTTTTTTTTCTCTTCGTGATACCATCTTGTTGAAGAAACTGAACCGGTCATACTATAAAATAGCCTACTTGGGGCTTCCCTGGTGGCACAGTGGTTGAGAGTCTGCCTGCCGACGCCGGGGACACGGGTTCATGCCTCGGTCCGGGAAGATCCCACGTGCTGCGGGGCGGCTGGGCCCGTGAGCCATGGCTGCTGAGCCTGCGTGTCCGGAGCCTGTGCTCCGCAGCGGGAGAGGCCACAACAGTGAGAGGCCCGCGTACCGCAAAAAAAAAAAAAAAAAAAGCTACCTGCTAAATTTGTCTGGTTGCCTCCTGTTTAGCTTATTCCTCTGTCTTCTGTATTTCCTGCCAACTAGACCTTAGTTCTAAGGGATACAAGTTAAACATTCTTGGCTAGAATCCCATCCTAAGTGATGTCGTGTTCCGTTTCATTAGCGATGCTGAGATTGATCACTGAGTTAAGGGTGGTGACATTCTGACCTTTCCATTGTGAAGGAAAGTCATATGACTTTGTATGCAAATGTCCAAACTCCTAAGTGGTTTTTATACTGATTAACAATCCTTGCCAAGTCAGTCATTTCTTTAGAGGTGTGGGATGAGGGTTTTATAATTATGTTATTTTTGCTGTGTTATTTGTCGGTGTTCTTCTGTGAAGTAGAACTTTGCCCCGTCTGCTTAGATTGTCTGTATATCCTGAAATACCCTTCCTACTGGAGAGGCAGATTACATGCCCAAGTTTTTGCCTTGGGTTACCAGTTTCCTAAAAAAGAATTTCTTGAATAGACTCCTCAAATGGTGATACATTCTACTTTTTCTGCTTCTATTTTTATGACTATTATAATGGACTCATAAAGTTTTATTAGTTCCATGTGTTTCAGTTCACTTTAATCATTCTTTATTGCTAGTCAAGTTGTCACAACTTTGGCCAGTGGCCGCCCCTTCAAGGTTTTTTTTTTCCCCCTTTTAATATAACCCATTTATATTTGCAAGCTGCCTTGCTCTCTGGCATAACTAGATCTTCCAGGCTTGCTTTGTACCTTCCTCTGCCCCACACCTGGAACCTACCATTTCTGCAAGGTCCTACCTCTGTATTCTTCTCATGGGTAGTTGTGTGAGAGCCAGAATCTGGTTGCTAAGGGTTGCTGCCGAAGTCACGCTCCTTCTAGACAGTGGGCAAATCTAGCAAATATCTTTCTAAAAATCTGGGCTTCCCTGGTGGCGCAGTGGTTGAGAGTCCGCCTGCCGATGCAGGGGACACGGGTTCGTGCCCCGGTCCAGGAAGATCCCACATGCCGCAGAGCAGCTGGGCCCGTGAGCCATGGCCGCTGAGCCTGCGCGTCCGGAGCCTGTGCTCTGCAACGGGAGAGGCCATAACAGTGAGAGGCCCGCATACCGAAAGAAAAAAAAATCTATGTGTTCATATTGATATTCTCAAATTGATTTTAACATCGCACTGTTTTTACTTAATTTCTTTGATTTATACTTTTTTCTTCCAC
This sequence comes from Orcinus orca, assembly GCF_937001465.1. NCBI lineage: Eukaryota > Metazoa > Chordata > Mammalia > Artiodactyla > Delphinidae > Orcinus > Orcinus orca. The sequence goes on along the minus strand of NC_064576.1, from coordinate 11,924,198 downwards.
CAAAAATGTTACTTGCTTTATTCTACTTCATAAAGAAAAGAATTTTTAAATAAATTGATTTTTAAAGAGCTGGCAACTGAGGCTTATGGAAGAAGCTGAGTGACTTATTACACCACAAAAAAAGACACTCTTGTGGGGCTTCCCTGGTGGCACAGTGGTTGGGAGTCCGCCTGCCAATGCACGGGACTCAGGTTCGTGCCCCGGTCCGGGAAGATCCCACATGCCGCGGAGTGGCTAGGCCCTTGAGCCATGGCCGCTGAGCCTGCGCATCCGGAGCCTGTGCTCCCGAAAAAAAGACACTCTTGTGTTTCCAGTTCCATTGGCAAGGCTCTTCCTAACCATGATAGCCTACTGTTATTGTCTGAGCCATACAGCCATTTTTTTAGTATATTTGACTGATCTGTGAAAAAATTTTAAATGTGTGCTATACTCTGCAAAAATAGGGTGGTAAGTTATAGTCTTAATTACTTTGACTGTATCTCTCCATATAAGATGAAATGCATTACTCATTGTGTGGAAAGATTGCAGCATATGTCTCCCGCTGCTTGAAGGGAGGTGTGAATAGTTACACTGCAGCCAGTAGCACCAGGAATTCATCCTTCCTGTGCAGACTTTCTTGTTCTTCGGCTTATATTTCTTTAGGTCCTCACTGTGTGGGCAGGTTGCCAGTGAGCAAAGTGAGGCTGACTTTGTTGCCAAACCTCCCCGCCCTCTTTGCTTGACACCCATCTCTGTGTCTGACGCCCGTCTCTCTTCGTATTCGCAGGTACCTGTTTGCTCTGCAGGTGAAGCAGGACCTGGCTCAAGGCAGGCTGACATGTAGTGACACCAGCGCTGCCCTCTTGGTCTCACACATTGTGCAATGTAAGTTCCGTTGGTTTCCTTCAGAAATCATGTGGGAAATAACACAGTGATCTGCCTGGTGGGGAGAAAACTGACATCCACTGAAAGCAATAATGTCTTTGTCTTACACTGCTGCTATTAGCATGAAACCCAAGGGGTGGAAAACAGTACTCCTAACTTTGTGTATATGTACTCCCCCACCAAACGCTGACCCGGGAATTTTGTGTTCTGGTGTTTGTCTCCTCTTTCTAAGGACTACGCGTTTGTTGAAAACTCAGTTGACTCAAAGGAGAAGCTTGGATACACGGTGGCAAAGTAGACTAAACTCGTTCTGTCCTGTTCTTGCATTTAATATTCATCATTGAATATGGCCCATTAGCCTTCAGACATAAAACTGTCAAAGATTTCCCTTCTTGTATTTTGCTCGAGAGTTCAGTAAACCAAGACACATGAAACTGGACGGAACCCAAGTGATGCTTGAAGCTACATATTTTAACTCTCTTCCTCTAGACAAAGGATAAGTTAGATTGTGCTCATTCGAAGGCTTCCTGACGACTCACCTGGGCATTTTTTTTTTGTCTTGGTCAAGGCAGAAGTTACTTGAAATGGAATATACACATTATGTTTCAGGAAGGAAGTTATGTATATAGACGAAGGTCAACATCTAAAAGCACTAGTACAAAAAAAATTGTGCTAGCATATCATTCTGAAATTTCCATTGTATACAGAGTAGTCCCATATAATCAGCCCCATCCTGTCCAGATAACTGCCCAGTTAACACGCTTTCCACAGGTTTGTAGGAAGGGTCACTCCCAGTAGTCAACAAATTACCTTAGTCCAAAATGATGAGGTGTTTCTAGAGACCATGCTTATCTTCTTTTTTGTGCAATGCCATTGTTGAATATCTGCCAGACTTAGTAGATGGATGTTTTCTTACTAATTTGAAAACATGATGTGAGAAAGAAAAGACAGGCCGAAAAGAAAAAAGTAGGTAAACTTTTTAAACTTTACTATGTTCCAGCTCTGTGTATATTATCTCATTTAATTCTTATAACAACCCTGTGAGCTCAGTACTGTTATCCCCATTTTAAAATGAGGAAGCTCTGACACAGAAAGTTACATAACTTTTGTCTTTCCCGTGTTTGGTCTTCTCTCTTCTTACAGTGACAGTGGACAGAGGAGGGCTTTGAATCAGGCAGACCTCGTTTCTGTTAGTTGATTGTTCGCCCTGGCAAGTTACTAAGCCGCCAGCCTCTCTTTCCTTTGGAACAGGGGGATAATAGAATCTGTTTCATAACAGATGAAAATGAAATGATAGCATCAATATTCAGCATATGTTAGGTGTGCAATAAATATACCCTCCTTTCTTTATCCTCACTCACCTAGGGCCCTCCCTTTCCAAACAATGGGAAATTTCGACATAAAGCTTCCTTGCTGGAATAGCAACTTCAGCAAAGGTCTCTGACCCTGGGCCTTTGGTGAGAGAAGAGATTTAGTCGGCTATTCCTGATGCCATTCAGTCTTGTAGCCCCTTCCTCCTAAGGCCCTTCCTTTTTAAAGAAAGAGTGAATCTTCCTTTTTAAACATGCACACATGGGAAGTGGAGGGTCACGGGAATCCAGAAAACCATGTGCTTGGTCTGACGGACCCCTCACCCCCAGACACCAACAAGGGGCTCAAAATCCCCTGAGAATCTTGAGTTCTCCAAAGGAAATGAAATAGGTGGGTTCAAAAGTATTTCTGCTATTTCTATACTCTGTGATGCGCAGTCGCGTGACACACTGTTTCTATAATCTCATACTTAAAAAGCCCCATTTCTGTATTTTTAAGCATTCCTGTACCTTCTGTCATGGAAGGAGAAATTTCACAGAGTCCTCTGTGAACAGTGTGTTCATTTAAATTATTGGTAGTTATTGACGTCATCAGTAAGGTAGGAGAGGTCAGCTCATCTCCCTTCTGCAGAAGCGATATTAATGCTGATGGAAAATTATCTCTAGTGAGCTATATTTTCATCTCCTCTGTATCTATACACGCAGTCTGATTTTTAAAAAAATTTTCCTCCCTTTCATTTGAATTCGTGGAGTCATCTTTCACATAGTCTGTTTTCATTGGTTCCTCTGTTACTGGCCTTAGGTATCCCCTGTATATATTTCAGACTTTTAATACTCTCTAGTTGATTATGAATAGACCAAGTGGGACAAGCTGGTGAAGAGAAGAATCAAACACGATTTGGACCTGACGGGACAGAGGAGGCATGGTGGGGCTAGATTTCTGCAGGTTGTGTGTGCGTCCATTCTGAGGATTGTACCTGGCAGAACAAGTTTGTGCAAACACATCCTCATGAGACTTCTCACAGGATTTGGGGGTGGTGGTGGTCTTCTTATTCTTTTTGCCAAGAGTACACTGCTAAGGAATTCAGTATATACATCAGCTAATACGACACCTTTAATTAAAAATAGTCATATCTTGCACATTACAGTTCTCAGACTCTCCAGACATAAGGGGGTGCCTACTTCCATGTTTCCGAGAAGAGAGCATGTGGGAGAAAGTGGATTTCACAGTCGTGTTGCCCTTGCATTTTGGGAGTTGAAAAGCAAGTGACTCCGAGGAAAAGACAGTTTAGGCATATTGACCCTGATGCCAGAGGAAAAACTGGAATTCTTAGCTCGTTCATATTGAATTATGGAAAAGGCTCTGTTATAAAATCCATATATGTTAAGAAACCCAAACTTAAAACTCGTAAGAAATTTAGGATTTAGGTGAGTCCCCTCTCCCTCCCACCATACGCAGTCCGTCTTCATTATTTGCAGATGTCATGTTTGCAAATTCACCTGCTCTCTGAAATTTATTTGTAAGCCCAGAATCAACACTGTGAGTGCTTTCACGGTTACTCGCAGACATGCGCAAGAGGGTAAAAAATTGGAGTCGCCCCTCCCTCACCTCCCCAGTGGAGGTCGGAGGAGGTGATGCTCCGCCTTCTGGTTTCAGCTGTCATACTGGAAACAAGTGTCCTTTTTGTGATCTCTTCGGAGCCACGCTTTTTGCATTTCTGTGCTTTTCGTTGATTTCCCTGTTTTAAATGGCCCCCAAGCATCGTTGGTGAAGTGCTGTGTAGTGTTCCTAAGTGCAGGAAGGTTTCGATGTGCCTCACGGAGAAAGTAAACACAGGTGTTTACGGGTGTAGATAAGCTGCTTTCAGACGTGCATTACAGTGCTGTTGGCCCTGGGTCCAGCGTTAACGAATCAGCAGGGTACATAAAGTAGGATGTCTTTCAACAGAAAACAAGGTTAGTTGGTGAAAATGTTTCCAGAGTCTCGCGGGAACCTAACCCTGTATTTCCCCTGGGAATGATGGTTTAGTCTTCACTAATTCGACGTGCGCGGGGACTTGATACAACAGCACTACTGTGAAGAATGAGATGAACTGTGCTTGCTTGAGGCCAGATAGGAGGAAGTGCAGAAAAGACAGTGTCACCATCGCCGTGGCAAACCAGTGAGGAGGATGGCAGTATGGCCACTCCTGCCCAGTTTCCTGTGATGGAGGGAGGCAGCTTTACTCAGGGAAGGTGAAATTAGTTGACAAAGTGCAACTAGGAAATGACGTTATTGATTTGCCACGGCAGTGAGAAGCTAGTGGGTGACTGATTTTTCCAGTGGCCCAGCTGGTGCCAAGCAAATATTCTCAGTGGCTGTGATTTATAGCAACATATAGGCCACATCCTGCATGATTACTGGGGTGCATTGCCCAAAGTGTGACAAGCTGCTTCACGTGACAAAGTGAAAATTAGGCTTCATGGCAACGGTTTACTTACTTTTATTATAAACAGTTGGACTCTGGTCGTTTTATTAAGCTTGTTACACAGACTATATGATAAAGGCATGCTGCTGCATCTGTATTAAATTGCTGTAAACTGAGCTGGAGCTAGTGTTAAGGTACAATTATTAATTTAAAGCGCTATCCTTTAGTTTTCCAGATTAGAGCAATTTGGGGACTTGAGAAAATTATGCATCCACTTCCTTGTAGACTAAAAATTTGTGAGAATTTGCGATCTGATCTGTCATTTCTGACAACACAACTACACAAAATTTAAGACACTTGAATTTATGTTTACCAAATTAGATTATGTACGTTTACCCCTAGTTATAATCGTCTTTTCTCTACATGATAAAGCATTTGGGATTTGCACTAGTAATTGCTATACGTGTGTCTCCAAAGTTGATTTTGTCAAGCCCTGAAATTCTGGGGCTTATTCAGAAGTCAGAAGGCCTTAATCCACATAACTGGAATGTACTGCCTGAAGTAGACGTGAACCCCTAGTTGGGGTGGGGAGGAGAGAGACAAACCAGGAACACAGATGGCTAAAGATGGATGATTCTGAAGTTTTCTTTCCAACTGGTAGAGATGAGAAAAAGTGAAATTGTCGTCTTACGTTGGCACGGTTGTTAAATATGCCCTTAGAGCCACCGCTTCTCACATCTAGCCCTTAGGATACCTACCGGCTGGGATTGCCTTGTGTCGTCTGCTAGTTTTTCTGGTTTGCTACTTGGGGAACAGTCCACTGGGAGTACAACAAATTGTGAAGTATTAATCATATGTGGCTGGTTTTTCTTTCTCTCTTTCTCTGTAGCTGAGATTGGGGATTTTGATGAAGCATCGGACAGAGAGCATTTAGCAAAAAATAAGTACATACCTCAGCAAGATGCACTAGAAGACAAAATTGTGGAATTTCACCATAACCACATGTAAGTCTCCTTCGTTGCTTCCTACTTGCTTTGAGCTCCTTCTCTCTGTCCTTCGACATACGTGGATACACACACACACACACACACACACACACACACACACACGACTTATTGGGAAGAAATATACAAAGGGTGAGGGAGGAGAGCGCAGAGGCTCAGTGAGTGTTGTTTCTTATCCTGGACTATTGGTAACACAGGTTACCTACTCAAGACCAGACCTCTGGGCTCCTTGCTTGCTTTCCTGTGAGACCAGAGTAACACTGGAATTTAGGACACCCCGTGCTTTGGAGTAAAAGGAAGAGTATAAGACCAAGTAGCAGGAAATCAGGAAGAGGACATGATAACTAGGGACAGTATAAGAATATTGTGAAAATGGAGAACCTTTGTGCCATGTCCATTCTGGTTTTCTGTTTTGATCAATAAAATATTTTCAAAGCCTTCTCTGCTCCTTTTGTTTTCGTTGTTGTCTTTCAAGGAAGGCACTTGAGTCTTGGTGATAGTGGCCTTGACAGTGTTGAACTTTGCAAGTTTAGGGCTATTGTAAGTGACTGGAAACTTGTTTCAACATGGTCGTGTTTTGCTTTTATATGACCTTAAAGGAAACTCTTTGAGATTCCAAAAAACTGGCCGAGTTTGAGATAGACTTTTGGGGGTTTTGTGTTACACAAGCAATAGAGCTTTTGTTCCAGTTGCTCAACTTCGGATTATAATGAATGGGAGGCCGGGTGTCATCCGATCGGGTAGCCCCATTGTTGGTGATGAAATGCCTTTTTCTTTCCGAAGAGAAGATGCTTAATCTTGAATTCATAGACACGGAGAATTCAAATCTCCTGGCCTTTCTCCTGAATTTTTGTTTTGTCAGTGGACAAACACCCGCAGAATCGGATTTCCAGCTCCTGGAGATTGCCCGCAGGCTGGAGATGTACGGCGTCCGATTGCACCCAGCTAAGGACCGGGAAGGCACTAAGATCAACCTGGCTGTGGCCAACACGGGGATTCTAGTGTTTCAGGTAAGAGCGTTTAGAACCAGCTCGGTTCCCTTGGTGTTGCAGAGATAAGAGTTGGCCCTTCAACTCTGATTCCAAGTTGGGTGGTCCAGGCTAAGACCTCTGAGAGTTATTTTTAGGTGAACAGGGAAAAACAAACCTCATCTCAGGGTTTCCTGTTTCTGTCCGGACCCTCAGACTTACAGATTTCATTTCCTTTGCTTTGCTCTGGTTGGGGAATCCAAGACTGCAGGTTTGTTTGCAGGTATTGACTTTGTAGGATCATAGAAATCCCTATCTCTCTGTTGACCTAACTTTGAACATAGTATAATGGAATCAAGATTTCAGATCCCCAATATAAACACCTTTTTCACACTTGCCCATGATAGTCATCTGTTTTTTTTAACCTAATTTGGGTTTTTTTTTAACCTGATTTGGGTTTTACCTAAGTTAGCTTGTTTGTGGTTTCACATTTACCTAACTTAGAAGATGTGGCAGTTTTATAAATTCACAGAAGCTACGTCCATGTCCTGCTGTAATTTTGCAGCTACGCACATACTGCTCTTGGACCCTTACCTGTGTTTTACATGAGGACATAGCACTCTGCACTCTGAAGCGTGTGCACCCTTGATCACGCTGCTGCTGTACTGCCATTGATTGATGCATCTCTTTTTCTTGACAATTTCATTGAATTATTACTGACATGCAATTAAGTGCACACATTTAAAGCATGCTGTTCTTAAATACGTATAAGTTCTTAAATATGTATATCCTGTGAAACCGTCAGTGAAATCAAGACAGTGAACATATTCATCACCCCAAAGGTTTCCTCAAGACTTTTTTCTTTTTTTGTATTGAAGTCGTTGGTTCACAATATAATATTAGTTTCAGGTACATGACATAGTGATTGAATAGTTTATAGGTTATACTCCATTTAAAGTTGTTATAAAATATTGCCTAGTAATAAACTATAATGGAAAAGAATTTTTTAAAGACTATAGATGTTTACATATATATATATAAATATATATAACAGAATCATTTTGCTGTACACCTGAAACTTACCCAGTATTGTAAATCAACTATACTTCAATTAAAAAAAAATGATACCTAATTTAAAAAAGAATATGTATATGTGTGTATATATATATAGAGAGAGAGAGAGAGCCTAGATTCCCTGTGCTGTACAATATATCCCTCAAGGCTTTCTCTTTTAAACAAAAGTGCTTTGGTTTCAAAGGGGTATGAAGAAAGCATCTGACCCTATTTCATCTCATGAAATAGGGTCAGATTTCACCCAGTTTTGAAGGTGTAAATAGGTGCATGACCTAAAACTCTTTTTTTGAGCTTTGCCAGATTGGGTTACATTTCCCCCTTCGTATTTTACCAAAGTAACCCCAGTGATTCTTTGCTCCTGTATCAGATGTTTATGACGGACAGTAATTACCAAAGGGTTCGTGTCCCAAGAGAAGTTGAAGTTGGGTTTCCTATGGGACACTGGGAAGTGACATTTTGTGAGCAGCGTGGTATTTGAGGAGGTGACTGTCCCTAATACCCACTGACCTGCAGAAATAATCTAGGCGTCCCTGATGAGAAAAACAACAGTGAAACAATGTGGTTGTCAGTCCTACCATTCCACTTCAAAGTTAAAACCCTTAAACATTTCTAAAGATCATAGTCGGGGGAAGAGGTGCCTCACAATTGAATTAATTTGCTTGGATTGTGTTTGAGACACTTGAAGTGTTGAGAATTGTTCCGTAATGTCATCATATACAAGGACAGTATCTTGAAATTAATCTTCTTGCCTGTGCCTAATTGCTTCATTCTAACCAATTTAAACGAATGGTTCTGGTGTTCAAACGGGCTCGAGGAATTCTAATTTCAGTTGAGAGGACGGCACAGATAGGAGCTGGTATCTGGCGACTCCCCACTGTGTCTCCCCCACTCCCACCCGGCGATCAAAGATGAAGATGTGTGCGTCCCTCCCGGAGACTGTTCTCTGGCCTCAGAGACACACGGAGGGTGGGGTCTCCCCTCCCCGGCCCTGCTTGTGCTGTTGGAAGCAGAGCAGCGTGGACAGAGCAGGTGATCGCTAACCGCTGTGTTGTTTCTGTGGCTATAACAACAGCTGCTGGTTAAGGCACGTGCCCGGGAATCTCATTCTGCTGCGGTAACCGTGTGATTTCGAGCAAATTAAAATCCAGCCATGCTGCAGTTTCCACAGGTGTAGAATGAAGATAATAAATCCAGCTCCCTGGGTTCCGTGTAAGGCTTCACAAGATAAGGGCTGTGGAGGACTTGGGACAGTGCCTGGCACTCGGCCTGTGATGGTCGCCAGTAGTTGTGGTGGTTGTCATGGTGTTTATTTTTATTTATCTTTCTCTGTATCAGTCCCTCGGCCAGCCTCTTCTCTCCCTGGAGGCAGACTTAATTTGAAGGCCAGATCATGTAATTAGTGAGAAACAATGATCCAGGAAGGGAATGGGGGTCATCCCTCAGTCGCAGAGCCCGGGAATTCTCCAGCAAGAGGCATTCTTAGGAGCGGGAGAACGTCAGCCCTCCTTTCAGCTCCCCGTGAGCAGAGCAGACCGACTCGCATGTTGCTTGTCATTCATTTCCCGGCTCACTGGCCGATACCTTTGTTCTCAGGGTTTTACGAAGATCAATGCCTTCAACTGGGCAAAGGTGCGGAAGCTGAGCTTCAAGAGGAAGCGCTTTCTCATCAAGCTCCGCCCAGATGTGAACGTAAGTGCCTCTCGGGAAAGAGGGGGAGACCAGGGAGCCCCCTCGGGGCGGGGCGGGTCCCGCTAGGGCTCAGGTGGAACCCACGGCCGGCAGCTCTCCAGGTGTCTGCCAGTCTGTACTGTGTATCCAGACGCTCGGTCCCTCCGCAGCTGTCCTCAGCAGTGGACAGAGGGCACAGATGTGTGCCCAGGGAGGGGTCACTTCGCTGTGCACCTACGGGCCGCCCCCTCCTGTGCAGCCGCCGTGTCTCCAGCCTCGGCCACCTCGACAGCCCGGTCAGCATCCTGCCGTGCTCCAGGTCTGTCCCTCCCCACCCAGGGGCGGTCCTGCTGTAGTCCCCAGCCCCTGACGGCGCACTCTCACGAGCTGACCCGGCCCCTCCCCTAGCACACTTCCCGAAGACCCTCCCTCTAAAGATGTCGCTCACGTGGCGCCAGGTCAGAGAAGGAAGAAAGCGTCTTCTCCATCCGCCATAAAGCTAGGGATGGATGGGCGCCAGGGTGCTGATGTCCCCAACCAGAACTGGACTGCTTTCTCCCACGGGGGTAAAAAGAGATTATAAATGGCGGTCTAGGTTTATAGTCATTTGGTTACGTTATGGATGAAATAGGTTTTTATGGCCTGATTTGGGAAGCAGTCACCCACTGGAAGTTGTTTTCTACGAGAAGACACGTTTTGAGTCCAAAAGACTGGGTACTGCAGCACGACTTGTCTGTAAGTTGAGGCTGCACTACCGAGAACTGTGAGATTCTCCCCAAATGGCTGGAACCGCTGAGAATGTTAAGGGCTGTGGTAACATTTGTTTATATAATACGGTCACTTAAATTGAGAGCATTCAGTCTGGAAGTAGAAAATTACCGTATCCCCTTTCCCAAATCAAAGGACATGAATTTTTCAGCCTTGGGTGATACTTCAGTGCTCCAGAAAAAATGTTCATTTCCTGTATGGTCCCTGGGGCCACGTGGAGGCTGAGCCATATGCTTTTTGATGGAGAAAACGCTTAAGCACAATATTCAAAGTTGGCATGAACCATGGGGGAGAAAACAGAAAGAAGAAATGTGTTTCAGTTATTTTAAGGAGGCAGAAGAGGCATTTCAGTGCTTGGATATTTTTTCACGAAGGGAATGGAAGCCAAGTAAACAGCATTTGTTTATGATTTCTGTCAGAGGGAATGTTGTAACTTCTGCTGAGTATCCCCATTTTCTGTGTGTTCCTCTAAGGAATTAAGTGGGGAAGAAAATGGTTAAACGATGATGACTGTATTTCGTCATGAGGAACAAATGTGTTTTACTAAATAGGTGGATTTATGGTCATGCTATAATAAAATACACAATTGAAATTTTACTGGACAAATTTGTTTTCTGCCCCCTTTCCCGTATTGTAACTGAACGTCTCTGGGTAATGGAAAAAACCAAAGTGTTATTTTCTCTTTCTAGAGCTCATACCAGGATACCTTGGAATTCCTAATGGCCAGTCGGGACTTCTGCAAATCCTTCTGGAAAATCTGTGTTGAACATCATGCCTTTTTTAGACTTTTTGAAGAGCCCAAACCGAAGCCAAAGCCTGTTCTGTTTAGCCGAGGGTCATCGTTTCGGTTCAGGTAAGGATTCTGCTTCACGTCTCTCCGTCTGCCATGTGGTCATTTTCCCCAAGACTTTCCTCGGGAAAGTTGGCTTCCAAGAGCTTTGGCTGATGGCATGTTTGCCGGGTCATCGCAGAAGGCTCCTGGCAGCCCCTTGCTGTGTTCGGTTTGAACATTAGGTAGCCACTAGGCAGTCTCCCCAGCCACAGACAATGCCTAGAGGAACTCTTCTGATTCAGAAAGGATTTCCTTCCTCTGTAGAAGCAAAAGCACCTTGTTAGCACCTGCTGTAGCTTCACCGAATGCTCTGTAGACCATCACTGCCCATCACTGGTTCAATTTCTCACTCATTCTTTCAACCAGTCTTCGAGTGTCTGCCCATCACTGGTTCAATTTCTCACTCATTCTTTCAACCAATCTTCGAGTGTCTACTGCATGTCAGATTCTGCTCTAGGTGTTGGGGGTGCACTGTGAACAGAGCTATCCCTGCCTTCATGAAGTGTACAGGCTCTTGGGATGGTTGCTTAATAATCAAACGCAGAATCGTTAAGTTGTTGAGTTCACTGAACTTTTTCTGTCGTGTGTAAGGGAAATATCAGGAGACAGAATGGATGCAAAAGCACAGTTTCTCTTGGGACTGCCTTCATCCCGGGCTAGCCGAGAAAACTCCCGTGTGTCCCAGCTGTGGGAGGGAGGCAGGATGGTGGAGGGCTGTGCTGAGTGTGAAATGACAATGCCTTGCTGTCTTCTCCGCCCCCTCTCGTGGTCTTCATTTTAGTGGCCGGACTCAGAAGCAGGTTCTCGACTATGTTAAAGAAGGAGGACATAAGAAGGTGCAGTTTGAAAGGTAAGAGAAACGTCAGTGCCACTTGCGGTTTGAGAGGAGTCGTTCTCTGCAGGCAGTGGTGCTCTAAGCGGCTAAGCATCGCTCCCCCCAGGCCCGGTGAGCTAGAGAATCGCTGCCGCCCGGTCAGTCTCGGCCGGTTCAGTGTTAGGAACAGCTGAGGCCCGGGGGACACTGAACTCCAGGGTGAAAGGAAGCCAGCAGAGGGCAGGGATGCAAGAGGAACACGAGCTGACAGAGGGGGTAAAGCGCTGTAAAAACCTACTCACCGGTGAGTCCTTAAATATTTGGGGATTTGAATTGGAAGTATTTCTATAAACTTTTTTTTTTAATTGGAAAAATTGCAAACCCTTTTCTTTAGGTTTTTTTTTTAATTAATTTTTATTGGAGTGTAGTTGATTTACAATGTTGTGTTAGTTTCAGGTGTACAGCAAAGTGAATCAGTTATACATATATCCACCCTTTTTAGATTCTATTCCCATATAGGTCATTACAGAGTACTGAGGAGAGTTCTGTAAACTTTTAAATTCAGTAACGTTTGATTGAAGAGAAACAGGATTTATTGCTGTTGTTAGCAAATGCTGATAGCTCTTATTGTATGCCAGGCACTGTTCCAAGCCCTTTAGACATAGGAACTCATGGAGTCTTCATACCTGCTCTGTGAGGTCCGTGCTATTTTATTTCCTTTTTAAAGATGGAGACATGGCAGCTCAGAGATGTTGAGTAACTCGCCCAGGTCTCAGAGCTGGTAAGTGGGCCCTGGTCATCCAACTCCAGAGCTCACTGCCCTTCAGCACTGCTCTGCCCAGAGGGACTAAAAGAAAAGGGTACAGGGGTGAAGGGATGGTGTGCCAATGACTGTTCAGTTGCAAGTGTTTGTTTTAATGGTTTTCTTTTTTCAGTTTAACACATTTAAAAATTACAATAAAGCACAGAGGATACAGCAAACACCCGTGTTCCTAGTACTTAGAATTAACTAGTCACATTTTAACATTGGTTTCTAGGATTTTATTTCTTCTTCCCTTATTTGCAGCTATTGTGGTTACAGATGTAGTGAAAACCCCCTTTAACCAACAGCCTTCGTTACTTCCCTCCTTCCCTCCCCAGAGGCAACAACTACCTAATTCCTGTTACTTCTATTAGAAATATTCATGCACCCAAAAAGAACAGGCAGAACTGCTCTGGGGGTGTCCTTTTTCATTTATATAATCAGTATTACATTGTACGTAATCATGCGTCTTGCTTTTTAAAGCTGCCCTGATTTTGAGATCTATCTTAAGCGTTTTATGGTATTGTGAAAGTGTTACCTTTCAGGTATCTGATTCCCTGTTGAGAAACATTCAGGTTGTTTGGTGTTTTGTTTTGCTTTTGCTGAAACAAATGTGCTGCCTTGACCACCCTTGTATATTTCTCCTGATGGAGGTCTGGGGTCGTTTTTCCCTCCCTGTACATAGAAATGTAATGTTCAGAAGGTTATCTGTATGCTTATCTAGATGTAGCGAAGCAAACCCCATCATTTTCCCGGACAATCCACGATTAATCTTTTGGGGATCGTATAAGAAGGGGTCTGCCTCTCTCTGACTCAGAATGTGCGTGCTCCGGAGCCTTGGTGTGTTACTTTGGAGTATTTTAAAGAAAAGCTGGATGGACATTGGAATTTAATCTCTATATTTATGCGGTTTCATGTGTTTGAGTACCTGAAAAGTTTCTCATGCTTGTCCCCTGGGAAGCTGGGGACCGACACACTAAGGGAAGGAAAAGATTAAAGGGAAGATGCTGGTGGCATTAAAAACCAGTTTCTTCTACTGTGGAGTCTATAAATTCATTCCTGGGGCAGGGCCTTTTCTCTGAACTGAGCGCTGTGAAGGAGTAGCTCATTAGTGGCAGAGGCCTCTGTTATAGAACTGATCTAGAAAATCATTACCCAGAACACACCAATCGATTTCGTATTGTTAGACCAGGGCTTGCAATTCAGAGTGTACTCGGGCCCAGCCAGCTTCTCCCTCCCAATGACGTTTCCCGTAACTAGAGAGTTAGCGTTCGGTGGTAGTACTCCCAACCGGCTGGACCACTGCAGTGGGAGCTGGGAATGCTGAGAACGTTTTCAAGGCTGAAGCAACCCCCGAATCCTACGAGTGATACAGAAAGGGTGACTGGGTCTGTCTCCAGGGAGCATTTATCCAAACTCCTTTGGGTGCCTTCACTACTGGGGAATGCCTCATGCCGTTATTTTTCATGTGAAACCAATTACAAAAAACCCAATTCACCTAACTTTAGTTCTCTCGTGTGATTTCTCCCAGGAAACACAGCAAGATTCATTCCATCAGAAGCCTTGCTACGCAGCCTGCAGAGCCGAATTCAGAAGTGCCAAAACAAGTCAGTGATGGTGATAGTCACTCTTATAGCTGTTTTCCACCAGACGTCCTCTGCCGGGGACTGGCTTTCCTAGTCTTCTCTGTTGTTCTTCATCCTTCCACTTCGGGGTGTTTTCTGGAGGAGGGTCTAGCCGTGTGCCCTGGCTCTGACCAGACACGGGCTCTGTGCCTCTCGCCCTGGCCTGTATCCTTTCCCCTCCTCCCTCCCATGCCCTGGCCCCAGGGAAGTTTGCTCTATTGGCCTGAACTCAGCTTAGGGCTGGAACCATCCAGGGCCAGAGCTGAGCCCACCCTCCAGCTAAACGGCTGCGCTTGTGTGAAGAGATCGGGATTTAGCTCGGGGGTGACGGGTGTAGCTCCCCTCGGCTGCCAAGGTCAGAACCTTGCGCTGGCGCGGGACCGGACGGTGCGTTCCCAGGGCTCGTGTTACAGAGCGGCGACCACAGCTGGCAGCGAGACACAGCACCGCTCTCGCTCTGAGGGTGGCCAGGGCTCGTTTTCCCTGGAGTTGGTCTCTGGATGAGCTCTCAGGGTTTTCTCTACAAGAGAATGAGAACTTTGTTGGGAAAGAACATGAAGGCAGTCTCCCTGTGCGAATCCAGAGAGCCTGTAAGCTGCCCGTCCTGCCCTTAGGCATCGAAACAAAGACGTTTTTGTCATTTGTCTGAAATCCGTGTCAGCTCGCCTTTGGAGGTCCACGGTGCCTTTCCTCCTCCGCCTGCCCCCACCCCCTCAGGAAGTCAGTCCCCTGTGGGCCGGAAGGACCATCTTCTTCCATAGAAACTTGGGACGCCCAAGAGGAGACTGCCGGTCCCGGAAAGCAGAGGCACTGCCTCACCTGTGCTGCCGGGGACCCCGCGCTGTCGGCTTCCACACCCTGAGAGAACGTTCTGGATGCTGACCAGACAGCCTCGGGAGTGCCGGATTCCTGACAGGGTGCTTTGTTCTAAGACCGGGGAGGGCAGGCCTTCTTTGGCAATCCTTGGCCACTCAATGCTTCAGGAGATGCCGTTAGGTTGGACTCCGCGTCTCTGTCTCTTCCAGCCGTGGTGTAACCTCTCCCTTTTCTCTTCGTCTCCCTCCCCCTTCTCTCGCGCACCCCCGCCCCACCCAGGCTCAGCAGAGCGCCAGCCTTACCTTCGGAGAAGGTGCCGCATCCCCGGGCGGCCAGAGCTGCCAGCCGGGAAGGGACCCGCCCGCTTCGGCCGATGAGCACGGGCCACAGCGCAACCCCACTCCGCAGAGGAGCCCGGCGGGGAGCACGAAGGCAGACGGGGCCGGCAGGGCGGAGACGGAGGAAGAGGAGGAGGTCGCTAAGGACAGGACCCAGCAGAGTAGACCTCGGCCCCCGCAGCCAAGCACAGGTCCAGCATCCAGGGCTGCCCAAGGCAGCAGCACTTCCATTCCTTTCATTGACTGCAGTGACGTAGACAGTGAATACGACCTCCTCAGGGAACAAGCGTCCCGGTCACGGTCCCAAACAAATGACAACTATGAGGGTGATTTGACCAGTGGTGTTTATCTGCTGTCCAGGGATGAGAGGCAAATAGAGGCTAGGCGCAGGGCTTCCCTTCACTCTGCGAAGTCCTCCCGGCCTCCTTCCAGAGAATTCCGTGATGATGATTCAGCAGACATCACCTTTGACATGAGTGGGAGCCCCAGACTCCCAAGACATAGCTCTCTGATAGATGAGATGTTCAGGACCTCAGGCGGTCACAGTCCCCTGGCCACCCCCTTGTCTCCCAGCAGCGGAAGTTCAAGTCCAAGTATGAGTTGGGACAGGACCGGGTCCCAAGGCTATGTTTCCGAAAACGCACATGACTATAGAGAGAGAAGTGTGGGAGGAGATCCTCTCCCAAGCCAGGGTCCTCGTGATGAAGACGGTTCCCCCGTCTTACAAAGGCCCCACTTAAGGAATCTGAGATATAATAAGTCAGAGACAGATCCACTCATTCTTAGCCAGGTAGCATCAAGCCCGAAGGCAGTGGATAGGTTTGATGGCCATGGAAAGGGAGGCCCGGCCGGCCCGGCCGCTTCGGAAGGTAGGACACTGGCTAATGGTACACCTCTCGTGGGTCCGACCTCGAGGATCCCCATGGCGCAGTCAGCGTGTGCCCCTGGCAAGGCAGCCCAGCTGGCACCCCTGCAAATAACCGAGGGCTCCACCAGCAGTGGGACTGAATCCAGCGATTCAGACTCTGAACTGGCCAGCCCTCTGAGCCAGCCCCTCGTGTTTGGTAACCCAGCTGTGCTGAGTTCCCCCTCCGGCGTGAGGAGAAAGAAGTCCTTGGGTGGCCTGCCTTTGAATGAGGACGGAGAGGAGTATGAGTGAGGAGACCAGAGGGCGGGTCTTCAAGAGCTGGAAACCTGGAGTTATGCGTCCAGGGTTTCCCTGGAGATGCTCTGTCCTAGTGGCTTGTTAATTTCTAATCGACCTTTGTTAGAGGAGGTTTTAGGGCAGGCACATGCTTGGGTAGGGCATGCCTGGCTTCTCAGATCTTTCAGAAGGACAGAATCTCACACATCACGACAGGTTACCAAGAGCTTGTTTCTCTTTCTGGCTGAAGGCTAGGAAGGCATCCTTTATCACGAATCTGATCATGTGTATAGTGTGCTGTATTTACGTGGAAATTTTCTGTGTATCTTCAGTTGTGTACACAGATCACCCTCCCATCTGGTTGATTATTGGGATGAAAGTATCACTGAGATCCCAGGAAAGGTGTGGGTTTTACTTAGAACCCCTTCTTTAAAAGGAGGGCTGCTTTGCTGCGCCTCATAAAGGGAGGAATTGACAAAACTCAAGGCCAAAGGTCAGTCGGCTGCTAGTTGAAATGAAGTGTTGTTGAAATATTAGTTAATAAGACTAGGGAATATTTTAATTGGAAGCATTTGGGATGATTCTTTGCAGACTTCCTGTGAAATGATATAAATCTTCCTGAACTGGAATCGATATGAGATTGCTGGTTTGGTTTGGGTTTGCTTTCATGGGTCCAACGTTAGTTATGGTTGAAGAAGGTGTTGAAGAACTCTGGCCGTCAGAGCCTCTTGGTGAAACACAGAGCTGCTGCTGAATAACGATGCAGGGAAAAGTAAGACCTCGCAGGATAGGTACTGTTGGCACCAGGAGGTTAGCAAACTCAAGGTTTCGCCTCTGAGTAGTGCGCAGTACCGAGAAGGGCCGTTTCCCAGTCTCATTGCCCTGGGTGGATTTTTACGCACGTTCTTAACGTTCACACGCTCAGGAACAGTGTCTTCTGGCTGCTTCTCTGTGCAGGAAAAAAGAAAGAAGTAGTGAGAGGTTTGGTTTCTTTTTAAATCTTACCATCTACACCAGTGCCTTTCACCCAGCGTTTCTGCATTTCAGATGGAAAAGCCTGGTTTGAACTTGCATTGCTTCTCAGCCTTAGCTGCACTTTGGAATCACCTGGGACATTTAAAAAATTGGTATTACCTGAGCCCTGACCCTAGAAATTTGGATCAGATTGGTCTGGAGTGCCCCTTGGGGTCCCCAGATGGCTCTGCTAGGCTGCCAGGGTCATTTCTGAGCCAGACAGTGTTGCCTTCTAGAATCTAGCGGAATGTGATGGAAGCGTCAGCTGAAATGTTGGCTTGCTTGCCGAATAAGAAGAGCATCACCAATGAAATGCTTTTCTTCATGCCTGCTCTTTGGTACTTTTTAGTCTTTGGTACTTTTTTTAAAAAAAGATAAATTGTAGAATAAAAATTTTAGATCCTAAGTAACTACAAAATTATTGAAAAGAGTTGTAGTGATGATCCAGCCCTAACGTGCCGCCACGCGAGTGGCCTTATTAAAACTCATCGTGTGGCTTTGTCACGGGCAAGAGCTAAGCAAGTTTAGGGAAACAGTAGAATTTGGCCACAGTGTTGAATAAGCAGAAATATTGACAGACCCTGTGGTTCACACGTGACGCTCTGTCCACATGAATGTCGAGAAGTTGATTTTAAAGATTCTGAAAGCTTAATCCATTTTTACGCACACTTTTGCTGTATCTTCCTAATCATTTGATTCAGTGCATGGTTGATGAATCAAGTTGATTATCAGATAGCTTGAAAGATGTTCACTGAAGTAGTCTGTTCATCTTTTGCTTTATTTAGATTTACATGTTTAACAGAGTCACAGAATTTTGAAGCCAGAAGGGACCTTGGAGGTCACCTAGGTTAAACCTTTATTTATGGATGAGAAACCTTGTTCTGACGAAGGGAAGAGACTTCCCGTAGTCCTACAGCCGTTGCATGACAAATCTAAAACCAGAACCTTGGTCTCTGGGCTTCAGTGTTTTACTCTGTGTGACAGCTAGATGCACTAGGACCTTTTGGGTTCAGTATTTTATATTTTGAGACTCTTGTATGGATTAATAATTAAAATCATATGGAGATCAGGAATCATGTAGACTTAGGTTATTACAGTCCATATTAGGTAGGAAGAACTACTGCTTTTTATATTGTGGGGTTTTTGCAGTTATAGCCCATTTTTGCCTGTTCTGTTTTGAGCTTGGAGAAAGGTGTCAATTTGCTATATAAAAAAGTAGTCAAACGTGAGTTAAGCAGAGTCCCATGTGGAATCTGTGGTTTATTTGTGAAGGTGGTGTGTT
This sequence comes from Orcinus orca, assembly GCF_937001465.1. Lineage (NCBI taxonomy): Eukaryota > Metazoa > Chordata > Mammalia > Artiodactyla > Delphinidae > Orcinus > Orcinus orca. The sequence goes on along the minus strand of NC_064576.1, from coordinate 11,905,467 downwards.
CAAATGAGTTTTCTTTTTACCTCTAATCATACAGCAGTCTGATCATGAAATATGAATGAGCAGGAGGTGTTAACTTAGCTGGCTTAGAATGTGAATCATCAGATGTAAACCCCCAAAGCAAAACATAGTCCAGTAATTATTTCGTTTTGCTTTTTCCCCGAAGAGATGATTTTTTATCCAAAGTGTTTCAAAAGCAACTGATCAACGGTGATGTACCCAGTTCTATATTGACGAGATTTTCCGCTTTTAGGGTCACTGGTAGAGTTTTTCTCCGCTTTGGTTTTGTACCAGCCAAGCAACTCAGTTTCTGCTTCTCAGTCAGTCTTTGTGAGGGTGGCAATTCTGATGTGATTAACAGGGCTTAAAAGAAAGGGGGTGTGGGGGTGGGGAAAGGTGTGTAGTTTTTTCAAAAGCCACCTATTCTGACGTGCTGGGAATATTCACTCATTGCCTCTGGGAGAGCTTTCCCTGCACTAGTAAAGAGAGCTGCTGAGTGAGTAAACCTAAACATTCTTTGAGTCTGAAGGTAGAGCCAGTCCACTGAGGTGAGGAGGTCAGAGAAAGCCAGCAGGCTGCATGCCACCCCCAGCGCCCCACACCTTCCATGCCTTCTGCCTGCTGTGAGACTCTGGTCCCCAAGTCCTTCCCTGGCCTCTGGAATCTCACTGTGTGGTATAAGAAGGGCAGGCACATGCCTGAAGTTGAACTAAGTGCAGGAAGATCAGAGATGGGGTTGGGTGTGACCAATAGGCAGCAGAGATTAGAGACCTGTGAATTCTTTCAGACTTCCAAAGGGTTTCCCAAGACCTGTCAGAGCCAGTTTTTCTAAGGCAACAGCTAGTGTAGGGGTCGCCTGCATCAATAAGGAAGCCAGGTCTTCAGATAGCGGCTGCTCCTGTGCAATGATGTCTTAAAGCCTTGGGTGGAAGACAAACCAAATATAGAAACAGAAATCTTCAAGCCACTCAGGGCGACTCTGGGGCCTGCGCACATGAATATCTTTTGTTAGATAGTATTTCAAAACGTGTAAATTATACATCCTTTAGTGACTGATTTTTGTTGCTGCTTGTTCGGGCAGCATAAAAATGCAAGAAATTCTCGTAAAGAACTGCATTTAATGAGTTCCAGAACTTACAGTGGATTGCCCCAGCTCCTTGACCAGTCATCTGTATGCCATGATGCTGTTTTATTAGACAGGCATTTAGTTAAAGGAAGTCTGGGAGCCAGATTCTTCTCCACATATGTGATTCGTATTTGGAAATTTCTCACAGATTTATCTCACCAAATGGTGCTTCTGTGGCCGGCACTTAAAAATGTGAATAATTTCCATTTGATGCTCCAGAACTTCTTTGAAGATTCAAACCAAGTAATGCTTTAAAAATATATGTATATATATACATATATATATATATATACACATACACACACACACTAGGACTGCAAACCCAAAATACAGCAAGAGCCTCTTGAAATTTCCACCAAGTATATGAGATCCAGCCTGTCCTCAGTTGAATCAGAAACCCCACTTGCATCTTCGCTGTGGAGTCAGTTTGATTGTGTTGGCAAGCAGTTCCTAAAAGAAGAAGCAATGTTAAATGTTAAAATGTTAAGCTGCCATTTTAAATTTTGTTAAAACTGTTGTGAATGTGCATCACCTCCCATTTTCATAGCTTTAACCAGTGTTCATAGGGTTTTAATCAACATGTTCCACTTAAAATGCTCTTCCCTATTTCAACACAGTATGGGTTTGGTGCAATTGAAGTCATCAGTGAGTGATTGGGCTACAGGTAGGCCCAGCCTTAAATTAAGAAACTTGGGGTCCCCTTCATTCCTAGGTTTATTTTGAGTTTATTTGCTTCTGTCTCGATCACTCTTCTTTGCCTAGGCCCTCATTTTCATTAACCAGAATTTAAAGCTGTCTGAGCTGCATCCCCAAGAAAGGCTCTTTTTTTCTGGATCTTCTCCTTTGTAGTCTATAAACATTCCTCCTCTGATGAGCTTAATTACTCTAAGGCTGGCCTTCCTCTAGTTTCATGGGGATGAGTCTACCGTTGACTCTTGGACAACACGGGTGTGAATGGCGCAGGTCCACTTACGCACAGATTCCAAGTACCACACAGTCCAAGGTTGGTGTAATCCGCAGATGCGGAAGTGTAGATACACACAGAGGGCCGACTGTGAGTCATACATGGATTTTCCACTGCTCGGAGGGTCTGCACCCCTGACCCCCGTGTTGTCCAAGGGTCAACTCTATTGCTGCCAATTTTACAAAGCAAACTGCAGAAGAGTCTTTCAATGCAGTCTTTGCAATAGAGAAAGTTTCTTTGAACCCGAAAGAGGTGAACATTTCAAAATAACCTGTTGCTGGCAGCTCTCTGAGGTTACACTCAGCCGTGTTAGCCAAGTTCATAAGAACATACGGAAGGAAAGGTACTAGCGGATGAACTTCTGCAAGAAGGAAGTGATTAAAGAACTTGAGTCTGGCGACATTTAAAGAATTTACTGGCGCTGCTTTTTCCTCGTTAGTCTAATTCCATCTGTTTCTGTTTAGTTGAATGAAATGTAATACAGGGAAACGGGGTCTCTAGTGTACACTGTGCGTACCTCTAACACCAGTTGCTAGTTGTTAAAATGAAGCCACGACGTTTAGATCAAAATAAGCATGCCACTTAATGTAGCAGCTCTCTTTTTATTAAAAAAAATAATAATGAAAAGCAAAAAATACCCATGATGGTTTGGTCTAAGGTTGTAGGCATCAAAGATCAAAAGTGACCTGGTTGCCACCTGTTTGGAATACATACTTGGAAAAGAGCTATTTATTGTTTCCTGGGTAACCTAGGGATTTTTAAGTATTTCCTCTATAAACAAAAGTTGCAAATGCTGATTTGTGTGTCAGATACATATTTGGAAGGAGGTGAGTAGAGTTGTGAAAAACAGGTCTTGCTTCATAAAGTTCAGAACACGTCACTCCAGAAAACATAGATGAAACTTCCAGCGTGGGGGATTTTTTTTTTTTTTTCCCCAAGCAAAGCAGTTAAACACCCTGGTGGAAGCTAAGGTAGAATTAGTAAATCTTTTTTAAAGCTTTAGAAATTGAAGAGACTCTGATTCGTTGAGGATCGTTTCAGCGCAGATGGACTGAATGATGCCCACATCACAGCTCAGCCTTGGAAGCAGCCTCTGGCAATCTCCTTGGCCTCTGGTGTTTGGTTGTAACTTCTGGTGGAAGGCAGCTCCTTGGCGTCTTCGTGTGGGTTCTAGATCAGGTTGCTCTGATATGTCTTAGGGTGGTTTGGTATTTGAAAGTAGGGAGGATTGAACATCAACTGTTGACAGAGGGTATCTGATCTAAGTCTGTAGTTGAGAGCTGGTGTGAAAGGTTAGCTTCAAGGCAGGTGTCGTTAGTGCAGTCATGGACACGGTACTGAGAATTACGTGAGCTTGTTGCTAGGGGTCAGGTGCAGGAACTTCAGAATATTGAAGAATAGAAGTTGGAAATCACTGCAAAATGCAACATAAACCAAGAGTACTAAGGCGGGAGCAAGGACCATTGTGTGTGGGGGTGGGGGGGGGAGTCTATAACAAAACATCGGACAGTATTTAACTCTACGTTTGAGTAAGAGGTAGAGGTGTTAGTGGTACCAGGAGTTTGGAGGCAGTCCTGCTTTATTATAAATTGGGGCTGTTAACTGACTCTCAAATAGGAAACAGTAGAAGGGTCATTTTGGAGCCTCTGATGGGCCTGTCAGTATTCCCAGATGACCTTTCTGGCTCATGAAACTGGGCCAACAATTGCTTTGTCCTGGGCCTTGCAGTTCCTTTGTAAGAAGGAAAGCATTTGTCACTCTGCCCGCAGAGATTTATAGAAAGACCAAAGACAGGCTTTCCTTAGTCAAGAACACACCCCCTGCTGCTCTCTACACACGCACCTGAATGGCCAGTGGATTCAGTCCCTTACCCTCACCTCCTTTCTGCCTGGAAGGTTGCTGTGAAAACCTGACTAACCCAATCTCACAAGCTTGGCCTACGTTATTAATCCAGTTCCCTTCTGTTCTCTCTGTGTGTACATTTAATATTTTATTAAAAATTTCTAATACGCTGAATTAATTTTACAACAGACAAGGCTGGGGACTTCATTCTCATTTTTGTCATTTGTTTAATAAATTTGAGAAAACATTTTTCTGTTGTGCCGTGGTATGCACTGTGTGGTCAGCATGTACCTATCTAAGAGAAAACTTTTTTTTTTTTTTCAGCGTTCTGTCTTTTATCCTCAAAGCATGGTGTACCTTCTCTTCCCTGCATTGTTGGAGCACTGTCTGATGTCTTTTTTTTTTTTTTTTAACACGACTGAATACCAGTTTGTACTTGGAACACCTGTTTCTTCTAGAATGCAATGATGCTGCATCACTAAACAGCAAGCCTTGTCACGGAGGCATCCTGAGCCTCATGCTCGGTGGTACCATATTTCACTAAAGGTGGGGAAATGGAAGATGAACGGAAGACTTCACTTTTCTGATTCCATCTTCTCCAGGCCTGCACTTTGTGCTGTGTGGCGGTGGGGATGGTCCTTGGAAGGGAGCCAGGATCTCTGTAGGGCGGGGCAGGGCTCATGGAAACAGAGAGCATCTGTGGCAGCAGCTTACGTGGGCGGAGCTCAGACAGCTAACCAGAGGACTGGCTCCCTATGTTGAATGGCACCATCTATTCCAATGGGGATGGCAGACGTTCCACAGCTTATAAGCGAATTTGGCTGTGTATGTGTGTTTTGTTGGGGAGCGGGGATAGGTAGAAATGCAGAGAAGACCTCTTTAGCTCAGCCCAGGTGGCCCCTCATGGCCAGTGAGCTGTTTGTGGTTTGCTGTCTACGCAGAATGTAGGCTCTCACAGATACTGTCTGGTTCTACCTTCTCTCCACGGCTGGGAGTGCAGTAGTTCACGAAAGCATGGATTTATTCCACCGGGAAGGTGGCTGGTTTCTCCAGTAACAATGAGCTTGGCGATTCTTTAAGCATGGAAGGCCAAACTCATGTAACGGTGTATGCACGGGATTAATAGCTTTTGTTCATCTCCACTGAAGAGGCTTTTACTTGTCCTAACAGGTATCTTGCTGTAAAAACTGTCAATTGTAACCGTTCTTTCCGACTGATGGCCGAAGCTTTGTCCCGAGTACAAGATGGTGTTTTCCATTGGTATGAAGCACCATGTCCCCCCACAGCCCAGACACTGCCAGCGCCACCACCGTGTTCAGACAAAGGAGAATTCTCCTTTATCTTTTCCCCATAAATGAGAACAAGCTAGTGCATTCGCTGTCATTTTCCCATTAGCAGCATTTCTCTTTATTTTTCTGCAAGTTGCATTTCTGTTGCTTTTCTGAATTGCTTGATGATGAACAGTAATGATGTTTAGCTGCTTGTAAAACTTTTCTTCAAGGAACTTGGTCTAAGAAGCCCGTACATTACGCACAACAACCTAAGTTATCGAGAAGAAGGCCACCCTGCTATGATTGGTAATCCTATAACCTGGTTTTTCTTGTGGAATCTTGTAACTTCAATGAAACATTGTCAGCCCTTTTTTTTTTTTTTTTTTCTCACATATTCCATTGGGGTGGGACCCAGCTTAGTTATCAGACTAGAGTGAATCCTGCCTGGTCTCATGAATCAATACAGTACTGACCTTTTTTTTTTTTTTTTTTTTTTTTTTTTTTTGGTAACTGGCTTTCAAAGGCAGACCATCTCCAGAGAGGGTTTGTCTTCTCTTTTAGAGGGAGATTGTGGATTTAAAAAGAGGCTTTTTAAAAATAAATGCAAGCCTGCATCTGTAATGTATTTCCTGTGTGTGCCTTTGAAGCATATTCTGGGTACATAGAGTCACAATCTCCTATATTTTAGAAGCAAACGGCAGGAGACAAATCACAATAGATGAGTGGCATCTAGACGTTTGCCAAATACAGAACTTTGGGAGAATATTGAGGAAATCCTCATAGATACTTTTTAAATAATTGTACTTTTTATAATTTTGAAAAGAGGACTTGAGAAAGCAATCAACAGTCTCATTTTCGTCTGTATTCTCATTCTATCTTCATATTTACCAAATCTATGGATTACTATTTTTAAAGTTGTCAGGGTTTCTGGTTCCCTCCTTAACAGGAAAAATAACACTTATCTAATTAAAAATGAGGATTCCCAATTTATTTGACTAGTTTAAAACAGGACGGGTACAACTAAGTATTTGAAATGCCATTTTCATTACTGGAGAAACAGATTAGAGAGTTCTCTTGCCCCAGGCTTGTGTGAGTTTGTTCTTAAGCCTTTTAGTATAGTCAGAGGAAGTAGATGGTCACTAGGCGGCTTGTACCCAGTCCCAAGCGCGGAAGGCAGGCGTGAGTTTGGCTTCTCGATCATAAACCATGTTCCCACTGTTTTATGTGCCTCTGGTGGAGGGCTGGTCAAGAGATGCTCCAGTCTGGGTGGGGCTGCAAATCCAACCTCCCCTGTGCAGCCAGAGAGAAGAATTATGAATGTATATTACATTAAAAACATAGAGTAGCTAACCCAGTTTCTGGGCTGGGTGATAAATTGAAATCCATACATATTGCAGTGCTAATTTGAAGTTCCATACTTGTTTGTGCCATGAGAATGTGTACATTTGAAAGGATATTTTTTAAAGCAGTTACCAGAAATGCCCCCCTTGAGAGTAGCATTAGTGAAGGCATGTTTAATCCGGGGGAGTGACATAAACTCAGCCCTGTTGGTACAGATTAAGGGTGGACGCGGGGACATGGAGATCTGGGGGTGGCGAAGGGAGGCGTGTCATGAAATTATTTGGTAGAGGTGAGGGACTTGAAAGTCGTTAACCAGACGTATAACTGAATGCCGAAAAACCTGCAGGGCAATTTCTAAAAATAGGAAAAGATTCTTTTAAGAATCAAAAAGCTTCCAGACTTAGGGCGGTAACTGATCTTTTTCTAATCTCTTCAGACTTTTTTCCACCTATTGCCTTAATATCCAGGTGGTTTCTTAGAAGATTCTCTCCCCGCCCCAAGTTATTTACCTAGAGCCCCTTGCTGAAAGAAATTCCTTTGTGTCAATTTGCCATAGAGGAGGAAAATGATAAAAATTGCCAGGCGTTAATCAGTTCATGGAGTAGCCGTGAACACCGGTCACCATTTCTCCTCATTGCCCAGGGCTGCGTCTTCAAGGCAGGGGACAGACTGTGTGATGGGAGCAGCTTTTTAAGGTTGCAGAAACCTGGCAGAGTCATTTGATCTATCATCGCCATGTTTGTTTGCTTTTATTGTCAAATGGATGACTTCGGTGAAAATTGGTCACATGTAGCTCTAGTAACTGTGACCTTAGTTACTCTTCACACTTGCCCGAGGGCAGGCCCTGCGTGGACACCAGTTTGTACAGACCCTCGTCACACACTGGCTCCAAGTCGAAAGAGAACTTTAATTACTCACCAAGCTGCCAATTCTACTGATTACTCTCGTCAGCATATTCCATTGATTGTTGAATAGTAAATGAGCTACCTGTTTTTGTTTGGGACACATGTCATCTATGAATTTTCAAAGCCTTGAGGAGTTTCTCTTGCAAGGGGAGGAAGGAGGCTATTCTCCATGGATGTGGCTCAGACTGGTAAATGGAACCTCAGAGTCTGGGACCTTTCCCTTCCTTAGCATTGCTGATAGATTTCTAGAACAGACTGCTTGGTCTTTATTGATTTATTGGTCTTACTATTTAAATACACTCATCGCCTTGGCCTTCTTGGGCCCCGTTAGTAGACACAAAGCCCGTTGAAGTCGCCTCTCAGGAAATGGAAATGGACTACCCTAATTTGGTCATCCTCCAAGGTTGTGTATTGCACGTGTAACATCGGTGTCACACACACCTTTAGGCCACGTGAGTGAGAACGTAGCTGAACCCAGAACTGCCCCGGACTCTACATAGGGACATCGGTTGTCGTCAGGTTCACTCTCGGTGTCCCGCTTTCTGAATCCTGTCTCCAGTGTGCTCCAGCGGGGTGTCTTCTAGATTGCTATCTTCTTTGCAATGTGTCCTGCCTTCTTGGCAGGGTGACACGTCTCCTGGAGCCTTGGTCTGTTAGCTCACCCTTCTGGCCCGCTAGGTCTACCAAACTGAAGTGTCCCCAGGGAAATTCACAAGGGCAACTGTCGACCTTTGGAGGGTGGACATGGTTGCACTCGAGTGTGTTTCCCCTTATTTTCTCCCTCGCCATGTGGCACTTGGTTTTTTAATCTGCTGCTGGATGCCATCCAGGGACTAATCAGTACTGTTTCCCCACCTGCACGCCTCCTTCAAGCTAGCCTTCTAACTGCTTTTTGTTCATGGCTCCAACTCTTTCAATGAGGAGGCGAACGCTTTTTCTGTCCCACGTCACTGCAGATTCAAGGCCCGGCACGTTCTCACTTACACTGCCTCACCTGGTCTCATACGTAGTGTGAGAGCTGAAGGTAAGCCCCCATGCTTTGCCAGATGATGGTGGACAAATAAAAGGTGACCCTCCAATAGCAACTCACAAATGCATGCAATGTTTTGATCTCCAGACAGACTGCCAGAAGTTCTCTTTTCTAATTCCTCTTTGTAGTGATAACATTTTTCTTTTTGTGATTCTTTTTTTTTTTTTTAAGAGAATAGTGTAGTACCTTGAATCAATTGCAGTTATGATTGTTGTCACTATTTCTATTTGACAAGTTCCAATTCTCTCGAAATGATTGTATTCGGTTGTGCACTAGTGTCAATAAAATTGACATTTGTGAAGCAATTTCTGGCCTTTTTCTCCGGGTTTTACTGGGTCTGGTGGTGTGTGGGGTGATTGCGTCTTTGTCTCACATCAGGACTTTGTTTTAATGATGTCTACGAAAACGCAAGGAACTTAAACGGAGGGATTATTTTTTAATGCGAACTTCTGGAATCTGACTTTACCTGACATGTTCTAATCTTGTTCTTCAGGGATGATTGTACTGACCAGCAGTCAGTGGGCAGGATGTCTGCTTTCTGTTGCTTTGGTGGGCATGGTGGCTTTTCACCCGTGTGTAGGTGACACAGCTAGCTGGTCAACCTGGGACCGGGTGGGGGCTGGTGGCGGCTTCTGCAAGGTTCATTCATACTGGGATCAAGTTCATTACCCAACTCCATCAGCTTCATTCGAGGCTGCCCTGTCTTGTGATTTCCGAGTGAATATGAATGAATCCAGAGAGAAAGGACAGAGGTCCAGAAAATGGGGGGATTCCTGGAAAACCGCACTTCCCCTTTCCTTCCGAGATCCTCGATACTGTGCTGAGTAGCCATGAGCATGAACCTGTATATTGGAAAATGGAGAAAGCGTTTATGTCGTCTTTCCCTATGATGGTAACTGACAGGACTGCAGGCTACTGGAACTTTGTTTACCCTAATCCTAGTTTTTGCAGATCTGCTTTAGAATTATAAAACTGTTAGGCAAAACACTTAGTTTAGAAGTAGATTTTGAAACATCTCATTTTATTAGTAGTTTCAAAAGGTTGAGGTATTGGTATTGGCAAAATTCTGTTGGCACAGAGTTTCATGTGCACATCATCTCATTTGGCTGACTCGGGTAATTATACATTTTCCTGTTACGTACTGTGGTATCCTTCTCAGAGGAATGATTAATTTCCTATCATTTTTTGACTCATAAAGGGGAATTATGGTAATGTAATGACCTCCAGCTTTGCATTTTTAAATGATCACCTTTGCTGTAATTGTGATACTAGTGTTTCTGTCCCAAACAGTGAGAGAGACATGGAGTGACATCACCAGGTATAACAAGCTCGCTTCTGTTCTTCGTAGAATGGGGAGGTGGCTGCTTTCCCTTTCTCTACCTGTGGCCCGTTGTTCCAAGATGTAGTCTGTCCTGGGTGTCCCAAGTCCTTTAGTCTTCTATTAGAATAGCTCTATTTTCTGGTCACTTCCCACGTCTCCTTGTGATATAGACACTGTCTTTCTCGAGTGATTCTTAGAAGCTAAGGCAGTAGTTAGGAGATGAAGGTCCTATTTGCAGATACACGATGCTTTTAAACTATTGTAATTATGCTCTAAGCAGAGTTCACCTTATCATGAATGACATAACTGTGTTCCACTGAATAGTATCTTTAGGATTAAGGCAGCTGCAACTTAGGAAAAAAACTAGAAAATCACGAAGGGCATCATAAGTGCGCCATATGGTAGTCAAGATTCTAAAGGTTTGATTAGGTGAAAATTGTAAGTGGACACCAGGTCCCAGAAGGAATTACTTTTTTTTTTCTTTTCTTTAATACTTCTCATCCCCAAACAGGCTCCCTGACTGGCAGCCCTCACCTTTCAGAGCTGTCCATCAACTCGCAGGGAGGAGCTGCGCCCACCAGCACCGTCCTGTCACCCAACCTGAGCCCCGACACCAAGCAGGCCTCCCCCTTGGTCAGCCCGTTGCTGAACGACCAGGCGGGCCCTCGGACTGACGACGAGGACGACGGCCGGAGAAAGGTGTGGGGATGGCAGGCGCTCGCCTGTTGATCTTTTGTTGTCATTTCCAGTAATACACATAACATAAAATTTACCATGTGAACCATTCTTAAGCACACCGTTCAGTGACATTCAGTGCACTCACAGTGTTGTGTGACCATCATCACTATTTCCAGAACTCGGTCATCCTTCGAACAAACTCCATGCACGTTGAGCATTACCTCCCCACGCCCAGCCTCTGGAAACCACCGTTCTGCTTTCTGTCTCTGTGAACTGACTACCCTAGGCATTAACCTCGTATAAGTGGAACCATACAGTGTCTGTCCCTTTGTAATTGGTTTATGTCCTTTAGCATAATTGTCCTCCAGGTGTATCCATGTTGGTAGCGCCTGTCAGAATGTCCTTCCTTCTTTAGGTTGACTAGTATTCCATTGTATGGAGACACCACATTTTGTGTATTCATCCATCCATTGATGGACAGCTGGGTTGTTTCCTCCCCTTGTCTATTTCGTCTTCATGTGCTGGGAACGTGGGTATACAAGTTATCTGTTCTCATCTCTGCTTCGTGTGTATCCCCAGAGGTGGAATCGGTTGGACTCTTGTGGGAAGCAAGATGGTTAACAACAAGGGATTTCCTTTTAATTGTTGGTTAAAGAGAAGCAAAACCAGTGGCAGACCTGCTCTAGGGCAGTGCTGCCTGCCCGCCTAACCAATGGGCTGTAGCTGCCGTAACCCTCGTCCCTTTGGATCAGTACCCTTCGTGTTCCCACGAACAATGTAACTTCCATTTCCTGAAAGTCAATAGCACCAGCCCACAACGCCCAGGACAAAGGCTGCTGTGCTTTCTGTTTCATTCATTTCCTTGAAGCCTGCACCACTCCATTATCCTAATTAATTAGCTTTTCAGGTGCCCAGTATTGAATGAATAGTCCTCAGTGGCAGCTAACACACTCATTCGAGGCCTTTCACTGCGGGTGGTATTTACATGGAAGGAAACATTCCTAGGCAGTTTTCTCATCATAGAAATCCATTTTCTATCCTAGTTCCTCTCACACCAAAAAAGGAGAATAGATAAGAGTTTATTTAGCCTTGATACCAGTCAACCAACGATCGTAAGTTAGCAGCGTATCACTTTAGTTAGGACTTGCTTATAATCAGGACATGCTTAGAGACTGTAGGCTCAAATGATTATGTCTTCTTTCTTTTAATGGATTTTGCAGAGATTTCCAACTGACAAAGCGTACTTCATTGCTAAGGAAGTCTCCACCACTGAGAGAACGTATCTGAAGGATCTCGAAGTCATCACTTCGGTATGTGTAGCGTTTCCCCTAAAGCCTTAGATGACATAATTTATCTTGCCTATACTCAGCTTTAGGAGACAAGCTGGATCTAATTAAATGTCGGGTTCTCTGACTCCAATTAAAAGAATTTTGGTTCTGGGTTGTAGAAATTAGGCAGTAATAGTATGTTTAATTTGGAATATGCTCTAAAAAGCTTTTATAACTGTGATCTTTAAGTGCAAAGGAAGGAAGTTTCTAAAGTGGAGAAATGTAAAATGAAACGTTTTACTGTCTGCCTGCACCGGTGGAGAACATTGCATGTTTTGCCCTTTATTTTTGCTTGGTGGAGACCTCAGAGGCGAGGTAGAAGCCTTGTTTTATCTTTGCCAATAAATTGAGCCATGTCAGCAAAATCTACCCAAAAGGCTGCCTTTTATTAATCAGTCCTGTTCAGTCTTGGAAACAAATTCAAAGCATGGCAGATGGCTTCATGATCCTGGATTCTGGGAAGGAACCTAGCCCACTGGAGGTCAGTTGGAATCGTTGGGTTTCTGTGCCTCTAGGGCAGCCGTGGTGACCTGGGCAGGTGCTCAGCAGTCATTGTGGGACCCACCTGGACTTCAGGTCAGCGAGATGAGTAATGTGTGTGAAGGCAGAGGCTTCACCTCTCTGGTTCAGCCATCTTCCTGCTCAGCATTTCAGCGAAGGAGCAGAGATGGAAGTTTCTCAAGGACTAAACCAGAGGGCGTGAAGTGGTATAACTCGGCGATGACCGAGTGAGCTGGCCGTAATGGAAGTTTTGATTTCAGTATCTGCCCACTTCAGAGATTTGTCCCGACTTCCACAGTCAATTGGTAACAAACTTCAGGAAGCGGTAACGAAGAGATGGGTACTTCTTACCCCACCTAATGAAAGGAGGGAAAGCAGTAAAGCTTGAAAGCCCTTGATGCTCTTGAAATTCTACAGACGCGGCAGGAAAGCCCTTTAGCCTCCACGCGTGGTGGGCTGCAGCGTTACGTCTGAAGAGTTGCAGACCTTCATCCTTCGCCTTAACGCCTCTAAGAGTGTCCTCTTTTTATTCCCAGTGGTTTCAGAGCACAGTAAGCAAAGAGGACTCCATGCCCGAAACCTTGAAAAGTCTCATTTTCCCGAATTTTGAACCTTTGCACAAATTTCATACAAATTTTCTCAAGGAAATTGAGCAACGACTCGCCCTGTGGTGAGTACAATCCCATGTTCTGGCTCCCACCACCAACTCTTTCTGTTTCTCACGTTATTTTTATGTCGTTCCTTATAAGCGGCACCCATGAGCTAAGATAAAGTGAGAAGCTGGCTTCAGACGAGCCAGGCTTACAGTGATTTCCTGTTAAAGCTACACGTGCTAGAGCTCATCCTGGATTCTTTTTCCCTTTGGCTTACAGTTCTTCAAAATGCATGTTTTCTGATGATAATTAAATGAATACCACAGAATACAGTAATTTCTTCTGGAAGGATGATGAGGGTTGTAAAGGGTAGAGGCAACAGAGGGACTTGTAGGGGTGTTGGTAACATTTGACTGGTGCTTGTTTTATAGTCATTTAAGTATTATACGTCTCACGTAGCTTTCAGTATTATATTTCGTGGCGTTTATAAAGAAAAATAAGAGCCCCACACACCACACACACACACACACACTTTTACCTTGAATCCCACTGCTAGGAAGTTATCTTAAGGGTACATTCTAATATGTGAAATGACAAATGGCAAAGAGAGCTGTGGCAGAATTAAAAGATTGGAACTGACCTGAGTATCCAGGAAGAGCAGGCTGGCTAAAAATAATGTTAAGTCTGTCTATTAAATACCATATAAAAGATTGATATGTGAGTGCAGAAATTCAGGAAAAATTGTCTGCACTATAGAATGCAAAGTCTGCTGCACCCTTGGCCTAAAGTGGAGTCTTTTATAGAAAATTCTTTTTCTAAAAATTATTTATTTGGTTGGGCTGGGCCTTAGTTGCAGCTCGTGGGCTCCTTAGTTGCAGCACGTGGGCTTCTTAGTTCGGCTCCAGGGCTCCTTAGTTGCGGCTCGCCGGCTCCTTAGTTGCAGCAGGCGGGCTCCTTAGTTGTGGCATGCGAACTCTTAGTTGTGGCACTAAGAGTGTGGGATCTAGTTGCCTGACCAGGGATTGAACCCAGGCCCCCTGCATTGGGAGCACAGTGTCTCATCCACTGCGCCACCAGGGAAGTCCCCGATAGAAAATTCTTACGGGGTTTTTTTTTTTTAAAAGACGTGTGTAGAAACATGAGGAGTTGTCTGTTTACTAAACACACATTTGAAAAATGCCAGGAGATGATGGCAGACATTTTCTGCTATGTTTCGGGTGGAAATGGAACCCACTGTTTACTGTATCCATCCTCACTACAGGTGAGTTTGGTTCAGAGTGGTCTCGTGGGTGTTCAGTGACCGTTAGGGCCTGCAGGAGCCCTGGATGAGGTGGTCCTGCCCCAGGTGATTCCAAGCACGAGATTCAGGCACCAGTTAACAGGTTCACAGAGCTGCTCCCTGTGTTGGGAAGCAGATGTGCTCAGACGTCTGACTTTGTATGTTTTTTATACCTGGAGATAATTCAAGTGCAGCTCTCTTTGCTGTGATAGAAGGAAGTAGCAGACTTCACTCAGATGCCCCCGGGAGGGGAGCACAGCCAGGATGGAGAAAGAGCAGGTAGAAAATCAGCTTCACTGAAGATGGGGAAAGACTGAAAATGCCAGTTTAGAGTCTGTGCTATGAATGCAAGAGAAATACCACTTTTTGAAATTAAAAAAAAATATTCTACAAAATCTAACTTTACCTTCCCAAAATTTACTGGAAACCTTTCGATTGTGTTCTGCCATATCGTCTCCTCATTCATACAAAGTTGAATGATGCTTTCATGATGGAGTCAAAGACCTTCCAGCTCTGGAGAAACCAATTAACAGTTCATTTTCTGGCCAGTGAGATGTGTATTAATATAGTCTTCCTATAGGCTCAGAGCATCTTGAGATGGTATCACTAGAGCAGTTTTGGTCCACATGGCAGTTGATTTAAATAAGGTTGGGGAGGGCTTCCCGGGTGGCGTAGTGGTTAAGAATCCGCCTGCCAATGCAGGGGACACGGGTTCGAGCCCTGGTCCAGGAAGATCCCACATGCCGTGGAGCAACTAAGCCCACGTGCCACAACTACTGAGCCTGCGCTCTAGGGCCCATGTGCCACAGCTGCTGAGCCCATGTGCCACGGCTGCTGAAGCCCGCACGCCTAGAGCCTGTGCTCCGCAACAAGAGAAGCCATCGCAATGAGAAGCCCGCGCACCGCAAAGAAGAGTAGCCCCCACAGCTAGAGAAAGCCCGCGCGCAGCAACGCAGACCCAGTGCAGCCAAAAATAAATAAACAAGTAAATTTTTTAAAATAAAATAAATGAGTAAGACTGGGGCGGTCACACACAGGAGATGTCCTCCGCCGGCAGCACCCTGGCAGCCCAGCATGGGGGCTTGCGCTAGCTGCTGCTGTCACTGGCAGAACAGCCGTTTCCTTGGTTCTTGTCCTCTCAAGGGAAAGAATTCAGACGAGAGGCATAGAGCAGTTTTAAGTAGCAAGAGTTTTGTTAAAGCAAAAGTATGCTCCTGAGAAAGGACAAGAGCGGGCTGTCTGGAAACCAGAAGCAGTCCCACAGTGAGGGTAGGGTTGGGTTTTATAGAGCAGTGGTCCCTCCCTGTGTCCTGCGTCATCTGACTGACAAGTTGATGGACAGCTTTAGGTTATATTACTTCTCCCTTAGTGCGCAGGTGCTTACCCATAAGCACCGAAGTGAAACACGGTGGGGGGGGGCGGGGGGAGGAACAAAAACTGCAATGCTAATTTATTATAATTACAGCGTAACGAACCCCGCCCTGTTACTCTGAGTCACCTTTTGGGTCTTGGTGCGCCTGCACCAACCTGTTCTGGCGGTTCTATCTTGCTTGGTCCTGATACGGCTGGAAACTTAGCGGTGGTCCTTCACCACAAGAGGGAGGACCTCTGGGTATGTTCTGATCACCAGTGTCCAGATGGGGGAGGGAAAGATGATCCCCATCCAGGACGGGGCAGGGACCTGCTCGTGTCTGACTACCTAGCGCTGCCACCAGAGAACTTGGGAGAGCTGTATGAAACATTTCATGCTAGGAATGACGCCATGCTCTTGGACTTATCTGTGACCATAAATCTTTAGCCCTTATCTGTGAAAAGATATCCAGTGGCTTAAAAAGCACCTGCTGTCATTTATTTCCCATAGAATTTTCAGTAGAGTATCGTTCAGAGATCTACAATTTTATTCATGTTTTCCATGAAGATACCAGAAGCTCAAAGCTAAAGAGAGAGCAGATCGTCCATACGCAGCTCAGTTGACTTGACCTTCAGTAGCCTTACAACAGTGGACCCACACCAAACTGATGAGAGTCAGTTATTGGGAGTCGTTGTAAAAGCCTGCCGTTAAGTTCAGCTGATCAGTTCCTCAAGGGCATGATGAGGAAGACCTGGCTCGGCAGGGACTCAGGGCAAAAGGTTGAGTGTGAATGAGTTTAGTGTGAGCCAATAGAATAACAGAGAGAGATCAGCGTCTGTCGGATCTGTAGCTCTCGATATTGGCTGCTCATTAAGATCACCTGGAACCTTTTAAAAAAAAAAAAATCTTGATAACCAGGCAGAGCCCCAGACGGTTGTATCAGAATCTCGTGAGAGGTAGGTCCTAAGCATCAATAGTTCCTAAAGCTTCCCAGGTGATTATTCCAACGTGCAGCCAAGGTCAAGAACCTCTTCCGTAGACTCTGCCTCGTTAGAAGGAGACCAGAGCATGGGAAAGGATTGCCCCTTGAAACTTGAAGGCTCTGAGCCCCGTCAGAATACCGTACCCGATTCGGAGTTTCACGTTTGAAATGGGATAAGAGTAGAATGCATTTCATTTTTTAAAAATTGTTGGAAGTATGGGCATTTGGCCTAAAAGGGAGAAGATTCTGGAAACTAGGACGGCCCTTCTCAGGCTGGTTGTATGAAAGAGGGGCGTCGGCATCCTCTTCATTGTACCAGAGGACAACATTTAAACAAAGGAGCGAATTTCCAAAGAGGCGCCTTGTGTCCGAGCATAGAAAAGGGTTTCCTCACAGTAAGTGCGGCTTGGTGATGAGAGGCTGCCCTATGAGGTAATGAGCTCCTCTGCCTCGGGGTTTCTTGAGCTGAGGTTGCCCATTTCCAGAAGGTACTTATCTATTGGGCGAAACCCCAAAGCTGGCAGGGCATCAGGGTCACCTGAGGTTGATGGGCCAGGGAAGTTTTGAAAAAATACAGACTGCCAGGCCCCACCTGGCCCTCCTTAATTAGAACATTGGGGTCAGACCCAGAAATTTGCATTTTAAATTGCTTCTTGAGATGACCGTGATGAATGACTTTTCTGAAACAACTGTTGTAGACTGCCTGTGACACACTGGAGATTCTCTGGTTCCTTGGTTTGCATTTGGCACATAACTCTGGTTTCTTCTATGAGCAGTGACTGAATGAGTGAATGAATGAGTGCATGGGTGAGCGATGTGGGTGGGTGGGGGAGTGAGCTGGTGAGTGTCAGGCTTCGCCCGCTGGGGACTCGCGGTCTCAGAGGAGGAGGCAGGCTTGTGGGGCAAGGAAGGCCAGGCCCTCTCGTGGATGAGTGGGCCATGTCCAGTGTGGGCAGAGGGCGTCACTGGCCAGTTCTGTCTTGGAGGACACGTGGGCCATTCATGCCCACACAGAAGAGGCAAGCCATGAGCAAATATGTTCAATGAGAAGAATGGATCACATGGAGTTTATTAAGAAAGGAGTTTGCTCCGGGTCATTGACTGACAGACTCGTGTGTGTGTGTGTGTGTGTGTGCGCGCGCGCGTGCGTGCGTGCGTGTGTGTGTGTATTGATACTCTGAGATGGCAGACGTGGCCTGGCTCACGTGGCGTGGGATGGCTGTGCCTGCGTCCTCCATCACGCCACCTGAGGTCCACATCCAGCTGTCCGTGGCCTTGCACGGCCTCGTTTCCTCACCTGTGAGGTGTGGGGTGCAGTCTCCACTTCACAGGGCCATCACACCAACTAAATGGGACAGTGTCTGTAAAGGGCTCGATGTCCTGTCCCACACAGAAAAAGGTGGGGAAGACGGACCACTTTTTATGTTTTTAATATTTTTTTATCCATTTTTTAAAATTGTTTAATACCCATTCACCCATTCATTCATTTTGGCTGCCCCAGATCTTAGTTGCAGCGTGCGGACTCCTAGTTGCGGCATGCAGCATCTAGTTCCCTGACCAGGGATCGAACCCGGGCCCCCTGCATTGGGAGCGTGGAGTCTTACCCACTGGACCACCAGGGAAGTCCCCAGACCATTTTTTAATGTAAACTTCTATAAATCGAAATCTTAGATTTAGAGAAAAATTGCCATGAGGATAGAATTTCTGCACACTCCTCTCCCCTACCCTCCTACTGACGTCAACTTCTTATATCACTGGGCACGTTCGTCAAAACTAAGGAACCAGTGTTGGTTCTATTAAAAAGCGAAATTTGAGTGAGTAAATTTTAAAGGTCTGATTGGCTTTATTAGACGATTCATGAACGGGCAGCCTTCCATCTAGCTAGTAGAGAGGAGCTCCGAGGAGCTCCGGGAGGGGAACGGTCATGAAAGGCAAAACAAGGAATAAAAAACATTATTTCGGACGTAGGTAACCTACCTGGGGGACAGAAGGGGTCTGTGTGGCAGGTGACCTCATCTTCGTTTGGGAATTGAGAGGGCCCACGGGCCAGATGACCTCATTGGTGCTGACTGGAAAATTCCTGACTGGCTGGCGAGGATTACATTCCTGGGGGAGGTTGTAACTGCAGTTAGGTTAGGTGTTAGGTCTTGGTTTTAGCCCAAGTAACTCCGCTTTGGACCTGTCCTTTCTCTTTTAACACTACATTATTATCCACTAAACTCCAGACTTTTTTCAGTAATAATGTTTTTAATTATTGTTAATAGAAAGAAGTCTAAAGTTTACAATGCACCTCAAGGTCCCCCAGATTTGGGGCTTAAATGTCACAGCCACCATGCCTTTCTTTGCAGGCCTAAGTTAGGTTGTCATATACTTCCATCAGCAGTGGCAAATCATAGGGCAGAGAAATTACCAGGAAGTTTTCCCAAATGATTCGACCGGACCCCAGCTGAGTAAACACACCTGCTCCTGTCCAAATGGTGCCTGCTCCTAAGTCAACACACCTGAGAAGAGGCTGGACCCTTTCGTTCTAGCCCAAGCCCAAGTTGCCCTGTTTCTTCAAAAACAAGGAAACAGAACAGGTTCGGTGACTTCTGAAAACATGCAGAATGCTTTTCCTTTTGAAAGCAAGGACGTTTTACTCAGCTGTTCAAATGCATTCAGAGAAAGCCACTAAAGGTCTTTGGTCTTCGGGCAGGAACCCCAGATTCCAGCCCTGAAATGACTGACAGGTGCTGAGGACAAACTGGCCAAGTCGTTCCCCAGAGATGGATGCAGACCTGCCCTGGAACAGTGCGTCTTGGTGGTTCTGCTGGGGACGGAACTCGGCTGACAGCTGGCGGGGAGCTGGGACCCAAGGAGGGGCATGCAAGGAGGCACTCGGCGTTGGCTGTGGGCACACAGCTTCGAAGAAGGATCAGCTGGGTTTCTTTTTTTAGAAGAACCTTGAGGTAGCGTCGTCGCTTCGTAGGAGAGCAGAAGTTCAGGCAAGAGGGCTGGAAAGACCCCCATGTGGAAATTCACCAAGTCTCAGGGCTCGTGGGACAAAGGGGAAGCGAAGGGGAGGTCCCTGGAGCTTTGAGCCTGGCTGACTGGGAGGGTGGTCGTGAAATTAAGAGCAACATGGAAGAAGAAAAGGGAAAAAGCCAGTAAAGTGGAGGGAAGAGGGGCTTGCGCATCAATTTCGAGGGGTCAATAATGAAGCCGTACAGGCAGTTGGAAACGCCAGTCTCCAACTTGGGAAAGAAATCAGACGCAGTGGTGTAGATGTGGAAATTATCCACAAGAAGAATCAGATCTTTAAGGAAGAGAATGCTGAGACAAAAGAGAGCCAGGGAGGGCTTCCCTGGTGGCGCAGTGGTTGAGAGTCCACCTGCCGATGCAGAGGACACGGGTTCGTGCCCCGGTCCGGGAAGATCCCACATGCCGCGGAGCGGCTGGGCCCGTGAGCCATGGCCGCTGAGCCTGCGCATCCGGAGCCTGTGCTCCACAACGGGAGAGGCCACAGCAGTGAGGGGCCCGTGTACTGAAAAAAAAAAAAAAAAGAGCCAGGGACAGAATCTTGTTGAATACACTTTGGGGGGCACCTTTCTATAATCATGGCTCATGGCAGAGCAAGAGCCGGCAAAGGAAGCTGGAGAAGCCACCAGAGATTTGAAGAAAGAATGAGAGGGCGGGGGTGGAGGGTGCCAGAGGGGAGCGTGGTTGGGAGAGTGAGGCCCAGGGGGCGGAGATGGTTTGAGGCTCCCCAGGGTGCAGGTGCAGCCTCAGGATGCTGGGGGCTTCTGTGGGGAGGAGAGACAGGACGGTGTCCATGAGGGATCGGGTGTGCGTGCAGAGCGGAAAGGAGGCTCCTCTTCTGGGGCTGTGGCAGTCTTGCAGGCTGTGATGAGCTTCCCTGGCGGAGTGGTTCTGTCTCACCGTGGCCGAGCTTGAAGTGGAGTGGAGATGACTGAATGGGTGAGAAGATCGTTTGTATCCGCCCCCAAAAGTGGAACATCTTTACATAAAGAAGCACCAGTGAAGCATCATAGAACAAAAGTGAATAGAATATTTTTCTTATCATCCTACCAGCTCTGGGTATCATTGAGAGAAAAACGTAGGGATTCCTCAAAAAAGTCAGTACAGAATTACTGTGTGATCCAGGAGTTCCACTCTTAGGTATCTACTCAAAAGATTTGAAAGAAAGAACTCAACACAGATAACTCATGCATCCGTGTTCATAACAGCGTTATTCACAATAGCCAAAAGGTAGAAACAACCTGCTGGCCATTGACATGTGAATGGATAAACCCAATGTGGTCGATCTATGCAATGGAATATTATTCAGCCTTTAGAAGGAAGGACAGTCTGACACCTGCTACGACGTGGATGAACCTTAAAGGCATTATACTAAGTGAAGTAAAAGCCAGGACAAATACTATATGATTCCAATTCTGTGAAGCACCTAGAGCAGTCAATTCATGGAGATGGAAAAGAGAATGGTGGCTGCCAGGGGCTGGGTGGAGGGAAATGGGGAGTTAGTGTTCAGGGGATATGGAATCTCAGTTTGGAAAGATGGAAAAGTTCTAGAGAAGCCTGGTGCTGGTGGTTGCACAGCAATGTGACTGTACTTGATGCCACTGAACTGTACACCTAAAAAATAGCTTTGAAGGGAAATGCTAGGTTGTATATATATAGCCACAACTTTTTCAAAATAGCAAAAAGAAAGTCACAGGGAATCCAGGGCAGGATAAGACCAGAGCCTTC
The DNA here is from genome assembly GCF_937001465.1 of Orcinus orca. Taxonomy (NCBI): domain Eukaryota; kingdom Metazoa; phylum Chordata; class Mammalia; order Artiodactyla; family Delphinidae; genus Orcinus; species Orcinus orca. Next base: position 11,884,212 of record NC_064576.1, on the reverse strand, counting down.
AAAACAGTGCCTTGCACACGAGGGCCACCACGCCTGTGGGTTCTCTGTGGGCACTGCCAAGTGCTTCCCTGAATTAACTTACTGGAACCTCACGGAGGGTGGCAGGTGCATCTGCTGATTGAATTGCCTCCATTCTGACCCAGTCAGCCTTCGCAGCCAGGCCTGGGTAGGTTAAATTGAACATAAGACCTCCGTTTAAAGCTAAAATGGTACCTAAGCTGAGAGCTCAGCTCTTGTCATCTTACTGATTCAGAACGCTGTTGAGGGTGGGTGGGGCTTACCTGTCCAGGTGCCTTTCATCTGAAGGCGGACCTCGCAATGCCAAGTCTCGCTTCTCGGCATCTTCCTCATCCTTGGAGGCTCTTTTCATCTCCCATTATAGTTTCCGTTCCTGGCCCCACAGCTCTGCGAGGTCCATGGGCTTTATTTTAAACAGGTAGGGAAGTAAAAACAGGCTTTTTTACCTTTCTTAAGTGACCCTGTGAGGGGTGTGGTGAGCGATCATCCCAGCTGGTCAGATGCTGTGCTTTGATTCTGAGGTGGAGACCTTTGATGTTAATTAACACACTGCCTTCTCTGACCTGTGTTTGAACTTGGGATCATTATGGGAAATGCAGAAAGGAGCCCTGTGACCGGACAGCCTGTTGTCATGAGCTTGTCCGCCTGAGGGTCCTGTAAGCAGGGTGCGCAGAGACCCTGTTCTTTCTACCAGCCCCTGGGGGCTGCAGTGGCCACCACTCCCAAAGGCGGCTAGCTCGCCCTTCCGTCAGAGCAGTTTCGCACAGCATCCTCTCTCGAGAGGGGTAGCATCCTCTTGTGGTTGAGGCAGGAGCACAAGCCTGTACCACACACGTGCACATGCCTCCCCCCGCTTTCAACCCAGAGAAACACACGTGCACATGCCTCCCCCACCCCTCCCTTCAACCCGGAGAGTCTGCCCCCCACGCTTCATCTCTGGATCACCGAGGATGGGCCGGACCCTGGCCACCATGCTTTGGAGAGGTCGCCAATGGCTGCTGGCTCCTGCCACACCGTGCACCACTGGCTGGCTTTGCCCCTGCAGGTAGTTTATGTGAAATGAACGCTTTGGTTCCCCCCAAAGTTGATGTCGATGGACCGTTTCCCACATCCTCATAAGGAAAGGCTCTGATTTCTATGATATTTTGTTGTTGCCCAAGATCAAAATATTTGTAAAGGTTGACTGCGGAGAACGCCTGTAATTATCTCACGGAGTAGTCATTCGCGCCCCACACGCTTTCTTCATGGCTGGATAATTCTTACGGGCGGCGGGCTCCTGTCTTCGCCATGGTGCGCTTAGTGCCGGCAAAGACAGCTTTACTCTTTGAGAATAAAATCAGCTGCGGTGCCTTGTCTCTTGGAACGTTCTTGTCTGATGTGGAATCCCACTGCCTCGCAGCCTTGACGTGCTCCCAGCGTTCCAGCCGTCGTGAGTTTTTGTCATGAGCAGGAGGTTAGGGTGATGACCCCTCATGTCAGGAATCCTGAGTCACTCTTGAATCCAGCAAAGTCGATTAACCGCATTGATTTTTCCACCTGTAAAATTGACTTAGCCCGGTTCAGACGCTGTGATCCCTCCCTCCCTCCTTCCCCGCTAACCTCCGGCTCTCCTCCTCTGACTTCCCGAGACAGTTACTGGTCGCCCGCCCCTCACGGTTCACCTGGAAGCTCAGCTGCTGACGCGCACGTCTTAGCATCTGCCCAGACGGTCGTCTCCTCGGGGGAGGCGGGGGAGCTATTCCTGTGTCCCTTAGACTAGGGTGGAAGTCGGGTGGTATTTGCCTGTCTGAACGAATGCATGACTTCTCGTTGGTAAACTGCGTCACAGCTCTTGCTAAGACTCATTTTTTGTTGTGGTTTTAAATCCCTTTATGCCTCATCTTCCCCACGGATTCTGAGACAGTTCACGAATGGAAAACAATGTAAGACAAGGATAAACGAGGACATCTAAAGCTGCACTGTCCCATGCGGTCGCCACTAGCCACTCGGAGCGGTTTGTTTAAAATAATTTAAATTAAAAATACAGTTTCTCAGTAACACGAGTCACATCTCAAGGGCTATGAGTCCCATGCGGCTAGTGGCTACGTATTGGACAGCAGACATAAAAGACATTTCCATCATCACAGAAAGTACTTTTTCACAGCATTGGGAGGTACAAACTATCGGGTGTAAGAGAGGCTACAGGGGTGTATTGTATAACACGGGGAATATAGCCAAATATTTTGTAATAACTGTAAACGGAGTGTAAGCTTTAAAAGTCGTATTTAAAAACAAAAGAATGAATAGTACTCGTTACACCAAACACAGGGACCACCACACAGTAGGTGCTCAAAATACAAATCAAATTCCTGAAAATGTCTTGGTTTCCTCCGGGGTAGATCTTGTAGGTTATTAAATTTGTCTGTTGTTATGTTTCAAAGACCCGAAGCAGAAGGAGGCCTGACAGATGAGGATGGGCAGTGCTTTCACACTTAGAAAACCAGTATTCACAGTGCAGTGTTTGTGGCATTAATATTAGTAATAAACTTCCATTAGTGAGCACTTATTACATGCAGACTCTTCATGTACCTTATACCATTGCCAGGTTGGCATTATGAGTCAAACTAGAATGACCACACTGCTTTTCCCACTTGATCTTCAGAATCAGGGGTTGGCAAACTACAGCCTGTGGCCAGATCTGCTCTGCCCCCTGTGTGTGTTAATAAAGTTTTATTTAGAACACAGCTGCGCCCGTCCTTTTCCCTGTCGTCTGCGGCTGCTTTGGTGTGCCATCAGCAGAGTTGAGTAGTTGGGACAGAGCTCGGATGGCCTGCAAGGCCTACAGTACTTACTATTTGGCTCTTTACAGAAGAAGCTTGCCGATCCTTGGTGAAAAAGAATTTCCCCGGGTGTAGATGTTGTTTTTCCCATTTTATGATGGGGAAAATGAGGCTCAGAGAGGTCAGACACCTTGCTCATGGCCACACAGCTCTTAAGTGACAGAGGCATGACTTGGACTTAGGTCTGAGCTGACCCGTCGTTGGCGTCTTTGAAGCTGTGTTGTCGAAGCACAGGGTTTAAAACACCTGGAAGGGGGCTGGGACAGCATCTGCCATGACTCCTCATTCTTCAGAGGAGAGCCTGAGAGCACGGCTCGCCCTTGGCCACATGGCAGAAGCCGGCAGAGCCCCATCCAGCACCCTGGTCTCCAGAATTGCGTCCTTCCTTCCCACTCTGGCTCTGGGAGATCAGCACCGCTGACCCTTCTGCCCCGAGCACTCTCCGGTGGTATTTGTCCTCTTCTCGAAAGTGGCAGGAAGCTCGTGGCATCTGGTCAACGCTCGCCCTATGGTGACTTTGCAGAAGTATCGCCTTTGGGTCTAGAGTCTGAGAAGATGGATTTGAATTTTTTCTAATTCTAGAGTTTTTACGGCAAGATGGTCACTTTCGTTTGTTCAGCAAATATTTACTGTGCCCTTACTGTGTATTAGGCACTGTTCTCAGCGTTCAGTGAACCAAACAGGCCACAGTTCCCGTGCTTTGAGAGCTTGTGTTCCAGTTACATCGCTCCCTGTGCCCTGCACCGAGGAGGCAGCCAGCAGCAGCCTGAAAAGACTTGGAAGCAGAGCCCGGGCAGAGCTCCAGAGCTCCTGTTCTGTTTTCTACTCATGCCAAGAGACCATTGGGCATCTGACCCTTTTCCAGAACCGAAACCGTCAGTATTCTAGAGGTGTTAAAAAAAAAGGACCATAGATACGTATATGGTAAAACACCTTGCACGTCTACAGTATCTTTTAAAGCATTTTCCCTTAAATTGTCTCCTTTGACAATCCAAGCAGGATGGTGGGCCTATCCCCATCTCTATGCCTATGGAAAATAAGGCTCTGAAAGGGAAGTGCCTTGCCAGAAGTTGTTCAGTGTAAAGTTAGGGAGGACCACACCCCACTTCTTTTTTTTATATATAGATTTACTTTATAACTTGTTTTTATTTTTTGGCTGCGTTGGGTCTTCGTTGCTGCGTGCAGGCTTTCTCTAGTTGCGGCGAGCGGGGGTACTCTTTTTTTTTTTTTTTTTTTTTTGCGGTACGCGGGCCTCTCACTGTTGTGGTCTCTCCTGTTGCGGAGCACAGGCTCCGGATGCGCAGGCTCAGCGGCCATGGCTCACGGGCCCAGCCGCTCCGCGGCACGTGGGATCTTCCCGGACCGGGGCACGAACCCACGTCCCCTGCATCGGCAGGAGGACTCTCAACCACTGCGCCACCAGGGGAGCCCAGCGGGCTACTCTTCGTTGCGGTGCGCGGGCTTCTCATTGCAGTGGCATCTCTTGTTGAGGAGCATGGGCTCTAGGCACGCCGGATTCAGTAGTTGTGGCACGTGGGCTTCAGTAGTTGTGGCTCACGAGCTCTAGAGCGCAGGCTCAGCAGTTGTGGCGCACAGGCTGAGTTGCTCTGCGGCGTGTGGGATCTTCCCGGGCCAGGGCTCGAACCCGTGTTCCCTGCATTGGCAGGCGGATTCTTAACCACTGTGCCACCAGGGAAGCCCCACACCCCACTTCTAACTTTCCCTGGAGCCCATGAACCAGGAGGCAGAAGCAGTAGCTGTGAGCTTATTCTCTGGTGTTCTGTCTAGAGCAGTGCTCTCCATGGAACTGTGGTGATGCAGATGCTCTGTGTCCGCGTTGTTCAATGCAACAGCCATTAGCCACATGCGGCTCTTGAGCCCTTGAAATAGGGCTCGTGTGCCTGAGGAATTGAATTTTTAAATTTTAAGTAAAGTTAAAATTTAAATAACCACATGTGGATACTGTATTATTGGACAGCACAGTTTTGGAGATGTAAAGGGGAGGAACTCTGAGTGGAAGACGGACAGCGGACGCAGTCTGCCTTTCGCATTAGGACCGAATGCCCCACCATCCACTTTCTTAGAAATGAGAGTCATTGATTTAAAACGCAAGACTCCAAGGCGGTTCTCTGACCCCTCCGCTTCCTGCTTCAGGCAGATCAGGGCTACTTCTCTTGTGTAAAAGCTTTTGTTTGAAGAAGATTTTCATTGGTTTTAAAAAGAAGACTGTGCAAAAAGGGTTTAAAATCATTACTCTCAAAATAAGCAATAGGGCTTCCCTGGTGGCGCAGTGGTTGAGAGTCCGCCTGCCGATGCAGGGGACACGGGTTCGTGCCGCGGTCTGGGAAGATGCCACATGCTGCGGAGCGGCTGGGCCCATGAGCCATGGCCCCTGAGCCTGCGCGTCCGGAGCCTGTGCTCCGCAACGGGGGAGGCCACAACAGTGAGAGGCCCGCGTACCGCAAAAAAAAAATTAAAAAATTAAAAAAAAAAAAAAAAAAAAAAAGCAATAAAACTCACTGGAGACAAGGCAGCGTGATCTACCTGGAAAACAGCTTGGAAGAAATACACAGTGGAAGGAAGTTAGAACAAGATACGGATCATGGGTGTACCGTGGGGGGGGGGGGGGGCGTGTGTACACTTTTTTTTTATATACATTTATTTAAAATTTAAAATTTCATCTTTGTTTCAAAGGCAAGAAAGACACTGTGGTCTTCCCACTATATTCTGCCCTGACTCAGCTTCCCACTGTCTACCTAGGGTTCCAGGGACAGCAGTGGTTGGTGACTGTTTCCTTTTAACACATGAGTAAAATTGCCTGTTCTCAGGCGTAGGCAGGAGTTATTTTTCTTGGATTATCTGCTGTATTCCTGACGGTTATCAGTCCACTGGGCTTGAAGAGCAAGCTACTTTTTTTAGAAAAAACAAATGACTTTTCCAGTTGCCTGAATCGCAGGTGGGTTTCTGCTGGGAAACACTTGAGAGCGCTCGCCAGGCCGCTTATGAGTTTGAAACGGCCTTTCTGTTGTGCTGCGTTTTAATACGTGGCCGTTAACAGTACTGAACCCAGGTCTCATCTGGGTGCTGTCAGGCCTGCCTATGAGTGGGCTGTAACTTGTGCCTCTTATTAAGCAGGACCTGGTGTTAAACCTCAGGAGAAGAAACCCCGCCCTCCCATAGCTTTAAGCAACCCAGTAGTGTAACTGAAGGCGGAGAGCATGGGCTGCCGTGTCCCACCTGCACTGAAGGACAGGATGGATCCCTTACCTGTCACTGCTGGAGAGAAACCGTGTACCCTGGCCCAGTGGGGACACCTCTCGCACACATGCCTTCCCCACAAGCGGGGATGTGAATTAATTTCACATTAATGGGATTTTCCTCTCCAGGGATTTCAAAGGATATTGAAAGTCATCAAAGAATATTGAAATCCACAACTATTAATTACACGCAGCTAATATAAATAGATACACACATATCAAAATCTGTTCCTTTGGCTAATTTGTTGGCTTTTGGAACCCAGTCGCCCTCCCTACCCTACATTTTAATGGAAAATTTGTCTTTACTCATTTGCTCATTTACATATTATTCTTTTATTTACATAGATACACAAGCACACACAATCACAGCCTTTTTTTTTTTTCCCATTGAGAATCATAGGAGCCACAAGGAACAGGAAGAATCAGGGCATGATGTGTGCTTTGCAAATGAGGCCTAAAAATTCACAGAGTTCAATCTGTTTTCCTGGGGTCCGAGAGCACCCCGACAAAGCGCCGGGTTGAGAAAGTCAGCCTTCCCACTCCAGGCTGCGTGGTTTGCTTTCATGTTTTAATCTGATGAGATGGTTCTTTGTTCTGAGTGGGAGGGCAGGGCCAGACTTCGGTCTGCCTGCTGCCGAGCTGCTGACCAGCTCACGTAGTGGTCGATGAAATGTTTACGGAGGGTTGGGAAGACTCAGATTCCGTGTGAGGGTGTGTGTGTGTGTGAGTGTGTATGTGACTGTGAGTGTGTGTGTGTGTGTGTGTGTGTGTGTGTGTGTGTTCAGCCTTGTGCTGAGATAACGTGTCATTGCTCCCGGGAGCACATTAATCGTGGTGCCCAGGTCAGAATGTAGCATCTGGAAGGCTTCTTGGTACATGGGTTTCCAAAGCAAAATTGTCAAAAGAATTTTCAGCTGTGTTGCCGCGTGGTAATTACCCAGACAACAAGTGTGTGTCCCCATCTTCCAAACAAGGACTCTTTTCTTGTGAGGTTAGCATCCAGAGGCTGTTCCGGAAGAGATATAATTGCTTTTTCATGTTCTCCACAGTAAAGTGACCTTTTGTGTTTTTGGATGCGCCGCACGGCATGTGGGGTCTTAATTCCCCAAACAGGGATCGAATCTGCGCCCCCTGCCTTGGAAGTGCAGAGGCCTAACCACTGGACCGCCAGGGAGTCCCTAAAGTGACCTTTTAGCTCTTTACAGTAAAGCCAGTGCTTTGGACTTGTGGATTTGCTGGCATTAACATGTGGAGGAAGTGTAAAACACGACGGTCATTCTGTACAGGGCAGCAAGAGCATCAGGTCTCGTCCCCTTTCCCGTGGGCTGATTCCACGTTCTGGAACCAAGCGGGGCTGGTACTTGCCGTGTGCTGCAATGGGGAGGGGACAGGAAGGGGGCTGAGCTGCCTATGCTGGTTGCATGAACTTCCCGGGCCCCAGCCTGTTGTCACCACATGGCCTAGAGCTGCCCCCCCTCGGTGGATTGACATAAGGGTGTTCCCTGCGCACAGGGGAGCAGTGATGCTATCCCAGAGAAATTTCTAAAATGAAAGTAAAGACGCTGAAGACTTAGAGAAACAGATAAGGTTCTGCTGACCGGCCGATGCAGGAAGGAAGGTCTCCTTGCGTCTGGGGTTTTAACATCAGCACGTTTTCTTTTAATAAATAGCTGGCGACGGAGAAAGGAAGCGAAGTCAGTAAAGTTTGGCCTCCATCACCGCTCCCCGCCCCTCCTCCCAGTCTGCTTTGCTGCTCTTCGTTTCCCTTGGGTCGGGGTGCTCTCCGTGAGAGGGAAAGGATTGGTCAGTGCTAATGGGAGCTGAGACGCCTGTTTCTCCCCTTGCTCCCACCTGCAATCCTTGGCATTCTCGCTAAAACATTTAAATTATGTCCTGTGGATTAACTAAAGACCTTTCTCACGTGCGTTGTCAAATGGCGCGTCCGTTTGGAAGTTTTGGGGTCAGTGATTTAAGTTCCAAGATGATAGCTACAGACCTGGAAATCAAGTTTACATTGTGTCCTCCCTCCTTTTACTGAAATCAGGCCGTTCTGGCTCAGCAGTTAGGTCCTCCTTTGTTGTTCAGATGTGGCGGGGAGGGAAGGAGAACTTTTCCTGTGATGTTGAAGATGGGGGTGGGGGGTTCTGAACAGCAGGAACGCCCCCACTTGGGGCAGGAGCTCCTTTCTGCCCCAGGTGTGTAAGGAGAAGAGCAACCAGTAAATTCCCAGCCGCACCCAGACACACGCAGGATCCTCAGGATGGCCAAACGTAAACATCTCCATCGTGACTCGATTAACAGCCATGTGCCAAAAATCCAGAGATGCTACAACCCTGTGGCTGACGGGCTGGAATAATACTTGATCGCGAGCTGAGGGCTGTCTCGGGGGGAAGGCTGGTCCCCGTCAGACGCCTGAGCATTCTCCGCTGAGCCCATTCTGGGGGAGAATGTGACCCCGATGGCTGAGGATCAGGGAGGCGGACCAGTGTGGATAATCGAAGCTCGTAGCTTGAGGCTGATGCAGGGCAGCCACTCCATTAAGGAAGGAAGTGGAGGAAAAGATGGGGTTTTGGCAGCAACTAACCGTGCAGAATCCCTTGAGTTTGAGATGCCTGCGGGTCACTCATGCAATTCCCTCTCGAAGGTATGAAATAATTACCCAGGTTATCGAGGCATAGATTTGGCATCGTGAATTGAAACCATGGGGAATAGAAGGGCTTGCTTAGGGAGAAGTAGAAAGCAAAGAGAGAAGATAACCAGGGCTGGATTCCCAACACAGAGACATCTTAGGAGTGGCCTGAAGAGCAGCAGAGCTTGGCAAAGAGGACTGAAGATCTGACCAAGATAGAAACCAGGGGCTGGAGACAGAGGCTTCCAGAAGCCGGAGAACAGAGTGCCAGGACTTTGGGCGCAGCTACGCAAGAGAGAGTGACCAGGAGCAGAAGTGACAATACGTGCTTGCTTCCGGTGGATTAGGTTAAGGCTAAACTTGCACAGAACCAATTCAGGGAGTGGTGAGGGGAGAATCCATATTTTAATTAGAGGAGAAGTGAATAGTAATTAAAGCCATCAGCCAACTTGTTTGTTTTGGCAGCTAAGAGGAAGCAGAAGGATTAAGGGATTCTGCATTGCGGTGGAAGAGAATGCAATAGGTAAAGAAAGCCAGCCCTAGGGGAGACGTAGAAGACCCCGGCAGGGGCTGGGAGCATCATGGGTACCCTCGCTCCTTTTATTTTATTTTATTATTTTTTTAAAAAAATTATTTATTTATTTATGGCTGCGTTGGGTCTTCGTTGCCGTGTGCGGGCTTCTCATTGCCGTGGCTTCTCTTGTTGCGGAGCACGGGCTGTAGGCACATGGGCTTCAGTAATTGTGGCACGTGGGCTCAATAGTTGTGGCTTGCGGGGTCTAGAGCGCATGCTCAGTAGTGTGGCGCACGGACTTAGTTGCTCTGCGGCATGTGGGATCTTCCTGGACCAGGGCTCGAACCCGTGTCCCCTGCATCGGCAGGCGGATTCTTAACCACTGCACCACCAGGGAAGTCTGTTCCTTTTATTTTAGAGAAACTTTAATTCCCTAATGGGTCTGGGTGCCCGTCTCCCCTGTGATGTAATTCACAGCGTATGCTCACTTAGAACCAGTGGAATATATGGTGTTGTCACTGCCTGGTTGGGGGTGGAGCTGGGAGCTGGGGGAGGAGCTAGCCCCCCTGTTCCGATGGGCCCTGACTATTCTACCCCCGGGCTGCTGCTTTAAGTGCCTTCCTCCCTGCCTTCCTCTCCCCATCCTGAGAGCTGCCCTGCTGCATCAGAGGTTGAGCTGGCAGTTACGGGAAGCTCCAGATGCCGAGAGGGGGTCACTGCTCCCGGTGCTGGAGGCGTAGGGCGGTGGCGTCTCTGGGTGTAAATCATCACCGTCCGCACTCGGGCTGCAGGTGTTTTATTCCGCTCTGAGTACCTTTCACTTCCGTGCCCAGATTTTTACCTTTTTTCAGTCTGATTCTTCCTTTGCCTTTGAGTTGGCTCTGGCTCTCCTGAACAGTTGGTTTGAAGATATCAGCCAGGTTTGTCGTTGAAAATCATGGGGTTTGTTTGTTTGTTTGCGGTACGCGGGCCTCTCACTGTTGTGGCCTCTCCCATTGCGGAGCACAGGCTCCGGACGCGCAGGCTCAGCGGCCATGGCTCACGGGCCCAGCCGCTCCGCGGCATGTGGGATCTTCCCGGACCGGGGCACGAACCCGTGTCCCCTGCATCGGCAGGCGGACTCTCAACCACTGCGCCACTAGGGAAGCCCGAAAATCATGTTTTCATTTTCTCTGGGAAATTCAGCGGGTAAACTGGCAGATGTGCACGGGTATTGCGGTTAGAGGTTGTATAGGCTGGGCTCCTGGGCTCAGGTACAAGCTCCCGCCTCGTGACCACTGACATTAGACACGTTGCTTCCTTTCTTTGTGCCTCAGTATTTAGCTGTTTAATGGGGGTGATGGTGGTACCTGGTCACAGTGCTGCCACGAGGATTCAGTGATGTAATGCACTCAGCACTGTAACCAGTACTCAGTAATCACCAGCTACCATTATTATTATTATTTTTCTCACTGCCGTTCAAGCCCCTGGATTATCAACATCAGATACAGCCTGGAGCCAGAGAGATACAAATATATACCCAAATGCTCTGTTAAAAGTGCCCCTATCCACATACCCTGAGAAAACCATAATTCAGAACGATACATGTATCACGATGTTCACTGCAGCACTATTTACAATAGCCAGGACATGCAAGCAACTTAAATGCCCATCAACAGATGAATGGATAAAGAAGATGTGGCACATATATACAACGGAATATTACTCAGCCATAAAAAGGAACGAAATTGAGTTACTTGTAGTGAGGGGGATGGACCTAGAGTCTGTCATACAGAGTGAAGTAAGTCAGAAAGAGAAAAATAACGTATCCTAACGCACATTTTTGGAATCTAAAAAAACGGTACTGATGAACCTAGTGGCAGGAATAAAGACACAGACGTAGAGAATGGACTCGGGGACACAAGGGGGTGAAGGGGAAGCTGGGATGAAGTGAGAGAGTGGCACGGACATATACACACTACCAAATGTAAAATCAATAGCTAGTGGGAAGCAGCTGCATAGCACAGGGAGATCAGCTCGGTGCTTTGTGACCACCTAGAGGGGTGGGATAGGGAGGGTGGGAGGGAGACCCAAGAGGGAGGGGTTATGGGGATATATGTATACATATGGCTGATTCACCTTGTTGTACAGTAACAAATAGAAACTAACACAACACTGTAAAGCAATTATACTCCAGTAAAGGTAAAAAAAAAAAAAAAAAAAGTGCCCACACCTTTGTCATCCACCACCCAGGGTATCTAGGGGACCCCTGACCTGCCTCTGAACCTGGGACTCCCATCTTGCCCTCTTCTGGGTCATTCTCCCCATACCTACCTCCGTGCATGGGTCTCCTGCATTTCCTCAATTACATTTTTCTCTTTCCAAGGGCTTTTCACACAGCCCTTTGTCTGTATCAGAGTAAGGGCTCTTGAGAGCTGAAACCTCGATTTTGAGGCTAAGTCTTGCTTCTTACAAGTGTCTGTTAGTCACAATCTGTAAGGAAGAATCAGTGTCATGAGCTTGTTACTGCAAGTCATCTCCACGCTATTCTAATGCTGAGAAAATCACCCAAGTGGGGATGGGAAAAGGAATGTAAAATGAGACCAAATTAAAATGAACAGAAAATGGCTCTTCCGTATCTCTTTCAAAGCACAGGTGGAATTCTTTGTCTGCAGAATGACTGGGGTAATTTCAGAATCTCCTTCTGGCACTAACGTTCTGTGACACACACAGAAGGGAGAGGTACAAATAGGTGATTGGAAAGGAAGACATAAATGTTGATACTTTGTCATCTGGGGCTGGCACACTTTCCGGTCATGTTTTCACTGCTAACACTGTGGTTTCCAATGCTTTGCTCGCAGGGAAGGCCGCTCGAATGCTCACATCAGAGGAGATTACCAAAGAATTGGAGATGTGTTGCTGAAGAACATTCAGGGCATGAAGGTGAGCTGCTCGGGGATTTGGGAGAGAGAGTTCCCCAGGGAGAGTAACGCTGAGGCTGCCAGAGGCCTTGTTTGTGATCCTGGCCCGTGAGCACGTGGCCTGATTCGAGTCTGCATGGAGCACAGCCCCCGGGGAAACTCTTCCGTCTCCTCTAGGTCGTTTTATTTGGAAGCATAAAGAAAGATCCAGCCACTTTGGGGGAAGCACTTTCAGTTCTTTTCCTCTTCCAGAGCTCTGTGTTGTAACCAAAACACCAGGTATTTTCTGTGACTAAGTCATTCAAAACTTGTTTTTAAAAATTATGTAGACAAAACATTGGTTGACTGAGCATTTCACTTTTAGTCAGTTGTTTTGACTTCTTGCGGGTGTGACAAAGATACTGGATTCGGAGCTGTGTCGGAATTCCAGTCAATTCTGTGGCTTTCAGTTGGTTTATAAGGTGAATATATTTTTAACCATCCAGCAGTATCTGCAATGATCCAAAAGAGCGAAAGTCTCCCCAGAGAAGTCAGTACACGGTGAACCAATATTCTGCCTCGTGTTTGAAATCTGCCCCACCTCTTACATCTGAAATTTTCATTTTTGCCTTTTCATTTTAATCCATGAATCATTCCTTTAATATGGAATGTTTTAATTCACATAATTTATCTTTTGAATACAAATACATCTATATTTGCATTTTAAAGCAATCTTTCTATATCTCAACCACCCACAGAGCCTTCCTAATAACCTTAACTAATGACTAAGAGCAAGCTTGTAACCCCCCAAAGAGGGCGGGTTGCTTGTACTGCCACCGTGCAGCCCATCCAGCCATCCGTCTGTGTGTCCACCCACAGGCCATGCATACTAGCTGAGCACCTATAACGTCTAAGGCACTCACAGAATAAAAGTTATTGTTGAGGTTTGAATTAACTCCTAAGAATCTAAGTTGTTCGTGTTCGATTTGTTCCTCTTAGAATCGTGTCTCCTGAGATAGGACAGTGGAGGCAGAGGGACGGGGCAAGGGGATGCAGAAAAGAGAGGATCTGAAACTACTCGAGGGATTTCCTCTTGCTCTTAACAAGTTCAAGATATTATTTAACAGACCTGGATATTGCTCGCTTTTTCCTGGTGTTCAAAAAGCAACACTCCCCGCTTTGGGCTGTATCAGAGAGAGGCCACGGAAGCCAGCAGGACTGCAGAATGCTATACGAAAAAAAGCGAAGAGTCATCTGAGGTGTTCCATGACACTAGTATTTTTAATGCCCTAAGTAAGGTGGATATACAAAACTCAGATGGAACAGTAACAGACATCTTTTCACTTTCCATGGTGTTTATTATTTTATTTTTTAGAGCAATTTCAGGTTTACAGAAAACTCACACGGAGGTTCCATATTCTCGACACACACACACGCACGCACGCGCGCACACACACACACACACACACACACACACACACACACACACACACACACACACACACACACACACACACACACACACACACACACACACACACACACACAGTCTCTGTCCCCTAGTATTAACATCTTACCCTGGTGTGGGGTATTTGTTACAACCGATGAGCCAGTATTGATATATTATTATTAACTAAATCCATAGTTTACATTCGGGTTCACTCTTCGTGTCTTACATTCCATGGGTTTCGCTAAGGGCGTAACGTCACTAACCCACCGTGACAGCATCACACAGGACAGTGTCACTGCCCTAAAAACCCTCCGTGCTCCACCCGTCATCCCTTCCCTCCCCCAGCCCCTGCAGACCACTCATCTTTTACCGTCTCCATAGTCTTTTCCAGAATGTTATATAGTTGGACTCACCCAGTGTAGCCTTTTCAGACTGGCTTTTCTCACTTGATAAAAATAGCCTTTTTTCTCTCTTCTATAACACGTTTCTGTTACTGTTGTACTTCCTGACTCTCCTCACAGGAAGCTCTCCCCACGTTCTGCACTTTTTTTCTTGGCCCAGTTTGGTTTTTACCTTTTCTCATGGTGCTGCCTTCTGCCTGCCTGGGATGGGGGCTCTCAGCTGAGGCTTGGGCTCCTCCATGGACCTCGGGGCAGTGGCAGACACCTGCCAGCTCGGTCCCTGCCCCCTTGGGACAGCCCCAGAGTTCTCCTGTTTGCCACCTCCCCTCGTGTCCCTCTGGCGGAAGGGTGCCCTACGGTAGACATCCGTCCTCCTCTCTGGTCACCTAGCACCTAAGCCCTCCTAAAAATAGACCTGATTTCCGCCCAGAGCAATTCTTTCCCCGTCAGTCTAGTGAGTTCTTGCACGTAGTCGGCTAACTCTCGGCTGTGCTAGCGTTTTAATTATTGTGCCGATGCCACCAGCATTTATAGCATGAACTCTGCAGGCAGAATAGAAATAGATGGAGAGGCTCGGAGAGCCGCTGGCAGCCTTTTGGAGAAATTGGGTTGTTTTTTTATTGTGGTTGTTATTGTCGGTTTTAAAGAATTTTTATGAAGGGTGGAGGGGAACAGCAGAAGGTTCTGGACATGTAAGAAGCCCAGGTTGGCACTTTTGTCCAGAATGCTTCGGGTGAGCTCCAACTTGCAGTGTCTTTCCTGCTCATCCCCCCACCTGTGCGTTTACCTGCACATGTTCAGGGGCTCAACAGGGATGCTGACATCACCCTGCAGCTGTCCCCAGACCCTCCGCACGGGACCGAGGGAGCCGGCCAGGGGCTCTAATCCCTGCCTAAAAGTCAGAGGCTATCCAGATGATGATCTCTAGCCCCGGCTGTGAACTTTCAACTGGAAACATCTGCCCAGATGCCCAAAGGCATTTCACAGTCCACGCAGGCCAAGGAGCCCTCGCCTTTTGCCTGGACCCTTCCCCTGCCGCTCAGGCTGCGACCCTCCCTCCCGGGCCCTGTCTTCCTGAGCTTCTACCGCCTGCCCCCTCTCCTCCTTCACCCTCCCGCTTCCCTCCCATCGCCTCTCAGTTCTCCTTCCCAGCTGACTCACCGGCTGCCTCTCGTCCACCCGTCCTCCCCAACCACCATTGATATCGTAGACCGACTAGGCTTCGAACCCGCCTGGTCTCTCTGTGGTTTAGAGAATACAGTCCAAGCTCTAAACCTGACCGAGGAAGCCTTCCCTAGATGATCTTTCACCTTCCACCTCCCGTCCTTCACATTCTACTCTGTGCTCCAATGACCTTGAATCCACCTCTCCAGGCACTCGGGGCCTTGCAAGACCCCTTTCTGAGCGGGGTGCATGCATTGGTTCGTTTGCTCATTAATGCATGCAGGCAGCAGACATCTGTGGAGCACCTGTGGTGTATATCAGGCCCCAAGGATGTAGTGACAGGACAGACGCACTCTCTCAAATAAGGGACTGCACGTGTGAAAACACTGCATAGAGCTACACGCACGCACAGCCATGCCACATACTTACATGTGCACATGCACACACACAAGTGAGGGCGGGTATAACTGGCAGAATTCAAATAAACTCTGGTTTGTCCCAGTGTCAACGTCCTGGTTGGGATATTGTGCTGTAGTTAGGCAAGATGTGAGCGTTAGGGGAAGCCGGCTGAAGGGTACGTAGGACCCCGCCCCCCGTACTTGTCTTTGCAACTTCCTATGAATCTATATATGTTTTTTTAAAGTCACAAAATAAAGTCAGCAGGGAGACCACGTGATAAAGGCTAAGATGGACAATAAGCCCAGGAGGAAAGGGAGAGCAGGGAAGGCCCCAGAGCTGACCCTGAAGGACGGAGGTTGGGGGGGCTGAGGGGGGCGCGTCTTAGGAGCAGAGCGCCCTGTGCCAAGGTTCTGGGTGCCAGGGCCCGGCACATTCAAGGACAGGTTGTTCAATGGGTGTCCAGAGTGAGTAGCAAGAGGCCATGATGGAGAGGCAGAAGGGGTTACATGCTAAGGGCCCCGTGTGCCCTAACGACAACTCTGGAGTTTGTCCTGAGAGGGTGGACGTTCTTGTCGCATTCCAAGCAAGAGACGATGTGCCCATTTGCATTGGTGTAAGTTCCTTTTGGTGGCACTCAAAAGTCAGGTGTCAGGAGTGGAGACAGAGACCCCGATGGAGACACCGTTGCAGTGGCCAACACAAGGGCAGTGACCATGGGGTGAAGCCAGGAACAGGCTTGCTGTTTTTAGGAGGTAGAGTTGGTGGGACTTGGTGAAGGCTTCAGAAAATGAGGGGATCTGGAATCTTATCCGGGTTTTCTGTCCTGGGTAGGCGGTTGGTGACGGCACCCATCCTGGGGTTAGAGGATCACGGGGCAGCCTCAGTTGCCGCAGGGGGTATTGGGTTGGTGTCTGGACTCACTGCGTTTCCCGCTCTTTGCGGAGCGTGGGAATGGAGGTGCCGGGATGGGGAATCCAGATGTGGGAGTTAGCAGCACACGGGTAGTGAGCCCACCTCTGGGAAATACTGATGGGGTAAGACGTGAGGACGACAGCTGCGTGGGGAGTTAATTCCCCCTGAACGCTCTGTCAAGCTTCTTGCCCCGCGTCCGTCTCCACCACCACCTGTTCAAGGAGAGCGATATTCAACAGCACTTGTTAACGACGGTAGAGCAGACTTTATTCAGGGCCGTTGCCATAGGTACGGGGACACTGCAGTGGGATTTTACAGTGGGAGAGAGGGATTGGCCTCAGCTCCAAGTGCACCGGGGGCAAGTGGGGATCTACAGCCAAGGAGCAGGGCGGGGCTCAGAGGATGGGAAATTTCTGTGACGAAACATCACGGTCGTGAGGGGGGGGACTCTGGCTGGACCGACTTAACAGGATTCTTTGCCAAAGACAAGTGGGGTGCTCAGACATCACCTGGGGACAGCAGGGGATGCAGACCCCAATGTCAAGGGTGACCAGGTATCCAGGGTGGAGGGTCCTGGTTGAACTGACTTAGCCGGGTTCTCACCAAAACGGGATTGTACAAGGAAGGGCACAGGCTGGCCTGGGAGAATCTTCAGGAGGCTGACAAAAGTTTGCTCATGCAAAGGATCTCGGTCAGACCCCAGTAGAGAAGGACTGAGTCTCATTCCCATCCGCTCCCCGGAATCCAGCAGAGCAGGATATGCTCAATTATTACGTGAGCAAACTGGGGGGTGAGTTAAACAGAAATACGTGGTTTTAACTATATGACGTTTATTCAGTGGCCGTGGCCTATTTGTCATTTTTTGATGTTTAGGAGAAAACCCCAAGCCCCCTGGAGGAGCTCCCATTGTTTTATTTCCCCTCCGTTTTGCCAGTCTTCTTTTAAAAGGACATGTATACCTCTAACGTTATATATACATCTCAAATATTTTATAACCCCTGCGTATTTTAAACTGTGCAATGCTTTAATAGAGCGTTTTATTCCATCCTGAGAAGTTAAATAGTGAAATATTAAAAACATGAAACTAAGTAAATGGAATGAAGTAATGAAAGCGAAGGTGATCTCTTTTGAGTGTTAAAATGGGTGGACCATGTGGCTGAGCAGGACTCCGCCCCTCCCCTCCTCTTCCCCCCTCCCCCCTTCCCCCTTTTGTCTCCCCGGCTCCCTGCCCCACCCGCCCCCGTGTCTCGCCCACCAGCAACTGGCGGCGCATCTGTGGAAGCACAGCGAGGCTCTGGAGGCGCTGGAGACCGGCATCCGGGGCTCCCGGCGGCTGGAGAGCTTGTGCCGAGACTTCGAGCTGCAGAAGGTGTGCTACCTGTCGCTCAACACCTTCCTCCTGCGCCCGCTGCACCGGCTTATGCACTACAAGCAGGTCCTGGAGCGGCTGTGCAAGCACCACCCGCCCAGCCACACCGACTTCAGGGACTGCCGAGGTGAGTGCTTGGGGGGCGGGGTGTCTCGGGGATACTGTGTCCCAAGAGGGGCAGATGCGCTTTTTAGGACCTGGTCAAATATTTTCTGTCCCCTTTTGGTCTTTCACGTAAAGAAGGCGGTAGTGATCACCATGGCTTCTCTTTTCCATCCCCTCTTGCATGCATTTTCTCCTTCCATCCTGCCTGGTTTAGTGCACAGAACCCTGGAGAAGCTCCACTTAGAGTCAGCCCCTTACGGGAAGCTTTCCTCTACCTCCATGGTGGAAACTCATCACCTCCCCTTGGATGGGCCACAGAAAACGGCTGGTAATAAACACTGTTCCTCATTGCTGTGGGGCGTTTTTAAGGTCACCCCAATAAGCACTTCACCTGTGTTAACTCTCAGTCTTAACAAGAAGCCTATGAGACAGTGGTGAGCTCATATTACATATGGGGGCTACTGAGACCAGAGAAGTTAAGGAACCTGCCCAGAGTCACACAGCTGGAAAGTAAAGGACATGTAGCCTAAACCCAGAACCCATGTTCTCGACCATCCTACCCTCCCTACTGGCTCATGATGATATTACTCACTGTTCCTCGCTCAGCACCTGGGCCAGGTACTCTGCCAGGTATCTTGCTTACGCTAACACCTTTAATCCTTTAACAACCCCATGAGAGAACTGTTGTTATCCCATTTTATAGATAAGAATACTGAGGCTCAGAGGGGGTGAAGGACTTGTGAGTGTCACTCAGCTGGCAAAAGAGCAGAGCTGGCATTCCAGACCATGCTTTTCCCACTGGGCCACGCGTCGTCTTTCTGAACCTGTGTCCTCTGCCTCGCGTTGCATGTGGTCTGTTACTGTCCACGCTCCCTGGCTTGGACCTGCAGCCCCTTGGGGGCCAGGCCCTGAGGCCTGTTGCTGGGCCCCCTGCACTCTGCAGCCAGTCCATGCACAGAATGCACCCTCCGCAGGTGGGTCTTGACAGATAACATGAATTCGCACACCCATTAGTATGTCAAGACCAGTGTCTCTTGCCTAAAGTATTATAAACTTAATCTTAGTTTTTAGAAAGACAACCAAAGAAAAGATGTGTCAGAGTAGTTAAGACATTGGCAGCTCACGGAAGGGCAACAGAAATGGCTCAAGGCGCGGTTTTGGCTTGCTTTAGTTGGCAGCAGTCTTTGAAACAGACCATGCTGCCCCCTGTGCCTTAGTATATTCTGTTCCTTCTGCTGGGACTCCTTGCCACCACCTCCTGGTCCTTTCCCTGGCACAGTCCTCTTTTAAGGCTTTATCTGTGCCTCACCCTCAAGGCTGGGTGACCCTGCCCCCGCCATCTACCTTGTCCTGCCGTATTGGCAGTCCCGCTTAGCTGTGCCTGGGTGAGATGACCTAGGGCCCTTCCCAGCTCCCAGGACTCAGACCTGCGTAGATCTCTTACCCGTGAGGGCGAGGGAGAGGGATATCTCTAGTTTTGCACGTGCTATTCTCAGGCCAACTTGCCTAGTTTTGCATTTTACTATTAGGCTAAACAGTCTCCATTGAGAAAAGTCTGTTCTTCACAATTAAATGGCAAAAATGTCTGTTCCCTAAGCTGAAAACGTAAGGTGGCATCATTGTAGAAAGACTGGGCAAATTGAGGAATATCTGAACGTAGATTTCCTGAACGTGAGGGATGCAGAGAACCAAGAGCTGTTCTGGAATGCGTCTGGGGCCAGGCTGCCATCCGTTTTCCTCTTAGAGCTTCTGCGCGCCCACCGCACTAAACATTCAGTGCCCGGGAATTGTTTGTTGGACTAAATCGGCTGGTCATGTCTAAAGAGAGAGCAAGCTCTGGGTTTGTCACTATGGCTGAGACAAGAAGCATTCTGTGATAAGAAGCCAGGAAGCATTTCGTTTGCATCCCCAGGGAGACAGCCAAAAACAAGGAATGCTTCCTGCCACAGTTGAGGCGCTGGGGGTGGGGGGGAGGCGGTGTTTACTGTCCTGAAGATCGAAGTTCAGTGGACAAATGTTTCTTGCTTTCCCTTGACAAACAGACCAAAATGCTCAGCTACCATGGATGTGCCCGCCACCCAAACCCGTGCTAACAGGGCACCAGCTCCTTTTCCATATTGGATGCCCGTCGGTATGGGGGAGATGTACCCACATGGGGAAATTTAGTTTGCAGCTGTTCTTTACAACCATTTTATAAACACTATAAATGTCTGCAGAAGGAAGAACCGGGGTGTGTTGGAATGTTCATTACCCAAAAGTGTTGCACTACCAGTTAGACCCTTTGCCAGAAAGATCCCTCCTTTGCCCTAGATTTTTCTATGGCTTTTCTGTGCTCTCTCCGCTCTGTTCTTTCCCGGTAACAGGGAAGGGAGGGAAATCTCTGCCCCCGGGGTCAGAATTCCAGGCACTCTCATTCCCTTGCTGCTGCCCCTTTATGCCAACAAGTGATTCTAACTGAAGGACAGCTGTACACCACCAAGCTTGAAGGGGGCATTGATATTTTCAAGATGGCTTTGGGGAAACTAAAGCAAAGCCAATCGATACATAAAGTAAATCCCTCAATTTTTATTACTGAGAATTAGCAGTGTTTTCCCTAGAAGCATGGCTTCGTTATAGTTCAGCTACAGGAGGATATTACCCTGGAGAACTGATCTTAAAGATATTGGGGGAAAAATGACCCACGTCTGCCATGAATGCTGCAGCTTTTGTGTCCGTTTCCTTCCTTAGCTGCTTTGGCAGAGATCACGGAAATGGTGGCCCAGCTTCACGGTACGATGATCAAGATGGAGAATTTCCAGAAGCTGCATGAACTCAAGAAAGATTTGATTGGCGTTGACAATCTTGTGATTCCAGGAAGGGTAAGCAGCTGTGCTCTCCGTATGCTTTGGAGGTAAAGCCAGAAAGACAACATTTAAATGACTTACATTTGAACCTTTTGAATATGGACACTCCCAAGTTAAAATATCCTCCTTCTGAAGTGGCTTCCTTTCCCCCTGGGGGACAATTGGGAAAATACCTTGAACATTACGGTGTCAATTCAAAAATTCTGTGTTAGAAGGAGATCAGTCAGTCAATCCTTCCACCTCATATGCTGCTTTCTCTCCTTACTGGTTGATCCGTTCATTTTTCCCCCACCATATTCTGAGCAGATTTGAGATTGCTCATTTTATTTTTTTAAATTTAGGTAAATAAAAATGGAAGATAAAGAAAAAAAAAATTTTTAAGAATTGGGTAAAATGGCGATAGAAAGCAGAGAAAACGCTAGTGCATGAAAGCAGGCAATAAATTCCCATGTAAGAAAAGTAAAGATGCAATTTACAGGGACTTCCCTGGTGGTCCAGTGGTTAAGGCTGTGCTTTCACTGCAGGGGGCACAGGTTCGATCCCTGGTTGGGGAACTGAGATCCCACATGCCATGTGTTGTGCCCCCCCCCCCAAAAAAAGATGCAATTTGCATAATGTAATTTGAATTTGGAATTAAAATAACATTTTAGCCAGAACATGATTCTGGGAGGGATGCAAGTTCCCTTATGCTATTAACTTTGACTTGCCCATGTGCATGACATGTAGGTCATTCACAATAAAATAGGGCCTCGCTGTCCAAACACACTGTCTCCACGCCAGTGGGCATTTTAAAAATACAGGGTAGCCTGCCTTTTTCCAATTCTCTTCCTAGGAAGCAGTCATTGACCAGGAATTAATACTAGGTAGTCGCTGTGCCTCGCCAAATCTCTCTGTGGGAATTTTTTCCACTAGTCCCCTACCTTGAACCTCATCCAGGTTCAGAAGGGAATTTTAGCCTCTTTGATCTGCCTTAATGTGCAGACACGTATCCCGTGGGTCAGGGACTTCTAGTTTTATCTGACAGGTAGCCTCCCTGGAAGCTTTAAATCTGTGTAACTCAGAGAAGAAAAGGGAACATCCCTCATCTTTTGGGTATTTGGGTCTTTCTGTTGGGAATCCTAATTACAAAGCTGACCAGAATACCAGTTATAAAATGTTGTCAGAAGAGTTATGTGGTAAATGCTGGGTGGAAATTAAAGCTGGGATTTACTTCAGCTCTGCTGGTGAGAAAATTCTGCCGGTACTCAGTACACAACAATCACGTTTACCCATCCATGCAGAAGCCTTTAAAGCCCTGTGGAATCAATGTAATTTTCTCTTAACTTTGGATGTTATGAAACATTTAGCATATCAAGCTACATGGCAAACAGAGCATTTGTAAGGAACTCATTTTGAGGAATAGTTTCCAGGGTGCTATGAAAAGAGCAGTGGATTGGAGTAGGTGGCCCGGGTTCAATTTCTGGCTCCACCAGAATTGGGATGGCTCACTTACTGGAACGTTCCTTCCCTTCTGTAACACGGGGGTCATACCTTCTCCATCGTAGGTGATACGGATCAAATGAGATTGAATGTGCAAAACCAACACAATAAATACGAATTATCTTCCTCTTTCCCCACCTACACTTACCTGAAGAGACTAAGTTTATGCTTATTATAATGTCATTGAGTACCCAGCACAGCATTATAGAAGGCACCAGAAGCTTTTCATCAGATACGGGCGCTCTCACCCACCAACTGACCAGGTGATCTGGGCAAGTTCCTTACTCATTTTGCTCCTCAGTTTCCTTATCTGAAAACTGGGGATGAATCTACAGGCTTACATATGCAGCTAATATAAGCACACAGCACATGTCAGGCTCACACCACGTGCTAAATAAAAGAAGGTCTTTATTATTGAGGACGCTGAGGGGTGCTGGTTCCACACTGCAGACCCGCCTTAGCTGCATATTATGTTCATCTGCCTGCTTCTCGGCCACTCACTGTTTCAAAGTCAGCCCTGACTGACATGGGAAGGAGGGATCTAAGAGCCTCAGAGGGGCAAGTTCTAAGATGGGCTCTTCCACACACGGAGGCTAATTGATTCTCTTTCTTTTTTTTTTTTAAGTCTTTATTGAATTTGTTACAATATTACTTCTGTTTTATGTTTTTGGTTTTTTTGGCCATGAAGCATGTGGGATCTTAGCTCCCCGACCAGGGATCGAACCCACACCCCCTGCATTGGAAGGAAAAGTGTTAACCACTGGACCACCAGGGAAGTACCCTGGTTTTTTGTTTGGTTTTGTTTTCTTTTTAATTTTAAATTATCGAATAACCTGTTGAGTGGAAAGAAGGCTCTGACAGATTTATCTACTGGTGGAATTTGAAAAATTGAGATTTAAAGGTGAGCGGCTAATGTTCCAGCTCCCTGCGGTCTAATTCCTCACCCAGCTTTCGGGCATAATCCTGCTGCCCTCCCGCTAGGGTCAGGCTGAGATGAGGTCATGTCCTGGAAGGCAGGATTCCCACCCCGCAACCCCCGCCCCCACCCCCCAGCACACTCTGGCCTGAGCCAGGCCCCCAGGGTGTGTTTTCTGCCCCTAAGAGTTCTGTGCCTGAGAGTTCTTCCAGGAGGATAGTGGAGGTTCATTTGGATAAAACTCAGAGGCCTGGATATTGTGGATTTCATTCCAGTAGGAAGCAGCTTGAGCTTAAGGATATTAGGAGCCTTTTCTTTTTCTCCTATTCCATGGTTTTCTTTAAAAATTAAAAAACAGTTCTGGGCAAGAGGCATTTTCCATCTCCAGCCCTGAGACGGTGATCTGAGTCCATAGCCCTTCTGCAGAAGCTCCATCTTCCCCTTCCCACATCCCTAAGATTCGTTAAGAAAACGCACATATAACAACATCGGATATGCGAGCCGGGAACAGGAGTAGACAGCACAGTGGGGTCACCACTCCTCATTCTCTGATCCCCTTCAGTGATGAGAGCATTCCCCAAACACCGTTTCTTCATACGGTACCGTTGCTGTCTGATAGCATCCATCCCATGGACCAGCAAGTATTTGTTATGTGTCACTTCGTTGATCTCCAAAATATGTCAGTTAAATCACCAGCAGATGTTGTCTTCGATTGACATTTCATAAAGGACCAAAGCAAGAGTCAGGCTGTGCAGTCTATAGAATGCAAATGAACTGGTTGAGTCCCTGTTCTTGGCTCGTTGGCTACTGAGGTCACAGGAAAACTAGGTAACAAACGGCCCCAATACTTAGTGACTGAAGACAACCTTTTAGTATTTGTCACGGTTTTGTGAGTTGGGAAGGGGGCAGGACTCAGCTAGGTGATTCTTCTTTCTCTAGGGCATTGACAGAGGTCCCAGATGGGCTGACCTGGAGGGGCCAAGACTTACACTTGGCAGACGGCTGGAGGCTGGGCTCAGCTGGGACCGTGCACCTGAGAGCCCACGAGGGGCCTCCCCAGCGTGGGTTCAGGGTGGTCTCACTGCTTAATGTGCAGTTTAGGGTTCCCAGAGCAAGTGTTCCCAGGGACAAAGCAGAGGCTATGTGTAGTTTTATGACCTGGTCTCAGAGGTCACACAGCATCACTTCCATACTCTATTTGTCAAATTGGTCACCAGTCTACCCACATCTAAGGGAAGGGGACAGAGACCAGCCTCTGTGGGAAGAATGTCAACGAACTTGCAGCTGTGTTTTAAAAGCAGCTCTGTGGACACATAGTTTGGCGGTTCCTTAATAAGTGAACCATAGAATTTCCTCATGACCCAGCAATTCCACTCCTGGCTCTATACCCAGAAGAACTGAAAATAGGTGTTCAAACAAAAACTTGAACATGCATGTCCACAGCAGCACTGTTCAGAGTAGCCAGAAGGGGAAGCAACTCAAATACCCATCAACAGCCTAAGTGGGTAAACAAAGTGTGCCCCATCCCTGCAGTGGAATATTCAGCCCCAGAGAGGAACGAATTTCTGACACGTGCCACAGCATGGACGAACCTTGAAAACATTGTGCTAAGTGAAATAGGCCAGACACAAAAAGCTACATATTACTGTTGGACTTATATGAAATAGACAAATCCATAGAGACAGAAAACAGATTGGTGGTTGCCAGGTGCTGGGGAGGCGGAAACGGGGAGTGAGAAATGGGGACTGACTGCTTAATGGTTTGGGTGGTGGAAAGTTCTGGACCTAGATGGTATTGATGGATGCACTAAAGGTCATGCAGGGTAAGTTTTATGTGTATTTTACCAGTTTTGTAAATGATAGTTTTGTGGAGGGTTTCTGAAGTGCCCCTGAATCGTCTGTGCCCTCAGAAGTTTATAGTCGGGAGGGAGAGTTCCTTTCTGGCTCTTTCATCCTAGAACAGTTACTAGTTTTTGAGAACCAGATTTTAAGTCGTGGAGAAGATTCCTCTATGCACAGTTCTCTCCTATGGCGTATCTGTCTTCCTGGTCCCCGGCTGCCACTTTGTATCCATCCAGGGGCCTTGTCCCCTGCTCGCAGCCGGAAGCCCTGAGGGCCTGGGGGTTCAGTGTAGAGTTATAGGTCCGGGTGTGAACCAGTGCACCGCACGGGCCAGCGGAGCTCCGACCGCCAGCTGCTTCTCTGGTGGAGGAGCCAAAGCTAGCCCCTGCCTTGCAGGTTGCTCAGAAGGAAAGGAGCTTAGAGGCGGCACAGCACGGCGTTCAGTAAATAGGAGCTATGCCGGGTACGGTTTTTAGCGTGAAAGGGACCACGATGGGCGGAAGCATCTCACATCGCGTTGAGTCTGCGCTGATGCGGCTTTGCAGGCTCCGAACCAGCTCGTGGGTGTGTTTTCTCTGCAGGAATTCATCCGCCTGGGCAGCCTCAGCAAGCTCTCCGGGAAGGGGCTCCAGCAGCGCATGTTCTTCCTGGTAAGTGGTGAGAGCTGTTTGTTCAAGGTGATCGGTGACTTGTGAGCCCGTGGAACCAGCAAGGGTCACGGCGCTGGGCCTCGGCCACCCCAGAGGGGGTACCTGGGAGACAGGAGGAGCAGCCAGAGCTGCTCAGACTGGAGGTGTTGAGATCCACGAATTGTCCTGTCGGACTCTGAAAACGTAGTTTCCGTACTTGTTGGTTTCAAACGGAGCCCATTCGTCTCAGCCGCGCTTGTCCTTGTTCTTCTAGTTCAACGACGTCTTGCTCTACACGAGCAGGGGGCTGACGGCCTCGAATCAGTTTAAAGTTCACGGGCAGCTCCCGCTCTACGGCATGACCGTGAGTATGCGCCGTGGGCACGGGATGGGGACCTCTGCCTCTGGGCTGCCCGCGGGGTGCAGGAGCCAGTGACGGGGGAGGGGCTTGATAAGGAAGTGAGAGCATCACAGGCGCTGTGAAAAACCTGGGCCTTGTTAGGGCTCCCCTAGAGGGGCCCCGGGACCTCACTCCCTGTCCTGCACCTGGGATGCACGGCTATGTTCCTTCCGGCATCAAGCGCAGAGGCAAGCTGCTGTGCCTACGTGGTGTGAACTTGCCTTTCACTGCCCGGTGCCTGGCCCCGGGGCCCTGAGAGGCCATCCTCACCGTCCACGTGGAGTGAAGACCAGGAAGCAGCCTTTCTCCTGAGATGTCCAGTGGACGGGTGTCTATATTCTGTGATCCTTGGTGGACAGAGGCAGACAGGGCGCCAGTGTGCACCAATGTGGCATATCCCCACACTCTCCTCAGTGGGCGGGTAGAGGGAGGTTTATGGCTCTGACGAAAAAGGATAATGCATTTTGACCTTGCTTTCACCCTCCCGATGGGGACTTTTTTGGACTTGGTTCCGCCGAGCTATAGTCAGTTCGGTGAACGTTTGAAAATGCACTGAGTATCCCAACCCGTGCTCGGCAGTAACTTATGAACACTCGCCCCACAGATGGAGGAAAGTGAGGACGAGTGGGGCGTGCCCCACTGCCTCACCCTGCGGGGCCAGCGCCAGTCCATCGTCGTGGCTGCCAGGTAACGCGGGAAGCCTGACCTTTGACCTCGGTACCCCTTCTTCCCACCGTGGCCTGGAAATACCTGACGTCCATCTGTCCTCCTCCAGTTCTCGGTCCGAGATGGAAAAGTGGGTGGAGGACATACAGATGGCCATTGACTTGGCCGAGAAAAGCAGCGGCCCCGCCCCCGAGTTCCTGGCCAGCAGCCCTCCTGACAGCAGTAAGTGTTGCACTGAAAATTGCCTTACCGATGCGCCCCATAGCCACCGTCTACGTTTGTGTTTTAAGCTAAAAATCAAGGAACTTTTTATAAAAGTTAAAAAAAACAAAACCCCTTAAAAGAGAATGAGCGAGTGGAGAAATCCCATCTTTTCTGGGCCAGCACTGCCGCTTGTCAGCCTCTGGGGGGCGAGGGGCGGGGAGAAAACTGTTAGAGGCTCCCTGGCAGAGGGATTGGTGGGACGCCCCTGGCCAAGCCCTCGCTGC
The DNA here is from genome assembly GCF_937001465.1 of Orcinus orca. Classification (NCBI taxonomy): domain Eukaryota; kingdom Metazoa; phylum Chordata; class Mammalia; order Artiodactyla; family Delphinidae; genus Orcinus; species Orcinus orca. Next base: position 11,857,034 of record NC_064576.1, on the reverse strand, counting down.
CAGTGTGACTTCCTGCTCGGTGGGTGCCCGGGACCCCCAGCCTTCCCATCCCATTCGGCTCCTGGGCGGGGTTGGGACAGGGGCCCTCCTGGCGAGCAGAGAGGAAAGCGCCGCCTCTTGCTGCCCCCGCAGAGTCCCCGGAGGAGGCAGCGGGCGACCAGGAGTCGGAGGACGACCTCAGCGCCTCGCGCACCTCGTTGGAGCGCCAGGCCCCGCACCGCGGCAACACCATGGTGCACGTGTGCTGGCACCGCAACACCAGCGTCTCCATGGTGGACTTCAGCGTGGCCGTGGAGGTAGGGCAGGCGGCGGGGGCTCAGGCCACGGGCACCGGCCTTCTGAGCATGCGCGCTCTGTGGGCCGGCAGGTGCACCGGCCTTGGCGTCTGTCCGTTCCCAGGCCGCCTGTGCAAGTGATGGTTTTCTTTTGTTCTCTGGACCGTGCCCTCTCCTCTCGCGGAGTTAGCCACAGGGCGGGGACTGTGCGTGCCTTTATTCGTGTGTCCGCGCCGAGAGGTCCGGATGGGCCGCGCAGGCGCCGTTCTTGCTGTGCCCTGGAGCAGCCCCCGGAATCGGGTGCGGGGAGGCGGTATGGTTGGAAAGCTGCTGCCAGCCAGGGCCACAGCGGGTAGGTGTATTTCATGGAAGAACCTGCAAGAAGCCGGCTCTCGGAGCGTCCCGAAGATCTGGCTTTGGGGATGGGGGCTCTCCCCGTATTGCGACCGTGAACCTTCTAGAACTCTCCAAACCTTATTCCCTAAGCGTCCTCCAGTCCAGGTCCGTAATCCCTAACCTTTCAGATAATGCGAAGCCCAGAAAGCTCTAAAACCGTGACGTTCTCTTCATACCCCACTGACAGCAGAACCTGACCTGACCGGTCAGGAGGCTGTTCATCGGTTTTGCGAGCGCGTCCTGTTTTATACTACAGCGTCGCTGTGTTTGATTCTGGGCTACAACCCCAGACCCCACTGCCTGGGGTGTCATAGAGGACAGGCACTGGATTATCTTTCTAAAATCTGACAAATTCTGAATTCCTAAGTGTGCCTGGCCCGAAAATGTCACCTAGGAGATTGTGAGCCACGAACAGCGGTGCGTTTGCTTTCGGAACCAACAGTGTGTTGGCTCAAATGAGCCGAACATTTCTTGATGGGTAGTCCATAGGGGTTCTCTGAGATTGTTTTCTGGAACTGAGCTTCACAGTTCCACGGAACTGCGTTTGTCGAGTTTCCCTGCTACAGCTAATGTTCTAAAACCCATGCTTCCCCGTCAAGACATCCTTATCCTCGGGGCTGTCCCAGCACGTGGAGCTCCCCGACTGTGCGTGGCCTTCCGTCTCCTGCATCCGCCCCACGGCGGGGGAGGGGGCTTTCTCTTCCCGAGGGGCTCACTGTATTCATCCTTCCCATCACATTTCCACTGCACCTGTTGGCGAAGCTTGCCAACCGGAGATTTCTTCCAGGGGACAGGGATCTTTCCAGCAAGGAGGGGGCAGTGGCCATCTGGAGGCAAAAAATACCTGATGACATCTCTCTGTCCAGGCGAGGCCTGGGGAAGGGTGGGGCCGTGCGGGAGAAGTCCTCTTTGCTTCGCTTTATACTCACCTTTGCGATGTGTAGTCAGGGCTGTGGAGGTGTGGGAACTTGGTAGGCATGAACCTTCCTCCTTAACCCCTGGAGGCAGGCAGGCCATTCAAGAATGCGGCCCAGACACAGCTCCTCGAGCCCAGCTTTTCAGGGTGACAGCCTGCACTGGTGCTGTGTGTGCGCACACGCGCGCGTGTCAGCACACCGAGTGGTCAGCACACCAAGTGGTCAGCACGCTGCAGCCTCAGACCAAACCCTGCCTGCCCCCTGCTTGGTTACAGCCCGTCAGCGAAGAACAGGGTTTTCCGTTTTTGAGTGGTTACTACAACTGTCTTTGATTTTGCCCCTTGGCCCAAAAAGCCTAAAATGGTATTTGGCCCTTTGAGGAAAGGTTTGCTGAACGTTGTAGCCCACGCGAGCGAGCCCTGAGCCAGTGTGGTTTTAAGGTGGCAGTGACGCAGCTTGGATGCTCGTGGAACTGGCGCGTCTGTCACTCTGTAAATGTCCCTGCCTTGCCCGATCCCCCTTCCCCAAGGCGTGTGGCTTCAGTCTGGTGTCCGTGATGGGCTCCTGTGGGTGCCACATGCCCCTGGATGACCGGAGTTGGGGGAAGGGGGACGAGGGAGTGGCTCCTTCCTTCTTGACGTGCTGCTTCCTTACCGTCCCCAGCACCAGATTCTCTCTTCTAGGGCTCGTGCAGGTAGAAGTGAGTGAGGGGGGTGTTTGTTTGGGGGCAGCGTGAAATTTAGCTGGCCTCCGTAGAAAGTCTGGGGGCACCGTCGACGTCGGGGTGCTGATGCTAGGACGGCCAGTGTGAAGCCTCGCGTAGGCCATAGGGCCAGCTGAGGATTCAGAAGTGAAACCATCAAAGTTGTGTTGTAGGACTGGAGTTGGGAGGCGGTGGGGGCTGGGGAGAGAGGAGGGTGTCACTCAGCCGTCTGCACACAGGTGAGGACCAGGGGGATGGGGGGAACGTAACTAGGGGTGGGGACCCTCATTTCCTGTGGCTGCCGCAACACATCTGAAGCCGCTTAACAACAGAAATGTGTCCTCTCACAGTGCTGGAGGCCGTAAGTCCACGATCAAGGTGTCAGCGGGGTCGGCTCCTTCTGGAGGTCCTGGTCCAGGTCTCTCTCCTGGCTTCTGGTGGTTGCCAGCCACCCTCGGTGTTCTCTTGGCTTGTGGACACATCACTCCAGTCTCCGCCTCTGTCTCACTTGGGGGGGGGGGGGTCTCCCTGTGTATCTGTTTAAAAGTCCTCTTCCTATGAGGACACCAGGCATTGGAGTTAGGACCCACGGTACTCCAGTAGGACCTTATCTTGATTGTATCTGCAACGACCCTATTACAGTCATCTTCACAGGTACTGGGCCTTTGGGCATGAATATCTTCTGGGGGGACACGAATCAATCCACAACAGGGATGGAGCAGTTGGGAGCCAAGAAGAGGGAAGAGCAGAGAGGCCTTCCTCCCGTCTGGGAAAGGCAGGGAACGGGCCTCAGCCGGTGCCAGATTGGGAATGTCGACCTCTCCCGTAAAGGCAGCACACAGACTGGTCCGGGTTGGAGACAGACCCGAAGGTCATTTGCGTAGACAAAAGGCTCAGGCTCTTGAGAGCAGCTTAGGGGCCACGTGACCTGAGTAGGAGACTTGACGTGTGTATGGGAGCGAAGCCAAGGGAGCGAGGGTTTTGGTGGGGTTGGCAACTTTGGAGGGCATGGGGGCAACGGGGAGCAAGGGGAGACCCGTAGATACAATTACTAAGAAGCATCTCATCTGCTAAGCTGGCAAAGCTAGAAGGACTTACTCAGAACGAATACCCTGGCATGTTCCAGGAGGATTCAAGGCTGCTGGCAGAAGGTAAGAGTGTTCTCATGACCCTGCCTTGGGAAGAACACTGGCCTGGAACCTGGTTCATCAGTGAAGTGTGTAAACCACACTGTGGGCTGGACTGGCTGTCGTTCCAAAGGTAAACGCATCTAAGAGAAAGGTTTTTTGGGGGCTCTGTCTGGAGGAATTTGATTTCAGTATAAAAATAAGGAAAGGAAAATGCGCTACTCTCCTTCCTCCAGAGTGAGACTTGTATGTAATCATAGTGCTATTGCACAAGCATCAAATCCCCACTCTGGTTGGTTGCCACCATCACCTGCTGGAACCCACAGTTCGCCTTTTCTTGTGCCTTTCGCCAGTGGGTAAGTGGCAGCCAGGAGTGATGGCCACAGGGACAGCTCTGCTTCCTGTGTTCTCTCGGCCTAACACGCCGTCTCCCCCATCAGACTGCAAGCGACTCGCAGCCAGAGCCCTTTAAACTCTTCTCACAGGCGCCTTACTTAAGAATGTCTCTTGGATTAAACACAGGTTACTGGAAAAGCCCCAGAGAGATGGAACGAGGTAGACGCAGGTGTGCGTATATGTATATTTTATTGTGGTGCGTTTGCCCGTTTCACCCCTTTGAAGTGAACGATTTAGTGGCAGTGATTATATTCACCATATATCCATTTCTCTCTTCGTCAAGGCTTCCTGGCAATGAGCTGCTGTCTTGTCAGGGACACAGATGAGGCTTCTTAGGGTCCTCTGAGAGGTGACACAGGGGCTTTGGAGAGAAGGCAAGGATGCACAGGCTCTGATCTTGGCGGCCCCCCTTGCCTGCCTGTGATTTCACGGTGATGCTCTGTGCTGGCAGCTCCTGCGGGCCTCAGGAGACCATGGAGCTCCAGAGTTAAACCAGGACGCCCGGAACGCCTGTTCCCACCAGCGCAGGATGGGGCCTGGAGGCTCCGCGCTGAAATGCAGCGTTGCAGCCAGGGCCACCAGGTGGCAGTCAGGAGCTGCTGGCTGGCGCTGGGCTCCTGCCGGCTTAGAGTTGAGGGTGAGGGATCCTTTCCCACGGATGCCCTAACAAGCACCACCCGCTGGGCAGCTCTGTCTCACCATCCCGGAGGTCACAGGTCCAGAAATCAACGTCCCTCTAAACCCGTGCGGGAGGCGGCCGCTGTGCCTCTGCCGGCTGCTGTGGGTTGCTGACCAGCCCTGGTGTTCTTGGGCTTGTAGACGCATCACTCGCGCCTGCCTGTGGTCACAGGGGCTGCCCCGTGTCTGTCTGTCAGCCGTAGTGGATACGGGCCTCTACTCCAGGACGATCTCCTTAATTCTACCTCCGATGACCCTATTTCCAAATAAGGTCACATTCTGCGATACAGGGGGGGAGGGGGTTAGGATTTCAAGATACATTTGGGGGACAGAATTCAGCCCATACCAGGTGACAGGAAAATTAACCCAGGCTCACGCAGTCCCCCTCCCAGAGCGAAAGGCCGTTTTCTTAAGTCACCCCCAGGAAGCCTGCTCACAGAAGCACGGCCCTGCCGGCGGGCCCCACCGGGCTGTGACACTGAGTTGGCCTTTCCACCGGGCTCCTTACAGGCTGACTTGTCTTGTAGAATCAGCTGTCTGGGAACCTGCTGAGGAAATTCAAAAACAGCAACGGGTGGCAGAAGCTGTGGGTAGTCTTCACCAACTTCTGCCTCTTCTTCTACAAGTCGCACCAGGTATGTGCCCGGGGGGGGCGGCTGGGGAGGGGCCTGAAGGACCCTCCCTCCTCGGGGAGCAGGCAGCTTTCCTCTGGAAGGGTGAACAGCTTGACCCCTGAGCCACCCAGGTGTCGGAGGGGGGCCCACAGCAGGCTGGGCAAGGCCACGGCCCTCAGAGACCCCACAGCTCTAAGCGAAGGCTGCTGTTATCCACTTGCCCAAGGGCTGCGCGTCTGCTGGTTGGATGAGGGGAGGGGGGCGCGGGTGATGTCACCAGTGGCCGACGCATCCGGGCCTGGACCTCAGTCCAGACCAGCTGCTGCGGGCAGGTGCCACACCTGTGACTGCTCCCACCTTCTGTGCCCCCTTCCAGGACAGTCACCCCCTCGCCAGCCTGCCTCTGCTTGGGTACTCGCTCACCATTCCCTCAGAGTCTGAAGACCTCCACAAGGACTACGTGTTCAAGCTGCATTTCAAGTCCCACGTGTACTACTTCAGGGCTGAAAGCGAATACACGTTTGAAAGGTAAGTCCCCCTCCACAGGGCACCTGCAGAGAAAGGACACCCTTCCGAGCAGCGGGCTTTCTCCCAAGTGCATAAGGCCCTGTAGCGGCAGCTACCTGCTGCCTGGGCATTGACTCCCTTCCAGAAGGGCCTTCTTGTTCTCACCCTGCTACTTGCTAAAAATGAAAGCACTTCATAAGACCTGGGCTCTGTGTGCCCAATGCGAGTACACGTCTGTTTTCACAGGAGCAAGTGGAGCCATGACTTTCCCTGGGACACATCAGCCCAAAACCTGTACGCTAGTTCACACCATTCCATCTCTAACTTGTGTTTTTCCAGTCGATGGCAACAGTAGTTGCTTTGTCCCGTGGCCAAAAGGCTAAGTAAGCTTCAAGTCAAAAGACCACGTAAGGAAGGAAAAAAAAATCCTAGTGCCTCTTAGAGTTAGTTACCTTACCAATGAGACTGGCTCCGTGGTGTGAAGACCCAGGGCAGTGGTCTTCCTTTAGCCAAGAAGTGAAGGAGCCAGGCTCTCCCCGTGGCCACCTTCAAGTACAAATCCTGGGCCTCGCATCCTGGGGTAGGTTCTGAAAGCAGTGTCACTGCCGAATCACCACCTGGGCGAGGGGTGGTCCTTGGGCACCAAACCAGACAGGGCAGCTGCTGCCCCCCCGCTGAGGGAGAAACTCTTCTGAAAACCCACGAGGGTTTCCGATCAGTGGGCCAGTCATCTGTGCACAAACTCACGTAAAGTTAGTTCACGGGAAACAGCACAGTGGTTTAAGACCAGGGTCGAAGCCGCCGTTGACACCCACCCCAGAGCAGCGGGGCCCTAAGCTACACTGGTTGAAAAGGGAGCCCACGGGGTAGCACTCCTCAAATTTGATCCTGGACTGGAAAACTGAGATGCCGTCACTGCTGTGGCAGGGAGCATGTAGCCCTGGGATTAGGGATTTCTAAAGCCGTCTAAGCTCCACCAAGGCGGGAAGCTGGGCCACCCCAGGTCTCCTCCCCCGGGCACTCCTGACGTGGTACACCAGAGGACGCTTTGTTGTTGCAGGCGGGGGACGCTCAGCGGCAGCCTGGGCCCCTCTGCCCGCTGCTTCTAGACCACAAACAGCCCCGTGTCTAGGATAGGCCGCACCCCACTGTCCTGAGAAGGACTGGCAGTGTGCGCTGCAGCCCCACGTCAGGCGCCTCTGCAGAATGAGCATGCCCCGGCCAGTGGTCCTCAGGAGTACCTGGAGGAGGCCTTAACCCCGCTTTCCTTTACCTGGAAGCTAGGAGCTCATGTGAGATCTCTCCTGCTACAAGAGCAGATTCTACGCCAGGCAGTATTAGGTCACGCTGGGGCTTTGTAAGTAACGACCGCCAGGGGTCATGAAGCTGTAACAAACAAGAAGAGCAGATTTCAGAGACACGGGCTGATAAAAAGTGGCCCCTGACGGTTATTTCACTTTCTTGTCCTAGATGGATGGAGGTGATCCGAAGTGCTACCAGTTCGGCCTCCCGTGCCCACGTTCTGAGTCACAAAGAATCTCACGTGTATTGATGGCAGGACGGGACACATGTGTTGATTGTTTCAGCAGTGGCGACTTTCCCGGAAGACATTTTCTTTCTTCTGTATTAATGAAGCCTAGTAAAATTAACACCTGTCTGTCTGGAAAACAAAATAATACATGGTTTCACAGCGACTCTCATCTGTCTCCACAGAACCATTTTAAACCTTGTCTTCGCAGCTGTTAATTTCTCATCGGAACTGGACCGCACCCCTGCCTTCAACGCGGGTGGCGTCTCGGCCGTCGTGCCCTCGGTGGGCTGTCTTCAGCTTGTGCCAGTATTAAAACATTGTCACGGATAGAGTGCCGAATGACATTTTTTCCCTCCGCAACTGCACCTTAAAGTCAGTACTAACACGTCCATGCAACCAAAAGACAGGGCAAGGGCTCTTTTTTTTAAAAAAGATGATTGATAAACTTACGATTTTGATTTCTAGGCTGCTGTATTTTTACAAAATGGATTTTCCATTGTTTGTCTGCGATACACTTGGCAGTCTTCAGCAAATGAGATCATTTTCAGATTCTTTTTTCTCACTCTTTCTACTTTTATAATGATAGAAAATTAGTAGGAGTTACTTTTTTGATAAATGAGCAGTTTGCAGCATCCTGTGTTCCACTGGGGGCCGCAGGCTCCAGGGAAACGCTGGTTCCCAGACCTCCTTCTTGGCACAAGTTGACCAAATTGTTCAAGCGGTGACTATTTACAAAGCGTAGCGGGTTGTCTTCTGTTAGGAGAAGCGGAAATCCAGTGCGCTCGCTGGACTGTCGGTGCACTGAGTGCCGTATCCGATGGGAGGGTAGTAAGCTGTGGTGTCTTGCTGTATGTTTCACGAGCATGAGAACGTGTATGGCAGTGACCAGGGCCGTCTGTGCTGTGTTACGTTGTGGAGCGTGTCTGAGCTTCTCGTGGATGCAGGAGCTCTGAGTCACAGTGCGTAGTCCCCTGGCTCCTGTGATCATACCTGTATCCTACTGCAACTGTGGTTTGGAACTGCACACTCAATAGTGGTATATATATCGTGCCTGTCTTCACAAACCATTCTTTTCTCCTTTTTATACTCACCGCCCCCGCCCCCCCCCGCCGCCAAACCACCCCCCGGCCTGGGGTATGGACATACGACATTGCACATCCTTGATAGTCGGACAACACAGGGAACAGGGTTCCAGTAACTGCTGGGGCCCACGGGTCAAAATCCGTTCGCCTCTTCTCCATGGGGATCGAGTGGCTGCTATTCCCTTGGTATTGTTAAGCCCCTTTCCTGATGCCGCCCCCAGAGGGGGCGACCCATCCAACACGGTTTCCTTCCAGTGCCCCACACCACAGCTGGGGGCCCTCACCTGAGACACCCAGGACCACCCCGACCGGGGGGCTGTGACCGGCGTACGTGGAAACATACAAATGGACGATGAGCAGCTCGAGATGTGTGTGAATCACTTGCCTTACGGTCTGTGCAGACGGTTTTAAGTACTAACAAAAGGGAATAAAAATACCTCATGCCACAATCCAGCATCCTGAAGTTTTAAGGCAAAACCACCAACCTCGTCTCTTGTCTTTGACTGAATCTCAGGCAGGTGGGTCGGGGAGTCAGCTGGTCACTGTGGGGTGGGGTGAATGAGCTGCTGAGTCTGTTCTCTTAAGACAAACAACATTTTGATACGTATGTGATAATTTTCTCTGCTTCTTCCTACGTGGGACCGGGAAAGCAGAACATTTCCGGAAGACTGACCATCAGAGGCTCTAGAAGACAAGGGGTTGAGGGCAAGGTGGGCAGGGAGGGGACTGGGAAGCCTTTGACCCCAGTCCCTGGGCTGCTGAGATGGCGGAATCATGAGCTTCTCCCTCCAAAAGTCACACCTGTCACTCACCTCTACAAGGCTTGGAGACAAGGTGTGGTCTCCTAAGTCAGTCTTCTGCTCCCAGCTATGATTCACACCCGTGTCCCCCTGTGACTTCAAAGAAAACCTAAGTGCAAATCATGTAGGCGATTCAGACCACTCCCAAGCTGCCGGAAACAGATGGAGTTTCAGAGACACCCGCTATCTCAGTCCTTTCTGGCTGCTGTAACAAACATACCATCAACTGGGTGGCTTATAAACAAATATCTTTCTTACAGTTTGGAGGCCGGACGTCCAAGATCAAGGTCCCGGCAGAGGCAGTATCTGGTGAGGGCCCACTTCCTGGCTCACAGATGGCCACCTTCTCGCTGTGTCCTCACATGGTGGAAGGGGTGAGGGACTGCTGTGGAGTCAGGGCACTAATCCCAGTCCTGAGGGCTCCACCCTCATGACCTAATCATCCCCAAAGGCTCCCACCTCCTAATGCCATCACACTGGGGCTCAGGATCTCAACATATAAATTCAGAGGTGCGGGGGACACAAACGTTGTCTACTCCCCCTCTACACACAAGACACAATTATAAAAAGAATTATTTCTGTGAACTTTATTGACCCTTGCAAGATACAGACCCTGTGCTTAAGAACACACCTTGCAGCACTCTTCAGTTATTGCCATATTTTATAGCAGAAATACACAAGCCACGTTTAAGGAGGAAAATATAAAAATGCTCATAAACAGACCTGTTTTGCCAAAAGAAAGGTACAAAATGCTGCATTCAAACTAAACGCTTCAAAAGACCACTTGGAGAACAAAACGTCAGATCGGGAAGGTGTGTGGCCCTCGGTTACAGCGAGACGATCACACGACTGTGACAGTGCCGAGGCTCCCAGACCACGTGGGTGCAGCCAGTGCAGAAAAAGACCACTTCAAAAAGGTGTCGACAACCAGCCAGACACAGCCCCAACCTCCAAGAGGCTGTCTGTGCTTCTGGGTGAAGCCGCCCAGCCATCAGCAGTGTGGGCAGAGAAGCCGCTACCTGCTGGGGTGCGGCATCCAGAGGCTTCCGAGGGGCAGTCAATCTACCTTGAGTGCTGAGCTCGCGGGTCTGGCTAAATACCACCAGCGGCGTATAGGCCCGAGGCAGGTCCTCTTGTAGCTCTGGTACCTGGTCTGTCTTTTAATAAAGGACTTGAAGTGGACAAACTAGCCTCAAGCAGATGCCCTGATTTTTCTTTGTCTACAGAAAGTAACAAGCCAGGAGATATTGTAGGGGGAGGGGACCCACTTTCAAAAGCCTGTCAAAGCACATCTTCCCCGAGAAGCTTCATCAACAGAAGACGTTCCCAATAAACTCAATAGAGTAAGTTGCCGCTTCGCCTGGGAGACGGTGCTGTGTTGTTACCGTCCAGTGACTGCAGAGCAGCTACTAACCTCACCTCACTTAGCTGGGATCCCGTCTGCCAATCAGTGTGACCGTCACTCGTATTTGACACAGCGGTCAGTCAGCGTCAAGTCCTGAAACCACTGTCCATTTGCAAATCTGAAGAACTCTAGACCAGAAAGCTGCCGTCTGCTCTGGCGCTCAAGATCAGACAAGCAGCACACCTCGGGGAACACGGCTCCATTTCTTTGATTCTTTCTCCAGCCACGGACAAAACTGATCTTCGCCTCATGCCTCACATAGGGAAACAAACAGCTCCGTCACACAGAATACTCTCCGAAACACAAAATGAAATATTCTCCATTTTTGTTGTTCAAGTTAACAAACTTGCACGATGGCCATTTGGTTCTGTTTCCCCTAACCAAAATATATCCCTTATAGAAATTAATCCAAATCTACCTTTAATTAAAAAATCACGACAATTTTAAGAGTTTAAAAACTAGCTCCATTCCATTAACCAAAACCACAACCACCCCTCAGAAGTCTCTAGCTCAGGCCTCTGTCCTCTCCCTGTAACATCCAGGCCACCGGGCCAGCAGATAACTGACCTTCCGTCCTCAAGTTTACCCAGTAACTTCCCTGCTTCCAAAAGCCTTTGTATTCCACCTCAAGAACTGCTACTCCAGCAAGAGATGACGACGATTCGTATCAACAAATGATAAAAAATGTCACACGTACTCAAATCAGTCCAGAACGGCGGCAAGAAGTATTTCCCGACCCAGAGACCCAGAGGTTATTAACCCCCTTGGCAAGCCAGACGCTACCACAAGCCAAGAAAAACACAGACACCTGGCGGACAAACTAGCGGACACCATCTCCTTTAAAAGAACCAACCTTCCCTCCAGTTCCCCGGGAAGACAGCAGCTTTACAGATCAGCAATACTCACCCATATCTTCTCAGGACCATTTTTAAAAGTTGCACAGGGAGCTGACCTGGACATTCCACAGCTTGAATGTGGGCATTTCTTCCCGGAGCCTCATACATACATACACACACACACCACACACACACACACACACATACACCCACACACACGGCAGGTGCACTGCCCCCTCAAGAGTCACGTTCCAAGGAGAGTATGCAAAATCTGTGTTATAAAATTTATTTGTGTAAGCATTCAGACATGTTTAGGTGGGAAAGATGATACGCAGATTTCACTACAAGGTGCAACAGAAAACCCTACTGGAAGGACGGTACAGCTGGCGCAGGACTGGCAGGGCGCGAATGAAAGTGAGACGAGAACACTTCATCGGGGAGAAATTTAAAATAATAATTTAAAGCTTCATGAGGCAAGGTATGTTCCAATTTAAAACACTAAGAAATAGTACCATCGATGAAAAAGGAAATCAACTTCTAAGTGTACCAAAAGGGTTGTAGGGCAAACGAGGAAAATTTGCATTTGTTGAGGTACAAATATAGGAGTGTTCCATAAGAGGGGTGTTAATTATTATTAATGGCAAACCCTGCAAATACAAAGTAAAACCCAAATCACTGGTCACATAATTCAAAATTTACATGTAATAAAGGCAAGGCAATAGACTCGAGTTACGGCCTGTCAAATATTTACCCCACTGACGGTATCTACAGAAGCACTTGGCCAGTGTGTACACAGTGATCCCTATGCACGCCAAAAGGGTTTCCTTAAAAATGACACTATATACAAATCTGTACACTGACCCACCAGAGCGGTTCTCCGTCTCCCAGGGAGGGGGAGTTATCAACGTAAAGCAGGATACCTGAGGTTTCATTTCTTCAGTCACCTTATCATAATCCCAAATATACATTTCAGGGTTTATTTTTGTTTCTAAAGACACTTTCCTTGATATGTGCACTATGGTTAGAATTAAAAACAAGAATAATAAAATAAAATAAAATACTCGCTCGCAGGAGCTGACCCTCCCCACCCCACCTGGAGACTTCATCAGGCCCTGGACAGGCAACCTCGCTGTGGGGGGGATGGCCCCCCGCGATGGTGCACCTCTTCAGCGAAGTCAGCAAAGGCTCTCGTTGACTTTTAAAAAGGAGGAGGATGAAGAAGAAAAAAAGGAAAACAACAAAACCCAAACGCCAAAGGAATTTCAGTGGGATGAAGTTCCTCCACCACTTAGAGAGTATCTAGGAGAAAACAAAAAGAGAAGTAGAAGTAAATCAATGTCATCTCTCTAAATTAAAAACAAATTAATTTGCAAAACTTCAAGCAATAATCAAAATCCTAGTTTCTATAGACAATCCCAAGTTATAACAAATTAAGTGGTGCAAGTATCAATGGGCTAATGATTCCGTAAAGAATTCATGAAAATTAAGAAAACCATGATTCCAACGCTAAAAACTTTTCACAGATAAAAAAAAAGTGACAATGTGTTCAGCCTCCCAGGAGAGAAAAAAAAAGACACGAATAGAGTAGTAAATGATACACCTTCACTTATAATCATTTTTTAAAAGTTGAAAAATCGATAATACCCAGTGACACAGTTAAGATCCCGAAGATGCAACATCAGTGCAAGAAACCCTTTCTGGCCACACAAATACCGGCGCTCGTTCAAGTAATCCACTTCCTAGGACAGTCTGTCCAATTTTTTGTGATTACAATAACTAGGACACAATTCTGATGTCCAACAGTAGAAAAATGGTTAATTAAGCAAGCTGAATGGACTAAGAGATGAAAAATCATAATATGTAAGCAATATGAAAAATACACCCAGGTTAAGAAGTGTACACAGAATTATACATGTCTAGTTTTACACAATGTAGTCTACATGAACACCCAAGAATATCTGAAAACTTGGGTAAGTTCATGACTTGTATACAGCAATGGAAGGCAGCGCACCCAAAACGATGATGGTGGGATGGGCACTTTCTCCTGTTTCCAGTAATTCTGCGGCACCGTCTCACTTTGGAACACCAAAAAGGGGGACGGGTGCGCTTCGTGGCCAAGATTCCCTCAGCAGCCTCAAAACCGGGGTGGTCACCCAGCCACAGGAGACGGCTGAGGACGAGTTTAATGGGACTCGTAGCCAACATGCCAAATTAGAGCTCCTCTTTTAAGGCGTTTAAAGTACACAGCCCTCGCCCACGGAACAAATGACTAGGAAAGCACGCTGTAGCCACGGGTCCTGAGACTCACTTTTCGAGAGATGTAAATGCCCAAGTCACGGGAGGAGTTGATGCCACGCAAAAGAATCCACACACTGACTTAAACTAAGATACACAAAAGCCTCTGAAAATGCTTTGGACAAAAGCTGGTCCTTGTCGTCTCTGAGGCGACCCACTGGAGCAATGCATCCAGGAGCAAAACAGGTCTGAAGTGTCAGCAACGGCCACTGTGCTTTGGTGGCCTCTGGACAGGGGACACACGGGAAGAGCTCGGAGAGCCCAAAAGGGACCAGGCAGGGAGCCCCTGGAGCAGGTCATCTGATGGCTGAGGAGAGAGAGTCCCACGTCACAAAGGACAGAAGGACAAGAGAGAACCAGAGAGAATGGGAAGTACAATGTTAACCGTAATGCAGACGGCAGGCAGTTACACCTGTGTTATGTGCGGTCACACTCGCCACAGTGGCTCCCAGCACCGACTTCACAATGAGATGTGCCGTTTAAGTGTGAAACACACACTGACTGCGAAGACTCAGCCCTACAACGATGGTGAAAGACCTTTATACCGAAACAAGACTTTGGATGCAGTGGGTTAAGAAATAACGCTATTAAAACCAACTTCACCCAAAAAAGCATACTGGAGTCCTTCAACTGCCTCCAAGTTCTCCAGCCTAAACGTGAGAGCAGGTTAGAAAGTTGGGATGTTTTCATGAGGGAGCCTGAGTTCTACAGAACAAACCTGAGGTTTTCTCTGATGTCCCACTTTAGAGGGACACTTCACAGGACAGCGGGCAGCCCCTTCATCACCACTTCCAAGTGGCAAAAGTGACCCTACATGCCCCAAACTTCTCCACGCGCCATCCAGCCGACATCTCAGAAAAGATCTGAGACACTCCTGATTCCCATCAAGGAGCAGCCGTCCTTTAGCAAAAGCTCGCTTCCTGGACAACACACCTGGAAGGTGAATTTCAAAGCACTGATCTGCCTGGCGTTTCGGGGAGAGAAAGGTTCGGGGTGTGCAGGAGAGCTCGGGTCACAGAGCTGCTGGACGGTTCACCTCCGCTCTCTCCAACACCCCCAGGTGACTGCACGTGTGCGACCGACCTCCTCCACAGGGAGGCTCCCCCAAACAAGCTTGAGGGACCGGGCGGGGGGACAGATCCGCAGCCCCACTTCCTCCTCACCCTGGAGCCCATTCCACCAGGGCCGCCGGCGGGGACAGGGCGCCCCCTGCAGGCTGCCGCGGATGGAGCTCCCGGCCACCACAACGAGGTTTCCGGCGCCGAGGCAGAGGCGAGGACCCACACAGCCCTCACACAGACCGCATCTGTGTCCGGTCTCACGGAACTCACCGAGCCCCCATCTCTGGTGTTTCTGGACACCTGGCTTTGAAGCATAAAACCAAACGGAGAGTCCGGGCTCAGGACTGCACCCCTCTGGCTGGTCACGAGACTGCATCAGGAGAGCAGACCGGCACCCTGAAGTCATCCTGTGCTTAGGCAGCAGAGCCACCACCACAAAGCTCTGTGGTCCCTCCCCAAAGTGTCCAGGTTCACCTGGTTCGTTCGCACAGACTCCTCTAACTCAGGAGAACAGCCTTCTCTCCCTCGATTCTGCTTCAAGCCCCCAGCCCAGAAGGTACCAGGCAAGGGTGGCACTCACCTCTGCAGCCGCTGCACGAGCTGGGCCACCATGGTGTCCGAGATGCCGGGGCAGGCCTCCTCCGCCAGGTAGATGGCCCCGCGCAGCTCCTCAATGGACCTCAGGTTGCCGCCACACGCCTGGCTCTTCTCCTTCAACTGAAAACACCAAAGTGAGGAACGGCGTGACTCACCCGAGCACGGGAAGCCACGGGTGTCTGTTTAAGGAGCGACACGACCCGACTGCCCCGGCCACAGGGTCAGCTCGGATCCCTCCCTTTCTGGAGGCTAAGAGCACCAGGCACAGGCCGGGCCTGAGCCCAACCCGTCTCTACCCTCCCCCGGGAAGGAAACACACCCGCTTCTATGCACCTTTTCAGACTGTGATCGTGGCATCTGCTCCCTCTGCTTTCTTTTTCCATTTCCACCCTAGTCTTCCACCAGCAAAGCCATTTCACGCCCACTTGGCTCTGGTGTGCGCCCCGAAGCTGTGGTGCGGGCCACGCACGCACAGCTCCCGTGGTAACCAGGCCGGTGCTGAGGCCTCCGGACAGACTGCCGTTGTGGGCAGGGTGCTGCCAAAATACTCCATTTCACGTAAACAGGCAACAGCCCTAAGCCCCGGGAGGCTGATGTCCTCTCGGCACCTCTGCGCCCGCGGGAAACCACACCAGTGTCTGCAGGCACCTCCCACAGTTTAAGGTCAACTCCTGTCTTTCCGGGATGCGCCCTGATACGCCAGGAGGAGGCGGAGCTGCTCGGCGCGCGACCCAGAGCCTCCAGCAGCTTCTCGGGCTGCTGGGACCACACGCCGCCACCCCGGCTTCAGGCTCACTCTACGTCCATGGCTTCTCCCCTCCCAGCTACAGGGACAGACAGAGGGACAGGACGGGCCTGGCGCTGAGGCCGGAGTGTCTGTGCCTGTTCCACTGTGTCAGCGACCGCAACGGTCAGCCTGGAGGTGGTGCTTCTGTCCACCTGGGAGCCCTGGCCCCTTAACGACTAAACACAACCGGACTTACAAGCCCCGAGTGGGCAGCCCGCCACCCGACCTCCCTCCCACTCCCCAACCCTACCTACCACCCCACCCACTACCCCACCCGCTGCTGCCCGCGGCTGCCAGACGCGCCCCGTCACCACCACTGGAGGGAGCCCCTGGCCCATACTGAGGGACGCCCGGGAACGTCCTCATTTGTAACATGGGGAGACGCTCCTTAGGTAGCGAGATTGCGGAGTATTATGCAAATAATGCACACTGGACGCTCTGAACGTGAGGCTACCAAACATTAATAACAAAAACATACAGGAAAGGACGCCTGGGAGGTCACCTTTAGGGCCACTGAACAAAATCAAAACATTAGTACATTTAGGATTAGTTCACTAATTCTGGATAGTGCCTTCAGAATGGATTTTTTTCGTGTGCCCAATAAGAAACAGACAGCTTCAGACAAATGAGAAAATCTATGCCCTTTTCCCCCGTTGCCCAACTATCCTAGTAAAATGCAGTCAGGGTTGTGGGAAAGCAGCGGAGTATCTGGAAAACCTGACGGGCCAATTGCCCGAAGAACCTACCAAAGAGCAAGCAGGGTCCAACAGGCATCCCAGGCCAAGGCCGCAGGCAGAAAGCGACACAGAGGGGCCTCCGCCTGCCCTGTTGCTGTTCACTTTTCCACCTGAACCCAGAGTGTTCAGTGGTTTCAACCTGTCCCTTGGGCACACTGGTGAGACAGATCTGGGTCGGGGAAGGCCTGGGAGACTGAGGCCAAGCCAGGAGCTCCGCCAAGGGGGAGGCACTGTGCGACTGGCGTTCAGGCCAAGCGGGGGACAGGGATGCGTCCATGGGTGGTACTTCCTTCCCACCCTGGGCCACCCACCTCAAGTCCAAGGTCCCCTGCTACAGCCTCCCTGGAGAGCTCTGGATCACCACCCAAACAGCAGGCACTAGGTGACTCACTGAACTACCTTAAAGGCAGCCTGAACCAAGAAGGGGCACAAGAACGTGACGGGAAGGGGTTATTTCCAACTTATCCTCCAATCAGCTACTAACCAGGTGAACCACGTCACCCTCATAAAACCCACCCTTGAAACACCTCCCAATGTTGTACGTATACACATACCTACAGGGGGCAGGGTCCCCTGAAAGGGCACAGGGAGGGGCCCATGTTTGCAGGGGCCGCTCGCCAGCAATCAGGGGCCCTGATGGGTGAAGCCACTACTCTGGGGGCTCCACAGGAAACACGAGGACCCCAGGGAATCTGATGTCTCCTTAAAGTAAAAATCTGTTTTTCACATTGCCAAACGTAAGTCTGTCGAGGCAAAGATGTTAGGCTGCACCCAACTAGATTTTGTAGAAAACAGCACAACTGAAGTTAAAAATTGTCCCAGTAACATACAGACTGGGGCTGGGTTGCTGACATCCCACGTGTACGCTCCTGGCAGTGACACAGCGACAGTTCCCAGGAGGGGCTGGAAGACGGCCCCCGGGAAAGCAAGAGGTGTTCCTGGAAGGCAGGGGCCCGTCCATCCCAGCTGGCCTCCCAGAGCCAGCCAGTCTAACCCCCCAAATTTCACGGGCAACCCTGCCACAGACGGGGCAACTGCTCCCCCTTCTTCCCCTCGCACCTCCCCAAAAGTCAACTGGGCATCTTACCTCTGCAAACAGTGGAGAAATAATTGTAGATAAACACTGAGAGAAAGGCCTCTTTGGGATGTCTTTCATCTTGGGGGGCGGGGGGGGGGGGGAAGAGTAATGAGAAATATTTAATACTCACATTTGCAATAATTCAGTGAACTTCAGATACACATCTGCTGTAGCATCTGCAAAGGACTGTCCTACTGTGTTTTCACTGGACTACGGAAGGCTACAGATACCATGCCTGGTGGAGAGGCAGCAGAGCGCCAGGAAGCGGCACCCTGCGTGGACACAGGCGATGCTGAATTGCACCACTGAGCCACGTATGGAGAGGACCTGACTGATGAGGCCTGGGAATGGCATGCACGTCAGAGCTGCCTGCTGGAAGTGGCTGTCCTATGACGGTGCTGCCTTTTGCTTCTTCTGCAGCCTCTATCTGAGCACATAGCGACTCCCATCTGCTTCTCAAAGCAGGATCTGCAGGGTCACCAGGGGACAGCCACTGGTCTGCACTTGCTGAAGAGAAACTACTCCACTGTGCTTCAAAACGATCCTAAAACTACAGCTTTTCATTAACTTAAACAGGCACAAAACCAATTCATCAAAATTAAGTACACAGGTACCAAAAGCAATAGATTTATTTTTAAGATTCCTTAAACAAAACTCAATTCCCAAATTACAGTACCTTGATGAGTAACACCAATACGCAACACAGGCCTAGTCTCATCAAGAGAGCTGGAAAGTCGTTTCAAACACTAAACCCACCTCCCCGCTGCCCCGGTATGTGCAAGTGTCAGGAAATGCTGCTCTGGCGGCAGAGCTGCAGAGGGCAGCAATCAGCACCGCAGAGCAGACCAGAGTCCAGACTCGCGGGTCGGCCTCGCTGGGGAGTCAGACAGAACATCGTCTCCTGATCTGTCGATTCCCTAACAGCCAAATTCCACAACAGGCTGCACTGAGGGCCCACAAAGACCACGAAAACAGCAGGCTTCACACAAAAGCGACTCAAAAATGCTGCTGACTGATGCCAAGGGTTAGTCACTCTGCACGAGCAAACGTACCTTATTTCTTTCTAAATCCGACGGCTGCAGAGCTCCATTCTCAAGACTCTTTGGATCCTTCTCCCGGATCGTGAAGATCCAGTCCCCTGAGTCGCTGCCTCCGGATGCTTGGCCATCTGTGTCCGTTTCCCTTAACACAGAAATGCAGGTGACGCCGTGAGTGAGGGCCAGCTCCGCGGGGAGACCCCCCCCCCCATGCTCCATGCCTGCCTCCGGTCCTGTCCCCTCCCCTCCAGGCCCTCCTGGGCTGCAGAAGCCGACCCTGCCTCCGACCTCACAAAGAGAGATCCCGTGGGAACGCGGTTCCCATAGAGCTGCCGCACCCACACCGTCTCTCCCGCGTCTCTTCTCCTGGAGAACAGTCTCCACGGGCTCCGTCCCACCACACCTGAGCGCACAGTCCTGCTTGCTCAGCGCCGCCCCCTGCCTTCAGCCACAGGGCTTGGAGGCGTCACCTACACTCCACACTCCCACCTCCGTCTCTTACCTTCCACTCACTCCAAAATCTACCCGGCCGAGGCCCCCTGTCCCCTGCCCGCCTCTGGACCAGGAGCCGCTGTTCCCTCCTTATCATCCTGCCTGCAGGCTCAGCAGCAAATGCTACCACCGCTCACCCTCCTCCAGAGGCCCTGGACTCCTGGGGCCACACTGCGCCCAGATCTCCTCCGACCCAGCTTGCCCACAGGTTCTTCCTTCACGCTGGTGTCTCCCAGCATTAGGTCCTCGGCCTCTGGCCCCTCTCCACAGGTGGGTTCTCAGGGCTCCAGTGACCGTTCACAGAGTGGTGGCTCTAAACCCATACCGTCTGCCTAGATATCCCGCCTCAACACCAAACCTCGACGCTGCTCTAAACTGGACACATCCTACTGATCGTCTGAACGTGTCCCACATCAAACCCAGCTTCCTGTGCCCTGGCCTCCCCAGACCAGCCTCTTTTCCAGTGCTGTCTTCTCAGCGGACCCGTGACACTGCTGAAGCCGGACCATCCCCACCTGCGGTACCCAGACCCACGGTAAACGTCTGGACTCTCCCCGCCCGTCTCTTCAGCCCCATGCCCACCACCCTCACGGCTCAACATCAAGACCTCAGCGACGTCCTAGTCTGTGGTTCTCACCCCTGACTCTGCAATGGAATCACATGGGAACCTTGAAAAATATTCTGGGTCTCATCCCACTGGCCTGGCACGTGGACCTGGGCCGTGGGTCAGCTTGAACTTCTGGCCGAGGTATGAAGGGGCGCAGGCGAGGGTCTGACGTGCAACACCTCCACTCCTGACCCCCCCTTCACGGCTTCCCTCTTCCTTCACGCCAGAGCAGTCGGTCCCGCTCTCCCCACCTCTACAGACCCAAGCGGCTCCCACACCTAATTCATCTCTTTAGCTAATGCATTTCCTAGATGCTTCACTTGACACCAGTTTATAGTAACTTCCTGGCACAGAGCTTTTACGACGCCAGGCACACCAGAACACAACACAGGATCACTAATACCCTCATTTATACCTTTCTAGAAATGTATGTAAAGCCATTTCACCTGATCAGTAGCATTTTAAAAGCAGGAGGTATAACGAAGGAAGAAGAAACCAGGTCTAGTTCTTTACGCACAGCTCTGTCACAGATTTTACTCAGAGAAACTCCACTGGCAACAAAAAGAGACTCAAAGACTCCCAAATACAGTCCCATACTAACACAAGAAGCACCATCAGCCTGGATTTTTTTTTTTTAAAAGAAAAAAAGAAAAGAAAAAGGAAACCCAAAACCCACCCCAACCAAGAGATGAGAATGAACAGGCCCACATCAAGTACGGCCTGGGGCTCAGACACGGCCTGGGGCTGGGGACACGCCCCCCAGTCACGGACGTCCCGCAGGACTCGGGCCGCGTGGACTTACGTGTCCGAGTCTTCGGAGCTGGAGTCTTCGTGGCTCTGTTCGGCCTTCCACCTCTTGTACCTGTCGATGAGCTCAGTCAGGTAGGATGTTTTCTTTGCATTGCGGATTATGAACTTGTGCTTCAGTAACTCCTTAGCGGTGGGTCTCTGGAAGACAAACGAAGCAAAGAGAAAAGGCATGAGGTCAAGTTCTCTACATTCTACTTGACTCCACCCCAAAGGACAGACTTCTGCCTCCAAACGCCCAGCAACCAAGCTGACACGTAAAGACAGAGTCCCTACTTCAAAGCTGTTTCCTTTAAGACTGAGTCAAAGAAGGTCATTGGGCTCCTGTGGGGGGGATCCCGTTCACAGTGTGGACAAGGTATCTAGTATCTAATGGGGTCCTTAACGTTCTGGAGGTAACCATCGGATGAAAGCAGGAACCCCCTCCCCAGAAAAATGCATTTACAAAGAAAATGTTGCAGAGCATTTCACAGATCATCATTCAATCATCGTTGCTAACGCTGGCAAGAGAGAAAACATGTTCTGTATCACCTGGCTAACTTTCTATCTTACTGCTTGGCTCTATCCTCCCAAACAGTAAGATAAATGTTAATTTAAATCCAACTGGAAGAAAGCCAGGAGATACCCGTTCCTTGGACGCTGAAAGGGTACCCACGTTCTCTTAGTCATCAGCCTTCCCAATTCAGAAATGCTGGTCTCCCGGGTCTGCCTTTTCCCTTGTGATCGGGGTGAGGACTTCATCCAGGCTCTGGGCTCAGCACGGCCAGTGAACTCGGCCACTCGCTTTGCCCTTGAGAGGGAGTACGCTTCCCAAGAAAACCACGCAGCCCAAACAGGAGCGGCCGGCGGGAACACACAAATCACGCGAGTCAGACCGTGTCCCCACTTGCTCTGAATTACTAAAGCTTCCTAAACAAGAGACAGGCTCGCTTCTCAAACGCAAGCCTGCACAAAACCTGGGTCACTTCAGGCATTTCTCAGTCGCCGTCCACGTGTCTAATTCCGAGCATCGCATCCTCTCCTCAGGGTGTCCGGGCTAGAGGTCGGGGTGGAGATGTGTGCACTGGGCCAGCAAGCCGACACCACAAACACGCTTGTAATGGGAAGATGTGCAGGCACGTGGGTGTGTCTTCTCGGGGGCTCAGAACAGACTCCTGATAACAACGTCCCGAGCCCCACGGACACAAAGAACAGCAGCCCGCCCGGCACCGATGAGTGGTGTACTCTGCACCCCCGGAGGTTCTTAGAAAACGCTGCGTTCCTCATTGAATTCCATTACCAAAACTGGTATCACATTAGAAAAGCATGGTGCTCTCGTAAAACTAACCACATATTTTTAGATAAGGGTCCGTAAGAAGGCGGGGGGCGGGTGGGTTCAGAAGTTTCAGCCTGACCTTCGGCTAACCCTGCTGGAAAACTCAGAAACAAAACAAGGATGTGTGGTGCTCCATGCAACCCCAGATACACAGACAACTTTTTTTTTGCTGTACGCGGGCCTCTCACTGTTGTGGCCTCTCCCGTTGCGGAGCACAGGCTCTGGACGCGCAGGCTCAGCGGCCATGGCTCACAGGCCTAGCCGCTCTGCGGCATGTGGGATCTTCCCGGACCGGGGTACGAACCCATGTCCCCTGCATCGGCAGGCGGACTCTCAACCACTGCGCCACCAGGGAAGCCCAGACAACTTTTTTTAAAAAGCCCTAATTCAGAGAGAAAACTAGGCTAAAGCCGTGCTGCCATCACTGCCACATGGCTCTCCCAGAGTCAACTCAACAGCAAAGACAGTAAGAAGGAAAAGGGGAAAGCAAGGTGGGCGTACATTTCTATCTCATTCCTCTTTTCCTTCCTGACACATGCCCAGAAGAAACTCAAAACATTTACTTTAAATACCTAATTAGCCACTGTTTTTCAGGCCAGACTTTGCGGTTACTAAAACGGCTAAATAGCCTGACCCTCCACTATAAATATTAAAAATGTATGATTCCACATATAATATTAAGGAGAACAGTCTTCAAGTTCAATGAGGTATGAGATACTAGAAAATCTGAAAGAAAATAAGTAGATTTTTCATCTTTAAAAGATAAAATAACAATAAAAAACAAATTTGCAATTCAAAGCAATTAATCACACCCATTTAGAAAAAGAAAAATAAATGAAATCACGATGACAGCTGATAATAGTGATTAAAGAAAAATGCCAAGTAAGATGTATCCTGACCAATCAGGCCCCAGAGGAGGAGACGCCCGTTCTGATCTCAAAATACTCACAAAGCTCGGCTCCTTATTCAAACAGGCCTCCACAAACTCCTTGAGGGGTTTGCTGTAGTTTCCTTCCAGCGTCGGGGGGTTGTTCTTTGGAATGAGGAATAAAACCTTCATGGGATGCAGCTCGGAATGCGGAGGCTCCCCCTTGGCAAGCTCGATCGCCGTTATGCCCAGGGACCAGATGTCTGCCTGCAACAGCAAAGCATTCAAAGAGACGTACTTCAGAGGAAAAGCATCCAACGTGCTTCTAAGGTTTTGAAAAGGATACTCATTCTTGACTCAAAATAAGAAAAGATATGCCTTTGGTATCATTTCAAAATAGGCAACACCCAGGAGAAAAGCTAACGCACAGAACATCTTCTGCCTCGACATGGAAGACGGCTCTTAACGATTTCTCCTCTTGCCTTTGCTGCTGGAGGTGGAAGACAGCCCACGCTCATTTAGGTCCCTGAGTCAAGGGAACAGGGAACCCGAGGTGAGCGGGGAGGGCGTGTCCGGGGGCCAAAGCATGTTTGCGAACCACCCTGTCCAGCAATGCTCAGAAGCCGGGCCTCGGACGGGGTTCAAGGCCAGCTCTCCAGCTCCCTGCGACCTGAGAGAACACCCAACCTGTGGCGCCCAGCTCCCTCCTCTGTAAACTGGGACGAACGCTAAGGGTGGACGTGCAAGATGCTTCACGTGGCACCCAGGACTTAGCGAGGATGCCCACACACCCACGGAGGTAGAGGACATCAACCTGAGGCATCCCCACATGCCCATCACAGGGTTTAAGAGTGAACAATCCGCCACACGGGCTGTTTTATCGCCGTTACAGCTTAAAGTAAATCACAGGTGTCATGACTTTTTTCAGTTTGCCAACGAGTACTTCAGTTTGCCAACGTAGGGGCTTTTAGCAACACCTAAAATTAACAATAATTACCCAATATCATGTACTAATTAAATTTTCTCAACTGTTCAAAACAAGTCTTCTCATGGTCTGCTCTATCTGAATCAGGATCCAAGCAAGGCCCATATGTTGCTCTGACTGGTAGGTCAGCTAAGGCTCTTCTAATCTAGAACTGTCCACTCCCAGTCTCCCCAGTGCCACTGACCTAAGGGAGAAAGAGGCCCCAAATTCCAGATTCCTCTGGCTCCTTCCTGCTGCCATGCATGCGTTCTTCCGGTTCCTCACTTCCGGTTGAGTGACAGGTCAGTTACACCTAGAGCCTCGGTCGTGTTCATTGTCGGCAAGAATGAGGCGCCGAGCGGGGCAGCCGCTGTCCAGCTGCCCAACCCTCCTGCCCGGCCCAGGCTGTGGCCACACCTGCTCAGTGCACATGAATGGGTTCCCTGACCGTGTGCTGGGAATGAGAAGCGCTCTGGTTCGCAGGCTTTCTCACAAGCCGAAACCAAGCCACAGCAAAGAAGACAGAAGCCGAAAGTGAAGCGTGACCCCACAGGCAGGCCAAGAACGGGGCGAGGGGCACGGCCTCCTGCACTCGGCTACACGACCTCCCTGCTCCTGTCACAGCACCGCAAAGCCATCCTACTTCCAGGCAATTACGTCAGAACCTAACACATCCCTCACTCCCAACTCCACGGCAGGGAAACAGGCTGGACGCTGAGCAGGTCGCCCAGGACCCAGACGTTCCCAACCTTTAACAGCCTAGACAGGACTCACCTGCCACGTTCCCACAATCCTAGGACGTACGAGAAGTCCTAGCAACAATCTCCCCTGGGCAGCGGTGGGTGGGGACGATGCCCAGCACACCTTCTACTTCCTTCTGTTCCAGTGAAGGTGGGAATCACAGACGGCAAGCCTTGTTGTAAACTCTTTGCACTCAGCTTGTACTAAAGGGATGAATCTGGAAGATCCAGTATCGGGAGTAACGTTCCTACCTTCCTTTCCTCTGCTTTATTTTACATGTGCACTACTTTAAAAATCAGCAGAGGTGTGATGTGTTCCAGGGTCCGACCCCCAGGAGGAGGAAGCTGGGTGCAGTGAGCAACTGTAACCGTGGCGGCCGCAGGAGGACAGAAGGAAGGGCACAGGTACAAGGAGAAAGGGCGAGTTGCAAGAACAGAGGCAAAAATGACGAGTACACGACTCCTGTACAGTCACGGTTCCTTTCTCAAGTCTGTGCAACTCCGCAGCTGCCTGCCTCTCTTGGATTTCATTCAACTGCTACTGTTTGCTAAGCCTGCCACTCGACAACAATCTGGCTTACGGCCATGTAGATAGAGATGATCCCTGAGGGATGCACCTCCGGACCCCCCCGGCGTCCCGTAATCACTTCAATACACTCTGTTTCTGGAAAGCCCAGCCGATGATGGTGTCCGCTAGCAGCCTATCACGGGAAACGAGCCTGTGCTCATTTCCTTCAGAGACCTGAGGGCTTGCTATCAGGCTCCGGGCCGGACAACTGACAGGCAGCAAGAATTCAAGGACCTGCACCTGCTTCCTGTCTGACAATACAGACCAACTGAAGTCGACCAATGTGACAGCCTTCCCAGCCCCACCCATAACGCGCCTCCGAGGTCTTCAGACAAGAGGCACAGGCACTGCTCTCACCTTCTTCCCCTGGGAGGGTCACCAGTAGAGCCACATCAAGACAAGACGTGTGTCACTCCCCCAGGCAGCCAGGCCAGGAGCCCGAGCCTCGGCCCGGCCCGCCCCCCCGGACTTCTCTTTGGAGCCTCCTAAATCAGCCAGGTGCCAGGCGTGCCGCTCTCGACCTCCCGGTGCCCTGGGTCCCCTTCCCCTCCCCTGGCTTAGTGCAGGGCTGTCCTCCGTCCCTGGGACTTCTGTGGGGGGCTCCCGAGAGGCCTTCCTGCCTGCAGCCTCCCTCTGCAGACGTCTCACATCCTGCTGATGAATTTGGAAACCTCGACTGGCACTGGAATAAACGGCAAGCGATTCGGCATCATGTAGCAAAACCCATAAAAATATCCACCCTCGTTGAAAGCAATTCATTCCGCTTCTAGGAATCTACCCTAAATAAATTTTATATTTAGAAAACGGTAAAGGCTGCCCAAAATATTCAACAGCAGCATTACTTATGCTAAAGCTCAGAATGACTGCGTGGCTACGGCACGTTAACTTACTGAAGTATCAAGTACTCGACAACGATGCTGATACACAAACTCAATTGTACTTACGATATGCTATCCCTGCATCTACGAGATATGGCATCAGATTTAGAACATGCGTCTGGATTTTAAAATAAAAGTTATGTGGGAAAGGTCAGTCATTTTCCAAAGCAACTGAGGTGTAAGAAGAGAACTGTTTTACCACCATGTGGGAAAGATAGGAATTTAGCTACTAAGAGAAAACAAACAGAGGTTTCCAATATGAGCCTCAGTCCAAAGTTACAAAGGCAGGTGCTCTGAACTGCAGATATTTCTTTGGGAACAGATTTTTTTTCTCCGTATGTGGTTACTTCTGGATAGAATTCCCCTAAAAGGGACAACACAGAATTATCTGCTACCGATGAGCAACAGGGGTGAGGGGATGCGAGTGGGGTGCTACCAGGATACAACAACTCTCCAAATCCTTGCAGTACCAAGTTAAGTAAAAGTACGCTGGCTACACCTCTGCAGTCAAAATACAATGTAAGTGGCATAAAAAATTTATGTATACCAGATATTGTATAAAGAACCGCAGAGGGGGACTGCCCTGGCGGCCCAGTGGTTGGGACCCTGCGCTTCCACTGCAGGGGGCATGGGTTCAATCCCTGGCCAGGGAACTAAGATCCTGCATGCTGCGCAGCGTGGCCAAAAAAAAAAAAAGAAAAAAGAACCACAAGAGGAAGAGGGAAAAAAACATGGAGAACCCCAAGTAACAGTTATAACTAGTCAAACACATAGCTCATGGATTTAATAGAAACTATTTGCTTAATTAGAGGCAATATTTAGGAACACATTAGTAAGTGGCATCTAGAGGTATAAAACCATTTATGAGCAACTCCATAGCAATACACGGCCCAACCATCACTTCATGCTAGGATAAAACCTGTCATGAGTCCCCAGGCTGGATGCTTTTCCCACTCACATCCTTCCCCCACCTCCAGGGCGCATTAGCCAGGAGGTGGGTAATTCCTGGTCCTGAAGACGGACCAGGGGAGTCCATGGGCTGGCATCGGGAAAGGAGGGCCAGTCACGTGCCAGTGGACAGGCTAGCCTTTCAGATTCCAACTGACGGCCAATCCCACTGTGTTTCCACTCATCTTTTTTTTTTCCATCAACACACGACTGTTTCCATCCTTCACCATGGTTAGACTGCAAACAGTTATTTCAGACATGACTGGACACCAAAATAACTTAGCTTGTGCTCGGGTACTAGGCCTACAGATGCTTTTCTTTTCATCTCATTTTTTCCGGTACTTTCCAGATTAAAGACTATGTGCTGCTTTTGAGACCAAAAAAAGGGAAAGTTATTTACAGGAGAATACTGACACTGGCCCCTCAGCCTCTACGGGAGTCGTTTAGTTAACAGGAAGTCTACCACCTTCTTCTCCTCAACCTACAATTCTAGCGCCAACGGCTCTCCTCTGCCCCAGTGGGCTTGGTCTGAACGTCCTTCCCTCGTCTCGGAAGGGCCGAAAAGCCTGCGTCTGTGAAGCCCTCCCCAGATCACTCCGACCTCCTCTCAGCACCCCTGCACCCCGTTCCCTGTCAGAGCGCCCGACATGCAGTGTCGCACTCACTCACTGAAGACGTAAACCTTCAGCACAGCGCTGGGCTCAGCTACGGCAAGGACAGAAGGGATGAGTACAGAGAAGGGGACAAGGCTCTCACCCAAGTCTCCAATCCATCCACTAACACACCATCCTAATATCCTTACAAAGGAAGGGGAAAAAGATGGAGGTTCTTCGCCGAAGACCCCGGCTCCATCGTTGATCCCACAGGCTTCCCGGGGGGCAGAGCAGAGCTCACTCCTGTGGCCCCATCTCCACAGTCTGGGGACTCCTTACACTAAGCCACTCCAAGTCCCCTTAAAAATAATATGCCTCTTAAGGCATATGGGCCAACACGACTTAGACATGCTGTGCTCAGACCAAGAGCTGAGGTCGGCATCATCAGCCCTGGCAAACGACAAGGGGCCAAATGCACTGGTCCCAGAGACGACTGTGTCAAGCAGGGCTCTAGACGCACACACGAGACTTAAGGCCAGCACCCCCTTCAGTTCAGGGACGCGAGGATGCTGGTGAGGCAGGTACAGTCCATCCTCACCCCAACCCCACCTGCCTTTGAGAATCAGCACGTGTGCCCCAACATGGAACTACCGAGAGCTCCCTGCTTCCCCAGGGCCCCCGGGGCTGCGAGCTCTCGAGCTGTCACGCGGAGACTAGCGGGGACACTGGCCAGACAGACACGCAAGCACAGACGGAGGGACTGGAAAGAGGCCGAGTGTGTGTACCAGCAGAGCAGACGTGCCCGTCAAAGAGCGTACCCGCCCCGCCAGACGAGCCTCAGACGGGGGCAATCACTGGAAACAGGCCTTTCGTCAGGCACTGCTCCAGACAAGAGCGGCCAGCCCAGGGCACATCCCCCCACCCTCAGGCCCCAGCCTCCGGCAGCCTTTCCTGACAGACCTCAGGACTCGGGTCCTGAGCCTTATCTGCACTTCCCACACCTCCTGCGTCAACAAACCTGGGAAGAGAATTTCACAGACATCTTCACAATGAGTTCCAGCTAAGAGCTGTTGGGTCTGATCCAAGCAAACGGAAGGACTGGCTTTTGCCATAAGCCAGAGGAAAGGGTAAGGGAGGTTAAGGGTTTGCACGAAACGTGACACGCTTTCTTAAGCTCCCCAGCCAAGCGTGCACTCCCTGTAAGTCTGCGACAGTGTCTTTTAATCTGCCTGAAAAACACCGCAGCACCTACTGATCACACAGGAGCATTTTGATCTCGACAGCTCCAGGGAAAAGGTGACAAAGCTTCACGATGCCCTGGGATCGCTACGGTGCAGAGGCCACCTTCAGCAAACACCCAGAGAGGCCCTGCCCAGGAAGAAAGGCGGGGAAGGAAGGTCTCAGACAGCCCGGACAGTTCTTGAAGAAGCGTCAGGTGAGCCGTGGTGAGTAACACTGAAAAGGCAAGATCTGAATCCTGAGTCACGGGGGCCACGGTTGACCAGCTCACTGACCAGGAAGGAAAAGAAGAGAAGAATCAGCGGGGTGTAATCAGATGAGTTAAGAGACTTGGATCCTAGCCCCAGCCCCACCAAAATCTAGACCTGGGCCTCAGCTTAAAAAAAAGAGAAGGAACTGAACACGTAAGTTCCTGTTGAGTCTTCCAACGATACGACCCCAGGAAAAGGGACAACAGCAAAAGCTGCTGCTGACATCAGAAGTAGCTATGGAGGTAAACCCACCCCAGGGCCAAGGCACCCACAGGCAACAGACACACCAGAGACTAGACAGCTCTGCTATCTTGAGGGCTGAAAACCTAATCGTCACTTATTGGCCATTGGCTACCAAGGCCACGAGGACGCCTACGGGAGTCACGGCCACCATTACAACTCAACAGTGAGAGGGCCGGGTCCACCTCTGCCGCGATGGACACGGACCCCAGCCACTTCCAGCACCAACGCAACAGCTCGCCACACCGAGCTTAGGTCCCCAGGAAAAGCTACCCTTACGCTCAAGGTATGCTTCACAAGGTGGGGATCTGCCAGGTACTGAGAAGAGTCCCACTTAAAGAGAAGAAATGGTGTTTGGCATGTCAGTGTATCTGAGTTAAATATTTGTTTGCCTAGAAATACCGGTTTAGAGAAGCATTCTCTGTGGCCCATGTGGAGATCCCACTGCATTCAGGCGACCGAGACAGAGTCGGTGTGGGACGTGAGAGTGAAATGAGGTCTAGGAGGCAGGGGTTCTGGGCTTTTTGAGTCTATATTAAACAGTTTTAGAAAGCTGAAGGGCAACGGGGAAGAAAGAAGACAGGAAAAACTGGGAGAGTGCATCATATGACGGGTAAAAGAGGTTGGAAAAGGGAATCACGATTTTGCCTCTTGTTGCTAAGGAGCGTCTGAGGACACGATCCCAGCAGGGGGGCATCTAAAGGCGAGGACAGGAGGGTGTGCAGCAGCCCGGAGAGCACTCTTCTGCCCAGGTGCTGGCCTTCCAGTTCTGTGCACTCTCCGTTTCTCCTGTGGGATCCTTTCTGCCCTTGCCCCTTCAATAGGGTTCAGAGTTCTGTCCAAGGCCCTCTGCCCTCCCCCACTCCTCAGGCTCCTCTGGCCCGCCAGCCAAGGCGCCGCCCTCACCTTTGAGTCGTAGGCCGACTGCTTGATGACTTCAGGCGCCATCCAGAAAGGGGTGCCCACGAAGGTGTTTCTCTTTATCTGGGTGTCTGTCAGCTGGCCCGCCACTCCAAAGTCCGCCAGCTTCACCTCTCCGTGTTCAGAGAGCAGGACGTTGGCAGCTGTAAAACAGAACCAAAGACGTCTCCTGCCGTCATCTGCTGGAGAGTTCCGCCCGCTACCATCTGGGACCAGGCACACGCGTGCCCCAGCACCATCACGCGCCCAACAAGAACAGGGACCAGGGCTGTGCTTCTGGTGAGACCCCCTCGTGGCCCGGCCCACCTACCCAGGCGTGTCGAAGGCATACCCACAGGACAACGTCCCTTGAGAAGAGAAGCACGGTTCAAACTCTACAGCTAACACTCCTTCCTCGCCTTGGGTATTTCAAAGGAATATAAACAAGAGGTTTTCTCACCTTTAATATCTCTATGAATTTTCTTCTCCGAATGCAAATAATCAAGTCCTTTCAGTATTTCTCTTAATATAGTAGCAATCTGGGTTTCATCTAAAGGGCCAGGTTCTAACTAACAAGAAAAAAAAAAGATTAAAGTTACTTAAATGATTAGATGAAAAAGTGTGAGATGACAGAACAGCCAACGTTAAATGGACGAGAATAATCAAACCTGAAATCTTCTTCACTCCCAAACAGAATTAAAACCTAGTTACAAGGCCCTTTAAAAAACCCCACAGAGAACCGGGGAACATGACTTTGCTGGATGAAGCAAAGCTGGCTAAGAATCGAAGCCAGGCCAGTGAGAAAGGCCGCGGTCAGCCTGCCACGCCTGCCGGCTGAGCTGGGACGGATGACAGTCCAGAAAGCAAAAGCCCAGCGCCTCGCAGTGCTTGCCAGGGAGGGGGCAGAGCAGCCTGGCTCTGTCCTAGCAGAGGTGACATTATCGCAACACAAGGGGTCAAGAAGAGAAGGCCCGGGAGCTGGCTGCTTTCTGAGGCCACCCCGGCACCGGAAGTTCTTACATCTGAATTGTAAAACTTGGGGGAAGAGAGCGGAAAAGAGCTCAGTCCCTCATGACTGAATTTCTTTATGTGATATAATATATATACACACATATGTTATGTAATAAAAACATTAGTTAGTATATTACCCCAAATGACATAATAATTGCCTGAGGATAAGTATTTCAAGGAAACTCGAAGGAATTGACACTGACTCCTCACTGCTGTTAGTTATACAAAGATGTAAGGCAGACAAGTCAGGTACACACATCCCCACTAAAAGAAAGAAACTCAGACAAGTTCTAGAGCTCGGTTCAAACTGGACAGTAAGCCTACCATCACCTGTACAGCAGGGAACTCAACCACCACCAATCGCATAACTACCTCAGCAAACCACCTAACACTCCACCCAAAGAACAAACAGTGGAAGCGTCAGAGAAAGGGGCACAATTCTAACAATTTAACTTTTCATCTGAATGATGATGTTCGGTATTACGTTTTCAGACTTGACAGTGAATTCCACCATAACCCAAATTCACACACGTAAGTCAACGGGACGACACAATTCCACGATGCTCACCGAGGAGGTTTGAAACAGATAGATTTGCTTTAAACTAAAGAGAATGGAAACCAAGACACGCCTTCTGAAGTAGCGGTCCGACGGACACGTCCATTTTCTCGGACAGACAAGTCCTGCTGTCTCAGGGCCTTCAGTGGGGTGGTGGTGGTGGAACAGCTGATCGTTTCTGGGCCCAGGTCGGGGCACAGAGAACCCCCTTCTCACTTCATAACAGCACGATTGCAGCTGCCCCGCTTTCTGGTCCATCCAGCGAGCTGGTCACAGGCCCAACCTGACCCATGAAAATCCACGAAGCCCGGGAGGAAGGGGGTGTTTCTCGAAGTCGGGGCCACTTCTCTGGGACTCTGGCCCGTCTGGCAGTGGCGCCCCCGTGCTCAAGCCACTTTCTCACACTCAGAACCCGGGTGGAAGGGAGGCTCCTTGCTTTTCGTTTCACGGTGTGCTACAGACGCAGAGAAGTCACACTGACAGGTAACTAGTCCCCCAGGAAGTCCTCCAAGTCCTAACTAGGATCCCGCCCGCGACGGCCGCAGACCAGGGCGGCCCACTGCACACTCTGTTCCGTGGAACCTAATTCCTCCCCAAGCTGTCTGACCCAGAGTCTTGTTCTCAAGAAACGCATTGAAACGACTGTTCCTAAGCACACAATCCGGAAACCCTGCCTTGTCTGCCGGCTCCACATCTACTTCTGAGTTCACAGAGTGGGGGAATTTTAATACTCAAAATGAGGAAAATGCACTTTTCTCACAGCCTGGGGAAAAAGAGGAAGGAGGCAGAGACGCTGGCGAATTTGCTCTTATGCCCCGGGTACAGACCGCAGAAGGCTAACCCCACCGCTCAAAATGCTCTCCCAGAGCGGGGCTTCCATCCCCTCCTGCAGCAGGTTTTCACCCAGGCAGACAGCCAGGAACGTCTGGCTGGACTTGGACTTACCCACCTCCGCCCTCCTGTGATCAAGTGTCTGGAAAGAAACGGCGGAGCAGCCTGGAGTCATCACCAAGGAGAGAGAAGACTGAGGAGCACGAACTGAAACATCTTCTGCTGGACCATTTGAGAGCTGGCTCTCTGACTGATGTGTATATATGGTTATGCCCTTTTAAATCTGGCCTGAACACCACCCACCAATGATTCATAGGCGGGGGCAGGAAGAGAGAGACTCTATTTACAGAGCAGGGAGATCTTCAAGGTGTCAAAATCCACTGTAAAGGGTATTCAGTTGTTCCCTAGAGCACAGAGCTCCTGGCTGGTGGGTACTCACATGCTCCACCACTAACATTCCCAAGCAGTCTCTTCATTAAGAAGACTGTGGAATCTTCAAATAATCTCTATAAAAGAAAGACTCAGAGGAAAAACAAAAAATGTAGACGGCTCCTCTTCTCTGGGTGACCTCTAATTCCCCCTCCCAAACCTGGTTTCCCCTCTTCCTCTGTAACAGACTCTCGGCCTGCACACGGCCACCCAACTAGAGACCGTATCTGCCGGCCTCTGCAGCAGCAAGTCTGGCCACATGACTGAGTTCTTGCCAAAGGAATACTTGCAGAAGTGCCCCTTCCCGGTCTTGGCTTTGAAACGCCGGCAGCCAGAGAAGACAAGGACTCAAGACCAAGGGAAGCCACCCACCCCTGCAGGGCCCGGAGACCCCTGAGCCCACGTGTGGGAGAGGAAGTTCCATCTCGTGTGAGGCACTGTTTGGAGACCACAACAGCAGCTTGGCCTAAACATAAATGAATATGTCATCTCATTTTTTAAAATTCATGTGGCATATTCATTTTTAAGTTTGTCAAACATCTCTGCCTGACTGAGTGACCAATTTATGTAGCCTAGTTCCTTCTTAATTAAGATTCCACGGTTGCCCCTTAGATTCTCCTATAATACTGACTCATCTTGTAGTCAGTGAAAAATCTTTCGGTCTCAGGCCCTCTGTTGCTATCCTCATTCCCCTTCTCCCAATTCACCTCATGCTGCTTTATTTTCCTTGTAGCACTTTCCCACATGCGATATAATCAACTGTCTGCCTCTACTTGGAAGCTCAATTCCAGAATGAAAAGAAAGCCAAAAAAAATTAACTATCACACATGCTCACAAGGCCATCCTAGGTGAAGGAAGGCACCATCTTCCTGCCCAGGCTAAGGTGTTATTAAGACTCAATGCGGGGAATTAAACTAATGTCTCACAACCTAAGTAAAAAGGCATGAGAACTAAAATGTAGAGTGAAAAAAGCCACCAAGTCTATAGTATTTCATTATAGCAGCCCCAGTGCACGAAGAGAAAGGATGAATCTAGAGTGAGGAGAGAGCCGGCGAGATCTTCGTGCTCTGGGAAATGGCAGAACCCTGCCCTTGAACAGGACGCCGTCATCCTTCCCTCCACAGGCTTCATGTACAGGGGCTGCTCCAAAGACATACAAACATATCAGCACCGTGCCTCTTAACAGAGAGAGATATTAAACAAAAGCAAGGTGGGGGCTTCCCTGGTGGCGCAGTGGTTGAGAGTCTGCCTGCCGATACAGGGGACACGGGTTCGTGCCCCGGTCCGGGAAGATCCCACATGCCGTGGAGCGGCTGGGCCCGTGAGCCACGGCCGCTGAGCCACGGCCGCTGAGCCTGCGCGTCCGGAGCCTGTGCTCCGCAATGGGAGAGGCCACGACAGTGAGAGGCCCGTGTACCGCAAAACAAAAACAAAAGCAAGGTGGGATTTTTCTAAGAAATGCCCCAAATCCATATATTCAGCTACCTGGTAACAAATCTTCATATGCAACAATACTCTGGTTTTTAGAATCTTGTGTAAACATTTAATAGACACTCTCAAAATAATCTTAATAGTCTTCAACATTCAAAAAACTCTTGTATCCCATTATTAAAGTGCATCTTCTTTGAGGACTGGGGTCAGGCCAACAGAAAAGGGATAAGAGATGAAGAAAGATACGACAAAGTCACGAGGGAGGGAAAGGAGAGCGTGAGGTCAGGGCTTTGCAGCTGGTTACAACAAGGTCCAATGTCCAGCTCTATCTGCTAGCTGGCACACCTAACTTCTGAGTATTTCTGTTTCTTCAAGTAAAATGAGACGATTTGGGCACATTCAAAAAGGGATGCCTGGTTCTTGTCACCAGAGCCCCTGATGTGGAAGATGGACGGCAGTTTGCCGGGACTCGCACCATATGGGATTTTAGTTAATAAGTGGAGAATTCGACACTTCCTTCCAACTGTAATGTCTAAAATTTCACAGACTTCAAAGCTCCAAAGAAAGTTACCACTAAATAAATTATTGTGGCATTAAGAATGAATAAACTAAAGCATTTAGAGACTAGAATTGCTGTTCTGAAGGACTCAATGTTGGAAAAGAGTCCCCACAAATCATTTTATACATGCCACAAATGAAATTCACTTAAGATAATAGTAAATCGAATTATACAAAATGAGGCAATTTTCTACATTTCTGTAGTATTTCCCAAAGGAGTAAAAAAAAAAAAAAAGAAAAGCTCTTTGTGTCATATGTATATTTACAGAAAAGAAGCAAAGGAAGTCATAAATTTGTCCAGCTGCTTTGCTGCTTTCTCCATTTTAATACCACTGTTTATAACATATTAAATTTTTTCCCTGAACTTTCCTTTTGACCAATTGCTTTTACGGTTTATAACATTATGTGATTTTTTTTTAAATTGGGTACATAAGCCTTTCAGAGATACATACAGTTCTAGAGGTTCTACCTTCCCCCCAAAATACTAATTGTTACTATTACTGTGAGAAAGTAAACTCCTTTTAACCAAAGGGTATTTCTTTTCTTAGTGAATAAAAATCTGTGTCAACTGTAACCACCAAAAAACGCTAGCTTCCTTCAGCTGTGAGACCAATGAAAACTGCAGACCTACCACCCTGGCAACCGTCTAGCAAGCAGAACCCACGCTCTAACACTAAAATGATAGATCAGGCCTGACTTGGAAATCACCACTCACCCAAAAGCCCAGCTTTTACAGGACGGGCAGGGAAAGAGTGCTGATCCGTTGATTTCACCACATAACCACGTGGGGATGAAATGTCAGGGGCTAAACAACCGTGGGAGATTTTTTTAAATTTGTTTTGCACATATTGTGTCTCAAGGACGACTTAAGTAACGCCCACGATTTACCGGTTATTTCTGAGCACCTCATCAGAGGCCAACATGTAACCATGTTTTACCACAAGAGGGGAGTTACAGACTGCGACTTTGAGGTCATCCTACACCGGAGCTGCCTCTACCATGTGTGTGGGCTGGACACCTAGGTCCAGACCAGGTAGGAGACACTGCCACTGGCAGGGGTCCAGCTCCACCACAGCCACACTGGGAGCGCAGCAAGGCCTCTCTGCGTGTGCATCCGGTAAACAGAAACGTGCGTTCCTGCTTGGCCCAGCGGCGGCTCCCATCTGTGATACTGTGCCCGTCTCTTACCTCTGAAATCAAATTTTAATTTTTAAAAATTCTAGTTCTGATTAATCATAAATGAAGATGTTCCACGCATATTTTAGAAGCGAAGTTACCATCCGAAACATGAAACAATGATGGGGTACCAGCTCCACAAAAGTTAAAACCAGTTTTAGAAAATAAGAAACTGTTATTAAGTCAGACACAGCAGGCGACATCCTTCATGGCTGCTTGGAATGAATTCACTGGTTTCCCATGAAATAGCAAAACTGTCTTCAAAAGCAGATCTATATGCAGACGTAAGCTGGGACGAAGTGAGAGAGTGGCATGGACATATACACACTACCAAATGTAAAACAGATAGCTAGTGGGAAGCAGCCGCATAGCACAGGGAGATCAGCTCGGTGCTTTCTGACCGCCTGGAGGGGTGGGATAGGGACGGTAGGAGGGAGACGCAAGAGGGAGGAGATATGGGGATATGTGTATATGTATAGCTGATTCACTTTGTTATACAGCAGAAACTAACACACCACTGTAAAGCAATTAGACTCCAATAAAGATGTTAGAAAAAAAAAAGATCTATAATTTACAGTAACGTATCAGAAGCAGAAATCCCTGTTATAAGGAATAGTTTGGTCCTTTTTTCATGCAACTTAAAAGGGAAACAGAAATGTAAACAGAATTATCTTTACAAGCAAAACTGACTGAGAAGACCTCTGATGCGTATTAAACATCCAACGTGATACTTACTAGGTCCAGTGCGGAACCTCCACCAAGATATTCCATTATTATCCATAATTTAGTGTCCTACAGAAAAAACAAAAAGAGAGGCAAATTATTTCTTTTAATAAAAGCAGAAAAGATTGTTTTAAATAATCTAAGGGTATTTTGCTCTGTCATTTTGGAACTAGAATATTTTATAAATACATAACAGCGAGAAAAGTGCATCCGAGTGAGAACTGGGTGGGAAGCCTGCACTGTGCCGGAGGGGCCCCGCACCAGACCCCCCCCCCGGCAGTGCGCTCCACAGCTACCGCACCAGGGCTCCGAGGGGCGCGCCTGTTTTCACACCACCTCAGTGGGTGATCCTCTGGCACAGAAGGGTTTGGGAACCAGTCCCCAAGGCCAGTACCATGCACACCCATCCCGCCCTGAGCATCAGACAGGAGGCGACCGGAGCACAGCCCTGGGGACGGGCCACCTCCCCCCCCCCACTCCCCCCACGCCTGCAGCTCTGAGATAGGCAGAGGGCAGGTGGCATGGCTGGTGCGGCCTGTCACCCACTGCCTTGCTCTGGAGCTGGGCGGCCACCCTGAAGGCCGCCGTCCCCCCGCTCCGGGATATCCAGGAGAGCAGAGAGGCCCGAGCCTTGCCCCAGTCCTCCAGCCCCCTCACCAGCCTCCGTGTCTTGCGTCTCTTCCGTCCGTCTCTCCTGAAGCCCCACAGCGCCCATGGCTTCCAGGGTTCTTTTCAGACACAAATCCCAAAGTGCTACTCCCTTGAAAGCCAACAAGCTAGCAAACACCCACCCAGCCCTCCCGGGGGATGAGGGCACACCGGTGCGGGGTCAGGAGCACACTTCCTCTGAAGCCTCTGACTGGGCGCCTGGCCGAGTGAGTGCCCGCGCCACAGCAGGCCAGCTTGAAGGCTGGGGGGGCGCGGTGACCTGCCACGGCCTGCGGTGCCCGGTCCACAGCCTCGGAGCAGGTGTGCAAGCGCCAGGCTGCTTCCCTGCTAACGCGACACTCTCGGTTGCGTTCAAGCGCATCAAAAAGAAGAAAAGCAAACAAAACCCTTCCTAGGCTCTTTGGTACCTTCAGGATGGAGCTGAGCCCGAGCTCTTCAGAGCAAGCAGGGCCCTCGCCAG
Organism: Orcinus orca; assembly: GCF_937001465.1. Lineage (NCBI taxonomy): Eukaryota > Metazoa > Chordata > Mammalia > Artiodactyla > Delphinidae > Orcinus > Orcinus orca. The sequence goes on along the minus strand of NC_064576.1, from coordinate 11,818,921 downwards.
GCCCCATCCTCGCTGCTCCCTGGCTCTAGCAATGCTGAAAGTTTTGCTCTTCTGGACTGAGGCGCAGTTTCCTCAATCAGGAAAACCCTCACCAGCTCCCCTCCCCCCCTCCACTTTAGCACCTTTGGTCTGATCTACACTTAGATTTGCTTGTCTGCGTTTCCCACCAACAGCAAGCTAAGTGGCTGGGGGCAGCGCCTGGCACGCTCAAGCCCAGGAAAGGCGGCCTGTGGCACCTGCAGCGGAGGAAGGGCAATGATGCTGACTGCGTGTTCACTTCAGGGAGGCACTCGTGCCTGCACTACACTTGTAAAGTAAGTTTCTTTTAAAATTAAAAAAAAAAAAAAATTAATTAAATTTAAAAAAAATTTTTAAAGAATTAAAAAAAATTTTTTTTTTAAATTTTAAATAAATCCTGACATCCAGAGTCAAGTCTGTGATATTATAAAGAAACAGCCCAAGTTTTACTGTATGTGGAACACCTTCTCAAGTCTTTAAACGTCCTTGACTCCTGATATGATGAAGACAATTCCAGTCTAGACTGGAAAAGGCACGGAAACCTTACCTGATGTGTTTGGGGTCTACCTGATAGACACAAACATCTACTCACTTAGTATTCATCCAGTCATGGGCACCAGCCTTGAGCAGGCTCCATCACCCCCTGCTCCTGCTTTCAAGAGAACTTCCTAGCAGAGAGAGCATTCTCCGGCCCTCCTTTATTTCACAGACAAGCCCAAGTCTTCCCCAGGCCAGTACTTCCCGAACACCTGCTCCTGGAAAAGGTCCATGCTACTCCCTCTAGACACCCCAAAAGCACCTTGTTGGAGAGCGAGAAAGCAACTACTGCGGGGAACGGCCTATACCATTTTTGACGGCACAGGAAAGCTAAATGGTTTTTCTGTAAGGAACTTGGGAGTTTACGTTTCTACTCTCATTCTCTTTTCTACGGCACCGTCTGGCCCAGCTCCCATCCCTTTTACTTTGTGGGTGTTGAGGGTGAGTTCCCTACAACGAGATCAGCTCTGGCAGGCAGGCTCCCCCACCCCGCATCTGCATCTGTGGGGAGCTGGAGCAGAGGAACAGGACACCCTGGGAAACAGTCTGTGCTGACTCGGAGGTTCAGGGTCATCTCACAGCTTCCGGAAGCAGCGAGACAGGCGACCACACCTCATCCTCCGTTCCAAAGCTCCAGCTCCCCACTACCTACTCAGGGAGCAAAACAACCCTTTACACGGCTCGCTCTCCTTTCAGGGAGTCATGACAGGGACAAAGTGACCTGTTCTCCCGTAACCCTCAGGGGCACTTCAGCAACAGCAGAACACCTGGCAAACCAGGTGCCCCCAGCTGAAAGGCTTTATAAAGCCCGGGCCTTCACTGTACCTTCCTGGAGAGGAAGATGCAGTAAAAAAGACCAGCCCCAGGGCTTCCCCGGTGGCGCAGTGGTTGAGAGTCCGCCTGCCGATGCAGGGTACACGGGTTCGTGCCCCGGTCCGGGAAGATCCCACATGCCGCGGAGCGGCTGCACCCGTGAGCTATGGCCGCTGAGCCTGCGCGTCCGGAGCCTGTTGCCCCGCAACGGGAGAGGCCACAACAGTGAGAGGCCCGAGTACCGCAAAAAAAAAAAGACCAGCCCCGCTTCTCTGTTCATCCAGCTCGTTCCTGGTACCAGACAGGCCAGGGCCTGAACGCTACCCAACATGAGGTCCACCAGATTTGGGGGGGCACTCAGGAAGACAGCACTAGGTCCTTCATTCAGGCCACTGCTTTTTAAAGACTTGGCCAGGTCCTAGGACCCAGGTGCTTTTCTCCCCAGTTCCACCAGTCTGGGAATGGAAACTGCGTCAAGAAAGGTTCCACTGGTCCCACCTCTCAGCTGAACCTGCCTTCCCACCCCACGGGGTGTGCCGCTCACCTCGGCCGCCAAGCCAGCAAGAGAGTGGGGGAAAGCCCTGGGGACGAGGGCTCAGCGGCCTCACCGGCTCTGTGCTCCCCGCAGCCGGTCCCCGTGGGGAGCCCGTCTCTAAGGCGGAGGCCAGACCTCCAACGACTGGCGAGTCACAGCTCCCAGGAGTGGGCCCCAAGCGAGGTGACAGCAGGACCTGCCGGGTCACAGAGGCGGAACCAGCTGCCTTTTAAGATGAACCGAAGGATGAGTTGGCACCGGGGCAGGGGTGGAGGGAGGGAACGAGGGGGTCAAGTGTGGCCAGCCAGCAGGTAGGGCAGGAGTGCAGCAGCAAGAACCTAACGTGGAGGGCGAGGGGAGGGCCAGAGAACCGTCCATCCTGTAGCCTGTTGATAAACACTTCACACTTCCTCCCAGAAGTCACCGGAGGGCACCAGGGCCGGCTCTCGCTCTTACTCAGCCCTCGAGGTGTGCAGGGAAGAGGCCAGGAGCAGCGAACAAACGGCGCCTGCGCGGCGGGGAGAGGGGCGGGGCTGGGGGCGGGGCAAGGCTGGAAGGCGGGGCACAGGCGGGGGCAGGCGGCCTCGCTCAAATGGACTCGGGCAATGCCCTCCACCGACAGGGAGTCCTGGGGGAAGCGGCAGAGGACGGGCTGACAAAGGTATCCACGGGTCCTTCACGCAGCGAGGGTCACTCTCCTTTCTCTTTAATGCAAAACCATCGTTGGTTTTAAAATAGCTGACAGCTTCTACCAAATTCCAGTATGAATTCTCAACTCTGTGGCTTAGCGGACCAACCTGTGCCAAGCACAGACCCACCTGCCTGCTCCTCTCACCTCCAGCTTCTCCCTGAGCCCAGCTCCAAGGCCCGCAGGCTTCTGCACAGCTGCTCCCGCTGCCAGGTGTGCCGCCCGCCGGCCTCTGAGGACAGCATTCGGGGTGACCCTCTCCCTCCTCCGTGCTCCAGGCCCATGCTCTGTCCTCACTGTCCCTGCCTCAGGGAAGGCAGCCCGGCTCACCCTCCGCCCAAGACTAGCCCCACCAGCAGTGCCCTCGGTTCACCCGCCACCTCCCATTCCCACGGGTGACCCCCAGCCCAACCGGTGACCCCACTACGCCCCTGGTCACCTCCCCCAGCACTCCCCTCCACGGCTGCATTCCTCTGGACTCAAGCCTTCTCCTTCTCTAGGCTGACTCTCTCCCACGGTCCCAGCGAGTCCAAGGCTATTGGGTCTGCTTGGCTCCACCCTGTCCTGGCTAGAATTCCCCAACTCTAACCCTCAGCGGCCGGTTCCTCCTTCTGACCCAAAGGGAAGGGTACTAAGAACAAGCTCTGCCCGCCTCACACGCCGACTGGGACAGAGATGCCGCGGACGTCATGAAAACCAGGGGCAGAGTGGAGGCCGGGTCTCAGGATGAGTGGAGTCCGGCGGTGCGGACAGGACCTGTGCCGCGTCAGCTGGCCCCCGCGCAGCACCTCCAGTGCAGGACACTCATTCAACATAGGCAGAAGAGGCCTCTTAAATCTGCCACCAGTCACCATCCCAAGTAATAATTTCTACCACCCACCCCCAAAGAAGAAACATTCAGAAGGGAGTAAATGGACCGGCTCAGGAAAGTAAAGATGGGCTCTGAGGGCTGCAGGCCAAGTGCTCCCCGCGGCCCCGTCAGGGTTTCTCCTCTTCGGCACCACCGGCACTTGAGGCTGGATAACCTCTGTTGCGGGGCTGCCCTGTGCATTGTAGGGCGCTGGGCAGCATCCCTGGCCTCCACCCACTAGAGGCCAGTAGCACATCCCCAGTCCTCAGGGCCAGACACCGCCCATGGCCTCTGGGGGCCAAAGTCGCCCCTGCTGAAAACCACTGAACTGCCCAGTCAATGTCCTAAGCCTGGAGTGCGACTGCTCAGAAGTGCTGACCGGTTAATTCTCTCCTCCCCTTGGCAAAGCCAGTTGTTATACCCTGCAGCCTCCAGCTAGGAGACCATCACTAACTCACTGTGAGACACCTAAGCTTGGAGTGCCTCAGCCAGAAAAAAATGGCAATAATCTGTATCCCTAACCTCACAGTTCACCTGACAAGAAAATGAGATAATGAATGTGAAAGCACTTTGCGAAGCTCGGGGTGCTAATCACAGGCAGAGTGCTATCAGCCCCCTCAACAGCCTCACCCGTACGTGCCTCGAAATAACCCGGTAAAACGGAAAAAGTCCAATTAACAAGACTAAACGGTATTTCTCTGCATGGGAGTTTCTGAGCGGAATAAAATCTTGAACGATGATTCATCCACATTCTACACTAGAATGAAAAAATAATTACTGCCCTACAGGCCTTGAGGCATGAGTGTTAGAGAAGGATGGTCTGGTCAAGGGACACACGTGACCTGCTCAACCAAGTGACCAAGCACTGTCACGGCCCAGATGCAGAATCACTGCCCTCATAAAACCTGCCAAGTGAATGACGTGTGAGGTACTCTAAGGAAAATACGAATTCTTAAAACAAGAATGATTTTAATCAGAATAATTTCATGTTTAAAAAATGACCCCAGACAATGGAAGTTACGAATGGCCTTGTAAGAGAATTTTCTCATGAGGGAAAGAAAACAGTTATTTATTTAATAACTTAAGGAGTCGCCACTTAAAAGGTACCAAAGTGTGTAAAGCGACGCGTCCCCCTCTCGCCCCTGGCTCCTGGCTGTCCAGCCTCCGCGTCCACCAGCCTAGCGGCGCATCTTCCGTGACTTCACAGAAGTATCTCTGCAAATACCTATCAGCTCCTTCTCCACTTCTATCCAAATGTAACGCTCTATACACTCTTCTATACCTTGCTTCTCCTTGGAGCATTCTATACTTGTCCATAAAGTAATTCCCTTTTTTTTTTTTTTAAAGCCGTAACTATCCCACACCCTATTGACAACATCAGGTTGCTCCCATTCTTTTGCTATCAGAACCTCGAGGATGTATCATTTGGGGAGTTGCTGGAGGCTGAGTCAAAGGAATCCACTTGAATTTAAATAGATAATGACAAATTATTCTTCAAAGCTCCATTTGTACCGCCTCCAGCAACGTGTGAGAGCTCATTTCCCTTTTCTTTGCCAACGCACCATGTCCCTTGACAATATAATCCAACTTTTTTCCAGTCATTCTTAGGAGGTGAATGAATTGTGTCCCCCTCCTAAATTCATATGCTGAAGTCCCGACCCTGAGTACCGCAAAACGGGACTGAATTTGGACACAGGGTCTTCAAAGAGGTGTAAGTTAAAATGAAGCCATGAGGGTGGCCCCTAACCCAATGTGACTGGCGTCCTCGTAAGAGATGAGGACACAGGCACACAGAGGGACGACCGTGTGAAGACACAGGGAGAAGACGGCACCTCCAAGCCAAGGAGAGAGGGCTCAGGAAGCCAGCCTGGCCGACACCTCGACCTCAGACTCCCAGACTCCGGATTTGTGAGGGAATAAACTTCTGCTGTTTAAGCCGCCGAGTCTGTGGCGCCGTGTTACGGCAGCCTGAGCAAATGACGGTCATCAACCCATTGCGGGGGGCCGGGGAGGGGGCGCGTATCTCACAGTTTGCCTTTCTCTCATTGTAAGGCTGAACATCCTTATATATTGAAGAGTCATGCATGTTTTCTTTTTTGGTGAGCCCTTATTAGCCTCTGTTTTTCTACTGACCTAATATTAGGGGAAGTAACCTCCTGTACCATGAGCCACAAACACAGCATTTTCCTCATTTGTCTTTTGATTTTGCCTTTGGTAGTTTTTTGCTCGTGGAAATTAATTTAATGTACACACACAACATCAACAACAACACCGCTTACAGGCAAACCTGCCCTGCACTGCCTGGAGGTGGTGGCTGAAAGCTGGCGCTCCCCACGTTCACAACCCCCACGGCGCTTGACAGACGTCAGACGACGGAAAGGTTAACACAAGGTGAATAAGAAAAGGGGTGGATTCTGCACCATGAACAAAGATCTTTACACCATGAGTTCTGAAATGAAGTTAAGCTCTGCTTCTGCATCTGCACGGTAAGCAAAGGCTGAGCCCAGGAGGTCTTACTAAAACAGCGGGGCGTCACAGACTTCCTTAGGAGTGTAGATTTTAAAGCAAAGGTACCTTTTTGCTGAGATGCTGTGCATGAACCCAGACGCTCGAGCCCGGGTTTGGATCCTGCCCCTGACCCGCACCAGCTCTGGGACCCTGAGACCAGGCCCGAAGCCGCCTTCAGTTTCCCATCTGCTCCTGGGACTAAAGAACACCCACCGCAGGGGCGCGCCTGGCACACAGCAGTGCCCATGAACTTGGGCTATTAATAGCACACTAACTTTAGAGCGCCCCCTGTCTGAACTCAGGGCCACGGGGAGGCTTGTGAAACGAGGAGGCAGGAAACGGGTATCGAAGCCCAAACCCCACCTCGTTTTACAGTCAGAGCAACTCCCTGACATTCACGGCACCTTCCAGCTGCACTCAAGGCACAGAACACGACCCCTGGCCTCAAAAAGAGCTGATTTAATTGTTCCTGTCTCACAGATGCCAGCATTCCTTCCATGATTCGTGCCTCCTACGCACACAGTGTCACTGGGGGGTCTGTAAAATGAGTAGCGCTCAGGCTCTTTTCCTAAATAAATCACTTTTCATAATAGAAAAGTGGGCAAATAACTACCACCAGCCAGCCTGTGGTGGGTACCACAAAGACACAAAATGCTATGGGTGTTCAGAGGAGAGGCCCGTCTCATCAATTACCTACACAACAGAACTAATGGGGAGAGAAGAAAATGAGAAGATCAATCAGAAAATCAATGGCCAATAGGCACATGAAAAGACGTTTAATGTCGCTAATTATTAGAGAAATGCAAATCGAAAGTACAATGAGGTTATCACCTCACACCAGTCAGGACGGCCGTCATTAAAAAGTCTACAAATAACAAATGCTGGAGAGAACGTGGAGAAAGTGAACCTTCCTACACTGCTGGTGGGAATGTAAATTGGTGCAGCCACTACGGAAAACAGTATGGAGGTTCCTCAAAACCTAAAAATAGTTTCCATATGATCCAGCAATCCCCCTCTCCTGGCATATATCCAGACAAAACTCTAATTCGAAAAGATACATGCACCCCTATGTTCACAGCAGCACTACTCACAGTAGCCAACATATGGAAACAACCTTAATGTCCATCAACAGATGAATGGATAAAGAAGATACGGTACATATGTACAATGGAATACCACTCAGCCATAAAAAAGGGAATAATGCCATTTGCAGCAACATGGATGCAACTAGAGATTATCACACTAAGTGAAGTAAGTCAGAAAGAGAAAGACAAATGCCGTACGACATCACTTACATGTGGAATCTAAAATATGACACAAATGAGCCTATCTATGAAACAGAAACAGACTCACAGACCTAGAGAACAGACTTGTGGTTGCCAAGGGGGAGGAGGCCGGGGCGAGCAGATGTGAGCTTTTCTGTATAGAATGGATAAACAAGGTCCTACTGTATAGCACAGAGAACTGTATTCAATATCCTGTGATAAACCAGAATGGAAAAGAATATATTAAAAAAAAGAATGTATATATGTATAACTAAATCACTTTGCTACACAGCAATAATGAACAGAACACTGTAAATCAACTACACTTCAATTAAAAAAATAAATTAAGAAAACAGAAAATTGAAGCAGGATAAGCATGGGGGTGGGGAATGACGACGGGGGTGGGGGTGGGGGGAACGACAGCCCAGCCTTCCGCTCTTTCATGAGGCCCTAAAAGGACAACACTGGTCCAAGACAAAGTCTCTTAGTGCTGGAAACAAGCATGGAACAAGAGAAAGGCCACTACCTGCAAATACCAACTAAAATGACACTGCGCTATTAATAAAACCTGAAACGGCACAAAGAGAAACAAATCAACTGAAGATTTCTGGATCAAATCCTTAGGAAAAAATCAAAAGCATCACTACGAATTATCCAAAAATACTGGAAACACTACATACACCAAAAGCTATACAATACAACCAAAGATTTATTCAGAGGAAAACACAGTATTATACATTTTCATTACCAAGCCAAAAAAAACGGTGTGGGGGGTGGAGAGAAATTTTAAGTGTTCAATATGGAAGTTAGGAAAGAAGGAAAAAAGAAGGAAACCTAAGGAAAACAAATAAAGATACATGCTAAATGGAAAAGTATTAGAATGAGAAATCTATTTTATGTTTTAAATAAACTCCAGGTACTATAATCAAGAAAAAAATAGGTAACACTAATTTGTAAATATAGCAGTAAAAAATTACGGATGGAAACACTTTTAAATGCAAATAGAACAGGTCACAATGTTTTATTATAATAAGTTTAAAAATCTACAATGAGGGCTTCCCTGGTGGCGCAGTGGTTGAGAGTCCGCCTGCCGATGCAGGGGACACGGGTTCGTGCCCCAGTCTGGGAGGATCCCACGTGCCGTGGAACGGCTGGGCCCGTGAGCCATGGCCGCTGGGCCTGCACGTCCAGAGCCTGTGCTCCGCAACGGGAGAGGCCACGGCAGTGAGAGGCCTGCGCACCGCAAAAAAAAAAAAAAAAAAAATCTACAATGAAATAGATGATTTCTTTGTAATGTATGAATTAAAATTTTCTCAAGAAAGAAGAAACGGGTGGGGGAAGAAATGGATCAATTAACGTCCTCTAAAAATATCTATATAAAGAGGAAGGAAGGAGGGAAGAAAGGATGGGAAGGAGGCAAATGATTTTGCCCTTGAATGTTTTAAAAGAACAGAATATTCTAGCAACTCTCCTGAAGCACGGGACTTTTCCTGACATCGCAAGGTAACACCGACACCTGGAAAAGGTTATCATCAGTACAAGAGGAAGAGGGAGGTGCGTTTCTACGTGCCAGGGATACGGTGCCTCCTGGGACAGAGGGCTGTCATCTCAAGAGAGGAGTTTCTAGAGAAGAAAAAGGAGCTTTTGGAAATGAACATTAGGTGTGAGAGTCTCCACACATGTGAAACGTCTGCATCGTATTTTCTACCACCCACTGCCTGCCCAGCCCCACCAGGCCTTGGGCCTGCCTGTCGGCCAGGTCTGCAGTGCTTCCCAGAGGCCTGAGCCCTCCTCTGTGTCCGCTCGCTCCATCACCATCAGAAACCTGACATGACAGGGAGAACACAGCCAGAGCTGCTGTCCCTCCAGGCCATCTCTCACCGGCCCCCACCCCCGACCACCAGTGGCCCAGTCGGCTGGGACCAGGACACTCGCGGAAGGAGGGGAGAGTAGAGTCCTCCAGGGCCTGGGGAGAGCCACACCCTCCTTCACCACTGGCTCTGAGGGGACAGCCCCGGGGCGCCTCAGGTCTTCCTCTTGGTGCAGCAGGCGGGGTCCCAGCCTCAGCCCGCAAGAGTGCGACCCCGCAGCACCGTATGCTTTACCGAAGATCCTCATGAGGAGTATTTCATTTGATTCTCCCGGTAATCCTGTCCGTTTAGGTAACCAGCTTCTTCCGCTTTGCAGACGCAGATACCTCGTCAGCGCGGGCAAGGGGAGCAGCTGGGGCCCGAAGCCACACTTAATGTTGAGTCAGAAACCTCAACAGCAAGAACCACAGTAACAAACATCACAGACTCCATGCGACTTCTAAAGGACTCCAGTGAAGAAAACATGTTCTAGGGTAACTGTTCTTAACTGGTTTCCTTTCAGAGAGCAATGAACTCTCATCTTACTGCCTGAAAAAAGACATCGGTTTACAAAAGGTCTGCCTGTGACTTGCGGGATTCACACGCCCTGCTCCCTCGTGCCAAGAACAAGAACTTCTGTCCTCATGTGCTGCAACAAACTGGAAAGAGCGCTGAGCCGTCCCTAAGACGCTCTTCTCCAGGTTTACGTCACAGGCTCCTCTCTCCTGGAAGAGGCCGCCTCCTAACTGGGTGCACGTGTGCGCAATGAGTTTCAGTAATTAAGTGCCCCCGCCCCAGGTGCTCCTGTCTTTTGCATCAGCACATATTCGCCACAATGGCAACAGATCTGTTAATGGGAAGTTTCCGTGCTGAATGCTGGTTAAAAACGAAGATGGATAAAAACATCTGCTTAAACGTAAAGATCCTTACAAGGTCATCAGGGAACTACACTTACAAATGACCTAAATCTGAGGGAGCAGAAAAGAAATAACAGAGAGAAGCATGGAAAGGGTGCCCTGGGAGATGAAAGAGGAGGACTTGACTTTCCCCCCTTGCTCTGTCCTCATAAAAGAGCAAACACAACAGTCAGTGATCATAAACTGCTACGTCAAACAAGTCTGCCATAATCATAAGCTAAAAATGTTCTCTTCCTAAAAGTGAAATACTGCTAATAATTACAAGATTCTCTTTCTGCCAGGTGAAGATTTTAACGGCTATTACACAGCATATGTCAGAAATATCCACCACAAAACCATAAAACCAAAAGAAGTGACTACTGAGGGCTCAGTACTAACTCTCCGATAAAGACCCAGCCCAGAGAGATCAGACAGGACTGGCAGAGGGCAAATACGGCTGAAAAAGAAGACTTTATTGTGTTCTGCAAATTTAAGAGGTACCTTCAGTGTTAAGATAACGTATGGCATTAGAAGATTCACGCGTAACAGATGCTGTACTTCAAATGCACGGGTGGCAAATTCATATTTATACTTTTATCTCCATCCTTCAGGGTATTTACCATACCCTAACAGTAAACAGCTCCCAAAGTAAGGGACTTCTCCTGCAACATGCCTGAATGTCCGGTGCCGGACTGTACTGAGGAGACGTTTCTGCTATCTGAACTCTCACTCCCCTTCCTTCCAACCTCCTGGCCACCTCACTCATCTTTATTTTCTGCACAGTTCTACCCCAGAATGAACAGTTAGATAACAGGCACATGTTCTCGATGTATAGTAAGTTCGTTAACGATGAGCTGCTGGACACAGTCAAGCTACGCTTGGATCGGACGTGCAAATCCGGGGCACCCTCCCTGAGGCAGCCCTGGGGCGCAGACCTGAGACTGCCGAGGTGATACGGATACGTGTCTCCTGCCCCTACACCCGACCATGACATGAACCACCACCACCCCCAGCTCCATTTCTGCCTCGGTGAGGCAGACTCCATCACAGCACATAAGTGTCCACAGAGCCCCATGCAGACGCCTAGAGAAGAGCCAGCCTGAGTGCTCCGTCTGGCTCCGTGGTCGGTCAGTAATGGCCGTGACAACGTGCGGCTCCCAGACAGGGTTCATTAAAAGGGCCTGGTTCGAGCAGTCCATGTTTCCATGTTGAAGCAGATGTCCTTACTCACCCAAACTCCTGAAAGTCCTGCTGTGCTGCGTGGACCACTGAAAGAGGAGTTCTTTCCCCTCACCGGGAGTAAGGCTTCTCTTTGATTACATACCAAGCACTCCTCATTACATAATCTAAGTAAGGTTTGTGATCTCATATATGATACTGGTTTTTTTTTTAGAAATTTACTTATAGAAGTTTTAGAAAAGAAAGCATATGGCATAATTAATTGTTTTACCCGAATACATCAGCTGTGTTTAGACACGTCAGACGAAGGTTTGAATAGGCAGAAGATGTATGTTGAGACAAAAAGAACTAGAAATACAATTAATACTTATTTTAAATTATAGGCAACAGCCAGAAAACAGAGTTGAGTTTCTTTTTGGTGAAGTAAAATATTTAGCCTAACTGGAATTTTAATTCATTCAACTTTCTGGATAGAAAAGCATAAAACGGAGCGGCCAAATGTCTTCAGGGACTCCCTTCAATTACACTAGGACAGTGTGTTCGGGGGAGAGAAAGGAAGCCATGGCCCCGCTCCCCGAAACGTCTGGACGTTCTCTATTATCTTTGGTGCTGAGCCGACCTTTTTTCTTCCCCATGATGGAAATGAAACGTATTCCCCTGTGATTTCAAAGCAAGATTTACTTGGGGATTAGTTTAGTCCACCCAAAAGTAACTTGTTTTGCTTCTACCCGTGGTCACCCTGGAGTCTGATACAAAGGGCTCCCTGTATCTTTTCTGTTTTTCCCAGAAACGCAAGGACAGATGCTTGCAAGCTAAAAATCACTCAGAGAAAACAGATGTTCTTTTCCCTCTCCCAGAAGTTGCAGCTGTTCCAGGTCCATGGGGAATGCGGCAGATGACTTCCAAATGACAACGGAAGCTGGGAGGGTGGCTGTCACAGTGTGGGCACGGGGCTCCCCCAACGTGGCTGAATGACTGAGCAGATCACTGCGGGGAAATGAGGGCCCCGCTAGCCTGGGGGTGGCAGGCGGCTCACGAGAACCAAAGACACCCTTGTCTCTACACTTGGAATCAACAAGTATGATGCCCAAGACGACACAAGGCAGCAAAAGTGGAGGGAGACTGTTAAAATCCTAGCCGGAGGCACCAGGATAAAGCTTTTGTTTGTTGCTCAGAGAAAGGCAATCCTCATGGAAGAAAGCAGCCTGACTGCACCACCAGGGCAGACGGAGGCCAGGGCTCCTGCAGAGGGAAAAGCTGTCCTCGCAGAGTTGCAGGAGGCCAGACGGGCTGTAGCTGCCAGTTCTTCGTGCGACCAAAGCCGGTGACTAAACAACTGAGCGCCCACGGACTCTGCGTCCCCGGCACGGGCTCTGCCCTGGGCCAGCACTGGTGCTCCCTTCTGCGTGTAGACCGACAATCTGGCCGCTCTCCACAAAATAAAAAAAAACAATCCAGCATCTGGGAAACTGCCGCTCAAAGGAAGTTTTGAAGAGCTGCGCGTCTGATCACGTTTATGAAAACGTGCGTGAATTTCCTCCCTTTTCCGAGACTCTACCTTCTCATGTTCACGTCACTTACGTAGAAGCATAAACCCCAAACCCATTTTCTTTAGACAGTATAGAAAATTAATGGCGGCCGACAAATAGCGAACACAGAAAGTAGCGGCATGGACGCAGGGCAGATATTTGGAAGGAACTCTGAAATCAACTGTGTTTAAAAAGAACAAGCCAAAAACCTAGGAAAATAACCCAGCGGAATCACAAACAGACGATAAAACGGACCAATCGTATCGCTTCCTGGCACACCTCCCACTCGCCCCGCCAGGTTTTAATGTACTTAGAGTCTAACAACGTGAGGTCGAGCATATCCAGAAGCAGCAGGCGTTTTCCAGAGTCCTCTCGACTCGGGAGGCAGGTGGCCCGTTTACCTCAAATGATGAGTCGCGGTCCCTGAAGACCAGACCAGGAGAAAGAGCCGGAGGCAGAGCTCCGCGACCCGCCAGCCCCTCGGCCTCTGCCCGCGCTTCTGCGGCCCCCAGTGCCCGGGCGAGAGCCGGGGCGGGCCGCTCTGTCCTCGGTCCCGCCGGGAGAAGCCCACGGGGCAGGCCCGGGGAGGCTTCTCCCACAGTAACCTCGGTCCCTCCGTGAGGCCAGCTGCTTGCGGGAGCGGGCTGCGCAGAGATGGGCTGACACCGGCCCCGGCGGGGACCGCCCGCCTGCTGGACGGCGCGCAGGAGCCTCCAGGCCCGGGCAGCAGGGGGAGCCCCGTGGCAGGAGGCTCTGTGGGCCCCTCCTGGGCTGCCGCCCAACACCCCCCTCGGGGGCACGCTCCCAGCCCACCGCCCCTGCTCTCCTGCCGGCAGGGCCATGGGAGGGGCCGCGGGAGCGACTGGACAGGAAGGGGAGGGAAAGGAGGGACGGGAGGCAAACCACCCCAGAGAGCCGCTGGTGAAGAGCGTGCTGGTGACTCTTGTCTCCAGATTTTCCGTCTCTCAGAGCCCACGGGTGATTTCACCAGGGCCTTCGACATGGTTCCCTCGAAGACAGCTTCAAACAAAGGCCTAACGTTCCTGACGTGCTCACCCCTTTAAAGCCTGAACGTGTTTCTAAGGCATCTTTGATGCGTGGCCTGCTGGGAGGGGACCCTGCACCTCGGGCATTTAAATCGGGTTGTTCACAAACACAGTCCGGCCACAGCCCCGAGATCCCCGTTCAGGGGTGGGCCGGGGCACTGGCAGGTTTTAAAGCCCCCTGCGTGTTCCGGCTCTAAGTTATTACTGCCTCTGGATTAAATAAGCACCTTCCAATCAATCCCTTCCTAATGGGAACACTTGTGACGCACGCAGACCTGGCTCATGAGAGGGAAGAAGTCCCTGCTCTGCAGGTTGAATGTGAAGCTGCCAGGGGATGTTCTAGGGGGACCGTCCCGGCAGGCGTTTCTCTAAGTGGATCTGAGGCCTAGGGAGAGTCCAGGCAAGGCACTGAGATTTGGAAGCTCGGGCAGTAGTGAAGACCCTGGACTGGACGAGTGTGCAAAAGGACAAGCAGGAAAAGGAGGCCAAGCACTAACAGTAACCAAGGAAAAGAAAGGCGAATGAGACACTAGAAATTCCCGTCAGAGGAAGGCTGTCTCGTTCCCCAGACCTGAGGGCCCATGGCTGCAGTCCACCCCAAACAAAGCGGCTTATTAACCTTCGAGTGTTCATTAAAGGAACAAAGAGTGAACCACACCCCCACCTGGGGCAGAGAAAATCTTAGAAACATCTTTGGCAAGCTTTTATGAAAAGTCAAGACAAAAAGATTTTAGGGAAATGTGGTATTAATCACCCCCCAACACCACCAAGCCCCCAACAATTTCTGTTAGGATTTTACACCTACCATAGGCTTCAGCACTTGTGATCTTTGTGTTTCCTATGAACAAGACACGCACAAATACTTTTACAGCTTATTTTCTCTCAAATCCCACAGTTTCACTCAGAAAACTATCTACTGAAAAATAAAACTGTTTAAAACATGAACATGCTATTTCAGTGATTGCCTTTTGTATCATGCTTCATGGTCCTTTGTCAATTTATCCAGTTTTTAAACCACCAACATTGAAAGGAATGCTTTTCTAAAGACGGCATACCAGCAGGAGACCCACAGAAAGCTGTTACTGGGTGCTAACTTGGCATCTCCGGACTTACGTTCTTAACCACAGTGGATGCCTTCTAAGGCTCTTCCCAAGTGCTGACAAGAGAAGCTACTTCCAGAGGGCTCCCTCTGGGGATTTTATAGAATTGAAACTTACCATGAGAGAGAGAGAGACACAGAGAGAAAGAAGGGTCCCACAAAGAAACAGATTTAGGAAATGCCACATACTGAACTTCCCTTCAAGGCTCAGCAGCTCTGAGAATACTGTAACGGAAACCTACTAGACCCAACGTGTCCAAACATCTCATCAGGTAGCACCTACGAACATCTTCAAGAAGGGGGCTCATCCAGAAACACTCCCTTAGCTCGAACCCACCTTCAGAGCCTTCCGGCAGGTAGAAAGCAGCTCTCCAGTCAGTGTGAGACCCTCCCCCATCCACCCCACCCCCGCCAATCCGCAGAGCCCACTTATGTGCCAACTATGTGATAAAAGTGAGATTCAGCCTACAGACAAAGACTGAATAGGCCCGCAGACAGCGTGAAGGATACTGGTGGCAAATTGCATTATTCAGACTCATGAGATCCATGGGGTGCTCACGTTTTTTGATGACACGTCTAGACTTTTACAGTCAAACACCTCAACGTCCTCTAGTGCCCACACCTTTTCTTACCACACACAATGAGTAACACATGTATATCCATGTCAGACTAGCCAAGATACTGTCTTTCTAGAAAGTCTGGTGACTCAAGTTATTGCTTCAAGTTTGAAATGAGAATACAAGAAAAAAAGAGAGAGAGAAAGGGAAACTACAACAGAGGGCTCCAACAATGCTCATATCACATCATTCACACCTCTTACATGTGGTTTGAAACTCTCGAGTCTCTGATTAACCGAAGTGACGAAACACGGTTCGATTTTCAGGAACCGGGGTGGGGTTCACGTGCACAGCCTCGCAGGAGTCCCCGAGGTGGCCGGCCAGGAGCAGGACCTCAGGGGGAGCTGCAGAGAACCTGCACGCGCCCTCCTCCCATCCCCCGGAGGCCCCTCCTCCTACTCAGCAGCAAGAGGGTGGCGAGGGGGGGCACTGGGAACGGCCGAGAGACGCAGGGAGGGAACGGCAGCAAAGAGGCGAAACCCACCTCTGTCAAATGTTTCCAGTGTACTTCTTTTTTTTTTTTTTTTTTTTGGAGCAGATAACCACACTACTCTATAACAAACTAGGAGAACTCAGCGCATGTATACAATTGTCTGCTGTGGTCGAATACAGTTCAAACTAAGTTACCTGACCTTGAACAACACTCCTCTCTGGCCCTGCGGTGAGACCAGCACACAGGAGTCGCATGTGCTGGCGCCCACCTTGTGTGGCTTTCCCTTCCCCCTCCTTCAGTCGGGCATCTTTATTACGACAACCTCCTTGCTATCTCCCTCCTCCTGGACTTGGGCCCCAGCCACCAGAGCACTTATTCGGGGTGATAACTGCCTGGTTATGCATCTCCTTCCTTCACCAACCAAAGAAGGTCCAGGTGCAGAGCCCACACCTGCATCCCTGGCCCAAGTGAGGCGGGGCAGCAGGGCTCCGAGTGCCCAGAAGCAGGGAGGCGTGTGACACGGCAGCGGGGGGACAGCTGACGCGAGGGCCAGAGACCCTAGAACCTGGGCCTTAGCATCAAAGGAGAGGACGACCTTCGGACACAAATGAACAACACAGTCAGAACGTGCTGCTGCAGGGAGAGGCAGTGCTCAGAATCCCCAGGACTTGCTGCACACGCACAAAATCCCACTAGCAGTTTTTAAAAAGCAAACACCTGTGGGCTTGCCTGTGTGGAAAGACACTTCAAATCCCAAGTCATCAAGGGCTCACACACCTCAATGAATACGTTGGAAACATTTTCGGCTTGGTTTTTTTCAGTATGGCACAAGCGAGCACTAGTTAAATGTGCTCTAGGGGGCTTCCCTGGTGGCGCAGTGGTTGAGAGTCCGCCTGCTGATGCAGGGGACGCCGGTTCGTGCCCAGGTCCAGGAAGATCCCACATGCCGCGGAGCAGCTGGGCCCGTGAGCCATGGCCACTGAGCCTGCGCATCTGGAGCCTGTGCTCCGCAACGGGAGAGGCCACAACAGTGAGAGGCCCACGTACCGCAAAAAAAAAAAAAAAAGGGCTCTAGGGGGGCCAGTCTTAAACCCAACTGCCAAAGATCCCCGTTTACCAAGAGTGCTTTTTAGAAACAAGGTAAAGATAGACACAACCCCGCACACTTGTGGTGCACGCAGGAGGGCCAAGAGACCCAATCATCATTTGCTCAAAGAAGACAGCAGAAAGTCAGGCGAAGAACGTGCCACTGCTGTTGACAGCGACTCCGATGGACCCACTCTAATTTCCCCAATGTCAAACGGAGGCAGAAACTTGATTAAAACCAGAAAAAGTAATATCAAACTTGGTTCGCTATTAAACCAAGAAGCAAAGCTAGAATTAAATTCACTTAATAACCTCCAGTTCATAACCTCCTGCTCTCACATGGAAGTTGGGCTGTTACTGGCTCCCTTATATTAAAGCTGCTGTCGTTTTCGTCAGATAGTCCACGAATGAAAGAGCAAGGGACTGCAGATGGCTTAATGCACCTCTTAGAAAGTAAACACAATATGCAGGACCTGGAAAGTAAAAGAACATGTAAGAACCAGGAGATGATCCTCCCAATACTTTCCACACTAGCCAGAGCGAGCGCAGCTCCTAAGTGTGCCCGGGGGCTCGGGAAGGAGACCCTTACAACAGTCAGAAAGATGATCTTAACGGGTTGGAATAAGTTACCTGCCCCACCCTACCCCAAAAGTTAACAACGAAGATGTTTCCTTTCTTAAAAACGTGCACAAGTTGTCATAGAGGAAATGTCCGC
This sequence comes from Orcinus orca, assembly GCF_937001465.1. Classification (NCBI taxonomy): domain Eukaryota; kingdom Metazoa; phylum Chordata; class Mammalia; order Artiodactyla; family Delphinidae; genus Orcinus; species Orcinus orca. The sequence goes on along the minus strand of NC_064576.1, from coordinate 11,801,257 downwards.
GGGGAGGCGCCTCCCTGTTCCTCATGACGTGAGTCACCCCCCTGCAGTGACTCCCACTGACCAGAGCTCCCAGCAGCCCCTCCACGCGGTCCCTCGTGCTCTAGAACACAGCCCTGCAAAAACCAGGCCCCCGAGACCTCGCAACCCTGCACAGCCAGCAATCCTGCAACGCCCACGGGCTCACTCCACTCGTCACTGCCAGAAGGGGAGAAGTGAGGTCCATTAGCAAAGCCAGAAAGATCACACTCAGGTTAAAACCCATTTCTCTCAGCAGCCATACCTCCCCTTCCAAAGTTTTACATTCAACCAGTATAAGTGAAACTTGACTTCCAGCACCTTTTCCCAGGGAGACAAGTGAAAATTTCTCCTCTTTTCAACCAGAAACCTAAGCTCTTAAAGACAAAAACCAAAACGACAACAAAACTTTGCTAGGAAATACACTAATATTTTCTGCTGCATCTACTCCTTGAAGAATAAAGCAATACAGCAGGAGGACACAGGCTGTGCCAGCAGCAACCAAGCCGGTCCAGGGCTGCAGTCCGTTCCTAGGGAGACGAGGAGTTCCCGTCTGCCGTGCCTTCCCTGGGTCAAGATCTGGAGCAACACCTTCTAGAATCTGAGAGCTTGGTCTCTAATTTGCACACGCACCAGACTCAGGCGGAGGACCCACCACAACAGTTGACAGCAGACCCGTCAACAGTGTCCCCCCAGATCAGGCAAGAAGGGAAACAGACTCTGTGCAAATTTGTCCCCAAAGCAACAGCGGCTCACAGTGACCAGAGTTAAGCCCGACGTGCGGTGAACTACAGACATAGAACCACAAAGGGCCGACCGTGAGTTCACGAGCACCACCTCAGGGGAATCCCCATCCTCATCCGGAGAAAGCGGCCACAGCTGCCTTGCACTCCACTCATTCCTAAGCCCCGTGGAAACAGGGTTACTCGTTACCTGATGAGGCAGAACCCTAGCCCTGGCTGGAAACAAGAGAGAAAGCCTCAGGGCCTCTGACACACGTGCACGAGGTGTGGATGGGGGCAAAGCTCGGGCTGACCAGGAGGGCGCACGTCTGCCTGGGCGGCACCGACAGCAGCTTACCTCCGTGGAAGTCTGTCCGTGTTGGGGGCATGTGCCCACTGTCCATCGGGCTGCCATCCCTTTGAGGAGAGGGAGACATGGATGGGAACCAAAGGATCTTCTAAAGGCAAGTTCTTACCGCAAGCTGGCCCAAAGGTCCCTGCAATCAAAGAAATCATTGTGGTTTTGCATTTGGCATATTTATGCCCCTTTTCTTCTAGGGACAAGTCTGTCAGCCTCTGAATGGATCTCCACTTTCAGAACACAAAGTGTCCAGAAATACAGCTAGCTCCACCTAGGTAAGGAATGCAGGAGATGGGAGAAGGGCAAGGGGTCTTGAAGGCACACCCTGGTGCAGAGAGCAAGCGTAAGAGCATTTCCTTCTCAAAAAGGAGCCAGAAATCAATTGTCGCTTTTAAAGAACCAACGTTTTCTACCAAATACTTCAACACAAGCAAACTCCACCTCTTCATACCCGTTCAAAAAATGGGACCAATAGTGACTCCAAAATCTACACGGCACTCTATACCAGCCCTAGCTAAAAGCAAGGGAAAACGCTTCTATACGAGGAAAAGAATGTGGGTGATTAGCTTCCATAAGCACTGGTCTATAAGCAACCTCGCCATTGGCCTAGCTCCGCTGAGTCCCATTTATGACAGGGAAAATTCATTAGATCGAATTGAAGCACGTAATCAGAAAGTCAATCTCACACTAAGTCAACAAAAAATCATCAAAGTCCAGGAAACTAAGTTAAATACCTAATCCAGTGTAACAAATGCTTGGTCTACTTAACAGGTTACATAAATTGCTTTTAGCAATTCAACCTGCAGTAAGCCAACCACTACCCAATGCCAAAACATCAATACTTCCCAACTAACTGCACCGCTAGCAAAGCTATCTATACATTCTACTGCATATAGTATCAACAATTTCCTTCTTTTCAAAAAATTCCTCTTTCCTTCAAAGAAATACCTGAAGATGTTTGATACACGCCACCGCAGTAATGCGAGTAACAGAAATCAGAACACTGTTGCGTCACCTGTGCATCAGGCATACAAAGAAAGGAGGCATTTCACAGGCGACCACAGAACCATCCTCAGGTGAGGAAAAAGACAGGCGGCGCCAACAGGACAGCTGCGGGACCACAAAACCAAAGGGGGGTTCTTGGAAGAGACTGGGCGCAAGCAGAGGTGTGGGAGGGACGGGGCCGGCCCGCAGGGCTGGTGGGATGGAGGTTCTGGCCGCTGAGGCAGCTCCAGGGCCGCGAGGGAAGCCAGATGCCCGGCACCAACGGGGACTCTGCAGCATCAGCTAGGCTTCTGATCTCCGTCAGAGGGGCCACGGCTCCTGGAACAAATGCAAATTCGTGCGGCCGACACACATGAGCTACAGAGTGAACATCAGCTCTGCGTTAGAGATCGAATAAAACAATTTCCACGTGCCAGGCAAGAATTTCTCCCGTTGGACTACCTGGGAAATAAGGTGGCAGTAAGTCAAAATTCCACACTGGGACAGTACGGCCCTTTGAAGACGACATTTTCCAGCCTCAGAACCATGGCAAGCGTGACACGGTGACCCCGGGCCAGGAGCCCGCAGGTCCCCCATCGGGCTAACCTGCTCAAACTTCTGGTGGGCGCTGCACGGCTGCGTGCGAAGGGAACGCGGACGCGCGAGCCGATGCCCAATTCCACAGAACGGTGGTGGCGGACGGCGGACGCTGCAACACCGGCCACGGCAGCCACCGAGGGCGGGACCCACGGAAGCCTCCCTGTCCAGCCCTCTCCCTTCTCGGGCCCCTGGCCCTGGGACTCTGGGAAGCCCGCGCTCCTTCCAGCCCCAAAGGAAAATCCTGCTTGGTGGGAGCCGACAAGGTGGCCTCTCCGTGCCACGGTTTTCTGCTCTAGAGGACAAGAGGTGGGGGCCAGGGGCCTCCAACGCCCTTTCCCGCTCTAACAGCCTGGGATTCCAACTTCTCTGTGCACGAGAAGTGTTTCACGAAACGGCAAGCTAAGCTGAATCAGATGGATATGAACTTAAAAGATCAAGGTGTCCGATCTCTCTCTTTTGCAGGTAAGGACACAGCTCCGACAGCAGGTGACCAGCCACACTTCTGGCTTCACTCAGAGCCGAGATGGCATCTTCAGAGGTAGGCGGACCGTCTCCAGATCTAGAACTTGGGGTCAGAATGGCTAGAAAAGTACGGAGAAGTGACGGATACGGTACAAAGCAAACCATCGCCCAGCCCCCCCGCCCTTTTCTAAGTAGGCTTCATCTCCAGCTTGTTTATGATTTTTCCCAAAACCAAATCTGCAGACGTCTCCCCGCAATCCCCAAACTTTTGTTTTCAGTCAAACTGGAGCTGCATTATCCCACCAACCTACCTGGCTCAAAACGCGGAGGGAAGGTACCGAAGTGGAACTTAAAACCAATGTATGAAGAAGATTTAACATTACAGTAAATTCAGAAACATAAAGAACTGTGTGCTCACCAAGGCTGTCCAAGCCACCCGGAGCCCCCCTTCTTCCCACGGCCTCCTGCCACTTACGGTACTCCTGTTTGTCTCGGACCGACCCCAGCAAAGGGAGAAACAATTCCATGTTGCCACACAGGGCCTCTCCCAGCTGCCACCTGAGAGACTCTGAGGCATCAACCCACAAGCCATCCCTTCCCGCCGGTTGCAAAACACAAACGTCTCCTCAACTCAACACACAAGCCAGCGCACGGTGTTCTCAGCTGTCATTTGAGCCGCGTTAGCCCTCCACCCCAGAACCCAGAGAAAGTTTAGGAGCCGAGATGCAGAAGCGCCAGCCCCAGAAGTGAGTCAATACTCGATGATCAACTGAACAACCAGCTAAAATGCTGTCTCAGCATCCTTCCTAACCCATGACCGGGAAAGAAGTACTGGGGAGAGAATCGGCAATGGGAACCCTGTCCAAGGCCAGGTCAGGTTCTATTTTCCTATTCTATCTGTGAGCACCACGCAGAACTCAACAGAACAAAACCGACATGTAACGGAGGGGGACTGGACAGCTCTCAGCTAATAAAACAACTCTCGGAGCCTCTTGGCAACAGCAACTAGAGAAGACTTTCCCTGCTCTATGAAACCAATTTTTTTTTCTTAGAAATTAGAAAGGGCACACTTTAGATCTGGCTGACTCCCATCTACTTACATCAAGACTGAAAGAGAAAAATCACATAACTATCTTCAAAATAACAGGAAAAAAGTATGTGCTCTTGTTTGTTTGTATAAAAACAAGACAAAAAAAAGTCTAACCAGGAATAGAAGCAGACTTCCTTAATGGAAAAACAAACAAACAAAAAAGAGGCCACACATGAAAATTCTATAGCAAATACCATACTTATTAAAGAAAAATTTAAGATGCATTTCTTTAAGGTCAAAAACAAGGCAGGTGTATCGCTCCCGTCACTGCCAGTCGACAGTCTAGAGGTCACGGCCAAAACATAGGATGCAAGACGGTGATATGAATGGACGGGAGCACAAGAAACCATCATTGTCTGTAGATGTGAACATATGCATAGAAAACTAATGAGTTCAGCAAGATTGCCAGAAACGATGTGAAAAAAAAAAAACAAACTCATTCCCTTAAACTAAGCAATAACCAATCCGAAAATATATCTCTCAAAATAGCAATAAAAACTACGTGCCTAGGAACCAGCCCGATCTTCAATTTTAAACTGTATTAAAGCTCACATAAGACAACCTAACCAGAAAAAAGGCATTCACAGTCAAGGATGGGATGACTTAAGATGTCAATTCTCCTCAAAAATCAATGCTTAGGGACTTCCCTGGTGGTGCAGAGGTTAAGAATCCACCTGCTAATGCAGGGGACACGGGTTCAATCCCCGGTCCTGGAAGATCCCATGTGCCGCGGAGCCACTAAGCCCACGTGCCACAACTACTGAGCCTGCGCTCTAGAGCCTCCAAGCCACAATTACTGAGCCCACGTGCCTAGAGCCCGTGCTCCGCAACAAGAGAAGTCACCACCATGAGAAGCCCACGCACCGCGACGAAGAGTAGCCCCCGCTCGCCGCAGCTAGAGAAAGCCTGCGCGCATCAACAAAGACCCAACGCAGCCAAAAATAAATTAAAAAAAAAAAATCTTCCTGGGTTGGGACATACGGTTAAAAAAAAAAAAATCAATGTTTAAACTTCAGTAAGATTTTAAACAGAAAATGTACAAACTCATTTTTTGCATGTATGTGGGCAGAGGTGGAGACGGTTATCACTCCAGATATTACGACTTAAAACAAGGCCAAGGTAATAACAATTCACACACACACAGACCATGAATGATACTGGCCCAGGAAAATAAAACAGAAAATCCGGAAATAGCCTAGACACATATGAGACTTTGGTATATGATATAACATCATACGCGAGTGGGGAAAATACTGTTTTATACAATAGTGTTAGGAAACTTATCTCTACATGGAGAAAAATAAAATCCCTACTTCAAACTGTATATCAGACAGATAAAAGATCTAAATGTAAAAGGCAAAATTATAAAGCCAACAAAAGAAAAAATTTAATATATTTTTAACCTTAGGAAACAAGTAGGTTCCTTAAACAGGATCCCAAAAGCAGAAATCAGAAGGTAAAAACGGATGGATTTAACTACATTAATATTAAGGAGTTTTTTCAACGAGACACCTTGAAGTTAAAAGCAGGATAACAGTCAGAGAAAATACTCGTGGTATCTCAAACTGATACAGAGTAACTTCAATATACTTATCAAACACTAAAATACAGGAAAGCCAATGGAAAACTAAAAAAAATATGAACAAAATTCAACAGAGTAAGAAATCCCAAGGGGTAAGAATATATGAATAGACACTCACACCTACTATTAACAGAAATGCAAATAAGCATAAAAAATACTATATTGTACTTATGGGATTGGGAAAAGTTAAAAAGTTGTATATCGGGCTTCCCGGGTGGCGCAGTGGTTGAGAGTCCACCTGCTGATGCAGGGGACACTTGTTCGTGCCCTGGTCCGGGAAGATCCCACATGCCATGGAACGGCTGAGCCCGTGAGCCATGGCCGCTGAGCCTGCGCGTCCAGAGCCTGTGCTCCGCAACGGGAGAGGCCACAACAGTGAGAGGCCCGCGTACCGCAAAAAAAAAAAAAAGTTGTATATCAATGTCGGCAAGGAAGTAGACAATCGAGGCCCAACATCGCTAGCCATGAGGGGAATGCAAACCAAAACCACAATGAGATACCACTTCACACCCCCTAGGGTGGCCATAATCAAAGATGCCAGGAGGATGTGGAGGAATTAGAACCCTCACTCACTGCTGGTGGGAATGCAAAATGATGCAGGTGCTTTGCAAAACAGCCTGGCAGTTCCTCAAAGGGTTAAACACAGGGTTACCATGTGACCCAACAATTCCACTCCTAGGCATATACCCAAGAGAACTGAAAACATGTCTACACAAAAACTTGTACACTAATGTTCATGGCAACATTATTCCATTTTAATAGCCAAAAAGTGGAAACAGCCAAAATGTTCATCAACTGACGAATGGGTAAATAAAATGTAATATATCCATACAATGGAATATTATTCAGCAATAAAAAGGAATGAAGTACAGACACATGCTACAACTCAGATGAACTTTTTGAAAACATTACGCTAAGTGAAACGGGCCAGTCACAAAGGCCACATACTGTATGATTCTGTTTACCTGACATTCCAGAACAGGCAAACCTATACGGAGACAGAAAGCACCTAAGTGTTTGCCTGGGGCTGGGGAAGCTGGGAGGAAATAGGGAGTGACCAGTAACAGGCACGGGGTTTCCGCATCAGATGATGAAGATGTTCTAAAGTTCACTACGATGATGGCTACAACTCCATGAATATACTAGAAACCACTCAACAGTGCATTTTAAGAGGATGAATTGAATGGCATGTGAATTATATCTCAATAAAGCTTTTCTTTTTGAAAAAAGGGAGAAAGAAGAACCAGCAAAAAAACCTCCCACTGCTAGTGTGAGTGTAAACGGGTGAAGCTATCCTGAACAACATGGTAGTGTAGGGGTGGGAACGGGCATATCTGGGGGGGGCCTGCCCCAAGCCCCATCAGTTGTATTAATAAGTGTCCTACTCCAGAGTGCTGCACAAGTAAGTCATACGAAAAGATACTCAAAATCCTAAGTCATTACAGAAAATGCAAATTCAAACCCTAATGGGATACCATTACACACCTGCTAAAAGGGCTAACCTGAAAAAACTGACAATACCAAGTGTTGACGGGAATGTAAACTGACACAGACACTGGAGAATTAACCAGCAGCCCTACGTCTAGGCGTTTACCCTGGGGAAATGAAAACTTACGTCCATACAAAAACTGCACATGAATGTTAATAACATTATTCATCACCGCCAAAATACGGAGACAAACCAAGTGCCCTTCAATAGTTAATATAGTATATAATATACTATAGTATTATATATATATACACAATACATATTATATATTGTATATATACAATAGTATATATAGTAGGTATATATTCCTACAACAATACACCATTTGCCAATAAGAAGGAACAAACATTTGAAACATGCACGGATCCCAAACACATTATGCTAACTGAAAGAAGACAGTAACAAAAGGTGTGTGATTCCACTTATATGACATTCTAGAAAAGGTAAAACCACAGGGGCAGAAAACAGATCAGTGGTTGCCAGGGACTGAGGGTGTGGGGGGAGAGATGGTCAGGAGTTCTTTGGGATGTTGGGGTGTTCTGTATCCTGCATGTGCTGGTGGTTTTAAGAATCTACATATGCGTTAAAGTGTGCAGAACTGTAAGAATTATACACCTCAGAAAGTTAATTTTACCGTGCGCAAATTTTAAATAATTATGTGGGAGGAAAAAATAAACTCATACATAGTACATGAACAACGTTTTATCTACTCAAGACACACATATTCAAAGACATATCAAAACGTGTCCTACAAGAGAAGGGTGGTAGGGATGAAGGATGAAATAATAAAAAATAAAAAACTGGCCAAAACAGAAGAAGCTTACATAGATCGATGATGATGGTGCCACAAACTGAAAACTATGAAAACACAGCTCAACTCTCCCTTATCTGATGTCCATAAATGGCAAAGGGGAAAAGAAATACAATGAGAAAATAACACTTGACTTAACGGAACAGGCCACTTGATTGGCTGGGCGGTTGGTTCAAAGCCCAGAGGGGCTGTAGGAAGCAGAGCTGTGCTTTAGCACCAAGAGTAACACACCAGGCTTAAAACAACAACAAAAAACTGAAGATACACACGGGGTAAAAAAAAAAAAAAAAAAAAAAAGCCAGGTATCAACATCTCGCTTGTCTTTTTTTTTTCATTAATGCTACTCTAATGACCAAGGCCAACAATGAAAAACAGATTGTTACTTCTGACCTTGGTCATCCATCAGTTTTCGAGAAAACAATGCCAACTGCTAGCCATAAGGGCCTCCAGGTATACAGCTCCACTCCCAATGTCAAGCAACGTCCTAGGGAATATTAACTCTGCAGTAAGTGCAGCGTTCAGGGAGAATCACACTTCCCATCAAGACACCCTGCAGTGAGGGAATGTTCCCTCTCCCTGTGGTGAACTGCACCCCTAGGAAAGGAGACCGGGGTTGTTTTCTACTGCTTTACTCAAGGAAGCCGAGTTTCGGATGAGCACTAGACAGAAAGCGTCATGGTCAATATCTAGGCGAACAATCCTCGCCGTTATGTTCGGAGGACTCCTCACAGCCTTTGTTCCATCTTACATCCGAACAAAGGTACCCGGGAGAAGCATCTTTTGGATCCACTATCCCCAAATGCTGTCCGGGGTTTCTTGTGAGCCTGGCACACAAGGCTGCGCGGCTTTGAGCAAAACAAAATCACTGTCCAAGTTTGGACACATGCTACTCACAGCGCTCGCAAAGCTCACACTTGCTCTGGCCACAAAACTGCGTGGGAGTAACCAAGGTCTCTGAGACTGTTGTCTTCAATACTCTTGGGGCTATTCCAAGCACCCCCAAGGCCAGCCCTGGAAACACTGTTCCTTCTATATTCTGGGACCAAAGACCACCATCCATTCCACAAGCAGCACTGTGAGCATCTGGGCTGGTGATTCTTTGTAGCAGGACGTGTAGTGGCATCCCTGGTCACTACGGGGTGACCTACAGGGTGCCGGCAGCACCCCAGCCCCGCCCCGTCGTGACAACTGAAAATGTCTCCAGACACGGCCACCTGTACCTTCAGTGCAGGAGGGTACACGTGGGGCAGTCAGAAGAGGCACAGAGAGGTACCGGTACTACGTTTAGGTGGCTTGGCCCCAAAGTCACGTGCTCCTGTCACAACCCCAAATCTGCCTTCTCCATACGGCGCAGCCCGCCTTTCTCCTCTGCCCTCTACACTGGGCATCTTGACCCCGGTTCAGTTAAGCTGCGATCACCGTTCCACGTGCACGACACCATTAGTACCTGATTGTCTTCATCTCAAGGAGAATGTGCCAGGCTCTATCTTCGGGAATAGGAAAGAAGTGAATGAGACAGGACCTGTGAGCTTTTGGAAGAAGCCCCGAGGCAAAGGAGAGTCCACACACACCAGGCACATAGCTCAACTCAACTGCTTCCCAAGACCAATAACCCATCTATATTCCTCACCGTGTCTAAAACCAGAGGTCAATGCAAGAGCAGGATTTGCCATGGGGCGGTCAGGAGGGAGGTGAGTGAAGATAAATTCAGACAATGTACCCTAACAGATATGTTCATTGTCATGTGGCTACACTAGTCATTCTTCTCTGAGCGATAACGAGATCATGAAATCATAATACAATATGCGCAAGGGAAAGAGTATAGTTTAGTCTGGGTTTTTTTGGCTATGAAGCGTAAGAGGCTGATTACATTCTATTGCCCAAGCTAGGATGCTTCTGAAAGTAAAGAGTCCGCTATTTTAATAGTCATGCTGGGGCAAGAAGTGAACACAGGGGGTGGATGGTAACCTCCTGAGGAGCCTCATTCAAAGACACCAGCCATTTATATAATATTTTTTCACTTCTTTCCCTAAGCGTAAAATGGGTGGGACTTCTGTTTCATCAGGAACTACTACTTTCCCTTTGGGGAAGGAAGGAAAGGGGATAAAGAGCAAATCAGAAGTCCAAAGAACATAACTTTAAAAAATTACCCCAAAATGCGTCTAATGTACATAACACACACCGTAGCAGAATCATCTGCACTTACATACAACGCTAAAACACATAAAGGGACTTTCCTGTATTCGTTTTCTGGTGAATCCAATTGGTAAAACTACCCTAAAAGTTTTTAGGAACTGAAGAAAAACTTACTCTTAAGTCAAGGATCTGAACCCACTATTAGACAACTACTCACTCAATGGACATGTTTCCTTAATAGCGAAACTACAACAAAAATGACTAGGACAAGTAAAGGTTTGATAAACACAGTTTTGTTTTGTTTTGTTTTGCCTTGTACCTGATTTGCTTTGGTGAAACTGGCCTGATGTTTGAGAGTATTAAATAATTTATTATGAAAGAAAATGATAACCCTAATTTTTAGTGTGCTAATAATGTTTTTACAACTCATAAATTTTGAGTTAGTTGGCAAAATAACTTTTCCCTTAATTTAAAAAAAATTCTTAAATTAGCACTTACTAAAAATCCCCTAACATGCCAGGCACTTTACCTATCTGATCTCAATCTTTATAGTAATCCTGTAAGATAAGTATATTTATCTGAATTTTGTCCTTGAGGAAGTCCACAGCTTGAGAAACATCCAGACAGTTAAGTAACTGTAGTAGGATCCAAACTAAAATCCTGGCTTATAACTCTAAGTGAATCTCAAAGTAGAGATTCTAAGAGGCAGGCAATCTCCCCAAGACAAAAAAAAAACCTTAAGAGCTGTGTTGCTGAATGGAATGAGTAGCTCTTGTGAACGCTGCTTAAAAAGAAATCAGGGGCTTCCCTGGTGGCACAGTGGTTGAGAGTCCGCCTGCCGATGCAGGGGACACGGGTTCGTGCCCCGGTCCGGGAAGATCCCACATGCCGTGGAGAGGCTGGGCCCGTGAGCCATGGCCACTGAACCTGTGCGTCCGGAGCCTGTGCTCCACAGCGGTGAGAGGCCCACGTACCGCAAAAAAAAAAAAAAAAAAGAAAAAAAGAAAGAAATCAGGCTCAGACGCCTCTACAGCACCTCACTGTCCACTGTTACAATCTTATCATGTCTTCACTGCCTAACTTAAAAATAAAACCAAAAAAGTCTCTCTCTCTCTCCCCTGCACACCACCCCACCCTCTACGGTTTCATTGTGACCTTGTAGATGGTATTTTTGCGGTAAAAAAGCTCCAGTGGTATAATGGTTGGGATACGAAGGCTTCTGGTTAATATTCTAGCTGGTTTAATTTCCCCAAAATTAAACAAACTACAGCAAATGAAGTTCTTCTATGGCATGTGATAATCTTCAAGACCTTCCCGGCCCTCAGCTTCATCAATACAAACCTAAGTTTTCACTGTTGCACTATTCCCCCTCCTCCCTGAATTGTCAGTTGTTATTTCTGTTTTTACTATTTCGGGAAGAAACATGCTACAGAGCAACTCTGTAATTCGATTATAGCTACACAGTCAAAACTCACGCCCCTCTCCTGATCTTCAGTAACATTCAGTATATTTAGACCACTTAGCTATTGTTTTCAATTTCTCCTTCTGGAGTACAGGATTGAAACGAAAACGTAATTATGAGATCTTCTAATGCAAATCCAGCAAAGGAGAAACCAGTTTCTGCTCATTTCCTCTTTACCCAGTCTTGTTGTGTAAAAGTCCCTCAACACAAGGTGAAATCCTGAGGCCCTCTCCCCCATCACCACCTAAACAACTAAAACGACCAGCTCTGAGAGCTACGGGGAGTTTTAGAAGGGCAGTAAAAACCACACAAGGCACAGTAATTTTCAACTTTGTGTCAAAGACCCATTCATCTTACACATGAATTTAATTTGTATCTTACTTGACAGTTTGGATCGTATTGATTAAACCTCATAATGCGACCAAGACGATGGGAGAACAGCCTCTGGCTCATGACGGAGGGTCTTCCTCTGGGCCAAGGCATCTCGTGCAACTTCTCTCACACCAAGAACGGGCAGAACGTCGGGTCTGGATTCCTGTCCGGCTCAACTTACGGTAGTTACTAGTACTGTTTAACAAGAGCAGTCCACGTGTTCTCATCAAATTTGACAGAAAGGCTTAAGAAATTAAGGGCAGCTTTTCATGACGGTGGTATTATTCCTGGCATTCCTGAGGCAGTTACCTTTTCTGAAGGACAATCTGCCTGGTAAAATACATAAAGCACTACAGACAAAATTATCACAGCTCTTCATCCCACCTGAGGACAGTCAGTGGAGAAAGTCGCCCCAGCGGTCGCTCCACCCACCTCGTGCAGAGAAAGGGGCCTTGGGAAGGACCGTCTAGCTCAGCCCCAAGCCCGTCTGCTCTGCTGCGCAGCGCACGATTAGACGGCAGTTCCCAGCCCCTCCTGGTTAGGTGCGGCCGCGTGGCCGAGCCTGGCCGGGGGTTGTGAGCAGAAACAAGGGGCCCTGTGTCCTAGCCTGGGTATACGAGAGCTCCCCTCAGGGGCCTCCAATTTCGCCCCCATGCTGACTGAAGGCAGCCGAGCACACCCACGTGTGGAGTAAGGAAGGCAGAGCCGCAAGACATAAGGAACCTAGGTTCCTGAGCAACTGCTTGGAGGAAAACCACCCATGGATCAGGGCTATGAGTGAGCAAGAAATAAACTTCTATCATATTGAGCCACTAAAAACCTAGGGTGTTTATGCCAGCAACTGACATTAGGTTAACTACATAAATGCACTGGCCCACTACAGAACAAGGTTGGATTGACTTGGAGTGAGCAACTCAGGAAAGACAGGACGTACCAGATGGAATCTCTAGATACGTACAGTCAAGGTGACACCACATTTGGCCACAATAAAGCAATCACCTCGCCATGCAGTAAAACATTCCGCTGAGGAGCCCAGGCTGAAGGAGACACCTGCAAACCACTGATCCTGAACTTCCGCGGCAGTCAGATATTAGCTGGTGTACGTCAGCAAGAATCTGTGAGGATCTTCCACACTTCCTTTGCCGAAACTACCATAATTCACATTAAAATCCAACATACCACATGAAACCTAACTCTGAATTCCCTATGCAACTATTCCGACGTCATTTCACAAAGGGTAACTGATACAGTAGACAGAGTTCAAGTTGAGTCTCTTCAGCTGTTGAGTTTTTCCTCAACGGAAGTTTAACATAAAGAAGACCTCTGCTTTCCCTATGGAAGTCACAGATGCTCTCCTCTCGGATCATGAATATGACAAAGCTACCGTGCTCCCCTCTTTGCCTGGTCAAGACCCAAGCTGCATCCTCCCCCCTCACAGTAACATTCACGGCTACCGTGGGCTACCCTCTCTCCTCCTTGCTTCCACTTCAGTGGACACGTCCTCCACTACAAGGTAATGTCAGAGATAAATGTGAATAAATAAACCCAATCAATTAAGGAAGGAAATTAACACTCCCTAAGTACCCACTACATGCCAGGTACTTTCACATACTCAGTTCTATTTAATCTTTGCAACAACGAGGTGTACACCATAATTTTCCATTTTACAAATGAGGAAGTAAAGAAGTTTTAAAAAAAACTCAAAGTCCAGGACAACTGACTCCGAAACTCATTCTTCCCCTTTCAAAATGCTGCATTTTGACCTCTGACATACTGCCATTCTTTAGGCAATTGAAAAAACATAGAATTACCGTCCAATTTTTATTTCCTTTAAATATTCATTTTAGTGAATCAACAGTTCTCGAATATTCCACCCTCCCACTTACACCTTATTATTACATTTCCACGAAATCAAAGCCTGCACCAGCCCTCTGACACCAGAACACGTGGAGGGCTACGACACGGAGAACTGAGAGGATGGACCCAGGGCAGGAAGAGGCCTAGTCCTACATTATCCAGGCGTATTGCTGCCTCCCTTAGGAAAAAGTTCTTTCTACCTGTGAAGCTTTCATTTCCACAGAGAATTGTTTCAGAAATTTCTTCACCAATTCTTAAGATTTCCAAAACCCCATTTGAAAGATACGACATTTCTAAGTGCAGTGGAACGGGCATATGTCAAGGAACTTGAAACACAAGGGACGATCTCAAACTCTTCTAGTGGTAGAGCACAACGAGTACAACACGCTTCCACGCAGGGCTGGGAAACCGTCTTTAATACGATTCTTTCCCACTTGAAGAACTGCGTGAAGATCGAGGACAATCTGCGGTGTTGTATTATAGCTACTACTTTGTTTAAGTAATTATTTACTAACTGAGAATTCTTCAAAGTCAAATGTAGGTAAACCAGCTCACTAATCAACATTCTCAATTCTTAGCAGTTTAAAAAAAAAAAACAGCACTAAATTAAAACACATTTGATAACTGAAAATATCAAAAGACTAATATCCTTAGGTTGGCCTGAGTTTTTATCACAAACCATGCTAAAATTAGGTGACGAGTAGTTGTCGTTATAATAGCTTAAGAAATGCACTTCTGATGACAAAGTCTCACTCAGAAATACTTTGCTTGAAAGGGAGTTTCAACATCGAACACTTTTCACCAAAAATACATTCTATCAGTAACATTTAAGATAACAGAACCTTTGACTGCGAAGGTCAGAACACTTCTCCTTCCTCTGAAAACCTGCTGTGCTATTTATCAAAGTCCTTCCCGTCCAAGGCTCGCGTCTCAGTCAGGTGCTGCATGGTGGAAAACCGCGTCTGCACCTTTAAGCCTTACCTTCAGATAGGATCCATAATATTTGGTTACGTAGGGACTGTCACACTGACTCAGCACTGTGATCTCCTGCTGAATGTCCTCTATCTCATCTTCAGCCTCTTCCAGATCAATGATTTTTATGGCGACCACTTTCTGAGTCCGATTGTCAATGCCCTTGAACACCTCGCCAAAAGAGCCCTTCCCGATTTTCTCCAGTTTGGTGAAAAGCTCTTCTGGATCTGCTTTCAGGTTCTGGAGGAGAGAAGGAAAAGAAGGGAAACGTCAGTGACTCACAGGGCTATGACTGCTTCGTCCTTGTATTGATAACATACATACCACGGTCTTTCAAGGACCGATACGGTTTCCTCACTTAAGGATCAGGCTGCGGTGACCACAGGCCTTCACATTCGGGACACAAAGATTTCTAAATCTCACCTGCGTGTGCACATTAGACTATGAAACACGGCAAGTGTGCAAACAAAAACAATGACCCAGCTAGATTATAAAAACTGGGGAAAGCTCCAGCTTTTGTATAATTAAAGTAAATAAATACCAGAACACTTAGACATGTGGACTTATTGAAAAAAATCACTCTTGTCTAAGCAAAAATTCTACTTTTCTCCCCATGCTCCCCCCTCAACTCTCTTAATTCAGGTAGGTATATACTAAAACATAGGTTAACTAGCATCCTCATATGACGGGGGGAAAAATGTACGCCCTCACTTAATTGTTTCAGAAGAGGCCATGTCCAACATATACAGTCTCATGCATCTTCGCTTACAGCTACTGCCTTGGCCTAAGTATTTTAACCAGACCCAGGAAACAATAAGGAACCTGTTTTCTTTTGTCAGGTGAACATCATACCCTTGAAAATGGCTTCTAAAAGCTCTTAACCACCAACGTGATTAGCTGAAAAACACACACAGCCTACACTTCCTAGGCTTCAGCTGTAAGGACTCCAACACCCAGCCCAACAGCTCCCTGACCAGAGAGAAGTGTGAGCTGCTGGGTTCTCGATGGGCAGCACCTGTCAGCCCCAGGCGGGCGAGAGGGGTGACGCTGACACTTCGCAAGGAGAGCTAGGCACGCTGCACATCTCACTACGCTGAGCCGCTCAGGCTGCAGCCCCACGGGGCAACAGAAGGCCCGGGAGCCGCCCACCCTTCCCTGTGAAATAGCAGGGAGGAAGAGGACGGTTGAAGGAGGAAGGACACCAGACACGGAAGAGGGACCCACAGAACATAAGGGGTCACAGACACAGAACTACGGCAATCTGGGCGGCACTGGGTTAACCGAGCCTTGTGGGCGAACCGGGCGCCCCACTAACCTGCCGTCCCAGGTGAACCCGCAGAGTGGTCAGCGGTGCTTCCGAGGAGAACTGACACCCACCAGCCCCCTTCCCACGTGAACGGACCCCAGTGACACAGGCGCGAACGGACACCACAGAGGCCCCGCATGAGACGGCACAGTGAACAACGTGAAAGCTCACAGGTCTCATCCATAAACGTGAGAAAAGTGACCAGGAAAGGGGGACACGAGAGGCCGCGTCCATTTCCAGCAGCTACAGCCTCTCCCGTTCTCATGCCCTTTCCCTTTTGTCCTCCCCTCCGGGGTGAGGAAGGCTGGCCCTCCTTCTCAAGGCCAATCCCAGAAGCTTCAAACCCACCCTGCCCGCCCCCAGGACGCGGCTTCATCCCCGACCCCCTTCTCCACGCGCCCCTCCCGCCTGTCTCTGCCCTGGGCAACACGCTGGGGTGTCTCCCATTGAAAAACCACCACCACCTGCTGCAGGTCGCCCTCCCCGCTCACTCCTCCCCAGCGTCTCCCCCCACAAGGTCCCCACCGTCACAGTCTGGCCCCCGCTCTGGCGTCGGATCCTCCACGAGGTCGGCCCCCCGTAGCCTGCCAGTCCCCCGGCATCTACGCCGCTACTCCCCACTCGTCCTCTTCCAGTCTCCCTGGTGCCAGAAGAATCTTCAGGCGCAGACCCGCCCGGGCTGGCCGTCATCAAGGGCAGCCACCCCGAGGCTCCAGACTTGGCCTCCTGTCTTTCTCTCCTTCTCCCCGGGGTTTGGGACCCTGTTCCCCAAACCTGGCTACTGAAGAATCACCCGGGACACTCAGAGGTCCCCAAACACTCGCCCGGTCATAAAGGGTGGGGGGAGGAGGGGGTCGTGTTATCCATATTTTCAAAAGACCCCCACTGAACAGGCACCTTTGAAAACAAACTTCTAAATTACAGGGTATGTGGTAACTTCCAAACTGCTGGTGCAGTCCTTTGAGCTTTAACGCCCAGGATCCACTGCTTGCTGATACCTCCTCGGCCTGGACGCGGCAAGCTCCGCCTGTACGCACCGAATGTGTCGTCTCTGCCTCGGAACTGGCCATCCTCCACGCACACAGCCTCCCTCACCACGCCGCACGCCACGCTGAGGGCATTCGGGAACCACATTTTACTCTCCTTTCCACCTGCGTGCCTGGGCACACCATTGACGGTCCCCAGGTGTCCCCTGAGCAGTAAGAAAACCACAGCCTCACACTGACCCAAAGAACACGCTGACTCAGGGAGACAGAGCGCCTGGGTGGGGGAACTGGTTGGAAGGGTTACGGAAGAGGCAGTCAGAGCCACCTGAACTCCCATTAGCAGTGATTCTCAACTCTCAGGCCTTCAGAATCACCTGGAGGGCTTATCAGACCCGCCCCCCACCCACCCAGGCCTGCGGCAGTGCATCTGCGGGGGAGCCAAGTATCAGCGCCCAGGTGATTCAGGTGCTGCTGGTGTGGGGACCACGCTTTGAGAAGCACTGCTTAGCAGACCCGGGGGGAGAAGCGAGGCAGCCCTGACTAGATGATGTGCCCTGAAATGAGGCTTGTTTTAGGTCAGCGGACCTGACCCCCCTGCACTGACTGCCCCACCCCCATACTGAGAAAAACAGTGGTGTTCCTTTTTGGGAGTTAATTAAAACAAAGCCAACAAGAATGTGTCCAAACCCCTACCATGCCAGAGATGAGAGTGTGGGAGATTGTTACAAAAATAATGGCCAATGAATCCCGGCTGTATCCACACCCCTTCAGCACTCCTCCAACAAGAAAGGAATAGTCTTATGTCCCCATCCCTTGAATGTGGGCTGGTCTTGTCACATGCTTTAACCCACAGAAGGTGGTGACTTCTGAGCATGGGCCTCAAAGGGCTGGGGAGGCTGGGAGTGAGCGTGCGGTGGGAGGTCCATCGCAGCCACTGCATGGATCCCCGGCTGAGGCCCAGGACGTGCACGCGGCCAGCCTAGGCCACCCAGCCTGAACCCCGGCACAGGAGAGCATCCTCAAGGGAGCGCCCGGCCAAAATCCCCGTCAATCCACAGAATCTGTCTTAAACCATCAAGTCCTGGTTGGTGTGTTACTGTACCCCAGTAGAGAACTGGTACAAAAAAGGATGCTAGAAGCAGGGTGCTGCCCCGGCACAGGCCCTGACAGCACAGCCGGACAGCAGAACTGCTGCGGACCATTTACTAACTGTCTCTCTGCCCCCTCTCTGAACACGATCATCTACCTCGTCTCTCCATGGGGTGTGGAGTGTTGTCTTTTCAATTCACGGCTCTGAATCAACTGAAGCCACCCCCAAGGAGCTGCAATGCGCCCCGTCCACATCCAGCCCTGACCTGGGGCAGGCGGGCGCAGACTTGAAGGCCACTGCTGTACCCGGAGGGAAGGGCGAGACGGTTGGAGTGAAGTGTAGCCCACAGCTTGGAGGGACAGAAATCCTTGGGACCAGGCCAGCCCGGACACTGTTACAACAATGGCTTTAATAACTAACCCATCCCCAAGCCCAGGCCCCTATTCAACTTTGCCTGCTGCTCCCCTTGAATCTGGGCTGGCCCTGGGGTAGACACTGTGCTATTTACGAGGTTAAGCCTGAGGCCCTGCAGCTTTCACCTCCATCAACACCTAAGGAGGCCTGAGCTAGCTGCTGGAGAGGAACTGTGGAGAGGAACCCAGGCCCTAGCCACCCAGCGGGCCAACTGCAGACACGGAGAGGGGCGCCCAGCGTCCTAGCTGACCTTAGGCCAGCAGCTCTCCTGCCGACCATGGGCAGTGAGTGAGTCCAAGCGAGACCTGAGGGAAAACTCCAGGTCAACCCAAGGGTTCGTGAGAAATACTAAATCATTATTGTTTTAGGCACAAAGTTCTGGGGGGATTTGTCACCCAACAGATAACAGAATTCAACAGAGATCGCCGATCACTGCCAGACAAAAGTGTCCATTCCTGAGGGCAGGGCACAGACAGATGTTCTATACTCAGGAGAAGAGTGTTTCGTTGCAATAAATTGCCCGATTTTCCTTTTGCCGGGTCTAAAACAGATTAGAAAACAGCTGTTTTCACTATACTGCTTTGACCATCCTCCCCAAAGCCCTTTCCCCAGCATCCACACCTGTGAAGTTAGCGCAGTTTTTCTGTCTCGCATCTGCTCAAGTGTAGTGTGGCATTCCATGCTCTTGGCCACTGTGTCACCAGCTATAAACCGGAATAAAACCGGGCCCTGGATCTGCCAAGACAGCGACGGCAGGCCCTAAGCAAGCAGGGTCCTCGCCCTTTGGCAATTCTTGCGTAAGTTCATCACCACGCACTGCAACCCCGTGCAGTGTGGTAAGGAAATCAATGTCAGAGATGACCTGGTCCGCAAAGGAACGTCAAGATTCGGCTGCCAGAATCGGTTCTCCGAGGAGAGTAGATCTCCTTGGTAGGAAAGGTACCATCCTGCCAACCCTCTCGAGAATTCTCTTTTCAGAAAGGTTTAAGCTGAACCAAGCACTGGTCATCATCCAAGATTAGAAATGCCTGCCGGCCCCTCACCCCACCCATCCCACGTGCCTGAAAGGCAACCGGCTCCTCCCGGGCAGGAGTCAGGACACGCAGAGGCTCGGCCTCCTCTGGGCAGGGGAAGGCCAGGACCCTCCCCCACCATTCCTTTCTCCTAGGGCAATGAGCTGGGGGACCAGAAGGGCGGGGCTGGATGCTACCTGCACATCCCACTACTCAGGTCTGGGACCAGTCACTAAAGAACATCACTTAGATGCCCAGCACCACCTTCTCATTCCCGCACTGAGCCAGGAGATCACGCTCTAAGGCGGGGTGTGGGGGGGGGGGGCGGTGTGAGTCTCATGAATACGCTCACTAACCTGTGTGACCCCACGAGCGACTCAATATCTAGGTCTGTGTTTCCTCCCCTGAGGGAAGGGCTGGAGAGAGAAAGAAATAACAGCAACAGTAGCCTCTCTCCAGATTAACTGCCACTAAGAGTGGGAATCTGGCACCCACCAGCTGCGGGACGTGTCCCGGGCACTGTCTATAAAAGAAGGCACTCAAATACTGATGTCTCTTCTCTGCTCACGTCTCTCCCATACCCTCAAAACCTTTCCCTCCTGTGTCAAGAAACAGCCCAACTTCCCATTCAGGGGAGCCTTGAGGTTCAGTGAAAGTTTTCAGGAAATGACACGCATGACACCTCGTTTTCCTACTTCCTGTGGCTTTGGCTTTTTCATCACCCTTTGCCTCATGACAGCTCCAGGCCATCTGTCTCTTTAAACTTTAGTCAGCTGAATTCTGAGCCTTTCTATACACTCACACCTCCTCTTGTTTATTTTTAATTTCAAGATTTAGAAAAGCCAGGGCATTAGTTACACTTAACCATCCTGAAGTCAGCATCCTTGAAACTGACCAAAATACGGAGAAGATGCATCCCCCTCAGTTCAGGGGGCCCAGGCACAGGTCTGCGCTGTGAAAATGCTCCCAAGCCCCTTCCCCATCAAGCCCAGGAAAGCCTTCACTGGCTCAGGATCGCGGGAAGAGCTGAACAGCCAAGGCAACGTGCCCAGGGGACCTGGAATCCCCAGTTCCGCAGACCTTTCTCACTAATCGTGATATGGAAGTTTTGGGGCCACAGGCTACCCCAAAGCCTGGCATCTCCCAGAAACAGGAAATGAACAGGCATGAGCACAGCAGAAGCAGCTGTCACAGTGCCACGCAGCACAGGGAAAGGGGCCCCAAACCTCCAGGATTCCTGTTCCTCTGAGAAGCGGAAATCCAAGGGTGTGATGGCCGCTCCCTCCAACTCCCCCCGCTTCCCGAGAGATGGTCCAGAGCTGCCCAGCTGGAGCTCAGGCTTCTACAATAATTCAGCCCATTTCATAATCCTTTGAGAGAATTCATTAAAATACTTCCATGATGACTTAAGTATTTTATATTTTTAAACCTGAACAGCTATTACTGTGTTCTTTTGATCACTTCTGGCAAGGAAAAATGCACCTGGCATCACTAATCAACTTTCAAAGGTCCTCAGCTTCAGATGTACCGCTCGTACAGTTGCACAGACGACACCGCTCTGGGCTGAAGCCAAGTTCCAGGAAAAGAAAAAGGAACTGTCTGGGTCTGCCGTGTTCTAATACTTGTGCCTTATCACATCAGCATCCCCGAAGCAACAGACAAGAGGGCACCGGGGTTCAGCGGGGTCTGGACTAGGTGTGGCCCCTCCCCTCTTCTGAACTTGGCAAGCACCCCCAGTGAAGCACAGAACTCTCCTCCTGGAGCTGAACTCGGCCTCAGAGCCCTGCCCTCCCCACCTGCCCGGGCAGAGGCCGGCACACAGGTGGGCACTACGGGCCGGCAGCTTACCGCAGACTTGTCCTTCCGCATCGGCCCGACTCTCCCACCCAGCCTTTCCCCGTGGTCCCGCCGTTAACAGTGTTACTGTCTTCCATTCCCAAAGCTGGAAACGCCTGCACCGCAGTTGCTTTCTTGCCCCTACCTCCCAACTGTCTCTGCATGCGGCCCCCGGCCTCCCGCCTGACCCCGCCCCGCCGGCCCTCCCTCACCCACCCGCCGCGGCCACGGCTACTCCTCCAGCTGCCCCGACCCCAGACGCCCCCGCACACTCTGCGGGCAGAAAGCGGCTTCCTCGAAGCGCGTGGTTTCCCTGCACTGCCTAAAGCAGCCGGGACAACACGCCGTCTCGAGACTGAAGTCACACACGCTCGCCGCGAAGCTGAACCGCAAAGCCCCTTCCCACCTCCGCTTTCTGCTGCTCTCCCCGCTTACCCTCCCATTACCCAACTTCCTAACACTGTCTCCGAGCACCCAGGGTTACGTACCGTAATGACTCCACACGCAGTGAATTCTCCAAGCGACAGAATTGGAGGCGTGGAGAACAGACGCGTGGTTGTAGGGCGGGGCGGGGGCGACGAGTGAGGGGCAACACGGTAAGATTCCACGTGGCCGCAAACAGCTCTGCACCCCGACTGCGGTAATTCTACTCGAACTTCTTCTGCCCCAAAGAGACCGCTATTATTTCACTGTTACAGGTGAAAAGTTCCCATTTGCTGTTTCATACCCTCTCAACCCTAATGACTCCCTTGAGCAAAGGGAGCAGGGCTCCAGGGCTCCTCTTTGCCAGAGCGTGATTTTCATGCCACTGGTTGAAACGGTATTAACATTTTACAGATGATTTTCCCCCCTGAGATTATGATTACCACTTAAGAATGTATCTTATAATCTTGCCAACCTAACCCAACAAAGAAGTGAGCAGCATGGGTGCCTGCAGTCAACACCCAGGCCCCCTTAAAAAGCAAACACTGTAATCCAAACCGAGCACCCAGGGGAGGCTTCCCTGGTGGCGCAGCGGTTAGGAATCCGCCTGCCAAGGCAGGGGACATGGGCTCGAGCCCTGGTCCGGGAAGATCCCACACGCTGCGGAGCAACTAGGCCCGTGCACCGCAACTATTGAGCCTGTGCTCTAGAGCCCGCGAGCCACAACTACTGAAGCCCGTGCGCCTAGAGCCCGTGCTCCGCAACAAGAGAAGCCACCGCAATGAGAAGGCCACGCACCGCAACGAAGAGCAGCCCCCGCTCGCCGCAACTAGAGAAAGCCTGCGCACAGCAACAAAGACCCAATGCAGCAACAAATAAATATAAATTTTTTTAAAACTTCAAAAAAACAAAAACCCAGCCAAAGTTCAGAGCATTACGTGGAGGAAACGAGGAAAATGCAACCACAGCCTAAACAAATTATGTGACCCAGTGTGCACCAGATGCTCTGCTCTGATTCTGCAGAGTATCATTTGGGGCAGCAGCTATACAAGCCCTGGAGAGAAAAGACACTAGAAATCGCCCCCCACCCCCAACAATAAGCTACCAAACAGAGAGATTCAATGCTGTCCTTCTGAACATTTAACTTATCTGACAAAAATTCGGGTATCTAGGCAACCATAAGCACCTGGAGTCCAAACAACACATGTTCAGATCTCAGTTCTACCAAATTACCAGCGAGTCACTGAACCACCCAGCCTGCTTCCATACCTGTAAAACGGGGTAACACTACTTACTTCTTAGAACGTTGAAGGGATAAAATCAGAACATAAAGAAAGCTCCTCGTGTGGTATCTGCTAAACAGTAAGTCATTAGTAAATAGAAACCACTTTTGTTGTTGCAGTTGTTTTTTTGCGTGTGTACTTAATACTGAGCTATTCTTTCTGAAAATACTTGGTCGAGGTTGAACAGAAGCCTCTCATCTGAACTAGAAGGAGAAGTAAAACCCAGATCATGGACTCACAAACCAGCACGCCCTCCACGGCACCACCTTAAAATCAGCTAAAATAACGAGGCCTTTTCTCCCACAGGAAGGGAACAAGGAGAATTCTAGGAGGCCTGAGTGAGCGTCCTCAGAAAGAGCGAAGGAAACATCTGCAAAACTCCTAAGGTACAGAGGCCACCCCTGGTGCAGGTTAAAGAAACCACTGGCCAGGGAGGCCCAAGGGCCCTGCGGCCTGGGTGGGGTTCTAACACAAGGCTCCAGAGAGGGCACTGAGCCACAGGGATGCAATGACCCCCACCCCCCACCCCCAAGTATGAGGCTCTCAGGGCTAAGAAATGATGCTAGGAGCCATAAATAAACAGAAGATTGCACCTGTGAGAACCTTCCAAGCGTTCCATAAACTTCCCTTTTTAACCTTCCTATAACGGTGACTACTAGATCCCTTAAAACAGAGAAGGAAAGAAGGCTCTACTCCATGGGCAGCCTCAGGAGAAGGGACTCAAGCTAGATGAGCACAAGGGATTTTAAATGGAAAAGGAAAAGCAGGCCCAAGCCCAGGGAGAATTACAGCAAAGAAGGCAGGATGTGAAAAGCACAGGCCTGGGGCACACAGCACACCCCACCAGCTAGTCAAGAGGACCACATGCTTCCTGTACAGAAACACACACTTTTAGTTTGTGAAAGAGGAATCCTGTTAACTGTTTCTGAGCAGAAACTTGAGCCTAAGAGATCACCTTGCAAAACAACCTGCAGAAGGTTCGAAGGCACAAGGCAGCTTCACGCTGACACCCATAAACGAGCTAGATTTGCAAAATCCTGGCCTCCCCCAGGTCACAACTTAGGTGCAGTTGGAAGCCGTGAAACTCTTTGGTCTTGGACATGGCCTGGGTGGAGTGAAGCCGTGAGAAAGATGAGCACCATTTCTGAATGCCCTCCTGAAGGAGGTGTCGTCTCCACCTTACGGTGGTTATGGGACTCGTCCAAGGACACAGCGTACCTGACAGACCCTGAAATGCAACTCAGGGCCATCTGATTCCAAAGGGCGAGCCATGTTGACGACTGCCTCCCAAGGTCTAACAGCAAAACACAATAGAAAGAGCACAAAATTAAGACGCACAAGACCTGGGATTTTCCCCTGCTGCAATGCTTTGCTGCATGACCTTGAGCAAGGTCTTAACTTCTCAGTAAAGGCAACAAGGGTGCCTGAAGTGTTTATCTACCGCACAGGTTTGTCAGAGGATCAAATCAGCCCAAGTAAGTGGGGAAAGCGAGGTGCACTGCAAACCCTTTCCCAGAGCGCAGATGGCGGCTGGGTTACCTTGCAGGGCGTGCACTCTCAGAAAGCACATCCGAGGCCAAGCGAGGTCACCTTTAAAACAGCGCTCGGCTCTGAAGACATTTTTAGAAATCACTAAAACACTGGCCAAAACAGTTACTGAGAACGAACCACGTGTAACACAACGCAACACGGTCCTGACGAGATTAAAAGCTACTGTCATGTTAGAGTATGGCTTAACTTTACATTCCTATTTTTTTAATACAAATTATTCTTCCCATAAATATCTTTAAGCTAATTAGACGCAAATAAAATGCCCTGAAAACCTGTCTCATCGGTTTAATCTAACCATTACATTTCAAGAGGCACTCTGTACTCAAACTAAAATTGGGCAATCTGTCTAATGAAGCCTATTAACCTGGAAAGGGTTTTCTCTGATTGTAACAAGTTTAAAGCTCACTCTTTCTCGGGGTCTTTCCCACACCTCCCCCACCTGAAAATCAAGCTGCCCTTTTTATAAAATACATACAGGAATACACACACACACAGAGACTCACACAGAGACACACACAGACACACACACAGACACACACAGAGACTCACACAGAGACACACACAGACACACACACAGACACACAGAGAAACACACACACACACACACACACACACACACACACACAGGCCAATGCGAAGTTTATAAACAAACAAAAAAGACCCCCAACAAACCAAATACCCTTTTATGGGGATCTGCCCAGAAACCCTCTAACCAGCAATCTGCAACGTCTAAAACCCATTCAACTCCGGAAGCAGCGCACAGAGAAACTTGGGGGCCCCCCCGGGCGCCTCCCCGGCCTGCGAAGCCCCTTGCGCACTACTGCCATCGGGGAACCGTCGTGGTCATCCGTTAGCGGGCCCCCCAGACGGCCGGTGACACCCCCCCCAGCAGCCAGCCACAGCCGGACACAAACAGATGACTTGATAAGCAGGCCTCGGATCAGGACCTTCTCTCTCGCCCCCAGCGCCGCCTCGGGACCCAGGGCTCCCCCTGAGGGGCAGGAGGCGAGCTGCTACGGGCCCCTCCCCAGTCTGCCCGCACCCCTCAAAGGCACCACGGACGTGGCAGAGTCTCGGCCGGGAGGAAGAAGGAACCACCCTAGGTGTCTGCCTCTCCTCAGCCTCCCGAGAAGGGAGCGAAAGCCACTGGGACGCAGGCGCGGGGGAGAGGCTGCAGCCCGCTGGGGGCCCCACTGGGCGCAGGGGAGGCCCCAGGGCGGGAGGTCGGCGGTGCCCAGCGGGGCTGCACACCAGCCAGGACCACCTGTGCCCCAGCCCCACTCTGGACCAGCAAATCCCGAACTCAGGGGATAGGACCCCAGCCCGAGCATTAAAGCCCACCCCCAAAGATTCCAACGGGCGGCCAAGGCTGACAGCAGGGGTCTGGTCTGGGAGGCCACCTGGCATGTTCACCTGCTTTTCTTCACCTGGGAAAATCATGTCGGAGCAGGGAACGGGCTGTTCCCCCGGCCCCGAAGCTCACATTTCTAGTCTTTTCCTCTCCAACCCCTTCCTCTCCTACCTCGCTGACCAAGGACACCCATTCTCCGCCTCCAGCCCCAAGTGTTTCACATTAACTAGTCGGCTGATTTAAGGTCTCCAAAAGAAAAACCTTTATTCACCACATAGAGCTCTTTAAATTGCAGATGGCTCCGATCATCTCAGAGTCCACAGGTTTTTCCCGTCCTCAGATCGTCCTTCAGAAGAAGTCTCACTCCTAGCTAGTTGACCAGAGGTCATTTTTAAGTGTGAGACCTAAATCCCAGGTTTACACAGAAACAGGCTTTCCTGCATATCACACCAAGCCTCCTCTCACTGCGGTGGGAGCCCCTCCTGGCCTGTCTCCACGTCATCACTGCCTCTTCTAAGCAGCACTTTCAGTCTCTCACCCGCCTGCTCGCAGGTACGTGACAAATGCCCCACGTGACAAATGCCCCACAATCCGGTTCAGCAAACTCATTTCCCCCATGGTATACACCTGTGTTTCAATCCACCTGAATCAATATTCTACAATGTGTGACAAAAACAGAAACCGTTAAATTTACGAATTTATGTCTACACCTACATACCCAAATAACTAGAAATTCTCCTAAAACTCTTGTCCTTAGTATTTAGGGAATCCTAGTAGCAGCATCCTATTCATTTTTATATGCACGTTTAAGGTAGAAACTGCTCTACCTAACAAGAAAATACAATTTTTAGAAAAGCATTAAAAATGAGAAAAAAGTGACCACAACCACCCCAGTGAATCTCCTGTTTCTGGCCTCAGCATCTAATAAACACCCCCGGCCCCCATCTGCTCGTCGCCTTAGCAAACAGGTGGCCGGAGCTCTGTGGGGTCAGAGGTCAGAGAGGAGTCACCCCGGGGAAAGCACGTGCTCCGTCCGGGTGTGCGAGGTGAGAGTGGAAGGCCGCCTGGAGAGGCTCTCCGCCCTCACTCACTCGGGGTCAAGCTCTCTCTCTGCACAGACTGAACAAAAGGCTCTGAGGCTCTGGCTACTATTCTGCCGACCGCCTGCCCAGCACCAGATGCTCCCAGGCCCTGCGCCGGACATTCGGCAGGGTCGCCTTGTTCACACCCGCGGGAACGCGAGGCCTGACTGCAGAGCGAGCCGGGAAACCAAGGGCCCGGGGCTGCAGCTCACCCAGGGTCACAGAGCTCGGGGCAAGCCCAGCACCCTGGAGTCCCCACGTGGGGAACTGTGACCGCCGCCAGGCTCCCGCAGCGGATGGTGGGTACACTTCTCTTCAGTGAAAGTCTCCCTGGCTGGAAGATGAAGGCCTGGGCTTCCTTTGAGGTGACGAGCAGGCCCAGATGTCAGGGCAAAGGGCAAAATCAGGCTAGTTTTGCTGGGCAAACACTTGATGAAAAATACGCGATGCATTCCAAATAAATTATATATAGCTCATTGAGAAACGGACCCTGGTACCTCCTTTATTAAAGCCAAAACGCAAGTAACAGGCCAGCCATGGAAAATATTCCGACCATACCCTACGCAAAGACGCACTGACAAACAGCAGCAGCTCCCGTTTCCAAGAGCCCCTCCACGCGAAGCCTCATGCTAAGCAGTTTTCAGAAGTACTCCTTTGTGGACCTCACAGCTGGCCCAGGAGAGAAGGACCACGATCCTCATGGCACAGCTGAGAAAGCTGAGGTGCAGAGGGCAGGTCACTTACACAAGGTCCCCCGCGGCCAGTGGCGGGGGGTTAAGCCCCACTCTGCCTGTGCATCATGGGTCAGCCTCTAAATGGAAAGTGTGCGTAAGCTGCTGGCTTGGCAGGAGGAACCGAGGTGGCATGGCCTGCCTTGGGTTACAGCACTGGGATGCTACAAGCAGCTCGAGGAGAACAATCCGGTGCCCCCTCCAATTCCCTGCAGGTCAACTCGCCTTCCTGTATGTATTTTATAAAAGCCTGCAGTAACGACAGTGAGTGTCAGGGAACAAATACATTTGGGTATCTGTATATTTCAATCAATAATCACATCTCCTTTACCTGAAAATCCTTTGGCTTTTAGAGGCATCGGGGAAAACGGCTGGAATAGAAAAGCTAAGGACAAGGCTGATGTGTCACAAACAGGAAGGCAGGCCTCCTGCTGCCCCTTGTGGGGTGCAGGGTCCACTAAGCATCCGTTTACCCCTAGGAGGGGCGGCAAGAGGGCATGAGCTGTGTTCAGCGTTAGCCAGCCCATGTTCCACAGCAGTCCTGTGGCTCCGTGTCCACCAGGGAGATGACCGCGCCCAGGCAGCTGTGCAGTGCCGTCCCGGGAGGGCTGGGGCTGGGTGGCCAGCCCGCCCCTCTGAAGGCCCAGACAGCACACACCCTGGGCTCTGTGGGCCCAAGAGTCTCCGCTGCACATTCTTCTTCTCTTTTTTTTAAAATTTATTTTATTTAATTTATTTTATTTTTGGCTGAGTTGGGTCTTTGTTGTTGTGTGCGGGCTTTCTCCAGTTGCGGCGAGTGGGGGCTACTCTTCCTTGTGGTGCGCAGGCTTCTCATTGCGGTGGCTTCACTTGTTGCGGAGCACGGGCTCTAGGCCCACAGGCTTCAGTAGTCGTGGCGTGCGGGCTTCAGTAGTTGTGGCTCACGGGCTCTAGAGTGCAGGCTCAGTAGTTGTGGCCCATGGGCTTCAGTAGTTGTGGCTTGCGGGCTCAGTAGTTGTGGCACACGGGCTTAGTTCCTCCGCGACATGTGGGATCCTCCTGGACCAGGGCTCAAACCCATGTCCCCTGCATTGGCCGGCAGATTCTTAACCACTGCGCCACCAGGGAAGCCCTCTCTCTTCTTTTTTAACGACCACTTGAAAATGTAAAAACCCATTCTTAGCTCATAAGCCAACCGAAACAGGCGGCTGTAGTTTGCCCATCCCCACGCTAGACCATCGAGCCGGCCAACATGCAAAACCCTGTCCGCTGCCAACCACACCAGTAACCCGGATCCCACCGAGGGAACCCAGCGCCGGCACAGGAGCCGCGGTGACGTGATGGCTCCGAAATAACCTGCCATCACAACAGGTACTTGTTTTCTGTCACCCCGCATCAATGTCACGAATCCACAGGGAATCAGCAAATTCTCACCACTTCCAGAACCTCCGTCCAGAGCATCACAGTGGACTTCAGGTTTTAGCAAAGGGAAAAGTGTTACCACCTGGGCCATCACTCTGCTTTAGGGCCACTGCTAATCCCTTCCTCAGCAGTGGCTTATCTGCACCTTAAATTGACCTTCAGCTCCAGGGGAGAGGTGTCAGCCTATCTTATCTGCCCGGTAGGTCTCATTATCTCCCGCCTCTGTGGACCTTTTTTCTCTTCTTCCCAGTGTCTGTTTGTCTGTCTCTCTCTCTCTCTCTCTCACACTCACACACACACACACTCACACACGCACACACACTACAGGAACACTCCTTTGCTGGAATCATCGCTCTGGAGTGAGTTTCCCACAGTGGCCCACCTGCCACCTAACCTCCCAGCCTCATTATCTCTTTCCTACACGGCCCCTGGCATCCCTTCTTTCTTGCTTGCTCCTTAATTAGACCCAAACAGAGGTGAAAGAATTTCATCATTACTGAGAAAACCACAGTAAAGATATCACTTTGTTCTGCCCTCTCAAAATCTGCCAGGATTTCTGGAAGATACCATAAGGAAAACTAAAGGAGGAGACACAGGAGTCCAGGGCTGCGGTTCAGGGGGACAATTGAAAGAAATGGGTTAATAACCAAAACTTACATAGAGAGTTATTCCACCAAAACAAAACAGGGAGGACAAACGGTTTCTATTATCTCAGCCTGCTGTCCACTTGGTACACCATTTTCCATTTCCATCCTGTTCACTCCAGTCGTGTCGCCCTGAAGCACACACCTTCTCCACGGGTGAGTTAAGCTGGCTCTAACACTCAAATGCCTCCCAAAGAGTAAATACTGTACTGCAACCTTTTTGTTATTAGATTGCTTTTCTCCATTTTGCCATATCGATGTAACATATCCATGTTATAGAAGCAGTAAAATCTATGAAGACCACCATATGTTGTCCCTTCCTGTATTAAACTGCTGGAGGGATGGAAAATGGTGCAGCCACTTCAGAAAGCAGTTTGGCAATGTCTCGGAAAGATAAGCATAAAACCACCACAGGACCCGACAATTCCACTCTCAAGAGAACTGAAAACACACGCCACTCAAAGACATACACACAAATGTGTGTAGCAGCATTACTCCTAACAGCCAAACGCTGGAAACAACCTCAATGTCCATCCGCTGGGGAAAGGACAGAGAAATGTGGTGCGTCCTTACAATACAACATACCAACGCAAGCTACATCATGAACCTGAAGCCAGTGACGAGTGACCACATGCTGTGTGACTCCACGGATATGAAATGCCCAGAAAAGGCAAATCGATGAAGACAAAAAGCATGAGGGACAAAAATGTCCTACACTAATTTATGGAGACGATTTTACCAGTCGGTAAAGTTACTAAAAATCACTGAGTTGTACACCTGGAAGGAGGGCATTTTATGACACGTAAAATATACTACAACAAAGCTGTTTAATTAACAGAAAGACCACACGTGGAGTATCTTCGTTCACCTGTCTCCCCAGTGGCTGCAGGATGTGCAGGAAAGGCACTGACGTCATCCGGCTCACCCTTCCTCGACACCCTAAGACTCCTGGCATGTCCTCGGTGTCCAGGGGACGCATGACTTTTGGAAAAACAAAACAAAGTTTTGTCCTCTTCCATAACTTCATGATTTACCAAAGCTCCACGTCCCGTCTGCTCTTCCACCTGATCTAGCGCCCAAACGGAACGGCCTGTAGAGGCCGCTAGCCAACGTGTCCATGAAGCTTCGAGATCAAACGTGACCCCGACACTTCAAGAGGGATCCTGACCAACTATCTGTGAAGTGCAATATTTGTTCAACGTTTAAAAAGAACAAGTGTTTTCCTTATGTCTCCATAATAGCAAAAGAATAAAACACCTCTGGGGCTGTGAGTAGAGAAGAGCACAATCTAAGTATCAGATTTCAAACAAGTGAGGTTCGGGAAAATTATAATCTAATTTAAAATAAATTCTTAAGTGAAAGATTTGTTATTTCTGACTTAGAAGCAGCCAACTTAATAAACGCACCAGGGGAATTAAATGCTGTAAGGGAAGCTCCGACCCACCTGTGCTCTATACCATTTGTCTGTCTACCAAGTGGCACCCGACAGGAGGGCGTTTCAATAGAAATGCAGGATTTTATTTTCTAGTACTAGTACTGTACTAGTAATGAGTAAGCACGTACTGCCTGCTACATCGCACACTACCTGGAATTCATGTGGCGTGTCCCACTTAATCCCAGGTCTCAGCAATACCAGCATCTGCTGTTTAGACCTAGAAACACAACACACTTCCTCGTGTGTGTGAAGTGTCGTAGTTCAGGGTGTAGCCTTTTGAGAAGGGGTTCAAAGCCTGGTCCTACCACATACTTGCTTTATGATTGTGGGCAATAACCTTTGTGCTGTGGTTTCCCAATCTTTGAAGAGGGGGAGGATTACAGGCCATTTATAACTTCTTATTTCTGATCCCAGCTTGAAGACAAGGCCTTCACAGGACTGTATCATTTTCTGGACATGGTGTCGGCTCTCGTGAGTTACTCCCTTCCGGCACCACAGTCCACCAGCCCCAGTGCTGACCACTCTGTAAATGGGGACTGAAATAAGCAACCTTTTGGAAGGTGTGCAAACCTAAGTAAATACAGCTGAGTAAGGGCTGGTCCAGCCAAGTCCCTCCTGTCTATTAAAGGGCAAAGAACTGACAAAAACAATTCACTCATCCTTTGCACAGTCAAAAAAAAAAAAAAAAGAAAAAAGAAAAACCTGTCTACCTGAAGGTTGGTTCCACCTTTCTCCCAGTCCTGCATTTTACTGATGGTAACTAAAACTGAGCCAGCCTTGCAGATCTGGGTTCAGCTCAGCTGGTAACACAGTAATCTCTCACACCCATCTATCACTTCCTACTTCTCAGAAAACCATCATTTAGCTGGCCTCTTAGATCCAGGAAACAATATACAAGGCAGTCCACTGACTTCACATTAAGAGGTAGATGTTAAACGTCACATGCCTGAGATTAATAAATTATCAGGCTTCCTGGCTCCTCATTTCCACCGCACCTCTCTCTATCAAATCCTCCTTTCCCGGAGGGGAGACAGTGAAACTGAGGGGAAGCAACGCAGACCCCTGGGAAAGTTGGCAAGAGAGTTTACCTTCTAAGTCTTTGTCTTTTGCTGTATTTCCCCATCCACGTGTCCAAGCATTAACACTCACGCTATGGCTGCAACAACTCAGCTGAAGTTCAGACCCCATAATTTCCAAACTCAAAACTGTTAAAATACAGCCTGACAAGAACGGGTTTGTTGTGCAGATAACAGGACAGAGAACAAAATCTGAGACCCTCCAGCCAGAGTGTAGGGGAAAGCCACCCAACCGAAGCCACCCTGGGCCTGAAAATGCCAACCCAGGGAAAGGAGCGCGAGACGGCCTCGGCACCGCTCTGCAGCAGAGCCGGTGATGCCCTCCTCCAAAACTTCCCCCTTCACCGAGATCCCTCCACAGAGGGACCCCGCAGAGCTGAGCATCCGCAAAAGGAGAACTAAACACTTGAAGGGCAGATCAGAGGAACAGCGCAACAAACTCGCTCCCAGGCTGAAGAGCGCCAGCAAGTGCGTGTGTATTTAACTGAAGCTCACGCAGCTATTCAAGTGCAGTAGCTCAGCTTGGATTCAGAGGTCAGAGTTTAGAAACCTCAACCCTCCAGAAGCAGGAAGCACAAAAAGGCCTCTAAGCACAAAAACAGCTGCCACGAATGTGGAGGCCTGAGTTAGCAAGCGCTGCCCTTCACACAAGGGGGCCCTTGGCTCTCCCGCGGAACAGTCTGGTCCTCAATCAACACACTCTCAGAAAGGCCGAGGACCTGGGTTCCTAACCCACAGCAGGCTGGGCAAGGGCGGGTGGGGACCCCAGAAGGGGCTCTGACTGCTGTGGGAGGGGACGTGCAGAGGAAGGAGGTCGGCGATCGGAGCAGCAGACCCTGCCACACCAGGCGGCACCCCGGGACATCACTGAGTCACGCACGACCCAGGACCCCGCCCCTGCTGAGGGGGAAATGCCAGCCAGCCCCCAGCGGGCTAAGTCTGGAAATACCGAGCTGGAATCATCAAGACGTGTCCCCAGAAAGGATTTGGTCCAGATGCACAAAGACTTCAGACCCTGCCCCACAGTTTGTCCTTAGAGCTAGCTTCTTGTCAACAGTCCTTCAATTCTCCAAACAGGTCCAGAGAGGCAACCTCTGCAGGTCCCTGCCATAAGGAAGCCGCGGCAGGTGGAACCAGGCCAGGTCAGAACAGAACCGGGGGGGGGGGCGGGGGGAGCATCAGAGGCTCCATGAGCACAGGGTTCCTGCTTTCTCAGCCCACCAATGGGAATGACTCATGACTCACGCAACCTCCCACCAACGGGCAACTGTGATCAGCAAACACTGTGGAAGGAAGCTTTAAATAGGCAGGGACTTCCCTGGTGGCGCAGTGGTTAAGAATCTGCCTGCCAATGCAGGGGACATGGGTTCGAGCCCTGGTCCGGGAGAATCCCACATGCCGAAGAGCAACTAAGCTCGTGCGCCACAACTACTGAGCCCACGTGCCACAGCTACTGAAGCCTGCGCGCCTAGAGACCGTGCTCCACAACAAGAGAAGCCACTGCAATGAGGAGGCCACGCACCAAGACGAAGAGTAGCCCCCGCTCGCCGCAACTAGAGAAAGCCCGCGCGCAGCCAAAAATAAAATTTAAAAAAAAACAAACTAATAGAACTTTAAAGGCTCTCCATCAAGATGGTTTACCGCTGGACATCTAGTAAGGTCATCCACGCAGCTCTCCATCCCAGATGAACCTCCTGTTACACAAACGAAGCTGCATTTTACTCCTGGGTCCTCCTCGGTCCTACACTGAATGAGAACAGCATGCAGCAGACTGGCAAGCCTGGACGTCCTGGCTCCCATTCGAAGGAGTCAGCCCTGTCGAGGGAACCCAGGCTTCAAGATAAGTACAAGGACACTTCCAGTAAGAGGCGGCAAACGAAAGGCACATTTACGCTGCTCTCCTGTGATCCACACAGTTAATAAAATGTTAACAAAATGAAAATCAGAAAAAAAGTCCATCTACAATCAAACAAGTAGATCGCTGAGTCACCCAAAGGAAGAGCGAGCAGGGTAGAGGATGGTGGCAGGCAGGGGTGCAGGACAGAGGCACAGGGGTCCCTGCCCTGGTGCTGGGCAGCCTGCAGGACAGACGGAACTGCCCCTCCAGGACACCTGCTAAGCCAGAGGAAGCCCCACACAGGCATGCAGAGATGCCTCTCAAAGGAAAGGGACAGTGAAAAAATACAATACGCAAAAGGCAGAAGGAAAATGGTACGTCAGAGGAATTTCCAAGGGAGGGGGAAACACTTCAGACAAATATTTTTCTTGACTCGATAAAATTAAAACTGGGACTCTCATTTTTAAAAATCTCAAAAAAGGATCAACATGGTTGGAGACAAAGATAATAAAAATCATTACCAAAATAAATATCGCATTAAAAGCAGCAAAAAGTAGACAAGACACTGCTGAAAACAATGACGGAACAAAAAATCATGTAAAAATGGAAAAACTAAAAAGATAAACGGGAACACAGAAGATGCCAGATGTGGAAGCAAAGACGATTCCATATATACATATGTATTATACCTAAAAATGGATAAAAGGAAATAGCAAAAAATCTCACTTCTTCTGGTTTATCCTAAGGAAATAATTAGACGAGCGGAAAGATTCATATATTCATTGGAGATTACCATAATTTCTTTTCAAGCTGCAAATTACCTAAGCAGACATCAACTAATTACAGAAATTACCCTGCAGCCATACAATGAAATACCAAGCAGCCACTCAAAATAACGTTGATTTACTGACATGGAAAAGAATCTCAATGTTTAAGAAAGAAGAGCGCATTACAGAGCAGTACCTAGAGAATAATTCCATTTTTGTTGTGTTTGTGTGGGGCGGGGGAGGAGAAGCAAGTCATATACATTCACAGGAAAAAACTTGGGAAGGATGTACACTAAAATATTAACAGTGGTTATCTATTTTTTTTCATCTGTTTTTCTGCATTGTCCCAACTGTTTAAAATGAGCTTATTTTGCAAATTTACTAAGTAAGGCAGAACTATAGCATTTCCATTTTTAATGAACAGACACACATATATATACCAAAAGATCAACAAACGCCAGGCCTAGGTTCACGAAGGAGATTTTCAGTTTACAGTCCAGAATTCTTGGGTCAAACCATTCTGGCTACAGAAGAGCAGTTATCAGACCTCTCTGATCCATTACCCTAAACCAATCTATTACAATAAAAAAGCTAAAAGCAGCAAATGTCCTTCTATATTAGATTAAACATCCTGAATTATATTATACCAAACACTGTAATTACTGCATTACTTTTAAACAATTCTCTCCATAAGGAGAACCAATAAACAAAAGACTAAAAAAGATAAATCATCTGACAAATCTCAAGAAGACGTAACTCCTGCCATATCTGCATTTATTTTTAAACCCATGTGATTTTTTTTTCTGAAGCTAAACAGGAAACATGAAAGTTTAAAGAAATTGGGAGTTCATGGGAATTTCTCAAGAGATGGAGATGTAATTCAGCACTCCTCTTAAAATCTTTGCCATTCTAGGTTTCACTGAAGAATAAGAACAGAAATAAATTACGTTATATGAGATCGTTCCGTTTAAAAGACAGCACATTTAACTACATGTGGCTTCCCACTTGCAGGCAAAGAACAAGACAAAGACGTGACAAGACACATGATCACGAAGCCGAGGCTGAGGAGGATGCAGGGGTCCAGCTGATGAGCCGATTCACCTTCCACAACAGACCCTGATTAAGGCCCTTTTAGAGCCTGCACGTGGCACTGATCACCGTCTCCCTGAAGACACTGTTCTCCCGTCAGGTGTGTCCCCTACCAGTCCAGGCAGATCTCAAGTGGCCAGACTCATAAATGAAAAGACCCCCTCCCTTCACTGTCAAAGACCTTCCTTTCTTTCCATCATGTCACAAAACTCAAATAGCATTTGAGTAACTCATTTTAGAAGACTTTTTATTTGGGATTTTTTTTTTAATGATGAAATTATCAGACCTGTCAAAAAGCTTAGGTGATATGGACACTATAGCCATAAGGTGACCAATTCTGCCAAGAATACGGTGAACGGAGAGGCTGGCTCCCGTTCACCGGCCAATTCAAGCGCTTATCAGAGGCAGCAGAGGCCTCAGCCACCTCGGGACTGCCCGCTGTCCTGCCACCAGGCCTCCTTCCAACCAACCCGAAGATAAGCAGGCTGGCTGCTCACCTTCCCAATTATCACCCAAACGGGCCCTCTTATCTCCACTCCTACAAATGCAGGTGGCAAAACCTCCACCTGGAAAGTTAAGTCCCATTTCTCACTTCAAAAAGGGCATCGAGAACCAAGCAACACGCTCAGAAGAGCCAAGAAGATGGATTTTTCTCCACTAAAAACTGACACAGCACATTAACTCTTTGTGTTTGTCACGTGAACCCTCTCAGAGTTATTCACCCCTTCATCTCTGGGGCCCTCTAACGCCTCAGCATTCCTTCTTCCCATACCTGTTTTAAGGCACCATTTTTTTACATTAAAAAAATTTAAAAGATGCAGATAAAAAATTTCACCAGGGTGCTGACTGTGAGTTGTTTTCCCAGTATTTGTAACCAAGACACCTCTCGTCTGCTGACTCTCGAAAGGGCATGGATGCCGCGAGGGTGGTGCAGGGGAAGGTCAGGAGGTGTCACCTTTAACTGCCAATCACCGTTTTCTCTGCAAGGCCCCCAGTTCTGTTCAGCGATCAACCCAATAACCTTGGCCTTATTACCAACTCTTTCTGACCAACTGAACAAACTGAAAGAAAGCACAACATATACAAGCAGTAACCTTTTCTAGACGTCAGCATCACAGCCTCAATCAGCCATGTGATCAAATACTCCAGTGAACCAACCCGCAGCTGTAGTTCCTATCCATACTGAACTATCTGCTGCTAAACCCTCAGGGAAGTGATGTCACTTATGGGGTTGGGTCACCAGTCCATCCCTTCCCCCTTGAGAACTCAACTGAAACCCTAATTCTTGACTCCAGTATGTAAAGCCACTGGAGAACCTGGCATAGTGTGAAGAAAAGAACGTGGCACCTGCAGCCAGATGCGTGTGGGTTCAAATCCACCTCCTCCTACTAGTTGTTTCTCTAGGACTTGGTTTACTCATCTGTAAAAGGACAAAAAAAAACGCATACATACTATAGTTTTCCTGAGAATAAAATATGAAAATTAACTTTTTAAAACTGGTACATAGGGCTTCCCTGGTGGCGCAGTGGTTGAGAGTCCGCCTGCCGATGTAGGGGACACGGGTTCGTGCCCTGGTCCGGGAAGATCCCACATGTCGCGGAGCGGCTAGGCCCATGAGCCATGGCCACTGAGCCTACGCGTCCGGAGCCTGTGCTCTGCAACGGGAGAGGCCACAACAGTGAGAGGCCCGCATACCGCAAAAAAAAAAAAAAAAAAAAAACTGGTACATGACAAATGATCCCATGTTCCCATTACAGTCTGATCAGAAGCCTTAGCTGCATTCTTCTTCTGAGTCACAACTGCCGAGTTACATGCAGTAGTAGTTGAAATGCAGACAAGTGGCACACGGTAAATTTCAGCTAACGGCTGCATGTGGATAGATAAATCATGCAAGTGTCAAGGAGCTGACCCATCTCAAGGCTTCATCCTCAAATCCCACACCTGACCACACACACCCATCACTGTTCTCCCTCATACCACATCTTTCTCTAGGAAAAACGAATGAACCACTTAATCTACTATATGACCTTCAAGGTGCATCCTTATCCAAATCGTGACCCCGGGCTAGGACCACAGTGGTCCTGATGCAGAGGCCTCTGCAATCGGGCTGCTGCTAATACAACCTCCCTGGTGACTCCATCCTGAGACCATAGATAACACACGCTGCGAAACACAAAGGTCTCGGTGAAAAGAATTTTTTGCGCAACCTTCTGAAATACAGTCAGCGAACCGTCAGCTAAGCTCAGCAACTTCCTCCATCAGCCTAAGGCCACCCACCTCTTCCCTGCCTGCCTCTGCTCGGTGTGACCTCAGAGCAGGTTGTCACATCTTACAACTCTTTCATTTAATGACCTGACTTTTCTACAGGAATCTCACTCAGTTAACACATTCACACATTTATTTACAGTGGCTAGAGCTGTAATGCTGCAGGGTCCCCCATGACAGCCAGATTCCATCTTCCGCAAAGGGCCTTTCATCCTAACTCGTGAAACATCACTGTCAGTTGTTACCAACTAAGATAACGCTTCAGAGAAGGTAAAAGCTTGTTTCTTCTGCCTCTTTTTGTTTTTCCCCCTTAAAACAGGAGCAGCCCCCCTCCTATAGTTTTGTCTTCCGAAAAGACAAACCACCAGTAACCATCACCCGAGTCCAACTGAACTTCCTAATACCCTGGCCTCCCAGGAAGGTTCACGGCCACAGCCACCCTTTTCCTGGATGAGAGAAGCCCCAGAGCTCTTGGCTCAAAGGTAAAATCACTAATTTGCAAGTCGTTTTTGTAAAAACTATTGTTTCGTTCTAGAGGCCCAATTCTAAGTATGCAAAAGAAAACGAAACCATATATACTGTCTACTGTGCTTCAAGTGTATTCAACCCAATTTAAAAAAAAAGAAAACAAACAAACCTGTCTTCGGAATCAGGAGTGAAGATTAAGCTCAACGTTTTAAAAAGAGACATACAGAATACTGTGACCAGCCGGTAAATCTCAAGCCCACCCAGATTTCCAATCTCTCCTTATTATCTGTTCCCCAAGCACATCAGAAAGAAGCTAAGAAGTCACCTAGGCCACTTCAGGGTTGATCTGGATTATCCAATCCGTGAAGGAGACACCACCTGATGGAAACCCCCATCATATTTCCTCTTCCTTTTTCAGCACGTTTATCATACTCCAAACAAAAAGCTTTCCCATACTTTCTCTTCCCCATTATCTCAGGAAGGAGGAGGGGAAGGAAAAACCGTAACCTTACTCATGTACACCAGTCACCCCAAACTTCAGCCAATTCTAGGAACAGATCTCTTCTGCCTGGAGTGCCCTTTACCCACTAGAGCCCCTTAAAGAACTTCTCAAATACACACCCACATGCCACCTCCTCCAGGAGGGCTTCCTTTCTTTCACCCACTTTTTGGTTAATATCACCCTGTACCACCAGCACTCGCCAGAGTCTGCCAGTGCCAGGCTGTAAGCACATTAAGGACAGCAGGCGCAGCTCGCCCCCTTGCCCAGCCCCGAGCACGGTGCATTAAGCACAGCAGACATCCACTAAGTCTCTGTTGGCTGAAGAATGAGCATCATGGCTCATCAGGAGTATTAAAAGCACTTAAGTGCTGGTAGAAATTGGACTGCTTAAAGGGTCTTGGTTAGAGGTTAGTGACATTTCTGATGGAACTGCTGTGAAAGGGAAGAAAAAAACATCAAATGGAATTCCCAGCCTTCCCTTCAGTTCTAAATGCAAGACGGTGAACAATCCTTTGCAATTAAGGCAACCACAGACTCCTCGCCTTCAACATTAGTTACCCCTGGGGAATAAAATCATACAGTTCCGCACTGTTTGATTTTTTTTTTTTACCATTAGTTGTATACTACTTCTATAATATTTTAAATAAATTAAAATTTGTAACAGCTCAATTTATAGAAGGAATCTTTACGGGGGGGGGGGCACCATGTGGTATTTTCCCTTCTTAAAATCCCCAACAGCCTCCCACAGGAACTGGAATTATGGCAAGGGACTGAGACCCTG
This sequence comes from Orcinus orca, assembly GCF_937001465.1. Classification (NCBI taxonomy): domain Eukaryota; kingdom Metazoa; phylum Chordata; class Mammalia; order Artiodactyla; family Delphinidae; genus Orcinus; species Orcinus orca. The sequence goes on along the minus strand of NC_064576.1, from coordinate 11,761,011 downwards.
AGGACCAAACCGAGCTCAGGATTGCAGAAGCTAAGGAGGAAAAAATGGCACATATTCACGGAACAATATTTCAGCAGAATCCAAACGACATGCTTTAAAAACACCCTCCTTGATTTTTAGGGCAGTGAAACTATTCTGCATGATACTAGAAGGGTGGACACATGTCCTTATACATTTATGAAAACCCACAGAATGCACAACAGCAGTGAACCCTAACATAAACTATGGACTTCGGGTGATAATGATGTGTCAATGGAGGGCCATCCCTCATAAAAAATATAATCTGGGGCAGGACAGTGACGGGCAGCAGAGAGTACCCGGGAAAATCTCTGCATCTTCCACTCAATTCTTTTTGTGACCCGAAACTGCTCTAAAAAATAAAGTCTATTTTTAAAAATGAGTATCTTCATTGTTCCAGTCACCCACTCCCCCAAAGAGCCCATACTTCCCCAAAACACTTAGTGCCCACTACTCTTTACAGAATTTTTAAATGGGCCATTTCACTTTAATTATTAAAATTACCTCTGGCTAAAACTGTAATAAATCAGGAGTTCTGATTTAACCTGCCAAGTTTTATAAATTGACATCTCCAGACCCCCAAGTATTCTAAAACATCGTGCTTCTTAAGAGATTAAACTGAACCAACTAGATAGATCCAACTCCAAAGTCCCCTTCTCGTTTAAAACTGGCATTTTAGGATGCTTCAACTGTACAAATATTAAAGAAAATTATTTTAATAACATAATCCCCAAACAACCCATCCCCAACATGGCTTTCATTTTTCCTGATTACTCTCCAGGGCGCACCAGGCCGGTAAGAAGCACCACAGGAACCCTAGCACCACACATGTGGGGTAAAACGAAAGCCTGCCTGGTTTAGAGTTAACTAGAGGCTTCGACAGCAATTTTTGCCCATGTAACCAAACGCTAAGACGTCTGAGCAACATCCTTGTTAAATTCTGCTACCCAGTTCATTCAAAAGTTACTTACTTCAGGCATGACATTCACTAAACTACATATTAAAGAGCGTCAGGGTCAAAATTAAGTATATACTAGGTATTTGGAACTCTGGCATATGACTTATCCAATAAAACTCCCATCACCCAAGAAACTACAAGCTGCTCTCGACTTCTGGGCAATCAGCTCATGAACTGCTCCCACTGATAAAAGATAGCCACACAGCGCCCCTCCCGGCCCATCCACCCACCCTGGGGCCAGGGGTGGAAATCCCTGACGCTGTGACAGAAGAGTTCAGAGTAGAAGGCCTCACAGTGGATAACAGCTGAAGCAGGTGGAGCACCCAGGTGCCTGTGAGATCTGGAACTCGGGCTCCTCCCTTTCCAATCACCCTCCCCACGGTGCTCACACCCGTTCTCGTATTGCTAACCACCCCCTGATGACCTGATTCATAAATCACCAGCCTCGGTCCCTAGCCTGGACTCTTCCCCCAAGCTCCAGACCCAGGCACGTAACCACCTATTCCTTTCCTCCACCTACATTCCAGGCATCTGAACAGAACTCCTTATCTGTGTAGGTTCTTCATCATCTGTGCCAATCAGTGGCCCCATGATTCATTCACCCACACACCCAGGCCAGATCCCTAGAGGCCATCTTAGGATTCCTCCTTCCCTCCATCACCCTCTTCACCCAGCCGGCCCATTCTGCCCAGGGCTCCCTCTTGAATCCCATCCAGCCACCGATGCCTCCATCCAGTCCCGCATCAGTGGTCTCCTACCTGAGGGACCAGCCTCTGCCCTCTCCAGTCCAAGTGCCAAACTTTCACAACAATATTGGTCTCATTCTGCCACTGCAAACATTCCTGGGAATTTTGCATCACTTAACAGGCTGAAGCCCAAACCAGTCAGCATTGTCCTTTATGAGCTGGTCCCCAACTACCTCTTCAACTTCATCTCTCTTTTTCTCTTTTTTCCTTAAAGTCCAGCAAAACTGAATCCCTTGCACTTTTCCAAACACTCTGTGCTATTTAATAAAAAACAAAACAAAAAAACAACTCTCACGCTTTTGAACATTCTACTGTCTGGATTCCTTCTGCCTTTTTAAATTAAAAAAGAGCTCAGGCATCATTTCCTTTATTGAGGTTCAAACTGCCACCTCACGATATAATTACTCCTTCCTCTTGTGTTTCTTCTGAGCCTTATACTTCCTTCTACAACTGCATTTATCCCAGAGAAAAGTATGTTTACACACATGCCTCTGCTCTTAGACTGCAAGCCTCCTGAACACAGGGTTATCATTTATCTTCCTAATCCCAATGCCAGCACAGTGTCCAACACATGGCAAATCCCTCTACAGCCCTAAACGTCATTCCTGTATCATGCCATCAATTTTTCACTGCCTAATATTCTACCTATTAGATATCTATTTAGATCAACACACATTCTTTCTTCCTCTAAGACTGCTACTTTCATGAACTAGTATAAATGCTTTTCCAACATCTACCTAAAATCAATTTTAAAATGAAGAATAGGAATTTTCATCGAGAACTTCTCAATGAAATGTAGCAAAGAGGGACTCACACCAGAGCTGCAGTATCAGGAAGGCATTAAAGGATGAAGAACAAAGGTACTGGTGGTAACAGTGAGGCGCAGCACAGTACAAGAGACCAATCTGAACTCAGAAATGTTGCACGGGACCAGTTCTGCACCAAGAAAAGTCAAGTCTTCCTTCTTCTCCAACTCTCTTATACTAACTAGCTTCCTGCCTTCAGAACCAGGAAGTCATAGTTCAGTTAGGCTTTTCTAAGTTAGCCTCAGAACTTAATCACCATTTATAAATTCATTTCTGTAAGAAAATGTGTGGGACTTCTAACCAACACGCTTACAAGTGAAATCTGAAATGTACCTGGGAACTGCCCATAGTTTAAACTTTATTTCTGACACATGAAAACATCTGCTTCTTTTTGCATCAAACTGTATCAGTGGTGATCATGAAAATAGATTACAAATAAAAACATTAATAAATCCCTTATTAATTTTTTGTTTTATAAAATAAATGGCCACACTGACTACATCACTACCTAGTATTTCAGCTTAAAATAGCAAAGATCTTTTCGAAGTCTGACAACACGTCCTCTTTTTCTTTCATTGTACTCTTATGCGACAAGTTTCCCTTTCCATGATCACTCTTGTAAGACTTAAATAACTAAAGGCAATCAGTCACACAATAAAGAAAAAATTGCTTTAATTTGAATAAAGAAAAAAAGCAAAACGGTTCTAGAAAAATTCAGTAATGCTCTACTTTCATACTACTGCCTTGTATTTCTCCTTAAGTTTTTCCATTCATCAAATATATATGGTAGAAGGGCAGCAGCAGAGGTCCATGCCCCTAAACCCAAATCTCCAACGTCTCCAAAAACCAAGAGTTTTTCATGACTCCCTCGGAGGGGAGGTCTAAACTGATCTGAATCCACGTGGCGGGAAAACCTGCAGTGATGCGGGGCTATTCGGAGCCCCAGTCCCCGAAGCCAGGCGCCCGTGGTTAGCACGGGCACCACCACCGCCCGCAGACCCTCGCTAACATGTGCGCCTTGGGCGGGAAGAAAACACGTACAAGTGATATGTGTGATTTCAGTGACTACAGCCCCGTCACTCAGAACGCATCCACTATCAAATGGGTAAAACGCACACCCATCCTCTTGGTGCGGGGAGCCAGAATGTTCATTCACAGCAGTAATTTTAAGTCACCGTATTTGCACCTGTTATTGTCCCGTGAATTTCTACATCTTCTACAACTTTTCATTAAATCAAAGACTAAAAAGAGACATGCAGGATATAAACTATTTTAAAACTGGAATGTTGATCACATATACGAAATATTCGTCTGAAGAACACAATCCAGCCAGGCAGGATTCCCTCCGTTCCACTTGTTCCATCCACCGCAGAGAGAAGCCCGGAAAGGAGTGGTCCTGTGGTTCTGAATTAATGCTCACATGAACACGTGTGTACACAAGCAGAGTCTCTGTGGGCCCCCATGCACACGTAGGGTCCTCTGTTTAGGACACACCTGCTGCAGGGGCAAGGGGCCCGGCATGAATATGTAATACCCCTTGGTGAGTGTCTGGCTTACTGACGTCAGTGAGGCAATCACCTACAGACTCATGAAATAACCACCACAGTGCTTTCCAGTAACACTGTTGTGGGAGGAGAAGGATGGCTAATTTTTCCTTCTCCAAAGGCAAAATGAAAGCAGCAAGGTAATTCTATCTAACCAGCAGAACCAAACAGGAATGTGCTCTGACCAGAACTCCGTGTCCTAAAGATGGGGCAAGCCTTACCCCAAAGAGGTGAGCCAGAAATGCCATTAAAATCATTACAGGAATTCCCTGGTGGCGCCGTGGTTGAGAATCCGCCTGCCGATGCAGGGGACACGGGTTCGTGCCCCGGTCCGGGAAGATCCCACATGCCGCGGAGCAGCTGGGCCTGTGAGCCATGGCCGCTGAGCCTGCACGTCCGGAGCCTGTGCTCCGCAACGGGAGAGGCCGCAACAGTGAGAGGCCCGCGTACCGCAAAAAAAAAAAAATCATCACAAGGAAATTTCGTGAAAATGGGGGACGATATCTACCATCCAATTCTGAGTGGAAAACAATGTACGAAACAACGCCTGGAAAACAGCTCTATTCAAGTAGTGGGATTACAGACGCTTGTGCTTTAAAAACAGTTTAGTGGCGGATGGACTGAAGGGTGTTTTTCCATTTCAGCACCCATCTTCAGACCCCCACTTCACACTGTCTTTTACAAGACTATGTGTAGACAACATGGCCAGTCTGGGGAGGGAGCTCCAACTCTGCTGGAGACAAGCACCCAGAAGCCCTCCCTCAAAGGGCCTTCGCGGCACACAGCCCCCGACTGAAACGAGAGGGATCACCGCTGCTCCGATGCATGAGGACGAATCAAGAGAGGGATCATTTTGTGGAATTTCAAAAACCGCCTTGTTTAGTGGCTGTAGCTAACATATTAAGAAGTAATCTATGCAACAGACTAGGTATAAAAACATTGAGAATTTTACCATTTTAAAAAGGCTGAAGGACTTCCCTGGTGGCGCAGTAGTTAAGAATCCGCCTGCCAATGCAGGGGACACGGGTTCGAGCCCTGTTGTAGGAGGATCCCACATGCCGCGGAGCAACTAAGCCCGTGCGCCACAACTACTGAGCCTGTGCTCTAGAGCCCGTCAGCCACAAGTACTGAGCCCGCGTGCCATAACTACTGAAGACCGCGCGCCTAGAGCCCATGCTCTGCAATAAGAGAAGCCACTGTGATGAGAAGCCCACGCACCGCAAAGAAGAGTAGCCCCCGCTCGCAGCAACTAGAGAAAGCCCGCGAGCAGCAACGAAGACCCAACGCAGCCAAAGATAAATAAATAAAAATAAATCCAAAAAAAAGAATAATTTGCAACTTAAAAAATAAATAAATAAATAAAAAGGCTTAAAAGTATTTTACTACCTTCATAACAATTAATTTTCAGAACCTTGAGGGTTTTGTTCCTTTTGGAAATACAAGAGAAATTAAAACATTTTAGATGCACACGCATATATGAATATTTACTTATTTATTTTGGGAGAAAGGCTGTGAAGGCCTCCTCTCAAGAAGCATTTTGCTTCACATAAGCAGTAATTCATCCAAGAGAAAGAGAATATGTAGATCCCTGGGAAAACTGCTTTTCCATTAAAAACTATTTTAAACCATGTGATCACTTTCAACTATGACTGCTTCACGGTATGGGGAAATGGAGTTCCATCCCGCAATAGCCAGGGCCACAGGTTCACGCTGCTGGCGGTAACAGCCCCAGGCCCGCTGCGGAGGGTGGCCTGAGACCTCCACCACTGTCAGGTGTACAGATCCCATCACATCCTGCCTGCTGCACAGATAAACACAGGCAGCCTGTGTCCCCAGGCCAGGAAGCGCAAGCAGTTTCACTTCATGTAAGCACTTCATATTTTCTTAAAGAAGACAATTGGGAGGAAGGCATTCTGAATGACACAAACAGGGGTTTTTACAAACACTTCAAATTCTTTATTAACAAAGGAAAAAGAAGAGCCCAAACCTCATAACTACCTTTCCAGACACAGTCCATCCCCTAAGTCTGCTTAATACGCCATCTACCCTTATACTGGAAAAAGCCATACAGCGAACTGCAAAAAAATTACAACACACTTAAAAAAAAAAAAGTATCCCTGGGCTTCCCTGGTGGTGCAGTGGTTGAGAGTCCGCCTGCCGATGCAGGGGACACAGGTTCGTGCCCCGGTCCGGGAAGATCCCACATGCCGCGGAGCGGCTGGGCCCGTGAGCCATGGCCGCTGAGCCTGCGCGTCCGGAGCCTGTGCTCCGCAACGGGAGAGGCCACAACAGTGAGAGGCCCGCATACCACAAAAAAAAAAAAGAATAACACTGGGACATGAACGAAGTCTTCTTCAAACGTGAAAAAACAAAATCATGGAAATAAAAGTGACCAAAATACCATGAGTGACCAGCCCTGAACTGGGCTGGTCTCAGGGAAGCTGGAGGCACAATTTGGTCATGAAGGACACAGCAGCCACGTCGGGGGCGGGGGCACTCTGGTGGAGGGAGGAAGAAAACACAAATGCCAGCACCAAGGGCCAGGGAGTCGGGGCTCTGCTCTCAGGGCGGCAGCCTCGGTCCAGTTTCATTAAGCCTCAGTTTTCTCATCTGTAAAACTGGTCTAACAGCCCTTCCCTCCGCAGAGGCCCCGAGGATTAGCCGAGGGCTAAGCTGCTCCTCCCTCCTTGTATTGGAGGGAGGCAGTAAAATTGAGTTCCCTTCCCACAAGGCTCCCGCTAAGGGCATCAACATGGGAGCGCCAAGGACCACTTACTTTTCCCACTTATCTATTCCGGTAACACAGCGCAGCCGAAGGAAAAAGCCACCCGCCTCCTGGTAGGAACTGCTGAGGAGCTGAGCAATTCTTTGTACTTACATATATTTTTCTTTTTAAATTACCTCTCAAGAAATGTTTGGTACAATGAAAGGGCATCAAACACAGGAAAGAAATGCTCAAACAAGACCTTTCTACAGCAGGTTCTCAGTTCACCAGGAGTTCAGGTAACAATTTAACAACTTCGAGTCAACCGCACTGAAATTGATCTTAAAGTGATGCTGGGAAACTGTACCTAAAATAGCTGCTGACCAACACCCAGTCCCCAAGTCCTGGATTACTTTCATTTCCACTCGTCTATCACTGTACGTTTCCACCTCCAAAGGTACTCTGTTCTAAGTAGGAAGCACACTCTTGGAGCCACGTACCCACTAACGCGAGAGTTTGAGGAGCAACACCGAGCCACGCGCGGGATTCCCCAGTCCAAGGCGCCTGGTCCCCACACACGTGCAGACTGGGTCCCCCAGGGGCACCTGACCCACCCTGGCGGTGGCGCTGCCAGCTTCCCAGGAAGCCTACACTCGATCCCGGACCAAGGCTGCACCCCCAAAACATCAGTCAACTTAAGCAAATGTTCCTCCAACAAGATACCGTGGGGCGCCCTGAAAACGGTTCTGTGCCCACAGAATCCCGAGACTAGAAGATGAGAGACAGAGCGGAAGAAAGCATTCAAGTCGGGGAGGCGGAGGTCACAGACAGACACATGGGAAAACGAGGGTGTGTGTACACTGCCTTTTTCTTACAGAGAGAAACCAGAAGGCATCACATGATGAAGGGGACCGCGGCTCAGGAGTCCCTCCCCACCCCACAGACCGGGCGGTCCTGACCTTGGAATTCAAATTCTGTTCATTCATCTATAAATTGAAGAGAGTGATTTCCAGGTAGAGAGCACACGCTGAGCATAAGATCTACTTTGGTCAATCCTGAAACCCCATTGAAATCACAGTACAAAGGGGGTTTTCTTAAAAAAGGCTTTAAACCTCCACGTACCAGGAGGGGAGAGAACACCCACAGCAAGAAAATTCCAGAAGCTGGAAAGTGGGTGGAGGAAAGAAAGGTGGGGAAGATGGCAAATGCTAAGCTCGAGGCAGGGAAAGCAGAGAATCAACTGCACCCCCCCTGCCGAATCCCCAGGGGAGCAGTGACTGCAAGTCCTGCAGAAGCAGTGGAACACCCAGATGGCCTACCCGCTGCCCACAGCCAGGAAGCTGACCCGTGCCTCCCCAGGAAAGGAAACTGAAAGCATGTTCTCTGCAAAGGAACATGGAGGGTTTCAGGAGCAGGAGAGAAACTACACGGGGCACTGTGCCCGCTCTCAGAGCCTTTCCTCATCCAGAGCGAGCCTCAGGTGGGAGGAGGGACCACAAGCAGAGGGGACGCGGGTTCGTGCCCCGGTCTGGGAAGATCCCACGTGCCGCGGAGCGGCTGGGCCCGTGAGCCATGGCCGCTGAGCCTGCGCGTCTGGAGCCTGTGCTCCGCAACGGGAGAGGCCACAGCAGTGAGAGGCCCGCGTACCGCAAAAAAAAAAAAAAAAAAAAAAAAAAAAGGCGATAAGAAACTGACATAAGCCGTTCCTCACCTCTCATGCCCACCAGAAGCGCCTACATCACTGGGGTTGAAAAAGCCCCAGTCAGGATTCAGACTTCCAACCAGCTTGTCCCCTACTCTGAAATATGAGTGGACATTCAAGGGTGGCCTCTACCACAAAAAACAGAAACCAAAACCAACAGGGGGGCAAAGGGGCCGTGGAGGAAGAGAATCTATTCCGAGGGAAAAAACAACATAACTACAATTAACATACTCAGGGAGATGAAAGCAGATATTTCAACTGAAACAAGAAAGCAACAACATTCAGAGAATCAAAAAGAGACCTCACAATTTAAAAAAACAAGAGCAGAAATGAAATACTCTTTGGAAGAGCTGGAAGATAAAGTTGAGACAATCTCCCAGAAAGCCAAGGAGAAAAGACAAGAGATGGAAAATAGGTTTCAAAGGGTAAGAATACTTGAGGACCAGTCCAGAAGGTCCACCATCCAAATAATAAAGGGTTTAAGAAAGAGTGAACACAGGAAATGGGAGAGGGAAGGGAATCAAAGAAACAATTCAACAAAAAGACGTGAGTTGTCTGATTAAGGACCTATGAAGTACCTGTCACAAAAAATAAAAGAAGACCCACATCATGGTGAAACTTCAGATTACAAAGAAAAAATTCAGATCTTATGAAATTCAGGAAAAATAAAACAGCTTGCATGCATAGATTCCGGTATCGGTGTGGCGTTGCATTCCTCAACAGCAACACTGCAAACTAAAACACAGTGGAGCTGCTGTCACAATTCTGAAGGAAATAATTTCCACCCCATGACTAAACGCCATGCCAAAATATCAATCGAGGGGAAAGGCAAAAATAAGAAACTTGCAGATACCCAAGACCTCAAAAAAACCTATCTCCCATGCACCCTATTCACAGGAAGGCCACTACAGGATATGCTCCACCAACACAGTCACGGAAACCAAGAAAGATGGCAGGAGATGCAGAAAACAAGCCATCCCGAGAGAGCAGCCCAAGGAATCCCGAGGATGAAGGCAAAGAGGATGAGGGATGGCAGAGGGGATGCCAGCGATACAGGTTAGGAGGCTCAGAGGAAGGAGTCTCCCTCCAGAGGAGGGAAATGGACAGACAGCCTGTGTGCCTCACCTGAAATTCCCAAGAGGAGGTGTCAACAACTGGCAGTGGGTTTGGGGTTGAATAAGTTATGTGCTGCTACAGAGTAAATGTTTATGCTCCCTCCCCAAAATCATATGGTGAGACCCAACCCTCAATGTGATGGAGGTGATCAGGTCATGAGGGTGGAGCCCTCAGGATTGGGATTGCTGCCCTTATAAGGAGACCTCCCAGAGCACCCCCTCCCCCTTTGCCCTGTGAGAACACAGCCAGAAGCAGGCCCTCAAAAGACTCAAAATCTGCCAGAGCCTTGATCTTGGGCTTCCAAGCCTCCAAAATTGTGAGAAATGTTTGTTGTTTAAGCCACTCAGTCTACAGCATTTTGTAACAGCAGCCCAAACAGACTAAGACAATTACATTTCCAAAAAAATAAATAAATAAACTTCCAAACAAGATTTGAAAGGTAATCCTGGTTTACTCATGGCTGGCTGGGCTTAGTGTTTCCACAGTCACGTTAATGTACACACGAATCTAACTGAAGTCACCAACGTAAGTGCACTGGGCACAGGGAGGGGAGGGACACGGGAGCGAAGGAGGCAAGGACACGAGAACTAAATCCTCATCTTCAGGGTCCGAAGTCTACTGACAATGCCTGAAACTAGGGAAAAAAGAAACAGCGATTTTTAAATGCTCTTTGTGAACAAAGAAGTAACAACAACAACTGACAGCAAAGAGGATGGAAGGGGCTGCCTTGGGAGGGGGTGAGGGGAGGAAATGGACGCCAAGGGCAAGGAACTGCTCTCTCCCAACAACCCTCACCACGTGCATAACTTTTCAAATAAAAACTAAACAAAAGTCCTAAGTAATTAATAGGAGACAAAGGATGTGGACCTCCACGGTCCTTTCAAACCTTAGGGCCAGAAAGTCTTTTTAAAAACAGGAAGAGACTTGGCGGGAAGATAAACACGGGCTACGTATTTGGTAAGCATTAATGTAAAACTCCAAAAGTTCCCACAATGTATTCAGATACCAACAGGGCTCCTTCTATTGACCAAGACCCTCCTGAAAATATAACGGAAGGTCTGTGAGTGGACAGTGCCATCCCCAGGGGGGCTGCACACCAAGTGCCTTTGTAACACACAACCGGGATGCTTTATGCCTTGTCGCAAGCTAAGGTACACCTCATCTTATTTTCCCTCCTCTAAATCTTGGAAACCAGGGAGCCATTTAGGATTAGGAAACGCGGCATCCACCCCAGGAGCCAGGTGCTGTAAGAGCTCTAGTTTTTCTCCTTCTCAAAGCATTGAGCTCTGAGAGTTTGAAAGGTATTGCACTGCAAAAAACGGGACTTACGGCAGGGAAACGACCAGTCGGATGACAGCGCTTGACTCTGAGTGGCAATAGAGGGGTAAGAGTCCACTTCTATTTCCTGCGCTCGCTGCTCGTACCGGCCACAAGATTCCATTAATGATAACAGTGCTGAGCCCAAGCACCAAAAAAAGCCACAGCACGACTGGGTTGGGTGTGGTCCACTTCCTGGAGGTATGGAGTTTCCCAGCAGGCAATTCTGAATCACAGGGAGAAATCACCCGAAAAGAGAGCAACGCGGCCCGAAGATCCTCAGGCTCCTGGACCCTGGCCTCAGTGTGGCTGTAAAACACACTAGGAAGAAGCAACAACTACCAACAGGCTCATTTCTTCAGAAACGCCTCACACTGCATCTCGTACCAAAGTCCTAGAAAAACTGTTCAACTCAAAAGCTGTGTCAAGTCGCATCAAATAAGTAAACTCCGCTCCACACACCAGAAGAGTTAACTCAAAGATGACCACAAAAATGACAGAAAGGAACGAGAAAGCAACGGTGCCACTTGCCCGTAACTACCCTCCGCCGGGACACGGTGCTGCATTAGCAGCCTAGAAAAGTCTAATCTGACCAATTGCTACTTGAAGGTCACTGGTTGTATGCGAAATACTATCAAGAACATTCCCTGATACGGGATTAGAACCAAAATGTCCTGGACTCCTCCAAGGTGTTTTCTATTTTAATCTTCTGACGACCCTCCCCCTCCCAAACTGACTTTAAGCAAAACAAATTCTTAACACTGTTAAATTTTGGTGATAGAGAAGAGGGAATATGAAGTCTTGAAATGCGTATTAAAAAAAAACACCTTAAATATAGGCTACTAACAATAACAGAGAATGTGTCTTCATTTTCCTTATAGCATAGAGCATGGGAAAAGGTCAAAAGCAAGGGGCGTGAAGGAGACTAATAAAGCCTATAAAATGTTGGCTAAGAGTTCACATTACAAGGCTTGAGGCAACCTTGCTGAAAGGTCCACCTGCGCTGCAGGTGGACACGAGACCCTCCCACCATTTCAGCCTCCTCCTCTCGCCATCCTGGGGGCCTCTCGCCCAGAGAGCCACCGCCGCCTTCCCAGCAGCAGCCATTGCTCCCAGCATCCTTCCACCTTGGCCCACCACGTGCCCGGAGGAAGCAGCGTCCGGACAGTGCGCCGCCCTAGGCGGCGGGGAACGCAGGCCCACTCCCCGGCTGCCGCCCCTCCAGCTCCAGGGCCCCGGCTGGGCGCTGCGAGTCCACCCTCGCACCCCGCGCCCTGCTCTCTGCGCACCCCTCCCCGGCTCATCTGAACCTTCTCGGGGAGAGCACCCCAGTCGGCCCTCGCTAGGCTGCTGACCTCCTGAGCACCGGCCAGGAGGAGGGTCTCACCTACACCTGCCGCGGCTGCTGGGGAAATGCGCGGCAAGGACGTGGCTCCTCGCCCAGTCCAACGCTGGACCACCACCTCACAAATACCCTGAACGTCCACACCCGCGGAGGAAAAAGTACCAGAGCTCTTCAGGCAAGATTAAATGCAGCTGTCCTTCTGTTTGTCTTCACCTCCCAGACTTCCAGAGCGCACAGGTTTCCCCAGGGTAAGGAAGAGCACTGGAGAAAAGTTCCCAACTCACCCAAACTGGCCATTAAACGTCTCTCTCTCTCCCCACACAGAGGGGCATTCTCAGCAAAAGGTCTCTCCAAGCAGCCAGAGAAACGCAAAGATGACGTTAATAAAGTAGAGACTTTTCCAGCTGTTCCTGTAAACGGTCTGTACTTTCAAATATGAGAATATCTTACATATATGACATCCTCAAAACATGCTAAACTAACTCAGGTCCTGTCATACACGTTACATATCAAATTAGTGTAATTCAGTCAGCTGTGAAATCAATTTAGTTTTGCAACAGCTTTTTTCTTCTTAATAAAATGCATCACACAACAGTACATCACAAGTAGTGAGGATTAGGGCTGTCTTCTGAAACGTTAACTTTCAGGTCTTGATGTAAAATATATTTCTTACATGGGTCACGGTCCAGAAAAGGTTTCAAGTGACTGATAAAATAAAACTTATAGAAAGTTATAAACCAAAATCTAATTCTTTTTAAATTACAACTTATGCAACTAAAAGCTGACGGATGCTGCTGCCTCCAGCTGAAGCTGAATTAAATCGAGAGAAGCAACAAATGTTCAGTGAAGGACAGGGAGTAGTTAAATCCACAACTCAACCGAATTTCTTATGTCTATTCGTAGTTATTACATTCAGTTCATGATTTCTATTTTTTTCCCCCATGCTAATATGAAACTGGGTGGGAGGTTTAAAAAAAAAAGAGGAAAGGCCCCTGGCAGCCTTCATGAAAAGGTTATTAAACAGGATCACTCATAACTCACTCAGATTTACAGTCATCAACCCTCACCGAGCACCCGGCACAACAGTGTTCAATAACGGGTGCTGACTGAACAAATAAAATACCGTATTTTAATTTCTTCAGCAAACCCAAGTTGGAATGAAGTAAGCATTACTGTTTGCTAGAGTAATAATAAAGCAATAACACAGCACGGTGAGTAAGAGAATGGGTCTTGAGGGCAGGAAAGACCTGGTTTCCAATCACAACTTTGCCACATAAGGCACTATCTCACCTTGGTCAGTTCAGTCTCTGCTGGTTTCCACGTCTAGAAAATGGCATACATTACACCTATGCCTCAAGCAGTACCAATAAGAATCAAGAGGCATAAAAATGATTTGCAAGACAATGAAAATGATGTTTTCACTGAAATTATGCTGTCATTCAGGTTTATTTTTTAAGCATCTTTGCCTAGGCTGCCTGAATTCACTCTGCTGTCTTTCTGAAATTTTTAAGCCAACTCCTTACGAACCCTCATCAGGAGATGAGAGACGAAAAAAGGGAGGTTATGGGATGTATCGGGACACAGCACAGGAGGGTTAGTACTGCTTTCCTCCTGTTTTAGCCTGGAGAGCAGTCGGAGGCAGGTGTGCCTTTAATTTAATCCTCAACAACAACTCTGAGGAAGGCCTCCCTGGGCAGCAACAGCTGCTGATTCAAAGTAGGAAATAAATGTGCTGGTTGTTTTTCTTTGGGAGTGGAAGGGAGAGGGAAGGAATGTTCTTCCCCAAATGGCACACTAAAAACAATCATCATACAGTGTGTAGATGCACTTAAATACAGGGATGACTCTGTCAGAAGCCACCTTCGCGACCCTAAAACTGTAACGGCTGAAAATTTGGTTGTTTCAACCCAACAAAAATTTATCAGCCTTTCCACTGAGAAAGCAAAATAAAAACAGTTCCCTTGTAACACTACCTAGGAAATACATTTGGGAGGCCCAATTATTAAAAGAAATGTACCTTCTTTTCCCACGATTTAAGAATTCCGGCCCACACTCTTGAAGAAAAAAATTAAAAGGGGAGGACAAAAGGAGTGTTGAGACTAGACACCACCTGGTGACCATCTGATACTGACTTCAGGGCACCAGCCAGCGAGGCTTTAAGTACCTTTTTAAACTGATTCGCTTTCCACAAAAGCTGAATACCTCCATGGTAAGCTCTAAGTGAGGCAAGTGCGCTAGATTACAACCTGATTAACAGCATAAGAGTCTGTCTAAAGAAAGTACCCAGCAAATGTATTTTTTAATCATTACAAGAGGCCCTTCTTGCTCTACTGGTCAGAAATAATTTTTTACCCAGTTCACCCTGCCTTCCTGTCTCTAAATTCAAACCAAAGCAGGAATTTTTAGGAAATACCAAGAAACCACATCTGATTTTTACCTAGCGGTCAGCAGAAGCTTAGGTTTTAAATGCGTGTTGAGTTTAACAGCTCTTTACGTGAGATTCAAGGACAGTTTTCTTCAAGCACCGTCAAATTATTAATGTTAACTGTTACAACATTTTTTTTTAAAGAGGTTACAATTCTGGTAACTCTGTGTTCTTATTTTTCTAGATATCAAACCTGAACAATGAAATCGAGTTTTCTTTTTCAGATTTAGAGGGAGAGAAAGAGAGAAATGCTCCCTCTTTAAGGAGGGGGCAGATTCCCGGCTCCTATGGAGTCCAGGTCCGAATACTGCACTTCTCAGCCCTCAAGAGTGAGGTGGGGGGGGGCGGGAAATGAGCCCGTAGAACGCTGTAAAATAAATAGTCCACTGGGATACTTGTGTTTGTTTTCTTAAAGCTCCTCTGCTCCCTTACTCGGCTAACCCGGGAGAGCCAAACTTTAAAGACATTCCCTAGCTGTACCGTCAGATTTTAATCCCAAACATTTTGCCCCCATTTACGCGCTTACAAACATTACAAATTAGCCAAGAAGGACAGTGGTTTTATCTTTCAAAGGGCTAAAAACAGTCCCCGATGGCGAAAAACCTTAAAGCATCCGTGTAAATTTGAAATTCAACTTCTCCCCCTTCACCCCACTCCAAAAAAAGTCACTGGGAGGCCAAGAGGCCACAAAGCGGCAACGGAGAGGATTTCTGGGAAGGGACTCAGCTGGATCCAATCAAGACTCCAAGCCAAAGCCCTGAGTCCCGGGATCCACACTCGAGTGCACGCTGTGCCATCGATTCCTTCTTCCAGAAGGGTTGAAGGCTCGCACTTTCCCCTCCATCTGCACCGGGAGGAAACGCGCGGAACAGACGCGCTGGAAGTGGAGCTGGCGGTGGCACCTTCCTCCACCCCGCCCTGCCGCCTCCTCCGCCCTCCGGGCCCGGGACTAGCCGTGGCGCGACCGAGGCCCTCCCCGCCCCTCAACTTTACCGCCCCCTCGCCGAGGGGAACCCGGGCCTTCACCGCCCCCCGCCCGCGCCGGGGCCCTGAGAGCGAGCCGGGCCTCCGAGGGCATTTCTCCACATCACTTCTCCCCGGGAATGGGCCGGCGCGGGGCCTGCGGCTCGGGAGGCCCCGGGGGAGAGGGAAGCGAGGAGGGCGCAGCGGCCGGCAGCCCCACATCCCCCCGCTCTACCGCCGCGACTCCCGGCCGGCGAGGGCCGCCTCCGGGCCGCGGCCCCCAGGCCCCTGCACACACGCACCCGTGTCCGCTGGGCAGGGCACCCCGGGCGCTGCGAGCACGACGCGGGAGGCCGGCGCGACCCCGGAAGGTGCAGCGTGGGGGGGGGGGGGGCCGTGTTTACACCGCCAAGTTCCCCGCTTCCGCCCCGGCCCGCGCATCCCTCCCTCCCCTCGGCGGCCCGGTCCCTGCCTACCTGCATGCCGGGCAGGCCCGACTGCACCGGGGAGTGAGCCATGGCGGTCAGGACGGCCACTTCCTGGGACGGGACGGCCGGGCCGCGGCGATCCGCGCGGGCGACGAGGCCCGCGGGCCGCGCGCAGCCCTCGGGCGGCGGGGCCGGCCGGAGCCCGAGGCCACCCCAGCCCCCGCGGGTCCCGGGCCGGGCGGCGGGCTCAGGGGCGAGCGGAGGGCCTCGTCTCCATGCACCGCACTGGGGAGGGGTTGTCAGGAGCGCGGGGTCTCCCCGCGAGGTGCCGCCGCTGCTGCTGCTGCTGCTGCTCGGCTAGAACCTGGCGGCCTGGGCCCGAGCGCTGGCCGCCTGGAGCCGGAGTGGACGGGCACAGCCGGCCGAGCCCGCGAGCGCCGAGCCCGGAACGCGCCCCGCCCCGGCCCGGCCCCCGCGCCCGCCCCCGCGGCCCGGCCGGGGACCCCGCCCCGCGCTTCCGGGAGGGGGAGGAGGCTCGCGGCCGCCCGGCGCCCTAGGCCGCAGCCGCCTGCGCCGCCGCCTGCGCCGCCGCCTGCCGGAGCGGGTGGAGGTCCGCGCGTCTCCGGCGGGCTGCACCGCCTCGCAGCCGCCGGGGCGGGGCGGAGCGGAGCGGGGAGGTGGACGCGCGGACGGGTGCGGGGAGGGGGCCTCAGTTGATGCGACCCCCCGGCCAGTGGAGCGCGGGGACCGGTCCGAGCCGGGGGTGGGCCACGTGCCCATCCCGCCCCCCAAGTACGGGCCGGTCGGGCGCCCAGCGGGTCTGGGCGGTGAGGGCGCTGTGAGTACCAGGTCTTACTCTACCACCTCTCTCCTGCCCTTCACGCCAGCCCACCCCTCTCCGCCTGGCCCCGGGGCAGCGGGCTCCAGGCGACCTTCCAGAGGGCAGAGCCTCGGGCAGGGGGACCTCGGGAGGGAGAGTGCCCAGCGGAGCCTCAGCCAGTGGCCGGTTCAAAACTACCGGGGTGGAGCTTCTTCGGTGTCTGGGTGAAGTTTCCAGCCAACCCAAGGAGGAAAGCCGGAGGGGAGAGGCCGAGAGCTGTTAATTCCCGGTGCTTTGGCTACTGGAAAACACCCCGCTTGGAATGCTAGGAGCTGTAAACTTAGCTAAAAAGCGAGGGGGGTTGAACCCCACCATCTCTGGGCTCCGGACCAAGGCGGGGGCGTCCACCAGCGAGAAGGGAAAATGGGTGAGGGAGGGGCAAGGAGGAAGGGAAGACAATGGAAGGAAACCGTGTCTAGACTTACCCCTGGCCCTCTCCCGCTCTTTCGGCTGCCTCCACCTTTTAGCCACCTCTCCTCCAACTGCAGAGGAAAGAAATAAGAAGGAATGAGTCAGTGCTGCCTCCAGAAAGTAGTATTTTATTTACAACGACAAACAGTGGCAGCCACTGAAGTGATCTGCTTCCCAGGTTGCTAGGACCCCGGCATCTCATTCATGCCCATGAATGCCCTCGTTGCACCACGGCTGGGCGAGGTTGGACGTACAAAAATGAGCCCCTGAGAGTTCACAGACTATTGGAAGAACCTAAAAAGTCCTCCACCGAAGTAAGGAGTGTTTATTCTATGAAGTGTCACTGTATTCAGAGTGCCCTCGTGTGCTCTGGATCAGACAAGGAGCGAGGTGCTAAAACGCAATCCCTGCTTTCCCTTTGGAAATATGCATGTTTTTCCGCGGCATCCTCCAGGACACTTTCAGATACCTTCATGGTTGTCACTGGTGCACTGTCTTCACTGAGTCCTGAAGCCCTGCCACCCCCAAGTACTATGAAGAGAATATGGCAGATACAAAGTTAAAGCATGAACCCTGATCCTTAAGAGCTCACCAGCTTGTGTAAATTTTGTGTACCAAAAAAATGGGTACATAAAGAGATGGATGGCAAAACAGGCAAGAGCATGAATATTAAAAGTTCATCATCTTCAACCCAGGAATTTTACTTACAATAACATATCGTAAGGAAACAACCGAGAAGTACAGGAGAATGGATTAAAAAAGATGTGATGCGGTGATATTTATGGTCATGGGAAAACTGGGAACAGATTAAAAGTCTAACAGAGATTGTTACTTAAATGATAATATATTCATACAGTCATTTAAAATGATGTACTTCAATATTTAGTAACATGGAAAAATATTTTCATTATATATTGTTAAGGAAATGGAGGGTACAAAGCAGTATAGTCTGATCTCAAGCTACTTCATATGTATGAAGTTATATTTAAATATATATCACATACATATATATAATTTTATGTGTAAATAAATAGAGAAAAACCTGGAACTATCTATATATACACCAAGACTTAACAGTGTCTATCTCGAATTAAAGATGCTTTTTTAAATCAGTAGTCATCCAATAGAGACCATCATGCTAAGAGGTCTCTCCTTAGCGTCAGCCGTCAGGCCAATAAATGGCAGCAAGATGAGGAAGAAACAGGACAAGTGGACAGAAATGTCTGGGCACTGATCTAAGGCAGTACCATAGGAAACTCAAAGAACTCTTGGGCCCACTTTGCAGTAGGCTAATTTCCAACGAAGGAGCCACGGGGGGCATTGAACCATAATAATCTGGGCATAAAAAGTATTCAGAATCCCATTTTGTATCCAGAGGCTAGTAGGGCTAAGAACACGTAGGTTACAATGGGATGGGATTTATCTGGACACAGTGACTTGCATTCATTAGCTGGTCTGTTTCCCTATACCCTGTTTATCTCCTCACCACAACTAAACTTTATTTCCTCCTTTGACCATATTTATACAATTGAGCAGCATTCTCCTTGAAAGAGAAAAGAGAAAACAGGAGTTACTGGCTCCGCTCAGTCATATGCAGACAGTACCCAGTATGGCCCTGACAGTAGCCCTCTCCCTTTGTTTTAGCAGAGCAGAGATGATTGACAGGGCCTGAGCTAATGATGAGATCCTGCCCAATTGTTCATTACATTCATTCAGATATTAACACATTTTTTGAATGCCAACTTATGTCAGACATCTACTTCAGCGCTGGGCATATAAACAACCCGAGCCTCACGTGCCTCATCCCACCCTTGGTGACATGGTCTCCCAGAATCCTAATTTCAGAATCTTACAATACCAATTGCTTAAAATTAGAGCCACACTAGCCATGATTTCCACTAAGGAAAGAAGAGGATTATCCTCTCATCCTCTTCCTCTTGTCACTTTCCCTCCACTCTCAATGACAGTTACAACAGATCATACACTACTATAATTTCAGAAGGAGAGATTTTGAGGGTCTCCATAGAGATTATGCATTTCCTGGTCTCCATGGAGATGCTTACTAACCCATGGAATTATTTTCATCCCCTGACCCTCTTTGTCTTTTGTGTTGACTTAAAGACACGAATTGGGCAATGCATTGTGCTCTCACATATACTCGGGACCACAGAGGACGTTTGCATACCCCTCCAAATATAGAGCCCTTGTGTTTGACTTCCCCTAAGCCAGCTCATAGTCTCAGCAGAGCTCGAAAAGCTCAGCCGAAAACAAGAATTCAACAATCAGTCCCTTCACTTCTCCTTCTGAGTTGAAAAGATAAACACCCCCAAATGCCACTTCATAAAGAACAGCTAGACAAGTAGCACATTAGCAATTTAAATGTACAGATTAAAGAAAGGGACTTCCATTGGTGAACTTTAAAGAGAAATATGAGTAGCTTGGATAAGTAACTAACAGAAGGCTTAACAAATTTCTACACATGTTAAGCAGGTGAAGACACAAAAGAGGAAGACAGATAATTAAGACCAGCATAAAGAAGCATGTCTGGTCACAGTTGGATGATGCGACAGCGAGAAAATATATGCTAAAGCCCTAGGAAAAGATCCAGCTACCATTGAAGAATGGTGCAAATGACGTATCATTCTGTGGGTGCCGGGCTCAGAGGGCAAGCCCTCGCAGCAATATCACTCTAAGTCAATCTGCCTTTGTTTCCTAGGGATGCCATTACAAAGTACCAAGGACTAGGTGACTTAAACGACAAAAATGTATTTCCTCACAGTCTTTTGGAAGCTAGAAGTCCAAGATCAGGGTGTCAGCAGGATGGGTTTCTTCTGGGGCCTCTCTCCTTGGCTTGTGGCTGGCCATTTTCTCCCTGTGTCCTCGCATGGTCTTCCCTCTGTGTCTGTGGATGTCTGTGTCCTGTTCTCTCCTTATAAGAACGTTCATCATATTTGGTTAGGGTTCACCCTAATGACTTCAATGTTAATTACCTCTTTAAAGACTATCTCCAAATACAGTCACATTCTAAGATACTTCAGATCAAGATTTTAACATATGAATGGGGTCAGGGGACCCGATTCAGCCCATAACACACCCTTCTCACTGTAAATGCATTTCTGGTCACCCACTTTAACTGGCTCCTCCAGGCTTAGCTCCATGAACAAGAATTTTCTTTTTCTTCTCCCAAGGCCTTTCTACACACTTCGCATTTCACATTTCTGCTCAGAAGCATTGCTTCATATTTCCTTGGGCGTAGTCCCTAAACTTGATCCTGCATAGAAACCAGAGCACTCATCTCCAATCACTGGACAGCTGAGAGCAGAGCTAGGTGTTTGCTTGGTAAAATATTTCTAATGAGAAGAAATCATCTGGAATACATGGCAATACCTACCAGAAAAAAAAGTTCAGTAGATTTTGCAGGGAGTTCATTAAAAGTAGTAAGCACTCATTTAAGCCAAAAGGTTGTGCTTTAATAAGGTCTGTTTTTCTTTTTAGTGCCTCCTTCACCCATGAGTATCACTGCACCTGGAGGTACAGTTCACCAGGAGGGTCGGAGTCTGAGCCCACAGCAGACGAGGGGACTTCCTGTTGTGTGTTCCTGGCGTGACAGTTCTAGGGGCTCACAACAGAGAGGCTTAGTCTCTCCAGAAGGACTCACTGGAACAGCCTCACTAGAAAAATTCTCATGTGCAATTTTGCCTGGCAGAGAGCCAGATAGCAGAGCTCGTCACCCTCTGAATAGTGGCTGCTTGACCCCGCCAATCAGCTTATAGAGGCTTCTGTATACAAAGACTCCTCAAGCGCTGTGTGTGTGTATTTCCCTCTCTCCCAAGGCTGGGTTTGCTTTCAGAGTATTCAGAAAGGGCATAAATGAAATCATCCCCAGAAGGGTGATGTCATTCATCCTACAGTCACGGAACTGCAGCACCAGTTCTTAAAAGCCCTTGGCCCTGTTTTCTGACACAGAAGATAAATTGTAGAAAATGATTTTAATTTTCACTTCAAGCAGATCTAGGGAATTCTGTGCTTAAGGAACATTGTATAACCACACAAAGGCAAAATGTGCCTATGAGTTGCAGGCAGTGGTTGCGGGCCTTAGTTCCGAAATGCACAGAACCAAGTATACTTGGAATCCTCATGAAAATACTGGCCTTACGCTACCCTGTCATCAAGACTTTGCCGGCAAAAGGATAAGCATGTAGTCCCATACCTTGATTTTCCAGCCCAGATATATTTGCTTTCCTAAGAAGCTATGTTAGTGATACTATTAGTCAGAGATCCTTGAATAACAAGTGACAAAAATCTAGCTCAAACCTCCATAGCAAAAAGGGGAAATTTTAGCTCAGTGATGGAAATCCAAGCTTGGCTAAGTCAGGCATGGAGAAGTCCAGGAGGGTGAGTTCAATGATAAAATCAGAACTCTGTCTTTCTATGTGTCACTCCTGCTAACCTCTGCATGGCTTCATCCGCATATGAGTCCTCTCTGTGTGATGACAAGAGTCACTCTATATAGTCTTTGCAACCCCAGAAAGAGTGACTTTCTCTTACCCAGTGTCCCTAGGCCACATCTAGTGGAGGAACACAAATTAGTGCATGTGCATTCTTGTGACCAGAGGACAAGCAGGGAGTTGAGGAAGATGGCGGAAGAGTAAGACACGGAGATCTTCCTCCCCACAGAGGACAAGGAGACACAGAGGTGGAAGGGTCCCATCCACAAAGCATACAACATGGAAGGGGCAGTTTCCCAATGGAAACAAGACTCCTGGCCTGATACATTCCAGCCCTTGACTGACCAGCATAGGCATGTACGCAGACATATACACACATACATACACTTGTGCGCACACACACATTCTCTTTTTCCATACATATAATTTCTTCTGTACTGCCCCCCAACGTGATACAGCCAACCTATGCGTATCCATCCATGTACTTACCTCTTCCCCAAAGCAGTTCAGCCCAAGTGCCGTCTAGTTAGCCCATCCATTTCCTAGTCCAGACACTCTGGAGAATATGTATTCCTCTTTGTCAAGTCTAGATGTGGCTTTTCACAGCCCAGCTACATCTAAATGTTAAATCTATATCTAAATGTTAAGTTTTAAAAATAGAACTACCATATGACCCAGCAATTGCACTCCTGGGTATATATCCAAAAAAACCAAAAACACTCATTTGAAAAGATACTTGCACCCCAATGTTCATAGCAGCATATTTACAGTAGCCAAGACATAGCAACAACCTACGTGTCCATCAACAGAAGAATGGATAAAGAAGATGTGGTGTGTGTGTATATATACATATATATGTATATCCATGTATACACACACACACACACACACACACACACACACAATGGAGTACTAGTCAGTCATAAAAAAAGAATGAAATTTTACCATTCACAGCAACATGGATGGACTTGGAGGGCATCATGTTCAGTGAAATAAATCAGCCAGAAAAAGATAAATACTGTATGATGTCACATATGTGGAATCTAAAAAATACAAGAAACCAGTGACTATAACATGTAAGAAGCACACTCACAGATACAGAGAACATCCTAGTGGTTACCTTTTCATTCCATTTTCTGGCCTTTTTGTACCAACAGCCTCCTAAGTGTTGGGTGGTGGCATATCAGTAAGGCAGCTGTCCATGCCCGAAGGTACTAGCCTCTGGGCAGTGCCAAGGCACCCAGCGCCCCAGACCAGGGGCCTCTGGTGAGAAGCACCCTCTTCTGTCCAGACCAGTGTGCCATGCCCACTGAGTCCAAAGTCTACACGTGATCCAGGTCCTAAATCATAAGAGGTGACAACTCAGCCAGATTCAGATCAGAATCCAGGGACAGAGGACAGTTTCAAGGCACGGGTTGGGGGGACCTGTACCCTAAATAAAATGACACTGAGCAGACAAGAGTCCTATGCCCGCTGGGGCGGGGGGATTGGAGGTTTGCTCTGTACAGCCACTTAATCTAGTAGCGGGGAAATCTCTTACTAAGTTCAGACCCTTCTTACAAAGGTATATGGATCAGTGGTTGGCGGACTTTTCCTGTAAAGGGCCGAATGGTCGATATTGTAGGTTTGTGGACCATACGACCTTGGTCACAGTTACTTAGTTCCGCTGTTGTGTCAGCCGAGCAGCACGGATAATATGCATACAACCTAGGATGAATGTGTTCACGGAAATGTTTACAAACGCAGCTGGCAGGCCAGATTTGTCCCCAGGGCCGTGGTCTGTTGAGCCCTGATCTGGATGAGTGACCTCGGTGAGTTGGGTGAGTGGTCAGACCACTGAATGGAGTTCAAGCAGTACAAGTTCAGGGAAGTACAGGAAGAAGGAAGAGGAAACTATAGCTACACCGCATGGCTAGGTAGAGTTGAGACCAAGGAGCTATCCTGGACTACGTATTTTAAATAAGTCCATAATACTCGATTGTAGTTAAAGATACAGTCAGGGTCCAAAATACATATATAACTGGTGAGAACACGAGGAGGCCAATTTCCATATGGAGGATTCAGGCCTTCTGGGAACATTATCAGTAAACCTTCATAATCAAAAGAGAGTCATAGAGTATCTGTGAAGAATCATGAGGTCAGAAGTAAGGTCAGGGTCCAAGTTTAGTTTCTTTCTCTTGTAATCCCAAGAGTGTTCCTGGTACGGGAAAGTAGATGAGTCATATAATAAATACTTATTTATGTCAGACACAGGTGACTTTAGAAATTAAAGTTCCATGATTTAGAAAGTGCTTAAGAATATAAGGAAACTGGCATTTACACACTGCTGGTGGAAGTGTACATTGGTTTGATTTTCCTAGAGGGATCTTTAGTAATATAACAAAAACCTTAAAATAGTCATACTTTAAAATTTTTATTTCAAATAAAATATTTTATTTCAGGATGTTATAATTAGGGAATAATTACAACTACTTAGGAAAGTGTAGATGAAGACGCGCATCCTATTGCTGTTTATAATAGGGAAAAAATAGAAACAGTTGACGTGTCCAATTATAAGAGTTTGTCTAAAAAATCATGATTTACTCTTAGAATGGTATACATTCTATGTAGTGATTTTAAGCTATTGCGTAAATTAATACTGACATGTTTATTAAAGCTATACATGGTTCACATAAGGATAAGTGAGAAAAGTAAGTTATAGGAATGGAGGTGTGACATAACATTTTTCATTAGAATATAAGTAGAATTCTGCTCCTGGCAATGGCTCACTAGGTTATTTCAGAACAATCAGCCGTTAAGAACGACTAGAAAAGCTAGACAAATTAATTACTAGATGAATTAATAAAGAAGACAAAAATCCCATGTGTTGGAAATTATCAGAGAACTAGCAAGGCAATGTGTAGAGCCAAGATCCAGAGGAAAGAGGAGCCAAGAGAGGTGAACCTGGCATCTGGAGCTGCTTTTCTTCTTGAGGCAATGGCTAATTTGGAAGAGACAATTTAGTGGCAAAAGAGCAAAACAGAGGTTTGGCACTTACACAGGGCCAGGAGGGCAAAGTTTAGATTTCAGTGCCCTCTTAGGAAGCGAAATTCTGGCAACAATCCAGACTTTTTTTGTGTGTGTGTGTGTGGCACGCGGGCCTCTCACTGTTGTGGCCTCTCCCGTTGCGGAGCACAGGCTCCGGACGCGCAGGCTCAGCGGCCATGGCTCACGGGCCCAGCCGCTCCACGGCATGTGGAATCTTCCCGGACCGGGGCACGAACCCGTGTCCCCTGCATCGGCAGGCAGACTCTCAACCACTGCACCACCAGGGAAGCCCCAATCCAGACTTTTGATTGGGACCACAGAAGCACTACCTCCTAAGAATAAGGGTGAATCAGAAATAGCCTAAATCTCACAAGGATTAAGTCTAGCTTCAAATCAGCTCAATAAATTAGCCTAAGATGTTCTGTCCTAGCCTTGCTCCGTGCCAGAAGTAAACATAAATCCTTTCTGAGGTAGATACCATCATTTAGAGTCTCAAACCATCTCTACATTTTTTTCATAAACAACGTATGGCCCTCAATAAAAAAAAATAACCAGGTATAGTGAAATAGAACTTATAGAATATAACTAGGCATACAAGAAGGCAAGACTTGACAGAAAACCAAGAGAAGAAATATACAAAAAAAATACTCATAGGAGCTATCTCAGTGATCAGAATGAACATTGAAATAAATATAACTAATATTGTCAAGAAATTAAATGAAAAGATGGAGAATGTTCTAGAAAACTGGAAGCTATAAAAAATAAATCAAGTAAAAAATTCTAGAAATAAAAAATATAATTGACATTTTTTTAAATTGGTGGGTTTAAAAACTGATTAGAGGGGACTTCCCTGTTGGCACAGTGGATAAGACTCCACACTCCCAATGCAAGCGGCCCGGGTTCAATACCTGGTCAGGGAACTAGATCCCACATGCATGCCGCAACTAAGAGTTTGCATGCCACAACTAAGGAGCCCACCTGCCACATAAAATAAAAGAAAGAAAAAGAAAAAAAAATACTGACCAGTTTTTTTTGGGGGGGGGGTTGTTTTTGTTTTTAATTGAGGTATAACTGATGTATAAACAACCAGTTTTATTTATTAAAATTCTTCTGATCCCAAGATAAAAGAAAATGAGATTTAGATTTGGCTTAAGAATATCCTGGAACTAAAAGTAGTTAAATAGAGAAAATGATGGATTCTTCTCTCTGGGTGGCCTTTCAAAATAGAGTGAGTGTTAAGTGTGGTCTTCCCGAGGGCATGGCTGTAGACCAGAACACCTCTTAAGATTCATTTTGCATCTACGATCCTATAGTTTTCCGTATAAGGAGGGAGATACATTCAAGGAACTTCTTTCATAGTGAGTTTACTTTCCACATAGTGGGCTGGTGGCTGGGAATAATATATGTAATCATGTCTTCAGGGCCTCACAGTCTATGCAGGTCATATAATTATAGATGAAATGTGATAGAGTAAATGCCATTCACTCCTCCATTAACAACTGTGAACTGTACATGCATAGGTCAGACTCTGAATAAGAGACTGGGCTATTGCAGTAAACAAAACGAAATGTATGCTCTCATGGAGTTCACATTCTAGTAAACAAATATATAACACATCAAGTGGTGATAAGTGCAGTGAAGGAAAAACAAAGCAGAGTAAGGATAAGGAATGATGGTGGAGCTCATGGTACAGAGCATCTAATTTTACATGGGCTAGATGCACAAGGAAGGCCTCTGTGTTTGAGGACACTTGGACAGACGCCTGGATGAAGTGAGGGAGTAAGTGATCCATGTGGCTTTTGAGCAGTCCCGGAAGAGGGAGCGTGCTTGGACCATGCCTGAAGTAGCAAGGCCAGTGTGGCAGAAGCAGGATGAGTAGGCAAGAGAGAATGTAAGTGATGAAGTAGCTTGGAGCTGGTCACGTAGGGACTTGTGGTCCATGATGAGGACTTTCGAATTTGTCTTTGTGAAATGGAGAGTTTGGAACAGAGGCATGATAGGATCTGACTTAAGTTTTAAATGAGTTTCTCTGGCTTCTGAGTGGAGAATTGATGGTGAAAAGGCAATTGTGGACAAGACCATGAGAAGACTCTTGCTATTCTCTGAGCAGGACATGATAGTGGTTTGGACCACGAAGGTATTACAAGGAAAAGGGAAAAGGGATATAATTCTGGATATATTTTGAAGGCAAAGACAATAGGATGTTAAGGGAATAGACATGGAGTGCAAAAAAATAGAGGAGTCAAGAATAACTCCAAGAATTTTGGTCTGAGAAACTAGGAGATTTGAGATGCAACTTTTACTGAAACAGTGGTAGTCTTGAGAAATGCAATTGGGTTAGGGAATGGGTCTCTATGAGCAGAATCAACTCACTGTCCTTTTAATACAAAGGAGGAAGCAACTAAAAAGACTGAGTTGGGCTTTCCTGGTGGCGCAGTGGTTGAGAGTCCGCCTGCCGATGCAGGGGACGCAGGTTCGTGCCCCAGTCCGGGAGGGTCCCACATGCCACGGAGCAGCTGGGCCCATGAGCCATGGCCACTGAGCCTGCGAGTCCGGAGCCTGTGCTCCGCAACGGGAGAGGCCACAATAGTGAGAGGCCCGCATACCGCAAAAAAAAAAAAAAAAAAAAAGACTGAGTTACGCAGGTAACCCTTCAGAATGGATGGGTTTTATTTTAATAGTGTCTGCAAATTATGCATACCACAGAGAGTTTGTAACACTAATGATATCAAAAACTACTTGCTATTGATTTTCCTCAAATTTCTCTTTTCTTCATTGTTGCATTTTAATAGGGTCATAATTAATGTTCAAACCTGTAAACCATTTTAATTCATAAACATCCTTTACTACTTTCCTTAAGTATCACTCTTTCTGGAAGGTTTTCCCTTGCCTCTTCTGTTAGGGTTATGTATTCCTCCTGTAGAGTTCCACAGAACCTTAAGGATCCTTCTATCATATTCCTTACCAAATACACTGTATTATCATCATCTGTTTTTCTGTCAGATCAAACAGACAGGTCAAATCACGTTTATGCCTCAGGACTTGTAGCTGACTCAGGGCTTAGCACTCAATAAAAAATGTGGGAAAGGAGGACAGGCAGAGTGGGAAGGAAAGTGGGAAGGGTCTAGAATGTATTGTCTCTCCATCACCTGGAGATTATTTCATTGCAATAGGTCCACCTTGTTTTAATTCACTCCCGGTCCTTTGGGGCAGGTGAGATGTGGGTGTATTCTAGAAATGTCCTACTGTGGTTAAGTGGAAAATTATAACATGATAATTTCTGGAAGCATCTTACCATCTTCCCTTTGTTGCAATTGTATTAAAACTAGAATTAGAGATCAGAGCAGTCCAGTAGAACTTTCTCTAATGAGGGAAATGTTCTACATCTGTGCTGCGCAACAGGGTAGTCACTAGCTACCTATGGTATTGATTACTTGAGACATGACTAGTGTGACTGATGAACTGAATTTTAGATTTTATTTAATTTAATAAATTTAAATTTAAGTAGCCACATGTGGCTAGTGGCTACCATTTGGATAGAGCAGTTAATTTTGCACTTAATACTGGAAGTTGTATTTTCTAATTTTCTCACTTTACAGGTGAAGAAACTCAGCCTTAAAGAAGCTATATTATTTGCCCAACTTCCTAATTTCTTGTACCAAAACGTGTTCCTGGTATTGTCACTAGTCATTCCTAATGTGACCTTTGTGTTGAAATCTACTTCCTCCGTAGAAACTTTTAATTTTCAGATTAGCAGACCAAACAGCATTCCTTACAGACTAGTAATTAATAAAACACTTTAAAGGAAAAAAAAAAAGACCTTAAGCGCAACTATATTTAGAAAAATGTGATTTTCTCCATAAGGGATCTTAAGAAATTATTATGATTATAATAAATTACATACCGTGGCTCATCTGATGATTACTTTTCTTAAGCAGAATCATTTGTTGAAACTCAGAATTCGTTGCGCATAACATTACTCCAGCGGTAAACTGAACGCCTGAACACAGAACCCAACTTCTGAGGCTTTATAATCATCCCTGAATAATAATGAAGTGGGGACACATAACAAGTGGGAAATGACCAACCATAAAAAAAAAATCATACCTACCTCCAAAAGCCCCTCTACATTCTGTACAAATATCTTGGGAACAAAGGGGTTGGAGTTGCATGTGTAGGTGATGGTGGTCGGGCAGGAACCGTGGAGGGCTGGGGGGAGGCGAGGAATTGTCTCTCTTCTCCTGTAATAATAAACACAATTCTTGGGGACCTTACTGTGTCCCAGGCCCCATAGCCCACAGAATGTTCTTTTCAGTAGCTTAAACTAAACTCTATATCTCTTTGGACTTTTCTTGCATATCCACCTGGCAAGTCTCTAATCCTAGATGAACCAGATGTCCATCTTCTCCCTCTGGCACCTGGGAAGCAGAGCACCCGGTGTAAATCTCACTGCGGGGTGGACTGGCTATAGACCTAAGATCACCGGTCTCAGATGGGGCCCTAGCGCTCCCTGTAGACCACCTCTGCGACTCTAGGCGGCCTTTCTTCCCACTTCTGGCCCATCGCTCTTAGCAGATGACCTCCTTGCCTGCTTCACCGAGAACAGATGCCATCAGATGAGAAATCCCTCAGTATCTCACCTCTGTGTCTACAAACCTATTGACATTGGCCCCAGTCCTCTCTTCCTGTTGCAAGAGGGGACATGCCCTTCCCCACATCTAAGTCTATTTCCTCCAGCCCTCCTCTCTTTTCAGTGACCTTATGCTATTTCTTGTTCTCTATCGATTCTACGTCATCAGTTTCTCTTTGTTCAATATTTCCCATCAGCTTTTAAACACACTCATGTCTCTTCTATTTTAAAAGATACAAAATCAACCTCCCTTCGACCCCAGGTGCCGCTCCAGCTACCATGCCAACTGTCTCTCTCCCTCCACAGACAACCTCTTGGAACTGTGTTCTACTTCCTTACCTTATCCTCCCCTCCCAGATCCCCCCAATCTGGCGTCCACCCACACCACTCAGCAGATCCCTCCGATCTGTGTACATTCCCCCTGCTCTGCAGAAGCTGCACTAAATTCGCCAATGACCGAGGCAGATGTATCTCATGGGCTATTTGAAGTCTCTCATCTTTTCATTTTAGCACCTGACATTGTTGACTATGTTGCCTTCTTGAAGCCTTCTCTTCTGTTGGCATCTGTATCATATATTCTCTTGGTTTCCTCTTACCTTTTAGGTTTCTTTTTCTTATTCTCCCCAGTGGACTCAATCTATTTCACCAAACCTTTAAATACTGGAAGCTCTCAAGGCTCAGTTCCAGGCCCCCTCATCCTCTTACTCCTCTTTGCTCCCTTGGGTCCATTATTCCATTTAGTCATCCTGCTGGCTCCCAAATTTATATCTCTGGCCCTCTCTTTTGGGCTCAAGACTTGTAATTCCAACTATTCACCTGTGATTTCCATTTGGATGTTTGCCAAGGTCAAGATCTTCCCCCACAAGCTTGCTTCTCCTCCTGCGTTCTCAGCACTGACTAATCTGATCACACAAACCCACTCACTCAAAAACCCCTGGCCCTTGCATCTCCTTCTCCTGGTTAATCAGCTGGTCCCATTATCCTATCCTCTACATTGCTTTGAAGTCCATCCATTTCCTCTGTCTTTGCTGTTACTGCCCTGCTCTAAACCCTGGCCACTCAAGTGTGGTCCATGACCAAGAGCATCCTATTCACCTGGGAGCCTGTCAGAAATGCAGCGTCTCAGGCCCCATGCCAGACCTACTGAATCCAAATGTACATTTAATAAGACCTCATGTGATTTGCATGTATATGAAATTTGAGAAGCACCTCTCTAAACCACTACAATTTCTCCACCTGACCGCCCTGCTTTGACTCTGGTCCCTCCCAACAGATTCTTCACATAGCAAAACAAATCACGTCCCTCATATACTAAAAGCCTTTCAATAGCCTCCCATTTTTCTTAGAATAAAGTGTATTCCGTATAGTGTTCCTTTTATATGCTATGGTTTAAGATATTGTTTTCCTTTGTCCAACTTTCATCTTTATTGTATCTCTTTTAAGACAAGAAGTATTTGACAGCCTTATTTTTTTTAAGTACTTTAAATCAAGAAAGGTTTCATTTGATTTTGTCCTTTTTTGTATGAATACTATAGTTGCATTGCAAATGGGACTATTTCTCAGTTTATGTAGTTAGTTAATTCATGTAATAAATGCATGTAAAAAGCCCTCAAGTATTAAAGAAGTGGTTTTCTTTGCAAAATGCCATAAATTATGCTCTGAAAGCTTAAGAGAAACCCCTTTGGATAAAGGATCAAAATCCAAATGTTGTAAGTATGGAAAATAAAATTCTTTCTCGTTTTATTTTTTTATGAGGAAGACTGTACCCTGGACACGATGGCCATTTCTTTGAAAGAACATCATCTGATATACCCAAATATGTTGAAAATAGGTTCAGTACTCTGTTTCAATCCTGTGTCAAATGCCAGCGTGGACAAGTTTTTGTTGTCATAGG
This sequence comes from Orcinus orca, assembly GCF_937001465.1. Taxonomy (NCBI): domain Eukaryota; kingdom Metazoa; phylum Chordata; class Mammalia; order Artiodactyla; family Delphinidae; genus Orcinus; species Orcinus orca. The sequence goes on along the minus strand of NC_064576.1, from coordinate 11,729,649 downwards.
TAACCCACAGGCCTTTGGAAACAAGCACTACTATCGAGTCTATAAAATTCAATTAAAAAAAAACCCTTTCACTTGTTCAAACATAAAAATGGAGTTTGGGAATAGAAATATTTCATAAAGCTGTGGAATCCAATCCAAAGTACAAAATGCGTTGCAGACTTTCCTCAGAAGCTCTCTATACCTTATCATTTGCTGATACACTTTAATTAAGAGATACTGCTGATACACTTTAATTAAGTTGTCTGGAATGCAGGCTGAAATCACCAGGCAGCCCACCTTTCAGGAAGCAGAGTCCAAGGTACTTCGAGGAAGACTGAAGGGGCTCCCCAGAACGTTTCTGCTTTATTCAAAGCGCTGGATAGCAATCATTGGTGGTGTTACAGGGAGGTACTGTCTTGCCTTGGAGGGCCACAAGCAAAGGGAGGATTTTCTAAAGACAACATCAGAAGGGATGACAGTGGCTTCTGCAACGTAGGGATCAAAGAACCTGAAACTTGGGGATGGGCTTGAAAGGACAGAACTTAGGGAAGAAGGGGAGAAGAATAAAAAAAAAACACCCAAAACAGCAAAGTAAGAGAAGCCAGTTACAGAGGATAACATATTGTATGAGTCCATTTATATGAAACATTTAGAGTAGGCAAGTCCATAGAGACATAAGCTTATTCGTTGCCTAGGGCTGGGAGAGAGGGATAGAGGGATTAGGGGTTGATGGCTAAGTGGTATAGGGTTTCTTTCTGGCTTAATGAAAATTCTAAAATTGGTTGTAATGATAGAATATACGAAAAGATACTGAATTGTACACTTTATTTTTAAAATTTTCGTAACATCTTTATTGGAGTATAATTGCTTTACAATGCTGTGTTAGGTTCTGCTGTATAACAATCAGCTATATGTATACATATATCCCCATATCCCCTCCCCCTTGAGTCTCCCTCCCCCCCTCCCTATCCCACCCCTCTAGTTCATCACAAAGCACCGAGCTGATCTCCCTGTGCTATGCAGCTGCTTCCCACTAGCTATCTATTTTACGTTTGGTAGTGTATATATGTCCATGCCACTCTCTCACTTCGTCCCAGCTTCCCCTTCCCCCTCCCCATGTCCTCAAGTCCATTCTCTATCTCTGCATCTTTATTCCTGTCTTGCCCTTATGTTTGTACACTTTAAATGGATGAATTTTATAGTATGTGAGTCATATCTCAACAAAGCTGTTAAAAAATAAATTAAAATAAATTCTAAAAAAATACCCCCCCAAAAAAAGATGAGGAAGAAAAAATTTAAGATATTGAGTAGAAGTAATAGGGATGATTGTTTCTTATGAAGCATATACAGCTATTTCTTGATTTTTTTTTTCCAGGTTAGCTATCTACCATTGACTTCCTGCTATAAAAGATGAAGATTCCATTTCTTACATACCACCCCCCCATGCACATGTACACTTTTTCTTCCTCGCCCTCCCATTAGAGCTGTACTGTAATTTTTGGTAAGATCAATATTCAGCACTGATGACTCTCAAATTTATATCTCCAACAGAGTTCTTTTTGGAGTCTGGACCATATCCAAGTGCTTACTAAACGTCTATACGTTAATATCTAGTAGGCATCTCAAACTTAATTTGTTCAAAACTGAGCTCTTGATTCCCCTCCAAAACCTGCTCCTCTTATTGCATTTTCCGTCTCAGTAAACAGTAATACCATTTTCCCAGTTGCTCAAGTCAAGAACCCCGGAGGCATCGCTGACTTCACTTTTACTCCCTCATCCCTTATCTGATCTGTCAGCAAACCCCTGTGGCTCTACCTTCAAAATATACCCAGAATCCAACACCTTCTCACCACCTCCACGGTACACCCATGTCCACCCCCATCCCCACCCAACGCCCCGGATCCAAGACACAATAGCTCTCCCTTGAATCACTGCAATGGCCTCCCAGTTAGTTTTCCCACTTCTGTCCTTGGTCTATTTTCAACAGAGTGTTCCGGTAAAAATAAAGGTCATATCATGCCTCTCCTCGGCTCCAAAGCCTCCAGTGGCTCCCCATTGCACTTCAGGAACATCAGTGGTGCTAAGATTCCTGGACCAGTAAATCCAACTGGCCCCTGGCTCATCTGTTACCCAAGCACACAAGCCTAACTCCTATTATCGCTGGTTTTCTGGAAAGTCTACAAGGTTAAACCTCCACTTAAACTATCAACCACAAAATCAACTCAGCCTTTGCCTGTTAAGTTTATAATGATCTCTATAAAGACGTTTTTCACCGTCATAAACAGGAGTCCTTGTCATTGCCCTATGCTCAGGATGAGGACTCTAGACTAGTTTTCTACCCAGTCTAAATAGCAAATCCAGCTTTGATTTCCATAGTGCGAAGAAAGGAAAAATACCTGCTCATTTTCCTAAACCATCCTCCATATATACAATCCTCTGGTTCCTTACACAAAACATTTGCTGCCTTTTCAGGGTCCTAACTTGAGGAGCAAACAAGACTTTACAGAAAGAGACTGCGGCACATTTACCGGGGCCACCCTTTGGATACCTTAATGCCTGTTTCTTTTTGTTTGCAAATGGCTCTGCCCTTAATTAGCATGATATTGCTGATCCAGTAATTGTTCTGTTAACCCACAGTAACCATCTTAATCTGTGAAATGCAAGTATGTTATCTAGGAAGTGGTGTCACCAGAAGGAACTGAGATACAGAATTTCCTTCGTGGGTTACAAAAGCAGCACTGGAAGGATTTATAGAAAAATTGTCATAAGCTAGTTAGGAAGCATGCTTGTGAAAATAATCTTTTCTGAACCTATTTTTCTCTGATATACTGGAAGAGGATCGTGGCAAAGGCATTACCTTCTGCTGAGGCTATTAGACCCTCCTCCCTTGCCTTCCAAAGAAGGAGGGTCTGTGGAGGAAACCTGCCTCCCTAGGTCTTTTTTTTTTTTTTAATAAATTTATTTATTTATTTTTGACTGCTTTGGGTCTTCATTGCAGTGCACGGTCTTCTCATTATGGTGGCTTCTCTTGTTGCGGACCATGGGCTCTAGGTGCGCAGACTCAGTAGTTGTGGCGCACGGGCTTAGTTGCCCTGCAGCATGTAGGATCTTCCTGGACCAGGGCTCGAACCCATGTCCCCTGCATTGGCAGGCAGATTCTTAGCCACTGCACCACCAGGGAAGCCCCTCCCTAGGTCTTTTGCTGGTTAAACTACTTCTCGGTCCTGGCCCTAATCCCTATGCGTCTTTATTTATTCATTCAAGCTCTGGGAGATTCAATCCGCTTTCCTTTCCTCTTCGAGTCTTTTACTAAGTATCTGTCTCTTAGAGTTCTTCCCACACTTACTTCAGCCTCCTCTGCTTCCCCTTCCCTTGCTGTCCATCATTCTCTTATTCACAAATATTTGCTGAACACCTACTATGCTTTTATGTGTTTACATCAGACTCCATCTCTGCCCTGGTGGAAATCACAAGGGGGAGGCAGGCAGATAGTAACCAATCAGACAACCTACATACTCACAAGAAGATGTATGATCTTGTACTTTTCAGTATTTCGGAAGTTCAAATACATCTTAGATGTGACGAGAGAGAGAGAGAGAAAGATGGAGGAAGAGGAGGTAGGGGTGGGAAGAAGAGAGAAACTTTCCAGTCGCCAAGTTAGAGAACACTGCAGTAGAGTCCTATTTTAATACTTTTAGTTTTTGCCTCTGCTACTTGCCTGTGTGCTTCTAAATAGTGTGCTGAAGCTGCTCTCTGATGCTGCGTTCCTCCCAAGAGCAGAGCCTGGGGCAAGAGCTTCCATAGGGACAGCTTACTTGGGGCCTGATGCCCAGGAACAGGTGTGCGGGGCTGGGCAGAGTGCAGCAGGGAAGGAGGGAGAGCGCTTTCAAGGTGCACCGTGGTTGTCACCACCACGGACGACTGGGGTTCAGTCCTGCTGGGGCCTTCTGAGGAGCCACGTAGAACATGCCTCAGAATTGCCCGCCCATGGATAGAAGGGGGAACGTTTTTCCACCAACTTCACATTCCCACATGCATGAGGGCCGTACTGCATGCTGGGGCAGTGCCAGGTGTGCGGTGCGGCTGAGGTGAGGTGCTGTCATGTTACACTGCTCAAAGCAGGTTGCTGAAGCAGTGGTTGGAGAACGAGGTGGGCTGAGAGGAAAAGGGGGACAGAAAAAATGTCCCGTACAACTGCTATTCTTATCTTTTTTAAATAAGAGTGTTCACAGCAGCCTTATTCACAATAGGCAAAAACTGGAAATAACCCAAAAGTCCATCTACAGGAGAATGGATAAACAAAATGTAATATATTTGTCCGATGAAATCCTACTCAGCAACAAGAAAGAATGGAGTGCTGATATACAACAACATGGGTGACACAGACATGGCGCTAAGCAAAAGAGGTTGAAAACCAAAGAATACACACTATAAGATTCTTCTTATGAAATTACAGAATAGGCAAAACTAATCTATGGGTGGGGGACCAGAACAGTGACTGTCTCTGGTGGGGTATATGGGGATTAACTGCAGAAAAGCATGAAAGAACTTTCCAGAATGATAGAAACGGTCCATATCTTGACAAAGGTATGGATTGCATGGGCTTATGCATTCATCAAAATTCATTAACTTGTACATTGAAGATGTATACATTTCATTCTGTATACATTTTACCTAAAAAAAAATAAACTATAAAGAAATATTTAGCTAGTAGATTTACCTCTAACAGTGGTACAGGTTAGTAACGCTACCTTCTGTGTACTCAAGTCTTGAGCAAATGGATAGGATATATTTAGGATAATGAGAGTTCTGTTCTCACTGTTGGAAAAGGGGAATTATAAATATGGACAGAGGGGAGACCAGAATGTGGCCTGTGGTTTTGGTTTGGAACTAGATGCATCAATATGACCTCATGGGTTTATATGGATAGAGATAGACCTACATATATATGTACACATACACAAGTACACACACTTCCTAACTCTGTCTGCTCAGAGGACCTAGAAGCAATGATGCGCCAGGAATACTGAGCACATATAGAGCCCAGATCTTGGTTTCTAAATATCACTTTCTACTGAAAGGAACCAGGGCTCTTTGGAGAAATGGCTGATTCCAGGGAAAGCACAAAATGACCCCGACACATCTTCTGCCATTAAATGAGAAAGTGGCTCAAATGCTGATGGGGAGATATCAAAAGAACAGCGGGACCAAGCTGGAGTTCCCAGTGGTTAAATCTGGGGCAATTTGAGCATGGAGATAAATAAGGATTGTGATGGAAGTTAACTGTCACGGGACCCATGACCAACTAAATTGGAAATGATGCTGCTGAAGTAACAGTAATTAATACGTGAAGCAGGAATGGCAGCAACTGGAGACCATGCCCCGTTCAAGATAGTACTTCCTATTAATGCCTTGATAAATAGCATCTTCTCCCCAAACTGCAGGAATTCCAACTATCCAAGTATGCACAAGTGCTGCCAATGTGCTAAGAGCTTCAAGGCGGCCAGCCAGACTCCTGCCCAGTGCCCCAGCTTAGAATCCTGCGTCAATTCTCACCACTTCTAAACCTAGTACCAGTAACTACCTAAGTAGCAGGTATAAGTTCACAAACTCAAGGTGTGCAAAAAAAAAAAATTCTATCTCTTCATTTTCTTTATATCAAAGTAAATCTTTCAACCCTCTGGCCTGCTATGAAATGACATTGCCATTGTTATGAGGTCTCTCTCTTCTCTTCCCTGACCCTCAGCGGAAGGCACAAGTTCTATGTGGTGCGGGGAACAGGCAAGGTCACTCTTCTGGGTTTTTCGTCCTCTTTGTTATCTCCATTTTCTAAACCCACCACAGACTCTTGAAGGCTCTGCTTCCTTGGAGCCGGGAACCCTATAGTTACGGACTAGCCTCCCATGGCCCTCCTAAATCTCAGCACTTCCACTAGGGACAGCAGAGGACAAAGCCAAGGACTGGAAGAAATCCCTCCTGCTGCCCTGCCTTTGCCTCAAAGATGCTCCTCTGCCCACTGGTGTCTGCAAAGGAAGAGAGCATTAGTTCTCTAATCACTCTGGTTTTAGGAGGATAAAGGTCAGAAGAAAAAGTGTCTTTTGAGTAATTTCATTTTGGACACAGTAGCCCCCAACTTCCTCTGAGGCACAGTGTTAATGAGGGAGCACAAAAGCCCTGCCCACCTTGGTGGAACAAGGGAGGAGACACTGTTGGAAGAGATGCCCCAGTAAATTATCCTGTCACATAGATTATGTGTAAGTGACCCTGGGTTGTTTACAAAATTTTAAAACCTATGACTTGTGTATTAGCCACTCATAAGAATCAAGAGAGGACTTGCATTTTTAGATCACTTTAGGTTCATCGGAGGAACTTTGTGGTCCACTGACCTTTCTTCAGGATCCTGATCTGGTCCAACCTCCCATACCTGGAGGACGCACATTACAGCATCGTCACAGGGAAGTTTCCAGACATTGCTCAGACATGTCTGAGCACAGGACATAGCTGCCTCCCAGGGCAAATCATGCCCTTTCTGATTTAAAGCAACTTCTGCCTCTTTAACTTCTTTTCACTGATCCATGTTTCACCCTTTGAAGCTGCCCTGAGTTTGTCTAGCTTACTAGCAGTGGTTCCACAGACGTAATTTTAAAGTTTTTGCAGAACTTTGAGGAATAATCTGCTCGGGCCTGGAGTGTTAAACTCATTTAAAACATCTAGATCTCTTAAGTCTGTTCTCCTCTTTAAGGATTTGAAATTTTTCTCATTAAAAAAAAAAAACAAAAAAAAACCTAGGGCTTCCCTGGTGGTGCAGTGGTTGAGAGTCCGCCTGCCGACGCCAGGGGATGCGGGTTCGTGCCCCTGTCTGGGAGGATCCCACATGCCGCGGAGCGACTATATTGAAATCAAGTAGTTCTCCTTTTTTCTTTCATTGCTTAACTTTATTCTCTTTATCTAAACAACAGAAGTTCATAGTTTTTAAAAATAAGGAAAAAAGACAGATCAAGAGAAGTAAAATTACCCATAAACTCAACACTGAGAACTCTCTCTTTTTAATGGATACATATAGGCATAATTATATATTGACCAAGTATCCTACTGGCTGTACTGTTTTGAACTTGCTTTCTCCACTTAGCAATATGTCTTAAAAGGGCCTGTGTTCCCCACGCTAGTCATTTGTCATTATACCCCAGTCTCAAGCTGTGAGTTACCTTTTTGTTATCCTTGTTTCAAATATATCTATTTTTTAAAGCTCCTGAATATTTTGTTCTTTGGGTTCCTGTACCATTTTTTTGTTCCATAATTTTCATTGACTTGATTCTGTATACATCCTTCTATATAAACAATATCATAATCTATAAATAATACCTTATAATCTGTCCCTGTGTGTCACCCATGAACACCCTGACTTTCTTTAGATATCTTCCCATTTCTTCTTCAAAAAAGAACATCACTGGTAATAGCTTGTTCAGAATTTTGCCGTTGTTAAGCCCTCACCCCTCCTAAGCCAACTAAGCCTTTAGAGTCTCTGGCCTTGGAGTCAGGTCTATTCCTTCCCTCTGAACATTTCTGACATCTGCCTTCCTAAAATCTAGGGTACGTAGTCGACGGAGCCCAGAGCTGGGGATCCAGCACAAAGTTGGCCAGGTCCATCCTGACATTTTGAGACCTTGTTGCTCTGTCCATCCCTCCTCCTCAACACACACGTGCACGTGCGCGCGCGCGCACACACACACACACACACACACACACACACAGGCTAAGATCCTGCACTCAACAGTTGATCTATGGACTATGCTTGGCTCCAGGACCATAGTTAGTGGGACTGGGGTGGAGATGTCTGGTTCAAACCAAGCCAGTAGATTCTCTCTCCTGGGCATATGGGATGGGGATACAGGGACTATCAGTCTCTTCCAGGCCCTTGCATGGGAAGTGGTAGGAAGCAGAGCCCGGGGGAGCCACATCTGGCCCAGATGGAGGCAGATGACATCGAACTGGTTTTCCGAGAGAGAAGAAAGCAGGCACAGAGAAGGAAGTGGAGGTACTACAGCAGACTCACTTGTTGCCCCTCCCAGATCCCCTTGGGTTCCTTTTACCAGCCGTGTGTGCCCACTGCCGGCCTCTGCAAGCCTTGTCCCTCACGGCCCTCACTGGTGACTTTCTGAGCATCACCCTTTGTGTCCTGGAGCCCCCCCATTCATGGGGCTAGAAGCCCCTGGGTGTTTTCTGTTTCCCTCTATGCCTCCCCTCCCTCCTCTATGATCATCAACTGATCAGTGCGCAAGTACACACGTCCATTTCCATTGCTCGAGGCCCGATTTACACCCCTAAGCTTCCCTTACTAAGTTCCCCCTGGAGCATCTCACTGATACCCGAATTCTTGGCATTTGGGAAAGCCTGATGCAGAACCCATGGGAAACCAGGTAGCCAGAGAAATGGAGAGAGTGACCTCGGGCCTGAGAGATGACTAGTCCTGGTTGAGGTCCCCTGTGAGGCCCGAAGCTCTTCCCCTGAGGGTTCAGTGATCTGCTCCTGAATCTTCAACTCACTCTCCTGGTGGGTTAGGCTTGAACCAGCCAATTTCTCTGACCTGTTACGCTGAAGACCTGACTCAGGCACCCAGCACGCCCTCCCTGCTGGCGGTCACTGTGCTCCAGAGTTCCCAAGCTTTAACTCTGATCAATTATTTATTTCCACTGGTCAGCATCTCGAGGTGATATTATCAGTAAGACACGCTTAGAATTCATCAGAGACTCTGCTTTTGCTGGAAAGTGGCTTCCAGAAGAATTTCTAGATCTTTAAGTCACTCAATCACTGCTATTTTGGGCCATGCTTATGCTTGGCCAAAATTATACTTTATACCATTATACCATTATACTTATTTAGTTATATAAAAGAACTAATATTTAATATATGTAAATATTTTATATACATATTTATTATATATGTGTGCCACTCTTGTCCTAGAGCAAAATTTTTTACTATAATGAACAGCTTTAAAAATATTATTTTAATGGAAAGGTCTTGTCCTTTGCCCTTTTATCCAAAAGTCTATTTATATAAATGCAAAAAAAAAAAAAGAAAAGAAGCTCATGTTCCTTATTTGGTGGTTGTGTTTCTTCTACTAGAGCCTGCCTCACAAAGATATTTTTGTTGCTGACACAGAGATTTTGTTTTTTGTTTTGTTTTCTAAGGTTCTTTACTAAAAGCCAGGGACTTTTTTGTACGTCAGTTACCAAGTTTCTCCCAGGCCGTGATGAAAAGGAATATTGCTTCACAGACTTTTCTGTCAGTAGATTAGGTGTTTCCACTGTGTTGAGAACACATTATACAATAATTGATAAATACAGAAAATCAGCCTTCACCTTGTTCCTTAATGAAATAATGAAGTGGACGTAAAAACCTCGATGATTCCTTATGATGCTCAAAATTGAGATATGGGAAGGAAACATTAGCCCCACATTGACTTGGAGAAACACAGGACTGGACATTAGTTCCCATTCCTCGTTCAATGCTTTGCTTTTTCTCCATCATCTAAAGATGGAAGGCCTTAAAAGGCCTTGTTCGTTTCCAAATTCTCCCCACACTGTTCCTTTGTTTTCAGCTGTCTTTTGTCTCCCTGATCGTTTTCCACCTTTAAACACAGATGAGCAATGCTTAGGGGCTCTAAACATCGCCATCCAGCGCTGCCACAGACCCCTGCACTTGATTTGTTGAATGCTGACCGCAAGTCTGGAGGGCCTTTTGCACAGCTCCACACATAGAAAGATTTCAGTAAATGCTGGCTTAGCAGCTGGATCAAAGGAGAGATGGTGTATAGCGATCCCTCAGGAGAGGAAGGACGGACTAGGGTTCCACTCACTTAGTAATCACACATATTACTTCTTTTTTTTTCATATTACTTCTTTTGGATCCCATTTTTAAATCTAAACCTCAGGACCCATGCCTTTCTGGAGGGCTGGGATGTTGTCATAGCCACATGTATAATAAAAGAATAACTGCTAACATTGAATGAGTACTTAATATATGATAGGCATTGTTTAATTGCCACAAAACTGAAAGAAGGAAGTAACACTGAATTACCTCATTAATTAGAATTATTAGAATTCATCAGAATTATTTCATTAATTCTTATATACTAATGATATATATAACGATACTAATAATATTGATACTACTAATAAATACAAATAAAAACTATATATGCTAATATACTATATATTAAGTATATATGTATGTAGTTTTCACTAACGTCTCAGAATCCTGATGCATCTTATAACTGATGGCATTTCACAGTTAGTCTGGACCTGGCAGCAGCAATACGTACTTGTCCTTGCCTGTGCATACACAGACTTGGGTCTTTGCAATTAACATTAGTATTTCAACTGAGTTGCATGCCTTGCTGGGACTATGTGAGCACAGAAAAACATGGGAATAGAGTTGGAAATGTGCTGCTGGAGAAATGATTGCACGCCTACATTTTCTTGCAAAGGCACAACCGAGGGCTTCACGGCCCTGAGAAAGGAAGATTCCCCATAGGCAGATGAAGCTGTGTCATCTTTAGCTCCTGAAATGTGCACAGAAGGACTGCCCATCACATACTGAGCAATGCAGTAGGAAATGGCAAAGCCAGGGCAGGCTGGTGTGACCCATTCACACTCTATACAGGACTACTTTTTTAAGGCAACATGCCGAAGTTTCAATGGCAGTGTTTGCCTTTCTTAGAAGTAAACAAATAATGTATGCTTTTAATCAAAGATCTCTGAGATTTGATTACAGCTATTATCTCTATTTTACAGATATAAAAACTGAGGATTGAAGAAACTGGGTAATGTGCCCATTTCCCAGTGCTAGGAAATGATAGAGCCAGGATGCAAACCCCAGCCAGTCCCATCCTAGGTCTCACGGTCCTTAATCACAAAACTGCACCACCCCTCACAGCACTTAGCATGGTGTCTGGTAAAATAAATGTTTGTCGGTACAAACCAAACTGTTTAAAGAGGGTTTATTCTTGGTGAGAAAGATAATCAAATATGTAGAGAATGTCTCTAAACATGGGAACATCATCATTCTGGTGGAAGAAAAACTCAGAGCATAGTTGCATCCGAAGCTGTGAGCCCAGGGATGAATGGGGCTCCTCAGAGGATCACGATCTCCACATGGTCTCCCGTCCAGATCACTGAGTGGGGAGCACCAGGGTCATGAGCCATGTGTCATGGGCCGGGGTCCATGGGCAGCAGCATGCTTGTGAACCTCTGGTCTGGAGTTTGTAGGAGCCGGCCCCCAAGAGGCTAACTTCAACCTATCAAATGAATGATTTCTGATTTTGAAACTCAAAAGTTTTATTTTAAACTTAATTGCTTTCTGATTACTAAAGTAACTCATGCCCAGAGAAAGACAAATATCATATGATATCACATATATGTGGAATCTAAAAAAATGGTTACAAATGAATCTATTTACAAAACAGAAATAGAGTCACAGATGTAGAAAACAAACTTACGGTTACCAAGGGGGAAAGGGGGAAGGGATAAATTGGGAGATTGGGATTGACATATATACACACTACTTCCTATAAAATAGAAAATTAGGGCTTCCCTGGTGGCGCAGTGGTTGAGAGGCCGCCTGCCGATGCAGGGGACACGGGTTCGTGACCCCGTCCGGGAAGATCCCACATGCCGGGGAGTGGCTGGGCCCGTGAGCCATGGCCGCTGAGCCTGCGCGTCCGGAGCCTGTGCTCCGCAGCGGGAGAGGCCACAACAGTGAGAGGCCCGTGTACCGCAAAAAAAAAAAAAAAGAAAAAAGAATCCGCCTGCCAATGCAGGGGACACGGGTTCGAGCCCTGGTCTGGGAAGATCCCACATGCCGAGGAGCAACAAAGCCTGTGCGCCACAACTACTGAGCTCTAGAGTCCGCAAGCCACAACTACTGAGCCCACATGCCACAACTACTGAAGCCTGCGCGCCTAGAACCCGTGCTCTGCAACAAAAGAAGCCATGACAATGAGAAACCCGCGCGCCGCAACTAGAGAAAGCCGGCACACAGCAACGAAGACCCAACACAGGCAATAAATAAATAAATAAATTTATATATTAAAAAAATAGGTAACTGACAAGAACCTACTGTACAGCACAGGCGAATCTACTCAATACTCTGTAATGACCTATATGGGAATAGAATCTAAAAAAGAGTGGATATATGTATATGTATAACTGATTCACTTTGCTGTATAGCAGAAACTAACACAACATTGTAAATCAATTATACGCCAATAAAAATTAATTTAAAAAATGGAGATATTAATTCCTACTACGTGGAACTGTTGCAAGTATTAAATGAGATCTAATATCTGTAAGAAAAAAAATAAAGTAACTCACGCCCCTCAAATTAAAAAATTCATAAGAAAATCGTGGCCACTGTGTACACTCTGGTGTACATACGTTTTCAAGTTTTGAATCAGGTGGCTTTGCAATGTTTTCTGTGGACTTAGTATATTTCATAAATACCTTCCCAGACACTAAACATCTAGAATATAGTTTTCCCTCATGCAAATATGGTCTTCTGGAAACACTTAAAACCTGTATAAAGTGGAAAAGTCCTTGAGATAAGGTTTACTGTATACAGAGTAAGCCCTAAATAGACAATGAGATTTCCTCAGAGAGAATTTAAATGTAGCTGGTTTTTAAAAATGAAATGGTGGGAAACTGTTTTCTCAGTGTCCCCTTGAGACTCTCCTTTCCTGGCCCTTCCCAAACTTCCCAAATCAAATGCTTCTTTTTTATATTTAACTATGTGAAATATGATGTATTTGTTTTGTAGGGCTGAGGTAACAAAGTGCCACAAACTGGGTGGCTTCACACCACAGGAGTTTATTCTCTCACAGTCCTGGAGGCTGAAAGTCCAAACTTCAAGGTGTTGGCAGGGCTACGTTCTCTCTGAAGGCTCCAGAGGAGGACTCTTCCTTGCCTCTTCCAGCTTCTAACAGCTGCCAGAAATCCATGGCGACCCTTGCCTTGTAAAGGCATCACTCCGATGCCCGCCTCCATCTTCACATGGCCATCTGCCATGTGTCCTTCTCCTCCTTTTAAGGTCACCAGTCATGTTGGATTAGGGGCCCCACCCTACTTCAGTATGACTTCATCCTTTTTTTTTTCTTTTATCATTGTTACTTCTTATTGTGGTTAAACTACACATAACAAAAATTTACCATTTTAACCAGTTTTAGGTGTACAATTAAACAGCATTAAGTACACTTACATTGTTGCACAATCATCTGCATTATCTATTTCCAGAACTATTTCATCATCCCAGGGTGAAACTCTGTTCCCATTAAACAATAACTTCCCAGTCTCCCTCCTCTCAACCCCTGGTAACATCTATTCTACTTTCTGTCTCTATGAATTTGCATGTTTTGGGCGCTTCATATGAGTAGAGCCACATAGTATTTGTCTGGCTTCTTTCACGTGGCATAATGTTTTCGAGGTTCATTCATGTTGTAGCATGTATTAGAATCTCATTCCTTTCTAAGGTTGTATAATAATCTATTGTACGTACATACCATATTTTGTTCATCCATTCATCTGATGATAGACATTTGGGTTGTTTCCATCTTTTGGCTATTGTGAATCATGTTGTTAGGAATACTGGTGCTCAAGTATTTGTTTGAGTCTCTGCTTTCAATTCTTTTGGGTATATTCCTAGAAGTGAAATTGCTGAATCACACGCTAATTCCACATTTAATTTTGGAGGAACCACCAAACTGTTTTCCACAGTGGCTACACCATTTTACATTCCCACCAGCAATGCACAAGGGCTCCAATTTCTCAACAATTTCATCAACACTTGTTATTTTCCATATTCTCCGTAATAGGATACTCACATCCTAATAAACGTATGACAGGTATGACCTCATCTTAACTTTACATTTGCACAGATCCTATTTCCCAGTAAGGTCACATTCCAAGGTTCCAGGAAAGACACGAATTTGGGGTATGTGTGTACTCTATTCAACCCTGTACGTGTGGTAAAGAGGATTTCCCATAGGCAGAGTGGGATTAAAGATTACAATTCCCAGAAATCAAACTTACTACAGATAGGCTGTGATATATAACTTCGAGTTCGAATGAGGAATGATGGAGGTTAAATGAAGGAAATAAAAACTGATGTTTCCCTCGTCTTAGTGGCTGAATTGCTGCCCACTGCAGGAGAAAACAATGTTAAATTAACTGGACTGATAAATGGATTTTTATTTTGTATGCAATATATCATGGGTTTAAAATAGTAAATGACAAAACCGTTCTGAAAAAAATAATTTAGCAGATGGAAGCCAAGAGAAAGGCATTGATAGGCTAATGATCTCTTTTAATCTATAAAGTGTGTTTCTGGACATGAGGTAACTTTAAACTCATAGCAAGAAGATGCTAATTGCCCCACCAGAGACTTTGTGTACACAGCCCCTTCGGTGACACTTGATGGGGGTACAGAACTGGGATGCTGCCTTTAGCGGACCTTGAGAAATTTCATCCCTTGGACGTGTGCTCTCACAGTTTACCTTGCAGAGATTACAGATGACTTTGGTTGGATCAACGTCACTGAAGAGAGAGAGAATGCACGTTTGGGATGCTGCACGTGACAAGTGGAAGCATTCCTTATTAGTTCAGGGGGACCATGTGGCCTCTTCTACCTCTTTTCCTATCTGTTGTTAACTCCTGGTGGGTAAATTTTTTTTAATACTAAAATAGTTCATCAAAATCCATAAAAAGTAAATACAATTGTCTAGTTCTAAGAGTGGAGAAATATATTCGAGTGGATTAATCAATAATGAGTGAATTAATAGGTGAATAATTAGGTAGTTAATTAGGGTCTAGGATTCTGGAATGACTAGTTGACTTTAGTCACACCCTCAGGCTCAAATCCAGTGCCCTGATCTGACACTGACCAATGGAGATAATCATGACCACTTTCCTAACCCCATATGGCATTTGGGGGAATTAAATAAAGTGACATTCTTGAGGGTTGAATCTCAGGTCCCGCTCATTCTACATCCACTGCCAGGCGGCAGCCACCTGCTCACAGGCCTTCGATGGGTATTTGCAGGTAGCTGTCTCTAGCCCAGACTTCTATGCTGAATTCAGACCCTAATCTCCAGCTGCCCACCAACCACCTTCATTTGGCACCTAACCCCTGGACTCACTATGTTCAGAACTGAACTCGCCATCTTTCCCTATCAACCTTAGCTTCTGTCTCAGGGAACAGTAACAACAGCCCACCCGCATGGCTGCTCCATGGGGAACCTGGGAGGCGCCCTTGCCTCTGCTCTGTTGCCCACCATACACCATCAGCCACTCACCAAACTCTTTTTTTTTTTTTTTTTGGCGGTACGCGGGCCTCTCACTGTTGTGGCCTCTCCCGTTGCGGAGCACAGGCTCCGGACGCGCAGGCTCAGCGGCCATGGCTCACGGGCCTAGCCGCTCTGCGGCATGTGGGATCTTCCCGGACCGGGGCATGAACCCGTGTCCCCTGCATCGGCAGGTGGTCTCTCAACCACTGTGCCACCAGGGAAGCCCCCACTCACCAAACCCTTGACCGAGATTCTCTTCTTGACCAAACTCTACCCAGGCTCCTTTGAGCCCTCTTCTTGGCCAGGCCTCAACTTTGGCCCAGGAAGACTTGGTCAAACACTAGCATGGTTTCTAACATCTCAAGTTCGTATCCCTGGGATGACCCTAACCCCCCCCGCCCCCTTAAAGTGCCTGCCTGAGAAAACTCAAGGCTGCCCAAAGAAGTGACTGCTCCAGCCAGCGCCTGAAGATAGAGGTCGCTTCTCCCAGCCTCTGTGACAGGGAAGGAGCCTAACTTCCCTGTGACAGGGAAGGAGCAAACCCAGATGGATTCCCGTGGACCCACCCCTTTTCCTGTTTCTTGTAATGTTTCACTTCCCTGACTCTTCTCAAGCCCCTGCCAACCCCACCCTATTCTCCTTTTAAAACACCCAGTCACCTCTGCACGGATCAGAATGAAGCCCAGAACTTTCCCCTACTGCCAGTAGTTTCTGAATAAGATCTATTTTCACCACTTTAACTAATGTCCAGCTGTGTTTCTCTTTAACACTTTCTCAGTTCCTCTCAGCATCTCTTAGTTCCATCCATGTTTTTCCATCCCTTTGATTCAGTTCCGGCCACCATCGCCTCTCCCCGGATTGCTGTGGCGGCCTGCTGGCCCCCAGCCTTGCCTCATCCAACCCCCTTTCTGCACAGAGCACGTTTTATCAGCGCCCCCTCCAACACCCCTACTAAAAGCCCTCAAAGATGGCTTCCCTCAGGACACCATTCAAACGCTCTGAAATTGGCCATACAGTTAGGTAGCCTACTGACAACGAAATGAGCAAACTCATGGAGTTCAGTTGGGATGCAGAATCCTTTGGGACAGGATATCCTGCCCTTTTCCTTCCTGTCTGTGAGGGGGATTCTGACTTTGCCCCCTGTCCCTTCTCCGAGAAAACAGGCTTGGAGAACTTAAAAGACCAGCCCTAAGTCCCCCAGTCAGTGTAAAGAAGACACAAATCCAAGACTGCTACACCCAAAACAAGTCCTTTTCTTCCACTCTGTCGCACTCACCAGCTCCCCTTTCTAGGATGCACGCTCTGCTTCTTTTGTATAAATTTCACCAACTCTACTTCCTTCTGCATTTTTACCTTTTGTGAGCAAGGGAAGTGCTTCTTCTTCTTCTGTTTTCCTGTCACAGCTTTCCCATCCTCTTCTGCCTGTTCCGTATCCAACAGAGTGAATGGATGATTTATCACTGAAAATTTATCTTCTTATTTGTTTTTGTGGTACGCGGGCCTCTCACTGTTGTGGCCTCTCCCGTTGCGGAGCACAGGCTCCGGACGCACAGGCTCGGTGGCCATGGCTCACGGGCCCAGCCACTCCGCGGCATGTGGGATCTTCCCGGACCGGGGCACGAACCCCTGTCCCCTGCATCGGCAGGCGGACTCTCAACCACTGTGCCACCCGGGAAGCCCTATCTTCTTATTTGAAAATACAATTGTTAACTTATTTTTTCAAACAAGTAATTTACACAAATGGCTCCCAAACGAACCAGACAGTAAGACATAGAGTGAAAATTTTGTTTCTGCTGTTACTCTCCATCTTTCTGTTCCGTCCGCTCTTTCCCACCAATAAGCACTTCCAGGATTTTCTTGTTTGTTTTTCCAGTTCTCCATGCAGTACAGCACCAGTTTCCACGCTTGCGCCCCTCACCTTGGCTACAGAATGCACACGCGGCACGCCATGCACCTTGCTTTTTTCACTTAACAATAATATATGTTGGAAATCATCCGTTATCAGGGCGCAGAAAGTCCCCTCATTCTTTTTTATAACTGCAGAGCAGTGCAATAAATGGATACATTCCATGATTTATTCACTTTGTCCCCTAGTGATGGAACTCGGCTAGTTTCCATTTTTGCCTATTATAAAAAATGCTGCAAGGAATAACCTTGAATATGCTGCATTTCTCCCAGAATAAACTGTCGAGTCAAAGGAAATATTTGATAGATACTGTGAAATTTTCTAATGTACGTTACCTCCAGCAATGAATGAGAGTGCCTGGCCAGCAATTTTTGTTGAACTTTGACATTTTTGTCAATCCTATAGATAAAGAGTGGTATATCGCTGTAGTTTTAATATGCATTTTTAAAAAATAAATTTATATATTCATTTAGTTTTTGGCTGCATTGGGTCTTCACTGCTGTGCGCGGGCTTTCTCTAGTTGTGGTGAGGGAGGGCTACTCTTTGTTGTGGTATGTGGGCTTCTCATTGTGGTGGCTTCTCTTTGTTGTGGAAACAAACACAACATGGGCTGCAGTAGTTGTGGCATGCGGGCTCAGTAGTTGTGGCTCATGGGCTTAGTTGCTCCGCGGCATGTGGCATCTTCCCGGACCAGGGCTTGAACCCGTGTCCCCTGCATTGGCAGACAGATTCTTAACCACTGTGCCACCAGGGAAGTCCCTTAATTTTGCCTATGTGTAAGGGGGACCATCTATTCATATTTTTAAAGTTATTTGTATTTATTTTAATGTTAACTGTCTGTTCATATTTTTGCCCTTTCAGGAATAGTGTTTTGGTCTTGTTATTGATACCTAAGAGCTTTTTATATATTAGGGGGACTAGTGCTTTGTTTGTGATATGAGTCATGTAAATATGTTTTGTAACTTTGTCATCTGTCTTTTGAATTTGCTTATGATGTCTTTGGCCATGCAAAAGGTGATTTTCTTTTTTAAAATTAACATAAAGTACAATTGACCTTTCTTACTTGGTGTACAGTTCTACACACGTATAGATTCATGGAACCACCACCACAATCAAGATAAGAGCAGTTCCATTACCCCACAAATGTCCTGGTGCTATCTATGTGTAGCCATGCTCTCCTCAACCCTAGAAACCACTGATATGTTCTCCTTTCACTACAGTTTTTTCTTTCCAAGAATATTTTATAAATGGAATCATTCAGTATGTAGTGTGTCTCAGCATGATGCCTTTGAGATTCATCCAAGTTGTGGTTATATCCTTAGCGCGTTTCTTTTTACTGCTAAGTAGTAGCTCATTGTATGGTTGTACCACAGTTGGTTTATCCATTCACCAAGGGCATTTAGATAGTTTCCAGTTTTTGACAGTTATGCATAAAGCTATATAAACATTCATGTGAGGTTTTTGTGTGAACATATCATAAATACCTAGGAGTGGGGTTTCTGGGTTGTATGTTTGACTTTACAGGAAGCTGCAAATTGTTTTCCAGAGCGGCTGCGTTGTTTTTCATTCCCACCAGCAAAGTGGCTTCCCCTCTTCGTCAGCAATTGGTGTTGATAGTATTTGTTTGTTTGTTTTTTGTTTGGCCATGCCACGTGGCTTGCAGGATCTTAGTTCCCTGACCAGGGATCTAACTCATGCCCCCTGCAGTGGGGACCACCCAGGGAATTCCAGATAGTATTTTTTATTTCAGCCATTATAATAGGTATGTAGTGGTATCTCATTGCAGTTTTAATTTGCATTTCCCTAACGGTTTGATATTAAACATATTTTCATGTGTTTATTTCCTGCTGTCCTCTTGGGTGACGTGTCTGTTCCAATCTGTTGCCCATTTTTTAATTAGGTTGTTGTTTTCTGCCTGTTCAGTTTAGAGAGCTCTTCATATATTCTGCATATAACCCATTGGTGGATATGTGATTTGAAAATATTTTGCCTCAGTGTGTAGCTCGTCTTCTCATTCTCTTCACAGTATCTTTGCAGACCAAAATTCTCTGTGCTTTATACAAAATTGTGTAATTTTGATGAGGTCTAATTAATCATTTTTTCTTTTGTTTATCATGCTTTTGGCATCCTAAGAATACTGCTTAAGTTCATGTAGTTCATGAAGATTTTCTCCTACGATTTCTCATTTTACATTTAGATCTATGATCCATTCTGAGTTAATTTTTATAAAAGGTGTGAGATTTGGATCCAGGCCCATTTTGTGTGTGTGTTGATGTTCAATTGCTCCAACACTATTCATTGAAATGACTATTCTTCCTCCACTGACTTGCCTTGCATCTTTCTCAGAAATCAATTGGCCATATTTGTTTGGCTCTATTTCTAGCCTCTCTGTTCTGGTCCATTGATCAATATGCCTAACCCTTGCCATACCACACTGTCTTTTTTTTTTTTTTTTTTTTTTGGCCATGTCACGCATCTTGTGGGATCTTAGTTTCCCAACCAGGGATTGAACTTGGGCACTCAGGAGTGAAAACACGGAGTCCTAACCACTGGACCACCATACCACACTGTCTTGATTACTGTAGCTCTATAGTAAGTTTTAAAAACGAGAGGTATGATTCCTCTGAATTTTTCTTTTTCAAAACCATTTTGACCATTCTTATTCCTTCACCTCTCCATATGTATTTTAGAATCAGCTTGCCTATATCTAGAAAAAAATCCTGCTGGGATTTTGATTAGAGTTATGTTAAATCTGTAGGTCAATTTGGGGAGAAATGACATTTCAATTATGTTGAGTCTTCCAGTCTATGAACTCTCCATTAATTTAGATCTCTTTCATTGCTTTCAGCATTCAAGTTTTGTAGTTTTCTGCATACAGATGCTGTACATATTTTGTAGATTTTTCATTTCATTTTGGGTAAGCTATTGTAAATAGCGTGTGTGTGTATGTGTGTATTTTTAAAATTTCAGTACGTGTTTTATTGCTAGTATGTAGAGATGATTGATTTTTATGTTGACCTTTTATTCCACAACTTATTAAACTCACTTATTATATCCAGGAGGCTTTTTTTGTTTCCTTGGGATTGTCAATGTAGACAATCATCTCATCTGTGCAGAGAAACTATTTGAATCCCTTCCCAATCTGTGTGCCCTTCCTTTCTACATTTTGCCTTATTGCACTGGCCAAGGCTTCCAGCGAGATGTTAAATAAGATGCAGAAGCTTTTGTGGGTTTTGTTTGTTTTACTGTCTGAGGCTGCATTTATCAGTCTTCTATGAAATTTGGATTTTGATTAATGATAAAAAGACTTTCCACTGAAATTATTTTATACCTCTCTTTTTTCATGCTTTTTGGAAGAAAGATGGCAGGGCAGCTGTGAGGACTAGATAATAGAGAAAAAGAGATTTAAAGAGGCATTTTTGTGGTCTATGTATTTCTTCTCATGATGTCTGAGAACTATAATAAAAGAACTTGAGTTATTTTGAAATTACTTTTTTATTGATGAACTCTTACATTTGATCACACACTACTCTTGAGACTGGACCATGTGGGTGAGAGTTCTTTAAGTGTCATATTACCAAGGATATCAAAAGCATCCACACTCAATTTTAACACGAGTCTGTTTACACTGATGCAAAGTGAGATAAAATTCCAGTGGCCTGATAAATTTAAGTAAGAATTTAAGAATGAGCAATAAACATATGAAAAAGATTCTCATTCTTATTAGACATCATGAATGCAAACTAAGGCTCTAATGTGACACTATTATAAACTCAGTGCAATGGCTAAAATGGAAAAAGACAAAAATATATGAGGATTAGTCAGAATATGGAACAATCATAATGTTCATTCATACACTGCTGTTGGAAGTGTCAATTGGTACAATCACTTTGGAAAATTTGTAATATTTACTAACTGCTGCTGTGCATCTCCCCTGACCCACCAATTATAGTCTTAGGTAGATGTCCAAGATAAATGCACACGTATGTTTGATAAAAGATATGTACAAGAATATTCACAGTAGCACTACTAGAATAGTTCCAAATTGGAAGCTATCCAACTCTCCATCAACAGTAGAAGGAACAGAGAAATTATGGCATATTCACACTGTTGTATACAAAACTATATTCATTGTGAATGAATCAACTTTAACTTCATACAGTAATGGGCTTGAATCTCACAAACTTAATGTCAAGTGAAAGAAACCAGATCCCAAAGAATACATACTGTGTGAGTCTATTTATATAAAGTTCAAAAGTAAGCAAAACCGACTAATGGTGGTAGGAATCTAGATAGTAGATACCCTTGAGGGGGATAAAAAGGGGGCTGAGAGGGCTTCTGGAATTCTGATAATGTTTGTTTCTTGACATGAGTGCTATTACATGGTTATGTTCAGTTTGTGAAAATTTACCAATTGTACAGTTATGATCTGTACATGTTCCGGTCTGTATTTATCACAGTTTTTAAAAATTCAGTGTTTTTGTTGAGTGTGGAAGCTAACAGGTGGAGTAGGATACAACTGGCATCAAAATCTAACCACATGATGCGTTATTTTTAATGTGCTATTGAATTCTGTTGGCTAATGTTTATTTAAGAATTTTACACTGTTATGCATAAGTGAAATTGGTCTATAGTTTTCTTTCTCAGTGCCATCTTTATCAAGTACTAGGTAGGATTAATGCAACACTTGCTTCATAAAATGGACTTGGAAGTTTTCCTTCTTCTTCTACGTTCTGGAATATGTTAAGTAGCACCGGGATTATCTGATCGTTAGAAGGTTGGTAGAAGATAGAACTACCCTATGAAATCTGGACCTGGTATATGTTTGAGGAGAGCTTACTTTCTCTATTTCTTCACTGGTAGTCTGTCAGACAGGTGGTTTTCACTAACTGTGTTATGCTAGTTACTTAATCACCAGAAGCTTTAGTTTCTCTGTCTGAAAAAAGGGGATAATGTCAGAACCTCCTTCATATGTGAAAAACTCCTATCTGGTAAATACTAAGTGCTTGGTATATATTAGCAGTAAGCTAGCAAACTTTACACAGAAAAAGTATCTTTCAGAACACAATTCATCTGCCTTGGTAATTGAAGAATCAGTAACTCCTAAGTCTACTGCCTTGCTAGTAATATCTTTTCCTTGGATAATAACCAATTATGATACATACTAAAATTTTTGCTTTTTCAGTTTTCTTTACAGTTTTCAAAGCAATTTCACATAAACTATATTCATTGCTTTTACATAAGAATGGACAGAAAAGCAGTGGTTTATACTTAAGTGTTAAATTTTTTTCTGAATATAAAATTCAGAGATGCTCATCGAAAACATTTTAGACAGCTTGGAAAATAATTCTTTTTAAGTGCAAAAACTTATAATCCTAACACCAAAACCAGGTACTTCCATAATGCTGTTTTTCCTCCCAAACTTTTTTCCTGTGCATTTAAGACTCAAAGTTGTTGTAAAGCAATTATACTCCAATAAAGATGTTAAAAAAATTAAAATTAAAAAATAAAAACTATAATAAAATATTATAGAGGAAAAAAAAAGACTCAAAGTTGTGGTTCAACTTTGTATGCAATGCTGTATCCTGGTTCTTAAACTTAATATAATGACAACAACGACTTGTCATCTCCAGACCAGTCTCAGCACAGTGTTCCATCCCACAAAAAGACGTATGTGCTGGGCATGGAGACCCTTTCCTTCTACCCTAAGGCCACCCCAGCAATAACGGGCAGGAGAATCTATTAAGCATTTGATTACAAGTGGTTAAAAACCTTCAAGAAATGAAATTTTAATAGATGAAAATATTCCATTCTATCATTTTTAAGTCATCCTCAATCACTGGATATTTAGTTTGTTTGCAAATATTTGCCATTATATACAAATAACAAGGCATAGTGGAAAGAAAGCAGCTTTGAGAGGCAGATGTGAGTTTGACTTCTGTTCCTGCCACTTACCACCTGTGTGATTTGGGGCAAGGCATTTCTCCTCTCTGGCCTTCAGTTTTCTCCTTTGTAAAATAAACACTGCAATACCCATTTCTCTGATTTGTTATGAAGATTAGGGACAATTCCACAGATAAAGCAGGTAGTGTGGCCAGCAGCCCTCACACAGAGCAGGCTCAACAAATAGTAGTTATAAACCAAAGGGGGATAGTATTATGTACAAAAATGTACTATTTCTGTATGCCAGAATTTTTAAAAATTATTTTATTTATTTTTGGCTGCATTGGGTCTTCATTGCTGCGTGCGGGCTTTCTCTAGTTGCGGCGAGCCGGGGCTACTGTTCGTTGCGGTGTGCGGGCTTCTCATTGCAGTGGCTTCTCTTGTTGCGGAGCACGGGCTCTAGGCATGCGGGCTTCAGTAGTCGTGGCATGCGGGCTCAGTAGTTGTGGCTCGCAGGCTCTAGAGTGCAGGCTCAGTAGTTGTGGTGCATGGGCTTAGTTGCTCTGCAGCATGTGGGATCTTTCCGGACCAGGGATTGAACCCTTGTCCCTGAATTGGCAGGTGGATTCTTAACCACTGCACCACCAGGGAAGCCCCAGAATTTTTGTTTAAAGATAAAATTTCCCAAGTGGGAGATTATTTGTCCAAAGGATAGAATGTTTTGTAGATCCTTAATATATACTTGGTAGGTGTTATTACTGACATCTGTCAAATTAAGAAACCAAGGCTCAGAGAAGTTAAGCAATTCAGCTAGGTTTAGGTGCTCATAAATGGTAGGGGCCAGATTAAACTTGTATTGGGAATTCCCTGGCGGTCCAGTAGTTAAGACTCAGCGCTTTTACTGCCATGGACCTGGGTTCGATCCCTGGTCAGGGAACTAAGATCCCAAACTAAGATCCCACAAGCTGAGCAACGTGGCCAAAACAACAACAACACAACAAGTTGAATAAAGCACTCTCACAATTCAAAGTAAGAAAGCAGATTAAACTCGTATTTTTATGAAACGTCACAAACCCAGAACCCTCATCCTGGCAGTGTGGGAAACTAACTCAAGCCCTTTGTGAAAATCGGCTGTACAAGCTTCCTTATAAATACTTTTGCTCTGACTGGTCCTTCCCCTCAGGAACCTTTTATGGGTGTGCAGTAGGGAAGGGGTTGCTGAAAAGTCATCAGCTTCGGTCATGGCATCAGGACGCCTGGGATTTCTTCCCAGTCCTGCCACTTACTCTTCATGTTATCTTGGTGGAGCGGTCACCATATCTGGGTCACAGTTAGTTTATCTGTAAAGTGAGCACCCTGGATGACTCCTAAGGTCATTTCTGGTTTAAAGTCCCGTCATTAAAGTAGAGTGATTACGCAGCTGGGGAATCAAGACTGAAATGGTCTTCCTAGACGCCCTCTACTAAATATCACGCCACAGCTGAAATAACTGTTGCCAATGTATATGCATCGGTTTACGTTTTCTTTAAAAATATCTTCGGAGACCAAAAGAACAACTCATGTATACCTATCCCATAAATGTCCATTAGAAGGTGGTGCTGGGAACTTGAGGGTGGGTCTACTCAGGAGTTTGGTGTGTGAGGAAGACATGTCTTTGTATAGTTGAGAACTAGAAGGAAAGTGACAGATGAACGCCTCGGACTTGGGGGATGGCCTAAGAGTAGAGTTTTTCTTTTCTTTTCAATTACTCTCAGTATTGTTCATGCAAGGCCGACATCAACAACAAAAATACTACTTTTTTTTTTTTCGGTACGCGGGCCTCTCACTGTTGTGGCCTCTCCCGTTGAGGAGCACAGGCTCCAGACGCGCAGGCTCAGCGGCCATGGCTCACGGGCCCAGCCGCTCCGCGGCATGCGGGATCCTCCCGGACCGGGGCACGAACCCATGTTCCCTGCATCGGCAGGCGGACTCCCAACCACTGCGCCACCGGGGAAGCCCCAAAAATACTACTTCTTAAGATGCTGGTGATGAATTCTGGCTTTGAGAACTTTGCTTGGAGGATTTTTTAAAAAATAAAGTCTTATTCTTTAAAAAAAAAAAAATTTTTTTTTCAAGATCCTGTTTAGTTGAGTAAACATAATAGATGTGGGTAGCCTTCGGGGGTGGGGATGGCTCTGAAATTGGCCAGTACCCCAAAAGGGCAGATTTCTGTGCTTAGCATATATAACGATTGGCTGCATAAACAAATTTCTGAGATGTAGAGGCAGAGGAGCGTCAGAGCCCTCTGCTTCAGGAAGTGCGGCTTGCTCCAGCCCTGCTCTGCCTTCGGTCTTTCCCTCCGCACCCACCTGAAATTAGAGGCAGCTAGTGTCAGCTGCTTTCCCTTCCTGGCCTCTTCCCTGAGACTCTGAAAGCACAGGGTCGCTCTTACACCTGTGGCTCCCAACCAGAGGTGGTCGGCCCTCACTCCCCACTGCAGGGAATATACACCAACGTCCGAAGACACAGACATTGGACAACGTCTGAAGACACTTCTTCCTTCGGTTGTCATAAACGAGGAAGATGTTTGCTACCTAGAGGGCAGAGGCCAGGGATGCTGTTAAACACCCTCCGATGCACAAACCAGCCTACCCACCGCGAAGAATGACCCAGCCCCGAATGTCTATGATGCCGAGGTGAGAAGACGTGCTTTAGGGATGAGAGAAGTGAAGACAGGGCGGGGGTTCCCGGACTAGTCCCCTGTGGCAGGCTGTCATTTGCAAAGGGCACAGAAAGTAGGTAAAGGGTCATGGCCAGTCCTGCAGTTCTGCCCCAGTGACATCATCAGCCCCTGGAGATCCTGTGCCTGGAAGCTTTGCCTGGATGAAGACTAACCTCACCAGTCTGCCTAAGTGGACACAGGAGTTGGCCCTTGCCCCGACGCTGTGTCCGAGACATACATACGTTCCTACATGCTCAAGACGCCTTTGTGCCAACGCCCTTTCTGTAAAGCCTGTTTCTCACCGTAGCAAGTTTCCTGTAAAACCAGTTTCCCAAGCCTGGCAGCCAAGCCCTGACATTTCCAAAGCTCCTCTTCCTTGATTATGTGAACTCAAAGGCACAGGAGGGCATGGAAGGCCCAGGACTAGGTGAAGAGGAAACTGGCCAAGAAGAGAAGCTATCAGAAATGATCGGGGACTTCCCTGGTGGCGCAGTGGTTAAGAATCTGCCTGCCAATGCAGGGCACACGGGTTGGAGCCCTGGTCTGGGAAGATCCCACATGCTGCGGAGCAACTAAGCCCGTGCGCCACAACTACTGAGCCTGCGCTGTAGAGACCACAAGCCACAACTACTGAGCCCATGTGCCACAACTACTGAAGCCCACACGCCTAGAGCCCATGCTCCACAACAAAAGAAGCCACCACAACGAGAAGCCCGCGTCCCGCAAGGAAGAGTAGCCCCTGCTCGCCTCAACTAGAGAAAGCTGCGTGCAGCAACAAAGACCCAACGCAGGCAAAAATAAATTAATTAATTTATTTTTAAAAAAAAAGAAATGATCATAAAACCACCAAGTTGTATGAGGAAGTGCAATTTAAATTGGCATAAACTCCGCCCAAAGGCTGACGATAAAACAATAGTTCCGGGAGTTTAGTTCAGAGAGTTTGGCTCGAGACCCTGAAAAGGGAAAGATGAAGGAAAAGGAATGGGTCAGAGCACCAAGAATCAGAGGAAAAGGGTTCACGGACAGGATAGAACAGTCTCGATAGCGAAGAACGGAAACTTACTACATGACAGTGGTGTGGTGGAAATATTTCTTACAGCATCTGGCTTTAATTTTGTATTCGCTGTGCAACTCTGACCTCGACGAGGTTTTCTGAGGTCATGTTTTTCTGTCGACCAGCTAAAATGAAGACTTGCCTGTTTTTATTGTAAAATAATAAGTGAGCATTTTGGTTTTGTTGAGTCCGGCCTGTTCACCTTTGGGTGAGTCTGAATCACAGGACCCGCAGTGCTAAGGATCCTGGAAACAGAGCTGGAGGCCTTGGGCGACCTTCATGGTGACAAGATGAGGGACCATCTTGCTTCCGCGGAAGTCTTTCAGTAACAAGGTATTAAAAATGGTTTTCAGCCCCCGGTTGACAACACTGACAGAGGGAAGACAGGCCACACGGCCGCTGAACCACCGGAATATTGGGCTCTCTCTCTGCCGTCAGGATCTTGTCCTCCCATCAGTCCGGCTGAGAACATGATCTTACTAATTAACCAAGACAAGGGGTGGGGAAAAGGGAGGCCCTTTTAAATCCAGAGCCATGGGACAGATGGATGAGCAAGCAAGTCAGTAGGCATAAAAGGTTTTTACTGCAGTAAACTCAACAGAAGGTCTTGAGAAGAAGTACGGCCAACGTGGTTAACAGAGTGAGGACCGGGGGGACCAGCCAGGCGCTGTCTCTTGGGGTCGTGCAGGGTGATCCCAGCCCTGGGCCCTCGCTCATCCTAGTCTCTTCCCTGGTGGTTCGGAGTCTTCTTCCAGATGCTCCAGCCACTGGCTTCTGGAATTTCTGCAGTCTTAAATCTCCTGCTCCAGACTCGGTCTTGGCCCAGTGGGTTGATTCTGGGTCTGCGTCTCCACCCTGGACCCTACCTTGGGTTAATCGCACACAGATGTGCCTGGATAGTTTACACAGATTCAACTGAAAGGTTCCATGAGAGGTAAATGACCGTGCCCCCCTGTGATGGAATGCTGTATTCCCGCACCCTTTATCTGAGATCGGTGCAACCACAGAAAGAATCTGAGCTGGGTCGCTAGGAAAATACACCCAGACTGTGACAAGTGAATATCAGGACCCAGGGAAGCCCTGTGGAGGCCGAGTTATGGTCGTGAAGCCTTGTGTAGCAACCAGGAAAGGTGCTTGTGGTGAAACACTTCCATGAATAGGTGACATAGGATAGGAACGTGCACGATGCCACGAGGGTATTTCTCAAAGACAACGCCATCAGAAGTACTTAGGTCTCCAGCCCTACGTCTGCTGAATCAGAACATCTGAGGCTAGAGCTCAGTAGTCTGAATTTTACCCAAGTCGTCCCGGTGGTTCTTATGGACTCTAAAGAGTGAGAACCACGATGGAAAGGACTCTGTGCTTAGGACGTAGCACTGCAGCCAGGAGTTACATCAGATTTAGTGGGATTGTTGGTGGATTTTTCTCACCCCACACTTTTTGCTACTGCTACTTTATCTTTACAATGAAAAGTAAAGTATTTTACTTTTACTATGAAAAATAAAATAAAAACAAACTAAATAAAAGTTTTTTAAATATATAAATAAAAAGGAGGAAAGAGGAACTGGAAGAGCCCTAGAGACAGGGACACAGGTAGGGCAGCCACCGAATAGACCAGGTGAAAGATGACAAAGACAGGGCCAATGCAGTGCAGGTATAGAAGGAGGGGACTTTTAGACCTAGACTTACAAAACTCGGGTTCAATTTTGTGAAATCTGAATTTAATAATTGCCCATTTTCTACATGCCTCTCACTATTCCTAGGGCTTTCCATATATTATCTCATCCAATCATCACAGAAACACTTTGAGATACATACTATTGATATTATCATCCCAACTTTTTTTTTTTTTTTTTTTTGTGGTACGCGGGCCTCTCACTGTTGTGGCCTCCCCCATTGCGGAGCACAGGCTCCGGACGCGCAGGCTCAGCGGCCATGGCTCACGAGCCCAGCCGCTCCGCGGCACGTGGGATCCTCCCGGAACGGGGCACGAACCCGTGTCCCCTGCATTGGCAGGCGGACTCTCAACCACTGCGCCACCAGGGAAGCCCTATCATCCCAACTTTTCAAATGAGGAAAGTGAGAAACAGAGAGGTTAAGTAACTTGCACAAAGACACTCAGCTAGGAAGTGACAGAGCTGGTAAGTAAATATGAATGTGCTTCATTCATTAGTCAGCTCTGTATAATGTCAGGAAGCAGCTTTTTTCTCTTTTTTTCCTTTTCCTTCTTTTTGAAGTGGCCGAGTAATCCCTTTAATTAGAAGGAAACCTTCAGATCCTTCTCCGTGACTTCAAACATTGTCTATGTCCCCTAAGGGTCACTCTTGCTGAGATCAGCACCACCTGAGACAGACTCTGAACTGGACCCACTGGGAAAATACCATCCTCACGGTGACAAGTAAGTCTTGTCATGGGGAAGCCATGCAGAGGCTGGCATCCTCACACCACCTCTGCCATGTGACTTGGAGGTGTTACCTGCGCTTCCCTGAACTGGCTCGTTACCGTTCGGTGTCAGGACACCTGGGCTCAAGTCCCAGCCCTGCCGCCTGCCGGCGGTGAGATCTCAGGCAACTCACTCACCCACTAGCTTCAGCCGCAGGGGCCGCGCTGGCCGATTACTGGGCTTTGCAAAGCCCCGCAGGTGATTCCAATGTGCCACCAGCGCTGAGCACCTTTGGTTTGCCTCTCCAAGCTTTTTGTTGCTTATGTCCCTTAAAAAGGGCGTAACCACTCATAACTGAAACTTACTTCTTGAGCATTGATCAGGCATTTTCTCACTGAGCCAACAAAAAAGCCCACGAACCCAGTACTGTTTATCCCTTAGTTTGTACTTAGTTGGTGGCTAGCGGCAGAGCTGAGACCCCAACCCAAGTGGTCAGACTCCAGGCACAGTTCTTTCCACCGCCTGACATCTCTCCACCAGCAAACGGTTTCACACACGGTTTTCTGCAGATCAACCAAGAAACTCCTAGCACAATGCCTGGCACATTAGTCAGTAAGTGGAAAAACTGAATAATTAACTCGAGACAGAATTTATTCTAATCTACAACTTTCCAGGTGTCTTGGAATCCACCCCCACCCCAAAGCAAGGCAACATGTTCCTTTTCAGTGATTACTGGATGCATAAAATTCAAAATCAGGGCCCTTACTTACCCCCGGTCCTGGATTTCCAGATCAACTTTGCTCAGCCACTGGGTGGTCCTTTGGGGCCACTACAATGCGGTCTGTTTTCTGGAGTCGAAGACAACAACGGCCTTCCAGCCGGGGTAGCGGGCTCCGAAGGGGTGGTGATACAATGCAGCTTGTGCTGTACCTCCTCCATCTTCGTGAGGATCTTGTTTCAGGAAATCTTTGGCTGTTGTCTTTGGGTATCCAGATGACTTACTGATGCCTTCCAGAAATCCCAGGGTTATGGTCAGGTCCTGTCAGCCCAGTGGGCCAGCTGAGGGCTGTGCATTCTCCAGGTGACAGTCTAGATCACAAGGAGGTACACGAAGGGCCCAGCATTTCAGCAAAGCCTTCCTTAAAATCCGCATCCCACGCTCCCTGTCTATGTCAGGATCACCTGCGGGGCTTGTTAAAGCATCCAATGGCTGGGCCCCAGGCTCGGAGTTTCTGATTAAGTACAGCTGTGCATTTCGAACTAGTTCTCAGATGGTGCTAATGCTGCTTGTCTGGGGCCCACACTGGATTAGAGAGACAGCCATCATGATCGCCAGTGTCTTGTGAGGCGGATTCCTGGAGATTCCAACAATGACTCTGAGGCCACCTCATGCCTGCTCTGGCCCAGGAACTCCTCCTCTTTGGTCGCACTGAGGCTAGAGGCCCATGGGGAGGTACATGAGGCAGCGATGCTGGGCAGAGCCAGGACCAGGAGTCTAGGGACTCCAGCTTGTTGGATCAGGTGATACCCAGGGCTGAACAGGGATGGTCTGGAGTTAAGGAAGTCTTACACGCCAGTGGTGAAGATCAAAGTCCAGAAGAAACGCAAGGCTCCAACATCAAGAAAGTCTTGAAGATGACAGCAGGGCTTCCCTGGTGGCGCAGTGGTTGAGAGTCCGCCTGCCGATGCAGGGGACACGGGTTCGTTCCCCGGTCTGGGAAGATCCCACATGCCGCGGAGCGGCTGGGCCCGTGAGCCATGGCCGCTGAGCCTGCGCGTCCGGAGCCTGTGCCCCGCAGCGGGAGAGGCCGCAACAGCGAGAGGCCCGCGTACCGCAAAAAAAAAAAAAAAAAAAAAAAAAGATGACAGCAGACCCAGGGGAGCATAACGTGGGGTTGTGACGTTATGGTATCCAGGGGATACCACCCTCAGGCCTGGTCCTCTGGCAGCAGGACTTGATATGCAGTGGAAAGGGAGGTGTTGGCTCTATGCTCCAACACGAAAAGCTGAGAATAAGAGTCAGAAAACTACGATGCTCCCGACTGGGGCTGAGGCAGAGGGGCTCAGAGTCCCGGGAAACAACCG
This sequence comes from Orcinus orca, assembly GCF_937001465.1. Lineage (NCBI taxonomy): Eukaryota > Metazoa > Chordata > Mammalia > Artiodactyla > Delphinidae > Orcinus > Orcinus orca. The sequence goes on along the minus strand of NC_064576.1, from coordinate 11,698,324 downwards.
TGGCAAAGCCCGTGAAAATATCTATCCACGGGATGGATGCATGCTTGTTGCCATGGGAAACGTAAAAGTAATTTTTTGTTTGATGCTCAGTAAGGCAAGACATCGATCTTGAGAAACCATTTTGGTAGGAAACGTCTGACGCCGATGGCTTTTACGCATTGTAGACTATGAGCACAGCCTCTCTGGCTGATCTGGAGTCGGCCACTGTCTCGTATCTGCTGGTTCTGTCCCAACCCCAGGAGCCTCACCTTCGTTCACTTTGGAATCGCACTGTATTCTGCAATATGATTAAGAGCACGCAGGACGGCAAAGCTGAGGTCAGGAACGGTTAACTGTTTTCCCCGAGAACACAGCAAAGTGCTGGCAGGGCCCTGAGCCTCTCCTAAGCTCCTTCATTCATCATTCAGGCTCTCTTTGACATTTCCAGACCAAATGAGGACACACTGCTTAAAATGAGAAAAGAATATGGCCTAGCCTAGGAGTTATAATTTTTTTATTAAGAAAAAACTGTACCCTGCCTCATCATAATTAAAAAAAAATTCAACTAACTGCTCTTCAATTGGTAAGGTGTTTTATTGGAGCATCTTCATATCATTAGGCCAATGCACGTGCTCCAAAATGCACTGGCGTCGAGGTCAGAGGAGGCTCGTTTCCTTTACTGTGCGCCTCTAATGAAAGGAACAGTAGCACTGGGACGCTTAGTGGTCTCTGTTGGTTAGCACGTTTTAGTTTTGTCTTTCACGTGCTTTCTTCTAAATGGAGTTTTAATTCCATGGAACACTGTATTGGCTAAAATAAGGTGCAGTAACAGATAGGAAGTATTAAAATGAGTAAGCACAAAAATGGAACAGGAAGTGAAAAAAATTCCAGCGTGATGACTGACAGTTAGAAATGAGAAAGGCCGAGGTGACCCCCAGTGCTGATAATGGCCTTCGATGTAGTAATTATGCCAAAAAGGCTTGGAACATAATGGTAGAGACAGGGGAGTTTGATAATGCTCGACATTTCTCCTCTGAGGGATTTTTGAAAGCATTTTTCTGGACGCAAAAAAGGTCCATAAAGTGAAATTCAGTGCATTCACCAGGTTGAGTAGTCACACGGGCGTCGTTTTTAACATACTTTTTTTTTTTTTTTGCTGCATTGGGTCTTTGTTGCTGTGAGCAGGGGCTACTCTTCATTGCGGTGTGTGGGCTTCTCAGTGCAGCATCTTCTCTTGTTGTGGAGCACGGGCTCTAGGCGCATGGGCTTCAGCAGTTGTGGCATGCAGGCTCAGTAGTTGTGGCGCACGGGCTTAGTTGCTCCGCGGCATGTGGGATCTTCCTGGACCAGGGCTTGAACCCATGTCCCCTGCACTGGCAGGCAGATGCTTAAATACTGAGCCACCAGGGAAGTCCCATGAGCATCATTTTGAGAACATTCTCAGACCAAGCGAACATGACTACTGTCACCATCCAAGGGACAGCTCTGCATCCATTTTTGGCTACATTTTGAGGACAAGATCAAATCTAAACACCCCCCTAACCCAGTGGCATCAGCACACAGATGCTTGTTGGCATTTGCTTTGTTGATTCCTTTCTTTTCATCCCAGTGCCTTAAATCTGTAAGGTCTACAGGATTTCTGTGGACAGTAACAAAAACAAAACCAAACAAACACAAGAACAATACGGGACTTAGCAAGGACATTTAGTGTCCAATCTAGTCTCTGATGGGAACAGACATTTGGGGGCCTGCTCATGGATGTTTCTTTATAACCCCCAGAACACCCCACATGGCTGAATTAACACTCTCAAAAAATACAGGAGAATCAGTTTCCCTGAGGCTGTAGTGTAAAGGATGAAGGTTAGGGACACCTCTGAATATTTTCATGGAAAGCTAGGCCACCTCATGAAGGAAGAGCTGGAGAAAGTACATGAAACTCTATTCCATGAGGTCTAACTCACTATGTCTACTGGGAACCTGATTCATTCTTTGTCTGAAGGCAGAGGTCAGGCTGCCCATCCTCTGTATCTGATCGTTGCTATCACCAGCCGTCAGGGTACCCCAAGCGGTTGCCAAGCAGCACAGTGCTGCCCATTCTGTCAGGGTCTGTCAGAGCATTCTCCTTCCTGCCTGCAGCTGTACTGCCACTTGCCACAGTGCCTACCACTCTGCCAGGGTGACCGCCAGTGGGGCTTTTGTTTGCTTTCTAAAGGAGATGGGCCAGAGAGTCACTTCCCATGACACTCCAAAATGATGCCCACAGACCTGATGGCTTAGTAACCGGAACACCCACGTGGGGAAGGCGCTTCCAGAACACCAGCTCAGACCCCTGTCTGATCATCTCCGCCCTGGGGAGGGCAGGCTGGGATGCGATGGCAGGACCGTCGGGGAGGACGGTGTGAGGATTCTGGAAGGAAGAGCTGGCACGTGGCAAGACCTCTTTCATAAGCCTCTGCCTGTGGTGACCATGAACGTTGCTCCCAGTCGTAAAAAGCAGCTCTGGCCCCCTGGATGCATCACACAGACTTACCCTGGCAGGAGGAGAGGACACTGACCCATCACTCACTCCACTCACCCCCCGCCCTGGAAGGAGCCTTCTCTCTTCCGAGACAGGAGAAGGTGGTCTTACCTTTGTGGAAATAAACAAAGAGCAACCAAATGAGAGAAGCAGAGACTATTGATTCAGCTCCTGCTGTAGCAGGGAGTCAGCCACCGTCACTTGTGTTTGGCAGAGACTCAAGGGCAGGCAGGGCAGGAGGAGAGCTTCATAGAGGAGAGAAGGGAAGGCTCCACCTGGGCCCTGATTGGAGGCTATTGGCCTGAGGAAGCTGGGGGGGGGCGGGACAACTAGGAAGAGGGCCTCTATGTGATTGGTTGGGGGGCATGTTTGGCTTTCTCTGATTGGCCCCAAGTTGGAAGTGAGGAGGAAAATTAGGGAAGCTGGCAGTTATTAAGCAAGTCGTGGCCATTCTGGGACAGTTGCTGGAAGGGTTATTGTTTAGCTTCCTGGGCTGGTTACTGGAGATAATGGTCTGACCTCCTACGAGTCTGACTTACCTAGCCAGCTGGCTTCCTGGGCTGTACATAAATGTCCTAACAGACCTCTCCCCCATGGTGCCCTCCATTTACATGCCCAGCTCTAAAATAACTTCTTTTCTTAATCCATATTTCTTCAGTCCTCATCTTCTCCTTCCAAAGCTCCATCCCAAGTGTGAGGTCTTGGTGGACATTTGCAAAAAGCAAACAGATTAAGGTGTGAGTGTGCCCGCAGAGCCTTCCCAGGTGATTCTGGGTATCTAAAGAGAAGACGCTGATTAAAGCTGATTCAGCTCCAACCGCTGAGAGTCCCGGGGTGGGACTCAGGGAAAGATTGCTGGCAATAAAGGAGGGGAGTGTCTTGCGGCAGGTAATCATGTCCCGTACAGTGGGAGGGCCTCTGATTTCGCTGGTTTGCTGACTGAGAGGACAGCCACAGCCAAGGGCAGGCTGCACCAGGATAAGCGAGCCAGGGATTTGGTGCCACCTGGGGTGCTGCAATTCACAGGAATCTCACCATCCACCGGGCCTCTCAGGCTGGAGATGGAATCAAAGCACGTGGGCCAACAGCAGCCGTCTCAGGACACTTCCGAAATCCCATTCCTGTAGATTTAGGCTCAATATTTTGATGCTCACAGAGCATGTTCTGCCCACAATTCAAAGCCCACAAGTACAAACATCAGCGGCTAAAAATCTGGGAGAGAAGCCACAGAGCGCTGGGCCTGGACCGCCTTCGTCAGGTCAGTAAGAGGATTTGTGTCTCTCTGCTTGTCCCTGACATGAAATTCATTCCTGGCGCTGTACAAAGTGTGGGGAATAGAATTAAAAACACAATCCGCTCCTAACCCTGAAAACCTCTCCACAATGATAGCAGAGAAAGAAAGCAGTTTTACTATCGATCAAGCAGGCAACCTGCTAATGAGACTGCAGACAGGAAGCGCCTCACTCTTCGGTGGCTAAGTGGGTACATCGATTACATTTGTGGGTTTCACAGTGCAGAGTCAGGTGACAATTCCGGCCCATCTCCTCCCGGGAAACTGGGAGCCAGGGCCTTATGTTCCCTGATATTACATTGCAAAGGGACTGGCTCCAGGTCCTCGAGGAAATGACCCTGAGTCTTAAGGGTGGCAAGTGGCTTCTCTGTCCAATAAAAAGATTTACATACATTTGAAAGGACAGAAAAATTCTGAAAGAAAAGGGAGAGGTTGGGGAAGGCTTTTCCCCGCCTCCTTTCATCCGAAGGAATTAAGACTCTTATTCTTAATTTATATTTGCCCTTACCAAAGCCACAAATGTCAGACAGATACTCTTTGCTCTCACTTATATATGGAATCTAAAAAATAAAACAGACGAATGTATACAACAAAACAGAAACAGACACGTATAGAGAACAAACCAGTGGTTACCAGTGGGGGTGAGGTGGGCAAGACAGGCAAGGCAGATTAAGAGACAAAAACCATCGTGTATAAAATAGATCATCAACAAGGATCTATTGTACAGCACAGGGACATACAGCCATTATTTCGTAGTAACTTGAAATGGAGTATAATCTATAAAAATATTGAATCACTTATGTTGTACACCTGACACTAATATAATACAAATCAAATATGCCTCGATTTTAAAAACCCCACACCTGGCTCAGGAGTCAGGGGCTCCTGGTTTAGAGGGACCAGGCTGGGGAGGATGGCAGGCAGAAAAACCAGCCGAGGGGGGGCGCAGTTTCCCCTTTCGGATGAGCTCCTCTCTCCCGCCCGCCCCCTGCAGCCCAAAGCGAGGGCAGCGGGCTCCACGTTCCCGGCGAAAGAAACCCTCTGGGCAAAGGAGGGATTTATGAGGGCTTCTGTCCCCCTTCCTTCTCCCCAGACAGCCTTTACCCACTCCCCGCCCCCGCTCTCCGCCATTCTCACGTTTTTATCTCCGATCCCGACTCACAAGATAAGGTTTCCATAATGGAAAATGAGAGCAAAAAACGAGCGTCAGGTGATGAGTCAGAGCCATTCAACAGCAACTTAAGAAGCCCTACTCTGAAGGCTGCCGCTTGAGCTGCAGCGGGAAGCAAAAGAGAACGGGAGCTGCCAGAACACCACAGGCGTTGCGCGCCCACGTTCTCTTTCCTTCTCTTTGCAACCTACCCGCTCTGGAAATGCGGCCCCGCCTCCCTCCTGCTTCCAGGGCTCTGGTGGAGTGAGCCTCCTGCTTTTCAAAAACTTCCCCCAGGGGCCCCAGGTGGGTTTCTAGCAAAGCTATCAGAGGTCAAAAAAGACCTCCAGTAAATCATAAGGTCAGACCCTCTGCCTTTAGCTAGGTCATGGCCAGATGTCCTCAGGCAGGGAATTTGCTGGTCTTATCTTAAATAAAATGTTGCCATTGCTGCCAGTGACTGGACATCCATTCATTGCTTCACTCATTCATTCCTTCCACGAAAATGAGTTGATGGCCGGCTTTGTGCAGGGCACTGCTCTGATGGTGTGGACGCAGGACAGATTCTGCCTGTGCGTGTTATGTTCCTACCGAGAGAACAGGTATGTCGAGCTGTGGGGTCAGAGCCATCCATCCCCCAAAGAGGCTTAAGTGAGCCCCCGGCAGTCACCAGGCATGTGGTCTAATCCTGTTGTACCGCACCTTCCCGAAAAATATTTGGTAGAGAGACCAGGAAACCTTTCTCGAAAAATACCCAATAAGAGATAAGGCTGCAAGCGTGCTTAGCTCTGGCTTTCGGCCCAAATCTGATTCAGCTGTGCAATCAGGCGCACCTGTGGAAGGTCAAAGAGCCAACTTCTTTGTCTTTTCAGGCATCCTGACCTCAGGCACCTAGGTTACCATTAACTCTAATCAGCGCGCTGATGCCAGGAATACAAGGAATAAGGTTCACATTTATTGTTATCCCTGAATACTTATTCTCCAATATGAGTAAATATCTGTAACTAAGCAGGACCCCATGGGCCCTTGCTGGGACAGACCCCTCTCCCATATCCCCTGCTTCAGCCCCTCTCTGAAGTACCCAGATAATAATAGTATCTGATGCCTATTTTCTGAGTTGTTTTACAGGTGCTAAAACCACCACAAATGGAAGAAGTTAACTACTTGATGACCAGGAGCACGTAGCCCCCAGACCTAGGGCTCCTAAGGATTGATAATGTTAACCCCTGTGGCTCCGCCCTGTTACCTCACCATCAACCAATCACAGAATAGTGCACAAACTGAAATTCCCCTCCCTCACCTTCCCTTTAAAAAGGCTTCCTTGAAACCCACCGGGGAGTTTGGGTGTTTGAGCATGTGCTGCCCTGGACTCCTTGCTTGGCGCTCTGCAATAAACGCTGCACTTTCCTTCACTGCCACCTGCCGTCAGTAGATCGTTTTTACTGCGTGAGGGCAAGCGGATCCGAGTTTGGTTTGGTAACATATCGATGTGTAATAAAGCATCATTCTTAAAGCACAGCCCAGGTCTTAGTTTGCAGGATTGTTTCAGTGAACTTGCATCATTCCCATTGATCAATCTTTAAGTTCAGGCATTAAAGAATAGATAAATCTTTACCTTTGTCGCTTGCCACTGGAGAGGAATGGAAGCTTAATAACTTGGTGACAACATTATCAGCGTCAGTACCTTGCCCTGCAAGGCCGAGCCAAAGAAATCTTGCTCCCCCAACGAGTTCCGCTGAAAGCGAGTGACTAATATCGGGAAAATGTAGTTTCGTGGCCGCAAGAGAAATCGTTTCAACACTGAAATGTCAAATTTAAAAATTAACTTCTAAAATTTTTATAACATTGTAAGAATAATTAAATGCTTTTTGATGATATTTCAGATTTTTTTTTTGTAACCCATGAGTTTAGTCTTTGATATTTGGCTTCAACGTCAACCAGGTATTGATTTTAACACTCAGTCACTCCTATTCAGCCAAAGTAAACATTCAGTGCACCCGTGGTCACTGAGGACACCGTCAAACTGAGTCTGCACAGTTCTAAATGGCTGGTCCTTGGAGAAGTCGGGGTGGGGCAGGGGGAGGGGTGAGTAAAGGACAATGAAGGCAAAGGTCAGAGGGTAACCAAAATGGCTGAAGGAGTTGTGACCTCAAGAGCTTGTGACAACGCTGGTCTAGCAGCTCACCCTACACTGATGCCCCTTACACTTCTGCTTTGAGACCAGTGCCCTGTTTGGTATGAGCATTTTAGCACCTGGACGCTCATCTTGTCCCCACTTCCGCTCTGAGTTCTTTTGTCCAGAGGTCCTCCAGGACTGGGACCCTGCCCTGTCTCCTAAGTCTCAAAGGTCCCCAAAGCCGGCCCTTGAAACCCTGAGCTTGGGGCTGCGCCCCTACTGCCCATTGTCGGGTTTTCCGACAAGAATGTCCCTCCACTGCACACCCCTTCCTGGGCTGAGTCCCAACTTTCTAGGATGGGCCGGTTCTGCTCCTGACTTCGCATGAGCTGAAATCCCGTAATGATGGCAGAGTTGCCATATTGTAAAGTATGAAAATGGGGCTTGATCAGAGCTTTAAGACAAAATAAACCGCAATTCAAGAAATCTTTAAAATAAACAGGTAAAGGAAGAAAAACATATCATAGGTGCAGGCATTTAAAAAAATAGTTCTTGTACCAAGCCAGATAATACCTGGCTTTGAATTTATACCAATTGTATCAGTTGTGGGGAGGGAGGACCCCATGAGGACTCGTACCAGATAATTGGGGGAGGGCAAGTGGAAAGCTTACTGCTGCAACACCTTACTTCATCTTGATTATATGGCTAGAATAGTGGCATGAAGGCGCAAAAATTTTTGCCATGTAATTAAATGAATTGGAAATCCTTCTGTCTGTCTTTTCAAAGCAGGCTTATTAATATTTGATTTAAACATTTACAATGCTTATGTTTTCTTTCTTAAATTTAAACTCTTTATCCTGAAAAAAATCTCAGACATCAGAAAAGTTATAAGAATAGTATAATGAACTCCATATACCCTTTACATGAATTCACCAATTTTAGCCATTTTTACACATTTTCTTTTTTGCTTTCCTGCTCTCTCTCCCTCTTCCCCCTCCTTCTCTCTTAAGAAGAGAGATATTCTCTTAACTAATTACAGTACAATTAGTCAGTCAGGAGATTTTAACAATGCCATCCTATTATCTAACCAATTTTCCATTAATATCCTTTATAGAAAATTTTTTTTGATCCAGGATCTAGTCCAGGATTACATTTTTTTTTTTTTTTAGTTTTACCGGGTCTTAGTTGTGGCTCGCAGGCTCTTTAGTTGTGGCATGCGAACTCTTAGTTGTGGCATACATGTGGGATCTAGTTCCCTGACCAGGGATCAAACCCAGGCCCCCTGAATTGGGAACACGGAGTCGTAACCACTGTGCCACCAGGGAAGCCCCCTCCGTTTTAGCTGTGATTGTTTCCTTGTGATTGCAATCAGCTTTCCTCCTGATTAGAATCGGGTTGTTCGTTTTTGGCAGGATTGCCACATTGATGCTATTAGATCCTTCTCAGGGCCTTGCCTCAGGGGCATGTGATGCTGGTTCTTCCCATTATTGGTGGCCCCTCGGTTAAAGAACTGCCCTCCAGCTCCCTCCACTGCAAAGTTCCTTTTTTTCCTTTGCAATGAATAATTTAATTGTGGGAATATACCATTGTATTAGGGTTCTCCAGAGAAACAAAACCAATAGGATGTGTGCACGGAGGCAGAATTCCCGCTTCCTCTGGGAGCCCCAGGCTTTCTCTCTACTGGTTGCATGAGGCCCGCCCACATTGTGGAGGATAATCTGTTTTACTCAGAGACTACAGATTTCAGTGTTGACTTAGACTGGTGTTTCCCCAAATGTCTGGCACAGCCGAGCTGACACACAGAATTAACCATTACATTCCCCAAACCTTCATCTAGTGGTTTTAGCACCATTGATATTTCTAGCTTTAATCAATCATTACTATGATGGTTCAAAATGGCAATGTTCTAACTCCATCATTCCTTCTATATTTATTGGCCTTTAGAAAATTAGAAAATTGCAAATAAAGCTAAGTTTCCCAGTAGGATGGTATATATATAAGTATTACTTTGATGTGCACAATTCCACATAGTTTTAGGTATTTAATTTTTTAGGTATTTAAGTATCTTCTTCATTTGGAATGATTCTGAGTACATTGTGACATATGAAGCCAACTTAATTTTCCCCCAGATAACTACTCTATTTCCCTAACACCGTTTTTTGAAGAGTTCATGGTTTTTTCCCAGTGATTTGATACGACACCTTTATCAACTTCTAAATTCCATATATTGGGGTCTATTTGATCTGTGTGGCCCGTCCTATTTGTCTTTTCGTGGCCCTGTTTTAACTATAGAAATTGAATAGCACCGCATCGGCTGGGGGACAGTTGTCTTTGGTCTCTTGCATTTTTGCACATCTTTTGAGCTGAAGATGCCTTTGTTCTGGGCTATCTATCAAGGATATGTGTGTAGCAAACAGCCTTGGAGGATAGAGGCAGTGTCTCCTGGCAGCAAAGGGCAGGCATGGTCCTGCCCATGATGATGTGGGCTTCCTGAACTCAGGGTCTCTTCCCCTTAATGCAACCCACCTGGCCCTCTTCATGTCACCTCTGGGAAAGGCTTGGGGAAGCCACACAGGAAAACGTTGATGATGCCGACACCTTGGACGTACTGGGGGATCTCATGTCTTCTACAAGCCTCATGCAACTGTGGTGGGGCAGCTTCCTGGCTTGCAAGAAGGGTAAAATCTCCCACTCTCATCCAGTTCTTGACATTATCCTGCAGGGCAGTCCTTTCTCAATGGTCTCCTTGTTTAGGGTTTTCCTGGTATTCTTACATGTCTATCTGTTCATGTCAACTTTAGAATTAGTTAATCTAGTTCCCAAAGTTAATCAATCAAACAAAAACTTGTATTTTTACATGGAATGTTAATTTCACAAAGCCATTTAGGGAGAATCTATGACTTCATTGTTAAGGCTTCTTTTTTCTATTCTCATGATCAATCTTGTAATTCATGCCTTATCAATTTATTCTTGAACTACAGCTCTTCTTAAAATCAAATCTTGGATTTTGTCTTACACAAGAGGGGAGAAAACCCCTGTTAAATCACAGGAATCCGCGTGCCACTGCAGGGGACACGGGTTGGAGCCCTGGTCCGGGAAGATCCCACATGCTGCAGAGCAACTAAGCCCGTGCGCCACAACTACTGAGCCCGTGCTCTAGAGCCCGCGAGCCACAAGTACCGAAGTCTGTGCGCCACAACTACTGAAGCCCGCGCGCCTGGAGCCCGTGCTCCGCAACAAGAGAAGTCACCACAATGAGAAGCCCGCGCACCGCAACGAAGAGAAGCCCCTGCTCGCCGCAACTAGGGAAAGCCCATGCGCAGCAACAAAGACCCAACGCAGTCAAAAATAAATACAATTAAAAAAAAAACAAACAAAAAAACATGGCCTGTCATTGAACAGGGCGTGGGCCCCATCTGTAAAATGGGTAATAGCAGAGCCCACTCCACAGGGCTGTCGTGAGAAGTAAATAAATTCATGCCTGTGGATCAGGCACCGTAAGGGCTCAATAAATGGGAGCTAGTGCTATTATAATTATTTCTTTTTTTGTAACAGTGATCTTTCATCTCATTTGGCCAAAAAAATCCCAGCTCTAGCCATTTTACTATGTGCAAATCTGTTGGTGAGGAAGCTCACGATAACTCTTACGAAATGGGAATGATTTATTGGACACCTCTCCAACATGGCTACATTGATCTGACTACATTGGTTATGATCATCTATAAATAAAATCCTCTCCCTCAAATGTATTTTTTCATTGACAAGCATGTTACATATCTCATGGAGGCCACTACTTCATCATTTTTACAATTTAATGAGAATGAAAGACTTGTGCATATGCAGAAAGGGATAGTAATGGATGGTTTTGGTCTGTAACAGAACTATTATAATTCTGAGTCCTCTGCCCTTGGAAATGTTTGGTTCATAGATTAATGTTGAGTTCAGCTGTTGTATAAAATACCTCTGTAAAAACCGGCCGTTGAGGCAGTTCAGAATTAAATAGAAAAAAATTTCATTTGTTTTTCATTTTCCGGAGATGTATAATCCAAATAACTTTATTCTCCCTTAACGACAAGTGGATGCAAAATATGACAAACTTAATGCAAAACTTTGTAAAAAGTTCAATTTTGAAATAAAACAAAAACACAAACAAAAAAATCCCACAACTGAGAGAGGGCACAGCAGGCTTCAGAGTTTTTAACTGGAATTTGGTTATTTGCTTTATTCCAAGGTATAGTTTTCAATTCTCATTAGGCTATTAAAAATCCTAATTTTTATGCCATAATAAAGGTTCTGAGTGATTTCCACGATAATGTGCTACGCTTTTTTTTTTTTTTTTAAGCCTAAATCTGAAATGTGACGGGAGTCCTGAGTTGTTAGGAACAGGTCCCTGGGCACAGTAACCTTTTTCAGAGGCAGGAACAAAACTGAGGCAAGGCCCGTGTGGGCCATCTGGAGCAGCCAGCTGGGATTTGAGGTGTGGCCTCCCAGCCCCAAACCAAGCCCCTTGCCCCAAGACCCATTCCAGCTGGGGAACCACGAAGCTAGTTCACATCAGCTGGTTAGGCAACCAGCCTATTGACAGTTTCTCTCAGAAGGTTCTAGCTAAAACCACATTCCCCAATTTTTTCCCAGGAATATTTTCCAGGGGCCCCTTCAGGTCCATTCTCTGCCCACCTCCACTCTGCTCTCTGCCCCGGGAGGCTGTCTACGTGAACTGCCCACCGGGCTTCCTTGCACGGGCTTCTGGTTGGGTTCAGCCAGTGGGAGGCAGGAGGAGAGGGAAGTCAGGGTATCTCTCCTCCCAGGCTGCCTTGGGTTGGCTGCATCCCTCCGTCAAGGACCATCACCCTCTCCCACGGCTGAGCTGCCCTCTCTGGGTTCCAGTACCTGCTCCCTCCCTTTGCCTCTGTCTCGTACTAGTAAGGTTTTTACCAAATCCAGGTGCTTCATCATCGTGTTGGTCCCACCAGCCTCACCCACCGTCTTTCTTGCTTATGGTTTCTACAGACTCTTCTCACTTCCCCACTTCGGGGGCGCCATCTGCTTTCTGATGGGGGCCCGTATGAGTTTCCTAGGGCTGCCATAACAAACTACCACAACTGGGTGCCTTAAAAGAGCGGAACTTCGTTCCCTTACAGTTCTAGAGTCCAGGAGTCCAAACTCAAAGTGCCAGCTGTCAGCAGGGCCATGTTCCCCCCGAAGGCTCCAGGGGAGACTCCGTTCTAGGTATTTCTCCTAGCTTCCAGCGTTGCCAGCAAGCTCGGGCATTCTTGGCTTGTGGGTGCCTCACTCCAGTCTCTGCCTTCCTGATGACACGGCACTCTCCCCTCTGTGTCTCTATAGCTCTTGTCTTCCTGTAAAGACACTGGTCACATTGGATTAAGGGCCCACCCTACTCTAACTTGTTGACATCTACAAAGACCCTATTTCCAAATAAGGTCACATTCACAGGAAACAGGGGTTAGGACTTCAACGTATCTTTTGGGGGGGGACACAGTTCAGCCCACAACAGGGCCTGACTGATGTAGTGCCCCAAGGGGGCTTTTCTCTCCCTCCAAATTCTCATGCCCCCAAATCTCCTCCACTGGTCCTTCTTCCTCCCCAGCCTTCTTCAAGTTGCTCTCCTACTTGACTTCCCAATCACCTCAAACGATGTCCCCCTGAATACTCTTCTTTCTTTCCTGGTCCCATTGCCACCACCCTAGTTTTAAGGCATTCACCTCTTTTGCCCTGTCCTGGTCTCCTGACAACCTCCCCACTGCCCGGACCTGAGCTGGCTGTGCACGTGCTCTGCTAACAGTGATGAGCCAGACGTGGGTCGCATGCTATGCACATACACCCAGTTGTGAGTTGAAAGTCTCTTCTCTCTCACGTGTGTACTGAAATTGACCATGACTAAGGAAGCACTGCTACTGGCATAGCCCTCCTATAACCACGAGGGGAAAATGAAATGAGAATGATGTGGATGGAGAAAAACTGAAAGAAAATGGAGGCTGAAAGAATGGAGTCACTGATGACATCGTAGAGCAGCTGGATCAACCAACCCTGCAGCCTGTCCTATCTTTGGACTTTCAATCATGTAGCCAAAACATGTCCACGTTACCTACATCTGTGTGGCTTGTGGTTTCTGTTACTTGCAGCCAAAGGCAAGTACACCACTAGAGTTTTTCCCTGTTTTTAAGTCTAAGCAGATGGAAAAGAAATTAAAAGCAAATCAGAAACCAACTTCCCCGGATGCCAGGTGGCCAGATCAGAATTTGAGGCTGCCTGGTTCTTAATGTCAGGATGTCAGTGGGGATAAACAACTTCTACTCTCCCTGGGTCCTTGGATTTTCAGCCCCACCAAGTCTGTCCTGAGTGGATGCTGCAAATGGGCTTATGGCTTGAAGTCCAACGGAAGGAGAGTGGGAGCGAGCTAACCTCTGCAGGACCCGGAAGACTGCTTTGGGTTTGGGAAGAACAGGTCGGCAAACTAGACCTGGGGAGAAAGTGGCTTTTCCAGGCCTCTTGAACAAGTTGCTGGAAAGAGTAGAGACAGAAAGTCTGTTCAATCAGAAGAAGGCTGCAGTTATACACCCGGGTCACAGCGGTGGCGGACTTCTGGATAGAGATGTGGACTGGATAGAAATATTTACACCTACTCCCTCCTCAAACTCAGTAAATGACAGTAAGGATAGTGAAATATATTTTTTTAAATGTATCAACTCACAAGAAACTGGCGAGAAGACAACAATGTTGACAGTTTTGGAAGCTGAAAAGCAGATAGAAGAGTGGTGAGTGATTTAGCCAATGCAGAGAGCTGGATTCAAAGTTTTATAGTAAGGAAGCGATAAAATAACTCAAGTTGCACACACACCCATGCACACACTCACACCCACCTCAGGAATCGGCAGCATCAGCACCTTAGGAAGCAGGTATGAAGGTGGAGCAACACATGGGATCTGATTGTTAAGCTCCCCTACCCCGTTCCTGCACAGCGGGGTACATCTCCCGCCCCACCACCTCCCTGGTGGTTTAGTCTCTGGAGAGGGTAACACCAAGCATCAAGGGCTTGGGGACAGCCAGCACACATAGGACGTAAATGAAGTTTTACACACTGAATGCTAAGTTCCTCCTCCCCTGCCCCCCATTCAGAGCTCAGGACAGTCATGCTTTCACCCTCTGGTCTGGATCAGCTAAAAAAAAAATCTAAAAATGCCACCTTCTGGGTTTCTGCAATAAAATGGCTTATCCATATTTCCTTAGAGTGAAGACCATGGGTCTGTGCACAGAACTTCCCAGCAGCTTTTCAGACCCCTCCTCTTAAACATGAGCAGACAGCCAAGAATCATAAGACATTTGGGGAAAAACAACTTGGAGGGAACAGAGACTAAATAGGGGAAGAATGCTTAAAATACCCATGGGCATAGTCTAAAAGGAGAGAAGACACCGTCCTCATGAAATATAAGCTGGATACCATCAAAAATAACAATTCAGATAATTAAAAAGACTCTTTGGATTAAAGCTGGTAGGAATTAAGAAAAATAAATTAGGGAATTTGGAAAATAAGTTGAGGATTTCTCAAAAGTAAAACAAAAAGAAAAAAATGTAGGAGAGAAAGGATAAGAAAATTAGACGCTCAAGAAGGAATAACATCTAAATAATAGGAGTTCTAGAAGAGAGCAGGGGAAATGGAGGGGAGAGGATTAAAATAAAATTCATGACAATGGTCCCAAATCCAAGGACATGAGTTTCCAGATAAAAAGGGCCCACTGAGCAGCCAGCATAATGGATAAAAATGGATCCACACCGGGCTTCCCTGGTGGCACAGTGGCTGGGAGTCCGCCTGCCGATGCAGGGGACACAGGTTCGTGCCCCGGTCCGGGAAGATCCCACATGCCGTGGAGAGGCTGGGCCCGTGAGCCATGGCCGCTGGGCCTGCGCATCCGGAGCCGGTGCTCCGCGGCGGGAGAGGCCGCAGCAGTGGGAGGCCCGCGTACCGCAAAAAAAAAAAAAAAAAAAGGATCCACACCAACATACTTCACCATGAAATTTCAAATTACTAGAAGCCAAGAGATGATTCTACAAGCTTCTAGGGAGAAAAACGTTTTCATACAAAAGATCAATAACCAGAATGCCTTGGGCTTTTCAATAGCAACATTGAAAGCTCAAAGTCAGTGGAGGGATGCTTTCAAAGTTCCCAAGGAAAATGGCTTCCAGCTGGAATTCTACACGCAGCTAAGTGTCGATCAAATGGGAAAGTAGAATAAAAACGTTTTCAGACATTCAAGACCCTAGAAAAAATTTACCTCCCATGTTTCATTTCTCAGCAAGCTACTACAGAAAAGTGCCCCATCAGATAAAAAAGAAGAAGAAGAAGAAAAAAGGAAAGAATCAAGAAAAAAGATGACATGGGATACAGAAGGCGGCAGGAGGTGACAAAGCAGAGAGGTGAGGGGACCCCAGGGTACTTTTAAAAGGCTCTTTCTGGCTTCCAGATTGCAGTCCTTCAGAAGGCTCCAGAAGAAACCTCTTTTAGATGATGAAATCAATAGAACATTTAGTGTATTTGATCATACTGAGAGGATATTTACTAAACCAAGGAAGATTTGGAGGCTGAATTAGTAAAAATATATAGAAGAGTAAGCGAATTTTTAAAAGAGTAAGTAACTCCAGGGAAACCAAAGTACAGTATCTGCAGAGAAGGAAAAGCTAATCTTAGTACACTACGTAGCTTACGTGAAAACAGCACTTACATGAGCATAACAATGTGACAGTGAATATTAATCTAACTAAAGTCACTATAAAGCTGTACTGAGTGGATGGGAACACCCTCCCCCCAATACAAGTGCACATTTGCAGCCGATGTGAATGGCGGGGGTGTGTGTGAGGAAGAGCTGAATTCTCATTGTCTACAGTAGGAAGTTAATATATAAAGTTGAGAACTGAGAAACCAACAAGTAGTTATATAAGCATGCCACTTGGAGATAAACCATCAGATTGTTTGCAACAGTTCAAAGTGGACCTCTAAGGAGTGGGGATCGGCCACGGGAGGGAAAACGGCAGACTATTTCTCCAAACAAGTCTTGTAGAGATCTTTGCCTTTCTAGACTTTGCATGTACTGATTTGATTTTTAAAAGACTAATTAAAAAATATACCACATTAATACAGAGTATTCAAGATGGATTGGGTTCGAACAATTATTTTGACTCAGGTGGGTGTGGGTAGATTTCATGCACTCAAATCTCTAGCGAGAAGCTTACTGGGTGCCTTACCTCTACCTTGTAAAAATAAACTTGAGGTAGCAGGTGACCAGCCACTCTGCACACAATTTTGCCAAGCTATTGATGAAGGGAAGCATAATCTGAAAGCTTCACACCACCACTCACTGGAGAAAAACAAAGGAAGGGTTAGTGCAGTGCTGTTTCCTATCTCTGCTGCCCAAACCACATTGTTTAGGGTCTACCATTCTTTGATTTATTTTAAAATTGCAGTCAGAAATTTCAAAGACCAGTCAAAAGGCTTCACATGCACTTCATCACTGCTAAATGCCACACCTAACTGATTTTTATGCTGAAGGTGGGAAACGTCAGTTTCAACATCTACGTCTATGGCTTCTTGGCCCCAGGGTGTATTTTGCTGCCCAGTGATTGGAGGAGTGGGGTCAGGAAGGAGGATCGTCCAGAAGAGAGGCTGGCAGGGTTCCGTAGAACTCCTGGAAAGAGTTCCAGCAAATGGAGGCAATGTTCCAAACTGCTGGTAATCTTCTCAGGGCAGAGATGGGGACCCCAACTCAGGCCAGGAAGGAATCCCATCATACTTAGGTTTGCAACAAAATGGGGTCCAAGCAGGGCAGTTGTTTGTAATATTCAAAGTTCCTCTGTGTGGAGGTGTTGATATGTCGAAGGTAAGGCACAGAGGCCTTGGCTGGCACACCTTGCTTGAGAAAATGATCTAAAAATTATACATGCTTCTGCCGGGCATTCCAGGCACCACTGGGGATGTTCTTAAGAAACTCTCAACACATTTTTTTCTCGAATCAAAGTCAACACATGTTTGCTCAATAAAATGAGCATTCTCATTTCCACAGAGGCCTTCAGCAGGGCACATGCAGATGTGAACAGAACAAGAAAACAAAGGACCCAGAGGAAGGGAGAGGATGTGAGAGGAGTTCTGCTGTTTCCGGAGACGTGACCACCAGCATCTCATTATGCTTGTTCTGAACAACAGCACCGAGGAAATCCAAACCTTGCCTTGGTTAGTTTACATCTAAACATACCCGACAAGTTTATAGAAACAGAGACATGCCTGTATTTTACCTGTATCATCCTATTTCTTATGCTGGTCATCATAGCTTCTAATGACTCACGATGCTTTAGGAATTTCATTTTCCCCAGGAAAGATTCACTGCTGTTAATGGGAGATAGGGGTTCCAACTTAAAAAGTTCACAGTATTAAAGAGCTGTGCTCAGTGACCCACGTCATGCTTCCGCGCACTTACTAGACCCAGAGTTGTTCCCGAAAGGCACACGTTATCGTGAATCACAGTGTTTGCGCCGTGCTTTTGCAGTTTTTGTTGTGCTCTCACACGCTATCGAATGCTGTGGCTTCAACCTTGGTTTCTAATAATCCCTGGCGCGTTTAGAAAAAAACAGATGCCCAGGCTGCAACCCCAGAGTTCTGATTCTGGGTCTAGGGAGGCCCAGGCGTTGGGATTAGAGCCCCTCAGATGATTCTGAGGGGAGCCCGCATTGAGAACCACTGTCTGCCAGCTTCTCAACACGCACAGGAGAGAACCCAAAGTCTTATCTTGGCCCCCAAGGCCCTACACGATCAATCCGGGTCACCTCTCCCTCACCCCTTGCTCACCACACTCCAGACACGGGAGCCTCTTTGCTGTTATTAGACACACGAACCATATTCCCATCTCAGGCATCCGCCCTTGTTAGGACCCCTTCCAGAATGTTCTTCCCCATCTCACTCCCTTACTCCATGCATGTCTCTGCTGAAATGTCACCTCTTCAGAGAGGCCCTCCTGGGCCACTCCTTCTAAAATACCAGCCTTCACCCCTTACTCTGTTTATTTTTTGTTTCATAGCATTTATCAACACCTGACACTATTATATATTTATTAGTTTACGTGGTCTGTATCAGTGCCTGGAAACCACGAGAAGCTTAATAAATATTTATTGCACAATTAAATGAGTGGATGAGGATGTGCAT
This sequence comes from Orcinus orca, assembly GCF_937001465.1. Classification (NCBI taxonomy): domain Eukaryota; kingdom Metazoa; phylum Chordata; class Mammalia; order Artiodactyla; family Delphinidae; genus Orcinus; species Orcinus orca. The sequence continues at coordinate 11,680,064 of NC_064576.1, read as the reverse complement.
TAGATAATGCAAACTCTGGCTTGTAGGAAGTGCTTGATAAATGTGTTTCTTTCCCAATTCACACAAAGGCTGTTGCTTCTATCTGCTGCCTGGTGTCATCCCACGGAACAGCGACCCCTGCTGGAATTTATACCTGAGTCCCAGATAGAATAGAGTCCACTAATGCCAGTCCCAAGAATGGAACTTCCAGAAAAAAATACGCCGTGTATGATGAGGCCTTCTGATGTGCATTCATGAAAAATTCCGAATAAGGTAATTATGACATTTACAAAAGCCTTTTGTTGGCATGTTGTGGCAAGTTTTCCCAAGGATGTTCTCTTCTGCCATCTTGTGGCCACACTGGGGAACTTCCAGGGGAGCAGTTTGCGATGTCTTTGCTTAGTCAAAAGGAAAGTTGGGGGCTGGGCTTGCCCAGGGCCATTGGGCAAAACACCTGGGGTCATTTAACGAGGCCCTGGTGCTACCCAGGTTCTTGGGCTTCTGTTTTTTAGAAACAGGAAGCAACCGAGGTGACTGCCTCGATTGGTGGCTTCTGCTGGGGAACAGCAGAGAGAAGCAATGGAGGGCCATTCCCTGCCCAAACTTTGTCCTCCCATTCTGACACATCCCTACATAAACTCTTCACAGCTCGACCCTGGCGAGCTGGTCTGGGTACTCAATAAATGCTTGCCAACTCCACAAGGGCAGGCTTTATCCATTTTGTACCCCTAGTGTACTAAACTGCATTGAGGGCTTCCCTCGTGGCGCAGTGGTTAAGAATCCGCCTGCCAATGCAGGGGACACGGGTTCGAGCCCTGGTCCGGGAAGACCCCACAGGCCGTGGAGCAACTAAGCCCACGTGCCACAACTACTGAGCCTGCACTCTAGAGCCCGCGAGCCACAACTACTGAGCCCACATGCCACAACTACTGAAGCCCGTGTGCCCAGAGCCCATGCTCCTCAACAAGAGAAGCCACCACAATGAGAAGCCTGTGCACCGCAACAAGGAGTAGCCCCTGCTTGCCGCAACTAGAGAAAGCCCGCGCATAGCAACGAAGACCCAATGCAGCCAAAAATAAAATAAATTTATAAAAAATAAAATAAAATAAACTGCATTGAGCACAGAGCAAGTGCTTACTAAATAATTGTTGTTGATGGAATGAAATAATAATTGTGAGTGTTTATAGAGCACTTACTACTTGTCGTGCACTATAGGAAGCCCAAGCACTGCACATACATTGTCTTCTAAATTAGGCTGACCAACTCATCCCAGTTTGCCCAGGACTGTCCTGGGAACTCCCTCAGTCCCTGACAAACAGGGACGGTTGGACCCTGTATTAGCCAGTTTGGGCTGCCTTAACAAAATGCCACAGACTCAGTGGCTTAAACAACAGGAATTAATTTTCTTACAGTTCTGGAGGCTGGAGGTCCAAGATCAAGATGCTATCAGGGTTGGTTTCTGGTGAGGCCTCTCTTCCTGGCTTGCAGACGGCTGCCTGGGGGTGGAGGGGTGAGGGAGGGAAAGAGGGGGTAGCAGTGGGGAGAGGGAGAGAGCTCTCACTTCTTCTAAGGGCACTAATTCCATCATGAGGGCTCCCTCCCTCCTGCCTGGGCTGCCTGCTGTAGGGCCTTAATACTTATTGGACACACATGGGTTGTGACTGTTAGTAGCTGAGTGGGATATATTAAGAATTCTTTGCAGGTCTGTAAGCCAAACCAAGGATCCAGGTAAGACTGATGACTCACTGAAGGTTAGTCTTACCAAGACTGAAATCCGTTGAACAGCATGGGGCAGCTGAGAATGTCATCTCTGCCCAAAGGTACAGTTTCAGGAGGGGCTCTCGGCACCTTTTGCTGGTAACTGCAGAGCTGGGAAGCCTTACACAGCGAGTTCTGTGAGAGACGGCCTGCACCTCCCTCCTCTTCCCTGTGGTGATGGGGGCAGAGACTGCTTTAGGAACCACGTATGGAACGGAAACTGTTAAGGGAAGCACTTTCTTCATTCAGCACTTAAGGTGGACTTGCACACAGCAAAAGCTCTTAGGGCCCCTCACTGGCCTCCGGGACCTGCCACCTTAAGAAATGCAAGGCTCTCAGGAATTCCCTGGTGATCCGGTGGTTAGGGCTCTGCGCTCTCACTGCCAAGGGCTAGGGTTCGATTCCTAGTCAGGGAACTAAAATCCCACAGGCTATGCGGTATGGCCAAAAATTATTTTTTAAATTAAAAGAAAAAAACCAACTGGAAAATATTAGAAAAAACAACAACAACAACAAAAAACGTGCAAGGGTCTCTGTTTCAAGGGCACCAGAACAGCAACCTTACAGATCCGGCTCCTGCTCCTTATGAGTCTTTAAACACATCTGTGGAGCCTCCAAGTCTCCTTAGAACAAGCCAGACATTCCAGAAAATAAAAACCCTGGAGGCTCTGAGTGGTCAGAGGTCAGGAGGATTTGGGAAGGGGGGACAGACGCTCCGTGGTCAGGCTGCAGGGGCTGGAGGTGGGCTGTGTCCCCACGGACACACCTCGGAGCCCCGGGCGGCCCAGGCTCTCTCCTGTTTATCGCTTTTGATCAGGTGTGAGCTGGAGGCCCCAGACACTCAGGGCTTCTCCGGGAAGCCTGAAAGGCCTCCGACGTCACAGGATGGAGGTGAGTGGAAGGGGAACTGCTGGAGGCCTCTGGGAGGAGCAGGGAGTGGGGAGGTAGTGTTTAATGAGGGTGAAGTTTCAGTTTTGCAAGATGATAAAAGCTCTGGAGCGGCCGGTGGTGAGGGCTGCGTAGCCGAGTGGATGCTCTTAATGCCTCTGGACTCTGGAGACTTCAAAATGGTTCGCGGTGAACTTTGTCCCATGTGTTTTACCACAGTGAGAAAGGAAACCAGACAGCTTGCCCGCTGTCTGTGGCCCCTGCTGTGACTTGCTGGCCACTCCGCCTTTGTAGCCCACACCTACCCCTGCCTCCCAAGCCGGCTGCCCCTCACGTGAGACCCTGGCCCCTGCATGGCGAGCTTCAGAGCTGATCACCATGACCTCGGAGGCGCCAACGCCAGGACTCCCACTGGCCACGGGGGCGTGCAAAACCCAGATCCACGGGGGAGGGCGTTCCAGTGTTTCCAGAACGTCACAAGGTCTTTACAGGAGGTCCTGGATCCCTCTAAGATGGTAACTGTGTTTAATCTGTTCTGTTTCATCCTTTGAGAGCAGGGTTTACCAGCCTCTCCTCCCTACACATGGCCCCTCTTGCCCATCTAGGCCAGCCCTGGGGTGTCCACCTGGATTTCGGGTGGATCGTGCTTCTCTGAGGCCCCCCAGTGCGCCCTTTGTCCTTGTCCCTGGTACATCACTCCTGCCATCACATGTCTGCATTTGACTTCGTGAAAAAAGACAGTACAGCCTGGTGATTAGAAGACAGGTACTTCTCCCCGCTCAGACATGCTTGGGTTCACATCCTGGCTTGGCCAACTGTTGGGTATATGGCTGTGGGCAAGTTACTTAAGCTGGTTATTCCTCAGTTCTCTCATCTCTAAAATGGGGGTAATAACACCTTCTTTATTATTGTTATAAGGATTAAATTCAGTTAATCCATACTGTCCAGTAACCATTGGCAGTGAGAGGCAGGCTGGTGTAGTGGCTGGTAGCCTGGGTTCTTAAGCCAGATGGTAGATGTGACCTTAGGCAGATTACTTGGTTTCTCTGTGCCTGTTTTCTGCTCTGTGGAATGGGAATAATAACAGGAATCTAAATTGTAGGGCTATTGCAAGGACCACATGCTTGTAAACATGACACAGTAAAGTGCTTCACATGCTGTCTGCCCATATTCAGTGTCCAATAAGTGTTAACTACTTCTATTTGTCATTAAAAAAAATGAAGCTGCAGGACTTCCCTGGTGGCGCAGTGATTAAGAATCCACCTGCTAATGCAGGAGCACGGGTTTGAGCCCTGGCCCAGGAAGATCCCACATGCCGCGGAGCAACGAAGCCCTTGCACCACAACTACTGAGCCCATGTGCTGCAACTACTGAAGCCCACGCACCTAGAGCCCATGCTCCGCAACAAGAGAAGCCACCGCAATGAGAAGCCCGTGCACCGCAACAAAAAGAAGAGTACCCCCGCTCGCTGCAACTAGAGAAAGCCTGCATGCAGCAACGAAGACCCAGCACAGCCAAAAATAAATAAATTTATAAAAAAAAAAAAATGAAGCTGCAGAAGTAGTCCAGAATGCATGACAAAAATCTATGGCTAAAATGGTCAACAAAAATTAAACTGGAAGATGCATTTAATAAAGTAACTTTATAAAGTCTAAAATAGATGCAAAATAAATGTTAGTACCCTGAAAGAAATAAAGAACATCCACAAAATGAAAAAAAAAATTATGGAGACACGTGGAAACAAAACAAGAATAGGCCAATAAGATTCATGTGGACATTATAACCACTGTCCAAAATATTCTGCATCAAAACGTCTACAAACAATAAATGCTGGAAAGGGTGTGGAGAGAAGGAAACCCTCCTACACTGTTGGTGCAAATGTAAATTGGTACAGCCACTATGGAGAAGAGTATGGAGGTTCCTCAAAACCTAAAAATACAGCTAGCATGTGATCCAGCAATCCCACTACTGGGCATACACCCTGAGAAAATCATAATTCAAAAAGAGTCATGTACCAAAATGTTCGTTGCAGCTCTATTTACAATAGCCAGGACATGGAAGCAACCTAAATGCCCATTGACAGAAGAATGGATAAAGAAGATGGTACAATGGAATATTACTCAGCCATAAAAAGAATGAAATAATGCCATGTGCAGCAACATGGATAGACCTGGAGATTATCATACTAAGTGAAGTAAGTCAGACAAAGAAAGACAAATATCATATGATATCACTTATATGTGCAATCTAAAATAATGATACAAATGAACTTATTTACAAAACAGAAACAGACTCACAGACATAGAAAACAAACTTATGGTTACCAAAGCGGAAAGGGGAGGAGGGATAAATTAGATGTTTGGGATTAACATATACACTAGTATATATAAAATACATAATCAACAGGGACTTATCGTACAGCACAGGGAACTCTATTCAGTATTCCGTAATGACCTAAATGGGAAAAGAATCTGAAAAAGAATAGATATATGTATATGTATAACTGAATTAATTTGCTGTACACCTGAAACTAACACAATATTGTAAATCACCTATACTCCAACATAAAATAAAAATTTAAAAAAACAACAAAACAAAAACCCCACAAACTATTCTGGCTTTTAGGTATAAACAATGAAATCCTGCTATGTACAACGAAAGCATTTCCATTCCAGATACTCTCCCCAACCCATGTAGGATCGTACTTCAACACTCAGCCCATGTTCAAGTCAGTGAATTATTTTGATTAAACACTGATCAGCAACTTAGAGAAAGGTGTAAAGCACAAAAAAATGGGGGCCAAGGAAAAGGCAGAAGACCAGAGGTTGTGGATCTGGCCCCATGCGTCCCCCTTGGCCACTCCTGCCCCATGACACTTACCACTGTCCAAAGTCTTTTGTCTAGAACCCCCATGGTCGCACCCGTCAGTCTTGATTACGTTTGGAAGAAATGGGAAGATTAGAGGGAAGATCACTCTGAAAACTCACCCCTGATGATCAAAGTGCCCTGATGCCCCCCGTCCCCCCTCTTATCCTTTAAAGGCCAGTGGAGGTCACATTAACACTGAGTTATGTTTTCGTCCAACTGCAAAGCATACTCAATATTAATGTCGTAGTCGATTGAGGGGCAGGTCTTCATTCAACATTTGGAAGCCTGGTGTGTGCCAGGTACCCTCAAACAGAGGATTTTAGAGACTTCACATTGTCTCGTGTTCTCTTTGTTTTGTAGGAGAGGAAAATGAGATTTGAAAGGTGAAGAGTTGCCCCGTGTTACCCAGCGGCTGTAAGAAGTGTTAGGACCAGAATATATTTTGAGGATTTAGGATGAGTTCTCTTTGGATTATTGACGAGAGTGGGCTAATGGAGCTGACAGCTCATCACCGTGACTGTTGTTTTCCTCCATCAAAGGCATACTGTGTAAGTTAGAGGGTAGAAATGACCAGAGAGGCAAAATCCGTAGTCCCTTATAGCTAGTCTTTCACACTAGACCTTGTCAACGAGGCGCATTCAAACCGCTGCTCAAGGTTCAGTTCTCAGCCTCTTCCATCTCACTCCTCGTGGTCCAAGAGATTTTAAATTGTTATTTAACACAAAGAGGCCAACCACCTTCCGGAAATTAAGTGGATCACAGGATACATGCAGAGAGCTTCCGGCCCACGGTGAGCTGGAGAGTCACAACACACCGGGGGTGTGTGACAGGAGTGCAGAGGAGAGACAGCCAGACTGTTGCCAGAGCTGCTCCAGGTCTCTGCTCAAAACCTGCCAACCCCTACCTTTAGCAGGAGTGAACATAAATCTTTAAGTTAAAGGGTCCAGAGATAAGAAAGGAAGCTACAAACAAAAAAACCCAGATGGGAACTTCCCTGGTGGCGCAGTGGTTAAGAATCTGCCTGCCAATGCAGGGGACACGGGTTCGAGCCCTGGTCCGGGAAGATCCCACATGCCACGGAGCAACTAAGCCCGTGCGCCACAACTGCTGAGCCTGCACTCTAGAGCTCGCGAGCCACAACTACTGAGCCGGTGTGCCACAACTACTGAAGCCCGCACACCTAGAGCCTGTGCTCCGCAACAAGAGAAGCCACCGTAATGAGAAGTCTGCGCACCGCAATGAAGACCCAACGCAGCCATAAATAAATCAATTAATTAAAAAAACAAACCCAGATGGAACCAGCTGGGGCCAAGACGGTGGCCCGAATCGAATCTGACCTCCAACAGACCCTGAGTCTCATTATACACTGATTTTACTACATTAGCATATCAAGTGACACACACCTACCAAAGGCCATGACCGGACATCAAGGACCAAAAAAGGATAAACGCCGTGGCGCTCCACTCCCTCGGAAAAAGCGCTAAAAGACTAATGCATATGCCTCCCGTCATTAGCCTCACTCCTCCTCCCTTCGTCTTTACTCTAAAATTAAATCCCTCTCACCAGGTGGGTGAGAAGTTGATCTGTGAACTTACCTCCTGTTTCTCCATTCTTTGGCCCATGAATAAAGCTTGTGCTGTGTCCATCTCAGCTTCAGTTTTGTTATTTGCCTTCTTGAACCCAGCTGCGCTAGGGCTCAAACAGGGACCATGCAACTTAATTTGGTAACGAAACTGGGGAACAGGAAAACCATTGGAGGAAGTGGCCTGGATCCTGAATATGAAGAGCATTTTGCCAGGAGGAGTGCGTGGGCGAGGGGTGGGTAGAAAATAAGTGTCTAAAGACCTGATTTTTCTTTTGCCTTTGACTAGAAGTGAGAACCCATTGCATTCCAGGAACTAGAAGAAGTTGGTAGATCAGAGAGAAAGGTGACATATCCACAGAAGAAACAGTTAAGGAATGAGGACTTGATCCAAAGGGTAGAAAAGGTCCTCAGCAAGCTTTGATCATTACATTTGCGTTTCTCACTCTAGACTTTGTTTCATTCCGTCTCCACACTGCAATGACAAGCTTGTGCATGAAGCATCTTAGAGATCCAAGCTCCTAACCCAGGAACCAGTTTCCACATTCAGAACTGTGCACATGTCTGTCTAAGAACTGTTGCTCGTTTTTCCAAGAGTGCCAAAGCGGACTTGTTCTGAGTCTGATACCTGGGAATGGTAAATATCTATAGGATGAATTTGGCAGGAAGTGTTCATAATATTTTGGAACGATTTTTATTCAAGTAGAAAAATGCTCACAAGTATTGAGAAAAACACTTTGAGATGGTACAAAAACACGCACATGGGAAGCTCCTAGTAGAAAAGAGCAGTGTAGCCACAGATAACCCCGAGAAAAGCAGGAAACAAACTTTGATAGTTCATGTTCCTGGAATTTACTGTATGTGGGTCTTGCTTTGTTCATGCTTTTATCACCTTCTGAGGAAATTTTAATGAGCGGGCACAGCTTTTACAATCAGGAAAGGAAATGTTAAGGATTTCTTACTCTGTCCCCACCCCAATACACAGACACTTACTCTTAAGAATGAGAATTTATTTCATACCATTGAAACTCTAAAAATCATGACTTGCCTTTACCTGAGTAGTTTTTTGAGTTATACATAATTTAAAAAGAGGTAGGGACTGGAAAGACAAAACTAAAAACAGAAGGTAAAATTACCAGTTCCTGCTACCCAGTCCTTATGGTGTACCATTCTAAAGCCTAAACAGTCACTTTTTGCCTCATTTAACATTGTTTCCATAGAGTGTTTGAATGCAAACAATATGGAACTTTGCCACCATTTCAAAATTCAAGTTAGGCCAAAATAACTTTGTGTGTTAGGAAAGGAGTTAAATGCAGGGTATGGACTCAGTGTTGTAAAAGTATGTGTATGTGTGTGTGTATGCTTTAAATAAGACTTCTCTGAAAAACAAACAAACAAAAGGACTTCTTTTAGAGTGTTAGGTTCATTGCTGGCTGCTTAGAGAACAGCTTTCTTGGTTTGTTTCACAGTTCTGAAGTCTTCCCCATCAGCGGCCATACAACAGAGTGTCCTGCCCCCAGGGGACAGACACCTGGGCACATCCTGGGCCCAATCCGTCCTCCACTTGCTTCTTGATATTCACAGCTGTGTCTGTAAGTCGGAGTCCAACTTGGGATATGGGTTACTCTCTTCCGGGTACTTTTTCTTTTCATCCGTATCAAACTGAGCTTCAATCTCTGCTGGACTGACGTACGTATAGAATCGGGCCATGACGGCAAATATTACGCTGACGACCAGAAGCAACCCCGCAAACAGAACATACTCGGCCCACTTTGAAGGAATTGAAGTTGGAGCAAGGAAAGAAACAAAAACAATACAGGTTATGGGAATGTATATATCGCGGGTATGTTTTCTAGAGACATCCAGATCGAAGGTGTTGGAAATGAAGTTGTTAGGGGAAACTGGTAGCTACTGCCACAGATACAGAATGGCCAGCTTTTCTTGAATGCCCAATGTAACAGTCACATTCTTGGAACGGCTCTGGAGTGCAGACACCCAGGACTTTAAGAAGATGAGACAAAATTTCCGAAAAACCCGAGTCTTAAGACAAATAGCTGGCCCCTGGAAGGATGGGGACCCAGAGCACACCAGGCAGAGTACTCTTGAGGGAAAAAGAATGTGCTGAAGTGTTCTCAGGTAAGACCCCCATGTTATCTTTCGGCAAAACGTTGAGGTCATGAGCGTGCAGGATTAGCACAGGCTCTGATGGGACCTGGTGGGGGAAGTAATGAGTCTGATGGGGTAAAGGGACAGCTCCCTCATGAGGCAGAGATTCTGAGTGCTGAAGGAGAGTTCCAGAACCAGAAAAGCCCTCATTTTATTTTAATGGGAAAAATTACGACAACCTTTAGGATGGCTTTAACTTTAGGTACTGTGAAACTTTCTGGATAACACGCCTGCTTTGGGGCCACTGAGCCGCATTCACTGAGGCCAGGAAAGATGTTTCCTTTGGTAGTAAAACCATATGGGCGTGTAGGTATGTTAACCCCATCTGGTTACATCTGGTTATTTTCCAAGTAGAAATAAGAAGCATCAGCACGCACTTGGCCATAAGGCCTTTTTGTATCTGCCCTGTCTGGCTGGTCTGGCAGTTCTCCTCAGCCATTAGCCAAGAGGACCACGTGTATATACAGACAGCTAGGGAGGGTCGTCGCGATGACGATTAACAGGTGAGAAGACAGAGGTACGCGCGATCTCTGTCTGCACCAGTACCTGTTCGCTGAACGAGCCCGCTCCTGCTACGATAAGGACAATGAAGTTGCCAGCTGCCACTGTCAACAGCCACCCTGCTTGAAGCACTGACTTCATGTTGGAAGGAGCCTGAGGAAACGAAACAGAGTGAGTCCCGATGTAGACGTCAACCGCAGAGCGGAACACAGCTAACTCACCGACTCCCTTAATTAGGCCGTCTACCCCCAAAATGCACATTAAGAGTCAGGCTGGTCTAAATGCAAAAAGGATTATCACTTGGATAACAAGACATCCCAAATGCTCCTGTGGTATGAACACACAAGAATCCTTTGTTTTTCACTCTCCACATGCTTGCAAAGCTCTCATCTTAATGAAATGGACGAATCTATAGGTGAACCGATTCTGCTTCTACAGAAGAATTTTCAGACAAAGCCATCCAGTCCAACCTCTCCTTCCCCCCAGATGGAGGCTGCTCTCTGCGCTGTCACCTTGCTCTTTGGGGAGCTTCCCCGCTATGTCACCAAAACTTCTCTTAGAACTCTTGTCACCTGTGTTACAGTCCTCTCCTTAACTAGACTGTGAGGTCATCGCAGAAAGGGATTACCCAGCTCATATTTACCATCTTTACTGCAAAACTTGAAGGTATTAGGCACGCTGGGCTTAGGACGACTGTCACTGTATTTTGATAAAATAGTTTAGAACCTAAGCTCTAATTTAGGTATCAGCAAAATGTGCCTCATTAGTCTAATAGTCACAAAAGCAATACTACTTTTTAACTTTTAAAAGCTAGGCCTTGGGCTTCCCTGGTGGCGCAGTGGTTGAGAGTCCGCCTGCCGATGCAGGGGACACAGGTTCGTGCCTCGGTCCGGGAAGATCCCACATGCCGCGGAGCGGCTGGGCCCGTGAGCCATGGCCGCTGGGCCTGCGCGTCCGGAGCCTGTGCTCCGCGACGGGAGAGGCCACAACAGTGAAAGGCCCGCGTACCGCAAAAATAAATAAATAAATAATAATAATAAATAAAATAAAAGCTAGGCCTTAATCAGTGTGTTTACTGGGAGCTACAAAGAGACCTCGAGTGAACCTTAAAAATAATGAGGACACAGACCTATGCATGAGCCTGCTATGAACAGGTTGTTTCAGAACGTGGGATCCACTGACCATCACGACCCTGGTAATGGTCGTTAATGTAGTTTTTCCTACTTAGGACCCCAAATCTCTAGCATGTGACTGGGAATTCAGATACCTATATATGGACACTCATGATGCTAAATTGTAATATTCCTTTTTTTTTTTTTTTTTTTGGCCACGCCGTGTGGCTTGCAGGATCTTAGTTCCCCGACCAGGGATTGAACCTGTGCTCTCGGCAGTGAAAGCATGGAGTCCTAACCACTGGACCGCCAGGGAATTCCCTAAACGGTAATATTCTTATTCAGTAAATAAGACTTGGTAATTTCTAAAACCTTGTTTGGTAGAACCTACCATAATGCTTTCTAGAATTTTCTTTTACACTGTAAATACATGGCTACCCCAGCTTTTAACTAAGTCCCAGCAGCATTATTTGAAGGCAGGGTTGTAGGAGAGGGGTGTAAAGAACGACAGATAGGAAACCTGAGAATATGAGAACTCCAATCCCGTGACGGAGAAAACCACCTCGCCGCAGGTGAGGAGGAAGTACTGGGGGATTTGCAGGGCCATGCTGACTGTGTTCGGGGAAATATCTTCAACTACTATCGGTTCGAGGCAGCCGTTATCCTAAACCAGTAAGGCAAAAGCAAGAAGAAGAAATGAAAATCGAGACTGCTTCCAGAATAAAAATTGCTCAGACAGGCAAACTGAATTTGGACCTTCAGGGTTACACCAAAGGATCTATCCAGAAAGTACACATTTTAAATGTAAATATGCAACACTGCATTTTATCCTTGGGATGGGATGGACTTGGTAGGATTTGAAAATATGTTCACTAGCTTTTTCTTCTTAAATAAGAGAGCAGATTGGAAGTCAGGTTTGTTGAAAACATTGCCAGCTCTTTGAACGAAAAGCTTCCAAGGTCCATGTTGACAGTCTATGAGGACAGTGGTCAATGTGAACGTTTAGAGCAGGTCAGTCTGTTTAATTTTATTCTAAAGGTGAACTTAAGGCAATGATAAACCACAGAATTAGTGGTGAACTGAATTAATTCTAAATTCGTTTAAAATACAGATCCTAATATCACTCTGTTAAATCATTACTATGTCCTGTTTTCAAGGACTCATATCAATAAACTTTGAGTGGAACTTCTGATTCAGTGCAATGAGTTACTAACCTTCCTTGTGATTACATAGGTATACGCACTACCAAATTCAAGGTAGGATGTTTCGAACTCATTTCCACAGTGTTGTGCAATCTCTGATGAGTTTATTGTGAAGCTCTTTCTATGAAAAGGAAGATTAATATAAATTAACGTTCTTGGTATTGAAAGTTTCAATGTATTATTTAAAGGAAAAGACTTGAAACCCTTGAACTTGGGAGCAAAGTGTCCACTGCAGGTACTTACCTGCCAGAAGAGAAAAAATGATATTCGCTGGCATTGTGACTGGGGACGTTTTCATAAATTTCCTCACCCATTGTGACACTGAAGCTCTCAGCAAGAGTATTTACAAATCTGAAACAGAAAACCATCTGTCTTGTGAGTGGACTATGGAATGACTTGCTCCAGGTCACAGTATGTGCATCTGAAGTTGGGATCTGTTCCATTTTGGAAGGAATTTAAGATGTCTGCAGAAGATTTCTACAGTATAAAGGCAGAAAGTAACTTACTCTAGGTTTGTCTTTGCTCACCTCATGAGAACACACCTAAAAGAATTTATTTAACACAGGTAAATGCCGGGAACTGTTCTAAGTACTCTCTGACTAGGAACTATTTCAGTGGTATTTTGGGATATTAAGTACAGATTGAAATAGCTGCTGATCTCCTCCCCCTCCGGAAGGCAGCCATGTCTTTGCGCTTCTTATTTCAGAAGCTTGACAGCCAAAGTGATGAAGGACCAAAAGCAGTAGCTGCCGAGTACCTAAAAGACAGCCTCCAACTGGGGCTTCTTTTACAGCGTCAGGGAAGCCCATTCATTTCCTTTACTTTAAAGAGCAGCTTCAGGCAGGGAGGGGCTCCAAGGAGTGGACAGGAAGACATGGGCCAGCCCAGCAATCAGACAGTTTTGAGGAATTCCCTTCAGATGGCAGAGACCTGTGTCTGCAGGTCGTGGAGTAACAGTGATCAGCACCCCACGGGAATCCGGCTGGGAATGGAACACCCAGTAGGACTGGGTGCTGGGCCCCAAGGTTTCCAGTCTCTGAAACATTCCCTGTGCCCAAGCTTCAATGGGACCGTTTGAGAGTTGTCTGCCTCCAAAGGACCATATAGGTGGTGGCCGGGTGGACAGATGATTAGAGATCCCTTCCTCAAGTGTTCCAGGCTAGAGAAGACTCTGGTACTCTTGTACTGCCCCAGGGAAAAGGGGGCTACCCCAAATAAGACCAGCGGATCTCTCCTACCAGATAGGTGATTGAAGGCATACAGAAGATTATCCAATTCAGAGAACGAGAAGTAATAACAGTATACACCTAAGTACCATAAAGAACAATTTAACTTCCACATCCCTAATGTGGAAGTGATGGAATAAAATTTACGTTTTAAGGCAGGACAAGAATATGGAAACATAACATTCCCTGCTCTGTGTTGAGCGCTCCCTGATATGCAGTGTGCATTATACATTAACTTGACCTCCCCAAAGGTGGGAATGCTGGCTCCACCATAAAGATCAATTTTTTTTTTCCTTTCTTCTGACATCAGCAGTGTAACTCCTTGGAAGATTACATTCTCTCCTAATTCTGTAAGGGGTCGTGGTGACCTACTGCTTGCTTTGTATGTGCAGACTTAGACTATGTGTTTTTGGCGAACCTTATGTAAAAATATGTGTCATTTTGAGGTACAATCTTTTGCCTCAAAAATGTATATTTTGAAGTACCTTTGTGGTGTTTTTTTTTATTTTTTGGCCATGCCAGGCAGCTTGTGGGATCTTAGTTCCCTAACCAGGGATTGAACCCAAGCTCTTGGCAGTGAAAGCGTGGAGTCCTAACCACTGGACCACCAGAGAATTCCCTTGAGGTACCTTTGTATCAATGAAGTACCTTTGACTTCTAACAAGTGGAACAGTCCTCAGAGTTTTTTGAAAGACTGTCTCCTGGGTTATAATCTTTTAGATCTGCTCAAATAAAATTCTCTACTTCTCCTTTAGATAGACTATTGATTAATTTTTTTGTCAACAGTGGCCAAGTTTCATCTACTTTGTGGCAATAAGTAATATTGGTCAAATTCCAGGGACTGAGAGAACATTTTTATGAATGAAACATTTGACTTGGTGTCATTTAACAGGTGATTAAAATAGAAAACTGAACCTGATGTAGGTCAACAGGAGCCTAATAGAGTGAATATTGCTCCAAACTGTAAATGCCACTTTTATAAAAGGTTAAGATGAACCATTCAAAAGACAGACAGTGGAAACAGTATGCAATTAGGAAGTAGACCCTTGGGCCTGGGGCCTGGCTTTATATATTATAAGCCAGAAGACTGAATAAATCCTATCCTAAGGCTTGAGTACTACTGCCTGCCTGACATATGTCTCAGGGCTGGTACAAGATACCAATAAGAATGGAAATAATTTGAAAAAAAAAAAAAAAAGCAACATCACACGTATCAGATGTGTTTTCATATACACACAGAAAATAGAAGAGGATAAACAGCAAACACATTCTGAGTGCTTCAAAAGGCATGGAAAGCGGAGGTTCCAGATCAGTTGTGCTCTAAGAGCTCTGATCAGGCAAATCCTAGGGTCCACTAGGCTTCAAGCTGGCCTGACATCTTAGGAGCACCAGGATCTAAGCTACAAAGTGATCATGGGAGGAGGGATGGAGAGTGGGAACCAGCTGAGAAAACAAGATGGGACCAGTTCCTTAAAGAATAACGAGGGGGGCTTCCCTGGTGGCGCAGTGGTTGAGAGTCTGCCTGCCGATGCAGGGGACGCGGGTTCGTGCCCTGGTCCGGGAAGATCCCACGTGCCGCGGAGCGGCTGGGCCTGTGAGCCATGGCTGCTGAGCTTGCGCGTCTGGAGCCTGTGCTCCGCAACGGGAGAGGCCACAACAGTGAGAGGCCCGCATACAGCAAAAAAAAAAAAAATTATAACGAGGGGACAGAGATATTTGTTCCTCTTCAATAAAAAATTTTTTAAAAAAAGGCTTTATGAGCTATAGTTCACATACCGCAAAATTCACCCCTTTAAAGTGTGCAATTCAGTGATTTCACTACAGCCACATGGTTGTGCAACCATCACAAGAGTCCAGTTCTCATCACTCCAAAAAGAAACTCAAAGCCCGTGAGTAGTCTCTCTCCATGCCCCCTCCCCACAGCCCTTGGCAACCACTAATCTCCTTTCTGTCTCTGTGGATTTGCCTGCCGTTTCATGTAAATGGGATCATACACCAGGAGGTCTTTGTGCCTGGCTTCCTTCACTTAGCATAATGTTTTTAAGGTGTATTCATGTGACAGCATATAGCAGTACTCCATCTCTCTTCATCACTGAATAATATTCCATTGTATGGATAGACCGCATTTTGTTTATCAGTTAATGGGCATTTGAATTGTTTCTACATTTTGTCTATGGTGAATAATGCTGCTATGAACATTCATCTACAAGTTTTCGAGTGGACATATATTTCCATTTCTTGTGGGTGTATACCTAGGTGAAAAATTGCTGGGTCATCTGGTAACTCTATGTTTAACATTTTGAGAAACAGTTTTTCAAAGTGGTTGCATCAGTTTACATTCGCACCAGATGCGTATAAGGATTCCAATTTATCTGCCTCCTCACCAACACTTTTTATTACCTGTTTTTTTTTAAAATTTATTTATTAGAGCCTGGTGAATGTGAAGGGGTATCTTGTTGTTTGGATTCACATTTCCCTAATGAATAATGCTGCTGGGCATCTTTTCATGTACTTTTTGGCCAACAGTATTTTTTTTGGATAAATGTCTATTCAAATACTTTGCCCATTTAAAAAATTGGGTTATCTGTCCCTTTACTATTGAGTAGTAATAATTTTCATACATTTGGAATATAAGTCTCTTATATATGATTTGCAAATATTTTCTCTCGTCCTGTCGGTTGTCTTTCACTTTGTTGATGGCATCATTTGTAGCACAAATGTTTTCAATTTTGATGAAGCCTATTAGTATTTTTATTGTTGTTGTTGTTTGTGCTTTTAGTTTCATATATAAGAAACCACTGCCTAATCCAAGGTCACAAAGATTCATTCCTATTTTTCTTCTAGAAATTGTATTGCTTTAGTTATATTTAGGTCTATGACCCATCGAGTTAACTTTTATATATGGGATCAGTGAGGCGGGTGTTCAACGTCAGTCCTTTGGATGTGGATTTCCAGTACCATTTTTGGAAAACTCCACAATTTTTAAAATGAAGATATCTTTCTGAATCTACTTATGGCCAATCATGTCCCAGCTATACTCCCTCCTTAAAGGGAGTGTTTTTTCAGTATGGCAGTCATCAAGACCAGGACTGAAATAAACTGAACTGACAGTAAATCTTAAATTGAGATTTTTAGCAACCAAGGAAGCATACAATCACATTATCTACATGAATGACTTCTGTACCACTACTGAATAAAAATATTTGTAAAATATTGTTTTTTAAAACTTTCTTCATCCTTTTTATATTTCTTTTTTGTATTACTTACGATGAACATATTAGTTTGGTACAGTAGTTTATATACATTTATAATTTATAAAGGATACCATATTCATACATTGTGGGTACATGCTCAAAATATTTTTATTGAATGTGATAAAAGGTTTAAAGATCACTGCCCTCGAGAAACTTCCCACATGTGGACAAAGAAACATATGTGAATGTGGACTGTGACATTGTTTGGAAAAATGAAAATAACCTAAATTTCCTGTACAGAGGAATGGACCAAAAAAATTGTGGTATATCTATGCAATGGACTATTATACAATGGTTTAAGTGAATGGATAAGGGACACATATATGAATGTGACTAAATATTAAAATAATATTTTTAATGTAATATATTTTATAATATGATTGCAGAATGACATATACACAAGACAATAACTTTTTTTTTCTTTTTTTTTTGCGGTACGCGGGCCTCTCACTGTTGTGGCCTCTCCCATTGTGGAGCACAGGCTCCGGACGCGCAGGCTCAGCGGCCATGGCTCACGGGCCCAGCCGCTCTGCGGCATGTGGGATCTTCCCGGACTGGGGCACGAACCCTCGTCCCCTGCATCAGCAGGAGGACTCTCAACCACCGCGCCACCAGGGAAGCCCAACAATAACATTTTAAGTTTAAAAACATGCCAAAAACATATTGTTTATAGATATATATATATATGTAGCAATATGTAATGTTAAAAAAATTCATGAGAAAGATTAGTATCAAACTCTCGACCACTTTTTGAATGAAGTACCTTGCCATTTATTTAAAAGACTGTAGTCTGTTAAGTCCTGCAGCTTCCTGATACCACATAATTAAGAGGATTCCATTTTGCTTAAGATTCTATATACTATTCCTTTAGTTCATATATTACTCAGAAGTCTGACTTCCTGAAATTTTTGAAGTTGTTCTAATTATCAGTTTGTTTCTGACGCTAGTTTTTCAGAACTTCCCTTTTTTTAAAATGTGTCACCTGGGCATTACTGAAATAATAAATAATAAAACCTTTGATCCATTAAGAATTTGTTGTTGCCAATAAAAAGAAAAAAGTTTCTGGTTTATCTTTTACCACATGGATGGATTGGTGGAGTTAAGTGTTGGTGACCTCATGTATCCTTCTTTTGTAAGATCTCATCAAAGACAATGAAGGAGGAGAGGGAGAGGGAGAGGAGTGAGGAAGGGGGAAAAGGGGAGGGGAAGGAAGAGGGGGAGGGGAAGGAAGAGGGGGAGGAGAGGAAGAGGAGGAGAAGAACGACGCTTTAACAGCACCAGAACAAGAAAGGATACCACAATCTAAATTGTCCAAAGTTTCTAAAGTTAGGAGACTTTTTTTTTTTTTTTTTTTTTTTGCGGTACGCGGGCCTCTCACTGTTGTGGCCTCTCCCGTTGCGGAGCACAGGCTCCGGACGCGCAGGCTCAGCGGCCATGCCTCACGGGCCCAGCTGCTCCGCGGCACGTGGGATCTTCCCGGACCGGGGCACGAACCCGCGTCCCCTGCATCGGCAGGCGGGCTCTCAACCACTGCGCCACCAGGGAAGCCCGGGAGACATTTTTGACAAAATCAAAGCAATGGATTCTGAGGCACAAAACAACACTCTGAGGCACAAAGGAAATCCCAGAGGTGCTGCCAGCTCAGAATCAAGTACAAAGGTCAGGAAAGGGCCAGGTGACCGTTATCAGTGTACTTCCTTCCAGGTCTGCTAAGGCAGTTGTGTGTATGTGCGTGTGTGAGGGACAGAACAACAATCCAGAAGCTGGAAAAGGTATTAGGGGCTGAATCGTGTTCCCCACTTCCCAATTCATATGCGCAAGTCCTAACCCCCCAATATCTTGGAATGGGACTGTATTTGGAGACAAGGTCTTTAAAGAGGTAAAATGAAGTCATGAGGGTGGGCCTTAATCCAAGATGACTGGTGTCCTTATAAGAAGAGGAGATTAAGACACAGGCACACACAGAGGGATGACCATGTGAAGACAGAGGGAGAAGACGGCATCTACAAGCCAAGGAGAGAGACCTCAGAGGAAACCAGCCCTGCCGACACCTTGACCTCAGACGTCCAGCCTCCAGAACGGTGAGGAAGTCATTTTCTTTTTGTTTAAGCCTCCCAGTCTGTGGCACTTTGTTATGGCAGCCCTAGCAAACGAATACAGAAGGGAACAAAGAAAACGAGGCAAGGAACCAAACATTCAAAGGGCCTAGTGCAGGCAAGGTGAATAAAATCACATCTAGACTTACTTTCACTGCAGAGAACTGTGAGAACACCAAGGAGAAAGGAGATAACAAAAGCGTGGGGAGAAGAAAATGAAATCAACTACAAAGACTGGCAGACGCTTTTTGTTGGTTTTGTTTTTTGTCTGCACAACTAGGTACTAGATGCCAGTAGAAAAAAACCCTCCAAGGTTCTGGGAGAAAATAGCATCCAAGCTTATGATGAAGTGTACGAATAGAAAAAGGCATTTTCAGGCACGCAAGGGCTTGCAATTTACCTCACAGCTTCTCTTGACAAGATAACTGAGCATATCCCACAGCAAAACAAGAAAGGTGTCCCAGAAAGATGACACGAGATCCAAGAAAGAAAGGCAGAAACCTGGGCATACGATGAAAATTCTATGAGGATAGTGGCATCACAAGGTTACAGAGCAAAGGTTCCAGTGAGATCAAAGAGCATGCTGAAGGTTTCCAGAGACATGGAGCCCTGGATCCGCTCACCTTGGGGATAAAGGCTTATGCTTTTGTCAATGAGAGGTCAAGTAAGTTACAGGAAAAAACAAAAGCTAGGCGAGAAAGCCTTGGTTAAATTAAGGCAATCAAGATGCAGTACCACCGAACAATTCATGGAATGTCAATGAATCTTGACATTCAGAACATTTCCCTCTGAGGATACATTTTCAAGTTTATAAAGTTACATTCTCTTCTCTTTCAGACTGATCACTCTTATTACACTACAACTAATATTTATACAGTCAAATTGTAAATCCTGTGTATTGATCTATTTTTTAGACTCCACCTAGCACATGAAGTACACGGAAAAATAAATGTTAAGTATTAACAATGTGAAACATGGGCAGTAAAGAGAGATGAAGAGTACATTAATTTCTTTATATCATTAAATTAGTAGATACCACCGTAATAATATACTTATTTCTCTATTAATGTGTTCTAGTGGTAGCTAGTAAAAGCTAAAATCAGAAATTCGGTTGTAGCCACAAAGAAATGGGAATTGCAGTAAGGGTTAAGGCAAATAGGAGACCTACTCTCATTTTCCCCCAATTTATTCTTATTAAAAAAGTGTATTTATAGTAAACTGGCTTTTTTGCTATATAGTTCTATGAGTTTTAACACATGTCCAGATTTATATAAACATCATCACAATCAGGATACAGACCAGTTCCATTGCCCCCAAATCTCCCTCATGCTACCGCGTAGTTAAACCTTTCCTCCACTCCTACCCATGTCAACCACTAATCTGTTCTTCATTCTTAGGGTTTTTTTTGCCACTTCCAGAATGTCATATAAATGGAATTATATAGTATGTATAACTTTTTGAGATTGGCTTCTTTGATGGCATAATGCACTTGAATTTCTTTTATATTGTTGCATGAATCAGTAGTTCGTTCCTTTTTTTTCTTGAGTAATATTCCATTGTATGGATGCAATAAAATCTGATGTCTGTTTATCCATCACCCACTGAAGGATATTTGGGTGACTTCCAATCTTTGGTGATTATAAACAGAGCTTCTATAAACATTTGAGTATAGGTTTTATGTGAGCATAAACTTGCATTTCTCTAGGATAAATATCTAGGAGTGAGATGGCTGGCTCACATGGTAAGTATCTATTTAATTTGACAAGAAATTGCCAAACCGTTTTTCAGAATGGCTGTACCATTTTGCACTTCCATTATCAATGCATTGGGAGGTCTAGTTGCTCTGTATCCTTACCAGCACTTGATATTGTCAGTTTAAAAAATTATAGCCAGCCAATAGGTGTGTCATGAAAACTCACTGTGCTTTTAATTTATATTTCCTCAATAACCAATGATGTTGAACATTTTTTCATGTGCTTACTTGTATATCTTCTTTGGTGAAATGTCTGTTAAAATCTTCTGCTCTATTTTTTAACTGGATTATTTTATTATTGAGTTTTGAGAGTACTTTATATATTCTGGGTACAAATTCTTTGTCAGATATGTATGTGATTTGTAAATATTTTCTCCCTGCTTGTAGCTTACCTTTTCATTCTCTTAACAGCGAGATTTATAGAACAGATGTTTTTAGTTTTGAGAAAATTTATTTTTTTTCTTTTATGGATTATGCTTTTGGTGTCATATCTAAGAACTCAAGTCACAAAGATTTTGTTTCCCTATAAAAATTTAATAGTACATTTTACATGTAGGTCTGTAATCAATTTTGAGTTAATTTTCCTACATGATGTATAAGATTTGTTATATAATTTTGTATAAAATGTGAAGTTTAGGACAAATTCACTTTTTACATATGAGTGTCCAAATGTTTCAACACCATTTTTTTAAAAGACTAAACTTATTAGCCCATTGAATTGTCTTCGTACTTTTGTCAAAAGTCAGTTGACTGTACTTGGGTGGGTCTATTTCTGGATCATTACACTGACCAATTATGCTAAGTGAAATCTGCTAGATAGAGAAAGACAAATACTGTATGGTGTCACTTATATGGGGAACCGAAAAAGAAAAAGTTGAATCCATAGAAACAGAGAATAGAGTGGTAGTTGCCAAGGAAGGAGGGAATGGTGAGGGGAGACTTTCAGTTTTAAGATGAATAAGTTCTAAGGATCTAAATAAAGTACAGCATGGTGACTAATTAATACTATATTGTATACTTGAAATTTGCTAAGAGATTGGATCTTAAAATTCTCATAATATAAAAAGGGTAACTTTGAGGTGATGAATATGTTAATTAACTTGATTGTGGTATATATTTTACAGTGTATACATGTATCAAATCATCACGTTGTATACTTTAAATATATATGATTTTGTCAATTATACCTCAATAAAACTGGAAAAATCATAAACCAAAAAACCAATGCTACGATTGAGATAGGAAATGCACTAAACGTATAGATCAATTTGGGGAGGATTGACATCTTTTCTATATTAAGTTTTCTAATCAATGAAACCAACATATCTCTCCATTTATTTAGGTCTTCATTGATTTCTCATCAGCCTTTTGTAGTTTCAGTTCTCAAATCCTGTATATGTCTTATAAGATTTATAATTAGTATTTCATCATTTTTTTTGAGCTATGGTAAAAGGTATAGTTTAAAAATTTCAGTTTCCAATCATTTATTGCTAGTATATAGAAATATGTTCGTTTTGTTGTTGGCCTTGTATCCTGTAACCTTTCTAGACTCACTTACTGATTCTATGGGCTTTTTCTGTAGAGTCCTTGGGACTTGTTGATGCAATCCTGTCTTCTGTGAGTTGGGATAGTTTTATTTCTTCCTTTCCAATCTAGATGCTTTTACTTATTTTTCTTGCCTCATGGCACTAGCATCCAGAAGGATTGTGAATAGGAGTGGAGTGGACAATCTAACCTGGTTCCTGATCTTAGGGGGAGAGCATTTAGACTTTTGCCTTTAAGTACAATGTTAGCTTGGATTTTTTTAGATGTACATTTTCAGAGTAAGGAAGTTCCCTTCAGTTCCTAGTTTGCTGAGAGTTGTTAAATGAATGGATGCTGAATTTCATCAAATGCTTTTTCTGCATCAATTGATATGATGATGTGGCTTTTCCTCTTTAGTTTATTAAGATGATGGATTTTATTTATGATTTAGAAAACATTGAACCAGGGCTTCCTTGGTGGCGCAATGGTTAAGAATCCGCCTGCCAATGCAGGGGACACGGGTTTGAGCCCTGGTCCGGGAAGATCGCACGTGCCGCGGAGCAACTAAGCCCGTAAGCCACAACTACTGAGCCTGCGCTCTAGAGCCCGTGAGCCACAACTACTGAGCCCACGTGCCACAACTACTGAAGCCCGCGTGCCTAGAGCTGGTGCTCCGCAACAAGAGAAGCCACCGCAATGAGAAGCCCGCGCACCGCAACGTAGAGTAGCCCCTGCTCGCCGCAACTAGAGAAAGCCCACGCGCAGCAACAAAGACCCAGTGCAGCCAAAAATAAATAAATTTAATAAATTTAATAAATAAATTAATTAATTTTTTAAAAAAACATTGAACCAGCCTTACATTCTTGGGGTAAACCACATACTCTCATTTTATATCCTTGTTATAGTTGAATTTTACTGTGGGTATACATTAGTTATGTAAGAAGCTGATATAACTTAAGTTTTAAAGAAATACACATACCTGATTCCATTTTTTCCATTTTCTGGCTTCTGGTTAAGGCCATCCTTTACCTGAGAAAGAAAACATTTTCAAATCTAACTCATCAGAATAAGTTCAGAAGGAGAGTGATGTTGGCATTTATCTTAGGAGCTAAGGGCACCATGACTACATTTGCTGGGCTCCATTCTTCAGCCCTGGTTCACCTGAAGTTAAGATGAGCCTCTACAACTTTTCATGCTTGCTTTCTAGTGGTTCCACAGAACACTGCTCTCCAAGAATTTAGGGCAAGCCACTCAACAGTTCCCTAATTAAACACATTACCAAGAAGTCTTAACTCCATATCGCAGTTCTGTACAAGCTCACTTAAATTCACCTTACAGAATACGCACAACTCCTTCATTAGGTCAACTACACCTTCATAGCTTCTTTATATGCTGAATGGAATATCCAGATGCCTATATTTTGTTATGAAATCATTTTTATGCATTTCTATTGCTTTTACCTGATGTATTCACTCTCTTTTTTTAGAGACGGCTCTAATTTCCCAATTACTCAGTGCAAATTTTTTAAATGAATGCCATTAAAGATATCTTTGAAACTTTATCTCAAAAAGTCTCTGAGAATCCACACAGGTACTCTGTGTGACCTGTGTGCACATACACCATACCATGCCCAGAAGGTCTTTTTAAAATTTGTAAAATTACTATTAACCCTTCCCATCCACCAGTCAAACCTTTACTGGAAGTCAAATGACTGTGTCCTTGAAAAAGGAAGAATTGAGGATTATCTAATATAATACTACATGGGGAGGAAAAAAAGTCACACCACTAAAAGGCCAATAGCACAGTCTCCAATAGCACAGTCAAGAGTCAGCTGCAGGTGTCCAGCTACTTACCACTTGGTATTTGTTTGGGGCCCAGACTAGAAGGATATGGCGATGGCCCTGCTCAAAGTCTTTTACTGGAGTGGGTGGTGATCCAGTAGAAGAAATGTTTATACTTGTCAGTTTGTCTGCACTGAAAGTCGTAAAATCACTTGTCTATAATGGGGGGAAAGGAATCACAGTTAATACCAGAGCCTTATTCTGCACTAACACTGTCATGCATATTATTGGCATTCCCAGGTCATGTTCATACACATCCAAAAATGCCTTGATGGGGGCTGGCATTGGTTTGTCTCAGCCCCCGCCCTAGCCCACCCCTGTGGACTCTATCCTCAAGTTGTTTAGCATTACCACAAGAATTATGATTTTCATCCAGCATTTTACTTTCATTTTAGGAAGATAAATGCTATGGAAATTATTTCTACCATTGGGCAAAGAACAGCATTGAGGAAAAGCAACAACCTGGGTGAAAATCAATACTGGGCTTTCCCAAGCATCGGGAGTCAAACATTCTTTCCTCCTTCACGATTATTAGTTCGGCAAGATCTAAGGGAGTGGTTCTCAGTGGTGGCTGACCGGGAATGTGACCAGTTAAATCAAAATTTCTGGAGTTGGGCTGCAGGCGTCAGAATTGCCAAAGCTCTCCAGACTTAAGGTTGAGAAGCTCTCATCGAGACCAATGACCAACCATACACAGTAGGGTTTTCCAGTCTCAGCACTGTTGGCATTTGGGGCAGATAATTCTTTGTTGAGGGGGCTGCATGTCAGCATCTCTGGCTTCTACATAGGAGACGCCAAAAGCACACTCCCAGTTGTGACCATTAGAAATGTCTCTAGAGATTTCCAAGTGTTCCCTGTGGGGGCTGTTTTGATAGCTCCGGTGGAGAACCGCTGACCCAGAACCTTGCTATTTAAAGTGTGGTTCCACGTACCAGCAGCAGCAGTGTCACCCGACAGCTTGTAAAAATGCAGCATTTCAGACCCACTGGTCACAAATCTGCATTTTAACAAGCTCCCCAGGTGATTCACAGACACATTAAAGAGCACACTGGTCCAGAGTGAAGCCAAAATGAGATCAGAGATGAAGACATTTCACTTCTGGGCTCATCTTTGGATTTACACAAGAACCAAGAAGATCGGCTTCTCCAAATCCTATTGTGATAACTCAGGTCAGAAGAGGAAAAAGAAAGTTGCATTTCCTTCTACTTACTTGATGCATCGGGTTAAGTGTCTCTGTCTTTCCAGGAAAATATATATTCATGCTATCATTTCCTATATTCAATACTTTAATTTGGACTTCATTTCCTTTGGGGAAGATGGGAAGAGTTTTCTGAGCAAAATAAAAGAGAATTGGCAGTGAGGTCTTCAGTGCATACCGAAGATGACCTTAACCGTGGCACCGGAGTCACTTTCCCCCTGGCCGAGGAAGGTGGACTGGCTGAGGCACACAACGTACCCACCACGAAGCCCAGGAGGCCTCCAATCCTGCACTTCATGGCGCCCATAGAAAGTGATGCTCGGGCGGAACATGGAAGCAGTCAGCAAGAGGCTGCTCTCGGTCCTACCTAGCCACCTCCAGGTCAGACCCGGTCAAAGGATGCCTGATGTATGAAGCCTGATACCTGAGGGGTCAGAGTAACCGTCGCCTAAATGAAGGTTGATCTTGTTGTAGCGCCTGAGGTCTGCTCTCCCTCGTAACTCTAGAAGCTCAGACCTCAGCCCTGGACATAGTGCTCTGAATATCCCCTCCCAATGCTTGGGAGCCCCCTGCCTCTCACCCTGCTCAGGGTTTCTGCCTTTTCTCTCAAATCCCAGTGTCACTGAAGTAATCCACGTCTATTTTAGCCCCACAATTCATTTCCCACTAGCATAAAGCTAGTGATGTCCAAGAGAAAGTGAGCACACCCAAGCTCAAGGCAGCATTACTGACCACAGCCAACAGGTGGAATGACCCAAATGTCCATCCACAGATAAATGGATCAACAAAATGTGCTATATCCGTATGAAAGACTATTATTCTGCCTGAAAAAGGAAGGAAATTCTGACATGTGCTACAACATGGAGGAAACTTGATGACACCGTGCTCAGTGAAGTAAGTCAGACACAAAAGGACAAATCCTGTATGACTCCCCTTACGTGAGGTACAGAGAACAGTCAAATTCAACGAGACGAAATAGAATGGTCATGGCTGGGGGACTGGGGGGACGTAGAATGAGGAGTTGTTTAATGGGTACAAGGTTTCAGTTCTGCAAGATGAGAAGTGTTCTAGAGATTGAGGTCACAACAATACGGATGTACCTAGTGCTACCAAGCTGTACACGTAGAAATGGTTAAGACGGCAAATTTTATGTTATACGTATGTTACCACGCTTAAAAATTTAAAGAGAGAGAAGGGAGGGAGGGAGGGAGAGGGACAGAGACAGAAACAGAGAAAGAGACAGAGAAAAAGAGAGACGTGGGGGTGCAGGGGTGGGAAAAGGAGGGGAGGGGAGGGGGGAGAGAGAGGGACAGAGAGAAGAGAGATTTTACCTCTCATCTTACATACTACCTAACACCCTGTTTCTGAGAGCTGCTCTCAGACGAACAGCATTAGGAATCTAGTTCAGTCCCATTTTGAGTCCAACAGACGTGTGGATTAGCTTGGGAACTAACCATCATCAGGAATGTTAGGATACAAAAGGCATCTTCCCATGAACAATTTCCCATTACAATTTACATATTCTTGAAGGACTTTGTGAGTGCCGAACCTCTTTTAACCAGATCTCCTAGGAGTTTAAATAGCAAAAGAACAAGTTCCACAAACTTCCCTCCCCTTATAAAAACTGTATTATAAACGGAAGCCCCTGTGTAACTGCCATCTAAGTTTTCTCCTAATTGAGTGCACCTTTTTGGCCCTATTCCTGGCTGCGTCCTTTGCAATGACAAGAACCCACAGGGCGCGCTGACTGAAAGGGACTGTTTTGCCCTGCAGCGCATCGTCCACAGCCCCAGGACTTAGTTTATCAGCAAATCCCTGGCCTCCCTCATCCTCTCAGTCCTGGAGAAGGACGCTCCACCAGACCCACCAAGAAAGGCCACTGGAGAATCAGAAAGCAGCTCACCTCGATTTCCACCTGCACAATTGCAGCTGCCACAAAAGCCATGGAAGCCAGGAACATCCCAACCGTCATCTTCTTCAAGGAGCTGGCGGGACAAGCAGAAGGGTGGCTCTCAGCCAGCCGCAGGTGAGCAAGCTGACGGTAAACCCACAAGGGAAGCGCTCCTCTCCCGCCCGCCTCCCCCAGACAAAACCAACTCCCCTCCAAAACACGTGGATTCCAAGCGTCTCTCTGTCTCTTATTCATGACCAGGACTAAGGAGGATAAATGTTACAGCTTCTCATCTGCATCTGGACATTTAAATTCTAGAAACTACTTTGGACCACAGTTACTATTTCTATCATCTACACATACAAGGGAGCCTTAATGAGAGGCTTTTTCAGGGTGCCATTAATAGCACTTTTATTTTAAGGGCAAATATTCAGAAAAGTCAGCACATAGACATCTGATTCGAAAATATTTCTTTGAAAACTCCCTCACGTAGGTGGTGTCATGGGAGAGGAGCCAGACGTTCTTTCTGCTGAGGCTCTGGGAGCTGAGGGAGTGCAGCCCATTTGCAAAGCCCTGGGACACATGGAGTCCGAACCCCAACCCGAGGGTCACCTACGTGAAATTGAAGCCACATTTTGCGATCAGAGGATACACCACAGCGTCCATGATGGGAACCAGGATAACGATCAGGATGGCGTTCACGGTCTGCAGAGGAAGTGGAGAGGAGCTGTTACTGCCTCAGTGGTGGCTCTGAGCTCTGGAAGCGACTTAAATATTTTCTCTCACCTGCATCTGATCTGGCTGAATTTCAATAATTCCCTAAAAAGAGGGGGAAAATCTCATTGATAAGTTCGCACAGAGGATCAGTTGGGGGGTTGGAATGTTATGAGAGAGAAGCAAAAAGGGGGCAAAGGGGCTAAAGCAAAGGAATAGGGACCAGGGGCCATAAAATAGCTCCAGGTCCCAGACTTACAATTTTCCCATTCATAGTTGTTGCCTGCAGCGTCCACCTGGAGCCCTTAAAAACAAGTTAAGTTTACTGCGTCATCTGGGAATGTGGGTTTTAAGCATTTTATAAGCCAGTGTGGAGTCTTTTCCAAATCAGGAATGAGGTCTGAATTGCTATGGGGTTTAAAGATGTTTTTCAGTATCAGGCTCCTCTCCCAGTTCCACTGTGATTGTAGGTAAGAAGAAACAACTTGCATTTCTGCTGTTCAGTTAACAACAAATAGTACTCCAACCACTCACAGAGAGCCTACAAAGTACTACTTTGAGATAAGCTCTCCTTCATAGAGACAGAAATGCATTTCTGAGGTTTGCTGGGAAGTTGACATCACCTGCAAGGTGAAAGCATCTTCACACCCTGAGGCTATTTTATGTTCACTGGGATCACAGTTTCAGGAACATTATTACTGTTAAGAGCCTACTGTTATGTTAAAACACAAAAACAAACAAACAAAAAACAAGAAGGGAGTATCATTGTCATTAAAGTAAATTTTAAGAAGTAAAATGGTGATATAACGCAAATGTGGGAAAAAAAAAAAAGCCTATCGTTGACAGCCTAGGTTGTCCTAAAATGTAATTCCATCAAGAGAGTGATGGATTTAAACCTGGGCAGCCTACTTATATTCAACCTATTTTGTAGTAAAGGATGATGCAGGACTGTACAAGTATATGTTATATATTCCATGGAGAACTGGATATGTGAATTTTTCAACATAATCTATCATCTCTACTAGGAGAACATCATCGAAAGTCAGGAAATATGCCACCGGCTGAGTTCTTAATACAAGCCAGTCACTGATTACTTACTATACATTCTCTCTTTTGATCCTCACAGCCTTGCCCTCGGTTATTACCCTTTCAGAAGGGTGAAGGGATTACGCCAAGTCACACAGATAAAAGGTGTTCAGTGCATTTCTAGTGCAAGCCTGATTCTAATAACCAGTTCCCGCCCAACATGCAAAACCTGTTCTTAAGATGTTGGTCTAAATTTCATACTTACAAATAAGGAGATTAATGTCTATTCTCAGTTTTTTCCAAGAGATGGTTTACCCTTTTAATAATCCCTCCTGTACAATAAAACCATACACGTGTGTAAATTTCTTCTTAAACCCCGGTTTCTAAAAGAAAGGATAGCTTATCACTTTGGCTACTAAGCGTCATGCATTGGGTTTTCTAACCCTATTTAGAAAAATTCCTAGGCACACATCTTCCAGCTGTGGGAGAAAGAGCAGGGTGACAAGTCAATGATGTGTTCTAGCTCCTGCTCTGATTAGAATGACTTTGGCAGGCATTTCACATTTCTGGATGGTGCTTCTAGCCCAAGAATCCCATTTCAGCGTGGAAGATATCAAGTCCCTCTCAGTCTAAATATTCTGTGTATCCCATAAAAGACAGTACAGTACAGCTTTTACATGCTGTATCAGGAGAAAAGCTCTGAATTCTCAATTTGGCTGGCAGGAGTCCTGGATACTTGTCTTTCCCAAGGCTCCTCTACTCGACCCCGCCTACTTTTCTTCATTGTTTTGTCACAGAAATGTGGATAGAACCCTCTAGATAATTAAAAAAAGAAAGGGGGGAAAGAAAGAAAGAAACCCTAGGTGATCGAACAGTTACCAAATAAATGAAATGTAAAAAAGGAACTGGAAGAGAACATTTTCAGGAGCTAAATACTAAGTAGGTACAGCTTGCCATGCGGTAATGCCCAAAGAATGTTTTGTTAATGAAGATGTACAGAAACACAGTTTCATATTACCTGCTGATCAAACAAGGCCCAGAACATGGGGAGAGGAATATACAGGAACATCACTCTTGTAACCATCTTAATTTGAGAGATGAGCTGCTCCTGCAGTTGGAGTGAGTGTGGGGACAAATCAGACATGACCTGTGCCAGAGCTCTCAGCCAATGCTATTTTCAGCGTAGACATATTTGCATCTAGAGACAAGCTGGGAGGTGAGTAATTGTTCCAAGAACCCTATCACAGGTTTCTTTAGAAAACCCCAAATTCCTAAGGTGTTGAAAATAAGAGTGAAAACATCTTTAGGAGGTAAATTATTCAAATTTAAGTGTAAATTCACTAAATGTAAATCCCACCACCATCACTTAACCCTTCGATATTCAAACTAAAGTTATGTGGTCATAATGACATATAACTAACGGCAGATTATTCCACATGAATAACTATGAAGAGGTAATATTGTTTCCAGATAAATTATATCCATTGTTTCTCAAGGTCTTTTCAATATAAATAAGCACTCTCACACAGAGTCTTATTTAAAATGCTAATAAAGTTTATGAAGATACGACTGATAATTGTGTCCATGTAGCCTATTTAATAATACGCATTACGATCACTGGGGCCGTTGAGGCTGTAATTATCACTTACGTCGTATTTCTCGTTAGCCCAGTCCAGCCAATGCTCCCTCTTGGGAAATTTCTTACTCCGATGCTTAACCCTATTTTTGATGGCAAACTGAAGGAAGGAAGAACAATCAGATTTCAAAACAGAACTGATTCCTTTATCAGTGCAACACATTTCAATGAAACTCCCTTTAATGGAAGACTTACAAGAGAAGCAAAATATAAAATTGTAGATGTTAGTATAATGATGATGCTAAAGGCATGACATGCATTTATTTCAAACCTCTCACTAACTGAGAGCGTTTGAGCTGGGGTAAACGAAATCACGCTGTTACTTACTACTTTACTCTCCGGATTCTCTAGAGAGGAGCGTTCAGTAGAAATACAACACATGACACATTTGCCATTTGAGTTTTCTGGTAGCCATGTTAACAAGTAAAAGGGAAACAGGTGAAATTCATTTTAAATATATTTTATTTAACCCAACAAACCCCAAGTATGGTCTTAACATGTACTCAATGTTAAAAAATTAGTGAAAAAATTTACATTCTCTTTTCATACCAAGTCTTCAAAATCTAGGGTATACTTCACGCTTACGCCACATTTCAATTTGGATGCTAAATTTTTACCAGAAATGTTTGATCTGTATTTACACTGTCTAAAATTTATGCTTGAAAAACTAGACTTACACACCTAAGTTGTTTCAAACATATTTAAAAGCTGTCCAATAACTGAATTGAGTACTGGTTTTGAAATTTAAGAGAACCCACTACATAGAAATACGTGTATAAGAAATTACATAATTTAAATTAATTTAAGTGAAATCCAATTTAAAATTCTGTTCCCCAGTTGCACTTGCCACATTTCAAGTGTTCGATAGCCACACGTGGCTAGTGGCTACCATACTGGATGGTGAAGGCCTATTATAATGTATTACGGTCACACGAAGGAGAGGGAGAACTCACTACATAGAAACAGAAGTAGAAGAAAATAAAGATTATAGTTGAACATACTTTAAAACATGGTAACACTGATCCAAAAAACATACCTACCTACCACCACCCATTACAAAATTAGAGGCTTCCAAGATTCCTTGTTTGTAAGATGCCTTTAGGAAAGCAAAGTACATTCACAGTGATGTAACAGCAGGAGAAGGCGATGGTGATGCCAGCTGGGGACATGCATGTGACTTTGTGACTTAAAAGCAATAACTCAAAGCTACAAGGTGACTTAGGATGCTGGGAAATAACAATATCATTTTCATGACTAAATAGCTTGAAATTGTTCTTTTGGCGTTGGGGCTAAGTCATCAGTTACTTGGGAAGAAAGAACTTAGAGATCACTGGAATTGGATCATTCCTATTAGACTGGAAAAAGCTTTGTGGTGGGAATAGTTCCAATGTTAGAGGAAAGTGTAGGAGGAAAAGGGAATGGCAGCGAGGCGGGAGAATTTTTGACTTTGATAAAGTATACATGTATAGTTTAACACAATAACACCAGGAAAAGGGGAAAGTAAGTGACTAAAATTATCTTAAGGCTGCCTTTACATCCAAAAGATTACCCACACTTAAAAAAAATGAGTGACACATTACTCCCTGATTATACAATGTAGATATTCCTTTAAAAAAAAATGGGTAGCACATTTGAGAATAAAGTTATTTGACTCCATTATTTAAAAATTCCTACACTCAATATTGATTTCCTGCCTTAAAATGTGCCTGTGTGGACACATACCGTGTAGATGCACATGGAAGAAACCATATTCCGCATGTTCCTATTTGGTGAAATAGTCTTGGAAACAAGACTCCTGATGTCTGCATAGTATGACATAGATGCACTATAAGTTAAACACTGTTCTATTTTCAGCAACTTGCTGGACTTCAATTTTTGTCATAAATTATTTTCTAAGTATTACATACATTGATAATCTTTTCATGTGATGCTGCGTTCATTTTTAAAAGTTATTTTCTTGGCCTTAGTTCCTGCACGTAGGATTACTGACACTTTCCACACTTCAGACTCTGGATATACACTATGAAACCAGACCTCTCCATTTTTGTTTCACTGCTCCCTGACAAACATCAGATGTTGTCTATCATTTTAAGAGGTAAAGAGTCCCTTTGATTTGCTTTTCTATCACCACTGATCTTATTTTATAAGTTCAATAGCCATTTCCATCCCTCCCTTTTTGAGTTCTGTTTGTGTCCTTTTCCATTTGGTGAGTTTTATAAGAAACTTCAATTTATCAAAAAAGGAAAGAACAAGAATAAAATGTCTAAAGGAAAGTCAAAGGTTCATTGAATTTTAATTTAAAGGAGGTAGAAGGCTCTGGGGTGACTAAATGTGATTGAGAGAGAAGACTACTGAAATACTTACCCCAATACACCTGGCGACTTTAGCCATGACATTACCCTGGGGCTGGACCTTCTTGTACATTCCACTGCCAATGACAAATACAACTGGGGAGGGCAAAAGAAGATAAGTCAACAGGGAGTTTGACAGAACTATCTGTGAACTAGAATATGTGTTTTTATTTGAGTTACAACCTTGTTTTGGAGATACCGGGATTACTCATTAGTGTTGGTTTACCTCCCTCTCTCCCGGTTTCTAGAGTGCTTTTGATTCTAACGATCACAGCAGCTTCTGAGTAATATTATATTGTGTTCTCATATATGAACATTGAAGCCTAATACTATCTCCTTCCCAGAACTTGGGGCAGCTTGCAGACACTCGGTAGAGCTATTTGAGCACAAGTTCTATCCCTCTTTACAGGGATAAATGCTTTCACAAAGCAGATTAATGCATTATTCTACAAATACATAGAACACAGCTTTAATTTTCTGGCTGCAATAGCAAGAGAAAGTTTCTTCTTTTTTTAAAATCTTCAGACAAAAATAGGAACTAATCTGTTGAAACTTCTACTTAATCACATATGGCAGAATTTATTCTGTGGTCATGGTACAGAAACAGTTACCATTAATTGTATGTGCAGTTACAGTTTTATGAAAAGTTAAAAAGTTCTTTTTCAATGAGGCCATTCTTCCATGGACCTTCTTATAAAATGCATAATACTGTGAAAATAATTTAGGGGGAAAAAAAAGCCTTTCTGCAAGAGACTCTGAAAACCACAATCTCTATGCTGGGATTTCTGATTATCCAATATCACAATTCAATAATTTTAAAACATCGACGAATTGCTTGACTTCTACTTGTTTTCCCCAATTTAAGAAGACATGAAGTTTTGCCAACTCTCAAGCATATCTCCAAGTGTGTGCCTGGATTGTAGATGTTCTTTACAGTTAAAGGAAGAGGAGTTCACTTGTATTCTCACCCAATGCTAATTTCCCTCAATCCAGACATGGAATACCCAGTTGAGTATTCCATTTGAGTTTACCTCTTTTTGTCAACCAATATTTTAATCTTTAAGCTTCTGATTAACTAATGAACTTGTTCAAGCATAGGATTGTTGCCGATAGGAACTTCTAGAGAGGATGGTAAGGCATAGGATTTGTCCTCTTCTCAAATCCATTATAAGAAAAAGCATAATCTTTGATGTAAGGATGACTCATAGGGACGAAAAGAGAATTTACCTGATGCCAATTTAACACAGCATCTGGCATAAAACAATAGTTTTTGAAAACCTATCTCTTTACCCAGAATTGAAGGAGGGAAGGCATATATAAGCCTTCTAGGGGAGAGTGGCAATATTTAAACAATTACAGAAGAAAATGGATCTTAAAAAGGGGGCGAATCCTGAGCTTTCGCCTAAGTGTAAGGATAAAGCTAAATTACTACAACATGAGCAAAAGAGATGAAAAAGGGCATACTCAATACTATTAAAAACTGGTAAAAAAAAAATCAGAGAACGTGATAGTGCTGACTGCTACCTCATCTGAGAGGGAGGAGATGCTATGAAGGCTTGAGATGGTTATTGGGTTCTGTTTCCTTCTTTTGCTTCTGTTGTAGATTGAACTGTGTTCTCCCCAAAAGATGTTGAAGTCCCTGTCCCCAGGACCTCAGAATGTTACCTCATTTGGAAATCCAATCTTTGCAGATGATGAAGTTAAGGAGAAGTCATTAGGGTGGGTCCTACTCCAAAATGACTGGTGTCCTTATCAAAAGGGGACATTTGGACACAGATGCACGCACAGGGGGAAGGCTGTGGACCGACTGAAGTTATACTGCCACAAGCCAGGGAACTATCAGAGGTAGCAGGGGAGCCTGGAAGAGATTCTTCCCTAGGGCCTTCAGAGGGAGCATGGCCCTGCTGACAGATTGATCTTGGACTTCCAGCCTCCAGAACTGTAAGACAATTAATAAATTTCTGTTGTTTAAGCTACTCAGTCTGTGACATTTTGTCATGGCAGCCCAAGGAAATGAAGACACCTACCATCTTTTAAACTGGACTATCCCTTGTAGAAAACTCTTCAGACCTCCTAAAAAGCCAATGCCAAGAACTTATGTGCAAATGACTATACACATATATTCCTCCCAGAGGGAAGACAGTCTTGTAGAAACATTTAGAGATGATACATTATGGAAAATTAGATGTTCACTGGAAATATTTAAGTGACAATTGGACCAGGTTGCCATGTCTTCAGGCAAGTTGTAGATGCGCACATGTTGATAAGAACAAAAGCTTTCAGCCATGGTTTCACCTAGTCTAGCGGATTCTATCACCTTCTTCTTAATCTGCCTAAATACTTTCAAACCTCTAAATGTCCAACTCAGTTGATCCCCTTTCCTCTGGACTCTTTTTTGATCCTACTTTCTCTGAAACAATACGCCAACTCTACTTTCTTTGAATTCTCAGAGTATGTTTAACATGGGATAGCAATTCTTTGTATTACTTACTATTACAATTTGTTACATGAACTTTTAAAAACTGGTCACAACAATTAATATGAAGGCCTGACCTGATCACAGGACTGTAGTAATTCAACTGATTTCTACTTACTCAGAGATACAGCCATAAGGGCAGCAGGAACCCCAAACGCCAATGGGTAACAAGCTTTTTTACTGTGAATTCCACATTCTTGAACTGGGGAGAAATGACAAGATTAAAATTCATTATGGCAATGGTAATACTCATCTATTTCCCGGTTTTGTAAATCCCTAACTGGTTCTTACATATTGTTTTCACTTAATGTTCTAGACTTATCCATTTGCCTTACTGATGTCATTGCAAGTAGACGGTCATTGCAGTAGACCGATGTCTACTACAAGGCTGAGCAAAGCGGCTTTGCAGTAGAAAGAGCAGGAGATGGAGGCGGGTTCTGACCTTAGCCACTAAATAGACGTCTGATACCAGCTAAGCCAAAATCAGTGGGAATCCTTATGTTCTGTGGACTGACTTACTGGGAGAGACGAAAATGACCTAGACACAATAATATGAAGAAAGTGGGACTCAGAAAGTAAAATCAAAGGGCCCTGGAAAATCAGGATTATATGTCCCTGAATTCATGCCAATTAGCAAACAATTAGATGACCCAGGGTAGGGGTCAATAAACTTTTTTGTGAACAGCCAGATAGTAAATCTTTTAGGCTGTGGACCTGTCCTAACTACTCAGCCCTGCCTTTGTAGGTGAAAGCAGCCATAGACGATACACACATGGATGGTCTTGTCCAGATCTCTGGATTTGGCCTGTGGGCCATAGTCTCCTAACTCCTGTCTGAAGATCTACTTGAGCTCTGGAATCCTAGGGTTGGTAGGGAAAAAATTAAGACTCTGGAAGGGGCAACAGAAATTACTGGAAGTCCTTTCAATGGAGTTCTGGAGCCTCCAGGAATCATCTGATCCTAAAGGGGTTTGTCTTTGTTTTTGACCAACTGTTTCACAGTTCTGCAGAGAAAGAACTTAACTAGGCAGAAAACTATAGTCATACAAATGTTTCCTGTTCGTTACTGTACAAATGATTGCTATTCACAGCAATGCAAAATAATCCCCCCATCCAGTAAAGAACCTAAATCTCTGTTAGTCAAATCCTTATTTGAACTGATTGTAGCAGCTTTCCAGTTCCCTCATTGACTAATAAGTTACATAAAATCTCTGTCATGCTGACGTTATATCTGTATGAGAGCCATGATGTTCCCTTAAAAATTATCCTATTACACATTTTCTAATTCAAACATGCACAGCACATATTCTAGTAGAACCTGGAGGTGGGGGAGGTTAGGGGGTGAGAAAACATAATGTAAGAATAAAAGCTAGTACATTTTCATACAAAGCAAGTTGGAATGGGGTTTAAGTGTCATCTTCAAAGTGCTACTACAGGCAGAAATACATAAACTCCACAAATTATCTTCTTTCATAGTTTATTCTGACTCGAGGTGTGGACACCATAGTCCTGTTTTGGTCTAATTTGTCCCCAAATATTCCCTTCCATATGGGAAATTCATAAACCCTCAGTGGAGTGCTGACAAGCACAAAACTGTGAGCTGATGACAGACGCTGCCCCATTCTCTTCCTTGGGGGCAGTTCTTTTAGAAATATCTGAGATGATGGGAAAGCAAAGAATAAAACCTTGCCTGCTAAATTCTTCCTGGCTCGCTGAACGTCATTGGGGAGCAAAGCTTGAAGGCAAAAATGTCAACTATGGCCCACCCGCTGTGGTTTCCAAACAGCCTCTCTTGTCTTATCTCTTACCATGAGTAAGGACTTTGCATTAATAATAAGTTAGAAAAATCGATTGCTATGCTAAGGACGGTTTAACTTCTTCAGGGGTCACCGGGATAAGGGATTCAAATAAGATTAGCAGTTAAATCTTGAAAGAAAAGTAGCTGGCATTCCAGATTTCGCTGTATCCTCTAGGATGTATGTGACAGCTGAGGCATCGTGGGAGAATTGTGGGACAGGACAAACCAACAAGGACTCAACCTTTTCACCTGACGTCTCTTCACAATTAAAAAAAGAAAAACCAAGGTCCACTTCAGATATTTTTTACCTCTGAGCATGGGAGTGATGATAGTAGACAGCAAACTTCCAGCATTAATGGCCAAATAAAAGATGGAAAAAAATCTGTTTCTTTGTTTTTCCTGTAATAAAAAAGGATAAGGTAGGGTGATTTTGGCTATACAGTAATGGATCAACTGTAGCCGATGATCTGACTTGACTTTGAACTTAGCTTTGGTCAGTGTCTTACTTTCATGTGTACTCGAACAGCCTCCAATGGAGAATACACTTTGACCATGGAATTTGATTCCTCGGTGTTTATAATCACTTACATGGTTTCTGTGGTGACGCATGCTCTCACCTGGCCCTTTTCAAACTGATCGCCACCAAATGCAGACACACAAGGCTTTATCCCTCCGGTACCCAGAGCTATCAGGGCCAGGCCAACCATGGACAGTGCCCTAGGGAAAGAGATGGGTATTGCTGAAATGTGAGATCCTTAAAATCATTGGCCTCTCTTTCCCCTAATTTCCCTAAGAGGACCAGGCACACAGAGAAGGGATTCAACCTGTATCAGAAGATAATTCAAGAAATGCAGTCTTGACAGTTGAATGAAACTTGAACTCAAGGGTCTTCAAATTCATACTTTTATCTAATAATTTACCATCTAGAAAATTTAAAGAAATGGCTTGAATTCGGAACAAAGATTTAGGTATGGAGTTCTTTTGTAGCCTTATGATTTTTAGCAAAAGAATGGGTAAGTGAAATTTTAAGCATTGTCTCTGGTACAGTCATAACAGACTAATAATAGTCATTAAAAGACATTAGAAAACATGATTTAATTGCAAAGCAGAATAGCAGGTTATGTAGTAGGATCTTAACTTGTTCACAAAGTACAGAAGACTGAAAAAAGCAGAGCAAAATGTTTATTACTATAACTTTTTATAATAAAAAAGAGATTATTTATAATAATAAAAGGGATTAAAGAGTTGGGTTTTTTTTGTTTTTTTTGTTTTTTTTTTTGCGGTACACGGGCCTCTCACTGTTGTGGCCTCTCCTGTGTGGAGCACAGTCTCTGGACGCGCCGGCTCAGTGGCCATGGCTCATGGGCCCAGCCGCTCCGCGGCATGTGGGATCTTCCCGGACTGGGGCACAAACCCATGTCCCCTGCATCGGCAGGCAGACACTCAGCCACTGCGCCACCAGGGAAGCCCTAAACTTAAATTTTTTAAATTTACTTTTGTGTTTTCCAAGTTATCTGTGTTTTATCTCCT
Source organism: Orcinus orca (assembly GCF_937001465.1). Lineage (NCBI taxonomy): Eukaryota > Metazoa > Chordata > Mammalia > Artiodactyla > Delphinidae > Orcinus > Orcinus orca. Next base: position 11,641,695 of record NC_064576.1, on the reverse strand, counting down.
GAATTGAAGAAAAGCACTCACAGAATTTACCAACCCTCATTTTGTTAGATTTACAATAGGTTACTACAAATTTCAGGTTTTATAAGTGTTTATTCCATATCTTCTTGATTGCTAATATTGCTTTAAAATGCTAAAAAATATTTTATGAAACAGATAAAGTCAAGGAAGATACTGCACATAGAAAGAATTCTTTAAAAAATCATGCCCATCTTCCTAGACTAACTGGCAGAAGCACCTCTTTCATCTTGCTTGCCTCTTAAAACAACTTGTGTTTGGCGGTGTCACTCTGAGCATTTTAAAGGACAACAAAAACATGGCCGGTTGAATATTTTTATATACCGTGCACTCTCGTGAGGACTGTAGGCAGGTTTCAATACTAACCCCGTGAAATAAAATAAGTCACTATGCTTTCTTGAGTACCTACTGCTTGCCAGGCAGTGCTCTAGGTGTTCTACCTGGATTAACGCACAGGCAGGTACTATTACAAATAAGGACAACTGGGCACAGAGGTTAAGAATCTTGCTGAAGATCAATACTAGTCAGAGGCACAGGCAGAACCTGAACCCATACGGCCTGGCTCCGAACTCCATGTTCTTAATTGATATTGTTGATTAGAAAACTGAGGTGTGGAGGAGATAAGTTGGCCTGGGTCCTACAGCTCCTCTGTGGGACTCAGATCCTGGTAATCTGAGCTGTGGATTATACCCTGCTTATACCCACCCCCCTCCACCTACACAGCTCTCTGGGGACACCATGGGTTCACATCCAGGGACCTAGCCTGGGTGGCAATCTGATTGACTAACAAACCAGAAACACAGATACTGCAGATACTAATTTGAATTTCAATAATACTTTCCCAACCCATTAGATGGTTTACTCATAGATCGAGGAATCGAAACAAAAGAACAGAAAACGAAATAAATCTTTACAACTTGTCTGCTAGGCCAGACTGCCATGAAGGGAAATTCATCTCACAGAGGAGCAGTTGTCAATAGCACTGTTCATCAAGAAAGCAGAACATAGGGCTAGAAAAAATATTTATGAAACTGAATTACCAAAAAATGAGCAGAAATGTGGTACAAGACAGAAAATCAAAGGTACAGAGTCTTGAGGAAACCTGGGGCAACTGAGGATCAAGGTCTGTGGGAGTTCATGTCCCTCTAGGGAAGATGGAGATTAATACAAACATCCCGTGCACTGACCACGCCTCATGGGAGATGCACCCAAGACACCAAGCCTTCAAGTGAGCAATGACTCCAGACAACTGTTAGGATGGTGACATACTGAGGACCCAACTCTGAGTCAATTCAACACCTTTCTCTACACTGATGAGGGAGGAAAGCTTTCTTTACACTTATGGTGAAGGTTCAAGGAAAATGATTAAAAATTAGAGCACCAAAGGGGGGAGGGATAAATTAGGAGTTTGGGATCAGCAGATACCAACTACTATACATAAAATAGATAAACAGGGCTTCCCTGGTGGCGCAGTGGTTGAGAGTCTGCCTGCCGATGCAGGGGACGCGGGTTTGTGCCCCGGTCCGGGAAGACCCCATATGCCGCGGAGCAGCTGGGCCCCTGAGCCATGGCCGTTGGGGCTGCGTGTCCGGAGCCTGTGCTCCGCAACCGGAGAGGCCACAGCAGTGAGAGGCCCGTGTACCGCAAAAAAAGAAAAAAAAAGATAAACAACAAGGTCCTACTGTACAGCACAGAGAACTATATTCAATATCTTGTAATAAACCATAATGGAAAAGAATATGAAAAAGAATATATAAATGTATAACTGAGTCACTTTGCTGCACATCAGAAACTAACACATTGTAAATCAACTATGCTTCAATAAAAAAATTTTTTTTTTTAAATTACAGCACCAAACAAGCAACTAGTGAGAGGATGGGGTAGGGCCGCAGTTAACATCAACTCACACGTGCACAGAAATATTGTCAGGGTTTCCATCGTGGTTGAAGTCCACGAGGTCATTAATTGAGCTCACTGCAACGACTACTTGTCCAATGGTGTAGACAATGGACAGCGACACAATTGTCCTGTGTTAAAAGAGGTCAAGAGAATCCAAGTTAATTGTACAAGAGCCATACACTTCCTACGCCAGTGCGAAAAGGCCTCTGCTTCCAACTTTCAAAAGCCCAGTCACGATTCTCCTTGTTTCTCAAACTGGGACAATTACCTGATAAACCTTTGCAAGGCAGAGCCTGCTGAAGAATTTGTTCCTCAGCATGTAAGCACTGAGCGAAGTTTTGGCTGCGGGAACCTGGGGAGGCAGAAGATCTGTTCTTTCTTTCAACTATTTGAAAGACTCAGTGTCTATTGTTACCTAGCTACTGAAATGATGACCTGTATCTTTAAATAGTCAGAGATATTTATCTTGCACCTGGTAACAATATTCGGGCAGGAGTGGTCCATTGGTTATTTTTGAATTATATTGAGTAATTTTGAGATAGTGAATATTCCTGCCTCTGCCCGTGTCATGCATTTGACCTGGAAGAGCCTTTACTTCCTTCTGTGTTAAGTCCAAGGAAATGTCCCAATGACCCGCCCCCTGCCCCCGCATCGAGCGCACTCTTGGAGCTCTTCCTGCAGGACTGGTTGAGCACCCCGTGCTTGTGGTCCAGCAGTTTGAGCCTTTCAGCAGCTGGGTTGTTTTGAGGGAGCTTTTTTGTTCTCCCAGCCCTTAATTTCTCACGCGTCATTAACAACAGACGCTATCCCTCCTACTATTTCAAGATGCGACAAAGATGTTATAAGTGTTTAGAGGAGAAAAACATCCTACCGATGCTCCCTGCATTCACCCTGCCGAATGCCAGGCACTGTGCTGAATTCTGACAATATGAGATGAGTAGAAACAGGGCCTGGGACTCTCTCCTAAGAGTTTTACGTTCCCCGATTCTTCGTTCCCCTAGCCCACCCTCCGAAACCCCAAAGCTTATCATTACTTGTTGGCTTGCTCGTTAACAAGAAACCTGCCACGACTCACTTGAACTTCCCCAGCCAGGAGTCGGCAATGAGAGCTCCGAGAATGGGCGTCAGGTAGCACAGAGCCACAAACGTGTGATAGATGGCGGTGCTCAGATTGTCGTTCCAGTGGAGGAAACTTTGAAAGTACAGAATCAGGATCGCTTTTTGCCGAGGGTGGTGGAGGACGAGAGGGCAACAAAGTTAGCAGTGGCTACAGTAACTCAAGCTCTTCACTGACGGGGGGTGGGGAGAGTGTTGAAGAGTTACCTCTCATTCCATAGTAGGAAAATCTTTCACAGAACTCATTGATCACGATGAAGAAGATGCTCACGGGATAACCAGAGCAGCTCTGACAAAGAGAAACAGTCTGCGTTTGAAACAACCTCCTCACTGGTCCATATTCGCCAGTGAGGGCTAACGGCATGGAAAGTAGCGGATGCGTGTTTAGTAACTTATCAGAGGCACTCCGGAGGTGGAATCAAGAATTAAAAAGTTTCATTCCCTTACACTCTACATAGAGACAACAATGAAATGAAGATTTTCTTGTTTTATAGTTTTACTGTTAGTCTGAGAAAAGCTAGACAGGCAGACCTCAGAGATATTGTGGGTTTGGTTGCAGATCATCGCAATAAAGCAATAATTGCAATAAAACAACTCATACAAAGTTTTGGGTTTCCCAGTGCATATGAAAGTTACGTTTACACTATACTGTGGTCTGTTAAGTGTGCAATAGCCTTATGCCTAAAAAAGTAAGGTACATACCTTAAGCTACGAATGCTTTGCTGCTGAAAAATGCTAACCATCATCTGACAACACAGGGTTGCCACAAACCTTCAATCTGTACAGAAACACAGTCTCTGGGAAGCACAATAAAACGAGGTATGCCTGTACAGAGCATTTCCTAAAGAGAAGAAATGTCACACGGGAACTCAGGAGGGTCCCCTCATTGGTGTGAGATGCATGAGGTGCATTTGTTAAGCAAATGAAGCACAGCTGTGAACATTTACGGGCAAAACAGGTTGTAAAGTTTACATCATGAAGCTACGTGGAGAAGTAGAAAGGATACTCACCGGCCGTGAGAACGTTCCTGAAAGAAAACAAAATGCCGCCGTTAGAGTCAAGTACTTAAAATGCTTTCGGCTGAGTTAAGCTCAGACCCTCCGTGTTGGTCAGGCCGTCGGGTGTGTTGTCCAGACCCTCCGGCCCTGTCCACCATCCCAGTCCCAGGCCTGGGGCGCTCCTCCGAGTCGGGCTGGGCTGGTGGCTGCATTTTCTTTCAATCACCTGCTCGGGCAACTCGCGTGTGTGGTCAGGATGGAGAGCCAGAGGCTCCGAAAATCTGCCGAAACCACTTCCTCCTTAAAAGACTTAAAAAGGCTGCCCAATGCCCACGGGATAGAATCCAAACTTCACCATCTCACAAGGTCAGAGGGTTTGGATGGGGGTTAAACAGAAAACGCTTAAGAGTGCCTGCTACACAGTGAGGTCCCACGCCCGTCCTGTTCCCCGGGCCGCCCTTCCTCCCGCCCGGGCCCGGCACACAAGGCTCCCGGGACACGCCACGCGCGCCCACCTAAAGTCCTCAACGAGACAGCGACCCCTCTGCCGGGAAGCCTCCTTTTAACGTGCCCCTTCCCTTCGCGAAGCCTCCTCTGACCTCCCCACGTCCCCGGTGTCTTTGCGTCAGAAAAGTGAATTAGAACAGGAAGAAAATGGGTGAGAATCCAAGTGAGTTGGTAAAAACTGGGTGCCGCTGACCGTCTTCGAAGTCCTAGCTGTCCCCTTGATCCCCTCTGTTCCAGCCCCTGCTTTTCTGTCTCCGCTGAGTTCCGGCCGGAGCGGCCTGTAGTCTCACCTGCGCCACTGCCGATACCGACAGCCTGGCCCGCGCCAATCAGGGTCTGTCACAGGCTGCCCCAGCGCCCACCGCTCCCCGCGGCCCCTCCTCCGGCCGCACTGACGACCTTCGAATCCCCCGCGGGGCTCTGGATCCGTGACACCACAGATGTCTGGATCCGGTTCTCAGACCGGAGGCTGCCTCAGAGGCACCCCCAGGGCTGGGGGGGGGGGGGAGCAGGCTTCTGGCCCCCACGCCCAGAGCTGCTGTCCCTGTAGGCCTGGCGTGGTCCCTCGAGCTTGCATTTCTAACAAGTTCCAAGGGGATGTCGGTGCTGCTGGTCCAGGGACCACACTCGGAGAATCACACGCAGACTGTGAGGTCGAGTTGCCTGACCGATCTACGTAAGTTTGTTTTATCCCTGCCCTGTCCCCGAGCACCAGAGAGACCCGCCTGTGCCCTGTGTCCCAGGGGCGGGGGCGGGGCGCGGGAGGGAACCGGACACAGAAGCCGGACGGCACGCTGGCGTCTCCACCACGGCCCCCAGCGCCAGCTCTTGCACCTTCCCCGTTCTGGGCCTTTCCTCTCGGACCTGCCACCTTGTGTTTTCATCATGTGCAAGTCCAGGGCCCCATCCCACAAGAAACAGACTGCAGCTCTGCCTGAGGAACTCCCTTCTGGGCCTGGACCACGTGGTCCTCCAGGGCCCCCTTCATCTCGTGGGCCGGGGTCTTCCTTCCTGAAGCCGCTCATGCTGGGCTGTGGGTATCTGCACTTCCCCAGCTCAGCACGGCCTCACACCCCACACCAGACAGTCTCCAATTCTTGCCTCATCATTTAAGAGCAGTGATGCTATTTTAGCCCTTGTCCTAAGGTGGGAAATATTAAAATTCTGGAAGGAGAGTCTTCACCACTAACAGACTGGTTTTCTCCCCAGTCAGACTTCCTTGTGGGAAGGGGCTGCTCTCAGGGGCAACATGTGAAGAATGCGGGCATGGGGTCAGATGGGTAATGGGATCTCAGTCCTGACCCCCCGTGACCCTGGGCAAGCCCACCTCCCCTGTGGACAGCCTGCCTATCAGATGAAGATAACGCCACCCACCTTCTAGGATGACTGTAAGAGTTCCACATGGGAAGCCCCAGACCAGGGCTCAATGGGTCCTTCAGTGGGAGATGCTACCACATCAGAATCCTCAGCCCCTCACACGGTGCTTTTCAGAGTGGAAATTAAATGTTTGTTGAATGAATACATATTCCAAAGATCCAGCCACATCAGTCATCAAGTACAGTGTTCAGATCCTGGCTCTGCCACTTAGCAGTTCCATTTGCCCCGCTAGCCTCCTTCTGTTGGTGAGGCTGACCTGGTGGGCTTCATCGGTGTCCCCATGTCTTCCCAATCCCCATAGAGTTTGGCCAATGGGGAGCCGTGGCAGGAGGTCAGAGGGTCAGGGTGTTCCTCTCCCTGAGGCTTTGCCCAGGCCACCTCAGATGGCTGAACCCTCAAGTGTCAGCCAGTGTGCCTCCGAGGTCGGCCGTCTCTCTCGCCACACGACTCTCCTTCCAGGTTTCCATCCCGGTTTTTTCCACTTCCTACAGGTGGTAACAGTAAGGCCGATACTCCGGGTACCTGCACCATCACTTATGGTGCCCTGCCCCCCACCCGTCTAAATGTCTTTCTGTGAATAAACACCCCTATTTTGAGAATGCCATCGGTTTCCTGCTGGGACCATCATGGACAAACAAGCCACGTTTCATCACCAGACTACATGTTGCCGTGTTTCATCACCAGAGTGGGGAGACGGCCACTCTGCTGTGAAATAAAAGGACCTGCCAGGAAGGCGCTTTTGCAAAGTTCTACAGGACCAGCCTGTTGGCAGTATTCGAAGCCTGTTTCTTTGCTCTGTCTTCTTGAGGATCTAGCAGGACCATACGACGCTCCGCCTACTTCGACTTCAGATAATGTAGCCTTACCACTGTCTCCCAAAGACCAGACAAAGCAATGAGTGTCGTCCACACAACAGCTCAGGTTGGTTCTTGCAATGGGCCTTCTAGAGAAAAGCAGGAGGAGGGTATGAAAATCCAGACTCAACAGAGACAGCCTGGAGCTTTGCTGCAATCATCTCTTCCACATGTCTCTCAGAATTTTGGTTTGCAGGGAAAGACTTCACCTGGCCAGGGTAGCACCTGTGATTTTTTGGCTAAATATTACTTAGCACCAATTATTTGCTAAATAATAACGGCAAAGGTTTTGTTTAGTTCAGACATGAATAGGGTTACAGCAAAGAGATCTTAAACCTTATTACAGCAACCGTTGCACCCAGAACTACATGATGGAAAATGAAATTCCTGAACTCCAAGTGAAAATCTGAGATTTAGTATCCACTCATCACTCAGGAAGTTTTTTCTTTTCTGAAAGCTGTGTGTTCCAAAGAACCACTTTTATTGCCGTGAGGCAGAGGTTGCTAAGCTCTTCTTTTATAGAATTCAGAGCTACTTACTGGATGTAATACTGCAGTCAGCATTTCTTAATACACCCGTGTCCTCTCAGGATTGCTGTCTGAGGAAGCTAAGTGTGGAAGGGGGGTTACGTCGAGCCTTAAGTCTGAACTCAAATTTCAACTGTCACAAGATTCTGTTTACTTTGGTAGAGTTGGGTCTACTGTTGATATCCTGATAGTAAATCTGATCGGCATATTTGAGTGGTCCGATGTTTCTAGCATCTTTCATGGGTCACTTGGTTTTAACTACTGGGTCAGAGTAAAACAGCTTAGCCAGTCCCGGCATATAGTAACCATGGAATCAATGCTGGCTCTTACTGTTATTCTAAGCCTAGCAGTGCTTTTGTCTCTCTTTTGGCTAAAGAATTTAGTAAAATAAGTGTACATTATAAACCTCTACGATTACTGACTTCTGAGGACAGCAGGAAAAACCAAGAAAGACACACTATTGCTTTCCAGTAGTTGATGGAATCTCTCCATTAAGGTGACTATTTCCTACTGCTTAACGAAGCACATTCCATATTTTGAACCATTTAGGGACAGAAACCCTAACTTTAATGTTTTATTACCTAGAAACTGATAACTCCCTCAGCAACATGATGGGCGTAAAGACTGCTTTTCTAGGATTTAGACTTGGGAAGGGAAGGAAGAGGCATCTTTGCCAGATCTAACAGAGAAGCTCGTACCTGCACGCAGAGAGAAAAGTATTCCCTATCATCGCCGGGAGGGAAATTGAGGGAGAGATTTAAGCACTGCATCGTGTGTTGGGGATGACATTTCTTCAGTCGCATGGTGTGGGTGGCAGAACAGTGGTCCCCCGAAGATGTCCGTGTCCCAATCCCCAGGGCTTGTGGGTATGTTACTCTCCACGGCAAAAGGACTTTGTAGGTGTGATTCATTCAGAGACCCTGAGATGGGGCATTTATCCTGGATTATCTGGGTGGCCTCAGCACAATCAAAAGTGTCTTTGAAAGAGTCAAAGGAGGAGATATGAAGACAGAAGCAGAAGTTGGGGTGACAGCAATCGCTAGAAGGCCACCACGATCCAAGGTATGTGGTGACCTCTAGAAGCTGAAAGGACAAGGAAATGGATTCTGTCCCTTGAGCCTCCAGAAGGAACCAGCCCTGCCAACACCTTGGTTTTGCCCCAGTGAAACCCATGTCAGGCTTCTGACCTCCAGAGCTTTAAGACGATAATTCTGTGTTGTTTTAAGCCACTGTTTGTGGTGATCTGTTACAGCAGCCATAGGTGACTAATTCACATGGGTTTGCCTCAAGCTCTGTAGATGTAGGTTTCATCTCTATTTACATAGATCATAAGACTCAAATCTCCTAGCAAGTTTTATTTGTCATAAGATGAAGTGTGTTATTTACTGCATCCCATGAAGACATCTGGGTAGTGTGGATGGATGTTTGGAATGGACTGACTTGAAAACAGGGACAAGAATTTGCCATGGGGAGCCCTGGCAGGGGTGAGAGGTGGCCCTTGAAGAAAGAGGCCGTCCCCTCTAGGGTTGCTCTCATTGACCAAAATCAGAAGGTCCTTATGATGTCACCTGGGGAAATTAGGTCATGGGATGAGGAAGTTGTGGACAGAGAAAAGTCAGACTTCTCAAATACAAGCCACAGTGGCAAGCACTGACTTTCAGTCAAGCTGTTTTCAAATTGGCAGCAGTATAGTGCGTGACTGTGTGAGTGGCTGCAGGGGTGAAAGGAACGTTCAAAAATTCTCCAGCGCAGCGGTTCTCCACGTGGAATTGGGTTCTCCACCCAATTCCATGGGTCTGGGGAAGCCAGTGCTAATGGGACAGTGTAGGTTTTATGACGTGACGCTGGCACGATGCCGTGGCAGGGGCTCAGCCTGGGGCGCTGGCGACCTTGTATCCACACAGACCGAGGCGTGAGCCCAGATGCCGGGGCGTGGGGCTCTCTGTCCAGCCCCAGAGGAGACAGACGTGGGGTATGAAACCGTCCGGCTGCAGCCTGGCACTGGCTCCTCAGCCACGGGGTCCCTCACCACCGTGCTGCCGGCATCGGCCCCTGTTGTTTCGGCGTCGCCCTTCTTGCCTTGTCTTCCCTGTGGGTGCAGTGAGCTGCCTCGTGGCATCCCGAGCCGCCCAGCAGCCAGGCCTGGTCCTGTGTGTGTCCGACGGCCAGGCCTTCATCTTTCTTGAAACCTCCTTCTCTCGGCCAGGGGCCCCCTGGTCAGGGCCTTCGTTTCCTGGGGCTGCCACAACACTGTACCATGAACAGAGAGGCTTAACACGATGGAGGTGCATCGTCTCAGTTCTGGAGGCTGGAAGGCTGAGATCAGGCGTGGGCAGAGCTGCTCCTCCTAAGGCTGTGAGGGAGGATCTGTTCGCTGCCTATCCCCCAGCTCCCGGTGGGTTGCTGGCCACCTCTGATGTTCTTTGGCTTGTACGAGCATCACCCGGTCTCTGCCTTCACCTTCACCTGGTCTTCTCCCCTTCGGTGCATCTGGGTCCAAATCTCCCCGCTTACAAGGACATCAGTCACACTGGATTAGGGCCGCCTCCTCCAGCATGACCTCATCTGAACTGATTCCATCTGTGATGACCCTATTTCTACATAAAGTCACATTCTCAGGTGCTGGGGGTTAGGACTTCAGTATATGAATTCGGGGGTGACAAAATTAAACCCATAACAGTCGAGGGCATTTGTAGTACTCGACCTATTGTTGTAGGTTACAGATATCCTCCTACCTTTTAAAAAGGTTTCTACACATGACTGTCTAAAATCACAGGCTTAAGAGGCCCGTCATGACTTCTGATGGTTTTATAAATCACCTACAACTTCTAGCATCTTGTTTCCATAACCACAGATGTGATCGCCATTCATTGATGAATGATCAATGAATCATTGATCGCCATTCCCGTTCTCCTTCAGAAAGAAATCACCTCCAGGGGCCCCAGGACCCAACCCCCTCGGTACATGCTCAAAAGTTGTTTATGCCTCTACTGCAGGGAAAGGGCAGCCAGGCCAGAGGGTGCGACAGAGTTAGTACGTAGTAAGCTGCTACGCAAAACAGAAAGATCCAGGGACAGGCCTGAGTTCTGCCTCAGGTGTAGGCAGATCAGTTACTCAGGGTTAAGGAAGGCAATCCTTGCTCTCCAGGGACTTCCGGTATCTACACCCAGACATTCTTGTTTTCTAGAAGAACACCCTGTATTCTGAACTTAGAATGAGGCTGACTCTAAACGCTATGACTGCTGAGAGTGAATAAACAAACATATTCTCAGGGTAAAGACAGACCTTTCCTCAGAGCTGCTCTAAAAGGAAACAGGAGAGAACGTGAGGGGAAGCGTCTCTCAGCCTCCTGGACATCACTTTCCCACCACCGCAAGTGACACGCTCCAAGCAGGCAAGAGAAACAAGCATATTAGCGTCGGCCCTGATAATGTCGTGTGTTTCATAGGAGAAAACAATGCCAAAGGCACACAAGTGTCACTAAATTAAAAAAAAACAACAACAACTAAAAACCAATCTTCTGGTCTTTGGGGGAGTTTGTTTGGAGGCAATTAAGTTAGAGAGCCAAAATTTTAGACACAAAGTTTTTTACTCTTAGATGTTAAAGCGCGACTAGAAAAACAGCTTTCTGATCACGGTTAAGTGTGAAGTTAGGCTCCAAAACTAGGTACAGAATGCAAATTTTTTCCTCCGTTGATATTTAGGTTGTACATGCCTCATTCTTATCCTGAGAATACCCATAAGAGATTTCTAGAAGTAGAACGCTGGTAAAATATTATGTGTATTTTAAATTCCGTCAGATATTACCTAACAACTCTCCACGGAAGTGTTAGGTGACTTATTTTTTCCAGTCTTATAATTTTAGAATGAACACGCACAGAAGAGACAGCTATTAAAAAAAATAAACACTATTCATAGTTAAAGACTGCCTGGAAACTTTATCCACGGATTAGTAATACAGTATCAACAGAGTCTGACCATTATTTTTAGAAGTAATTTGAGGTAAATTACCCATGTCTTATGACATCACTGTGAACATTTCTGATTCACCTACTATTATACATGGGGGGGGTGTTTACAGACCAATTCTGTTATTAATAGATTGCTGTTCAGAACTGATTAGAGCTATGACTTGAAAGTCCACCTGTCTTGCTGCAGGGAAGACACTAGTTACTAAATGTAGCACCTAAGCTGAGGATGCAGGTCATAATGGAACCATCTTTGCACGGTAAGAATATTTCCTAACTAAAGTTATGGACAAATAACACATATATCAGAGAGAATATTTTCTATTACCATGTGTACTGGATTAAATAGTGTTCTCCCAAAACTACTGTCCTTTCCATAATCCTAGAAGGTGACCTTATGCAGATGAGAAGAGGGAAGATGAGAAGAGGGAAGATGAGGTCACCCTGGAGTAGGGTGGGTTCTGAATCCCATATGACCAGTGTCCTGATAAGGAGACAGCCATACACAGAGGGAAGATGATGGCCACGTGATGATGAACGCAGAGACCGGAGTGATGTGTCCACGAGCCGAGGCATGCTGGCAACACCCGAAGCTAAGAGAAAGGCATGGGACAGATTCTCCCCTAGAGCCCTCGGAGACAGCGTGGCCCTGCTGACACCTGGATTTTGGACTTCCAGCCCCCAGCAATGTGAGAGAATACATTTCTGTGGCTTTAGACAAACTGGTTTGTGATACTTTTCTTAGAGCAGCCACAGGGAACGAACACATTACGGGAGCTTCTGTGTTTTGACTAAATAAGAAAAACTTTTGCTCCTCCCAGAACATTTCAGGTGTACCTCCTGCCGTGTCCTCCGCAGACAGCAGAGGTTTTCAACGCTGACTTTGAGAACCCTGAACGGGTCTTCTTACGCGGTATACTTCGTGAGCTTTCTGGTCTTATGTCTGATCCTTGAACCAAATTTTCCTGACGGGCACATGTTCCGTTTCACACATTTCTACGTCATACCTGGGGACTCTGACCCCTCTGTGCGATGAGAGGCTCCTGGCGGCAGCCCAGTGGGAGGCCCTGGCTGGTTTCCAGTCTCGGAAGGACTAGACCTTCCTCCTCCTTCAGGAGAGTCTGCAGAAGATCCTATCCCTTCCCCTTGCCTGTGGCACCTTCCAGCTGCTGAGATGGTCCTGTAACCCTGTACTACCTGCTCACGGTAGCCGCACCTGGACCGAATCTGGGTGGCAAGCAAAGGCCTGACAGCCCGTTCACATTGACCCCATGAGTTGACCCCACCGTGCTGTTTCCTCAGTGATATATTTCTGACCTTTGAAACCAGGGGACAAAGTTACAAAACAGCGAGTCCCTGGTTCTTTATGTTGCTATCCCGTGGACTTTATGAGTTCATGGTTCTCATCCATCTCCTGACAATACTGCCCTTATTCTTTCACCATCGTCATGGAGGAACATGGAATGTCCTCAGAGTCCACCCTTGTTTAGATTTCCTTATCAGCTCACCTGGGACACCCACATACTTTCTCTCCTGCCAAGGATGGAATCAGGATGTAATTGTGTCCAAGAGCTGCCACCACCCAGAGAAGTGGGAAAACAGAGCTGGCTGGTAGTCCCTGCCCCATGGCTCCATTCATCTGGCTTGACCCTGGAGGACAGAGGCCTCCCTGTGAAGCAGCCTGGTAGCTCACGATCCCTCAATCTGCCTCTGTCCTTCAGTAACTCAAAGGGCAGCGGGAAAATTATTAATCAAAATCCAAGTGAACCAAAAATGGAATAATTCCACTCAGGACATTTTGTAGGGGCGTGAAGGACTATGCAAACATTTACCATTAAGATGGCAAATCCTCCCACTCTGATGTGGTAAGCTGCTGCTTTCGTAACACTTTATACGGGTCTCATAATACTTTGTTCACCTCACCTATAACTCAGTGCGAGAAAATGTTGTTTACGGGCTTGCGCTCCTGCCCTTGAGGATATGAGTCTCCTCAAGGCAGGAAAGTTTTATTCCCTTATGTGGTAAAACAAACAAACAAGCAAACAAAAACTGCATAAATAGGAGATTCAGGTCAACCCCCTGCCAGCCTTAGCTGGACCACATTGAGTCAAGGCTCCCGTTCCTAAGACTGCCTTTGTGAGCTAATTTTTAAATTCTAGCTACTAATTTGACCCAAATTTGGACAAGCCAGGGTCTAGACTACACTAGATCTTCTTGCCATGACCTCATTTTGGGGGGCACAGTAGCAACATCTGGACATGGGCAAGGGTAGAGAAAAAGAAAGCTGTCAGGTAGAGTCACTTAGGGCAGTGGTTCTCAAAGTGCGGTCCTGGGACTGGCAGCAGCAGCAGCATCTGGGAACTTGCAGATGCAAATGCTTGAGCCCTGCCCTGACCCACCAAAGCAGAGACGATAGGGCTGCGGTCCAGGCGCGCGTTAGAATGAGCCTTTGCTCAAGTGATCCCGACACATGCTAAAGCCTAAAAACCACTGACTTAGAGTAATGTCAGCCTAAAAGGACCCAATGTCAGAAGTTCTCTCTTTTTACTGCACGGGAGGAAGACGTTCTCCCAAGGTTGGGATGCCCGAGGCTCCCTTTGGCGTGGGGTACCCTCAGCTTCCAGCAGCACGCTTACAGCCTACAGCAGGAATGCCAGCCTCCCTGGTCCTTCGGCTGTGTTCACAGGTCTACCCGAGAGCTTCTAGAAAGAGGAGAGAATGTGGAAGGACTTTTAAAGGACCAGGTTTGAGGGACCTTCAAGGCTAGTCCCTCCTTTTATACTCAGGAAACTGACTTGAAAAACTCTTCAGAATTGCATACAAGGCCAGAAGGAAGCTATGGGCTGGAGGGGAGGAATGTGATAAAGCGTCATCACTAAGTAAATGAATTTCTCAGGTCGGCCTGGAGGCCCTGGCATGGGGGGCAGGAAAACCGGAAGCCTCTTCTTAGAACCCGAAGCCTCATCAACCTCCATTTTCAGAGTCATATATGTGGCATGCGACAGGGCAGGATCTATGGTTTTCCAGGACCAAAGTGAGGGAAGGAATTGGTGAGAACAACAACTTTGGCATATACCTTTGCTAAGCTCTGGGCTAGGGAGTCGGGTGGGGGTAACAGGACGGAGACAGAATATTCCAAATCTTCCGCAAAAGCATCCCCAGCCCTCCAAAGGTCTCAGAGGCGGCGCTCCAGTCACTGAGGTTTGCTGCCCTTCGGAGACCTAACTCCACCAGGCAGGCTGGTCCCTGCCTCCTCTGGCCCCGACTCTGATAATCACACACACCCTTTAAAGCAAAGGTCAGCAGCTATGGCACGGCACCAGATCCAGCCCCCGACCCATTTTTGTATGGCTCGTAAGCTGAGAATGGTGTCTACGTTTTAAAACAATCGAAAAACGCTTTTAAAGACTATTTTATGACACCTGCAAAGCATATAAAATTCACACTTCCGTGCCCATTGATAAAGTTTTACTGAAACACAGATTTGCCCATTTGTTTCATATTTCAAATTACAAGGGTGCACTTGAGTCGTTGCCACAGACACTGTGTGGCCCCCGGAACCAAAAATATCTACTACCTGGCCCTTTTCAAGGCAAACGCTTCTCTAAGAACTTTCCTTGCTTCTTTGCCTCCTGCTGGATTCACCAAGCTTTCCAAGTGTTCCCCTTTCAGTCACGAGGGGATCTGAAACAATCTTGGCATCATCTAAGTCACAAAGATCTGCTCTTAAGAGGGGAAGTTACTGCTACTTTTTTAAATTAAAAGACATTTCCTAATTATTTGTTTCATTTACTAACTAGACCGAGATATTGAAAATTTAGGACTTGAGTAAACATAAGACTGGTATCTGAATATAAACTTTTTGTTGCTACTCACATGCTATGCCAATCTCAGTTGCAAAACAAACAACCCCCCACCCCCAAACCCTTAAGCGCCAATCTGTAAACTAGAAAGTCAGTTCACTGGGGACTATACTTCAAAAGCTAACCTTGTGTTCATCCACTGACAATCAGGCTGCCGACAGCTACCCCGATTGGAACTGTGTTAGGAAAAGTTCTAATTCGGCATGGATACCATTCAGGTATTTGGGATCTGAAAACCAAAATGAATATTTCAGAGCACCTCCCAGAAAAGTTACATAGAGTGACAAGCAAATGGTGTTTGAGGCAGGACCCAGAGCTCCAGCCCAGGAGTGGGGCTGCCTGCAAAGCTGAGCTCTGATGGGTACTGGCCCCTGACAGCCTGCACTGGAGAGGAGGCTGCAGCATCTTTCTGGAACGAGCATACTTAGCACCACTAGAAGTCCCAAGGGTGACCCACTAAATACTGCTGCTCCAGGACCACGACTCGGCATGGCACAGAGAGTCTGAGAGCCAGGTGCCCATGCACACCCGGCATCGGGCTCCTACACAGCTCAGTGCTGCCACTGAGGGTGGTATGGACATTTCTGCCTAATGGCTGAGGGAGTCAAGAGCCACAGAGCTTAGCTTACTGATGCAAGATCACAGAGGGAGCAAGTGGCAGAGCAGGAATACAAGTGCAGGCCAAAGTCAGACCGGGTTCTCTCAACCACGTGGCCACACTGACAGCCTGCACCCATCCATGCACAGGCTTGCAGGGAGAAGAGGGCTGCTGGTCTCTTGCAGCTCCGTTCTGCTTCTGCGTTCATTCCAGAGCTGTTTATTCGGAAGCAGGCAGGATTAAATTGTTTTCTATTTGTTCTGCCGGCACTCCATGCCTACCTGTGGAGGACCGGCTACTCTCCTCTATGCCTTCTCTTGAAGCTCGAAGACAGTGGCAGAACGTTAAATAGGGCCCCAACGGGCCAGCCCCAGTTCCTCTTGGACCAGGGCTCCCTCAGCAGCTCTGGAGTCACCTGGCCAGCCAGAGGCAAGAGAAGCGCCAGAACAGCCCCTGAGCGCCCCGCTCCCCCCTCCTGGACGGAGGCTCTGCTGGCCCTGCCATCACCAGCACGATGCAGTCTAGCTTCCAGCCCACTCTCAGCCCACAGGGTGGGAACACAGAGACCGAGGATTCACAACAGGTAGGCAGGTCAAGGTTACTGCGTTCTTTCTTCCAACCTGTGACCGGGCGCCTGGGGTCCTCTGCCTCCGCGCCCGGGGACGAGATGGGGCGGGGAGGCTGCCCGCCCTGCAAACACGCCCCAGCCTGCGAATCCCACCGCCACCCCGGGCTCCGCTGACCCCCGGTCGCTTCCCGCCGCGGCGAGGTGTCCCTGATGCGCGCCTGCCCTCCCGCGGTGCCAGCGTTGCCGGCTCCGCCCGCAGGTCCGCCAGCCGCCGGCGACCGCGGGGACCTGCGTGGCAGCCCGGCCCCGCCCCTCGCCACCCCTCCGCGGCGCCCCGACTGCGCAGCCCCTGCGCCGGGCTCCCCGCGACCCCGGCCCCGCGCGCCTACCCATGGTGGCGGCTCCGAGGGCTCCCTGCGACTGGCGAGCGAGGAGTCCAGGACGGAGGACTTTTTGCTAAGGCGTTGCTTCCTGTGACTTGGTGTGCAGGCCCTGCCCAGCACCTGTGTAGCTGGAGGCGCTCGGGCGGGGCAGCAGGGCTCCACCCTTGGAGGCGGTGGAACGGCAGAGGCAGAGGTCAGAGACCCTGGAGCCCCAGCAGAGGGACACCTGTCCGTAGCCGGCACCTGGACTCCGCTGTTCAGACACCCCTGGCCTTCGGGGGCCGGCCAGAGGCATAGCGCGGGTGACAGGGGGGACCTGGGCCGGGGACGCCCCAGCTTGAGCGCGCATCTGAGCCACGGGGAAGGAGCATGAAATTCAGGGCCCTCGGCCTCAGCTGGATTTGCTGACTCAGTAGGTCGGGGTGGGGCTCGAGAATTTGCGTTTCTAACAAGTGCTAAGGTGAGGTTGACAGCTGTTGCTCAGGGGACCGCACTCTGGAAAGCACTGCCTGGGAAAGCACTACGTCTGCGCAGGGAAGCAAAAGTGGGTGGAAGGCTGCTCAGTTTAATGTGTGCGCGGTGCCCGGACTTGTGTCTTTAGGTGGAGTGTGAGTGTGGAAAGCATTTATGGAGGATTCTGCACTTCCTTTCTTTAAGAATAAAAGGGGACTTCCCCAGTGGTTAAGAATCCGCCTGCCAATGCAGGGGACATGAGTTCCATCCGTGATCAGAGAAGATCCCACATGATGCGGAGCAACTAAGCCCGTGCAACTACTACTGAGCTTGTGCCCTAGAGCCCGGGAGCCACAACTACCGAGCCCACGCGCCCAGAGCCTGTTCTCCGCAACAAGAGAAACCCCCGCAATGAGAAGCCCGCGCACCGCAACGAAGAGTAGCCCCCGCTCGACGCAACTAGAGAAAGCCCACACGCTGCAACAAAGACCCAACGCAGCCAAAAATAAATAAATAAATAAAATTGATTTAAAAAATAAATAAATCAAAATCTAATAAACACCATTATGCTATTGAAATTGTAAATGTTCACTGCAGAGTCAGGCAATAGAATATGATTACATTTTCATGGTACCTTTTCTGATTACATTTACTCCGTGGTTCCAGTGTTTCACTCCTGTGCCAAGCAGAATGTTCCAGATGTCACTGTCAAATGGATTTCTTTTCTAAGCCCCACCACTGGTTCCATTTGAGGCACGTTTTAGTTTGCCTTACACAACTGTTGTATAGCTTTTCTTCTTCTTTTTCATAATTGCGTTTAGCTTTTTTCTTACTGCTAGAATAAGCACACGCTTTCACTTTATTCTGAAGATTATCCAACTCTCTAATCATGCTATTACATGGAAACCACTTTCTTCTAGAGGGTTCACCCTTACATCTGGCTCCCATCAGGGCTGAGTGCCCTGTGGGCTTGGGGCACAGTCCTGCTGGGACTCCCCTCCAGGGCTCTTCCCGTTAGGATTTCTGCTGTTGGATCCCATGACTCACTGACTTCCTCCCTCCTTCCTTCTCCCCTTCCTTTCCTTCCTTGGAGAACATAATCAGAAAGGGTGCTTGGCAAACACATTTTCTACCTGCCTGAAAACATCTTCATTTTGCTCTTACACCTGAATGAACTTCTTCGTTGGAATTCAATTTCCCTCAGAATTACGAAGACATGGCCTCTTGTCTTCCAGCATCAGTGTAGCTGCAGAGTTCATTTATTTTTTTCACTGTAGGTTTCCTTCTAAGTTTTTCACTCTTCTCATGAGAACGTGCCTAGAGGTGAGTTTATGGGGGTTTTTATACATCTTTATTGGAGTATAATTGCTTTACACTGTTGTGTTAGTTTCTGCTGTATAACAAAGTGAATCAGCTATATGTATACACATATCCCCATAACCCCACCTTCTTGTGTCTCCCTCCCACCCTCCCTATCCCACCCCTCTAAGTGGTCACAAAGCACCGAGTTGACCTCCCTGTGCTATGCAGCTGCTTCCCACTAGCTATCGATTTTGCATTTGGTAGTGTATATATGTCCATGTCACTCTCTCACTTCGTCCCAGCTTCCCCTTCCCCCCAACCCGTGTCCTCAAGTTCATTCTCTACGTCTGTGTCTTTATTCCCGTCTTGCCCCTAGGTTCTTCAGAACCTTATTTTTTTTTTTTAGATTCCATATATATGTGTTAGCATACGGTATTTGTTTTTCTCTTTCTGACTTACTTCACTCTGTATGACAGACTCTAGGTCCATCCACCTCATTACAAATAACTCAATTTCGTTCCTTTTTATGGCTGAGTAATATTCCATTGTATATATGTGCCACATCTTCTTTATCCATTCATCTGTCAATGGACATTTAGGTTGCTTCCATGTCCTGGCTATTGTAAATAGAGCTGTAGTGAACATTGTGGTACATGACTCTTTTTGAATTATGGTCTTCTCAGGGTATATGCCCAGTAGTGGGATTGCTGGGTCATATGGTAGTTCTATTTTTAGTTTTTTAAGGAGCCTCCAAACTGTTCTCCATAGTGGCTGCATCAATTTACATTCCCACCAACAGTGCAAGAGGGTTCCCTTTTCTCCACACCCTCTCCAGCATTTATTGTTTGTAGACATTTTGATGATGGCCATTCTGACCGGCGTTACGTGATACCTCATTGTGATTTTGATTTGCATTTCTCTAATGATTAGTGATGTTGAGTATCCTTTCATATGTTTGTTGGCAATCTGTATACCTTCTTTGGAGAAATGTCTATTTAGGTCTTCTGCCCAATTTTGGATTGGGTTGGTTTTTTTCATATTGAGCTGCAAGAGCTGCTTGTATATTTTGGAGATTAATCTTTTGTCGGTTGCTTCATTTGCAAATATTTTCTCCCATTCTGAGGGTTGTCTTGCTATGCAAAAGCTTTTAAGTTTCATTAGGTCCCATTTGTTTATTTTTGTTTTTATTTCCATTACTCTAGGAGGTGGGTCAAAAAGGATCTTGCTTTGATTTATTTCATAGAGTGTTCTGCCTATGTTTTCCTCTAAGAGTTTTATAAAGTCTGGCCTTACATTTAGATCTTTAATCCATTCTGAGTTTATTTTTGTGTATGGTGTTAGGAAGTGTTCTAATTTCATTCTTTTACATGTAGCTGTCCAGTTTTCCCAGCACCACTTATTGAAGAGGCTGTCTTTTATCCATCGTATATTCTTGCCTCCTTTGTCAAAAATAAGGTGACCATATGTGCATGGGTTTATCTCTGGGCTTTCTACGCTCTTCCATTGATCTATATTTCTGTTTTTGTGCCAGTACCATACTGTCTTGATTACTGTAGCTTTGTAGTATAGTCTGCAGTCAGGGAGCCTGATTCCTCCAGCTCTGTTTCTCTTTCTCAAGATTGCTTTGACTATTTGGGGTCTTTTGTGTTTCCATACAAATTGTAAAATTTTTTGTTCTAGTTCTGTGAAAAATGCCACTGATAACTTGATAGGCATTGCACTGAATCTGTAGATTGCTTTGGGTAGTAGAGTCATTTTCAACAATGTTGATTCTTCCAGTCCAAAAACATGGTGTATCTCTCCATCTGTTTGTATCATCTTTAATTTCTTTTATCAGTGTCTTACAGTTTTCTGCATACAGGTCTTCCTTTGGTAGGTTTATTCCTAGGTATTTTATTCTTTTTGTTGCAATGGTAAATGGGAGTGTTTCCTTAATTTCTCTTTCAGATTTTTCATCATTAGTGTATAGGAATGCAAGAGATTTCTGTGCATTAATTTTGTATCCTGCTACTTTACCAAATTCATTGATTAGCACTAGTAGTTTTCTGGTAGCCTCTTTAGGATTCTCTATGTATAGTATCATGTCATCTGCAAACAGTGACAGCTGTACTTCTTTTCCGATTTGGATTCCTCTTATTTCTTTTTCTTCTCTGATTGCTGTGGCTAAAACTTCCCAAACTATGTTGAATAATAGTGGTGAGAGTGGGCAACCTTGCCTTGTTCCTGATCTTAGAGGAAGTGGTTTCAGTTTTTCACCATTGAGAACGATGTTGGCTGTGGGTTTGTCATATACGGCCTTTATTATGTTGAGGTAAGTTCCCTCTATGCCTACTTTCTTGAGGGTTTTTATCATAAATCGGTGTTGAATTTTGTCGAAAGCTTTCTCTGCATCTATTGAGATGATCATATGGTTTTTCTCCTTCAATTTGTTAATATGGTGTATCATGTTGATTGATTTGCATATATTGAAGAATCCTTGCATTCCTGGAATAAACCCCACTTGATCATGGTGTATGACCCTTTTAATGTGCTGCTGGATTCTGTTTGTTAGTATTATTTTTTTTTTTTGCGGTACACAGGCCTCTCACTGTCGTGGCCTCTCCCATTGCGGAGCACAGGCTCCGGACGCGCAGGCTCAGCGGCCATGGCTCACAGGCGCAGCCGCTCTGTGGCATGTGGGATCTTCCCAGACCAGGGCACGAACCCGTGTTCCCTGCATCGGCAGGCAGACTCTCAACCACTGCGCCACCAGGGAAGCCCTGTTTGCTAGTATTTTGTTGAGGATTTTTGCATCTATGTTCATCAGTGATATTGGCCTGTAGTTTTCTTTTTTTGTGACATCTTTGTTTGGATTTGGTATCAGGGTGATGGTGGCCTCATAGGATGAGTTTGGGAGTGTTCCTCCCTCTGCTATATTTTGGAAGCGTTTGAGAAGGATAGCTGTTAGCTCTTCTCTAAATGTTTGATAGAATTCACCCATGAAGCCATTGGTCCTGGGCTTTTGTTTGTTGGAAGATTTTTAATCACAGTTTCAATTTCAGTGCTTGTGACTGGTCTGTTTATATTTTTTATTTCTTCCTGGTTCAGTCTCAGAAGGTTATGCTTTTATAAGAATTTGTCCATTTCTTCCAGGTTGTCCATTTTATTGGCATATAGTAGCTTGTAGTAATCTCTCATGATCCTTTGTATTTCTGCAGTGTCAGTTGTTACTTCTCCTTTTTCATTTCTAATTCTGTTGATCTGAGTCTTTTCCCTTTTTTTCCTGATGAGTCTGGCTAATGGTTTATCAATTTTGTTTATCTTCTCAGAGAACCAGCTTTTAGTTTTATTGATCTTTGCTATCATTTTCTTCATTTCTTTTTCATTTATTTCTGATCTGATCTTTATGATTTCTTTCCTTCTGCTAACTTTGGGGTCTTTTTGTTCTTTTTTCTCTAATTGCTTTAGGTGTAGGGTTAGGTTGTTTATTTGAGATGTTTCTTGTTTCTTGAGGTAGGATTGTATTGCTATAAACTTCCCTCTTAGAACTGCTTTGGCTGCATCCCATAGGTTTTGGGTCGTCATGTTTTCACTGTCATTTGTTTCTACGTATTTTTTGATTTCCTCTTTGATTTCTTCAGTGATCTCTTGGTTATTTAGTAGTGTATTGTTTAGCCTCCATGTGTTTGTATTTTTTACAGTTTTTTTTCCTGTAATTGATACCTAGTCTCATAGTGTTGTGGTCGGAAAAGATATTTGATACGATTTCAATTTTCTTAAATTTAACAAGGCTTGATTTGTGACCCAAGATATGATCTATCCTGGAGAATGTTCCATGAGCACTTGAGAAGAAAGTGTATTCTGTTGTTTTTGGATGGAATGTCCTATAAATATCAATTAAGTCCATCTGGTATAATGTGTCATTTAAAGCTTGTGTTTCCTTATTTATTTTCATTTTGGATGATCTGTCCATTGGTGAAAATGGGGTGCTAAAGTCCCCTACGATTACTGTGTTACTGTCAGTTTCCCCTTTTATGGCTGTTAGCATTTGCCTTATGTATTGAGGTGCTCCTATGTTGGGGTGCATAAATATTTACAATTGTTATAGCTTCTTGGATTGACCCCTTGATCATTATGTAGTGTCCTTCTTTGTCTCTTGTAATAGTCTTTATTTTAAAGTCTATTTTGTCTGATATAAGAATTGCTACTCCAGCTTTCTTGTGATTTCCATTTGCATGGAATATATTTTTCCATCCCCTCACTTTCAGTCTGTATGTGTCCCTCGGTCTGAAGTGGGTCTCTTGTAGACAGCATATATACGGGTCTTGTTTTTGTATCCATTCAGCCAGTGTATGTCTTTTGGTTGGAGCATTTAATCCATTTACATTTAAGGTAATTATCAATATGTATGTTCCTATTACCATTTTCTTAATTGTTTTGGGTTTCTTATTGTAGGTCTTTTCCTTCTCTTGTGTTTCCTGCCTAGAGAAGTTCCTTTAGCATTTGTTGTAAAGCTGGTTTGGTGGTGAATTCTCTTAGCTTTTGCTTGTCTGTAAAGGTTTTAATTTCTCTGTCGAATATGAATGAGATCCTTGCTGGGTAGAGTAATCTTGGTTGTAGGCTTTTCTCTTTCATCACTTTAAATAGGTCCTGTCACTCCCTTCTGGCTTGCAGAGTTTCTGCTGAAAGATCAGCTGTTAACCTTATGGGGATTCCCTTGTATGTTATTTGTTGCTTTTCCCTTGCTGCTTTTAATATTTTTTCTTTGTATTTAATTTTTGATAGTTTGATTAATATGTGTCTTGGCATGTTTCTCCTTGGATTTATCCTGTATGGGATTCTCTACGCTTCCTGGACCTGACTATTTCCTTTTCCATGTTACTGAAGTTTTCAACTATAATCTCTTCAAATATTTTCTCAGTCCCCTTTTTTTTTTCCTCTTCTTCTTCTGGGACCCCTATAATTCAAATGTTGGTGCATTTAATGTTGTTCCAGAACTCTCTGAGACTGTCCTCAATTCTTTTCATTCTGTTCTGCGGTAGTTATTTCCACTATTTTATCTTCCAGGTCACTTATCCGTTCTTCTTCCTCAGTTATTCTATTGATTCCTTCTAGAGAATTTTTGATATCATTTATTCTGTTATTCATCAGTTTGTTTGCTCTTTAGTTCTTCTAGGTCCTTGTTAAACGTTTCTTGTATTTTCTCCATTCTATTTCCAAGATTTTGGATCATCTTTACTACCATTACTCTGAATTCTTTTTCAGGTAGACTGCCTATTTCCTCTTCATTTGTTTGGTCTGGTGGGTTTTTACCTTGCTCCTTCATCTGCTGCGTATTTCTCTGTCTTCTCATTTTTCTTAACTTACTGTCTTTGGGGTCTCCTTTTTTGCAGCCTGCAGGTTCATAGTTCCCATTGTTTTTGGTGTCTACCCCCAGTGGCTAAGCTTGGTTCAGTGGGTTGTGTAGGCTTCCTGGTGGAGTATTCTGTATTCTGGTGGATGAGGCTGTATTCTGGTGGATGTATTCTGTATTCTGGTGGATGAGGCTGGATCCTGTCTGTATTCTGGTGGATGAGGCTGGATCCTGTCTTTCTGGGGGGCAGGACCATGTTCAGTGGTGTGTTGTGGGGTGTCTGTGAACTTAGTATGATTTTAGGCAGCCTCTCTGCTAATGGGTGGGATTGTGTTCCTGTCTTGCTAGTTGTTTGGCATGGGGTGTCCAGCACTGGAGCTTGCTGGTCATTGAGTGGAGCTGGGTCTTAGTGTTGAGATGGAGATCTCTGGGAGAGCTCTCGCAATTGATATTACGTGGGGCTGGGAGGTCTCTGGTGGGCCAATGTTCTGAACTGAGCTCTCCTACCTCAGAGGCTCAGGCCTGACACCCAGTCAGAGCACCAAGACCCTGTCAGACACACGGCTCAGAAGAAAAGGGAGGGAAAAAAAAGGAAAAAATAATGTTATTAAGACAAATTTTTTTAATTATTAAAATAAAAAAAGAAGAAGAGAGAAACCAAACCAATAAACAAATCCACCAATGATAACAAGCACTAAAAACTAAACTAAGATAAACATATAAATCAAAAACAAGTCAGTCGCAGACAGCAAACCCCAAGTCTACAGTTGCTCCCAAAGTCCACCGCCTCAATTTTGGGGTGATTCATTTTCTATTCAGGTATTCCACAGATGCAGGGTACATTAAGTTGATTGTGGAGAAACAATCTGCTGCTCCTGAGGCTGTTGGGGGAGATTTCCCTTTTTCTTCTTAGTTCGCACAACTCTTGGGGTTCAGCTTTGGATTTGGCCCTGCCTCTGCATGTAGGTCGCCCTCTGGCGTCTGTTCTTTGCCCAGACAGGAGGGGGTTAATGGAGTGGCTGATTAGGGGGTCTGGCTCACTGAGGCCGGGGGGGAGGGAGGGGTACGGATGCGGGGCAAGCGTGTGGTGGCAGAGGCCAGCGAGACGTGAAAGCCTGAGGCGCACCCTCTTTTCTCCCAGGGAAGTTGTCCCTGGATCACGGGATCCTGGCAGCGGCGGGCTGCACAGGCTAGCGGGAGGGGAGGTGTGGATAGTGACCTGAGCTTGCACACGGGCTCCTTGGTGGCTGTAGCAGCAGCCTTAGCGTCTCATGCCCATCTCTGGTGTCTGCGCTGATAGCCGTGGCTCGTGCCCATCTCTGCAGCTCATTTAGGTGTTCTGAATCCCCTCTCCTCTTGCGCCCCAAAACAATGGTCTCTTGCCTCTTAGGCAGGTCCAGACTTTTTCCCAGACTCCCTCCCGGCTAGCTGTGGTGCACTATCCCCTTCAGGCTGTGTTCACGCAGCCAACCCCAGTCCTCTCCCTGGGGTCTGACCTCCAAAGCCTGAGCCTCAGCTCCCAGCCCCCACCCGCCCTGGCGGGTGAGCAGACAAGCCTCTCAGGCTGGTGAGTGCTGGTCGGCACTGATCCTCTGTGAGGGAATCTCTCCGCTTTGCCCTCTGCACCCCTGTTGCTGTGCTCTCCTCCACGGCTCCGCAGCTCCCCCGCCGCCACCCCCCATCTCCGCCCGTGAAGGGGCTTCCTAGTGTGTGGAAACCTTTCCTCCTTCACAGCTCCCTCCGAGTGGTGCAGGTTCCATCCCTATTTTTCTGCCTCTGTTTTCTCTTTTTTCTTTTGCCCTACCCAGGTACGTAGGGAGTTTTTTGCCTTTGGGGAAGTCTGAGGTCTTCTGCCAGCATTCAGTAGGTGTTCTGTAGGAGTTGTTCCACAGGTAGATGTATTTTTGATGTATTTGTGGGGAGGAAAGTGATCCCCACGTCTTACTCCTCCGCCATCTTGAAGGTCCTTCAGGAAGATGTTTTTAAATAACAGGGAGAAGGGCCGACAGACCACACATTTGGCTGGTTGGGGAGCACAGAAGCAAGGCCTGGGTACTCGATCTCTCTAACTTTCAGTTTCCTCTCTCTCTAAACGGAGCTACTGATCTGTTTGGGCTGTGGCAAAGGGGAGAGGTAGTCTACATTCAGTGTGTGGCATATAACAAGGGCTGTATAGGTACTGTTTTTACATTATTATTCATCATGTGACTCTGGAATATCCCAAATCCAAGCATAGAGTCAAAACTGAGTTGAGCATCAGTTCTTAGAGGAACTGAACTTCTGCCTGTCCTTTTGCCCCCCACCCCCGCCCCAATTTCACCAAAGCTAAGCTCCCAACTACTGCAAGAAGCTGTATGGATCACTAAGAAAGAAAATAACAACGATTAAACGATGACACAAGGCTTTCTTATCACTAGGTACAGGAGGCAACTGATTTCAGAGATGTTTAAATGGGAAAACATGTGTCAGAGCCAGTGAGTGATAGTTCACTGGGTTCTACTAGATAATCTCTGTGACTTTGGACCTCACGGGGGCAGGGAGCAGGGGAAGGAGACAGGGAAGGAGATGGGCAGAGGCAGGCGGGAAGCCTCTGAGCTACAGCCAGGACCAGAGGAAGGACTGGGTGGTTTGTAATACTGCACACATGTCTCACATGCACGAATGGCCTGAGCTGCCTGTACACAAGCAACGTTTCCCAGGGACACACCCCGAGAAGGCTGTGGGCTCAGAGACGGACATGAGAGGCTTCAGAACATTTTGTCTTAAACTTCCTGACTCTTAGGTCGCCCCTTAGCATCTCTAACCTTTGGAAATGTGTTTTATGTCTTTTTCAGGGCAACCTGAGAAAATAAAGATTTTATACCCAGTGTATAAAAAGTACCCTGAGGAGGATTTGTTCCTTTGTTCAGAAATATTTACTGAGCATCTATTATGTGAGTCATATTAAAAATGAGAAGCCCTCCCTGGCGTAGGATTTGCAGTCTTGTGGGATGGGCTGTGCACACTAATGGGTGACTTTTCTGTGTTCAGGTGGCCCGTGAAGAAGAGGAAGCTGTGTAAGGAGCCAAATATCATACGGGATCTTAAGAGCCTGGGCCCGAAATCCATTTCCACCACTCACTGGCTTTGGCAGCTTGGATGTCCAGCTTTGTGGGGGTCTGTGTGTCTCAGTTACCTCATCTGTAAAATGGGGCTTCACATAGTACTTATCTCTTAGCATTATTGTAAGGACCCAATGAGTTAACACATGCCTGCCTGTTATGAGTACTTATTAAGTGTTCATTATCTTAACAGTCAGAAGCCACTATCCAAAATTAATTTTTAAATATTAAAAAATTGGAAATAGTATAAAAGACAATATAAACTCTTCTTCCCATCCTATTCCCCAACTACCTGCTTCTCTTCCCAACAGCCAAATTGTCTTCCAGAGATAATTTAGGTTCATACAAGCAAATGGTAGCACATATATAAATGGCACAGATTATATACACCATTCTGCACCTCGGTTTTTTTAAGCTTAAAACTTTATCTTAGATGGCTTTCCAAATCAGAAGTAAGAAACAGAGGTTTCTCATTCATTTTTTGTTGGTGTTAAATTTTTCTCTGTTATACAAATATATTGAAAATTGCCTTATAATCTCTTTTAAAAAGGCGCCTTTTTATTTTTTCCATTTTATTTATTTATTTATTTTTGGTTGCGTTGGGTCTTTGTTGCTGCACACGGGCTTTCTGTAGTTGTGGCGAGCGGGGGCTACTCTTCATGTGGTGTGAGGGCTTCTCATTGCGGTGGCTTCTCTTGTTGCGGAGCACAGGCTCCAGGCGTGCGGGCTTCAGTAGTTGTGGCACACAGGCTCAGTAGTTGTGGCTCGCAGGCTCAGTAGTTGTGGTGCACAGGCTTAGTTACTCCACAGAAGGTGGGATCTTCCCAGACCAGGGATCAAACCTGTGTCCCCTGCATTGGCAGGTGGATTCTTAACCACTGAGCCACCAGGGGAGTTCCAAAAAAGACGCCTTTTTAAAAATAATGAAACTATTTTAAAGTTGAAGAATTTTTATTCTTGTACTCTTAAATTTTAATATTAAAAAATAAATTTTTGGGCTTCCCTGGTGGTGCAGTGGTTGAGAGTCCACCTGCCGATGCAGGGGACACGGGTTTGTGCCCCGGTCCGGGAAGATCCCACATGCCGCGGAGCAGCTGGGCCCGTGAGCCATGGCCGCTGAGCCTGCGCGTCTGGAGCCTGTGCTCCACAACGGGAGAGGCCACAACAGTGAGAGGCCCGCGTACCGCAAAAAACAAACAAACAAACCAAACAACAACAACAACAAAATAAATTTTGGATATTCTGATTAATATGTGGCAATAAATTTAAAAATACATATGAAATGGACAATTCCAGAAAAATAGAAATGACATATGGGGCTCAGGATAAAAACCAGAATTCAGAGTTGTAACAATATGGTATCTAAAATGTCCAATTTCAACAAAAAAGTATGAGACAGGTGAAGTAGCAGGAAAGTGTTACCCACCCCCAGCCCCCATTCCGCAAGAGAACACAATCAACAGGAACTGACTGAATGGGCCCAGAGGCTGCATTTCACAGAAAAAATGCTTTGCAGCTTTTATAATTGTGTCCAAAGAATTAAAGGAAGCCATGTTCAGAGAATTAAAGGAAAATATGTTGATGGTGACTTAACAAATAAGAAAATAACAACAAAAAAATTTGAAACTATCACAAGGAAGCAAGTGGAAATTCTATAGTTGAAAAGAACAGTAGCCAAAATGAAAAACTCACTAGATGGGCTTAACAGTAGATTTGCGATGGCTGTATCTAGCAGAATTATTCTTCAAGGATAAAAGCATAAAAATACTCCAGTTAAATAAAGATTGGGGTAATGTGTTGCTAGCAAACCTGCCTTACAAGAAATACTAAAGGAAGTACTTCAGGCTGAAAGGAAATGACAACAGATAGTAACCTGAAAAAATTAAGGGTGCTGGAAATAGTAAATTTGAGGGTAAATATAAAACATCGTATAAGTAGACTTTTTAAATTATCGACTCTTAATTTTTTTAAGAAAACAAAATTATGCAAATCAATAACATTATGTTGTTGCGTTTATAACATATACAGATGTAACATACAGTTATATGTCAACTATTCAATAATCTAAATTGATAATTGATAATCTAAATGAAAAGGAAAAATTCCTAGAAAGATACAAACTACTGAATTGATTCAACAAGAAATAGGAAGTCTGAATACACCTATAACAAATAAAGAGATTGAATTAGTAAATAGAAACTTCTCCCAAAGAAAAACGTAAGCCCAGATGACCTCATGGGTGAATTCTACCAAACATTAAAAGGAGAATTAATGTCAAATCTTTAGAAGCTCTTTGAAAAAAACAGAAGGGGAGGAAACACTTCCCAGCTCATTCTATGAGGCCAGTATTTCCCTAATACCAAAACTAGATAAAGACATCACAAGAAAAGGTCAGTATCTTTTACGAATATAGAAGAAACTTCCCAACAAATACTAACAAACTGAATCTGGCAACAAACAAAAAGGATTATGCATGACTAAGTAGGATTTATCCCAGGAATGCAAGATTTAACATACAAAAATCAATGTAACACACCATATTAATAGAATAAATGGTAAAACCACATTATTTCAATAAATACAGGAAAAAACATTTGACGACCTCCAACAACTTTTCATGTTAAAAACACTCAGCAAACTAGGACTAGAAGGAACTTCATCAACTTGACGAAGACCCCCTTTCCCCTCAGATCAGAAACAAAGCCAAGGATGCCTGCTCCCAGCTACTTCTATTCAATCTTGTATCCAGAAATTCCACTACTAGGTGTGGCACAAGAGAGTTGAAAAGACAAAAACATGCACACAAATATTCACAGCAGCATTATTCACGACAGCCAAAAAGTGAAACAACTGAAATGTCCATCGCCGGATAAAGGATAAACAAAATGCGGCCCTATCCATACAACGGGATATTATTCAGTCATAAAAAGGAATGACACAGGCTACAACAAGGATGAGCCTTGAAAACATTATGCTAAGTGAATGAAGCCAGAAACAAAAGCCCACCACAGGAATTTACTTATATAAATGTTCAGACTAGTCAAATCCACAGAGATAGAAAGTAGAGTAACAGCTGCCAGAAGCAGGGAGGAAAGGGGGTGGGGACTGACTGTTAGTAGGTGCAGGGTCTCCTTTTGGAGTGATGGAGATGGTCCGGAACTATACACTGGTGAGAGTGTACAATGAACATTCTAAAAACTACTGAATTATATGCTTAAAGGGTGAATTTTACGGTATGGGAATGATATCTCCATTTTTAAAATCCCTGAGTTAAAAGAAATTGTACTGGAAGTCCTAGCCAGATCACAAACATACAGCTGGAGAGATTTTCACCCAAGTGCATTCACATATCACCTAAATAAAAAATAGAACATTCTTGTAGTTTCAGAAGCACCCCTTGTGCCAGTCATTAAGCCACCTAAAAGTAACCACTCTGCCACCTGCTAACACTGAAGGTGACTTTGAACTTCATATAAATGGAATCATGCGGTATGTACTCTTCACGTCTGACTTCTTTCATCCAACATTACGTTCATCAGATTCACACACGTGTTTGTGTACTTGAACCACGTTCATTTCTCTTTGTGGATTGCATTCCATTGTGTAAATACACCACCGTTTATCTGCTCATTCTCCTGTTGATGGGCATTTTGGGTTGTTTTTACCTTTTGGCTCTTAGTGTTGTGAACACTTTTGTGTACGTCTTTTATTATATATTTATAAAGCATTTCTCTTGGATATCTTCTGCCGAAGGCTGGTTCATAAGGTATATGTGTGGTCATTTTTAATATGCAATCCCGGATAGTTTTTCCAAGTGTTTGTACCAATTATACTCCCAACAGTGAAACATGAGAGTTACAGGGGGTTTTTTAGAGGCAAAAATATCAAAAATATGTGTTCATCAACATGGCAGGAAAGGCAAGACTGCTGCCATATACTTTATTCGCATGAGCCTAAGGCCATATTGACATCATTTTTCCTTGTCTTTTCTCATGCTGCTCTAGGAAGCTTTTCAGGGCAGGAAGACCCCAGGTCCTGTTACAGCACCCCTGTTACCTAGCCTCTTTCTTAGATGCCTTCAGTACAAACTCTTATGCTGCACTGAGTGAAGGAAAGCACAGGACAAGGGGTCTTTGGGGGCCTGGTATATCCCAAAGGCCCAGAACACTGCCTGGCACATAACAGGAGCTCAAGAAGTATTTGCTGAATGACTGTAGCATCCCTTTTACTCTGGTAGGTAGGTGGATGCTATTATTATCCTCCATTTATTAAGGCAGAGATGAGCTACTGGCTCCAAGTCCACTTTCAGGAGGTGGCAGAGCCAGAATCTAAGCCCAGGCCCCTTGACTCCGGAGCCCAAGAGCTCAGCCATCTGCTCTCCAGCCTCCCATGGACGTTGGCCATGCTTTTGTTTCTGGTGGGGACAAGGTGGGGAAGGAGGGATGCTGGAGCCCTTGGGAAGATGCAAAGTCTAAGAAAGGGCTGTTCTCAGAAGCTGGGAGATTCAGAGTCTTGGGCAACAGGCCGGAGAGCAGGGTGCTGGGAGGGGGATGGTGGTCATGAGCGGAGGTGGACCTTTGGTGACTCAGGTCCACCCCTGGAAGGAAGCAGACCTGCAGGGCTGTGTGCTGGGACTGCATGGTGCGCCCCTTGTAGAACCTCTTTGGTTGAGCTGCCCTTCCACGTGGTGCCCTCGGCTTCTTGATACACAAGGTCTATTGGAAGCTTGCTGCTGAGACGGCCATTCTTTAGGGACCCTAAGAAGTTCATGTCCTATCTCAGTTTCAGGACCGCTTATGTTTTCCTTCAGCAACTGTTTTAGTCACCTACTGAAAATTGAGTTTCTTTTTCCACTGGCAACTAAAACGCCAAATGTGTACGCTTTCCTGTGGGCAAAAGTCTAGGTCTTTAATTATACGCAATTTTGTCTCAGCTCCACTCTTGCCTCTCTTTTATGTTCCTGGCTTGGTTTTCTTCTTTCTACCCACCTTCCACCTGAAATTATTTCTGGAACAATGTGAAATATACATAAATTAGTTCAACATATTAAAGCCTTAATATTAATGAGGAAAGGCCTGTCTTTTCTTGCCTTATCATCTCTTAAGCAGCCCGTGAGCTACTGCTGTTTGCACTGGCTCAGGAAGCACTGGCCTGGGACACTTGGGGTTTTGGTCCTGACTGCCAGCACATCACTGTACCCTTTGAGCCTCCTTCTCCTGTTGTGTGGCTCACTCTGAAGTGGTGAAGAAAAACAAGATAAGCGCAAAGCACTCAGGCACATGCTTTATCAGCACAGTAACAGGCATCATCACAGTGACAGCTCTCTTACTGAGACAGAATGCCAGCCCTTGAGCTTCTGCTTACGAATGAATGAGGGCAACCAAGAGTGGGCAGACCGCTCAGGGTCAGGTTCAGGTTCTTGCCTAGAGCTCTTGGCCAGTCATGGAGATGACCATTCCGGAAGTGGTGTGTTGCTGTGGGCACAGAGGGAGAAAGTGACGACTTCAAGCTGATGACCTTCAGATAGAAGAACATTCGGAAGTAATTCTCAGCCGGAGAGGGGACTGGACGGAACTGACCAGCTCTGCTAGCTCACTGCTCTCCCAGCCCCTCCGAGTGGTGGAGGTGACCGCTGTGAGGCTGCACTTGGGGGAGCCTGGCTCTCCTGGATGTCCATGTCTGTGTCCTCAATGTCTTGTGGAGGGAGCCTCCCTCCCTCCTTCGCTCACTCTCCTTCCCCCCACTCTCTCCCCCAGCGTCTCTCAATTCCTTTCATCCAACATGTGGAGCGTTTACTCACCGCCAGGCACTGCGCTTGGCACCAGGAGAGACCAAATGAGAAGGAGACCCCATCTCTGCCCTTCTGAGGCTCACGTTCCAGGCAGGTTATTCTGATACTCAGGAAATAACTGGGGCTGGGTGGGTGGAGGGTTTCAAAGCTGCATCCTCTGTAACCGACCAGCAGATGCTCCAACCAACAGCCTTCACGGAGCTTCAAAACACTGGAACACGCTACTGAAAGGTTTGTGGAATCTTCTTAAGATTAAAAATCGAAATGATGGTCATACCTGTTTTCACACATCATATGGTGCACACATAGAATTCCATTAGGCTAAATCGTTCCTTAAAATAAATATATTGAAGATATTAAAAGAGCTGGCTATTTAGACAAAGCTTTAGCTGAGCACTGCGTTTTGGCGGGAGAGTTGACTTTTGCTGCCAGGCCCCTTGGCTTTGGGTGGGAGACGGGGGGTTGCTTAGAGCAGCGATTCCCAGACCTTACTGGACAGATGAACCTTGTTGAAACGTAGATTCTGAGTCAGAGGTTGGGGTGGAGACCGAGACCCTCCACCTCACAAGCTCCACGTGCTCGTGTGTTTGAGGCTGCTGGTCTGCAGACCACACCTTGACCAACAAGGGATGGGATCAAGGCCTCTCAACGCCGGCACTACTGACAGCGGGACCGGGAAATTCCTTGCCGTAGGGGGCTGCCTTGTGCAGCGCAGGACCCTCAGCCGCATCCCTGGGCTCTTCCCGCGAGATTTCAGCAGCAGCCCCACCCCCGACTGTGACAACCTAAAAAAGGCTGCAAACATCCCCACATGTCCCCTGGGGACCGAACCAAAATTGTTCCCAGTTGAGAACCACTGGGCACATGACTTTCAAAGACCCTCCCCAGTCCCAGTTTCTATGATCACAAGCCGACATCAAAACACACATGCCACTAAGCCTTTAAAGACGACCCTAGAGCTAGTCTCTAAATGTCCTTTTAAAGGTATGAAGTCTGGGATCAACCTGCCTTTACTACAGCCAAGCGCAGCAGCCCACCCGCCCCCAGCAAAGCCTGGGCTAGCGGCATCTGCACCATTAAAGAGACCCTGGTGTGTGAGAGCCCCACGTGGCGGGGCTGGGGGACAGGGTAGCGCACACTTGCTCTCTGTGCACAGGTGCCTCACTGCGGGGACAGGAGTGAGCCTGCCTTGGGGGACAAGCGCTGTTCATCCCAGCTCAGCAATGGAGACCTTCCTCGAGAAGCAGGAGGGCAATTCATCGAAATCAGCAGAACACTGATTTTTCTTTACAAGGGGACTTTGCTACCATCACCCGAGGGGTTAGGAGGCATGCGAAGGCTTTAGATGGGGCTGGACGAGTGGCCAGTGTCTTAGGGCTCATTAGTGCCGGGAAGGATGGGATGGGGCAGAGGCCCAGCGTTCATCTGAGAGCCAGTGTCTCAGCCCCAGGACGAGAGACGGGAGGCTGAAAGCCACAGAGAGAGAGAGAGCAAAATGTGCTGCGCGGATGCCCATGTATTTGCAAATGCACTATTAGCTCTTATTGCTCTGAAAGAAAAATGAGATGGTATTTCATTAGTAGTTGGATAAACTACTATGTTTCACAAGTAACAAAAGCAAGTCTTTGAATGGAAAGTTACCTGTACAAGAACTACAGAGAAATCTCCCGAGGGAGTGCGAGGTGGGGAGGGCAGGCTGCCACGCATCTAAGGAAGGGGGCGCGGGGCTGTGTCTTGTATTGAAGAAATGGACGGATCTTCCAAAACATTTAAAATCGGTTTTCTTTAAGGAGTAGGAGAGAACGGAGGGACAAGCATAGAAGTTACACTTCTTTAAATGTACCTCTTTTTTCTTATATATTTGACCTGGGAACTATGGGAATTAAAACAATAAATAAAAGACTTTATGTTTTAGTAGTGGTGGGTTCACAGCATAACTGAGTGGAAAGCACAGCGAGTTCTCACATCCTTCCTCTCC
Source organism: Orcinus orca (assembly GCF_937001465.1). Taxonomy (NCBI): domain Eukaryota; kingdom Metazoa; phylum Chordata; class Mammalia; order Artiodactyla; family Delphinidae; genus Orcinus; species Orcinus orca. Next base: position 11,607,065 of record NC_064576.1, on the reverse strand, counting down.
ACCCTCCCACAAGCACAGCCCCCCACGGACAGCCCGCACCAGAGCGGGACAGTGCCACACTTCTGTGAACCCACACTGACGTGCCATTATCACGCCAAATCTATCGCTCACATTAGGGTTCACTCTTGGATTCTGACAAGTGTATGATGACGTGCGTCCACCATTATGGTAGCGTTCAGAGTATTCGCACTGTCCCCAGAATCCTCTGTGCTCCACCTCGTCATCCTTCCTCTGCCTTAACCCCTGGCAACCACTGATCTTTTTATTGTCTCCCCAGTTTTGCCTTTTCCAGAACACTGGCAAATCCCACAGTAAGTGGTGACGTATATTGTGTGTTCTGTTGGCTATGTGGTTAGTTGGAATCACACAGTGTGTAGACTCTGCAGGGTGGTTTCTTTCACTAATCAGTATGCATTTAAGTTTCTTCCATGTCTTTTTGTGCTACGTAAGTCTTTCACCAAGTCATAAGCAAGATTAAATTTCAAAAGAACAATCTTTACAAATCGAAAACAAAATAATATAGATGAACTTGACTAGTCCAAGTGACTCTGAAGTGCAGTAATTTAACTGGACATCCCTAGTGGGATAAAACCTAAGGACCAAAATAACTGCAAAAAATTGTTTTAAACTGTTTCTAACACTTGGTATTATTGAGTTATATTTTTGGAGAGAGTGTCAGTATTGTTATTCTGAGGTTGTCAAGTATGTAACATGGAATAAAGCAAGTAGGTAATTAGTGGTATGCAAATTCCATCCCGAATGTCCTGAAAGCCAGTCTTGTCGGTGTGGAGGAAAGGGGATAGAGTTGGAGGACAGGAGAGGTTAGTGGGCACCTGCAGTCCTGGACTGAGTTGGAAGTAGCATTACGAGCTCATGTGGGGTGGTTAGCATTTTATAGACGTGCGTTTCCTAGTTCTTCCACTGTAAAGACCTAAAACCAGTGACCAACCCAGAACAGTGAGCATCCCTAGTGTCCAGACCAGTGGCTTGCAAATTTCTAACCAACAAACCCCAGGTATTCTGGGAGAATGGGCTGATGCCATGGCTGGGCCAGAAAATAGACAAGACGAGTCTGGACTACCTCATGATACCCAGGAGCAAGGAAGTTATCCAGGACCTCGAGGGTCGTGGCTTCAGGGACCACAAACAGCCTGGCTCCCACTGGCCAGGATGGGACAATCTGAACATCAGTGAGAATGCCGACTGCAGTGCGCCATAAAATGTTTAAATCTGTGCATTCGTGAGGGCACTAGAAAGAAGAAAGCAAATTGGTCACGTAGGAGGATGCTAGTGAGCTAAGTCATTGTTTTGAGAACTGGTAAATTATAGGGAAAGAGTTAAGTATTCAGTCTGCTTTTCCTACATGAACTGTGCTGAGGGCTAACCAAGTGGTGGATGACGGGAGGTTTTTCTTATGAGAAAAAGTCCGGTTAGTAAGTGATGACAGAACATCACTATTTTGCAACCTCTAATCAATGAATGGAACTGAGGATCATATCAGCCCCACAAGACATTCTCTGTCTCAGGAATGGAAGCACTACCACCTCCAAGACAGTTGTGCTAAAAAAAAAAAAAAAATCCAAATCTACATCTGATCAAGCCTCTGGATCCAAATACCCATAGAGAGGCAATACAAAGGATGGAATGGACATTCTAGGGATGTAATCTGCAAAATCCGGTGGGAAGATCTGTGGGACAAATGGCCCACTTTCTTCAACATGTAAATTTCAAAGAACTAAAAGGTGGAGGGGAAACATATAGATTAAAAAGAGTCCGGACTTCCCTGGTGGCACAGTGGTTAAGAATCTGCCTCCCAATGCAGGGGAGAGGGGTTCGAGCCCTGGTCCGGAAAGATCCACATGCCACGGAGCAACTAAGCCCGTGTGTCACAACCACTGAGCCTGCACACTAGAGCCCATGAGCCACAACTACTGAGCCCATGTGCTGCAACTGCTGAAGCCCGCGTGCCTAGAGCCCATGCTCCACAACAAGAGAAGCCACCGCAATGAGAAGCCCGTGCACCGCAATGAAGAGTAGCCCCTGCTTGCTGCAACCAGAGAAAGCCCGAGTGCAGCAACGAAGACCCAACACAGCCAAAAATAAATAAATAAATATTTTTTTAAAAAAAAAAGAGTCCAAAGAAACATCTGCTTCTCAACATGTGACTAATGATGAAAAAAACAATTTTAAAAAAGTATGATATTTGCATAGCATCATTAATCCCAATCCACCATTATGTCATATAGAATAGTTTTCCTGCCCTGAAAATCCTCTGTGCTTCATCTATTCCAACCCTATCCATAGCAACTTAGGTCGACCACGATCTGTTTATTGCCTGGATCATTTTGCCTTTCCTAGAATGTCATATACATTGAATCATATAGTATGCAGCCTTTCAAACTGGCTGCTCTCATTTAGCAATATACACCATTTGTGCCTTGAAAACCATTTCCCTTTATTACTTAGTGATATTCTACTGTATGGATGTACCACAGTTTCCAACTGTTTATCAGTTCTCTTTGAGGGACACCTTGATTGCTTCTAGTTTTGGCCAATAATGAATGAAGCTGCTACAAACATTCATCAAAAAAAAAAAAAGTATGACATTAAAGAGACAATTGGAAGTAACACTGACTGGGTATTTGATGATATTAAGGGACAATTGTTAATTGTAAGGCATAATAATGGTATCTTCATCTTTTAAAGCTACATCCTGAACTATCTGAGGGTGAACCGAGACAATGTCTGGAATGTGCTTCTAAATGACACAGGATTTGTGACCACCTAGAGGGGTGGGATAGGGAGGGTGGGAGGGAGGGAGATACAAGAGGGAAGAGATATGGGGATATATGTATATGTATAGCTGATTCACGTTGTTATAAAGCAGAAACTAACACACCATTGTAAAGCAATTATACTCCAATAAAGATGTTAAAAAAAAAACTTAAAAAAAATTAATTAATGACAGAGGAGGGGGCAGAGGCTGGGGGTGAGAACAGGTGAGACAGGACTGGCCATGACTCATCACTACTGAAGTTGTGGGGTGGGTTTGTCTCTCTTGTACAGGTTTGAAATTCTCCATCATAAAAAAGCAAAAGAAAGAAAGATCAGAATCAAGTATATAGGAAGACCATAGGCTAACACAACATTGTAAAGCAATTATACTCCAATAAAGATGTTGGAAAAAAAAAAAGGACCACAGGCTCCAGAGGAAGCGACGTCTTTGCCTTTATGTTGAATTTACTTTCAAGCTCTCTCACTGTGGCCCAGCTGCCTGGCCTCTGTCACCTGGGCCTGGAGCCTAAAGGACCATTAGTGATAGCTCTAATCAGGCAGCGTGATGGTTACGAGCATGGGCTCTGGAGCCAAACGCATGCTTCAGACAGAAGCTCTGCCACCTCCCAGCTGTGTGGGTGACCTTGCCCCAATCCGTCACCTTGCCTTCCTCTCCATTCCCTGGTCTGTGAGTAGGGCTGACAGTAGTGCCACTTTAGGGGCAGATTAAATAAGTTCACGTTGTAAAGCCCTAGAGCAGTGCCTACTGCGTAGTGAGCACTAAACATGCGTTAGCTTCCCCTCTTTATTCTTTTTTTTTTTAACATCATTATTGGAGTATAATTGCTTTACAATGGTGTGTTAGTTTCTGCTTTATAACAACGTGAATCAGCTATACATATACATATGTTCCCATATCTCTTCCCTCTTGCGTCTCCCTCCCTCCCACCCTCCCTATCCCAGCCCTCTAGGTGGTCACAAATCTTTCACTTTCTCTTCAGCTCCAGCTCTGCGATAGGAGCTCTGAGTGAACAAGTGCTAAATAAGAAGCACAGACCACCATGTTGGTACTGCCTCTGCTTGGGGGGTGTGGGCTGTGCCCCAGAGGAGGCCACAGCCAACCAGCACCCACATTACAGAACCCTGGCCCATCAGAGGGCTGCGGTCGGGCCAGGGCACCCCAGGCCAATGTTATCTCACGTGCAAATATGCCAAACCCTCAAGGTCAGGGCGAACCGAAGCAACAGGGAAGTGCTCACTGGGCCACAGTGGGGACAAAGAGGCAGTCCATGGGTCCCTGGGATGTTTCTGAAGTTCTGTCCTCAGGGCAGTACAAGGACAGGACAGAAAGGGACACAGGCGCCAGGCTCTGCGTGCACATCCATGGACCCTGGCAACAACCCTGTGAGCCTGGCCGGGCCAGACAGCGTGAGGCACCTGCCCAAAGCCACGTCGCTGTACGTAGCCGAGCTGGTATTTGAACACACAGACCTGTGTGATTCCAGAGCCCCCTGGAACGTTGATAAATTTTACCAGATCCTCCCCAGCCCTGGGAAAGTAAAAACAGAGCAACGTTTATGAAGCCCCATTTCATTACACATACCTCATTTTACATGGCGGGGCCATCAAATGGGCTGAGAAAGGCTTCTGGTGATGAGTGCTTGGACTCAGCACATGTTGAGTTCAGATTCTAATCCATTTCCAAGGGGGGTCGTCAAGGAGACAGGTAGACAGAGTCTGGAGTTTGCAGAAGTCTGCGCTGGAGACATAAATGTGGAAGTCGTTATATAACAGCACGTAGAGGCGGTCGGTCAAGATCACCAAGGGAGTGGGTGAAGGCAGACAAAGGAAGTGATGCCTGGAGCCCCGGGGCCCAGCAGCTGCATCTGAGAAGTAGGGACCATGAGGTAGAAGGAAGGCAAGAGAGGGCTGTGTCTCAGGAGCCAAGGCAAAGCGAGGACTGAGGACTGACCACGGGGTTTGGCCACAGGAGAGGCAAGGGAGGACATGACAGGAGCGGTGTTGGTGGAGCCCTGGTACCCATGCCTCGGGCCTGAAGCAGCCCCACGACCTGGGTGGCAGAGCAAGGAGGTCAGGGGTGTCTCCATGGAGCTTTGCAAAACGACTTGCTTGCTGCCAGAGGAAGTAGACCTGAGGTCACAGGAGCACAGGCAGAACTGGTACCTTCCCAAGAGGCCCCCAGGGCAAGACAGGCTCACGTTCCTGCTGCTTTTGCCCCTTGTACCCAGTGCTCTGTCCTAGGGCAAAGCCTTCTGGACGGGCACAGCCTTGGTGACACCATGGAGATGAAGGGACTTGAGACCTGCACCAGGGCCACCCCCTCCTCTCACCCCAGGCTGAGGGAGACGCTCCCTCTCAGGGCACCCCAGGTGGGTGCATGGGGCCCAAGAGGGCACTGCCATGTGGACGACTCAGGAGGAACGGGAGCCCTCGCCCCCTCCTTCCAGTAGAAACTAAAGGAGGGTGACCCTCCAAATCGAGTGGAGGAGAGGGGTTGACTCCTGGTTCCATGGAAAGGGGGGTCTACACCAGCGACAGGGTGAAGCAGGCTGTGTCAGGGCATCTGGCATTTCCCACCACACTGAGTCCTGGGACCGAGCAACCCTGGGGGGCCGCACGGCTTCCCTGCAGAGCCACAGGGGGTCTTCTTTCCTCCCCTCAGACCTAAAATGACTTCTGCTGCACCCTCCAATCAGCCTTCCTCCCCACCCACCTCCGCCCCCTGCCCGCTGGTGCAGTTAGCATCACATGTAAGAGGGGAAATCACAGGTAGAAAGAATTCTCACAAAGATCGATGGATCAGATTGATCTTGGAAGGAGAGTTTTAAATGATGTGCTAATTTGTGTGAATCTCCTGTTGATGGAACTTCAAACAGTGAAATAAGAAAGGGCAGGAAAACCCACGTGCCAACAGGCTTTCTAAAAACTTCTTTTCCATTATAGTTTATTACAAGATATTGAATATAGTTCCCTGTGCTATGAGGTAGTTCCTTGTTGTTTATCTATTTTATATACAGTAGTGTGTATATGTTAATCCCATACTCCTATTTTACCCCTCCCCCCTGCTTTCCCCTTCAGTAACCATGTTTGTTTTCTATGTCTATAAGTCTATTTGTTTTGTAAATAAGTTCATTTGTATCGTTTTAAATTAGATTCCACATATAAGTGATATCCTATGGTATTTGTCTTTGTCTGACTTACTTCATTTAGCATGATAATCTCTAGGTCCATCCATGTAGCTGCAAATGGCATTATTTCGTTCTTTTTTTACGGCTGGGTAATATTCCATTGTATGTATGTGCCACATCTTCTTTATCCATTCCTCTGTTGATGGACACTTAGGTTGCTTCCATGTCTTGGCTATTGTAAATAATGCTGCTATGAACATTAGGGATGCATGTATCTTTTCGAATTAGAGCTTTTGTCTTTTCTGGACATATGCCCAGGAGTAGGATTGCTGGATCATATGGTAACTCTATTTTTAGTTTTTTAAGGAAGCTCCATACTGTTTTCCATAGTGGCTACAGCGGGCTTCTTAAAAAATAAAGTGGGATGGTGATGAGGATCCCCTTCAAAACGCCCACTAGGCTTCCAGGTAAATGCTCCCTGAGAAGATAGGAACGTTGGGTGAAGAGGTGATAGTGCCTTGGAACCACGTTTCTCACTAGGCTGGGTTCTCTTACAGTTTGCAGAGCAGAGCCTGTTTTGGAGCGGGAATTGGTAGAATTGGATACCCACAATGAGATGTCTATGCCTCATCACGTGCGCTGCCTCATGGCTCTCCAGGTGGGACAAGGGGAAGGTGGTCCCGGAACAGGCTGCTTAGCTTGCTTTTGAAGGAAGTGAGCTCCAATCCAGGAGAGGCTGACAGACTGGTAAGTCTAGATGCTCCTACACAGCCTTTACTCAGAGCAAAAACGTCCAAGGCTGAGGCAACCCAAAATTTACGGTCAAGAAGCACCAGGAGATTCAAAAGACATAGAGAAAATATTGGAGTGAAGTCAGCTGAAATGTTGATGGCAGTTATCTGGAAGGAACGGGGCAGGGGGGACTATGGATATTTTTATTCTCGTTTAATATTTTTCAGTACTTTAGACATTTTCTACTAGGAGCAGGTATTGCTTTCCCAATTAGATAAAAAGCTATTTTTGTAAAGAGTCAAGGAAATAAAAAAGCTTATTAGATTTGCCCAGAACGTGAGATTTTTGACTGGGAAGAGATTTTACAGGGATAAATTAATCTATTCTCAACCAAACAAGTCTAGGGACTTCCCTGGCGGTCCAGTGGTTAGGACTCCACGCTCCCAGTGCAGGGGGCACAGGTTCGATCCCTGGTCAGGGAATTAAGATCCCACATGCCGCGAGGTGTGGCCTAGATAAATAAACAAACTAAACAAGTCTAGAAAGCCTAAAATGTCTAAAAATGTAGGAAATTTGAGTTTAGAATCTGGATAGATTCTGTTCTTCATGTTTGGAATCTGCACAGTGAAATAAAATGATCATTTTTAGTACTATATAATGTTTTACTTTAAAAGAGTACAATAAGTGAAACAGCAATATCTTATGTTTTTTTTTTCTACTTTTGAAAGTGCTCCACTTTTTTCGTGACCGCCAGGATGCTCAGAGCTAAATTTCGCGCTTAGCCTGTCCTGTACAGTTGTACAGCCACGTCCTCCCTCTGTTCCTTAACTTCCATGATTTTATGCTTGCTTAGATGATTCTACTTTTTTTTTTTTTTTTTTTTGCGGTACGCGGGCCTCTCACTGCTGCGGCCCCTCCCGCTGCGGAGCACAGGCTCCCGACGCGCAGGCTCAACGGCCACGGCTCACGGGCCCAGCCGCTCCGCAGCATGTGGGATCCTCCCGGACCGGGGCACGAACCCGCGTCCCCTGCATCGGCAGGCGGACTCTCAACCACTGCGCCACCAGAGAAGCCCGATTCTACTTTTAGTATGTCTTTATTACAAGTTCCCCACAATCCTTTTGGGGAGTGGGTGGGACATAATAATAAGAATAAATGATCTTATTTCAGAGAAAACCTCTGTGAAGTCAAGAGGAACAGGGATTTATCTTGTTTACAGATGATGAAGCTGATGGGATCCACTTGAACTAGAACCCAACTTTTCAGACTTCTCATCCAGTGCTTTTCACTGTGCCAAGCTAAGTAGTGGGGCATCAGGATGGCTGGCTGTGACCATGTCAGGGAGGGTGACAGGAGAGGCCATATTGCCACCCACCCCTGGTCACTCCCCATCTGGAAAGGCTGAAAGCAGTTGACCAGGTGACATGCCCACATTGCTATATGTGAAGAACCAGCCAAACAAGACTGCCAAAACCAATGGTAACAATTAATATTTCCCAATCTTGGTTTCAGAGAAAGGGTTAGTTCCTCCAAACACTTGCTGTCCTCATTTCTGTCCTGGTTTGGTGACATTTTTGTTCAAACTGCTTTCCCCCCCGAGGGTCCTGAGCCTCTCCACACAGCCGGGGAAGCTTTTGCTCTGTCTTCTCTCATGACTGGGAATCTCGCTGGGTTATTCTGTTTTGGGCTGCCATAACAAGGTACCACAGACAGGGGGGCTTAAACGACAGAAATTAATTTTCTCACAGTTCTGGAGGCTGGAAGTCCAAGATTAAGGTATTGGCAGGGTAGGTTCTTTTTGAGGGCCGTGAAGGATGGATCTGTTCCAGGCCTCTCTCCTTGTCTTGTAGGTGGCCATCTACCCTCTGCGTTTCCACACCATCTTCCCTCTGTGCATGTCTGTCTGAATTTCTTCTTCTTACAAGGACTCTCATGATATTGGATTAGGGCCCATCCTAATGACCTCCTTTTAACTTGGTTATCTCTATAAAGACACTATCTCCAAATAAGGTCAAATTCTAAGGTACAAGGGTTAGGACTTCAACATGAATTTTTTGGGGAAAGAGTTCAGCCCATAATGCTTGCCCCTCATCTCCTGGTTTGGACAACAGCCCCTGCAGAAGCCCACGATGCTAGGAGGCCCCGGGCATCCAGGCTAGCAAGGGCATATCCACCCTTCTTCAGCCAGCAGCTGACCCAGATCCTGGGTCAGACAAATCTCAACTAGAACCCCAGCTCCACCATTTACTGTGTGACCTTGGCCATTTCCTCCATTTCTCTGAGGTTTGGTTTCTTCACATGAAACCATCTCCTACCTAACAGGATCATTATGAGAAATAAGAGTAACAGTGTCTGTGAAGTGCTGGCACCTGGGAGGAATCCGCGAGGTGAGGCCAAGGCTGATACTTAAGCAGATTACCAGCTTTAGCTGGGAGACGCCAGGCCTGTCCTATCTCTGAGCTGCCGGGTCAGTCACACCCAGAGCAAAGGCTTCCCCGGGAGAGTCTCTGGGCCTCCTCTCTGAGGGACACATCTTCCTCCTTTGAGCATCTTTCAGAGCTCAGCTCAATACCTTGTGTCCAAAGAAAGAAGTTCTTTCTCAACTTCCCTCATGCCTGGTGACCTCAACAACCTAAGGATGGGTTGGGCCTTGATCCAGGGGTTATGCTGCTCCAGTTTCTAAGGTTTAGCAACTCAGCCTCATTTCTTCACCCATAGTTCCCTTTACAAAGCACAGATCATACATGTGAGGGTTAATTTTGTGTGTCAACTTGACTGGGCCATGGGGTGCCCAGATATTTGGCCAAACATTATTCTGGGTGTTTCTCTAAGGGTGTTTTTGGATGAGGTTAACACTTAAGTCAGTAGACTGAGTCAAGCAGGTTGCTTTCCCTAATGTGATGGGCTTCGCCCAATCAGCTGAAGGCTGGAACAGTACAAAAGGCTGATCCTCCCCAGAGTAAGAGAGCGCTCTTCCTGCCTGACAGCCTTTGAACGGAACATCGGCGTTTTTTCCTGCCTTTGGACTCAAAATGAAACATCGGCTCTTCCTGTGTCTCTAGCCTGCTGGGCTTCAGACTAGAACTACCCCATTGGCTCTTCCTGCGTCTCCTGCTTCTGACTCACTTCACCCTACAGATCTTGGGAATTGCTGCCTTCCATAACTGTGTGAGCCAGTTCCTTAAAATAAATGTTTACACACACGTGCATGCGCACACACATGCATGCACACACTCGCACACGTCTTAGTGGTTCTGTTTCTCTGGAGAACCCTAATAAAACAGGTAATCCCAGGTGACTAATGCCAGCATACCTGTAGATGTCACCACCCAAATCCCAACCAGTGGGTCTACATTCCAGCAAACTCTAATTGACACTGACTTCAAGGAACCATTGTAACCATTGTTCTCGCTTTTCCAAACAAGAGGAGGGCATTCCTTTTCTGCCTCGAAGGTCCCCCTTTAATACGCATATCACCCCCACCTGAAGTAGGAGGTGATATGGCTTTATCCCTGCCTTGTGGAGGGAGGGACAGAGTGAAAAATAAGTTTGCTCAAGTCACGTGTGGACACGGAAGGAGCAGGCTCCAGACTGGTGCCAAGCCTGTTGCTCAATGTCTGCACAGCGTGGCACGCCCCGGACACTTGCCGGACGACATGCAGCCTCATCCGTACACAGGCTCAGCCGATCTGGGAGTAGCGGTGACCCTCCTCTCCCAGGGTTAGCTGCCCAGGTGGAGGAGGGGACCGCTGCATCTGTGCTCCCAGCTGGAGTCTCGACAAGCATACCGGAGCCACTGCTCCACACAGAACAGGGAGAAAAGGCAGGACAGAGGATGGGTCTTGTATGGTCTAACGGAGGAGTCCCCAGAGTGCCTTCTGTGGGACACTGGTCCTGGGACAGGCTTTAGGGAAGCAAAATGGATTGCCTCAATGAATTAATCTGGGGAAATGCCCCTTAGGAGACCTATCTTGGAAGCAAAGTCCATGAAGACGACTCTGAGGAGTACCGTAGGAAGAGCTTGCTTAACTTTGCCTCACTATACCCATACATTTTTAATTTTGTTTCCCCATAATACCAATTAACATCCCACATCCTTTGGAATCAGTAATGTTCCACAGGACATGTGCAGGGAAACACGGGTCCAAACAATTATTGAGCAAGAATTAATACCGAATTTTCTCCTGTTTCCTCATTTGGGCTGAGTCTTGATTAAAAAAAAAAAAAGTGGTATTTACTCTGAGCTTACTCAGAGCCAATTAAGTAGTTAAGTTCTTTTTTTTTTTCTTTTTTTTTTTGCGGTACGTGGGCCTCTCACTGTTGTGGTCTCTCCCGTTGCGGAGCACAGGCTCCGGACGCGCAGGTTCAACGGCCATGGCTCACGGGCCCAGCCGCTCCGTGGCAAGTAGGGATCCCCCTGGACCGGGGCACGACCCCATGTCCCCTGCATCGGCAGGCGGACTCTCAACCACTGCGCCACCAGGGAAGCCCTAGTAGTTAAGTTCTTAACTCCTTAACTCCTGTAATCCTCAGGGCCACGGGAGGTGCTGGGAACCATTAACATCCCCATTTAACAGATGGGGAGACCGAGGCAAAAAAGTTAAGAAACTTTCCCACTGTCAAACAGCTAGTAAGTGTAGACTGAATTAAGATACAGTTCTCCTCTGGTGGCTTAATTTCCTTGTCTTTTTCTAGTTGCTCAAGTCCAAATAATACCATCCAGCTGCCCCAGGCAGATTCTATAGTCCAAAGTGAACTGTAATTGGAACATTTGTCAGAAAACTTTCAAATACAACCACGAATCCAAGAAAGATGCTAAGCTTTAAAGGAGACAAAATAATGAGCTGTGCCCTTGACCTCGTGTTATGTTTTGGAGAGCAATTTGGGTGAACTGCCACAGTTTTACTTTTCTTTATTCGTTTCTGTACTGCATGGATTTTCTGCAAGGTGCAGCTGTTATCCTTGCAAATCAGAAAAAATAAAATTACAAAGTGCCCTGGGGTTCAGGCAGTGGTCAGAGGGGAGGTGGGCATGGGGGAGGACAAAGGGCACGGTCTGCCAAAAGGAGGTGGTTCTGTCCAAACTCTGGGGGCTGCACTGCTGTTCCGGCCTGTGCTAGAGTTTTCTAGAACAGAAGACACCTCTGTCTCCTGGGGTGACATCCCTGGACAGAGGAGATGGAACTTCCTGACAAATGGCAGAGTCCATCCAATGCCAGCAAGACCCTACAGAGCACACAGGGACCTCAGGAAGAGAACGTGACTTTAGGGACTTCATGGTCTCTGGAAGTGGAGGCCATGCAATATGCTGGTTAGTTCCTAGGGAGCGCTAGTTAAAGCAATACCAGGTGTCTTAGTTTCCCTTTGCTGCTGTAACCAATCACCGTAAACTTAGTGACTTAACACAGACTTATTACCTCCCACTTCTGGGAGTCAGAAGTCCGAAATCAGTTTCGCTGGGCTAAAGTCAAGGCGTTGGCAGGGCGGGTTCCTTCCAGAGTCTCCAGGACAGAAATTGTTTCCTTGTCTTTTCTGGCTTCACAAGGCTGCCAACATCCCTTGGCTCATGGCCCCTTCCTGCATTTTGCAAGCTCATCAGCCCAATTTCTGCTTCTGTCATCACGTCACCTTCTCTGACTCTCACTCCCCCTGCATCCCTCTTACAAGGACCTCTGATTATACCAGCCCACCTGGATAATCCAGGATGGTCTCCCGCTCAGGGGCCATGATTCAGCCCATCACTACAGGGAACAGAGGCTATTGTTCTCTGTGAATACTAAGAAACACAAGTGTTAAAGTACTAAAGATATAACCTTGATCCCATCAGTTGGTGAAGCAGGGAATGGGAAATGACGGGCACGACAGCCAAGGGGATGGCGTGGTTCACAACAGGACTCAAGGCCAAGTTCTCAGGCTCTGTCCCAAGGCTGGCATGACCCAGAGACTTGCTTGGTCATGATCGCACTGAGTTGGTTGCAAACTATACGAGTGCCAAGAGAATGACATGCATCCAAATTCTGCCTGTGCTCATGGGGACCCCCCCCCCCACCGGACTTGTCACCATGAGGAAATGGTGACAAGGAGAATAGGGACACGGATATAATTATGAAGAAGCAGCCCAGAGTCAGGAAAAGGCAACTTCATCATTTTTCTACCATTGTGAGACCTGTTTCGCTTACTGAAACATTTGACAGCATTTGTGTCCCCAACTCGAAGCACAGCCCGGTCACTCTGAGTGTGGAGCTCAAGTGCCACATGCACTCTGCTTGATGCCAGCCACGGTCTTGGCTCAAACAACCCCCTTAAGGTGACACAGGCCATCCTGGCAGTAGGAGCACCTGGCTGGGCAGGAGACAGGATAGGGCGGGCAGCACACAGCCTCAGGTATCCCTCAGGCTGCCCTCTCACGGCCTCCCACTTCCTTCCCAACCCACCCCCTCTTTAACCCCCTGCAACCACTTAACTGCCCTCCATTTCTGTAATTTTGTCATTTCAAGAATGTTATGTGAGTGGAATCATACTGTATGTAACTTGGGGATGAGCTCTTTTCGCCCGTCATATTCCCTGGAGAGTCATAGGTGTTGTATGCACCTGTAGTTCACTCCGTTCTACTGTTGAGTGGCATCCACGGCCTGGGTGCACCGCAGTCTGTTGAGGAGCTTCTAGGTTGACCTATTATACAAAAAGCAGCTATAAACATTGGTGTAATGGTTTCTGTGTGAATGAATATTTTCATTTCTCTGGGACGAATACCCAAGAGTGCAATCCCTGGGTCATACAGTGATCACATACATGGCTCCTTAAGGAACCGCCAAACTGGCCAATTTACTTTCCCATCAGCAATTTACAAGTGATTCAGTTTCTCTACACTCTCACCAGCATTTGGTGGTGTCACTACCCTCCCCAGTGAAATGTTTATCCGAGTCTTTGGCCCATGTTCTAATTGGATTGATTTTTTTCTGGTGAGTTTTGAGTGTTCTTTATATATTCTAGATATTAGTCCTTTGTTGGATATATTGGTTTGCAAATATTTTCTCCCAGTCTGTAGCTTATAGTTTCATCCTCTTAACAGAGTCCTCTCAGAATGAAAGTTTTTACTTCTACTTTTAAAATTCAATTTATCAATTTGTCCTTTCATGGGTCATGCTTTGGCTGTCAAGTCCAGGCTCCCCAGGGGTCTCCACGGGCACCGCAGGGGCAGAACTCTTGCTAGGCCAGCACGGCTGAGAGTCCTGGCTCCCTTCAGGCCTTCTGATCCCACCCTGGCAGGTGTGCTGGACCCGTGCTCCAGCCTAGAGAGGGTGGGAGTCTAGCTCCCCACCTGGCCATTGCTGATGTGGGTGTGGGTTAGGATGTTTTTCCTGTGGTTGTTGGCTGTAGTAGTGCCACCGTGGCCTAAAAATTTTCTGTCTTGCTACGCTGCCCTTTTCATTTTCCTCTGGTAGAGAGAGCAGCTTCTGTTTCATTTATTTTTTTAATGGTGGTTAAATGCATATAAAAGTTACCGTTTTAAGGTGTACAGTTCTGTGGCACAAAGTATATTCATACTATTTTGCCACCAGCACCACCACCCAGCCCACAACATTTTCATCGTACCCAGCTGAACCTCTGTACCGATTAAACACTAACTCCCCATTTCCCATCCCCCAGGCCCTGGCGATCACCCTTCTACTTTCTGTCCGTGTAAATCTGACTGCTCTAGGACCTCGTATACGTGGAACCACGCAAGATTTGTCCTTTTGTGAGTAGCTTGTTGCACTGAGCATGTCTTCAAGGTTCATCCATGTCGTAGCACGTTAGAGTCTTCTTCCTTTTAAAGCAGCATAATATACTGTTGTATTGTTTACCACATTTTGTTTACCCATCCATTCATCAGTGGACACCTGGGTTGCTTCCATCATTCGGTTATTGTGAACACAGGTGTACAAATGCTATGCTATACATAGGTGTACAAATATCTGTTCAAGTACCTACTTTCAATTCTTTTGGGCATATCCTCCAAAGTAGAATTGCTGGATCATATGGTAATTTTATATTTAGTTTTTGAGGGACCATCATACCACCTCCCACAAGAGCTGTACAATTTTACATTCCTACCAGCAATGCACAGGTGTCTCAATTTCTTCACATCCTTATCAAAACTTTTTTTTTTTTTTTTGGATAATAACTATAATAATGAGCGTGAAGTGGTGTTGATCTTCTTTTGACTGTGCCTGTAGGTATTTCCGTGTTGCTGAATTCTTCAGCTCCAAGCATGGGATATAAGAGGCATAAAGAAAACTGGGGTGCCGTGGTTAAGAATCCACCTGTCAATGCAGGGGACACGGGTTTGAGCCCTGGTCTGGGAGGATCCCACATGCCGCGGAGCAACTAAGCCCATGCACCACAACTACTGATCCTGTGCTCTAGAGCCCAGGAGCCACAACTACTGAGCCCGTGTGCCACAACTACTGAAACCTGCGTGCCTAGAGCCCGTGCTCCGCAACGAGAAGCCACAGCAATGAGAAGCCTGCGCACCGCAACAAAGAGTAGCCCCTGCTCGCCGCAACTAGAGAAAGCCCGCATGCAGCAACGAAGATCCAACGCAGCCTAAATAAATAAACTTATTAAAAAAAAGGAAAAAAAAAAAAGCCTTGAACAAAATTTAAAAAAAAACAAAACAACTGGGGGGCTTACCACTGTTATCGTTCTTTGGGTCCCAATGTTGCTGGCTGGTCTGCTTCCTTCACTTTACCTTTCAGAGTCTTATGTTTGTTTTTTAAGGTATAATGTCCAGGGTTTTTAGTTGTATTTAGTGGAAGGGATAGGGAAAAGTTTATCTACTTTACATAGTATATATACCATATCAAGAGAACCTTGAATTTCTTTTAACATACAAGTGCCCTCTCCATCTCTTTTTTCTTGAAATTTACTGAAGAAATCAGATTGTTTGTTCTACAGAGCTTCCCACAGAACTGGATTTTGCTGATTGCATTCCCCGTGGTGTCATTTAACATGTTCCTCTGTGTCCTGTATTTCCCAGGGAATTGGTGATTCGATTTAGACTTGATCAGATTCAGGTTACAGTTTTTGGCAAGACTCCGTCATAGATGGTGGTGTGTACTTCCATCATGAGGCATGTATCACCTCTTCGTCTTTCTTGGTAATATTAGCTCCTTCAATCGTTGCTAGTCTTTATTTTTCTAGTATCATCATGAACTTAATTATATAATTTTAACCCACTGCTATTATTATTCTTGTTTATGTTCACCCCATATCTACCTAGAAGGAGCTTCTTGAAATTCTCTTGACAGGGCCTGTGGTGTCTTTGCCAGTCCCGTGGAAGTCAGGTATGAGAAGACGCTCCAGACTCACCTTGGACATTTTCTGCCCTAAATCTAGACTCAGCCATTCTCCATGGAGCCTGGATAGTTTTGGTCAGAAAGGTATTTAGAGACTACAATTTGGGCACTTAGAGGTGCTCATTAGCTACTGGCTTGGTCATTGTTTTTAAGTCTTTTCAGTTAACCAAGTGAGGAAATAAGTGTGTATTTAAGATAAATATATGATGAGTTCAAATTCATATCTCCATATCAAATTCAGAACTAAAGGGTTTTAATTTAACCTATTTTTATCTTATAGATGTAACTTTTTTTTCTCCCATGCCAAAAACTTGGTTCCTAATGATATCCACATAATCACTCAGTTACTTTCTCCAACAGTAAACACACAACAGTCTCAGAATGACAATCTCACAAAAACAAAACACCACTTCCACAAAACAAAACAATTATTGAAAATGTTTTTTGTGTATTAACCGATCATTTATTTATTTGTTGCTACTATTTTTGTCCTTAGGGTACATGTCACTAGAGATGCACAGTGAAATTCCTGTATTTTAAAGTCATTTGAAATAATTCCTATGTATTTGTGTCATCAACTGTATATGTGGTTATGTTGATTTATTTCATTTTGCTTTCAATTCTTAGGAATCAAAAATTTATTTTAATAATTTTGTAAATATTCACATGGTTCTAGAGCCAAATCTATGAAGCAAATTATATTTGAACAGGGTAATCCTCTAACTCTGTCCCCTATGTATTATTCCCTCTCTCCCCATATAGGTAATAACTTAAAACTTTTCTTTTTTGATTTTTCCCTTCCATCTAAAAAAAACCAATCATCTCTGCTTCCTTATCCCTCCTTTCTTAAATAATGAGTAGCACACTATTTGCACTTTTCTCTGTCTTGTGTTTTGTACATATGGTATCTTGAAGATCACTCCAAAGCAGTAAACAGAGATATTAATCCCTTTTTATAGCTACACAGTGGAGTCACTGTGTAGATGTACAATAGTTTATGCAAACAATCCCGTTGATGGAAATCAAAATGTTTTTGAACAGAGTTTCTACACTGAGTAACTCTGACATACGGTTATGTAAATCCCAATGATTATTACATAAGTCACCTTTTAATTTCACATCCCTACTCTCAACAGCTTTCTCCATGCAAGGGGCTGACTTTATTTATGTATACTACCTAGAGTTAGTTAGTTCCCAGGTGGCAAATATCCCTGATAAAGTACTGAATAGTGTTTTAATTCCCAAGTTACGTCAAAGAATTTTCCCAAAGGGGGAATAGGGAGTTCTTGTTTAATGAGTACAGAGTTTTTGTTTGGGAATATGAAAAAGTTCTGTAGATAAATGGTGGTGATGGTTGCACAACAATAAGAATGTACTTAATGCCACTGAACTGTACATTTAAAAATGGTTAAAATGGTAAATTTCATGTTATGTATATTTTACCGCAATAAAAAAAAAGAATAAGATCTATGGAAAACATTTAAAAATTTATTGAAAATTAGCAATAAAGATTTCTTAATGTTAAAAAACACAATTTTCCCCAATAAACTGCTACTTTAATGTGTAACTTTATACCAAAATTAAAATTTTATGCATAAACTAAATGAGGTTTTTAATTGATGTGAACGTGTTTCAGTGCAGGGTCAATAGATGTCTTCATCTTAGCGATGGTTCCTTTCTCCACTGTTGTAATTAGTGAGGGTTGGCCACCTTCCAAGCTGAATCTTATCTGACATGAAATCTGTACAAATTACTTCCCAAGTTTAACCACAAGGTAGCAAGTTAGCTCTTTCTAGATACATTTATCTTACTGCACGATGACCTGCATTTTATGGCTTCTAAATGAGTCATTTGTGACCAGGAAATCCAGCTCGGCGACAAGGGAGACAAACTCTTATACCTATCCCTGCTGGTGTTAGGGAGAGTCAAGGTTTATTACACGGGGCCGACATGTCAGAGACTCAGGGCAAACGCAGAGAATCTTCTCAAGCCCTAAGTCTGGATCCACTAATGAATGGGCTGCAGCCTGGTGAGCTGTCGTAACTCCTCACATCTCTTCTTCATGACCTTGTCGCCATCTGTAAAATACAGCCTTGCCCACTGACAGAGAAGTTCCAAAGACACCATAAGATCCTTGGCATCTGGGTGCTCAGGATGTACACAGCATCATGATTTCCTTCCTCAACTGGTTATGAAAAAAGACAGCCTCCAAAACCCTTCAAGTAGGAAAACCAGCTATTTTATTTCTTGTGAAAGACTCCTCTTTCTTCCATCGCTGGAACTCTGGGGCTGAGTGGCTCCTCCGCTGGGTCCCTGGGCACAACCACAGGCAGGACCAGCACCTGCAGTCTGAGGCATCACTTGACTCGGCTTCAGCGTTTATGATGATGTAGGGCACAGGCAGTGTGGGCACACCTGGCCGCTGATGCATTGCTGGGATAAATGACCATCTTATCCCAGAGTACTCACCTTCAAAGCAAGCAGGGAGATGATAAAGATGGAGACCTTGGTAGAGTTGAAGAGGAAAAGACAGAAGTATTAACTTGTCTATGTATACTTGGGAACAACCAGTAGAATTCAGAGCCAGACTGCAGTGCAACAAGGCATTTATCCACATCCCCTGGAAGATCTGGCCCCTAGCCCTGCCTCTTGAAATCTGTACCATGGAAACTTTGCACAAAGGCAGAGAAACGGGTATAATGATTCCCACGTACCCAGCCTCAGCTTCCACAATTACCAACATCTGTCACCTACCTACCCTCTTTTTTCCCCCTTAGGTACTTTAAAGCAAATTTCTTTTGCCACATTATTTCACCCCCAAATATTTCAATATCCTGCCCCTCTTAGGACTGTCAGACAATAAATACCCAATACTCACTACCGGAAAATCAGCAATGTTATTTTTAATACAACTGTGGTACAGAATGTTTAATTACAGCAGGGCAGAGATTCTAGTTAAATAAAATTAAAAACCTTTATTTTTCCCAAATATAAAATTACTAAATTAATGTCTGAAAAGAAAATATAACATGGTGAAAGCTTTACATTACACCACTGTTCACCACAGGATTTATGATTTACCAATGACATACTCCACCGTTTTGGCAAAAGGATGAAATTTTTAAAACAGTTTATAAACCTAACATAGCAAAGACTGTATACATCTCCATATTGCACTTTTTTTATGTACAAGAATAAAACAGTAAAGTCAAGTGTGTTGCATATACTAAGAACAACACAAATCTGTCACAATTAAACTTTATGCGGAAGCTGATGTGAGTATTAAAAATGTAGAAATGTCATACGTGTATGTACACAATGCCAAGACTGTATTAACAAACTCTATGTACATAACAGTATACTGTACTACTTTAAATGTTTAGCATAGTTGTGTTTATTAATACAGGCCTTTGGTTCTAAACTGCTTGACTAGTCTTAAGCTCACATAGTTTCTTAAGCTTTCATATTTTTTAAATGCAAGTAAATGAGTATAAAAGCACTAAACCTCCGGGTTCACTGGTACAAAAATTACAATGGTCAGTTCCCTTAGGTCATCAAAAACTAGTCACAAAAATAGTTCTTGTATTCAACCTGAATGTGCCACGGGAAAAAAAAAATATTTTCAAGATTTTCCAGCTTAGCCTAGAGGCAAAAGGTTACCCCAGCCTCGATTTCAGTGCTATGTACATTCCAGAATACTTGTTTTCTCCAGGCCGTTTATTTTTAATACTACTCTGTAAGGAAGAATAAAATTTAACTCCAGCTTAAGAGTGTCCGCCACATACCTCTGTTAAGACATAATGAAAATGTTGACTATTGCCAGCAAGGTTTAAAAAAATATGTGTGCTCTCCTACGACCCTGCAGAACATCTGCTATGAAATAACACGGCTCTTTCTTTCCCTTCTCGCGCGTTCCCCTCGACTGCTCCTTGGGCTCCGCCTCCCCGGGCCTTGGCATGTGCCCAGTGAGTAGCTTTGGAGATCATCCTGAGTTTGCAAATGACAAAGCAAGTCCCCACACGCGGTCCACGAGATGACGTCACACCACGGAGGACGAGCTGGTCATGCCGTGAACCAGCGTGCTTGTTGGGGTCCCACTGATGGCGTTGAAGATGTGAAGGGAATTCGGCAAAACGCTGGTCTTCTCCTCCAGGGGGCAAATCTCGAGGCACAGAAACACAAGGTTACCCAAGCGTAAACTGCTCCAAATGACACTTCTCACATTTATCATCCAGTGGCCACTGTTACTGTGAGTGGCGGTGCCCTCAGAGAGCTTGGCTTTGGTGGTTTGCAGAGGGAGCGTGTTAGCTCACCTCATAAATGACGTTTTTCAGGTCAGGATTTTAAGGAGAAAGTCAAGAACAACATGTTTTGTTTCCTTTCCAGGTTAGTGATTGGACAGTCTTCTAACCTCACCAGGTTATAAGGCACCTTGAGGCCTATCCTACACACACTTGATGGGGACACGACCTGGCCTTGTCCCCTGGAAAAGTCTTTTTTAATTGAGTCTGGAGCATCGGTGTTCTCTACCAGCTCCTTCTCTTAGGGTCTTACAGATTTCTACCCTGGGAGCAAGAGAGTGGCTGCCTCGCTGGCCCTGATCAAGTCTCTTTCGCGCTCAGTAATGCAGGGAAGAATTCTAAGTGCAAGACTCGGGCTATTGCCAGGTGGAAACTGAGAAGAACATACACACTCAGAGGCTCCCCTGGAAAATCCAAAAGCAAGTCTACTCCAGGTCATGACTCTTTTTGCTCAAGGGTTCAAAGTTTAATCTTCATAGTTGTTGAGATAATGGAAAGTTCAAGGTGTAGTTTAGAGCACGGCATGGCATTGTGTCCATACAATCTGGAAGTTTATTTTAATATTCTCAGCCCACAGTTTTCTTCCTACTTTCATCTTTTCTAGTGCCAAGTGCTGGCACCCACTGACCAAGCTCTCCATCCTGTCTGGAGGCCCCATGGAAAAGACCTTGAGCTTTCTGCAAAAACTTGTTCCCATGAGACCTTCTCTTTCTGCTTAATGATTCACATGTTTATTCAGTTTTGTTTTCCTACTTTTCTAAATGCCCAGAAGAGGGCTTCTTTTTGCACGTGCATGGTCATTACGTCAATGTCTGCAGTTGCCCAAACTCAGTAATAACTTTATGTGAGCCAGTTATCAAGATCCAGAGAAATAAAATTAAAAAATGACATTACCATCCCATCTGAACGTGTGAGCATGGAGGAGAGAAAAAAGCAAGTTAAAGCTTAGACATTTAAGTGAGTTTCCTACAACAGAATCCTTCTCACTAAATCATCACATGGTACGTTAACTGACACAAATGGTCTTGGCTTCCATTTTGCGAGAATGAAAGACAGTACCGTAGGGAACAGACAGAAGCAGTCGTGTGCTATCAAGGTGCCAACACTAATCATAAAGACTGAGTCCGTGACTCAGAAGAAGTCGCTGTGGTTGATGGAGAACAGACCCCTCAAGAAGCAATAGGAGATGATCGCCTTTGAGATTCACTCAGTTCCCTGGGCAGCTGTCCCCCCTGATGACCACTGAGCCCACATATGTAATCCTACCAAAAGGAATTCATACAGGAAGACGACAGTAGCAGTGTAATCAGGAAAGCTGCCCACAATGACAAGGAATAAAGAAGTAGCCTTGAGGAACCCACGAGGGCACCCAGGTCAGCTGTAAACAGTAAAAAACTGAACGACCCTATCTCTTTAAATGGTGAAAGACACATACTACAACAGAGAATTCCTTAAACCAGGCTGGTAAACCCTCTTCTTCCAAAGGACTGGGTGAATAAAGAAGCTTCCAGGAATGGTACTGGTATTTTTTTTAATGTGAGGTGTTTTTGAGCTAGATTAAGTGATAAAGAGGAGGAGGGTGCTGGTCTCCTCTGGTCATATTAGACAATGACGGGTGAGCACAATGTTAGCTGCTCCCCAGGTACCCATGGTTAGGTAGTAACGGCAGTGCAGCATGCTACACTATCCTTCAGATAGCAAAATTCTGGAAGGATGTCGGAGGGTTTAGGCCATCACTGGGGGCACTTGAGGCCCCAACTGATGTGTGCTCCCTAAAAATGAGAAGCACTCCAGAGTGGCACCTACCTGCTCATGCATGATTTCAGAAAGCTCTCTCGTCATTTCCCTGTAGTTGGCCTTCATTTCCTCCTGATACTCTAACTGGTCCTCTTTGATCAGCCGTTCATTTACCGCTAAGGCTTGACCGCAAGCTTCCACAAATTGCCTGGAACGGTGTGGGAGAGGGAAATCAAGGCATGTACAGAACACAGGATGAGTCCAACTGGTAGGATCTCGTTCTTGAGTGAGCACAGAAATGATCAACACTTGAAGAAAAAGAGACATTTCCCGTGTGCTTTACCTGAAAACTTCTTTAAGCAACTTCACTTTATTGTCAGGATATCTCTTTGTGTTTGTGTCGTCTAAGAAAGCTCGGGCATATGCTAGTGGACCGGCATTGACCTAGATAAAGAACAAAGATCTTAAATTACGTTATGAAGAAAATACCAATTATCATTCATTTAGTTTCAGTTGGCATTTGCTAAAAATGCTGCTTGAGTGAGTTAGTCATGACCTCTGCCCTCCAGGAACTTAGGACACCAAAGAGGAAACCATGAATAAAGCTCATGATGTTATAAGTGATTTGATTTTATCATCTCAGCCATCCTTAGGGCACTTGTGATGATGGTTCATTTTATGTAGGAAGAACCAATGCTTGGAAAACTTAAGGACCCGTTCAAGGTCGAATAGCCAATAAGCAAAACACCTGAGATCAGAGCCCAAGTCGTCCAACTGGTATTTGTGCTGCATGACACTGAACTAAGAAGTCAATCTGGCGAGTGCAATGAAAATTGAAAAATTAAGTATATGAGCCAGTTTTAAAAAACCAACTGTTCACCTCATGGAATTGTGTAGACAGCCATGGGCAAGCTGATCTGCTATCCTCAAATGAACTAACCATTCAGGTGGGCTGGAAAGACAAAGATTTGGGGCATTTAGCAACAGGATGAGTGAACCAGAGCCCGGAATGTCTCCTTTAATTCACCAAGAAGAGTTCGCCGAGGTTGGGTAAGTCAGGAAACGTGGGAGTGTTGACAGAAAGAAGGTTAGATACACTGGATGGGAAGGAGAAAGTTCCAGGCACCTGAGACATCTTGGGAAAGGTCCTGACCATGTGATTAGTGCACGATTTTTCCCGGGAGGCCTGGTGGACTTGGAAGTTAAGTAGGGAGGGCTGTCTGTCTCGTCTGTGGCTGTCGGTGAAGGGGACGGGCTGTGGTCCTGGTCCACAGTGTACAGGACTTGCACAGTAACTGAGCCGAGAGAATTCACACCAGAGGTGGGGAGACGGGGGGCACAGACATTAGAGGTGGGGCCCTCTGAGACAGGGACAACTAGCTAACCCTTGGTGATAACTGGATATGATTACTGGATATGTGTGGAGAGCTATGTTAACAACCTAAAGGTAACCCAAATGAAGGATTATCCAAAACGATACATATGTTCAGTTTTAAGAAGATGCAGAAGGGAAGCTGATGAGACTTCATGAAGTCCAGCATAACAAGATCTTGGAGTGGAGTGCAGAATCATGGAGCCACCTGATGGCTCTGTCCTGTACAACAGCAAGCCCAGAGGCTCTTGGTGGAAGAATTAAAGAAACACACAAATAAGACAAAAAAGTTCATTTCCCCTGACTCCAGCTTTGTTGTTACCCTGGAGGGTGCGCATGTATAAACTTAATCTCCTCATTTCATCATGGAATTCTTTGCTTTTAAAGATGATGGGGCATTTATAAAACTCTAAGGTCACTCCTAGAGACTGTCATACGGAGTGAAGTAAGTCAGAAAGAGCAAAACAAATATCGTATATTAACACATATATGTGGAATCTAGTAAAACGGTACAGACGAACCGGTTTGCAGGGCAGAAATAGAGACACAGATGTAGAGAACAAACGTACGGACACCAAGTGGGGAAAGTGGGGTGGGTGGTGGTGGTGGTGGGATGAACTGGGAGATTGGGATTGACATGTATACACTAATATGCATTAAATAGATAACTAATAAGAACCTGCTGTATAAAAAATAAACAAACAAACAAAACCCCTCAAGGTCACTATCAAATGGCAGGGCACATTTTGCCCTTTAGAAGGCTAGACCTGTCCAGCCCCATCCCTTACTGGCACACACACTCTTCCACTGGCCTTAGATAGAGGCTGGATGTTCCCAGGCCAGGTTTTGTTTTAAGCTGCAGAAAATTTTGGCCTCTGGCCCATTATCTAATCAATCATGTGGCTGGAATATTTATCATATTCGCTTGATAACTTATTTTGGCACATTAGTCTTTTGGGCCATAAGGGAAGAGGCTGAAAACATCTGTGAAAACTTTTGCAGTGAATGACAGACATTTAGAAAAATGTTAGGTAACAGCTCAGCGTGGATCTGATAAAAAGTTGACAAAAAGTGACTTCAGGAAATGAAACCATTGTATTACAATCTATATGTAACTTTCATAAACATACCCTTCCAGAAAGAGAAAATAATTGGATATGGGAATATATACATAAAGCAGATGATAGAATTATTTATATACATTTAAAAACATCAATAAAGCAAGAAGCATGCTGGTCCCTGGAGGGAGTGATTTAACATCTACTAATTTCTTAGGAAATCATATACGTAAAATACCTGAAAAAAACCCCCATGATTGAAGTGCACTATACAAACATAAAGGTGCATATATCATAAGTGTTTAGCTTGATAAATTTTCACAAACTGAACATATTTGTATAATCAGCACCTAGATCCAGGATGACTTTGTCCATAAATGGTATACATCACTTGAACAGCTATAGGAAAAAAAAATGTCTTGACCCCTATATGCTACCACATACAAAAACCAATTCAGATAGATTGCACACCTACACAGGAATCTAAACAAAGAAAACATAGACTATCTCTGACACAGATTTCTTAAAGAGGACACACAAATAAAGGAAAAATTGATTAGCTGGGCTATATTAAAATGAATAATTTTGTTAATAAAAGATACCATTAAGAGAGTGAAACTTAATGTACTTTTTCAGGTGCAATTTTCATAGAAACCAGAAAACAATAGTTTTATAAGGAAACCTATAGCTATCCACACTTGCTTTATATTTAAAAGAGTCTTTATGCTTCCAATTAGGCACCCAGAATTCCTCAAATTACTGAAAAACCAGGTTGTATGGAGAGCCATCTCCTACCCCTGGCAGACAACTTGGTGAGAATGACACTCTCGTAGCCCCAAGGCTACCGCCCCTCTGGCATCAGGAGAAACTGCACAAATATTGAAGGGAGGTAACGGGGATCACCTGATAAAGCCAGGGATCTACACTGGACCTTGCTGGTGTGAACGACCTAAAATTTCCCAAGGTCTAAGGATCTGTTCTCTGTTGCCCGGTGGTTTGCTTGGTCCGGCGCCCGGCTCACCTGGACGCTCACACTGCCCTGGAGTTTGAGCTGCAGTTTGATCATGTCCACTTCGGCCGAGGAGCACAGCTGCCGGAGCTCGGCCACCTTCTTACTCATCTCGTCAATGGCCACCTCGATGGGGTTCAGGTCCGTGTGGTGCTGGTACATGACGGGGATCCGCTTCTTCACGTAAGGGAAGCAGTGTATGGCTGTGGAGGAACACGGCCTAGAATGAGTCCACAGCTTGCACGTGCTTCACTAGTACTGAGGTAGAAGTGATCATTACTCCCATTCTACAGATAAGGAACCCAGAGCTTGCCTAGGTCACATGCCAGTATTTCGTGGAACCAGAATACTGTCCTCGTTTATCATTGTGCATGACAGGCATCACATAAAGTCAAGAGAGTTGGGTTCTTGTCAACTTTAATATGAGAAGTTTGTCTTTGAAGAAATCACTTTCTCATTCCCTGCTCAATTTTCTCACCCATAAATGCACTACTTCTTTGGAAATTATGAGAGCTGAATGAGCTAGTAGGTATAAGATGGCTTTGCAAATATAAAAAAGACTAAATAAACAGTTTTGAGATATCATATAATAAATTAAGTCCAGAAAAGAGTTCCATAGAAATATGCTTGAGCCATAGAACAACTTTGAATCACATGCTTAAGTTCGTACGGCCAGAGAAATCAATGAAAAATAACATGAGAATATATTTCCAAGCAAAGTATTTTATGAAGCAGAAATTCACAAACTCTTTGAGTTGCATAATAATAAAGATATTTTAAAACTTTTAAATGATTCAAAAACATTAAATAAAAATATTTAATTTTTCTCACTTTTTTTTTTAACCATAAAAGGCGCCACTCGATATTGTTTTCCTTTCTTATAATAAGACACCTGAACATATCAACACCAAAGAGTTCATTTAAAGAAGAACAGAAAGGTTTTCCCGGAGGCACAGTGGTTAAGAATCTGCCTACCAACGCAGGGTACACGGGTTCGAGCCGTGGTCTGGGAAGATCCCACATGCTGTGGAGCAATTAAGCCCGTGCGCCACAACTACTGAGCCTGAGCTCTAGAGCCTGCGAGCCACAACTACTGAGCCTGTGCACCTGGAGCCCGTGCTCCGCAACAAGAAGCCACCGCAATGAGAAGGCTACGTGCGTACCGCAAGAAAGACCCAACGCAGCCAAAAATAAATACATAAAATAAAATAAATTTATAAAAAAAAAAGAACAGAAAAATAACTGGTTCCAATTTGGTAATGTTTTACCTTTCTACCTTATTGCTTGTATGGTATATGTAAAAATCTATAATATTCTTATTTAATATATATTTATGAATAAACAGGTAGACATATGCTTAAAAGCTTATTTTATTTTTTAACAAGCTAAAGTAAGATGGAGTGTTATGTTTGGATTCTTTACTATTTACTAAGTGGCTGGGGAGGGTTTACTCAAAAAGGACTGATCACAAAATGAGAAAGCCCGGTTCCCTGCAAAACACAGAGTTCCCTTGGGTTACCCAGAGTCTGAACAAGGCTGGAAAAGACATTCAACATGATGCAACCTTGTTTGTCACACACTTACAGGCCTGTTCTAGTCGCTACATGTTTTATCAATCTAAGGCCAAGGGTCTGTGCCTACTATTTCTTCTGTGTTCCTTGTGGACACAGAGTTTTTAAGTGGCAACCCTGGGATTGATAAGTCCTCTTCGGACTGAAGGCTCCTTTGATACATGACAAGAACTAGATGCTGCTGTTTATCAGCCAGGGAGACAGAACACGGCCCTCCGGCCAGAGGTGAACTCGCACGTGATAGACTGACACGCTTTACACAGGGGAGGGCCACTGCATTCTCACTTGTCAGGACACACGTTTCATGAGGCTAACAGCCATGTCCAAACACATGTGATTAGTGTTATCACAGTGTTTTTGAGTGCCACAGTGCGGTAGCGCCATTATTTCAGAGAGAAAAACCAACTCCAACAGTGTCTGTGAGATGTGCACATTGCTCTGATTTCACTCAGCCAAATAAGTCCTGAGTCACTGGTCCTTACGATGGTTAACTGGAGAGTCAACGAGGCAAAGTAGGGGTGTGATGATACAGGAAACTCCAGTCTGTGTGTGAGCCTCCCCGGTCCACGCAATCTGGGACTGCCCCGGCCCCTGCCTTCCTTGCGGGCCTCATCTCTCCTCTCACTGGGGCTCACTCAGCTCCAGCCATGCCTGCCTGCTGGTCGTGCCCTGAATGTGCCGGGCACAGGGACCCCTGCCGCTGGCCTCTGCCCCGACGGCGCCTTCTCCCTCCAGACATGTGCAGGGCCCGCTCCCTCAACTCCTTCAAGTCTGGACTGTCAGTGAAACCTACCCTGGCCACGCCATTAAACTGCAGCCCCCCTGCCCCCAACCCCACAATTCCAACCCCCTTTGCTTTTGTCCAGAACGTGTATGACCTTCCAACACAGATACATTTACCCATTATATTTACTGTTTATCATCTGCCTCCTCCTGCTAGAGTCTAAGCTGCACAAGCCAGAGAGCTCTGTTTTGCTGATATGCCAAGTTGGAACATTGCCTGTGCTCAATGAATTTAGCTGAACTGAAGAATGTGTTACTGCCCAAATGGCTAAATGAAAGAGCAAACTGGCCTGGAAGGTGGAAAATTAGGTGGTGGACTGAGTGAGCCACCGTGTTATTAATCAACGCCCCACACCAGTGATCTGCAGCCCTTCAGGCAGGAGGACGAGGGAGAGATGGCTGAGAAGAGCGGGTGGGTGTACGGTCTGCCTGGACCGAACAGAGGGTGAGGGGCAGGAGGATACTTCCAACCTGAGTAGGAGACTGGACATGATTTGGAAGACTTTGGAACAGTGACCGGGAAGAAACTCCATGGAATGAGTTCCACGAAAGAAGGAACAGAGGGAATCACGTAGGGAGGCAGGCTCAGAAATTTACACCGAGGGGGCCTGGAGGGCAATCATTAGGTTTTTCAAAGGATTCCACAACTGCAGCTAACTGACTAAACTATCCAGGAAAATGAGCCAGTCTGGGTTCAGAGGGCAGGGAGGGCAGGGGCTCCCCGACAACTTAGAAGGCCAAAGGTCAGCTCTGAAGCATGCAGTGGAAGAAGAACCTAAGGGATTAATAACACAAGGGAAAACTCTCAAATTCAAAGTCTTCAGAATATCCTGGTCTGTGTGTCTTTAACTGAAGGTGGATGTAGTTTATAGGCTCTTAATAGCATTTTTACAACCCCTTCTCTAAATCTTTACACTACCCAGTAATTATCCTTCTGAAATTCTGAGAATCTTTCAGGGCAAAAACTGCACCCCTCTTTGGTGCTGTGTTGTGTTATAATCTCCTTTCACTCCTCACCAACCTCAAAAGGCAAGGAGCTCAATGGTGGGTGAGATGTGGCAAAGTGAAGTACATTCTTTCCACACCTGGGCATAATTTACAAAATTCTTTGACACCAGATGGATAGTACAAATCTCTTTTTACAGATGAAAAACTAAGGTGCAGCGAGGTTAAGTGACCTGCCCAAGGTCACACAGTGAGGATGTGACTGGGTCTACAGGACCCAGGCCCAGGCTCTGCACTGCCCACACCTTCTCAAGGTGGTTGTTTCCCAAGCCAACAGCCCCTGTGTCTACTTTGCTTCTCTCTGCAGTGGGGTTACTCTTTATCCCCTCTGCTCTGGCAGGTACAGAGCTTTGCTCTAGCCCGTTATCTAATCAAAAATATTTCTGTGACATAACTGGCCAGGGAAAGCACCTCATGGTAACTGTTTATGAATCAGTATGCTACCTGAGCAGAATAATCATAATAAAAAATGCTGATCTTGACTCATCAGTGAGCTAAGTTTATTTAAATCAGCAGTTCTCAAACTTGAGTGGCATCAGAATCACCTGGAAGGCTTGGTTAAACACAACCATCTGGGCCCCACCCCAAGAGTCCTCGATCCAGAAGGTCTGGGTGGAGCCCAAGAATCTGCATTTCTAACAAGTTCCCAGGTGATGCTGATGCTGCTGATATTCCCGCAAACAACCTTTGATAAGCACTGATTTGAGGTCATCACAGCTGTAGAGATAAACGTGGTAAGCTGGTAATTCTCATCAAATGACTCCACCTAGAAATGCAGTTATTTTGCTTAGTAAGAATTTGCTACTGTGTCCATTAGAAAAACAATTCATTTACCTATGGGGAGGGGTTAACGTTTTAGAGGCTAATATTGTTTGTGCCTTACATGTTATCTTATTATTCTAAAAGCAAGAGCAGAGACTCCTTCTTTAAGAATGTAGGGTTTGGGGGTGTTTTTTTTTGTATTTTAATTTTTATCTCAGTTCCCTCATAAGAACGGTGAAAAATCCTGTGCAATATGCTGTTCTGAACTATTTCATAATGAACCATATTCTTTCCTTGGCAACAGCTTTACTGAGACATAAATCACACACCACACAGTTCACCCATTTAAAGTGTACTGTCCACTGGCGAGGGTGGAGCCTCACCTGAAACATGCCACCCTCACAGTGCTCCTTTCACTAACTATTACGATGATCCCTGGTCCCGCCCAGGCGGAACACTTGACAGCATCGACTGCTGGACAAGCAGCGGGTGCTTTCCAGGTTCGACTTAAGTGTGGCCACTCTTTGAAAAATGGGCTTCAATAGCAGAGATAGACACAACTGGCATTCTCAATAGCCTCCTCACCAATTTTTTTTAAGTCAAGAAAGCGTTTTATTTCAGGTTACCCGTCATTTGCTGACCCCAACCCTAAGAGCGATGGTGTCAAGCTCCCCTAAAGAAGGTAGAAATCACTCTCAAGATGACTCTACACTTGTCAGGAACAGGGAGATGATGCACAGCATAGTTCTGGGGGTGGGTGATCCATGGTTAAGCAGTACCAAAGGATCCATTAAAACTCTGGCACAGCTGAATGGGCAGCCTGTGAATGCACTGAGCTTCCTGGTTCTGGAGGTGCCAAGCTGAAGGTGGCCAGCCACTCAGAGACTAGGTGGGTGGGGTCCAGCCTCATGTCCCATTTATTCACCCCACCTAGATCTCTGAGTAGGCTCATGCAGGTGTGTAAGGGGTCCCTTCCCATGACACAGATGCAGCACTGTGTGCGGGGGTTCTTAATCTGGGGGGGCCATGGGTCTACAGAGTCTGCAAATCACTTGAAATTGTGTGCAAAAGCATTCTGAGCTGTCTTCACCAGATTCTAAAAAGGGTAAGCTACCTGACATTGGGTATGAACTTATGGTCTGGTGGAAGAATAAAATACAAACAGGTAAATAGAAAAATGTCATGAGTATTCGAAAGCAAGCATTAGATACACATTAAGCTGAAATGGATATGTAAGGAAAGTTAACTAAGCTCGAAGTGCCCTTCCAATTCTAGATGCTTCTGGGTCCCTTCTGGAGGGCTCTTTATCTTGACATCTGGGCTGATGTCTGGGTGTGATTCTTAAAGAAAGGGGCCAGGAAGACTGTACCTGTCAGTATGGTGCGCCGTTTGCACTGCTCTTCGACGCCTCCCTGCCTTTTCCCAGTCTGGGTGAAGGGCATCTCAAACATGAAGCGGCGAATGTTGTGAGATCTTTCAAACTCCGTTTTTCTTTCTTGCAATTCCTTCTCATCAAAGAATGGGATCACGTGAGTCACCTGGATATACGCATACTTGGAATCCAGATCCTTCGGGTTGACCTTTAAATGCATAAAGGAAATGGAATATCGCTATGGCTATTGAAAGGACTCCTCCCAAGCATGCCGAAGCTGTGTTTTTCCACTTCATATTAGTAAAAGTTTTGGGAAATTTCAGAAAAGTTTGAAAAAAAATAGTACAATGAACACCCACATACCCACCACTGAGAACAACTGCTAATACTTTGCTGTATTTGTTTATATGTGTCTATTCACACACACACGTATATGTAGACTTTTTTTTAGCTGAAACATTTCAAAGTAAGTGGTTCACATCATGACACTTGAGCCAGCATCTCCTAAACATGAGGATATTCTCCATAACCACAATACATCATCATATGTAACAAAATTAACACTAATTTCCTAATAGTGCCAAATATACCAAGTTGAGATGAATTTCTCAAATGTCCCAGAATATTATTTATAGCTATTTGTGTTTGAACCAGAATCTAATCAATGATTGCATTTTACATTTAGTTTTGTCTCCTTAGTCTTGTTTAATCTAGACTATTTTTTTTCCCATGACATTGACTTTTTTGAAGACATCATGCTAGTTTGTGTGTGGAATGACTCCCCATCTGGATTCCTGATTATTTTCTAAGCCGTATTTTTACATATTTGGCTTAGAGACAAAAATGTTTATTTTACTAATAATGTTTAAAGCCTAGGCCCCCAAATCATAGTTAATCTGTAGATAGATTAGATATAAACAGATGTAGATGAATTAATTTAATACAGGTACAGACTAATCTAAGACTGCTCAGATTATAAATTTAGTTCCTAACAGACTCAGCACATGAATGCTTTTAAAACGACACGGCTAGACCTCGTGGTGCTCTAACTTCTGTGACATGCTAGAAAATTAAACATAGGCACTTTCCATACCAAAAAAAAAGTTAATTTATTAGGGAGATAAATCTACTTTGCACGTATTGTTTTTAAGCTTCTACAGCAATAAAAGGGGACATGAAAGAAATGACCATACAGAGAATTTGGAGACGATCCTGGAATGAGGGCAAACAACTGAGATCAAGATGGGTTTACTGGTCCCAAATTAGCATGCACCACTGTTCTCTTAACAGAGACGTGTGTGAAGAAACATGAAAAACAGATGTGCAAGTGCCTTAAACTACAAGTTCAGAAAATACCTAGTCATGAGTTACTTTTCTTTTAGAAAAGGCCATCTGGCCAATCACTATAATTGTATTCAAACCTCTTAGACTTAACTTTCTTTAGCAGAAACAATTTAAAAGCAGAGGAAATGACCATTCTTGCCTATATTTCAGTGGTGTTTCCCTAGTTTTCACTTTCAAACTTGTATGTGTGCATCAGCAGAAGGAATAAAGGACTGGTGTTTGAGGAAGAGAAGAAGGTCTAGGACGTCTTTCAGCTGCTGCAAGGACCACATATCAAAAGGGCAAGAAGAACCAATGCGTGAGAACCTTGACAGAAGGCTGTTAAGGTTAAAGCCACAACCTGACCCAGACAAAGGTTTTGGTTTCAGAGAAAAAGGCAAGTTGGACCTGAGTGATTTGGTCTAGAAAGGAAGTAGGTCTTAATAAGGTTGTGTTGAGGTTTCTAGCTAAAAATGGACCAACAATGTACATTTGTCCCTTTTCCTTTGCACAACTCTATTAAAATGACAGTATAGAATTAACCAGCAAGGACCAAGAAGAGAGGACAGAACAGCAGTGGATGAATTTAATGAATATCTGGAAGGCAGGTGCATGGAGATGTACTTCCTGACTTGGGAGAGAAAGTTCTAACCCAAGTTCCCATGGAGAGGGGCAAAAACAGGGGAGTCAGATCACCCCAAAAAAGCCTGTTGTGATAGACTTAATGTCTGCATTCCCCCCAAATTCTCATGCAGAAATATTAACCTTCAATGTGATGGTATTAGGAGGCAGGAGGTGATTAGGTCAGGAGGGTAGAGCCTTCATGAATGGGATTAGTGCCCTTATAAAAGGGACCCCACAGAGCTCCTTCACCCCTTCCTCCATGTGAGGACCCGACAGTAAGACAGCAGTCTGTGAAGCAGTTAGAAGAACCTCACCTGACACCGAATCTGCCGGTGCTTTGACCTTGGACTTCCCAGCCTCCAAAACTGTGAGAAATAAACTTCTGTTGTTTATAAGCCACCCAGTCTATGGTATCTGTTATGGAGCCTGAACAGACTGGCATCTGTAGAGGACCAGGACCAGGGTTTCGGTGACCAGGAGATGTGTGGGGTGGCAAGTGGCCCAAAGTCTATGTGAGGTGGCAGAACCCTGGGTTCCCTTCCCTAGTTCCAGCCCCACAAGAGTAGAGACCGTTCCTTGGAGAAACCGGTCTGGAAAGAGTCTAAGTGGGTTCACCAGTCTCAGCAGAAAGCAGGGGCAAGGAACAGAGCAGGATGCAGGGAGGGCAGGTGAAAGGCTGCAAGCCGGACGTGGGACCTTCGCCCTTGCTCATCCCCTGCCTCCAGAATTCAGAATTATTCCCCCTCCCTTGTCCCCTCCCTACCACCTGGGCAGGAGACTGGAAGAGTCTTCTCTGGAGAAAATGAAGGGCCCCAAGGAAACAGATTCCAGACACTGGGGACTCCAAAGCAGGGCTCAGGCCCCCCAAAAATGAACGAAGGATCCTCCAAAAGGATGAACTGAGAAAAAGGTAGAACTTATTGCTGCTGGAAACTGAGCAGGAGAAGCATTTTTTTTTTTTTTTTTTTTTTGCAGTATGCAGGCCTCTCACTGTCGTGGCCTCTCCCGTTGCGGAGCACAGGCTCCGGACGCGCAGGCTCAGCGGCCATGGCTCACGGGCCCAGCCACTCCGCAGCATGTGGGGTCTTCCCAGACCGGGGCATGAACCCATGTTCCCTGCATCGGCAGGCGGACTCTCAACCGCTGCGCCACCAGGGAAGCCCAGGAGAAGCATTTTTAATGCAAAGAACAGAAGTTCTATCTTGGCCTGAGTTTCCGGAAACAAAGGGATCCCATCTCTCGGGAGATGCCCTGAAGACAGTGGAACACATAAACATATAGGAAAAACGTGTACGTTCAGAAAGGGTTTTCATGAGAGCGATACAGCAGAGGATAGCCTCTCTAAGTAGAAAGTAGATCTCATTCCTACAAATGTGCTGGCTAATTAGTTCATTCCTTGGTCTCTCTGTCTGCCCATCCATCTGTCCATGTATCAGACAGTCAGAGTGTCAAGTAACATGCCAGGCACTGTGCTAAGTGCAAGGAAAAACTACAAAGGCAAACAGAACCTAGGACCCTACTCCTACAGAGTTTCTAAATAGCGGGACTAAAAACAGTACATCCTTTCAGATGTTAATTATTTTGTAAAATAATATCTTTAAAATTATGAAATAAAGGTTTGCTTAATGAAAGACACCTGGGACGCACAGAAAGGTATTAAGAAAAAAAATACACCTGCCACTCAAGGCCAACCATTCCTGACTTTTTCCTGGGTCTTCTTTTTTCTACCACATTTATAAATATATAATATATGATCAATCATACATAAAAAAACAATATTATATTGCTATAATATGTTTCCAAGCATAGTCATACCTTGCCAGAATCTTGTATCATTTTGACGTTTTCAGAACCAAATTTATCTGAGTAAAGTTTAAGGAGTCTCTGAGAAATTTCTGACAGAGGCGTGAGTTTGGGTTCCTTGTAGATATACTCCTTTCCATCTTCATCTTCAAAGAATCCCTGTGACATAAAGCACAATTAGAGCTATCCCCAAATATAAGCCCAAGGCTTACCACCCAGGAAGGATTCTTTTGTTACAGGAGTTAACAACAACAAAAAAGGGAATGATTCTAAAAACAAAATCAGGCTTTCCGAATAGGAAGGAAAATGATAATAATGTGAGGTCTGGGTGCAAGGTAAAGGCGAAACACAAAATTGCAAACTCATCCAAGAATGCTGTCGTTAAGTGTTGAGGGAAATGAAAGATTGGGGATTCAAGACTGTGTTCCCTCGGTGAAGTCTAATCATGGGATTCAAGCCTGTTTCACATTCCCAAGGAGCAGAACTCACTAAGACTCACTAAGACATGACTCAGCAGCCTGCTATCTGCAGGCCTCAGAAACGCTTCTCCTGATCTCTGCCGTTTACTTGGGATTTTACGGCATAAAAGGAAGCATTCTGGTCTGGCAAAAGTTATGTGAAGTTGGTGTAAATTACGTTTTGTCTTCCTGATGAGACAAATATTAAAGGGCTGTAGCATAAGATCAGGAAATATTTTCATTATCACCAGTCATCATCTGTTTTAGCACCAATCATGTCTCGATACAAGAAGGCTAAGTATTGCATGGGAAGTGAAAAAGGTTGAAAACTAAAAAGCCCAGATTGGGTTAATATTTGAAATAAATTAAAAAAAAATTTTCTCATCTAAAATGAAAGAGAGAAAATGGTGCAAAAAACACAGTATATAAAAGAAAAAATGCAGGCTAACATGAAACAAAAAACACCCACATCAAACTAGGAGTTTAGATGCAGTGATTTCACTACATTACTTGCTTTTTATGTATTTACTGTAATTACCTCCACATCTGTTTCACTGTCTGTAAACTGGTATTGCTATAAAGTTATAAAAGACAATAAATAACAGGATAAATTGAAGGTTATATAATGCTCATAGAAAACCACACACCCTGAATAAATGGATTGTAATTTATACTATTTAATCATGTTAGAGACTTGGAGGTTAAACTTTCAGTTAAATTTAAATGACCCCTTTTCTAAAGGGTTTTTGAAATATTACAATGGTAAATCTACTTGCAGAGATATTGTATTATAAAAGAGAGAGAAGCACAGGGACAAAGGAAACCACAAAGTCTTAATTTTGGTTTAAAACATGCAGTATAGACGTGTAAGGGAACAGGTGATTTATTTCTGTAAATGGAATAAAATGTTAATTTTGTTTTGGAGTTTGTAATGACTGGACAGATATACATACAGACTTGAAAAGGAAACTTGCAAACCACACTGAGGTACCAAAGATGCCGCTAAGAATATCTTATGGAAGGAGAACTTACCGCTGCCTTAAGAAAGTAATAAAAAGACAGGAAGAAAGAAAAAAAGGCAGAAAGTTTACTACTGAGGAAGATAAGAACCATACTAAACATGACAAATTCATCAAATTAGCATTTCTAGAAAACAGAAAATTTACAAAATACCACTTTGTATATAGAGTTTAAACGAGAAAAAAAGGACTTGGGACGGCCTAGAGAACAGAGAGGAGGCTCACCTGTCCGAAGAAGGCTACTCGGAAGTACGTCCCCAGAAGCCTTCGGCCTGAGTGCATGACCTCGGTCACCTTGCTGTAGGCTCGGTGCAGTGTGTCATACAGATGGGCCAGCCTCTGGAAAGCAGAACAAACCCCATTTCTTCCCACTTGCAACTAGTAGAATTATTTTAAAATAACAATGAAATGATACTACATAGGTGAAAATTCGTTGGACTTGAGTTTCAAAAAAAAATCAAGAATGAATTTTGACAGCACAACTGGTAGTGATCATTATCCAACTGTTTTGTTTTCTACCCAAAGGGCCATCCCAGTGCAGTAAGCCCATTCAGTCCTCTGATGACGTTTGCAGTCTTCGCTTTTCCTACTCCATTCCTTAGCTAAGAGGTGGAGTGCCAGAATTCCCACCCCTTGTCGTTTGAGATTTGAGGTCTGGGTAGAGGTGTGACACCTGATGGCTCTGAGGGTGGCGACTGCCAGTGTCACGTGGCGGGTCAGAGGTCATTGCTCAAATGGCCTGCTTGCGCTTTCTGCATATAAGAATGTCTGGGGATGTGTGTCACTCCACTGTCCTCTCAAACGGGAGAAAACAAACCACTCAGATACCTCAAAATCCCTCCGCTTCTCGTAGATGGGGATGATGAGCTTATAAATGTCGGCGATCAGCTCATAGCGTTCGGCCTTCCAGAGTCCGTCTGCACACTGTTCCAGGAGCTCCATGAGCACATCCTGATCAAAGAAGAAGGCCCCCGGCCAGGAAAGAGTGTTACAGGGAAATTGGCATTGTGTTCCTTGCAGAATACATAAACGGTTAAGATGGCCAGGAAGAAAATTTCAAAATATGTAGTATTTTTAAACACTAACTTCCATGTTTCTTTTTTTTAATGAGCTATTTTCCAAACATGTTTAGAAACAGAAACGAAGGGTCACATTGTGTAACTGTGTAATAGTTAAATGCATGGAAAAAAATTGAAATTGATGGTTTCACACAGGCTCTCAATTTTTGTTCTTAGTTTTCTTTTTCTAAATATAATGTAGATTTTCTTCCTTTCTGAGGAAAATGACAATGCTGAGACATGGAAAGTCACTAAGCATGACTTCAAACAAATTTAAACATCTTAGAGCAATTCAGTAATGGAGTGTGGTAGGCACTACGTCTGCCTCACCAACATTCTTTCCCTTTTCCTTTCAAAATTTCTATCTACTTAAGTTTGCGCAGTCACCCTGCCTCCATTAACGCCCTTGAACTTTGGAAGAAGCTAACACTATGACTCAAGGGCTGGGACAGGTGCCTCAGGTTTAAACTAACCAGCATAAATCTATTTTCTGGCCAATCACTGCTTCATCATGTGACCTAAACTGGCCAATCAGGGTGAATTTTAGGACCCTTGCTGGGAATGCTGGGACAGATGCTCTCAGCAGACTGGACATCCCATGGCCAGCCAGGGGCCTGTCTGCCCTATTAACAGAGTGGAGAGCTCCTCCTCCCTTCCAAAGTAACTGTATCTTTTACCACTTTGTTAAACAATCAGATTGATTTGTCAATCCTCTGTGGAATTTACTAATGGAAGTCAATTTATTCGACCTTTATTTAAGCCCATTGGAGTAGGGTTTCATTAATGAGGTTGAGTAAACTTCATGTGCTTATTTGTCATCTATATAGCTTGGGTGAAGTACCTATTCAAATCTTTTCCTCACTCTTCTTCTATTGGGTTATTTTCTTATTATTGGGTTTTGAGAGTTCTTTATATATTTTGCATAAAAGTGATTTATAATTTTCTCCCAATCTGTAGCCTGTCTCTGGATTTTCTTAACAGTGTCTTGTGAAGGGCAGATGTTTTAAATTTTGGTGAAGCTCCATTTATCAAGTTTTTATTTTCTGGATTGTGCTTTATACATTACATCTAAGAGATCTTTATCAAGTTCACAAAGATTATCTCCTATGTTTTCTTCCAGAAGTTTTATAGTTTTATATTTCATATTTAAGTCTAGGATCCTTTGATCCTAGAATACAGTGTAAAGTACAGGTCAACTTATTTTTCCCATATGAATGTTCAGTTGTTCCAACACCACTTGATGAAAGACGGCCCTTTCACCATTGAAGTGCCTTTGAATTTTGTCAAAAATCAACTGACCATACCTGTGTGGGTCTATTTCTGGCTTCTCTACTTTGTTCCATTGATAGATGTGTCTGTCTTTGTGCCAATATCACACCGTCTTGATCACTACTGTAGCTTTATTGAAGGGTTTCTCCACAGTGACATGAACAATATTTTGGGCCAGATAACTCTTTTTTCTGGGGGGCTGTCCTATGCATTATAGGATGTTTAGCAGCATTCTTAGCCTTTACCCACTAGATGCCAGTAGCAGTAGCACCACCCTTCCCCCTTTTCCCAAATTGTGACATTAAAAAACCTTTCCAGACACAGCCAAATGTTCCCTGGGAGAGAGGGGGCAAAATCATCCCTAGCTGAGAACCACTGCTTTATCTTGAAATCAGATAGCACGGCTCTTCCAACTTTTTCAAAATTGTTTTGGCTAGTCTAGTTCCTTTGCTTTTCCATATAAATTTTAGAATCTGTTTATCAATTTCTACCAGAACTCCAGATGGGAGTTCGATTAGGATTGCTTTGAATCTATAAATCAATTTAGGGAGAAGTGACATCTTAAAAATACTGAGTCTTTCACACCACTTATTTAGGACTTCTCTGATTTCTTTCAGCAGTGTTTGGTAGTTTTTAGCATACAAATCTCTACAGATTTACACCTAATTTTTCAACATTTTTGATGCTTTTATAAACAGTACTGTTTTTTAATTTTGATGATTTTTTTTTTGGAGTAAAGGCCTTTATTTGAGTAAGATTTAAAGTCATCCAGCATACCTGTTTGTAGGAATTATACAAAATAATTGTTAACAATATGGTGAAACTATGGTATAAGAATCTCTAAACGTGAAGGTTGATTGATTTCTGTACACTGATCTTATGTCCTATGATCTTGCTAAACTCAGTTTTAGTAACTTCTCTTGTAAATTCTTTCAGGTTACTTCTGTCACAAAAGACAACTGCATCTTATGTCAATATACGCAGTTTTATTTCTTTTTCTTACCTTACTGCACTGGCTAGAACCTGCAGCACAATGTCGAATAGGAGTGGTAAAGCAGGTATTCTTGTCTTGTTCCCAATATTAGGGGGAAAGCATCTTAGTCTTTCACCATAAAGTATGATGTTAGCTGTAGGTTTTTTGTAGATAATCTTTTTTCTTGAAGAAGTTCCTTTCTACTCCTAGGATTTTTTTTTTTTAACTCATGAATGGATGTTGAATTTTTTCAAATGATTTTTCTGCATCTATTAAGATGGTCATAAGACTTCCCTTATTTATTCTGTTAATATGGTGAATTATATTAATTGGTTTTTACGGGGCTGGACTAACGGTGCATTGTCAGGGTAAACACCATTTAGTCACAATATATTCCTCTTATTTATATACTGCTAGATTAAATTTGCTAATATAGTTTTTAAGGCTTTTATAGTTGCCTTTTAATATGTTTGTATCCTCCATAGTTCTGTAAATGAAGGGCACGACCTGTGTTTTTCATTACCAGCCTAATGTTTCATTATAGTCCTAATGTCTACGGTTTATAGGTCCAAAGAAAATAAACATTTTAAAAGCAGTTGTGAATCAATTTACCAGAAAATACTACCTAACTGACTTAAACAAACCATCTTTAAAGCAAGACATTTAATGCCTATGTCATATTTACAACATACAAATCATAAAACTGTCATCTGTGTGACTAAACTCTGTACCAATGCTTATAAAGAGGTATATCAGTTATCTCATACTTTTATGGTAGGTCTCATTAAGTGCAAACACTGAAGCCAGAATATGTAGTAATTATCCTAACAGCTACAGACAAAGAAAAAAGTCAGTAAAGGTCCTAACACCATATCTTTTCTCTGTGCATTTGTATTGTGAAGTTGCAAAACCTCTCTCCGTTTTCTCTTAGTTTTGTCTCAAATCTTTTCCAATGGAGAATCTATCCAGGTTAAATATGACAAGATTTTATGATTTTTCTCATGCTTCTCTGATTATAAAAAGCTACATAAAAGAAAAGCATAAAAATAAAACTTGTATAGTGTCAGTGTCAACGTACTTACTTTAGCATATTTGTAAAACTGGGAAGGTAATAAAGGTCTAATCTAATTTGGTAGTTGTGATGATCAAATAAAATTTTATCCATTAAAACGCTCTGAAAACTAAATGCTATATGTAATTAATAGGCCAGTTAAACAAATTTCTCTTTTTCAATCATCACTTTCTACTTTGTATTAATTTTTGAAAAATGAGATCTTACTTCTACTGGATAATGTAATATCCCACAGTGCCACATACATATTTGGTAGGCAAGAATTTCTTGGATGAATGAATCGATCTGCATTTTTGTTAGTAATATAACAATATTACTATTAGCTGTCCTTCGCTGTAGGGAAACAAGTCCTTTATCAAAGCCTTGCAATTCTTACATATCTTAGATCACAGACACTGCACTGGGTATTTATTGAGCATCTTCATTCTCAGTGATGCTGTGGGACTACAGCAGAGGTGAATGAATTCTGAGAAGACCCAATTTCCCATCAGGGATGAGAATGCTGTACAACCAAGGAATTCTTCTGATAACAAAATAGTCAAGGCATGGAAATTTACCCATCTTAAAGCTATTCTTAGGTTTAACTTACAGACTACTCATTTGGCCCCTTCTTTTCTCACTACTGGGTTTTGTTCAAACTATAGTATGGTTCACACTGTAGAAGTAAATACACAATGATGACACCCTATTTATTGTGGATGGGATCAGAGAAACCTAAAGGTTCTTAACTCCATGCTTAGCAGTTACAGCACAATAAGACTCTAGAGTAACTTCAATATAATCTCATATAAAATTGAACATTCTTCTCAAAGAGTTATAAATGTTATAACCAGGCACAGTCACTAAACCACATCATTAACTTGATTCTTTCATTCATTCATTCATTCACACATTTTACCAAGAAGCTACTACATACAAGGCACTGTACTCGACACTGGGTTTATAAAACAAACCTATATAAGTAAAATTTAAGTTTCTGTAATTTATAAAAATGGCTCTGTAGATTTTTACTAAACGTGGGCTGGGGGTGGGTTTGGGATAGTTTATCAGGTTATGTGGTATACACGAAACTGGCTTTGAGGAGGAGGCCCTCAAAGACACAGAGAGGTTGTCCTTTGAAGCAGCTAGAACTGATGGACTAGAGACTCACGACCACCGACTGGAAGAGATTTGACGTGCATCCTAAGATACTGAGGACAGAGAAAACCACAGTGATTTCAAATATGTGCCAAACTGCAAGTCAGAAGGTAGACACTCTGAACTGAGAGCAGTAGGCATTTACTGACTTAACAACAGTCTGTGTGTCTCTGAGTCCAGGGGAGGCCAAGAATCACGTGAAGAGAGCACTTCCTGCTCATAGAGCTCAGATCTCTATGCAGATCCATAAAGAGATTACAAAAGATGGTGGTGAGTGTGCTGATAAACGCACAGGGAATCAGGGACGCAGAGAGGAGCAGCACCTACCCAGTGATGGGGGATGGGGGGCCATGGAAGGTTGCAGAAAGCGATGACTGGCTGAGTCTTACACATCATCAGGCGTTAGTGAGGTGAAGGTGAAAGGTGGGAATAGCAAGGAAGCGGGGGGAGACATTCCAGAGAGAGGGAACAGCCTGGGCAGAGACATGGGAGAGATGGCAGCATGGTGTGTGAGAAATTTATAAGTAGTTTGAGGGCCAGAGTACAAAATCTGAGTCAAACAGGGCAGAGAGATGAGGTCGGGGAGGTGGAAAGATTAAATACACAGATTAAATAGCCACATTCAAAAGTTTTCTAAAAATAAATTAATAATTGAAACATAATTTTATGAGAAATGAAAATGCACACAGACATACATCCACTATCACAACAAGGAAGTATTATATAAGGAAGATGTTACTTGATTTTAAAATGATGTTCTGTCTATACCTCATAAGGCGTCTGCGTATAGCAGCCTTCCAGGTATATTTCGAATGGTTCTAGATTTAGTCGCTTAAATATATATCAAATAGAGTTTATGAGTAATCTCCTGGGCCAAATGCTCCTAATTGTGAGACTAAGATTTGAATACTACTTTTACTCATTTGTCAAACCAGAAACACAAGGTAAGTTTAATAACGATGAAATCTGAATTCTTGTGGCATATCAATACTATGGACAATTCAGTTCACTGTGGAAAAATCTGCTATATTTGGTACAAAAAAGTAGACTTCAACCAGGGACACTTCCCAGAATGGCTGGAAAACAGTAATGTTTCATAGAGT
The DNA here is from genome assembly GCF_937001465.1 of Orcinus orca. Classification (NCBI taxonomy): domain Eukaryota; kingdom Metazoa; phylum Chordata; class Mammalia; order Artiodactyla; family Delphinidae; genus Orcinus; species Orcinus orca. The sequence goes on along the minus strand of NC_064576.1, from coordinate 11,564,260 downwards.
GAATAGAGCTTAGTAAATAACTATGAAATAAGTATCACAATTTGATGGTAATTAAGAATTAGGAAATAATACATCATCAACCTATATATGCTACTGGACATTATTTTATCTTTTCTTTTGATTCAGGAGGCATTCAGGATCTATAGTGTATCAGTCTGAATATCACTTTTTATTGTAGAAAATGGTAATGTATACTATAAAAAGCAGAGTAGTTAGAGATTTTACCCAATAACAAACTAAAAATGGCTTTTATTTTTAAAAAAAGGTTAAGTCCTTCTCTCATAAAGGTAGAGTATGGATTACTGAGCATCAAAGCTTAATTTGGTAAGGTAAATTATTCAAGCTAATGTCAACTCTATACCTAGATGTTTACAGCTGGTGCATCAAGTAACAATTCTTTGAATAGAAATAACCAGCAATCACAGACAGCTAAGTTTGAGAGACCATATGTCAACACAAAATTATAAACAGTCATAAAAACTAAGACATCAGGGCTTCCCTGGTGGCGCAGTGGTTGAGAATCTGCCTGCCAATGCAGGGGACACGGGTTCGAGCCCTGGTCTGGGAGGATCCCACATGCCGCAGAGCAACTAGGCCCGTGAGCCACAACTACTGAGCCTGCGCGTCTGGAGCCTGTGCTCCGCAACAAGAGAGGCTGCGATAGTGAGAGGCCTGCACACCGCGATGAAGGGTGGCCCCCGCTTGCTGCAACTAGAGAAAGCCCTCACACAGAAACGAAGACCCAGCACAGCCAAAAAATAAATAAATAAATTTATAAAAAAACAAAAAAACTAAGACCTCATAGTAACTAAACATCGGGGCATATATGAATAATATTCTCAACAGAAATTCCACGTATGAATTTACTTTGAATTCTCAGCAATCGTTTGAAAACCAGAACTTACACTGACAGCGGTCAGAGTGGTGACCTTGAAAGGCGATCATACAGAAAGTCTGATAGTTTTCCCCCTTGTTTAAAATCTAAATGCCAAGTTATTTTTTTTCTAAATTGTCAATACACACAAAGAACTATAAGTAATCACTGGTTGGGGGAAAAAAAAAAACCTCAATGAGCTTTATGCACCTGGAAAGTACACATTTTATGATATTAGACTAGACTTAAAAAGATCTCGGTACACGAAGCTCGTAAGCCATTCAGGAAGCTGTTTAAGATGTAATTAGCCAGTGATTTTTAGGTGTGCCACAGCCATGCAGTTGACGTCACCGAGCACCTGTCTGTGGAAATAGCTCACTAATGCTGTGCATGGGCGCATGTGTGTGCTTGAAAATGCATTATGAGCCTGTGTATTTGCAGGGTATTTAAAGTTTTTTCACTTAAATAATATTTGCCCCATCTTAGGACTGACTAATTTAATTTAACCTTTCTTATGAAGCTAGCTATCTCTTTTATCTACCATTTGGGAATAACCGTAAGCATGTGACCTGGCTCGGGCAATGGCATACATCATGGCATCATTCACATTTCCACTATATTATCGTTTCTCAAGATACAGTCGAAGATCCTTTGTATCGGAATAATCACCTGGCATGCTTGTTAAAATACAGATTCCCAGGCGCTACAGTCACCCAACTAAATCTGGAGATGGGTGGGGGTGGGTTAGAATGGGAATCTATATTTGTAATAGGAATCTACGTAATTTTTAAGCACACTAAAGCTTGAGGACTAGCACACTAGGTCAAACTTTCTAAGACAGGCACTCCCTCATATATCACTGAGCTGGCACATGGCACACAGCTAGTTTATGGAGTGAATCAACACATGTAAATGTAGAAATTTCTAAGCCACAAAGAACTGAGACAACTTTCAATTCAGATTCTAAGGGACCGTGGTTTAGGTGTTTCTCCTCAATGGCAAGAAAGCATCAGAAGCAGTGTTGTGTGTTGGGGCAGATCACATCATGATCACATCACATCATGCTCACCCTTATCTCTCCAGCATAAGGAAGCTTAGGAAATATTTGCAACATGAAGCAGGGCAATATGTCCTGGTATGAGACAAGGTCGAGCAGTCAGACAAGTTCCATGGGCCACGTTCCCTACTGCTATTGTTTTCGAGAAGCATTATAAAAGTGAAGATATGCTATATAACTTTGGCGGTTCTAAGAGCACTCTCGGTCAAGGAAAAGTACATGCTTAGACCACTCTACAGGGTTACAGAAAATTGCCAGGCTTGGATGAGATGTAAACAGAGGAACCACAGAATGTGTTTTGTTGCTAACTCTCTCTTGGGATGTTCTGTAGGTATAAACATTTTATGTTTGTTATTTCTGAGTAGATGCAGTTTGGCTAAGACAAGTCAGTGACCTGCCAGGTGAACCTCACCGTTGCTGGTCTGTGAAACAACACTTGAGGGTGCCAAATACAGTCGATCCTAATTATTTGCTGTGGTTATGTTCTATGGTCACCACCGACACTAAATTTGTGAACACGGAACACGCCCTTCTTGGGGAAATACAGGATTAGGCTCCAGAGAGCCTCTGGTTACAAAATTTTTGGCAATTGATTAGTACATAACCTTGTTTTATGTGTGTTTCTGTTTAAAGACACCTCATTTAGTACATATTGTTGATTCATTAATACTGAACCCACGACCCAAAGCACTGTAACTCCTGCCTGAACAGAGCTTATCTGACAAGTATTTTCTCTGTAAGGCACATCACCTTCCTGAGCTCAGGAACACTGGACAGCACTTCAGCACCATGCTAGGGGGCCAGAGAAGGACCCCTGTTTACAGCACGAGCTGAAACAAGGAGGCAGAGTGTTGCCTGTTCAGCCTCAGATGGGAACGTGTGGCCTCAAATTTTTTGCTGCTTTGTGCCATGTCCCCAAATGACTGTAAAAGCGCCTCATGCTGATTCCGGGGTAACAAAGAAATTTTAGCAACTGGGCAAATAATGAGGACGGACTGTATTTTCCAGTTCCCCACTACAGTCCCTTTTGGCCCCGTTCCTCCCTCGCTCTGTGCCATGCAGGCCGACGCACCAGGACTGCTGGCCTGCCTGCTGGGCTCAGCCAGTGGAAGGCCAGCAGGAGACTGGTGGACAGAAGGAGAGTGTGGGGAGGGGGTGCCTCCCTCCCTGCCCCCATGCCAGGACTGAGCCGGGGCAGGTGGCCCCTCTGTGTAGTTTCTCTCTCCCCGCTCCCTTAGCCCACAGGTTGACAGTGGCAACCCAGCTGTTGCTAACCTCCAGGGTTCTGCAATATTCCTTGTTGGTTTCCCTAAACCCTGACCAAACTTTTCAAAATAGTCCCTTTGTTAGACTTGCTTCAATTTCTGAGAGTGCTACCTATTTCCTTCTAGGACCCTGCCTGTATGGGATAATGAGGGAGGGATCTCAAAACAACATGGGCTGCATGGAATTTTGACACCATAGGAAACTCAGAATTCTTCAATCTGCACAGGCTCCAATTTGTGAAACAAAATGTAAACAGGAATGGGATGTTTCTCTTTAATCAAAAGCAGCTGCGGGGGAGTTCGCTCTTTAGATCAGAGTCAAGGAAGATGGACCGCTACCAATAAAAACTCATCTGAGGTCTCCTCCTAGGAGAATTGTGCATTTTTAGGTAGCGCCTCTAAAATCATGTTAGGAGAGCATCTTAGACATTTAAATATATCTAATAATGCACATTAAAAGGGCAATGATTTTTATTAAACTATTGTTCTACACCTATTCCCATCAGCTTTCCCCAAAACTCCTCCTCTGGCAGAGATATTCGACTTTCCCTTTTTCTTGAAACTACGTGGCAGTTTCTGCTTTCGTGACTTTTGGAACACGTTCTTTTTTTCACTGCTGGCTAGTTTCACTCTTAATGTGCAGGGCTTGCTTGGGGCTTTACAACCCCCTGTGACACATCCTAATCAGGATAGATCGTCGTGCACTATGGACCTTGTTAAAGATTTACCAACTTTACGCTTCAAGGACAGAGTGGAAAGTCCATATTCTGAAAATAACTGATAAAGTTATCCCTGCCACACGTTCAGTTATTACTCAGAGCGGGTGCCATCCACAAATTTCCCCAATCAAGCCTGCCCTTGACTTCACAGGGCTCATTCCCTAGGCTGCAGAGACTATTCCAGCCTATTACTTAATCCGATGAGCAAACCTGAACTTCACGTTATCATTCCAGATGACAGGTTACCCACAACTGTTTACTTTCGAATCTTTAGTTGTTCTTGGCATTGCTGTTTTCCTTATCGAATCTAAACAAAGTGCTGCGCTCCGGAGGACTGACTGGTCAGCGGGGGACAAGGGTGGTTTCTCCAAGGAAACAATGCGTTCAAGCCTCTTTTCAGGGAAGAACCTAGTGCAAGCCCTCCTTGAAGCGAGGAGTTCAAAGCCAAGAGCGTGCGGGCCTCGTTGCCTAAGGGACAGGCACACACGTCAGAGTAAAAAATAAAAAATTACCATTGGGCCAGGCATTTCAAGGTGGAGAAACAGCTGAACTGTTAAGACCATGTAATAACCAACTGTTTTTTTTTTTCCCCTTCAGAATACTTAGAGAATTTCATGTATTTTGGTTAAAATTATTTTAATTTTTAAATGTGAAGTCACTCTATATATTATCCTTCTTTCTCACAGTTAATTTTTAATTTAGAGGGTCATTTGAGACTAGATAATTTTTGGCAGTGGTTCTTAAACTTTTGAGGCTTAAGGTCCCTTTATATAGCATAAACATTATTGAGAATTCTTTAAAAATAGCTGAGAACTTTTGTATACATGGGTGTTATCTCTCAATATTTACAATATTAGGAATTAAAACTGAAAAAAAAGTAAAAAGATTTATTACTTTAAACTAAGATAATAAACCTATGACATGTTAATGAAAATAACACTTTTAATGAAAAAACAACATTTTCAAAGAAAAAATTAAGGAGAAGAGTGGCATTGTTTTACATTTTTTGCAACTCTGATGTCTGACTTCGTAGGAGAAGCCTGGATTCCTGTCTCTGCTTCTGCATTCAATCTCTTCAATATGTTGTTCTGGGTGATGTAGACAAAGAAAATCCAGCCTCACAGAGATATTCAATTGGAAAAGTAAGGACCTCATAGACTTCCCGAAAGGGTCTCGGGGACCCCAGGACCACACTTTGAGAATTGCTGATTCATGGTTGGTCAGTGTCACTGAGGATGTTTGCTCACGGGCCCCGCTTACCAGCATGAACATGATCAAAAGTCCTGATATTAATTGCAGGACTTCCACATCATAAACACAAGTATAACAGAGGCAGAAGACGTTTACTCCTTTCTCTGTTCTTTCTCTCCACGTGAAGAAACACGCACACAGAAAATTGGCATTTGTTCAAATTCCTAGCTGTATTTCAGGAACTCTCTAGTTTCAGATTTTAAGTGGCTGCAGGGTGATCCTGTTTTGGCAAGAAACTTGCAAAAATTGCTACAATGATCTAAAGTCAAACTTTCTGGTCTCTATGGGGGGTGGGCAAGGGTGGTCTTATCTACTCATGGTGCACAGGCCCTAGCTGACAGCACTCAAGTGGGGGCAGAGAACTGGGGGCCTGGACAGGGGCTGCTCTGCCCCTGAGCCCAGTCTGGCCTCTCATGGCCTTGCATGTTTGGGGACATCGGGGAGATATCTTGTGTTGGAGATACTGATCTAAAAGTCAGAAATAAAACCCAGGAACCAGAGAAATTAACTGTTGTGAAGAATGAGAAACCTTATGATTCACAATACTGGGCCTTTTACCCCAAGTGTTCAAGCTCTCAGCCTCACTTCACTATTAACTAGTTCCTCACACTCTCTCCAGAGGAAAGGGGGAGTTCCTGGGAATGGGAATGGCAGAAGCTTTCACTGTTCAGGTTCAGTGTTCTGGAGAATTATCTTAGAGTGAAGTGTGTACACAGCAGCTGCAGACAGAAAATCCCAGTTTGGTGCAGGGGCGGGTGAACGGCAGCACCCAAGACACTGGGGTTACCGGAGCCCTCGCGGGCTGCGGCGCTCACCTCGTTGAAGTGGACGTCCTGCATGCCAACGTCTTCCATCATGGAGGCCTCCTCATCTATGTTCGGGGTAATCACCCTGAAAGCTGTGCATCCTTGTCTAAACATGCCTAGAATTAGAGAGCAGGGGAGACAGTTGGAGCTATCAACCTGAAAGTGGATGAACCGCGAGGGTTCTTCCTGCCCTGTTTGTTTCTGGGTTGAACGAGGACCGATCTTGAAATCTCTTGCGTCTCAGGCCAGCATTCCCATGGGGAGCCTGGGCGCCACTGTGTGCTTTCCTTCATTCGCTTCCTCAATATTTAACCCTCACTGCCCTCAATTTTTTTTATTTTTCTCATCCCTTTTTATTTTTCACCCACCTTTATTAAAATGTATGTAATCCTTAAATAAACTGAAATAGGTATTGAATCAAATTAATAGCAAGGTAATAACAACAATAGTTTGATTTGGTAAAATGACCCATGCTCAGATACCAAGAAAAATAAAGAAGCCAAAGCCAATCAGAGAAATACAGACTCAAAAACAACTCTGTTTACTTCCAGCTGTCATCTCACCTACTCTGGCTGGGGTAACCCAGAACTCAGATTAGAACTCGCCCTTCTCCTGCAGGAAGCAGTCTACCAAGATGTGACTCGATGGCCGCAGCCGTGAGCTGAGGGGCTGCCTTGGCTGGTTCCACGTCAGCAGCCTGAGGGGTAAGAAGAGGCCTTTCCTCCCATGGGGAAAGTTTCATGTCACTTGGACAATGTCAGCTGGGCAAAAACGATCAAGTGAAGAAGGAGTTGAAATGTCTTCCTGCTCTACTGAGATTACTGCTTACAGTAAAACAAAAGTCAAAACCTGAACTGAGACCTCCCATGTTTCAGGACAAAAAGGAACGCAGAGTAGTTTGAAATCAAGTCTCGGAAGAGTGGACCCTAAAGTCAGAGATGTTTCTGCTGCACGTGGTCTAGGTTTCCAGCCCCTTCATGGGTTGTCTAGCATCTCTGCCAAGGTCCAGCTTTTGCCTTGCTTTTGTTTCATGGAGACAAAGATTCCCCTATGCAAAGCACTAACCTGGGAGCTTGAGGATACATGAGTGTACAAAAAGCAAAATTATAAAATCCAACCATCCATGTTTTTGGCTACAGAGTAGATTTAAAAATACAACTCAGCTCTGGTGGAACGACAATGGTGGCCAAAGTGCTTTCTTCTCCTTGCCTGCCATCAAACCAGAGTGGCCAGGAAAAGAAGGGAGGGAAGGAGAGCCAAGTCCATCCCAGCAGAGTTGAAAGAGAAACCCCATACGTCTGAGTGTCACAGGGACGGGGCGGCCGGCCCACCCTCAGCTCACCTCCCCGGCGCCTCCTCTGGCAGGTGCTGTGGCTGGAGGGGAGGAAGGACGGCTCCAGCTGGAGGGCTAGGTCTGCTTCTAAACGTGAGGAGATGTATTACCCGACAGAAGGTCTCAACAGGAAATCGTGCTGGCAGTAAGAGAATATGGAGCCCCTCCCTGGTTTCTTTCTCCTTCCAGCTCTGATGTATGACAAGCCTAGATGCCCTTAAATTCCATTCCAAAGAGCCAGCTGTACCAGAAAGATAGAAATTCCCTGACCTGGCCATCTGTGGTTTCCTCACATTGTGAAGGAATTAGCCAGATCTGGTGCAGCCGTGCTCCAGTACACACATGAACACAACTGGCCTTTCTAAAAGCCCCGTGTTCTCAAATTTGAAGTGGAAACGAGCAACTGGTGTTTAACCAGAGGAGCCGTGACAGAACTCGCGGCCTGCTAACGTGGGAACAAGCACTTAGCACACAGGTGGGTGGCACTCACTCTTGCCAGCTCCTTCCATGGGGCGGCAAGGTTTCCAGCCTGCAAGCTGCCTTCGCACACAGCAAAGCCGACCGGGCTGTGCTCCAGAAAATACTGCCTGATCACCTCCTGTTACAGCTGCCTTTTGATTGGTACACAGTTCCGGTGGGAACTATCTTAAGGGAAAATAAAATCTTTTCAGCTGGAGATTGGCTGGTCAGGGACTCCCAGATGCCAAGCTCATTAACTAGTTTTTGCAATATGGAGTTATTAGTAAGAGGTTATATGACAAAATGCCACCTACTTTTGTTTTGCATTTCTGCGGTGCCTACCACATCAAGCAAATGTCACACCAGTGAATAGAACAATGAATATACTGTACACATACACATACACACACACACAGAAATCCCCCACGTCCACATCTTTCTTAATGGCTCTCACTTGTCTTTGCTGCTTTGTGCAATTTTATATTTATTTCACAAAACCCAGGAATCGTTTCTTACCTTTCCGTGTGAGATATTCTGCCACCAGGGCTGTGACATGGACATAGCACATTGCTGCCTAAAACAAAAGACACGTTTCAGAATCACCAATTATGAAGAATGGCACAATGCTCACAAACAGAAATCTAATGACTATATGTACTTATATTAGATCTCAAGGCATCAACTAGTGTTTCTAATGGCCAACATCTTACCTTTTGAAAAAAGTAGAACAATTCAAATAAATTGAAATTTTTAAACTTTGAATTGAGACAAACGACGGTAAATTTGCTAAGACCTATTTCTATTTAAAATTACTAAATTTAAATGTAAAAGATCTTGAAAAAGCATTTTTTCTTACTATAAAATTTCAGCATTATTTCTCTTAAAGGGAAAAGAGGATCATTTGAAGAAAAGGCATGTGCATTCTTAGATTCAGAGATGAAGTTATAACTTTCTCCAAAAATTCTAAATGAAAATATTATTTTATGTTAAATGGATAACATTATAAACACCTTAAAACAAAAGAAAAAATAAAAATAAATTCTTTTCACCAAGTTGCCATGGTTTACAAAACATTAAAGATAGCTGTTGGAAATGAACCTACCATAAGGTTCCAATGTCTGAGCCCTGGTTCTTGTCAGAATGATAAAAAAAAATTACTACTACTAACAGCATGTAATTCATTTTCATTATGGCTAATGTATATCTTAGATTAAACTTATGGTCAAACAGAATGGACTCAATCAATAGGTAAAAATAGTTACATCAAATTTTCAGATACAGAACACAATTTTACTAATTTAAGCAGTTAGAGAGGTTTACAAGTAAAAGCACACTTCTTTGGTGGTACTGTTAATCACACCTAAATGCCTCAGGCATGAACCCTGAGCAGAGTTTTCATGGGAACATGAATACTTCCCGCCTTACAGCCTACTGTTTCCCTTAATTTCCCCCATTTTACAGATGATGTCATAGAGACACAGAGGGGTTAAGAACTGGCTCAATGTCACCGAGTTAGTCAATGTTGGATCTGGGATCCAGTCTGCCTTGGAGCCCACACTCCCCCTCTGCCCCCGCCATGCTGTCGCTTATTGAACTGTGCAGCTCTGTCCATGAGGGAGCTCTGACATCTGCCACGACTACAGACAGAAACTGACTACCTAAAACAGGAAAAAGCAATGCCCTGTCATTCATGACTTCGATACAGGGAAATCTAATTTTATCATAAAATAGCTGAATTTTAGATCTAGAGAGGAGTTTTGATGCAGAAACTGAGTGCACCTAACTAGCGGGCACCTGTGTGAGCATGGATGTTTTCTAAGAGCCTTCAAACAATGCTCTTTTGTGATGGAGACATCCCCTTACGATGTTGTAAATTGTTAAAATGCTTAGATGACCATGAAGGAACCCCAAGCCCAGCACTGTTTAAAGTATCACATATTTTTAACTGGCTTCTTTGAATTACTGGGAAATTTTTCTCATAATTGGCTTCCTTCAGTGAATGGGACACAATTTGTTTTCTCAAAAGCCCGGATTGACATGCTTGCGGGGCTACCTCGGACAGGTCCCCGTTTTTGACATGGATCCGGGCCATGCTGTCCAGCCACGTCTTCCGGAGCTCGGGGGTGCTGGCGTAGGACTTGGCCAGGCTGTACTGGAGGTCCACCAGCATCTCGGGGTCGTTCTCATGCTCCTTCATCTGGGCCGTGGCCATCAGAACGGTGCGGATCCTTTTGGTCAGGTCCTTCACGTCCGAGGAGAAGGTGGTGTGCTGCAACAAGGGTGGAGGGGGACACGGGGCTTTCAGCTGCATTCTGTCCGTGTGCATACGTATCAGATGATGAGGCGGAGTTTTGGGGGTAAAACATAAAACGAGACCGGGCCACCCACCTTGATGAGCCTGTCACTGTTGGCACAGTTGTTGATGATAGACAAGGACTGCTGGAATCTGGTTCCCCCAATGCCAACAACGTCTGCTATCAGTTGGCTGACGGAAATAATGACCTTAGGGACACACAAACGTGAGCAAATCATTTCACCTTCAAGTGACGCCCCAGGCTCAGCTCCTGGCTTTGGTTAGGATGTGCACGGGGATGGGGCAACGGGGAAGGTGCGAACAAGGATCACTCCAGTGTGGGAAACAATGTCTGAGTCATCTTCCCCCTTCCAAGAATTATTCTAGAAGGTGATTTTGCTACCCTTCCATCTCGGTTGCACATCAAAATGCTAATCAGGAGAGTGTAGAGGAATGAGAATCAGATAAGCCCACATCACTTGGATGGTTACTTACCTATCACTTTCTCTAATAAAAAGGAAGACCTTATTATTTACCTCTTTGGTTTTTGGCTTGAATTTATATGTACTAAATATTCAGTAAGTGGACTGTCTTTTGCATTTATTATTAAAACATGTACATATGAACTATGCAGTGGGGGAATCTGTCTTTTTGGGGGTCTATAAATAGCACCGCCTTGGGCTTCCCTGGTGGTGCAGTGGTTGAGAGTCCACCTGCCGATGCAGGGGACACGGGTTCGTGCCCCGGTCCGGGAAGATCCCACATGCCGCGGAGCGGCTGCGCCCGTGAGCCATGGCCGCTGAGCCTGCGCGTCCGGAGCCTGTGCTCCGCAGCGGGTGGGGCCACAGCAGTGAGAGGCCCGCGTACCGCAAAAAAAACCCCAAAAAACAAATAGCACTGCCTTTACCCAGTTACTCAGCTAAACCGTGGACCATGCCCCTCCCCCCATTCCCCCTTCCCATCCTTTACCTTCACCACACCCAGGTATAATCAATCACTAAGTACTGTCAACTCAATCTCCTCTCCCTTCTAACCTCACCATGCCTGACCCAGGACAGCATCCTCTCTGGCCTAAACTTAACCATGGTTTCCCCACGGTCTCCCGATCTAAGGCCTTGACTCCCTGATCCATTCTCAGCCTGGAGTCCTGAGGTATCCTCTCATAGGTTCTATAAATCTTTACTCAGTAGAATTTCGGTCAGTCGAACATTGATTCGACATTTAAATGTCAATTTACCAATAGAAACACATCCTGGGCCCAAATCTTACGATGTGGAGGATGAAATAAATAAAACCAGTAAATGTGACTTTTGAATTTTCCGTCTAGAGGCCAGATCATTCAATACTTACACCGAGGTAACCTGGTAGATGTGACACTCAAAATTTTCCTGCTAAAACATAATTCCACACAGCACACTTGACCTGGAAAGCTAAAGCACACGCACCTGCAGATGCGTCCGGACAAAGGACTTCTTGCCAGTGTAGTCGAAGTTGTTCCTCATCAGGAAGTACAGCAGCTGGGAGGCCTCAGTCCTGATGGAGCTCAGCTTGGAGTTGCAGCATTTCAGGACCTCATAGCACAGGGCTGCGCACATGTCCGCTCTCCGCTCATAGAACGTTGAGGGAAACTACATGGACATGAGGAAGCAAATGAACCCAGAGAGGTAAGTGCCCCATTCAGCTCCAGGTAGACACAGGAGAATGGGTGAGAATCAAGAATGACCTTCCCTGGTGAAACAACGTACCTTATAGATTAATGACCTTAAGGCAGTGAAGACATTTTTTAAAGCCGTTTCAGACTGATGTTTTTGAAGAAAACACAGGTAGACGTCAAAAACCTTTTTCATGAGGGGATTATGTCCGTGGTCAGCCAGGAGCTGGTTCTTAGAACACACAAGGACAGCTTGGTCAGTGAGACACGCCAGACACTGCTGATTGGTTTCATACAACTTTCAGCCTCAAAGGTTACATTTTTCAGGTGCTAAGACAACTTATAATTTAAACAAACTTCCCATGAATCCTCTAGGAAAGCACAGAAGTCTCTTGTAGTACAAACAAACTTATCAATAAATTCATGCTTTGGAGAATTTACTTTTTCTACTAAGGGAGAGGCCAATTTAAAACTTCCCAGCAAACTGTACTACGGTTTAAAGGACCACTGTGCCTCAGTACTGATTGGGCTTCTATTTATTTACTTATTTTTACTATCACCAGCAACTAATACGGAGGTCATGTTTGCGACACCTTAATTCCAACAGAGAAGTGCCATTACAGGTGTCAGCTAATCAATGGGCTGGAAAAAAGCACTGAAGTGAGGGGTATGGAGCAGGTCCTCTAGCAGTGAGGGCTGGGTTTTCTCCCCCCCCACAGGCTCTCAGGCACTCTGCGAAGCCATGAATCACCAGGCAGTCTGGTAAGGGGGAAAACGCACAGGCTTTGGGTCAGGCACCATTTCTCATGTGCACAGATCTGCACAGGTAAACTGAGCCTGGCCATTCTCATCTGTGAAACAGCGACCCTAAAACTAAGCTTGCATAGTTACTGGGAAGACTTGAGGTCAAGTATAGGGATCGTCTGACGCCCCCTCTGATCTAGCTCAGTTAAGTGGCAAGAGGGTCACCGTTAATTACTTCTCCTCATTCTTCAAGGTCTTCTCCCACCAGCAGCAAATTCACACTGGTTTAACACCGTGAAAGCCTGGTTGGCTAAAACTCCCAATGATTGCTGCACGTGCACAGTGGACAGAGGTGTCTCCCAACTAAAGGCCAGCATGCAGCCACATGTGCTTGACACCAGAGAGCTGCATCTTCAAATACAGACAGGCCTGTCAGGACAAAGGTGTGTTTGGGAGAATGTGTGCATTTTGCACAAGTAGGCAAAAATGACTATCACTGAAAAAAAAAGTCCAGAGGTCAGTACCTCAAACCAACCTTCCAGTTTAGCCAAAGGAACAGAGACAACTTATGTCCAAATAGTTCGGCTGCACAGCAAATTACGGCTGGAGTAACAGTTTCAAGATTTATCTCGTCTTATTGTTGGAGAAAAAGTTTTACTTAAGGAATAAGTTTTTTTAGGTCCAGTAATTCACGGGTGTATTTACAGCTGGTAGGACACCTGGAATCCACAGTGATCTTTATATCATGAAACACTGAAGTACAGTATTGAATTCCATCATGTGAAAGAGAAGCAATTTAATGGAGCAGAAAATGTGACTTAATTAACTGAATATGATGTAATTCTCAACCATGAGCAGCTGTTCACCAACCAAAAAAAAAGAGGTTGTTTCCAGTGTTTGGGGAACTGCTTAGTGTTTACTGTTTCTGAGCAGTTCTTTTCCCAGGAGTCACAGTCCTTCCTAATTATGGCTGGATTAAGGCTTGCATGAATCTGGATATGAGCTTTTATTTTCTCAGCCATCTTTGCTGGAGATATCCAGGAGAGACGGTTCATACAAAAATCGCTAAGACCTCTGGCCTTGCTGTCTGAATTGGCCTGTCTCCAAGTTGTTACCATTGGAGTTCAATTTTCCTTCCTTTCACTCTCTCTGGTCAAGGTTTTTGCTTCCCATTTTCAGGATTTAGTCTTCTTTGGGTTCTGATCACAAAACTTGCTTGAAGAATGGAATAAAAATGCATACAAAGATATAAACAACCCCTCATTTAAAGGGGTAAGGGACCTTTCGTCCTGAACACACCCCAGTTTACCAGCTGCCTTCCTTATTTTCCAATCAATTTTCTTCTCTCTCTCTCTCTCTCTCTTTCTCATTAAAAACGCTGAACATTCAGAAAGGCTCAGAGCAGGGAAAAAAGCAAAACAAAAATCACCTTCACTTTTCCACTCATAAATAACCATTGGATAACAATGGAGTATCTCATTTCTACCTCTGTCTCCCTATAGACTTTTACTGAGGATGGGAGAATTTCATTGATTAAAATGAAATTAAATGAGACGTTAGAATAATGGGAAAGGCATGACTTATTTCTAGCAATAAGGTGGAGAATAGGTTATAAATAATTCTCAGGAATTGCCTGATGTGGATTCAAGTTTGACTGTCGTTACCAGCCTCCTAAGGGAAATGGGGCTTTCAGAGAATGAACACACATTATCAGTAATCTCTAAAGAGCCAGGAACAGGAGAAAAACGAACTTAAACCTCAGGTGCCAAAATGAGATATCTGGAACCACGTTATTTAAGACAGCTACATCCTTCCTAGGGATATGGCTTGATTTTTATTTACACACTGATTTATAGAATAACTTTAAAAATCTAGCTTCGAGTAGCACTCTCTCTGTCGCAGAGACTCACCAGTCACCAGGATGACCTAAACCCCAGGCTCATGGTTGTGTAAACTGGACCCCAGGCTCCCTAGCTGACCCCCATCAGCCACGTGCTCCCCACCCCGGTCGTTCACAGCGATCCTTCTCATCGTGTACTTGCTGGTTCTCACCAAGCACCTCAAATCAAGAGAAGGCACTACAGAGAATTACTTAAAATACATTTTCAGATTAAATTTGTAAGTACATTAAAAATATCATCAACTATTTAAAGGCCAGATTTGGTTTAGGACTGTATTAATAGACATTTTAAAATAGCCAGAGAAGAACCAAGTTTTTCTGCATGTAATCACCTTGGTTTACAAAACACACCTTTCGTGTATTAAACAATATCTGTGAAAGTGCCCACACAGTACCAGCATCTGGTAAGTGCTTGGTAATTTTCTTTTTTCTGTGTGAGAGATCATTCAGCTACCTTGATATTCACCCAGCTTAGCTCCTTCCCCCTACACACACACACACACACACACACTGATCTTGGGCTAATTTCCTGACCTATCTCAGCCTCAATCTCCTTATCTGTAAAATGGGGGATAAGAAGATCTACTGGGCCAGGCTGTTGTGAGGACTGACGCTGAAGACACAGAAGGCACTCAATAAATGGCAGGAAGCTAATATAACAATAAATTGGGGTTCAGGGCTTAAACCTTTTCAAACATTTCCTCTCATTAAGAACATGATTTCTTGATTGCCTTTGGCAACTTATTAGATGTGGTCAATTAAGAGGCTCACTAACGATGAGGCAACATTTGTGGAAGAAGATTTTTCTGCAATTATGTCAGCTAACTCAATGTAATAATTTAATTTTCCCGATATGCTCCAATTGATGCCTCAGCTGAGTAAATACTTGCAAAGGAAGATCCAAGTGCTGCTGTGCCAGTGGCTCTTGGACCTGTGAACCTAGGCCAGGTAAGCCTACAGCTTGGCATGACATCCTTTAATGCCATAATATTTGCCCATCTTCCCATTTTTTAATGGGTCTGTGTGTGTGTGTGTATGCGCTGAGCTTTAAACATCAAAGATTTCTGCACACAGGCATATAGACTCTGATAGAGATCACCTCAGCTCTAAAACACAATCTTCCCTGTGCGTCTCAGGAATCAGACCCTTTACCATAGGATCAGGAAGGCGTGAGCCTAGGGAAAGCGCTTATTGCTAAACTAGAGTCAACATTTGAGCTCCTACTGTGTGTCAGACACAGGATAGATGTTTTTGGATACTTCATGTCAATTCATTATACAGTAGGAATAATTGCCACGTTCTAAGTAAGGAAATCAGGGCTTAGAGATGTCAAGCGGACCCACCCAAAGCTTAACATCTGGCTAATGGTGGAGCTGGGGTCTGCAGCCCATGGTGTTTCTGTACACATGGCTACTCCCAAGTGTCCTGGAGCCTGGTCTGTAGCAGCAGAGTGCTCGTCCATTCTAAGGGTCATCTCACTTTAAGCTACAACAGGCCTGGGAGGCAGATCCTATTTTTTCAATCTTACAAATGAGAAGTCTTAGGTCTGGAGACATGAAGTGATTTTCCCAAAGACATTCACCCAACAAATTTACAATCAGCCTTCAATCAGAGACCATCAGATGTTGTCTCTCTCTTGAGTCAGAACCTATTTGGTGGCCAGACACTGGAGATCCGGGAACCTCGACAAATACTCTTCTTTAATATGAAGCAAGCAATTTAAAGGAGGTTGAGTATGAACTGCAGGCTGTGCAGTAAGGAAACTGCCACTATTCTCACAGTGCTGCCAGACCACACCTGTGCCACGTGGTGCCCTCATCTGCCCGTGGCGCCAGACCACACCTGCTGTGCAGCCCCGGGGTTTCCTGCTCATTTATATGCTGAGGCCCAGGGAGAGAGTGGAAGCAACTGTCCCAACTACTGGTTTGAACTTACGGGTGCACAGTTAGCACTGATATAGTACAGGGCAAATGCTCACATTACAAATTTCACTGACTATTTACTTAAAAATCTCCAAAAGAAAACAGAAAGAGGTTCAAAACATGGTTCTAGTAGAGTAGTGGTTCTCAGGCCATACTGTCTGTGCACGTATCACTCCCAGAGTTTGATTCAGTCAGCCAGGGCCCGAGAACCTGCATTTCTAACAAGCTTCAGGGCCTGCACCTGCTGCCAGCCTGGGGACCATGACTGAAGGTCACTAGAGTAAGGCTCCACGTAAGATGACACTGCTGTCCCCATACTCATCCTAAGGGTCTGTATGCCCTCAGCTCTCGACTGGGTTCCTAGTTATGACATTTCCTGGGGACGTGAGTAGCATGGCTGCTACTAACAAAGGTAAATTATAATAAAGCAACATGATATCAGGTAACTATTTTTACTCTAATAAAGAAATGTGCTTCATGAGAAGAGGAGATGAGTAAAGCACAGATTGACTTTGGGTATGTTTCCCAAATACCCTTGCAAGTAAACATACTGATTCCATATTCAGAGCATATTAACACTAATTCAGCTTCTCTGGAAATGGAAGTAGTTATTGAGTGAGAACGGGAAGGGCTAGGTTCCTAAAAACAAGAACGTGGCTGAAGAGACCATCTTTACCTACGTAAATGTTACTTGCTAAAACCTAAAAATAAGACCAAGATCACTTTTTACTCTCTATACTTGAAATGTTTCTATCATTTAATTTAGTAACAGATCCAAAAAAAATTGAAAAGGTGAATGTTTTTAGGTATTGCTCCTCTACGTATAAACATCTAATTTTAATTGCTACCACATGTGGATATGTTTAAAGATAGTAGAGGCAGAAATGCCCAATTAGGTTCCTGTATTTATCATTCTCGAGGGCTCAGCAAAGCCACCTTCCCCGGTAAACGCTTTCATCTGGCCAAGCGTCAACCGCCTCCTGGGACTGTGTCCACCTTTTGCAAGCAGGTGGCACACCCTGACCAGTTAAGCTGTATTATATTTCAGGGAATTCAAGTCATTAACAGTGGAACGGTTTCATTAAGGGAATTTAAGGATTAATGGTTTCCTTACAGGGGCAAAAACAGTTGCTGCAGTAAAAATACAACATAAGAAGTTCTTGCTGATTCAGTTAAATAAACAGAATGAATTTAAAAGGTGAGGCTCTGACCATGAACAGCTGTTCAATACAAACCTTAAATGCCAGTGTAAATAGAGAGAGGGTGTCCAGAGCTGTCAGGCACACCTCAGTAGCAATATTGGCTTCAAGTAACGACTGGTGGAGAACATCTGCGTCCGAGTGGCCATAGCCTGCATGAATCATAACACAAGGTTACTGCCGGCGGCTGAAGAAGAAAGGCTGGCTGACGGTATAGTCACAGTCAACTTTTGATTATTTCCAGAAGGCTTCCTTCAGGGCCTTATCTCCCTGTTTGCCTTTTTTTTTTGGTGGCGGGGTGGGTAAAAGGAGGTATTAAAAATGTTTCCATTCAAGTATGACTTTTTCAGCTCTGGGAGGGAAGTAATAGCAGTAAACATTTATTGTGCACTTGCTATGTGCCAGCCATAATTCTATGAACTTTACATGTATCACCTTATTTAATCCCTCAATAGCCCTATGAAGTGTGTACATTATTAAACCCTTTTTGCAGATAAGGAAATGGAGGCCCACAAAGGCTAAACAACTTGTCTTAAGTCACACAGTTGGTAAACAGGGGAGCTAGGACTGGTACATGGACCAGAGTCACTCAATTGCGCCACCTGACTGAGCTGTTAAGATGGTGTGGTAGTGAAGGAGGCTGAGATCTCTGAAGCTCCCCACACAGACAGAGGCTGCAGCACAGCACAGGGAAAGAAAATGAGCTGAGGGGCAGACTGCTGGTCAGTGAATCAAGCTCGTCCCCTTACTAGCTGTGTGACCCTGGGCAAGTTACTTGACCTCTTTATACCTCAGTTTCCTCATCTGTAGAATGGGGATAATAACAGTATCTACCTCAAAGGGTTGCGGTGAGCATTAAATTCATTAATTGCTGTGAAGCTCTTGGAATAGTGCCTGGCACACAGTGAACGCTATGTAAGTCTCAAGTCAATAAAGTAAGGATCTGTTTTATCAGTTGGAATCATGAATGATAACCAAGAGTTGACTGCACTGCTAACAGTATTCTACTTGATTTAATAAAAAAGCACAAAAGCCACTATGACTGAAAGAAATGTTTAAGAAAAGGAGAGGACTTGAGAATCATAATTTAAATACAAACTGATATCTTCTGTATGTGGCTGTAAAATCAATTTAGTATTGATATAAATGTAGTTTGACATACAATTTGAGATTAAATTATGAAATGGTATGCATTAGCAGAAATATATATAAGGGATGCAAAGGTGTTTCAGTACTGATCTAGATTACAAAGAAAGATGGCAATATAATAAAACGTCAGGTAATGTCTTTCTCCAAGGAGCAAAACAAATCAACACTTACTATGTAGGTAATTTTCTTAATACTCCAGAGAGGAGGACATTTTGTACATAGATCAGGAAAATGAAGTACAGAAAGCCTAGAGAATTTTCTTGAGGCCAGTAATGGGATAAAACCAGAAACTACACTCCCAATTCCTTATCCAGGTCACTGTACCATAATCTCTATTATTAAGATAAAATAAAGTAACTAGCATGATGTTATTCTGACTTTAATAAATGTCAGAGATAGAGAATGATTTTTGAAAGACTACAAAAAGCTTTTCTAAAGCTACCGAGTTGCTTTTTAAAGTATGATTAAAAAAAAAACAAAACTATTATGTGCTTTCATCCAACTTTGCTTTGCTTTTATAATGGTGGTTTTGAGTGGCCTGCATTATTTTCACAGTGTGACAGAGTCATCGTGTCCCTAGTAAGGCTATGGAACACATTTGGCACCGTGCTAGTTCTGTTTCTTTATATTCCTGGTTTGCATTTAGGGTTTTTTTTGGTAAGAAATCTAGCAGAAAGGAAGACAGACATTTTTTGGTACTAATATTCACTGCACTGCCTTTGTAAGCCAAGGTATTTCCTCATTTGGTAAGGTTTGTTTGGTGAGATAGCCAACAAAAGAGGAAAACAAACTAATGATTATCGTTACAGTGATCACAAACCAGGGCAAGAGAGGACCAAAAAAAAAAAAAAAAAAAACCAAAACAAAAAACAAAAACAAAACAAACAAAAAAACCACCACCTTTTATCAGACCAACCAAAATTATCACACAGGTCAAAAGGACCCTATACTGAGGGCTGCCATTTATCCCAAATGAAGTTTTATAATCTGGGTTAAACTGTAACAAGGCACTTGCTTTGGTGATTAACTGTATTCTCTGCACAGAACTATCCTTTTCTCTTTCTAGATAACCTATTGGATAAGTGTATCCAAGTGTGATTATTATAGATGAGATGGTCTACACACTGAAGAACTCCAACAGAGTTTACTTATACCTGGCTGAATGTCTAGAACAATTCAAGAATTGCAATTTGTCAATGTGCTATTTTTTAAACATATATAATCAATGGGCCATGCTAATTACTGACAAAATTTCTCTAAGCTACATTACACTATCTAATCTCCTTTAGAGTAAGAGTCAATTCATACAGAAATCTGTCTGCTTGTGTCCGAATCATATAAGAATAAAAGAAACAGTCCTTTTAGCCACAATTGGTTATAATTTGCTTTTCCTTAAACGTTTCGTCTCAAAAATCAGCAGGTTCCTGAACCAGTGTTACTTAAACATCCCTAAAAATAAGTGGCAGCATGGGACGTTGTGTGAGTGACAGAGACTGACTGATACCCCTGTGGGGACAGTCTGTCTCAAGATCTGGAACAAAGCTGTGCATGAGGGAAGACTCTAATCAATGGTCACCTTGTTACTGGCTAACACAGGAGAATGAAACTGAGCCGGCAAACCCAAGAAGCGGTCTTAAGAGACACAGTAATTTCTCAGAGCATCAGTCAGCAACTTTTTAAAGCTGACTAAGCAGATTCTGACCAAGGCCAGTAAGAAGTACTGTTAACCCTACTGACTTCCACTAGGGGGTAGTGGTGCCTTGGGGCACAGGCACTGACGTGGTCACTGAGGCAGGTCAGGGAGGGAAGGACTTCCCTGATGCGCAATGTCCAGCAGGCACCTCAGGGGGTGCTTTAGAGACCTTAGGATCCACTGCTCACAATTACACAATTTTCATTCTGCTGTTACTCAGGTAAGTGATTTATTCTCAAATCCCCAAACCTTTCAAATACTCAAAGGACGAGGAAGAGATTTTTTTCCCCCTAATGTCATCTGCTATGGTTAGACTTACCTAACTTTACTCCGTTTTATGAAGTCCTGCTTCCTGAAAAGCTCGGTTTAGTAATGCTGAGGACATCTGTAAACTACCCCTCTGTCCCCAGCGCCACATCAGAGGTGATGTGGTCAGAAAGGCAGAAGCCTGATCCACTGCCACTCGCCTTTTCCAAAAGTCAGAGGACATTTGGGCTAGAAGAGTAAGTCAGATACATATTCTCACAAGAGGCACTTCCTTCTTGAAAGCTGCCTTCACTCTTTATGAAACCAGAATTCTTGTTTTTATTTTTAATTTTTTTCTCTGGCCCATAATATGAATCCAGAAAAACAATACATTTTATGAAAAAAATATAAATATTGAACAGCTAGGGATCTTCTTGCTAAAAGAAAGATATATTAACTAGATATATTAGATATATTAACTAGATATATTAACTCACGGTCTACGGCTTTTACTAACTGCACGTATTTATGCAAAGTATCAGATGGATCCACCACTACACAATCTATTATTGATCTCCATCTCATTTTTATTGCTAAAAAGTTTTTCCCCACAGATGGGCAAGAAGTGGAGAACGGAATAAGGAATGACATTCCAAGGCAAAACATCATGTGATTTGCTGTCTGCCCTCTGATTAACCACCAAAGAAACAAATAGGTTCAAAATGATTTGTGAAACTAGTCTATAATCTCAGAGTTTATACTTGAGGAAATGGTTATACTACCTGCTTTCTAGTCTCAGATTACCTTGTATAAGTGATTGTCACTTAGACAATCAGATACTTAGCTGTATCTGAAAATGGTATGGGATACAGACCCCAAACTGTGACAACACTTGGTTTAAGCATATCATACCTTTTAATTTAAAGTCCTCTTTAAGGATACTAAAAATATAAAGAATGACCGACTTTAAATGGGCATTGTGTCAGGTTTTCTCAACTCTGAAACCCTATCAATGGCAAGAAGCACCAATCGATGACAGGCTACCATGTTAGATGTAATATTCAGGATGTATCTGTAAGGTAAGATCTGCTAAATCTGTGAAATATATCCTGACTTCAGAAATGCTAGCAAAGGGGCAAAAATCTATCTCCAAATCAAGAAAATGTGGCTTTATAGACATTTTATTTACTATCTTGAGTACAGACATTTAAAGCATCCAAGCCCATTTCACCTATTTTAAAAGATATATCACCCATGCTTAAGAACTTCTGAGAAATATTGATTTTACTTCAGAGACTATATGCCTCCCCTGCATTTTTTATATTGATTCAATATTATCTAAAATAAAGGAATTTAATTATCATCTATATTCAGTTTCTTACTTGAGATTCATAGATATCAAAGAATATCAGAATTAGATGGGGTCTGAACAAGCCATCTCGTCTAACTCCTCATATGATGCTTAAATGACCTGGACAGTATCCCCAATGGGTCCTCATCAAGTCTCTGTTTTCACATCTCCAGCTGCCAGTACCTATACTAGCTAATAGGTAGTCCAGTTAGAAAATGCTTCCCCATATTCACCTGAGAGCTAATTCTCTGCAACTTAATCCAGTGATCTTAAATTGTCTCTTATACTGAATTATATGAAATACAGGTTTTCTTCAAGGGTTTCTACCTCTCGGCTGGCTTCTCTCCCATCACACCAATGGGAAATACGGATTATCATGCAAGTGAATTTAACATATTCCTAGAACAATACATAACATTAAAGTAAATACAAACTGTTATTTTATATTTTTTTGCAAATGAATCACTTATTTGCAAACACGTTTCACTTAGTTTTCCCCTCATCACTCAGTTTATATAAAACATACAAAGTATACTCCGAGCGCCTATCACTCTCAATTTGTCCTCTGGCACAAGTCTTTTCTACTGATACACAATGAGTACATGTTGCAGTAAACAGGTCAATGCCTTAATGTTGTAAACATTTACTTTTTATAAGCCTGGGCAATGACCCAAACAACAAACTCCTACCCTTTGAGTGTTTTTAAAATAGTTAAGACCACTGGCCACAGTGAAATTTTCATTATTTCCTATAAAAATCCAAGAGTAAGGGTAAGTGCCCGCTAGCGTTACACGCGTGCTGCGTGTGGTGTCTTTTCCCGTGTCCTACTGTTAATAGGCGACGGAGACAGTGCGGCTTGGCCTGCATCGGCTTAAGTTCCTCGCAGTCCTCTGCTGCCCCCTGCTGGTCACGCTAAGATCTGACAAAGTCTTTCCTACTCAGAGAAAGGAAATGAAAAATGCAGGTGTATAGGGGACTCTTCCTATTTTCATTCTTTTCCAAAGTAAATTCATTTTAGACTCTGGCATCCCAGCAAGTCTCTCACATATTGGATCTCTGTCATACTGGTTGGCCCAATAGAAGGTACTGTATTCGTTAAATAGGAATTTTCTTAAAGAGACATACGTGGCTACAAATTCCCCATACAGTATCTAGGTGAAGATGTAAAAACTCATGTATGTATGAGTTCACACACATACACATGTATACATACAGTATACACTCCCTTCTCTATGGCTTTTGGCCGAGTTGATGATTTGGAACTCAAAAAGCTAATGGTGGTAGAGGCTGAAGCCTCCCAAATACAGAATCACAATTAGAGATGTAAGTGAAGACTGAGTTCAGGGTGGAGATGCAAGGACTATGGGACACCAGAAGCTATTCGGGGAAAGCAGGAATTGTGGGCACACATTAAAAGGCTAAAATAATCAGCTACACAGTCTTGACTGGGAAGGCAAAAGGAGAAACTTTGATCGAGAATGGTGTCACTGAAAACGGACTAAAGAAAAACTTCGGGTTGAAATAGGAGAGGGGCAGGAAGGACAAGGTTCTCTGTGGGTAGCAGGAAGAGAGAATGGAAATCAACCATGTTAACAATAGGGTTTTTGGCAGTAGAACACAGCCAGCTGTCTCTCTCCTCCAATTCAAACCACCACCGTGAAATCCATTTGCAGAGGGAGGGGTTGCTGCATAACTTGGTGGATTAAGGTTATTTATTCATGTGTTGATCATTCAGTTTATTTTTGTTTGTTTTCTCTGTTTCCTACATGATTATTTTTGGAGGCGGGGCCTTGGTCTGCTTATGATTTTTTTTTTTTACAGTGCTTTAAAGTTTCAGCATTTATTTCAACTGATAGTGAGGTACTGATAGTCCCTGTATTATAAATTATCTGGGCAAAGGCAATGTAGCAAGTCTTGCAAAAAGTGGGAATTTGATTTCTCTTTGCTAAATAGGAAATGAAAACTAAAAATAATGAAACTCCTTGTTTTGTCTGTTTAAACCCTTTGTCTGCAGAGCTAAAATAGCCCTAACAGACAAGATGTTGAAAAGTCAAGTTCTGTAGCCTTAGATGTGTCACTAACGCACATTCCACAGCTAAGTATAGAACCCAGAACTAGCATTTGAAGCCTACCAATTCAGTGTGTGGCAGACTGACATAATATTGATTTAAATTAAGCCTTGAATTTTATAAAGAGAGACTGTACCCACTACATTTAACTTTCTTGGGGGTGGAAGAGTGGGAAGGTGCCATATTTTGATTCCTCAGCATTTTTACTTTGAACTATTTTCAGTTTAAGGTGTCAGGAATATATTGTCTATACTCTTAGCCTGTACTAAGAAAGAGGTATGAAAATCACAGTGAATGGAATGAATTCTTATGATTAGAAATGATGAGAAGATATTACTAACCATGAATTAAAGACATTGCTTGCAATGAGTACAAATAATTGTCCAGATACAACAGTAACTAGCTATGTCATGCTTGGAGCAAAGATGGGACAATTTAGAGAACACACCACTGACAGAAATGATGACATTAGTTTATAAAGTGCTACATGGTTGATATCTTTTAGGTTTTCTGCTTCAAGAAACCCTTAAGAAGACTAAACACTTAGATTTCTAGAAACAGCACATGATGCTACACCCCCTCTGGCAATTGATAAAATTAAATTAAAGATATGCTCCCATGTTTTGGCAAAGTCTCTACTGTGAAGTTAGGAAGCCCCAAAGTTAGGAAGGCGAGATGAACAAGAAGTCTCGGTTTGCAAGTGAAGCGGCCTCATAAGCAGACTTCAACCTGATTAAATCTTACCATTGTCTACAGAAATTCCAAGCACACTTGATATCTTTCTCACACTGAAAACACAGAAAAAGTCACTTTGTTATTGGCTTTTCCACACCCTCACACATTGATTCACGGGCTTTACGGTTTCACAGCAGTTTAACGATTAACATACATTCAGGGCTAGAATGTCAGAATGTGGACGCTTGATCAATTACACGCATGGGGTCAGGAACTTGCCCCAGATGTTCTTGGGAGTCACAGGGGGAAAACTGATGATAAGTTGGCCACTGGCAACAAATCAAAATACTAAATTAAAAGTATCAGAGAATGTCTGGCTATCAGGCCAGATTTTGTTTTAAAAACACCAAGCAGATGGCGTGGGGCAAAGGGTCTAGGCTTTCAGGTCTAGTGCTGTAGTTGACCGCGTCCCACATTATGTCATTCTCCTCCGAGGAAGGGAACTGCGCCACGAGCTCTTCATCCTACTGCTCTGAGCTGGAAGAAAAGTCGATTTGGTGATGTGGTGTGGTGTGGCCAGGGGCTCTCCCCTCTGAACTGTCACATGGGATGGCTGGCTGTTACGATGGTGTGTCATGGGACTTACTGTGGTTAAAAGTGAGAGAGTTATCCAGGCTGCCCAGCTGCTGCAATCTGGCATGCATCATTCCTGTTCTGTTACGGGAAACAGGCAATGTCTGAGATTTTCGATCATGAACTATGGGTCCCAACCCCTCCTGGTTCCTGCAACATGAGTGAAATGGGATAGAAGCAAAAGTTAGATTTGTTACACTGCAGCGAGATGGGGAGCATTAGTTAGTGAGGCCAGGACACAGCACGAAGGAGACTGGCCACGCACAGACTAAGCACAGAGGAGCCTGTTTGGGGCCAGAGGAGCCAAAGACACACACAGGCAGCAGCACTTGGCAGAGTTCACAGCAAAGCATCTGAAGACGAAGGAGCAAAAACCAGGCCAAAGCAGAGACCTTTTCGGCTTTGGAAAGTCATTTAGAGATGCTACTTTTTAAAAAGGTGAGCATCAGTCCAATGTGGTGCTAATGACCAGCATTTGGACAACAGCCAAAACACCACGAATCTTTTTGGATTATATATGTTATTAAACAGCAAAAAAAAATTTTTTTAGTTAAAATAATACATGGGAAGAAACAGAGAACAAACATGCAATGGGAAGGATTATATGAGGCGGTTTAACACCTTTATTCTTACCCAGGAAAGGAGGAGAAGAGCCACAACCTTTGTTAGACTTGTCAGCAGTCAAGTGAAGAAAATAGAAAAGTGATCTGGATTAGCAATCAAACAGCTAACTTCCTACTGTGTACCATCACCAGAGCAGATGAAAAATGAGACCAGTGCTGGAATGACACCTGTCCCCCGTCCCGTAGCCAACCGTCTCCCTCACTGTGTTATTGTGTGGAGTAGAACAGGACATGCATGGAATATCATCGGGCAACATGCTGCTGGGTGATTTCAAAGTGACACAATGAGAAGGCGCAGTGTTCACAGAACTGGACCACCACGGAGGGCAAACACTGACAACGTTTAAATCATCACTCAGGATCTCTTCCATGTGCAGCAGAGACCATGGCAATTTTCTATAAAACAGGGCACGTCTTTCCACTGTGCACATTATGAAGTAACACCATCCTCCACCCCACCTATCTATGCCCATTTATTTTTAAGACAGTCCAAGGAAGCATACTTTTACATGCAAATATATACAGGGTGCTTAAGAAGTCAGAAGATTTTTCTTTAAAAAAATTAAATTTAGAGACATAGAAAAAATAAGTTAACTGCTTCACAAAATCCAATTCCAAAATAGTCTGTTGGGGCAGAAATCTTCAGCTTTTCACATTCACCGTGTTCAGCTCTGAGGCTTTTTATTCTATTTGCACAACATTTTCCAAATGCCATCTTGTGAGGTGGGTGACACCATGAGAGGGTGTGAAGCTCCCCCAGCACAGTGTCTTTCTGTTCCAAATATACTGTTTGCCCATCTTCATGGGACAAAGTCAAAAAGAATGAAGTTATTGTATAAGGACACATTGTATATATTTGCATTTAGTACCCAAAAAACTCAAATGCAAAAATTACTGTTACGATAAAAAATAAGAGTTAAGATTAGAGAACGTTAAGTGCCACCACATTTCAATTAAAAATAGAAAGTATTAATAGGAAGAAGGCATAATATAGTCTCTCTAAATTTGCTTTTTAAAATAAAACATACTTTTATTTGACATAAACAGAATTCTGAAACTTTCTCAAATATCTCAAGAAAAAAACAATGTTAGCATAAAGAGCGAAATCTTGACACTCAAATAGAAAGTCTTAAAAATCTATTTCCTATTTCATTGTCGTAAAGCAGAATTATAGATAAGAGAAAAACCTCAATGACAACTAAATTTTAAAGTTTTTCTTAAAACATAAATATGTTTACTTATAATTAAATTTTAGCAACAATAACAATAGAAAAATAGGATGCTTAGACCAAGACTCCATGAATACATTATCACAGGATACACAGCAACGGAAGAAAACAAATACAGGCACACTGAATGGCAACAGGGAAGGAGTAAGAACTCGCTAACGACAAGAGGCAGTCCGAGGAAAGCCTCCAGAGAAGGAGCTGCGTGGCTGCCCATCAGCAGTGAGCGTCCAGCTCTCCTCAAACTCAGCGCGGAAGCGAGAGGATGGCTGGGACAGGGCAGTGAGGGTCTATGATACTCAACAGAGAGTTCTGGTCAGATAGCAACAGAGGGCACAGACAGCTTATTCAGAAAAAGAGGAGAAAAGGCTCAATTTTAGAGATGGTTTTTGTGGCAGTCCAAACAAATTTGAGATGGACTGAAAACATTCTTTCATTAAGGAGGAAAGTGGTCAGATGAGAAATTACTCTCTTTGTAAGTTGGGAGGTGGAATGGTAAAAAAAAGGACCTTTGAAAGCGAAAAAGGGAAAGAGAGATCATTGAGGAAGGAAAAAAAGAAAGAGAGGGAAGACACAGCCAGAGGAACTGGGAGAAGAGAAAGAGGAGACAGAAGGAACAGAGCACGAGGGAGGATTTGGAAGGAAGTGGAGAAGTGCAGCAACAGGCCACGGAGGAAAATCTTTCCAGGAGGTATGCCTGAGACAGAACAAGACAGAAGGAACGTAGGAACATAGGCGAAAGATGCCACCAGATTTCATGGCAGCAATCCAAAGATCTGCCACTGTCTTCATGGCGGTTTATGAGAATTACAACCGCCAATCCCCACAGACGACAGTTCCCACGCTTCTGGATCCAAGCAACACAGAGAATGACACAACACTTCAAACTAAAACTCCCACAGTACCTGGCGATGTATCGCTTCCCCATGTACTGGAACTGGTGCAAGCAGACTCTGCGGAGAGAATGAAAGATTATTAGGGAGCGATAAAGTCATTGGAGATAAAATTATTTTTGACACATGGCTTTGTTTAAACCCATTTACAGTAACATGTTCAATAAGCTCTTACATCTACCACTAGCCCCTTACTTCTGGTTTTCAGAAATTCTCTGGAAGGTCCCTCTAAACCCAGAGAAAATGATCAAACGCAAGGGAGGCCGCATATTGTGCTGCTATCAGTGCCATGGTGGCTGGTTTGAGCAACACAGAAGAAAGGCCCAGGACCGAAAGGATTGACTGTTGACTCTGGGTGTGGATATTTACTCCACATCTGCCTTAGAAGGCATGGTGGAAACCACATGCACTGTTCCAAGTTGCTTATACCGTTCTCATTCAGCCTATGTAAGGAGCTTTCTTTTTTCATTCAAGTAAATGGACTGGTTCCTTACAGACATCAAGTATGTATTTTTTTGTTTTATTTTACTGTATTTTATTTACAACATTGATTTTTTTTAAAAAAAATCATATATTTAATAAGAGTCAGTTAAAACAACGTCTAGTAAGTTCTTCTGAACTTACTAGAATCTTGTCTCACATGTGACAACTCCCACCTTTAACTCAGCAGAGGAAGTGACCATGAATTTGGGGACCAAGACCGTGATTCCAAAATGCACAAAGCTCTGAACACCATGGGTTTGCCCCAAATTCGTGCAAACACATTTGGCAGCAAATCATGACCCCAACTAACAGAGGTAAAGCTACCTGGTCATGATTTAACCTACTACTGTGAACAATCATAGTACACAGAAATAACTTCTTACTGCAGAAACAATCATGTGCTTGACTGTGGGGTGCTGCGGAATATACTCTCTATGTAAATTTTTCAAAAATCCAAAAAATTCTGGATTTGAAAACTCATCTGGCCCCACTAGTTTTGGATAAGGGATTGTAGATTCGTGTTTCTGGAAGTAAAAAGCTTAAAGGAAAACAGAAACTTAAACTAAAGTAATAAAATAATATAGACTGTATTTAAGATTTCACTTTTACATATTTTTTAATTGTAGCGATTTTTATGTCTCCGTTTCTGAGTATCACCCACCGAATTCAGCTAATAAATGTTGTGTTATTTTATTAAAATGGCTTATACGCCCAAGTAGTAACCTCTCATCTACAATAATCACATATCTAATCGTTTAAGGCTGTCGCTGTCCACTGCGTCATGAGCCCCTGAGAGTGGGTGTTGGGATTAGGTCCAGGAGAAAGAGCTTAAGGATAAGTGTGGATGTGAATATATACTGCATTCCTGGTTCCACTGTCGGTGCACTGTATTCTTCACACCTCTTAGCTAGCCAGGAAAAATCAAGAGTCAACGAGCAAAGACGAAACTACTCACTCCAATATTGTAAAAAAATCCATAAGTTCAGATGTTGAGGCCTTGTTCCAATATGTAAACAAAGCATCTGGAAAGTAAACATTTATTTGATTAGAATTATAATGCCTATTTCGTACATTATAAGATGGGAAGAGACCTCAGAGTGTAGGCCTCCAAACTTTCCTCGGCCCCCTTTTATGGTTGATCAAAGGATAAACCACAGTGACTAATCTATTATAATGGGTAACATGCACAACAGGCTTAGTCAGTATGAAGAAGCTATATTTGAACTTTAATTTCAGCACGCATCATCTAGCCCTGCATGGTACCTATTTAACTTATACATAATGTGCTCTTAAATGGACTAGAAAATTACCCACTACAGAATCCCTCCCCAGTAGAGAATCTGTTGAAAATTCTTACATGTACGTAAGTAACCCCTTCCCAACACACACACACACACACACACACACACACACAAACACACACACACACACACACACACACACACACACTGCAGTGGAAGCATGTATCCTACAGGCACTGTTTTGCCCTTTGAGTTTTAATTCAGCAATTAAGCCTGGATCTATCTCAGTCTTTTCCAAGCTGCATAACAGTCCTCTCCATGGATGTACTACAACTGAGTTAACCAGTTCCCCTAGTGACAGACATTTACTTGCTCTTCCCCCCAATTCTTTGCTATTATAAATCATGCTTCGGTAAAAATCCTTTTTACATGAGTCCTTGCACACTCGTCCAACTACATCTAAAGGAGAAATGCTTAGAAGTGAACTAGCCATGTTAATAGTGTGCACATTTAAAATTTGACATATATTGTCAAATAGCCCTCCAAATAACAGTGTATGAGAGTTCCTATTTCCTAGCACGATGGTACAATGTACCAGTGGTTAAGAACCACACCTGCTCTTTATCAAGAGCAACTGGGCACATCTTTAGTTAAGGCAAATCCTACAAATTCACTTACAGGAAGCATTCTCTGTGTATGACTCTTAACCATTCGACATTGCACAAAGAGTGTTAGTGAGTGATCGTTAAACATTTTTGCCTTCTCACATTTTACATTGAAGTTGAGATATGCGTTAAAAGATTTCTCTCAGGGAAAAAGCCACTGAGTCTTTGGGGCCTGAGATGAGCAAGAGGCTGGCTGCAGAGATGCTGGAGGCTCATGAAGATGCATGGCAACGGACTTTTATTCTACACTTGTCAAGAACAGTGACAGGCGGGAGAAGCCGTGGGATACATACCAAGTACCTGCTATGCACCAGGCACTGTGTTAGGTCTCATGATTTCACATATATCCTGTCATCGAATCCTCACCATGATCTGGGGCAGAGTTTCCATTTACAAATGAACTAATGAAGGCTCAGAGAAGCTAAGTAACTCTCCCAACTACCAGCTGACAGAAGGCCGGTGGAATGGCGATTTAAATCAAGTGCACCCGATTTTGAAAGCCACGGCTAGCCTCTTAGACCAGAGGGTGGTCGGGGAGCTTCCATCTCTTGGGGGTTTCAAGTTTAGAATCCAGAGGGACGGACTCTGGTTACTTGAGGCTGGTGTGTTGGGAACCCAGGGAGTTCCCTGGATGCTGGGCCCCTCGGGGTCAACTTGCAGACACCTGAGGCCAGCAGACAGAACCAGCTGGCCAGCCGGGTGGTACCATCGTGGCCTGTCCTTGCTCTGTGCTCTGGCTATTGGCTGAGGAGGGGGGAAGATAGAGCTAAGCTCTATTACGGAGAAAGGAGGCACAAGAAGGCACAGAGGGCGAGGGGCCCTGTGTGTACAAGGTGCGCATTAAATGTGGGATAAAGGAAAGAGTAGCAACAGAGCTAGTTACACAACTGATTTTGGTTATCTGTCTGGTAAACTATTCTAAAGGCAATTTCTCCCCCACCCCATACTATACACAAAAACCAATGCTTGGTAGATACTACGATTTAAATGTGAAAATTTAAATAATACAGCTTTTAAAGAAAATACAGGAGAATATCTTCAGAGCCTGGGGGGTAGGTAAAGATTTCTTAAATGAGACACACAAAAAAATTCTAATTATAAAGGGGAAAAAAAGTGTAACAACAGTAGTTGTAAAAAAAAAAGGATATTCTAAAACTGTTTTGAAGAAGTTGTTGCATTTTTTAAATATGTGCCTGGCCTTCCAAAAGGCTGACTTTAAAGGGTAACTTTCACTTGGATGCAAAATTTCTTGTATATTTGTTTTTTAAAAAGTTATTTTCTAGTTACACATCACATTTAATATTTGAAATGTAAAATATTTTAAAGAAAACTTTCAATAAAGGAAAAACAGGACTATAATGCTGGCTGAAACTCACTACCAGGATGAAAATTGAGAACGTTTGACTTAATGGGAAGAATTTCAACTTTCTAACTGAAAAATCAGAATAAGAGCCTGGGGCTTTTGTATTTGGTCATCATTCACAAAACAAAATCTTGTCTGTTTGTGTTTTTCAAAATAGCTATTTTAAAGTAACAAGCTGACAGAAGAGTAAAATCCTCCAGTTCCAAAGCATTTTAAGGATCGTATGCTGCTCCTAACTTCTGAGCTACAGGTCAGGCTCTTAGTGCTGCTGAAATGGAAGCTCGATACAAAAGAAACACTATTTGCAGCAGAAGTACCTTCCCCTGGATGCTCAATGCCCACACCCCCTGCCACCAGACAAGTGGGCTTCAGGTCTCCAAAAATGGCATTTTACTTTCAAAAGAGTTTGTCTTCTCTCAATGACCTTAATGAAGCTCACAGTACCCTTCCTAATTTGTTACAGGAAAATTAAGAAGATTTTTGACCAAGGTAAGAACTGTGACGTTATACTATGGCACAGTTTCATGTGATTGCTTATATCACAAAATCAGAGTTGGAACTGTCCTGCCATGGATGTTTACAAGCTTTAAATGGTACTGATAAAGCAGGAATGGTTGTGGTCATTTCTATTTAAAAATGTGTCTGTCAAACCCTTAATCAGAAGCTTAATCTACCAGAATACCACTATTTCCATTAGAAAACTAAACACACCCCACCTCTAGTTAAAGCCAGGAATGTCACACACACTGTAAATGGAAGAGCTGCTTAGGTCACCAACACTACATTCTCTAATTCAAGAGACTGACTAATAAAATTATACAAGTTGCCAGTAAGTTTGCTTGGACAAATGAAATTAAAAAGAAAAAAATCAAAAGCTACTTCATTTATCTGCTTCTGTCTCCCTTAGTGAAGATGTATGTCTGAGCTTAATATAAATTTTTAAAATACGCCATTCACATTTTAGCACTCTTTCTGAAATACAATAATTAATGAAAATAAATTTCCAAATTAAGACTTTTATTTCTAGTACATTCAGTAAATTAATATGTATTTCAAACAAGAGAAAAAATCCCTTTAAATCCTTAAACACTTTGAACCAACTACAATTTTTAAAAAATAAACCAAATACTGAAACAAGGAAAGTAAAACAGGTACCTTCATTTTTTTACCTACCATCAGACATGCTTTTTAAGATGTAGAGGAAACACATCAGCAGGCTCTTAATCTCAGACTGGTCAAGTTTGTCACAGCGAACGACAGAATTTCCCAAAGTGCCACTTTGCTGGTGCTAAAGAAGGAAACAGAGGTGATTTTTCTCCTTCGTTACAGGTAAAACAAAATTAGGTTCACTGTTCTCCCTTGGAAGAGAAAGAGTCTTAGAATTGAGTCAAATCATACAAATTGGAAGGTATAAATGATTTGTCAACGAACTACAAGCACACTGTCACCAAATACACACAAGTGTTAATCCATGGAAGCTCTGTCTTGTCTCCTTGGCACACTCTGCCGGGACAAGCCAGAAGGCACGGACCTCTCAAACTGAAAAACCAGTCGTAGTTGCCGGCTTAGTGCCGAAATGCCAAGCAAAACTTCATGCAAAATACTGTGCGTGCTAAGATCAAAGAGAAATGATGATTCAGAAGACAGTACCAAACCAAACATATCCTCAGGAAAACGTCAAGTGGCTGAAAACAGAAAATTAAGTCCAAGGGGCTGCTATGGACCAGCCACTAAAGCCTGGAGCTGAGTCACTGTTATTCCGTTACATCCTGGGGCAGCCCTGGGGGAAAACCACAGGCAGGTGCCCGATAGGGACAAACAGGGACACCTCAGTGCAGCAGCACCAAAGCCCCTAAACTGATGAGATCACGCCATCATCAGCTTAGCTCAACACTGCAAACTTCAGAAAGCTCAGGGCGCAGGGTGAGGGCAGCTTTGCCACTAGACAGCAGGTTCACACCATGTTCAAAGCATTCACTTAAAGAAAAAAGAACAAGAATCTCATCTCATTTAAAAAACACAAGAAATTTAAAAATCTTGAAAGTTATATTTCCAATTGAAATCTGGAAAATTTTTTGCCAAATACCAAAGCAGAAAGATCAGTGAAAAAATATCTTTCATTCAAGGTACTGGTGGGCAATGGAAAAGATATATACTAATCAGGTTTAACTAATAACATAACACGAGTATTTTTATTATAAGAAGAGACACACTGCAATTAGTGGCAAAGCCGTGGTGCCGGCGTACCTCCCGCCCACCCACTTCATCAGCGCCGCTGGGAGAGCCCAGGCCTCCCTGCAGCGGGAGCAGGGGTGCCGCCTGTGGGGCCTCTTCCGGCAGAGGCAGCAGCGTTAGCAGCGAGAAGTCCATGGTGACCCGGTGTCTCCTGGCTGACTGGCCGCTCTCCTCCTCTCCAGCTCCGCGTATGACACAAGCCGAGTGCCTTCTGAGCAGCTTCTCCCTCTACGCACGAAGGCATGTCAGGGTCAAGGGAAAAGTTCGACAGGTCATGACACCTGCGCAGAGATGCTCGGACGGCTACAGAACCGCAGCTGAGGGTCATCACGGCGAGGTCGGCCACACAACTGCGGTAAGGTTATGAACCTGACCCCGAGGAAGGGCGGCTTCCACGTTTCTGAGAACTAGGAATACATCCCTAAGAGAATCACTTGTTTATTGGTACATAAACCTGTAACTTAACCTATACATAACTTGTCTATAACTTGAAATAACTTAGGAAAACAGTGGCCGAGGTGAGACTAATCTACTATCATGGTTCCAGGTTTAAATCCAAGCTTTATCCATTTGCACAAAATTCCAAACTTAGGTATTTCAAGAAAACAATAGTTAAATATGAGGAGGATGTGTTGTGCTGGGGGCACAGTATGAATAGAGTGATTTCAAATAAAGCCTTATCCCTGCCTCATCTGTACTACTGATTAATCTTTTCTGGAGCCAGCTTCGGATCCAATGCCCATTCGCATGGGTAACTGTGTTATAATTGGTGTTCCCTGGCACACAGACCGTGGGGATTCTAAGCAAGTGGCATTTTGATTTCCCTACCTGTTCAAACTGCCAGAACCACTGGCTCAAAGTGCTCCACTGTAAACACTGCCCTGATGAAATCCTACAACAGGAACCAGGGGGTTTCAGGGAATGGGCTCCATCCTTAGACCATACTCTGAGATCATCTACCCCAGGTTAACTGAGTTGTTTAAGGAAAAAAAAAAAAGGTCATCCTTACTGAACACTAGAACATGAAGCATGTTTACTTTGGGCTAAATCCATTAGTTATAAGAAACACTTAAGTTACATGAAAAGAAATTACCTTATCCAGGGAATTGCTCTTCTCACTATTCCTTTCTGGAAGGCTGTTCCCGGAATCTGTGCTTATGAGGGATCCTCTTGAATCAGCATTTCTCACACTACTGATGTTTGGAGTTGAGTTTGTATACGGAGAAGCTAAACAGAAATCAAGCCAAGACCAAAGATTTGGTGAGACAGAACAAAATAAAAAGAAGTACTGAACTTTAATAAGGGAAACTGCTTCTTTGGCACTTATTTTTCCTGTGAGAGCTGGCTCAAGAGTTTCGTTCAATTACCTCTCCTGTAAAGAACCAGGCCATTTAGATTGAGATACAAATAACCGTTAATCTGAAACGTTCAGACATAACCATCAATTCACTTATGAGAAACCACCTTGGATTGCTCAGACTAAAGGAGAACATGCTGGTTCAGACTAGGGTAGAATAAAGACTTCAAAAAATTAAAAAGATAAATCCACCTACAACTATCAAATAAAAAAAAAAAAACTAAACCATGCAATAAACGTGCAGTACTCAAACGGCGGGCTGAGATACCCCAGAAAACTCTGAGGGGTGTCATGGGACATTTTAAAGTTTCAAGGAAAACACAGCGATACTTGACATCTGCCAGAAACTGTAGTTTCAACCTCCGACTGTGCTACATTCCTTTCCGTGATGTCATATCTCTGTGAAGCACGGTATTTGGTGGTCGCGATGATAAAATGCAAGTACTGGGTGAAAATCAGTGTGGAACAGGAAATGAGAATGTTGGTGAGCGATCTGATTCCAAATTTGAGAAGCCGTGTAGCGCCCAACAGGCACACACAACCCATTAGTAAGAATCGTGGTTAGTAAAAATAAAATTTTTTTTCTTTATGTATGTATATAGTTTTCAAATGCCTACTAAGTTGTTAGGTTATAAGTACTTATTATTTGGCCCTAAGTACCTAATAAACAGAACCATTAGGTGTTTCTTTTGGCCTTGGGGACTCCATGAAAAATTACTTTGATTAATAAGGGTGCTGTGAATTGAGAATGTTTGGGAATCTCTGCAATAAACAGTTACAAGCAGAAAGGAAATCTAACTTGGAAACAAAATTTGTGACATCTGTTGAAAAAAATAGCATTTTAAGGGAGAAGTCAGCCCCTACCTCAATACTGTGGAATTTTTAAAAGTAATAGATCGACTTCCTGCTTAGATAAGATTTAAATAAATCACATAAGTAAAAATGACTCTTAGACTTGCACATTCTGGCTTGAACCAAAAGGCATGCCTCCGGCTGCAAGGCTGGGCTGGCAGTGCACACTGTGCAAGACTTTCGGCGCCACGCTGCAGCAAGCTGTAAGCACAGCCTCCCACCCCCAAGCTGCTGAGATGCCTTTCCTTGGCACCTCAGAACAGGCAGGCCCTTTTTGCGTTTCAGCCTGCAAATTAGCTGCCATGGGCTGATACATCTCGAAGTTAATCCTCTCCCCGCCCCTAACACTCAGGTTTATCCACCACCATCTCTGAAACCAGTTCAGTGTATTAAGTATATCAAGCAAAGAAGGGCAAGGGAATCTGAAAATGTGAGTGCAGGCAGGAACACGTAAACCACTGGCCAGGGGCTGCGCCTACCCAGAATAGGAACGGTGTGATTGACTGCCACAGGGTACAGGTAAAAACCCTATGAAAAAGCCAGGGGCCTTTTTCTATACTCAGAGAGAAAAGAAACATGCACTGTGACCAAATTATAACTATCGTCTTCCTAATATAACCAGACTTCATACTTAGTGTAGAACACAGAACTCAGGAGAAAAAGGCTCTCAGTAAAGTAAAATTAGACATTAAATTCTCAAAGTTTTAGGCTCAGTTCCAGAACAAGAGTTCTAATCTAAGGCAAACAGATGTAAATGCAATAAATCAAAATCAACATGCTGGGGCTTCCCTGGTGGCGCAGTGGTTGAGAGTCCGTCCACCTGCCGATGCAGGGGACACGGGTTCGTGCCCCGGTCCAGGAAGATCCCACATGCCGTGGAGCAGCTAGGCCCATGAGCCATGGCCGCTGAGCCTGAGCGTCTGGAGCCTGTGCTCCGCAAGCGGAGAGGCCACAACAGTGAGAGGCTTGTGTACCGCAAAAAAAAAAAAAAAATCAACATGCTTAGTAGAACTATGTTCCTGGTGTGTGTGTGTGTGTGTGTGTGTGTGTGTGTGTGTGTGTGTGTGTGTTTGTTTAATATCCTGGCCCAGTGCATAACTTTTAAAAGAAATTTAGTTCAACTCTCTCCCCTTTGTACAGACAGCAAAATGCAATACACTGAGTAGGCAGGTAAAGGAACCCTGAGCCTAAGAATGCATGCCTTGAGAATGTAATTTTTTTTTTAATTTATTTATTTATTTTTGGCTGTGTTGGGTCTTCGCTGCTGTGCCTGGGCCCCCTCCAGCTGAGGCGAGCGGGGGCCACTCCTTGCCGCGGTGCGCTGGCCTCTCACTGCGGTGGCCTCTCCTGCTGCGGAGCATGGGCTCCAGGTGCGCAGGCCTTAGTAGCTGCAGCACACGGGCTCAGCAGTTGTGGCTCACGGGCTCTAGAGTGCAGGCTCACTAGTTGTGCTGCACGGGCTTAGTTGCTCCGCGGCATGTGAGATCTTCCTGGACCAGGGCTCAAACCCATGTCCCCTGCATTGGCAGGTGGACTCCCAACCACTGTGCCACCAGGGAAGCCCCTAAAATGAACGTAATCTTTGAGTAGTTTTTATCCAAGCAATGAATCGGTTTCAGAAATTTTCATGCACCATGTTCCAAAGACATTAAAAAAAACGCTGAGGGTACATTCTCAGTAAGTGTGGAAACAGAATTTCCTTAAGAGACGTAAGGAGAAAGTCAGCTCTTGATAAGCACTGGGACTAAAACTAACTGGAAATTCCTTGATGAATAAAAGAAGAATTGCTAAAGCTACCAGAAAACAACTAGTAAACCCAGTTCAAAGGTGGGGGCTGCTTTCCTGGAAGGCATTTCTAAAAGGAAACAAGGATTAAAGTGTTTAAAGATGGGGGCAACATAGATAAAAGCCTGAGTATAAATTAAGTCTATTGTGGTGAATTCCCATGAAAAGTGGATCCAGATCTTGAAATTCAAGAAAGAATGAAATGGGACAAAATTAGCCTTGAGAACTTTTTGTAACTTCACCATGAACACAGAGCAATCAAAGGCCATTTACGTCATTGAAGTTGTGCTAAAGACCCCCCTCGGCTCATCTCTATGTTCTCAAGGCACCCCAAACCCTAACAAGGTGAATGTGGAATTGGAGAATCAAGTCAGAGTCAAAACATCACCTCATTCTAGTTTCATCATTTCCACAAAGTCTTGAATCCTACAGAATACTGGTCAGAGAGGACAGAGAGTTAAGATTTAGGCTACTAAGAGTCTATCACAAAGCATGAATAACACTGAAGAACTGTGCTTGTTATAATGGCAGTCAAATAATAACACTGTTTACCTTGCCAAGCACTGCACACATTCAACTAGCTCTTCATCCCTCACCACGACTCTATTTTTGAGATGTGGACACAGGGTAAAGAGGAGAGACACCCTGCCCATGGCAATTGTAAATGGTGGAGTCTGGATCTAAAGCCACATCTGTCTGACTTTAAAAACATTGCTGGGAACCGCTGCAGACAAAGCCCCTGAAAGGACCCCTTCCCCACTCCCAGAGAGTGGCTGGGCTTGTGGACAGAGTGAGGCAAAGGAGACAGAGCGAGGGCCCCATGAGAAAGGCAATGGAAATACCATGTGCCAGGCTCTGCGTTTTGTATGAGTTAACTCATTTCATCTTTACAACGCCAAATGAGGTAAGTATGACTATGAAAAATACACAGAAACAGAAGTAAGATTAAAGACTGGTATGGGCATTATGGGATAAATCTGAGCATTGGTATGAGGTTTCCAATTTTACAGTCTGGCCAGTTTCATCACCTACATGAAATACCACGTTAGCAACTAGAACAACACAGAAGCTAAGGACATAAACTCAGAATGAACCACAGTCCTGCAGACTGATTAGGTAAAAAGACTGCCCTTTATTCTGCCCTATGAGTTAGTTCCATTATTGGGTGGTCTAAGCATTAGCCACAGCAGGATGCTTCATTTATTCAAACTGTGGTGTAAAAGAGAAGAAATGAAGACAGCATAAGCCTGTGAGCGTCTGTGAAGATATATATATATATTTTTGTACCATTATCTTTATGAAGGAGCTGGCACGTGTGCTCAATCAGAGTATTAATAAATACATTTCTCATGCATTTTCTTATGGAAAAACTACTCAATTTGAATCTTGATTTATGCCATCTGTTTTCCTCCCCATGGGGGCTGCTCTAACATTATTTCAGATAGAAAAAATATTGTAGGAAAGAAGATTTTAGAAAACTGATTTCAGGACTGCATTCTAGCCATAAACCAGTATCTCCATCAGCAATTAGTCTGTCACATCTCATCTAAACTGTTAACACTACAAATACATCCTACCCACCACACACACACTTGCAAAGATATTCTTTTCCTAAAAGTATAAACAATCTAGTTTGAAGATTTAAAATGAAAAATTAACATGCATTAAACAAAAAGCAAACAGGACAAATATGTGGTTAAGTGTACTACATGTGTTATTCCTGAAATCTGAGATCTTTATTTCAGTGTAGAGTTAAGGGGTTTCATAGCTGAGGAGCAAAATCAGGAAAAGAATATTTGAAGTAGAAACTCAAGACTTCAAAGTTCTGATTTGAAAGCTAACAAATGATTGGATTAAAGATGCTTTCCGAATTAGACTGCAGAGAAGCAGGTCAGAGCCCGAGCATTACCAATGCCAGAGATGGCACCAAAGAGGTCCTTGTGCAGACTGGCATCCAGCGAGCTCCCAGACTTCTGCGGTGTCACTATCGGGTTCACGGCTGGCAAAGTAAGGGATTCCTCCTTCACAGTCTGTCGAGAAGGAGAGAGACAAGAAACAATTGAAGATGACTTTAAAGGATTCACCAACAGTTCTTGCAAGTGTGAGGGCGAGCCTAAGAACAGGACAGAACAGCCTGGCATGTTAAACGTGCCTGAGTGGGAGGAGCACAGCGCCGGGTGGAGGTGGGGTGTGTGGGTCAGAGGGAGCACGGGGCACGTCAGGTCTGGGGCGGGCGGAGAAACCTTGGCCCATGAAGTCCTGTATTTCCCCAGGAGGTCTAGCACCCTTCCCTTTCCAGAGCTCTGATGCCCAACATTTCTGTAGATTATTTCAATATGTTTCTTCCTTCAGAAGAAGCCCCATGTGCTCTTTCTAACTGGAAGGTTGTTTTTTTTCTCTCACATCAGAAATCTTCCCAAATGAGCAACAGTGACCTCACAGTAGCAGCAGTGAAAACCTCTGCAAGGTGGGTGCTTCGTGTGAATTCTCAATCAGTGGAGAAATTATGTTCATTATGAAGTTATGTCATAAAAGGGATTTTACTTTCATGAAAGCCAAAGCAAAAGCTGGTGTTCATTTTTCTCAGGATTGAAGCAGTACAGATAGGTAGCATTACACCCTGAATTACTTATTCCGATTAGAAAAGCAGACAAATTTAGAGAATACACATGTGAAATACAATGTTGTAGAGGGTGAGATTAGTGTGGTGCATTCCATGTAAGGACAGTGAACATTCACGCTCTTTGGAACTACAAAAACTATTCTATAAACACGGTTCATCTCAATGCACCATCATGTAGGAGATGTATAGAAAACAGGACAAAGCACCACTGTTGGGGGAAAAGGGACAGAAATACACACAAGGGAGCTCCCCCGGTGTATGCTGTAATGACAAAGTGGCAAGATGAACAATGGAGCCGGTTCACGGGTCCAGAATAAACAGAAAAAGGGCACTGCTGAACTGCTAACACCTATCCAAATTAATGCCAGATTGTCTCCAACCAAAACACTTTGAGATCATTTCTGGCATCATCCTTCAGTCAACTTAATTTCCAGTATATCTTTAAATGACTGCATAAAGCTAAAGTAAATTAAGGTGGTCAGTTTGGGGAGGTGGGGTCATTCACCCTGGCCCCCCAACATCTAGTCTGATTATCTTTCTAATTTTACAGAGGAACTTCAGCCCAAAGAGGTGGCTTTTCCAAGACTGTGTAGTATGTTACATCAGAACCGGGGCTAGCACTGAGCTCTTATAGCACGGAGGTTAAAACTATGCTTTTTTTTAAAAAAACAAAATAAACTCCTTCTTCTATAACTTTTTGTTGGATACACAAAGAAGATCCTGAAATCTTATAAGAAAACAAGCCATCAGGAAAGCATGGCTTTTTATAATGATTTTTTTTTTTTTTTCTTTTCGGTTCGCGGGCCTCTCGTTGTGGCCTCTCCT
This sequence comes from Orcinus orca, assembly GCF_937001465.1. Taxonomy (NCBI): domain Eukaryota; kingdom Metazoa; phylum Chordata; class Mammalia; order Artiodactyla; family Delphinidae; genus Orcinus; species Orcinus orca. Next base: position 11,522,800 of record NC_064576.1, on the reverse strand, counting down.
GCTGCGGAGCACAGGCTCCAGAGGCGCAGGCTCAGAGGCCACGGCTCACGGGCTCAGCCGCTTCGCGGCGTGTGGGATCTTCCTGGACCAGGGCACGAACCCGTGTCCCCTGCATCGGCAGGCGGACTCTCAACCACTGCGCCACCAGGGAAGCCCTATAATGATTTTTAACAAGAGTTGAAGGTTTACTGACTGACTCCGTCTTAGCCAGAAATGCAACTTACCAAGACTACTGTAGATTATTATGGTTTTAGGGGCACAAAAAGAGGAGACGTGTATAGTTGAATAGTGTCCCTCCAATTGCATATCCACCCTGAACCTCAGAATGTGACCTTATTTGGAAAGAGGGTCTTTGCAGATGTAATTAAGATGTAAGATAAGACGATGTCATCCTGGATTAGGGTGGGCCCTAAATCCAAGCACTGGTGTCCTTATAAGGACAGAACAGGACACCAGAGACACAGACACACACCAGGGAGAACACCATGTGAAGACAGAGGCAGAGATTGGAGTGATACAGCTATAAGCTAAAAAAAGCAAGGATTTCGGGCAACCACCAGAAGCTAGGAGAAAGGCGTAGAACCAGCTCTTCACCCAGAACCTCAAGAAGGAACCAACCCAGCTGACATCTTGATTTTGGACTTCGGGCTTTCTGACTGTGAGAGAATAAATTTCTGTTGTTTTTGGCCAGGCACTTTGCGGCATTTTGTTAGGGCAGCCACAGGAAGCAAATACAGGCTGTGTCTATGTGAATGTGCTTACGTACACTGCCAGGGTTCACGGGGAAGGGAGACACATCTCTCACGTTGATCCGCTGGACATTCTCAATCAGCAGACCGAACAGAGGCAGGTAGAGAGTGGCTATCCTTGCTTGATGGCTCTGAAACAAAGGCGCAAAGCGTAAGTTTATCCCGGACTCAGAATTTAACGATGGACTGAGCTAGCACTTGGCCATCTCCTGTATTTGGATCCTTCCTATAAAGATTGCTGTTAGATTTTATTGTATAAACAGAGAAAGTCTTAGTGCTGTTACCACTAATTTTCTAATTGCTTATTTCTTTATATTACTCAAAATGAAGGACACTTATCAATCATATTTCCTTCCATTAGAGAACACTCACCCTGGAAGCATATCTGTCATCAAAAGAATGCTTTATCAGCAGGTTCTTAAGCACACCAATGGCAATCAGCCGGACCTCCCTGAACTCCTGGAGGGCGGTCCCCACCTCCCTCAGTAACAGTCCCACCAAGAAGTGGTTTCTGCAGAACTCATCCGTTAATGAGTAGTCAAGCTGGAGATCTGAAATGAGGATAGAAACCGCTTTAGTTAGAAAGGATGTAACACTCTTTGAATAAAATAAAAACCAAGCCCATCCTTTGCTTTCAGCCTCCCCTGTGTGTGTCATCAGGTGGTCACATCTGGCTTCCAAGGGGAAAGGGCTGATAACCTAAAATACTGCTCTGCACTCCAAAGTGAAAACAAAATTTAAATACAAATAAATGCACTGGATTTTGATTTTAAAAAGTATTACATCCTATATAATTATTAAGTTAGTGAATAGTTTTAGTAGCAATTTTTAGAATACAGGACAGCATGTTATATTACAAATGTAATTTTGTTATTGATATGAAATTTAAAAATAAAATTGTAGTAACTGACAACATTGCGGGGGAGTAAATTGTGCATAAGAGACACGTAATTAAAGAATAAATATAGGTGGTCTATTAAAATGGTCTTCACTACATGAGTTCATTTATCGATTTCCTGGTCATTAATGCCCATATATGCCCATTAAAACACAATGTGTTTAAAATGAACGAGTTACCATATTACCTATTATTTTGCTATCACTGAAGATCTTATTTGACTTAGAATTTTCTAAAATATACTCTTAAAACTTCTTTACCTCAAAAAGCCAATAGAAAAAAAGATATAAATTAGAACTAAAATGGACAAAGCACCAAATCAAACTAGTAAGTCATCAGCAAGCTAAGTGACAAGACTGAAAGCTCTTCTGGAAAAGAGATAATAAGCAGACGTGAAACCTACTGAGGGAGGGTAAATAAAAGCAGCTAAGCATCACACGCTAAAGCTGGAATACACCTGTCCAGAAAGCTGTGGCTCGGATTTAAATTCTTATACTGAATCCATTGTTAGAGGAAAGTCTATAGGCCTCTCCTTTAACTTTAATGCCACGTTAGTTGCTTCTAAACCTACTCAAAGTCTGACCCAAGTCCTATGAACTCTTTAGCAGAAGGAAGGGAAAGAGCGTTCATCTTTCCAGAATACTCATGTCCACTGTTTATGATTTTTAAGTCCAGTTTACTGAAAAGACAGTTCACAGCTTGAATTCACATGATCCCCTTAGAAGGAAAACTATTTATGGGTTTAATTGCACACGTGTGTGTGTGTGTGTACGTGTGCATGTGCAGAGAGGAGAGTGGAGGAGCAGGTGAGAAGGGTAAGAGGAAGGAGGATGCTGAAAAAAAAACGAAACTTTATTCCTATCAGTGCAGTTATGGAAATTATCTGTAGCTGACCCACCACCTGCCTAGGGCAGCCCTTCTAGCCGCCAAATACCCCGACAGTCTACTAAGAGCTTGTGCGAGTCTGTGGGGTACCTGAAGGGTCTCCTCCTCACTCCTCACTTGGTTCTACAGGATAGACACCTGGGCCAGTGGGGAAGATGGACATTAGCACAATGTTCACTGCCCAACCGCTGGGCAGCAAGAGCTATCCTCAGCACCCTGAGAGGTGAGAGGAAAACGGTCACAGTCTCCAAGGACAGGTGGGCTAGGAACTGAAGGTGGGGTGAAGGAGGGTCTGGGGTGCAGGGTAGGGAGCAGTTCACTCCAGGTGGGGCGCTGGGAGAGGCGAGGGGGAGACCTGGCTGGGCCCACAGGGGAGGTGCTGAGTGACTGGCCAGGAGGAAGACAGGATGCCCAGGGAGGTGCTATGTGAGGCTGAGAAGTGCGGGGAGGGCCTGCCATGTGTGAGGAGCTGGGACCAGCAGGTGTGCCCGGCATGTGGGGAACAGTGCAGGGTGGGACAGGCGGGTGGGCTGGGGTTGGATGGGGGATGCTGAACAGCCCAGGAGCTCAACCCCTCACCTTCTTCAATTATCACCCCAAAGTTGCCTTCTCAGTGAGGCTTTGCCTGGCCACCCGATCTCAATGCCAGCCCATTTCCTATCCCCTTCCCTTGCTTTATTTCTCTCTCCTTAGCACTTATCACTCTCTCATGTTCTACATATTTCACACAGGTAAGACAGCAGGGGATTTCATCCTTGTTGTCCACAACTCCATCCCAAGGCTAGGTAGAGTTGGTGCTGAGCAAGTATTTGCTGAATGCATGACCGCCGACTTCAGGCCACAGTCCCCCTTCTTGCTCTTTAAAAGGCAAGGTATTTATGTCTCTGAATGAATTCCTTTGTGAGTTTCTCTCTGAATTTCAGAGTCAGTTGATTTAGGTGTCATTAATAGTTTGGTGGCATCCTTCCACTTTTTCTCTCCTTTAGCATAAATAATCCTGAGCACATACAAGGTGCTAGATATTACTTGACAGATCCAAGAGACGAATTTGATTCATTTGACTTACTCAGTGAAGACAAAGAAATCTCTATGAGCTTAATTCTCTTCAAACTCAGAAAGGATACAGAACAGTTAATAAAGACTCAGCATGCAAACATAAAAAGCATGTGAAAAGCCATGTTGCTTGTGACATAGGTTACTGCTACTGCTATAAACAAGGACTATGAAAATGGTGGAATAATACATTTTTGAAATGAAGCAGAGCTTTTTGTTTATTTGCTTTACTTCTTAAAGAAACGTCCTAGAGGACCTAGTGACCCCAGGAGCAAAAAACCAGATGACTCCTGGGGATGCTGTGGCAATGTCTTAGCTACAGTGAGAACAAATTCACTGGTTTATCATCAATTTTAAAACTGATCCAAGTATATGGCAAATGCCTACATGAATAGCATACGTAAGCATTTCAGCAATCACTTGCATTCTTTTTCTTTTAAAGGTGGAAGATGCAAGAAAGCAAGCGTCACCCCCCACACCTACCTACAGGAGTGTCATTTGACTCCACAGCTGGTGAAAGAAAAGCTAATTCACAAGAAAAAAGAAAAGTGAAACAAATAAAAATAAACTACAGTAAATAAAATGGATTACTATTGTTTAAGCAATGGAACTTTTCAATGAAAAAGAGTCACACTGGCATGATCTGTAGTCTGGTAATTTTGCACACTGGCATGATCTGTAGTCTGGTAAATTTGCTAAAAAAAAATAAGTTCCTACAGAGCATTTTATCAATTTTTTTTAATGGAAATTTAACAAGAAAAAAATCAATTCATCAATGAAAAATATCAGATAATTTGAATGTCATGTGTGAACTAATTCTCTTTTCTTATTAAAAATGAATGGCTCTCTTTCTGAAAAGACTAGGATTAATATATTTAAAGATAAATTACCTTGGTATCTTTGAATCCTGCCTTTTCCAAATGGCATTGGTAAATTCAATGGAATATAATGTTCATGATTGCACACCACACGGAGAAATTCAAATTTGTATTCAAAGAGGGTCTGCAGGAAAAATATGGTTAGTCGTAAGTTAAATGCCTCAGTGGATACTTTATACAGCCTCCTGAAAAACCTATTAGGAATCACACACTCGTCTTTAGCCTCTTCCCTGTCTTAGAGCTGCAGGCTCTGGGCTATTTTACAGATTTCAGAATGTCTGCAGGGATTTGTTTGAAAATTGGGAACACATTTCATTAAACAATGTCCTCCACTGACTTTTAGGGCATTTATGATTTATGCTCCTCTTACTTCAATAAAGGATTTCAGGCAGCTTATAATTATAGGCACAGGTTCAGTGCAATAAAAAAATGCGTAAGGCAGAGCTTTAAAATAGACACGCAAGGGAAGAGACAGATAATTCTAGCAGAGAAAGGCTACATGGTTATTTCTGTTACCTTGTTAAATAAACTATGATTTGCAACACATATACTTTTAGTTTTGCAGCTGAGAAGTCATTTAAGGTATTTCTGAGAAAAATCAACAGGTATTTATGTTGCATATGGAATTACTGTGTCCTTAATATCTCACACATTAATGCAAGTACTAGTTAGTACTAGTTAGTATCTCCAAGAGAGGAGAATGAATAGTGCCTCTGGGACTGAAAGAAAATTCTGATGTGAACCAAGAGAAACAGGTGGGTATCCAGATGTCACTCAGAGAGACAAAAAGAACAGTGTGTAACACACACACACACACACACACACACACACACACACACACACGTGCACACGTGCGCACAGGCTACCTTAGGATCTCCAGGAGCAAAGCAGCTGATGTAGTTGTTGATCTGCTTAAAGACAAAGCCCCTATCCATGAAGGTGAAACATCTCTGTGGAGGAAACAACCCACAAAGTTTAAGTATTTAGGCTTTTTTTGAAAGTTGGCTTCTAATCTGCATTTATTGTAAGTTTATCCTTTGGCATAAAAACCTGCCATCAACGTTCACTAAGCATCTATATGTACGAGTCACTCTGCTAGAAAAAGCACATTAGGCACTCGGCAGACACCCTCTTCCCCGGAGGCCCCCACCTTGATGAACACAGCCAGGCTATGATTCGCATTCTTAGACGCCTCCGGGTTATCTCGAAACTTCTGAGTGATGTGTGGCATCAGCATATTCACAACAGTTTCCACTGCATGATGATAGGATGCAGGAAATCTCTGGTTTCGCAATAACTAAAAAGGATTTAGAGCAAACATTTATTATTTTTTAAGTTGCAACCTTCGAGGGGAAAAAAAACCCCACCTCATCCCTGAGTTCATTTCAAAAACCCAGGGCTCTCATCTTATTTATCTGAAATTAGATAAGATAAATTATTCTTTCTTCTCTCGAAGTACTGTATGAGTATTCTAATACTTCAAATAAATGCTGTGGATCAGGTCTGAGATGTTAGACTTCAGTATGATAAAGACCACTGTGGAGGTATTTATAAAAATGTGGAGATGCACCTTTACTTCCAGAGATTCTGATCAGACCAGCATTTTTACTGCCTTTTACTTTGATTCTCATGCCTGTATCTTTCAGAGCTTTCTTTAGAAAACACTGTCTTAGGTTTAATCCTCAAGTACTCAAACTGAACACACACAGAATGGTGACTGTATGTCACTAGTTGAAACTGCTTAGAAGTCCTCTTTAAATTGACTTTACATAATAATTTTTCCCCATCAGGAACGCTTGCCTAAGAAATTACACACAGGTCACTTAGCAATTAGCTACCACTTACCATATATCTTCTATACACCAGGCACTGCACTAGATATTTTTATGTACTTTTTCATTAAATTCTTAAACACCCTCATATTATAGAGGGTCAGAGAGGTTAGGTAAATGTGTCTTCAGTCACACAGCTAACAATAACAAGATTCAAAGCCAGATCTACAATGAGTTTAAAGCCTATGCTCTTTCTGCTCTGTGATGCTGCGCTGCCCCCTCTGGCCCCAGTGCATGGAACCATTTATTGAAGGCCTGGAACGTGAAGGGGGCTGAACTGGATGCTCCGCGACACTTACCCGTGCATGCACGTGATTCTAAGAGCACGTAATTCTAACAGCCACAACAGGGGGGTGTTTTCATCCCCACATTACAGATGAGATGAAACTGAAGCTTGGAAGGATTCAATAAAAAATACTAACTGACCTTTAATATCTTTCCTTTCCTTCTCCCTTTCAGTGGCCGAACTCCTGGGTTTTACAGGGCACATGGCTGCCCAGCTAGAGACTGCATTTCCCAGCATAAGTTGTGGCAAGATAATGGCCATGTGACTAGTTCTGGCCAATGGGCTGTAAGAGGCTTGCCTTTCTCATAAAAGGAGCTGCTTGACTACCAAGTCCTCCTCTTTGCCACTGCCTGGAATGTGGAGTGGTGGTGAGCCAGCTTCTCAGCTATGCAGACGAGGGTGACACCTGGGCTGGAGAGTTGGATAGGAGCTTGAGTCCCTGAATGACCTTGCAGGACAAGATCCCCACTGTCTGAGCTGCCTACTGGCTCATAATTTTCCAAAAGAGAGAAATGAACCTTCTGTCTTAATTTAGCCACTATTATTTTGGCCTCTTTTGGAGCAGCCAAACCAGTATCCTAATATCAAACAAACAGTATTTTGTAAAACTAGAACTGGAGCCTAGGTATTTATGCTATGAAAGCATGCATTATTTTATGCATTAAATACCAGAACCTACTATGAAATTTTGAAATGCCAGCTTTGTAATAATCTCAGTTCTCAAACCAATAACAAGACAATCTTTGTAAATGTACATAAACTCAAGAATCCAGTGAGGGAAGGATCAAGTCATAAGAAATGGAAGTTTACCTACTTTCAAAAACAGAAGAGTAAAATTTTAAATTCCAAAAGGACTTTGTTCCATATGTGCAAACCAGTAACTCTATATCCTGAGGTGTCAGCCTCAACAGATGATCAGCTTCCAGGAACCCAGGTAAGGCCAACTCTAACCACCAGGCATGACCGCCAGCTACCTAAGCTGGCCATTCCTAAAAAAGAGGTCTCCCAAGAAAAGCCTACAGCATGGGGCTGAGTCAACAGCTGCTTAAACCATGAAAAGTGGACGGGGAACTCTATAATGGCAGCATGGGGTGGACCGAATGGAACCCATTAGTCAATATTATTATAACTAAAAGTGGGACAACCAGACTCCTATGCCTCTGACGTGATACAGTAGCACCAGCCAAGGTGTATCCTTGCCACAAAGAAAATCAAACCTGGATGGAATTAAGCCTCTAGATATCACTACACAAGGGTACAGGATACAGAGGGTACAGAGAATCATGTCACGTATCACTGCAAGGTTACAACTGGCCAAATCTAGAATATGGAAAATTCTGCAGGACAAATGGTCTACTTTCTTCAACAAATACACTGCATTAAAGAAACAAACAAATGGAGAGGAAACAGTGTGAGGATCCAAGAAACTTCAGAGACACATCAACCCAATGCAGTGTGTGGACTATGTTTAGATCCTGATTCAGACCAACTGTAAAATGACATTTTTAAGACACCTGGGGGAAACGGAATACAGATGGGGTGTTGGATGATAATAGAGAAATATTTCTAACTTTATTGAGTGTCATATGGTGCAATGGTTATTCTTTTTTAAGGCTTTATCCATTGGATATTATACACTAGTTTTATAGGTGAAATGATAAAATATTGGGGAACTGCTTTAAAAATACTCTAGGAAAAAAGAAGTATGAGGGTGGATACCTAAAAGCAAGAATGGCAGAGTGTTGATAACTGTTGAAGCTGGGTGGGTGAGAGGCACATGAGATTCATGAAACTATTCCCTTTCTTTTTCTTTTTAAAAATTTCTATAATAAAATTTTTTTAATGGTGAGATAAAGCTCTCCCTGCAGTGACAAACAGCTATTGTCTAGAGTCCTCATTTGGCAACAAAGCAATGAGGCAAGACACACATTGAAGGGTAATAAAGACTGAGGTAATGAGATGACTTTATGGAGATTATTATAAACTGAGATGGAAGAACATGATCTAGGCTAATGAGCTGATATCTAGGGGAGTGAGTGTTATAAGCGCTGGCTCAGGAGAGGACAGACACTAAGACAGCAGGAGACTTCTCAGCCAAACGAAACCTACCTCCTGACCATGTCCTGCAGCCGGATCTCCCTTTGGTAATGCTGCAGCGTCCACAGTGGCCCGGCCACAACCATCTATGCCTCCAACAAGGGCTGCCGGTGCTCGGTCTGCCGGCCCAGCACCTGCCCACACCTGATCTGCCTCCTCCAGCCCACCTGCTGCGCCCCATGCCCCCCACCCTGCTGTCAGCCCGACACCTTCATGCCCTCCTGCTGGCTGCTCAGCTCCTGCCACCAGACCCCTGGCCTGAGTGGGATCTCCCTGATGACCCACACTCAGCCTTGAAGCGAAGGGCCCTGCGGGCCCTGCTGCTGACAGCCACGTCTCCACAGACGCCAGCGAGGGGCTATACCATGTCCTACATCATCTGGGTGCCGCATCCACTGCCGCCCAAGTCGCTGCCCACTGCGCAAGGACATCCAAAAGCCTTCACGCGTTCAGTGCTGTGCTCCTTGCTGTGTTCTACTCTCCTGGGTGTAGAGACCTCTCTTCTACAGGCCATTTCACTGCTCAGTGTTAACAATAAATAAGACTACTAGTTAATAAACTTCATTCTCCTGGCTTAGCAAACGACAGTAACAACAGAAAAGTAATGGGATAGACAAGAAATTTGCCAATGACATTTCCAGCAGTCTCAAGTTACTCCCTCTCACTGGAATCCCTACATCACTTCTCTCTTTTGTCCTGCAAGTTCTTTCCTTCTCCCGTGTCCTCGTTTTCATCTGCAGAACTCGGTCTTCTCTCTAACCTTTCTGTGTTTACTTCTCTCTGCACCCTGCTGGTGCCATATCCTTACAGGGAAAAGGCTGCCCTCCCCTTCGTGCTGGCTCACGTGGGCATGGGGGTGACCCATTCAGATCAGGAGGACGAGCAGCCCTCCAGGTAGACAAAGGAGGGAAATGGAAGGAGTCTGGGCCTCTGTAACTCTGTGGAATGGAACCCCCATACTACCCTGGACTTTGAGGTGAGAAGAAATAAACTTTTTCTCTTGTGTGTCAATATTACTTTAGATCTCTGTCACAGCAGCTGAACCCATAGCCCTAAAGCATAAGATCTCCCAAGAAAACTGATCACCTCCACCTTCCCTGGTAAACCATGCCCCGATTCTCTCTTTGGAAAGCTCCATTCTACTGTACGCTCACACTTAATATCCAGGTGGCCTTTTATCCCCCATTCAATCTGACTTTACTACGTTCTAAGTCAGATTTATTGAGGTTTAATTTACATACACTAAAATTCACCCTTTTAAGGTACACAGTTGGGTTCATCTGGACAAATGAATACAGCTGTGTAACCACTACCACAGCCAAGATACAGTCCATTTCTATCACCCAAAAAACTTCCTCTTGGGCTTCCCTGGTGGTGCAGTGGTTGAGAGTCCACCTGCCGATGCAGGGGACACAGGATCGTGCCCCGGTCTGGGAAGATCCCACGTGCCGCAGAGCAGCTGGGCCCGTGAGCCATGGCCGCTGAGCCTGCGTGTCCGGAGCCTGTGCTCCGCAACGGGAGAGGCCACAACAGTGAGAGGCCGCAAAAAAAAAAAAAAAAAATTCCTCTTGTCCCTTTGAATCCCCTCCCCCACGCTGGCCCCTGGAAACCACTGCTCTGTTTTCTGTCCCTGTAGTTTACCTTTTTCTAGAAGGTCATATAAATGAACACATACAGTGTATAGTGTATCGTGTATATGTGACCACAGTGACCTCCTTCACATAACATAATGCTTTCGAGATCCATCCGTGTTACTGGATGGAAATCAAATCAATACTTTGTTCCTTTTTATTACTAAGTAGTATTTCATTGTATGGAGTTACCACAACCTGTCTATCATTCACCAGTTAATGGACATTTCCAGTTTTTGGCTCCTATGAATAAAACTGCTATGCACATTTGCATACAGGTCTTTGTGTGGATATCTGTTTTCATTTCTCTTTGGTAAATACTTTAGAAGTATAATTGCTGGGTCAAATTATTGGTTCTGTCTTAATATCCTCTCTTATTCATTCATAATGGTTTGTGTCCTCATCCTCAAGCCTACCTCTTCCCTCCCAATGCTAGATCTTCATCAGCATCACCAGAAAATGTCATTTAGAGAGCTAAAAAAAATAAATAAATAAAAGACATATAAACAATGACAGATGCATTAATCTGTTCCACAGACTATTTAAACTCCAGGAGGAAGGGAGACTCATTGGTACAAAAGTTTCCCAATCACTCTGCTAACATTTACACTCTCTTTCATCTTGTCACTACCCTGCCTTTCTATGGTCTCTACCAAATCGTCTGCTGCTTGGCCACAAAGCTCCCCAAAATAATCCTTCTAGGCCCAGGTAAAGTTCCAGCTCCAGCTCCACGTGAATCTACCACGTTGGAGCTTGTACACCTTCCTGCACTCTCCTCTGACTGCATGTTCTCCTTCTCCAAGGACTCTGTGAGCTTCAAGGTTGAGGACGCACCCTCCACTCTACCTGCATTTCTCCTCAGTGCTCTGCACAGAACAAACACTATTTGAAACAATGACTCATGGATGGAAGTATGGCTATTACTGTTCTGCCATCATGTATGTATAGAGTTCACACATATGGTTTAGAGGAAGTCCAGGCAGTACACTTAGAACATGAACCATATACCACCCTTTTGTTCACTCTTCAAATGAAAGCTCTTTCCTTGCTCAATTAAGACAGAAAATGGTTGAAAGCTAAACAACTGACACTTAAAGGTAGATATTCATCCTGTCCACTGCCAGGTTTCCAGCTTCCCCGAGGAACACCTGTGGAATGCTAACAATTTGCGTGATTCAGTATGGGAGGGAAGGAAACTCAAAATGAGTCTGCTGAAATTACAGTTGCTAAAAATAAATGACAGAAAAAACACACCTAAAATATGCTGACCTTAGAGGCAGAGTGGGAACTCCTCAGTAAGCCCCAATGAGGCCTGTTTTGTATCTTTCTCAAAAACTGCTTATTACAAATTCTAAGGACCTCACCTATAAAACACTCAAGTTTGGCACGGTCATATGTTATCAATCCAAACTTTGCAGGTTCATCTGCGGTAGTAAAGAAATTGATTACTTTAGATGCTAGTTCAGAGAGGCTCCGATTCACAGCTCTCCTCCGCAAGTGTAGCAAAGTGTAGTTTGCTTGGCCGCGCACGGGAAGGTGGACATATATACATGGTTGCCTTCATCTTCGGTACAACAGCGTGCAGATTTATCCCTCCTCATATATGGGCATCAGATGGAACAACCCTGCCAGCACCGGGACTGGAAAATGAAGGCCTCAGTTCAAGACACACTATGCCCCCAAATGCTGATCCACGGCAGATATCCTTGGGCAGGGCTTTCAGCAACACTGAAAGCAACATCTGGCTCTTACATGAATCCATGGCCCAGGTGCCCCTACAAGACAGTTGTGTGCCTGTTCATGGCACTTTAAGACAGACTCACCAATGAGGAAGAAAGTCAAGGTCGGGATTATAAACACATTGGATTATACTGACAACCTTCAGCCTAAAAACAGAAAAACTCTGAGGGGATCTGATCATGATTCTGGAAATCACAAGTGGTACAGAAATGGTGACTATGAACTTGTTCCCTAAATCCAGAACACAGGGATCAGGGACTAGGACATGCAATTCTTAATATGTAAATATAAGACAAACATTAAAATAAATAATTCAAACATAAAAACTCATTACTCCTAAGATATGAGGCAAAGTTAATGCACGCTTCAAAAACTGAGAGAAGTTCCTAGATCAACGTGTGGTTTAGGGGAAGGGCGGCATGATTTAGGGGAAGGATGCTATCTTGGGTGACATGGAAGCAGAAGCCACAGGAGAGACCCTCTAAAAGTGAATAATGTCAAACTCCCCAAAGTGGGGAGCTGGTGTTTTGAATCTCTTTTTATAGTAAATTATGCTGCGATTAAGCTTTCTCCTTTTGGATGCCTGTGTTTCTTTGCAAACTGGATAATTTTAAAATAAACTACTTCTAAAAACTGTCTGAATGCTGTTTTGAGACCAAGATATAATTAACTTACAGAAAAGGTTCTGCATGGCAGCATCTGAGTGCTTTGTGTAAAGTTCCAAGTACAAACTATTCCCTCGTGGCGTTGGAGAATGGGGTTATAGGCTGGGAATGGCAGAACACTTGAGATAGGCTGATCCTGCCTCTAGCATGACTCTTGGCTCTGCTCAATTGTGTGACCCTGGGCAGGTCACTTCATGGGTACAGACTTCCGTCTCTACCTCTGTGAAATAAGGGAGGAGTTGGACAAGAAGTTGGCTTTCTGGTCCCTACTGACCCTAAAGTTCTACGGTTTAATTTGCCATCTTGAGAAAAGATCACACACAATTAAATTCCTTTATTAATTTTTTATCACAGTTCTCAGATAGATGACACTGATAGTTGATTTTAAATATACTTCTCAACCAGTCCCTCCCATGAGGAAGCTTGCACAAACCTCTCAGATAGCCTCATCCACAAGAGGGCAGACAGAAGCAAGATGAACTACAATCCTGTAGCCTGTGGAAAGAAAACCACATTCACAGAAAGATAAACAAAATGAAAAGGCAGAGGACTATGTCCCAGATGAAGGAACAAGATAAAAACCCAGAAAAACAACTAAATGAGGTGGAGATAGGCAACCTTCCAGAAAAAGAACTCAGAATAATGATACTGAAGATGATCCAGGACCTCAGAAAAAGAAAGGAGGCAAAGGTCGAGAAGATGCAAGAAATGTTTAACAAAGACTTGGAGAACTAAAGGATAAACACCTAGAAGAATTAAAAAACAAACAAACAGAGATGATTAATACAATAACTGAAATGAAAAACACACTGGAAGGAATCAATAGCAGAATAACTGAGGCAGAAGAACACATAAGTGACCTGGAAGACAGAAGGGTGGAATTCACTGCAATGGAACAGAATAAAGAAAAAAGAATGAAAAGAAATAAAGCCAGCCTAAGAGACCTCTGGGACAACATTAAACTCAACAACATTTGCATTATAGGGGTCCCAGAAGGAGAAGAGAAAGAGAAAGGACCTGAGAAAATATTTGAAGAGATTATAGTCAAAAACTTTCCTAACATGGGAAAGGAAATAGCCACCCAAGTCCAGGAAGTGCAGAGAGTCCCAGGCAGGATAAACCCAAGGAGAAACACGCTGAGACGCACAGTAATCAAACTGACAAGGATTAAAGACAAAGAAAAATTATTAAAAGCAGCAGGGAAGGGCTTCCCTGGTGGTGCAGTGGTTGAGAGTCCACCTGCTGATGCAGGGGACACGGGTTCGTGCCCCGGTCCGGGAAGATCCCACATGCTGTGGAGCGGCTGGGCCTGTGAGCTATGGCCGCTGAGCCTGCACGTCCGGAGCCTGTGCTCCACAACAGGAGAGGCCGCAACTGTGAGAGGCCCGCGTACCGCAAAAAAAAAAAAAAAAAGCAGCAGGGAAAAACGACAAATAACATACAAGTGAACTCCCATAAGGTTAACAGCTGATTTCTCAGCAGAAACTCTACAAGCCAGAAGGGAATGGCACGATATATTTAAAGCAATGAAAGGGAAGGACCTACAACCAAGATTACTTTACCCAGCAAGGATCTCATTCAGATTTGACAGAGAAATCAAAAGCTTTATAGACAAGCAAAAGCTAAGAGAATTCAGCACCACTAAACCAGCTTTACAACAAATGCTAAAGGAACTTCTCTAGGCAGGAAACACAAGAGAAGGAAAAGACCTACGAAAACAAACCCAAAACAATTAAGAAAATGGTAACAGGAACATGCATATTGATAATTACCTTAAATGTAAATGGATTAAATGCTCCAACCAAAAGACATAGACTGACTGAACTGATACAAAAACAAGGCCCATATATATGCTGTCTACCAAGAGACCCACCTTCAGACCTAGGGACACATACAGACTGAAAGTTAGGGGATGGAAAAAGATATTCTATGCAAATGAAAATCAAAAGAAAGCTGGAGTAGCAATTCTCCTATCAGACAAAATAGACTTTAAAATAAAGAATGTTATAAGAGACAAGGAAGGACACGACCTAATGATCAAAGGATCAATCCAAGAAGAAGATATAATAATTATAAATATATATGCACCCAACATAGGAGCACTCAATACATAAGGCAAATGCTAACAGCTATAAAAGAGGAAATCGACAGTAACACAGTAAGAGTGGGGGACTTTAACACCTCACTTACATCAATGGACAGATCATCCAGACAAAAAATTAATAAAAAATACACAAGCTTTAAATGACACAATAGACCAGATAGATTTAATTGATATTTATAGGACATTCCATCCAAAAACAGCAGATTGCACTTTCTTCTCAAGTGCACACGGAACATTCTCCAGGACAGATCATATCTTGGGTCACAAATCAAGCCTCAGTTAATTTAAGAAACTTAAAATCATATCAAGCACCCTTTCCGACCACAACACTATGAGATCAGAAATTACAGGGGAAAAAAATTAAAAAACACAAACACTTGGAGGCTAAACAATAGGTTACTAAATAATCAAGAGATCACTGAAGAAATCAAAGAGGAAATCAAAAAATACCTAGAGACAAATGACAATGAAAAGATGATGATCCAAAACCTATGGGATGCAGCAAAAGCAGCTGTAAGTTCATAGCAATACAATCCTGCCTCAAGGAACAAGAAACATCTCAAATAAACAATCTAACCTTACACCTAAGGGAACTAGAGAAAGAAGAACAAACAAAACCCAAAGTAGAAGCAAAGAAACCATAAAGACCAAAGCAGAAATAAATGAGAAAGAAATGAAGGAAACGATATCAGAGATCAATAAAACTAAAAGCTGGTTCTTTGAGAAGATAAATAAAATTGACAAACTATTAGCCAGACTCATCAAGAAAAAAAGGGAAAAGATTCAAATCAACAGAATTAGAAATGAAATAGGAGAAGTAACAACTGACACTGCAGAAATACAAAGGATCATGAGAGATTACTACAAGCAACCATATGCCAATAAAATGGACAACCTAGAAGAAATGGACAAATTCTTAAAAAGGTATAACCTTCCAAGACTGAACCAGGAAGAAATAGAAAATATGAAAGACCAAACACAAGTAATGAAATTGAAACTGTGATTAAAAATCTTCCAACAAACAAGAGTCTAGGACCAGATGGCTTCACAGGTGAATTCTATCAAACATTTAGAGAAGAGCTAACACCTATCCTTCTCAAAATCTTCCAAAAAATTGTAGAGGAAGGAACACTCCCAAACTCATTCTACAAGGCCACCATCACCCTAATACCAAAACCAGACAGAGATACTACAAATAAAGAAAATTACAAACCAATATCATTGATGAATATAGATGCAAAAATCCTCAACAAAATACTAGCAAACAGAATCCAACAACACATTAAAAGGATCATACACCATGATCAAGTGGGATTTATCCCAGCGATGCAAGGATTCTTCAATATATGCAAATCAATCAATGTGATACACCATATTAACAAACTGAAGGATAAAAACCATATGATCATCTCAACAGATGCAGAAAAAGCTTTTGACAAAATTCAACACCCATTTATGATAAAAATCTCCAGAAAGTGGGCATGGAGAGAACCTACCTAAAAGGCCATATACAACAAACCCACAGCCAACATCACTCTCAATGGGGAAAAACCGAATGCATTTCCTCTAAGATCAGCAATAAGACAAGGATGTTCACTCTTGCCACTATTATTCAACATAGTTTTGGAAGTCCTACCCACGGCAATCAGAGAAGAAAAAGAAATAAAAGGAATTCAAATTGGAAAAGAAGAAGTAAAACTGTCACTGTTTGCAGATGACATGATACTATACATAGAGAATCCTAAAGATGCCACCAGAAAACTACTAGAGCTAATCAATGAATTTGGTAAAGTTGCAGGATACCAAATTAATGTACAGAAATCTCTTGCATTCCTATACACTAATAAAGAAAGTTCAGAAAGAGAAATTAAGAAAACAATCCCATTCACCATTGCAACAAAAAGAATAAAATACCTAGGAATAAATCTTCCTAAGGAGGTAAAAGACTTGTGCTCAGAAAACTAAAAGACACTGATGAAAGAAATCAAAGATGTCACAAACAGATGGAGAGATATACCATGCTCTTGGATTGGAAGAATCAATATTGCCCAAAGCAATATACAGATTCAATGCAATCCCTATCAAATTACCAATGGCATTTTTTACAGAACTAGAACAAAAGATCTTAAAAGTTGTATGGAGACACAAAAGACCCCAAATAGCCAAAGCAATCTTGAGGGAAAAAAACAGAGTTGGAGGAATCAGACTCTCTGACTTCAGACTACACTACAAAGCTACAGTAATCAAGACAATATGGTACTGGCAGAAAAACAGAAATATAGATCAAAGGAACAGGATAGAAAGTCCAGAGATAAACCCATGCCCCTATGGTCAACTAATCTATGACAAAGGAGGCAAGGATATACAATGGAGAAAAGACAGTCTCTTCAATAAGTGGTGCTGGGAAAACTGGACAGCTACATGTAAAAGAATGAAATTAGAACACCCCTTAACACCATACACAAAAATAAACTGAAAATGGATTAAAGACCTAAATGTAAGACCTGGCACTATAAAACTCTTAGAGGAAAACACAGGAAGAACACTCTTTGACATAAATCACAGCAAGATCTTTTCTGACCCACCTCCTAGAGTAATGGAAACAAAAAGAAAAATAAACAAATGGGACCTAATGAAATTTAAAAGCTTTTGCAAAGCAAAGGAAACTATAAATAAGATGAAAAGACAACTCTCAGAATGGGAGAAAATATTTGCAACTGAATCAATAGATAAAGGATTAATTTCCAAAATATATAAACAGCTCATGCAGCTCAATATTAAAAAAACAAACAACCCAATGCAAAAATGGGCAGAAGACCTAAGTAGACATTTCTCCAAAGAAGACATACAGATGGCCAAGAAGCACATGAAAAGCTGCTCAACATCGCTAATTATTAGAGAAATGCAAATCAAAACTACAATGAGGTATCACCTCACACCAGTTAGAATGGGCATCATCAGAAAATCTGCAAAGAACAAATGGTGGAGAGGGTGTGGAGAAAAGGGAACCCTCCTGCACTGTTGGTGGAAATGTAAATTGATACAGCCACTATGGAGAACAGTATGGAGGTTCCTTAAAAAACTAAAAATAGAATTACCATATGACCAAGCAATCTCACTACTGGGCATATACCCTGAGAAAACCATAATTCAAAAAGAGTCATGCACCCCAATGTTCACTGCAGCACTATTTACAATAGCCAGGTCATGGAAGCAACCTAAGTGCCTATCGACAAAGGAATGGATAAAGAAGATGTGGTATATATATACAATGGAATATTAGTCAGGTATAAAAAGGAACGAAACTGGGTCATTTATAGAGACGTGGATGGACCTAGATACTGTCATACAGAGTGAATTAAGTTAGAAAGAGAAAAACAAATATCGTATATTAACACATATATGTGGAATCTAGAAAAATGGTACAGATGAACCGGTTTTCAAGGCAGAAATAGAGACACAGATGTAGAGAACAAACATGGACACCAAGGGGGCAACGTTGGGGGGCAGGTGGTGGTGGTGGGATGAACTGGGAGATTGGGATTGACATGTATATACTAATATGTATAAAATAGATAACTAAAGAACCTGCTGTATAAAAAAATAAAAATAAACAAATAAATAAATATACTTCTCAGGAATGTTTCAAAAGTGTTCCTTACCTCCTTGAACATGGCTCCCGTGGTCTAACTGCACGCTTTCCCACATGAACTCCATGAGGGCACAAATCATACTACATTTAACCGTGTAACCTCTGAGCCTGTCATATAATAAGGGCTCAATGAATACTTCCTGAACACATCAGTTCTTTTTAAAAATATAATCAGGTTTACTAATCTCTCTGAAGCGATCCCATTTATTTAAAGACAAAAATGATGAAAAATCCAGTAGTTCAGTTATGAACTGAATTGTGTCCCTGTTCCCAACCTCCCCCCCAAATTCGTATATTGAAGTCCTAACCCTACCTCAGAATGTAAGTGCATTTGGAGATAGGGTCTTCAAAGAGGAAATTAAGTTAAAATTAGGTCATCAAGATGAGCCTTAATCCAGCAGGATTAAGAAGAGATTAGGACACAGACACACACAGAGGGAAGACCATGCGAGGACACAGGGAGAAGAAGGCCACCCACAAGCCACGGAGAGAGGCCTCCTGAGAAACCAACCCTACAGACACCTTGATCTCAAGACATCTAGCCTCCAGGATCACAAGGAAATAAACTTCTGTTGTTTAAGTCCCCTGGTGTATAGTACTTGTGATGGCAGCCCCAGCAGACGACGACAGGCCTAGAGCCTGTCCTGTATAGGGCATTTTTAACAGAAAGGCAAAATAACATGTGTGTGTGTGTGCATGCCTGTTTAGCTGCATACTGCCAAGTAGACAATCTGCTAGATTTTTCCCTTGGCAGGCTGTGCTGGCAAGATTTAGATGGTGCGCTACTCTGTGGAAGGCAGGGCCCACCTCCATCTGGCATCTCCCTGTGCACTAAAATTGGATTTAAAAGAAAAAAGAAAAGAAAGGAAACCTCCTGAGCAGGCTCCAGCTCTACTAGAAGAAAAGCACAGCTTTAGGTTCTGAACCACCAGCCTTCCACCTGACAAGATCCACCAGCCTTTCCCCAGGCTTCCTCTCCATCCAGATCCCTTGTCCAGGGGACCTAGATCTTGAGCCTCCCTCCCTGGGGCTCCGCCCTCCTTCCCACGTGCATTGAGGAGGCTGCTGGGCCCCAGGACTCCTGCTCCCCGCATGAGCGCCTGCTGCTCCCGGCCATAGTCACCAACACCCCGCTTCTGTACAGCTATGACACAGTAAGAATCCAGTCATACAGCAACTCCAGGACTCCGAGAGTCTCAGAAGCAATTCTGCGCACAGCCACCTTGGTTTACTGCGTTGGAATTCCATAAACATTTATCTACACTGAGCCTCAGCCAGCCAGCGGGGGCATCAGGCCAGAGTCTGTTCATCTCATGGCAGAGACCAGTGGGAACCAGGGGACAGCACGGGGACCCAGAGGGTCACACACACCCAGGCACCATGGGGAGGATGCGTCAGGGGAGACGGAGTTGTCTCAGAGTCCACTAATTGGCCATAGAGGATGTGTGATCATACCAGACTTTCCCATCTAAGTTGCTGAGAAATCTCTACAATGTTCAAGACACTTAACAAACACTGGGTAGTTACATTTGAAATGAACGCTTAAACTGCTACTCCCTTTTCAGCAGATGTGAAGATTTCTAAGCTAGTCAAAGGAAAAGACTTATTTTTCTCTGGATTTAATAACACAGAGCTCCACGAGTGTGGGCTCTGGAGCCAGACTGGCCCAAAGCCTGGCTCCCTCAATTCATTGCAGGGTGATCCTGGGTAGTTAACTCAAGCACTCTGGTCTCACCTTCTTCATCTATAAAACTATAAGACTAGTACTTCCCCCATAGGGTTGTTATACAGCCAAAATGACTTACTACTTGGAAAGCCCCTAGAACAGTACTGTGACTGGAACATAGAAAGCAATAATAAGTGTTAGCTACAAACACAATGAAAGAGAATTTCCCATAAGAACTGCCAGGTAAGCCCTGAGAGGAAGTGACATACCTTAACCTTGGAGTTCTCTATCAAATGCTGAGCCATGGATTTGATCAAAACTTCAAAGAAAAACCATGAATACTGAAAGAAACAAAAGAATCCAGTAAGGAAAACAACAAATCAGAAGGTGAGACATTTACTCCCTTAGGCTGACAATGTCACTGATGTGAAACAAGTGTGACCTGAAAACATAGCTGAGCCTCTTGGCGAATGGCTGTCAGAGCAGAGGTGCAAGGCAGATGCACCCGCTTCCACGTGTCCAACAGTAAACAATGCCGTACACTCAGCAGACACTCAGCACGGCACAGCCAACCAGAGGTGCCAGCTCATTCGCACTGGCCTTTCCTCTCGGTTGGGTCCCACCTGTGGACACTTGCCTTTATAGTCTCTAACTCAGTGTCCTCCAATGGTTTGAATATAATGACTGTGAAACTTTGAACACAGTAATACCTTGCGGCTCTGTTACGAGCACAAGTACAAGCAGCGAAGTTGGTACTGAAGAACTAACTCTGTTACCCCCTTTTAGGAGGTGGTGATTGTCTCCAAAAGCACACAAACAGGGTGAAATCGATCAGGCCATGAAGTCTGAATTTTCTTGTTTCAATACCACAGAGCCACACTGGCCCTCCTGACATACCTTAAGTAGTTTGTTGCTGGTGAGGAAATCGGCGGAAGGCTTGAGAATTGTGGTCATGGATTTGGTCAGCTCTTCATGCACCGTCTTGTATTCGGAAGCAATATATGGCTCAGCCTTATAAGCATACTTCGAAGAAAAGGGAAAGATATTTTAATGCACCGGTTCTCCAAGTTGGGCTGAAAGCTGGAGAGGCTCCAAAGGATGGAGATCTGGGACTGAGATACAACTGCATGGGTGGGAGAGGAGGTGTGGAAACGGAAGGTGGGAAGGGTGGTTGTCATGTGACAGGAAGAGGGAGCCCAGGGTGTCTTCAGGGAGCCCATCAAAACATGTGGATCACCTGACTCAGCTGGTGGTTCCTCCAGCCCAGAACTCCACCTCCCAAGGGCTTTAAGCAATGTGTCGCATGACACTCAGGAACTGATTCCCTAAAGCACCCCAATTTTACTTTTTAAACTAATACATAACTATAATTCACAGAGGTGTCGAAGGTTAAATAGAACACGTGTAACTTTTGAGAACAGTAAAGGCCACCATGTTCACGAAATATTGTATGTAAATGACAAACTTGTTGATGTTTATCCTAACGGCACCTCTTACTTTCCTTCATAGTCTTCTAATTTGATGGTGGCCACAGCTAACCTTCCCATCTTTCAATTTCTATGTCATTTGGGTCACATTATTTGCAAAACCCATAAAAGGACGAAATGTAGCTGAAAGAATGAAATTAAGTAAATAAAGGAATGGCTGCCCCTCTCTGGACTTCCCCACGTTCAGGTGCAAGCACCAGCTATAGGCAGAGGTGTTAAGTTTCATCCCAAATACATCCCCAAATGACTAGATTAATAAAAGTAAGTCCTCAGAAGGAAAATTGGAGAGCCACAGATTTAAATGACCGGGGCAGTTTCATTTACATACCTTAACATATGACCTCAAGTGGCTCTCCAATCCTTCCTCATGGCACTGGGCAACCACATGAATAATGACCCTACACATCACAGGAATGAATAAAGCAATGAACAGTAATGTGAAAATGGAAACATTTCATTATTATCACAGTAGTAGTAGAACAATGACGGTGCTATTGGCACCACAGGAAACGAGGAAACAAGGAATCAGATGGGGTCCCCGCATATGGGATCAAAAGAAATTTCTTAACTATAATGTTCAACACATACTCGCATCCCAGATACGTATGACTGTGCTCCAGATGCGGACAGACTGAAAGGGAAGAAGAGTATCCACCTCTCTCTGCCTCTCTCACCGTGTCACGTTGACGGCGACTTCCTCCTGGGTTGCTCGGGTGAGGACACGGAATAGCTGGTTTAGGATGGTGGGCAAGAAGGCGATCATCACGTGACCTTCCATCGCATGCAGGCTCTACAGACGTGGAATGGCAAAGTTCGTGTTACCTTTTTAAAAGTAAACCAACCCCAAGAAGTTTCCACTTAGTTCCAAATAAGGATGGAAGAAATTAAACAAATGGAGACAGCGGCAGGCAGACTAATGGGCAAAGATGTCCACGTCCTAAACCCCAGAACCTGTGAATGTGTTACATGGCAAAGGGGAATTAAGGCTGCTAATCAGATTAGCTGGCCTTGAGACAGGGGACTCTGCTGGATTATCCAGGTGGGCCTGAAGTAATCACAAGCATCCTTAAAAGCGGAAGAGGGAGGCAGGAGAGTGGGGGGAAGAATGCTCAGAGATGCAACATTGTTGGCTTTGAGATGGAGGAAGGGGCCACAAGCCAAGGAATGAGTGCAGCCTTTAGGAGCTGGAAAAGGACAGGAAATAGATTCACCCCTAGAGTTCCAGAAAGGAACTCAGCCCTGTTAATAAAACCCTGGTTTTAGCCCAGTGAGA
The DNA here is from genome assembly GCF_937001465.1 of Orcinus orca. Classification (NCBI taxonomy): domain Eukaryota; kingdom Metazoa; phylum Chordata; class Mammalia; order Artiodactyla; family Delphinidae; genus Orcinus; species Orcinus orca. The sequence continues at coordinate 11,499,904 of NC_064576.1, read as the reverse complement.
CCCGTGTCAGATCTCTGACCTACAGGAAGTGTAAGAAAACAAATTTGTGTTGTTTTAAGCCACCATTTTTTTGTAATTTGTTACAGCAGCAATAGAGAATGAATAAAAGGCTCTTATTCAAGTCACATGGCTCTTATGATATAGCTGAAAGGGGACCTGGAGCAGTGATTTCAGAATCCCCATTCCATTTTCCTTGCTTAAATCAAACGAATTCCACTTCTCACATTTCTTCTATTTTGTCCCCATGCTTAGATTGCCCTTTTTCGAAATGCTCCCCTAGAATCAGGTTCTGGGTGAAACTCCCCTAGACCAACCCTCCTGCTCTCCCTGTGCCATGACTCCAGGAGCCCCCCAGCCTGCCCAAAGCTGGAGTTGGTTATGTGCATCATTTCTGGGTTTTTTGCCCACCTAGCATGCATTCACCAAGTTTATGTTGTCCCCTACAATGAATAAGAAGTTACTTAACAGTGGGACTAAAGTCACTACTTTTTATGTGCCTGTGACTGTGCTCTGCACCCAGTGAGCACTCACAGGGAGGGCCTCTAAGTGGGTGGTTTTCTACGCGGAATAATGTGTTTTAGGTCCAGCCTGAGAAAAGGATATGTGGGGCTGGAATGAACATCACAGTGGTATTATTTCCGAGTCCACTTCTTCCCACTATCTAAAACCATATAGATGCCATCAGTGTGAGGGCATCTAGCTAAGAGCAGCCTCACTCACCACCAAATAAAAAAACCCAACCTACTGTACACTCATTAAAAAGGGGTTACTAAGAAAGCTATGTGATACCTTCAGGTATTTTACAAGTTCGCTCCCTAAGGCTTGGGCTCCGGATTCGGTTTTCTGACAGTACTGGAAAAAATTATGGAAGTGCTGATCCTGGGGAGATAAAAGAAGACAAGAAAATGAAAGCTTATTAGCATATCTGCTGTGGAAACAGAAGTATTTGCTTCTTGCAGCATGTATGTTTTATTTAGACTATAAAATATCATATAAAAATGAAAGCATCAAAGAGATAAAAATAAATTTAAAAAAAGATTTCAAAGATCCTCCAACAAAAGAGGAAAACTGTTGAGAAATGTCACTTGTACTATTCATTTATATCATTACATGAGAGCACCTTATATGCACTTTCTTTCTTCAAAAAAGGACTTATAGAGTGAAAATATATCTATGTAATATATCAATTAGGATTTTATTTTGCCAAAAAATCACACAAACTCATTCACAAAGCAATCACTGCTAATTCTAATGGAACAGCGCTTACCTGAGTATACACTGTGGAAACCAGGTGAGTTGAAACTCTCAGCAGTGGCTTGCTTCCATCTACCCATTTAATTTCTGGACCATAATGCTGAAAACATATGGAGGGAAGAAACATCCCAACAGATTAGTGACATTAGCTTCAAACATCATCTTCAGTGAAGGTACTGATGAGGTGCTGAAGGCCAGACAGCCTCAGTAACTTGATATTTAGGCCTGGCTCACAGCAGGAATGTAACCAGTACTAGTTTCTGCCTACTTCCTGATATTCTAAGCTACCTTTTCTGTGTACTTGCAGCTGTATGAATTACTGTCCATTTGAGAGGGAAAGACTCCCAATACTACCAATGACTTAACCAAACTTGAGTTCAGGGTTCCGAAAGTCATGGCATAAGGTACCAGATAAAGTAAATAGGATAGTAAGTATTCCTGGCACAGGCAAAGGGTCCATCATCTGTTTGTGTTTAGTTTTATTTCTGAAACCTCTATTTTTCTCATGTTCAGACTAGGAATAATAACTGAATGTTATATGATTTACCCTTATTTTGGAATATTTTAACTATTTGTTCATAACATGGGCCCAAATCTGGCACTATTTAAATGCAGAGAGATATTAAAAGCCATTCACAATGAAACAGAACAGATCTTAACTAAGCATGTTATAAAACTGAAGTCTATAACATTTAAGATGGCTAAAAAGAATATAAAACCAACAAACCAATTGGAGAAATCTGAGAAAATTCAAGCTCTAACGAATCAGAAATGTATCAGAGTGGACTACCATGTGGGTGAGAGATTTGCTTACTAGACTTACAATAAGTTGGAAGATAATTCCTAACCATTTGCATGACTCTAAGAACCTATCTTTATTTGAGCACGGCTAGTTTTCAGAGACAAACTTCCATCTCATACAGTACCTCCAAGTTTCCATTTCCCTGCTGAAGTACTGCTAGTTCAGGGCTTATAAAATGCCCAAACTGTAATTCCAGATTGTGATAACTGTTAACAGCACTGCCTTCCAGTGGCCTAAGTTTACTTGAAAATGAATAACTAAAACCAAAATGTGGGACTGGCAAAAATACTGCATGCTTTTGTGTGTTACTGTTGTTTTAGCTGATCTTTAATGCTTTCTGAAGGAACTGCAATCAACCAATCTTAAAGTACTGTACCCTGCCCATCCCAAGCTCCTGGTAGCCAAGGTAGCCAGATGGGAGATTGGCTGAGACAGGGATGTGCTGCTCGCTAGTCACCACCCTTCCATCTTTCAGGAGAGGAAGCCAGGAATATCCAACTGTTGAAATAAAGAACAAAAAAATCACCGTAAGTGTAGGAAAATGTATGAAGACAGCCATGTTACTAAATTGCCTGATCTTTAAGAACTGTTAATACCAATCAGTAAGAAACTGAAAAGACCCTGAATATAGTCTCTGCAGAACAGCGTCTATAATGTACGCTGGCCTCTTTGGGATTAGAATTCTAAAATTATCTCCTATAAAATGGATGTATGTGAGCCGGGCATGCTACCCTTACAAACGTCATCTAAAAACACCTTAACAAAAGGATGCAAATTCAGAATCAAGACAAAATTTAAGAACCTGATGTGTAAGTTGTGAACAATCAAAGGAATGATGAAATTCAAACCTTGTGTTTCAACAACATCCTTCTTCTTTGTGCTTCCTTTGCTTGAATTATCACAGCTGACATGGAAGAATGTGAACAGCAAGTGGTGCTTTTCATGTAGCTGGGTGGGCAATTCTATTTTAATCTGCAAGGAAGACAAAATAACAATCTTTTTTATATTCCAAAACAACCACGTGTCACCCAGGTACAAACGTGTATTTGCTCTCCAAACTGATTTAACATTTGCAGTTAAAGAGAGCTGAGGCTGTAAAGTTGTGCTAAGGAAGAAATGGATCCTTAATACACTGTACTGGTCTAAATGTCTGTGTCCCCCACAAATGCATATGTTGAAATCCTAACTCCAAAGGTGATGGTATTAGTAGGTGGGCCCTTTGGGGTGATTAGGGCATGAGGATGGAGCCCTCATAAATGGCATTAGTGCTCCAGTAAGAGATCCTATACAGCTCCCAGGCCCTTCCTGCCATGGGAGGACACCACTGAGAAGTCTGTGACCTGGGAGGTGGCCCTCACCCAACCATACTGGCACCCTGATCCTAGACTTCCAGCCTCCAGAACCGTGAGCAATTAATATCTGCTGTTTACAAGCCACCCAGTTGGTGGTATTTTGTTACAGCAGCCTGAATGGACTAAAAACATTCACTGACCAAAAAACAGGAGAGTTGGTATTTCAACTCTAGAAAGAACTGGAAAACTCATGACAGAAACCACTTCGTTAACTTAACACAACCAAGGCATAATGAAAAACCAGGTTTAAACATTTAAAAGTAGGATTCACATAGTAGTTTTTGAACTGCATTGTAATTCTACATAAGGAAACCCAAAAATAAGAAAGGAAGATTCTCAGGTCCAACAAGTATTTAACTATACTTAAGTAAGCATTTGAACGGAAATATTAATTGTGGTAGGGATACGGGAGGAATTTTGAGTTTTTCTTTTCTATATTATCTGCATTTTCCAAGTTCTTATTTTTTATAATAAATGTTACTTTTATAATTAGAAAACTTATGTCAAATAAATATTTCAACATTTAGTTCTATTACTGTGATTTCAGTATGCAGCTTCTCTTGAATTCTGGTTTACTAGGCAAAGAAAGTGGAGTTTTCCTTAAAACTGGTTAAACTGGGTTTTCTCTTGAAAACCTCACTTACCTCATCATAAAATTCTGGGTTTTGGTGATGGTGTAGAACTGCAGCAAACGCGCTTCTTGTGAATACTGGCCCACCAGGTCTGCCATAAATGCACTAAAACAAGAATTAGCAAAGGGAGACACCAGTCTTCAATTAATAGAGTAAGAAATTAAACACAGATGTGTTGTAAAGAAAGCAGCATTCCTACAGCATAAACTAAGCCACCTTTGATGGATTTCTCCTGCTTACAAGACTCCAGACCCACAAGCCCTCTTACTCCTAGATCCTACCCGCCCCTGGCTTATCTCCCAGCCCTCCCCTCCACTCCCTCCCCCACCCCTCCCCCACCCCTCCATGCCCTGGACAACGCCTGCTCACTTTCACCTCCATGCCTTTGCTGACACAAACCCTCAGTCTGAACGACCTTCCCTCCCATGTACAGCAAGCAAACTCTCATGCATCCTTCAAGAAATGATTCATTCCTTCCTGTGTCCCCTCGGCAATTTTTTATACTAATTATTCAGTTTTATCCAAAAAACCATTTCTGTACCTTCTGTGTGCCAGGAGCTTTTCCTCCATGACTTCCTTTCCCACTAAACTGTGAATTTCTTGAGGGCAAAAACTATATTATATTCTTTGCATCTTTATCTCCTTCCCTTTTTGGAAAGTCATTTCCACACAGTTACAGTAAAGAATTTGGGCTCTGGAGCCAGAATGCCTGGGTTTGAACACCGGTTCCACTAATGTATGGCCCTGAGCGATTCACTTAAATTCTGTGCATTAGTTCCCTCATCTAAAAAAAATTCAGATAATAATAGTTCCTAACTCAAAAGACTGTTATGAGCATTAAAGGAGCCTAATTACCTATAGGGCTCTACGAGCAGAGCCTGGAATATAACAAGCACTCAATAAACATCACCAATAATCTACTATTATTATTACATACTAGAATAAACATTTTCAAGTTAGGTGCATGATATGTTTACTGAATTGAACATGTTTAAGAAAACCCCCTCCCTAAAGAGTATAACAAAACAGACATTATCAATTAAGAGCAAGAACTCAATTATTCCAAATTCTGTAAGGTTCAGCATATGTGGTTATATTCTGTGATGTCACATATTTTGTGTTTGTGTCAATTAAAATGTGCTAAATCCCTTTAGTTGTACAATATCATGCAACTGCATTTTTAAAATGGAAAATTACGAGCACATAAAATACAAACCTTCAGAGGCTGAGAGTCTTCCTCATCTGAATCTTTGAATTCAATGCAAATAGCAATATTTCTGGCCTGCAGCGATAGTTAAATAATAATAAAAAAAAGAAAATAAAAAGCCAAAGTATGTAAATATCTATAAAAGAACACGAGAAGCCAAAACCTAAGAGAGCTGGGTATCAAAAATAAAACCTCAATCTTTGCACTCACCTTGGCAAAAGACTTTTGACTGTCATATTTCAAGGACTTAGGATAAACATAAAGGTGGTGGTTGTAGATGGTGTATGGCTGAGTGTGTTTTGGTATGCAGGGCACAAATTCCTCTACCTCAAACGTGATTGGCATTTTAGTACACGTTTCAAATTGCTTCGTAGGAATGTATGATGAATTGACATAATCTAAAAAAATTAAAAACAAACAAATTGAAGTAAAAACCAAACAAAAACTTGTCTGTTTATTACACAGAACTTACACTTACTAGGAAAGTCTGAGGAAACACTATCAATTGTAATGTCGAGATTGCCCAGAATCACGGGGAGTTTAGCCATCTTCTCAGGTCTACAAACGAAAGAAGAGAAAAATCAAACAGGTTAGGTTAGCTCTGAATTCTAGAGCAGCACTTCCTAGAGAAATATAATGCAAACCATAAAAGTAATTTTAAACCTTCTAATAGCTACATTTTAAAAAAGTAAAAGGAAACAGGTAAAAATTAGTTTTAAAAATATTTTATTTAACCCAACATTTAAAAAATATTATCTCAGTATGTAATGAGTATAAAAAGTGCGTTCTAATTCTTCGAAACCAGGTGTGTATTTTACACTTGCAGCTCATCTCAGTAGGACCTGCTGCATTTCAAGTGCTCGATAGTCACACGTGGCTAGTGGCTACTGTGCTGGACACCACAAGTCCAGATAAGAATATTAGCAAAATGTTATAGCAGAAGTTTTCCTGAACCATTCCATCCTCAGCATACATTCTTGGCTCATGTAGATTCATGAAAATTCAGAAGCCATCTTAGGCTCCAATGTCTAGTGAAATGCCAGATACAAAGAAGGAACTCAGTGAAATGCCTGGTTTTTGTATTTGGTCTGACTCCATCCAATACAGGAATATCCTCTGTGACGTTCCTGACTGCCTCAGCCCTTCCTAGTGAAATGGAAATCTTCAACATAGCCGTTTCGATACCCAGACTGCTCTTCGTCACAGCATGGTAAAATTCACTTCTCTGAAGCTTCCACTCATCAAGGAGCCTAGTTATGTTTCTCTGTGTAACACTTTTAACCATCTATAACAGCTATCACACCTTCCTGAAGTCCTGGATTCTCAGTCCTTTTGCATCTCCCTCCAATGCCATTTCTCTCACATAAGAACATCCCCTTTACATCATGGCTCCCAGAACTGCATAGATAAGGCCCAGTGTGGTCTGCCCAGGTGGGGTAGAGCAGCTGTCTGGTTTTGAGCAATATACCCTTCTACTGATGCAGCCAAAATTCTATTACTTTTAAACAGTCACGCCACCCTAGTGACGCACATTAAATTTACAAGCACCTAAACTCCCTAATTTTTTTTTCATATGCTTCACTATCGTGCTATATGTTTCCATCCTGTATTTATACAATTATGTTTTTAGAAGTCAGAACAGGATTTGATTTTTGTCTCGGTGAAATTTTATCTTTTTATGATCGAGTCATTCCAGTTGATCAAAACCCTCCTAAATCCAGATTCTAACATCTAATGTATTAGATATGCCTAACAGCTTTATGTCATGAAGACATTCATCAGCACTTTACATTCTCATAAAAGTCATTGATGAAGATAATGCACAGAATATTGCAAGAAGCAGCTCCTTCTCAAACCTCTAGAGGCCCATCGCCAGACTGATACTAGCCACTCATCACGCCTCCTGGCTTCTGGTCACTCCAGCACTGAACAACTGTCCACTCTCTCACATGCGCTACACTCCTCTGACCCGTCGGTCACCTTAGAATATACACTTTGCATTCCTCTGCTGGACCAGCGTGGCAACCCAAGTAAAAACAGAGAAGCAGAAACTTGGCTAGGATAACTTGTTCTACGTGACGTGACTTGTTCCTAGAACACAGAACACTGCCTCCTGGTTCTTCATCGGCCACCTGTTTAATAATGTCTTTGAGAACACTGGCAAGAAACAGCACAGCTCAGTGGCCAAGATTCAGCATTTGGTTTTGTTCCCAGTTTTGAAAAGTTCCTAACTCCTGATTTTATGATTCCTCAGACATTATTGTTGTCTTAAGCAATCTCACATGTAACTTAAAATATATCTTGTGGTATTGTGGATCTGAACCAGGAGGTCCCTAACAGTTTCAAATTCTTGCTTTCATATGACTGACTACAGCCTACATTGAGCATAGTCATCTTTGCCCATCACCAGCTCCAACTTACACAATCACTTTCTCTCAGGGTTCCTCTCATTTCCACTTGTCTTTTGTTTACATCTGAGTTTAAATGAACAATTCCTTGAACTCCTGAGAGAGGTAACTGTCAGGAAGGCAAGTCAACAGATATTCATCATTCTGCCTTCAGTTAAAAAGGTTGCTGGACAAAAGATGTCCATGTACCGTCCAGCACTACCCCGATACTTTGTCCCTGTGCCACTGTGTGATCTGTTCACAAACACAATACCCTTTTTTTCTAGCAGGAAGACTGTGCCTTCGACAATCATTCCCTGGGAGCTGTCAATGGTTTCTCAAGCACTGTTAACTACCGCAATGATACTCCACCAGAGCCTCCCTCACCTTTACCCAAAGCTCTTGGGGCATCATCCCTCAGACCAGGGGGCTTCTATGCAGGTATAAATTTTCTTGACGTATACTGCCTTGCTCCACCTCGTCATTTGAGCAACTTAACTCTGCAACATACCATAAAACTCTGTGTTGACAAAATCTTAGAGACACCTACAGAGTTGTATCTGCTTCCTTGAGTCAGAAATATTATGTTTAATGTAAATGATACTTTTAAATGTACAATAAGTACTCGAGAGTACTATATTTCACCCCTTCCTAGTTATTTCTACCTGTGGATAAATATATACCTTCTTCAAGATTTTTTTTTTTCATTATCACTATGACATCATGCCCATGTAAGTTTGAGAGATTTGGATTTCTAAGCAACAAATTTTAATTAAATTATCTTCATTCACTGGAACTCTTTCTACGATGTGTTACTTACTTCTATGTCTAACTATACTTACTTCTTATTCTGTTTCCTCCCTTTACTGAGAGCTTTATACTTACTTCTTTTTCTGTTTCCTCCCTCTACTGAGAGCTTTTACTTCTAGTTGTTACTCTGTAGTGGCATTATTTCCATTCATTTCCAAGCAAGCACCGATCTGAGCTTAGTTCCGTATCAGGTAGCACAGGGACTCTGTGGAAGCTGTTTCTACCAACTCAGTTTTTTAAAACATAATCTTAATCCTATTTCAAAACTTTATGATTTTTATTGAACTTGGCTTATTAGAGATCAAAACGTCACACACATCAAAAATTCTACGGCCTTTTATATGTGCATTTCCAAAGTGATGGGGTGGGGGGTGGGGTTATGTGCGCAAGCATGTGTTGCACAAAGAGAATTCTCTCGTATCTGAAATCAGTTTGGAGGTTTTTTTAATGCTAAAAATTAGTACCTACATTCTATGTAAAACTTGTAAAAGAATGCTTGAGCATGAAAACCCATCTTAAAACTTCACTGATTAAATAAATGTGTAATGGAGATGCATGTACGGAGCCTGGCATTTGGAAACGGCTTCTGTCTACATGTGAACTTAGGAGTGAGGCTCAAACTCCCTCTCTTGGGAAAAGGAAAGGTTTTCTTTTCCCACTGCCCATACATTCCTGCTGGTTCAACCACTGTCCCAGAGGAAAGGGCAATGATATCACAAACTAGCAGTCATCCCACGCCAAGAGGGTTGGTGTCCTTACCTTTGTGTTTCTGGAGCTTGGCCCTCCTTTCCCTACTTCCTATATTGATCCATTAAAGTGATCAATTGGTAATACAGACATGCTTGGGTGTGTTGTTGGTGTGAGTCTACTCTTCTAACTGCATTTTGTAAAAGGAAATATTCCCTAAAAGCTCTTCTGTCACGTAAATATATATATATATATGATTGAAAGAAATTTGAGATATTTTTGTTTAAACAAAACCACTGAACTTATGTCTATGATAAATTTCAATAAGCATCTATCAAGTGTTTACGCTGTGCTACAATGTGCACTACACTAGGCACCGTGGACAGAAGACAAACAGGATCTGATTCCCATCTTCAAGAAGCCAAAAATCCAGCAGATACTGTCAACTATTTAAGATATATGATGGCAACTACTTCCGTAGCATGTATACAAACGTCTACTGAAAACTGGAGGGTCTAGACGTATTGAGAAGGAACAGGGCATGAGACCAGTGCTCACGGTGAGAGGAATCACCCTGACAGGCATTCTCACTTATTCCCCCCACAGTTCTAGGAGGCAGGGCTATTATTATCCCCCCTTAAAAAGAAGAGGACGCGGGTTTCCCTGGTGGCGCAGTGGTTGACAGTCCGCCTGCCGATGCAGGGTACACGGGTTCGTGCCCTGGTCCAGGAAGATCCCACATGTCGCGGAGCGGCTAGGCCCGTGAGCCATGGCTGCTGAGCCTGCGCGTCCGGAGCCTGTGCTCCGCAATGGGAGAGGCCACAAGAGTGAGAGGCCCGCGTACCGCAAAAAAAGAAGAGGACACTCAAGCACAGAGGCCAAGTGACCTGCCTGAGATCTCCCATCACGGAAGTGACTTACGGATTAGGCTGCGAACAATAATAATGTCAAACTTGGGTACACAGAATAGAGAGGTACAAATAAACACAAATATGTAAGCCTCATGCAGAAACCCTTATAGTATTATTACCTAAACTACTTAATATGGTAGCATTAAAAAAAGGTCTGCATTTTAAAGAAAATGTTCTATTTTTATACTTTGCCTTCAGATGCACTGCAGAAATAAGACAAGACACAGCCATCAGCAAATCAAACAAACATAAAAAACCATATCCCTCTTCTTGGATAGATACTTCCTGGAGCACATATGTTAGCAATACTATCTATCTGACAGAACTGTTTTCTTACTAAATCGTGGAATGTCCCCTCTCATAATTACTACAAGGGAGAGGGGCAAAGTGGCTGATGAGCTTTGCCAGCTGTTTTCTAGACACTAGGGCAGCTTCAGAACACTTTTCTCATCCATTGTCAAATGACATTTTGAGACAATCATGGGAGCAGAAACCATAGCTTTGGATCCAAGCTGGTGCCCAAGCCACTGATATGAGATTATTCTTTGTTAAAAAAAAAAAAAAAGAAAAGAAAACAAAGAGGAAAGAAAAAGAGCAACACTAAGGTTTTTTAAAAAATGAAAAAAGGGATCCTCCACTCCCCTAACTCAACTGTGAAAAAGAAACACGGGCACTTCTTTGGACGCTTACTGAAAAAGGACAGCAGCTTTCCTCATGCCACTGCATTTTCTGCTGCTGACAGCATTGGGTCTCTATTTTCGGGTTTCTGAGTCTCTCGCTGGCCATCTGGACCACACTCTTCCCAGCAAACCCTTCCTACTGAAGGCCTGTTGTGCAGGGAGAACCCACCCTGTGCTCGGGACCAGTGGAGGCTTTGCTCTTTGCTGCCTGGTCACAGGCTCTCTGCTCGGATCATGTTTTGATTGATGAATCTGTGAAGTTCCACCCTCCAGGTTCCACCCAGGAAGCCAGACCTTCAGCTGGGGCCACCCCCAAAGAGCAGCCACTGTGGCGGGAGCTTCAAGCTAACCAGCCTAGGCAGTGACTTCTGAGACAGGGCTCCCAACCCCCATCACACACAAAAAACTTCACTACCTGTTTTGTTGGAACATATGGGTAAATGTTAGTTAAAAAAAAAAAGTTCATGTAAAATCATGGAAAGCTACAAAGGGGAAGGTGAAAAATCACCCATAAACCCATCCCTCAGAGATAACCATGACTACCATTTGGTGTATAACCCAAATGACTATTTTTATGTCCTTCTATCTTTCCATCTAGCTAGCTGTTCGCCTATCCATTTCTTCATTTATATACAAAAAAGAAATATATGAAATAGTTTCTTTACAAAAATGATGTCACATAGATATATTTTCTCCTCCTTACCAATACAGTGAGCTCACCTTCCTAAGTGAGTACACAGAGACCTACATCATGAGTGTTGAGAATAGCATGGTAGGCTAGTGAGAGAAAACTGTAATCTATTTAACTAAAGGTGACTAGAGTTTTTTTTTAAAAATCAACTTTTTTTATTCTATAAGCAAGGCTGAAAACTTCCTGAAAATCAAATAAAAACTTAACAATACTCTATGACAACACAGTATGTATAACAATACACTACCCATTACCAATAAGTAAAGGTTTTTGAAAGATGTTAATTATGACTCTATTTAGAATTCTGAAAAAACACAAGAGAGAGATGAAAAAGGTGAAAATGAAGTTAAAGAAAGCTAAACAGCCATTCTGAATTCTAGGTAAACTTATATAGTTACTTTGAAATGCATTTTTTTCAAGTAAAAAAATCAGACTGAAAGGCACCTAAGGTATAGAATAGTTACTGGCTGGCTCTTGGCTCTTCTTCTGATTTCATTAATACCCTCAGCTCTGTCTCCTTCCCAGAATTTTCCCAGAGAAATTGTAAAACCCACGTCCCTAGCAACGGAAATCCGCGTCATGGGTTCAGCAGTGAACTTCTTACAGTGGAGCACCAGAACAGCCCAGTGGTTAAGGGCCCAGATCCTCAGTCCCCTGACTGCCACCAGCTGTACAGTGCTGGACACCTCACTCAGCCTCTCTCTGCCCTATTGCCATGGGTTGAATTGTGTTCCCTGAAAAGATGGTGAAGTCCTAGCCCCCAGAACCTATGAATGTGACCTTATTTAGAAACAGGATCTTCACAGATGTAATCAAGTTAAGATGAAGTCATTAGGCCCTAATCCAATATGATGTGTTCCTATAAGAAGAAGGAAATTTATAGACAGAGACACACAGGAAGACAGCCGTGTGAAGACGGGAGGCAGAGATTGAAGTTATGCTGCCAAAAGCCCAAGAATGCCTGGGGCTCCCAGATGATGAAAGACACAAGGACAGATCCTCCCCTAGAGATCTCAGAGGGTGCGTGGCCCTGCCAACACCAGGACTTCAGGCTTCTAGCCTCTGGAATTCTGTTCTTTTAAGCCACCCAATATGTGGTGCATTGTGAGAGCAGCTCTAGGAAACAAATATCCTCACTAACATAGGTAAAGCACTTAGAACAATGCCTGTGAACTGTTAAGTACTAGATGAGTTACTGTCCTTGCCCCCATCACCCATTCAGTTAACGGTACCACGAATCACTCCATCGTGCAAGTCAGAAAACTGGGAGTTATTTACCTGAGACTACCACCCATTTCTCTCTCCTTCCACCCTAATACCCAATCAGGAAGCCAAGACCCAGTAACTGCACCTGTCTAACGTGACGTGAACTAGTCCTATTTCCTACTCTTCCTATGTCCACTTGCGATGGCTTTGCTGAGTCCTTGCCCACCTCTTGCCAAAGGTTCCTCAATTGTCTCTTTCCTCCCTGGGCTCATCTCTACCCAACAAACCCTTCACAGCACCACCAATAACATTCTTTATACAATTCAAATTAACCAGGTAACTCTTACGACTTTAAACCCCTTCTTCCTGCTCAAGGACTTGAGGAAAAGTTCCATGCTCATCCAACACGCCCTGGTGTATAAGCTGAGCAACTGAAAAGACTGCTCCTGCTTTCTCCCTTTCCACTGAACAACTTCTGTTTTTCAGGTGTGGAAGTAAGTAAGGCCTTGAGACTCACTTCCGAAAGTCTGCAAGTAACTTGAGCATGTCTTCATTGGATAGCTTATTGCTGTCTTGCTTGTAGAGAGCAGAAAATCTGGCATTTTTGTCAAGGTTTCCAGATGCATCCTTAAACAACGTCCTGAAATAGCAAAACAACATGTCTAAGCTGTTTCCAAATGACCAAAATAAATCCATAACTTGACTCCGGTTTCTATGTGAAGACTAATTATTATTCCACTGGCTATAGCCCACAGAAATCTCATTATCTAAAGACATGGCATATATTTATGAGAATGAACACAACTAACTCAATTTACATAGAAAACATTTCCAGCAAATGGCTTGTGCTTAGGAAATAACATACACAGCCAAATGCTTAAGAAATAGAGACCACAAATAAAGAGGATCTGCAGGCCTCACTGGGCTGCCACCCACTCCCAGCTGGAGGCATGTGGCTGGAACCTGGAATCCCTGCTCTGCAACAAACACTCCTGTCCATCCTGCCAGTGCCAACACTGCTACCCTCCAGCTAGCGTCTCTCCTCTCTGTGTCTCTAGTAAAGGACTTTTCAGATATGGAGCTTACTTATTTTTCAGTTTTACATATTTAAATCCTCTTTGTCTCTGGACAAAAAAACAGAATAGGTCAGTCTGTCTGTCTGTCTGTCTGTCTACTATCTATCTCCATATATCTGTATCCATATAAAAGGAATAAAAGATGTTCTCCTTACCTTGCTGCCCAAGCAAATGGCATTCTGTACTGCCCTAGTCTTTGGCATGCCTGCTTGGCATTCTTCAGCACCTTCTGAGCAACCTTGAAGACATCAGAATAAAACCATGAGTTACTGTATCCCACAGACTAAACAACCTCTTATGGTAGTATCAGATGCATGGACAAGCACACCTTACTGCAGTGAATGTGGCTGGATTTATACTCAGTGCAGAGTATTCTGCTTCTCACATTCCCTAGCAGTGATTTTCAAAGACTATCAAATGAAAATTGTTTCCAAAATGTATGTCTTTTCTTTGGTCTTCACAGGCAACAAGCATGCCATTTCATAGGCCTTTCTATTTCTTCATGACTAAGGGCTATATATTATGAGTCCACTGAGTTATTAATAATTACTAATACTTGGTATTCATGCCAAAATATATCACATTACTAGAGTTTAAATGAGAATACTAATGAAAATACTAAGCTTTCCTGACTCCTAATGTGTACTGACTTATGCAGACTCCCCAGATTTGGGGGATATATATTCATTATTAAGACATTACAGGTATTGACTTAAGTTAGGCCAGTGTTTTCAATCACTATGTTCTTGTTTTCTAGGTATAAGTTACCATTACTTTCACTTCTAATGACTAATTTTGGTTTGTTGCGGGTGGCTGGATTAACTCTATAGTGCACAGGGAAGCAGATTTGCTTTTGGCCTATGTATGCATGGCAGGTCTATTCATCAACTATACCCCTATTGCTAAAGCAGATGACACCCAATTTCCCCAAATTTGCTTCTTCTGGAATACTGCATTGCTAGCACTACAAGGTGTGACTGATTCAGAGTCAGAGCGGGGGGCTGAAGGGTCTTTTACATTACTTAAGTATATCGGAGTCAAACCAATTTTGGGAAATGTGACCTAGTGCCTGTGAACTAAAGTGTGCTCTGCAGAGCTGCAGCAGCAGCCCCACTGGGAGCCTGTCACGAATGCAGAGTCTTGGGCCCCACCCCAGACCTCCTGAGTCAGAACCTGCATTCTGACCAGACCGCCGGTGATCTGTGTGCGCCAGGTTTGAGAAGTGCTCATCTAGAAGACTCAGAAGGACAACAATAGAGCTCTCTGTCTCTGAGTAAAACTGAAACCAGCTGTGTGAGTCTAGAGCACTAAACCTCTCTGGGCTCTACTTTCCCACCCGAAAAATGAAGAGCTTGGGCTAGACTTGCTATTATCCGTTCCAGTTACTAAACATGATGATTCTACCATAACCGTGGGGGGGAACTGCTGCCTTCATGAATGACTTGGAAAACACTTCTCGATTCAAACAGGTGTCAGGAGCTCATCCAGCCCCTCCCTTTCTTCTTCAAGTGGGGCATGTCCATGCAGGGACTCGGGGATCATAGAGTAAATGGTCTGCCTTCCTGGGGTGGCCATTTTTACTTACACATTTTCAGGTAGAAATGATTATTTTTAGGTTCTAACAGTAATGACTATGTTGTGGAGTAAAATGCAATATTTGCGTAAAATTTAAAGCCAAAACAGGCCTCAAATAAGTTTCACTCTCACCTGTAGTGAACGAGGACTGAACTCTCAGACTTACTGAGGGTATAAATGGAACACAATATATATAAAAGTCAGAGTGAAAAACTCAATTTTGCCCTTTGGGTTTCCCCCCCGCTTTTCTTTCTTTTTTAGAAAATCTATTCGTGGTGGACACCTACAGAGACTACTCCTAAAAATTTCCTCCAAAACAATAATTTCCTCCAAATGATGTTCTAGACCATCTTGGAAAACATGAAGAGACATTTTGATATACAGAAAAAATCATCCCTCAGCAAAATCTCTACCGAAGCTCCTATTTTTATATGAGATGGTTGAGTCTTAATCTCTGCTTTAATTTACTGCATTGGAGGTGTGAACGCATGGCTGAGCCTTACGTTCCATAAGTAATGAAGCAGGAGCAAATTCAACAGATGCTCAACGGACCCTGGAAAGTGTGGCATCTAGCCTGGGGGGTATGTGATTTTCACACCAGCGTCAGCTGCCAAATTTCAAACCATGCACGTGGCAGGCAGAAGTAGCAAAGCTGGTGCATACCAAACTTGGAAATGTGTTGCATACATGGCGGGGGAGTAGATCTTATCTTGGGCATTCATTGATTATTAATCAAACCATCAAACAACTAAAAGAGCTTCTCATCCAAGGTTTTACAGACTTGATTTTAAAAATAAAACTGTTTCTCTCCAGAGACCAAATTTTACTCTGCTTTTTATCAGCCAGAAAGGCATATGTTTGAAGCCATGTGCCTGGGTAAATGGGCTTCTCCTTGACTGGAGCTGTAATAATTGATAATGACATCCTCCTATATGCGTCAGTGATTTAGTACCCATAGCACTGTCTCGTATGTAGGTGGTGGTGGGGGGTAGCAACATCATCTTTCAACTACAGATGGAACACCTGGGGCCCAGAGAGGTGACATGATGTATCCAGGCTAGTTAGGAGCTCAGCACCCAGGTCTCTGACTCCTGGAACCTGTTCTTTAAAAACCGTCCTGCATCTTGGTGGACACACCTGTGATGTACAGTGGCCAAAGAGAGGAAGACAGGAAGCTCTGAATCACTCAGAAAACCCCAGTTAGAGCCTCTGGGGTGTCCCCTCCTACTGCTGACCAGTCCATGTCAATGTATCAGGGTCTCAGATGACCACTAATACAAAATTCTTTTTAAACAACTAAAAGTACTGTAAAACTGGCACAGGACAGCACTCAACAGCTGACTGGAACCAGGTAGCTCAATGTGCTAGAAAATGACAGTCAAGTGCCAGTTGGCAACTCCAGCTGTGGGACACTGAGCAGGTAACTAAACCTTCATAAACCTCAGCTCTGGGGAGTGTGAAAGGTATTCTTGGCCTAGATGACTTCTAATATTCAATAACTCTACTGTATGTCCACACCTAGGCACTCCCCAGGTAATGAACAAACACCAAAGTAATGAAAACACACCAAACATACATCTTGTACGTTTCCTTTCCCTCTTCCACCTAATGTCACAACACCTCTGCCACCGTAGCCCCACCCCACCTGACAAAACACAAAATCTGCTGACACTATCGGCTAGATCATCCGAGCCAGGTCACCTCCTAGTCTCCAGTCTCACATTTAAGTGTAAATGGACCCAAATTTATAATTCCAGGACCTTGGAGACATGCCAACAAGTGGAATGAACTCTATTTAAATACAATATACGTACTTTTTAATGATAGAAAGTTTACTACTAAGCTGGAAATTCCTTTGCCAATTATTTCAGGATGTCAGGATAGTCTAGGCAAATGAAGTATTTTATTTACACATGGAACTACTTTTCACTGAAAATTGGACACACAGGTTAACTATAAGACAATCTATGAGACTAGTCTACATCTCTTAGAACATAAATATGGCTTAACTGTGATTTCTTTAAGCATTTCTATATGCATTTTTTTCTGATTGCTGTTAATCATCACAAAGCATGCAGGTCATCCGTACCTTAGAAGAGTCTGAACTTTTCATGTAGGGCTCAGCACCATGGGTGATGCTCCCCTGAAGCACTTTTTCAATTCTAGCCACAAGAAATATATCAGGATGAGGGCACGTGACTGAAAATATTCCCTAGGGAACAAAAGATTTTCTTCCATGAGCAGAATTTACAGCCACATTAAACTAATCCCATCAACATGAAAGATTCTCAAGCAGCCAAGAGCACTGACACAGTACAGCTATTCAGAAGCACCCAGGGCCAAACTGGTTAACTCATCAACAGTTCATCATCTGATCAAAAAGCCTATCTGGTGGAGGAGGCAACTAGCAGAAAGTTTAGAAAAAAGAAATCAAAAACTACTTCTTCTCTTTCAGCTTGCTTTTACTGTTTCATTATATATGCTGTCAATATAATTAACCGTCTCATTTACCCCAGTTGTGCATTACAAAGTTTCATTACGTATTTACTGAGCACGTGCAAAAGAAGCCTTATTGGCATGACCGCTGGGCTCACGCTGCCCCCACCTGCTTCGGATACTGCATGGCGGCTTCGTGAAGGATGTCCTGCAGGGCAGGCGAGCTCTGCCTACCGCCGTTCATCAGAGACGGGGATGTGGTGGCCAGCATCTGCCTCACTGAGAAATGGTTCAGGTCCACGTGGAAATCGGCAGAAATCTTTCGGTTGTATTTTATGTCAAACAGGGATAGAGTAACAAAGAAAGGCTCGACCTGAACAAAACAAAACAATCCAGACCATCACTATGGCTCAAACTGTCAGGAAAAAAGAACGCTGCTATCAGAGAATAAATGACTAGACCTACGTGTGATTGTTGCTATAAATTACTGCTAAAGAGCAATAGCCTCCACACCTGTCCTGTATCACAAACATCCTGTCCAGGCAGCGGAAACAAGCCTCGGCACCTGTACCACAAACATCCTATCCAGGCAGCCGAAACAAGCCTCGGCACCTGTACCACAAACATCCTGTCCAGGCAGCCGAAACAACCCTCGGCACCCTGATCTAACACCGCACCGCCCTGATACCAGGAACTAGGTCTGAATGTCCCAGCTGCATTGCAACAGGCACGTCTGAAACCTCTGAATAGGTTTTTTAATCTTTATTTTTTAAAAGGAAAATTACATTTGTAGTGGGTCCTTCTTCATTTTCAGCAACACAGCATTGCAAATTGAAAGATAAATCATTGCACTTGACAAGAATTCTTTTTCCAAACTTTTCTTCAAATGGCTTCACTTCTGGCTCAGCTGATGAGAAGTCAAGCTTCTTTAAAAGAAAATGCAAATATATCAATGTATTATGCTCTCACTAAAAAAAAAAAAAAGAAAAATCCCATAATAAATGTATCCTAAGGAAATTGCTTAAAATATGGAAATGCTATATACCTTAATTTACTCACAACAGTGTTACTATTTTATACATTTATATAGTATATAATAATGGTCAAATAAATGATGCTGTATCTACTCAATGGATCATTATGCAGAGCTTAAAAATTATTGTTATGAACAACTCAAGTGTCCATCAACAGAAAAATCTATAAGCAAAATGTGGTGTATATATACAATGGAATATTACGCAGTCATAAAAAGTGGAGTTCTGACACAAGTTATAACAGGGACAGACCCTGAAAACATTATGCTAAGTGGAACAAGCCAGACATAAAAAGGCAAATATTGTATGCTTCCACATATATGAACTTCTTAAATAGGCAAATTGATAGAGACAGAAAGTAGAATAGAGGTTACTGGGGGTGAGGGGAAGGAGGCATGGTGGGCTGTTGTTTCATGGGTACAGAGTTTCTGTTTGAGAGGATGAAAAAGTTCTGGATATGGATAGTGGTGACAGTTTTACAGTAATGTGAATCTACCTAATGCCAGTGAATAGTACACTTAAAAATGGTTAAAATGGTAAATTTTATATTATGCATATTTCACCACAATAAACAAAAAATCATCAAAAAGCAAATATATATATATATGTGTATATATACGGTTATGAAGTCTGTGAAGAGACATAGAAAAATACTTATGTTTAAAGATAAATGGTTAAAAGAAGTTCTATAAAAAGACCACAAATGAAGAAGAGGAAAATATGGGAGGAAACACAGCAGAACAGTTGGCCCCTCAAAGCAGCCCTATCTGTAGGCAACCCTGGAGGCCCTCCCAAGCTGTGTTTTGGATTTTTTGGGGACACAGATGTGGACCGCATGTACTGCAAGGCTTGTATTTGGAACTGAGCCTGGGCTAGTCAGAAAATATCACAGTCTACTGGTCATCTGTAGCGATGCTTGCTATTTTCTGATGGTGATTTTGGGGGGTAAATTATATATGTTCTTCATGGACTTGAGAGTGTCTTTGGATAAATCAATTTTCAACAATCTATTAAATATCAAATATTCACAATGGTTGTGCTATGGTAATGAGATTACAGGTTGTTTTTATTTTTTCCTCTTTCTCCTGAATTTTCTATATTGTTATACTGCTTGTTATCCAAAGTATATAAATAAGCAAACAAACAAACAAATAATCTAACAAAGGTTTTCTTTCCTTCAACTAGTTTAAATATTAAAATAATTCTTACCTGAGCATCTGGGTCCAAGTAAAAAAGTTTAACTCTGCTTTCACTTTTCAGCTTGACTTCTGCTTCTCTGGTACTCTGATAACAAGATAAAGAGAAAACAAAAATTACATTGAAAAAACCCTTTTCTTATAGAGATGTCTAAATATGTTTGAAAGCTACCCCATCCTGAAGAGCCAGACTGCCAGACAGCTCTGCCCTCATCTTGGAGGGTCACCTGCATGTCAATGAACAAGGATAGGCTATCCAGTATGTAGCATACAATGTAAGTGCTATGGGGTAAAAAGAGAAGACTTGATCCCTGCCCGTATGAAGCTGATAATCAACTGCAGCCAAAACCAATGCAAAGAAAGCAAAAGAGAATAATTAAGCATTAATATCAAGAAAAGCTTCATAAAGTCATGGAATAGGGGACAAGCCTTGAATGAAGGGGTAGAATTCAGATAGCAAAAAGGAGGAAAGCATGAGCATTTCAGACCAAATGAAAAGGATGAACAGAAAGGATAGATACTGAGAGAGGAAATGAGCCCAAAGGGTAGAAAGGACTTAGGGTCCAGCCTGAGACTGAGGGTACAAGCAAAGGAAGAGGAAGGCATGTTTTGGATGGTGGAATAAAGAAAACTGTGGTGTATCTTGAAGGACAGCCATAGGTGTCGGGAGCAAGCAAGGGGAGAATTGCTGATTCACTCAATAAATATTTATGAGCACATATTTTATGTCAAGCTAGGGACACAAACATGAATGAAATGCAGTTCCTATCCCCAAGGAACACCATCTGGGAAGACAGAAAATAAACAGCAATATGAATGGCAAAAGAAATCGTACGTACAGTGAGCTAACCTGCACTAGGGGTGGCCGCCAGGAAAGAGCTCCCAGAGGAAGGCCCATCTTGAAGGACAAGGACATTTGGCCAGAAAAGGAGAGAAGGGCATTCTAAGAGGAGGTACTACAGGTATAAAGGTACGAGTCACACCTGAGCAATGATCAAGTCATTCATTACAACCGAATGATAGTACATGATGAAAAAAGTAGAAAAATGAGTCAGATTTGTACGGTAAGGTCTGGGGATTTCACTCAGAATCCAAAAAATCCTGCAATATTTTAATCAAGGGAATAAAATTACCAGTTCTGCATTTTAGATCCACCCCTCGGGTAGGGCTGAAGGTCCCTAGGAGGTCCACATGGTCTCTCCTGAGTTATCACAACAGGCTCCCAGTCTCACAGCAAGGCCCATAACAAATCCCACCTTCCTAGCTTGGTGGCCTGCTGACTGGACAATCCACTAATTTGGGAGGAAGAGCAGGTTTGTGGAGAAGATGGTAGAGTCTGGAGGTGCCTGCAGGATTTCTAACCGGAAACATCCAGTAGACAACCAGAGAGATGGGACGTGAGCACAGGGTGGGGAGGAAGGCTGGAGTTACAGACCAGGAGAACATCACCATAGAGGTAAGGATGCAAGTCTTGGGGGTGGGTGAGAGTCCCTGGGGGAAAGTGTGAAAGCGAGTCTGTGGACAGAAATCCAGGGGCCCCAACACTGAAGGGATGGACAGAAGAAGAGAAGTCATTCAGGGAAAGAGACATGGTGGCAGAGATGGGGGCTGGAGAAGTGGGACATGGGAACAGGGAGAAGAGGGAGCTTCTTAGACATTCACAAGATAGAAGTCATCTCCAGCCACGTTATGCCACACCTGATGCCTCTAAATCTATATCCTGTTCTTCCTGGCAGTCATAGTTCTTAATAGAATGTCCTCTCTCATCTGCTCCTTTGCCCAAAGACCATGAGTCACATCTCAGCACATAATGGGTGGTGACAGCCACAGGGGAGAGGGCGTCTTGTCCTCTCTGCTGGTGGCTTAAAGAGGTCTACTATTACATTTCTAATCACAGCCAATGAGAAATTAAGCATCTTAATTTTCTCAGCCATGTAGTTGTTGTAACAGGTTCTTAGCAATGACCCAAACTCTACCCTGACCATATGTGACAAACCATCTACATCTAGCAGAATGAAATGACCACCAGAATGCCAGCTAAGAAACTGGGTTCTAGTTCTAGTTCAGTTGTTAACTGGCTGCATGAACTTGAGCAAGCCACTTAGCCTCCTTGGACTCTGTTTTCATTTCTGAGTGAAAGTGTTCAACAAGATGATGGCTCGAGTCTTCTTCTACAACAAAGTTTATCTTGATGCTCTCCCTGCAGCTTTAAGGCTTCTGGAGGCTCGGGGCATTCCTACAAACCATCTGCTCATGCTTACAGAGGAAAGGGTATGCCTGTGGCTGGGGACGGGGGTGTGTAGGACAATGTTTTAAATCCATCTTGCCCATCCCCTTATCCTAATTTTTCAAACCAAAAGAGCCAGAACACGTGCATGTAGAATACACTTAACTGAACCCAAAGAATTTGCTTTACTTTGTATACAACCCATGGCGTTTCCTAACAAAAACATCAGTACTAGGTGCTGCGAGCCACCACCAACAGTAATACATTCTCCTGAATTTTTGCTTGAGTCCTTCAACAAGAGCAAACGCTATGATCTCAGACACTGGAGCACAGCAATGGGTTCTTAACGTAGATGCATTTCCTCATGTCTTTCTGAAAGATGCTTGTTGACTCAAGTGGAGTAGGAGATGAGAAATGAATAAAGCAAGAAAGACTGCTAAGAGCTCTATATAATTAGAAGACAAACAGAGATGCAGACACATTAACAGAAAAAAAAAAAAATCAACAACTAGCCAAAATAGACTCAAAGTATCCTGATGTTGCCACTAATATCCAAGGGATATATTCTTCACTAGAAAAACCATTTAATGGAGAAGAAGGGACAACGTTAGATGTAAAAATAACGTGAAAGCTTATAATCCACCTTGCACACACTGACAGCTCTTCTATGAGATAGATGAAAAGCAGGCTCAGCTTCTTAAAGCTCCTCCCATCCTTCCCAAGGCCCAGAGTGCTTTAAACAGATGGGACGCCTGATAAACAGTGTTTGAAAGAATTACCAAGTAAAACCTAGGCAGTAAGAAAATGTGGCTCGGGAAGGGCAGGGCTTTCCCCCAGAGCCAGGGAATAATAAATACTTGAAAGCATCATAATGATAAAAGCAAATATTTGTTGATAATAGCCAACATCTCTATGCTAGATATTATCCTAAGTGCACATTTAAATTTGGTACAAACTTAGGAGGCAAGTCTTATTATTATCCTTGTTTAAGAGAAAAACACTGGGGCTCGAGGGGTAAATACTTTGCCCCAAATTCACAACCCTAAGCAGAAACCTGGCTTCTAACCGAGGCTGTCTGGCTTCAGAGCCCAGATTCTTTAACTATTAGACCAGAAAAAAATAGGTGAAGAATATGAACAGGCAAGTCAGAGAGCAGGAAAACCAAATGGCAGATAAATATACAAAAATATGAAAAATACCACTACTAAAACAGTGGGATACAAATTAAAGCAGTGAAACATCATTTTTCACTCCTCTGGTGAGTATGCAGAGAAATGGGAATATGAATTGTTACAACCTTTTGGGAAAGTAACCTGGCAATATTTAAAGCACTAAAAGCACAATAAACTGTGACCCAGAAATCCCACCTTGGGGAATTCCTCATACAGAAATAAGAGCATGAGTATTTCAGCTTATAAATACGTCATGATGTTTATTGTGCACTGTTTGTATAGGCTAAAAACTGAAAATTATCTAGATGCTCATGAATAGGGAGATGGCTGAAAAAAGTGTTCAGTATCCATATTTGGAATATTATGCAGCTGTGAAAATGAGTGAACTAGATCCTCTAAGGCCCCAGGGGGACATCTATGAAAAATTTTTAAGTAATAGAACAAGTTTCAGAGTAATATATATATCATGAGCATATTTTTAAAAATAACTAAAAACACTGCATATGTGTAAATGTTTCCATGAGCAATTGGTTCGGTAAAGAAACAATTATAACAGGTTAATAACATCAGTGCTCTCAGGAATCTGGGGATGGAGGTTGAAGGGAAAAGATGAACTTTTCTTTATACAACTTTGAATATTTTTACTTATTATAGCAAGTACATTTATTTTCACTTAAATTTTAGTAAAGACAATAAAATAAATTCCTGTAATAAGTACTTTCACAGTCTAAGAGCCCACAAAACATAGCTGTAAAAAAATATCCCACAGGGCTTCCCTGGTGGCACAGTGGTTGAGAGTCCACCTGCCGATGCAGGGGACGCGGGTTCGTGCCCCGGTCCGGGAAGATCCCACATGCCGTGGAGCGGCTGGGCCCACGAGCCATGGCTGCTGAGCCTGCGTGTCCGGAGCCTGTGCTCCGCGACGGCAGAGGCCACAACAGTGAGAGGCCCACGTACTGAAAAAAAAAAAAAAAAAATCCCACAGACTATGCCATCCAGCACTTCTCAAAGTGACAGAGACCAGCTCTGCTCTTAAAATAACCTGTGGTCAGTCCATACCGTAGATGCAGGAAGAACCCAACTGGTTCTTCCCCAAACCCTGTTGCTGGTCCTACCCACTGCCCGTCTAATAATTCAGTATAGAGGAAAATAGAGAGAGAAAAGTGACAATGACAGAGCCACTCTCTACAAAAACGGACACTTCTCAGATACTACAGAAGAGAATGATTTGTCTAAAACAAAGGCTATTCCCCCCCACTCCTGTATTCTCTAAGTTTAATCACTAATGATACACCCTGACAATGTTTTCTTCCTTGTCTTAAGAGGTAGTTATGAACCAAACATTCAAGAGTTTCCAGAAGAACTACCATAAAGTTTAGGCATACCCTGTGTCTTAAGTTTATCTCTGAGCAGGGAAAACAATCGAAGGCCAGAGCATCATATTTTGAGGACAGCTCGTCAGGAAAATACTGTGTTGACTGTTGGCTCATTTAAACAGAATGGGTTGCAAACAGGAAGACTTAGCAAAATCCTTTGAAGCCAGAATACATACTTTTAACTTAAAGAGCTGTCATGATTTGTTTCCACTACTTCCATGATATCTAACTCCCAGGGACCATCATCTCATCCTCTGTGTCACAAAGCTATAATAAAGCATTCTAGATAAGGAAGCCCAAGAAATGGAGCGCCAGCTGACCTCACAAACACAACCCTAGCCGGTTCCTTTGTATCATAACACAATGACATAATTTTCTGGATTAGGATACAGAGAAGGAAGCATTTATTACAGATGTGGTTTAAAATCTCAGAGAAGGTGTCTGTGAAACTGTTTGGGTTCTGACAAGTACTGCTGAACTTGGCCTCCTGATGCTCACTCAACCTCAATGAGACCATAAAGTCTGAGACACCAGACTCTAGCCTGTGTTCAACTGTGGAAGATTTACCAAGAAAGGTAAATTCATTCACTATAAAGAAGTTACAAGGTAACAGAATGGGAGCAATTCTGGTTCAACAGGAACCACATGGGGAGGCCAAATTAAGAGTGAGCAGCTGTTTTTTGAGTACACAAAGAGCTCAAAAATAGAAAAGCTATGGAGGAAAATATAAGGTGGGAGCATGAGGGTTTTCTTCATACTACCTTTACAGGAGGCGATATATATACATACATACATATATATATATTCATTTCAATGTTACCTAAGGTAAATGTAACCAGAAAAAAATATTTATCAAATAAATAGTAGTCGGGTTTACCACATGATCATATTACCCCTTGACACTGTAGGGAAGAAATCAATTAACTAACTTTAACTACAGTTTGTGTTTATTTCATAAAAATGTTTATAAGACTGTGTACTCTGATACTATAAATGCTGTTACGTTTAGAACAAACATATGTTTGGCTCCATTTTAGACAATAGGAGGAAAAGAACAGGTTTTAGGGTATACACAGTGTGTCCCCATAAGAAAACAATAGAGATGTTCAGTACTAAATGTACAAGCAACAAAAGGGCCAAGAACATACAAAATATTCTGAAAACCTAATTCCATATCACTCCTACTGTATGTCAAGGGCCCCTCCATCACATTCCACAATGAGACACCAGCTATTTTTGTACTACAACAACTTCCTGTCGCTCATATCCTGTTTGGTTATGTTTCCGTCACAGTGGAAAACAAAAGCCGGGGCAACAGGATGAATGAAGCAGAAAGAGGAGTTGACCTGAGTTGAGCCTGCCATTAAATTACACCTTTGCCTGCCCCCACTGTTCTAGTCCTTTCTCTGCAATCTGATGTAACTGTGGCCTGATCTCCCCATGGACCTTTCCCTGGCACTGCCCTCTTAACCTCCTCACCTCGACTAAACTCTCCCTCCTTGCCTAGCTGTGCAACTCGAGCCTCCCTCCCCCTCCCACACGCCCTCCCACCCCTATTCAATCTCACACTCTGGAATCCATTCCTTCTAAAATCAGGATGACCAGGTATCAATCAACCTCCTTCCTTTTTTAACAGGTATAAATGATCCCACCCCAGATACACTGGAGGGGGTTGTAAATAGTCAAAACCACTCACACTCGGGGCCCTGGATGATGAAGGGGCTGAAAAGCCAGGCACACTGGTGCCTGAGCCCCTCACACTGCACTTCTGCCACCAAGTAGGCGGACAAGAGGCATCACCAACAGACACCTGCCCCACAAGTGGGATGGCAGCATGCTGGTGAATGACAGCACACCTTAATTTTCTTTTTTTTCTCTTCGAAAAATTACCTTCTGCACTTTTTCTACCTTCTTAAATTAAAATGGTTTAAAAACACTTGAGAGCTGGGGCGGGGGGGGGGGCGGGAAACAACAGTTAAGTCCCTTATAATGCTGCACTTTTTAGGTTCTGACCATGATCCACAGTTAAGAAATACATTTACATCACAACCCAACACACACATACACAAACACACTCACTCTCTTTCTACATATATATATCAACATATGATATATGCATGATATACACATATATCTTAAATAATATCTATCATTATTAAAGGCAGTGCACTTTACTATCCTCTATTCAATTCTATCCATTTTTTTATTCTGGGTCACATAATGTTGAGCTAAAGAAGCCTGACACAAAGAGTCATATGGATGATTCCACTTTTCGGAAGGTCTAGGATAGTCAAAACTAATCTACAGTCATAGAGGTCAAAACAACGAGAATGTCAGCTGGGACGGAGGATACAAGACAGTCTGCTGAGGTGCTGGAAATGTTCTATATGTTGGGGGTTATGTGGGTGCACAAACGTGAAATCCATCAAGCTATACAATTAGGGCCTGAGCATTTTACTCTATATAAGTTCTACTTCAATAAAAAAAGAAGACAAAATTTAAAAGTAAATGAGAAATGGAGATTGAAACCAATTAATTTAATTTAATTTAATTAGACCAATTTAATTACTTTTTACCAACTAAAATAGCTTCAGCTAACTTGGTCATTACCCACCAGTTTGAAAAACATCTTCAAATATGTTTTATAAATATGTATATATATATATTTTTTAAAGAATAAATATATGTGATATATATCTCCTTAGGTCTTAGGATCAAGGAATTCTGAAGGCCAGGTAGTAGTAGGCAGTGAGAGAAGAAAGGAAGGCACAACTCCTGTTTGTCTTCACAAGAAAAAAAAACATTTCTAATTAATCAACATTAAGCTCAAATAATATGAGTCTTCTCCTAGGTATCCACTGTGTTCACCCAGTAAGTGTAGAAAGTTAACTTTTAAAATTCTAGATTGCACTACATATATTATCTCTTTCAACAGAGATTCTGCTTTGAGAAATCATGAACCCCAAAACATAACAAAAAAGCGAATCTCAATGCAAAATATGACACACAGAAGTTCATAACATGAAAGCACAAACACACAAGCTAAACTCTTCCCAGCCTAGAAGGAGGTTACAATGGTAGCACTAAAATTAGCTTTAATAGGCAGGTGCTAAAAAGATACTGTGGTTAACAGTCAAGTGCTAAAGAAAAACAATGCTCTAAAGTCCTAGCCAGGGAGGGAGATTTTATATTTTAGAACAGCTATGTTGTCTTAAAGTAAAGGTCAATGTTGAATGCTAGTCTATTTATAATGGTATATAGATAAACCATGTTTTCTATTACAGTGTTTAAGATACGGGTGTGTAGCGTCTCTATTTCACTGTATTCACACACACACACACACAAAAGAATAGAAAGGCAATAACAGAGTAAGAATATAAAGGGCCAAAGAAGACAAGGATATTTCTCTCATTTAAAAAGAATTATTCAGGGATGTACACAAGGAGGCAAGTACAAGGATATTCATTGTAGCACTGTTTGTAATAGAAAAAATTGGAAATAATAGAACTGCTAAAATAAAATGCTTACACAATGCAATAAAGGGTATGAATTAGATCTATATACCAACTTGGATGGATCTCAAAAACAAGGCTAATTTAAAAATAAAAACAAGTACAGAATAATATGTTAGCATTTATATAATATGTTAAACGTACAAAACACAGCCACATATTATTATGATAGATATATTGGTAAAGATATGAAAATCAAATGGAAGTATTTCCAGAAAACTCATAATAGTGGTTGTCTCTAGTTGAGGTTGTGGGGGAAGAAGGGAATGGAATACAGATGATGGTTAAAAAAGAATTTCAAGTATAACTGATATTTTTATTTCTTTAAAAAATGTTGAAGCTGAAAAGACAACACAGTAACAGGTGTTGAATCTGGGTGGTGGGAATATGGTTGTTTTGATCTTCGTGCTTTTCAGTAACTTTTTGAGTTTCTCAAGATTATAAAAAACAGGTATAACTTTTTTTTTTTTCATTCAGACTGACCCGGGAAAAATTCATATAACTCAGGCAACCCTCTGGTTCAGTAACAAGATTATTACTTATCCATCCTTTTTGGAATTGTCTCTATTAACTTGCATAGGGGAAGAGTATGTGTGAACATATTAAGTAACATGTTACTATGGAAACATTTACCTGTGCACCTTGGTTATTTCTTCAGTACTTCTAATGTGGCATTAAATATTATGTGGGGAAAACAAAGAATAACAAAAAGAGAATACTTTGTAAGGTACTTTCTGGAAAACAGACTCAAATCCGACTTAAGAAGTCAGCCATGTGTTTCACCTCACCAAATGCTGAAGTCAAAAAATAGCAGTAACTACACCATGATTTTAATAATTTACTCTAATGTATTTGTTAATCCTTTCAATATCATTCTATGAAGAGAAGAAGATTTAAGATAATGTTACCTTGGCAAGTTCAGGCAGGTAGCTATCTAAACCGGAAACGGAACCTTCTATTTTGCTTTGTTCATCATCTAAAACAGCAAAACAGATTACCTAAGTCACTCACAGTTGAAAGCATTTTATTTAAAACAAGAGGAGGAAGGCCGTTTCTCTTATGTGCCCTTTCACACAGTGGTTTGCAACTCTGGATACCCAACAGAAACACCTCAGAGCTTTTAAAAAATGCTGATGCCAGGCCCATTGGTGAGAGCTGAACATTTGATGGCTGGAGCAGCACGGACAGTGTCTAACCAGAACTGTCAAGAGCTATGGACAGCAGCACACATGGCCACACCCACCAGGCACCAGCCCAGGCCAACTAAACCAGAATCTCTGGTGGGACAAAGGAAAGAGTACTTGTTAAAAGTCTCCAGGGACTTCTAAAGCACAGCCAGAGTTGGGAATCACCTGTCCAAGGGCCTGAAATAAAACATGAATTGTCAAGAACATAGCCAGATTTTCCCAACCAATTTAATCTGTGGCTTCTGCCCATCCTAACTTTGACTTGAAAATTCCAAAGGATATGATTAATGATAACAATAAAAACTATAATTAGTATTTGAAGTGCCGACTCTATGCCAGGTACTTGAGATACATTATCTTGTTTAATCTTCCCATTGACCAGCAAGTTCTGTTTTGATTCCCATTTTACAAGAGAGTAATCCAAGGCTCTGAAAACATAAGTGGCTCGCCCAAGGTCTCACGGATGAAAAATGGTATTGCTGGGACTTGAACTCAGGTATTCCTTTCTGCCTCCAAAGCTGTGATTCTTCTCATTATACAAATGATGTCAGGGTAGGACATTCTACTGGGACAAAATCTTTGCTGACAGGTTATCTCTAAGGAGCTCACGTCTGTCCCACCTCCATGTACCTCTGCAGTAATCTGGCTACTTCCTGTGCCCTCTGGCAAAACAGAAGACACCCGCAGAGTGTGCATGCACCTGGGGAAAGCTATACCTGCCTACCTTCATGAGAGTCTCCGTTTCGCTTTTCTTGCATTGCAGCTTCAAAGTTGAGCTGGAGAATCTTGTTCAGAGTTGTGATCCACTCTTCCATTTCCACTTCACTGTCTGCTGCCAAAAGGTAACTACTTTTGTCCTGCATCTTGAGCTCAAAAGCAAAACGCCTGACTTTGTTGTTCTGAAACAGAAAAAGGGTAAAGAGACACATTTCAGAAGAACTGGAACAGCCTTAAAAATTCTTCTCTTTATTATCTGCTGATGGGTACTATCTCATCGGCATTTCGGACCAAGTTATTTAAAAAGGCAAGCCCCTTCCCAATAAACCCCCATCTGTATCCACCTTCCCTGAATTATTTTCTTCATGGCTTTATTTCCCCATCTGACACATTACACATTTTACATATTTATTTGTTGTCTGTCCCATCCAATGAAATGGAAGCTCTTCAGAGCAGAGATTTCTTTTGTTCAGTGCTACATCCCTATTTCTAGAACACTGCTTGGCAAATAATAGGCTCCTGAAAAATATCTGAATGAATGAAATTTCATTGAAAATTTTCAGTTCCTCTAGCTCCTATCTTTTTTAATGAAGTAGTATGTGGTATCACATTTTAAAAGCAAACCATTATCTATCAATATGTCTGATTTCCTTACCTGGAACTTTCTCATCATTTATGAGGCCCAAAAGGTATTTAGACACCATGTCTACCTTCCTCCAGCTTCCCTCGTGCCTCCAGCTTTTATGCCTGTGAAAGGGTATCTTACTCAAAGTATAAAAACCGCAGTCCATGTGCATTAAATGACGAAGGATGAATGTGCACGAGGCCAGGGTTTCTCCACTTTGGCACTATTGACGCTTGGGGCCAGTAACTGTTATGGGGACCGTCCTGTGCACTGTAGCCTGTTTAGAAGCAGCCTGGCCTTACTCCTTAGATGCCAGTAGCATAGCCCCCCCAGTTGTGAAGATCAAAACATGTCTTCAGATATTATCAAACATCCCCTGGTGGGTAAAATCGCCCTGGTGACTGCACTAGATAGAGGTTCAGCTCCGAGGAACATGACACAAGACTCCTGGTACTTACAGGCTGAGGGACGTGACATCACAAATTCCCACCAATATGCGGCGTCCGAGCAGAGCCTTCGCCCACTAAAATTCTAGCTGGTTAGCCGCAGTCCCTGAGGGGGCTCTCAGTGAATGTCTCGGGGACAGGGTGGCCCTCCCAAAGTCGCCTCTGTGACCTCTGCAGCTGGTTCTCAGGAGAGAACTGCTCCCAGCAGAGCATGCAGACCACTGTGCACAACGCCTCACACCTCACTTCACAGAAAGAGTCAGAGAAGGGGTCAAAGCCCAGATATGAAAGGAGTTCTCTCCCCTGCACTCCTCACCTACTCATTACTATGAAAATAAGTTAAAAGTAGGGTGAGCATTAGGCCTTGATTCTGAATTATTCCTCTTTCTGAGCCTCAGTTTCCTTATCTGCAAAATAAGTGTAATCAACTTCAAGGTTCTAAAATACTTTTAGGGCTCAAGATTCGTAACTGGATTCTTTTCAGGTCTAGTTTTAAATTTTAGCATAGGCATTTCTTTGAACTCATAGCATTTAATCAGCTCATATTTTTACAATGTCCAAAAGCAATATTAAAAAAAAAAAACCTGAAATACTTAAGCCTCAACTTTTGGAGGTGAGCTTACAAACAGATGTGGAGATAAAAACAAATTATTTAAACATATTGAAGCCTTAGACACAATTCGTTAAATGTAAAACACCATCAGCCACACCTGCAAAAAGAATATGAAGGAAGGGATGGCCACTGAAGCCAGAACTTTAGATTCCGAAATGTATTCCAGAGACTGAGTGATTGGGGACTCCATACTGTAAATCACCTATACTCTGCTGAAGACAGGCAACAAAACTCTTATAAAACAAAAGTAATTACTGCTACTTTCCAAATGAGTTGCCAAATATATTTTGTTTTGCTTTAAACATTTTTTTAAAGTCAATGCCAGAAAACTCAACTAAAATGTAACTGAAAAGGTCTCTCAGCTTAAGAATCCAAATGGAACTCCTACTTGGCAATCCCACCCAAGAAGTTACTTCACTGTCATTGACAATTCGCTCCGGTACTCCTTCCTTTATGCTGTGAATAAACATACTTTGATATAATTTGGTTTCTACAGTGGCAGCTTTCAGCTGAGTTTGGGTTACAAGCTGAGAGTGCCATGTGCCAATTAGCTGTTGATGCAAAAATAATTCTCAATGAATATTAAGTGGTGCTATCACCTTGATCTAGGGTTTGGTCCTGCGCTAGAGGACCAAAAACAATGTTTTTTTGGGGGGGGGTTGTTTGTTTTTAAATTAGTCACCAGTAACTAAAAATACCAAGATTTAACTAAAATTTTGTATTTCTGGTTTTCCTGAACCAGATGAGCTGGCAACCTTGAGCTGGCAGTGCCACCCAGCACATCAGCTGCCCCTTTAAACGGGACCACTTGTGCTCCAGTTTGTCACAGTCCCCAGCATTTCCTATCACTTTACACCCAGGCCTCTTCTTTCACTTAATTTATCTGCTTGGCCCCTGTAGCCAGCTGAGTTTGGACCCCCAACTTCCATGCTGACCACGATGAAGCAACAAGGTCTGGACTTATTCTCCCAACATAAGTACTAGAAATAACTGGGCAAAATAGATGAAACAACTGTTTTTAGGTATTTTGCAACCATCAGGGCAGCCCTGTGATCCCTGATAGAAAGGAAATAGATGAGGTGAGCCCTACCATCACCTCATCACTTTCTGCCTGGAGGCCATATCTGGACCCAGGAAGGTGAGCCTGAACAGAGTCCAACAGTCTTGCTAACTGAGGAGGCTGCCCAGAGTTCAGAAGACCCAGGTGGCTAGAACATGCAGGACAGAGTCTCCAGAACAAGAACTGACTTCTCAGCACAAATAGATGATAGAGATCTAAACTCAGTAAAAACTCATTCATTACATGTTTATTTTCTCCTTATGTCATGCCTTAACAAAAAAGCTTACCAAAAAAATCAAAATCAAGACACAATAACCTAAAATTCAGGTCACCAGAGATAAGAGATAAGGAGAAGACTGTGAAGAATAGGGAATAACATAAGACTCCAAAACAACACAAGCATCTAGAAGACAATGGAACGCCTTCAAATTCTAAGGTAAATTTCATCTAACTCTCAAAAAATTAAGATCTTACACATGATTTCCAGGAAGCTCCTGGAGGATGTGTTCCTCCAAAACAAGAAAGGAAAATGAGAAAGAAGACGACATGGGATCCTGGAAACAAGGAATCTGACACAGGCAGGACAGCAAAGGGAATTTCCAGGATGGTGACTGTGCAGAGGCTGAGGAAGCAGTCGGTCCAGCTTAGAGCATGAAGGAGGGCTGCAGGAGCTAAAATCCTCTCTAGCATCACATAATGTCCACAACTGATGAATGAAGAGCAGCGAACACTCCTTACCTAGCAATATGGAGGCAAATCCCAAGAAAAAAAAACAGTGGAAAAAGTTGAAAATGACCATTTCAGGGAGTGGGGAGTAGGTGAAGTGAGGTGATGCTGGCAGGACTGTGCCTTTAGTGCTACCTCTCTGTACTGTTTGACATTTAAACCAGATGAATGTATTATTTGGATGAAAATGCAATTTAATTTTAAGTAAACATGTGAATGCATAAGCAAGTATACCTGAGGGTCAAACCAGAGCTGTGTCTCTAACCTTAGTCACACTGGCCCCACAAAACAACCTTTCTTAGAGAACCGAGCTTTGGGCTAATGTCATCAGCGAACACTGAGTCATCTTACGGAAGAATTCTCTGATAATGGTGACTGCGTCTATTGTGAGGAGCCGTCAAGAAGACTGTTCGTTCATCACACAGCGCCCTCTGTATGAGGGCCCCCAAGAGAAACGCCTGAATGGGCTTCATTCTGAGATTACTCGGGCAGCTTCTGACTAATTGGACTGTTTGTATCTACAGACACTGTGCAACTGAACGGGTCTCCAAGCTAGAAAGCGTAGAGCCTGGTTTGTCACCCACCATAGCGGGTGTTAGTGAGGTCTTTAAAATACATGCTTTTTCCTTAACTTAATCCCACTTCATCTCTTCCCTACCCTGACTCCTTTCACACCACTTTAAATTTATATTAGCCTGTGTTTTATGTATCCTTGTAAACTGCTGCCTTAGATATTCCTGGAAAACTGGAGGGGAGTGGATGAGTGGATGGACGGACGAACAGACAGATTGGGGAAACTGCCAACCTGCTTTCAAAGGCAATTCTACAAAGGCATGGAAGGAGGCACACCAAACTGCTAATGGTAGCTCTTTGAGAAAGGGAGATATGGGGGTCAACAGGGACTTCTGCACTACCTATACTGTCTAACACTTCATAATACAAATACATTCATGTATCATGTATAATTAAAATAACTTTTAAGACTAACTCTACAACTGTAACAGCACTATGATAACAAACCCTAACCCCAACCCTAATATTGGCTGAATGCTTACCATGTGCCAGCACCGTTCTAAGCTCTTTACATGTATTGATTAATCCCTTCCATAACCATATTCAGTACTATCATTATCCCTATTAAACAAATGAGGAACCTGAGGCACAGAGAAGTTGAAAAATATCTCCAAGGTTATAGAGCTGTAAGGGGTAGAGCAGGGATCTGAACTCAGTCTGAATCTGAAACCCAGTCTCTTGGCCAATATACTACTGTGCCATTGATACTATCATGATAAAAGTCATCCCAGAGATGCTAAGAACTGTTCTGAATATTTCCAAGTTAACTCATCCAATCCTCTTACCCTATTAAGGAAATATTATCATTATCTGAATTTTGCATGTGAAGAAACTTCAGTTAATAGCCAGTCCAAGGTCACACAGTTAAAAAGTAGCTGAGGATTTCCCTGGTGGCGCAGCGGTTAAGAATCCACCTGCCAATGCAGGGGACACAGGTTCGAGTCTTGGTCTGGGAAGCTCCCACATGCCGCGGAGCAACGAAGCCCATGCACCACAACTACTGAGCCTGTGCTCTAGAGCCCGCGAACCACAACTACTGAGCCTGTGTGCCACAACTAGTGAAGCCTGCGTGCCTAGAGCCTGTGCTCCACAACAAGAGAAGCCACTGCAATGAGAAGCCCGCGTACCACAACAAAGAGTAGCCCCCGCTCACCGCAACTAGAGAAAGCCCGCGTGCAGCAATGAAGACCCCACGCAGCCGAAAATAAATAAACAAATAAATAAATTTAAATTTAAAAAGTAGCTGAGCCAGGTTTTAAACATAAAAACTCATATGCAGAGCACTCGGGCCTCCTACGACATAATTCTGCATGTGTGTTGTACCCACTATCTTCTAAAATGATGAAAAACAAGCCTTTAACTCATTTTTAAGTCTGCTATTACACTTCTACCACGAATATTGCCATTTTTTGAAGTGTTTGCTTAAATCTGCTAATTCATAGATGGTACTTTTACAAATGAGAAAACTCAACGATAAAACTCGCTTCATATTTACCTGAACCACACCCATACAGGAATCCAGAAATATTGATCCTTTTGGTTCCTTGGAGATCTTTTCATCTTTATAAAAATTCAAATTGTAGGACCCATCACCAAGTTGAATCAAGTGGAAAAATCGTCTTTTAAACGACTGAGAGAAAAATACACACATAATTATGGTTTCAAGATGAAAACAGCCACAATCTCTCTCAATAACTCACAAGTACACCCTATGAAAAAACCATTTCAGTTCTCTCCAAAACAAATCTAATTCTGGCCAGCGCCCCAGGTAACTGGGTGAGTTAAGACTCTCCATCACATCTAATAATTTTACTGAATTTAAGTTCTGTGGAGTTGGTTCACTAAGCATTCCTGGGTCATTTTTCTCACCCACAGAATCAGAGATTTTTACATAACCACCCAGAAGCGGTGCAGGGAATTCTAATTTGGGATGGAGCTCAGTCTAATTTGGGATGGAGCTCAGAAGGATGGAAACTTTCTCAAATCCCCAGGGTGTCTTGCTCACACGGAGTAGGAACTGTTCTCTGCCTCACGGAACTGGACGATTTTCCAGCCTCAGGATTACAACAATCAGCATTTCCCCTGATTTAACTTTTATCCCCTGCTCATCCTACCTCACTTCCATTGTTTCTCTTTATTATTAATTCTGGCCTTTCATTGGTCCTACTTCTCTCCTGAATAGCTTTTACACTGGTTTTGCTTTTCTCTTGACAACCCCCTTCCAATTTAACCATTTTCCCTTTAGTCCTTGATTTTTGCTTTTCTTGACTTTACTGCAGGAAGACCTCCATGGAAGTGCTTAGGTGTAGCCCCTCGGTGATGTTCTACGAGGTACCAAGTATCCCTTCTGTAGTCAATACGGAGAAGAAAGGCTGTAAGGCGACTGCACCTTCACACCAGCCTTACGATGATCTCATCACGCTGGTGGTTGGAGGGTGACAAGGGGAGCGGGTGGAAATGGGGCTGTACCAGTGGGGGTCGATCACCGATCACCGGGGAGGCATCTCACTCACCAGACAATGTCACTTTTGTCACAAAAAACAGCATGCCCATTCATCTTGAGCATCATTTCCAAGACCCACAGGAAAAAAAGGGCTTAGTAAGGGGAAAGCAGGGTGATGGGCCTCCTTACCCTCATGGTCACGCTTATTGCACTGTTCATGTTGCCTTTGTACAGCCAGCCGTGCTTGGTGATCCCACCCTTCTGAGAGCCGAGGGAAGCAGCATCCTAGGAGACAAGGGCAACGTCGCAATCAATCTCCCGTTATTACTGATGGGAAATCCATTCAATTCATACCAGGTTGCCCCTCGCCCCTTTACTGGAGTAACTGTCTGGCACTAACACCTACTGTGTCCACTTATCAATAAAAGAGGTGGAACAAGCCTAGTCCATTAAAAAGCAAATGCTAGTCCATTAAAAAGCAAAGCTTGTTCTAGTCCAAGTTTTTTTTTCCCCCCCAAGTATTTTAAGTGTTTAATGAGCCACAGAAAGTACATACCATACTTAACCACTCAAGTTGTAAGGTCTCGCCCGGTTTGATGAAAAATGTTTTCACATTACACTCCCATATAGTTGGAGGACAAAAGCAAATTCCTGGAAAACTTCCCAGATGCTTA
Organism: Orcinus orca; assembly: GCF_937001465.1. Classification (NCBI taxonomy): domain Eukaryota; kingdom Metazoa; phylum Chordata; class Mammalia; order Artiodactyla; family Delphinidae; genus Orcinus; species Orcinus orca. The sequence continues at coordinate 11,462,617 of NC_064576.1, read as the reverse complement.
GTTCAGGGAAAGGTGAATAAGAAAGGAAGGAAATATGAGGCAGGCAATAAAGAAAGCAGAGATAAAATGCTGGGGCAACAGAAATGAGGGAAAGAGAGAGGCAAGACCACAACAGGGAGAGAGGAAAGGAGGAGAGAGAAAAGTGAAGAGCGACAGCTAGAAAAGTAAAGAAACATGTTTCCTCAAGTTCTGACCTGAACACTGAGATCTGGGTTTAAGGGCATGAGGCTGCCAGCTGCTGCTATAAATAAGTCAGGCTTATATTTGCACATATAATAAGCAGACAGACAGATGAAATATACACACACACAAATACACAATGTGGCAAACCTTCCACCACATCCTGACCCCCGCCCCTTCCTTACTCTCTAAGACCTCTGCCTTGTGACTCTGCCCCCTAAGACTGTCCAATACACACTTGAGTAGGAGCCTTAGGAAGAGAGGACTACACTGTCAGGTCACCCAGCTCACACCTCCTGAGGACTAGTCTAATTATGATGTTTATTTTTGTAATCAAGTAGACAACTGCAGAAAGACCTGTCTTATGCTTTGTCTGAGACCAGTTCAATTTTTTTTTTTTTTTTTTTTTTGCGGTACGCGGGCCTCTCACTGTTGTGGCCTCTCCCGTTGCGGAGCACAGGCTCCGGACACACAGCCTCAGTGGCCATGGCTCATGGGCCCAGCCGCTCCGTGGCATGTGGGATCCTCCTGGACCGGGGCACGAACCCGTGTCCCCTGCATCGGCAGGCGGACTCTCAACCACTGCGCCACCAGGGAAGCCCACCTCAATTTTAATATTGGTGGTTTTACTGTTGTTATTATTAGTGATAATAGAAGTAACTTACCTGTCTAGGATTTTACAGTTTGGTGTGCGCTCTTATGTGCATTATTTCAATCGGTCCTCCTCTTACTATTAATCAGCACCAAGTTTTTAATATCTTATTTTTCATTTTGAATGACCACTCACTCTTCCCAGAATATTTTTAAAGTTGTTTCTAAAATAATTTGCTACCATGGACATTGTTAACACTCACAATTAGGCATCTAATACTGAGTAGGGAAGAGTAAGTAATGCAGAGATGGGCAGCACTAACTTTTTATCAGGTTTTCCTTGCTCAGTGGACACGGTCACCTTAATGCCCGGCTCTCTTTATACACTTCTCTGGCCATAACCGTTCCCCCAACAGTAGGGGGAGTGGGCTTGTTAAATTCAGAGGTTCTGGGTACTATCTACTTTACTCAGAGCCCTCATTAAAGAAACGGCCATTTAAAATCTACTGGCTGCCAGTTTGTTTCAAATAGCCTGCTGAAAAACAACCTCAACTTAGGATCTAAGTAATCTTGATCTTTTAACAATGTAGCCAAATCTTGTCCAGGACTTTGAAAATGATCTCAGAACAAATAAACAAGGACCAGAGGAACAGGCAATGCTAAGCAGTCAAGTTGAAACAGAGACCTTATTTCAATCAATCAAACAATACATTTTTTAAAAATTCCTCCCCGGTTTCAAGGAACATTCCAATTCCTGTTTTGGCTAAATGTTGGTAATTTTCCAATGAATCTTCTAAATCTGTGAACTAAATGAATCCTTCGATCCGCCAGCAAGCATCCTACCTCATCTTTGTCCACCTCCTCATCAACTTCATAGACATGAACTGGAAGTTTATCCAACTTGGCCACTTTGCTTTAAAAAGAAGAAAGAATCTTGTTTTATAATTACCTAATCTATGAAGAGATGCTGCATTTCTTCCCCCATCAAAGGAACCAGCATCTAACAAATCCAAAGCTGGCCCACTTGGCTAAAGAATAAAAACAACAGATGAAGTTGCTTTTCAAAGTGGGTGATGCAAGAGTTAGAGAGCTCCCAAAAGCCAGGCAGACAAGACGGCATGGCTTGTTGGGAGTTATGTAGATTAAAAATGGGAAAGTGTATTAATAAATAAACACATGGTAGAATAACTTTTAATACGAAGTTTAAATGAGGTCACTCCATCTGAAGTGATTGGAAACCACAGTCTTAATGATGATGGTATTAACAACAAAAACAGGACAATAACGATATCAGTCATTAAACAGTTATTATATGCTAGGCACTGTGCTGTACTTCACATGTGTTACCTCCTTTAGTCCTTTAGATGGTGGGGACTGGTGCTAAGACCACTTAACAGATGAGGACACTAAGGCTTACAGAGGGCAGAGTAAGTAGATGATGCAGGCCGACTACAGAGTCTATGTTCTTAATCACTGTTACAACCTTCATCTACTTCTCATCACACAACTGAAATTCTTATTAACGCCAAGAGGTAAAATCCACCAGCAGTAAAAGTATATCGTATAAAATACACCGAATCCCCGGTCGGTTCTCTTTCAGTCATGAGAAGAGCATGAACAAACGTATCAGTGAAGATAGCTTTACCGACCAAACAGGAAGAATTAAGTCCCCAGATAAGTACTGGGTACATACAGAAGTAAGGAGCGTACCCATCTGGACAATGCTGGAAGGGAGTGTTCTCAGCAGAGGTTTAAAAAGAGGCAATTGGGAAGTTGGCTGGACGCTCTTAAGGAGTGGCTGAACCACACAAACAGAAAGAACAAACAGCTAGGTCCACTGAGAATAGTATAAACAGTTCAAACTCATAGATGGAACAAACCCTAAGAAAAATTTATTAACAGGGTCTTAATTAAAATTTTCATTGGCAACGGTTACTTTTGAAACACAATCCATCATTATGTGCTTTCAATTTTCATAATAAACTAAAATCTGCCAACTGTGTTATTTCAGGATGTACCATTTCATAACAGATACCCTCTCAAGGCAAGACCTATCTATACCTGGTTTACTTTAACTACTGCTCATCAATCTAAACACACTTGCTTTTGGTATATTTTAGAATGAGTTAATACTTTAAAGGAGGTAAAGAAATTTGAGAAAATGCTTGTTCTTTGATGTACATTTTTTAAATATAAAATTTGTTCAATATAAAATGCTTTTCATGTCTTTTCAAAATATTATTTTTAAGATAAAACACACCTCAGCATATTTCAATACACTTACATTTTGTTTTCTGTTTCTCACTGAAAAAAATCTCACCTGTTTTTGTTTCATCAGTGGTACCCTGAGCAGAATCACTGAACATAATTAAACCATCCATGTGTTTCTTACCACCTACCAATTCCCAGAGTACCAGGTTTGAGTACTATTAACAAATACCCTGTAAACAATAGCTAACCCATATACACACAAACCATCTAGAAATATTTTCTCTAATCACTGATTGCATGTGAAGTTACACATCTCCCTAGGCATTTCAAGTACAAAGAACTTTCCCTGTGTGTATAACCCCATCTTGTGTGGTCTGATCATTTACTCACTTTGGAAGCTGTCGAAACTCTCCTGAGTAATCTTCATATTTGTAGTTCACAAGATGCCAGTCAGAGTTATAGGTTTTGATGCACTATTTGGGGTGGGGGGAGAGCATAAAAAAAAAAAAGCATAAGAGAAAAAGACATGTGATGACTTTTGGAAAACATTTGGGAAAGTTTATGAATGCACACCCACACCAATATCAAAAAAATTATTTCCCCTCAACCCTCTCATGCCTGAAATGCCACCATTAGAGGTTCCTATGAAACTTAAGAACCACTGAAACGTTACACTTGGGAGAGGGGTCACTTAGGTCATCATCATTCATGATCAGATGATAAGCAGATGTTACAAGGAGACAAACCTCACCTCCTCTTGCTGCATTTACATAACAATGTGCTGTTTCTGACTTAAAACCACTTGGCTCCTAAGAAGTCATGTGGGCTTCTAGAAGAACATGAAAGTAAATAGAAAGTGTGAACCTAAAGATACTTCCATAGTATTTACTAATATTAAAACTTGCTCATTAGTCAATATTACATACATTTGCCCTCAGATTTTCATTTTATTTATAAGAGACAGTGTGAGGTAATTAGGAAGAAAGATTTAGATTCCAATTCACAGTGGCACCATGATCTCTTCACATGTACATGTGTGCGTGCATGTGTACAAATGTACAAAGTATGGAGCAGTCCATTGCCCAGATTCCACAGTGACACCAACCTACACGGACTGCATTAAACTACCTCGCTATCTGACAAGCTCGACCAACCAGCACGGTGTCTTTCATTCATCTGTCCAGGAGGATCCACTGAGTAGTGTGTAGAGTCTTAAGATTATAAGGTCTCCTCCACCAGATCTTCAAATATGAATGAGTCAAAATCAACAGGTGAAGCATTTGATTTATTTTCCAACAGCAAACTTGCTTTTCCGTATGGACAGCTCTAGACTACACATATATAGATGTCAGTGTGGCAAAAAATGAATGAATAAAGTGAAAACATAGGTCGTTAAATGTATTAGTCGTACCTAGTTGACTTGACTCTGGCTGAAACATCATGAACAAAGTCTCTATTCTGTTTACTTCACTTTGTTGTTTATACTGTGAACCTTTTTATCCATTTCATACTTCATGCCCGAAGGCTTTCTGAAGCAAAACCCCAAGGTCATGAAAGTAACTACAGCTAATGCCTCTTGTGCCAGGCTCTACATTAAGCACTCTATTGGCAAGGTTGTGAACGGAAGGTAGAATAAGTTTTTTATATTATCATTCTGAGGTGGAATAAAGAGCAGAGAAGGGTTAAAAACAAAGTCAGATGTGGGAGCTGAACAACTTTTCAATTTCTTTGCTAAGTAGTTACAAATGTTTTTAAATACCATTTTATTCTTATAATTGCTTTTTTTTTTTAATTTCAAAGCATTTTCACATTTAGAACATCAGACATCCACACTCAAAATCACATTCCAAAACCAGTATGACTTCAGAATTATCTGTAGGTTTGGGTTTTCCCATCCTACCCCTGGGTCCATTAGCATAGCTAAGTCAGGTCAGACTATGTATGACACAGTCTTGTGGACATGCTCTATTATCTTTGTTCTGGTTTTTCACCAAGCCCTTCAACTTCAACTTTCATACCACCAAAGTCTCTTGTAGGATATTAAACCTATTCTGAAGTATAAAATGTACCTGCCCAATTAAAAATAAATAAGTAAGTATATACTTGTACATAATCAGTGCATTTATGAACAGAACACCTGAGTGCCCAGATTTTTAATATCTTAGGGAAAATGGGTAAGAAAGATAATTACAATGTTTAAATATTTTAAATTATAAGGAACTGCAAAAAACACAGTTAACCAGGTTAAGTAACTAGCTTCACTCATTTAATAAGCCATTGTTGACCACCCACAAGGCAGGCACAGGCAAAATTCCAAGGCAGGTGCACAGAACAAGGCAAGCAACCCGCACCCCTCTGGAGGTGTAGAAAGTCTAGGAGACAAGGGGTTCAATCAGAAATCAGTACGCAGAGAACTGCATCTCTAAAGAGACAGGGATCTGACTGGGCTGATTTCATGACTGACCTTTCAAACTTGTGAAATTCAATAATATTTTGAAGTTATACTGGAAGGTTTTTGAAGTTTTGTTTTGTTTTGTTTGAAGCCATTAGGTCATCCTCCTGTGGACAAGAGTACGGGGCGGAAGTGCTGTTGCACTCCACCCTGGTGGAAGAGGCCCAAGAGGGTGTAGCTATGCTGGCTCCTGCCCCACAGGGTGAAGTCGCTATTGCCCAGCCTGCAGCGATGGGAGAACTTAATGGAGAGCTGTCCCTCAAACACAATATTTTTTTTAAGAAACTGGGAGAACTGAATTAGTAATTAACAATTTTACTATATGCTTTAAAACAAGGATCAACAAACTTTTTTCTGCAAAAGGCCAGATAGCAAGTATTTTCAGCTTTGAGGGACACACTGTGTCCATTGCAGCCATTGGTGTCTGAGCTGTAATGTGAAGTAGTCACAGGCATATGTGAGCGAGCAAATGGGTGCAGCTGTGCCGCAGTGTACCTTTCTTTACAAAAACAGGCTGCAGGACAGTTCGCCTAATGTCCTGCTTTAAAATAAACATTTGAGACTCTGTAAACATATTTGGCTGTGTTTGTCTTGCATTAATATTACGAATAGAGTGGCAAAGGAGGTAAGACAAGAAGTTACCTTTTCAGAATGCTAAGAGAACAACACACTTCAAAAATTTTAACTATACATTCAAGTTTTCAAAAATCTCAGTGAAACTAAATGTTGTTATTGTAATGGTCCTTTGCTTAGAACAGCATAGCTTCCTTGTAGTGGGCAAATTTATTGATGGGCATATTTAGCTCCTAAATATCAACTAGAAAAATGGGGATAAAAATACACTATTTTTTAAATGAAGGAGCACTTCAAGAAACAAAATTAAAACATCTAACTCGTTCATCCTATCTAAAGGCACCTGTAGGAAGAAACAAACACCTCAAGACAGAACAAGCAAGCAATCTCAAAGCAATAATTTTTCTTTCCTCCTTAACGAAAGAGTCGTTTTCTGTATGTTCAAACAAAAGTAATAATAATCATATATTGATCAGGGATAGTTAGGCTCTGCTCATTGTTACCTGGTACTTCATGAATATTGAACTAATCTTGATAATAAATTACAAGTATAAACACATAAATGAAGTCAACGAATACATAAATGCATATGCTGAGTCTCCATTAAAAACAATATAACACCATTGTAAAGCAATTATACTCCAATAAAGATGTAAAAAAAAAAAAAAACCCCAGCAAAAAAAACCACACAAAAAAACAATATCAAAGTCTGCTAGGTGTCCAGTGAGTTCATTCACAAGTTACTCCTATTCTAAGGCTATGAGATAAGTTTTGTAGAATTCATGTTTTGTCATCAAATTGACCCCTGTTGACATTTCTGTCCAAGTTTCAGACTCTGAAAACTTCTTATTATTTTTCTATTCTAACTTCCACCATAAAAATGTAATTACCTCTTTGACACTTTCTTGAAAATATCACTGAAATTTTTAAAAGGGGAGGAGGCATAGAAGAAATACATTACCTCTGTAACAAATAAGCTCTGAGCTTCCTGCTGTGCGTTGGCAGGGATGGTGGAGCATACGTACCGCCCCTGTCGTCTCAGGATGGCCGTCTGTGAAGGAAGCACCAGGACACGCTCGGTTAAGTGAAGACGTTAAGGCGCCAGCCTCCCAGGGCAGTGGGGCCCTTCCCCTTCCTCTGCAGTCGCACCCCGTGGACCCCAGACTCCAGTTAGCTCCTTAAACTTCAAAAGGTGGGGGCAGTGGCTCCCAAGTCCTTCTGGATCACGGGCTCAAGGACCCCTCCAGGCAGGAAAGAGGCCCCTTTCAGAGACCCTAACACTCCCCCACCCCACGTGCTTGATCTAGTCCCACGAAGTTGCCTTTTACTTGCCTGGATTGCGGCAGTTTTAAAACTGTGGTAAAAGAGACATAACATTCACCATTTGAACCATTTTTAAGTGTACAGTTCAGGGGCATTAAGTACATTCACATTGTTATACATCCATCTCTTAACTGCCTTTTACAACTGTTCTTATTCACTGCCACATCCCCAGTGGGACCCGTAGCAGGTCCTTAATATTTGTTGACTGAATCTGTGACTGTGAACACTACCTTCCCTCCTGTAACTGAGAACTGCTCCTGTTTCATGAGGCTTAAATGCTTATTCTAAATAATAAAATCTCTCATGACTTTAGGCAGCAACACATCTACCCTAATTAACACTAGTGTAGGGACTGTAATGTCAATTCGAGTTAACTAGGCCTTGGGCTTCAGGAAGGAATGTTCTAGATTTTTTCTCCCATGGACTGTAATCCTTGGATACTATTAACAGATCATAGTTATAAAAACAGCACACAAGAAACCAGCTTGTTGACAGAATCTATCCCATTGGTTCCTGAGGCTAATTACTAAGCTGGGATCTCCCAGCATCTGTCCCATCTGTTTTTCTTCTTCCTAAGATTGGAGGAAACTTTGGGTCAGATCTGTGGTCCCTCCTCTGCCAGCACAGGGGAAGAACTCCAGGGCATACATTTTTAAATAATCTTATTTCCTGCCCGTATTGTCTCCCTGTTGTGTCTGCTTCACCTGTCTTTACTCTTTGCTTGCACTGTGACCATCATTGAAAGCAATCTTAAAACCTACTTTTACAATAAGGCTTCCTTATTCTACAGGAAGAGAAGGAAGGAACTCTGTTCTCTACCAAAGTCCTTCACAGGTGAATTTTTAATTCATTCAGCCTCCTCCACGAGGGCTTTCAACACCCTGGCTCTTGGCTTCTTTGTGAAAGTCACAAATGGTGACCCTTCTTACACACCTGGTTCCATGAAATGCCATAGAGATGAATGACAGTAGGCACTGGAGGCATAATCTATTCAAAAAACTTCAAAGTAAAACATCGATTGTCAAAACTGTTAAGAATCAGGTATACCAGTAAAGGGGAATTAAGAAATTATGTGCACTTCAAAGAAGGACACATTCTATACCCCCACTTACTGCGTCCTTATCTTGATTTATTTGGGTCTATCACGATTTTTTGAAACTAATTATCGTACTTTAAAAATGTTCATGAAATGGCTCAGGTCAAGAAATAGGACTATTAGGGTCATTTCCAGCTCATTCCCCATCAGAACATTAGGAAGAAATAAAATTTATTACAGAATTTTCCTAGTGGAATTACCAACTCAAGAAACTTTAATTATGTGACACTTTTCCAAACACCCCTTTAAGGTAAGAAAAATAATAGGAAATGAAACCTTTTTATTATTGTGGATCAAAGTGCATTACGTTTTCAATTTAAAAAGAAAGCAACTTTACTCATTAAAGATAGACGACTTTTAACAGATAAGAGAGCACTGGGCATAATTAAACCAATCATCCATGTGTTTATTACCACCCACCAATACCAGAAGGGTGTAAGAAAGAAGAACACAGAAGCACAGGCTGGTACGAGAGGAAAGAGTCTAAGAGGGGAGTCTAAATCCGACAGGGAGGAGAAGTGGACATCAAGAAGATGAAGACGTGCACTGAGGCAAAGATGCTTACGCTACACTGTACAGGATGAGTACAAGTTGTGTTTAGTACAAAAAGGAAGATAAATGTGAAGATAAGCCTACCCTTAGAAAGTTAAAATAACAAAATCAAGTCATAATAGATGAGATTAGTTTTTTGCATACACATAAAAAGCAAACCCATTAAGTCCTAGAATTAAAAATATATACGCCAAAGAAAAAACTGCCTAAAACTCTAATTAGCTTGAATTAAACATCTCTAAAACCGCACCAACCTACAGCCTAGTCAATGGTTTTAACTAGGGAAAGAATGAGCCAACAGAAAGAACAGGGCTTGTATGACCAAAGCAATTTTGTCAATGTCTTTGTCATCATTTAATAGGAAAGGCTGGGATCCATCAGGCTGTGACCCACTGGGGGACTCCTGGACTTGGCTCCAATGAGGAGTCACAGTTTGATGTCACCAGTTGCCAAGGTCTTTCCTCTTGTTCCTTCTGCTTTGAGTTTAGCCTCACTAACCCACTTGTTTATCATAATTCCCATTTCGACTCTCCGAATCAGAGAACACACAGCCAATGAATGTATTCTGATCTGCTTATTAATTCTAGTTCTCAATGCACATTATTAAATGGTATTCTGGTTTGTTTAACTTCTCCATATATTTTATGTATTAAAAGTCACATTCAGGTAATAGTCTACTGTATGTCAAATCGATTCACATTAAATTTCTGTAGTTTTATTTATCTGGCTTATAACAGAGTCCAAATCAGTACCTGCAGATTTATACTCAATGAACACTAAAACTCTTCTCAAATATGAGCTTAATTTTCTTTTTCATGGTTGTGGTATTCTTTCCTACTTTACTATTAACTAAAATCATATTCCTGCTAAAAGATGGGTCTGTGTCCACCTTATATAAATCATCATCAAGGTGGACATTCAAAGAACATCAGTCCCATCCCTTTGTTTGCAAATAAATTATTTCCATTCTACTAAAAAAGCTGTACATCTGCAAGGGGTAGGGGGAAAAAAACAGTGCACACTATGAAGTGTGATAAGATCTGAAAATTAAAATCTAAACATAGCATCTCAAACATCCTTTGGGATATAAATCTCACAATACAAAATACAATTTAAAGCCCAGCTTCCCTGGTGGCGCAGTGGTTGAGAGTCCGCCTGCCGATGCAGGGGACACGGGTTTGTGCCCCGGTCCGGGAAGATCCCACATGCCGCAGAGCGGCTGGGCCCGTGAGCCATGGCCACTGAGCCTGCGTGTCTGGAGCCTGTGCTCCGCTACAGGAGAGGCCACAACAGTGAGAGGCCCGCGTACCACAAAAAAACAAAAATAAAAATAAAAGCCTTCTTCTAGCAACTATAACAGATTCAATTATTTTCAGTCAATATTGTTTCTTAGGTTAAACACTGGCAGTGCTTGACGCACAGAAATCCTTAATTACCTTGGCCAAGTATGGGCGTGAGGCTTATGAGGCCTTCCACAAAATTTTAGGACTAATTGAAAAGGTAACTTAGGACTGCAAAAGGAGGAGAAAAAGGTGAAGTCCTCTTCTAAAGGACTTATATAATGATGCATGGACACCTGAGAGCCTAGGCCAATCTTTATGGGACATTTTTTTTTTAATGGAATGAACTGATGAAATGCAGAGGTGCCCCCAGATCCGAATATAAAGGGTACAATTTACAACTATCTCCAAGTCTAGTTAGGAGGACAAATTTCAAATAGAGCCTTTTTTATTTTAAAAACTTATTTTTCCTCTTGGTTGAAATGATTCCCTCCAAAAACTGGGGTCACTTTAATGGCTATGAGTCGTAATCAGGAATGCGGGATGCTCAGCCCAGGGAAGCAGGGTCCCTAAAGGGAACATACAGAGGTACCACGTTTCCTCACCTGGGCACAACCCCGGGGCCTTCCGGGCATGTCCTGCCCCTCTTCTTCACCACTCACTGCTCTTCCCCGATGGCCTGCTGTGGCCCTGTTTCTTTAGCTTTAACTTGGAATCCCTCTTACTAATGAACTTCCTGCCCCCAACCTGGCCAGGGCTCTGTCTTTCCTCCATAGGGTGCTGGCTAACACGCTACCTTGACCCCACTGAGGCTGGGATACCAAGAAGCTCATGTTTCAAACCACAAGCAATGTGAAGCACATAATTTAATTAAACTTCCTATGGAAGAATTTGAGAAGTGATCTTGGAAAGAGGTTGGACTTGAGAGCCAGGAAACCTGAGTTCTCATCTGAGCTCTGCCTCTAATTAGCTGTGTAATCTTGGAGGAAAGTTTTAACTTTCCAAATCCAGAATTTTCTAGGATCTCTAGGTTTTCTTTGTGGTTTAAAAACTCCATAGTTCCATGGAATTCTAAGTCTCTCTCTCACAAGTGGTTTATTATGAGTGCTACGAATTGCTTTGTGAGAAACTAAAAACTTAAAAGACATCCAGAAAAAAGATGAATACCCTGTATCTTTTTTGATTTATAGTCATATTACCCCACTTACTTTTTTAATGAAAGGAATTGTTTTAATGTGTTTTTATGAAAGGAATTGGATTAAAAGGAGGGAAGATTCACTCTGTAGACTTAAATACAGGCGTTAGTATTAAGAAGATGTTCTTTTGTGTCATCATTTCTTTATTTTTCTAATCCTCTCAACTCATAAGGCACCAGATTTTTTTTATTAATCACTTTACAATGGGCATTAAACTATAACAAAACAACCCTCTTAATTCCTGGTGGGAAGTATGCATATATACTGGGTGTCTAATATATCATATTTTATAGGACTTACGATTCAGACATTGAAACAAAAGGCCCACCCTTCCCCTGGGACACAGGAACAATGAGCTGGAGACAAAATCCCAGAGAAGTGGGTGGGCTGTAACCTGAGCCAGCTGTGCGTATCTACAAGGACTCTCCCCATCTCTCCTGTCCTAAGGAGCGCAGGGCAGGGAGTGTCCGCCCTCAGACAGAAAACAAACATCACGGGCAGCCCAGGAGGGAGTGCGAGCTCAGAGGTGGCTGCTCCTCGGGTGTCCTAAGCAGAACAACTCCGAAGGAAGGCGAGGCCAAAGTGCACCACCTGAGACACAGAAGAGGTGAAGAGGGTTCTCCTCAGTAATCAGTCAGTAGGTATGGCTGCAGAACAGAGAGAGAGAAGGGATTCCTATGCTCCTGCCATCTTACCTCTAAGATGGGCCTTGAGGCCTGGGGAGTGAGGGTAGGAGGGGCCAAGGCGCAGTGAAGGGAGGCAAGTGGATGTGGCAGAAATCAAAGCCCAGGTGGTCTGGGTAAGACTGAGCTCTCAGGCGGGCATGGCCCATCTCCCTAGCTAAAGAGTAAGCCCTGGGTTGAATTTTTATTGTGCTCAACTGCACCAAGTGGATTTTCAACTGCTCCCTGCTAGAGAGACGGCTCTCAACACCTCCTCCCTCTGTCTCTAGGTCCCTCTGAATCTGCTGGAAATACCCCCTTGGATGCATGTCCGTACATTAAACGTTTTGTATCCTGCACAGTATTAAACCTCACTTTAGACAAGGCTGGGAACTTAGCTGCAACTTACTGAGCACAGCAGTAATGGAACCTTTCCAAATATCTGGCAGATGCATTTGTTTCAGAGCAGATGACTAGCTTTTGAGAGGATTCAGTTCCAAGCTAGGCTGGAAACTGAAATCCACACAGGGCGTTCCCCGCATCTCACTGCAGAGATCAGACCCACAGTGTTCCATGAAGGTCAGACAAGTCCATTTCCAGGGAAGCGGTTTCCTGAGGATTCTCAATGTTTAATGCACTAATAATCAAGAAACAAACAGGGCAGGGGACAAGACAAGGGTCCAGAGAAAGATGTCCACTTAGGTTTCTGGAGGGACTTAATAAAAAACAACTCCCGAGAAACTAAAACATTACAAGGACGGAGCCTAATATGGGCAGAGAAACGGACATCTCTCTGCCTCTCTCTGACAGCTCCTCTTCACTAGTCCCTGCCCGGTGCCCAGGTTTCCATCTTTAACTGTCTCTCTCTCTTCCCTCAACAGCATCACCCTGTGCCGTCAAGGACTTTCCTTGCTGTACATCCCCATGACAACGCACCGATTTAGGGGGCTCTTGTGTGAACCTCAGTGTGGCACCCTCCCTGACGGGGATGTCTGCCTTCCCTCAACCAGCCCTCTGCACAGCTGCCAGTCATCTTTCTGAAACTCTTATCAATAGCGTCATGCCTCAGCTTGAATCCTTTCAAGGACCCCCACCACCACTGCCATGAGAATAAAGTCCAGACTCCTCAGCATGACCTGACCTTTGCTGACCCATGGTATTGACTTCTCTGGACTCCTCTCCTGCCCGTCTCTGACCCTCCAGCACGCGGGCTACTTCTGACTCCCTAACGTAGCAGCCCCTGCGCCTGGCTGCAGGGCTGCTCACTCCCACCTCCTGCAGCACATGGCACACACGCAGTTCTGTGGAAATTACTCAGAAACCTTGCTGCATCGCCCACCAGACTCAAGAACCTCAGACTGTGCTAGTCATCTTTGCTTCTCCAACACCCTTACATAACATCTGGCCTAACCTGAATGTCTGAATGAATGGGCAGTCAGGACTTTTAAATGGAATCACTTGAGGCTCCGAATGAGACAGTGTCTTAGCAACTGGTGAGACATCAGGTAGCTCTGTCACTGCATAGTGTCCTGTTTCCTAAAGTGTCATATATGTACATTTATAAATGTCAGTAGACCTTTGATAGTCATAAAAATTTCACTCTGCTACCTTGAAAACCCCCCAAATTATGTATTACATAACAGCTTGGTCAAATGCAGTAAATTATAACTAAATAAGTTAAATGTTCAAAACCCTTAATGACCAGACTCATCAATTGGGGGGCGGGGGGTGTTTGGTATTACAGAGAAGCTGGTTTCTTTTTTTTTTTTTAAATAAATTTATTTATTTTTGGCTGCGTTGGGTCTTCGTTGCTGCGCGCGGGCTTTCTCTAGTTGCAGCGAGCGGGGGCTACTCTTCGTCACAGTGCGCGGGCTTCTCGTTGCGGTGGCTTCTCTTGTTGTGGAGCACGGGCTCTAGGCACACAGCCTTCAGTAGTTGTGGCACGTGGGCTCAGTAGTTGTGGCTCGTGGGCTCTAGAGCACAGGCTCAGTAGTTGTGGCACACGGGCTTAGCTGCTCCGCGGCATGTGGGATCTTCCCAGACCAGGGCTCAAACTCATGTCCCCGGAATTGGCAGGTGGATTCTTAACCGCTGCGCCAGCAGGGAAATCCCTCTAATCACTTAAGTATCACTGCAGAAGTGAGGACGGGGCTGGCTACCCAGAAAACCAGGAGAGGCCTTGCAGCCACCTGAGTGGACACGTGGCAGGTCCAGCTTCCCCATGAGTAAGGGGCTCAGCCTGCTCCACATCATATGACTTTACAACTAAAAACTGCCAACCTCAAAAATAAAACGATGTTACCTAGAGGAGAGGAAGGAGACTCCACTAAGCATCCTGGGCACTCAGCTCCCTCCCTGCTGCCTGGCGGGCATCAGCCAGTGTGTACAAAGAGCTTCCTTGAATGGTGGTATCTCTTTGGATTCTCACACATCTAATGAGAACCCCAATTTTAGGGCAAATATTATCCCTGAATTACAGGTTAAGAAAGGTGAATTTACATGGGAGCATCATTAAAAAAAAGAAAAAAAAAAAGGAAAGGTGAATTTTAGGAAGGTTTATGGCTTACTGAAATACCCAGATTAGTGACAGACAGACCTGGGGCTAAAATCTAGACCCAGATGACTACATCTCAGGTCTTGCCACTACCCTATTGTCTAGAACAACTACCATTCTATTCGGTAACAGAGCCTTGAGGAAGGGGTAGGCAAGTGTAGCTTCTTTCATTTTCTAGTTGTCTGTGTATGGTTCTCTACGTCTTCTTTAGAATGCAATTTTAGTTGTTAAAAACACCATACCTTTGTGCGAATACCTAGCGTAGTGAATATGCTTCACGTTAAAACATGTCCATTATTTATATACTTCCAATATCCCAATGAAGTTTCCTTTCAGGACTTGCCTTAGGGAGGCACACGCCTTCATTCACACGTAAGGACTCGCTCGTGCATCAAGGATAATTTCACACAAGCCCCTCTGCGCATTTAAGAGCACCGCCAGGACGGTCTGCTCAGAGCAGCCCTTCAAAGCCTGGGACGCCAGGCAAAGTCCTATCTTACACACAGTGGAGCAGAGGTTATGCTTTGCGGATAAAATGCTAAGCAGATGGGGAAGTCCTGATTGGAGGACTTCTGACATCAGGGGACTTCACGGAACTCCCTTAATTTGTCCTCACTGGATCTCAGGCACACACTCAAGGGTGCTGCTGATGCAAGGTCCATCAAACCCACACCGGACACTCGGCAGGGCCCAGGTTCTGCCAGGCAACCCTGGTAGGAAAAGGCAGAGGTATGGACACAGCAGGACCCATTCAGGTTGTAGGAACCACAGAGTGTGTGCCTAGTAATATGTTAAATGGCATCTGATGATTCTGAGGCCAAAACCCAGCTTTTCTTTTTCTTGAAGGACTTCTGAGTTTTGTTTTTGCATGCAAACATGTCTGCCTCTCTTCTACTCCCTTGACCCACCACCTTGAGCTGTGCCCTTACGACCACAAAGGCAGCTGGTGCCGAGATCTCAAATCCATCCATTTACTCAAAACATATTAAATGCTTACCACGAATTAAGCACTGTTGTAGGAACATCACAAATGCAAAGGTGAATTTTCAAAAAGCTATGGTTTATAATAAAAAAACAACAACTATCGTTTGCCACTCTCACAGAGGTTTTATTTTCTATTTGGGGAGAAAATAATAAAGTCTTATAGTTACAAATAACCATAATAAAGAATGATTTTCAGTGAATGCTAGAGATACGGTATAAATAAATCTCCACTGCTTGCACTGTCTTAAGATTTCATCTTGGCTCAAATCTTCCTCTGTCAATGCCTGTGAGTAGTGTTTAATAACCTAAGACATATACATGAATCACATAGATAAAAGTGTCCCTCTACCCGTCACTGGTTACACATGAGGTCTGTGCTTACCCAATTCCACTCACTGTAGAACCTTCACTGGTCTCTCTGACCTATTTAAAATGTGAGCAAACGTTATTTTTAAAAAGCAAAGAAAATTTGAAAAAGAAAGAGAGTGAGTGAGACAGAAGGGAGGGAGGGAGGAAGGAAAGAAAATGTGATCTGATATGGGGAAAACATGCATACAGTAATGGACTACTAGACTCATCCAGTATCTTTTATTCTACCTGAGAAGAGAATAAAATCTTAGATTCACTTATGAAGGTAATATTTTGTGTGTGTGTGTTTTATTTCATCTAGTTATTTATGTAGGTAATCTTAACTCCCCACTCGATCATAAGTTTTCCTAAGCACTGCATGGTGTTTCTAACAAAAATCATGTCATACATTGCCGGTATGGTGGGGGAGGGGGGGGAAAGAGCTACTTCCCTCACCCGGCTGTCTTGAGGAAAAATGAAGAAAATGTCTAAAGTGCTAGTAAACATAGAAATCAACCTGACAAGTTTTTCCTCTAATGGTGTTCACAAAAGGCACCACAGCTCCCTGAGGTGCCCAGCTGCTGGCGCACCATCACACCGCATTCTGTATGAACGCCCCAGCTCCCTAGGAGAACAAAGAACGCGCATCAATCATGTCCCCTAGAGTTGCATCCCATGGAGCATGGCATGGGCCACCCTCCACTGAAGAACGGGCCTCCCTGCTTGCACAGAGCACAGGGACCCAGAGGTACACCCGTGGGCAGGGAGGAAGACCAGAGTACCCACCTGGGTGCCACATCAGCTGAACCTTGCTGGTTACGGCCAGACTGTCCTCCTACCCTACAAGGCTGCTACCTTCATTTAGAAAGGATGGCACAAATCAAAGTTAATTACGGTTCTTCAATATATTTCTGTATTTTCTGATTGAGAATCTGATATAGAAGCTGAGTTTGAAAAGCAATTTTCCCCTTCACCAAAGGAACACTGAATTGGCATACTTCCAAGGCTGATATTCCTTTAAAGTGGGTGAGCTGAACACAAAGGTTTTAACAAATTAAGGAACAAATGTAACAGTCAAGGTAATAATAATGACCAAGGTTCCTAAATCACTTCTTTTCCTGCTGCATTTCTAACAAGAAAGGTTACAATATATACCTTCCAAGGGCCTAAGGATCCATGTCAAGCTTACATTAAATGTTCAAAATAGTCATTTGAGGAGCTATACCCATAACTTACTTCTTATTTCAGTTTGATTTTATATATCATTTAAATTCATTAGACCTGGTAGTTGGGCTGAACATTTTCACGTCTATTAATCTTCTGAATTTCTATCCAACTATTATTCAGTGCTCACACATGTCAGTTCACCTTTCCTGTGGGCCCTCCACAGTCACCCACACTCCACGCTGCCTACCCAGCACTCCACCTGTGGGATGACAAACACAGCAACGTCCCTTCTCCCAGCGCCACCTTCCATCCCTCCAGCTCCCCTGCACCAGGCACTTCAGCTTGTTCATCCTCAGGGTCCTCCCGTGTCTTCTCCTCCCCATCCAACATCCACCTCTGAACACTCCCCAGCAGCCGAGAGTCCTGAGGACTCAGCTTCCGCGTTTTTGGGTCCCGCAGCTCCACGCCCACCCCTTTGCCATCTTAACCCCCATCCTTTGTTTTCTTTTCTCTGTTCTTAAGCTGTTAACATTCCCAACAAGGCTGATTTCATCAAAATCTTAGGTGGAAGGAGCCCGCTCTTGGTTGGTGATTCATACATTCTCACTCTCTCTTTCTCTCACTCACTCCTTCCATTCAATGAGCACTTCTTGAATTCCTACTCTGTGCCATGTGTCCTGTGTGCTCGGGAAACATCAGTGAATACGACTGAGATCCCCACCCTCACGGGGTTCACATGAATAAACAACAAACATGTGAGTATCTTAGAAGCAGGTAAGTAATATGCTGAGGAAGAAAGAAAACAGAGCAAGGTAAAGAGGACCTGGAACGCCAAGAGGGTGAAGGGCATGGCAGCAGGCAAGGGCCTCACGGAGAAGTAAGAACTGGAGAAAGGCCTGCAGTGAGTGAGTGAGAGCTGGATAAAGAACTCTCTGGAAAGAGGAACAGCCTGAGAAGAGGCCCTGGGGCAGGAGGCTGCCTGGAGTGACAGAGGAGCCCCACAGAGGCCAGTATGGCTGCAGCAGAGAGTGGGAAGGCGACTGGTCAGAGAGGTGTGGTGGACAAGAGCACGGCCACAGTAAGACTTCCCTGGGTGAGGTCATCGGACCTACCTTGAAACTTAGTTTTTAAAAGATCACTCTGGCTACTCTGTTAGCATAGACAGGAGGAAGGGCAAGGATAGGATCTGGAAGACCTGATAGGATTAACCAAGGTAAGAAGGGATGAGGGCGGTGGCCACAGTTACAGCAGTAGGGGTACTGACTGATGACTCTTACTGTTACGCCCTCCCCATCCCAAGCCCCGTAGCCTGCTTTCCAAACCCTCCTGACTCGCCCCCAGGCTGCTCTTCACCTGGGCCAACCTGACATTAGCTCCCTCAGCCCAATCCGCCTCTAAATTTCTCAAATACCCAATCCTCTCCTTCCCATTCAGAGGCAGAACTCTCTCTCCTTCCTGAACTCTTCCTGCAGAGACCCTTCATTCCATCCCCACAGGGCCTCCTAAAGAGCCTTGCTTCAGAACGCACCCCCAGAGCTTGCATCTTCAATCTCTTCCTCATTCCTGGACTTCCCTTCCTAGCTCATTCTCTCAGTCCTGATAAAACCTCCTGTTATTGCTCTGACTTACGATGATCCCTTCTCTCTGCTACCATTTAACGCTAACCTCTGTGCCCCACGCACTCGCTTCTTCAGCCCTCGCAAGAAACGACCATCACAGGCAATGATGCCCTAGCTATCAACTCCGAGGACCATTCTCCCACGCCAGTAGCAGGAGCGCATGACGGTCTGCTCTTTTTGCCTGCCTTCTTCAAAACGCCTCTCACTCCCTTCCAGGGCCCCACAGTTTCCTGGTCCTTTTCCCACTTTCTGTATCTGATTCCCACCCCCGCTTCCTCCTAGGTGAAGGTGTTCCCCAAGACTCAGTCCCCTGGAGGGCACTCTCATGCTCTCGGTCCCTGTGGCCGCTGTCTCACATTTCTGCGGGTGAGCCCAGATTGATAACCCTGGCTTCTCTCTTAGGCTGGACTTCTGCATTTCCAACCACTTTAAGGGCTCAGCACCTGGACGCCCCACTATCTCAATGTTCCAAGAATAAATTCCCATGGGATTCAATTTGTCATGACAGTGGTCACATTCTCCTTCTTATTATTAATATTAATTTAATATCTTCTCTCCTAAGTTTTGAGCAATTCGAAAGCAGGAACCCTGTCTGAGCTCTTTGCACAAAGAGTATAACTCTAAACTATATGCTAAATAAACACACTCTTCAACTCAGCTGATCAGTGCTATCCAAAAAATAAGCTTTTCTTTTTAAGACATACTTGATGATTAAAAAAAAAAAAAAAATGACCTGTCACTGTTTTCTGTAAAAGGCAGAATTCTTGACCTGGAATTAAAATCCTCATCTCCTGAAGGTCTGGACAACGTCAATTTGGAAGCATTATTTATCCAGATTTTTCAGGTAGGTTCAATCCTAGACATGAACTAATAACCCAAAACCCACAATGTTCACAGAAACTGACATTGTTGGCCACTGAATGCAGACCGATAAAAATTTTGAGGAACTTTATCAAAAGAACACTTTCCAATAAAAAGCCCAAAACAAAGTATTGAGATTATTTTTTGGCAGCATATAATAAACAGCAAGGACAAAACACTGTGAAAAAAAAAAATTCTTTCTTTTCAAAAGGACAGATGGGAAATGAGATGAGGGACTTCCAGCCCCTTTGTAAGTAGTGGGGCCTGGTTTCCTTTTCAGGTCAGTGGTTTGTAGATCATTATCAGTCTCATGTAAGCAGAAGAGGAAAAGAAACAGAAGAAAAATAAAAATCAGGATGTTATTTAAAGGGAAATGGATTGACCACATTTTTCGATACAATGCTGAGAACACTCTAGGATTCTCCTGTAACTAAACTTTTCCAAAAGTGAAAATTTCTAGAGTTGCCGATTATTAATAATTTTCCCATCTTTTAAATTCTCTTGCTAAAGAGATTTGACATTGATGATACACCATGAAATGTCAATAGCAAGAACACCTGAGAGACACTCCTTGCCCTGACTTCTCACACAACTTCCAGGAAGACAACAATTTCACGTCTGTACAGCACAGAAAACCCGTAACATCCTGCTCTTTTTTCTTCATTGTGGTATAATGTCCACAACATAAAACGTACATGTCAACCACTGTTAAGAGTACAATTCAGTAGCGTTAAGAATATCCTCATTACTGTACAGCTGTCACCACCATCCATGCGTAGAACTCTTTTCATCTTGCAAAACTGAAATCTGTAGCCATTAAATAATTAACTCTCCATCCCCCCTCCTCCATCTCCTGGCAACCACCATTCCACTTTCTGTCTGGATAAATTTGACTATTCTAGGTATCTCATGCAAGTGGGATACAATATTTGTCCTTTTTTGACTCATTTCAATTAGCGTAATGTCCTCCAAGTTCATCCATGTACAATATCTGTCCTTTTCTGACTCATTTCAATTAGCGTAATGTCCTCCAAGTTCATCCATGTTGCAGCATGTATCAGAACTTCCTTCCTTTTTAAGGCTGAATAATATTCCATTGTGCATATACACAATTTGTTTATCCATTTGCCCATTGATGGACACTTGAGTTTTTTCTTCCTTTGGGCTATTGTGAATAATCCCATTAGGAACATGGATGTACAAATATCTCTTTGAGTCTCTGCTTTCAATTCTTTTGGGTATATCCCCAGAAGTGGAATATGACATTCTCTCTTTATTTCTTTCATACAAACTCTATGCCTTGTTAGTTTATATCAGACACCAAAGTCTAATGTTTGTGAAATATAAATGGTATCCATAAATTGCCTCCCGACGTCCTTTTTTACTGTTTACTACCTTTTCCATATTCTATCACTTTATAAAATTGCACAAACATTAGTAAGCTGTGTAACAAGCCAGGATACAAGGAGCTCAAAAGCCAGCTATAGAGTCAGTGGATTGATGCCAGCAGTTAAGAATGTCACCACCAACAGTATCATCCAGTAAAAGGCTTCCACCTGAAGGAGGAGAACCTTGATTGGAAATCAACGGCCAGACTCACATGGAATTCTGTGTCTCTGACAGGAAAGGGAGGAGCCCTGGGCATTATTTACAGTTATGCTTAGATCTGTCATTTCTTAAGCAATAAGTCAACTTACCTTTCTTTTTTCTTTTTTTTTTGGCCTCACCACACAGCATGTGGGATCTCAGTTCCCCAACCAGGGATCGAACCCATGCCCCCTGCATTGGAAGTGCAGAGTCTTAACCACTGGACCATCAGGGAAGTCCCTCAACTTACCTTCCTTGATCTAAAACATTTTAATCTTAAAGGTTATCATCTCTGTCTAATTGCCTGTTAAAGTTTACCTATTATTTACCCACGGAAAAGTAAGTTCTCAGAGTTTTGCCAAGTAAACTTGAAGAGGCCACAAAACTTTAAGAACAATAAAGGTCCATTAGTCACCAGAAAGTGTGCTTCTTTTATGACTCTGTTTCGCTTCCATTTTATTTTTTTACTTTTATTTTTTTGCGGTACGCGGGCCTCTCACTGTTGTGGCCTCTCCCGCTGCGGAGCACAGGCTCCGGACGCGCAGCCTCAGCGGCCACGGCTCACGGGCCCAGCTGCTCCGCGGCATGTGGGATCTTCCCGGACTGGGGCACGAACCCGTGTCCCCTGCATCGGCAGGCGGACTCTCAACCACTGCGCCATCAGGGAAGCCCCCATTTTATTTTTATTTCAAAAATTACCTAATTTTCCACCAGACCAAATCATTGGCGCAGCAAAAAGTTTTACAATTCTAGTCACTGGCATTTCCACATGTGCTCACTGGTATTCATAGTCCCTTCATGAATCAAAGAAAACTAACTAATTAATGTTCATAATAAGTTTACAGATTTTATATGAAGCCAGAAGCACCCAAGCCTGGCATCCAGTGTACAGAGGTCATGTGGATGTGGAGGTGGATGGGTGGGGAGGGAGGTGACAGAGGCACCAGCACAGTCCCGTCCTCAGGGCCACAGCACGGGTGGGGACACTTGAACACAAAAACCGTGAGAAGCCATTACTGAAAAGCTCTAGACAACGCACTCAGGTATTCATGTAACAATGTAGACAGTAAGTATTAGAGGAACTAAGAGAATGGGGAAAAAATTACTGTGGATTTGAACAACTTCAGAAGACAGGGGATTTGAAGTGGCCTCAGAGGGTGAGAAGGTTCTAGAAGGATGGGAAAGAAGAGATGATATTGCCGGAAAGGAGAACCATAAAGCCAGGGCAGAGACAGAACAGAACGACCCCAAAGCGCCAGGGTATGATTCTGAAAAAAAACAAGCGTAGTCTATATGAGCCACGGTAGTCCTACCCCAATCTTGGCAGATAAAACTTCACTTCATAAATATTCTGACAGCTGAGAACTGTCCTTTTGCCTTTTTAAAATTCACATTGACTCTGTCTCTCGGGTTTTTTTGTTTTAAACACTCTTCTCCCACCTTAGACAAGTACACCCAACGACAAACCTTATCTCCATAAGGCTCATTTTCAGAGAACTCAGACGTTCTTAGGGGCTGACCAATACCAACACAGGTCTACTTGTGACCTGTACAAATGTATCATCACTATGCACACCTATAGTTTAGTAAATTGTCATTTTGAATATAGTTGACAGGACTTCACACCAAATTCTATTATCCTAACAGGTAACTAATATTGTTTAACTAGTAAATATAGGATTGCAAATCAACCCCACTATGCATTTTGCTCACTAACTGACCCACTTCCTAACCAACTTGCTACCATTTTTCCATACGAAGTAAAATACTTTCCCCTGATCTAATCTGTTCCCTCTGCCTCTAATAATACAATAATAATTCTGCTCCCATTCTGCCTAAAAATGCAGGGACAGACAGAAGGAATCTGTGACATCACTAAGACATTTGGCTCATTCCACTAACTAGACAGCTATTAAAATCATCAAGACAATTTAGCAAGAAAGCATATAACCTTACTGGATTAGAATACAGGAGTCTCCTAGAAAAAAATAACTATCCAAACTTCACTGTGCCCCATCACAATTACTGTGATGGGGATGAAAGCTGAAATTCAAGCTCCTTAATCTTTGAAAAAACTTCCCCCAAGCAGAACTTAACACTGTTCATTCAATCTTGGCCAGCAGAATGTCAGTGAGTTCTCTGCTGTTCCTAGAATATTTGTGTCTGGTATCCCCAGAGAAGTTGTTATAGGCAAAAGGGACAAAGGAGTTTTTCTCAAAGTTTCAATCATCTGTTTCTACAAATGCTTAAACATCCAGGTTCCTTGTCTGTGAGATAAAAGATGAAATTAAATTAAGTGTATATTATTTATGTGGTTTGTTTGCTTCTTAAGCAGTTTTATCTCAGGTTTGCAAATACAATTTTGCATTCCAGGCTGCAAAACTCGAAATAACTTTGTTACTCTAACTGATACCAAGAAGAATACATACTTCACGCTCAGAGAAACTTGAGGTTCAACCTTTAGCTTCCTCAGAGCACACGACAGGAAAAATACATCAACATGGAGTATAATTTGTAATCATCTGATTTAACTTCTCATGCTAACAAATGATGCTAACAAAAGGCATCATTCTGAGGTTTCCATTTATTCATCCCTTAGCTAGGTAATCTACTCTTGTAATGAAGTTTTCAAGGCATCATATTTGGGGGCGTGATCTGAAACCATTTATGAGCAGAACGTACTTTGGCAGCAGCATCCCACTAATAGTCAATTTCATTTCCGTGGCATTCCTTATTTTTCAGGAAAGAACTAAAGAATAATCATTTTACCCACAGTTAGAAAAAGTGAACATTTGTGAAAATTCTCACCTTTGTTGTAAACTGGAAGCTTTTAAATTTGGTGGGAAAAAAAAAACTTCAAGGAACATAATTTAACAATTGTTATTAACATCGAAATTTCTAAAGACAATTCGGTTCATAAAGAACTGTATATATAGCAGGTTATGTTCTGGGGAGTGGGATTAAAAAGAAGGTGGTAGGGAAGGCTTTTATTGTCAAGTGTTTCAATAATGCCAGTTTGTTTGTTACAAGTATGTACTAGTTTTTAAAATTAAACAACAAAGAATCAAGGAAGCTTTAAAAAAAATAATAAGGCAGTTTAATTCACAAAAGACAGGTCTTGGATGGTAACAGCATCAGGTAGAGAAGAAGGAAGTGCCAAGATTAAGTCCCAGGAGATCAAGGGCAATAACTGGAATCTCCAGTAGACAAAGATGACTCCAGGTTGCCAGGCATCTAACGGTACTGGGGTTCTATCACTCCTCAGTGGCTCAAAGCTCTTGTGGGTCACTCAGCCACAGGCCATAGTCTGAAAGGCTTCAAGCAACAATCTAGAGCAGCTCACAGCAGAAGCTGTGCTGAGTCCCCTGCTGGCAGCTACTGAGCTCCCAGGAACAGCACCTGTCACTGCATCAGTGAGGTAAATGTTAGGACATTCCTCGATGTCAGAACCCCCAAACTCTTCTCTATGAGCCCACACACAGTTCAGGGCCTCTCTCAAGGCAGTCTCCCAAAGTGACATCCTAAAAGGATGCATGGCAAAATCCTCCACTGCTTCCGAGCAAATCCCATCCTTAAGACTCTAAGGCACTTGGCAAAACCCCTAAACACCTCTTCAAACAAATTTCCTAAGACATAGGAGACACTTGTGTCTACAGAATTAGCCCAGAGTATAGCACTTCTATTCAAGATAAAAGATACACACTTGAAAAAATATTTGTGTCATATACGTATGCGTGTTTATGCATATGTGTATGCATGTATTTGCATGTACACACATACACATATGTATACATATGTAACATATATTCAGATCTGCGTGTGTACACACATACACCCACATATATACACATATATATGCAAAAATAATTCCACACGGCTCTATTTACACACACTTAGAAGTTACCTACCTGAAAGTCATCATAAGGGAAGAGCAGCATCTCCCTTAAACAGTCGTTCAGGATCTGTGTCTTCTTCTGGACGATGACATTTTCATAGTCGAGTGGCTCAATCAGCTTTGGTTTGGCCTAGAAGGTGAAAAGATAAGCAATTGGAACACTCTTATAAGATAAAAGTAACTTCTTAAGACTAAAGAACTTCATACATCCTACTCTACATGTTTTTGTACTTTCCAACTTTTCTACAATGAGAGTGTATCAGTTTTGCTATCAGGAAGAATCTGAAACAAGAGAAACAAGTTGTCTTCAAAGGAAAGAAAACACTTCATGGTCCTCATGCTTGTTTGGTTATTTAAACACAAAGGAGGCTATGGAGTCTGGTGGAACTTCCAGTCACGTCTTGGGTCACCCCTGGCTAGGTCAGTCCCCTTCTAAGCCTTAAGCTTTGCCAGAACTGCCCTGCTTGGAGGTCCAGCCATGGTCTGGCAATGAAGGCCACCAGCTCCAGCCGTGACCATCTCTTCTTGGCCCTAGGCTTAAAGCAATCCCCAGAGCTCACTATTTTATATAAAACTCTATGGAACTCATCTCTGAGTCTCAAAATATCCCTGTCTAACCTGAACTATCTATACACTTACATATACAACACCTAAACATAGAGAAATGTGAGCTGGACCAAAATCAGGCAAGCAAGGGAAAAAAGTACTTCAACCAGGGCTTGTGGGTGACCCCCAGGGGGTAGGGATGATCATCCCTGGAATGCACTAATCCAAAGAAAGAGGCAACGAGCAACTGGGAAAGAAAAGAGAGAATATGCCTTTTCTAGCTATTTCCAAACTTATTCTCAGTAAAAATCTCAGCTAGTTTTAGTCATTGCCACAGTGTTCAGTGATCACTTCCCACATGCAAGGCACTAACTGGGCTAAGTCAAGGATAAAGATATATATTCAACTAACTATAGCACGGTATGCCAAGTGCTTAAAAAGGCACACGTGCGCGTGTGCGCACACACACACACACACACACACACACACACATCAGAAGTAAATTCATTATATCAATAAATTCATTACTGCAAGATTATTTTTGAAACTATTAATAAAAAACATCTGATAACACAATTTCAACAAATGCTCTATATATTAAAATGACAATTCATATACAGATAATAAATATAATAAAGACATCGGGTATGTGCCATCTAAATTAGGAATTGTAACTGAGACTTCTTTGTGTTCCCCAAATCTGTCTCTTTTCCTTCCAAATAGAACTGGACTACATTTCCCAGCCTCCCCATGGTTAGTGTGGTCATGTGACTGTCTTCTGGCCAATAGCATGTCAGTGGAAGGGACGTGGTCGCTGCCAAGCCTGGCTCATAAAAGCCTCTGCTATAGACTGAATGCTTGTGCCCTGAAAACTCATATGTTGAAACCCAATCCTGAAAAATAATGGGATTAGGAAATGAGGCTTTGGGGAGGTGATCAGGTAATGAGGGTGAAACCCTCATGAATGGGATTAGTGTCCTTATAAGAGAGACCTCCAAGAGCTCTCTCGTCCCTTCCACCATGCAAGCGCACAGCAAGAAGACAGCATCCATGAACCAGGAAGTGGACCCTCACCAAACACTGAATCTGCCAGTGCCTTGATCTTAGACTTTTCAGTCTCCAGAACTGTGAGAAATAAATATCTGTTGTTTAAGCCCCACTCTGTTGATATTACAGCTGCCCAAGCTAGCTGAGATGGCCTCTCTCCCCTGTTCTCTCCCTATTCCCCTCTGCCAGCAGCATGCACAGGATCCAGCACTGGACTCAGGAGGCCTGAGGAAAGGGTGAAGCCCCAAGACGAAAGGAGTTTGGATGCTGAATCACCTTGCTGAAGGCTGTCTGCTTGAAACAGGCACTGAGATAGCCTGAGAACAAGAACTAAAGCATCTACTGTGTTATGCCAATGAGGTTCTCAAGTTTCTTAATGAAGCAGTCAGCTTGCTCTGCCTAATATAAGAATAAAATGTTCATATTTAACTTCAATTACTTGATTTAAGTAGACTCTACATGACGTCATGATATGCTGAGGAAAAAACACAGTGCTCAGACATGTGCACAATTATTATAATTGGGTAATAGTACATGTTTATGGACGGAGATTGAAAATATATATACACAATCAAAAAAATTAAAGCTATCTTGTGAAAGTGTAGGTAATTTCTTCCTCTAAAATATTTGTAATGTTAAAATGTTTTTACATTCAAAAGAGGCCAAATAAAAGATTTACACAAGTAATTATTTTTAAGTAAGAACTGACACAAAATAAAAGTATTCTCCAAAATATTTTAATTCAACTTAAATCATTTCTTCCTTTATTTTATTTTGTTATGTTGTATATAGTAATCAATCTACAGGTGCTTTTGGCAAAATGGATCAATGTCACAATCAGTAACATTTTCTTTAGGAACCATGACTATATTCCTAATAAAATCCAAAAAGGCACAGAGCTTTCTACAGTGACAGAGCTCAGGATTCTGACAGCTAAACTTCCATTACAAGGAGGTCAGAAGGAGAAAGACTGCAGGATGGAACAGACATTGTGCTCCCCCCCTGCCCTATATGTGCCCAGCACATGACTGCAGCCAGCGAAGTCCAGAGCGGGTGACCTAGTTTTGCAGCCCTGGGCACCTCCACAGGCACTAGCTGGCCCAGGGGAATCCTCAGCTGGGTACCTCCCCTTCCAGCCCCTCAGAACAGATCATCAGCTCCACTCCCTCCAGGCCACAGGGTAAGGTCAGACTGCTTTCTCAGAAAACTGCCGCAGTGTTAGCCCTGGTTAGCAGAGGGTGCTGCGGGGACACTGCTTAGAAAGGGGCTTTTCTCAGGCTCCAGTGTTCTGGAATTGTTCCTTGGTTTTTGGGCTTTTGCTTTGTTCCTATAGCCCAGCAGCCACTGGGGGCTTTCTGGGAGAGACCCAGTGGCGCACACCCTCCAGAAGTTGCACAGGCACCCCAGCAGGTGGTTCCCAGCCTCTAGCCCGCAGATCCTCAGCAGACTGACTTCTCCACTGTCCAGAGACCAGGGCCACACTCCCTCCACCTAGGCCTGAATCTTAGCCTTGGGTGCAGGTTTGGGGGGTGGGGTGGGGCAGGCGGGGGTTGGGGGGCTCTTCCCAGTTTGTGCTTTCCTTGGGTCTCTGCTCCCTGGATAGACTAGGCTTGTATTCTTAGAGCAGGGGATGGCAAATGTTTTCTGTGAAGAGCCGGAGAGCAAATATTTTGGCTAACTTACAGTTTCTGTCATAACTAGTAAACTCTGCTGTTGCAGAGCAAAAGGAGCCACAGTCAACAAATGGGCACAGCAGTGTTACAATCAAACTCTATTTACAAAAACAGGCAACCCAGTGGTGTACGTCAACATCTCAACAAAACTGGCATGGCAGGGGGAGGGGCAGTACAACAGCCAGATTTGGCCCATGGGCCATAGTTTGCTGATCCATGCTTTAGTTACCCTTACTCCCTAGTAGTTGATCCCCTTTTACCAATTTAATAATTCTCTATATTAATTTTCCATGTTCAATCAACTGATGTGTTTTCTGCGTCTGGACTGATACAGACAATGTTTACAGCTTAAGTGCATTTAATGACACTTCTCACCATTTGACTGAACTTGGATTTCTTAAATGTTTAGTAAATGAAAACAACTAACATATTCATAAATCAGTTTTGCTATTTAGCATACCAAATAACGCTTTTGTTAATTAGATGAATTACTGTTTTCCCCTGAAGGTATCTTGGCAGTATTTTATGTAACATTGTAGGTATTAGGATTACCTTGCTTTTGTGGGCCACTGTTAATTTTTGAGGTGTTTTCACACAGATGATCACACTTAATCCACTGTTAAATTAACTAGACAAGGAGGCCATCAGTCTGAGGTGGCAGTCTATGTAAGCAAACTGAAATGTAAGCCTGTAAATGCCTCAAGGTTAATGAAATCAAAACACTAAGGACAACCTAGCACAGCCAACTAGGCTTCACGCTAGTGCCAATCAATTATTCCTTTCTTTGCTTCTGCACTTTTCTTTATGTAAATCTCTCGCCAGCTCCTATCATCAGAGTGTTCCCAACCACTGGGAATTGGGTGTTGCCCAATTTGAATCGATTTTTGCTCAAATAAACTCTTGAAATGTTTAATATGCCTCAGTTTATCTTTTAACGCCACTAAAAGGTAGGCATGGAAACATCACTCCATTTGACTGAGGCTGGAAACTGAGGATCACAAATTGAGCTGATTGCCTGAGCGTCCCAAGTAGCCGGCAGACGGGACTAGAACCCAGTCTTCTATCAGTCAGAACCCTTCCTTCTCCAGGCTTCCTTGTTAAGGGTCTGTGCTCACCAATGCTCAACTATGGCACGTCTGTGGAGAGCTTATAAGCCAGCGTTTCTGTTAAAGACTGATGATGCATGTTAACCAGGAAAGCCCACAGAAGAATGGCATAAGGGAAATCTCAGGGAAGAATGAGAAATACAGGAAATCTCAGAGAAGAATAACACGTCTTCTCTGGTCTTCGGGACTCCAGGACTGGGAAGATTTGAAACTTGTGCAAATCCTTATGTTGCTCAACGAAGTAACTCCCGGAGACCTGACTGGGCAGAGGTCTTCGGCAGCTGCAGGGAGCACGGTCCCTGACAGGACCGCTGACTCCAAGGAAAAGGGGCCAATGGAGAGCAACTCACCTGCTACCTAAGTTAAGAACAAGGCAAAAAGCTCTTGCTTCAAACACAAATAACTGGCACAATGTGGATTCTACATGTGGATTTTAGGAGGAAAAAAGAAAGAAACTATCCGAGGAGAAAGGCTGAGAAGGGAGACTGACTGGTGAAGAAAGAAAAGAAAAGAGACAAGAAGGAGATGGGGGAGAGAAAGAGACAAAAGTGACAGACACCTAGGCGTGGCGGAGGTAGAAGATGCAGGGATGGAGGAAACATAAGGGCAAGATAAAGAAGACAGAAAGAAATGACAGAAGAGAGGGGCTTGGGAGGCTTGAGGCAGACCTATCTACCAAACTGTGGGTCAAGAGCACAATCGCCTATTTTCCACTCTTTCTTTAAACTGATGATTCACTGGTTACAGCTGTTCAGTGTTCTTCAGCTCCACTAAGCTTTTCCAGCTGGTCACAAGTGTGGGGGACAGCCCACTAGTGTAGGAAACTGGCCTGCAGCATCACTGCTAACAGGAATGTACACTAACAGCAAAGTGAAATTAGGTTAATTATCAGACTGCCAGTCCCCTAGTCCTGGTTCAGAAGAAAGAGGTTTTATTAGCACAGAGCTGGCACATGGCCTTGGCTTTAAAGCCATCTCAACACACCTAAGTTCAATGCTTCTCCTGGTGACATAACTCCAAGAGTGTTGGGCTGCACCCCAGAGTCCTGCAATCCTTGCAACTGCCCGGCCATGAGGCCAGAGGAAGAACCTGGAGTCGGCGACATAGACATCAACGATTTACTGAACAGGGAATCCTACAAGCCAGAGGCCGAAGTCCCAGAGCAACAGCTGACCACGTACAGCTCACGGCAGGTAGGACACGACAGCAATCTTCGCTACACAGAGGAGGAGGATGCTATCAGTTATGGGGACATGACATCAGAAGGCTCCTCGGTTGCCAGGGGCACTACTGGAACACATCCCTCTGCAGCTCTTTGGGCTAGCAACCGTAGTGAGGGCCGCGGTTTCCTGTTGATGACCAAACATACTGGAGCTGGTCTAGTCCCAGGGCTAGAACAGTCACTCTCGGACCAGTCACATAGGTAGTTACTGACTAAACCGTCAGCTTAGGAGAGGGAGGCAATCATGTGCATAAAGTAAGGGTGACGCAGGGCAGGGTCAGGCAGGGGATGTACAGGACAGCAAGAGAGCAGCCATCTTAGGAGTCCTGATTACACAAAGAGCTACTTTTTTTCTTTTCTATTGAGATAATTTACATACAAGTTCTTGATTTTTTATCTTCAAACGAAAAAAAATCTGAGTCCAGAATTACCCAAATTGATGAAGGGTCCATACTCCTAGAACGGCTCCTAGGCCATCAGAACTACCAGATTTCGGAAACCTGCACATTTACCAGTTTGAATTTTCAATATTCCAGGACACTGTGTCTCCCTAGGCATGATGGGGGCTCGGCCAGCTCCCGAGTCTAGGACATTGAGAACATGTACAGCGCATGTACTGTGCATTTACAGTGTGTAAAAAATGTAACTCAATCTATACACGAGTCCTTCAGCTTTCTCCCCCGTTTGGAGGTTAAAAGTCCTTATCTATGAACATTCAGTTCTCGGTTACTGTGAAGTCAGACAGGGCGAGGACTGTGGTACTTTCAGTCCACAACAGTCTACAACAGCGGTTCTCAAAGTGGGGGCCCGGGAACAGCACCTCCAGCATCACTTGGGAAGCTCACACAGATGTACATTCTGAGGCCCCATCCCAAGCCTGAATCAGAAACTCCAGGAATGGGGACCATGCTTGAACAAGCTCTCCAAGGGATTCTGAAGAACCCCTGGTCTATCATGATGACCCAGGAACTGTGCTGGAATTTGTAAATTTAGGGATGAACAAGGAACAAGCCCAGTGTTGAGCTCCCTAACCTCCTTGGGTTACAGACCCCTTTGAGAGCATGGGCCCCCTCCCCCCAGAAATGTATATACACATTACTTTCTACATTTTATACCCAGTTTTGGGGGGAGGGTTGTCCCTCCCTGGAGAATAGCCATGGAACCGAGTCACAGAAACCCTGGACTAGTGCGACAGGCAGGCTCGTAAACACCTAATTCAGTATAGTGAGAGCTGCGGGCAGACGTTAATGCAGAGCTAGGGCGGGAGGTGGTGTCAATTACTGTCCACGGCTGCAAAGTTTCCTCACTTCACCAAGGAAGTGCTGCTTCACGAGTGCTGAGGGAAGAATGAGAATTCTTCAGGTGGGCAAGGTTTTGAAATCCTTAACATGATGGCGCAGCCCTCCTTGGGCAAGCAGGTGCACAGGTTCCAGTCACATCTCCAGCCCCGCGCGCCCATGACACAAGCAGTATGGTTCACTGTCTCTGACAAGCCTGCTCCTGTCATTCCCCACGCCTATACACCTGTCAGAGTCCTACAGCCCTTCAGGCAGAGGTCCAAAGATGTTTTATTTTAGCAGCAGAATCCTTCCTCTAAAGAAACAAATCTGACAGAGGCAGAGATGCCGAAAAAGTTAAAGCGTAGTTGCTCTGGCCCCAGGGCATGCAGTGCATGGCCATATAACTGGGGCACCACCTCAACCCATTAAAAGGCAGCCTGTCCCTTCTCTGACCACTGCATCTGGGTTAGTAGCAGTCCTAGGGTGCAGTTCCTTCTGCCCTGCATTGAAATGACCCATGGAAAGCTCATCTCCTCCACTATTAGTGCCTTGGGACAGGGCCGGGCCTCCTTATCTCTGTGCTCCCGCAGCATCTAGCCCAGGATCCAGAGACACACTGACTGTCAATAAGACAGCTGAATGCCCCTCACTTGCACAGACTCCTCTCCAGGCCCCATACACGTATGTCCCTGTTGAGTTCAATTGCTGCTTGGCATCCTGGTGTAGGAAGATTTACAGGAACATGGCCCACTATGTCGGTCCACCCAGTGTCATATAGGCAAATCGATATGAGGTGCAACACAGGGGCCATACTGCAATATAGGCACATCCCAAGGTGCTTGGGCCAGAAATGCTAGGAGGTGCTTGAGATTAGTCATTGCGTAAACTGAGAATGCCCCCAAATCACACAGCTCCTGTACAGAAGAAACCTAACAGAGGTTTATCCAATCCTAAAAGCTTATGTGATGTTACCAAATGTTGCAGAGCTAGAAGAAACTTTTCTAAGCTATGATTAATAAAATACAAAGTTCAACTAACCTTGCTACAGGAAAGACTGAACAACCTATTCTTGCCACACAGATGATGATACAAAATCATGATCATATGAGAGGTAACAGGAGAATGAAGCCAAAAAATGCCAGGAAGAAAGTTATTACTGAGGTGTGCCAAGAGACTCATTGATAAAAATGTGTTTTCCTGTATTTCCGATGTTGATAATTTGGCTTTTTAAATTTTGTAATTTGTTGTGACTTCTTTTCAAATTCTAAATTATTCTAAACTCAAATTCTAAAACATTCACTTCCAGGCCAAATTTTGTATTTATAAATTTTATATTTAAAACTTTTAACTATTTTTCTTAAAAGTCCCCAAAATTCTAAGCTTCATTGCTCAGAAAACCTGGATCTGCCCTGATAGGGCCATATATGCCACACAGATATTGATCGAGTTGAAGGCAGTCTACAGTACAGTGCTTAAGAAAGCTGAGCTGTGCAGTTACATGAGGTTGTTATTGGGCCTCACTGAGTTAATGTTCGACACAGCCTGGCAAACAGTAGGCACACAATAAATGTAACCATTATTATTATTATTAAATATGTTGCTTGCATGACAGTAATCTTAGTTTTTTGTTTGTTTTTGAGTGGGTGCTACACATACATTCAATTTCACCAATCTGTTTACAAAAACTTTCCTCTATCCTCCAAGGAACATATTAAACAGACAACAGTGGCAGGGACTCTCACAAAAAAAGGAAAAACAGAAGGCCGAATGCAGAGAAAACTATTAATATATAATAATAAATAGAGGTGACAGTGGAATTCAGGGACTGAGCCCAAAGAAAACCCGAATAGACGCTTACGTTATAAACTGAACTGATTATTGATGAGGTTCGTGTCAGGAAGGGCTGAGAACAGTTGGGGGTCGGGGTGTACACTTTAGACCCACCCGCCACGAGGGCAGCTCCATGAGATCAGCAGGATCTACACTGAGGAGGAGGGGGGGGGGGGTAAATCCCAAGGGACGCTGCTCATCGAGGGTTGTGTGGCGCTTCCGCAGGGCAGAAGATGGAGCAGAGTCACTGGGGCCCACACACGGTTTTCTATCAAAGAATCAAAGCCTTGGCTTCCTTGGAAGAGACTCACAGGAACAGCCTGAGGCCAGGGCCATGTGACCAGACGGTGGGGAGAAGCACCTCCACCTCAAGGGACATCATGAGCACAGGTGAGCCACTGACACCAAGGCCACCAGTCCCCATCTGCTGGTCAAAGCAGCGGGCAGCAGGCGAGCCTCCAGTGATCACGTGGCTCTCACGGGCACAGAAGGGCGTGATCCACGTGCCCTCCCGTCCATCTCCCTCTGAGCCTCTCTGAACTCAGCCCTTCCTACAGCATTTGCTGCTCTGCGTCTGGCTGCTCAACAACCACGCAGATTGAAATTCCAGATCCACAGGCCATCAGAAGCCAGGGGATCTTCTGAGCGCCAAGAAAATGAGATTCCCCTGGAATCCAGCAGAACCGGAGAGCATCAACCCACAAATGAGTTCAGTGTTGGCCAAACATGTATGAAGCCTCAAAAACCATGGGAAGAGCTACACAAAAAGGCTTTCTGATTCTACTGCTCTTCCCTCTGACATGATAGCTTCCCGTGAACTTTCCAGTCATTTCTTGCCTTTGTGCGCCTGGTAATTAAATGTTAACACGAGCTGAAACCCTGAATGCCACTTCTTGAAATAGCAAACTGAGGAAATGGCAGCTCCTGGAGCACCCTATTTTAAGCAATGAGAAATGCATCGCTTCTGCTTATAAAGAATTTAGGGCTTCCTTGATTTATCTGCAGAGCTATAAAAGCTACTCGACCAGCTGAGATAAAAATCCCTCATGGAACTGAGACCATTTTCAAAATGGTGCACTTCTCAACATTGCCAGCAGGACCCCAGCACTGTCGCCGGGGAGAGGGGGACGACACGGCCTGCAGTAAGGAGGAGAGGGCTTCTGCAACCAGATGTTAATCAGCGTGGCCCCCGAGCCTTTCTGCACTACCGTCTTGCACACAACTCTCACTCACTCTGTACTCACACCGGGAACTTCTTGAAGTTGTCAGCTTTGAAGGAAAAGTCCTCAGCTTCCTATAATTAGGGTGGGTGCAGGAAATTAGCAGCTGCCCCCCTTCCTCACGTGCAAATGCTATTAGCAGTTACACGTTCCTTCTCTCCACAGATTTTCACTGAGCCTATCCGTGCGCCTTGTGCCAGGTCTTTGGGACACTGAGATAAAAAGCCCCCACCCGAGAAAGCTCACAATTCCAGAGGGAAGGCAGGTGTGTGAACAGTCCCTAGAAGAATGACAGCAGTGGGAACCCAGGAGTGGCACCTGACCCACTAGAATGAACCTGACTCCCCTCCCCCTCCCACTCCAGTTAGATTACAAGCTCCATGAGGGCAAAGAGTTCTATTTTATTTACTGTGTCGATATTATTTCTGCTTTGTCCAGCCCCTGAACAGCACCTGGCATAGCACAGGCACTCAGTGTGCAAAGGGGCCCAACAACGCGGGTGCTTCCTAAAGGAGGCGGTTAGAGCTGAGTGTAAGAGCTGAACGAGTCAGCCAGGATTCAGGGTGGACTGGGGGCTCCTGGCAGAGAAAATGGAGAAGGCAGGGAGTGCACTCACGGATGGAACCAGATTTTGTGGGGCCTGAAATCTGTACAATCGAAGAGGGAAGGGGGTAAAGAAAACACAAAGTCATGAATAGGAAGTTGCTGGAGTCTCTTCCAGGGCCTGGTTGATCCCCTCTAAGCAGGGTGAGTTCAGGAAGCAGCGGGCAGTTCAGAATAGCTGGGCAGAGTTGCATGAAGGGAGCAGATGGCAGCTGGCCAAGGGCTTGGGGCACCAGTGTCTGCATCACTGGAAATCCAATGTGATGCAGAAAACTATGTTTACAAGAACTCCTTTCTGAAAGGGCATTCGATGCGGCTGCAAAGAATACATGGACAAGCTGCCTGAGGTCAGCAGCGGAACTCCTGGAATGGATATGCTTAAGAAACGATGGATAGTTACCCGCAGGGCCTTGGTTTCTCTGAATAGGTGGGAACACTGGAGTCAGAGACGAACAGCTGTGCACAAGGGGTCCCGTTTCACCTCTGCCCCAGGCAGCCCTCAGTTCCCCCTCTAAAATAAACAACTATCTAAATAGCATGTCGTTTTGGGGTTTTTTTTAGATTATTTATTTATTTTTGGCTGCGTTGGGTCTTCACTGCTGAGCGCAGGCTTTCTCTAGTTGCAGCGCGCTGGCTTCTCATTGTGGTGGCTTCTCTCGTTGTGGAGCACGGGCTCTACGTGCGCAGGCTTCAGTAGTTGTGGCACGCGGGCTCAGTAATTGTGGCTCGTGGGCTCCAGAGCGCAGGCTCAGTAGTTGTGGTGCATGGACTTGGTTGCTCCACGGCACGTGGGATCTTCCTGGACTGGGGCTCGAACCCATGTTCCCAGCATTGGCAGGTGGATTCTCAACCACTGCACCACCAGGGAAGTCCCATGAATAGCCTGTGTTTGAGGTCGTCCCAATGATTAGCTCACCTGGGGTACCCACATGTCTCAAAGCCACCCCTAGACTATAGCCTGTGGTGAAAAATGAGGCCACAGTGGCAGGTGGGCCATGTCGAGAAGGGCCCTAAGGAAGCCAGCAAACCGGTGAAGACTGAGAGACATAAAACTATGTCCATACATCTTCCAGCCGTGGAAAATGCCTCCCATCTCCTTGTAATACACATGGTCTTCTTCCCTTAACCCAGGGCATTAGAACTTAGGAGACCATGGTAACCAACATATGATGACAGTCTCCTTCAGCAATACATGCTCTTCTCCAGACTGTGGAGAAGTGTGTGTAGGAACAGTGGTCTCAGCAGCTGTTCAGAATCGTGCATGTTTAAAATGAGCAGGAGGTTCAGTAATACTAGAACTACAATTGTGCAAACATCAGAACCTGAGATTATCTGCTCTAGCCCTCTCATCTTACAGACAGAGACACCTGGGAGCATGGATGGGAGTTAAGTGACTGTCCTAAGGTCCCAGAAAGAGTTGCTGGCAAAGCTGGGCCTGAATCCCAGGTCTCCTGAGCCCCCGGACCATGCTCTTCCTTGGTCCCTGTTCTTCTTCTAAGCCTCTACATTTTAAATTTTGCAGGTTCACTGATGCACAAGCACGTGCTATAGAAAAGTGGAGGAAAAAGGGAGCCCTATCTAAGCTTGGACTGAGAAGAAAGCTCAAACCTGAGCATTAAACCATAACAGCTGATGAACCGGAGAATGTCTAGAAGAATGCATAATGAACACCAGACTTGTACACATCTAAATATGTTTCTCATGCTGAAATGTGGTGTTACACTCAGAACAGACTAACACCAAGAATAACACACTTGTGAATATAGTTTTTTATATTATAAACACTGATAAGATGCTGAATTCCCTTTTTACACAGTACTAAAAAGAGCACTCAAATGAGAAAACTTGTCACTGAGAGATTTTATTTAATCAGGCATGTCAGTATGAGCAATACCTGGACACTCAAAATCAATCAATTTAATGGAAGGATAAGTGCCTGGGTTTTGTATTTGTCATTTTTATAAATAACTGTGGTTTTCCAAAATTATTATCCTATTACTAAAATGAGCAGAATTAAAGACTCTATGAAAAACTGTCAAGTCAACAGCATCTAGAAAATGGAAAGGGAACTGAGATAATAATGAAGGTAATAACACCAGTTAACAAAAACCTGCACAACTGCTTGTATGTAGTCAGCTGTGCTCAATGGGGGTGCCAGAGAGAGCAAGGGATCTAGGGGGCTTCCTCTATGCCCTGTGCCTCTGGAGCACAAGGAGAGAACTGAGTGGAGGAGGGACCACCCTTGCAGACAGCACCTCAAGTGTCTTCTTTCTATCCTAACACAGGGCATGAGCCAAAGAGGGGTAAAGAAGGGTGTGAGGAGGAGAGAGAACAGGCGGAGAGCCTGAGGGACAGCTCTGCAAGCATCTCTCACACACACACATCCATCCCAGCGACTAATTCTGGCTGCCATTTTTTCACATGTGCAAAGTGATGATGAAAGCAAAAGAGAAAGAGATGCACCATGGTAGGTGCCTAAATAATTCTATCTTAAATCTATACTACAGACTCTGTTCCAACTAATAATTTCCCTCCCCTTTTTTTTAGCATTATGGCCTGAAATTTTTAATTCTTCCTATGTCGATAAAAGTTATTTTCAAAACTGAAATAAAGAGGTTAAGTAATTAGGCTAAAGGACTTGAAAAGCCAGATTGAGTCAGATTTCCAAACAACCTACTTTAAGCTACTTATCTGAAAATATTGGTGGCGGGGGATGGAATTCATAACACATTTCTGGTTCACAGGAGCTTCTGAGCATGTCATCACCAGAAAGGCAGTTCAGAGACCACCAAGGGCAGGTGTGGGGAGTTAGGATTGAAGTCCTGGTCCCCAAAATATTTACTACTGTTGCAGGTGGCGACAGGGGGATGGGGATTCCTTATATCAGTCCAGTGTTTCTCAAAGCATGGTCCCAGACCAGCAGCATCAGCATCGCCTGGAACTTTTTAGACATGCACATTCACCCCAGACCCACTGAATCAGAAATTCTGGGGGTGGGTTCCTGCAATCTGATTGTGATCTGTGTGTGACTGTGACGCCACCCAAGTTAGAGAACTACTCTACTAGTCTACCTACCTTTGTGTGTGTTTGAGAATTTCATATTAAAAAGTATTTTTTTAAAATCCTAGCTTGAGGGACTTCCCTGGTGGCACAGTGCTTAAGAATCCACCTGCCAATGCAGGCGACACGGGTTCAAGCCTTGGTCCGGGAAGATCCCACGTGCTGTGGAGCAACTAATCTCGTGCGCCACAACTACTGAGCCCACGGGCCCAGAGCCTGCGAGCCACAACTACTGAAGCCCATACGCCTAGAACCCATGCTCCGCAACAAGAGAAGCCACCGCAATGAAAGGCTGCACACCGCAACGAAGAGTAGTCCCCGCTCACCGCAACTAGAGAAAGCCCGTGCAAAGCAATGAAGACCCAATGCAGCCAAAAATACATACATACATACATACATACATACATAAGGGAGCTTTCTAAAAAAAAAAAGAAAGAAAAAAAATAATCTTAGCTTGACTCCTTGTTTGCTATGTGGCCTTGAGACAAGTTACTAAATCTCCATATCCACATCTGAAAATGGGAAAAGTACCAATTTCTCTTATCTTTATCACAAGGTTATTGAAGGGTTTCAATACACAGTGCCTGGTACAGAGCAGGACCTCACCAAACGGTGGTCACGGGGATCATACATAGTTAAGTGTCATTCAGATACAGGAGAATTTTAGTCCCTACAACATAAACATGCCTTTGCTGGATCACACATATATCTTCTCTTTAAACCTCCCCAAATTTCTTACGGTTGTATCATCACCATTTCACAGATGCGGAAACTGAAGCTCAGAGGGGTTACATGAATTAACAAAGGTCTCACAGATGGTGACCCACGGGTCTCCAGGCCCCAAGCCCAGGACCTTTCCCATCACCCACTAGCAAGACACGTGATGGAATTTCAGAGTTCCAGAACAGGAAGCGCCCCCCTAAATGCTTCCACTTCTCTTTGTATGAGAAATGCACAACACTGCTCTACACTGTGATGCTTCAGCCTGCACACCTCCAGCAAGGACAGAAATCTGAGCCTTTCTGCCCTGCTCTGAGATCTGGAAACGTAAGCTACACTGAACTGCCCAGGCTCCATGATCTCACGGGGGAGAGAGAAAAGGCAGAGTCCTTTCCTGAAGGATATTCATTTTCCATATCAAGTACATTACAAATCATACTCCAAAATATTAAATCTTCCTGAAGAATCAGGTTTGAATGTGAGGTTTTAATGCCATCAGGTAGAACCTCATTTACATTACCTCCAAATACTTCAAGGACATGATCTTCACAAGGAAAACCCAACCTTAAACTTAAATCATGCATTTCCTCCCCACCCCATCCAATGACTCACCCACCAAAATGACAACTTTCTGGTTTGAAGTGTTTCTGCTATGGAATATGTAAGGTTATAGACCTGCACCGTTCACTACACTAGCTACTAGCCACATGTGACTATCCTGAATTCAGATGTGTTATAGGTGTAAAATAGACACAAATTTACAAACACTTAGTATGAATAAAAGAATGTGTAATGCCTTGATATTTTATAAGGATTAAATGCCAAAATGATGATATTTTTGGAAATATTGGGTTAAAACTATATTACTAAAATCAATTACACCTATCGATTTTAATTTGGCCATAAGAAAATTTAAAATTACATATGTGGCTCATGCTATATAGTTCTATTAGACAGCACTATTATAGACTGTATGAAACATGTTTTTTTAACACACAGGTAATTTTTAATACTTCATGGCAAAACAAAGGACAGACCACTTCCTGAAATTTTCACTTGGGGACACAAGACAAATTTGGGAAAAACTACCCTATTAGGGACAAAACAGGTCGAGTCTTGGTCAAGTAAAGCAGGTGACCTACATTGTTCAGTGTTGCTAACAGGCCCCGCTTTCCTTTCTTTCCCCCCAGGAAGAGTGGTCTTCTTTGCCCTACATCTTGTAGGTCTCCACTACCCTTTCCACATATAATCAATTTACTGGGATTCTGGTAATAAGGTCACACAATGATTTTTTCCAAATGTCCTACAACCATTAAAGGTGATGTTACAGTTTCAGGTGTGGCTGATGAGAAGAAGTAGTACTCGCATGGAAAGGGTGCTGGCTAAGAGGAAGAAATAGAAGAGTTTTGACCCTGGTCACCTAAGTTTGCACTTGTGTCCTCAAGTCACAAAGTGTTAGCTAACATTTTAATTTAGATCAAAAATAACAGAAGCAAAGGAGAGTTTGGGGGCACAATACCCACATCACATTTAGTCAAGCAGGCTCCTCTAGGTGCATCCTTTTTTACTTTTTGGCATTTCAACGTACTTGAATATTAGTGGCTAAAGTGATGAAGGTGGAAGAGGGAAGAATGAAGAGGGAGAATGATCCTCAGATCCCGTCTCCCCCAGAAGCCCTTTCTGCAACCTGTTCTTCGCATCCTGCAAAAGTGATGCCGAGAAGAAAAGAAAAAAAAGGCGGGGGGAGCTTTGACATTATAGCAGAGACAATACAAAGAAAACCATGGTTCCTGTGGGGCAGAAGCCCCCGCATTAGTGAGGGAGACTAGAGTACAAGCCTTAGCTACAACACAGCAGAGATGCATAATAACCTAACACGCTAGAATAATGATGCCATGATGGGCCACGGAGAACAGAGTCTATGGGAAGATGTGGGGAGAGAGTTTTAAAAGCTTCTTGGAGGAGCTGGCATGTGACTGGGACTTGAAGGATGAGGGAGAATGGTCGGGCAGTGAAGCCACACCAGGCAAAAGAAGCACTGTGCCCGGGTGTGAAAGCACCCCCGGTTGAAGAATACAGGGCCTGGGTCAGGACACATTTTGTAAAGTGCAGTAGATGAGGGAGACCTGCAAGCAAGTTCAGGGCCAACTTCTGAGGGTTAAGTGGGCCGTGCTTTGCCTTCTCTGTAAAGGCAAGTCAGGGGAGGGGTTTAGGGAGGAAATTAATAACCGTATCTGCGTTTTGGAAAGATTGGTCCGGTGGCACTTTGGAGCATGGCTCGAAGTAAGAAAAGACTGAATGCAGTAAGTTGACCAGGTCAGCCAGACAACCCTCGGAGATGAGGAATCTGGAGGACAGACACCACGACTACCTCCATCTGACAGAAACGCAATCTCAGCTTAGAAATGTCGAATGTTTAGAAGACACAGGACCCAGGACTCCTGACTGTGAGCGCAGGGCCCTTGGCACCACTAACTTCTGCTTCTCCCTTAGTAGTGACGGCTCTCCACGAAGGAGATCCCAAAACAGAATTTCAGACTGGCTCTTCCCCAAGCACCCGGCAGAGCACTCAGAGACCCACTAGTAAGCGGCACGTACACTTGTCTGGAAAGCGAGCACTAAAAACTTCTGAAGCCTCAAAAGGGTACTCTAAGAGCAACTTCGGAAGAGCTGTATGTATCACATTACAGGGATATTTCAAACTTCTGGAAAGTTGAGGATAAACTATAATTTCCAAGTCTTCTTGTTTCTAAAAATTATACTGTCATGTCATCTGTAGGCTCAAGCCAGGTCTTCTTGCCTCTCTTGTACAGTAATCCCTGGTAACTGCAAATTTGCTACCACTTCTATTTATTTCTAGGTCTGCCAACCCACTGCACTCATCTTATTCATTACATTGGGTGGAAATCCAGTATCCCCTGTTTTACAGCTCCTACAACTCAAAACCCAAACGATTTTGGATAAACTAAGCTTAGAACCTGAAACTGAAACTCCAGGATCTGGATCTGACTCCATCACAGGTTATTATGGGACCAAAGCTAATGACCCTGAAATACAGAGCTTTAGCCCCAGAACAGACCTTCGAGATTATTTACTACACACTTCTCATTTTACAGACGAGAAAAGTACTAAAGCCAGGGCTGGGCTGGCACGGAGTTGGGGAGGGAAGGGTGGTCATCCTCAGAGATTGAAAGGCAGATTCCAGACCAAACCTGAATCTGGTCTCCAAAGTGCTTTCTCTGAGACCACCCAACACCACCCACTGCCTGTGACATAGTTCTGCTATCTTGTATTTAGCCACTACCTGTCAAAGGGTAGAGCACACTGGGCAAATGGCAGCCTCCTCTAAACACTACGGGGACCACAGTGCCTATTCTACTGATTAGGGAATAAACATTTCAGGGTTATCCTGGATCGTGCTGTAAATCAGTTTAAAAAAAAAAAAATCTAGGGGGGAAAATAAGATGTCTCTAGACTGTCAGACATTCCACCAATCTGTGCTCCTGTATAACTTTCCGGGAAGATGATAAAACGGGACACTCAAAAGGAAAGTGACGTAACTCCCAACTCCATCTTGTTCACGTTTCCAACTTCCTCAGGCATGACCATCCTCCTCTTTATTTTTCCAAGCTATTCAACTGCTGTTGTTCTGTCACTTTGAAATTGGCCTTCCTCTAACAATTTAAAAACTTTTTTAAGGACAGAAAATTTTGAACCCCTCTTTTCCATCTTTATAATCCCAATGTCAAGCATAAGGAATACACTCATTTTTGTTAATGAATCATACATATGTGTTCACTTATGGGTTCTGGAAAACCTGACCGGCAGCTTAAAACCCAGGCTCTGTCACTTCCTAAACGTATGACTTTGTGCAGGTTACCTAACATCTCTGTGCTCAGTCTTCTCATCTGTAAAAAGACTAATAATAACAGTACCTGCCTCCTGGAATTGGGAGACTAGCTGAAATAATGTTTAAACAGGTTTAAAACAGTGTCTGACACAAAACGAGGCACTATACAAATATTTTCTATTTTTATCCTTACAGCGGAAAAAAAAAGAAAGAAAGAAAGCAATTGCCATTACCTTGTTATAAAAAAACAGTGACCAGCCACTCTGCCTCCACGATGATGACAGACATGAGAAAAGAAACTCACCGGGGTTGGGTGGACTTTTATGCTCTGTACGAGCATAAGACAGAAGACATGAGTGGCTCAGCGCTGTAATGAGGCAGTGAC
The DNA here is from genome assembly GCF_937001465.1 of Orcinus orca. NCBI lineage: Eukaryota > Metazoa > Chordata > Mammalia > Artiodactyla > Delphinidae > Orcinus > Orcinus orca. Next base: position 11,418,944 of record NC_064576.1, on the reverse strand, counting down.
ACGAGCTGTGGAAGCTCCTTCTCTGGGGTAAGAGAAGCATGCACTTCCCAAAGATTCCTTCCACCAACCGCTCCACAAAATACGGTGCAATAGCCGGGCCTCAATCACACAGACTATTCATGTGAACAGAGGTCCCTATGCCTTCAGTAAAGCAAGGCTAGGCCTGCTTTAGGTGCTAAAAAATAGAATGTGTCCTTGCTGGAGCTGATGATGATTTAGGTGTTTTCTGCCTAAGTGGAAAAGGATGGGTGAGATTAACACTCACTGTGCCTAAAAACTACCACGTGAGAAGCATTTCTGAGGAAGGAAGCCCCTCATTCCCCAGAACTTGCTGCCTGAGGAGACGGAGCGTGTATCTCACTCACCCCTGTATCCCCAATGCACTACTCAGTATGTTTGCCAAACCTCAGTACTTATAAATGTGGCTGAATGAACAAACAAACAAATGAAGGGGAAAACCAAAGAGCATAGTGAAGGCTTATGGCTCTGAATCAGTAAAATGTCCTGTTGTTTGTCACCTGGGAATATGTCATCACACAGAGCTTGAAGGAACTTCCTTCCTTTACCACTCAATATTAAAAAAAAAAAAAAAGAAACTACATATTAAGTATCGTCAACATAATATAATTAATTATTTCTAAAGACTTCTATAGAGATGCAGAAAAACTTTAGAAGAGCTTTATAAGTATAATTTAATTAACTCAATCACAGTCCTCTGAAGTCTTATAGGATATTGACAACAACATGATCATTACCCATAAGCTACTAAGCCTTCAGGGTTTGTACCTTAATTCGTTTCTGCTATTTCTAGAGTAACTAAAACTTAAGGGAGAAAAGGTTTCTCCAGGTAATGCACTGACTTGTCCAACCAGCAGCCCAGTCTCCTACTCCTTTCTACACTGGTACACATGCTCCTTTCTCATGTGGTCATTTAGCTAATCATTTGTTTTTTAAAATGTTAAAATAAGAACTCAGATTCAGCGTTTAACACTTGAAGATTCCAGAAAATTATAAAAAATTGGGAATCCCCTGGCAGTCCAGTGGTTAGGACTCTGCACTTCCACCGCAGGGGGGCACTGGTTCAATACCGGGCCACGTGGTGAGGACAATAAATAAAGTTCTGATTGCTGTTTTTTAAAAAAAGAAAAATATCAAAAATAGAAAAGGTGTTTCTGAAAAGATACTTCTTTAAAAATACCTAAGGAGTATACCTAACACGTGAAAACGCAGCTCTCTCCATCTTCACATCTTACAACCTTCAAAATTCGCAAAATAAGACCTGTGCTGCAGTCATCACCTGCCTCTTGAAAGTAACCCAATGCAAAGGCAACACACAGGACATATACCCCAGCCAGTTCTGACTCTCTGAGACCACACCCTTTTCCTCTAAATTGTTGAGCTGTAACAATTAGAATAAATTATTTCCAGGAATTACGTTAGAGTTTGGGGGGCAAAAATAGGTATTCAAATTCAGTGGGGTAACTAACTTGTAGACATCAAGAATATCCTGATTGTTCCCCTATTAGTCATTCACAACCCACAAAGTCATTTTTCTATAGGGTTGGCAGTGAGCCTGGAGAGGAATGGGGAAAATTCACCATGTACTTCCTCCTGTTTATTGTCACAGTGAAGGGACATGACCTACCTGCATAGGTGCCTGTAAGTTGAACCTTGCAGCCTCTGAAAATCTGTAATGTCCAAACATATACTTCTCTTAGAAACATTGACTTTACCTAGCATGGAACAAGTAGCCACTGCTAAGGGAAACTTAACTGTTGCCCTGGCAGAGGGGAAAGAAACACTGACTTCTGATAGAGGTTTTACAGAAAAAGTACTTCTGTCCAGCATAAGTGCTTTCAGATACATTTACTAGTACATTCACTGTTAGTCACTCACAGCCCACAAAGCCATTTCTCAATGATTATACATTGCACTAATGGCAAAGAATTGGAAACAAATGGAATCAAATTATGGTACAGCGATTAAAAAGGATGGCATAAATCTATACGTGGTGACAAAGAAAGATGTTCTTGATATGTTCTGGGAGAAAATTAATGCATAAATTTATAGTACTATGCATTTTCCAAACACACACAATAAGTTATATTTTTATTTGCACAGGAGAAAGTTTGGAGAAAGTTATACACCAAATAATAAATGGCGGGCACTTTTGGAAATTAAAGGTAAGGGCACTTTACATTTCCCTATTTTACACTATTCATATTTCTAATTATATGCATTAATTACTTTTTTGCTTTCTAAACTACGTAATATTTTCCCCAAGGAGTGATTGTGTACATAACTTAAACCAGCCAAAACTTGATTTCAAAGTAAGTTACTTACATGTAAACATTACAGACTTGGGGATTCTCAACAGGCACACGGGCTACTAACATAATAGTAATGAACAGCACTGCAACACACAGATCTCATGGCTGTGCTGGCATACTTTTAAAAAATCATCTTGGAGAAAAGCTGTATTCCGAGCAGTGTGCTGAATTCTCATTTGTTGTGGGCAGTGAGAATCACAGGTAAGGAGATCTGTCCTGGGCAGAGGCTCTGCTTAAATATCCTTGCTTCTCTTATCTGGTAGTAGCTCTTTTTATCTTGCTTAGTTACCCCAATGGAATAAGAGAAACACCATCAGATAAGAAAAAGCTTCTTGTTGTATCACTGTTGCCTTCCCCTCTCCCTCACACCTCTCTCTGCAGGTGCACGGGCCAGAGCTCTCCACGCTGCCAGAAGCTTCTGGGTCCCCACAAGCACTCCCACCAGGTGCAGCTGCAGCCAGCACAGCCTTATCCATTACAGTGGAAAACGTACTCCCCGTGGAACTGCCTGGAGTGAGATTTGACCTAAACAAATAACTGGGACATAAGCGGCTGATTTTTTGAGCACAAGAAAGAGAAGCAAGTTTTTTAAAAGTCACTTGGGTGGTTAAAAAAAAAAAAATCACAGAGCATCTTTCTACAGTGTATTTAATCCTCTGGACAAATATTTCTACACATCTGGAGAATCACTGACAAAAGATTTTTAAGAATATTCACAAGGGAACCCAAACCACACAACTTCCTCCAAGAAATCATAAGCGACATCAGCTGGGAGCTTTAACCGGTTAAATCTATTACTGCATGGAAGCTGCTCAAGCTTCTCAATGGATAAATGAACTATTGTGCTAGCAGAAAGGAATCCAAGATAACGAATAACATCTCTAAACAATGCTGGGAGCGGGGAGGGGGGCCTAAATCTCTCAGATGAAAACCTACAGTGAAAAAGCCCATCACACTTTACTGACTTTCTCAGTTCGTGGTTAGCAACATAATTTTGAAGGCAATACAATATAAGGCAGTCTCACAGGTCAAAGGCAATTTAGTTCAAATCAAATCCATTACAGAGAAGTTTAAGTTCAGATTCTTAAAGACATTAATTGAAAATTAAGTTCACTAACCAAACACTTTATAACAGCAAATGAACCTCCGTGTTAAAAAAAAAAAAATCACTATATAAAATTGCTAAGTACAAGTTTAACAATCCCTTTAACAGATCATTTGAAAGGCTCAATTGTCCCCACCACAGGGCATGTTGGTGGTTTTTTGCAGTTTGCTTAAAAAATTATGTGCCTTTATTGTACTAAAGAAATTCCGAGAGAGAAGCACAACCTACTCACTGATGATAACAACAAAACCATTTTTCACATTCCTCCCTTACAAAGTCTACCGAAGCACTTGAATTTATCCAAACTGCTCTGAGTTTAGCTAATGTTAAAAATAGAAACTTTTCTATTAACTGGTTCAAAGCTTAGGTTATTTCTTACTTTGCTCAATTCAAGGCAAACCTGTTAAAATGAGTGAGAATACATGTAACTAACTTCAGCAGTTATGTTCCTTAACACTCCCCCCGTGTCATCATCATAATTTTCACAATCACATAAACACATAATGTAACTATGTTTTAATTTTGCAAAAGACGTTTTTCAATCCTATAAAAGGCAATTACAATGTGCCTCTTGGGTTTACGTTTGACAACAGTGCAGCTAGGTGAGACATGAACAATACATAGTTGTTCTATACAAAGAAGCCTCCTGGAAACCACATTCACCCACGAAACGTCAACATATCTTTCCTCCCAAAGAAGAATCAAAGTGGAACTGAAGTCAATCTACAGAAGGAAACAGAGAAGAGAGTTCGCCAGAAACAGGCAAGGCAAGTTTAAAATCAAACCAGAGAGCCAGAGGCCCCGAGCATGCACACGCAATAAAAGCACTGCGTGGAGAAGACAGCAGAAGCCCCGTGGCTGGGGCCCTCTTACCAGCACTGGCGCTGGGCTCTCTGCTTCCACTTCTCCCTGGGCTGCATCCTTGCACTGCAGGGGGGACTCGATCACCAGCTCCTTTTTGACATTTCTACTACTTGTCCTGAATTTATCAGCCTGCATCCTCGGCTGAAAACACAAGTCAGAAAGTCTGGCAACTGGGACAGCTGCGAGTCCTTGGCTGTGCAAGGCACCAGCATGCCAGGGGCCTGAGGACAGAAAGGAAGCTGACTTCCCAGGCACAAGTGGTCAGCCCTGCCGGCTGGGTCTGCAGAGCCCGCTAGGGTGGGAGGGCCAGCCTCCAGGGGTGTTACTACTGCTCGGAAAATGGGAGGTTCCCACTCATCGGCCAAAGGAAAACAAACCCCAAACTGCACAATGCACAGTGCACTGCCTCTTCGATAAAGACCGGCCTCATCGTGCCTGCTCCACGCGGCGTGGGCCACATCGACCCGAATCAAAATAGTGCTGTGTTGAAAAGAAAACCAGTCACGGTTAGACTCCTTCGTAATTACTTCAGATCCGGAGCTGAAGAGAAGCTAGGTCATCTGGCTGTTCTAAAATTCTTAGTTTTCGGATGCTTTCCTTCGTGTTATGGCTCAACACCAAATGCCTGGCTGATGATCAAAGCAGGGAGGTGCAAACACCAAGGGGTTCCTGTAGCCGGCACCTCATGCGTGCAGATGTAAGTGAAGTTTCTCCCTGCACGACAGCCCGCGGCACGCAAACTTAATTTACCTACTATTTTATAGTAGATAAAAGAGGAGGTCATCACACATTTTCACAAGATACCACATGTCACAGTAAATTAAACAAAATACTACTTTAAATCCATCAATATGTATGTGAGTACCAATTTTAATAAGTCTGGTACTAGGTACTGAGAGGATCACAGTAAAAATATAAGGCAGAGTAGAGTGTCTCTCCCTTCCGGGAGTGTCAGAGCAAGTTGAGAAGGCAAGATTAATAGACATCATAAATAACAGATTCATACAATTAATAGAGATTTACACAAAAGCACAGGAAAGTAGATGGGTCACCATCCCATGGTTCAATGGTGATAGCACTTAAAATGTGTTTTCCCAAAAACCTGCTATTTTAATCATTTCTTCAAATTACTAGTGAAGTAACTTTTAAATCATCTCAGGAAAAACCAAAACAAAAGTGTTAAGGGATTTATTAATAAACTACATGGAAAATGCACATTAAGATGGGATTAAATATTAATCTGTACTTCCTGGGATGCTGCAGATTTTCTCCCAATTAGTTATTCTTCTTGTTTCACTGAGACTGGGGAGAATTTAGCAAGAGTAATAATAGAAGTAGAAGTAAACAATGGAACGAGGTATCACTTAACAACAAGAGGTGCCACAAGGTATACAGGTGTATCTATCCAGGAAAATACAGAAACTATCACTAAGGTATAGGTACAAGTCTCTTCCTCTCCCGGTCAAGTGACTGAGGCTGAGAGGGCTCCGAGGGGGCACTGGGGGAGCCAAGATGGCGCCCTATGTCCACACGTTCTTCTTCCCACCAGGGCCCACCGAGGTCACCCCAGTCTCTGTCACTCAAACATCAGGAATCTTTCTGAGTGTGGATACTATTGGGTAATGAGTCACAAGGGTTCTACGAGTCCATTAAAAAAAATCAGTAGTTTCTATAATATTTTTTTAAACTACCCAATTTCTCAACCTTGGGTAATCTTTCAGGGTAATATAAACTCACCAAGTCTGTGTTCCAAAATAATACAATCTATGGATTTTTAAAATCTATCTTTGGGGAGGGGACTTCCCTGGCAGTCCAGTGATTCAGACTCGGTGCTTCCACTGCAGGGAGCACAGGTTCGATCCCTGGGCTGGGAACTAAGATCCCACATGCAGCACAGTATATCCAAAACAACCAAACAAAAAAACCCACAACAACAAAATTAAAAAGAGAAAACAAAAAAATTGTTTTTAAATCTATCTTTCAAAAGTTACAAGAGGATAGAAAAAAACCCCAAAGAGCCTGTAACATAAATATAGATTTGAAATAAGTTAAATCAAAACTTAGAAATGTTCTATAAATCAGAGGAGGCAAGCCATAAGCACTAAACAGACAAACTGAGCCCTAGTAAAGCACAACACAACCAACAGTTGGAAAACCTTTTCAAAATGGCTCGAGAAGTTCTAAAAAGCCCAATTCTTCCTCAAATCCCCATCATCATTAAGCCAGCAGAAGTTTTAGACTTTAAGGAGAGAACTGCTCTCCTATTTATTGGGTCAAAATACTCTGACATTCTGTAAGTAATGAGAAGGAATTTAAAAGGTTATTTATTTTATGAACACTGTAAGTGCTCACTGTGTCCCAAACCCTGCAGAGGTAATGTATTTAATCTTTATAACAACCCTATGAAGTAGGTAACATGATTATTCCCATTTTACAGATGAGGAAACTGATGGGCAGAGAGGTTACGTATGTGCAGAAGGTCACACACTGCATTGGCAGTATGGATGCAGTGTACACACTCTTCACCATGATGCTATGGTGAACCAGTTTTCTATTCCAACGATGCCAACAGCTAAAAAGCACAAATAGGTAAAAGCTACTGATCAACGATTAAAGATAAAGGCAGCATCTGGGTTTAACCCAATCAAGGTAATTTCCGTGAAGAGGTAAAACTGTAAAAATGGCATAGCACAGTGCCTAATACATATGTAGGTATTTATTTAATGGTAATTACTATTGCTGCTGTTGCTATTCCAATCTGAAGAAATTAACCTTAGTCTTAAATTCAGGACTTTGGCTGTGTGATCTAAAACGACAACTCCGCCTACTGTGTTGCTACAACACATCACAAAGCGCTTAGGCAATTTAAAATCCACTGCTCTTCCCTCTTTGCGGCTTGATTGTGACAACAGCCTTCAAACAGTTGTCTTGATCCCCCTGTGTGCATGCCATGAGCATCTTCTTCTTTAAGTTTTTCTATACTTTTCAAAACTTTAGCCATGAATTTACATTTCTTTTGTAATCAAGGAAAAAACTCTGAATTGGCTCTGAGCTTCCAGGTAGCCAAGACAGAAAGGCAAACATAATCAGTTCCATAATTCATATCATCAAAACAAAAAAACATACCAAGCTGTAAGGCAAGTAAATTTTTTGAAGTTTCTCACACAGAGAGTTACATAAAAGAGAACTGATTAATGTCTAGACAAGGTTCTCAACATGTTTATAGGAAATGCAGCAGCAAAATTCACACAGCTTTCTCACCACCACCTCAGAGCATTATACCGAAATCCCAGATAAAGGAAAGCAGTTGTGAGAGCAAGACATTGGTCTAGCCTGTCACCTTCGAGTGGGTCCACTTTTTAAGAAAGAAGGAAATTCTCAGGACTTAGAGGAATGGAGATACTACTGTCACCAATCCTGCCACCTAACTTCTCAGGCAATGTAAGGGGCCCTTGTTCGATTCTGCTCATTGAAGACAGACCAACACTTTAGAAGTCTGCCTGTCAAGGGGAGTCACACAGTACAGAATTTAGCATCCGAACCTAAACCAACAAGTAGGATGTGGTTTCTCTAAGGGATTCATGAGATCGATGTCTGAGGACATGAGAATGACACCTGGTCACAGCAGCCACAAGAGGAAATGCCATCTTAGAAGGACAGGAAGTATGTGGTCAAGTTCTACTTTACAACATTTCAAAGAACAAGGCATAGGCTGGACCTCTGGATTCAAATCCACAAACATTCACCAAGCTCCTAACTCTAGCGACCTCAAGTTCTTTCACACACTAACCACTTTAACTCTTAAAATAACAAATACGTCTATCAACAATGCATTAAGATTATAGAGTTTTACTGTTAAAACAGAATGGAGTAAAAACCATGGGAAAGTAGGAACATTTCAGAGACAAGATGAAATGGATGTTTCTGTATATGGGTTTCAGCTCTCAGATTTTGATATACATACAAATTATTATACAGGTTGGGTACAAAAAAAACATGAAGACTTTACAGGAAATTTAAGGAATTTTCCAAGGGTAATTTTTTACTATAAGGAAGGCTAACTTTAGACTCCAAAGCCCCCATCTTCCTCCTCCCACCGTAAGATGAAGTTCCATCACATTCTGAAAAGCAAGAAGTTGAATAAAGGACCCTTTCCCCCAGAGGACATCTCAAGACCCTGTTTACATGCCACCCTCCCTCTGAAACTCCCTGGATCCTCCTGGCCAGACTGAATTAGCTCCTCTTCTGATGCCATCTGGGCATTAGTTTCACTTACCTCCAATCTTGGAGCTTTTCACAGTCTACCTTTTACTAAGTTTGTATGTGCCGCACTCTTCAGTGAGACTGTAAATTCATGGGTGCGGGGACTGTATCTTAACCACCTCTGAGTCCCCAGTGTCTGAGGTACTGCAAGCATTCAAAACATACTGGCTGAACTGAACTCTTATGGCAGTTTTATGTCACCGTTATCTTTAGCCCTAAAGTGCAATTTGGTGGTTGTAAAGTTATGCAAATATTTTCATCTGTTAATGACCCAAATTAAGGCAGCAGCATTCAACTGTTCATAAACTGAAACCCAACGGATCATTTACTAATAATTAAAATGCTCCTTTCTCCCAGCTAAGAAAATGTTATTCTGCAAAACTTGCTAGACATTTTTAAAGACAAAGGTATCCTTGGAAACAGTGTAAGTGAACCTTTAAGAAGTACAAATAAACTTGTTTTTAGCAATGAATTATATAAAAATTCAAAATGCATTTTGCTGTACTAGTAACTATATAAAGAATGACTGTGCAAGGAATAAATGTCAATTATCTCAACAGAATTTTTTTACTCTCCTATTAGAGGTTCTTGGCATATCAGGAGGATATTTAAAATATAACAATTAACTTTAAAGGCACATATATATATATGTGCCTTTAAAGTATATGTAAGGTATATTTGAATAAATAAAGTGTACTCTACTTTGGAGTAGATAAATACATATTAGATATATACTCCAAAGTAATCATTCCTTTTCTCTTTTGTGGGAAAATGTGAAACAGTAAGAAAAAATTATTAAGAAAAATTGCAAAAAGGAGCAAATGACTAAAGATTTTCCACAGTGTATGGGCCAGCTTGCTAGCCAGAGAAAAGAAAAGGTGTTGGGAATATGATCTGTCCCTCTGAGAAAACAAAAATATGGTACACAGAAGTAGCAGAACAGAGTACAGGACAAGATTGGAGGCAATGGGTGCAGGGAGCAAAGTGCTAAATAGTCAGTTACAGTACAGGAGGGATATGGTGACAAAAATGCAGGACAGATGTGGGGACAGGTAGAGGTGGGAGGAGAGAGGAGACAGGGTTTCTATATCAGACCCCTGGGGCCTCTTAGAAGAGTTAATATCAAAAGTATATTCTGATATAAAGTCTGATGCTCACCTCAGTGACTTCTGTCATTAGAGATTTAATCAGATAATCACAGAAACGAGATACACATCATCATCTAGCCTAGTGTTTCTTAGCCTGGAATCCAATGCTGAACTTGGGAGGAAAGTAGTCCACGAACCCTCTAAAATTACATCCAAAATTTCGTGTTCCTGTAATTTCTGAGGAGAGAAGCCCCTAGAGTTTACCTAGTTCTTAGAGAAGGGACCAAGGGAAGACCCTCCACTCACAGAATAAGGTAACGGGTCCAGAGGGACCAGCCAGAGTCAACCAAAGGTTTAAGATACAAAGCTCTTCACTTTAGCAGGTTCAAATTCAATTTAAGTAGAGATAAAGCAATTTAAATGGTTTAAGTGGTTAAATAAACAGACCATTAGATGGCAATCAGCAGTGTCAACACCTGCAGTCTTACTCATTTGCTGATTGACGGCCAAGTCAGCAAATGAGTCATCAGATGAAGCCTAATGCCCAGGGGACACCCAAAGGCCAACACAGTAAACCTCCAAACAGGGCAAATAATAGAACCAATAAAAGTTATGCTTTTTGAGAACTTTTAATGACATTGAGGAAATGCCCACAATTATACACATATACAAGACTGAAAACAACAGCAACGACAAAATGTGACTGCTGGTTACTTCTGGTATGTAACATTATTAGTGATTTTATTTTTCTCACTCTTGTTTTCCAGATTTTCTTCAAAAGCACTTATCACTTCTAGAGTTAGAAATAAACAAATATGCTGTATTACAAGGTAATGGCATAGAGAAAGCTCACACTGAGGTTTCAGCCCCACTATACTGCTCAACAGTATAGAGCTGTGTGCTCTTAGAGAAGTCACTTCACCTCTCTGGGTCCCACACACTTTACCTGTAAAACAACAGTGAACTTAACACCAAAAGATCTTTCCAGCTCTACATGTCTATAATATTAACTGTTAAAACTTCCCCTATTGATGGCATTTGGGGAGAAATAAACCATCCAAATGGAATGTTAAACATTTCAAAATCATATTGCCCTACTACACACAGAAGAAAAACACAAAAACTAAAAGGTAGATATATGTCTAAACATGTCAGATCCTCATTTCCAACAGAGCTGGGGCAGAGCTGACAGGCTGGCAGAGGACAAGAACTATAGGATGTTCTATTGGTGAAGAAGCAGGAAGGGGAGGCCTGCTGCCCTCTCTCCCCAGGTGGGGTGAGCCCACAGGGCTGGGACAGTGGCGGACAGGCCCTAAAGAAGGCTCTGTTTTCAGATGAGGAAAGTAAGATGGGCAGAGTCCTCCCATTTCTACTGGCTGCTCTCTGGTACCGGCTGTGGGAATCTAGAACAGCAACTTCGCCATTCTGGGGGCCCAGTTCCCTCACCTGGAAAACGGGGATCAGAAAGTCCACCATTATTATCCTAGCTAGATACTGTTCACTCCCAAGACCCAGGTGGATAATGGACGTGTCCCACCACGTGGAGGAACGCTGCCTCCAACAGCTGTGAATGATCTAGAAGCTTCTCAGTAAAGACAGCCTTTCCCACCCGCAGCATCCCCTTTTCCTGCCTCCATTCCTGCACAGCCCCCATCACCATCTGGCACTCTATATTCTGTTTTCCTTATTTGTTTAGTGTCTGTTTAACTCCAACTTAAAAACAGAAGAAGCTCTGTGAAGACAGAGGTTTTTGTCTATCTTGTTTACTGTTCTATTCCCAGGTCCTAGAAGAGGGTAGGTGCTCAAAACACATTTATTGGATGAATCTACTAAAGGGTCAGGAACCCCTCAGTCTGGATATAGAGCTCTTACACTCTGCATACCCACAGTTTTTCTGTGAACTATTTATTTTAGTCACTATAATGATAATTCGCAGCCAGCAGTGTCAATGATTTGTTTCAGAGATGGAAATTTACAAAGCCAAGAAAAACATAATGTGCCTGGGATTCCTCTCAGGAAATGAAAGTCCCGGCCTGAGCTACCAAAGCCGGGCCTGTTGCAGCCTCAACCTTGACTGGAGCATGTGTTATCTCCCCTCGTCAGCTTTGAGCCCTGGGAGGGGGGATGGCTATGTACTGTGTACACAGTAAGTAATCCATAAATGTTTGCTTATAGAAACAAAGGATGAAACTACCTCACCTTGGTTTGATTTATCACAAACTCAAGCATCAAGGGAGTTCACACGAAGTTGAATTTTCTAACTTTCCTCACCACGTGACAAATACTGAGGTGAAGGGCCAGAGAATGCATGCTTGGTAAGAAAAAAATAATCAAAACCTTTTTTGAAAGCACTGAAGTTTTTCTTTCAAATGCCTTATTTGGTTGTAAATGGAAGACAAATGTCCACTCTTTCACTTCTCCCCATATCCACCTCTCAAAACAACATAATGAAAAACACGAATAACCACGCCCCAGGTTTACAGGTTTCATTAAAATATTTGTGTATGTTAATTTACTTAAAGCATGTTCCATCAGTGTTTATAAGGCGCAAAGCCGGGGGACCATCTTGATGCCTGCATCTCTAGATGACAGAGATGGGACAAGCAGGAAGAGGTCACAGGGCTCTGATTACTCCCAGGTGTCACAGTTCATGGCCATCAGCTCCCTAACAAGGGGGAAGGAGAGAGAACGGGTCCAGCCAACACTGCACACCTACTTCTGCAAAAAGGAAAACACTCCCAGGCTGCAAGGGGCAAACCCACCATGAGGAAACTTCGCAAAGGGGGTGTGGAGTCTCCTCCAGAAGATCTGGCCAAATGTAACCTGCATTTAAAAGACAATGATCATTTACAATCATACCGGTTCCCTAACAATAATTGGGAAGTCCCCTCTTTTAAAAAGCAGTAGATTATGTCCCTTCCATAAGATAAACTCAGCAGCAGCCAAGATGATGTGTCCTTCTCATCCTGCTGCCTAAATGAGGGCCCTCCCTCCAAGCTCATTGTGACTGATTTCCTTTGTGAAATTAAGAGACTGACAAGGAATAGAAAATAAAGCCGACAGTTTTAGGGGGCTCAAATGTTATTCCTGGACAATACATCCTGACAAGTCAAAGCTTCCCCCCCGAGTGCTTGTAAAAATACATAACTAAACTAAATGAATTTTTCATAGATAAGCTACAAATAAAGGTGACCAGAGGTGGAGATACAAACAAGGCAGGTGGGGAGGGCAAATGTCAAAGGAAGGCAGGCCATCAGAGCTTCTCTTCACTGCCAAATCAACACACACACATCACACAACTCAGAAACCAACAGTGGTGGTAGTGGTGATGGAGCTGCAGCATCTCTGGTCCTGTACTGAAGGTTGAACAGTCCAGTGCTACTTCTGTCACATTTCTAAAGTATTACACATGCAACACAATGGACTTCAGCTTTCCCCTCCCACACAAGGGAAAAAACTCTTCTTCCAGGAAAAACATAGTTAAAAGAGAGAGGTGGAAAAAAAAAAAAAGAGAGCAAGAGAGAGACATGTTTAATCAAGCTCTGAAAAGTGCAACACCAGGGGCTATGAATATTCCACTGGCCTTTCCACAAAAGGGGACCAGGTCTTGAAGTCCCTCTGTCGATTCGAAAATAGCAGGTTAAATAAATACGAAATAAATGAGCCTTCCAAAGTTGTATGAAGCATTCAGGAACCTTCCAGGCACACACTTCAATTTATGCTTTGCCAAGACCTAAATCTAGAAGTCAATAATTATTTATTTATTTAGGTAACTGTCACACAGGAATTTCAACACAGAAGGGGAGAGAAAAGGGAAGAGAATGAGTGGCTTGGGGTCTGGCAGAGATGGGCAAGGAAACCATTCCCAAGTCCCTACTATGTGCTAGGCTTTCAACATACATACTCATTTAATTCATTTCAATTTAACCGTTACAATAATTACACTATATGGAAGTATTTTTGTTTATAGAAACTGGTGTTCTTATAAATTAACTAACTTACCCTAAGTTCACATAGTTGCTGTGCTTTGGATATATGCTTCAAAATTAATTTTAAACCTAGTAATTAAGTAGGTTGGAATATTTTATGTTTTTTTAAAATAAATTTATTTATTTATTTTTGGCTGCGTTGGGTCTTCATTGCTGCGCACAGGGTTTCTCTAGTTGCGGTGAGCAGGGGCTTTTCGTTGTGGTGCACAGGCTTCTCATTGTGGTGGCTTCTCTTGTTTCACAGCTCGGGCTCTAAGCATGTGGCTTCAGTAGTTGTGGCACGTGGGCTCAGTAGTTGTGGCTCGTGGGCTCTAGAGCGCAGGCTCAGTAGATGTGGCGCCTGGGCTTAGTTGCTCTGTGGCATGTGAGATCTTCCCGGACCAGGGCTCGAACCCGTGTCCCCTGCACTGGCAGGCAGATTCTCAACCACTGCGCCACCAGGGAAGCCCCTAAGTTTTATTTCAAACATAATTTTACCTCCCTTTCGAACATGTATCTCCTTAAGGGAGCCACGGAAAATACTGGAGAGTTTTCTGAGGGCTGAAAATATTAGAATGGAAGATAACAGGAAGTGAAAACTGAAATGCTATGTTAACAGCGGTTGTGTCTGAAATATGGAACAAAGGCTTTCATCTTCCCTACTTTCTACTTATCTATACTTTTTAGACTTTCTTTAATAAGCATGAATTACTTTAAACTAAGCACATTATTTAAACCTTCTAAAGCCATTTATTACCATTTGGGAAACTTTTTAAATTATGTCTAAAAAGTAGCTAATGCATATATAATACTTCCTCCATGGCCGGGACTGGGATAGGTTAAGTGAGGCACTCAACTGAGGAACAGAATTTAAGACAGCACTAAAAACTCAGTAATCAAGATACATAAAATTTAATGAAATACTAAATCAAAGTTAATACCCAAAAAAAGCCATGATAGACGAATCATAACTTGAAATAAAGATAAGATCAGTACTACTGATTGTTTTTTCTTTTTGCTTCAGGCTCCAATACAGCTCTGCTCAGCATGGGCTTACTCTGTGCCTGGCACTATGATAAGCAGTATATTTAGTCCTCCACCAACCCTTATTTTACAGATGAGGAAACCAAGGCACGGAAGTTAGGGAATTAGTCCAAGGTCACAGAGGTGCTCTGCGGTAAAACAATTTTAAAAAGATTAATAAGGGGTCATTTTTACTTGCCTTGACCATAAAGATAAAATCAGCATCTATTTTTAAAACTGGTCTACAAGTGACCAGATCTTCAGATTATCATCCACAACTTGAAAGATTTAAAACTGAAGCTCAACATAAGTGCTTCTTCCTTAGAAGACTAGGTGAATACAGGGACAATTTGGGCAAAGGACCAAAACCTCACTCTCTTGAAACCTTTTTTATTTTGTTGTTCACACATAGGTGAAACCTCCTAATAGTTCAAAGTAGGGAACAGAGTGAAGGTAGATGGAAATGTGAGGGCAAAGACTTACCTTCCATTTTAATCCCCCAAAGGAAGGCAGGAAGGAAGAAACAAACAGTATAACCTGGAGATCCAGCTCCCAGGGCAGGACAGTCTCTCCATGTGCTAAGCCGTGCAACCCTTCAACCCACAGCCTGCCAGGCTGATGCAGCACACATACCCACTGTGGTC
Organism: Orcinus orca; assembly: GCF_937001465.1. Taxonomy (NCBI): domain Eukaryota; kingdom Metazoa; phylum Chordata; class Mammalia; order Artiodactyla; family Delphinidae; genus Orcinus; species Orcinus orca. The sequence goes on along the minus strand of NC_064576.1, from coordinate 11,403,659 downwards.
CCCCCTGCCCTCCTCACCAACCCCATCCCAAGTCTTATGCACAACGACTACTGACTGTTTTGCCTCTTCATGCCTCACCTTCATGCCTCCAGAAATGCTGTCTGTCAATGTGGAATGTTCCCCTACCACCTCCTGATCTTAACCTGTCAAATGCCTGCTCGCCTCTGTATTATACAGATCCAGGACCCCACCCAGAACTTCTCAATTGAAACCTTGAGCTGAGACCAGGGATCTATAGTTTTCACAGCTCCGCAGGTGATAACTATGCTGCAGGCTTTCACCTAAGTCTGAGAATCACTGATCTTAATTCAATAACGTAAAAGATATAGGAGGAACACCCACAATGTTTAAGCCCAGATCCAATACAAGGAAACATGTAGAGTATGGGGATGAGGCCAAAACGTTTACTATCCTCCAGGGGATGAACACACACCTTAGCCTAACTGAAACACCATGGCAGGTTTCGACTCATTAGTGACTGATCAATTCTATTTAGCTGCACTTTTTGGAAAAACACAACTTTGTGGGTGGGCTCTTCCACCAGAATCACCCTTCACCCACTTTCCTTGCTCCTTCTTCCCCGACCCCTGCCAAAATAAAATGCCTTTCAATTTCAAGTCAATAAGAAAAGATCTACAGAGCAGGACAAGCTTCACACATCTCTCAAATTATTTTTGGTATGATCACATACTGAAACAGGCGCTTAGCAGTATACTTTCCTGAGAAGAATATAGAACAAAACCAACCCTAGGGTTTTGTTGCCTAGAATCCCTTCACAAACACCTTGTTTCCCAGCTGATTTACAAGCTCTTATTCAAGTTCGAATTTGTGACCATTATGGTGGCTAACTAAAAGCAATGAAGCAATCTGTTTAGAGAAAGGCCACATGCATTTCTAAGGATTTCCTCTCTTCCTGCCATAAGAGGAATAAGATGCCAAAGTGACATCCTCCATATGTATCCTCCACACTGCAATTAGCCCAGTAATGAAAAAAATACCCCTAATCCAATATTACAGTCTAATGTACTATTTTCCTTTTAAATAGAATCTCAGGTGTGTACATTGGACTGATAAAACTTACATGAGCTTTCCTAGTTCCTGCTTTAAAACTTAAAAAAATGGTAAAACAAAAAATCTTAAACAAGTTTTGTTTAGCAGCATTTTTAAACTGAGACTATGTTAACACTTTCCCTAGCATGTCATTTTGAAATAACGGCAGCATATACTAAAATATGTGTTCATTCATTTGGGGGAAAACACAGGACTTCAGATTTATTGCAATAGAGTTAAATCAACTATAAGTGTCAGCAGACCCATCTCCCTGGAGCTGATGTGCCACCTCAAAGTCTCCACTTGTCTCAGGGACATATGCTCATCAAATGAGGACAACAAACCATCTGATGGTCAAGTTCTTTCAGCTCAAACTTTCTGCAATTAAGTACTACGTATTAGCACCACAGCTAGTTAGGCTTATTTTATTCTTCTACTGTGACACTAATTTTGTCATACCCTGTGCAAACCAGCACTTATCACAAAAGAGGACTTCTTAGGAACTTTCATTAGAGTAGTTAAAAGAGCCAAGAGGAATGCTCTCCCATACTTACTCATTAATCCATTCATGATTTAGTGGATTCACACATTAAGTCTCCTGCCCACCTCAATCACTCACAAGCATTTCTTAACCACAGGGCACTGTGCAAGGACGGAGAGGTAAGGAACACACAGTCCAGCGGGGGAGTGAAGATGGGGGGATGCAAATGAGTAACGTACATACCACGTGTGGCAGCGACTGGCCAGAACTGTGCTGTCCACTGAAGTAGCCACTAGTCACACGGGGCTATTGAGCATTTGACATTTGGTTAGTCAAACGGAAATAAGTTCTAAGTGTAAATTTCAAAGGATTTGGATGAAAAAAGAAGAATGTAAAATATCTTATTCATAATTTTTTATTGCTTACATGCTGAGTAATACTTTGAATATACTGGATTAAGTTAAATATATTATTATAAAATTAATTTCATCTGTTTCCTTTTAATTTTTTTAATACAGCTACTAGAAAATGTAAAATGACAGATATGGCTGGCATCGTATTGTTATTGGACAGAGCTGGGCTAGATGCTCCCCAGTACTGTTTCTTCTTCCTGGGTAGAAAGAAAGACCACCTTTTCCAACCTGCTTGGCAGTTTGGCTGAAACTATGTGATTGGATTCTGGCCAAGGAACATAAGAAAAATGAGGTAGCAAACTCTAGGTGCAGTTGTAAAACAAGGTGCACAACTGTCCCAGCTCTCTCTCTCTCTGTCTCTTTGATGGGCCCACTGAAAGCAGAGACTCCACAGGCAGCTCTGAGGAAGTCCTAGGTAAGGGAGAAGCCACAGATGTACGGAAACTAGATTCCTGAATCATCACGTGGAAGACCACTCAAGGTATACCCAATGAGATCCTGTCACAAGCGAGAAATAAACCTGGTGTTAACCTACTGTCATTTGGTTACAGCAGTTAGCCTACCCTGACTAATTAACACGCTAAGAAAAAGTACCTCACGAGACAGATGACTACCTGCTCAAGAACTCTCAGGATAAGCTTCAGAGATGAGGCGCCACGCGAAAAGGTGACTAAACATGGTGGTTCTCAAACTCCATCATGTCAGAATTACTCAGAGAGCTTGTTAAGACGAAGACTGCTGGGTCCTCTTCCAATCCTCTCTAGGATGATCCAGCTAGGGAGGGAGGTCTATGTGAGAGCGCTAGCCCTCTAAGGACACAGGGTCTCCCCCAAGACCCTCCTCTGAGCTGCTGTCAGTCTCCCTTCCCCCAATCCTCCAATGCAGGAGGCATGGAGGGCCGGTGAGAATCTGTAGCTCTAACACGCTCCCAGGTGTGCTGACGTTGCTCGTCTAGGCAGCACACAGCACACTTAGAAAACCAACGTCTTTAAAGAATAAGATTTGTCAAGCAGTGAACCGAACAAAAGGCATTCAGGGCAAAAGGAACTACTATCCAGAAAGGTTTGGAGGGTTGGAAGAGCACAGTGTGTTTGGGGAGCAGCAAGATTTTCAGTGAAGAAGCGTCACAGGTCCTGGGAAAGGAGTAAGGGGGAGAAAAAGCCAGAGAAATGCAGACTTGTATTCAGCAGTCAAGAGTTTGAATTCTGCCTGAGTCCTCAGTGAGAACCTTAAAGCAGAGCTTTCCTTTCCACAGCATAGGTAGCAATAAAAATAATTACTCTAAAGCCAATATGAATGTCTGCTAATACTTCAACTACCTGCAAAATTCCTGGGAAATGACAGGGGTAGAGTATGGTGATTTATTCATTATGCACAACTGTGAGACTCCAAAATTCTAATTCTTGGATGAACCACCCCTTTATTATAATCTTGTTATGTGACCTGAGAAACGATTTAACTGCCATGTAATTGCTGTGTTTGTGCTATAAGCAGAGTAACATCTGCCTTCAGCGTACTTTTACGGAAACTTTTGGGAAATTAGATATGGAAATTTAAAAAATTTGCTCCTAGGAAAAGATATATAATTCACACGCAAAGAGTGTCTATTATTTTAACCAGGTGCTACTCAACCTGGTGAGATACAAATGGCTAGCTGTCTTGGAGAGAAGCAACCAGAACTGACAAACACCACGGCAGAGGACAGATGGGCCTGTGCTGGGTTACGGAAGGCAGGGAGTATGAGGAACAGGACTTCACTAGGAGCCCCTTCCAGGGGCACAGATCTAAGCGCCCTACTTGCCACTACTCAGGACACACACACACACACACACAACAGTTCCCAACTCACTCAATATTAGTGCCCTCTGAATAGGGCAGTGAGACAGATAACCTCTAAAATCACTGTTAACAATATTCTATGAAATCATAATCTAATTTATGACTATACCAAATTTCCAACCCTACCACAATTGTTTATTCACACAGGCAACATAGTTTTTAAAAATTAAATGGTGAAAATAGATTTCTAGGTGCAAGATGCTGAAACAGGCATGCTGTCTGTGCTGTATCCAAATGAACGCTGGGGAAAATAGTGTTTTTCTTTCTCTCAGTAGAAGGAGAAAGACTTCTATTTGAGCTAAACATATTCTTTGCTCAAATACAAATGGTCCCTTTGTGATCTAATGGTCCCTTAGTTATCATTTGAGGGAGGGGGGAAGTGATTTAAAATAGTTTGTTAAAAAAGTTTATTAAATGTTTTCTCTCACAGTAGTTAGAATTAGATTAATAATACATGGAATTTGCTTATGTCAAAAATTCAAGGAGGGGCTTCCCTGGTGGCGCAGTGGTTAGGAGTCTGCCTGCCCATGCAGAGGACGCAGGTTCGTGCCCCGGTCCGGGAAGATCCCGCATGCCGCGGAGCGGCTGGGCCCGTGAGCCGTGGCCACTGAGCCTGCGCGTCCAGAGCCTGTGCTCCGCAACGGGAGAGGCCACAACAGTGAGGGGCCCAGCGTACGGCAAAAAAAAAAAAAAACAACAACAAATTCAAGGAGCAAACTGGTTTTACACCAAAGAGAAAAAAATTATATCCCTTTCAGCAATATAACCTTAATATAGTCAAGCTGCAATATGAGAAGATACCCTTTCGATATCCTTCACTCACACACAACTTTGTCAAAGAAATTTCGCATATATTATCAATTTCTTTTATCAGGACACTGTCATAGGTTTCCAACATTTATTTTGCCAAGCAATAATACTAAAACACAAAACCCAAACAAACAAACTAAAAACAGATAACATTAATCACTACCATTGTTTCATATAGAAAGGTTATTAAAACATATACACACAAACATACTTGCCACCAGGAATGCCAATCTTACATTTTTTTCTTAAAAGCTTTTAAATCTTTAAGAGCTCGCTACATTCTCTTATTTTTCTCACTTGCACACAGATCAGAAAGAGCTTTGTCATGGTTTGAAGACCAGCATTTGAGAACCTAGGAGGGAGGCAATCAAATGCTCACAGGAGTTGATGAGTGATCACCTAGCTCCCTGCAAAGGTGGGTTTGAGTTGGCTCTTAAGGTATAATTAAGGGAGCTTCCAGGTTGGTAAATATGCGGAGATTCAGGGAGAGTGGTGTGACTGGAGAGAGCATTGAAGCTCTTTCCCCATACCTCACCCTATGCATCCCTTCCATCTGGCTGGGCCTGAGATCAGATGCCAGAAAGGACCAAGCCAAGTATTGCTGACACTACTCCTGCTTTTGGAATCTGACAAAAATATACAAGCCTGCAACCCTGAGTGGCCTCGCCCTGGGAGACTTTTTCATACAACATGATGATGGACTGGATAGTTATTAATGACTGAATGAGATTCTAGTAATGTGCCAGTATCTTTTGACCTTTATGATTGTTTTGCTGTAAGAGTTCCTTGTTTGAAGACCAGGGGGCGGACTGTGATACTGTGATTTATAATAAGAAATACATATTTGGTCTTTGTCCCATTTCTGGCACAGAGCTCCTAACAAAATAAGAAGAATAATTCAGAATTGGATTGGTGCTTCAAAGTTTAAAAAAAAAAACAAAACAACAATGAACTCGACTTCATTTACTTCAGAAAAGTCCAGAATGAAATGCCCACTGCAGAGGAAGGGCTGTCAGCATGAGTCTCAACAGAAGCTGGGATGTGCACACCACCTCCCCGGACAGAAATGCTGATGGAGACAGGCACCCTGTTCTGCCTGCATTATTCTGAGCACTTAGGCTAGTTTTGAGCACTCACCCTCCAGACTACAGACTTAACCTGAAACATGAGATACTCCAATCTAGCGGTTCTCAACTGGGGGTGATTTTGGTCTCCTCCAGGGGACACCTGGCAATATCTGGAGACATTTTTGGTTGTGATGTCTTGTGGAAGAGGCATCTAGTGGGTAGAGGCCAAGGATTCTGCTCAACTTCCTACAATGTACAAGTCACCCCCCCTACAAAGAATTATCCAGCCCAAAATGCTAACAGTGTAAAGGCTGAGAAGCCCTGCACCAACCCTATCAGAGGACTGACTGACTTCTCAAATGTACAGATCTTCTTCTGCAACAAGAGAATGCAGGCACAAAGAGTTCAGTGTATCCATCCTACAATTATATCTTATATAATCATGTTATTTATAATCATATATGTGAGTGTACATAATATTATATATATACATATATAGTTACAATTATGTCCCTAATCAAGGTCAATTAATTCACTATCTTTGTTCCTTCCTCCCAGTTGTGCTCCTAATATAAAGTGGCATATAAAGTGGTAGTTTATCTTTCCTTTTCTTTCCATTCTTTTGTATGACTTCTGGAAGAAAATTAGAAACATGCTTATCAAAAATCTAGGCCTTACATATGGTAATTTTTTGTGTTAAAAATATTTAATTATTATGTTTTAGAATAGTACATTCTAGAAGCCCAACAATATTAAACATTAAGTTTTACATTTCTGTTCACTTTAAATTGTAAACAAGTAAAAAACTTGAAGAAGTTAGTGAGGGATGGTTACTACCAGTCCACAAACAGGAAATTGTATAAATGACCAAGGTGTTCTAAAGAAATGTACACATAGAAAAACATCCCTAGTGTCTGAATCATGCTGTTAGAAGTCTCTCTGCTGGGTGGCGGTACTCAACCGTCCAGGTCTATGCGCGTGCAGGTCATGCGGCCACCAAGGACCCCGAGTCCCACCATGACAGAGACACCCTTTCCCAGGAAGACCTTTGCTTGTGGACATTCTATTAATATGGTTCCCTCACGTAAAGCTAATGGCAGGGCACTGATGGGGGTGATAACTTTACAGTGGCTCATCACATAACGCCAGCAAGTGGGCTGGGAGGAAGGAGCACCGGAGACATGTTGACTCGCCAAGGTTTCTACAAACATGTGCAGAGCTCCCAAGGGAATCATCCTGTAAGTAATGAGCTACACAACTGCTGGTTTGCGTATGGTCGTGATAAGCGTGCTGAAAGAAATGCAGAAGATGCTTAACCAGTTTGGGGTCAAATAAGCCTCTCTGAGGAAGATACTTTGTGTCCAGAAGGAAGAGTGAAGTTGAATAAAGAATGGCTGAGTTAGAGCAAGTTGGGGGTGGGGTTAGCACAGCACATGCAAAGGTTCTGAGGCACAAAAGAGCTTGCCCATTTGGGGAATGAAAAGATAGCCCACTCAGTTTCAGTGCAGTGGTCCAGGGGAGAACAGCACGTGCTGAGCCTGGTGGGGTAAGCAGAGTACAGATTCACCCTGATAGGTGTATTAAAGATTGTGTGTTTTAGCCTGGGCTACATGGGAAGCCATCAAGGGGTTTTAGGCAGAAAATGATATGTGGCCACATGTGCACAGAGGTGAGAACAGAGCTTCAGATGCAGATCTGGTGGGAGTCCACATATAGGCAGGTGGTGGCTAAAAAATGAAAGTGGATGACATCACCCAAGATGTTGGCCCTGAGTAATACAGGTGCTACTACTAGTAATTACCACAAACCCAGCTCACCCACACTGCTTCCAAGGTGCAAACCAGCCCAACGATGACAGTGGTCACAAACCTTTTTCCAGACCCTGAGTACTAACAGCAATTCACCATTAGGTGACTTACACCTTCTAAAGTCATTCTGAGCTAAGATCAAGACTAATATTACACAGTTATTTAATTTTTCATATATTTATATCCCACACTCCAACTAGACTGTACGTTATAGTTCCTTGATGATGTATATATATTCCAATAATCAATTTTAAAATAAAAGATTTTCTGACCCTGGAGAGATAATCTAATCCAAACCTGCCCTTACACAAGAAGGAAGACAGCTCAAGGAAATTAAGCAAACTGGCCAAGGTCTATCCACTCTGGTCATGGGCTGTTGTGTTACAGAAGGATGCCCATGACCACACCTGATTTCCTATGTAAATCTTTATTTTTTTAAATCAATTTATTTATTTATTTATATATTTATTTTTGGCTGCACTGGGTCTTCATTGCTGCGCGTGGGCTTTATAGTTGCAGCAAGCGGGGGCTACTCTTCCTTGTGGTGCACGGGCTTCTCATTGCTGTGGCTTCTCTTGTGTTGTGTGGCTCTCTAGAGCACGGGCTCTAGGCGTGCAGGCTTTGGTAGTTGCAGCATGCGGGCTCAGCAGTTGTGGCTCAAGGGCTCAGTTGCTCCACGGCAATGTGGGATCTTCCTGGACCAGGGATCGAACCCGTGTCCCCTGCACTGGCAGGCAGATTCTTAACCACTGCACCACCAGGGAAGTCCCTGTTTATGTTTTATTATAATATTAATGTGGAATTAAATTGCTCTGCCAGTGGTAAAGCAAACAGCACAAGCATTCCACAAAAAAAGTCTGAGTGTTCTGAAATCCAAAGAAACTGCATCTGTGCTAAGCTCAATCTGTACTCATTTCTCAGCTGGCTTAACAGAAAGAAAACAAGAAAAGATGCATGCTCACCCTTCCGCAACCTCTGAGCAGAAAAAGAGCCCTGCACGGGGTGTTCACTCTGGAACACACCTGCTTAACAGGGGCGCCTACCGCTGCCACCCCAGTGGCCGCGCATCTCCGTAACTTCAGGGAACAGACAGTGAAGTGGGGTCCCTCCATAGATGATTATACACTTTCCTCCTACTGAAAAGGTATGGTTCCCCCCCACCCCCAATCAGGAATGATATGAAAACTCTGGATAAAAAAGAACTCACCAATTTGGCTTGAACTTCTAAATAAAGCCTTTTGTTTAACCTCAGTCATGCTGAGCCCTCAGAGTGGCTTTGCCTAAAACACTGTAAAGAAGACCTCTCTCAAGGGCTTTGATAACGTGTCTCCTGCTTGACCACTAGATTCCTATTTGCCACACCTGAAATAAAACCAGGTTGGCAGCAATGTGAAATAAGGTTTGTCTTCAAAACCACCTGACATCCTTTGGCATTCCCTCACCACCTACCACCCACACTCCATCCCCAGGGCCCACCTCTCTGGACTATCTTCCAGGGTTTGCCATGCTCAGCCTCCACTGTTTCTTCCCGGGAATTCACTCTCCATCTCTGTGCGTTGCTGATTCACAGCTCATCAGGGTGAGACGTTAAGTCCTGAGTGGTCAAGAATACTCCAGATGCCTCCCTGATTTTGTGCATCTTTGTGATAGAACAGAAGGCACTTCCATGCGGGATCGTGGGAAGACAGTTTAGAAGCATGCCATTCTGCAACCTTATAGTTAGGGAGGGGCTGGCTCTGCCAGGTGTGGTACTGCCCAGCCCACCTATGCCGACAAATCCCTGCTAAATCCCCAGAGTCCTCTTTGCTAAAGCCCTGAGGAGTTTCTCAGACTGTGAGGCAGAGGCCCGTCTGCTTTTCCAAGCTGTGCTCCAAACCACAGAAACATCCCAGGATGGTGGTGAAAGTTACACCACAGTGCCCAACCTGACATCCTCCTCCATGGCTCCTGGGCACTTGGCTGGCCCTCTGTGAGGGAGTCACAGCTGAGAACAGCTAACGTGGGACGTGGATGGATGATGGAGCCATAGGGCAGGGATGAGGGGACACGTCACAGAGAAAAGCCACACGGGGTGTGACGAGGGCACCCACGCGTCTCCGTGTACACGTCTCATCTCACTAAATGGAACGGAAGCCCCTGAAGGTAGGAACCACCCCACCTTCGAGGTTCCAATTGTACTCACCCTCTGGTGTCAACTAAGGGCTGATCATTTGTCCAGGCAGACAGAAAAGCGGAAAAAGCCTGTCACCAATGTGATGAGCCCTTTTTAACCTCAAGTGCACTTACAGCACTCCTGGTCTTGGTTTTTCCATCTGAATCACACAGGCAGAGAGAACCCAAAGCCAAGCTGCCAAAATATTTTACAAGTTTTCAACCCAAGAGACTTGGTAAGATTCATGAAGTCTGAAAGAGGCTTGCGGTTCAGGGAGCACAGTCTTGGTCAGCATCTCCTCCTTCTAGAGCAAACTTGCGAACTCCCCACCCAGCTGAGATCTTCCCAATCTACCTTCTACCCAGGACAGTAAGAGCAACACCAAGGGAGGCTGCACAGCTGCTAACACTCCAACTGCTTAAACTCTAGGCACACAAATTCTTCTAGATCATTCAGATTACTCTCCATTACTTCCAAAATAGTAACGGAGAGAGGCGATGGGGGCAGACTGTCCTTCGTGGTGGGCAATCCAAGGCCATCTATATTTGCTTATGGATCTGAGCAGCCAGATTCATCTTTAGAGCTATTTTCTAAATTAGTTTGCAATCCCAAATGTACAGAGAGTGGATAGTGGAGAAAGACAGCCACAATGTCACTGGGTCACGGTGAGGCACAGAAAGAAACAGAGAAAAGGGATGGGGGGAAGCTTAGAATCACAGTTTTGTTATATAAATAATCTAACCACAGACAACAGGGTGGACAGGAAGTCAAAGGTACGCGTCAACTCCCCCTTTTACTTTTGTGATAAACCCAAACTCAAGAGTTTGGCACTAGAAGCTCATACATTGTATACTTGGAAATAAATGGCCTAAGTCTTCTCTTAAAACCTAGTGTGGCAATTCCCTGAGTTCCTTCAACAGCCTTTCCAACTCATTAGTCTTGTTCACAGGCTCAGAGGGTGGGTGTGTGGCCTCAAACAAGGTTCATAGGAGCAGTTTATAAACACACAGACACACACACACACATACACAGGAAGATGGCCAAGGAAAGGATAACAAAACAACTCTTTTTTAATAAGAAAGCAAAAATAGTTTTAAGGTTTTGTTGGTTTTTTTTAAAATTCATTTCCCAATAGAAGGAATTCTTAAACGATGAACCGTCTTGCTTGTTTCAAGATCATCTGGCCTTCTCCTGAATTCTCTAATTGCCTGCTTCCAGCCAAGCCCTACATGTCTGGGGTTGCAGGACAGAAAACATAAGCAATCCTAAAACTTATCTTCAATGGTCTTTTTAAAAAACATTTCTTTTTTTTAACAGAGGGTGATTAGAAATTATAAAAATGAAAAAGGTTTTCAAGTTTTGGTACAGCTAGAGGTTGTTTTTAAAATTGAGGCCATTACTGCCTGCTTTCCCTTTGGACAGTGCCCAGCATTTTTCAGATAAACATGCATCTCCAGAAACTATCAGAACTTCCTCTTGTTTTACAACACTGGTCACGAGAGAGTATGATTTGGACAGCCGCCTGCATCCCTCTGTAACACAACAGCCCATTCTAAAAGGTGGTTGAATTCTAAGGGTGAAAAGTGAAAACAAATTTCAGCATCAACTCTGTTGCATCCAAGTTCCCAGAAACTATCCATGTGCCCTCATTTATTAATTTGGCGAAGAAGGACTGTGAATCCCACTCCAGTTAGTGGAAAAGGGAAACCAAAAATAAGACAATGATGTCTACTTTGCGGGAGTGGCTAAAACATTCAGGGTTCTGCCTGTCTTCAGTACCCCACCCCACTCACCCCCCACATCAGATTTATAAACACAGGAGGATCTGGTGTAACTTAAGGCTCTGGGAAAGAACATACATAGAAGGGGCTCCCACCTACCAACTTTAAGTTGTAAGCACACACCAGTCCTTTTAATAGCCCTTCTCTGGATTTTCTCCTGCCCTGTTAGGTCCTTCTTAAGATGTAGCACTCAGTTCTCAGCCCTGACTCAGGTACGCCAGCAGGTCATGGATCTGAATGAGAAAGCAACATCTCAGTACCCTTTCTTTATAAGGTCCCAGGATTTCAGGCCCGGTGATGCAATTTGCAGATATTTTCAGTTCACAAGAGCAGGAGCCAACTTTTCCAAGGCAAGGTGCTAGATTCCCAAGCTCATCTTTCTGGGAGCTTGGTAGTTTGCAGTTGGCAAGACACAGCAGAGAAGGCCACTGCTAGAGGTTAATTAAACATTTGAAGTTTGCCCTAGATAACCATACACAGAAAACCAATGCCTACTTGGGGAAAAAAAAAAAGAAGAAGAAAAATGAGGTAAAAACATTCTCCTCCTATAATCTAAACAAAAACCCAACACACACAGAAACTAGCATACAAACTCCATTCTGCAGTTTGGAAATGAATGACAAATTGCTCCAAAATCTTCCATAACCTGCAGCGCTACCCTTAGTTAGCAAACTCCCCTCTAAAGTGCAAATACCCTTTGACAGATAGAATTCTGTAAGCTATTTATACCATGTCGTGAAGGTTTTAATCAGGTAAGAGCCTAACATGTAGCTGAGATCATCCACACACAGACTGACAGTGACAGGAAGGGTGGGGGTAGATTTCTCGAGCACTGAGGGGGCAGGTGGGTGCCCAGAGCACGAGGCACTGTAGTGGGTGGTTCCAAAGGCCAAGGTGCAGCAGCAGGAGAGAGGACGTTTGACCCAAGTACAACCTTGTCCTTGGTAGTGTCAGTAATTATCTCCCTGCAAGGATAGGCTCTTCTGCGAAGTTATCAACGACACAGACTAAACAATGATTCTAGCATTCCCCTCTCTGCTCCCTTCTTACTGCTACGGAACTTTTTGTACATATTATTGGGATAATTACCTAAATGTGCTGCCTTATATTTTTACTGGCGATGATGAAACCATTTTTCATCTCTGTTAGGAAACCATACAAATTTGGTTTAAAAGACTTTTTATTCTAAGAGGCTTTAGGTAAAATAAGTCCCCCAAACTCTTTCTTAAAAGGAAAAGCTGGAAGTGCTACAGTTCAATGTACACATGGCCACCAATTCCTGCTGATAATCTAAATAGAACATACTGGGTTGGCCAAAAAGTTCGTGCGGGACGTTACGGAAAAACCCGAATGAACTGTTTGGCCAACCCATACTTTCACTCTTCTTGTCATAGACAGCGGTAATAAACTGAATCCCTCGTCCCATACAAGCCCTTTGTGGCTTTTTCTTTCCGTTTCACTTGTGTGTTACGGAGACCGGGGTTGGGGGGCGGGGGACAGGGCGGAAGTAGGGTACCTTTTCTGTAGAAAAGTCAGAAGGCACGGCACAGGCCTTCCTAGACATCACATTAAGGTAACCCTGTGTTAACTTTAATTAGCTCTTACAGTCTAAACAAGATGATGACCAGCCTATGGCTCAGAGAGGAATCTGGGGGTTTTCTGAGATGCAGGAAGACACAGCAGGGGACACCAGAGAGGGAAAAGGACCTCCAGGAGCCTAGGCATCTGCCACGACACAGGAGCAGGTTCACCAAAAAATTACCGAAGCTCACGCTTCAGGACCCTCCCTGGCATAGGCCCCTCCTAAAGTCCTGTACCTAACTTGGTCTTTTCATTTTCTATTAGTTCTCTTAAAGAGGGCTCTCAACTGTACGAGCTTCAGGCCCTACAAAAGCTGGATCTGTCCCTGACCTGAAGGTTCCTCGGGCATTCAAACACAGCAAGACCAAAAGTGAACTCATGATCTGCTCTCCCCCTTCCTCTGCTCCATGCCAGCTACGCTTAAACCCGTCCCTCCCCTTCCATGCCTGCATTTGATTAATGGCATCACCACCTCCCAAGTCAGAAGACTGGGCGTTGCTATTCCCTGCTCTCTCATCCATTTCCAGTGTGCAGCAGTCCTTTCCCTCCATGCCTTCCATCAGAGGGTTTGTCTGGAGGGTCAGAGCTTTCACCCTGGTCCTCCTGCTTCCAGTCTCTTCCTTTCTGATTCCAAACCCCACTCTGGCATGAGGAGGATGGTCTAACCCCACAGGGCCCCGCGGGCCTCCAAACTGAACACTGGTTGCTCAGCACATGAGGCAGCTCTTTACAGACAGGCCAACTCACCTCACACCCAGCTCTGAGCCGCTCAGCCCTCCCTGCACACCTCCCAGCACGCTGTTCCCCTTGGCTACAGGTCCTCCCCACGCATGACCACACCCTAATGCCTTCAGGGTTTGCGTTTATCCTTCAAGACCCCCTGAAATGCCACCTTCTCTTCGGTCCTTCCCAGTCGCCCCCGATCAGCTGTTCCACACACCCTTCGACCTCCTGTGGAATTCAGCTATTGCTTTCTACTGACGTTTCCTCTTATCTCCCAAGCTGGACTGGGCTCCTTGTCCTGCCTCATCTTTTTCTCACTCATCCAGTGTTACGAGGTTCATTCATTTCTGAGTACTTTCCCACACCCCATGTGCGCTGTACCAGAAGGCTGGACTCTACGGTATGATGGTTAAGAGCACAGGGCTCTGCAACTAAATGACTGTTTTGAATCCCAGCTGTGCTACTAACTACTTATATGACTTTACACTTTATTCACCTTTCTCTTTGTTCCCCGATTTGGTTTCCTCATCTATAAGATTAAGGTAACAAGAGTACTTCACCAGGTTGTCATAAAAATTAAACGAGTAAATAAACATACGGAGCTTAGAACAGTGCATGAGAACTAGTGAACACTCAATAAACGTCAGCTATTCTGATAAGGGTAGAAGGAGGGGCCATGACTTTATTCAATGATCAATTATTCCTCTGCTCCACTATTTAAGCCCCTTCTAAAGGGCAGAGGGGATACGTACCTTGTGCAAGAAGGATACTGTGCACACAGCTCGCTAAACGTTTCTGTGAGTGGTTCAGATGACTCTGCCGGTGCTCTAGAGGCAGGAGGCTTAAACAAACATATGCAGGCAAAGTTCTTCAAGCTCTGGGCATTTAGGGGGCTGTAATCCTGCTTCCAGATGCAAACCTCACCATGCTCTACCTCCCTGACCACTCAACTCTAGACAACTATTCCAACTCCCTTCCTTTGCCCTTCCCGGGGCCTTGGCTCTCGGTATTCTCAGCTCTCTCACCAGGAGACTCTGTCCACTCCCATGCCTTCCTCACCAGGCTGGGATCCACAGTTCTACCTACAGCCCAACAGTCATGGCCCCCCTCAAACTCAGGATGACCCAAAATAAAATCCTCCTCTCCATCCCAACTTCCCCAGACTCATTCCTTCAAAGCTGTTCCCCAGCTCTGTAGACGGCAGCCTGGAGGTGCCCAAGGCAGACATTTGAACACCCTTGACTCCTTTCTCTCTCATTTAACTATCTCTTAGATCCAGATACCACCCTCCATCTCCACTACCAGCCACCTTAGTCCGGCCACGACTGCCTGTCATCATGCTGCCCAGGCCTCCTCACTAGTGTCCCCATCTTCAGACACCCTCTTTCTCCAGCCCATCATCCACTCTACAGTCTGAGAGAGCTTTCTAAAACATCAGTCTGACCATGTATTTCCTAATCTAAAACCTTCAGCAAATGGTTCTCCTCCAATATTAGAATAAAGTTCCAAAACACCCACCATGATCTGGTCCGTGCTACCTCTCTAGCCCCACTGGTCACCACTGTACTTTCAGCCCAGTAAGCCCTCTCCAGCCTCATGAAACTAGAGCAGCTACAAGGAGGTCTCAGCTCTCCCTCCCTAGGACTTTGCTCCTTATGCAGAAACGTCCTCCTACCCTTTTAGTTGGTTAACTTCTTCACCTTCTTCAAGACTCAAGTCAGACATCACCTCCTCCAGAAGTCTTCCTTGACTCTGTCCCAAAGGTGAGCTAGGAGTCCCTTGCAGGTTTTCTCATGGTAGCTAGGCTTATCTCCATCACAGCCTGTATCCCACGTAGGAGATCTCTAGGCCTTCTGAGAGCACAGACTGTGGCTTATTCACCATTGTATTAAAAGGTATCCAATGGATACTGGGTGTGACATAATACGAATTATTTGGTCTCTGCCCTGATTCCTGGCACAGAGCTTCTAAAACTCCTGTAATTCCGTGACTAACAGGGGTGACAGAAGTATCTTGTTATACATAATAAACCCCTTTCAACCATACCTGAGTTTATGTTAATGAGGTGACTCTTAGAGCAGGAGGGGTTGGTTGCCTGAGGAACCAATCCTGTGAATAGTAGGCTGTATCTTTCAGCTCTGCTTCCTGACTTCCCAGGAGAGGAGAGAGGCTGGAGATAGAGTTCAATAACCAATAGCCAATGATTTAATCAATCATGCCTACATGATGGAGCCTCCTAAACACAGAGGTTTGGAGAGCTTCTGGGCTGGTGAACACATAGAGGAGTTAGGAGAATGGCATGCCTGGAGAGGGCATGGAAACTCCATAGCCTTTCCCCATACCTTGGCCCATGCATCTCCTCCATTTGGCTGTTCCTGAGTTGTATCTTTTATAACAAACCAGTAATAGTAAGTACGGTGTTTTCCTGAGTTCTGTGAGCCATGGTAGCAAATTATCGAATCCAAGGAGCGGGGACGTGGGAAACCCTGACTTACAGCTGAAAACCTGTGAGCCCTTGAGCCCTTGACCTGTGGGATCTGCACTAACTCTGAGTAGTTGGCATCCAAATTGTTTAACATGAGGGATAAACCCCACATATTTGGTGTCAGAAGGGTTGGGAGTACAGGAAATAGCTTTTCCAGTAGAGGGGAAAAAACAAGAAAACAATTTCAGGGTTCTCTTCTGATCGCTCTTTGACAGTACAGAAAGCTTAGAGAAATAAGAGTCACTTGTAAGGCAAATTCTTTGATGATGCTGTTACCTATTTCATAAGCCTAGAAAACACAAGGAATACCAAACGTGCAGAAGGATAAAACTATTAGCAAGGACTGCCACCAAGCCCACATCTTAGAACTGTACAAGCAAACAGACCCTGTAAAGGCAGAACATACTCTAGAAAAGCAGAGAAAACCTATCCGTCAGCAACTACCATGTCCCTCTGCTTAGGTTCACAAGTCGCATCTACTTCAGTTTTCTAGGATATGGGTTTTTCCTTGGCAGAGAAACAAATGTTTATTGAAATGCATCCGAGGATAAAGCCTCGGATTGTTCACTGACATGCGAAAAAAGTAAAGTACCCCTTTATCCAATATTTCAGTACTGAGGTGACAACAAAAAATACACACACATACACAAATAGACAGTCACACACAGACATATGCATATCTAAAACTTAACACACAGGGCTTCCCGGGTGGCGCAGTGGTTGAGAGTCCGCCTGCCGATGCAGGGGACACGGGTTCGTGCCCCGGTACGGGAGGATCCCACGTGCCGTGGAGCGGCTGGGTCCGTGAGCCATGGCCGCTGAGCCTGCGCGTCCAGAGCCTGTGCTCCGCAACGGGAGAGGCCACAACAGTGAGAGGCCCGCGTACCGAAAAAAAAACAAAAAACTTAACACACACATAAAACGTAGGCAAGGAGGGAAATCAATTATCTTTAGAATTCATATAATGTATAAAGGAAAAACTACAATTCACTCTCCATCTATTAGGATACAGATAAATTTCCTGCAGACACCAACACAATTGGTTTGGAAACTCTGGTAGTACCTCTGCTTATAGTTTGCTGGGATTCCTTTTGTTAGGAGAGACCGGATACACAAAACATGTAGATTCAAACCAAGGTCACTTGAGGATGCAGCTGCCACATTGGAATTTCTCTTTCATCAAAATGCACCAGAGATTCCTTATTAAGACAAGCTTGATCTACCTTATGAGCAGGGGATTTCAGAAGGAAACACATTTACAAATATACTTAACTCTACACTCAATCCTTAACCCTCAGCCCCTGAATCTTTACCAATACCTGCTTTATAAAACTACCTAAATCAGCAACTTACGCAGTATAGCCTATTTATAGATAAATCTTTAAAATGTAGAATTTGTTTCTTCAAATTTCTTGTTTCCATTTTTACTAAACTGTAATTGAACTCATAGCTGGATAAGAAGTTTGCTTCTATAATGGACAAAGGATAGTTCCCAAACAAAGCCTAGTACATAAAGGAACATAAAACATAATGAAGGCAGGATCACAAATCAATGACTAAGGAATGGATTATTCAAAATACAGGAATGGGAAAAATGAGTGTTGGGAGTAAGGAGGAAATCAAGTTAGGGCCTCAACTAAACTATATACCAAATAAATTCTAGATTGACTAAAGCGAGGATTGGCAAACTTTCTATAAAGGGTCAGCTAATAAATCTTTTAATCCAGAAAGTAAATAATATAGACCTCTACCGCAACTACTCAATTCTGCCACTAAGAAAGAAGTCATAGACAACATGAAAACAAATGCCAATAAAACTTTATTAACAAAACCAGTTGGCAAGCAGGCCCCTTGGATAAAAAAGCCAAATGGTAAGTAAATAAATAAGCAAGCAAACAAGTTCCAAAAGAAAATACTGGTGAATATCTGATCTGAGATAGGCAAGAATTTCTAAGTATAAAAGTAATGGAAGAGGGACCTCCCTGGTAGTCCAGTGGTAAAGAATCCATCTTCGAATGCAGGGGACACAGGTTCGATCCCTGGTCAGGGAACTAAGACCCCACATGCTGCAGGGCAACTAAGCGAGCCACAACTATTGAGCTCGTGCGGCTCAAGGGGAGAGCCTGTGTGCCACAAACTACAGAGCCCACACGCTCTGGAGCCCGCGCACCACAACTAGAGAGGAAAAACCTGCATGCCACAACTAGAGAGAAGACCGAGCACTGAAACAAAGAGACCACAGGCCTTAATGAAAGATCCTGCATGCCTCAACAAAGATCTCGTGTGCCACAACTAAGACCCAACACAGCCAAAAAAATAAGGGGGAAAAAAAAAAGTAATGGAAGAAGTCACAGAGGAAAAGACTCTTATGCTTATCACATACACTTAAACTTCTATTAGTAAAATAAGTACTATAAAGAAGGTAAACAAAATTAAAGGCAAATGACAAAATGGAGAAATACTTGAAAAGAATATGACAAAGGATTTGAGTTTCAAAATTGTATCTTTTATCTCTCAAATTGGCAAAACGATCCTGGCAATCATCATATATAAAACAAGACTAATATTCACTGGTGCCAGGAACGTAACTTGGATCAATCATCAAGCAATAAAACAATATGCCTTAAAGGGCCTTTAAAAAATTCATTCCTGCCTTAACAAGTTCATGTTTATGAATCTAGCCTATGAAAATAATTACAGATCCATAAAAATACGTTTGGGTAAAGGTCTTCAATAAGCTTAGTTTATAACAACCTAAATGCCTAACAAAAGAAAAGCATTTAAATAAATTCTAGTATATGCATTACAATGGAATATTATGCACTTATTAAACACTGTGTTAGCAGAACATTACAGGCATAAGTAAATGGCCATAAAAAATGACAAGAGAAAAAGGCATCGGAATTATTTATGAAATATTATACCATTTTTTTATATTTGCATAAGCATGGAAAGATATTAGAAAACATACACTACATGTTAAGCAGTAATTAATTCAGGGCTGTGGGATTATGGCTGATTTTGTTTTCCTCTTTATTCTTCTCTGTAGTCTCTATATTTTCTAAAATAATTACATATTCTAAATATGAAAGATGACCAACGTTACTTTTAAAAAAGCAAAAAAGTTGTTGCTTCTCACTAGATCAACGGGAGAAACATAAACCAGCTATTGGAATACCTAAAAAGACTTGAGCAAAAGCAGTAACACCCCTACTCATCTGTTTCTACTCAGTATTTCTCTGCTCTTCCCTCTTCAGTATCTATGAAATAGCTACCAACTCTAAAAGGTTGATGACCCCCCAGAACAAACACATTCCAGCCCCCCACAAGGAACATTTCAGAATTCTACGGGGATATTTAAGAATGCTAGTGGTCATGCTTCCAGAAGTTGAGGCAAAAGTAGTACTAATTTGAACCCTGGTATGACTATGTTACTGCCTAAGTATACAGCAATCTAAGTTGATATTATTCTGTTGAGCAGATAACTCCATCAACAGCTTAATAAAAAGCAATAATGATTTACAATAGCCAGGACACGGAAGCAACCTAAGTGCTCATCGACAGAGGAATGGATAAAGAAGATGTGGCACATATATACAATGGAATATTACTCAGCCATAAAAAGAAACGAAATTGAGTTACGTGTAGTGAGGTAGATGGACCTAGAGTCTGTCATACAGAGTGAAGTAAGTCAGAAAGAGAAAAACAAATACCGTATGCTAACATATATATATGGAATCTTTAAAAAAAAAGAGTGGTTCTGAAGAACCTAGGGGCAGGACAGGGATAAAGACGCAGATGTAGAGAATGGACTTGAGGACACGGAGGGGGAAGGATAAGCTGGGACAAAGTGAGAGAGTGGCATGGACACATATACACTAACAAATGTAAAACAGATACCTAGTGGGAAGCAGCCGCATAGCACAGGGAGATCAGCTCAGTGCTTTATGACCACCTAGAGGGGTGGGATAGGGAAGGTGGGAGGAGATATAGGGATATATGTATACATACAGCTGATTCACTGTTATACAGCAGAAACTAACACAACATTGTAAAGCAATTATACTCCAATAAAGATGTTTAAAAAAAAAAAGCAATTATGAAGGCAAACTGCTTGAAGTTACAAGCAGAGAAAACAAATTTTCTTGTCTTCAATTTTTAAAAATCTCAAAACAATATTTCTGGAGGACAATCTGGCTATACATACAAAAATCCTTTAAAAAGCAAATATATTGAGCTCCATGAGCTGTTTGTATATTTTGGAGATTAATCCTTTGTCTGTTGTTTCATTTGCAAATATTTTCTCCCATTCTGAGGGTTGTCTTTTTGTCTTGTTTATGATTTCCTTTGCTGTGCAAAAGCTAACGGAAAACAGTATGGAGCTTCCTTAAAAAACTAAAAATAGAACTACCATATGACCCAGCAATCCCACTACTGGGCATATACCCTAAGAAAACCATAATTCAGAAAGAGACACGTACAACAATGTTCACTGCAACGCTATTTACAATAGCCAGGACATGGAACCAACCTAAATGTCCATCGACAGATGAAAGGATAAAGAAGATGTGGCACATCTTCAATACAATATTTTATGGCTGAATATTACTCAGCCATAAAAAGAAACAAAATTGAGTTATTCATAGTGAAGTGGATGGACCTAGAGT
The DNA here is from genome assembly GCF_937001465.1 of Orcinus orca. NCBI lineage: Eukaryota > Metazoa > Chordata > Mammalia > Artiodactyla > Delphinidae > Orcinus > Orcinus orca. The sequence continues at coordinate 11,382,802 of NC_064576.1, read as the reverse complement.
CTGTCATACAGAGTGAAGTAAGTCAGAAAGAGAAAAACAAACACTGTATGATAACTCATATATATGGAATCTAAAAAAAAAAAAGGTACTGATGAACCTAGTTGCAGGGCAGGAATAAAGAGGTAGACATAGAGAATGGACTTGAGAACATGCGGTGGGAGGGCGAAGCTGGGGCAAAGTGAGAGTAGCATCAACATATATACACTACGGAATGTAAAATAGTTGGCTGGTGGGAAGCAGCAGCGTAGAACAGGGAGATCAGCTCGGTGCTTTGCCATGACCTAGAGGGGTGGGATAGGGAGGAGGGAGGGGATATAGGGACATGTGCATACATATGGCTGATTCACTTTGTTGTGCAACAGAAACTAACACAGTATTGTGAAGCAATTATACTCCAATAAAGATCTACTTAAAAAAAAAAAAAAAAGCAAATATACTTTGACCCAGCTACTCCAAGTCTAGAAGTTTATGCTAAGAAAATAATTTGACAACTGTTTAAAATACACATGCAAAGATGTTTATCACAGCATTTACAATTGGAAAAAAATGGGATAATGGGTATAAGTTAAATAAAATGTCACTTCCTCCAATGTGAATGTTTGTGTCCCCTCAAAATTCATATATTGAAACCTAATTCCCAATGTGATGGTGTTTGGAGGGGAGGCCTTTGGGGGTGGAACCCTCATGAGGGGGATTAGCGTTCTCTATAGAAGAGGCCTCAAAGAGATCCCTCACTCCCTCCTGCACATGAAGTTACAGTAAGAAGACAACCAAAAAGTGGGTCCTCGCCAGACACCAAATCTATGGCTGCTTTGATCTTGGATTTCCCAACCTCCAGAACTATAAGAAATAAACGTTTGTTACAAGCCACTCAATCTATGTTATTCTGTTATAGCAGCCCGAAATAAACTAAGACACATCCATACGATGAAATGACACCATTAAGAATTAGATATACATGTATACTCATTGACATAGAAAGATGTTTGTGATATCTATTTAAAGCAAACAACAAGACTATAGAACAAAATAACATGTATATTGTTATGTATTAGTCAGCTTTGGTTGCCATAACAAAATACCAAAGACTGAGTGGCTTCAACAACAGAAATTTATTTGCTCGCAGTTCTGGAGGCTGAAGTTCAAAGTTAGGGTGGCCTAACTTTGAACTTCATCCTGGATTGGGACCCTCATCCTAGATTGCAGAGAGCTGCCTTCTTGCTGTGTGCTCATATGGCAGAGAAAGAGAGATTTCTTACTCTTCTTAGAAGGCCACAGTCCTATTGGATTAGGGCCCCACCCTTATGACCTCATTTAACTTAATTACTTTCTAAAGACCCTACCTCCAGATGCAGTCATACTGTGGATTTGGGCTTCAACATATGAACTGGGGGTGGAGGGAAACAACAAAATTTAGTCCACAGACACCCATTATATATGTAACTTTTATGAACAACACTATACATGGATGAAGTTCTTGAAGGTTTTTGCCTCAAAATATTTTTATCAGTGGTTACCTCTGTGTAGCAAACACAGCACGCTTAGTTTCTACAATGAATGTTAAATTTCCTGCTTATGATTTAATAAATATTAAAAAGACGGTAAATTTTTAAAAAGCACCAGGGAAAGGTACAATACTCGCTCCTGCTAGCTCATGCTGGCTGCACTCACAAAAAGCAGCATCAATAGAGCAACACAATCTCAGGACACAGGAAATGGATCTAGGAATCAGAGCAGACTGTTCCTTGAAAACATCAGCCCAATTTACTGCTGTGATCAAAATAGGCAACGAAATCCACTGGGCATCATTAGGAAGGATAATTAGAAATAAAATGGAAAACACAGCCTACCGAAAGCCACGGCCCCGTGACCGGACCTAGAACCAAAGGAGTGTTCCAGAAGGTGGCCAAGCAGGTTTCCGCTTTCTTACAATTCAAGACACTTGTAACAGTGCAAGAAACAGTTATGAGAGAACATCTGAAAAAATAAAGATCTAGCCTTTATTTTCCCCGCTGCCTCAAGCTGACAGGTATTATACCACTTTTCACTTAGCCCGTCATCGATTATACCATTATCTCCCCTTACCCTCCCGCAACCCATCTATCCCTGTAGCTGCACAGACACGTACAAGCAGGACCGCAGGCTCTTATGGCCATATCGCCTTCAATTCTGTTCTCTTTGCACAGTGCACATACGATAAACCAAAGGATTTTCAAAGCCAATAGGTGCTTTACGTTAGGAAGGACTGTTTAGCCTGGGGAGACTAAAGTGGTCTGATAAAATCCTACACAGCAGTAAAGGCTGAGAACATGCTGACGACGTGTAGCACATCTTGAAATAGGAAAACCGTGAAAAACTTCAAAGCTTTAAGGAGGTAAGAAAAAAAGATTAACTATCAATTTACCATGGGTAAAATTATCAATATATTATCCCAACATGTCACAAAAGAAATTGAGGACAAGAAAGTTTGTCTTCTCTCCTTGTGACTTGCAGCAACGTGCTCTCTATGAAGCTACTGACAAAATTCCAGCAGCCATCAAGGTTATAACTAAGTGACTTCTTTCACGTCAGTTACAACTGGCAAAAAGAGAACATGGTACAGCATAATCCCACAGGTCCTCAATTCCTCCACAGAAACATGAAGAGAAGATTCTATTACTGGCTATGAGTAAAACAGGGCAAGTCCTAGTCAACAGGGCTGGGTGCATCACAAACCTTCACAGACAAGGAAAAATGGGATTTACAAGTGTTTTGTCTCAGCTCAAGCTGCCCCTCCTCATGGAAGGTGCCTGGGCCAAGCCGAGCCCTCACGTCCTTGACCGTGCCCTGTGCATCCTATGTCAACTTCCCCCGGTGGGGACCTGAGCTTCTTCATCATTCCTGTACATCCAGCACCCGGCACAAAGAAGCACTCAAGGGTGTTTCTTGAATAACCTGGACATTCCATTAATTAGAAAAGAAAGACTTTAGAAAACTCTATACTCAAGAATACAATCTACCCCAACTCAATCCTGTCCCTCCATTGTGGCAGAATTACTAATCAAAACCTAAGTGTGGCACACTGGACATTCAGTCAGTCCACGACTTCCAGATAAGCCCTTTTCCCAATGTACCACCCGCCACGGGGCTAATTCATGCCTTTTAGACATAAAAAGAACCTTCCTGTGCAAGACTGCACAGCTGCAGCCTTACTATAAAGCTAACGTCTGCACTCAGGCCATCTGATTTTTAATGAGCTATAGTTTAACTTTTAAAGAAGTCACCCAGGTGATTTTTAGTAACGGATGAAGATGTAACGTGTAGCGTAAGCGCTACACGTGCTGTAAGTGAATATTATATAAAACTGTCTTAACTCTGATGTAGCCACTGGCACAGCAAAGCACACAACTTGTGTGAAAACAAAACGTAAAAAAAAAGCAAGCTTAATAAAATTAGATTTTTACGGAATTAAATTAACATTAAAAAGACATCTGATTCTGCTTCAGAGCCACCTTGAAGGTTTGTTCTTCACTACAGTTCTCTATTCACTTATTAATTCATACTCTGCTTTGTTTCAAAAGGATTTAAAGTGATTTACATAAAAACATACAGAAGAGGATAAAAAGTATTTTAATAAGCAGATGAGAAGAAGCAGACAGCGATAAAATAGTCATACAGGAAAGTAAGGAGCAAAGTTTAAGGGAAATATAAAACAAATCATTTTGAAAGAGCCTATGTATGTTAGAATCGGGTCATATTGTAAAACTGTTAAAAGATAAGCTTTCTTTTATTTATTTATTTATTTATTTTTGCGGTACACGGGCCTCTCATTGCTGTGGCCTCTCCCATTGCGGAGCACAGGCTCCGGACGCTAAGCCTCAGCAGCCATGGCTCACGGGCGCAGCCGCTCCACGGCATGTGGGATCTTCCCGGACTGGGGCACGAACCCGTGTCCCCTGCATCGGCAGGCAGACTCTCAACCACTGCACCACCAGGGAAGCCCAGATAAGCTTTCTTTTAACAGTCAACTGAAGAGGTGGCTGAGGTCAGTTACATGAATCATAATGTATATAAAATAAAAATGAAGTAGTTCCTCAGGAAAAGCAAAACTATTCAGAGCATGAAGACAAGAAATTTCTTCCAGGGCTCCTCATAAAAGGAACGCTAAAAAATAGAAGTAATTATAATTGCTAACAATTAGCACTAACTTACGTGCAAAACACTGTTCTAAGAACTTTAGACATATTTACTCACCTAATAACCCTATGAGGTAATAAGCACTGTTATTATCTGTATTTAATGGATAAGGAAACAGGAACAGAGAGGTTAAGTAAACCGCCCAAAGTCACACAGCTAGCAAGTTGTGGATTTGGGACTCAAACCCTGAAGGCTAGCTCCAGAGTCGCCACTCTTAACCACTACACTATAGTGCCCTCAACACCCTCATAGTAGATAGACATCACTTTTCTAAGGATGTTTCTTATGAAGTCCTTCAGTGTGGGCAAGAGAAAAATGCAAAGCTTAGTTCAGGAGCAGCAATTCCTCTGAGGCCAAAATGAGCCAGTCCACCCCTGTGGGTTTCTGACAGATAGGCAGATATCTCCGGTATTTTAGAGTCTCCAGAAGAATGGTAGCTACATGAACATTACTTTTCCTCCACAACGTTTGTTATGCAATGAGTGACGGGGGTGGGGGTTATACCCTGAGGAGCAGTGAAGTACAGTGCTGACCTGCTGACAGTTAAGGTCGAGCCACAAGCTGGCGTCACCACCTGAGCTGAAGGAAGGACAGACATCCTCCCCACCAAGGCTGAGGCGCCTGACAAGGACCCACATCTGCCTGATGAGAAGGTCAACCTACTTTGCATGGAGCAGGCCCAAGGGAGGGCCGATGGGCAGGGCTCCCTTAATAAAGGGTTTGGCTGGATCAAACCAAAGGATGAGAAGGTCCTCAAATGCCCATGCCACGGAACAGGTCTCAACAGAGCTAGTGTGGACAATATCCAAAGATAGTATTATCAAATCAATTGTCACTCAAGGATCATAGCAAACCCACGGAATGGCCAGCCTTGGACCACATAACTTCTTAGGGTAGCTCCAAGAAAGACTGGTTCTAGAAGATAACCTATCTTCTCAACAGCTTCTCCAAGTTCAAGTTCAGGACCATAAAACCATTTCATCAGAGTTCACTTATTAGCCAAGGACTTACTAGGAATCAGGCATTGTTCAGGCTGTTGAGGGCAGAGCGGTAAGTAAAACAGACAAAAATCCCTGCCATCATAAATCTTATTCCTGTTTAAGTACCATAAGTAACAGCACTAATTACTATTACTACACTTATGCTATTATTCTTGCCTAACTGTATGTCAGCGGAGATCAATATTATGAAGAAATTATAGCGAGGACCCAGAGAAGGGTGCGCTGGGGGTGCAGCAGGATTACACCAGTGGTCAAGGAAGCCTTGCTGCCATGGGGAAATCTAAGCAAAGCCCTGCAGGAGGCTGGGGGTGGACCAGGTAAACGTCTGGGTAGAGATCCCAGGAGAAGAGGCCAGTGAGAGAGGAATGAGGAGAATGAGGAGGAAACAGGGTGACAAGGAGGAAACAGGGTCTTGTGGGCAGGCTGGGGATGGACCTGGAAGCCCCCGTAAGGATTCTGGATCTGACTGAGCAGAAGAAGGATGGTCTGACTTTCCTTTCCAAAGGACCACTGTCTGCCACGTAGAGAAGAAGGCACAGGGCCAAGGAGAGGGGCAGGGAGACCAGTTTGGAGTGAGAGGGTGCATCTTTCCACCCACAGCACCTCGGCCACATGCACACACGGTCCTGTTGTGCTCCGGGGTCTGCTGGTGTGGGTGAGGGTGGTGGCAGAGAGCATCTGACCAAAGGCACAGGACCTGTGCTTCAGAATCCAGTCCCAGTGTACCAACAAAGGCCCTGGCAGGTTAGAATTCCTTCACACAACAAAAGAAAAAGAAAAACATGCAGAGTTTCCCAAAGGCAGGTTAACCAAACAAAAGTCAGTGTGGCCTGAGGGAGCAGAAGCTGGTGACATGGGAGAGGCGCTGGCATCACGGGCCAAGCAGTCCTACAGCTGTCAGGGTTATGGACTACACTCCTGGGACAGACACTGTAATAAGCCAGTCCTTCTAATCTCTGAAACCAGCTATTCTCAAAAGCATATCCCAAAATACTTTAGGGTTTAAAATATTTAGTAGTTAAAACAGCACCACTTAAATTCCATACCCACGCATAACACTCACTGCCTTCCAAAACGCATCTGATGCTCATGTGATACTCTCCTTTTCTTTCCTCCCAAGGATTTTGAGAGCTAACATCACATAAGCCTCTCCACAAAACACATCCCCTCTAGAGGCTTCTGCAAGGCTGGGGCGACCCGGTAAGATCCGGAGGTGCATATGGCACGCCAGCCTCTCAGTCTCAGATGGCAGCCTAACGACCAGGAACGGTTTTGGGGTTTCCGCACACCCTGCCCTCGCCATACCGAGATCTTGCTGGCCAGCCCCACACACAGAAACTCCCACGTGTATTATTCCCCACTCGTTTTGACACACACTGTGAGAAGAACAAGGAAAAATGGCAAGGCATCCTGAGGGGGGAGGAGACCAATATGCAGCTTTCTCATGAGCCTGGTATTTGTGAGAAGGCCATGGAGAGGCACACCCATCTGTGACTTGACACCTCCTTGTGCATTGGGAAAGGAGGAGAGAACACAGAGGCGTCAGCTAAGCTTCCTTTTACTCTCAAGAGCCTTCACCCACAAAATTATAAATCGCTGGATTTAAAATAATAAAACTGCAAATATTTTTCTCACACCCATTACATTACAATTTTCTTTCATGTTCCCTTTACATTTCTCCCCCTGACTCAAAGGACTAACCACAAGCCATTAGTAAGGAAAATCTAGCCAGGTAAAAGGCTAAGATGTAAAGGGACTGAGTAATTCACCATCATAGGGAGAGGGTTCACTCTATTAGACCTTAAATACAGGCTTTGCCCAGTATTATTTCTAGAACTATACTAAGAACATGTAAGCTCACAGAGCTAACTTAGAAAACTGGTCTGTAACCAAATATCTTACTCCAGCTGCTCTCTCTGTATGTATTTCAGGTTTGATTAACACATGACATTCTCACACATACAAACAGGCACTTCATAATTTAATTTTAAGGCCACTAATTACCCATTCATACACACAAGCTACATATATATAAGCACACTGAGATAAATATATTTGCTTTACAGGTAAAGACTAGTTTATCCTAACACCAGCAAACTACTTGTTAATTAAGAGACAGCATTTACCAGACAGGAGGAGATCAATAGTTCTGAATCTTCTTTTGTCCAATTGTATGCTGTGTATTCAAGGGCATTATTCTCTCCTTGCTGTTTGCACATATAAGCACAGTTTCTTTCAAAAACGGTGCGGATGCCTTTAAACAGAATCACACTAGTAGTGCAACCCATCCCCAAGGTGTGGATGTTCAGGTCTCTAGCAATCTCTACTCCATTTCCACATCATCTTCCTTGGCTCTTCAGAGCAGGCTCCCACTGCACCATCTTCGTGACAGGCAGTTGCCGACACCAGAACAGAAGGGAAGCTCCGAGCTGTTGTACTAGATTCTGCTTCTGCCCAGCAGCCTGACAAAAAAAATCCAAGCTCCAAGTGTAAAACAGGAGGGGTGGTGCAAAAACAGTATGACACACCTTCAGATGCACCAAAACCTTTAAAAACCTTTTCCAATAAATTGCTTTAAAACCTTTTCCAATAGATTGCTTCACTGTTAGTACCAAAAACAAATAAGCAGAAGATTTACATGTGGTTACTGGAAAACTGCCGGCTCCTGGGATTTGCTTGGGATTGTTCTGAATCTCAGAACCTGCCCAAAATGAAAAAGACGGTGCCAGACAGCCACCCTGCTGCAGATGCTGCTGGAAGGCACAAAGAATGTTCATCTGCTGCAAGAAACCTCCCTCCCAGAATGCTTAGCCTAGCATCTATATTAGCAAACATCTCTTTCCTTGACCTAAATATGCTGTTTGTTTAATCCTGCATCCGCGAGGAATAGGGAAGCAAAAGAAAAAAAAAGTCCGAAAACGAGAGGAATCACTAAGATGACTGCTGCTATGGAAACATGTGTAAGCCCACTTCAAACAACCTTTTGCGTGTGTGGGTAACAGCTTGCTGACAGCAAACCACAAGGGAACATGAAATTGCTGTGTCAATCTTGACTTCTGCCCATTTCCACTCTGCTAGAGAGGGGGTCAGCAAGTTTGCACTGCTTGGAAGAATTTTCCTATGCCTGGTACCGAAAGATGCAAATGAGAAGATGGATACAGGATTACCTGGCACCTTCTGAAGCAGCTCCCTGGTATGCAGCGGTAAATGCGCACTGAAGTCCCACAGGCAACAAGGTTATTATTTTTGGTGCATAAGTAATCCAGGTCCTTCCACTGCAGACTGAACTCAGTAACACTACACTACCTTGTATATATCTTTGGGGATGGCTGATAGGAAAGCTCATCATTGATATAATACCAAGTTGACTCTTGCCACTTTCCTTCTAGAAAATGAAAAGCGAATTATGTAAAAAGACCACGATGAACACACAGGGGAAACCCCTCCCACCTACAACATGCATCTAGAAAAGAGTTACTGCTCTTTTAAAATCTGTTCTGATATTCTTCCTTACTTCTCAAGGCAACAGATGTTTTTCATTTTCTATCTACAGATTTCAAAGTTAGAGTGAATTATAATAATTGAGTACCTGCAGGTTGGTAACAGAAACCTGTGTGATGTAGTGAAAGCAAATCTTTAGAGAATACCATGCAGTCACCTAATTCTAAAATTTCTGCTTTCTATGGTTAGTTTACCTATTAGGCCCAATAGATAAGCAAAAGTCTAGGCTTCGTCTATCTCCTGAATTTTTATGCAGTGTATCAAATAGCTATAGAGATCAAAGGAGTAGAGATACCGGCCACATGCAAAAAGCAAGCAAACAAAACCAGAATAACTATATGTGGTCAAAAGCAATCAGCTTCAGAATGGTAATTCTGTTAAAAAAAGAGCTACAGTATTCAAGATTACACCCAAGTCCTGATATCATAAGATCTAAGTCTTCATGTGACATCCCAGTGCTGGCAGATAAATAACATGGAAACTTATCTACACAGAAACTGAATCCTATAGACTATAAAAGACTAAACACCTGGGTTAAAAATTGTCTGTCTTGAGATTTCAGAAGACTCACCAACTAACCTAACTTCTGTACTATAAGGGGAACAATTTAAAAAGTAATAGTTGGGCTTCCCTGGTGGCGCAGTGGTTGGGAGTCTGCCTGCCGATGCAGGGGACATGGGTTCGTGCCCCAGTCCAGGAAGATCCCACATGCCGCGGAGCGGCTGGGCCCGTGAGCCAAGGCCGCTGAGCCTGCACGTCCGGAGCCTGTGCTCCGCAAAGGGAGAGGCCACAACAGTGAGAGGCCCGCGTACCACACACACACAAAAAAGTAATAGTTAATTCAATATAAAGATGATACCTAGAAATTTAAACTTAATTTAACTATTATTACTTATTTTAGACAACCTGGGTATAGAAGCCAGCAAATACTGCTCAATATATAAAAGATTATGTTTGAACTTTACAAAGGATCATAAATGATAACCAAGCAAATTTGAAGCTGCTGGTATATTCTATTTGATTTACTAAAAAAAAAAAAAAAAAACCCTAAGTTAATACTTAAAACAATGGAAGAGAATGAAACAATTTCCTAACAGTCATTCAGAGGAAAAAGAAATATTTCCTTAAGCATTTAAGCAACTTGTATCAATTTTAAATATTAATCATTTTCCAACCAACAAAATGAGTGGGCAAGAAAAACAGAAAACGTTTAGAGCAAAGGATTCAACAAGGCCAAAAAGTGAGTTTCATGCTAATAGAAGCATGACAAAAATGAATCATTCAAAATGTGTGTCTGGTTTCACTGATTCTTCTGCATCATAATGATCTTGGATTAGTCTAAAATGATAATTACCATGAATTCCATCAGAGGACATGAATAGATGGATGGTATCTATTGGCAACCATTTCAGCTACCTACAGAGTACATATTTCAATTTGGAGATCACGTTTACTCTCACATCTTGAAATGCCACCTCTAATTTATACAACATCCAAGACTGGATGTCTGCCCTTGACTCCCTTTGAGATCCAAGCCCATGTCTTCCTCTCCTGCTAATAATGGTACCTGGCTCTCCCATCATCACCTCACCCTCAGATGTTCCACGTCAGTCATCTTTTACTATAACTACCATAGTACGACCACACAGTGGAATATTACTCGGCCAAAAAAAGGAATGAAGTCCAAGTGCACGGTACGATGTGTATGAAGCTGGAAAATGTCACGCAGAGTGAAAGAAGACAGTTACAAAAGACCTCATATTATATGATTCTAGTTAAGTAAAACGTCCAGAATCAGGCGAATCCATAGAGATAGAGAGTAGCTTTGTGGCTACCAGGGAACGCAGGAGGACTGCTAGTGGGCACGGAATTTCTTTTAGGGATAATGAAAATGTTCAGAAATTAGTGTTTCTAGCATACATGCTATCTATACACAATATATAGTCTGTGAATATACTAAAAACCACTGGATTGAACACTTTTTCTTTTTTTTATTGAAGTACAGTTTATGTACAATATTATAAGTTACACGTGTACCACATAGTGATTCACAATTTTTAAAGGTTATATTCCACTAATAGCTGCTAAAAAATACTGGCTATGTTCCCTGTGCTGGATAAAGAACACTTTGAAAAGGTGAATTTTGTTGTATGTGGATACAACAAAGAGCCCGAATCCACTTCTGATGTTTTACTGCTAACAGCTCTTAAGTCTCACCTCTCCTTCTTCCCCTGTGGGCAAAGGACAAGGAGTGCCAGGCTGGCTCCCTCCCTTAGTGCCAGCGGGAAATTCAAACCACTCTCAGGAACCCTCACCCCCGCCCCGCCCCCCAACCACCACAAAACCCCCCCAAGCCAGTCTCCTTTCCCTGTTCAGTCACGCCACGCCACTTTAGGACGTGCTTGGGTACAACCCTGCTCCCCTCAGAGCGCTTCATTATGTGAGTAATAAGCCTTTCACACCCTCCTGGGTGGGTGTGTGTGTGTGTGTGTGTGTGTGTGTGTGTGTGTGTGTGTGTGGTGTCATTAGTCTCAACATCCAAAGCAAATTTGGGGGGAGGGGGGCAGGTGTCAATCCTCTGTGGAGTGGCTCCAACAGTAAATTATATCTCAATAAAACCATTATTTAAAATAGGAGAGGCGAAGACAATAGTATCTATTCTACCTACCACATAAGGTTCTCAAGTTCAAATAAAACCATAGGAGAGAACTCAACCGAGACATTGCTATAGACACGGAAATAGCTGTTGTTTTATACTTCAGAAGGGATTTACTGTGCACCTAGAAACAGTATTGTATTTGCTTAACAAAGAAACAGTATTTGCTTAACAAATTCAGCAACGTCTGAATGTTGCTCTGGCCCCACTTGTCAGGAATACACTAACCAAGTAACATGGGATGTACCTGGGGCTGCCCTCGGGTGTGCATTTTAGGTCTGGGAAAGGGGCGCCACGCTGCACAAAACACCAGAAAGCCTGTATGAACAGTAAGTCCAGGGAGATTAGCTGGCCACATCGGGGGTCACAACACACCTCAGCCATCCGGCCACAGAGACCACAGCAAACAGGTCTCAAGCTTTGAGCACACACCCCCGGCCCCACCCCAAGCATATCCATCTGGAGCTGCTGCTCCCATTTGCAGTTCTCGCCTTGCCAAGTATCTTTCTGTTTTAAGTATCTTCTAATAGTCAGATTTGTTTGACTGGTAGATTTACTTAATACTTTCTCAGAAAAATGTGGATAAAGAAGAATCTGAAGTGACCCCTAAAAATATCTTGAACTACAAACTGGAATGACTATTGTATCTCAAACAGATATAATGAGCTTTCCACCCGGGTCAGACCTTGGGTTCTATCTTAGGAGGCCAGGAAGGGAGTGGAATTCTGTCCATTCTGAAGTGCTGAAATGAAGACCTCATGTAATGATACACAACACATGATATAGCCACACTTCATAAAACCTAAATAAATAAATGGAGTATGGGTAGAATTCAATCTAACAGGTCATTTATTCTATTTAAGTGCCCTTATGATGGCCAGTCCAGACAAAGAGCTTATTTCCATCCCTAACAGTCCATATTTCATATGTTAATGCGGTGAATTCTGCTGAACAAAGAAACCTTATATAACTTGATCTATCAACACCCTATTTTTTATTCAATCAGTATAATCAATCATAAGTCGAGTGTCTAGCACAGGGCCTAGTATATACCACATGCCCAATAAATGTAGTTCTCCCTTCTCCCTTTTACCCCAAATTAAATTTTTTTCTTCCCTGATATTAAGAGTAAAGAGTGAGATAGTTCTTCCAAAAATACAAGCATCCCTTACATAAAATTCATGCATATGAGAATGTGAGATCTAATAAATTCAAACTACAAATTACTTGTAGTGATAAAAATTAATTAAAAGAGAGAAATGTGGGTGCTGGAACAGGAAAAGGGAGTTAAGATAGTTGGTGAAGGAGTGGAGGCTTCAGTCAAGATCATTAAAAAGTTTTTTTTTTTTTAATAAGGGAAATTATGGAAGTGTTATTAAATAAAAATCTTTTTAAAAAATAAGGAAAAGGAAAACTTTCCCACCACCGTGTATTTCAGGAACATAAACCTTAAAATTTGATTGGAGGAGAGTGGGTAGACTTACCATGTATCCAAAAACTTTTATCCATCGTTTATCTTTCCCACCTCAAAACACTGAAATGCCAGGACTGTTACCTCTAGGTGAGCAGAGATGAAGGTGGTTGTAGGGACAGTGGTGCAGAGGAGGGTGTCAGACCCCTGAGAGAGCCCCGGTCTGCACTCCTGTCTGTACCACTGTGGTGAAACAATTAATTTTGCTAAAAAAAAAAAATGTATCTCTAAAGTCATGACCACATAAAATACTGGAGTCAGGTCTGCTGCTAACAGTGGTACTTAATCATTCTCAGAAGCAGAGAATGCAAAGTTACACAGGTGTCTCTGTGTTGGTGCTGGAGCATTAACGAGGCAGCCAGTCCCTGTGGGATGCTCTGAATACCTGCATGCTCATTGGGTGACCAGGTAAAATGGAGTGGAAGCAACCAACTCAGGCTCCATGGAACTGAGGGCGGTGGTCTTCCAGAGATGACCAGTCTCCCAAAAAAGGGGGAAAGAATCCTCCTTTTTTTGACAGGAGACCAAGTTAAACAACTTTTCAAATAAAACAGATCTCCAAAAGGAAGAAAAGTTTGCACTAAGAAAACCAACTTACTTGCTGGTAGGAATGCGAAATGGTGAACCACTTTGAAATAGGGTATGGCAATTCCTCACAAAATTAAATAGAGAATTACCTTATGATCCAGCAATTCCACTTCTGGGTCAATCCCCAAAAGAACCGATAGCCTAATTTTAAAGAGATATTTATGTACATCCATGATCATAACAGCACAATAGCCAAGAGGTGGAAGCAACCTAAGTGCCCATCAAAAGATGAATGGATAAACAAAATGTGGTACGTACATGCAATGGAATATTATTCAGTCTTAAAAAGGAAGGAATTCTGACACATGCTACAACATGGATGAACTTTGAGGACATTATGCTAAGTGAAATATATAAGCCAGTCACAAAAAGACAAATACTATATGAGTCCATTCATACGAGGTACCTAGAATAGATAAATTCATAGAAACACAAAGCAGAATGATGGTTTCTAGTAGCTGAGGGGAAGAGGAAATGCGGAGTTGTTATTTAATGGATACAGGGTTTGTCTGTAATGATGAAACAGTTCTGAAGATGGGTGGTTACGCAACAATGTGAATGTACTTAATGCCACCAAACGATACTTAAAAAGTTAAAATGGTAAATTTTATGTTATGTATATGGCATGTTATATATACATTAAAAAAAAAGAAAAGCAACTTACTTACTAGGCACTGCTCTCCTATGACTTCCAGGAACAACTGATGTGAAATAACAGAAAACCAGGAGGATAACTAGTCTTTTCTCCCCTTCTCTCCTCCTGCCCCTCACGGAGGGCAGACAAGCCCAAGGAATAGGTTTCATATGCTTATTTTTCTCCTATTTCAAATAGTTTATATTAGATTATCTTATATACTATAGTTTATATAACTAATAACTACGATATTTCCTCATTAACACTTGGTAATGAACTTCTTAGAAAAACCCTTTGAACTACGTACCATCACACAAAAAAAAGACAGCTTGAGATTTAAATTTCTGATTCATAGATGACTTCTACTTCTTCATTTCGAGCTACAAAATGAATGAACCAACAGTATTTATACAGGTGCTGATTTATCCCTCAGCTCAGGAAGCTGCAGGCAAAGTCAGAACTTTAGTCACTGTTATGGGAGGTCATGGAGCAAAACCATGGTTTCTGAGGGAACTCAGTTTTTTGAAGAGAAATCAATAAACCCATAAATGCCAATCATATGTCAAATATGAGAAGCTGCCAAAAGGGCTATCTGCAAAGCTTTATTCCTCACTGAACACACTGGTAGGGGAGGGGCTCAGTGGAGGGGGGCTGATGGCCCAGAAAAGCACAATGAATACAGCAAGTGCTGAGGTCCAACTGTAAATGAGACACTAAGCAAAAAACAAGGAAGGAGAGCAAACTCACAATGGCAAAGTGAGACTAGAACTCACAGTGACCTCCTCTTGGCCTCCCCCAGCCTCTTCCGAGGAAATTCTATTTTAGGCAGACATCTGAAGAAATCACTTAGTGGCAAGATATACTGAGTTTAAACAACATAAAACATATGCAGCATAATTTGTGTACAAATGCACTCATGAAAACAGTTCATGTGCTTCAAATACGGAGTTACAGCTATTGGAAAGTTGTTCTTACATGTGAAGAGAGAACATTCAGATTCCACACACTTCAAGTACTTGTATCTTATGTTTTAGCAGCTGAATATTTAAAAAATTTTTACTGTCATTGTGTCAGTATAGAAATATTTGTCTCAACACGAATAAGGAAAGGAAATAAAATGGAAAACATAAACATAAAATTTGAGTTTGCCATTTTAAAAACTATTGCAATTATACTTCAAAAAACAAATTAAAAAAGAGATCAGATTTGTGGTTACTAGAGGCAGGGGGAGGGGGAAGAGGAATTGGATGAAGATGGTCAAAAGGTACAAACGTTTTTAAAGAAAAAAATAAAATTAAAATAAAAAAATTAAAAGTATGCAATATCATCAGACTTTCAATCAGATTAATCAAAAAGCAAATAATAAGAAATAAAGATACCACAGTGGTTACTTCTCCAAAATATAGGTGGGAAATGGAATTTTTCAAAATATTCCTATGGTTTTGAAAAAACAGAATGAAAAGATACAAAATAAAATATGTACTCCTTTATCTAGGCCAGTGGGTCAGGAAGAACTAGATATATCATATATCCCCACTTATGAAAGCTTATAAAACTCCATTTTCTACCTGACTCCTTAAAAAGTTTTAATTTCTTTTTACAAAGACACAAAATTCAGAGCCTTCGTAAGACTCTCTTCTATACACAGCCTATGGGTGGGATATGGCTTAACTATAACTGGTTTTAAAAGAACGTTACTTTGAGTAAGCATTCTCTGATGTGTAAGTGGACTTAACTATGTCAGGGAAGTGTGAAACTTTTCTGGGAAACCAGTCTCCACATAACAATTGGACAGATTACAGATATTGCCATCCCTCCATGTCAACTAAAAACAGACAAAACCCATAGAAGATACACATTTGGCCAACAAGCAAATGATAAGTCACTGGTGAAATGCAAATCAAAACCACGAGACAGCACTTCATACCTACTAGGGTGGCTAAAATAAAAGAGACAAATAATAACTGTTGGAGAAACTCGATCACTCATACACTTTTGGTGGGAATGTAAAATAGGGCAGCTGCTTTGGAAAACAGTTGGGCAGTTCCTCAAACGGTTAAACATAGAGCTACCATATGATCCAGCAATTCCACTCCTAGCTATATACCCAAGAGTAAATGAAAACACATGTCCACACAGAAGTCTGTGTATGAATGTTCTTAATAGTATTACTCATAATAGTTAAAAAGTGAAAACCCAAATGTCTATCAATTGATGAATGGATAAACAAAATGCAGTATACCCATACAATGGAATATTATTCATGCTAAAACATGGATGAACCTTGAAAACATGATGCTAAATGAAAGCAGCTAGTCACAAAGGACAACATGTTGTATGATTTTGTTGGTATACAATGTCCAGAATATGTAGAGACAGTAGATTAGTGGTTGCCTATGGCTGGGGGGCTGGGTAGGGTGGGATTAGGGGGCAACAGCTAAGGGGTACAGGGTTTCATTGGGGGGTAATAAAATTTTTCTAAAATTGATTATAGTGATAAATACACAACTCTGAATATACTGAAAACGACTGGATTGTACACTTTAAAAGGGTAAATTGTATAATACATGAATAATGTCTTAAATTGTTAAAAAAAATAGTACATATTAGGTACAGGAAAACACAGGCAGAACACTCTTTGACATAAATCATAGCAATATTTTTTTGGATCCGTCTCCTAAAGTAAAGGAAATAAAAGCAAAATAAACAAATGGGACCTAATTAAACTTAAAAGCTTTTGCACAACAAAGGAAACCATGGACAAAATGAAAAGACAACCTACTTCATGGGAGAAAATATTTGCAAATGATATGATCAATCAGGGGTTAATATCCAACATATATAAACAGCTTATACAACTCAACCTCAAAAAACAAACAACCCGGGCTTCCCTGGTGGTGCAGTGGTTGGGAGTCCACCTGCCGATGCAGGGGACACGGGTTCGTGCCCAGGTCCGGGAAGATCCCACATGCCGCGGAGCGGCTGGGCCCGTGAGCCATGGCCGCTGAGCCTGCACGTCCAGAGCCTGTGCTCCACAACGGGAGAGGCCACAACAGTGATAGGCCCGCGTACCGCAAAAAAAAAAACAAAATAACAAAATAACCCAATTAAAAATGGGCAGAAGACCTGAATAGATATTTCCCCAAAAAGGACATGTAGATGGCCAACACGCACATGAAAAGACGCTCAACACTGCTAATCATCAGGGAAATGCAAATCAAAACCACAATGAAGTATCACCTCACAACTGTCAGAATGGCTATCAATAATAAAAAAAAAAACCTTACAAATAACAAATGTTGGTGAGGATGTGCAGAAAAGGGAACCCTCGTACACTGTTTGTGGGAATGTAAATTGGTGCAGCCACTGTGGAAAACAATATGGAGGTTTCTCAAAAAACTAAAAACAGAACTACCGTATGACCCAGCAATTCCACTCCTGGGTATATAACCAAAAAAAAAAACAAAAACACTAATTCAGAAAGATACATGCACCCTAATGTTCATAGCAGCACTATTTACAATCACCAAGACATAGAAGCAACCTAAGTGTCCATCAACAGATGAATGGATAAAGAAGATGTGGCACATATATACAATGGAATACTACTTAGCCATAAAAAAAGAATGAAATTTTGCCATTTGCAGCAATATGGATGAACTTGGAGGGCATTATGCTTAGTTGCAACTTATACTTAGAAATAAGTCAGAGAAAGACAGATACTATATGATATCACTTGTATATGGAATCTAAAAAATACAATTAGTGAGCATTACAAAAAAGAAGCAGACTCACAGATACAGAGAACAAACTAGTGGTTACCAGTGGGGAGAGGGAAAGGCCTCCACACAGGGAGGCCAAAAAGAAAGAAAGAAAAAAGAGGTACAAACTATTAGGTATAAAATAAGCTACAAGGATATACTGTACAAGGGGAATATGGCAATTTTTTTTTTTTTTTTTTTTTTTTTGGCCACACACACGGCATGTAAGATCTTAGTTCCCCAACCAGGGATCAGAACCCACGTCCCCTGCATTGGAAGCATGGAGTCTTAACCACTGGACCACCAGGGAAGTCCCGCAAATATTTTATAGTAACTATAAATGGAGTTATTTGTTTAAACTTTAAAAACTGTGAATCACTATATTGTACACCTGCAACTTTTTTTTAAAGTTGAATTTCTCCTTAAGTCACTCTATCCTCAACAGTTATCTCTACAAAGCATATCACTATGTCCAACACAGCAAGTTCCCAAAAGCATCCCTAGCGTTGTATAGGCGAAAGAGAGTACAGAAGAGAATGGTAAGATGACTTCTTAAACAACAGTTAAAGCCATCCTGCTTTAGCTTTTATGATGGATTTTGTAAATAGATTTGTTACAGGGTAACCTGTTCTCTAGCTGTGATCTTACCACTTCAAAATGGGTGTAATTTGAATAAATTTTGTATGGTAAAGGATCAATAAACTGATTTTTTTTTTAAGAGTTAAAAAAAAAGCTATCCTGCTTTATTAAATTCACAGAGCACTTCAGGGAAAACTTTTGTCGAGTCAATAACTTGGCTCATTCATTCTGTTAGGCAAGGTCTGGGCCTGAGGGCTGAGCCATCTATCCCAAATCATTCTAAGAAATTTATTTTGCAGATCTTTTCCCACAAAATTCTCATCTCTGCTTTAACCACAAGGCTCTCAAGATCCAAGAAAAAAATACCACTTGGAGAAAAAGTCAGAGGAGGGGTGGAAAGAGATAGATTGTGAACAGGGGGTCTGAAGTTTTATTTAAATCACAGAATTGGCTTTATTTAGGTCACTCTAATCACCTAAACAATGTAGGAGATTTACATTTTAAATGTAAATTTTATGGTAAAACAAAGAAAAACGTTCTATAAATAGTGCTGGGCACATCTTTAATAGAGTGGGTTATGTGGACCTAATTCCTGCTACATGCCAGATGCTGAGCACAGAATTCAGTCGCACGGTCTCACAATCTTCTAAACAATTCTAAAAGTTAAGTTCATAGGTGAGCTCCCTCGTGACTGCCACGCTTTGACCTTGTTACAAGTAAACAAGATCTCCACAGAAACCCATCCTGGTGTGTAGGACCACTGAAGGACTACAACCAACACTGACATCGTGTGGACCGGGACTGATAAACCATGTGGGGTTGGATGTGAGAAACCCACAAGTTCAAATGTCTAAGACTGGTAGCTTTCAAAGTACTGTCACCATGAATTATATTAATAAATGAATTTTAAATCACAATGCAGTGTGTACAAGAATATCTCCCCAAGAATACGTACCCTTACAACATGTGTTACACTATATTATTTTCTATCCTAGCCTCTCTAGTCCATGCTAGCTCATTGGAGGGAAGGAGGGGAGGGAACTGGTCACAGCCCACTAAACTGGCTTCAGGACCACTATGGCTCATGGCCTGCAGTTTGAAACCACCACATGTACCACTTATGAAGCAGTGTCTGTCAGCACTTGGAATTCACCAGTGTCACCACATATCCCATTCCCTACAAGCAGCTGGCCGAAGAACAGAATGGAAGGGCCTACTGAAGACAACAGTTGTAAAAACATTCCGAAAGGACGGCCTTCTGTCTCACACGATATACTATATGTTTTGAAGCAGCTGTCTCTCCCCAAGTCAGAAGACACTAGCCCAGGAATCAAAGGGTAGAGGTGGGAGTGGCCACTCTCACTGTAACCCTAATAACACACTCCATCCCTGCTGGTACAGAGGGCCTGGTTTTAAAGGGAAGAATGCTTCCATTTAAGGGACACAACAGTGCACAATGAATTGAAAGGTGAGACCTGGCCATTTGGAGGCTCCTCAAGCTGCTGAACCAGAAGGCAAATGAGGAGGATACTCTACCAGTTAGGGTAAGATGAAACTGGGCTGCCACCTTCCAAAGGGTCAGCAAAGACCATGGCTGTAACCCAGGATGGATTCTTCAAGGCATCTCTTAGCATTTCTATCTCCAATAGTACAAGTTGATGAAAAACCACAGCAATCCAAAGAAAGTCAAGACTACTGAGAATTCAGATGTTCAGATAAAGAAGTCTAATCAATTGAGGTTCTGGCTGGGGGCAAAGGACATATGGAATTAGTAAGAGGACAATAAAGATATAATTATGAACTACTCCCATACAGCCAGTTAGAGAAATGAACACTGCAACACCTATGCATATTTCCTTCCTGCTTGGGTGTATGTGTGTACCAATTTCATCTCTTCTCCTCCTTCTCCATTTTTTTTTTTTTTTTTTTTTTTTTTTTTGCGGTACACGGGCCTCTCACCGCTGTGGCCTCTCCCGTTGCGGAGCACAGGCTCCGGACGCGCAGGCTCAGCGGCCATGGCTCACGGGCCCAGCCGCTCCGCGGCACGTGGGATCTTCCCGGACCGGGGCACAAACCTGCATCGGTAGGCGGACTCTCAACCACTGCGCCACCAGGGAAGCCCTCTCCCTTCCTCTTGTATTACTTTATACAAGCATTGTTGTTGAAACTTTACAATTTAGACTTCGGGTAGCACATACTCACGAGACTGCTACTGAATTTAAGGATTAATTAACAAAGCCCAGAAATGGATGATGTTACTCCTCCGTAAGATGGATACAGTGAGACTTTGTGACTCCTTGCTTGAGGAGCCAATGAGATCTTCATGTACTTGAAGGATATCTACGTTCTGTTAGGCTGAAACACGTATGGAAGTTCAAGTATGTGTAGAGGGTGGGTCTGCATGCTGAGTAGTCAAGGGGGTGGTCTGTGCCAGTTATTAAGCTACTGTCTCCCAGC
Organism: Orcinus orca; assembly: GCF_937001465.1. NCBI lineage: Eukaryota > Metazoa > Chordata > Mammalia > Artiodactyla > Delphinidae > Orcinus > Orcinus orca. The sequence continues at coordinate 11,361,978 of NC_064576.1, read as the reverse complement.
TCCAGCCCCACCCTTCCATACTCAGCTCTGGGATGCTAGAGCTGGTCCTCTGAAAACCACGTTGTTTTACTAGTTGGGTCCCAGTTAGGCTCGCCAGCAGGGGGCACCAGAGGGAGACTGCAAAGCCTGCGGAGGAGAAGGAGCTTGCTCCTTGGTGCCAGCTTCCTGCTGGCTTTGGTTCCCAGTGTCACCCAGCAACACTGCTTCACCGTGGCGGCAGCAGTTCCTTCCTGTGCAGCAGCTGAATCAGGTTTGCCATTTCTCCAGCACTTACAGAACCATCCTCACTATGCTCCCCCTCAGAAACACCATCACCAGCTGCCCAGCACCCACTCCTCAGAGGTCTGGGTTTCAGCTCTGGGAATCCCCCCACTCTTAGCATCTAAGATTTAATAACACAATCTCAACCCTTGGTCCCCCAAGCTCCAGGGCTGATGGCTGCTTCCTGCTGCCACTAACTCCATGATATGTTAATGTTCTCTTTTTAACTTTTCAATTACCTACTTAACAATTTTATACCTAATAGCAACTCTTTCTATTTAATTCTATTAAAATAACTGGTGTGATTTCTGTTTCCTGGCTGTACCCTGACTGTTATGCTATAGTCATTCCTTGTAATGTGCAGAGGATTGGTTCCAGGACCCCCTGCAGATACCAAAATCCAAAGATGCTCAAGTCCCTTATATAAAATGGCATAGTACAGTCAGCCCTCAGTATCTGCAAGTTCTGCATCCATGGATACAGAGGGCCAACTGTACTAGGCTCTAAGGAGTTTTTAAAAACTAGGATCGGGCTTCCCTGGGGGCGCAGTAGTTAAGAATCCGCCTGCCAATGCAGGGGACATGGGTTCGAGCCCTGGTCCAGGAAGATCCCACACACCGTGGAGCAACTGAGCCCGCGTGCCACAGCTACTGAGCCTGCTCTCTAGAGCCCGCAAGCCACAGCTACTGAGCCCGTGAGCCACAACTACTGAAGCCCACACGCCTAGAGCCCGCACTCCGCAACCAGAGAAGCCACCGCAATGAGGAGCCTGTGCACCGCAACGAAGAGCAGCCCCCTGCTCACGGCAACTAGAAAAAGCCCGCGCGCAGCAACCAAGACCCAACGCAGCCAAAAATAAATAAATAAAATAAATAAATTTATTAAAAAAAAAAAAACTAGGATCACCAAAGAATGAGGATGGCTAATAAGCACTAAACAGATGCTCAAGATCATTAAGGAAATGCAAATTAAAACTGCAATGACATCCCATTACATACCTATTAGGATGGCTAAAATTTAAAAAGACTGGCTACACTGACTGTTGGCAAAGATATGGAGTAGCTGGGACCCTCATATATTGCTAGTAGAGCCGCTCTGGGAAACACATTGCCTAAAAATGTTAAAGAGTTACCACATAACCTAGCAATTCCACCCCTAAGTATCTGCCCAAGAAAAATGAAAGCACATGTTCACACAGAGACTTGTACACTAACATTTACAGCAACATTATTCATGATAACCAAAAAAGTGGAAACAACCCAAATGCCCATCAACTGGTGAATGGATAAACAAAATGTGTTTTATCCAGAAAACAGAATGGAATACTATTTGACAATAAAAAGGAATGAACTACTGACACATACTAGAGCATGGATGAACCTGAAAAACATTAAGCTAAGTAAAAGGAGCCAGACACAGAGGCCATATATTGAGTGATTCCGTTTACATAAAAGGTTCAGAAAAAGCAAATCTTTAGAGACAGTGGATTAGTAGTTGCCTAGAGCTGGGGGTGGGAACTGAGAATGACTGCAAATGGGCATGAGATTTCTTTTGGCAGTGTCAGAAGTGTTCTAAAATTAGATAACGGTGATGGCTGCACAGGTCTGCAAATTTACTAAAACTTGTTGAATTGTACCTTTAAAATTTAGAATGAATTTTCTGGTATGTAAATTATACCTCAATGAAGCTGTGATACAAAAGGCTCTAGGAAAGGGCTTCCCTGGTGGCGCAGTGGTTGAGAGTCCGCCTGCCGATGCAGGGGACACGGGTTCGTGCCCCGGTCCGGGAAGATCCCACATGCCACGGAGGGGCTGGGCCTGTGAGCCATGGCCGCTGAGCCTGCGTGTCCGGAGCCTGTGCTCCGCAACGGGAGAGGCCACAACAAGTGAGAGGTCCGCGTACCACAAAAAAAAAAAGGCTAGGAAAAAGATTTGAAGAAAATCTAGTGACGTAGGCAAAGGAAATAAATCATGATAAGAAACCACGATGCACTAATAAGTAAAACAAAATGTTTGTGTCTGGACGTAGATATAATTATATAATTATGTGATACATACAGGATGCCTAAGAACAAACCATTCCAGTAAACAGAATACATTTCTTTCAAATGCTTAAGAATAGGTCTGGTGTGTAGCACTAAAGAAATGCCCAGCTTGAATGAAAGATGGTTTGACTGCTTCAAAACTGAACAAACAGGATAGTACCAGCATTCAGATCTAGCCAACGTCATTAAATAGGGAGATACTGTTTTAAAGCTGAGAAAATTATTTCCTGTGAAAGGACAGGCTTTTTTTTTTTTTTTAAGGAATGCCTCTTAACAGTGATAGTGTCATTGCCAAGAAAGACAGACTGATGATGCCTTATTACGAAACAGCAAAGACTGACTGACCATAGGCATATAGTATAACTAAATACATGACATACATCACTGAAATTGTTCTTGACCTTGAAAACAAGGTTGAACTTGAACTCGGATATCATTACAATGTAACAGTAAAGGATCTCTAAAGATGGGAACACTTCCTCCACTAGACTAATCATTCAGACAGGCAAATACTTTTTCTTAAAATGAATGACTCAGATTTTGAACTCTTTTGTTGATTCCTGGATGATATCTATGCTTACTACAGAGAAAAGAACTACTCTTTAGCCCAAGTTCGGGGCATTCATATTTTAAGAAGACTTTTCCCCAAAAGTCCATGTAAAATATGTCAAAAAGGAATATAATGATAACATAAATTTTATAATAAATATTGTTTTACATAATTAATGTTTTTAAAAGCTAATGTTTACTATTATAACTTTAAAAAATAATCTTTGGTGCTTTTATAGTATAAAATTATGTTCTGCAAAAGAATCCCAATTTGTAACATTGTACTTAAGACAAATATAAGGTAAATTTAATGTTATCCAGGAACTAATTAGGCCATGAGACATGGGTTGCCTATATTACTCTCTCATTACAGATGACAAGACCAAGGCTCAGAGAAGTAAACTGATTTGACCAAAGTCATAGAGTTGGTATGTGGGATATGAACCAAGATCCCCTGGCTCCTAAGTCCCTGCTCTTTCCAGCATGTCACAAATCCCATTAATAATAATGATGATTACACAAGAGGTATTTAAAATTACAAAGTATCCATACATGTAAGATGCTGAAAGAAAATATGAACTTCCAATGCTTTATTTAGTTATATTAGTTCCTTAAAATAGATCTAGTCCTCTATTTGGGAAACGTAAGGCTGGGCTAGGTCCTTTTCATCAACTGAAAGACTTTTCAACACTCTAGAGCTGAAGAACATTGAAGAAGATGCCCAGTAAGCAGGTAGGTATATATATATATATATATATTTTTTTTTTTTTTTTTGCGGTACGCATGTCTCTCACTGTTGTGGCCTCTCCCATTGCGGAGCACAGGCTCCGGACGCACAGGCCCAGCAGCCATGGCCCACGGGCCCAGCCCCTCCACGGCATGTGGGATCTTCCCGGACCGGGGCACGAACCCGTGTCCCCTGCATCAGCAGGCGGACTCTCAACCACTGCGCCACCAGGGAAGCCCAAGGTAGGTATATTTTTTTATTATTCCAGCCGCCCTACCAAAACTTCTAAAATACAAAGTGGTTCATGCACAGCCAGTGCAAAGTCTCCATTCAAAAGGCCAGCCTCATGTTCTACTCAGTACATAAATTGCTCATATCCATGGAAGGTGAGGAATTATTCCTTCTGTTCCTGATGAGAACCACAGGGAATTCAAGGGCTGATGTCACAGCTACCTGCTTAGGACACACCACTGATGGGAGAGACAGATTAGAGTCCTCCAATTTCCACAAATGAACAAACTCAAGGCCACTTCTGGGAACACATGATTCTTAATTTCATAATGACCAATAGCTTGATAATATCTATTATGTGACCAAAGAAACAGCTTGATGATTCAAAATTTCCTGGGAAAAACTAATGATGCACTTCCTTCTTTTAACCCATCAGAGTCACCAATGTAGGTCACTAGCTGGAGGTCACCAGGAAATCAAGGTACATCCTTACTTACACTTAGTGGCCTTGGTCCAAGGAAGTTTCTCAGTTTTTAGTTTTCACCCAATGCATAGGAATATGGCCATATACATTTAATCCATTACCTCAGTGCCAATGAAGACACAGTGGAGATTACATACTAATGTTAAAACTGATTCCAAGATCCTTTCAAATATATGAACTCCTAAAACTCCCCTATTTGGGAAATAAAAGACTGAGGCCAGGTTCTTTTCAACAACCAAAAGAAGAGGTACTATAAATTTATTAATTTATATGTTATAAATTGATGTTTTATTGCTTTCCCACTGAGGATATCAAGCATGTATAATTTTAAAGGAATTCTGAAGAGTCTGTTTCAACATATCACAAAATTTTTGGTACTTGGCAACCAATAAGAACACCAACCTAAATGAAAGTCTTTATTCAGCAGATGTCTACCTAATTTAAAATTAATAGAAATTACGAATGGTAAAATTTCACATTCCCATAGAAAGTTCAAAGATGCCTAAAAATGAAAGTTTTCATTTCACTTCATTACACATGAATAGCAGATTCAAGTAGTCTAAGATACCACTGGCTTTTAGGAACAAATGTGTCAGCCAGGGCTTCCCTGGTGGCGCAGTGGTTGAGAGTCCGCCTGCCGATGCAGGGGACACAGGTTCGTGCCCCGGTCCGGGAAGATCCCACATGCCGCAGAGTGGCTGGGCCCGTGAGCTATGGTCGCTGAGCATGCACGTCCAGAGCCTGTGCTCCGCAACGGGAGAGGCCAAAACAGTGAGAGGCCCGCGTACCACACAAAAAAAAAAAAAAAAATGTGTCAACCAACAACTGTTAAAGATTAGTTCCCTGCTATAAAAGCTTAAAAACTTAGGACATATGATGTTTTAGCATATCTAGAAACAGATAACAGATTTATATATATATGGCCACTTTCCTAACCATCAGGTAAGAACTAAAGACTGAGAAACATTTTGATGATACTCTCTACTTCTTATACATCACTTAATTCAGCCAGGCCCAGTAGTAAAGAATACAAAGATAAATGTTCCATCTTGGCTTTAAAAGAGAAAATCAGGATAGGGAAGACAGATTAGATTACGAGACCTGGGCTGCTCTAGAAGGAAAAACCAGGACCAATATGCAAAACTTCTCTAACAAGCAGGAGCAGGAATGCCAGTGAGGGATGAAGCACTGCCATGGCAACTGAACTAAATGATGTCAAAGGTCCCTTCAGGTCCTACAATTTGATGGGTTCTCTGCTTTACAGGCATTGACCGTGAGTGTGATTTCAGCCAGGCAAAATGGGAGTGAGCGCATCTTTGGTCGCACAGGTAACCTAAAGGGATGGCACGGAAGGCCCAATATGCCTTATGTATAAGGTATATCTTACATATTACCTAGTACAATAATGTTACCAGTGAGGACACTGAGGTTCAAAGATGTTTAAAGAAGACATGACCAAAGACAACCCTCAGAATGGGAGAAAATATTTGCAAACGAAGAAACTGACACAGGATTAATCTCCAAAATATACAAGCAGCTCATGCAGCTCAACATCACAAAAACAAACAACCTAATCCAAAAATGGGCAGAAGACCTAAATAGACATTTCTCCAAAGACATACAGATAGCCAAAAAATGCATGTAAAGATGCTCGACATCACTAATCATTAGAGAAATGCAAATCAAAACCTCAATGAGGTATCATCTCACACCAGTCAGAATGGCCATCATCAAAAAATCTAGAAACAATAAATGCTGGAGAGGGTGTGGAGAAAAAGGAACCCTCTTGCACTGTTGGTGGGAATGTAAATTGATACAGCCACTATGGAGAACAGTATGGAGGTTCCTTAAAAAACTAAAAATAGGGCTTCCCTGGTGGCACAGTGGTTGAGAGTCCGCCTGCCGATGCAGGGGACGCGTGTTCGTGCCCCAGTCCGGGAAGATCCCACATGCCGCGGAGCGGCTGGGCCCGTGAGCCATGGCCGCTGAGCCTGTGCGTCCGGAGCCTGTGCTCCGCGACAGGAGAGGCCACAACAGTGAGAGGCCCGCGTACCACAAAAATAAATAAATAAATAAATTTAAAAAATAGAACTACCGTACAACCCAGCAATCCCACTACTGGGCATATACCCTGAGAAAACCATAATTCAAAAAGAGTCATGTACCACAATGTTCATTGCAGCACTATTTACAATAGCCAGGACATGGAAGCACCCTAAGTGTCCATCAACAGATGAATGGATAAAGAAGATCTGGCACATATATACAATGGAATATTACTCAGCCATAGAAAGGAATGAAATTTAGTTATTTGTAGTGAGGTGGATGGACCCAGAATCTGTCACACAGAGTGAAGTAAGTCAGAAAGAGAAAAACAAATACCGTATGCTAATACATATATATGTAATTTAAAAAAGCGGCACTGATGAACCTAGTGGCAGGGCAGGAATATAGAGACACAGACGTAGAGAACAGACTTGAGGGCATGGGGCAGGGGGGCGGGGGGGGAGCTGGGATGAAGTGAAAGAGTAGCATTGGAATATATACACTACCAAATGTAAAATGGATGGCTAGAGGAAGCTGCTGCATAGCACAGGGAGATCAGCTCGGTGCTTTGTGACCACCTAGAGGGATGGGATAGGGAGGGTGGGAGGGAGATGCAAGAGGGAGGGGATAGGGGGATATATGTATACATGTAGCTGATTCACTTTGTTGTACAGCAGAAACTAACACAACATTGTAAAGCATTTATACTCCAATAAAGATGTGGAGGAAAAAAAAAAAGAAAACATGACCAAAGTCACAGAGTACTGAGTGTCTGAACTAGGACATCTAGTCCCTCATCCCCAGACTTCCAGATTCGGACTCCTACTCTACCACAATGCTTCCCTGTCAGGACCCCAAAGAACCTCATACATTCCTTACACGCGGAAGTACTAAGCAAGTAAAAGAAAATTTTGTATTTACAGAGGAAAAAATAAAACCCACAGATCAAAATGCCTGGCCAACTTCAGGGGGTCTGCAATATGGCTCCAGTGAAGACCACATCTTTCTTCCAACTTCTAATCATGAAATATATTCAAACCATGTGCTCCATCTAGTGGATTAATGGAAGATCCTCAGGATGATGGAAATGCACATTTTTAGTACTGTTCAGTTCACACAACCCTGAAGCATTCATTTGCTATCGCAAACCTCTACCTAAAATGGCAGTGCTAAAGAAAAGTTTATAAAAACCACAAGCTTCCAAGAGTCAAGGATGAATTCTTTCCAGCTAGTTAAAACTGTACTCCAAATTTGCTTCCTCCCCCTTCCCAGTTTTCCCCAACGTAAGTAACGAGGTAGGTCACCTCACAGGTAATCAAAGTAAAAGTTCTCACGGGGCACACATCCAGTAGGTGTAACTCAGACCTGACTTTGAAGCTCACAGAGATCCTATAGCCTCTTGATGTTACTGCAGTTACTAATCGTCACCTTAAACTTAAGAGCAGACCTTCCTCTCAAAGAAAAGAACAAGATGTGACAGGAAAAACCCAGCTCAGAAGTCAGCCAAGATTCCTGGTCCTGCCAAGTTTCTGAATGTTGCAACCTTAAGTCATTTAACTTCTGCCTTGGTTCCTCCTTTGTAAAACATGGTCAGTGATCTATCCCTCAGGGGCTACTGTGAGGATGAAGAGGGATGACCAGTGAGAAGCACCTCCAGGAGGACCGTAGCACGCAATGAACGGCAAAGACAGACAGGTGGATTTAAGTACGCTCACTTCTCCAATTTATGGGCCCTTTCTTTTCTTCACCCCCAAATTTCTATTTTAAAAAGGTAATATATCCAAATGGCAAGCAGAGTTGCTAGAAGATATGGAGATACAAAATAATAAGGAACTGTTCCTTATTCAGTGTGACCAAAACATCTGTGAAACAAGAAGGTGGGTCCTTGTAAACCACATTAATGTGTTTGAATTTCATCCAAAATTCAATGAGAAGCCACGACGCTGTCCTTCCTTGACCCCAATCTGTCACATTCCCACAATGTTCCAAAACTTTGTCCAGCTATTTCCTAAAGAATAAAATAGAATACTCTTAAGAAGATGTGCTTCTGTCTTCTGCCTCAGCTTTACAATTTGAATGTCAACTTTCACGTACATGTTCACTCAAGACTTGTGTTTTAAGTCTGAAGAAACATCAAATTCAATAGTGTCCATTATGAACCTTTTGTTGTGTCATAACTCTCAACCTATCAGTTTTGAGTGAGCATATTTCATAACAGCAGTAAACATCCTCAACTCCAATTAAACTATTAACTGTAACGTAATACAAAATATGAAGGAACTGTCAGAGACAGCTGATTGCCTCACTCACCCCAATATCTATCCTGCCCTTTTGATACAGTAAGAGAAGTATGAGTGAGCTTATGGCCACCCAGCCAGACTATATTTCTCAGCCTCTCTTGCAGTGAGGTATGGCTACACGACTAGGTTCTGGCTAATGGGATATAGGCAGAAGTGATGTGTGCAACTTTAAAGTCATGCACTTAAATGGGAAGGAGTATGTCTCCTCATACCACCTCCCCTTCCTGCTAGCCCTAATACAGACCAGTTGGCAGAAGCTGGAGTACGCATCTAAAACTACAAGAAGAAAGATCATGTGGAAGATGGCAGAACAACAAGCTAACAGGAACCTGGACCCCAAAATGGTAGAGTCATCAAGCAAGACTGGGCTGTTTACACTTGGACTACTATTGTAAGAAAGATTTTCCATCCTTTATAAGCCACTGTTTTTTGGTCTTTGTTAAAGTTAAATCCTAATGAATACTGAAATAACTACAAACCTGAAAACAAACATTTCGTCCATTCAACAAATATTTATTGGGGACCCACTACGTGCCAAGCATGGTATAGACTCTAGAAATACAACTAAGAATAAGACTCAGTTCCTGCCCTCTAAGAGCTCACACAATGATGGGCTGAGATTCCGGACTGTGGTATTAAAAAATAAGATAATGTGAATGTACTTAATGCCATTGAACCTATCACTTAAACAATGTTTAAACAGTAAATTTTGTTATATGTACATTGCCACGATTAAAAAATATTGCCAAAAAAAGAAGAATCCAGAAGAAGCAAACTTTAACTCAGTGATTTAAGGTTTTCAAATCACGTAGCTGATAAAGGACTTTTATCCGGATAAAAAGAACTCTCAAAACTCAATAATAAGAAAATAAACAATAAAAATAGACAAAAGGTTTAAACAAAATCGTCACCAAAAAAGATATCTAGAAGCAGTACATTAGAAGATGCACAACATCAACAGTAATCAGCAAAATTTATTTTAAAACCCAGTGAGCTACCTCTACACACTTACTAGAATGGCTAAAATTAAACACTGACTATAACAAGTGATGCCAAGGATGTGGAGCAAAGGAACTCTAAAACACTCCGATGAGCTGTTTGTGGGAATGTAAAATGCTACAACCACCCTGGAAAACAGTCTGACAGTTTCTTAAAAAGTAAACATTCACCAACCATATGACCAACCATTCTACAGTTATTTACCCAAGAGAAATTAAAACATGCATCCATACAAAAATTTATACACAAATATTCATGGCAACTTTATCTGTAATAAACAAAAACTGAAAACAATCCAAATGTCCAAGTGTCTAGATTGACTGACTGATATATAGTATACCCTTATAATCAAATGTTACTCATCAATAAAAAGGAATGAACGGTATGAATAAATCTCAAGATAATTATGCTAAAAGAAGATGAACCAAAAAAGTTTGTAATGCATGATGGGATTTTTATAAAAAAATAATTTATAGTAACAGAAAGCAGATCTATGATTCCCTAGGATGAGGAAGGATTATAAAAGGACACAAGGAGACTTTTGGGGGTGATGGATATGTTCATTTTCTTGAATGTGGTGATTGTTTTACAGATGTATACGTGTCAAAGCTTATCAAATTCCACATTTTAACTATGTGCATTTTAATGTTTGTCAATTATCCTCAATAAAACTACTTATGGGGGAAATGTCTCTATAGTAGCATTTTCACACAAAGACTCTCAAATGTACCCGTGTTTTAGCTTGAACTAATCTAATTCAGACTCTGCTCTAAGGTTACCAAATACCCCAGTATTACTAACTACTAAGCTGAAAAGCTGACATTATGCCACTTTTAACTCAAAACAAAACTGATTTCTGAAAAAAAGAAAAGAAGAATATGCATTTCATATTCTTCATCCTTTGAAAAGAGTTCAGTTTTCCTATGTGCCATTTTTGGCTTCTCCCATGGGAAAGTACATTTACACTCAGTCTGTGCACATGTATATTCTTCAAAGGGGGATTAAGAAAGGAAAGGATAAATAGTACCTAGAAATTATCAAGCACTAGCGGATGAATTAAAGTTCTCCTAAGTCCACTATGAGAATTTCTCAAAACACAATGAAAAACTCATAAATATAATATCTATTGGTTGTCTTGGAAATTATGCACATTTGGTGCACGACAATTATCATTCCACATTATCCTCAGAACAACGGTAAAACATAAAAAGAGCAGTTTAACCTTTATTTCACTTAATTTATATCTACTTCCTTTACTAGAGAATTTCTAAATAAAAATCTGCACATGACTTTTCAGGAAACATCTTTTATAGATTATTTTTTTAATGCATTATTTAAACAACATCTGTTTGGGCAACAGACCCAGTAAATAAAATACTTTACTTTTTGAAGTTAGAAAATGTATTGTTTTGTACACATAATAATTATGTTAGTAAACTCTCCAATACATAAGGCGGGATCTTAAAAGTCTTAACACTCAGCTCACAAAATAAGCTCTGTAATTTATGGGTGTTAAAATGGCTCTACGATCTAAATGACATTACTGTCAACCATGACTCATAGGAAGAAAAAAACGGTTTTCATTTCTTAACACTTGTTAAGTTGTTTCATCTTTACTGAAATTAAAAAACAAAAACAAAAACACTCTCAAATAAAACTGTTACAAAGAAACCTTGGTAACAAAGAAACCTTGGTAGAAAGTCATACACGTACTCCTTTAATTGAATATTGATAATAAAAGTAATCAAGTATAGTGGCTACTCTCTGCAAAATGGTGCCTGCCATCAGGTTATCAGTCCTTGAACACGCACTGTGCTTGGTGGAGGAAATGTAGTGCAGAAGTAATTCGACCCCATTAGGGCCTCTGTCTGCTAGAGAAGTTCTCGAAGACCAGCGCATTCTTGGTAGCAGACTCCAAGTGTTCCCTCCTCCGTATTTGCTCAGTCATCAGCACAGCCGCAGCTTAAAAGAGGCTGAGTACCATTGTACTTTGATTACAAATTCCTGTCTGGACTGCCTAACGGGAGTTATACTTTCCTGATAGTACTGTGAGGACGCTTGAAATCCGGAGGGGCTCTGGAATCAGACAGCCCTGGTTTGAGGAGTTCCAGCTCCATTTCTTACTGGCACATAATCCTGAACAAGTTACTTAACCTCTCTAAGGCTCAGTTTTCCCATCTGTTAAAGGGTGACAATAACAGTACCTACTTCTAGCATAGTGAGTACTCCATAAACAATATCACTTCATAATTATTTTCCTATCACAATCAGCAAGAGGGACATCTACAAGTATTGGTGAGAACTGAGTAGAAATTGAAAAAAACTGACACTGACTTTCTGAGAAACCAAAGATATAGTCAGAAATATAAAAATTTCAGGAAAATGTGTACACAGTGATTGTTTAAGTAAAGTGTTCTACTTCAAAATTCAATCCAAGTGTTGTACCAGATATCTAGTGGCTGCATAAATCATTCATGGATCCCCAGAATTCAAGTATTCATTCACCAAACATTTAGAGAGAGCTCCTACTTTGCTTCAGACCCCAGGGAGGACACACAGAGGGAAGACCTGCTTGTGTCCTAAAGGAGCCAATGACAGCACGGGGGTGGGGAGACTGGGGCGGGCGGGGGATGGGAGGGTGGAGGATGGACACACTCTTAATACAATAGACTGACCCATCTCTTCCAGTCTCACTGCTCTACCCGGGAACCCCCCAAGCATCACTGCATAAGTCAGCAGTGTAACAAAAGATGGCTTTATTCCTCTGAAGCAAACTAAAATGGAACCTGGTTTGATGACCCACACAAACATTCAGAGTTGGTTTTCCTCTTCCTAGGCATTCCACTCACACCTAAGGTGGGCCCTGCAGAACCCTTTGTCCAGAAGTGTGCAAGAGCCATCAGACAACTGTGTGGGGCTATCGGGTACGGGCCGTGTATCAGTCAGCTCAGGCTGCCACAACAAAGTCCTGCAGACTGGGTGGCTTACAGAAGTGTATTTTCTCACAGTTCTAGAGGCTACAAGTCTAAGATCAAGGTGTCAGCAGAGCTGGTTTCTTCTGAAGCCTCTCTCCTCAGCATGTAGATGGCCATCTTCTCCCTGTGTCTTCACATAGTTTTCCCTCTGTGTGTGTCTGTGCCCCGATCTCTTCTTATAAAGACACCAGTCATTTTAGATTAGGGCCCATTCCTACCTCATTTTAACTTAATTACTTCTTTAAAGACCTTATCTCCAAATACAGTCACATTCTGAGGTACTAAGGGTTAGGATTTCAAAATATGAATGGGGTGGGGGCAGAGGGACACACCTCAGCTCGTAACTGAGAGGACTCAGCATCTGTGGTCAGAGCATCTTGAAACAGAGTACAGGGAGGCAGGAAGATGTTCAAGCAGGACAACATGCAAAAATAATCCACTTTCTCCTACTCTCCTAGAGAGAATTATGTACTGGTAAGCAGATACATTTTCCCCCTGGTTTCTTTATACTCCTCTGTATATCTTAAGTGTTCTACAATAAGCTAAGAATGAACTACCTTGATGTGTAAAAGCATCATTCCCTAGAGCTGGACACCTAGTGCAGGCCATGGAGTGCCTCTGGTACACTTTCTAGTCATCAGGATACAGATGGAGAGTACAGTGGGGTGAATGGTATCCCCTCAAAAGATATGTCCATGTCCTAACCCCCAAAATCTGTAAAAATGGGTCTCTGTAGATGTAATGATCTTGAGATGAGATCATCCTGGATTACCCATGTGGATCCTAAATCCAATGACAAGTGTCCTAATAAGAGACAGAAGAGGAGAAGACACAGACCCAGAGGAGAGGCTGTGTGAAGACAGAGGCAGGGATTGGAGTGATGCAGCCACAAGCCAAGGAATGCCAGAGACCACCAGAAGCTGGAGAAGGCAAGGAAGGGGTCTCCCTTAGAGCCTTCAGAAGAAGCACAGCCCTGCCAGATTTCCAACTCCAGCCTCCAGAACTGAGAGAGTAAACCTCTGTTGTTTTAAGCCACCAGGTCTGTGATAATCTGTTAAGGGAGCTATAGGAAACAAACACAGAGACCAATATAATTAACACAGGAAACTCTGTGGTTGTAAGAATTTTCTAGTGGGCTTTTACTGGCAGCCTATGGTCAGGCACCTTTATTTCTGCTGTAGCCAATAATTCTAACAAACTGCCAAGGGAGGTATTATCTCTGTTCTACAGCTAGTCACTGATGCACCGAAACTGAACTTGAGGATCAAGCAGCAAGAGATGGTGCAGCGGCATTTTACACCCCAGACTCCACTAAATGTGGCCTTTTACCTACACCTCCACGCTTTCCAGCCAAAAGGTGTGTAAGTTTACTGCACCGTCCAGCCTCCTCCTCCTGCAAAGTATCCACTTAGTCCTGCCGGGCGACAGAGTGATGCTTCCCAGACTTGAAGATGCCCTGTCAAACGAGGAAGGAACCTGGAAATATTTTTAAACCTGAGTGAAATGTGTTAACACCGAGTTCCTACTCCCCATGAGTTTACGTTTTTAGACATTTTGCTTTCAACTGTGGAACGGAAAGATGTGTCACTTTTGTATAAATGCGGCAAAGATGTGCTCTGTGCCTTGAGCCCCAGGTCATTTATTTCGTCACTGCAGGCTGAGACAGGTTGGCTCAAGAGCCCACTGGCACCAAACTCAAATTTTTACACATCTGACTATTTTGAAAACAGCACAAACAAGCAGATTTTTAGCCATTTAGCCTGCTTTACTACATACCCTGTGGAACGTCACCAGACACTGATGAGATAGGGTCTTACAGTTACAAGGCCCGGGCTGCAAGAGCCCTCGGAGCACTCTGCTGCTGAGCAAGGTCACTTAGACATGTGAGCCCTCTCCAGTCCCCCCTCAGCCCACTCCAGCGAGTCCCCTGCCCTCCTCCCCTTCTGAATGGTGGTCCCTTGGCTGTAAGCCTCTGGCTGGTCTCATGTAACTTCGCCCAAGTGCTGTCCAATCAAGCTTGTGTGTTACTACTGCCTCTCGTGGTTGTACCTTTTTCCTTGATCAGCCCCAAACCCTTCAAACCCCCTACAGTCACCGCAACAGGGCTCACAGGCAAAAGAAAGAAACTGGGAAGAAATCATCCCGTCTTTTCCTTGCCTTGGAAATTGAAATTCCCTTAGAACTAACTGGCCCTGAGGCAGCTGCAGGCGCCCGGGTTTTCATCCTTCTGCCCCAGAAATCCTGGACAGGCTCTCCCCTCCCCGAGTACAGAACAGTCATCTGTCCCATTTCTCTACCGTCTCCTGTCCTGGGATATCAGCCCCTCTAGCTTTCCATCACTTAGGACGTCGACCTCAGGAGGAAGAGGGGGAGGCGGCCAGACAGGTACACAAACAGGACCCAAGAACAAAGATGAGGCAGACAAAAGTGCAGCTGCCAAGGACCATCTCTAATCCTTATCCACCAAGGGTGAGGAAAGGCAGGAGACACCCCACGGGGAACAGGGGAAGGGGGTTCAAGCAGGCAGTGGTAATAGTGGAGGAGAACTGACTCCTTTACCCAAATCATCCATATTCCCCGCCCCCTACTCAGCTCAGCCCCTCTTTGAAGCCCTCCGAGACCTCTACGTGTGCCGTATAGTAGTCGGAACAGCAGTGACGTGACCACCCCTCCGCATGGCAGGGGTGAGCACCCTGGACACTGCTTGGCACCAGAGGCCTCTAGTGAATGTTTGCTGAATAAATGACAGTGAGCACTTACTTATCATTTACATTTAATTGCTGTATAACCCAACTGTGATTCTTATTTATGTAACACATTAACTCTGCTATGAAGTTATCTGTGAACAATGGCTCGGGAAGGCTCAGTCATGGTTTGCTGGTCATAAAGCATGTTCAACTGCAACACTGCTGAACTTCACAAGTGGAAAGCCGGGGCCAAGCCTGATTGTTCACTGCCCCACGCTGATTATGCAAAATGATCTTAAACTCCAACGCTGAGGGAAAGGACTGGCCAGCCCTCCTGCAATTGTCTCTGTAGGAATCACTGGCTCAAGTAACAAGAACCCTGCAGGCAAGTGAGCAGCAGGCGTTGGGTATAATTTGTGTGTCCCCTCAGCAGCTAGAGGTATACAGCCGAACGTCAATAAATGCTTAGTGTGAGGCTTCCTGCAACAGCAGATGCTTCCTACAGCTGAGATGTTTCAACCTCTGGAGACATCAAATGTTCTCTCACCTGGCTGAGGGCCCCGGCCAGACCCATACCACCCAGGACCACTGTACGGTGGCAACTGGAAAGGAACAAGAGACCATTCTTTGTGAAAACCAGGATGACTGCCTACTTCTTTATTTTAGAGTAATTACTCACTGATGCTTTATAAAAGTGCAAATTTTGACACATACACCAAAATAAAAGAATTTGGAAATGCAAAAACTTAGAACAAAGAGCAACTGAGATAACTTACAAGACACTTAACTTTGGGCTCCCTTAGAAATTGTTTCCATATTGACAACAGGTTGAAGACAAGGGCAATCATTTCCCCCAAACTACAGTGAAGTTTTTAAAACCATAAGTAGAAGTTACACTAAAAGAACTCGCCTGATTATAAGCTCAACTGCTGACATCACACACACACACACACACACACACACACACACACACACACTTCTCCCTCAGTTTTTCAGCAGCAGGATGGGATTTTACCACACGGAGGGAAAAAAGGGAGGAAACTCCCACCTCATCCAACTAATAAAAACGTCACCCACAAGCCATTTAGTAGCACCCAGATGGACAGATCTTCCGCAAGACTTGCCTCACTATGTTAATCAGAGTTTTTTTAAGTGGTAGCAAAGTGACTGCCACTAACAAAACAACCAGGAAATCTTAAAGCAGACAGAAAAGGAGGGAACTCCTTTTCAACACGGCCACCCCAGACTCGCAGAACCAAGCTGAGTGACCGCTCCGAACTCGCCCTTCCTCCCAGGGAAGGTGGGAGGTGGGACGCTCAGCAGCAGATTTTGCTGGAAGGATGCCCATCTGCTCTGAGTAGGAGGAACCTGACCTCGGTGCCACACATCACATAACTAAAGGCTAGGCCTCACCACTCACCCTCTCAGAGATTAAGAAAGGAAGTAATTTGTTGGTTTTGAGGTTTTCAAAAGGAAGAAGGATTTTACAACCAGTGGGCTAACCCCCTTAGCTCTACTCTGCAAAACAACAACTAACCGGTTGCCCAACTTTTAGGCCCTGTCTTGGCGGTAAACACCCAGTAGAACCTGCCTGGTCAACAGGAAAGATGCGGGCCATGGGGGTGGGGGGGCGGGCGGGGTTCTAAAGAGCCACTCTGACTCACTGCAGTGTCAAATACCTTGAAGGCATTTCAGCCACACCCTTGAAACCTGTTTTATTCTGAGTATAAACTCAGATACGGATATCTCTCTCTGCCTGAATCCACCATTTACTTTTTCATTTTCATTACATCCAACTCTTGACCCGTAGTTCTCCTAAAGATATCCCCAGAAATAACTTATGCTTAACTTCACGTGTGCATTGATGCTACAAAGAGTAGCTCTGGATGTTTCTTAGAGGCTCCTCTTCAGGTTATGCTTCAAGTGAAAATCCACCTTGAAATTTCCTCTCCCGTAAGGGTGAGTATGAAGAGAGAGCAAAAGTTGGGTGAAACAAGTTTAATCTCTTATATCCCTAGCAATTAATTAATAGACAAAATGTTTATTTAAAACAATATGTCAAAGAGCCACTGAAATCTATGCCATTTTTTGATGGCTGTGTTGGAGACGCACATATAGGAGCCAAATAAATAAAATAAGCCAAGCCTTTTAGTATACTTTTCTCAATGATAAAATTTCCCAAGATGATAAGCTAATTAAAACACATTCCAGTTGACCCTGGAAGTAAAGTATGGCCTATTTGCCAAAAAAAAAAAAAGAAGTTATACAGTCTTGATTTCCTCAGAATACACGGCCTTTCCTATGGGACCACCTTAAGGAAAACAACTGAACAGATTCTAGCAGAGAGCCACCAGACTGAGAAATGCCCCTACCATGCAAGCACACAGGCTTGTTACTGTCAGGGCCCTAGAATTAGACAACAAAAATTAGGGGATTATTTTCAACTTTTAAACATTTTCAGGTCTAAGAATATCTTCTTTACTACATTGTTTTTCACTCCTGGGGTGTTGTCTGAAAGTAATCAAACAAAAAATTAAATTCCACAGTTAAACTTGTTCTCAAATCAGTGGTTCTAAGAAGCACCAGTCTTAAGCAGCAGCCTTTATTGCAAAGTGTCCCTGGACACAAACTCAGCATTTCGCTCTCCCCTCACTGTCTTGCTTTCCTGTCCAGGACTCCTCAACAGCAGAGCTCCTACTGGTCGAGTAATCGGCTCTGCCACCAATTTTCAACCTGGCAAGGCCCTCAGGTCATGGGCGGCACCAGGGACTACAATGGCAGCACAAGCGTTGACCCAACATTGGTGCCCAGAGACAGAGCTCACTGACACTGTATCCCATTGCGCTCGAGGTTCTGGAAGATGTTCACGTGGATCTAAAAGTGATTCACTGCTGTCTGCTTCTTGGTTTACTGTTTTGTTTGTTTTTTCATGGTCCAAAGCTCTGGCAAGATTTTTTTACCAAACTGTGAGTTTTGGAGAAAGAGGCAAACCTGGATACAACCTATGGGTGACCAGGACTCTGGGCTTCCCCAAATTCACTTCTCGCTCTCACTGCTTAACTTCACCACCCTGCTACTGTCTGTTCCCTACTCTGGAAAGGAAGACAAGCTGGAATTTTTAACAACGTGTGTTTTGTGTTTGTCAAAGTAACATATGCACATAACCAAAAGAGCTGACAATGAAAAGCAAGTGTAGCCTGGCTCACCCCACTCCACTCCCAGCCTTGCTCCTCAGAGGCAAATCCTTTCAGTGATTTTGGTGCTTTTCCTGGTAGCTTCCTCTGTAGCTCTAATGTATAGATTTTCTAAATTCATCCTTTCTAAGCATTTTCAATCAACTTTCTGCTATGAGAGAGGAGGACAGCACACAAACAACACTCTTATGCTCACACTGTCACTATTTCTAGGTCTCTTTAGTTACCTGTGTAACTGTAAGTAATACACTTTATAATATTATTCCATCACTGACAGTTTCTCGTGACTTCCCACTTTGTAAGGTAAAGATGTCGAGTACCAAAAAGTGAAATTCCAATCACTTAAATTTCGCTTTGCTACTAATACCAGCTGATAAATGATGTGCCTGACAATAGAATGAAAAGGAATGTAAAAAATACGTTTTGGCATTGTATGGACTTCAATAAATTACTGTTTCCTGGTTCCAACTGGCAGAGTAATCAATGGCTATTCTTACGCAATTCTCCATTACTTAAGAATTTTGGAGGCAAGGCCCAACTGTGAAGCAAAAATTCATAAACAGTAACACTGAGTTCATGTGAATATGTTTACAACACCTCCAAACTCACACACCCTCCCCACCCCCTCACCTTCCAACCTCAGAGTATCTGGCTAAGCAGAGGTAGCAGGTGATGGGACAGTTTCTCATCAGATCTTGGCCAGCCCAGAGCTTCAGGAAGCTTGCCATAGCCATGGGGAAGGGACACACCACAAAAAGACAAATCTGATTTGAGGGTGCCAGTTAAAGGCTACTGATGTAACAAGTAATTTTTGAAGGTATGACATATACTATAGCCAGTTAATGATCTCTAACACAAAAAAACTGAATTTCATTAGGAAATTATCCATCTTTCAAGATAATGCCGTAGACACTCTTTCAGGCCAACATCTTTATCATACCTAAAAATATAAGCAACAAATATAGCAAACATATTTAAAATAACCTATGAAGTTTTCAAAGTTTACCAAGGATATTTAGGTTTCAGAATGTAAAATGACACCTGATTACATTTGTTTGGATCCTGCCTAAAATTTCAAACAGTAGACAGCAAGTAAAAACAAATGAAAAATTGAAACACACATGGAATGTATAGTTTGTGTGTTTTTGTTTTTATTGAAGTATAGCTGACTTACAATGTTGTGCTAGTTTCTGGTGTACAGCAAAGTGATTCAGTTATACATATATTCTTTTCCATTGTGGTTTATTACAGGATATTGAACATAGTTCCCTGAGCTATACAATAGGACCTTGTTGCTTATCTATTTGGTATATAGTCGTCTGCATATACTAATCCTAAAGTCCTAATTTATCCCTCCTTCACCCTGGAATGTGTAGTTTATATTATGTCACAAAGCAGAAGATAAAACTTCAGTGATGTTTTAATTATAGTCCAGTACCTATAATTCTTCCCATATTTCAGGCCTGTAGGAGAACTATAAACAAGATGGCTTTGGGGTGATACGCCAGTAGAAACAGCTAAGAGAGCAGAAATGTGAATCAGCCACAGCATGATCTTGAATGACTCACTTATTCTCCCGTCCATTCAATAAACATTTCACAAGCACCCACTATGTTCCAGACACCATCGGCATGTCCCGTAAGCTCTCTTCATCTATACCCTGCAGCAGCTGCAGCCTGACCCACTCCTAGGTGCCTCTGCCTCTAAAACTGGATTCTACTTCAGATACATGACCTCCCCAAATGTTGGTTCCCGTTTGACCCAAAGGTGCCTGACTCTCCAGGTCAAAGATCAAACCTTTTCAGAGACAGCTGCCCAATGTATTAAGCCCAGCACGATAAGCTCATTTCACGAAGTGGACGTAAGAAGGGTGGGGAGCAGGTGGGAGACCTCTTTCTGCAGCACCACCCTCCCAGCCGGCCCCCTCCCCAGCTCTGCCGGCACCCCTCCTTCCAGCAAGAGAGACTGTGCCAGCCACTGCCCGCCGTGTCCTTAGAGTCAGTCCCTCCACTGTCCCCTGGCGCCAACAGGGAAAGGAGGCGCTTGGAAGGCGGGGAAGCCTCACCGGGTTTTCTGCTCTTTAGCCAGCTTGGCGTACCCTTCACTGGCCAGGAGCTGGCAGTTAAAACCATGACCCTCCAGACCACCTATCGCCCCTGACTCCTCAGGTCCAAAGCTCAGTTACTGCTTCCTAGTTCACTGATTTCCACACGTGCTCACTATCCCTGCACACACACCTGCAACTTCCTGAGAGCCCATGAAGACTGAGCCTGGGACACAAACTCACCCTGGGTCTGGGGCCAAGGGCCTGATGACTCTTCCTCCTCCCCCTTCTCTGCCACTCCTAACAGGAACCTAAGTTTGCAGGTTTCATACCAAAGAAAATATCACGCAAACAAGTTCTGGGTGGTTTTATTTTTAATTGAAGTATAGTTGATTTACAATATTGTGTTAGTACCAGGTGTACAACAAAGTGATTCAACTATACATATATATTTTTTCAGATTCTTTTCCATCACAGGTTATTACAAGATACTGAATATAGTTCCTTATGCTATACAGTGAATTCTTGTTGTTTATCTATTTTATATATAATGGTACGTATCTATTAATCCCATACTCCTAATTTATCCCTCTTCCCCTACCCTCCCGTGGTTTTTTAACCCCCAGAACTTAAAGCTATGAGAATGCTTTACAAGTCACTCACTGACATATGCCAATCGAAGGAGCAAATCAAGAAAGCCGAGACAGAAATGATGAGGACAGTCACTTGGAGGACTCGACCCAGCTACAGAAGGGGGTCCTTCACCATCACCACAGTCGTCCTTTTTACCCTCTATTACCTCAATTCTCAGACAAAAACCCTCTCAAAAATCAACAGATAAAAACTATGTTTCCAGTGTGGAGATAGAGAATAAGTCTCACTCCTCTAGTGGCTAAGAAAAAGTCGAAATTCACAATCTGCTGAACTTCCCTCATAATAAGTTTGCCCAAAAAACACAAGAACCACAGGAAATACCTTGTAGGAAACAGAAACGAGCTGGCTTTTTGAAAATAGAGAAGAAATCCAAGGGGCAACAGATGCCAAACTGATATTCAGCCAAGGGACCATTCCTGTTTAAAGATTCAAAACATCCTTAATAACCGTAAGTCATTAGCTCTTGGCATCTCAGCGTGACCATTTTCTCATGGAAATACGTGGATGCCAGCAGAACTGGAGCTTACAGTGGAGGGTAGAGGCATACATGCACCACTCCACAGTCCACGTGGAAACACGGAGAGACCTGCCAGGTGCATTGGGTACCCAGCAAAGAAAGGGGTATACACGGTGGAATCCCAGTATCCTCTCCTCCACAGGGACCCCTGTGCCTGGCCTACCACCCACTACCTGGGCCTGAAGCAGAATGGAAGAATCTCATGTTAAACAGATGCTAGCACCCAGCTGACTCCCTGAAGGTGGCTCCCCATCTCCCTAGATTCCTTGAAGGAGTGATGATCAACATACAAAATATTCTACTATCCCAAAATATTTCCAAGTATCAATTTCTGCATTTATCCTCTTGCCACAATCTCCAAGGAAGAAAGATAATACAGGGGGTTTTTTTGTTTGTTTTTTAATGTTAGGGGTAGGAGTTTATTAATTAATTTTTGCTGTGTTGCATCTTTCGTTTCTGTGCAAGGGCTTTCTCTAGTTGTGGCAAGTGGGGGCCACTCTTCATCACGGTGCGCGGGCCTCTCACTATCGCGGCCTCTCTTGTTGCGGAGCACAGGCTCCAGACGCACAGGCTCGGTAGTTGTGGCTCACGGGCCTAGTTGCTCCGCAGCATGTGGGATCTTCCTGGAAGGGGGCACAAACCCGTGTCCCCTGCATCAGCAGGCGGATTCTCAACCACTGAGCCACCAGGGAAGCCCTCCCAATACAGGTTTTATCGTAACATTTTTACTCAACAGGTCTTTGCCTTTCATTCTGAAGACTGTTAAAGGGAGTAAAACTATAGTATTAGTTATTGATAACCACCAATAACATATTATTTTTAAGAGACTTCAACAATTCAGGGCCTGTCATGTGCCAAAGGTTAAGCCAGATATTTTACACACACCATCCTTCATCTTCCCAGGTTAGAATATAAAATCAGTGATAGGTAAAAGTTGCTTTGGATCACTGCACATCCATTCTTGCCAGAAACAACTCTGATAGTGAAATTTCCAATCTTACTGCTAACTCAGCCATCAACCAAGGCCACCGGGAAGCTTTATGAAGTTGCTCTCCCATTCTGTGCCCTTTCCCCTTTCCTTTCTATGGCCCATTTTATCTCAGAGGACAGTTATCTCAGAAAATTTAATTAGAAAATCTCATAGAGAAACTAATTTGCATTAAGATACTTGTGAGTTAAGGCATTATTGTTCCCAGAGGTATATACTTGATAAAGGAGACCAACAGGAAGACAGCTATGCTTAACACAAATAAACGAATTACTAATGGTAGATTTTTCAGGTCTCAGGATTATAAGTCTTTCCCATTACCCCTTCAATCAAACCACTTCCAGTACCATGTTGGTCAGTTGTCTCCACGACCACAGTCCCTAAAGAGCCCTGAAAATGAACCTCCGGGCAGCAGCCTCTACACTCTCCCCTCAAACAGATTACTGTTGACATCACCACTATCTCCCCTCCCCATTTCCATTGTGTTTACTTTCCTACTATCCTTTTCTACTGAAATCAGGCAAGAATGATGTCAATAACTTAAACCACAAGATTACAAGGACTTTGTTAAATGAGAAAAGTAAAAATTCACAAGTCTACAATATTTCACAAAAAGAACTAAGAAGATAAATTTTGTCACTTGTACATTATTCAAAACTGCAGCAATGGGTACTATAATTTCCCGCACTAATCACATATGTCAAAAAGAGAGGAGGGAAAAAAACACCAGCAACTCTGATACATATTTCCAAAATATCACATTAGGTTTTTAAGAAACAATTTAGAATATAAACTTAATTATTCAAATTCAATTTAATTGAATTTAACATAATTGCATTAAAATATTTAACTTATTTTCAAAGATATTCTTTCTGTAAGCCACTTGAACCAGAAAGTCACCTGGTTTTATTTAAGGCCAACAGTAAGAACTTTCTGAGCAAGGCAGAAACCTCTGTAACTCAGATACTTGTACAAAGGAATAAAAAAATAAAAACAGGGTCCCAGGTTTCATTAACTGCTAGAGTATTCTGCTTCCTGCCATGGCCTGGAGTCAGGATCAGTTACTGTAACTAAGAAACCTCAGACTGTTACCTGGTCCCCAGTGATATATAGTACGTGTGGCCTGGGTCCATCAGATAGCACAAGCTCAGAGGGTTATCACCAAGGGAAGCTAAGCACCCCATAACCTCCATCTCCACTTATCTACCTTCCTACTCCCAAGAAAACATCAGGTGGTTTTGGGAAAAAGATTAATTCTGCATTGAAAAAACACACAACAGATGGGGCAGTTTAAACAGTTTAAACACCACATCTCAAAGGTTATCTGCCCTAACATGTTAAGCAAGAAAGGGGGAACCATGGTGAAGCCCAAGTCAAAGTCTTAAGTGAATTTCTATATAGATCATTTTCACCTTTCTCCATCTCCCCCATAAAAGATGTTGCAATGCTTTGCCACATGTCAAAGGATGCGACTCTTCTGCTGGACTGCTCTGAAATCCAGTTCATGGGGATTATCCAGGTCTATTTATAAACCCCAAAGGCTGCAAAATTACAAATATAAGAGCTCTCACCTAGAAAAATGAAGACTTGGTTCTATCATTATAACATAGAAATGTTACTCTCCATTCTCTGAGACCCTTAAGGTAGGTTACCTTCTTACCTATCTAAAAATTTGAAAGAAGGTGGGCCCATGTTGCCCACTATGACCTAGAACTGAGGCTAAGATAGCTGAACCCAGAATCCTAGTACATCCTAAACAGCAGAGAGACAGTGAGCTCACAATAGCAGACATAACACCCATCATGATGAAGCAGGTTTTACAGAATAACTGGGGAAACAACACAAACCCACACAAAATAGTTAAGTTCTTAACTGTGACAAACCTAAAAACTAGGCTTTTCTTGTTTATTGTTTTGTTGAATGGGGTTTGAGGACAAGAGAGAAGGCACGGAATAACATCAAATTTCTTTTACTGTTATTGTTTTGCCACAGGTGGTTTGATAAAACCTGCTCCTCTTTTTACCTTTGGTATTTATGTTCCCTCTCCTCCGCTCAGAGAATCTTAACTCCGCTGGTTATCACTCACTGACCAGTGCACTCACAGACCAGTGCAATCAAAAACAGCACCATCTTGAAGTTAAGGGATAAGGCTAAAGGAGAGAGATGGAAAAGATCAAGCCACCTTACTCATAGTAAAGGCACCTGAGCTGCCTTTACTATGAGCCATTTTTAAACCAATATCCACAAAGAAGACCAAAAAAAGATGGTGTCTCAGAATTATAGGGTGCCTTCTCCACTTACCTTCCCAACTCAGGAGAGAGGTATTCATCCGTCCATTTTACAGACCAAGAAACTAAATCACAGTCATGACTGCTATTAGTAGATATAAAATAGGGAGAGAAAGGTTCTCATCATTTTTAATACAGAAAGTTTCTGCTATGAAAATTTCTTGAATGAACATGTGAATGAATGAATGGTCCATTACTCCACTACTTAGGAGTTCAGTGGCTTAACTGATTCTGTTTAACTAACACAAAGAATGTGTCAAGAGTTAAAGGAGGAACAATTCCATTCCTAGGTATATACACAAAAGAACGGAAAGCCGAGACTCAAATTGATACCTGTACACCAATATTCATTGCAGCATTATTCACAAGAGCCAAAAGGTGGAACAACCCAAGTGTCCATCAACAGACAAGTGGATTTTTTTTAAAATGTGATATATGCATATGATGGCGTATAATTCAGCCATAAAAAAGAACAAAACTCTGATACAACATGAATAAAACTTGAAAACATTATGCTAAGTGATAGAAGTCAGAAACAAACAAATATCTGTATATTATTTCACTTATAAGGAGCTACCTAGAATAGGCAAATTCATAAAGAATAGAATAGAATAAAGTAGAACAGAAATTACCAGGGGTTGGGGAAGAGAAATAGGTTGTTATTGTTTAAGGGATACAAGTTTTCTGTCTGGGGTGATAAAATGTTTGGAAATGGATAGCAATGATGGTTGCACAACATTGTGGTTGTAATTAATGCACTGAATTGTACACTTTAAAATTGTTTAAATATCCTCAAAAAATTAAAAATATAATTGCCCCATGATCCAGCAATTCCACTTCTGTGTATTTGCAAAAGAACTGAAAGCAGGGACTTGAAGATATATTTGTACACCCCATCCACAGGAGCATTATTCATAACACCCAAGAGGTGGAAGCAAGCCATGTGTCCAACAGATGAATATGTAAACAAAACATGGTATATACATATAATGGAATATTATTCAGCCCTAAAAAAGAAGGAAGGAAATTCTGACACATGCTAAAACATGGATGAACCTTGAGGACATTAGTCTGAATTAAATAAGCCAATCACAAAAGGGCAAACACTGTATGACTTCACCTACAGGAGGCAACTACAAAAGTCAAATTCAGAGACAGAAAGTAAAGTGGTAGTCGCCAGGAGCTGGGGGAATGGGCAGTTACTGTTTAATAGGTACAAAGTCTGTTTTGCAAGATGAAAAGAGTTCTGTGGATGGAAGGTGGTGATAATAGCACGACAATATTGAAATGTACTGTAACTATATTTTTAAATGGCTAACAAGGTAAATTTCATGTCTTGTGTACTTTACCACAATTTTAAATTTTTTTAAAAAAGGCTAAAATAGTAAACCTTGTTATATATATTTTACCACAATTAAAAAAAAACTAATAATATATCAAAAACCACTGAATTGTACACTTTAAAAGGGGGTTGTGTGGTATGTGAATATCTCAATAATTTGTTTAAAAAAAAAACAGTTGGAGAAGGAAGCAACAGCACTCTCTGCCTGCCTGCCAGCTATTACCCAGCTGCGAAGCGCCCCGCTCACCCACTTCCTGCCCTACTCATCCACTTCCGGTTCTGGTCATCCATGTCCAGCGCTTCCCTTTCCTCCCTCTTCCTGACCCCAGACCACCCAGTGCAAGGGGGGAAAGAAGCACCATGCCTCTCCCATCTCCCCGCAATCTCTTCACTTACTTTTGCAGCCTGGCACCCAGAGGAAACATGAGAAATGGCTTATTGAATGGAGTGAGTGGGTGAAACTGAATTTGATAAGCAAAATCAGCACTGCATTCAACAGACTTACTAGGTTCTCACTAGCTCTGCACAGGGAGTTTCCGAGGCTGAAACATTAAATACTGCTTGATGAGATAAGTACACAAATAAATACAAGACAGAGTTTAAAAAAAAAAAAAGAGCCTAAAAGTACAGAGAAATCGTTCATGCTAGGGAAGAAATCATATCTGGCTTATCCTTTCTCCGTGTTCATTTAGGAAGATGATCAGTAATACTCAACCCTAATGTAAATAGCTGGGGTATCTGGGTAAAGGGTATACAGAACTTCCTGGTTTTATTCTTGACGTTCTGTTTAAGTTTGGAATTCAATAAAAGTTCCAAAAACAGAATATGGAAAAAAAAATAGTAGTTTGCCCTCTGTGTGGGGTACGGTTCCTTCTGTTGAAGACCAACACTAAAGGAGCTTTCTAGAAACTTTCAAAAGCAAAATCCGTGTCCCCATGTGGAAGCAGGAAAGGAGGATTCCCTGCGAGGAATCCGAAAGGAAAGAAGTAAATGCTGCGGGAGTAGGAGATGGGATGTTTGGGCTGGGTATGCTCTTGTGAGTGGAGGAAGGTGACTTGAGGACACCTGGTATGGGAAAGCTAGCTGGGGCTTCTCCATTTGGAGAGATGAAAGGGGAGGGAGAGATTGGAAGAAAAGGGCAGTTTGGCAAGCACTCAGTCATCTGTGGTCAGTCCAAAAACACAGGGCAGAGCAGGAAAAGAGGCACAAGGAATTTGGATTTGGGTTTTAATGGAAACTATATGCACTTATATGGCACATAAGCTATGTAATTAATTATATTAATTACTACTATGCACACAGTTCTTAACTTTTCTCCAGGCTTTCCACAGGACAGCCTCATAAGCCTGTACAGCCTCTCCCCAGCTTTAAACGAAGACAGACAACAGATACAGGGAAGACTAGAAGTATGCAGCACTAGACCCAGAATCTGAGGCCTATTGTAAATTCCTAGCCCAAGGCATCTGGGCTCTTTCGGAAATAAACCAAGCTTTCCAAAAGCACCATCCGAACCAAAAATCAGCTGCACTAGCATCACAGGGACTTGGAATTTTAACAAAAGTGCCTTTGTAGTTGAATGAAACAGAACGTAGTCTGGTTATTGTATTCCACACCAAATGCTTTGAAGATGACAAATTTAAATTCCAGAAGGTCTTCTTCCAGTTTAGTGAACACAGTGCCCCCCGGAAACATTTTTTTTCCTGATAAAGAGAGCACTAAATATATTTCGGAGTCATTTTTAGAATATATGTGTAAAAAATACTTCTGAAAACGCAATTGTGAGATCTGTTTCGCCATACAGACTAATAATAGGCAATTTAGCTTCCCCCCTGGGCATCCAATGACTTTCTTGTTTGACATTGTTTCAGCACATTAAATGGTGCTGAGGAAGTTGTTTTTGAGCTTGTCTTTTAAAACAACAAATCTTAATGGAAAACATCAAAGGGCTATTTAAATACTAAATATTCAAAAGCATTATAAAGATATGTTAATATCCTTATAAAGGATAACTAATATTATTTTGTACATTATTAACTCTGAGGGGGTAAAAAGATGTTATGTCTGTAATGATTCAACTAGGTGTGGCCCAGTCTTCACTGTGAGTAAAACCAGCTCCTAACTGTCCAGAACAAAGAAATGAGCAATCCAAAAGTCATTTCTGAATGGATTTATATTCTGGGGCAACAAACTTTCCTCCCCAATACTATTCTCTAAGTTAAAATAAACATCGTGGAGTGAATACTTGTTGGGTGGCTGCCCAGCACTTCCCTCTTCCCCGTAACACACCTTTTTTCTGCGATGCCCCTTTTTCCATAACCCCCCCCATGGCACTGGGGGTCATTCATGCCAGGACAGGTTGGAAGGCTGCCCAGGCCAGTCCACCTCTAGGGCCCAGAAGCAGTCCCTTGCTCTGATGCAAGGCAGTAGTCCTACAAAGCCGTAGGGACAGCACTGGGGCTCCCAGAAGCCACATTCCTACAATGACCCACGGCCCCAGCCACAAAGGCAGGTTCTAAGGGTGGACATCAGATCCAAGCCAGGTCCCCTCCTTGTGGGTGTCAGAGCTGGGCCTGAGAGATGGGCCAGTCTCTTGACAAGTAGCTGGACTCTCAAAGTGCCATTCCCCACCATGAAGACTGGGAGCAAAGAAAGGGGATCTCCAGGTAGAGAAGGACTCAAAACCTTAAGGAGACCAGCAGGGGTAAGGGAGAGATTACTGAAGGATGGGAAACCCATCGATACACCCAGCTGCATCCATGCCCTTGGGCTCTGGGAGACACCCTACATCTTTATAACACACCCCCCTTTTTTCTGTCACTTGCAACCAATATTCCAAATTAATACAAAGAATTTCCAGCAGTCACACTAAAGAAGTGATCCAAAATATCAACTGATACCTTGGGTGTGAAATCTTGCAAAAGCACAAAATAGATAACCATAGAACAGCGGGGGACAGGGCGGGGGGGGGTGTGTGTGTGATATTTTTAAGTCCTGATTTAAGAGTAATTACCCTGCCACTCAGGTAGGGGAAGTCCTGGCTGAGCTGGTTGACTGGACTTTCGTGTTTCATCTCCGATTTCTTTACTAAACCACTGACTGAGGGTCAATTTTGCATTTAGGGGACTTCCACATCTATTATACAATATTCCCCCAAATAAAAGAATAATAGTTATTTGAACATTTAAATGTTTCCATAACACTAACGTGCTGCCTTTAATAAAGTAAAAAGTAACTGCAGCTTATAAAATAAAGGTTAAAAGTGCAAATTATAAATTTAAAAGTCGAACAGCTTCAAAGCTCTTTGAAACAATAACTTAAACCCTCCTTAAGGAACAGTGGTTTCAAAAATACAGATAAGTAGACCCGGAGTTCCGTGCTGGCTTACAACAGACTAAAAGACCAGTAGGCACTCTGCTTAGACAGTATACTAACTGACATGCGTTTAACTGATTTTAAAGATACTATCCTTCATGTTGATTTTTCTTATACTGATAATACAATGTAGTTTTGTTATGCTGAAAACTGATGAGATCTAGATTTACAACTCTAAGAGAATCCCATAACTTGTATTAAACAATATTTCAAAGAATGGGCCAAAATTGGGGGTTAGGAAGTTCATTTCAAGTATTTGTACAGTATCTCTCTCAAAACTGTACATGACCAAAATACCAAGAAAAATATGAAATGCCCCCACTTAAAAACCCCCGGCCTTAGTGATTCAGACCGTCAGCCCAGCAGTACTTGACATCTTGACACATGCTGTCCGCTGGGTTCTACTAGGCCAAGTGAAAAACCAGACAGGACATCTACCTGTGTCAGCGACCCCAGGACCCTCTGCCCTAAAGCTGCATCTTCCCTCCCCTGCCCAGCTCTATGTGCCCGATAGGCCAGGGCCACTCACCAAGGGTTCCCCTACAAGCATCCTGGTCAAACACTCACCCAGCAGAGGCCCTGTAAGTGTTTACTGTGCTCCAACGAGGCCATACTATGGAATGGAGAAGAGCCAAGGAAAGCGTGCTGGGTGGTGCTGCCCATCATCATAAGGACTCTACCCCTTGGAGGACCCATGGGCCACACGTGGAGCCCCACGCCAGCCCGGCTCTAGGTACATGTCTGCACCACCCATGGACCTCACCAGGTCACCACCTTGTCAGTAAATCCAATGCACACTTTGCATCTATTACCTTACCTGACCTCTCAGAAGCTTATGGCAAGCTTATGTTTCCTTGCTTTGCAACACCCTTCCCTTGGTTTTCCTGACACCCCACCCTCCTGGATGCCTCGTATCTCTCAGGGTCCAGACCCCTGTGAAGTCTCCTCTTCCACTACTGGGCTCCTAAGTGCAGACGGAGTCCCTTCTTTTCTCTTCCACACCCTCTCCACAGGAAATCTCACATCCACTCCTATAGTTTGGAGGCGCGTCCACAGGGTGGCCTCAAATTAGGTAGATCCACCCTGATTAGACATTCTGACTTAATACACATAAAGTGAAGCTCCAGAATTTGCATTTTTAACAAGCCCCCTGAGGTTCTGAATTCCTGAGCTCTGTAACAACTACCTACTCGACGCCTCTGTATGCCCGGTCCGGGACCTCTCAGTGGGTCCAGCAGTGGCATGCTCATGTCACCTTCCTCCCTACTCGCTCCTCCACCTATGGCTTAAGCTGGACATATAGGCACACACCTCAAATTGCTGCCCCCAGCCCCCGCCCGCCTCTGTCCCTCCCACATCTAATCAATCACCAAACCCTGTTAAGTTTACTGTCTGCTTCTGGTCATTCCCACTGCCATTTCCCTAGTTTAAACTCGCAAAGTTTCACATCTGTATCACTCTAACAGCCTCTTAGTGGGATCCCTGCCTCCCGTCTCAACGCTTCCAAGCCACTCTCCTCACTGCAGCCAGAATGATCTTCCAAAAACAAATCCAACCGTGTCACCACCCTGCTGAAAATCATTCAGGGGATCCCAACCAACCTCTGGATAAAATTCATACTTTTTTTTTTTTAATGTTTTATTAAGATACAATTCACACACCACAAAAAATTCATTCAGTTAAAGTATATAATTCAGCGATTTCAGTATATCTACAGGGTTGTCAACCATCACAACAGTCTAACTTTTATCACTCCAAAAAGAAACCTCAAACGCATTAGCAGTCTCTCTCCACGCCCCCTCTCCCCAGTCCCTGGAAACCACTAATCTACCTTCTGTCCCTGTGGATTCACCTACTCTGGACATTCTAAATATGTGGGCTTTATGTCTGGCTTTTTCCACTTAGCATGTTTCAAAGTTTATCCATGTTGTGGGATGTATCAGCACTTCACTCCTTTTTATGGCTAAATAATATGCCATTGTATGGATATTTTGTTAACTGTAATATTTGTTATTCATCAGTTATAGACATTTGGGCTCTCTACTTTTTGGCTATTACCCACCATGTGACTATGAACATCTGTTGTGATGGTTAGTTTTACGTGTCAACTTGACTGGCTCACAGGGTGCTCAGATACCTGGCTAAATATTCTTTCTGGGTGTGTCTGTGAGGGCGTTTCTGGATAAACTTTGCATTTGAATCAGTGAACTCAGTAGAGCAGTCTGCCCTCCCCAGTGTGGCTGGGCATCATCCCCTTATATCAGAGGCCCCGAATAGGACAAAAAGCAGAGGAAAAATATGGCCCTTCCTGCCTGATTACTTAAGCTGGGACATCGGTCTTCCTCTGCCCTTGGTACTTCTGGTTCTCAGACCTTCAGACTCCGACTGAATTATACCACTGGCTCTCCTGGGTCTCCAGCTTGGAGATGGCAGATTGTGGGACTTCTCAGCCTCCATAATTTCGTGAGCCAATTCCTTATAGTAAACCTCTTCCTATACATATAGGATATACATACATATATTTCCTACTGGTTCTGTTTCTCTGGAGAATCATGACTAATACTTCCATGTACAAGTTTTTCTGTGGACATTATGTTCTCAATTGTCTTAGATATACCTACTAGTGAAACGGCTGGGTCATAAAGTAACTCTATATTTAGCTTTTTTTTTAACTGAAGTATAGTTGATATACAATGTTCTGTTAGTTTCAGGTGTACAGCAAAATGATTCAGTTATATATATATATTCATTTATATATATATATTCAGAATATATATATATATTAAGAGCGTGTATATATATTCTTTTTCAGATTCTTTTCCCTTATAGATTATTACAAGATATTGAGTGTAGTTCCTTGTGCTATACAGTAGGTCCTTCTTTGGTTATCTATTTTATATATAGTAGTGTGTATATGTTCATCCCAAACTCCTAATTTATCCCTCCCCACTATATTCAGCTTTTTGAAGAACTGCCAAACTGTTTTCCAAAGTGGCTGCACCATTTCACATTCCCACCAGCAATGTTTGAGGGCTCAGATCTCTCCACACCCTCACCAACATGACAATAACAGACAAGGGCTATTGTCTGTCTTTATGTTCTAGCCTTCCCAGTGGGAGCCAAGTGGTAGCTCTTTGTGGTTTTAAATTACATTTCCCAGATGACTAATGTTAAGCAGATTCATTTGTATATTTCTTTAAAGAAACATTTGTTTAGACACTTGGCTCATTTTTTAACTGAGTGGTCTTTTTATTAATGAGTTGTAAGAGTTCTTTATACATTCTAGATGCAAGTCGCTTTCCTCTCATTCAGTGGGTTATTTTTTCGCTTTCTACATAGTGTTCTTTGAAACCCAAGTTTTCATTTTGATAATATCCAGTTAATTTTTTCTTTGATTACTTGTGTTTTTGGTGTCATATCTAAGAAAACACTGCCTAATCCAAGGTCATGAAGATTTACACCTATGTTCTTTTTCAAAGAGTTTTATAGTTTTAGGTCTTGCATTTAGGTCTATGATCAATTTTGAGTGGGTTTTTACACATGGTGTGACATAAGGATCCAACTTCAATCTTTTGCATATGGATATCCAGTTGTCCCGGCACTGTTTGCTAAAAAGACTATTCTATCTCCATTGAATAGTCTTGGCACTCTTGTAAAAAAAATCAATTGATTATAAATGCATGGATTTATTGCTGGACTCTGAATTCTAGTCCATTGATATATATGTCTATCCTTATGCCAATACCACATTATTTTGACTACTACAGCTCTGTAGAAAGTTTTGAAATCAGGAAGTGTAAGTCCTCCAACTTTGTTCTCTTTTTTCAAGATTTTTTTCGTTATTCTGGGTTTCCAGAATTTCCTTATGAATTTTAGGATCAGCATGTCGATACCTGCAAAAAAAGCAGGTAGGATTTTGATAGAAATTGTATTAAATTGTAGATAGATTTGGGGAGTAGTGCCATCTTAAGGATATTAATTCTTCCAATCCACAAACAGTGGGTGTCTTTCCATTTATTTAGCATTCTTACACTTCTTAGTTAAATTTAGTCCTAAGTATTTATTTTTTTGATGCTATTTATTGTAATGCTATTGTAATTGGAACTGTTTTCTTAATTTCACTTTTGGTTTGTTCATTGCTAGTAGAGAAACACTACTGATTTTTTTATATTGATCCTCTGCCCCTCATCTTTGCTGAACCCCTAAGTTTCTTCTTCTAAACGTGCCTAAGAAGGCCTTATGTTGGGTCCCAGCTCACCTCTTCAGAGCCCTCTCTCATCATTCCCATCAGAGACGAAAGACTTTGGCCATATTGACCAGCTTTTAGTTACTGGATGCTAAACTAAAAGGAAAAAAAAGCCATGCTTTTTCTTGCCTCCAGGCCTTTTTGTACATGCTGGCTCCTATAACTAAAATAAAATACCCCCTTTACCTGGCTTATTTCTTTTTATCCTTCAGATCTCCACCTAGATGTCACTCCCTTTGGTCCAGAACAGATGCCTCTACCATGTAATGACAGGACACCTCACATGTCTCTTTTTGGAGCTCTTATCCCACCACATTGAACTGTCTGGTTACCTATTTATGTCCTGACCAGACTGGCAGGTCTGTGAGGTTGCAAAGTTTATTGCAAAGACTTGCAATAAACTGTCTAATTTACAGTTCTAGTCCAGCTTATGGCCCAACAGCTGGTATGTAACAGGACTCAATGAATATCTGTTAAGTAAACAAGTTACCAAAATCAACAGATTATCCAGTCCAAGCCTCTACACTTTCCACTTTACATATTAATCCTACATTACCTATAATAAAATGGCTAGCAGATTTTATGGTAAATAAGTTTTCATAGATTAAAAAAAAAAAAGATAATTTAATCCCATACCTTATAAGGCTGTCTCTTGGTATCCTTATAAGGTAAATCTGACTAAAAGTATGACCTGCTGACAGCGGCTCTATAAGTGTTTACTGAGATACAACAGGGAAACGAAACTTATTCATTCCATAGAACACCTAAATACTGTCAATATGGCAAGACATGGAGGAACTGGGAAGGTCAAGAAGACATTGAAGGATGACAGAGGCCACAGTACATTTCTCCCTTACCCTCCTCAAAAAAACTGTTTTACTCTTCTGCATCAACTCTTTTATATTTTCTTTATCTCCCTTACAGCCAAGGTTCTCAAAGATTCTCTCTCTCTCTCTCTCTCTTTCTCTCTCTCTCTCTCTCTCTCACACACACACACACACACACACACACACACACACACACACACCACTCACTCACTAGCTAATATATCTATTTTCAGAGATTCTCCTTGCCTAGCACTCCTCCTCCTAGACAGACAAGATGTGAAATGCAGTGAGTTAATTGGCCTTTCAACTTGTCATCACACAGTTTTCCAGCCCCAAACAAACTTGGAATGTTCAATCAGGTCTAGACTCGTGGTAGAGTGGGGACACCAGCCTCAAAGGGTATAAAGTCACCGCTGAAGGTGTGGCATGCAAGCAAGACAGCCTCCCCGGGGTGGTGCCTGGGGAGATCGTCCCTGACCCTTTCCCACCCCCACTGCTCCCAGAAGACCCTGGTTTTCTCTCCTTTACCACACTGCTCTAATTTTCCATTTCTATGTCTTTCCAGCCCACTCCTGTACTGTTCAGTTTGGCTGTACGTGTTATCTAATTTTCCTATAATAAACATGTACTGCTCTTGTAGTAAGAGAGGAAAAAGTTAGTTCTCTTTACAAAGTACCAAGGAATGGTCCCCTAAGAGCATATACCAAACCATCCTCTTATAAATGTAATTCAACAAGAATTTGCCATTTTAAGTGATCTTTAAACTTAATAATAAATAAAACTTGGATAGAGTTTACATTTACTTGTACAGTTCACTGCCCCCTCCCAGGCAAACTTAGAACAACCTTATGGGAAACAAAAAACTATTTCATTTTCCTAATTTGTCATGTGCTATAGATCTCTGTGTCTGACAAGTTTTTAAATCACAAAGCACACACTTATAATCTTATTAAGCACCATAAATAAACGGAAAACCATTTCGACTTGGCCTGCAGAGTGACTGATTTCCTTCCCATCTCCTCGTATTCCTTAAAGACACGGGAAGAACGAGGTGCATTTGTCGACATTCACGCCCCAAGCCTCCTCCAACAGGATATCTCCATCCGCTGCTTGCTTTTTGTTCACTGCTCGTAACAGGAAAACTCGCTTTCCTGCTTTCTCAATACCAAACGGGTTAGAGCTGCAAGGGAAAACATCCCCTCAGAATCCACCCCAAGGCTACACAGAGGCAAGAGAAACAAAAGCTGGTCCATTCTTTCCCCGAATATTCCGTTGGCAGGCAGCCGAGGACCGCGTACCAGTTCAGTGGTTTAATATCCTGTCACTTCGGTGGAAAAGACAGAATTAGGAAATTGCCAGCCCAGGATGCCAGAATCTGCTCTGCTGGTGTTAATACCTGCTGGACATCTATCGTGACACCACCTTTCACAGAAAGAAAAAGCAGCCACTGTCAGACAAGTGATAGAATTGGGAAAAGGCCTATGGAAAGGGGCACGGCTTAGAATATAAGGGGTCCAGGAAAACTACCAACAGAAGGAATCTTCTTCATGTTAGAAGAATTTTAAAGACGCATTTGGGAAACAAAAGAGAAGAATCACCATTAAGGTCTGTGCAGTATATCTCGGCAGAGTCAAGGTACAAAAGGACAGAGACAAATAAAAGAGGAAAAGCAAGTTTAGGGCACAGGGAAAGACATGATATACCCTATTCATGTCTGGTGAGCCCAAAATGACACTACGGATGATGGTCCAACAGCCCGAGCCTAGAAGCCCCTGCCAGTAGAGCAATATACACACTCCTACCAAACGCTGGGGCTGGACCTCACCCGGGTGTGGGCGCAATGTGCCTAAACACTCTTCTTCAACCCAAAACCTCCTTCAAGTCACAAGACTCAGTCTCACTAGGGAACCCTTTTCCTCAGCTGCTAAGAGGAGCACCCACCTGCTCCCGGCCTGGGCAACCCTCATTCCTGCTGCCCAAACCAACCACTTCAAATAGAACATCCCCGACTACCATCCTCACAAACCTACACCAGCCTTCTCAAACTACTTGTGAAGGTGCTCTTACTCCCCCACGCCACTGGGGACCAACACTTCTATAATATACCAAATAATAATAACAACAAATGAAATAAAAGACAAAGGCATGCAAGATATGTCACAATTTTTATTAGATTCAACAGACTCAAAGTTGCCCCGTCAAACTGTTAAAGATTTCTAAACACTTATCCTCAATTTCTGCACATATCTCATCATAGGCCAGTTACAAACAATTCACAAACAAACTCCAGTCAGTGGATTTCACATTGCGTAGCTCTGCCTCACAACAAGAAAGGGAGGTTCAACACCTTCACGTCTCCATTACCTCCTGTGCTTCTCTATTCTGGAGCCGCCAACTAAGACCTGTAGATCTTCTATTTGGGGCAAATTCTCATTGATTCTCCTCATTTTTCTCTCACCATAACCCTTCACCAACTGGCTTTTCCTGACCCTCAAAAATGTCTTGGTTAAGGCTGGAAATTAAGATATGGGATGAGTTTTTGAAATAGAGGTAGCAGCTAAACTCTCTGGAGGGTAGAAGGAGGAAAACTTCAGGTACTCATCCTTCTCGAGTATGGCTACAGTGGAAGCAGAATGGGGAACAGTGAGAGACAAACGAAGACATGAGAAAATAGTTAGCATTATTACCATTGTCACCATATTGATTAACAGCCAGGTAGTAACAACAGTATCAAAGGAAGATGGGATTTCAAGGAGGAGAGATCTACAGTCATAGGAAGCAAAGAAATCCAAGAGGAGGAAAACTGAGAACACTTTTCCATCTATAATTTATCAATCCACGCAGTGACTTAGCTTGTATCTGGAAATATTAAAGAAACTCACATCCAAAAATGAACTGGGGCCCCGTTGTACAAAGCAGTCATTTATCTTCTCTTGCCTAAAACAAGTAAATTACAGAAATGTGCACGAAAAGGGTAACAAAATGAATTACCTAATTATCTATCTTCTCTCTAAATAACTGTTTATGAACCTACCATTTTGAAAGACTTCTTTAATTTTTCCTTAAAAGAAGAGGGAAGAAAGGTGATTCCAGAAAACTGATATGAAGTCAGACTATCGGCCTTGAAGACACAGTGGCAGAGAAAGCAGCTGGTCGGGACCTCCTGGTTTAGCACACGCTGATACGACTGAGTATTTTAAAAAGGACTAGATGGGTGTTTTTTAAAGCTACCGGCTCTACCCTAAACACTCTCTAAAAAATGAAGGCCCCTAACAGCTCACTGCTAACTCCTTTCTCTGGTGGGGTTTATAGTGGGAGATGAGAGTCTCATCTGTCTGTACCAGTTTATCTGA
The DNA here is from genome assembly GCF_937001465.1 of Orcinus orca. Classification (NCBI taxonomy): domain Eukaryota; kingdom Metazoa; phylum Chordata; class Mammalia; order Artiodactyla; family Delphinidae; genus Orcinus; species Orcinus orca. The sequence goes on along the minus strand of NC_064576.1, from coordinate 11,323,850 downwards.
AAGCAGGAGGCCAGGTAAATTTATACTTCCTTCAAGGCCTGAGGAAGAGGGGTGGGTGTTCTCAGATTTCTGTATCACCACCTTCCTGGTCTTGGCCTGAAACCTAAGGCTGTATTTAATGCCTCCAGCTTCCCACTCTCCCGTAGCCAGGGAGCGCGCCAAGCTCACCCTGGGGTGGGAGGAGGAGGGATTATTGGTAAATATTTACAGAATAAATAACCTAACCTAATCAGGTTCAAATACTTAGCGACTTTATCCCAAAATTCTTCTTACACATGACCTCTACCTCTTGCCTAAATTATGGTAAAGTCTCCTAAGTAACATCTAAAACCCCAGTTCTCTGCCTCTATCCCCACCCCAGCCACTGGGCTCCAATGTCATGGTCACCATAGTCCCTCAGCAAAGCTCTGATCCAGACACCTTCCAGCTCAAAAACCCAAAAGGAAGAAAAAAGTCAACACTCCAGACATGGCCTCTGTCAGCCCCGTCCTTCCTTGGGTGACCGGGATCTGTGCGCCCCTAACTCTCCCAACACCTCACCAGGCTCAATGACCATGTTCCCCAGATTTCCTTCCTCGGGGCCTTCATCACAGGGTCCCTCTAGTCAGAACAGTTGTCATCTCTCAAATCTACTTTCAGCTCAAAATGCCACCATCTTCAGTAAGTTTTTTCTAATTCCCTCCACTAGAGGTACTCTCTTTTCCTTAGTAGCCTTTAACACGTTACTTTTAACGTTCCAATCTTCAATTTAAATGTGCATAAAGCTTATTTTGCAATCTTCCCTCCCTATTAGTCTGTCAGCAAGGTAGGAAAGGATCTGTCTTACTCATCCTGCTTCCCCCAAGCACCTAGCACAGTACTTGGCACATGTAGGGACTCAACAAATGTGTTCAATTAGTTTGGTGTATGTGTGAAATTAAAAATCTATTCCTGGGGACATCCCTGGTGGCGCAGTGGCTAAGAATCCGCCTGCCAACGCAGGGGACACGGATTCAACCCCTGGTCTGCGAAGATCCCACATGCCGAGGAGCAACTAAGCCCGTGCGCCATAACTACTGAGCCTGCGCCCTCTAGAGCGCCCTCTAAGCCACCACTACTGAGCCCGTGAGCCACAACTATTGCAGTCCGCGCCTACAGCCTGTGCTCCGCAACAATAAGCCACTGCAAGGAGAAGCCTGCGCACCGCAACGAAGAGCAGCCCCTACTCGCTGCAACTAGAGAAAGCCCGCGTGCAGCAACGAAGACCCAACGCAGCCATAAATAAATAAAATTAATTTTTTTTAAAAAATCTATTCCTGGGACTTCCCTGGTGGTCCAGTGGTTAAGACTCCACGCTCCCAAAGCAGGCAGCCCAGGTCAATCCCTGGTCAGGGAACTAGACCCCGCATGCCGCAACTAAGACCCAGCGCAGCCAAATAAATAAATAAATATTTTTTTTAAAATCAATTCCTGTACAACACGGGGAATATAGCGAATATTTTATAACAACTGTAAGTGGAATATAACCTTCAAAAATTGTGAATAACTATATTGTACACCTATTATTTATATAATACTGTACATCAACTATACTTCAATAAAAAACTAATTTTTAAAAATCTATCTATTCAGGGGCTTCCCTGGTGGCGCAGTGGTTGAGAATCTGCCTGCCAATGCAGGGGACACGGGTTCAAGCCCTGGTCTGGGAAGATCCCACATGCCGCGAAGCAACTGGGCCCGTGAGCCCCAATTACTGAGCCTGCGCATCTGGAGCCTGTGCTCCGCAACAAGAGAGGCCGCGATAGTGAGAGGCCCGCACACCGCGATGAAGAGTGGCCCCCACTTGCCACAACTAGAGAAAGCCCTCGCACAGAAACGAAGACCCAACACAGCCATAAATAAATAAATAAAGCAAACTGTCAACAAGTAAAAATAAATAAACACTATTATAAAAAAAATCTATCTATTCAGAAATGTGGAGACATAGATGTGGAAGCATCTATAATATGTGTATTTATTTGTCAATCAAATACATGCTCATTTCTTTTCCCAGGAGCTTACTAACATAATCCACACGTCCTTAAAAGTAGGAAGCAAAAATCAATCTATGAAACTAAATAAAAATCAAGCCTAAACCAAGTAATGCACCCTTACATAAGAACGAATTTTAGTATTTTATTAATAAAGACATTCCTCAGCACTTGAAAAGGGGTACTTTTCTAGTGTCAGTTATGCTATCATTAGCCTAACTGCAATCAGCAGGATGTCACCTTGCTTCCAAAAGCGCCCATGCTTAGTATCTTTTACAATCACTAAAAGCCCAGGCAACAGCACCATGCAAATCTCTGTCCCATGGAGCTTAAAGTCACTGACAATTTTGCATAAAAAACTGAATTTTCTTTTCATGCACAGTTCTCACAATCAATTCAGATTATTTTTAATCTGGAGCCCCACAAAAATTGGTTTCATTTTCAGTTCTGAAGAAAGCAGAGGTTTTACAGTTCTTAAACCCTCAACCATAGTATATAAATAACTACAATAATATACTACCATATTATTTAACGTAAGTTTAATATGTTACTATCACACTGAATTATTTAACGTAAGTTTCATATGGCTTCTAGGACTAAATAAGGACATGATCAAGATCTAAATCCCTGCATATTTGGGGATCTTTGCACCTCAGTACATATTCTAGATGTCACGAGAAATAAATCTCTTAAACGCCCAATCTGTTCTCCCTAGTTGGCAAAGTAAATTACTCGTGCATAGATAAAAATCTTAATTTTAGGACTCTTCAGGATGTTAATAGCTCCCTCTCTAGCTCTATAGTCTGTGCCTTTGAGCCTGACCCACAATTCCCATTGCACTCTTATCAATGATGTGAGTTTCCTCTATCTCTACTCAATATCTTCATGAGACAAACATTCTGTCACTACTCCTACAATGAACAGGCAGGTCAAGCTTCATGTTTCCTGGGTCTCAGGAAAGCAGTGTAAGAGTTGAGGTCCCAGTACCTTTCTACTTCCCAGAAAGCTGACTTCACTCTCAGCACCTTCCTAGGAACTCAACCTGCAACAGGTCACAACCGTCCTTCTTCCTTCCAGGGTGCGAAAACAGCCAAGAGGCAGAGGACTCCCAAAGGGGAACACCAACCCAAGGGCTCCCTGGGGCCTGTCTGTGCTCCTTTTCCCTCTAGACTGCACAGTCTTTGAGGACAAGGTCTGTGTCTTAATCAAATGTTTATCCTGTAGTGTCTGTTGAGTAAATGAACAACCAGTGACAACTGGGGATCTACTGAACACAAGTTTTTAAGCACAAGAGCTTAAAAAACTGTAACAACACAACATTTCTGTCTGCTACCGTCACTGTTAAGAACTCAAAAAACAGGGCTTCCCTGGTGGCGCAGTGGTTGAGAATCTGCCTGCCAATGCAGGGGACACGGGTTTGAGCCCTGGTCTGGGAAGATCCCACACCCTGCAGAGCAATTAGGCCCGTGAGCCACAACTACTGAGCCTTCGCCTCTGGGGCTTGTGCTCGGCAACTAGAGAGGCTGCGATAGAGAGAGGCCCACGCACCGCGATGAAGAGTGGCCCCCGCTTGCCGCAACTAGAGAAGGCCCTCGCACAGAAATGAAGACCCAACACAGCCAAAAATAAATTAATTAATTAATTTAAAAAAAAAAAAAAGAACTCAAAAAGTGCCTCAAGATCTGCTAAGATCCTGACTAAAAGATAAACAAGAGGACACTGAATCCTCTGGGAGGCTCCGGGGCAAGACACCCTGGACTGATAAGAAGAAGATCACGAGGAAGCCTGGAGCACAGAAGCCTGGGCTCCATGTGGCCTCTGTCCCTCCCCTCCCAAAGGTCACCTTTGATGGAAATGAGCTCCAGGGCCACAGTAGGCCAGGCTCCAAAGAAAAAAATCTGGTCCGAAAGGAGGATCTTACATCCACTGTAGGCTGGTCAGTGTCCCCCCACATTGTGCGGGTGACACCAGGCCAAGACCACAAAGGGATAGGCATCACAGGTAGAACCCAGGTCTCATAACAGCAAGTGTACAGCTCACTGGAATATGCTGGGAGACTGTGGGGTAGAGTGGTTTGGGGCTTGCTTCACAGAGTAGGAAGTAGAGTCTTCCAAGACACCAAGACTCCAAGTTGTAAAGAAAGAAGCCAGCACTCTTTCTGATCATTTCCAACAACTGAAGCTATGGAAGAAGACATCTGTGATTCTCTCAAATTCTGGAAGCTATTCTGAAACCCCTTTCCTAAAATGGACCACACCCTCCATAAAATCCACCAAAGGAGCCCATCCCCACCATCCCACCACCTATGGAGTCCCCAGCAACTATGCCTGATATATTAATTCTTCCAGGAGAAATTAACATTGTGTCAGGAATCTTTGCCCATCTCAGTTTTCAGTGGCTTTGAATTCTAAGTCCCTTTAAAAGTTTGATACTTTAATTGGTTTTTCACAAAATCAACTCCAAAGAAATCAGTAGGGTACACATTCTTCCATTTTAAAAAAAACAATGATAAAACAGCAGTTATTTCTCATCTTCTGGAAAAAAATAATTAACATTCTCTCAGAAGGTTTTTTTTTAAAGAATAAAGAAAATTAAAATGGCTAAATGAACATATTCAAATCCTGGGAAGAAAAAAAGCTAACCTCAGAGATTAAATATCCTGTAAATACTAGCTAGTGTAATGGTTTATGAACGAATTTAGTATACTATAAATATTATGGGACCTCTGCTATCACCATAGGAACTGTGCTTTCTACTTAAGAAAATAGCAATAATTTAGAATGACAGATTAGATAAGTTCTCTAAACAATCTTAGGAATACAACTCTTTTAGTAATGATACAATTTGAACAAGCTGCCATTTACAGCTGAGTATTTATTTTAGCCAAGGCAAAGCAGGCTGAAAGGTAAAATGACCCAGGTTAATAGAGTTTAGTCTACATTAAAGAACTTTAGGTTAATAGGCCCATGAAGGTTTTTTCCTCAAGCCACAGAATTATTTTAACCAAAGTACCCATAAAACCGTGATTTCATATCCCTTTAAAAAATATTATCTGACTACTAAGTTAATTCTTCCTTCTTCAGTAAGTTTCTATTGAGATCTTTTGTAGATTAATCTTGTAATTCTTGCTTTTTATTTCTTTCTCTCTGTCCTCCTAATATACCTTAAACAGAAATGAAGAACTCATTTCTCGGCTTATGGAAAAATGAATGTCAATTTCACCTACAAACTGGCCTAGGACTAATGAAATATACAAGCGGGAAAGAGATCCATGGTACAAATAGATGTTTCATATTCTGATATTATCTGATTACCACAGTATGTAAAGATACTTGATAAAATGCAAAAGTAAATAAAGTACATTCAATTATTTCCTGGGGTCAGTGGAAAATACACTGGATCAGAGCCAGTAAACTCTGTAGATTTTGTTCTTTGTTCTTGTCTGTAACACGAACTGTATGACCATAAACAGATTAATCATGGTAGATCTTATCTTCCTCATCTGTAAAATTAGGAAACTGAACCAGATGACCTCTAGAGATATCTTTCACCTCCAAAGCAGTATGATTTCATTTCCATGTCACAAATTTCTACCAACCCAGAGAATTCATGGTACTTTCCACAAAGGCGTGTAATGATTCAAATTAACCATTTAAAAGTTTCTGACAGGGTAAGACAAGAATAAAGACACAGACCTACTGGAGAACGGACTTGAGGATATGGGGAGGGGGAAGGGTGAGCTGTGACAGGGCGAAAGAGAGTCATGGACATATACACACTAACAAACGTAAGGTAGATAGCTAGTGGGAAGCAGCCGCATGGCACAGGGATATCAGCTTTGTGGCCGCCTGGAGGGGTGGGATGGGGAGGATGGGAGGGAGGGAGACGCAAGAGGGAAGAGATATGGGAACATATGTATATGTATAACTGATTCACTTTGTTATAAAGCAGAAACTAACACACCATTGTAAAGCAATTTTACCCCAATAAAGATGTTAAAAAAATTAAAAAGTTTCTGACAAACTCAAATTTTTAAATTATATCTTTTTTGACACACTCTGCCACCCTATCAAGAAAAAAGTGTTAACTATGAGCCAGGTGACCTTAAGCAAGTCACTTGATTTCTCTGGTCTTCAGTTTCCTCATCAAAACAGAAATTTAAACAAACAAATAAACAAACAAACCAAAAACCCCACTATCCCTGTCTATCTGACTACATTTTTCCAGAGGCTCACGCAAGATGTTTTTTGGAAAGAATTTTATAACACCGTCAAGTGCAACGTTTCATTATTTCACCTGGGCCTCCTTCCTTCCTCTGAGCATTCAAAGCAGGACTCTTAACTTGTTGACAATATTTTTGCTACCAAGATGCACGTGTTAATCTTATTCCAGGAACACACATTTTACATTAAGATGCACACCTGTATAAGCACTAAGATGTACAATTTTCAAAGAGGACCAACTGAAGTGTCTTACATGAAGCACCAAAATTTCCCTCCTATATTCGTTTTCTTTTTTCTTGATAGGTTATTATCCATTCACTTATGAAAGTTAAACAATTAGGAAATATTAGAGTATATAAAGAACAAATCATATTCCCTTTTCATGTATTTCCTTCCAACGTTTTTCTTACACACAGATTATTTCTTACACAATTGTGATGTACATACTTCCACATACTATTTCTTTTTCACCCAACATTAAAATTTTCCCGTTATAAGTCCTCCATAAGGAGCACTTTTAAGAGTTATATGATATTCCTTTAGGCTGCCCTCATAAATCACAAAAGCTTGTACTTACTGGGTATTTACTGTGCGCCAGGCCCTATTCTAAGTGCTTTATATGCATCTTCTCATTTAATCATCACAAACATGATGATGATGGGATGAGTGCTATTATGATGTCCATTCTTGGGGTGAAGAGACTGAGAAAGCAGAGCTTTCTCTGAAGAGCTGGGTTTAGAATCTCCTGAGCTCAAGTTCTTATCCACTACATCCTACTGCTACTCCTCACAGAACTATCCCCCTATTAACAGAAACTTGGTTATACCATGGTTATTTTCTAAGTTCTAGAATTCAGAGACTAAACATCTGATATCTAACTTATTCCTGAAACAAGAGCATACTGTACTGTAGCATCTGTAATACCATAAAACTTTTTCATCAACAAAAGAGTGCTTATGCTTTTTTAAAAAGGGAACAATCTGTATATACTGTTTATAATTTTTTAATTTATCATGGTAAACAACTTTCCTTAGAACATTTCTACATCCACATGACAGAACGTGTATTTTCTGTATGAAAATACAGTATGTGAATCTCTAAGTACACAGAGTTTGAGAATAAACTTCTTGTGGTCAATGGAGATGGTGGGCAGTTCAATGACATCTGCTTTCAGATTCACTTTCAGACTAACATTCAACAAATGTTAATCTATAATAAATAAATGGGCACATCTCCAACACATGCACTGACCCAGCCAGCCTCCCTAAGTAGACATACCCAAGCACTATCTTGATTGTATTTATTCCTGCCAACTTCAAAGAAAGCGGCGGGTGGCGGGGGGGGGGGGGGGGGGGGGGGGCAGGGAGATGCCAACAAACCATTTGGCATTACAGAGCTCTGATCAGGTAGTAAGTCTCCTTGCCAACAATTTGCTGATAAGAATTTAAGGAGTCCATCTGAGAAAAAGAAAAAGTGACAGAGATGTAAAAGAAACAGAAAAAACTTCACCATCTAAGTACTTCTTAATGATTTGCAAAACTCATGCTTCAAGTGATAGAAAAGCACTTGCAGGTTTTTATTATTTGTATTTTTGTTTTATTTTGTTTTGTTCTCAGATGAGTTACTAGATACCTAACATAAGAATTAGATCATTGTGTTCTTTTACACGTTGGAGTTCAACAGATTTGGTGAAAAGAAAACTGTCCTAAAAAAGGAAATGAATATTACTTGTATTAAAATGCGCAGCTGCTCTCAAAACCTATGCAAAGATCACGCAGATTTACTGACAACTTGCTTTTTCTAAACTAAAGCAGACAAAGGGCCAGCCTCAAAGCGATGCATTCTTATGTACATGAACATCATCAAATCTATCAGGTTGCAATGAGAAACTAATGATATAATGGATCCTGTGCGTTAGGAAAGTTAATCTGGCAGAAAGAGATAGGCTAGAATGAAGTAAATAGAAATGGGTGCAGGGGAGAGAAATTAGGGGCAGTGGGGAATCAAAAAAGATTTAAAAATAAAACGTGTCAGATGTAGAGACTTCAGGAGTCTTTCATTCATCAAAAAAAAAATCTAATATCTTGTAATAACCTATAATGGAGAAGGATCTGAAAAAGAATATATATATGTATATAACTGAATTACTTTGCTATGCACCTGAAACTAACACAACATTGTAAATCAACTATATTTCAATAAAAATTTAAAAAAAAAAAAAAAATATATATATATATATATATATATATCAAGCCCCTGCTAAGTGCCAGGTACTGGGGAAACCATGGTGAACCAACAGTCCAGTGAGGGAAACAGATGCGAAACAAATGTACATACACATCAATAGGTAAATTGTGGGGCTTCTCTGGTGGTGCAGTGGTTAAGAATCTGCCTGCCAATGCAGGGGACACGGGTTCGAGCCCTGGTCCGGGAAGAGCCCATGTGCCACAACTACTGAGCCTGCGCTCTAGAGGCTGCGAGCCACAACTACTGAGCCTGCGTGCTGCAACTGTTAAGCCTGCGTGCTGCAACTACTGAAGCCCACACACCTAGAGCCCATGCTCCGCAGCAAGACAAGCCACCGCAATGAGAAGCCCGCACACCGCAACGAAGAGTAGCCCCTGCTCACCGCAACTAGAGAAAGCCCGCGTGCAGCAACGAAGACCCAACGCAGCCAAAAAAAAAGAACCCACCACATTCAAGACACTGGCTGTCCCATCAACCCAGGTGCCAGAATATGGACAACGTGGTCCCCCGCCAACCTCAATGGAGAGGCAGCGTGAGGGAGAAATAAGGAGGAATTAGAGATTTCAGAGTTGGTGACCATGCAACGATGACTCTCACTACAGAAAACAAGTATGCGAAAAGGACGTCTGCTTTGAGATGAAAAGTGACTGTTTATGTTTCATAGATGCTAAACTTAAGGGACTGGTAGGACAGCCAAGTACACGTCAGGCAAGTTAGCAGAAAAGCAGGTCTGAGCTGGGGGGAAAAAATCAAAACTGAGATAATGATTCAGAAATTGCAATGAAGGTATGCAGCTCCCTGCAGAGTGCAGGGAAGAGATTAAATGTTATGAGCCAAAGGTGGAGAAGGGACTCTTTCGGAAGGGTGGTGAGTGAAGCAAGGGAACAGAGGAGCGGGAGAACCAGAGAAGGGGAGAGAGGTGCTGTGTGGTAACAAATGCTGCAGAAGACAAGTTGAAGGGGTGAGGACGGAGAGGCTACCCCACACTAAAGGCAGAAGCCAGGCTGCAGGGGCACAACCCAAGGTCACATAGTGGTTAGTGTTAAAGTGGTAACAGAACCCAGGCCCCCAAACTTAACCGCAGGCCTCACTGCCTCCCAACACTATAATGGAAGAATTTTCTCAAGTCATTATTCTTCTAAAACTAAACTTAATGGCATCATAAACAATCCAACCCCACAATCCATTTACACTACTGTTAAGACCTTTAGATCGTTTGCAGTTGGTCAGTATTTTACATTTTCTGCCTTGAACCATCAGCACTGTGACTTCAGACACTGTCTTTTATGTACATTTCAGTTTAGTCCTTAGGGGGAATTCCTATAATCTTAAGTACTGAGCCAAAGAACGGAAGCACATTAAAGTTCTTCATACATACAGCCCAGCTCAAAAAGTTATACCATGCATGTTACAAAACCCAGGTGACACAATGCTCATAAAATGCCATGCGAATGGGGCCCCTGGAATTGTGGGATGAGGAAGCCCTGCAAACAAAAGTGCCTGGCTCACCCCATCCGTGCAAAACCTCTTCTATCTCTGCAAATTTGCAAATTTATCAAGCAAAATGGCATCTTGGTGTAATTAATGTTTCTTTAATTGTTAGCAAGGCTGAAGATTTTTTTCTTCTGTTCTTCATTGGCTAACTGTATTCCTTTCTTTGAGGAATTACCTATTAATGTCCTTGCCCATTTTTCTTCTGGAGTATTTTTCTTTCTTTAATTGATTCGTAAGAACTCTCAATATATTTTTTAAAACTTAACACTATGACAGAGATATAGATATACAGAGAAGACAAATACTGTTCCTAAGCTTATTATTTGACTTTTAAATTTATGGTACTTGTAACATACAGAACAGAGGTTTGAGTTTGCATGGGGAGGCAGAAGGCAGAGTGGTGAGTAGGAACACATGGTCTGAAGCCACAGTGCCCAGGTTCAAGACACAGATCCCCCACTTATAGGCTTGTGACCTTGAAGTGACTTGACCTCCCATGTAAAGCCCTAATACATATCCTAGGACACAGTAAGTGCTTAATAAATGCTGGCTCCAGATATATTTAGTCAAGGCAAGCAATCTTTTATTATCATAATACAAGCTTACCTTTGTTAAGCACTTAGTATTAAGGATCTTTACATATATTAAATTGTTTAATCTTTACTTTAAGAATGCCCTAAGATAATAATACCTAACAATCCCAATTCTCAGATGAGCAAACTGAGGCTTAGGTGAAGAAACCTGATCAAAGTCCTCAGCTCATCAATGGCAAGGCCCCGGTTCACCTCCCAAGCCCAGGCCAAACTATTTTCCTTTACTTTCATGCTTTAAAAAAATTCCTCTCCACCCTTACATGATTATTCACCCATGTTTTATGCTGTTTCTTTGACTTATTTTACATGTGACTCTTACATTTATTTATCACTTATTTCAGTGACACAAGTCCCCTATATACGAACGAGTTCCATTCTAAGAGTGTGTTCTTAAGTTCAATTTGTTCGCAAGTCCAACGAAGTTAGCTTAGGTACCAAACTAACACAATCGGCTATATGGTACTGTACTGTAACAGGTTTATAATAGTTTTCACACAAAAAATACGTTAAAAAAACACAAAAAATAAAGAAAACATTTTTAATCTTACAGTACAGTACCTTGAAAAGTACAGTAGTACAGTACAACAGCTGGGATACAGGGGCATGTTCACATCTTTGAAACTTCACAACTTGAAGGTTCGTATGTAGGGGATTTACTGTATAAGGTGGGACCCCAATACTTTTTATGCAATATCATTTACTCAATGGTGTACCCACCATGTTTGACTACTGTTCACATGCACCCTAAAGGTTGACACACACAGAGGCCTGTTTTCTGTTCTGGGTCATAGACTTCTCTTTGGGTCCTTAGGCTTGTGTGACACAAAACTGTCATATTATTTACCCCCAAGATTACACTGAGGGGAAGATCTCTCTAAGAAGCGTTTATGATGTGTTCTCAGCCAGTCATTGAAATTGTTCCCCAAATTAGCAACTGTATTTCTCAAAGCTTCTCTCCCTTCCTTCTAAAACTTACTCTGTCCAAGCTGCTCTGCTCCTTCTTTGCCTAGCCGGGCATTTTAAGCATGTGCTCAATCTCTCTCATTCTTTTCTGGAGAAAAGTCTTCCTTATCATTACATCTTCCAGGTCCAGTTCAATTCTTCACAAACCCTTTCCCAAGTACATCAGTTCTCTGTTATTTCATCTTCATGTGTTGTCTGAACCAGGCATCTGAACCTTTATATGTGCTCCTGTGTACTGCTATCTTTTTGTTGAACAGTGACCTGTCCACCTGTTTAGACCATAAGCCCTTCAGGGCAAGGGCTCCAACACAGCAGCAGGTCCTCAGCACCCAGCAAAAAGTCCTAGCACAGAGCAGGCCCTCATCAAATGTGGATGAAGATTTCACAATTCCCTTCTTCCCTTTTCAAATTCAAGGCATTACTAATGTCCTCCTGTCTCCCAATATTCAAATGGATCAGAAACCAAAGAAATAGAACCTATTGTTGATTATCTAGTTGGAGATGGGCCTCCACCCTGCTTCCTGTATTCTGGGACATTTCTGTTGTTAGGACTCTACCAGAGGGTGGAGAAAGACAGTGAGGTGAAGCTCAGGCCAGTTCAGTTACCGATTTCCTATCCTATCTGATTTAAAATTACAGCCAAAATGAGGTTTTACGTTACCTGAGGATTTCAAAGAACACCACCCCTCGGGTCTCAGGTTACCTCAGATCATACTGGAATCTCGTGTTGACTGAACTGGGAGGGCGAGAAGGGCCTCAAGCGTGCACTCCGGGAGATTATCATCCCACACCTCTGTCCATCATCCTCCAGTTACACAAAGGAAAATTTAGTGACGGCCTGACTTGGTTTCATTTCGTTTCACACTGCAGGCTCTCCGATGGCTGTGCAATGGTGTCACCAGCAGGGGCTTGATGTCAAAGGAGAGCCTGAAGCTGAGCACGCTGAGATAAGATCGGCAAGGAAGCCGGCAGCCAGATGACTTGGGCATCAATACCCAAGCGCAGTCAAGCCAGCAAACCCATGCAAAGCGCCCTGTCCCAATATTTACACAAACCTTTCAGAAAAAGAAGATTTTTAGGCCTTGGGTGGTATACTCCGTTAGATCTAGGTCATTATGATGCTATCTTTAATGCATCTGAAAGGCCCAGTCGCAACTCAACCCTGATCAGGGAACTATTTCTAGTTTTTCTCCTGAGTTTGCATATTATTTTGAATGTGCTGCCCTCCTGACTATTCTCAATCACGGGCAGCTAATTCTGGAGTTGTGAGGATTCTTCTTTCATTACCCAAAATCATAAATTACATTTCCTACAGTTAAGAATACTACTGGGGCTTCCCTGGTGGCGCAGTGGTTGAGAATCTGCCTGCTAATGCGGGGACACGGGTTCGAGCCCTGGTCTGGGAGGATCCCACATGCCACGGAGCAACTAGGCCTAGGCCCGTGAGCCACAGCTACCGAGCGTGCACGTCTGGAGCCTGTGCTCCGCAACGGGGGGCCGCGACTGTGAGAGGCCCGCGCACCGCGATGAAGAGTGGCCCCCGCTCGCCGCAACTGGAGAAAGCCCTCGCACAGAAACGAAGACCCAACACAGCCAAAAATAAATAAATAAATTTAAATTAAAAAAAAAAAGTGCTCCAATAGCCTAAAGGAGTTATTAAAAAAAAAAAAGAATACTACTAATAGTACCTCTGCTACTCTTGTAAAAGCATCTTAGAATCGAATCCTGTTGGTAAGGAAACGGACTCTAGAACAATCTAGTACAGCTCCTCATTTAACAGGAGTCCTGAGGTTCAGAGAAGTTAAGCGACAGCCCAGGGTGACTTAAGTAGCTGGCAGAATATCAGCTGGGCACCATCTAAGAGCTTTACCTCTATTGCTCATTTAATCCTCCCAACAACCATATAAAGTAAGTATGATTACTATCTCTACTCTACAGATGAGGAAACCGAGGCACACCAAGGCTAAGTTATATGCCTAAGACTGCACAGCTGGTAAGGGGCAGAGCTGGAATTACAACCCAGGTGCTTCAGAGCCCACGCTCTGCACTACTAAAGCTCTAGGATTAAAACCCAGGACTCCTGACCCCAGGGAAGGTTCACTCCGTCATTAATAATTCTAAGACTCATGAAAGAGTAAACCACATTTGAAAAAGCCAGCAAAACTTGTTAGGATCCTGATTAGAACAAACTACCATTAAAAGATGTTTCTTAGGCAATCTGGGAAATCTGAATAGTATGTCAACAGATTATTGCAAACTTTAACATAATGGCACTGTAGTAAGAAAACATCCCTATTTTTAATAATACACACTGGGTACTATATAGGGGTGAAATGATGGGTGGTGTGGCACTCACAATCACACAAAAAAACGAGGGGGAAAAGGGGACAGTTGAAGCAAGTTTAGCAAAATCTTGATAATTACTGAATCTGGGTGATGGATTATGAAGGTTCATGATGCTATTCTCTCTGCTTTTTTGTATTTTTTTTCAAGGTTTTCAAACAAATTAATACACTATCATTTTTTATAAATTTATTTATTTATTTTTGGCTGCGCTGGGTCTTCATTGCTGCGCGCAGGCTTTCTCTGGTTGCTGCGAGCAGGGGCTACTCTTCATTGCGGTGCGCAGGCTTCTCATTGTGGTGGCTTCTCTTGTTGCGGAGCACAGGCTCTAGGCGTATGGGCTTCATTAGTTGTGGCATGCAGGCTTAGTAGTTGTGGCTCGCAGGCTCTAGAGCGCAGGCTCAGTAGTTGTGGCACACGGGCTTAGTTGCTCCGTGGCATGTGGGATCTTCCCAGACCAGGGCTCGAACCCACGTCCACTGCATTGGCATGCAGATTCTTAACCACTGCGCCACCAGGGAAGCCCTACACTATCATTTTTAAAGGCCCACACACCTGAGCTTATGAAAAATGAACCTAACAAAAAATTTATGAGTACACCTTACTTCTACACTTTAAAGCTTGTTTTTTAAATGGCAGCCTTTATTACCCACTGAACTATTTAATTCTGTTGTTTCTGATCTCACTAAAAGCCACTCATCAATACTAGAAACATGAGAAGAGCTAGTTAAAGCCATACCCTGTTCGTTTTTCTTTTAGTCCATCTACAGAATTGCTACGTTAGTCAGCTAGTTAAGAGATATTTACTGTGTGTTTACTATGCTGTAGGCATTGTATTAGCGCTGACCCAAGCTGTCAAAAACAGAGCAGAGTACTACTTCCATCCAAGCACGGATCGGTGGACCATGGGATTCCAAACCCTGGCCTGGCTGCTGCTCTGCCTTCTGCAAGGATCAGAGGTAGCTTCTTAGATGCTCCTAGAACAAAGCCGAGAGAGGTGCACCTGCTGTGGCTTCCTGGCAGACACTGGGGAGCAGCAAGAAAAAGCAGGCGGTGGCAGAGTACCTGGCAGGAGGTGAGGGGGGTGAGGTTGATGGGTAGTTTTTATATCTGTAAGCTATTGCAAATTCCTCCATCTGCAATGCAGAATCACTGCAGTGTATTTCCCATTCAGCGGGGGAGCCTTTCAAAGGCCCAAGGAGGCCCACCTACTTTCCAGCATTTTGTGTTTGCTTCATCACAAGTTTCATCAGACAATGATCACAGACAGACAACACTAAGGGTTGAGACACCAGCCAAACGTCTGGCTGTTCATGCTTAAGGGTGAATAGGGAAAATAGATGTACTATTAAAGTGTCATGAGGTAGAGCACAGCAGCATGTCACACATGGGAATGGACACTACTAGGTCACTATCAGTAGGCCAGCCTCCAACAGGAAGGGCTGTTGAATTCAAGGACTGTTGCATGTGAGTAATGAGCAGTGTTGTGCTCAATCTAATGGCTTATCAAACTAGTACCTCCTTTTCAGTCCGGGTCTGTCCGCACTTTGGAAATCATGATTTTATTTACTCTTCTTTTGCCTCAAATCTCTAACGAGGACAGTGCCCCCAGTTAAAAGAACTAAGTTTCCTTCCAGAACAAAAAAAAAGCCACAGATGTCTGCGGGCTTTCTCCTTAACATACACACATTGGCAAAAGTCAGGAAGATACAGGATATACTACTGAGGCCAAAGCAACTGAAGTTATGGAAGAGATCCCAGGTTTTGGTCCACTCTCAACTCCTGCTCTACTCCTTACCGTCAAATGATCAACTTCAGTAAAAAGAGAAAAATAAAATCCCTTATTACTGAACCAACTGGAGTTTGAAGAATCTAGAGGGAGCTGTCAGAGCAATTGTGAGAAAAATCAAACTGAACAGACTAGCTATGGAAATCAGTGAAGCTTCGTCTCCAATCTCCACAACCATCATTCATGTCATTCCGTGTCTGACCAGAAAGGGAATCTATCTGCCACCGAAGAGATGAGCCAGGCCCTGTGTTAAGGGACCCAGCACTCCACCCCAACAATAACCCACACACAGCCCCACAAAGCCCAGAGAATCACTTCCAAGGCCCTTCTTCTTGGATCGTTCCAACAAACACAAGTCACCCACCCACAAACAAGCCCCTTTCAAGAAAACAAATGGCAGCGCCAATGCAAGGAGCTGCTAAAAGTTTCCAGCTACCCAGGAGAGCACGCTGCTGCTCTTCCGCACCTTCCAAGTGATGGGGTATACTGCGTTTCCAAGTACAGCAGGACCAGCCCTGGCAGTGGAAAAGTTGATTTAAAACTTCATCTTCCTCACACCCAGAGGCCTATTCTCAAAAGATTTTCTGCTACGACCAGATTAATCACCGGTCTGCTTGCTCCAAATCCCCAAACTTCGTAGTAATTTGCACCCAAGCTGAAGTCACGGGGGATTCCTATCAAGACCCTTAACCCTTGATAAGAGGCGGCCAGGGGGAGGGAGTGGAGGAGAGAATACAGAACCCCTTCCCTTCTGGAGCTCAGCCCACCCAAAGGGTCCGCAGGGCCATATCCCACCCTGGGCTGCGGACTGGAAAAGGAAGCTGCCACCTCCACTCCCCTGCGCCCCTCCAGGCCACAGGTGCCAAGCCCCTCCAGAATAAGGGAGGAGAAGGGGGATGTGAGAGGGAGGGAGGGGGAAAGGAGAAAGTAATTTCTCAGTCGGCAGAGGGACGTAAAGTTGGGGGGGAGGGGGTAGGAGGGAGATGGCGACCTCACTCCCAGGGAATTTCCCCGGAGGGAAGGAGCAGCAGTGGGGAGAGGACCCCCTAGACGCAGGGTGGGGGTCTGGGAGCTGCTGCCCCTCCTTCACCACCTCTTAATCCTACAGACCCAGTAGGGTCGGCGGCTCCGCCTCCGCCCCGCCGACTTAGAGGAGCGTGAAGGAGGTGGCCGCCCGCCCTCCTGCCCGCCTCCCTCCCTCCCTCCGTGGTCCCGCACTCACCAGGAGCACCGAGCCGCGCACCACCTCCGACACGCTCTGCCGCAGCTCGGCCGCCGTGCCCGGCTTACTCAACGCCCGGGTGAACTTCCGAGTCTCCGCCGAGGAGGGGAGCAGCGGCGGCTGCGACATCCTCGCCACCAGCGCCGCCGCCGAGCCTGCTCCGGCAGTCCGGCCGGGCCGCGCCGCCGCCAGGTGCGCCCTCGGCGCTCGGCCCGGCCCGCCCTCGGCCCCCGGCGCCGCCGCCTGCTCCCCACGCCGCTCGCCGCGCGTCCGGGCGGCGCAGCCCGAGCCACGCCCTCCGCTCGGTGTCACGCCCCGAGCCACCCCCCTAGGCTCCCGCGGTCCCCCGCGCTCCGAGCGGCGCCGGGGCTCGCTAGGGGCAACCGTGCTTGTGGCCGCGACGGCTGCTCCCCCATGCCACCAGCCTCCCTCGGCGCCCGCTCGCCGGGCCGCCTCCTCGGGGCGGGGTGTCCGGCGCGGCGCGGGGCGGGGCGGGCGGAGGAGGGGCCAGCGCGGCAGGACAGCGGGCCCTGCAGGTCGGGCGGCTGGTGCCTTACGGCGCGGGAGGCGGGCAGCGGGAGGCTGGCAGCGCGCTGCCCCGGACGCCTGGCGGGGCAGGTAGGGACCCCGGGGGTCGCCTCCTCCCTGGTCCGACTGCTCCCCAGGCCGCACGTCCGAAAACCCGAGGCGAGGGCCGCGCAAGCCGCCGGGAGGGCGCGCGACCCGGCGCCCTCCCGGGTCGACAAGTCCTCGGAGCCGGTGCCTATACACTGGGACCGTGGATTCCTTGCCTGAGGAGCCCCAACATCTTGGGGACTCCGCGGTCACCGGCAGGGTCGGGGTTCGGTGGCACCACGCCCACGCCCCCTGGGGCTGCTGAAGGGACGGAGGTTTCAGGAAGGTGGCACTCGAAGAGCACAGAGCCATTCGGAAGCCCGGGCCATGGAGAGCGGGACGGAGCGCCCCTGCCCGGGACCCGGCGTGGAGCACCGCGCGCACTCGTGGCGGCGCTTCTCCGCCTCAAAGCACTATTCCGCCCCCAGAGGCGTCGCGCGAACGGTGGAAGCCTCTGGAGCCGAAGGGAGGGTCCGGGATGAGTCACGCAGACCCTGGCCCGCAAGGACGAGCTGCTGAGTCACCATCAAAACTTCTGAGCCTGGCCCAGCTCCTCTGTAAACTGAGGACAATAACCTGCAAGGGGCTGAGGGGACACGACGTGCCCATCTGCCGCGCTTCCGCGGCCGGGCGGGACCGCTGGGCGCGAAGCCCGGGAAACCCAGAAGCGCCGGCCTGCGGGCCCAACATGACCCGGGAGCTGGCGGCTGCTAGCGACAGCCACGACTCTGAGGAACTTCTTCCTCACACCGCCTTTCCGCCTTCCCCATCCCTAACGGGCCCCACCTCTCCTTTTCTCCTCTTTTCTGAGGAAACTCGGGGCAGCCTAACTCTGACCTCGCCGCGGAGAGGGCGCGCGAAGAGAGAGGAATTTGCGTAGCGCCCGTGGCGCATGCTCCGTGGTTTGGGCGGGGAGACTGCCTTAAGGGTGGGTCTGCTGATTGGTCGGTGTGCACAGGCCACGCCCACCGCCTGCTGATAGACAGCTCCTTACCTGCGCGCGCGGGGGCACTGTGGACCCCGCCTTCAGGGGAATCTCCCGTGCCTGTGCTACCTAAGTGCACTGAGGCCTCCTAGCAGACGTCAGCTCCGAAGGAGGCCGCCCGTGGCGTCCCACTCTGCCAGAAAGTCAAATACCGGAATCTGAAAGTGGGAAAACTACCAATCTAGTGTAGAAAGCAAAACACCACCGTTCAGGACTTAATGGGCAGGTCTGGCCCATAATAAGCCTGGAGTTTAGGCATGCAGTCAGTACTCAATAAATGCTTGCTGGATTGGATTGTTTTCCCAGTGCTCTGGGGTGCAGGATGTAGCACTAAGTGAGCCTGACAGGCTGGAAGATAAACAAAACAATCATGTGTGATTATAAAAACAATTACTAACCGATTTCCTTTACTGTGAAATGAGGGAGTGGCCTAGATGTGAACCAGGCTGCTTCTGTTCCAGGAGTAGGGCTGGGTGACCCCAACAGGCAGAAGGCGCTGCTTTCATGGGGAGCTTGTGCTGCTTGATATGACCATGCCCATCTCATATATACACCTCTGGGCTCCATGGGATATGTCAGTTCGGTTCTTACCCGAACTGTTAGGTGCTAGTCTGAGAATCCTAAATTTTTAACCTTTGAGCTTCTGACTCCTGAAGAAGTTCCAGATAGCATAAATCTTTACCCCACTGTGTTACCTTGACTCTCTAAACCACATCTACTTCCATAGACTGCAAATAGATTATTTTTTTATTATTAAAAACAACAGAAGCACACAATGTGGGGGTGTTTTTCCTTCATTTCCTTTTTTTGCTTTGTTTTGTTTAAGAAATATACGAACACAGAAAAGAGCACGTATATCTGGAAAGTGAAGAGTTTACCCATTTCTACTACTCCTAAATTCTGTGCTTGCTTACTGACTCATTATATTCTAGAATTGGCAGATTTTCATTTAGGAAGCAGGGGATGATGCGTGGTGCTGACAGTAGTCACTGACAATGCCTAAACAAGGACAAGTTCTGACAGAGAAGGAGGTATGGAAATGAGAACTAAGCCCAGGAAGACTGATTTTCCCAGCAACTCAGAGCAGAGCCTCTTCTTCCCGGTGGAGTTAACAAATGGGACATTTCTTAGGTTTAACGTTGAGCAGAAATTTGGTCCTTACACTTTTGGGTTGAATTGTGTCCCCCCAAAAGACATACTGAAGTTCTAACTTCAGTACCCATGAATGTGACCTTATTTGAAAATAGGGTCTTTGCAGATGTTACCAAGTTACAATGAGGTCATATTGGACCAGTATAACTGGTGTCCTTATAAGAAGAGAAGAGACAGACACAGAGAGAAGGCTCTGTGATGACAAAGGCAGAGACTGGAATGATGCATCTACAAGCTAAGGAACACCAAGGATTTCTGGCACCCACCAGAAGATGGATGAAACAGGAGTCTTCCTTTGAGCCTTTGGAGAGAGCATTGTCCTGCTGATGTCTTAATTTTGGATTTCTAGCCTCCAGAACTGTTAGAGAATAAATTTCTTGTTCTAAGAGACCCAGTTTGTGGTACAGCAGTCCTCAGAAAGTAATACACTTACCAAAGTCTGGTTTTTTGTTTTTGTTTTGTTTTTTTATCCCCGCCAGTGTGGACCTATAATTGTGAGTTCTTACTGCATCAACTCCTGGAGAGAGGCTGTCACACCTTTATAGAAGGAGGAGCATCAGCTCCAGGTGAGGATGCTGCATGGAATGGGGAGGATGGTGTTTAAAGTGTGGTGGAAGATAAACCCATCTACTATAGCTTGAGGGAGTAACCCCGTTTTTGTTTTACCAAAACTGTAGGAAGAAAGCTTTCCTTTTTGCCAAGGATGATACTAGTAGGTAGTGGAGATGAAATATAACTGCAGCCAGTTTTGAAAATTTGCATATAAATGACTGTACAACACCCAAATATTTATAATTCAAGCATTATCTATGTTTTAATGATAACCTCTTAACTGCATCATTTCCTTGTTAGGTTTGCTTTAGGATTTGTATGTGTCTTAATAATACCTAATTAGTTTAAAATCTCTTACAGGTGTATCCTGAAAGAGCACATCTGTTTTTAGCCTAAATAAAAAGTAACCTGTAAAGAGCAGTCAGTCCTGTGTTAGCATCCAGGGAAGGGCAAAGGGAGCTTTCATTCTTTATTTTTGCATTGATTGAATTTTTTTTAAATAAGCATCTTTTAGTTTTGTACTTCATTTTTTTTCCTATGAAAGCTGAACCCTTTATTTTATTTAAAAAAATATGTTGAATCCTTTTGTATACAAGGCCTTACTAGGCGTCAAATTTTATAACAATAAAATTCTGAAGTTTCTTACAACCTAATGGTGAAAAGATTTGGGGTTTTTTTATTTTCGTAAACTATACATAATGTGAAGTTTACTATTTTAACTATTTTTAAGCGTACAGCTCAGTGGCATTAAGTATATTCACATTGTTGTGTAACCATCACCACCATCCATCTCCAGGACTTTCTCATCATCCTAAACTGAAACTCTGTACCTATTCCTTCCCCCTGCCCTCAGTACCTGGCAACCACCATTCTGTTGTCTGTGTCTTTGAATCTGACTACTCTAAGTACCTCATATAAGTGGAATCATACAATATCTGTCCTTTTGTGTCTGGCTTATTTCACTTAGCATGTGTCAGAATTTTCTCCTTTTTTAAGGCTGAACAGTATTCCATTGTGTGTGTGTGTGTGTGTGTGTGTATCACTTGTTTTTTTTATCAGTTCATCCATCAATGGACACTTGGGTTGTTCCCACCTCTTGGCTATTGTAAATAATGCTGCTGTGTACATGGGTGTGCAAATATCTGTTCAGTCTCTGCTTTCAGTTGTTTTGAGTATATACGTAGAAGTGGAGTTGCTGGATCACATAATAATTTTATGTTTAATTTTTTTTAAGAACTATCATACTGTGCTTCATTGTCTAAATATTTCTCATAATGCTTGTTTTCTAAAAACACTGGTTGATTAATTTTAGAAAAACCAGCATTTTAAAATTCCACTAGGTAATATAAATAGAAGACATAGCCCTTCAAGGAAGAGCATCTGGGGGAAAGGTACGCAATTAATCTAACAAATCTAGTAAATTTACAGATACCACTTAGGGTTAATGGTACTGGAGGAATATAATCCCCTTTCACTTTTATCTTTTCAGGAGAGATTCCTAGTGGAGATGAAATATGAGGTCTTTAAGAGATCATTGAGACCAGGGCTTCTCAAACTTTAGTATGCATAAAAATCACCTGGGGATCTTGTTAAAGTGCAGATTCGGATTCAGAAGATCAGGTGTGTTACCCAAAGTCAACAGTCCTAACAAGCTCCCCACTGATGTCAAATTCCTTACCCAAGCAGATGCTGCGGATGCACAGATTTTGAGTAGCAAGCACTTAAACTTTCATTCCCAGCAGTTGGGCAAACTGCAGGCCCTTAAAAATTCTCCACTTTTAAATTTTAAGGGGAGGGGCTTCCCTGGTGGCGCAGTGGTTGAGAGTCTGCCTGCCAATGCAGGGGACATGGGTTCGTGCCCCGGTCCGGGGGGATCCCACGTGCCGCGGAGCGGCTGGGCTCGTGAGCCATGGCCGCTGAGCCTGCACGTCCGGACCCTGTGCTCCGCAACGGGAGAGGCCACAACAGTGAGGGGCCCGCGTACCGCTAAAAAAATAATAATAATAAATAAATAAATAAATAAATTTTAAGGGGAAAGACGACCAAACACCCAATAGGAAAATGGACAAAATTCGTGACCAAACAATTCACAGAAAAGACATAAAATGATCAGTAAACATATGAAAAGATGTTTGGCCTCATTTATAATAAAGTAAGTGCAAATTAAAACTACACGGATATACAATTTCTCATCAATCAGACTGGGAAAAATTACAAAGCATAACACTATTGGAAAGGCTGTGGAGAAACAGGCACTCACACACATGGCTGATAGAAGTACAAAGTGATATAACCATTATGGAGAGGAATTTGGCAATACCTAACGAAACTATATATGCATTTACCTTTTGAACCAGCAGTACCACTACTAGGAATTTACTCTGAAAATACACTGCAAATGATAATAAAATACTACACCCAAGGGTATTCATTGCAGCATTACTTGTAATAGTAAAATTTTGGAAAATGTCAATATTGGAGACTGGTAAAATATGGTGCATACACACAATGGGATATTATTCAACTGTAAAAATGAATGAGAAAGATGTCGATCAACATCTGTGATCTGTGTGTAATGTGAAATAATTTTCAGGATATATTGTTTAAATAAAACAAAAAGACTAAAGTATGCTGCCTTTGTGTAAGAAATAAGGGAAAATAAGAAAATATACTAGTATCTACCTGCTTGTTCAAAAACAAACATAAGAAGGATAAAACAGAGATTTGTAAGTTTGGTTACCTTCAAGGGGTCAGTGGGAATAAGGTAGGAAGGAAAGAAGAAATGGGGAAACATGGAGTCAGGGACACTTCTCTGAATATACTTTTTTGTACAATTCTGACTTTTTATGTTAATGTTTCACATATTTTTTTAAATCTCGACAAAGAGAAAAGAAATAAAATCAACAAGAATGGAGAAAAACCCTAAAATGGAATACAAACAGAAACCAATGGACAGAACTCTATTTCAAATGAATAATATAACCACACTGAAGGGGGGAAATAAAATGAACTAAACCCAGTACCCTTTGAACACAGTGTTTGGAATATATACCATTAGGTTAAAGACAAAAAGAACTCTTAAAAAAAAAAAGTGAGATGTGAACAAGTAGGCTTTTTTTTTTTTAAGATGTATCAGTCAGCAATTCTGAGATGACTTTCTGTGTATTCCAGCATTGAACAAATAAGTAATATATTCTTGATAATGAAAACCAGGTTTTTCACTGTCAGAGAAGGGAATTACAAATATATAAAGGAGGGTTTTAGAATAAACCCTGTGGTATTGGGTTGGATTTGGAGGTATAGTGTGAACTCATGGGTTTTAATACAGATAGATTAGATAGATGATTGATAAGTAGATGAGAGTAGATAGATACACACATGAGAGTGGGGTGCTACTGGTTCATATTGGCTCCAGATAATCTGCTCGATTGTATTGCCTTTGCTCCTTTGTCAAAGATCAGCTGACTATAATTATGGGAGTCAATTTCTGGTCTCTCTATTCTGTTCCACTGATCTCTTTGTTCTTTTGCCAATACCACACTGTCCTGATTACTACAGTCTAGTATTCAGAATATATACTTTTTAAAAAAAAACACTTATAGGGCTTCCCTGGTGGCACAGTGGTTAAGAATCCGCCTGCCAATGCAAGGGACACGGGTTTGAGCCCTGGTCTGGGAAGATTCCACATGCCGTGGAGCAACTAAGCCCGTGCACCACAACTACTGAGCCTGCACTCTAGAGCCCGCGAGCCACAACTACTGAAGCCCACGCACCTAGAGCCGCAACTAGAGAAAGCCCACGCACAGAAACGAAGACCTAACACAGCCAAAAATAAATAAATAAATAAATTTTTTTAAAGAAACACTTATAGGTAATTTCCTGGCAGTCAGTGGTTAGAACTTGGCGCTTTCACTGCGGTTGCCTGGGGTTCAATCCCTGGTCAGGGAACTAAGATCCCGCAAGCCAAGCTGTGTGGCATGGCCAAAAATAAATAAATAAATTTTAAAATAAATAAAAGTTTTTAAAAATTTAAAAAACACATCTCAACAATGAAAAGACAACCTAATTTAAAAATGGACAAATGATCAGAATAGACACTTCTTCAAAGATATACAAATGGTCAATAAGCATATGAAAAGATGTTCAGCATCATTAGTCACTAGGAAATTGCAAATCAAAACCACAGGGAGGTACCACTTCACATCCACTAGGATGACTACAGTCAAAAATACAATAGGGCTTCCCTGGTGGCGCAGTGGTTGAGTCCGCCTGCTGATGCAGGGGACATGGGTTCGTGCCCCAGTCTGGGAGGATCCCACATGCCTCGGAGCAGCTGGGCCCGTGGGTCATGGCCGCTGGGCCTGCGCGTCCCGAGCCTGTGCTCCGCAACGGGAGGGGCCGCGGCAGTGAGAGGCCCGCGTACCGCAAAAAAAAAAAAAAAATACAGACAATAACAAATGTCGACAGGATGTGGAGAAATTAGGATCCTCATATATTACTGATAGAATTACAAAACTTTTAAAAAGTTTGGCACTTCCTCTAGAAGTTAAACACAGAATTACCGTATGACCCAGGAATTCCACTCCTAGGTATATACCAAAAAGAGTTAAAAACATATATCCACATAAAAACTCATACATAAACGTTTATAGCAGCATTATTCATGATAGCCAAAAAGTGGAAACAACCCAAATGTCCCTCAATTGATGAATGGATAAACAAAATGTGGTATATCCACATGATGGAATATTATTTAGCTATAAAAAGGGAGGTAGAGCTGATTTATGCCACAACAGCTATGAACCTTAAAAACATTATGCTAAGTGAAAGCAGCCAACACAAAAGGTCAAATATTGCATGATCCTATTTATATGAAATGTCCAGAATAAGGACTTGTGGTTGCCAGAAGCTGGGGGGAAGGGAACATGAGGAAGTAACTGGAAGTAACTGCTGTTGGGCATGGGGTTTCTTATTGGTACAAAAAAAAATGTTCTGGAATTAGATAGTGGTGATGGTTGCACAACTTTGTGAATATACTAAAACCACTGAATGGTACACTTTAAAGGGTGAATATTATGGTATGTGAATTACATTTCAATACAAGAAAAAGAGGATTTATTTTGGGCAAGAAGAAATTTACTCCAAATGAGAGATCTGAGATAGAAGAAAGGATGGTGAACAAATAAACTAATAAACACGTGAGCATATCTAAATAAATACTATATCAGAAAAAAATAGTGATGCCTAATTTGTGGAGCTTAAATCAACCTCAAATATCAAACAACTATATATAAAGCAGGATGGCATTTGACAGGATGGTATGTGCAGGTTCTTATATTGTTCATGAGGAAAATACTGATTAGTTTTAGAATTTGTTAAATGTAACTGTCTAGGATGTTCATAGTATATAAATAGAGTGTTTCTCTTCCAAACTAGTAAAGTGAAAAAGTAAAAATGCAAAAAAAGATTCAGTAGAAAAGGAAGTAAGAAAAGAGAGGGGATGAAAATATAGGAAAAGTGCAACAAATGGAAAAAATAAAATAAGCTGGTAAAAAGAAATCCCAATATATTAGTAACAACAATAATTATAAATGGACTTATACTCCCAGTAAAAGACCAAGATTGACAACATGAATTAAGAAGCAAAAACCATATATATGCTGTTTATAAGAGATACACCTAAATCAGAAAGAAAAAGAAAGGTGGCATATAGAAGGATAAAAAAAAATTATACTAGGCAAATACTAACCAAAATAAAGTTTAGCATAGCTATATTATGATCAAAGTAAAGAGATTTAGGGCAAAAATCATTACAGAGTTAAAGAGATTTACTAAAGAATAACAAAGAGAAAAGTTCAAAACTTCAATTCCCCAGGAGGATATAACAATTCTAAACTTGTATGCACCTAACAGTATCTGCCTCAAAATATATAAAGACATGGGCCATTCAGGACTTTTCATAAAAATAATATTTCCCCAAAATTATTGAATATCTTTTTTTCCTGAGGCTTCACATTCAGATTATACTTTAAAACTCTCTAGATAAGAGTCAAGTGTTAACAAAGTTGAAAAATATTCTAAACTCTATTTCTTAAAAAGATTATGAAATGTCTCAATATACTCTGAAATAGGATGTCAACAAAATGGAACTTTTTAAGCCATAAAAGAACACTTAAAAGGATATCATTCAATACCCTTTCAAATATGAAATCATTATGTAATATCCAGTTGTCTCCTACATTTCTTATAATCATTAGTACTTATAATTGAACTGTAATAGACTATAGCATAGAGCATCATTTCAGGTTTGAACTATCCTTTTTATAGTAAATAGTTACTTTGCTACAAGACTAATAATAAAGTAGGAGGAGAATATTAAATTAAATTAGCTGGAAAATAAGACATCAGTTTTTAAATTAGCATTTGTTATCAGCCATATTCATTCTATCCACCTTTTTTTAAAGGGCAGCACCAACAGTTTGCCACCATTTTTCTAGGAAAAGGAATACAAATTGCATTTTTTTAATGTTGCAGAGATCCTTTCAAGGGGTGAATATAGGGACTTCCCTGGTGGTGCAATGGTTAAGAATCCGCCTGCCAATGCAGGGGACACGGGTTTGAGCCCGGGAAGATCCCACATGCCGCGGAGCAACGAAGCCCGTGCGCCACAACTACTGAGCCTGCGCTCTAGAGCCCGTGTGCCACAGCTACTGAGCCGGCGTGCCGTAACTACTGAAGCCTGTGCACCCAGAGCCCGTGCTCTGCAACAAGAGAAGCCACTGCAATGAGAAGCCTGCACACCACAACGAAGAGTAGCCCCCGCTCGATGCAACTAAAGAAAGCCAGCGTGCAGCAACGAAGACCCAACGCAGCCAGAAATAAATAAATAAATTTTTAAAAAATAAATAATGATAAAATTTTTCAAGAAATTGTTGTCAGAGCTGTTTACTACGCACCCAGAGAGGGTTCAGATTGCGAGATGAAACTCCCTACCTCAAGGCTAAGGAGATATTCTCGTCACCAAGTTCTCTCTCTTTTTGAATTAGCCTCAGATTTTCCCTCCCTTTTAACTGCTCATCACCAGAAGTTTTTTTTTGTTGTTTTTTGTTGTTGTTTTTTTTTGTTGTTTTTTTTTTGTGGTACGCGGGCCTCTCACTGCTGTGGCCTCTCCCGCTGCGGAGCAGAGGCTCCGGATGCGCAGGCCCAGCGGCTATGGCCCACGGGCCCAGCCGCTCCGCGCCATGCGGGATCCTCCCGGACCGGGGCACGAACCCGCGTCCCCTGCATCGGCAGGCGGACTCCCAACCACCGCGCCACCAGGGAAGCCCCATCACCAGTAGTTTTGCTCTAATTTGTGAACACCATTCATAAACTACAAAGGTTGACTGACACCAAAAAGGCAAATGATGTTTGTTCATCTCATTTTTCATTTTGTAACGTGCAGTTCAGAATTTTGTTAATATTCTTTGTGGCAGTTTGTATTACAAAGTCTAAGCTTGTCATGTCATCATTTAATAAAAGAGAGCTGGCAACTGATGTAGAGTGAAAATTGTCTAATATCACTGAATCTCAACAACCTGTTATTATTTCTATACTAGATGTAATCAAATAATGATCATATATAATCACAGTGAACACATAATCATAATTGTTTGGTTTAAAAGTGCTGTTGTTGAAACGATTCTGACTTTATCAAATGAATTCCCACAATATTCCTGCAAGGTAAGTGAGTTAAAGTTCATGTCACAGATGAGCTATAGAAACACAAATAGAGATGTACTCCTAGATAACTTATCTCTCCAAACATGCTCAAATGGGTCTTGTGTATCAAGAATATATCTGAGGAAGTAACAAGATCTTTCTCCTCAATTATTTCCATTGTAGGTAAGGCTTCTCAATGAGCCAATAAAGCAGAAATTAGGCAGGAATTCTGCATGATTTTAAAATGTCTACCTGGTTAAAACTGACTAGCTGAAATATGACCTAAAAGCCAGTTTCCTTTGGAAAAGATTTATTTAGCAAAATTTACACAATTTTTCTAGGAAATATAGTAATAAGAATACAAACACAGAGTTTAAACAGATGGGGGATACAGTTGACAATGAAAGAAATGAGAATCGGGGGTAAAAATTGAGCTTAGAAAAGGGTTATGCTTCTTAAAAGTATAAAATTTCTCATAGCAGAAAAATGTTGATCTCTAAATGCCTTTTTCCAGGCTTAGGCTCCAGAAGAATGTGGGCCAGGATGAATGGCAGAGGAACAGGGCCAAAGAGAATCTGTGGTTAGCACAAAGAGGACTGGCGTGGCCTCCCCTACATTGTTCCTGGTAGAAACCTTAAGGCAGAATCCCTTTCCACTTGGGAAAAAGGTCCAGTGTCTAAAAGGGCAATGATTCTGTTGAGGACTGGCTATGTAATTTGCCATAATCTACATGATCTGTTCAGGACAGCCTACATAATTTTCAGAGCCCCGTGGAAAATGAAAATGTGGGGCTTCTTATTCGAGAAGAATTTTAAGAGCTCAAAGGCCCTTCTAAGTAAGCTCAGTCCTGGAGGCCCCCTTCACCATCAGCCATTAACGCTTTATATGATCCCAAGGTGGTAGGGAGGTGCTCAGGGTTACAAGGTAATGGCTATTTATCAAACAGTTTTCAGTGTTTTAGCAA
Organism: Orcinus orca; assembly: GCF_937001465.1. Lineage (NCBI taxonomy): Eukaryota > Metazoa > Chordata > Mammalia > Artiodactyla > Delphinidae > Orcinus > Orcinus orca. Next base: position 11,294,998 of record NC_064576.1, on the reverse strand, counting down.
CAGGTCCTGTAGTACCAGCTGTATCAGCTTTAACATCAACCAGACATAGAAAGAGCATCACCATTGAGTATAATGGGAATGTTACAGACCTACCTTAAAGTTTTCAACAGATTGTAGAATAAACAAGTAAGCAGAACACATCCTCTTGACTAACGGGGTAGAAATGTATGTATATACAGTAAACTCTAAAACAAGTAAATGATAAACCCCAAAAGATGTGATCTATGATCACTCAAAAGCAAATCTGAATAAACTGATACCAAGGACTTCAAGAGAAAGAAAAGGCGAAACCAATACGATACAGAAGTACTGGGCAGCAGCACTCAAAGGCTAAGCTGTGTTCTAACCATGACCATGGACATGGCCATGAAGGGGAGAACAGTGTAAAAGCTTACCCAGCAAAACCAATCCCAGCCATGACTTAAAAATACATTAAGGGGCTTCCCTGGTGGCGCAATGGTTGAGAGTCCACCTGCCGATGCAGGGGACACGGGTTTGTGCCCCGGTCCGGGAAGATCCCATATGCCGCGGAGCGGCTCGGCCCGTGAGCCATGGCCGCTGAGCCTGCACGTCCGGAGCCTGTGCTCCACAACGGGAGAGGCCACAACAGTGAGAGGCCCACGTACCGCAAAAAAAAAAAAAAAAAAAAAAAAAAAAAATATATATATATATATATATATATATATATAAAGGGCTTCACACCCATTCAAATAGCTATTATCCAAAAAACAGAAAATAAAAAGTATTGGCAAGGATGTGGAGAAACTGCACTCTTGGTGGAGTGTAGCAGCTGCTTCCACACTGTGGAAAACATTATGGTGTTTACCTGAAAATTAAAAAGAGAACTACCATATCCAGCAATTCCACACCTGGGCATATATCCAAAAGAATTGAAAACAGGGTTTGGAAGAGATATTTGTACACCCGTGTTCACAGCAGTATTATTTACAATAGCCAAGAGGTGGAAACAACTCAAGTGTCCAATTATGGTTGAACTGATGAACAGAATGTAGTATATACATGCAAAGGAATATTATTAAGCCTTAAAAAGGAAGGAAATTCTGACACATGCAACAACATGAATGAACCTTGAAGACATTATGTTAAGTAAGAGAATCACAAAAAGACAAATACTATAGAATTCCACTTAATGAGATATGTAGAATAGTCAAAATTCATAGAGACAGAAAGTAGAATGGTGGTTGCCTGGGGCTGGGTAGAGGGAGGAATGGGGAGTTAGTGTTTAATGGGTACAGAGTTTCAGTTTGGAAAGATGAAAAGAGTTCTGGAGGTGAATGGTGGTGATGGTTATATAACAATGTAAATGTTCTTAATACCAGTGATCTGTATATTTTTAAATGGTTAAGATGGTAAATTTTATGTCATGTATATTTCACCACAATTAAAAAATGTATAATAGATATAAAGCTTACAGAACTTCAAGGGGCCCTCTTTTAGAAAAAGAATAAAAATTATAAATACCAAATTGGGTACAAAAGTGGATATTTAGTATAAGAAAAATCACACAAATTACAATTTTTAAAGCTACTAAATACCACAAACATTACAAAATCCAGAAACATAACAGTGTTTCTAACTAATTAACTTCCTCATGCATCTCTGAAATGCTTGTTTTCCTACAATATTTGTCTGTATACATTCTGATAGTCTCTTCAAAAGACAATGATTTTTGTACTGTTTTTTATAGTGAGTATAGAAAGAAAATTCAGTCTTCCCTCGAGCATACTTAATTGAAATTTTCTGTTATTGATAACTTAGAACAGATTTATTTCAACTTTGCAACTAGTTGTTAGTAATGTCTTGTAACTCTCTTGGATTTCATCAAATTTGAAGGAAGCAAAGAACTTTCATAGATGAGCTGTAAGATTTCAGAGTATTTTAAGTATTTTTGGATCAATGTCTTCAAATTGACAATATTAAATAGCCAGTTTGTCATCAAAGTCCTCAGTGTACTGGAGGATTAAGAGTTTTATATTCTCGTTATCAATGTCAACATTTCATGTTTAATCTGTAAGAATTTAAAATTCCTTTCCAATGAGTTCATATGATTCACAACTCTTCACTAATTGGATTTTCAAACAATCCAAATACCATTTATTTCTCCTGATAGACTGTCCCTTCCTCATAGTGAATGACTGATTGGTTTTAGTATGATCTGAAAGTCTGTGTTATGCTTTCCTTCTCCATGTCAGAATAACATCTATTGACTTAATCACTCAACTGTTTTGTTTCATATTCCAGTAATTTTACCTGAATTTTCTCTCAATTTTTTAGTAAATGAATTTAAAGAATGTAAAATAAGCTACCCTTATGTCTAAATAGGAGTTTATAGTTTCTTGTGTGTTTTTGTTAAAATGTTCCCAAACATCTTTCTCGATTGCAGTTAATATAGCGTATTCCTAACTCAACCCTCCCTTAGCAAATCTGAAAACTGTCCATGAAGGAAGTTGAGATGGAAAGACACAGTGGGGTTAACTGACTGCGGTTAAAATATCCTACTTCAACAAATTTTTAAATACTTAACGCAACTAAGACCCAATGCACAGCAGAAACTAACACAGCATTGTAAAGCAATTATACTCCAATAAAGATGTTTAAAAAAAAAGACCAATGCAGCCAAAAATAAATAAAATAAACAAATAAACAAATAAATCTTTCAAAAAAACCTTAAGACCATAATTTTATATCTATATGAGATGATGGATGTTCACTAAGCTTGTTGAGATAACCATTTCATGATGTAAGTCAAATCATTATACTGTGCACCTTAAACTTATCCAGTGCTGTATGTCAATTATATTTCAATAAAACTGGAAGAAAAAAAAAGCAAAGGTGATTTTTATTTGCTTAGCAAGATGTCCCAATAAGTGAGACAGGTAGGTTACAGAGTAGTATATACAGTATGTAAAATTGAATACATCAATGTACGTGTGTATTTGAAGAGACAGATGTCTTTATGTGTGTACGAAGGGTGTTTACCAAAATGTTAACAGTGATTGTCTCTGAGTTGTTAGATTTGTGGTGACTTTTTTCAACTTTTCAAAAATGTTTCCATATTTTTTAATTAAAAAAACAAAACAAAACACCTAAGACCATATAAACACATTGCTAGGCCCCTGCCAAGTCCTTGGAGAGGGGACAGAGGACGCCAAAGCTTAGGCAAACCTGCTTCTGCCACCAGCCCCAAAGAAGCTGCACCCTAGCAGCAGATCAAGTCCAGAGAACCAAGTCAGCGGTTTGCCAGTTGTTGTACCATATTTTAATTTTATTTCCTTTCATGACTGCCTCCTGCCAAACTCCTCCCTCTCCTGCTGTTTCCTCCTGGCCCCTCCTCCTCCTCTGTTAGCACCCCTCCCCCTCTTGGGTCCTGGGAGATCGAGCTCTGGGGCCCTGCTGGTGCTGACAGGTTTCATTAGCCTGATGGAAATGTTTCTCCTCCTTAGGCCCTCCTGTGGCAGCTGCCGAATTTCTCTCCTCCTCCCAGGGTGCTGAGTCTCAGGTCAGGTCTACACTGACCCGGAGCTGCCCATGTGACATGGGGCAGAGGGTGGCAGTCATTGGAAACCCAACCATGGACACTTCCTTTAGTTCATACAAAGAAAGAATATATTTTGTCCAATGAAAATAAAAATACAACCTCGGGTGCCTTGAATTTGATCTCTATTCTTCAACCACTCTTTGCCCTTCCATGTGTCTTGGATCTCACAAGTGAACTGAAGATTCAGGAGCCTGTGGGCTTTAAACGGAGGCAACATCCAAATTGTCAGGTGCATTATCAACACTTCATGATTACAGTTTTTAGCAAATGCAAAATAAAATTACACTCTCAATGCCAGGAGGTAATAGTTTCAAAAGGCCGTAGGCTCATGGAGGAATCCTAATTGTCTTGTTAAGTTTCAATGTAAGTCTTCTGAGTCAAGGCCCTGAACAAGTTTCTAGAGAGGGATGAACAAACTGCTTTTGCTAACGTGACCTAGCAGACATCAGACACTATGCAATTTGGGGGAAGACTTCCTGAGTCACACTGTCCTCAACTGTAAAAATAAAAGGATTGTTAAGTTTCCCCCAGCTCTACTGTTCTATTAATGCCCACAGTGTTCATCTTTCATCTCTTCATCTTTTTTTTTTTCCCTGCATATGGTCTTGGCCTCTCTCTTCCAGTGTTTACATACCACAGTAGGAAAAAAATTTTTAAGAACCAAGTTCCAACAGGTCTGATGTAGCTCAATAAAAACCCTTGGAATAGGAATGGGAAATACTGGCCCATGGTCATAGTCCTGGGCTCAATTTTTTGGGAACCTTCTAGTCTTTGCTGTAGTCTAAAGCAGGGGTACCTAAACTTTTTTGTAAAGGGCCAGGAGGTGAGTATTTTAGGCTTTGTGGGCCTTTCAGTCTCTGTTGTAACTCTGCCATTGTGATTGCTAAAGCAGCCATAGACAGTATTTAAATTAATGAGCATGGCTATGTTCCAATAAAACTTTATTTATATTCATGGACATTTTGAAGTTTATATAATTTTCACTTGCATGAATCAATTCTTTGTTCCTGCTGTTTATGAGTAGTGTTCCATTGTATGAATGTACCCCAGTTTATCCATTCATCCACTGAAGGACATTTGGATCGTTCCTAGGTTTTGGCAACCACGAATAGAACTGCTATGAAATGTTCATGTATAGGTTTATGTGTGAACAAAAGTTTTCATTTATCTAGGTGAATACCTAGGAGTAGGATTCCTGGGTCATACGGCAAATGTATGTACAAGAAACTGCCAGACTGCTTTCCAGAGTGACTGTAGCATTTTGCATTCTTGCCAACAATGTATGAGAGTTCTAACTGCTGCACATCTTTGCCAGCACTAGGTATTACAGTGTTTTTTAATTTTAGCCATCCTAATGTTTGTAGTGGTATCTCATCATGGTTTTAATTTACATGTCCCTAACGGCTAATGATGTAGAACATCTTTTTATATACTTATTTGCCATCTGCCTCTGTTCTCTTTAATGAGTATTCAAGTCTTTTGTGCATCTTAAGGTGGGTTGTTTTCTTACTGTTGAGTTTGAGACTTCTTATGTATTCTGGATAAAAGTCCTCTGTTGGATATGTAACTTGAAAATATTTGCTCCAAGTCTACTGTTTGTCTTTCCATTCTCTTAATGCCATCTTTCACAGAATTTTGATGGAGTCTAAGTTACTAATTTTTTCTTCAATGGATTGTTTTTCATGTCATGTAAAATAACACGTTGCCTAACTCCAGATCACAAAGATTACGCTCCCTTCTAAGATTTTGGTAGTTTTGTGTTTTACATTTAGATCTATAATCTGTTTTAAGTAAATTTTTGTATAAGTCGTGACATTTAGGCTAGGTTTTGTTTGTTTTGACTTTTTTTTTCGCATATTAGTGACCAATTGCCCCAATCTCACTTGCTAAAAAGACTATCTTTTTTCCATTGACTTGCCTTTGCAACTTTGCTGAAAATCAAATGATCATATTTGTGTGAGTCTATTTATAAACCCTCTTTTTTGTTCTATTCTTCTTTCTGTTTGTGGTTTTTCCAATATCAGTTCCATTTTCAAAGTCTTTGCTGTGCTTTTTTGGATCTGTCCTGTGTGTGCACCCCCCAGTGGCCAGTCTGGGCCAGTCAGGGTCTACCCCCTAGTTCGGTTCTCAGAGCTTATGGTGTGCTGTTTAGGGTCAGGTCCATGTGTGTGCAGTTCGGAGGTTAGCCCAGGAGATCATGAAATTTGCTGAGGTGTTCCCTTTCTGCCGTGATGCTGGTACATTCTAGTTCCCTGCAGTTCCTTCTTTTGGTCCTCCATCTTGAAAGTTATCCCACTCTGCTGCACACCTCAGAAGAGTCCTCACGTCCAGGACCAAGAGATGGAAGGAAAAAGCACTAGGAGTTTGCTTCCCCTCTTGGGATCATAGCTCCTCTGATTAAAGAGGAAGGCTTTTCGAAACTGCAGGCTCCCACTGCTGCTGCTGTGGCTGGAATTGCGTCGGGGGTTAAGGCTCAAAAGAATAGACAAAAGAAGGGAAAAAAAGAACTTGGATTTCCCCCCAAACTCTACTAGGAGTCCCCTTTCCAGTTGCTTGAACCAGAACTAGAGAACTTTTCCTGAAGCTCTTCTGTCCATGACTGGGGTCCACTTCTAGGTTTTAGATGACCTTGAGTCCAGGTATGGGGGGTACTGGAGGGGGCAAAAATAGGAAACACTTGCAGTTTGGTGGTAGTTCACACTCTGGTTTTCTTTCCCAATCCATCTGCTCCCATTTACCCAGGACCAGAATTCCTAAACACAAGGCAGTTTTGGTTTTTTCCCCCCCAAATATTTATTTATTTATTTGGTTGCATGGGGTCTTAGTTGCAGCTCACAGGCTCCTTAGTTGTGGCATGCGAACTCTTAGTTGTGGCATGCATGTGGGTCAGTTCCCTGACCAGGGATTGAATCTGGGCCCCCTGCATTGGGAGCGTGGAATCTTAGCCACTGTGCCACCAGGGAAGTCCCCCACAAGGCAGATTTTACCCTCTTTTGATTTATACTGAATTTTTCAGGAATGTGCATAACATGTAAAATCAGGAGATACTGAATTTGATTTTGTTTAGACCTATATGAAAATGTGTTTATTATCTTCAAAAATCACCAAAGGCAGTACTGCCTGCGGCATTTGGGTTGCCAGCTTAACACGCCCATTTGAACCTCATTTGTAATTTTATATTCTCCAGTGATTCTTCATACACATGCATTCTTCTTTCTGCATACTATTTTGTGCTTTGCTTGAGATATTAAAATATTGAAATACTTATTATTTTATTATAAATTACTTAAATTTTATTTTACTTATACTATAGATGGGGCATCACAGTGATATTTTTGTATGATGTGCTTTTTTTATATACATAAATATATTTATTTATTTTTGGCTCTGTTAGGTCTTCGTTGCTGTGTGCAGGCTTTCTCTGGTCAAGGCGAGCGGTGGCTACTCTGTTGCGGTGCATGGGCTTCTCATTTCAGTGGCTTCTCTTTGTTGCAGAGCACAGGCTCTAGGCATGCAGACTTCAGTAGTTGTGGCACGTGGGCTCAATAGTTGTGGCTCGTGGGCTCTAGAGCGCAGGCTCAGTAGTTGGGGTGCATGGGCTTAGTTGCTCCACGGCATGTGGGATCTTCCTGGATCAGGGCTCGAACCTGTGTCCCCTGCATTGGCATGTGGATTCTTAACCACTGAGCCACCAGGGAAGTCCATATGATGTGCTTTGGCAGATTAAAGAGGGCTTTAAGTCTTTTGACATTATTCTTCTCTAGAGGTTCTTCTGGGGTTGGCCAGGCATCTCTCTCTTCACGTAATTTCAGGGACTCACCACGTATTCTCTTGAGTGTGGTGGTCTCAGTGTAGGTGGACTTCTTACATGGCAGTTCAGGGCTCCAGGAGTGTTCCCAGAGCTCCAGAACACAGCTGCAAGAATTCTTATGACCTAGCATTGGCTGTCCCCAAAGGCCATCTTCTATTGATCAAGCAAGTAACTAAGGGCCAGCCTGAATTCAGGAGAGATAAGGCAGGAACTGCTCAGAAAGGGCTGGTGCCAGGAAAGGCTTGTGCATGAGATAAGGACCTGGAGGGCCAAGCCTCCCTAGACTCCAGTCAATGAATAAACTACTTAACACTGAGTGAATCTCGACAATTCATAAAACAAATAGAGAGGAAGTCCCTTCATTGGGTAAATGTGCATGTAATATACATGCTATATTTCTCATCCTTGTATAGAGCTGCCAAAGATATCCTTTGAATGCCTATATGCACAGAGCAAATATATATTTATTCAATATCACAGTGCTAAGTATGTGGGTGATAAAGTTAGTGTCTCTGCCCTTCAAGGCTACAGTGTTATTATATATATATATATATATATATATATACAGGCATGCAAATATATATAAATCAAGCAGTATGCAAAAATTGTCATAGAAGAGGTTCACTAAAGAGCTTCATGAATCCAAAACAGAAATGCTCTCTTTTCATCTCTAACCATCTATCTGTAATTTCAACCCTGGCTTTCCATTGGAATCATGTGGGGAACTTTTAAACAGAATAACTGCCCCCCCCCCCTCAGATTATGGTTTAATTGAGGGATGGGCCCCAGGCATCAGTACTGATAAAGAGCTCTCCATACGATTCTAGTGGGAAGCCAGAGTTGCGACCAGTGCCCATTTCTCTACTTTCCTGATGATCAGACCACCCTTGGCTTCTTTGTAAATGGTATCACTCTTCCTGGGAAGGTGATCCGGCAAGGCTGAGAGGGACCAGGAATCTGTAGCTCCAACAATTCCCCAGGTGATTCTTGTCATCAGGGAAGTTTAGTTAACACCGCTGGTTTCCAATCCCTTTGCAGTACTTAATGCAAATGCCACTCTGAATCTAAACTCTATCTCAATCTCAAATACAGAGGCCATCCCCGCCTCTCAGTAAAATCCTAACTCCAATGCCAGCCCTAAATTGAATCCTAACCTAACGATTTACTTCAGTTCCTACCTTATCACCTACTTCAAATTTTGACTCAAAAACCCATTCATTAATACCTCAGAGGAAAAGACCCCATCTTTGAACCTATTTCCCCCACCCTGTTTGCCACCTTTATCAGCTTGTTTAACCCTACATGGGAGTCACTTGGTACTTTGGCCTGGAAACAGGCAGACCTCAGCTTGAACCTCAGTTCCACTTTCTGCAAGTTGTTTAATCTCTAAGACTCACCTTTCCTTATCTGTAAAGTAGGGATAATAATACCTGCTTTATAGGATTGTTCAGAAGAATTAAGAAAGTAATGCCTAGGAGGCATTTTGAGTTAATAGATGCAGTTAGCATTCTTACATCTATTATGTCAACCTCTATGATGATTCCATTCCAGGTTTCAAGCCCAGAAACGTCCATCTAAACTCCTGCTTTAGAAAATCTAAACAAAATTTATTTGACAGTGTTGGTGCAGGTCAGAAAAAATCTTACCTTACTCAAAAACAATGAGAAAAATTATAAGGCAAGAATGGTTTCCTGAGATTTCTGATCTCTTCCCCTTCTATCTGTCAATGAAAGTTCAGAAAGCAAGTTTTAAAAATTTAGACCTACTTAATTTGGAAATTTTTACTATAAGCACTAAAGGAATATTAGCAACAGATGTTTCGTATTCTTTCTCTTTGGACTTCATTTATAGATCTACCACTGTTCACTCTGTTTATTTTTTGAAAAACTTGTTTTTCTTTTAAAGTTGTCATTACCTTTTCTCTAGGATTTAGGTTGTGTCATAAATCCACGTTTCTCTACTCTAAAAGAAGCAAAATCACGCATAGGGATGGTTTCAGCTTTAATATTTTCAATATTTTCGAAAATAGAGAATGACAAATGACTTTTTTAAACTGCAACTTCCCTTCATGCATTCCTCAGCATGCACAGGCTCTCTCCTAAAAGTAGGACATAACCTACTTTTATGTCAGTTATTAAGATCAAAAGAAAAGAAAAAATACTTTTAACCTGACCTTAAAAATGGTTCCTTTTTTGGTAGAATGGGAATTAATGGAAATGGAGTTCCCAATAAAAATGGGAAAAGAAGAAAGATCATTTATAAAAGAAATATATTCTCATTAAATACATATGCCTTCAGATTCAGGGTCAATAATATTAAGGAAAAGAAAGTGTTTATTTAAAAAATATATATATGTGTGTGTATATATATATATATATATATATACACTTAAACTTGGAGAATGTGTATGTGTGTCAATTCTCCAGGTTTAAGTTTTTAAACTACATTGTCAATGGAAATTATGATCGAAAATTCATTGCTGAGATATTTAACATTATTAAAAATTTTAGCAAAATGAACGAGAGTTGAGGGCTTCCCTGGTGGCACAGTGGTTGAGAGTCCGCCTGCCGATGCAGGGAACACGGGTTCGTGCCCCGGTCCGGAAAGATCCCACATGCCGCGGAGCGGCTGGGCCCGTGAGCCATGGCCGCTGAGCCTGCGCGTCCGGAGCCTGTGCTCCGCAACGGGAAAGGCCACAACAGTGAGAGGCCCGCGTACCGGAAAAAAAAAAAAAAAGAACGAGAGTTGGGGACAACCACATGGGAACTGAAGAAGAAAAGGTTATGCTCTATACTGAGAGAGCCCACTTCCTCTGACTCTTTTTCGGCTGGGCAAAAAGAACAATCCTATCCTTCCTTTTGAATTCTCTGTTGTGAAATTTTCATTCTCCCTCTTTGTGGCTTGTTCTTTCTCTTTGGTGTGGGTGCCTGCTGTAATGAGGACATTTTTTTTAATATATACAGCAGGTTCTTATTAGTCATCAATTGTATACACATCAGTGTATACATGTCAATCCCAGTCTCCCAATTCATCACACCACCACCCCACCCCACTACCGCTTCCCCCCTTGGTGTCCATACGTTTGTTCTCTACATCTGTGTCTCAATTTCTGCCCTGCCAACTGGTTCATCTGTATCACTTTTCTAGGTTCCACATATATGCGTTAATATACGATATTTGTTTTTCTCTTTCTGACTTACTTCACTCTGTATGACAGTCACTAGATCCATCCATGTCTCAATAAATGACCCAATTTCATTCCTTTTTATGGCTGAGTAATATTCCATTGTATATATGGACCACAACTTCTTTATCCATTTGTCTGTCAATGGGCATTTAGGTTGCTTCCATGACCTGGCTATTGTAAATAGTGCTGCAATGAACATTGGGGTGCATGTGTCTTTTTTTTTTTTGATATTTATTTATTTATTTTTGGCTGCACTGGGTCTTTGTTGCTGTGCACAGGCTTTCTCTAGTTGCGGGAATAGGGGGCTACTCTTCACTGTGGTGCGCGGGCTTCTATTGCGGTGGCTTCTCTTGTTGCGGAGCACGGGCTCTAGGCACGTGGGCTTGAGTAGTTGTGGCACTCAGGCTCGGTACTTGTGGCTCACAGGCTCTAGAGCGCAGGCTCAGTAGCAGTGGCGTATGGGCTTAGTTGCTCCGTGGCATGTGGGATCTTCCTGGACCAGGGCCCGAACCCGTGTCCCATGCATTGGCAGGCGGACTCTTAACCACTGTACCACCAGGGAAGCCCGCGTGTGTCTTTTTGAATTATGGTTTTCTCTTGGTATATGCCCAGTAGTGAGATTGCTGGATCATATGGTAATTCTATTTTTAGTTTTTTAAGGAACCTCCATACTGTTCTCCATAGTGGCTATATCAATTTACATTCCCACCAAGAGTGCAAGAGGGTTTCCTTTTCTCCACACCCTCTCCAGCATTTGTTGTTTGTAGATTTTCTGATGATGCCCATTCTAACTGGTATGAGGTGATATCTCATTGTAGTTTTGATTTGCATTTCTCTAATAATTAATGATGTTGAGCATCCTTTCATGTGTTTGTTGGCAATCTGTGTATTTTCTTTGGAGAAATGTCTACTTAGGTCTTCTGCCCATTTTTGGATTGGGTTGTTTGTTTTTTTAATATTGAACTGCATGAGCTGTTCATATATTTTGGAGATTAATCCTTTGTCCATTGATTCTTTAGCAAATATTTTCTCCCATACTGAGGGTTGTCTTTTCATCTTGTTTATGGTTTCCTTTGCTGTGCAAAAGCTTTTAAGTTCCATTAGGTCCCATTTTTTTTGTTTGTTTTTATTTCCATTACTCTAGGAGGTGGATCAAAAAAGATCTTGCTGTGATTTATGTCAAAGAGTGTTCTTCCTATGTTTTCCTCTGAGAGTTTTATAGTGTCTGGTCTTACATTTAGGTCTCTAATCCATTTTGAGTTTATTTTTGTATATGGTGTTAGGGAGTGTTCTAATTTCATTCTTTTCCATGTAGCTGTCCAGTTTTCCCATCAGCACTTTTTTTTTTTTTTTTTTTTTTTGGCGGTACGCTGGCCTCTCACTGCCGTGGCCTCTCCCGTTGCGGAGCACAGGCTCCGGACGCGCAGGCCCAGTGGCCACGGCCCACGGGCCCAGCCGCTCCGCAGCATGTGGGATCTTCCCAGACCGGGGCATGAACCCGCGCCCCCTGCATCGGCAGGCGGACTCCCAGCCACTGCGCCACCAGGGAAGCCCCCATCAGCACTTATTGAAGAGACTGTCTTTTCTCCATTGTGTATCCTTGCCTCCTTTGTCATAGATTAGTTGACCACAGGTGCATGGGTTTATCTCTGGGCTTTCTATCTTGTTAATGAGGACATATTTTTAATTTCTCAGAAATCCATAAACATGCAATTAAAATGAAATAGAAAATGTTTAGCTCAAAAGACACAAGCTCTTTTAGCCAAACTTTTCAATTCCCTTCTACTCTTTGTAGATTAACTTAGTTGTCTCCTGTCTGCAGTTGAGTGGTACTATATAAAGCAGAGTAAACAGTAAAAAGCTTGTTTCAGTTATAAAAGGAGCAATGTTTCAAATCCTAATTAGGATGTAAGAGTATCACTTATACAGATTTGCAAAGTGACCACAAACAGACTTGCCAATATGTGTGCACCATTGTTGTTCATTCTTAAAGGTGCTGCTTTGGCTAAAACAATGACAGTTGTTTCGTTGTGTTTCTTCCCCTTTTGGTTTGGATTGAATGAGATGGCAGCTTTATATGCTGTTACTGTGCTTTGTCACCTAACATGTAGAGCATTTCAGTCTAAAAGTTCTTTTTCCTTTAAGTTTCAGATAACATAAAATGAATTAAAGCCCTTTTTGGTCGATATGGCAGGTTCACAGGGTAGCAAAACATGTTTCTTTCAATGAGAGGCAACCTGGACAAATGCTGGGTGCATTTAAAATTCTGTTAGAGGATGGGCATCACAATGGGGGAAATCTCAGTGGCGGGTTTGTAAAGGCTGACCAGAGGAAAAGGAGAAAGATGTTGCTGTCTGAGATGGTGCCTTGGATTGGGAGCCTGAGATAGGAAGTAGAAGGTCAGGAACCAGGAGCTTGGCAGTAAAGCACTACAAACCCAACATGTGTCAATGGCAGAGGCTCTTTCCCTGGAAATATCAGGAATAAAACAATCTAGCAGAGGGGACTTCCTTGGTGGTCCAGTGGGTAAGACTCTGCGCTCCCAATGCAGGGGGCCTGGGTTGATCCCTGGTCGGGAAACGTGCCCACAGACGCAACTAAAAGATCCCACATGCCGCCACGAAGATCCCGTGTGCTGCAACTAAAACCCAGCACAGCCTAAATAAATAAATAAATATTAAAAAAAAAAAAAAAAAGCAGTCTAGCTGAAACCAGGGGAGGGGACATTAGTCATAACATTTTTATCATAACATTCCTAATATCTCACAAAGCACAAATACCTACCTAAAGGGGAGCTTTTATTGTTTGCCATGGACCAGGCACTATGTTGACAAAAGCTTTCTTGGGACTGATCAAGGAATTCCAAAGGGACCAAGAAAAAGTTCAAGGGAGGTAGATTTCAGTCCGACCCAGAGAAAAACATCCTAACCAGCGAAGTGCTTCTCTTCAAGCTGCCTTACCCTGGAGAGTCACCCTCACCTGCCCCAGCACCCAGCAGCTCCCCTGAACGATTTCTGACTTCGTACACGCTCAGCCCTGCCACATCCCATAACCCAAACAACCTACAGCCCAGCTGGATATTAGTTGCTCCTTCCCACAAGGGAGTGGACTTAGGCCTGGCCTGGCATCCCTTGCACTGGTCTGAGTAACTGGTGTTAAACAGAACCAGGCCTGGTGAAAGCACTGCGGTCCAGCCTTGCACCTTCCCTGCCCCTGGTTACTCACCCTGCTGGCCCTTCTGCCTGGCTCCCTGACACACGTGTTTTCTACTAGCTCTCCCCCAGGATGGAAGAGAGAAGCTGGCAGCCCTGCCCAGCTTACCTGCTTCCTTCTAACCTCTTTGCCCAAGGTTTGCCCTGTGTCGGGTTTTTCTCCCCTGGGGAACAGCATCTCCGTCAGCTGCGAGAAGGCTGGTGTTTCCACGTCATTCCTGACCGGCTCATCATGTGGGTCCCTGACAACGGCCCACGGCCCGAGGTCGTCTGGAGCCGTTGCTCTTCTCACTGCCCATCTTCACCCTGATTTGACTCAGGTTTTGCACAATGTTCCCTCAGACCTTCCACCTCCATTGCTCCAGTGTTTCTCCTGTTCACCTGTGCCCCGCCCACCCTGGACACCACTGGGTTCAACCAGTGGACGTCCTGCTCCCTCCTTTGAGTCACAAGGGAGAAGCGGGGGGGGGTCTTAACTCTGTCCATCTTCCCCACATCATGTAGCAGGTGTTATCGGTGCCCCTCACCCCAAACCCCTTGGCATTTGCTTCCAGAGTCAAAGGCTACTTACAGCTGACCTTGAAAATCTCCACTTCAAGGTTTTTTCTTGACTTGGGAACACACTGTGCCTGAGCATGGGGAAAGTCAGAAATGCTGACAGTTAATTCCCCTGAAAGTCCCCTAAACCAATGGAGAATTGGTGGATGAATACCCATCCCCTTGCTCCTCAGCTGGGTTAATTCTGAGTTTTAATTCATAGTTTTCAGAGTTAGCTAGTGGGATTGAGTTCTCTGCCCACAGTGGTAATTTGCTTGATAATGACCCTTCATTGCCTTCCTTCCCTTCCCTTCCCTATCTCACATCCACCATGTCCAGTGTTTCCTGGGACCCTCTCTCACATAAACTACTTGCACTTGAGTCTTTATCTGGGGCTCTGCCAATGTGCGAGGCCTGACACAATATCTAGCCCACAGTAGGTGTTCAATAAATACATACATAATTAACGCTGGGCAGGCCATCTCTCGATTTTGCAGATGGGGCTTTTGCATTGGGAGAGAAGCTACACCATAGAACCACAAAGGATTCTTCCAGGAACAGCAACCTTCCTATGTAGAAATAGCTTTCCAACTAGGAGACCTGCAAGAGGAGCTGTGAGATGAAAACATGCGAAAGAAAGAGACTTTTCTCCACTTTGTGCCAGTTCACTCTCAGATGTGAAGGGGAGGGAACTAGGATCACAGGTTAGTTATGAAATTGTTCAGTTTCTGGAGCCAGCACGGTGCCTTTTATGGACACTGCAGTCCAGGGTGCTGTGCAGGGAGTGATTTTCCATCACGGTCTATATAATTCACAGCTTCTAGTCACTACAAGAGGAGCCAAAAATAATATAAGATATTCATACCCTAGAGTATTGTATTATAAACACATAAGTTCAAAATCATATATGAAATAAAGTTTTAATTATCATATGGCCAGAATTTTCATAACACTCCTTTATGGCTGGTTGGCACTGCATTAGTACTTCTCTGTTACAAGTGAGGAAATGAGTCACAAAAACTGTAAAAAGACGTGCTGAAGATTCTATGGCTGCCATACGAGGACAGCTGGAAGAAAATGTTCCCAACCACTCTCCTCATACACTCAGGCCAACACGGGGTTTTCATCACAGTTTCAGATTCTCAAATCTTCCTGATATATTTTTATAAGAGAACAAAATCTTGTGGTTAATGAGCTATAGAAGACCCATTTGTGAAGGGGAGTTTGATGAAATTATATATTTTGGAGGTAAAATGAGAATATGAAAATCAGATTTGTTTTTCCATAATAACTAAGAGTTTAACATGGTTGAACAAAATCAGCTTTTTTTTTTTTTTTTTTTCAGAACAGCTAGGAGTTTAATGCAGTTGAGCGTATGCAAAATGAGGTCCCCACCTCCAAGGAGCTGCCCTGCTGGGAAGTGTCTGAATTCCACATCCTTTCTATCAGAACAGGAGCTTGGGGATGGAGTAGACAGGATGGGCCAGCCCAGGAGCGGTCTGCACCTGGAGTCTACACATGCTCATGGAGCAAAGAAAGATGCATGGAGGGAGGGGACCCAGGTGCAGGCAGCACATCACCTGCTGAGATGACTAAGACGGACAGTGAACCAGGCAGCGCTTAGCACTTAGGAAATCCAGAAAAACAGCCCTCTGTATTTCCTGGTTCCACATCTACAGATTCAACCAACCAGGGATTTGTCAAACTTGGATAGGGGGCAGGGGGAATTCCAGAAAGTTCCAAAAAGCAAAATCCGAATTTGCCACTTGGTGCCAACAATTTACATAGTATTTACATTGTAATTACAACTATTTACATAGCACTTACATTGTATTAGGTATTAGGAGTAATCGAGAGATGATTTAAAGCATGGGAAAGATATGTGTAGGTTATATGCAAATACTATGCCATTTTATACAAGGGACTTGAGCATCCGTGGATTTTGTTATCTGTGGGGCTCCCTGGAACCAATCCCCCAAGGGGACTAAGTGCAATACACGGGTGTTGGGCAGACACTGAGGCATGGCAGCCTTGCATTTGAGAACATAATGATCCAAACGGACAAGGAGTAACGTCTGGAAGCCACAGGACTGGCTAAAGGGACAGTCATTGGTCAGGCTACAAAAGTAGGCTTACAAGTCAAGAGACACTGGAACTGAGTGCTACATGGGGACAGAGTGTTCAGCCACTAGAGTGAGAACCAAGGTTGAAGAAAACCCAGCCACATGGAAGACTTGATCAGGACTCACTTGAGGAATGCAAACATGGAAGTGAATTCTTCCCCAAAGCCTCCAAAAGGAACGAAGTTATGCTGACATCTTTATTTTAGGACTTCTGACAACCAGAACTGTGAGATAATAAATTTATGTCATTTTAAGCCACTAAGTTGCAGTAATTTGTTACAGCAGTAATAGGAAACCAATATAAATACCTTATGAAGACACAGTAGCCACAGAGAAACTATCAGAATAGTCATGATAGTTAAGTTTTAGGGAAATAAAATTGCTGGAGGAGACAGACAAAAAGTTGAATTAAAATATAAAAAGAGCACATAAGAAGATTCAATCACACATAAACTTTCTGGAACTAAAAACACTTTAAACTAAAATATTAAGAGAAAATTGTCACTGTTAAGATCCAACCTGGCGGTATGGAAGACAAATAGAACAAAAGCTTAAAAGACAGAATGAATATACAAAGAAATGGAAACTACAAGAGGGAAAAAAAACTCGAGAGATATAACTAAGGGAAATAACATAACTAAGAGGATTCCAGAAAGATAAAGAGATACAGGTTTGCTTTAAAATAGAATCAAATCTTCTGTGGTAGCATGTTCATGGGGAATGCACGCTCCCGGAATCAGTGGGGAGGGAAATGGGAAGGGGGAGAATAATTATAAAGGGGGGCACACTAAGCTGCCTAGAGCTTCATAAGCAGCACAGCTGAAAGCCTGGCCCTGTGTGATGTGTTCAGACAGGTGGGATAAACCACTGCATCTCAGAAAAGTCTTCCGGAAAGAGTAAAATTGACTGTCTAGCTCCCGCTGGTGTCCTGTCTGCAACCAGCCAAAGGTCGGTGACTCCAATGACACAGATGTTAGATGTTTAGTTACTGTCCCACAGGTACCTGAGGCTCTGCTTTTTTTTTTTTCCGGTCTCTTTTCTCCCTTTGTTGCTACCTGATCCTTGAATGCATATTTCATGGCTGATGCCCAGGGTGTCTGTTATCAAACCATCATTTGATTATATAACTGTCCTTACTTGTGCTTTGGCATTTTAAAAGAATGGAGCCTTAGAGAAATGAGTCACAGATAGTCAAAAGAGCCAATGTCTTAATAAATAAACCACTAGATTGAAAGTTGAAGCTGAGCATTAGGAGACCGGCAATAAAATATCCATCATTAAACAAATTTTTTTTTAATTAATTAATTAGTTAGTTTTTTTGTTTGGCTGTGTTGGGTCTTTGTTGCTGTGCGCAGGCTTTCTCTAGTTGCGGTGAGCAGGGGCTACTCTTCATTGCAGTGCGCAGGCTTCTCATTGTCATCGCTTCTCTTGTTGCAGAACACGGGCTCTAGGCATGTGGGCTTCAGTAGTTGTGGCATATGGGCTCAGTAGTTGTGGCTTGCGGGCTCTAGAGTGCAGGCTCAGGAGCTGTGGCGCACAGGCTTAGCTGCTCCGCGGCATGTGGGATCTTCCGGGACCAGGGCTTGAACCCGTGTGCCCTGCCTTGGCAGGAGGATTCTTAACCAGTGCGCCACCGGGGAAGCCCCATCATTAAAAATTAAATTGTTGGGCTTCCCTGGTGGTGCAGAGGTTGAGAGTCCGCCTGTCGATGCACGGGACACAGGTTCATGCCCCGGTCTGGGAGGATCCCACATGCCGCGGAGCGGCTGGGCCCGTGAGCCATGGCCGCTGAGCCTGCGCGTCCGGAGCCTGTGCTCCGCAACGGGAGAGGCCACAACAGTGAGAGGCCCGTGTACCGCAAAAAAAAAAAAAAAAAAAAAAATTAAATTGTTACTGCTTTAACAGAAACTCATCAAAATATCTACAAGAGGAGTAGGAAGCAAACTTGAAAGTAACAGATTGATGTATCAAATAACAGTGCGGAAAAATCAATTTTTACTGCTGTTTTATTTTCTAGAACATTTTCAAAGGAAGAGAAACAAGTTCGATTAAACTGTCAAATAATAAAAAAAATCCCCAAGAAACTGTGCCTGTACTTTTTGCCAGTGCTCAGTGCTTGATTACATAAAGTTCAATAATAACATTAGGATCTCCTGGCTCTTGAGCCAGAGGACTCAGAGTCTATATATGTGTATATACATTGGTTCGAGGAGAACAGATCTGCTGCCATGAACCCCTTACTTCTTCTAATGCCCTCTCAGAAGACAGGTTTAGTGCTGGAAAACTCAGAATGAAAGTACCTGAATGAAACTCCAGAACAAGTCAAACTTTGGCAGCGAAGATGCAGGGCAGTTTTTCCAGCCGGAATGAGAGGATGGGTGAGAGAGGGGAGAAATGAAGAGATGCTGTGGAGTTTAATAAGAGGAAAGAGCTATTAAACGTATTTACTTCATTTTTAAAAATTGCTCTTTGGCCCTTTGGTCTCACAGCCAAAGCAGGGAAGGAATGAGGAAAGAGAAAAATCAGCACTGAAGAATATAGAATTTAGGCCAGTAGATTGTAACCAACATAGAAATTCACTGGAAAGGTTCTATGGGAGGAAGACATAAAGGGCCAGGTGAGAAGGGACAAATTGTGTTTGTTTTCCAGAAAACTGTCAACTCCAATTCTCATCAAGGATTCAGGGCCAGCATATAATTTCTGAACCTTAGAGTGTGCTGGGCACTGAGGGCTCCTGAGGAGAGAGCGTGAAGGGACTGTGATGAGCTGGTCAGTTCTGCGGAAGGAGCAGTAAGTGGCAGCAACTGGACCAACCCAGGGAGTAGGAGGTGATTCCAGGTCATTTCAACCAGACCTCTAGGTGGAAAATCAAGAGAAATAAGATGATGTGTTGAGGATAGGGAATGTGTGCAAAATAGTGTGTGTATGTGTAAGTGAGAGTTTGTGCGAATGTAGAAAACAGGATGGGGCATGGTTCACTGGAGATCATGGAAGTATAAATGATTCAATTATTCAATTTTTTAAAATCTTAAATCAGTTTAAGATTTTAAAAAAGAGAGTGAAAGGACTTCCCTGGTGGCACAGTGGTTAAGAGTCCACCTGCCAATGCAGGGGACACAGGTTCGAGCCCTGGTCCGGGAAGATCCCACATGCCGCGGAGCAACTAAGCCTGTTTACCACAACTACTGAGCCCGCGCGCCACAAGTACTGAAGCCCGTGTGCCTAGAACCCGTGCTCCGCAACAAGAGAAGCCACTGCAATGAGAAGCCCGCACACCGCAACGAAGAGTGGCCCCTGCTCGCCACAACTAGAGAAAGACCACATGCAGCAACGAAGACCTAATGCAGCCAAAAATAAATAAATTTTAAAAATTAAAAAAAAAGAGAGTGAAGAAGGGGACAGCCAATGGGAAATAAGCTCCGAAAAGGTAGAAAGCTGAGTCTATCCCCCTGGCTAAGATACGGGGATAATTCCCTTCAGGATGCCTCAACATTGGGGACCACATTTTCTTTCTTTTTTTTAAAGCGTTAGGTCATTTAGCTTACCTTTATATTTTTATTTTTATACATCTTTATTGGAGTATAATTGCTTTACAATGGTGTGTTAGTTTCCCCTTTATAACAAAGTGAATCAGCTATACATATACATATATCCCCATATCCCCTCCCTCTTGCTTCTCCCTCCCACCCCCCCATCCCACACCTCTAGGTGGTCGCAAAGCACTGAGCTGACATCCCTGTGCTATGCGGCTGCTTCCCACTAGCTATCTATTTTACATTTGGTAGTATATATAAGTCCATGCCACTCTCTCACTTCGGGGGACCACATTTTCTAAGCTCCTATTGGAGACACATGCTCTGATAAGAATACTTGAAAATGAGTTCATCCCAGCAAATTCTACAGTTGCCGTATTAGCAGGGATTTTAACCGCTGCACTATTGATACTTGGGGCAGAATAATTCTTTGTTGTGAGAAGAGCTGTCCTGTGCAGTGTAGGATGTTTAGCAGCACCCCTGGCCCTTACCCACTAGATGCCAGTAGCACCACTCTCCTAGGTATGGGGGTCAAAATTGCTCTGGTGGAGAATAACTGCTGTTCTGCAATAGACAGTAGCCCCATTTCAGTCCTAATCCTCCTTAAACTCTGCAGCATTTAACAGGATTGTCTGAGCACACCCTCCTCTGGCAACCTCTCCTTTCTCTTGGCTTCAGTGAGGGTTTATTCCCTTGATTCTCCTCCTCTTCACAGCCAACTCTTTCTCAATCATCCGGAGGGTAGGTAGAGTCCTAGAATCTCCCCCGTTTTTTCTTGATGATTTAATCTGATATCCCCCCTGTTCCTTCAAAGTACCAAACTCCCAAGACCATGGGCGAAATTCAAAGGATATGGCTCCCGATAGAGCATGAGCTTTGGCTGGGTAACCGGAGCAGTGAAATCAGCTAAGTACTGGTGCTGCAAATCAACTTTTGTCCCTGACCTCGCCTCTGAACTTCATACCCACACTTCTGAATTCTTACTCAGAATTCCCCTCTGGATGTAGCTCTGGTGACTTAAGATGAAAGTGTCCAGAGATGACTTCTCTCTCTGCTCTAGAATGTGTTCCCTATGTTTGCTGATGGGATCTTCAGCGTTAGTGGCCCAGAAACGTCTTTGTCTTCTCCCCCTAAAGGCACTGGGTCCTGGATCTTGATCTCTGCGTTGAGTCCATTTGTTTGTACTCCTGCAGTGTCTCTGTATCCGTGCCTTCCTCTCCACACCATGCTGGGTGGATCCTCTTCATCCCTCAACGAGATGCCTTTCTCTCCACTGTTTTCTCTCTCTCCATTTTCTACCATCTATCTACATGTTTCCTCAGAGCTTACATTTTTAAAAGAGGAAAACATGCATGAAGTTGATGCTGAAACTAGCATTAATTCTAACAAGAAGTAATATTCTTGGATATATGAACTGATTGAAGATATTCACACCCATCTTAGTAAGATAGCATTTTCAATACATTTTTCAAATGTTTTAATGAAAAATTTCAAGCATACAGAAACGTTGAAGGAATTTTGCAGTAAACGTCATATACCCAGTGCCTAGATTCTAGAATTATTTTTACTAAGCTTGCCATATCACATATCTATTTGTCCTCCATTCTATCCATCTATCAATCCAGGTAAGTTCCAAAGTAACTTGCAGGCACCAGTATATTTTACCCCCAATACTTCAGCATGTTAGAATTCAATACTTGTTGACAATTATTTTTTTTTGTAAGATCAACATGCAATGAAATGCTCAAACCTTAAGTGGACCATTCTGTGGGTTTCAACAATACATACACCTGTGTAACAAAACCCTCCTCAAGACAGAGTCTTGATATCACCCAGAAAGTTCCCTGATGCCATTTCCTAGTCAATCCCTGGAGGCAACCACTCCACCCCAGAGGCAGCCACTCCGGAGGCAACCACTATTCTGATGTTCTTCCACCATAGGTTAGTTTTGCCTGTTTTAGAACTTCATATGAATGGAAATCATACAATATGTGCTCTTTTGTGTCTGGATTCTTTTAGATAAAAATAATATTTTCAAGATTCATTCGTGTTGTTTCATGTATACGTAGTTTGTTCCTTTCTATCGCTAAGTAGGATTCCACTGTGTGAATATACCACAGTTCATTTATCCATTCTCCTATTGATGGAGACCTATGTGTTTCCAGTTTTTGGCAACATTTTCAATAAAACTGTACTTTTCTTTATCATTTATTAAAGTTTGTAATATATTTTTGTTGTTTTACTCAACTGTGGACTAAGAATAATCATAATACCAACTCAATACAAAATAAATTTTTATCACCTTCAATTTCATAGTCACAGAAAGTTATATTAAATATACATATTTTTTTTTGCAAAGTATTATGAAAGGGTGAGCAATAAACACTTTAAAGCATAAAAATGTAGAGAATTCCCTGGTGGTCCAGTGGTTAGGACTCCATGCTTCCACTGCCAGGGGCCTGGGTTCGATCCCTGGTCGGGGAACTAAGATCCTGCAAGCCGGGTGGTGCGGCCAAAGGAAGAAAGTTATATTAGGATAAACTTCTAAGGAGGAAGTGGAAAACAAATACGAGTTTGAAGGAAAATGAGAAACGATGTGAACTATCCAACTGTTAAAGATGATCTGTGTTTCTTAAATGGATGATGTAAATAATAAATTGCCTGGCATTTAGATTCCACTGGATACATTTGAAAGAGCAATATGTATAATATTCCCGAAATGTCAAATTTATGATGAAAACTATTAGATGTCAAAGTAAAATTTTGCAAAGGGGTGCATAGTTTTCCCAAAGTATTTTCCAGAGCTCATTCAAAATACCAACAAGACAAACAGAAGTCCTCCTTGATGCTTATTATCCTAAATTGGAGCCTGGGTTCTAATTGATCACTCTCTAGCTGTAATTGTCATCTTTGAATCCCAACAGGCCTTGAGAATACTACCAATTAGGCAATTTTCATGGATCCGTTTTGGCCTTATTTTATATCTCAGAAAACTGAAACTGAGGTAAGCCTTTGGGCCAAATGCAACCCAGATGGTCAACCAATGTGGTTTCATTCATATGCCCCTCTTTTTTGGTCTGTGGCCAAGCTCTGACCCCAAAGCAGAAGTGAATTCACAGCTTTTCACTGGGAAGATTTGGGGTCTTCCACCATCTTCTTTATTTTTTTCCACTCATGTGGCTGGAATACTCCAAATGAAATCATAGGTGTCTTTGCATTGGTTATTTCATTTTTCCTCTGAGAAGGCCTCTTTTGGCTGAGTTTGAATAGCCACAGATCCTGTTACAGAAAACAGTGATTACAGAATTTAATGGGTTCCTCGTGTATTATATTTAGCTGTGTCTATAGATATAATATGAAAAGAGCTCACTAATTTGTGGAAAATATAGTAAAAGTGGTAGGAATGGCATAAATAAAACCACTGACTGATAACATTTTAATATGAGTAACCTGGAGCCTTTACAGAAATCTAAGGGTCATGGGTAGCCTCAACCATTCTCTTTTTCCCAGAAAATGTTCACTTTTTTTTTTGGCTGTGCCATGTGGCATGCAGGATCTTAGTTCCCTGACCAGTGATCAAACCTGTGCCCCCTACAGTGGTTAAGAATCCGCCTGCCAATGCAGGGGACACGGGTTCGATCCCCAGTCTGGGAAGATCCCACATGCTGCAGAGCAACTAAGCCCGCGAGCCACAACTACTAAGCCTGCGCTCTAGAGCCCGTGAGCCACAACTACTGAGCCCGCGTGCCTAAAGCCTGTGCTCCACGACAAGAGAAGCCATCGCAATGAGAAGCCTGCACACCGCAAGGAAGAGTAGCCCCCACTTGACACAACCAGAGAAAAGCCTGCGTGCAGCGACAAAGACCAAACGCAGCCAAAAATAAAATTAATTAATTAATTAATTGAAACAAAAAAAACGGGCTTCCCTGGTGGCGCAGTGGTTGAGAGTCCGCCTGCCGATGCAGGGGACACAGGTTCGTGCCCTGGTCCGGGAAGATCCCATATGCCGCGGAGCGGCTGGGCCCGTGAGCCATGGCCGCTGAGCCTGTGTGTCTGGAGCCTGTGCTCCGCAATGGGAGAGGCCACAACAGTGAGAGGCCACCGTACTGCAAAACAAAAAAACAAAACAAAACCTGTGCCCCCTGCATTGCTAGTGTAGAGTCTTAGCCACTGGACCGCGAAGGAAATGTTCACTTTTAATGTGTCAGGACTGCAGAGTGCTAAGGACAGAATGTACCCCCTCCCCCAATTTACATGTTGAAATTGAAATCTCCATTGTGATAGTATTAGGAGGTAGGACCTTTGGGAGGTGTTTAGGTCATGAGGGTGGAGCCCTCATGAATGGGATTAGTACCCTTATAAAAGAGGCCCCAGAGAGCAACCTCAGCCTTTCTGCCATGTGAGGACACAGTGAGAAGATAGCCACCTATAAGCCATGAAGTGAGTTCTTACGAGACTCTGGATCTACTGATGTTTTGATCATGGACTCCCCAGCCTCCACAACTGTGAAAAATAATTTGTTGTGGAGTCTTTCAAGATGGCAGAGTAGAAGGACCTTGAGCTTACCTCCTCTCATGAGCACACCAAAATCACAACTAACTGCTGAACAACCATCCGTTAAAAAAGACTGGAACCTACCAAAAAAGATCTTCTACATCTAGAGGAATAAAGAAGAAACCACGGGCTTCCCTGGTGGTGCAGTGAGTAAGAGTCTGCCTGCCAATGTAGGGGACACTGGTTCGTGCCCCGGTCTGGGAAGATCCCACATGCCGCGGAGCGGCTAGGCCCATGAGCCATGACCGCTAAGCCTGCGTGTCCGGAGTCTGTGCTCCGCAACGGGAGAGGCCACAACAGTGAGAGGTCCGCGTACCGCAAAAAAAAGAAGAAACCACAACAAGATGGTAGGAGGGGCACACTCAAGATATAATCATATCGCCTACCACCACCCAACACTTGGCATTACGGGGCACAGAGCATCCATGGCTGGAGGGAACTCCTGAAGGGACTGAAGCAGCAACCATGGCTGGAACTTTGTTTAACTTTCCTCTCTCATTGTGTCTGCTGTCATAATCATTTCTACAGACCCCAACGGAGATGTCATAAACAAAAACAATCAGGACTTTAGAAAAGTATCAATGCCTGCAGCAGCCGTGCGGCTGACAGGGTCTTCATGCTCCAGCTGGGTGTCAGGACTGAGCCTCTGAGGTGGAAGAGGCTAGTTCAGGACATTGGACCATCACAGACCTCCAGCCCCCACGTAATATCAATCGGCGAGAGCTCTCTCAGAGATCTCCAACTCAACACTAAGAACCAGCTCCACTCAATGACCAGCAAGCTCCAGTGCTGGACACCCCATGCCAAACAACTAGCAAGACAGGAACACAACCCCACCCATTAGCAGAGAGGCTGCCTAAAATCATACTAAGTTCACAGAAACCCCAAAACACACCACCAGACGTGGTCCTGCCCATCAGAAAGACAAGATCCAGCCTCATTCACCAGAACATAGGCACCAGTCCCCTCCACCAGGAAGCCTACCCAACCCGCTGAACCAACCTCACCCACTGGGGGCAGACACCAAAAACAATGGGAACTACGAACCTGAAGCCTGCAAAAAGAGGACCCAAAAAACAGTAAGTTAAGCAAAATGAGAAGACAGAGAAATATGCAGCAGATGAAGGAGCAAAGTAAAAACCCACCAGACCAAACAAATGAAGAGGAAATAGGCAGTCTACCTGAAAAAGAATTCAGAGTAATCATAGTAAAGATGATCCAAAATCTTGGAAATAGAATGGAGAAAATACAAGAAATGTTTAACAAGGACCTAGAAGAACTAAAGAGCAAACAAACAATGATGAACAACACAATAAATGAAGTTTAAAATTCTCTAGCAGGAATCAATAGCAGAATAACTGAGACAGAAGAACAGTTAAGTGACCTGGAAGATAAAATAGTGGAAATAACTACCAAGGAGCAGAATAAGGAAAAAAGAAGGAAAAGAATTGAGGACAGTCTCAGAGACTTCTGGGACAACATTAAACACACCAACATTTGAATTACAGGGATCCCAGAAGAAGAAGGGAAAAAGAAAGGGACTGAGAAAATATTTGAAGAGATTATAGTTGAAAACTTCCCTAATATGGGAAAGGAAATAGTCAGTCAAGTCCAGGAAGCACAGAGATTCCCATACAGGATGAATCCAAGGAGAAACACACCAAGACACATATTCATCAAACTTTCAAAAATTAAATACAAAGAAAAAATATTAAAAGCAGCAAGGGAAAAGCAACAAGTAACATACAAGGGAATCCCCATAAGGTTAACAGCTGATCTTTCAGCAGAAACTCTGCAAGCCAGAAGGGAGTGGCAGGACATATTTAAAGTGATGAAAGGGAAAAACCTACAATGAAGATTACTCTACCCAGCAAGGATCTCATTCAGATTCGACAGAGAAATTAAAACCTTTATAGACAAGCAAAAGCTAAGAGAATGCAGCACCTCCAAACCAGCTTTGCAACAATGCTAAAAGAACTTTTCTAGGCAGGAAACACAAAAGAAGGAAAAGACCTACAATAACACACCCAAAACAATTAAGAAAATGGTAATAGGAACATACATATCGATAATTACCTTAAATGTAAATGAATTAAATGCTCCAACCAAAAGACACAGGCTCACTGAATGGATACAAAAACAAGACCTGTATATATGCTGTCTACAAGAGACCCACTTCAGACCTAGGGACACATACAGACTGAAAGGAGGGGATGGAAAAAGATGTTCCATACAAATGGAAATCAAAAGAAAGCAGGAGTAGCAGTTCTCATGTCAGACAAAATAGACTTTAAAATAAAGACTATTACAAGAGACAAAGAAGGACACTACATAATGATCAAGTGATCAATCCAAGAAGAAGATATAACAATTGTAAATATTTATGTACCCAACATAGGAGCACCTCAATACATAAGGCAAATGCTAACAGCCATAAAAGGGGAAACTGACAGTACACAGTAATAGTAGGGGACTTTAACACCCCATTTTCACTAATGGACAGATCATCCAAACAGAAAATAAATAAGGAAACACAAGCTTTAAATGATACATTATATCAGATGGACTTAATAGATATTTATAGTACATTCCATCCAAAAACAACAGAATACACTTTCTTCTCAAGTGATCATGGAACATTCTCCAGGATAGATCATATCTTGGGTCACAAATCAAGCCTTGGTAAATTTAAGAAAACTGAAATCACATCAAGTATCTTTTCCGACCACAGCACTGTGAGACTAGATATAAATTATAAGGAAATAACTGTAAAAAATAAAAACACATGGAGGCTAAACTATACACTACTAAATAACCAAGAGATCACTGAAGAAATCAAGGAGGAAATCAAAAAATACCTAGAAACAAATGACAATGAAAACACAACGACCCAAAACCTATGGGATGCAGCAAAAGCATTTCTAAGAGGGAAGTTTATAGCAATACAATCCTACCACAAGAAACAAGAAACATCTCAAATAAACAACCTAAACTTACACCTAAAGCAATTAGAGAAAGGACAAAAAAAAAACCAAAGTTAGCAGAAGGAAAGAAGTCATAAAGATCAGAGCAGAAATAAATGAAATAGAAACAAAGAAAACAATAGCAAAGATCAATAAAACTAAAAGCTGGTTCTTTGAGAAGATAAACAAAATTGATAAACTATTAGCCAGATTCATCAAGAAAAAAAGGGAAAAGACTCATATCAACAGAATTAGAAATGAAAAAGGAGAGGTAACAACTGACACTTCAGAAATACAAAGGATCATGAGCGATTACTACAAGCAACTATATGCCAATAAAATGGACAACCAGGAAAAAGTGGACAAATTCTTAGAAAAGCACAACCTTCTGAGACTGAACCAGGAAGAAATAGAAAATATAAACAGACCAATCATAAGCACTGAAATTGAAACTGTGATTAAAAATCTTCCAACAAACAAAAGCCCAGGACCAAATGGTTTCACAGGCAAATTCTATCAAACATTTAGAGAAGAGCTAACACCTATCCTTCTCAAACTCTTCCAAAATATAGCAGAGGGAGGAACACTCCCAAACTCATTCTATGAGGCCACCATCACCCTGATACCAAAAGCAAACAAAGATGTCACAAAAAAAGAAAACTACAGGCCAATATCACAGATGAACCTCGATGTAAAAATCCTCAACAAAATACTAGCAAACAGAATCCAACAGCACATTAAAAGGATCATACACCATGATCAAGTGGGGTTATCCCAGGAATGCAAGGATTCTTCAATATATGCAAATCAATCAATGTGATAAACCATATTAACAAATTGAAGGATAAAAACCGTATGATCATCTCAATACATGCAGAAAAATCTTCGACAAAATTCAACACCCATTTATGATAAAAACTCTCCAGAAAGTAGGCATAGAGGGAAGCTACCTCAACATAATAAAGGCCATATATGACAAACCCACAGCCAATGTCATTCTCAATGGTGAAAAACTGAAACCATTTCCACTAAGATCAGGAGCAAGACAGGGTTGTCCACTCTCACCACTATTATTCAACATAGTTTTGGAAGTTTTAGCCACAGCAATCAGAGAAGAAAAAGAAATAAAAGGAATCCAAATCTGAAAAGGAGAAGTAAAACTGTCACTGTTTGCAGTGACATGATACTATACATAGAGAATCCTAAAAATGATGGTTTATGATGATGCTAATAAAAAGTGGGTGCCAGCTGGTGGTTCAACTGGGTTCAGAAGAGTTCATATATATCATCATACAGGCAGCAACACGTTCAGAGTGGTGGGCAGGAAGATTCAGGACCATCAGGTCGTGATAAACGGTGCCGTTCCTAAAGGGTTGAAGTACAATCAAGCTACACAGACCTTCCACCAATGGTGGGACGCTAGACAGGTGTATGGTCTCAACTTTGGCAGCAAAGAAAACGCCAATGTTCGCAAGTGCCATGATGCATGCCTTAGAAGTGTTGAGTTCACAGGAAACAGGGCCAACATTGCCTAGACAAAATTCACAGCTACCTGCCCATGTTCAGAATGGCCCATCACAGGAAGAATTGGAAATTCAAAGAAGGCAACTTCGAGAACAGCAACAACAAAAGGAGCTGGAGTGGGAAAGGCTGGAGAGAGAAAGGATGGAAAGGGAGAGATTGGTGAGGGAGAGGTTAGAAAGGGAAAGGCTGGAGAGGGGGCGACTAGAACAGGAGCAGCTGGAGAGAGAGAGGGAGGGGCTGGAGAGACAGGCCCGGGAAAGGCCAGAACGAGAGCCACAAGAGCAGCTAGAAAGGGAGCAGCTGGAAAGAATATCAAATGCTGCTGCCCCTGCCTCTGTGGAGACTTCTCCAAACTCTTTGCGGGGAGACTCCTCTGCTTCTGAGCCAGGCTTGCAGGCCGCCTCTCAGCCGGCAGAGACTCCAGCCTGACAGGGCACTGTCTTGGGACCACCTGCACCCCCACCCCCTCCTCCACTCCCACCAGGTCCTGCCCAGGCATCAGCCGCGCTCCCTCCTCCCCCAGGCCCCCCTCCCCCTCTCCACTTCCGTCCTGGTCCTTGGGCCTCCGCCTCCTCCACCACCACTTCCTAATCAAGTATCCCCTCCTCCTCCACCACCTGCCCCTCCCCTCCCTGCATCTGGATTTTTCTCGGGATCCACATCTGAAGACAACTGCCCTTTAACTGGACTTGCAGCTGCAATTGCTGGAGCAAAACTTCGTAAAGTGTCATGAATGGAAGATGCCTCTTTCCCAATTCATTGGTGTGAATTCGGCCTTATCTAAAACAGATAAGGAAAGGGACCCCTTCCTTTAAGGGGTAGTGGTTTAATGCAAGAAATGAGTGCCCTGCTGGCCAGGAGGAGAAGAACTGCTGAAAAAGGATCAACAATAGAAACAGAACAAAAAGAGGACAAAAATGAAGATTCAGAGCCTGTAACTTCTAAGGCCTCTTCAACAAGTACCTGAACAATCTGAACAACCTGAACAAGTACCTGAACACCTGAACTAACAAGAAAACCTTGGGAAAGAACAAATACAATGAATGGCAGCAAGTCACCTGTTATTTCCAGACCAAAATCTGCACCTTCTTCGCAGCCCAGGGGAACGGAGTCCAGGCGGAAGCAGGACATTCTAGATGAAATGAGAAAAGAATTAACTAAGCTAAAAGATGAGCTCGTTGATGCAATCAGGCAGGAACTAAGCAAATCAAATACTGCATAGAGAAACAAACTAAGGAGAGATAGGACTTTAATCCGGAGAAGGAAAAAAAAACCCTACAAAGAACAACTGTTAACAACAACCTACATTTTGTGAGCTGTAAGAAGAAAATGGAGACAAACAGTCGGAAGGAGGGAAAAACCAACGTACTTTGAAAGCCTTCAGACGTGACTACTCTGGCGATAAGCTATTTCCCTCCCAGTTTGCTGCTTTTTTCTGACCTTTACAACAGGATGAGAGTCATACAGGAGTTTCTGTATCAGTTATGCAGAAAATACTAAACCTGTCAGGCAAGATCGCCATGCTTTGAAATATTTTCATGTCAAGAGGAAAAATCCCACATTTTCCACAATCCACACTACGATAAAGAGGAGAAAGGCTTGAGAAGTTTTTTTTCAGAGAAGGCTGATGAAGAATTTCGCAAGTTAACGCTATTGTATTGTAAATGTTTCTCTCAGGTTTGTCTTCTTATCATATTCGATATTCCATGAATAACTGAGGTCAGCCCTACGCAGGTTAAGATCATAAGATGTGGAACAAATGGAATTGTATGTGCTTTCACAGGGTGATGTTTATAAGAAAGTGTCCTAAAAATGATTTATCCAGAGTGAGGAATTTTAGAACGATAGGAAATCTCTCGAGTTAGACTTCATGCAATTTTGTAGATTCAAACATAAAATTCGTCCAGAATCTAAAGATGTAGATGCCTTCCTAAATTGTTACAAATGCTTTACCAAATCTGTGACTCCTATATAACACAAACCAGTGGTCAAATGTAAAACAATATATTGTAGATTTACTGTAGGTTTTCAACCTTTTTTAGATTTACGTGTGTGGACATTTTTATAATGTAATTACAGCTACCACAAAATTAGCTTTTTTATTTGTTTTATTTTATTTTATTTTTGGCTGTGCCACACAGCTTGTGGGTTCTTAGTTCCCCAACCAGGGATTGAACCTGCGCCCTTGGCAGTGAAAGTGCAGAGTCCTAACCACTGGACCACCAGGGAAGTCCCAAAATTAGCTTTTTTAATTGCAGACAGTAATGCATGTCAAACTAATATGTAGTGGCCTTTTCAAGGCCTAGTCCCAGGGAAAAGATTTTGCAGAGTATAGGGGAGTGGGAGGAAGGGAAGGAATAATGTTTTACTTAAAGTTAATTTCTGCACTATCTTTTTTTCTCAATTATTTGCATGAATAATAATGAGGAATATTTTGTGGCTTTAATTGGTAAATACATTAACAGAACCAAGTACTTCATCTTTTACATCATGCCTTCAGCTATTTATATTTTAACTTCGGTAAGTTCAATGGTCTGAAACATGATTCTGAGCTTCACGTGAATTATATCTTACTGTGGAACTCAAAACAGCCACATAGCACAGGGACGTCAGCTCCCTGTGCTTTGTGACCACCTAGCGGGGTGGGATAGGGAGGGTGGGAGGGAGACGCAAGAGGGAAGAGATATGGGGATATATGTACATGCACTTTGTTCTACGGCAGAAACTAACACACCATTGTGAAGCAATTAGACTCCAATAAATATCTATTAAAAATGCTAGATCTTAAAAAAGAAACTGGTTTATGCACTAAAGTTTTGTGCCTTGATCTAATATTAACATGATGTCTGTGTAAAATGACAAAAAGAACCAATACTGAATCACATTACATTTCCTGTCATCCTGCATTATCCCAGATTGCTAAATGTGTTCTTTCTAAGAAGTTTGATTGAACTACTGTATACATTTACTGTCCTATGTGACAGTTTTGTCATTGTTAAGAGATTTCAGTAATTAAAATGGGAAACAGAAGCTTAGGTTATTTTCCTTATCAAAACTATGTTCCTTGAAGCGACATTATTATGATGGCTTTCATGCTCTTGTACATTGGATGTCTTAAGCTGAGTGCAGTTTAGGGGATCCTGTCTAATTACAGGAAGGTACCTCTTTCCTTCAACACTGTGATCTGACCTGTGACAAATCTGTACTATATATTATGTAACTGGCTAACAAATCAACTGCAAACCAACTGAATGTTCAAATCTTAGTGCTGGTGCTGAAATCTCTTCAAATAGTCATCATGATCTCAAAGTCTGTTTCAAAATTTGCAAACATCAAGTGTCAATCAAATAAGAAGATGAAACACTAATGAATGTTGAATTCTCATGCTTTAGGTGTACTTCCGTTTTAGATTTTTTGGTTCCCTGCTATTTTTACAGTACTGTTTCATTTAAACTTCCTACATGCTAACTTCGTTTGTGCGATTGAAATAAAATTGCAGTATACACATGTTTAAAAAGAATAATTTGTTGTTTAAGTCACCCAGTCTATGGTATTTTTGTTATAGCAGCCCAAATAGCACCCCAAAACTCTGAGACACAGAGTTTAGCACATAATTATTCCTGATTATTTAATCTGTATCTGTTCTCACCTCAAATTTAGACTTCTTGAAGGCAGGTATTATCTAAAATTTCTGTCCCTCACAGTTCCGATCACTGGATTAGGTACCTAGCAGGTGCTTAATCTGGGGAATGATAGTCAAAATCTTAATAGCTGACTAATTAGAAAGAACACTGGGGACTTCACAGTGGTTAAGAATCTGCTTGCCGGGCTTCCCTGGTGGCGCAGCGGTTAAGAATCCACCTGCTAGTGCAGGGGACACGGTTCGAGCCCTGGTCCGGGAGGATCCCATGTGCCTCGGAGCAACTGAGCCCATGTGCCGCAACTTCTGAGCCTGCGCTCTGGAGCCCGTGAGCCTCAACTACTGAAGCCTGCATGCCTAGAGTCCGTGCTCCACAGAGAAGCCACCGTGATGAGAGGCCCGCGCACTGCAGTGAAGAGTGGTCCCCACTCGCCACAACTAGAGAAAGCCCGCGTGCAGCAACAAAGACCCAACTCAGCCACACACACACACACAAAAATCCACTAAAAAAAAAAAAAGAATCTTCTTGCCAGTGTAGGGGACATGGGTTCGAGCCCTGGTCCGGGAAGATCCCACATGCCGCGGAGCAACTAAGCCCGCGAGCCACAACTACTGAGCCCGCATGCCTAGAGCCCATGTTCTGAAACAAGAGAAGCCACCGCAGTGAGAAGCCTGCACACCACAACGAAGAGTAGCCCCCGCTCGCCACCACAAGAGAAAGCCCGTGCGCGCAATGAAGACCTAATGCAGCCAAAAATAAACAAACAAATAAATAAATAAAAAGATTTTTTTCAAAAAAGAAGAAAAGAAAGAACACCGGCCATAGTGTTTGGTGAGCACCCTCTGTGCCCAGCATTTTAGTTGCTGGATTGTAGGGAAGTCCAGGGGTTCCAGGGATGGGACCAAAGTAGCAGCGGGGAAGCGGGGGCCCAAGGCTGTGGCTGTTTACCACCCAAACCAGAAATATTTATATGTTTATAGCAGGACTGGAGTTAGCAGCCAGCTTCTGGACTCCAGATATCACAGACCAGATAGTTTGATGTGTTGGATGATGCTGGTGGCCCGCCTTGATCCCCTCTCATCCATTTTTACCATTTTTGTCTTTCCCTTTTGGGGGTGCTTTTGATTTCAACAAGCAAAGTGTGCTGCACCTTTACGGAGAACTACCTTCTAGTTACTGGACCCCACTTGCCTGCAGGTGGAGGCCCTTGGCGTGGTCTACAGCCTGTAACGGATGGGGCGCTGGGGCAGGAACCCTAGCTCCCTTGCCTCGGGTGAGCCCACCCCAGGGCATCGCTTACACTTGAGCCGCCCTCAGGGTTGGGACATCACCACCTGTGGAACCTGGCTGAGCAGCCTTACTCTCCTTTTCGCGCTCTGCTCCCCACACCGCTCTCTCTCTCATCGTTTCACCTGTGAGCCCTTGCTTACGAAGCCACTCCCACACCAACCTGACTGTGGGGATTCTGACGGTATTCATTTCCTAGGTCTACTGTAGCAAGTACCCCTGCAGCGAGTACCGAGTGGCTTAAACCAACAGAAATATCTTCTCTCATGGTTCTGGAGGCCACACGTCTGAAATCAAGGTGTCGGGCAGGGTACGCTCCCTCTGAAGGCTCTGGAGAAGAATCTGTTCCATGCCTTTCTCTTGGCTTCGGCTGTTGCTGGCAATCCTTGGCATCTCCTGATTTGTAAACACATCTCTCGTCTCTATCTCTGACTTCACACAGGGTTCTCCCTGTGTCTGTGTATCTTTTCTTCTCCTTCTAAGGACACCAGTCATATTGGATGAGGGACCATAACCTCATGAGTATGGCCTCATTTTAACTTGATTGTATCTGCAAAGGACCTGTTTCCCAATTCGGTCATGTTCACAGGTTGGGAGGGAGGTGTTTGCTGTGGCTGTGAGGGATGGATCTGTTCTAGGCTTCTCTCCTTGGCTTGCAGATGGCGGTCTTCTCCCTGTGTCTTTTCATAGTGTCATCCTTTTGTGCATGTGTGTTTCTGTATCTTAATTTCCCCTTTTTATAAGGACACCAGTCATATTGGATTAGGGCTCATCCTATGACCTCACTTTAATCTGATTACCTCGGTAAAAAGCCTTTCTCCAAATACCATCATATTCTGAGATTAATAGGGGTTACGAGTTCAACATACGAATTTTGAGGGGATATAGTTTAACTCATAAGGGGGGCTTACAACTTCATATCTTTTAGGGGCACAATTCAACCCTTGACACTGACCTAAAACATCTTATTTATTACTTTAAGGTTTTGTGAAGGTCAAGTATCTAAACACACAAAAAATGGTATGTACAGTATATAGAACCCAGTGGCTCTATTTTCCAGTCATCGTTTTTTATTTATTTATTTGTTTGTTTATTTATTTATTTAGGCTGCGTTCGGTCTTCATTGCTGCTTGTGAGATTTCTCTAGTTGCGTTGAGCGGGCGCTACTCTTTGTTGCGGTGCACGGGCTTCTCACTGCGGTGGCTTCTCTTGTTGTGGAGCACGGGCTCTAGGCGCACAGTTTTCAGTCGTTGTGATATGTGGGCTCAGTAGTTGTGGCTCACAGGCTCTTGAGCACAGGCTCAGTAGTTGCAGTGCACAGGCTTAGTTGCTCTGTGGCATGTGGGATCTTCCCAGACCAGGGCTCAAACCTGTGTCCCCTGCATTGGCAGGCGGATTTTTAACCACTGTGCCACCAGGAAAGCCCCAGTCATTGTTCAAATGTATTAAAACACTATATTTTTATCTTTCTGAGTTGTCATAAAATCAGAAACAATATTATAACTTCATTTATAGGACTTAAGTATCTACAACATTTGTGTTTTTACTTCCTGTAGTTAAGGTTAGATTCTTTTTCTGATAAGTATCAGTTTTGAATTGGAAATTATGTACCCTTAAGTGTTATTTGTATGAAACAAATGAGTCATTAATAACACAATAAATAAACTGTACAGTGGTTAAGAATGTGGACTCTCCTGTCAGACGGCTGAGGTTTGCATCAGCTCTATAACTTACTAGCTGTGTGACCTTAGGCCAGATAATTAATCTCTCTGAGCTTTCATCCCCTCAGCTGTAACTGGCGATGAGAACAGTATTGTTATTTTGAAGCACATTGCTCATAGTTAACACTCTCTAAATATTAGCTATTATTTTGCCTGAGGTATTCATTTTTACATAATAAGTCTGAAAATGTAAAGACATAATAGAAGTGAAATTTATAATTATCTCTTTAGGTAAAACCTCACACTTCCAGGAAAGTATTACTAATATATTCCTTTAAAATAACAGAATATAACTAGTCTTTTCTCTTTGTCTTTCTGAATTTAACTATTTATTACCAAGATAAAATTATTCTGTTTTCTTGAGAAAAAAATTTTAATTGTATATAATTTTTTTTTTAAAAAGGCAATTCTCTAATATGGTACAAACTTAAATATCACAAAAAGAAATATAGTGAAAAGTAAGTCTCCTCCCCTTTCCCCCAAATTATCAGGTGACCTTTCCAGGGGCAACCATTGTTACAAGTTTCCTTCCAGAAATAGTCTATGAATATGCAAGGAGTACATTTTCTTACCCATATTTTTAAACGTTGTAGCATATTATGTATGCTCTTCTGCATCTTGCTTTTTACAACTTAATAAGATACCTGGGAAATTTTCTCTTGTCGATACCAAGTAGTTTTGTTTCATTCTTTTTCAGTGTTGCATAGTATTCCACTCTACGGATATACCAAACTTACTTAACCAGCTCCCAGTATATTTGGCTGGCTTCTTTTTGTTACTGCATGCGTATGTGCATCTTTAAGCTCATGTGCAAACATATCTGTAAAATAAACTCCTAGAGTAGAATTGCCAAGTCAAAAATATCTGCATATGAAAATGTGGTGGCACTTTGTAAATTGCTCTCCAAAGAGGATGGACCAATTTGCCTTCCCACCAGTATTAGTCCTCCCATCACCATCAGGACATTACTAAATTTTCTGAATTTTTCCAACCTTACAAGTGTCAACAGCATCTCATGCCACTTTGAATTTCTATTTCTCTCATTAGAGTGCAATTAAGCATCATATCATTTGCTTATGAATGATTTATATTTCCTATTTTTTACAAACTATTTGGATAATTTGCCAATTTTCTATTTAAATATTTATTTTTTCATAATAATCTCTATTAGCTTTTTATATATGAAGGAATCTAAATTTGGTTGTATGTGTAGTATTTTTCCTGTTTAGTCATTCGCCACTGATTTTGTTACGGTATTTTTTTTCCAGGAATTAAAAAAATTGTTTTTGTTAAATCTATCAATAAGGTAGGAGACTATTGCAATTCTGCAGGTAGAAGCGTCAGGTGGCTTGGGATAGAGTAATGCTAGTGGATGTGGTGATAATTGATAATTGTATTTGAGGATACAGGTATTGGGAAGCTAGAGCTTGGCTGACGCATTAAATATGGTGGCAGGGGGTGGGGTGGGGAAGGTGAGGGAAAGAGAGGTTGACGCAGAGGCTTTCGGCCTGAGTAACCAGGTGGACAGTGATATCTCTGACTGAGATGGACAAGATTTTAGGGGAAGCAAGTCTCTAACCTGTTTTGGAAACATGCTTCCACATGCCTGGTTTCATAATGTGATACACATTCAGGTCCTATTCATTCATTGTCTACTGAGGCTCTTCCCATCAATGCTGAGTCAAACTATATATTCAGCATGTCTGAAACAGTCATTACTACATTGCATACACTCATAGGTGGTGACTTAGAGTTCAAGAGAGCTAACATCATACCCCCAATGTCATCGCCTCACCCTGCATCTGTGGTCTCTTCTGGGGACATCAGCACATGCTCTGCAGTCACCAAGGAAACACTGACCTGGCTCTGTGTCTGGGATTGATTTAAAAGAGTTTGACTAGTTTTCCCTGAATTCTCAGGTATTTAACTGGCAGGTTGAGTCAGTTTAACAACTTGGCCCGGTAACCCAAAACCAAAAAAAATCAGACTGGTTTGTACATGTCCGGAGAGAGGGCCATGGTCTGTGAGCTCAGCTGGTGGGGGCAGGGGAAAAGGTTGATTTTTTTCAGAGACTTTATAAACATAAAATTCCACATGGATGATTAATAATTCTGTGCAACATAATGGGTGTTGGCACACAATGGGGAGAAAATCTTACTGAAAGAAAATAAACAGTGTTGTGGAATGATTCCAGTAGGAATTTAAGACAATCTCAAGGAAATCTCTGAGAGTCTGTTTGAATCTGTCTTTTCATGTATCCCTTTGACAGTAAAATCAGTGCCCAGCATTATGGAACACGGTGAAGAACAGCTGCCAGCTAGCACCCCGACTACTTGTACAGCACATCCAGTCACCACGTCCTCAATACCTTCCTAAACAGCTTTCAAATCTATCTTCTTCCTTCTGTAACTTAATGAGTAAAGCTGAGCCAATCACCACCCAAAACAAGATATCAAACTTTCCTAGCCCCTCTGCAGTGTTCTTTAAATTAGGGAAAATAATACCTTCATTGTACAGAGAGTAGACAATTTAGTTACGACGCTTACCTTGCTATTTTGTTGATTCTGAGCACTGAATGTTTTCAGCTCTGATCACCCAGTTGGCTTTCCTAATAATGTCTTAGAGGTTCATCCAGAGGCCAGGAGAACAGAACATATACATGTACTACAAGGGGGCCTCAATACCTTAGCAGGTGGGTTACAAACTAGAGTAACTCTAGATGGAAATGTACATGTTACCTTCCTTGGCCAATTGTATTTTCCTGAGATGGTGGCAACACTAGATTCCCATCCCCTGTGCTCCTCTGCAGTGTGATCTTGTCACTCTCCCATAGAGTTGGGGGTCTCACTGTCCTCTCCTTGAATCTGGATGAGTCTTAGTGACTTTCTTTTCTAACAGAGTGTGGTGGAAAGGGATGTTCTGGACTTCAATGGACAAGTCATAATAAGCCTTGCAGGTTCTGCCTGGGAATCTTGGAGCTGTTGCTCTTCGGATACTCCCTCTATGAACCCAGCTGTCAGGCTGTGAAAAGCACATGGTGAGGCCAGGCTTGGGTGCTGTGGTTGACAGCCCCAGCTGAGCTCTCAGCCAATAGCCAACTTTATCCACATGTCACAAGAGTGAGCCACCTTGGATGTTCAGCCCAATTGAGGCATCAGATGACCGAGACTCCAGCTGACATCTGATTGCCACTTCAAGTGAGACCCCAAGTGAGAACTTCCCAGTTGAGCTCAGTCAGCTCACAGAACTGTGAATGGCTTGTTATGTAGGAAGAGTTACTGAAACATCTGCCACTCTAGGAGAAATAAGGGTCAGGGAAAGTAAAATCAAGGAACCCATACTGAGCATGAGACTCCATGGAAGATACAAGAATATGTATGCAGTTGAGATGGGGAGAAGGGACACTTACATTAAAAGAGTAAGAGATGGTTCAAGGTAGCACATGACTCCTAAATATAGGCGTGTAGGGAACAAAAAGATCAGTGAAGGCTGGGAGTCTTCATGGAGGAGGAGGGACTTGAAGTGAGAATTAACAGATAGGGGAGTGCATGCAAGCAGAGAATAAGAGGGAGGTCTGGGTACAGCACGGATAGAGGTATGGTTCTAGAAATGTGCCTAATGCTTAAAAACTGAATAGATCAACATGACTGGAACACAGCATTTATATACTTATGTAACAGCTGATAAAGCTGGAGATAGACCCAGAATAACAGGTTAAACTGCTTATCAAGAGAAAGGTTAAGGCAAGAGTTTTGAGTGGAAGAGCCATCTATGCTTGGGTGAGAGGTGAGACCATGGAAGTGAAGGTCTCCGAGGAAAAGAGTCTCAAAATAACTTTGTTGGAGTATGGAATCTTTTAAACTGATCATTTATTTTTGGACAAATCCGATTTCTATAAAGCAACTCATGTTGGATAGGGGAAGGAAAAAGAACAACCAAGGAAAGAGAACCACTTAAGATTATCATTGTTGAGGAGCATGACAATAATCTCCAGTGACTCCATCCTAACCGAGGAGAAATTTGGGAGTCAAAAGTCATCTAATTGGCGCTGAGACCACTGATACCAGCTGCTGAGGACAGGGCCATTCTAGCTATTTCAGTTACTCTTGAAGCCAGTTTCAGGAAGCAGCCAGACCCTCCTTAGCCCAACCTCAACCACCAGGGAGGGGAGAAGAGCTGGAGAGTTTAGTCCCCAGTGACCAATGATTTAATCAATCATGCCTACGTAACGACACCTTGATTTAACACACAGCATCCTGGACGGCGCACAACTGATGTACCAGTTGGGTGGCAAACCCTGACCCTACAGGGACAGAAAGTCCTGTGCTCTGGGCCCTTCCAGACCTTGCCCTATGTATCTCTTCATCTAGCTGTTTAATTGTATCCTTTATAATAAAATGCTAATTATAAGTATAGAGCTTTTCTGAGTTCTGTGAGTTGTTCTAGTGGGTTATCAAATGTGAGAGGGGCATTGTGAGAACTCCTGAATTTTCAGCCAAGCTGGACAGGAGAGCGAGTGGCCCCAGGCTGGCATCTGAAGTGGAAGCCGTCTTGTAGAACTGAGCCCTAATTTGTGAGGTCTGCACTAACACTAGGTAGTTAGTCTCAGAATTGAATTGAACTGGAGGACACTCAGTTGGTGATGTGAAACATGAGGGGTCACAGGGAGAGGTGATGCAGACCACAAGGGAGGGTAACCAAGTGGGGCATTTTCATTATGAAGCCCTATGTTTATAAGGCCCTTCCCTTTTGTGGTAAAGGGGAAGGAGTCAAGTTGATGAGGTCAGAACTTCTGTCTCCTACACTTTACCACTTTGGTAAGAGATCTGCCCACACATCCAGTGTGGTCTGGCACTTGGCGCTAAGCCAGGAGGTAATCAAGAAAGGGACAGGAACTGCTTCCTGGATGTCTTCAGAGGAAGAGGGAATGAATGAATGTAGGCAGAGATGAGGTTGAAAAGGAATTAAATCTCCATAATGCATGGATTTGGTGCCACATATGGCCCCCGATTCACCTTTGGATAAGCATACCTTTCCTAGTCTCAGTGTATATGGAGTGGTGGGGCTGACCCCACCACCTGGCTCCTGACCCAAGCCAATGATTGGTTCAGAGGGGGCCCACTACCTAGGCCAGGCCAATCAGAGACAGGAAGCATCATGCCAGGAATTTTGCCAGCGCTACTGGGGAAAAAATAAGCTTTTCTCCACTCTAGGCTTGCTAAGTTATTAAGATGTAAGCCTAAAAATGTGGGTGGGTGTCTTGACTCCAGTTGAGGTGAGCGTAACCTGCCAAAGAGTGAAACCAACACAAAGGAAAGCAGAGTGGGGAGGTGTGTATGTGTGTCTGTGAGAGAGACAGAGACAGAGAGAGTGAGACAAAGAGGCACAGAGACACAGATGACATTATCTCTGGAAGGGCTTGTGTGAGGGTAGTTTGTCTTGGGAAGCAATCCCAAAAGAAGAGTGAGCAACTGGGAAGAGTGAAATCAGAGAGAAGGCAAAAACAATTGGAAGATATTTTATTCAGTTGCTCATTGCTGTGACCAACTGGG
Organism: Orcinus orca; assembly: GCF_937001465.1. Lineage (NCBI taxonomy): Eukaryota > Metazoa > Chordata > Mammalia > Artiodactyla > Delphinidae > Orcinus > Orcinus orca. Next base: position 11,253,794 of record NC_064576.1, on the reverse strand, counting down.
ACTGGATCCCACTGAGACCTTCCAAGAAGCCATATTGACAACCTCACAATAGTTTAGAAGTGGGACACACTGATCAAGGCTCCAGGCTCCCAGCGGATCAAAGGATGCTCCGTGAGACACTAGCTTCTCCTCTCCACTTTTAGTGGCCAAGATTCTCCAGAAACCAGCCCATGCTGATAAAGAGTTTTGATACACATACAGATTGAATAACCCCTTATCTGCAATCCTGTTTAGACGGGAAAATAAAAAAGTTTTATTTAGGCTTTTGAATAAACTCAGCCAATTCACTTAATCAAAGATGCATAAGACACAGCATATAACAAGAGATTTGTCTGTTTAAGAAAAGAGATGATTTTGAAACATTTAGTGCTTAATTCTACTTATATGAGGTACTTGAATAGTCAAATTCATTGAGACAGAAAGTTGAATGGTGGTTGCCAGGGGCTAGTGAGAGGGAGAAATGGGGAGTTAGTGTTTAATGGGCAGCATTTGGGATGATGGAAATGTTCTGGAGATGGATGATGGTGATGTTTGTACAACAATATGAACTTACTTAATGTCACTGAATTGTATACTTCAAAATAGTTAAAATGGTAAGTTTTATGTTATATATATTTAACCACAAAAAAATATTTACTACAGGGACTTCCCTGGTGGTGCAGTGGTTAAGAATCCGCCTGCCAATGTAGGGGATATGGGTTCAAACCCTCGTCGGGGAAGATCCCACTTGTCGCGGAGCAACTAAACCTGTGCGCCACAAGTACTGAGCCTGCGTCTTGAGCCACAACTACTGAAGCCCGCACGCCTAGAGCGCATGTTCCGCAACGAAGAGTAGCCCCCACTCGCGGCAACTAGAGAAAGCTCGCGCGCAGCAACAAAGACCCAACGCAGCCAAAAATAAAAAAATATATATTAAAAAAAAATTTACTACAGAAACTTAGCTCTAATGAGTGATTCAGGGGGTTATACCACCTCCTTGGCAATGACCAGATAATGAGCTTGATGATTAGGCCAGATTGACTATAAAAAGCAAACGCTTCAAGGAGTATTGCTGTAGTTTTCACTATAAAATATAAATTCATTTTCTGACTTGGAGATAGAACAACTAAGAATGTGATTAAGAGAATGCTCTTAAGGATAAAAGGCCAAAAATTTGGCCTGTGCTCTATGTTAGCAACAGGAAAATGTAGGGCAGGAAAAGAATTCTTCTCACAGAGCAGGAGTGCTCTACAATTTCTTCTTTACCACTTAAAAAATGGTGGGTAATCATGGTCTAATGAGAAAAAATACTGGGTTTTTTGTTGTTGTCATGGGCACAATCTATGAGCAATCCATTCTTTGATTTTATTAATTGTCACCCCTCCCCATGTGTTATCATTCCGATTAATATACAGATAATTTTTTTAAAATAAATTTATTTATTTATTTTTGGCTACGTTGGGTCTTCGTTGCGGCGTGTGGGCTTTCTCCAGTTGTGGCGAGCGGGGGCTACTCTTCATTGTGGTGCGCGGGCTTCTCATTGCGGTGGCTTCTCTTTGTTGCGGAGCACGGGCTCTAGGCTCACGGGCTTCAATAGTTGTGGCACGCGGGCTCAGTAGTTAGTTGTGGCTCACGGGCTCTAGAGCGCAGGCTCAGTAGTCGTGATGCACAGGCTTAGTTGCTCCGTGGCATGTGGGATCTTCCCGGACCAGGGCTCGAACCCAAATCCCCTGCATTGGGAGGTAGATTCTTAACCAGGGCTCCACCAGGGAAGTCCCCTATATGGATTCTTTTAATTACCAGTGTACTTTAAAGCCTTTTTAAATGGAAGAATATGAAATTCCTAAACATGAATCTACCTAAATGGGAAAGTTTGTATTTTATTTCCTTTGATACTTTACTTAATTTTGGAGGCTATACACTACAAATTAGTGAATTGTTAAAAGTTATACATAAAATAGCCAAATATAAAATAATTATAAAATAGCCAAGCAAACAAAGTAAGTGTAACTATTATTTATATAGAAACGTCTACATGACAAATTATATAATGCATGAGAGGTTCTTAAGAGAGGGTCTAGCACATAGGAAGTGCTTAATAAAAGTTCGTTTTTACTGACAATATTGATGCCTTTAATTTGCTTCATTTTAAGTCCATGAAATACGTAATAAAGACTTAGTGCACTTTTACTAGATAAAAGTCCTCTTGCTAGGCTGTATGGGGGAACAGAAAATTGAAGGAAATATATATACCACAGAGAGGAACATCAGTTCTCCTAGGGATGGGGAGAAAGCAATTATATAAAAAAATAAATGACACGACAGAGAGTTACCCAAATGTTATGGAGATTCAGATAAATCAGGGGAAATTTCACAGAGGAAGAGGCATTTATCGTGGCTCTTGAAGGATGGATGGGATTTCAAGTGGTAAATATGAGAGAGGGAGATGGAGGGGGTGGGGAGAGCACAGATGCAGACAGAGGAGTGAGGGCAGGACCGGATTATCAGGTTTATCTGGAACACAGGACGGCAGCAGGAGAGTTGCTGGAGATCAGCCTGGAAAGGCTGGCTGGGGCCAGAGCATGGAGATCTCAGCTTCTGAGAGGAGGGGAACCCTTAAAGTTGTTTGTACCTGAAAGAACATGACTAGAGGGGGACTTCCCTGGTGGCTAGTGGTTAGGATTCTGGGCCTTCACTGCCGTGGCCCGGGTTCAGTCCCTGGTCTGGGAACTGAGTTCCTACAGGCTTCGCGGATGCACAGCCAAAAACATGACTAGAGAAAGTTTTAGGAATCGTGATCTAGAGGCATTCTGCTTCTGCTCTATTGAAATAAAGAGGAAAATTCCTTTCATATAGGAAAATGGTTAGTTTCCGTTTCACAGATGTGGTCGCTGGCTCACCTTAGGCCAGAACCAACCCTTGGTTTTCAGACTTGAGGTCCGGTGTTTGTTCCGTTTCGGTGGTACTTTATAAGAGCTCGTCACTGTCACTGTATCTGTATGGACCTGCAGACAAGGTGTCACCAGTGGCTGTTGGGTGTTCCTGATGGAGTCTGAGAAATGGTTAGTAGAATCTGCATCACTCTGATGCTCTCCGAAGGCCCTGGCTGCCATCTTCCCAGGCCCTCCCCTCCCCCAGTCGTGCAACACACCTCAGTGTTCTGGATGGACCGAGAAAAAAGCTGGAGAAATCGCCAGCCAAGATGGTCCGTCTTGGTATGAGCTGTGCCAGTTTAGGGGAGGAGGGATGCAGGTAAATCAAAACTATTCCTCTTAACATCTTCAGTGTGTCCAATCCCCATTTTTTTTTTGCTTCACTGACATGCTGGAGCTCCTCTGCTGGACTCCTGGACTTCCAAAAAGACATTCTTGTCCACGGGCAACTGTCAGAATTGGTGTTCTTTAGGGGGAAGATGGTAGAAAACACCTATTCTTCCATTTGCTGACATCATCCCACAGGATCCCTTTTAAAGAATGAGAATTCCCCTGGGAAGATCTATTTACCTTTGTTTATTCACACCTTGCAGAAAATTATCTTATTTATACTTTGACTGTGTAAAATCTAAGCAACTGAGGGCATCTTCTTTAGAATCGAATTGATGGATGTCAATGATTGACATCATTCACATGTTGAATAAATTCAATCCTTTGAATATTGGCTTAAACCAGGGTGACTATGAAGAAATGACCTTCTTACTGTCTCTGAAGGGAATTCTAAGCGTGGCAGTCCAAAGAACATTTTTGAAAACAGACAGCACTACTTGAGTAAGATTTATGACCTGCTTTGAAGGTCAGTCTGTTGGCTTTTCTCAAATTTAACAAATTTGTTTTCAAAACTGAATTTTATTCTTTCTTGTAACAGAGGCTGTTAGAGCTCACCAATATCAAGTTGGCCATACAGCCAGACGGTACTTCCCGGGTCCCGTCGTCTAGGGGTGGTCATGTAACTAGTCTTGGCCAATGGAATGTGGCATTCCAAGTGATGTGTGGCATTTCCAGATGTGGTCCCTAATCCCTCCTTGGATTCTCTGTGTGTCCCTCTTGCCTTGTCTGTTGGCTGGATGCAGAGAATCTTCTGAGACTCCTGGGCTCTAGAGGATAGAAGGGCCACCAGATGAATGAGGCCTGAATCCCTGAATGATTACATGGAGCAGAGCCTGCTCCCCACCAGCACATTAGACTGTGACTTTTTTGGTTAAGCCAGTTGGATTGGGCTATTTTATGTTATGGCTGCTAAGACTTTAGAGGTGACACCTATCCCATGTCTGAACCCCAAATCGCTAGAGCATTGGACACAGCTGTTGCTTTTGGATTTACTTAACATTAGTGTTGTGCTCTCTGGGGCCCCAGGCCAACCACTCCTCTTGATTTAGTTTCTGATTCACTGTCAATCAGCGTCAATCAGTCCGACTACCTTTGCAGGAGATTTCTCGAGGACAGCTAGCTGTGTTGCTGATGAGAAGCTTAGACTGTCCGGGGTTCCCTGCCATACAGTTTGTCTTCAACAGTTCTGTCAACAGGCTTTAGAACTTCACCACCCCCTGCAAAGTCCCAGAATCTTTCCCACATTTTCTTGAATGTGTGCTTTGAGATTGCGAACGGTTAGCACCCAGTAAAGCCTGACCCACGGTGCCAGAACTTTCGATAACATAACCAGCCCACTGAGTTCCCAGAAAATGAGAAATCTATTTTAACATCAGCCTCAAGTTCGCTTTTCGTGTCGTCAGGGAGAGAGACGCACACATTCATTCTATTTGGCTTGTAGAATGAGTCAGAGTGCAAACCAGTAATTTGACACAAGTGACCAAATTCTCATGTACTGGGCTCCAAACTCCTCAATAGACATAGTAAATGAATGAATTTCTCTGGCTGCTCAGACTTGCCAAATGTATATTTTTATGGAGTTAGCTACGTAGATTTATGGGCTTAGGAATAACTAAGGTGGACAGAGGTCTGGATATTGTCTGCACATCTCCTGGAGGGGCTCTGAAGCAAGGACTGTGTCTGCTAGAGCAGCGGCCCCCAACCTTTTTGCCACCAGGGACCGGTTTCGTGGAAGACAAGTTTTCCATGGACTGTGGGTCTGGGGGTGATGGTTCAGGCGGTGATGCGAGCGGACGGGGGGCGATGGGGAGCGGCAGATGAAGCTCTGCTGGCTCGCCTGCCGCCCACCTCCTGCTGTGCAGCCCGCTTCCTAACAGGCCACAGACCGGTGCTTGTTCGCTGCCTGGGGGCTGGGGACCCCTGCGCTAGATAACCCCGAGTGTAAGTGTGGGCTGGGATTCTGGGAGCTAGCGGCTGACAGCTGTGGTGAACAAAAATGTTTCATAATATTTTACTTCCAACAAAAGTGTTAAAGTGTTAAAAGTATAAAAGTAAGAGTAGCCCATGGGCATGTATTTTGGGTGAAAAGAAATGACTCAGAACCACTAGTCTAAATAGCCCTATTTTGAGATTCTGCATTCAAACATTTTTGTACATGCATTAATTTGAAGCACTTGTCCCTTTTTCAGAGCCACATTCCTTTTATGTGAGACATCAAATAACAGTTGACATGGTCAGCCAAGAGATGTTATTGTTCAATTTCCTCAAGTGACAGCCCCACACCTAATAATGCATGCAACTGGGAATAAAATTAAGTGTTCTGAGTAAAAAAATGTTAAGAGACCTCCAAAGGAAGAGATGTTATTGCTCGGATATTCACAAATGTAGGCAAAACCATGTCCCTGAGGATTAAATCAATGCTAGGAGGAACATAATTGCATAGAAAAATGCTCCATAAGCTATGAAGCATGATATTAAGTAAAGCTGATCATTGCTGCTTCTTTTTTTTTAGAGATTTTTTTGATGTGGACCATTTTAAAGTCTTTACTGAATTTGTTACAATATTGTTTCTGTTTTATGTTTTGGTTTTATGGCCATGAGGCATGTAGGATCTTAACTCCCCGACCAGGGATCGAACCCGCACCCCCTGCATTGGAAGGCAAAGTCTCAACCACTGGACTGCCAGGGAAGTCCCTGATCAGCTTCTTTTACTACAAATGTTTATCGTGCATCTACAATATGTCGGGCACTGTTCTTAGTCATTTGGATGCATCAGCAAACAGTTCCAAGTCCGTGATACATATTCAAATAGTGGACAGACAAAATATAATCTATTTCTAGAAGAAAATCAGGAGGTGACTGATTATGCTTGATATAAAATAAAGCAAGTTAAGTATAGGGGGAGATGCAGGTGCTGCTATCTTACATAGTATGGTCAGGGAAGCCCTCTCTGAGGAGGTGATATTTGATGGGAAGGATCGAGCCAAGTGGAGATATGAAGGAAGAGGGTAAAGATGTGACGGTGGAATGATCAGCATACAGATGTTATTTATAGTCATGGACTCGGGTGAGAAGGGTTAGAGTATCCAGACAGACAAGTGAGGAGGGCACTCCCAGTCACTCTTCATGTAGAGTCTGCAAAGAGGAAGAGCTGGCAATGGACACCGAGAAGAAGCAACAAGCCAGGGACCTCCCTGGTGGTCCAGCAGTTAAGACTCCATGCTTCCCATGCAGGGGGCCTGGGTTCGATCCCTGGTCAGGGAACTAGATCCCACAAGCCACAACTAAAGATCCCGCGTGCCACAACAAAGAGCCGGTGCAGCCAAAAAAATTAATAAGTATTAAAAAAAAAAAGAAGAAGAAGAAGAAGCAATGAGCCAGATGGGAGGAAAACCAGGAGGGGGATGTCCCTGAAGCCAAGTGAAGAAAGTGTATTAGAAAGGAGGCTTGAGCAAGTGGTAGTCCACACAGAAATAAGCATCAGACTTAAATCCCCACCTCCCCTAACGTGCCAAAACAGGTTCCACTTGACCTACACGTGGAGAGCAACACTTAAGAACTTTTTGAAGGAAACAGAGACAAATATTTTTATGACCTCAGTCAGTGGAAGTATGTCTCTAAAAAGACATAAATAGCACATACCACAGGAGGAAAGAAGAAGACGTTTTATATTTCTGGTCATTAAAAAACAGTATTAAAAAGTAAAAAGACAGAGTGCAAACTGGGAGGAAATATTTGCAGCACATATAATAACCAGAAGCTTCTTAATAATTCAGAATAGAAAAAGAACTCCTACAAATTAGTAAGACAAAGACATATAATGCAATAAAAAAATGCGCAGATGACATAAATAGGCATTTATCATTAAAGGAAGCTTGAATGGGCAATAAACATACGAAAAGATGTTCAACCTCATTAGTAATTTGCAAAAATGCAAATTTTAATCTGCAAAAGATATCATTTTACACCCACCAGATTGGCATAAATTTTAAAATATGACAATACCAAGGATATAGAGATATAGGATATAGAGATAGAGATTGGGAAATATTATTCACCACTGGTAGGAGTATAAATTGGTAAACAACTTTGGGGCAATTTTGGTTTTATCTTATGAATCTGAAAATGCACATACCCTATGGCCCAGTAGTCTCCCTCTAGAGAAACTCTTGCCCATGTGCATCAGGAAGCCTGAACAAGAATAAGAATGAGCATAGAAGCACTGTTTATAATTTTAAAAATTGAAATAATTAATGTCATTAACAAGAGAATAGATCAATAAATTGTGATATAGTCATTGCAGTAGCCAGCCTCCAAGATGGCCACAAATGTCAACTCCCGGCATTCACACGCTTTGAGCTGTCCCTTCCCACACTGAATAGAGCTGAACTGTGGAACCAATAGAATATTTTAGAAATAATAGTGTGTGACTTTCAAGGCTAGGTAATAAAAGTCATCGTGACTTCCGCCTTGCTCTCCTGGATCTTCCTCTTTGGAAGAAGCCAGCTACCATGTTGCATGGATACTCAAGCAGCCCTGTGGTGATAACATCATGGCAAGGAACTGAGGCTGCTTCCAACAACCAGCACCAACTCTCAGTCTCCTGAGAGTGAGCCTCACTCAGTGAGGCTCCTGAGTGAGCCATCTTGCAAGCAAAGTCTCCAGCCACAGTCAAGCTTTAAGACGACTGCATACTTAGCCAATATCTTGACTGCAGTCTCATGGGAGATCCGGAGCTAGAACAACTAGGCTAAGTCTCTCCTAAATTCCTGCCCTACAGAAACTGTTTATTGTTGTTTCATACTTCTGAATTTGGGAGTAATTTGTCACGCAGCAGTAGATAACTAATACAGGCATGTAATAGATACTGCATAGCAGTATAAGTAAGCTGGGGTTACAAGCAGCATCATGAATAAATCTCATAAAAATAATGTGGAGAGAGAAAAAAGTTCCAAAGACATATGCAGTAAGTTTCTGTTGATGTAAAGTTCATAAAACCAAAAATACATACATTGCTGAAGAAATAATACATTGCTAGAGAAATACACATATATAATGAAGCCGTGCAGGATGGCAAGGGAATCATAAGCACAAAATTCAGGAGGATGGTTACGTCCAGGAGACAAGCAATCAGAGAAAGACACACGAGAGTTTCTAGTGGAAGTGCTCTACTTTTTAAGCGACCAATAGGTACATTCATGTTTTATATTAATCTTTATATCTTTTTTAATGTATAAAAAAAGTCACAATTTTTTTTAAAAAAAGGTGGGAATAATTGACTCTCATCAAAACCACTGAGAGTCAATTATGCTGAGGACAAAGGACTGACCGTTGGGTCTATTTTTCTCTTTTTAAAATATACTTATTTATTTATTTGCTTGCACCGGGTCTTAGTTGAGGCGGGCAGGCTCCTTAGCTGCAGCTCATGGGCTCCTTAGTTGTGGCAGGCGGGCTCCTTAGTTGATGCACGTGGGCTCCTCAGTCGTGGCATGCGAACTCTTAGTTGTGGCATGCATGTGGGATCTAGTTCCCTAACCAGGGGTCGAACCCGGGCCCCCTGCATTGGGAGCACGGAGTCTTATCCACTGCACCACCAGGGAAGTCCCTGACTGTTGGGTCTTGCCAGGCAGAGGCCATCAATGACCCTGATGAGCATGATTTCAGTGAATCATGCGTCAAAAGTCTACCTGGAATGGGTTGCAAAGAGAATGGAAGATGAGGAAATGGACACAGCAGGTACCAGCTCTGAGATTTTTCGTAAAGGGGAACAGAAACATTGTGTGGAAGCAGGAGAATAAAAGGATATCTATTTGGGGGCAGGATATTTTTAAAGGATCTAATGAGAAGTGGAAAATTGTTGTTTCAAGAGAAAGTAAGAACTGTGTCTATTCTTGGATATTTGGGAGATAATGAGATACAGTTCAAAAGTGAAGGAGTTGGCCTTAGATGAGAGTACAAGAACGGTATATTGATATTATTCACAGGATACTGGTGGTACCAAGGCTGGGTGGGCAGCAGCCTTCATACTGCTGCTGAGAATAGAATACACAGACTTACATGGTCTGAATTAAGGTCAGATTATTGGTGACGGGGAAAACATCAAACCATCCCTGGTATCTTAGGACAGGGATAAAGACAAAACTATGAAGCAGATACATTGTTTCCAGGATCCATCTTTTGATTATTCCTTTGTCCCTATGGTCCTCTCTCCTTTCCTTTCTTTTCAGATTCTCTTCCCAGTCACAAACTTTCAGAATCTCATCTCAGTTAGTGAAATCACATATAAGAAGTAGCAAGTTCACATGGCTCCCTTTGGGGGAGCTTTGGCACTTTAATTCAATTCCATAGTTAAATCTGAACATAGTTGAAGTGGAATTCCATAGTTCCAGGGTTTTTTTGTTTGTTTTTTTTGTTTTTGTTTTTTTGCAGTACGCGAGCCTCTCACTGCTGTGGTCTCTCCCGTTGAGGAGCACAGGCTCCGGACGCGCAGGCTCAGCGGCCATGGCTCACGGGCCCAGCCGCTCCGCGGCATGTGGGATTTTCCCGGACCGAGGCACGAACCCGTGTCCCCTGCATCGGCAGGCGGACTCTCAACCATTGCGCCACCAGGGAAGCCCCATAGTTCCAGTTTTGAATCTATAGGTCCCTCCTCCTCCTAACATTGTGTGACTCCATGAATTTGAAGTTCTTAGAACAAGTTAGTGGACATTGTCTCCACCCAATTCAAATCAATCTGGAAGGTATTAATATTATACTTTAAATGATGAAGTGTGAGACCCAGTTATGAGGGAGCCACCCTTCTTTTATTGTATAGGTATAGTTATATGTGTCCACTGTGTGTGTCCTGTGGTCATGATATTATACAGTTGGACCAATGTTAGGGCTGGAGCCAACCATCTCTATACTCAGGAACCACACCTGAGAATGGAAGGTAGGGATGGAAGGGGAATCCTTTCATGATGTCAAATACCCGGGAGAAAGGTAAATCTTCCAGGCCAGAAACTAGAATGGGGAGGGAGGCTGTAAGTGATGAAAAGAGACCTTTTCTTTTGGGTTAAATTACAAAGAGGTCAAGGTGTCCAGGAGGAACCTGGTGGTGGGAAATCAGCTGGGACCACCTAGAGAGACAAGCCAGGAGCACTCTCCTTTTGGGACCCCATGTGCAAAGGCAATGGAACCTAAGCCTTGAGGACAAAAGGAAAGCTGTGGTGGCCTTAGAGATTATTTCTAACGCAGACTGTATTTATATTCCTCGTATTCCCTGTTCATCTTCACTAGCATCCAGTGAAATCTTTCTGGGTCTAGCCTGTCTCAGCAATAATGGTATCTAACTTTACTGAGTACGTACTGTGTGCGAGAGACTGTATAAAGTCACCTGACAATGTGACTCCATGGGTTAGGGAACACTCAAGGGACAGAATTAAAGCCCCTATAGACTAGCCACGCCAATGCACCAGATTCTAATTCTAGGACTAAACTTCAGAGGCACTGGTGCTTCCTTACACAGGGGATGTGAGATCCAAATAGCAGAGGATATTGCACCTGAGAGTTGAGAGAAACTGATGACGTCAGAACTCGGAAAAGCTGTGATGGGAAAAGGCGGTGCAAGAAGATGTATTCAAAGGGAGACAATGAGAAACGGTGCTGAAAACAACGGTTCCAGGGAACAAAGTGTAGAGAGAGGATGTTCAGGGCAGGAGTGCGTCACATACATAAGTGGAACAAGCATTATCCTCCTAACAGCACTAGGTGTTTGAAATTATACATTGGTTGCCTGCATCTTTTATTTGTAATATCTAATCTGCGGTACTAAAATCTAGTTTGGCAGTAAGTAGCTTCCGTTTTGTCAAGAACCGCTACCTTAAACAAACCATTCTACATTCACCCAACCAGTTTTGGGGGCACCAGAAACATTTTGCTGGTTTTAAGGTATTTTAAAAGGATTGTTTTATTATAGTTCTTGTAATTGGATCTTTTATCTCTGCTGCTTCAAATTCATCTAGACTAGATGAACGGACTAGAATCCGTTCCAGTGTCCTAAAATGAAACGAGGTCAGTCCAGGTGAAATTTTTGTTCTAAACATTTCAAAGTTTCTATTCTTGTTCCATCGGTTGGGGTTTGAAGTGTGGGGACCTGTGGGCTTTTTTTTTTCTTTCTTTTTTTTCATGTCATAGGTCAGAAACTGCAGCATTTTTCTACCTCTGAGGCAGACAGAAGAAAGAAAAATGTGACACAAGTTTGGACCCAGCTGCCTCCACTGAGGGGCAGGGTCGTTTCTTGGCCCCAAAGTGTATCTGGTCATGTTCCTTCAAAGTGTCCCCTGGTCATGACTTTCTGAAATGGACATGAGATAACCATGGACCAGGGTGAGGGTAGCGATGAAGATCACAGAGCAGAGAGAAGCATGGGAGCAGAATTCCTAGCAGGAAACTGAACTGGCCACACTGGCTATAGCTGGCTTGCAGCAGGGCGAAAGCACTCCTATGTGAATTCAGGTTAATTGCTGCTAAAATTATACCAGATTTCTTTTTACTCTTTATTGTCATAAGAAAAAAATCTGGGAAATTCTGCAGTTAATTGCTTGATGAACAAAAATACAGCCTGTCAAAAAGTAAGTCTTTAGCACTCGCCCTCAGTAAGTCCTGTGACAGTGAGTTTTCTCCACCAGCAGACTCAGGCCTGCCCAGTTTCTGAGCCAACATCTATGAGTGTAGGAGTACATCAGTCTATCTTTCCTCACTTCCAACACCGTCACTACCAGGCCAGGTCAAGACTCTGGTACACTGTTAAAGGCCTGGTATTTCCCGTGTGGAGTAGAGGCCCTGTTACAGACTAAATTGTGTCCCCTTCAAAATTCATGTGTTGAAGGTCTAAATTCCAGTAGCTCAGAATATGACTGGATTTAGAGATAGGGCTTTTAAAAATGTAATTAAGATTAAACAAGGTCGGGGAAGGCAGGGAGGGACAAATTAGGAGTTTGGGATTAACATATACACACTACTATATGTAAAATAGATAACCAACAAGGACCTACTGTATAGCACAAAGAACTGTACTCAATATTTTGTGATAACCTATAAAGGAAAAGGAAAAGAATCTGAAAAAGAATATATATATATATACACACACATATATATATCTCTGAATCACTTTGCTGTATACCTGAAACTAACACAACATTGTAAATCAACTATACTTCAATTAAAAATTAAGATTAGGATTTCCCTGGTGGCGCAGTGGTTAAGAATCCGCCTGCCAGTGCAGGGGACATGGGTTTGATCCCCAGTCCGGGAAGATCCCACATGCCACGGGGCAACTAAGCCAGTGAGCCACAACTACTGAAGCCCACGCACCACAACAAGAGAAGCCACTGCAATGAGAAGCCTGTGCACTGCAACGAAGAGTAGCCCCCGCTTGCCACAACTAGAGAAAGCTTACACGCAGCAAAGAAGACCCAATGCAGCAAAAAATAAATAAATAAATAAAGATTAAACAAGGTCATTAAGGTGGGCCCTGACCCTAACAAGATTAGTGTCCTTATAAGAAGAGGAGGTTAGGACACAGACATACACAGGAAAAAGACCACTGAAGACACAGGGAGAAGGCAATCTTTATAAGCCAGGAGAGAGGTCAGAAGGAACCAACCCTGCTGACACCTTGACCTTAAGATTTCCAGTCTCCAGAACTGTGAGGACACAAGTTTCTGTTGTGTTATGCCACCCAGTCTGTGGCGCTTTGTTATAGCAGTCCTAACAAAGTAATACAAGCCCCAAACGTTCGTTCCACCAAGTAATATCTGTTTTCTTGTCCTCATTCAACAAGCCAACATCAGTGGCCTTCTGCGAGGATCACTCTGTCCTGAACCCACCACTTAAACTAGGGGTTGGCAAACATTTTCTGTAGAGGGTCAGATAATAAAAAGTTTAGGCTTTGAATGTGAAGAAGCAAAAGAGAGAATGTTATGTAGCTGCTTATATAACCATTTAAAATGTAACCACTTATACCTGTACACCTACATTCATAGCAGCGTTATTCGCGAAAAGGTGAAAACAACCCAAGTGGCCATGGGTGGATGAACAGATAAGCAAAATGTGATCTATACACACAATGGAATAGCCTTCAGCTTTAAAAAGGAAGGAAATTCTGACACACGCTACAATATGCATGAACCTGGAGGACGTTACGCTGAGTGAAATAAGCCAGACACAAAGGGATGAATATTGTGTGATTCCACTCATATGAGGTACTTAGAGTAGGCAAATTCGTAGAGACAGAAAGTAGAATAGTGGTTGCCGGGGGCTGGAGCGGGGAGGGGGGATGGGGAGTGATTGTTTAATGGGTACAAAGTTTCTACTGGGGATGATGAAAAAGTTCTAGAAATGCTTAGTGGTGATTGTTGCCCAACATTGAGAATGTACTTAATGCCACTGAATTGTACACTTAAAATAGTTAAAATGGCAAATTTTATGCTATGTATAGTTTATCACCAACACAAAACGGCTATCCCACCACTCAAAATGCAACCATGGGGAAGTGGGAGTGGGTGCAGGTGGGTAGGAGGAGAAGCAGATTGGCCCATAGGCTGTAATGCGCCTACTCCTACCCTACACTGTTTGGTTAGGGCTCCGCCTCTATCTCTGTTCCCTGAGCGACAAGCATGAGACCTGCTCTAGAGACAGATCACCTGGAACCATCAACATCTGTCATTAAGTATTATGACCACTGTCTGGAATGACCTCTTACTTTGCCCCTTCTAGATCGTGCCCTTTGGATAAGAAATCAAGCCCAAATTTATCATGTTCCTTTAGACATTCCTGGCTACTCACTTCTGGGGGTAACCCTGCACCTGGAAGGCCCCCCGATACCAGGAGCTCGGGGTCCTCTTTCTCCATCAGCCTGTGCTGCTGACATCTCTGCGTGCCTTGGCGCCTAATCCACCGAGGCTATGGATGGAGATGGTTGAAGGATACAAACAAGTTAAACACGATTCTGCTTAATCGTAACAGGACCCGAAATAAGAAATAGCTGAGTTTGCTGCCTACTATAGTAGAGCTATGCTGGTTAGGCTCGGTATCTCTGAGCAGAGTACAGGGTTGGCTTATGTAGGGTTTGGGGAGCATGGAGCTCGGGGATTGGGAGACTTTCAGAGGCATAAGCGGGTTGACATCATCTGTAGGAGCGTGATTGCTCGCTGAGCTATTGTTGATTGGTTGGCACTGGTGTATTTATTAAAGTGAGTTGATCTCTGATTGGCTGATTTTCATAAGCTAGGGGTTGAACTGATTGATTAGCTTGTACAAGTGTGTCACTGAGGCAAGTTGTCATTAATCGATTAAAAGGATGTAAAACTAGTTCGTTGGCTACTTGTTACCATGGTTGCAATCATTTTTTTCCTAGGTTGGTGGGAAATTTTTAATTTTCATATATTATCTGTGTAGCTGTCTCTCCAGCCTTTAAAAATTTGCCTTATAGGGAAGCGCAGTGGCGCAGTGGTTGAGAGTCCGCCTGCCGATGCAGGGAACACGGGTTCGTGCCGTGGTCCGGGAAGATCCCACAGCCGCGGAGCGGCTGGGCCCGTGAGCCATGGCCACTGAGCCTGCGCGTCCGGAGCCTGTGCTCTGCAATGGGAGAGGCCACAACAGTGAGAGGCCCGCATAAAGCAAAAAAAAAAAAAAAAAAAAAAAAAAAAAAAAAAATTGCCTTATCTTCCATGGCAAAGAATGTTAATTGCCAGAATTCCCTGGTGGTCCAATGGTTAGGACTCGGCACTTTGCCGCGGCCTGGGTTCAATCCCTGGTTGGGGAACTAAGATCTCGCATGCCACGTGGTGCAGCTGAAATAAAAAAGAATGCTAATTGCCTAGGTAATATCCATTCTCCCCTTCTTCCTTACTAACAGAACCCTGTTTTTGTCAAGTGTAACAATGTTCCCAACAGTACCTTCCCCAGACAACTGTGCCGATTGGGTTGAGCCCGTGACACAATCCTAACCAATGAGCTATGAGCAGAGGCGCTGGGTGCCCTTTGGGAAAAGCTCCTTCAAAGCCGAGCAGAGTCGGTGGGCATGCCCCGTCTCTCCTTCCTGACTGAAAGGGGGTCATGCTGGCCTGGGGGGCAGGTGCCATCTTGGATCCATGGAACTACAGCCATAATGATGGCAGATAGGAAGAGAGACGGAAAGAGACCCTGAATATGGTGGAGCTATCATATCAGCTCTGGACCGCCTGCCTCCCGTCTTGCAGGTGTGTGAGAAAAATCAAACCTCTATTTGGTTCAGCTACTGTGAGTTTTCTATTAAGTGTAGCTAAACCTATTCTTATTTGATAAACCTGCCCTTTTGCTTTCCTTATGCTTCCCCTCACAATCATTATCAATGGCTCCCATGTGGCTTCACTGGATAGCAGAGTGCTCAGCACATCACACGATACACTCTCAGTATATATTTGTCGAGTGTGCAATTCCCAGATGAGGTTTTTGTGCTTCCAGATACGAGGCAAAAAGAAGTACAAAACATCATCTACAAAGCAATCTTGCCAAAAATATTTAACGTGAATCCAATCATGAAGAAACTATTAGACAAACTGCATGGGAGACGATCTAAAACAACTCACCTGGACCTTCCGAAAAGTTCCACGTGATAAAAACAATAAGCAAGAAGGCGGGAGGGAGGATTATTCTAGATTAAAAGAGACTAAACAAACATAACAACCCAGCGCAATGCATGAATATCATTAAATCCTGGATCAAACAACAAAAGATATCTGCATCACCCAGTATACCTGGACTTACCTGCCAGAAATCCCGGAGGCAGCCACAGTGGCCTATGTGGTATGGAAAGGGCACTTTTCAAGGGATAGATTCCCCTCTCAGAACCCCAAGCAGATGACTCAGATCAAGAGAGAAATTTGGAGAGTTATTTAGTCCAAAAACCACTCAGGTAGTTGAGATAGGAATCCAGGAGTTTCTTTACCATTCTAAGCATCAATACAGCCAGAGAGGCTGAGGAAAACTCTGAAATCTATCAGGGATGCTCCTGCAGGGATTGAAAGGCCATTGTAACCAACATATGATAATCTTGCCACAAGCCTTGGAAGCCACCAGGGCTGCTCTGGGGATGCTCATTAGGGGTGTAGCAAAACTCAGCCACTTGCAGTGGTTAAGAATCTGCCTGCCAATCCAAGGGACACAGGTTCAAGCCCTGGTCCAGGAAGATCCCACATGCCACGGAGCAACTAAGCCCGTGCACCACAACTACTGACACCCGTGCGCCTAGAGCCCATGCTCCGCAACAAGACACTGCAATGAGAAGCCCGCGCACTGCAACTAGAGAAAGCCCGCACTCAGAAATGAAGACCCAACGCAGCCAAAAATAAATAAAATTTTTTCAAAAAAGAAAATGTTTAAAAAAACAAACCTCAGCCACTGCTGCCACTCGCTGTAGCAAACCTGGTGTGGTGCTAGGGCTGAAAGAGGGGTGTGCTACATAAAACAATAGAAGCATTATTAATGCATAAAGTAACGACTGTGAAATGCCTTCTTACCGAGAGGGAGAAAAGCTGCGTCTCCTACCTGAGGACCAGGTATCAGTGAGACAACGCAAGACCAGGGGATCCACTAGGGGGCGGTAGAGTCCACTGGTTAAAGGCACAGCCTGGAATCAGAGAACCCCATCAGTCCTGGCTTCTCCACTTCGCAGGTAGGTGACCTAAGGCTGGTCACAAGCCCTCTGAGCTTTAGTTTCCTCATCTGTGAAATGGAGATGAGAACAGTGTCTACAACAGAGGTTTGCTGTTGATAATAAATGTGCCTGGCATACTGTAAATACCCAATTCATATTAGTTATTATTCATTATTTACAATAGCCAAGGTATGGAAGCAACCTAAGTGTCCATCAATCCATCAACAGATGAATGGATGAAGAAGATATGAGATACACACACACAAAATGGAATACTAGTTAGCCATAAAAAAGAATGAAATTAGGTATAAAATAAGCTACAAGGATATATTGTACAACATGCGGAATACAGCCAATATTTTATAATAACTATAAATGGAGTATAACCTTTAAAAATTGTGACTTGCTATATAGTACACTTATAACTTATATAATATTGTACAGCAACTATATTATACTTCCATAAAAATAATAAATAAAAATAGCCAGTGGTTTAAAATAAAATTTAAGTGTTGTAAAAATAAAGTATTAATCCAAACTTTAACTGCAAAAAATGTATATATTAGTCATTATTTTCGTTCACTGAACTAACACATCGTTCACAGGAAAACTAGAAGGGAAGGCTGCACCTGCACATACGCATCTGGGTAGGAGGTGGGTGTGCAGCAGAGCAAACGAGGACAAAACCCGTTGGAACTTACGACGTAAAGTCTGGAAAATGCTGCTCATGAAGGTGAGTTGAGGAATGAATCACTGTGGGAAGATGCAGACCTGTGACACATCAGGTGAGGGGTGCCCACCCAGAGCCCCCAGCTGGAACCTTTTAGTTCCTTTTTAAAAATATATAATTGTGGTAAAATACACATAACAAAATTCACCACCTTAACCATTTTTAAGTTGCATTTAGTGCATTCACACTGTTGTACAACCATCACCACCATCCACCTCCGGAATACTTTTCATCTTGTAAAACTGAAACTCTGCACCCATTAAACAACAACTCCCCATTCCTCCTGCCCCTGGCAACCACTGTTCTACTTTCTGTCTCTATGAATTTGACTACTCTGTACTCTAGGTGCCTCATATAAGTGGAATCACAATATTTGTTTGTAACTGGCTTATATAATGGCCTCAAGGTTTGTCAGTGTTGTGGTATGTCAGAATATTTTTCCCTTTTGAGGCTGAATTCCATTGTATGTATATATGACACCTGGTGTCTCCATTCATCTGTCGATGGATACTTGTAACCCTTTTTTAGTTCTTTTTGAACTAGATAGTCCATCAGGAATTTTCTGGGGACAGGGGACAACAACCAAGGGAACCAGCGGCTGAGCCCTGGGATGAGAAGAAAGCTCCAATTCAGCAAGAGGCTGTAGAAATGATTCTCAGACAAGGGAGGAAAGAAATTCAGCCAGTATACATGTGTGTATAGTGTATAGTTTCTAAATGTCACCATATAGTTGAGGACTGGCTTCCCCATGATGGTCATTGCCTCTCAGCTCCAAACTCATGCTTGGCTTCATGATGCTGGGCTGAGATTCTGCAAACCACACTTTGGGCTCTAACAATTAGGGATGCAGCAGGAAGGCTGCAAGCCTGGAGGAAGAAGGAAGGACTTGCAACGTCCTTTCTGCTTGTGGTTCTTCAGAGCAACACCCCGGCAATGCCTCTTCACCCGGCAGGGGCTGTGCCTTCCTGTAGCAACAAGGGAATCCAGCTTCCATTTGTTCCAACACTTGCAGGGACAGTGTCATTGCTCCCTGACCATCACCAGCCAGCCAGCACCCACTTCTCAGAGGACTGGGTCCCGGTCCCGTGGGACCACTTCTGCACGGTTTAAGGTTTTAGTAATTCCACCCACCTGCCTTGGTTTGCCCAGCCCAAAAGGTGGTAGCCACCTCCTCTGTGATATCTTGGCATAAAGTTATAAAAGTTCTCTTTTAACTTTAATGTAGTTAACAGTTCTTCACATTTAGTTCTCTCTTTTCACATTGCTTTGGGTTTTGTCTCTCGACTAGATTAAAATTGATGCACCCCCAACCACTATCTCAAAACTTTAATGGCCTCCCAGGCCCCGTGTTTAAGCCTAAACCCTTCACTCTAAGTAAGAATGACCCGGCCTCCCTTTTCATCCAGAAAATTAAAGCCATTATAAGTGACCTCAAACATGCCCCCATGATCTATAAAAATGTCTATGGCCAATTTTCTCTTCTTCAGTCTCAAAAGATAAAGCATTTTCTTCCTATTTAATCCCAAATCTTCCAAGGGTGCTTTTGAGCCCAACTCCATCCCACATTCTCGGGGCTCCTACTCTGTCCCTATATCCTCTCTCCAATTCTTAGCAGGCTCTTTTCTGTAGTCTCCAGGGAGCTGAGTAAGGACAGGTCAAAGGACTGGTAGGTACTTCTCTTCCTCTCTCCTGTTAACCACATCCATGTTTTCCCCCATTGCATGTCCACCCCCCAAGTCTGAATTTCTGGACAAGTTCTGCATGCCCAGCACCCAGCACAGCGTCTGGCAAGGAGTAAAACCCTGGGTTATGAGTCAAGTCCATCTCACCTGCCTTCGCTAATCAAGGTCGTTTTAAGTCTTGCGTGGCCTCCAAGCTGTGTGTAGCCTAAACAATAAGATGTTTGCCAGAGTTCTGTTCCAGAAACTTGGAGTCAGCTGTGTCTACTTCGAGCTGAGCTGGTTAAGACCGGATGGGACCATGGACCCTCCAACTGGGCATGCGTGAGTGTCCTCCGGGTGACCTTTTGAACACACGGAGGCCTGCAGCCTAGTTACGCCTGCGCAGAAGGATGGTTACCGCACCTTTTCCCAATCACCTTTCTCCAGGCTCCCCACGCCTCAGCCCGCCCTGCTTCTTTATTCGTTATCCCATGCATACCCTGAGCCCCTTCCCTTTAGGGAGGCAGATTTGAGATTTGTTTCCTAGCTTGGCTGCCTTGCGACTAAACCCTCTCTTTGCTGCAGACCTTGGCGCCTCAGCGTTTTAGCTTGCTGTGAGTTGGGTAAACCAGCTTGCTTCGGTAACAGGAGGAGGCTGCAAGATGACACTCAGTGTTTGCTGAATGGGTAAGATCAACAGAGGAGTCACCCCTTACCTGCTTGCTGAAGGGATCACTGAATAGCTGGGATTCTGTAGCTAGAGCTCATGGCACACCTTAGGGCCATGTTTCTCCCAGTGTGGCCCTTGGACCACCTGCACCAGAATCACTTGGGGATTTTGCTAAAAATGCTGATTCAAAAGTCACGTGGCGGGGGGAGGGGTCAAAGTGACAGGAGCCAAAACAAAGCAGTATTGGGTTATAACCCAAAGTATAAAATAAATATCCGTGAGTCCATACTGATGTAAATAAATGGTTGAGTAAATAAACAGGGAGAAGAGACAAATCTTCTGTGCAGAAGAATTCCAAATAATTTCTGTGGATCCTCTGTCCCCAACAAGATGGAGCTTAACTCCCGCCTCAAGTGTGGGCTGCACATAGCGGCTTCCTTTCAAAGAGGACAGTATGAAAAGGCGTGTGTGTGTGTGTGTGTGTGTGTGTGTGTGTGTGTGTGTGTGTGTGTGAAAGAGAGAGAGATTAATTTGACAGTAGAGAAACCAGACTAACACAACCTCACCCAGGTGATCAAGGTCAACACAAACAGTGAGGAGTCAGATTGACAGTATGTATACTTGGTATGAAGTGATGAAAATGGCATTTTACCCCTGGGTCTTCCAACAATCAATCCATGACCTCAATCTTAACATGAGAAAAGTATCAGGCAAGTTCCAATAAAGGAACTTGACCCTACTCCTGACCCCTACCTGACCCTACTCCTCAAAATTTTCATGGTCATCAATACAAGGAAAATCTGAAAAACTGTCACAGCCAAGAAGAACCTGAAGAAATGCGACAACAAAATATGATGTGCTATCCTGGATGGGATCCTGGACAGAAGAGGACAATAGTTAAAAAGGAAATATTATGAACTAAAGTATGGACTTTAGTTCATAATAATGTATCAATATTGGTTTGCTAATTGGGACAAATACACCACAGTAATGTAAGATGTTAATAACAGAAGAAACTGGGGGTGTAGGGCTTATGGGAATTCTTTGTACTATCTTCTCAATTTTTCTGTAAATCTAAAGCCTTTCTAAAAAATAAGGTCCATTGAAAAATGTTTGGTTCTTTAACAAATGCAAATTCCTGGGCCTCCCTTCAGAATCTCAGGTAATGGGCCTCAGGACTCTGCGCTTTAAACAAGCATCTTGTTGGTTTTGTACACACAATTCTGAAAACCAGCGTCTTAGAGACTCTCTGCTCAGAGGTATCGAGGCTCCTTGCTTGTTGTGGTTTGGACCCATGCCACTGTGTTGCACAACCCCCAGGTCATCATTGGTACTGTGACCAAACTTACAATGTTAATGGCACCTGTGGAGTGGACACCATGCATTTTCATCTGCTGCAGGCCTTCCTTTGGCCCACAGATATCAATATGAGCCAACAGTTAACAGCTGGGAAATTCTTCATCAAAGCCCAAAGCCCTGGGCTGCATTTCTGAATCCCCCCAGTCCCTTCTGGCATTTTCTCATAGGGCTCAGAGTGGCTCAGCTCTTCAGATGGGATGTGTGCTGATCAGTTCCACACATTCTCTACCACACCCTATTGTTCCTCACACTTTAAGAGCTGTTATTATCATGACTGTGTTGTTGACTTTTTAAAAAAATTTTTATTTATTTATTTATTTATTTTTGGCTATGTTGGGTCTTCGTTTCTGTGTGAGGGCTTTCTCTAGTTGCGGCAAGCGGGGGCCACTCTTCATCACGGTGCGCGGGCCTTTCACTGTCGTGGCCTCTCGTTGCAGGGCACAGGCTCCAGACGCGCAGGCTCAGTAGTTGTGGCTCACGGGCCTAGTTGCTCCACGGCATGTGGGATCTTCCCAGACCAGGGCTCGAACCCGTGTCCCCTGCATTGGCAGGCAGATTCTCAACCATTGCGCCACCAGGGAAGCCCCTGTATTGTTGACTTTTTACAGAAAAAAAAAGTTTTCTGTATCTGGGTCACGCTCAAAAGTGGGAAAATGAAAGATAAATGAAGTGAGCCTGTGTCCTTAAAAACTGGAGGAGAGCATCTTTACCTGTGTAGGTAGGAGAATCTTACTGCCTGATTAACATACAAGCTAAGTATGTCTGTTGATTGCTTATGTCCAGCCTTTTCCTTCAGTGATGGCCCATTTGGACCTCAGGCCAGCAAGAGATGCTGCAGCGATAAACAGACTGAAGGTGGATCATAGAGGAAGAAGGAGGGGGAGAATGACTCTTCTCTCCCCTCTGTTTTTGCATGCCCTGGGAACACAGCGGGGAGAGCAACTCGACTCCCCAGAGAATCAGGATCTGGCGGAGCTAAGCCAGAACCTGCATTCCCAGGTCCTTTGTCAGATGGCGTGATCATACCGTTCTGGTCCTTTATTTCTAATTACTATTTTAGGAACAAACTGTCTCATGAGTGCCCGGGCACAAATAGGCAGACTCGATTTTGAGAACTGTTTCAGCCTCCTTGCCAATGTTCAGAGTATAATTATGAAAATGACAGTGATAATAATTGCAAGAAATTACTACAGGCAGGATCTGTTCAAAGTGGTTTTTCTTTCTTTTTTTTTAAATTTTTATTTATTTTAAGTTTGGCTGTGTTGGGTCTTTGTTGCTGCACATGGGCTTTCCTCTGGTTGCGGCGAGCGGGGGGGCTACTCTTCGTTGCGATGCGCGGGCTTCTCATCGTGGTGTCTACTCTTGTTGCGGAGCACGGGCTCTAGGTGCGTGGGCTTCAGTAGTTGTGGCTCGCGGGCTCTAGAGCACAGGCTCAGTAGTTGTGGCGCACAGGCTTCGTTGCTCCGCGGCATGTGGGATCTTCCCAGCCCAGGGCTCGAACCCGTGTTCCCTGCATTGGCAGGCAGATTCTTAACCACTGCGCCACTAGGGAAGCCCTCTTTCCTTTTTTTTTTTTTTTTTTTTAATGTATTAACTTATTTAATGCCCAGAAGACCCCTAGAGGCAGATACTATTATACCACCATTCCCTGTTTATGGATGAGAAAATGAGGTGTGGAGAGTCAAGCAGACCTACCTGGGGGTCTACACTAGTTGAGAGTCCAGCTGGGATTTGAAGCCAGGCTCCCGGCTCTGAGCATTAGACCACCGCAATGTACTACCCTGTTCAACTCCCAAAAGTTGAACAGATACCTAGAGTTGTTCAACTCTTACAGTATATCAAGATGCTAGAGGACATAACTACCTATTTATATTTTAAGTACATAACACATTTGTGTTCACGTTTTAAGATGATGAAGAACATGCAGTGTATGGTAACAGTATACAGATCATTTCCTTAAATAGAATCGTTGATTAAAAGCCCTGGACTTTGTAAATCTGGCATGACGGATTGTTAGCTGGAGTTCCTATAAACTACTGGTTGGTGGTAGGGGGAGCAGTTGTTCTGCTGTGAATTTGCTTGGAATAATTTTTTTAAATGATACCTTTTGTGTTAAAACTTGAGGTAAACTATTTTCTTTATCCACCCAGCTCTTGAGTTGACTGGCAGATTGTATTAGAACTTCTTTTCCTTTCCTTTAGGAAGTCTGGAGTAAGGGATTAGACCTTGTCAGTTATCATCAGAAATATATCACGATCAATGATATTTTATGCCTCTCTTTTATATGTAGAGTATTTTCATATACCATTTGAACTCCACGGTGTAAGAATAATATGGAATATTGGAGAGGAATTTAAAAAAGAATAAAAATGATCAAAGGGTTAAAAAGTTATAGAAATATTTAGTCTGGAGAAGAGGAGGCTGAAGGTGTTTGAAAAACTCACTTCAAAAATGACTAAGGAAAACAACCCAATCCAAAAATGGGCAGAAGACCTAAATAGACATTTCTCCAAAGAAGATATACAGACTGCCAACAAACACATGAAAGGATGCTCAACATCATTAATCGTTAGAGAAATGCAAATCAAAACTACAATGAGATATCATCTCACACCAGT
The DNA here is from genome assembly GCF_937001465.1 of Orcinus orca. Taxonomy (NCBI): domain Eukaryota; kingdom Metazoa; phylum Chordata; class Mammalia; order Artiodactyla; family Delphinidae; genus Orcinus; species Orcinus orca. Next base: position 11,229,776 of record NC_064576.1, on the reverse strand, counting down.
CAGAATGGCCATCAACAAAAAAATCTAGAAACAATAAATGCTGGAGAGGATGTGGAGAAAAGGGAACACTCTTGCACTGCTGGTGGGAATGTGAATTGGTACAGCCACTATGGAGAACAGTATGGTTAAAAAACTACAGTATGGTTAAAAAACTCCTTAAAAAACTACAAATAGAACTACCATATGACCCAGCAATCCCACTACTGGCCATATACCCTGAGAAAACCATAATTCAAAAAGAGTCATGTACCAAAATGTTCATTGCAGCTCTATTTACAGTAGCCCGGAGATGGAAACAAAGGCAGTGGTTTATTAAAGGGCACTCAGCCAGATGGACATATGCTCGTAGGCACGATCAAGGTCAGTGTCAGGATCCCACCACTCCTGTGGGCATCCCTTCCTCCCTGGAGTCAGGCTCCCTCATGCAGGGTCCACCTGAGTCCCAGTCTGTCCAACTGGCATGTTTGCACAGGTAAAACCTCCTTGGCCTGCACACAAGGACAGACTGCTATCAGCTAGTTCAGAAAACGCAGGTCTTTATTCTTTCATATCTTTTTGGCCATTGGTAGGGTACTTGTTGCTGAATAATTTCCTTATAAATAAATCCAGCAGGTATAAGGACATAAATACTTGCCAAATCAGAACAATCACCTCACTTTAACATTTTAACCAACACCAGTTTCTAAACATACATATTATCATTGAAACAATATAAAGGAGAATGTTAAATGTCCTTGTTTATGTAGTTCTACCAGTAGACTCTATGAGACTCTCCTAGAACATAATTTATCTTACAATGACTTTGGAAATCCTTTGTCCATACCCGGTGGAGGAAGGGGAATGGAGGGAAGGAAGGGAGGGAGGGAAGGTGGGGTTATCTTGAAACCTACCTGGGATTTATTTTAATCAGGTATGGTATGGTGACAGCCACGGAGACAGCTGCCTTTGAAGAAAAGTTTATTACTACAATTCCCACGAGGAGGGGGACCCGCCACTCAGGCCCACAGCGGGAAGTACTAGGGTCAGTCAGGAGGTAGAAGGAGCGGGGAGAGAGCATGGTCTAGAGCCTTTACTGTGGTTTCTGTTGGGAGGAACAGGCGAAGAAGGGTGGGCAAATTTGAGCAAGTTTAGAATTGGATGGTTTGAATACTTTGGGCAAGCTCTGAGCAATAGGGGTGATCTCTAGTTGTATATTACCTGGCCCTGGGGTAATCAGGGCAGGGGAAGATTGCTTTTGGGTATGAGAGTTAGATACAGGAGGGGCCCGAGAGTGAGGGCTTCTGCCTGGTTGGTTTGCGTATGAAAGGCATGCTCCCAGGCAAGTTATTCACCATCTCTGGGAATCAGTAGCCCTTAGAGAAGCAGTCTTTCCAAGCCCCAGGATGTTAAAGCCTCATAAAGTAGGAAAAGCCCCACGATGAATACAGGAGTCTGGTATCCCAGAACCGGGTCTGAGTAACTCTGTGAAAGGTTGAGGGCAAGTCTAGGCAGACAGGCTGCACACACAGTCTGGGGAGAGGTGCAGCTGGCAACGGGGGTGCCTGTCAGAGCACAAGGGGTCGGGACTGTCCACTGACCACAGAGCATGCGGATAGCACAAGCATACTCTACTTAGAGAGCCAAGCAGACAGGGACCATCTCTCAGCAAGGGAGCTGATGAGCCCAGCATTCCCAGGAAGGTCACTGGTCCTTGAAAGTGGGTGGGATGGTGTACTGATCAGGGTTCTCCAGACAAACGGAATCAGTAGGATGTATAACTATATCTCTGCATCTACACATTTCTCTGTCTCTCCATCAGTAACTACCTATCTATCTATCTATCTATCTATCTATCTATCTATCTACCTGTCTAACCAAAGAGAGAGATTCATCATAAGGAATTGGCTTACGTGATTATGTCTGGAGACTTGAGAAGAGTTGCTGCTGCAGTTTGAGTCTGAAGGCTATCTGCTGGCAGAATTCCCTCTTCTTTAGAGGAAGTCAGTCTTTTTTCTTAGGGCCTTTTACTGATTGGATGAGCCTTGCCCCCATTATGGAGGGTTGTCTTAGTCTATGTGGGCTGCTATAACAAAAATGCCACAGATTGGGTGGCTTAAACAACAGAAATGTATTTCTCACAGTTCTGGAGGCTAAGAGGTCCAAGATCAAGGTGCGGGCCAATCTGGCTTCTGGTGAGGTCCCTCTTCTTGGGAAACTGACACCTTCTTGCTGTGTCCTCACATAGCAGAGACAGAGAGATCATCTCTCTCATATCTCTTCTTACAGGGCACTAACTCTACCCTCGTGACCTAATTACCTCTCAGAATCTCCATCTCCAAACCCCATCACATTGGGGATTAATGCTTCAACACATTTGGCAGAGGGATGGAAACATTCAGTCCACGGCAAGGGTCATCTGCTTTACTCAATGTCTACTGATTTAAATGCTGATCTCACCTAAAAAGTACCTTCATAGCAACTGCAGATGTGTTTGACCAAATGTCTGGGTATTGTGGCCTAAGCAAGTTGACACATAAAATTCACCGTCACAGACGGGGTCAGCAAAGTATAACTGTAAGTGTGAGAAGTCTGGGAGCACGGGGCATGCACTACTCATTCACTGGGGCATGAGATAGACACTGGATCTCGGGAAAAGCTGGAGCCCACCCAACTGTAGAACTGGGGAAGCAGCAAGTGTGGCTCATTCACCCCATTCAATAAATATGTACATTGAAGCCCTACTGTGTGCCAATCACTGGGCCAAGATTTGGGGAAACAAAGATGAAAGACAGGCCCTGCTTGCAGTTGAGTGGAGGAGATAGGCAATTACCCGATGAGTGCACTTAGTGTCTACTGGCTTTGATAGAGGAATGTGATGCCCAAGGTGCCAAAGGAGTCTGAGGGCATGGAATCCAGCCACCTTCACAGAGCAGGGGACTGGAACCTTTTAAATTACTCTTACCCTACATCAGAATTAGACCTAGTGACAGGACCACAGGTTCATCTGCAGAGGGAGGTCAAGGTGGGAGCCATGACTGTGGCAATGGTGGGTGTCAGGTGAAGAGGCGCTAAAGCCAGGAGAGTGAGTAACTGGTAGTTTCTCCTTGATGCTGGAGTGACCAGAAAACAACAGCCTTAACTTAAAGCAGTTTTAGATTTTGTGAGCATCGAGATCATGAGCAGAAAGATTTTATCAGTGCATTTCTGGGTTCATGGTCTTATCATCAGACACATGGCATATGAGATCAAACATATTGTCACCTTTGGGACAAGGGGGTTGTTAGAAAGAGCATGGTGAGCTGTGGCCCTGTGGTTGGTGGGCAGAAGTAAAATCTCATCTTTTACCTAGGTGGAAATGAAGAAAGAGGAAAGGGGTAACAGATGAATACCAGACGGAATAAGATATTGTAAAATATGAATTAGGGGACTTCCCTGGCGGTCCAGTGGTTAAGACTCCACGCTTCCAATGCAGGGGGTACAGGTTTGATCCCTGATCGGGGAACTAAGATCCCATATGCTGTGCAGCGCAGCCAAAAAAAAAAAAAAATCTGTATCTATATCTATATCTATATATGTATGAATTAAAGAGACGAGTGTTGCCTAGTACTGCCACAAAAAGCACACAACCTAGGTGGCCTAAAACAACAGAAATTTAGAGCTTCCCTGGTGGCGCAGTGGTTGAGAGTCCGCCTGCCGATGCAGGGGACATGGGTTCATGCCCCGGTCCGGGAAGATCCCACATGCCGCGGAGCAGCTAGGCCCGTGAGCCATGGCCGCTGAGCCTGCGCGTCCGGAGCCTGTGCTCTGCAACAGGGAGAGGGCACAGCAGTGAGAGGCCCGCGTGCCGCAAAAAAAAACCCAAAAAACAAAAAAACCCCACAAATTTATTTTCTCACAGTTCTGGAGGCTGTGCTTCCCCTGAAACCCATACGGGAGAATCCTTCCCTGCTTTTTTCATTTTCTGGTGTTTTCCCAGAAATCCCTGGTGTTCCTTGGCTTGGAGATACAGCACTTCAATCTCTGCCTTGGTGGTCACATGGCATTGTTTCTGTGTCTGCCTGGGACATTTTCTTATAAGGACATCAGTCATGTTGGACTTTGGTCCCACCTGCTGCATTATGACATCATCTTAACTAATCTGCAATTACCCTTTGTGCAAATAGGATCACATTCTCAGGTACTGGGAGTTAGGACTTCAACATACCTGTTTTGGGGGGCTACACAATTCAACTCACAACAGGGAGAGAACTGAAGATGCAGGTAAAAGAGAGTCCTGAGTTTAGTTTTACATAATAAAAATAGAAAAGCTAAAGTCAATAAGCAAAGTTAAATGTCATATGATGGTCGTCAGTCTTTAGTACTTTATTTTGTATCTCCAGCTCATTTCCTGAAATTTAGGAAATATTGCCACGTGTTCTCTCTTTTTTTTTTTTAACCAGCTGCTATGGTAATGATACTCTTCCATGTATGCATATTTCTGTTGTATTTCTATGGATTTACTATAGTAAATATTACTAATAATGGAAATAAGAGTGATAAGGAGTTTCCTACACAAAATTGTTATGATTATCTCAGCTTGGGAAAAGAAGAAATAAAAGATTAAATGAATATGACTTGTTTTAGAACATTATATTGAACACATCAAATCAATGTGCTATTACTGGTCGGCATGACCTGGCCATGAGATGCACAGCAAAATTAAACATTTGAGCCAATAATGACCCTCACATTTCTGAGTAAGCCAGAGACAGATAAGCTCCCACTTCTTGATACAACCCTGGGGGAAGTAGATCCTGGGCGTTGGCCTTGCTGTGATGGACAGGAGGTGGCTGGGCAGTTTCATAAGAGGACGTATCCTAGGCAGGGGATGAGATTATGAAGTTTGGCCTGTCTGTCCTGTTTTGATGATGCCCTGAAATCCAGCTTGCACCCTGTCAAGGATCCAGGGCAGCTACATCATGGTCCAAGAGAAGTCACTTACGTGGCATCAATCCCCAGCCACATCCATCTAGCCCCATAAAAATGTCCTGCCCTGGGCCTGGGGTAAGAGGATAAGGGGAATTGGTCATTTGGCCTCACTTCCTTCTTTCCACTTTTAGCAGATGCTGGTGATGTCCCAACCATATCCTCTTTGTCCACGCTGAAGGTCACCTAGAGCTTCAGTGGACAATTGTCATAAAAATACCTGTGTCTCTCTGCCTGAGCACTTTCTCTGGATGCAGGAGCATGGCTGAAAGTGCAGGAGGGTTTATAACCCCCAGGAGCAAACCTCATCCAATGAGAAAGGGAGTTGGTGTGAAATAGCCCAGCTTCCTTGGTGGTTGGTGAGACAGTTTTGAGGTATGTTTTGTTGTCTCTTAGGTCTCTAGTAGGACTTAGTTCCAAGTGCTCACAGCTGTAACCAACTCATTACTGACTACCCTCTTCCTTATCTCACTTCCCTAGTTCCTCATCATGCTTCCTAGGGTCACCTCTCAAGTAGAGAGGTGGGATTTGCACCCAAATCCTTGTCTCAAGTTTGGTTTTTTGGGGAACACAAACTAATAGCATTATATCCAATATCCCCTTTGAATGAGGAGTATTCAATTTGTTCAAACAACATGGATGGGCTAGGAAGTGAAGGTGTGGTATTGACAACCTTGCAATGGAAAGCTAGGAATCCGTTCCACTTTTATTACTGCACTGTACTATGAGCGAGAGCCCATCCACTTGATCAAAATTACCCTCAGAGAAGAAAAATGGATAAGGAATAGAATAATCCTGTCTGTGAACAATATGATTATAACTTATAAATATTCTAACCAATGGTTAGTGTTATGGAATATGTATGGTTGTATTAAGATAATTAAAAGCTTCTATGTCTCTTGTTTATAAGTCATATACCTAAAAACAAGACGTGAGAAAATGTCTTATATATCTGATATGTAATTTTGAAGATGACCTAAGACTGCATTGTCTTTATTCACATTAGGCCATACAGAATCCAATTCCAGTTTGTCAAATGTATGCATGGCATAAATTGTATACATCTAGTCTAATGGTTCTCAATCCTAGGAGACCCAACTCTCCCTTTTATAACAAATATTCTACAATTCTGTCTTTAATATCCTAAATTAAAGTCAAGAAAAATATGCTATACATAATTTTAATAATCAATACAACACCCTTACTTTGATGTGATGAAACAAAGGAAAGAAATGTGTAAGAAAATAATACATATTTTGATCTGTGGGTGTTGGGACATGACTACACTAGGAGACAAATGCTTGCATTCACCTGTAAATATATTAGTTTGTATATAAGAGAAGTAAGAAGATCAGCAGTGATGCCACACAGGATGTATAGAAAAATGAATGCACAGCAGAAAAATAACTAATGGAGGATGAGAAGGTACATGTGTGGTACCAAGAGACCAGACATGTTTGTATGTGACATGAGAAAGAGAAGTAACCTTCACTTAGCCTCCAAGAAAGAGCAGATGGTCAGGGTGAAGAAGACGAGGAAGTCTGACTGTCTCACAATCAGGCTCCTTATTAGTTGCTCTAACATACTTCCCTATGTTTTGAGGGGTAGTGATGAAGTTTGATAGAAAACTGATTTCCTGTTTTGAAATCCCACCACATGTTACGGCATAAGTTCTGTCTCTAAAACTCAGACCCTGGAGACCACATCCTTTACTATGTGATAGAACACAGAGATGATAAAGGAAGAAAGAAAAAAAGGAAAGAAGGAAGGAAGGAAGGAAAGAACTCTAGAGAAATGATGCGGTGGACTTCTAAGGTGGGTACTGAAGACTGGAGGGAAAAAGGCACATCAACCCATCACTTCCGTAAAAAAACCCCACACCCTGATTTCCGTATGTAATTTTCTCAGCACAGCTTTCTTACCATTGTGTTACACAAACGAGAAAGCCAGAGGCAGGACGGTGCAGTAGTGTCAGTGCCCTGTCATGAGTCCCAACTGCGTGAGAGCATACTTCCCAACCGCAGCGCTGGCTCTGCCACCAGAGCCTCTCTGCCCACTCACGTCAGGGGCTGGAAGTGCTGGGGAATTGCACCGCTTGGGGGTAGCCCTTAGTAACTGATGGGAGTCAGTGGATAAATACCCCAGCTGCCTCCCCCTCTGGCACCATGACTGTGGAGCGCTGGCTCAGTTGCCCACAGTGCTAAGTTTTTTGATAATTCATCTCTATTGGCATCCATCCTTCCCTTCCCATTCTCCCAGTGGTCTTTTCTAGGACCACTGCCAGAGAAACTTGAAACTGAATTTGAAACTTTGCCTCAGAGTCTGCTTTTGGGGAGACCCAAACTAAAACAGAGGGTAATAATCTCAAATATTTTAAAAAACCTGATTGATGAAATTTAATGATGTCCTAATTCCGTTAAAAGAAATCTCAGATGTTCTCTTACATTTTGTTGCTTTTGCCAGAATTGTTTAGTGAAACTCTTCACCTAAATATGCCTTTGGAAATACTATAATAAATAATGTAGCTCTCATGTTAAAGGAGGATGAACAGAAGTCCTAGCTGAATCCAAATCTTTCCGTAATTAAATAATTCTTTTGTCCCCAAATCATGTTTTAGCCCAATTAACATTTTCTGCAAACATTGGCTAATATCTTTCACCATTTTCAAGTGGATTAATCACCAAATCTGATATTGTAGATCCATACTGACTTTTAGATCTACTCATTTTTTTAAAATAGCATCAAAATTAGCAATATAATCCCAAACCAGTATCTTAGACCTAGTCTTATCTGCTATAGATAACGGAACTGGGAAAATTCTGGGCAAGAGAACTTCTCTTAAATCAACTAAGTTTGTTGAAAAATCTCATGTTAATTCCTTCCTCTTTAATAATATCAATCTCACTTGCAGATTAAGGACTTGATTTAACATTTCTGATACACATGCAATATATGTCAAATCTCTTCATAATATTTTGATGCCACTATTTAATTTTTACTGATTGAAAACAAAAATGCATGTTAGTATTAAAGAATAAATAAAATATTTTAAAACAATTTTCTTTGGAATCACCATCTTATTTCTATATGTAGGATAAGATAGTCAAACTCCTTTTCAATGTTATTGCAAAGTTTACAAAAGAATCTTTTACTCAAGGCATTAATTTAAATTTTATTAGTAGCAGTGATAACATTCACTGACTTGTGGGCCTTTCACTAAGCTTTTGGCGAGTGAGGTCGTCAACGAGTAATGCAGTGACTTACCAATGGGGCTGTTGCTACTTGTGAGATGTTTACAACCCTACTTTGCTGGCGGACTGTAGCTGCAGCTCCGTCTGCTGCCCAATGACACTGGAAAAGGAAAAAGGTCTTCCTGTGAAACATTTTTAAAGAATTTCAAATTTTCACAACTCTTAGGATCCAACGTCCATACATATGGAAATAAATTTTCTGCCCAATGTTTTTATTCCCATGAACCTTAACATTTGTGGTCAGTAAAGCTTCATTATCATAGAGGTGTCTTGCAATTCACTTGCAACATTCTCTTGACTGTAGATCATTTCAGAGCCTATTTTCTACTTCTGGATTTCTCATAGATTCTCCTACATACAACATTATTGCTCAATTAACAGAAGAAAACATTTACGTTTTTTTCTCTCATAAAAATAACTTCTTATACAGCAGTTACAATTAATTTTCCCTTATATTGTTTGGATTTCCACAGTATCATTTGTGCTATTCTATAAGAAACGGTACCTCATATCCTTCAGATTGGATCAAAAAAACATCTCAAGGACAATACTATGATTTCCAAACTTTCCTTAAAGCTCTGAAGTTTGTATCTTTGCCAACTCTGTGTCTCTCTTTATAAAATATTCACTTGGTCTTGATGGGTTCATCTAGATGAATTAGAAAAAAACTATGTTGCCAATGATATTTTCAAATATTCAGCTGAATACTCTCAACCTCTTTTCTTAATATCTAAATTACATATAGTATTTTTAAAATAAGGGCTAAATTTGTACATCTTTGTGAAAAATACAGAAGCACTAAGAATGCCATAAACGTAAACTGATACTGGTGACTCAAGTGCAACGAGTGGAGTTGTTGTAGGTGGTGTGGTTTTCTGAATTGGTAAACAGCTCCTGATTTTCAAATATCAACCAAAACAATATTAGTGGCATTCCTGGAAAATTCGCCGTGAATTAAAACTCTGCAAGGCATACATGTTTACATGTGAATTAGAATTGGTTCTCGACTCAAATAAATACAAACGAGCTTTTACCTACATAAGAAGCATGAGCTGGGAGAGTCAAAAGTTGGTTAGGAAAGAAAACAATTGGTTTTTTTGTAAAAAGGTTTGGTCTGGCATCAGTGGACCCCATGCAGTATTTCCCAGTTCACTGTGACAGCCAAAAATACGCTTATGTATTTCCCAAATGCTCCCTATTCATTAAACATGTATTATGAATATTACTGTAACATTGAAAAGACGCAACTGCTCTTTAAAAAGCTTCCACACCTACTTTCTCATAAATATTGATTTTGTAGATATTATATGCTGAAAGTGCATTTGAAGCAGTACGAAGCCTACTTTATCCAAGTACTGACCATCAACCCTAGTCATTATCTACTGATTCCTCCAAAAAGTAGCTGACTAGAATCCCTGGGAATTTGGAAAGGGGATCCTAAGCCAGAAAGTTGGATAGGTTATGGCCTAATAACCTTATGGCATGGTAGCTGTCATCTGTTGAGAACTTGTTACTTCGGAAGTTCGTGATTCTTATTTTTGTTGTTGTTGTTGGCCCCCTCTGCTACTTAGTAATCTTTAGGAAAAGTCCAGTTTATCTCTGCTATTTGAAAGGAATACTATGCCAAAGGCAGGGTGAAACATATAGGAAAGGGGCTTATCAGGGATTTTGGTCAGCAGCCTTCCCCCAGCGCTCACCTGGAGATTTTCTTTCTGATGCTAAAACCTTAGAGAAGCTGTGTTTTATTTTATTAAAGGAAGACAACACCTTCACACCAAGAGACTCAAAATGGGTAGGATACAACATTTGTACAACACATTCCCTGCCCGGGAAGGGGCTTACCCTCTCAAGTGTATCACTATTACCCCAATGTAGAAAGTAGATCCATAAGACATAGCGAGGCAAATGATGATTCCTAGTAATTGACAGAATTAGGTCTCCATAAACATGATCCAGAGAAGACACAAAGTAGAAATATAGGCATGGACAACAGAAGTGATATACAGGAAGAGATCTGGGACTGTGTGATAAAGGTTAGATGAATTACACTAGTTACTGTAGGGTTTCTCCACCTGCACTACTGACATTTTGGGCAGGAGAATTCTTTACTGTGGGAGGCTGTCCTGTGTGTTGTAGGATGTTGAGCAGCATCCCTGACCTCTGCCCACTAGATGCCAGTAGCAGTCTCCTTCCCCAATTCTCACACCAAAATTGTTTCCCAATATTGGCAAGAGTTCCCTGGAGTCTAAAATCGGCCCCTGTTGAGAATCACTGCTTCTCAGACTTCAGTGTGTATAGGATCAGCTGGGAGTCTTCTAAACACTGCTTTACTAGGTCTGCGGTAGGGCCTGGCACTCTCTAGTCCAAACAAGATCCCAGATGAGACCGATGCTTCCTGTCCAAGGGCAACACTTGCTTCTTTTCAGGCAAACTTACAGCCTTCTACCAGTCAACACACACGGGTCATCAGAATGCAAAGGAGATGTATATTCAGGGTATGGAGTGTTGAAAATACTTTCAAGCAAGATCTGCATACCAAATTGAGTTATCATGTATTTAATTAAGCATGTTTAAGAAGTGAACATAAATAAGTGAGGGGTTTGTATTTGTTTTCTTAAACTTCAGAGTGCTTTATCTCCTAATTCAGCAGTTCTCAAAACTTTGGTCTTGGGATCCCTTTAACACTCTTAAAAATAATTGAGAACTGCAAGAGCTTTTGTTAACATGGGTTTGTATCTACTGGTATTTACTGGATTAGAAATTAACTAAGAAACTGAGTAAACTGTTTAAATATTTGAAATTAATTTAAAAATAGTATACCCAAGGATGCAGCCTTTGAGAAAGTGTTGACACCATCAGCACTGAATATATGACTGAAACCTAGTTAGAGCCTCTATATAAACTTTTAAGATTCTGGTGGGCAGGTGCAGAGAACTACTTGTCTTAACAGCTTCAGGAGACAAGTCTCTTACGTTCACAGGCCAGGGACATGCAAAAATCAACAGCAAATGTGTTTCCAGCTGTGTGGCTGACAGGGTCTTGGTGCTCCAGCTGGGCGTCAGGACTGAGCCTCTGAGGTGAGCTGAGTTCAGGACACTGGTCCACCAGAGGCCTCCCGGCCCCACGTAATATCAATTGGCGAGAGAGATCGTCACCTCAGTGCTAAGACCCAGCTCCACCCAATGGCCAGCAGACTCCAGTGCTGAAAGCCCCATGCCAAACAACTAGCAAGACAGGAACACAACCCCACCCATTAGCAGAGAGGTTGCCTAAAATCATATAAGGTCACAGACACCCCAAAACACACCACTGGACGGGGTCCTGCCCACCAGGGAGACAAGATCCAGCCTCATCCACCAGAACACGGGCACCAGTCCCCTCTACCAGGAAGCTTACACAACCCACTGAACCAACGTCACCCACTGGGGGCAGACACCAAAAACAACGGGAACTATGAACCTGCAGCCTGCGAAAAGGAGACCCCAAACACAGTAAGTTAAACAAAATGAGAAGACAGAGAAATATGCAGCAGATGAAGGAGCAAGGTAAAAACCCACCAGACCAAACAAATGAGGAGGAAATAGGCAGTCTAACTGAAAAAGAATTCAGAGTGATGATAGTAAAGATGATCCAAAATCTTGGAAATAGAATGGAGAAAATACAAGAAACGTTTAACAAGGACCTAGAAGAACTAAAGAGCAAACAAACAATGATGAACAACACAATAAATGAAATTTAAAATTCTCTAGAAGGAATCAATAGCAGAATAACTGAGACAGAAGAACAGATAAGTGACCTGGAAGATAAAATAGTGGAAATAACTACCACGGAGCAGAATAAGGAAAAAAGAAGGAAAAGAATTGAGGACAGTCTCAGAGACTTCTGGGACAACATTAAACACACCAACATTCGAATTACAGGGGTCCCAGAAGAAGAAGGGAAAAAGAAAGGGACTGAGAAAATATTTGAAGAGATTATAGTTGAAAACTTCCCTAATATGGGAAAGGAAATAGTCAGTCAAGTCCAGGAAGCACAGAGATTCCCATACAGGATGAATCCAAGGAGAAACACACCAAGACACATATTCATCAAACTTTCAAAAATTAAATACAAAGAAAAAATATTAAAAGCAGCAAGGGAAAAGCAACAAGTAACATACAAGGGAATCCCCATAAGGTTAACAGCTGATCTTTCAGCTGAAACTCTGCAAGCCATAAGGGAGTGGAAGGACATATTTAAAGTGATGAAAGGGAAAAACCTACAATGAAGATTACTCTACCCAGCAAGGATCTCATTCAGATTTGATGGAGAAATTAAAACCTTTACAGACAAGCAAAAGTTAAGAGAATTCAGCACCACCAAACCAGCTTTACAACAAATGCTAAAGGAACTTCTCTAGGCAGGAAACACAAAAGAAGGAAAAGACCTACAAAAAGAAACCCAAAACAATTAACAAAATGGTAATAGGAAGATACATATCGATAATTACCTTCAATGTAAATGGATTAAATGCTCTAACCAAAAGACATAGATAGGCTGAATGGATACAAAAACAAGGCCCATATACATGCTGTCTACAAGAGACCCACTTCAGACCTAGGGACACATACAGACTGAAAGGAGGGGATGGAAAAAGATATTCCATGCAAATGGAAATCAAAAGAAAGCTGGAGTAGCAGTTCTCATATCAGACATAATAGACTTTAAAATAAAGACTATTACAAGAGACAAAGAAGGACACTACATAATCATCAAGTGATCAATCCAAGAAGAAGATATAACAATTGTAAATATTTATGCACCCAACACAGGAGCAACTCAATACATAAGGCAAATGCTAACAGCCATAAAAGGGGAAATCGATGGTAACAGAATCATAGTAGGGGACTTTAACACCCCATTTTCACCAATGGACAGATCATCCAAACAGAAAATAAACAAGGAAACACAAGCTTTAAATGACACATTATACCAAATGGACTTAATTGATATTTATAGGCCATTCCATCCAAAAATAACAGAATACACTCTCTTCTCAAGTGCTCATGGAACATTCTCCAGGATAGATCATATCTTGGGTCACAAATCAAGCCTTGGTAAATTGAAGAAAATTGAAATCGTATCAAGTATCTTTTCCGACCACAAGGCCATAAGACTATATATCAATTACAGGAAAAAAACTGTAAAAAATACAAACACATGGAGGCTAAACAATACACTACTAAATAACCAAGAGATCACTGCAGAAATCAAAGAGGAAATAAAAAAATACCTAGAAACAAATGACAATGAAAACAAAACAACCCAAAACCTATGTAGTGCAGCAAAAGCAGTTCTAAGAGGGAAGTTTACAGCAATACAATCCAACCTCAGGAAACAAATCTCAAATAAACAACCTAAACTTACACCTAAAGCAATTTGAGAAAGAAGAACAAAAAAATGCCCAAAGTTAGCGGAAGGAAAGAAATCATAAAAATCAGATCAGAAATAAATGAAAAAGAAATGAAGGAAACGATAGCAAAGATGAATAAAACTAAAAGCTGGTTCTTTGAGAAGATAAACAAAATTGATAAACCATTAGCCAGACTCATCAAAAAAAAAAAAAAGGAGAAGACTCAAATCAACAGAATTAGAAATGAAAAAGGAGAAGTAACACTGACACTTCAGAAATACAAAGGATCATGAGAGATTACTACAAGCAACTATATGCCAATAAAATGGACAACCTGGAAGAAACGGACAAATTCTTAGAAAAGCACAACCTTCCGAGACTGAACCAGGAAGAAATAGAAAATATGAACAGACCAATCACAAGTGCTAAAATTGAAACTGTGATTAAAAATTTTCCAACAAACAAAAGCCCAGGACCAGATGGCTTCACAGGTGAATTCTATCAAACATTTAGAGAAGAGCTAACACCTATCCTTCTCAAACTCTTCCAAAATAAGCAGAGAGAGGAACACTCCCAAACTCATTCTATGAGACCACCATCACTGTGATACCAAACCAGACAAAGATATCACAAAAAAAGAAAACTACAGGCCAATATCTCTGATGAACATAGATGTAAAAATCCTCAACAAAATACTAGCAAACAGAATCCAACAGTACATTAAAAGGATCATACACCATGATCAAGTGGGGTTTATCCCAGGAATGCAAGGATTCTTCAATATACGCAAATCAATCAATGTGATACACCATATTAACAAACTGAAGGATAAAAACTATATGATCATCTCAATAGATGCAGAAAAAGCTTTCAACAAAATTCAACACCCATTTATTATTAAAACTGTCCAGAAAGTAGGCATAGAGGGAAGTTACCTCAACATAATAAAGGCCATATATGACAAACCCACAGCCAACATCATTCTCAAAGGTGAAAAACTGAAACCATTTCCACTAAGATCAGGAACAAGACAAGGTTGCCCACTCTCACCGCTATTATTCAACAGTTTTAGCCACAGCAAATAGAGAAGAAAAAGAAATAAGGAATCCAAATTGGAAAAGAAGAAGTAAAACTGCAACTGTTTGCAGATGACATGATACTATACATAGAGAATTCTAAAGATGCTGCCAGAAAACTACTAGAGCTAATCAATGAATTTGGTAAAGTAGCAGGATACAAAATTCATGCACAGAAGTCTCTTGCATTCCTATACACTAATGATGAAAAATCTGAAAGAGAAATTAAGGAAACACTCCCATTTACCATTGCAACAAAGAGAATAAAATACCTAGAAATAAACGTACCTAAGGAGACAAAAGACCTGTATGCAGAAAACTATAAGACACTGATGAAAGAAATTAAAGACAATACAAAGAGATTAAGAGATAAACCATGTTCTTGGATTGGAAGAATCAACATTGTGAAAATGCCTATACTACACAAAGCAATCTACAGATTCAATGTAATCCCTATCAAACTACTAATGGCATTTTTCACAGAACTAGAACAAAAAATTTTACAATTTGTATGGAAACACAAAAGACCCCAAATAGCAAAAGCAATCTTGAGAAAGAAAAACAGAGCTGGAGGAATCAGGCTCCCTGACTTCAGACTATACTACAAAGACAAAGTAATCAAGACACTGTGGTACTGGCACAAAAACAGAAATATACATCAGTGGAACAGGATAGAAAGCCCAGAGATAAACCCATGCACATAGGTCACCTTATCTTTGATCAAGGATGCAAGAATATACAATGGAGAAAAGACAGCCTCTTCAATAAGTGGTGCTTGGAAAACTGGACAGCTACATGTAAAAGAATGAAATTAGAACACTCCCTAACACCATACACAAAAATAAACTCAAAATGGATTAAAGACCTAAGTGTAAAGCCAGACACTATAAAATTCTTAGAGGAAAACATAGGCAGACACACTCTATAACATAAATCACAGCAAGATCCTTTTGACCCACCTCCTAGAGAACTGGAAATAAAAACAAACAAATGGGACCCAATGAAACTTAAAAGCTTTTGCACAGCAAAGGAAACCATAAACAAGACGAAGAGACAACCCTCAGAATGGGAGAAAATATTTGCAAATGAAGCAACTGACAAAGGATTAATCTCCAAAATATACAAGCAGCTCTTGCAGCTCAATATCAAAAAAAGCAAACAACCCAATCCAAAAATGGGCAGAAGACCTAAACAGACATTTCTCCAAAGAAGATATACAGATTGCCAACAAACATACGAAAGGATGTTCAACATCACTAGTCATTAGAGAAATGCAAATCAAAACCACAATGAGGTATCACCTCACACCGCTCAGAATGGCCATCATCAAAAAATCTACAAACAGTAAATGCTGGAGAGGGTGTGGAGAAAAGGGAACCCTCTTGCACTGTTGGTGGGAACGTAAATTGATTCAGCCATTATGGGGAACACTATGGAGGTTCCTTAAAAAACTAAAAATAGAACTACCATATGACCCAGCAATCCCACTACTGGGCATATGCCCTGAGAAAACCACAATTCAAAAAGAGTCATGTAGGGGCTTCCCTGGTGGCGCAGTGGTTGAGAGTCCGCCTGCCGATGCAGGGGAACGTGGGTCCACGCCCCGGAGGATCCCACGTGCCACGGAGCGGCTCGGCCCGTGGGCCATGGCCGCTGGGCCTGCGCGTCCGGAGCCTGTGCTCTGCAATGGGGGAGGCCACAGCGGTGAGAGGCCCGCATACCGCAAAAAAAAAAGAGTCATGTACCACAATGTTCATTGCAGCACTATTTACAATAGCCAGGACATGGAAGCAACCTATGTGTCCATCAACAGATGAATCGATAAAGAAGATGTAGTACATATATACAATGGAATATTACTCAGCCACAAAAAGAAACGAAATTTAGTTATTTGTAGTGAGGTAGATGGACCTAGAGGCTGTCATACAGAGTGAAGTAAGTCAGAGATAAAAACAAATACCATATGCTAACACATATATATGGAATCTAACCAAAAAAAAGGTTCTAAAGAACCTAGGGGCAGGACAGGAATAAAGATGCAGACACAGAGAATGAACTTGAGGACACAGGGAGGGGGAAGGGTAAGCTGGGACAAAGTGAGAGAGTGGCATGGACATACATACACTACCAAATGTAAAATAGATAGCTAGTGGGAAGCAGCTGCATAGCACAGGGAGATCAGCTCCATGCTTTGTGACCACCTAGAGGGGTGGTATAGGGAGGGTGGGAGGGAGACACAAGAGGGAGGAGATATGGGGATATATGTATATGTATAGCTGATTCAGTTTGTTCTACAGCAGAAACTAGCACAACATTGTAAAGCAATTATACTCCAATAAAAATGTTTAAAAAAATAGTATACCCATTACATGTTAACATAACTAATAAATTGTTGTGAAAAATTACCGTACTTTCCCAAGCAAAAAATTATGGGGAAGAACAGCATTATTTAAACATTTTTGCAAATGTCTAACATCTGGTTTAATAGAAGATAGCTGGATTCTCATATCTGCTTCTGCTTTTTTTGTGATTCACTGTTTTTTTTAATAAATTTATTTAGTTTATTTATTAATTTTTGGCTTTGTCGGGTGTTTGTTGCTGCATGTGGGCTTTCTCTAGTTGCAGCGAGCAGGGGCTACTCTTTGTTGTGGTGCACGGGCTTCTTATTGCAGTGGCTTCTCTTGTGGCAGAGCACAAGCTCTCGGCGCGTGGGCTTCAGTAGTTGTGGCACGAGGGCTCAGTAGTTGTGGCATCTTCCCAGTCCAAGGCTTGAACCCGTGTCCCCTGAACTGGCAGGAGGATTCTTAACCACTGCGCCACCAGGGAAGCCCGATTCATTGTTTTAGTTTAAGTATATAAAGAAAATCTGGCCTCACACAGATATGAGGCTGGAAAAGGAAGCATTTTAATAGTCACTTCTGATAATATGGATATTCTTTTTTTTTTTTTTTGCGGTACACGGGCCTCTCACTGTTGTGGCCTCTCCCGTTGTGGAGCACAGGCTCCGGACGCGCAGGCTCAGCGGCCATGGCTCACGGGCCTAGCCGCTCCGCGGCATGTGGGATCTTCCCGGACCGGGGCACGAAGCCATGTCCCATGCATCGGCAGGGGGACTCTCAACCACTGCGCCACCAGGGAAGCCCCCAGATATTCTTTTTTGATATGACACCGCAGCTTAACAAATGGTAGTTTCTTAAAGACTAGTTGCAATGAGAAGTCTGAAACCCTATCTTTTGTACTGTTGACACCAAAATTTATTGGTTTATCTTGCAGTTTGAATTGATCTTTTACCCATGCATGATTTTGTAACACCACGTATTGGTCAACTGGAAAACACTAGCTCATTAAGTTATACAACTGTTCCGAATGTGCAGTGGAAAATTCCACTGGATACTCCAGAGCAATTAAGAGTAAAAATGACAAATAATATCTTTATATCACTGTAAAGATAGCTTTGGCCTTTGGTACTCCCTAAAGTGTGGGTGGCAGTCCCCACACCTACCGTGAGAACCACTGTCCTACGTTGGCTGCAGCTGACAGCTTCTGCAAACATAAAGGACCTTGAGAGTACCATTTTACGGCAAAATAACTCAATTGGATGAATCTTAAGTTAAACATAAAACGTATTTCAAGATTGTGAACACGCTTCACGAATAAAGAAAAGCCTGAAAAAAATAAAAGTCACTTTATACTTTTGTCTTCTAGAAATAAATGTGTTAATATTTTGGCCCACTGTCACCTCTCCTTAAGGGCAAAGACTGTGTTTTATTGATCTACAAATTTCGGAGTTAGCATAATGCCTAGCCCTTATGAGCACTCAAAAAGATTTTTTCTTTTTTAAAAGTATACCGTACATAGTTTTGTAGCCTATCCTTTTCATTTAGCCTCAGAGTTGGTCAGTTTTCCCATATGCGTTCTATAACTACTGCATAATATTAAAGTTTTCAAGCTCAAACTCACTTTAAAAACCGTGACTTTGCTTTGGCAAGGAGTAAAAATTTTGCAAGGGAAAAAAATTTAAACGACATGGGTCCAGCAGGACTCCAGGGAAGAAGTTTGGGGAGCAGGATCGCTCCGCCACAGACTCACCGCGCCTGGGACACCTGGACACAGGCCACCGCGGCGGGGAGGGGTGAGGGTCCAAGGACCATGGCACTTGGCGCTTTTTCGGGGGCTTTCGCGCGGGACCGACATGCGAAAAGAGGGGGGGGGGGCAGCTGGACGGTCCCACTCCCCACGACAGGGAGGGTCTTCCAGCTCCGGCTCCCCTTTCCTCGGAGGAGCTGCCTCTCCTGCACTTGTCTGGGCACCGGAACTCGAGACAGTTCTGTCAACAGTCAGCGGGAGAGCCAGCCCCCGGGACGGCCCAGAAAGACTGAGCATGCGCGGAACGCACCCGGCGTGCAATCCTGGGAGAGGTTAGAGGTCGCGAGGTACATCACAGCGCCGGCATTCCAGATGAATTAGCTGCTTTGGTGGCTCCACAGGGCGAGTGGCGGCGCTAAAGCACTAGTGTGCGGCTCCCAGGAGTTACACCCGCTCCTCCCACGCCATCCCACTCCTTTTCTAAGGCTCCCGCGGCCCTCAGAAAAACCCGGAGAGGCGGACCACTTTCGCTTCGCACGCACTTCCTTTCCCCGGCCGGAAAGGAAAGGGGGCAGAGAAGCATCGCATGCGCCGTTCGCAGGCGGCCCCTGGAGTGGAGTCGAGTTGCTGGTTTCGTTGGCCCGGCCGGAGTGCGCCTGCGCGGTCTCCGGCTTCCCTCCACCTCCGCTTCCCCTCCCCCTGTCCCCCGCGGGGCCTCTGGGTCCGGCGGGACCATGTTCACCAGCACCGGTTCCAGTGGGCTTTGTGAGTACCGGACGCCGCCATCCTGGCTGTCCCCTAAACACCACACTGGGTACCTCCTTGAGGAGGCTGGGGGCAGCGGGAACTCTCGGGGTTGCAGGCGGTTTGGGGGTCGATCTGCCGTCCCTGTGCCGGAACCTTGGTAGTTCTTGCCCGGTGGGGGGCAGCGGACACCGCCCCCATTTCAGCCTGGAGGGGTCAGTGGGGACTGAGTCAGCCCCCAGCCCCCCACCTGTGAGCCCCAGGTGCGATGCTCAGATGCTCCTGGGGCTGCTGTAGGTGGGCTGGGCAGTTAGGGTCGGACTGGGCTGCCCTGGTCTTATGGCCCGGCCCCCAGCCCTCAGCGGTAGGTTTGCCAGCTAGAAAGAAGAGGCTGTCCGGGTGGAAGCGATGCTGGAAGCCTGCTCCCTTCCCAGTCACCTTGCTCCATTCATTTAGGCTACAGAGGGACCGAACTGGCTCTCCCCCGGATGCAAATTCCAACCTCTGCTTCAGGAGCTGACCCCTTAGTTTTACTTAGATTCTTTTTTTTCTCCTCAGTCTCTCTTAGGAGTTTTTAGACAAACAAAAACTGATTAAAGTACTTCAAAGTGGAAGGAAGTTTGGAAGTAGTTTGGCAGGAAAGCAGAGACATTGCTGCTGGATGTTGCTAAATTTTACTGGAGTGTCAGCTGTGGAGTGTCAGCAGATAGAGAGCAGAGAAATATATATAGCCTTTTAAACGACTTTCTTTTTCTCATTGAAATGGTTTAATTGACTTTTGATAAGGTGGACTGTTTGTTAACTAAACAGCGCTGAGATTAGGCACTGATACAGCAACAGTGAATTGTTTGAATAGCTATAATTTTTGCAATTGCTTGTCACTATTAACGCTTCATATCTCTAGACATGTGAAGTTAATCTTACTGAGTACAGAGGCAGTTGACATTTCCAAATATTAATGATCTGTTGTGAATGTTAGGAGTCTTTTTCTGAGAATACATATCTTAGCCTGGGAGTAAGTTAGTATCAGGGCAACAGGCATCATTATAAATCTTCCTCACTTCTCAACTTCTCAGGTTCTGAAGTGGGTTTAATATTTGTGATTTCCCTTGTTTCATACTTAATTTGATTTATGGCATCTTTCAGGTATTGGCCTCAGAGTATTTTACAACTACTAGGTAATTAATCTTCCCCAAACTACCCTTTAGAAAAAGAACATGACTGTTGAAACTGATACTCAAAAGGTGGTGTGAGCCATATGTGTATGTGAGCCATACACTGGTGGATATGAAATTAATGGTAGAATTCTTCAATTTTATTTGTTTTTTTTCATCATTTTGACTTATCCTTCCTTGCTGACCAAAACACATTAAAGAATTAAAAAGGCAAGCAAAATCTGTTATTGGTTACTATGCTGTATTAGCTATTATGTTGGCAAAGTATATTCAGATTTGATACAGGGTGACTCTGGGGAAGGTAGTGATATGTGATTACCTGTGGCACATGGTTGATGAGTATTGAATTCTAGGAGCCAAACTGCTACCCAGGGAGAGGCCTAGGCCAAAGGCTTCTCCTTAGCTGTCTTGCCCTTTTTCTAAAATAAATGTATCCACAGCATAAGAATTGATGGAATGGCCATTCCTCAGAAGTCCATGTCTTATATGCTCATTTAACAAACATTTTGAGCATCTCGGAAACTGCGAGGGGCTGGGAATGCGACATTAGACAAGTCTTGGTCCCAGTGTTTGCAGAGCTTACAGTGGTGTTTAGGCACTGGTTTTCCAAGACTGGTCTTTTGGCAAGTCTGGGTGGGAAAATTTACTTTGCTTTGAAATTTTTCTTTGCAATGCGCCCCACTGAGAGGGAAGTGATTTCCTAGATAAGTTGTGTAGCCCTTTGGTAATTCAGAGTTCTGATCCTGAGTAAGTGTCCCGAGGATGAATAATCTGCCTAGCAGTGCCCCCAGGGATGCTGAATAACATTCTCTTTTTAAGGGAAAAATCCTGGCCATTTCCTACCACTGGCATATTTCCCACATCTGTGACTAGTAGATAGTGTATTTGTGTTATACTTGCTTTCCTCCCTCTCTCACTCATTCATTTATTTATTCAACAAGTGTCTGTTTACTACCCACATAAGCCACACACTGTTCGTGTATAGAGGATAAAGTGGTACACAGGATGAAGGAGACCAACATCCAATAAGTAAGTTATGTGTTTTCACATAGTGATAAGCGTCGTGAAGAAAATCTGAGGGTAGTGGCATAGACTGTGGTTATGGAGGACTTCAGCAGGACGCTAAAATAATGCTAAGGATGCTGCTTTAGCAGGTGTGGTCAGCGATGTTTGGGAAGGTGACCCAAATGGCGTGAAGGAGCCCACCTGTCAGTTTTTGTTGAAAAGTGTGCATCAGATGGGTGCCTCTCAGTGCTTATCTTAGTGGAATGTTCTCTCACACTGGCCTTGATGAACACTTCTTTCTAAAATTCTTTTTTTTTTAATTGAAGTATAGTTGCTTTACAATATTATATTAGTTTCAGGTGTATAGCATAGTGATTCAATATTTTTATAGATTACACTCCATTTAAAGTTATTATAAAATATTGGCTACATTCCCTGTGCTGTATATTACATCCTTGTATCCTATTTATTTTACGCCTAGTAGTTTGTATCTTTCTAAAATTCCTTGTTCTTTGACTTTTTCTTCATATCTCCTGACCACAGCTACGTAGTTTTTCACATCCTCAGGGTCTACTGGATTTGGCATTAAGTTATTGTTACCTTAAGAAGAGTAGTTTCAGTGGATTATTAAGGCCAAAACCTATTTTTGTTGAGGTACGGAGTGAACCAGAGGTAGAGAGTGGAAATAGAGACGACCGTTGGGATGGACAGCTGGCAGTCTCAGGGAGACACAGCTGGAGTCATCCCTTTGAAGACTCAGTACCCAGGATATCTTGCTAACTCAAGCCACACAGTCCTGAGGTGGGAACCAGTACAGACTTATCAGAGTGAGAAAGTTCTCAAATGAGCTGGAACTTTCCCTTGAGTGAAACTCGTTTTGATCCAAAACATTAGTTAGGGAGCCTAGAGTCAGGTGCAGTTAGGGGAGGTTGATGAATGCGAGGTCCAGCGGTGGCAGCCTATGGTGAGGACATTCATTTCGCTCTAGAGATGGGTGAGCCACAAGGACTGGTGGGTCATTCAGGGTCTGTAACCCCCTCTTCATTTCAGCTTTAGGGTACTGCCTTGGAGCCCGAAGGCTCTGTCCCCAGCATCATCCTGAAATGGACACTTTGCAGTTTCCCAGTGCAGCTGTGGTTGTGCTCCCAGGAAGGACCAAACTGTGTTCTGATTGATATATTCTTTCTTTAGGTATGTACTCAATGTGTTGAATACATAACTTGTGCGAGATGATTAAAATAAATCTTTATTTTTGTCTCTCACCATCTCTTTAAAATGCACTCAGCTTGGAAAGCCTTTTCCTTTTATGAGAAGGCATCAGGCCTTATGACTTTTTATTCACTCTTCAAGTTATTGATTCAACAGCTGTTTAATGAGCATGGCTCATTAGGTGAAAGACAAAAGGTGAGTTCAAGTGGCAGTGATCTTAGGGAACAGAAGTCACAAAGCATAGGCTCAATTTAAAAATATCCAGTTCAGTGTATTAATCAACACTCAGCCTTCATTCAAAGGTAAGAGTTTTTCTCCCTCTTTCTCCCAGTTAAGATTTGTAGTTGGCAACCACTTGCTGTCAGAGAAAGTGGTATAGTTGGCTTCTGTCCTTTTGTGTCCCCTCTGACCCCCCAGTTTCCTGTTTCTGACCTTATTGGGTTCTAGATAAGGTGGGGTGGGAGGAAGAAGGAATAGTGAGGAACTAGGATTGTTCTTCCGTGGCTCTCTGAGCCTGGTACGTGGTTAAAGCTGACTCTGTGCTGTGGGCTTTTTAGAGTCTCTTGGGAGGCGCCCATTCTGGCTGCTCCCCTGACCTGGGGGGATGCATTCTTATGCTGGTGGGCTTTATTTGGTGTCTTTCATAGCTCCTAGGAACTTAGGTCCACCTACAGTTTCCTCCTTCTAGGGGCTGTTTGGCCTGCTTGAGGACACTGCTGGACTGATTGAAAGATGACCCCACTGTTGCCTCTGGCCTGTGGTCCACCTCTGCTTGCTGGAATTGCTGATTCTTTGCCCTGGTCATGCATTCTTATCTCAGTGATCAACATGGCTTCTCCTCCTCCTGCTCTCTAGAAACCCCGGTACCCCGCTCTCAGGGGTCACGTGTTCATCTCACTCACTAGGCCTGTTTCTCTCTCTTGACCACGGGGGTATTCGTAGGCTCATGATGAGTATAGCAGCTCTGCTTAGCAGTGGAGCTTATTTCCCAGCCCTTGAACACTTATTCTGGGTCCTGGCAAGTTGCTTTTTATTGCCCCCCTTGTGACTGCTGCAGCTGGTTCCTCGTGTGTCCGCCATGTTCCTTCTTTCAGTCCATGAGTCTCCCTCTTTCTTCCTAAAGCAGAACCAAGATCCAGTTTTGCTTTTACTAGAGATGTTTTATGTCCTAATTAGGATCTTTTTGTAGGAGCTAATGCACTATTGTTGTTTTTATTTGCACGTTTTTCTTTTTCCTTTATTATTATTATATTTCTCTTCCCTTTAGTCAAGTTATTATCTAACTTCTCCAACTTTTTCCATTCTCAACTTGTGGCAGTATCAGTTTTAGTCATGAAGGCAGAACCTACCTTAAATCAAGCTACTTTAAAACTTGCATTTCTATGGAATTTTAATAAATACAACCTGATAAAGAGTATCTCATAAGTAATTTACTCCAGCATTTTTGAGGTGTGCTTTCTAGAACACACTGGTACTGTGCAGGGCTGCTTAAAATTTTTTTTTAATTAAAAAATATTTTTATTTTTAAACCCCAAATTTTATTGTTCAGTTGATTTTTTCCAGCTTTATTGAGATATAATTGACAAAAATTTTATATATTCATGTTGTATGTGATGTTTTGTCATTTGCATACATTGTGAAATGATTACTGCAGTCAAGGTAATTAAAATATCCATCACCTCACAGTTATCTTTGTGTGTGTGTGTGTGTGTGTGTGTGTGTGTGTGTGTGTGGTGAAAACATTCAAGATCTACTCTCTAGCCAATTTCAAGTATACAATTCATTATTCCTACCTATGGTCATCATGCTGTACATTGCTTAAGTTTTAGCCCTCATTTAAATTATAATTATAAATGAAAATTATCATTTAATCCTCATTTAAATCATGATTCTCTTTCCCAGACATTTTTCTCAAGATTTTTATGTTATATTGCCACTGTTCTCAGACATTTTCCAATGCTTATGTTACCTTAGTCCCTTGAATGCAGCATGATACAGTGGAAAGAGCACAGTATTAATATTTGGAAAGCGTTCAGAAGCCAGGATGTCCCTAATGTTGTTTTTAAAGATTGATGATGGAAATTAGCACTTCCAAGGCTTATGGGCCCTGCAACAAGGAAATTTAACTTTTTATTAACTCTTTGTTTCTAAGACTTAGTGGGAATGGTTTTCATTGTAGAAAATTTGGGAAGTAAAAGGAGGAAACATAAAATTCCATTTCACTGTGCTACCCAGATTTCATCCCTGTTAGCATATTGGTGTTCTGTAAATTTTTTCGTATGTATGTATGTAAACAGATTTAAAAGCAAAATTGGAGCTACGTACAGTTTCATATTCTGATTTTTTCATTTAACCTTAAATGAATTTGCCCCATGTTATTAATAATGTTCAAAGATGACTTTTAACATTTTTTTTGTTTTGCCTTATTACAAAACTGAAACATGCTTGCTGCCAAAAAAATTAAAATATTACACAAATACATAATATAGAAAGGAATAGTCACACGTTACTCTCCCACCCAAATAATCATCACTGCTATTTTAGTGCTCATTCTTTTAGATTTTTTTCTGTACAGGCTCTTACCTGTGCATTCTTTCTCTCTCAGGCACCCACACACACGTGTTTTATACAGACATGGCATTCAAATAAACATTTTGTTGTGCTCCCCTAACATTTTTTAGATACAGAATCATGACTTTGAAGTATTACAACGTGTTATATTTCAGTGTTTTTCTCCAGCTTTTTCCCATTTAAACAATGTTATGGTGAACGTCTTTCAAGTTATTGATCACATCTTTGACTTCATCCTAAAGAAATGATCACAAACGTGGAAGTATAGTGTCAAAGAATAGGAACATTTTTAAGCTCTTGATCTGTATTGCCAAATCCTTCCAGAAAGGATGTGTCACTTTACACTTTTCAGCAGTTTAGCAGAATATCTTTCTCACCAAACTCTTGTAACACTTGAGTATGATAATTTAAAATGATTTTTGCCAATTGAGAGATTGAAAAATGACATTTTATTGTTTTAATCTGCATTTCTTTGAATGCCTGGGAAAGTGAACTTATTTTCATCTTTCATATTTATTGGCCATTTTAATATATTTTTGAACTGATTTAACTATTTATGTTCTTTGCCCTTTTTTTTTATTGGAGTATTTGTTTTGTTTTTGTTAAATTGATTAGTAAAAGTCCTTTAAGGGTACTAGCTTTTGTCATGGTATATGTTACGAATATTTTAATCACTTGTCAGTTGCTTTTTAATTTTTTTTTTTTTTTTTTTCCGGTTCGCGGGCCTCTCACTGTTGTGGCCTCTCCCATTGCGGAGCACAGGCTCCGGACACGCAGGCTCAGCGGCCATGGCTCACGGACCCAGCTGTTCCGCGGCGTGTGGGATCTTCCCGGACTGGGGCACGAACCCGTGTCCCCTGCATCGGCAGGCATACTCTCAACCACTGCGCCACCAGGGAAGCCCCCGCTTTTTAATTTTATTCATGAAATTTTTCTCATATAAAGTTTTTCATTTAAATAAGTCATTAAAATAAAGGGATTTAGCTCATAAATTTTATTTAGCCAAATTCATCCTTTTCTTTATTAAGTCCTGGGCCTCCTGAGATCTGTTAAATATTCATTTAATATTTTTGTATCTTATATTTTTCTGATTATATAGGTAATATATACTGCTGGTACAAATTCAGCCTACCCAGAAAAGGAGAAAGTGAAACATGAAATTCTTTCTTCTCAGTCCCAGAACAGTTTGGAGAATATTCTTGTAGATTGTTTTTTTGTTTATGAATCCTGTGTGTGCGTGTGTGTGTGTGTGTGTGTGTGTGTGTGTGTGTGATTAATATAAGAGTAATATAAGCATATGGTAAAAATTTATATAAGGATATAATATGAATTCTCTTCACTAGCAGTAGCCACTTTTAAGTTCCTCTTTCTTTGTTTCTTCTCTTATTACAGCTTTAAATGATGTATTTATGCCTTTATTGATTTGTCAACTACTGGTTCTGCTTATAGATTCCACATAATGAAAGATGAGGAACTTGCATACCTCCAACCTCTCCATGTTTTAGTTTTGGTTTGGTTACCCCTTGTAATGGTTACATTTATAATTTTAAACAATGGACAAAACCCTTTATTTTTATTTTTTTATTTTTTATTTTTATATTTTTTTGCAGTACGCGGGCCTCTCACCGTTGTGGCCTCTCCCGTTGCGGAGCACAGACTCCGGACGTGCAGGCCCAGCGGCCATGGCTCATGGGCCCAGCCACTCCGTGGCACGTGGGATCTTCCCAGACCGGGGCACGAACCCGTGTCCCCTGCATCGGCAGGCAGACTCTCAACCACTGCGCCACCAGGGAAGCCCAATCCTTTATTTTTTGATTCATCAGTTTTTGGCACAGTCAGTAGACTACACTATGAAAATGAGAAAAATTAGCCCAAGAACATGTACTTTTTTGTCTCTCAGTTCTTGATTTGTGTTCTATGTGTGCTGTGTGTTTTTATAGGCTGTTCTGTAATGACAGTTAAGCCTTCCATGCTTTGTCTGTAGGTTGATTTTATATAGAAAATCATAACAATAGCTATATTTACATTATTATGATTGTGTATTCATTGTTGAACCAAGGTGTGTGATTGGTGTCATAGAAGAAGATAGAGCCCTAGGTCAGAAAACCTGTGCTACTTCAAGGAGTCTCTTAATTTCTTTTAACATTTCTTCACTACTTAAGTTCACACTCAATTTTTGCTGTTTCTTGACCCTTGCATCATTTTCTTCTCTGAGTCTTCTGTTTTCTCCCCTGGCATCCCTCCTGCAGTAAACGTTTTGGTGCAGAGGACATGGGGGTGAGCTTTCCGGATGCTCACTTGACCATTCTCGTACGTAGTGAAAGACTGGATTTGTAAGTAGCTGGTGTGGGTTTCCTCTTTATTTGTGGGTAGGTCTTTGTCCCCAACAGGCCCGAACCTTGGCTGGCAGGGCCGCCTGTAGGCTCTGTTCAAGTTTGCAGAGCTTGTGAACAGGCTGCTCTCCATATAGGGTGCAGAAGCGGGGAGCAGGAGACGGGCAAAGATGGTGAAAATCCCCCGCTGTGGGCCAGGGTAGGGGGCTTGGCTCTTTGTGTAAATCTTATTCTGAGTGAAGCTGCCCTTCCTCTTACCACCCGCCTCCCACTGTGCCATGTTACCCAGGCTAGCATCTGTTGCGGGAGTCTGAAGATGCCCGAGCTCTCTTCTAGTCTTTCTCAACCCTCAGACCCTTACAATGTCCTCCCTAAGTAGATCGCCACTTTCTTTGGAGAGCATTTCTCGGATTTTATTTTGGGGGCAGAGCCTTTTCTTCAGCTGGGGTGGTCAGATGAATGGTTGTGTATGAGGAAATGCAAAGGAGTGTGTCTGGGGGCGGGGCTTTGTGGAAGGGCCTGGCCCAGCTGCCACAGCAGGCACGTGCGCCATTTATACCGGGGATGGTTTAAACAGGATGTGGGCTCAACACTAAGGGCCAATGAAAGAAACTTAAGATAATAATTCCCTTTTCAGTTCTTTTTCCTTTTGATTGTAACAAAGAGAAAGTCTCAGTTAGCTGCTAGTCTGAAATACCTCTCTAATAGCAGCTAGTTTCCTCTGGTAACGTAGAGAACAGGAGGCAAGCCCAGATCTTTCTGCAGCAACAATATTAATTAGAATTTAGTAAACTGTGTTTATTTTTATAGTTACCACCTACTGATGACAAAGTGACACTCGTTTTGCACTTATTATAGTGATATAATAATAGTTAAATACATTTAATTACATTTAATTAATTTATTAATGTATTTAATAAATTAAAATACATTTATTTAACTAAAACATAGTAAGATGATTTAAAGAAAAATATTAAACAATAGGATAGGTAACACTGGGATATAACAAAAATTGTGGCTCCGTAATGGGACTGACTGAAGTTTGAGAAATACTGTAAATTATTCTGTTGAGTAATTCTGTTTGCCCATCCTCCTCTCCAGGTCTTGGTATTTATTCATTAGTTCCCTGGACTATTTGGAAGGAGGCATTTCTCTGGTGTTTTGAAGGTCCTTTTATTTCAGTATGACTTTGGGAGGGGGGAAAAGTGGACAGGTGTAGGAGCCTGTCATCTTGAACTGAAATTTTGTTGAGCTGTCTTTCTGGTTTCATTGCTTTTATTTGATTCTTGAATCCGTTTAACATTAATTTTAGTGTTTATAATGTTTAAGTGGGGGTTTTTTGTCCCCACCAACCAGCCAGTCTCAGCATCAGTGGTTAAAGATGTTAGTAGCATCTCTACTCACAAATGGATTAGGTGCTAAAGGCCGAGTACAGGTCCAAACTTAAAAGGATTTAAGCTTGGTTCTCTATTTTAGTAGGCTTTTCCACCAGACAGGAGTGGAAGAGGTTCCTTGTATCATCAAACTCTAAAATCAGACTTGGGTTTCTCCATCTTGCAGATGTATGTTTTGTTTACGTCTTTCCCCCCAATAGACCCGTTTAGTCTACATTAAACATCTGCTGACAGGTAACTCCCTCTCCTGCTTACCTTCTCAGATGTTCAAGTGTATGTCTTTATAGGTGCGGTATCCTTACTTGTCAGTCTACTTTGGTTGATTCGAAGATTCATAGGGTCTTTGAACATATAGAACCATCCTTGGTTTGTTCTGGAGCTGTTACCATTAGGGCAGCACCTTCACCAGCCTTGGTCTTTACGACTCAGCCTTCTCTTAAATTAGCATTGCTCTGATAGGCATTCACCTCAGTGATGATTCTCTAGGCCAGACTTTGAACACTGGCAGGCCACACAGATGTGTTTTGTTTGAGCTGTGTGTTGGTGGCGAGGGTAGGGGGGTGGGAGGAGAGTCACCTTCCAACATTTTAAAATTGGTGCCTTTGAGACAGAAATCCAGATTCCTCTTAGTTCTTGAGATGATGATCTGCCACACCAGGGCTGAACTGTTGTGTGACAAAAATCCACTGATACGTGCCTTTTGCCACCTACCTCCCCTGTTTCACTGCTACCTGCCTGGCCTCCTTAGGTACTTGAACTTACAACAGATCTTTTTTTTTTTTTTTTGCCAATAACCACACATTTTCTCTTAAAAATTTTTTTTTCATTTCTCTTACAGTTTATCACATGGGTCTAGAACAAGCTTGTCTAGACAAGCTTTCTGATTCACTTTTTCAGAGCTGTTCCTACCGTTGAATAATTTATCATTATTTATGTGTAACATTTATAATTTTCTTACTTCTTTTGGCTTTTAAAATTATTTCATTTTATTGTATTCCTTGTCTAATTAGCACTTTTAACAATGACTGCCTTTTTTTTTTACACTTAAGGAAAGGCTTTATGTTTGTATAAAATCTCCCTAAGAAGGCTAAACCCAAGTAGTGTCCAGCGTAGTGGCAGGACTAAAATTAAAGTGCGGGAGCCTGTTGCCACTGTTGCTGACATGCAGATCTGACACACTTTTCTCTGGCGTCACGAGCCTTTGTGTTCGGCTCTGTTTTAGAACTTCCTTTTTCAATTTTATTGCTCGTTCTTTTTTTCCCCCTGATTCATACTATTGAATATTTTAGATATAGAATACATTCTTGTCTCTAGAGGGCAAATCGTCCTCTTTCTTGCCTTTTTTCAGAGTTCTTTTCTGGAAACTTCCTAGCCTTTTCTCCTGTTCATTTTCCTGATGAGTTGTACAAGCGTTGGTCCAGTGACAAGTGTTCACGGGCTGCCCTCCCAAGCCAGGCCCCCGGGCCACCTGTTGGGTGAGGAGTGGTCAGTGTAGCAGATGCCCAGGGCCTTCACATTCTCCCCAGTGTGTTAGGAACAGCAGCGGGTTCATGGATGGCTTACAGTGTTTTACTTCTGAGCATCGTAGGTAATTGACTGTCACAAAAATAAACTTGGGACCTTTTGATTCTCGGGCAATTTTATGAATGTCTTTGTGGAGACGGTCACCAGAACGCACTTGGTCACTGAGGGTGTGTTTCATCAGGTTTCCTTCCAGGAAGCTCATAGGCCCGAAGAGTAAAGCAAGGTGGATGCAGAAGGTGTCCCTCGTAGTGCACAGGTTTCTGCATTTTCGTGGACTTACACACGTTGGTTTAGCCCCTTTTTGATGAAAAAGTTTAAGGAAGTGACTTCATAAAACACCAGATCACCCCGTTCTTGTGGGACCCCTGAGAAGTTTCCCAAATAGTTGAGTAGTCAGAAATAGGGAAAACGATCTGGTAGGGTATGGCAGCCCCTCCTCCAGGGGTGTGAACCACACCGGGGTTTTTGATGAGTATACTTTGACATGGTGACTTGTGGGGATGGGCAGAGTTGCTGGGTTACTGCCTTTTCCTCCCCCCCATCCCCACCCCCTGCATCTCTCCTCAGCTACGATGCTTCTGTAACAGCCCACATGGCTAAGCTTTGCCAAGGCCTGTGGTTAGTATCTTTAGTACCTAAAAGATGCATATTTTTATTCAGGTAGAATTCACATAACATAAAATTCACCGTTGTAACCATTTAAAAGTGTACAATTATTGACTTAACAGCACATTCACATTGTTGTGCAGTCATCACCAACCACTCTCTAATTGCAGACCATTCTTATCAACCCCAAAAAGAAGCGCAGTTCCCATTAAGCAGTCCCTCACCATTCCTCCCCTTCCCTGCCCGTGACAACCACCAATCTGCTTTGTGTCTCTGGATTTTTAAATTCTGGACATTTCATGTATGTGGAGTCATAATATGTGGCTTTTGAGTCTGGCTTCTTTTGCTTAGTATAATGTTTGCAAGGTTCTTCCATATTGTAGCGTGTGTTACTAGCATGTGTCCTTTTATGACTAATAGTTCGTTGTCTGGATATACCACATTTTGTTTATTCATCTGTTGATAGACATTTGGGTTGTTTCCACTTTTTGGCTCTTAGGATAATGCTGCGATGAATATTCAGGTTTTTGTTTGAATAACTGTTTTCAGTCCTCTTGGATGTATAACTAGGAGTTGAATTGTTGGGTCATGTGGTAATTCTATGTTTAACTTTTTGAGCAACCAAAAAGATACAAGTGAAGTACTAAAAATAGTAAGAGTGAAAATCCCTTTGGACCACGGACCATGATATAAAGATATCAGATTTCCTTGTTATATATTACAAAAACTTTTTCTTTGGAGTCAGGCAGAACTGGTCCATATCTCAGCCTAACTAGTTGTGACTTCGAACCAGTTATTTAACCTTTCTTAGCCTATTTTTCACCTAGAACATTCAGATAACTAAGTATTGCCTCAGGTTTACTATAAGCATTCACTGAGATGGTATTACACAGAAAGTGCTTTTTTTAGCACAGTGCTTGGCATAAAGTAATCCACATATACTGTAATAATTATTTTAGGATAATACGCAGTCACCATAGCCTGATTGCTATTCTTTGCCACAGAGAGATGGCTTCGTACTGCGGTCATACCAAAGAGGTGAATGACCCAAAAGGAAACACCTTAAACTTTGGTGTTTTATGTTGTTTTTACCGTAGATGTTTTGCATTTTTATTTTTAGATTAATGCATTGTCTGTCATTCTCAAAATTTGTTACATCCCTATTTTCAAAAGTGGAAGGACCCATTGTAAAGAGGTGACATTTTTTAACCTTCCATTTGATCACTGCTTGGGTTCCTCATGTATGAACCACTTCCTGGCTCCACTCACATGGGGGGCCAGCAGATTGCTAGCGATTTGCCTTATCTCACTGCGTAAGGATTTAATGAAACTTTTAAGTGAGTTAGTAACTAGTTAAACCAAAATTATTTTTTCTAAGTCTTAAAATATTTTCATAAAAATTTAAAACCTCCCGTGAACAGATCATTCAGAGATTGTCACTGTTAATATTTTGATAGGTGCTTTTAAAAAACCCATGTATTTATGAACTATTTATTCAATATATAATAATGCTACTGGAAATATTACACTTACTATTTAGGAACATCTTTCCAAAGCATGAAATATTTTTCTACAACCTAGTTCTTAAAATTGAGTATTATTCCATTTTATGGATAGAACATAATTTATCTATTTTCCTTTTGGACATTGATGTTTCTAGTTTTTTCACTATCATAAACAATGCTGTGATGAGCGTCTTTGTAGCAAAAATCTTTGTGTATATGTGTGATAATTACTTTGGGCTAAATTCCTAGATGTAGATTTTTTTTTTGGATCAGAGGGTTTATATATTTTTTTTAAACTTTTGATCAGTTTAACATTTGATAAGTACCCACCACTCTGTGTTGTACCCTCCCAGACTGCCATCTTTTTATATCTCCATTCACAAGTGCATTTACTTTTGTTACAGAGGGTACCACTTGGATTTCTGTTATTGCTGTTTGTGACTATGTATGTCTTTCAATTAAAATCCACCATGCAGGTGACAGTCCCTTTGGACCATGGAGCTCCGTGGCCGCGCAGCATAGGGAGCAGTTTTATTTGTAGTCAGATTGTCAGGGTTTGTTCTTCCACTCCCTGGCCATTGATCAGACACCTCTTCTTGAACAGCATTCCTGTGTCCTCAGCCTCACCTCTTATTCCATGTATTTCTATACTCTTGTTTGGTGTAACCTGGTCTGATTTGGTAAAGCTTATTTCTCTGTTTTCCCCTTGGGGCTTCTTTTCTGTGGCCACTCTAGACGTTTGAGGGATGATGGATAAAAATGCTTTCCTGTTCTTCCCTGGGTGATGGTTCTGAGATACATTCACAAGGCTTCTTAGAAAATCCTGTGGGACTCAGCACTTGACAGAAACATCTGTAACTCATAGAGGTGGCCAGCTTCGTAATGAATCCTTGTATTGACTCTCTCTGTTTCATTCCCTGTGTCCCTCACTCCTGCTCCCTGGAACCACATTCCAAAATAAACTACCTGCCGGCTAGTCTTTGTCTTGCCTTTTATTTTAAGTGGAACCCAGGCTGAGTCATTTGTGATCACGGACAGGTAACTCACTCTTTGAGTCGCAGTTTTCTCATATTATAAATTTGGAGAGGGTCATGTCTACCTCATATAATCCTTTCCTTCACCAGATACTTACTAAAACATTACTATATGCCCGATACTGTCCTGGGTATAGAAATATATAGTAGTGAGCAGGACAAGGAAGACCCTGCCTTCCTTGAGTTTACATTCTGATGAGGGAGACAGACACGGAAGGAAACAAAGACAAATTTCAAATAGTGAAAAGTGCTCTGCAATAAATAAAAAGTCATGAGGGAATGCAACTGTGAGATGCTGTCTGAAATGAGGACCGAGTGGTGAGGACAGGCTGGATGTGGGGAGAACATCTTGAGCAGAGGTGCTGTGAATGGGACTTTGCACTTGCCACGTGCTCAATAAACGTTGGATAGTATTAGGAGTAAGGTTAGATCAAAGGGATAACCTGTCATTAACTACACAGCAGTAGGTGACCAGTTTTGTCTCATGAATGGACAAAAATTGGCTTCATAGAATAAGCACATAATTGTACAGGATGTGAATAGAGTTGTTCAGTACATTTTTCTCTACCAATATAGTGAGTTACATTGATTGATTTGCTTTGCATTCCTGGTATAAACTTCACTTGGTTGTGATGTATTATCCTGTTTATGTATAGCTGGATTCAATTTGCTAATATTGTGTTGAGAATATTGCAACAAAATATTAGCAAATTGGTCTGAGATATTGGTCTCTTGTTTTCTTTTAACATCTTTGTTTTTGGAATCAGTGTAATGTTGGCTTCATAAAATGAATTGCAAAGTGTTCTCTCCTTTCTACGTGGTGGAAGAGTTTATGTAGGATTGGTATTCTTTTTCCTTTAAGTGATTGGTACAATTCTTCAGTGAAGCCATCAGGCCTAGAGTCTTCTTTGTTGGAAGACTTTTAACTATGAATTCAGTTTCTTCATTTCTATAGGACTGTTCAAATTTCTTTTTGACTTTGATAAGTAGATTGCATCTTTCAAGGAATTTGCCTGTTTCATCCAGGTTGTCAAATTTGTGGCTAAAATGTTGTTTCTAATATTCCCTTATTATCCTTTAAAAATTATTTTATTTATGATAAAAGTACATACATAAAATTTACCATTCTAACCATTTTTAAGTGTACAGTCCAGTGGCATTAAGTGCATTTCACAATGTTGCACAACCCCTTACTAGCCTATTAATGTCTATGGCATCTGTAGTGATGTCCTCTCCTTTATTCTTTTTTTCTTTTTGTGGTACGCGGGCCTCTCGCTGCTGTGGCCTCTCCCGTTGCGGCGCACAGGCTCCGGACGCGCAGGCTCAGCGGCCATGGCTTACGGGCCCAGCCGCCCTGCGGCATGTGGGATCTTCCCGGACCGGGGCACAAACCCGTGTCCCCTGCATCGGCAGGCGGACTCTCAACCACTGCGCCACCAGGGAAGCCCCCCTCCTTTATTCTTGAATCTGGTAATTGTGTCTTCTCTTTCTTTCCTGATCAGTCCTGCTAGAGGTATATCAATTTTATTGATCTTCTCAAAGAGTTCGTTTTTAGTTTCATTGGTTTTTCTCTATTATATTTTGGTTTTCAATTTCATTGATTTCTGCTCATAATTCTGTCTTTCCATATGCTTGCTTAGGGTTTAGTTTGCTCGTCTTTTTCTAGTGTTTTAAAGCTTGTACTCTTTATTGTTATTTGAGACCTTTTCTCTTCCTGTATAAGCATTTAATGCTATAAATTTCCTTCTAAGCATTGCCTTATTTGCAGTCCACAAATTTTGCTTGGTTGTACTACTTTTTATTCTATTTAACATATATTCTAATTTCCCTTGTGACTCCGTCTTTGACCCAGGTATTATTTAGAAGTATGTTGTTTAATTTTCAAGTACAGTTGACCCTTGAACAATGTGGGTGTTTGGAGTGCTGACCCCCATGCAGTCGAAAATCCGAGTATAACTCTGTAGTTGGCCCTTCATATCCATGGTTCCGCATCCGTGGATTCAACCAGCCATGGATTGTGTAGTGCCGTGGTATGTACTTATTGAAAAAAAATCATATAAGTGGACCCTTGACATTCAGACCTGTGTTGTTCAAGGGTCAGCTGTATTTGGAGGATTTTCCATCCATCTTTCTGTTGTTGATTTCTAGTTTAATTTTGTTGTAATCAGGGAACGTACTTTGTATGATTTTAATTTCTTTAAATTTATAGAGGTGTGTTTTATGGCCCAGAATATGGTCTGTCTTGGGGAATGTTCCTTATCCATTTGAAAAAAAATGTGTAATTTTTTGTTGTTGGGTGGAGTATACTATAAATGTCAATCAGGTCAAATTGATATTGTTTTTCAAGTCTTCTATATTCTTACTGATTGATATGACAACGTATTACAGCGTGGGTGGCTGGCTTAAACAACAGAAGTTTATCTACTTACAAGTCAGGAGACTGGAAGTACAAGATCCAAGCATTGGCAAGTTTGGTTTTTCCTGAGGCCTTTCTTCTTGGCTTGTAGATGTCTTCTCCCTGTGTGTTCACACGGTCTTTCCTCTGTATGTGTGCATCCCTGGTGCCAGTTCCTTCTCCAATAAGAACAGATTGGATTAGGGCCCCACCTTTGTGACCTCATTTAACCTTAAACTACCTCTTTAAAGACCCTATCTCCAAATATAGTCGAATTGGGGGTTAGGGCTTCAACATATGAATCTGGAGGAGAGCGGGGGACATTTCAGTCCATGACACTGATTTTCTGTCTACTTGTGTTATTGATTACTGAGAGAGGAGTGCTGAGGATTCCTACTGTATTTGTGGATTTACCTGTTTCTATAAGTTTTTGCTTCATGTATTTTGAAGTCTTATCTCAGCTCTCATAATCTGTGATTCACTATTTGCCCACCTCCACAGTTGAAGAATGGTAAAATGAACACCATATACCTACCACCTAGATTCTGCAATTAACATTTTACATATTTGCTTTATTAAATATCCATTCTCTGTTTCATCAATTTGCCTTATTTTTTGGTGGATTTCAAGGTAAGTTGTAGTCACTTTATCTCTAAACACTTAAGCATACATGTTGTTAACTAGAATTTAATAATAATTTAAAGTTCTTTTTTTGTTTGTTTTGCAGTAAACTTCATATGGCAAAATGTACAGATCTTGAGTTAATCGGTAAATTCTGCTGTCCATAGTAATACTGTATACTTGTCCTGTGATGTGGGACTTCTTGGACCATTGTATATTATCTGTTACTTTCCTCATAGGTTTTTGGGATCTGATTTTTGCTCATCTTAAGAGGAGGACTTAATGGTAGTGTTATCTGAGTTAAGTAATCAGGTCTGTATTTTTAGGGGTTTAGTCCTAGACAGAATTAAAATGATTGTATAAATAGGTTCCATTATTAATTCAGTAAATATTTTATTTATTTTTAGTCTTCAATTGTGGTAAAATACACATAACATAAATTTGCCATCTTAACCATTTTTAAGTGTATGGTTCCATGGCATTAAGCACATTCACATTGTTGTGCATTTGTCGCTAGAACTCTTCATCTTGCAAAACTGAAACTCTACACCCACTAAACAGCTCCCTATTCTTCTCTCCCCCCAGCCCCTCAAAACCACCTTTCTATTTCCTGTCTCTGAATTTGACTCCTTAGGTACCTCATAGAAATGGAATCATACAGTATTTATCGTTTTGTGTCTGGCTTATTCCCTTCAGCATAATGTCCAAAAAGTTTATCCATGATGTGGCATGTGAGAACTTCCTTCCTTTTAAAGACTGAATATAATTCATTATATTCTGCTGTAATGGATATACCACATTTTGTTTATCCACTTATCCATCAATGGATGCTTGGGTATTTATTGAGCAACTCTTATATATCAGTCACCTTTCATTAGATAAACACTTGTTGACTGCCTTTATGGACCTGATCCTGTTATAGGCATGAGGGATACTGCAGCAGTGAACATATGCAGACAAAATTGTTGCCTTCAAGAGGCTTATATTCTAGTGGGGACTGAGGATGGGGAGATGGACAATACACAGAGAAATGTATTTCTTGATTCCAAATTGCATTTTTTCACATTTTAGTGTTTCTAATATTGGGTTGTACTTTACAGTTGATGCCATCTTAGAATTATTTGACAGTGTTTCTTTTTTAGTAACACCTAAAATAATGGTATATCTTAC
Source organism: Orcinus orca (assembly GCF_937001465.1). NCBI lineage: Eukaryota > Metazoa > Chordata > Mammalia > Artiodactyla > Delphinidae > Orcinus > Orcinus orca. The sequence goes on along the minus strand of NC_064576.1, from coordinate 11,191,741 downwards.
AGTCAGTTTGAATCATAGATTTGGTGAATCACTATTAATAAGTCAGTTGTTGATAAGTGCTGTGAAAAAATAAACCAGAACAAAGGGGATAGAGAATTACATGGGGGTATCCACAGATAAGGTGACATTTGAGCAGAGCATGTGTTCAGCACAGGTGATATTTTTTTCATAGCAGGACTTCCTCCCTGTAGGACATAGTGTGTTGGTTCACATTCTTTTCTCACTCTGGACTGGTAACAGCTTGTGGACTAGTTACTTTGAGCAGCATTGGTATAAAGGGTAGAGCCCTAGGAGGTGGGGGGTGGAGATGGGGGTTAGGGAACAGTTTGCAAGGTGGGCCCAGATCTTGTAGGCATGGTAAGGGCGAGGGTGACAGAATTTTCCATCTTAGGAACTGGCAACAGTTCTACTGGCTCGCCACAAAAACTTTGAGTCATCTTTGATTTCTCCATTTGCCCATACATTATACCCAGTTAGCCAGCAAATCCTGCTGCTGTACCTTCCAAACATACCCCAGTTCTGACCACTCTCACTACCCCCACCCAAACCACCCTAGTCCAGGCCATTATCATCTTTTGTCTGGATTATTATGATAGCCTCCTAATTGGTCTCCTTTCTTCTATGCTTGCCTTGCTGTAATCTCTTCTCAATTTAGCAACCAAAGTGATCCTTTGAAAACATGTCTGATCATGTTACTCCTTTCCTAAACGTCCCCGAGAGCATCCTGTCACTCTCCAAGGAAAGGTTAAGTCCTTATGGCCTATAGGGTTCTACACTGTTTGCTCCTCGACTTCTTTGGCCTTATATCCTGCCTCTCTGCTTTTCGCTTATTCTGCTGTTAGCTGCCTTGGCAGCCTTACTGTTTCTTGATCGTATTGAGTGTGTTTCTGTCTCACAGCACTTGGACTTGCTCTTTTCCCTGCCAAGAATACTGCTCCCCAGATATCTGCAAGGCCCACATCCTCAGGTGTCTGCTCAAATTTCACCTTGTCAGAGGGCCTTCTAATCATGCTATGAAAAAGAGCACCCTTCTTTCCCCACGAGCACTATGTTTTCCCCTAAACCAGGATAGGCTAGTTATGCTGCAGTAGCAAACGGCTCTAAAATGTCAGGGACCTGAAACGACAAGGTTTGTTTCTTACTGCAGGCGTCCCTCCATTGTGAGTCACCTGGCAGGGCCTGTCCTGTGTTGTCTTGAACTCTGGCGTCCGGCTCGTAGCATAGCCACCATCTTGATCACTGGCCAAGGGAAAGGCCATTCACTGGCTCTCCAATATTTGCCTGGAAGTGACATCTACTATGTTGACTTGGCCAAAGCAAGTCACATTGCCATATGCCACTTCAGTTAGGGGCAGGTGTGGGTGGGTAGCAGTCCTATCTTTTATCTGAAAAGAGAGCAGGAAATCCATGGTGGGTAACACAGCCTCGCTCTTTACCCCGCTTAATTTTTCTATAGCATTTATTTGTATCTGACATGATATTTACCTTGCTTTGTGTATTTTCTTTTCTCTGCTGTCTAGACTGTAGGTACCACAAGGGGAGGGACTTTGTCCATCATTTGCTGCTATACCCCAGGACCTAGGATAATGCATGGTCTGCAGTAGTAGGTGCTTATTAATTATAGAGATATGAGTGAGAATACCAAAGCAAACCATTCATTTGTTCATATGGCGACATGTAAGCCATTGGGAGTGTGGAGCAGGAAGGTTTGAGGAGAGAACACACTTACTAGAGAAGAGCAGTAGCTTTGCTGGTCAGTGGAGAGTGTCAGTTTGAGATTTGAGACCATGAACCTACAGTGGAATCATGCAGGCAGCAAGGAAGAGGCAGGAATGAATAAATAATGGGACCCATTTCACAAGGATCGGTGAAGTCCAAGTTGAAGGAGGAAACCTTCAAGGTGCACCTCTGTCACCTCTGCTCCATCTTCGGTCCTGTCGGAATAATAAGGGAGGAGCTTGCCTTTCACCAAGGAGGCCCAGTCTCCTGGGGTTGTGATTGCGGTGGTTGGAGCAGTTTTCCCTATATGCATTCTTTTTTTTTTTTTTTTTTTTGTGGTACGCGGGCCTCTCACTGTTGTGGCCTCTCCCGCCGCGGAGCACAGGCTCTGGACGCACAGGCTCAGCGGCCACGGCCCACAGGCCCAGCCACTCCGCGGCACGCGGTATCCTCCCGGACCGGGTCACAAACCCGTGTCCCCTGCATCGGCAGGCGGACTCCCAACTACTGCGCCACCAGGGAAGCCCCTTATATTCATTCTTTATTTACTTCTCACTACTCTTGAGATATTGTCTCTTATCTTCATTTTACAGGTGAGGAAAACAGGCTGAAATTGCTCACGTTAGGACTTAGGTTGGTCAGGCTCACAACCACGGTGCTTTCCGGTACGTTTGGGGTACTAGGTGGTGGGGACTCTGTTTTCTGGGGGCGGGGAGCTCCGTTAGCTCTTAGATTCCCTGGAGCCTCGATTGCATCTTGGTCGTGAAAATAGTATGCAGCCACTTTACCGATGGTTCCAGTTTAGCTGTTTGTAAGACCGTACCAGAGAGGAAGTAGTTGGGCTATTTTTATATATGCAAACAAGTGCAATTACCACACTACCAACCATAACTAGTAGATTCACTCCCCATTGAAGTGCACCTCACACAATCTGAGAATGTCTCTGTCTGAAAGTGTCCGTGACGCTTTCCTGTGGTCTTGCCTGTTGATGATCTGGACATTTCATTCCCTCAAGGAGCTGTGCTAGGCTTTATGGCCAACATAGAGAAGAGAAGGCAGGTGGCCTCCCTCGGGAATCTTTAATGTAGTCTGGAAGGCAAAACAGGTTCCAGACCCTGACTCCTCAACTAGTACCTGGAAACGGGGATGCAGGTTGGGGGAAGAGCCCCTCAGGCTAAAATGGGAGAGACTGATGTAAGGAAGTGGGAACTGAGCTGTTGTTTGAAGTCTGCGTGAGATTTTTTTTTTTAAGTGAAAATCCCATAGTACCTTTTTTTAATTCATATGTATGGAAAATGTAACAAGTATTAACATTTTAAATAATCTGATTTACTTAATGAACATTCTGATATGGAGAGGAAACTTCACTCTTGAAACACTTTTTCCTCATATAATTTCAAATTATTAAGAATTAAAAACATAATACTTTATAGTTTGATAAGATTTAGCCTATCACTTCTCTACTCAAAGGTTGTTAAATCTTACAGTCTGAGCCAGTATTACCACCACACAACTGTAAAATAAATTTATTGATGATAACTTTATAGAATTTACTCCCTGTATTTGATGTTACAAACTTTAGGGTCTTTGAGATATGCAGGATCCTTGTATGTAACTGGCATAAACCCCATTATTTGAGCTCTCTTAATTGCTTCTGTGATTTCTTTTTGTTTCTTCCCACAAAGACCTGCTATGTGCCTTCCATAAACGCATCTAGCAAATGGAGAAATAAACTGGGATAAAAGCTGTACATTCTTACAATCTACACGTTTTCCACACAAGATAGATTTTTTCAGAGGCTCCTTATAAGGATTTTCCATTGGAACAGGCAGGTCCTCATTGCTGGTTGCCTGTTTATATTGTGAACAACTTCTTCTCCACAGCACTGCATGAGCCCCAGAATCTGTGACGCAGACAGCAGCCGTTATGAAGTGCGTTAACGTTCTCCTTCCTAGCCCACTGCAGAGGGCTACCATAGCTGCCATGGTTCGTTGCTCTTCCTCTGCGTGAGATTTAGACAAGGCTCCAGGGTGCCTGTGGTGGAAAATCTCAGCAGACCACTGCAGGCAGCAATGTTAGCACTTTTAACCGCTTCTTAAATTTCTTAAAGTAAATGTTTATGTACGTGAATCCCAGTCATGCTCAGGAGCTAACTGGTCAGTTTGATAGAAAACATACTCCGCTGTCTATTTCTCTATACTTTGGTGACCGTTTTCTGAAAAGGTATTCCATGGAAGTAAACTTGGTTTGGTCTCGGCCTGCATCAGCCGATTTCGCTTGTTTTCCAGTGCCCTTTGATCGCTTACCTCTGCAGGAAGATGTTTTGAAAATATATGTTAATAAGAATTAAATTCCAGAGTGTGTGAACTTTGTCTTCATTCTAATTCAAAAGAAGTGAATTCTCTTGCTTTTCAGTCGTGTGGTTTTTAAAATCTTAGGGACAGTCATTCTGAAAGCAGTTTTGTTTTTCCCTCCAGACAAAGCACCTGTGTCCAAGGGTCTTTTACTGGTCCCCAGTGCCCTGTCCCTCCTGCTGGCCCTCCTCCTTCCACACTGCCAGAGGTTCTTTGTGTACGACCTTCAGGCAGTCAAGGACGACTTCCAGGTGAGCTCCGCTCCACTGGCCTCTGGGAGGGGAGAAGGCAGGCCTTCTTCTTTGATTTACCGTTCTTCCTGCCATTCTTAGTCTCTCAAAGCCTCTAAATTTGTAAGAAATATTATTTATTATTAATATTCCACTAACAAGTAACTTCTCTAGTTGTATTTATTGATAATTTCAGCAAAGCAGGTTATAATGAAGCAGTGCAGTATTTCCTTTTACACATCTCTTTTCAGCTTCAGTTTTTACTCATGGAAATGCAATTTTTAATTTCAAGAGAATTAAACAATGTTAAATGTGTTTTTTGTATGATTAGCATGCATACTTAACATTTTCAAAAACTTGCCTCAGTTTGAATATCTGTTAGAGGAGCTAAGCTCTCTCAGCTCTAATAGATTGAGAGTCTGTGAATTACTTTTATAGTGGTAGTTAAACCAAGTAGGAAATTTCTCTTGGGTTTTTGCTGGTGGGAAGAGCAGAAGTCTGTGGCTTTCAAGATTTATGGGTTGATCACATGAAAAATGCTGGTGCTGGGTCTTGTCTGTGAGTTGGAGTGCAAAAGGGGTGTTCCGGTACCATTTCCAGCTCGGCAGGGATTTCCCCACACCAACAATAAGCAATTCTCAGACACCAACTTGGGTGTCCTACAGTTGAACTCAGTTCTGATGCCATCTTCCCAGAGAGCATCAGATTCCACAGGGTTAGGGCTCAGTCCCACAGGACTGCCCACTGCGCTCGCACTTCAGATGCCAGTCACCAGCCCAGGTAGTTACTTGGACTTCTGACCGAACGGCTATAAATCAGAGTTGCCACGACCCCCTCCCTGGGCTCAATTAATTTGCTAGAACAGTCCACAGAACTCAGAGAAACATTTTATGTACTGGATTACCAGTTTATTATTAAAGGATATAGATGAACATCCAGATGGAAGAGATGCATAGGGCAAGGTAAGGGGAAGGGGTGCGGAGCTACCGTGCTCCCCCTGAGCCCCACTCTCCTCAGATCTTCACATGTTCATCACCCAGGAAGTTCTCAGAACCCTGTCCTTTTGGGTTTTTATGGAGATTCATTACATAGGCAGGATTGATTAACACTGGCCATTGGCAGTTGATCCACCCTCCAGCCCCTCTTCCTCCCCAGAGGTCAGGGTGTGGGACTGAAAATTCCGACCTTCTAATCGCAAGGTTGGTTCCCCTGGAAGCCAGCCCCCATTCTTAGGTGCCTCCAAAAGTCACCTCATTAACATGATAAAAGACACCGTTATAGCTTTCTTCACTTTGTAAATTCCAATGGCAAAGACCAAAATATATTTCTTATTATAAATCACAATATCAGAGAGTGTTAGTGCAAATTATGGTTATAACCTGCCACTTTTCTTTGCTAAATACTCGATTAGCCATTTTAAGCATGATAATCCATTCTTGAGCACTGACATCTTTTCTTCATAGGGATGTCATTAATGCCATTGCTTAGGTGGGCTTTGCCAAGTTCCTGTGATTCAGTTGTTTATCCATACTGCTGCTTTCTGTTGGAATATAATAGAGCTTCAGTATGATTTCAGTTGCTGTAATACAATGATTCTTAATCCTGTCTGCACAGTAGAATCACCTACATAAAGTGTTTTTTTTGTTGTTGTTGTTGCCAAGACCTCACCCTAGACCAGCTGAGTCAGGGAGCCTAGTGGTGGGGCCTGGGCATTGGTGTACTTTTTTAGAAAGATCCCCAGGGGATTCTAGCATATGGCCAGCCCTGAGAACCACTGCTGTAAGGCAATGTCAGGGCCCTGTGGCCCTGAGTTGGTACCTTTCTGTTTGGGGGGTTAATTTGGTTCACCTGGCTAAGTTGGCAACAGTCCCCTTCTCCTGCACCACTTTGTGGGCATTTGTGCTCTAGAGGTGGGACCTGCCTGGATGGAGGACAGTCACCCTCTGTCTAGGAGTGCAAATAGCCACACTCTCCTGGCAGAACCTCTTAAGGAGCCCTCAGTGTGCATTTCTAAGAGCTGCTACAGAGATATGCAGAGTTTCAGTTCTACCTTGGGGAATCTGAGCTTAGAGTATGAAAAATAAGCAGTATAATGTAAACGTAATAAATGTGCCAAGGAAGAGACCTGAACAAATCTTACTCCTATTTGTTATTCTTTTTTAAATCCCCATCTAGATTTGGCGGTTGATTTGTGGAAGAATAATTTGCCTTGATTTGAAAGATACTTTCTGCAGTAGTCTGCTTATTTATAATTTTAGGATATTTGAAAGAAGATATGGAAGCAGAAAATTTGCAGTAAGTTTTTATGTATTTTCCCTTTGCTACTTAGGTTATAGAAAAAAATGTTTCTGTTTTCTTGTTTTTAAATAGTTTTATTTTGTTAAGCTTGGTGTTTCATTAACAATTATCTTTTTATTACATGATCCTCTGTCTGATTTGGAACATGGACATTAACCAAAGAAAAAATTTAAATTTAAGCGATTAGCATAATAAAATAATAATGATGATAATAGATAATAATATCAGTGTGAGTGGGCAATAACTTTTTTTTTTTTTTGGCTGCACTGAGTCTTTGTTGCCACGCGCGGGCTTTCTCTAGTTGCGGCGAGTGGGAGCCACTCTTCGTTGCGGTGCACGGGCCTCTCATTGCGGTGGCCTCTCTTGCTGCGGAGCACGGGCTCCAATCACGCGAGCTTCAGTACTTGTGGCTCACGGGCTCCAGAGCACAGGCTCAGCAGTTGTGGCGCACAGGCCCAGCTGCTCTGCGCATGTGGGATCCTCCTGGACCAGGGCTCGAACCTGTGTACCCTGCATTGGCAGGCGGATTCCCAACTACTGCGCCACCAGGGAAGCCCAGCAATAACCATTTTAATAAGGATTTTTATTTTAATAAAATTCTAATCACTTATTTTGCTTAATGGTTTGTGTATTAGTTGTAAAAATAAGTCATGCTATAAATATCTTTTCTTCAACATACTTAGAAATTATGGAAGTTAATACATTTGACCAATATGGTTTTACTCCCTCACTTTGAAAAGTCTATTCAAACAAAAAACAAACTTTAAAAAATAAATATATACCTGAGCTGGTTCTAATTAAATAAATGTTAGTTTATTTTTAGAAGACTCCTCTCTATAATGTTCTTCCTGTTTTATTTTTAGTCCTTTCTGCTGGGTTCCTGGGTTTTGTCGGTGGTGGGTGACTTTATCCTCGTTGAAGCTGTGCGGTATTCCTTTGGTATCACTGCAGCCAGGAATTTGCCTTCTGGATTGTAAGTAGCTCTCAAATATTAGCTTAATTCATAACTACTTAAATCTGACTTAAAGCATTATTATACATGAAAGTCAGTAAGAGAATATTTTAAACTTTTAGATATAGTAAAATTGATTTTATATGTAAAAATTCCAGTGTATACTTAACATTTTCATTATGTTCTTGACACAGAATCTGTTTTACACTCTTTTTTTTAGCTTTCAAATCTCATATTTTAGAGAATTTTTAATGAATTTTCTCTTCTGGTCCTGAAGATAGAATTGTGTTTTCATAGTGAAATTTTGTCTTTGTAACTTTGTTAACTAATTAAACATAAAAATAGAAAATTTAATTAATTAGATTAGGAAACAAAATTTATTTGTCTGAAGTTAAGCTTCTGAAGAATGATGCTTTTCTTAAATTATATTGTTTATATATTTCCACCAAAGGTAAAAGAAAATCAGTATATAGGTTATAACTTTGTAGCCAATCTGCAGTGAGCAACCTAACTCATAGAGTGTCTGTGCTTTCATATTGTGTTGGTTTTCTTTAAAAACAAAATGAGAAAACATGTATTAATTTATGAAATAATTGGCATTTAGGAGCAGAGTTGTTAGCACATATAAATGCCTTTAAAGCATCTCTGAATTAAGTTTCTGAGATGGTTTTTAAGATATGAGATACTATAAAATAAAGGTAACATATTTAAAATTTGTGTGTACTAACTTCAGCCTTATTTTAATTTTCAGTATATATTTTTGAGAACTGTTAGGCTATTGCAAGTACCTTGATTTAGATTCACTTTGGATCTCTATTTTTAAAATACGGTTAGTGATCTTATAGCTCTCACACTTACATTGTTAATATTTATGGTAATAGCTGCCCTTCGTGGGATTTACTGAATTATTGGCATGAGTATTGATGTTTAGTTGTCTTAATAATGTATGATTCTGAATAATATTTTAATGGAGACACATAAAGTTCTGTGTCATAATTATGCAGTTTTTTAGTTTTACGGGTTGTAATTGCAGTTAGACTGAGAAGTTTAAGTTGACTATTCTGCTATTGTGGTAAATAGTGTAGTCATTAGGAATGATTCCATGTTGATTCAGAAAAGAAGTAGCATTACTAAATCATTAGTTTTCCCCTAACATTTCTCATTGAGGCCAATTCTTTTTGGTTCTTTATAAGGCCTACTGAGTTGTAGAAGGGTTATGTGTATCGTGTATGTTTGTGTTAGAATAAATTTAGTGGATGGGTAGTAACATAGCTTTTAATTCTTATTTACATCGTCCCCTTGTGTGATGACTTTTTATTTTCTATTGCACATAGAGTTGAATGATAGTTATTTCTTTGAATGAATGACACTTTTTTCTTTATGGAATCGTGACTGGTACATATAAGGAAGATTGATTCAATTTTGAAGTTGGTGGCAATGTTTTTACTAATTCTTAAGGCCAGAAGGCTTTTACCTATTTAAATCTTAGCTAGTAGCAAGAATTGAAAATTTGAGTAAATCCAAAAGTTATAGGATCCCCTTTGAAAGACAGTGTGAATGTTAATTCAGACATCACCTGAATGAGAATATATTTCTCTTTCCTTTTAAATCATGAAACATTATAATATGGCTTGTTTGAATCTTGACGCGTTCTCAAACATAGACTTCTTGGAACCTAAATCTTTACTTCAATAAACTTTGCATTTTGTAAATATATCTTTTATTTGATGGTAAGCAAAGCTTCAAAAACTCAGGAGAGGAAACTTTTTTAGTCAATGTGTTTTATAATTTGCAGTGTTTTCCACATAATGTCTTGTTACCTTTTTCTTTCTCATCAATGCCAAGTTTACCTGCACTTCCTGCAATTCTTCACTTCCTATTTAATTCTCTCTCTCTCTTTTTTAACCTCACCACTATTAAAACTTCTCTTATAAAAGTCACCAGTATCCAACTAATTTCTAAAGCCAGTGGCTTGTTTTCACTTGTCTTATCTGACCTTTCAGTGGCACATTAAATGCTTTTGACATCCCATTATTTCATGAAATAACCTGCTCGCCTGAATCCTAGCACCCTACTCTCTCCTGGTCCTCTTTGACCTCCTTTACGCTTTGCAGCTCCTTTCTCAAGCTTACTCCAGGTGCTCTCTCTGTGCCGTCGCGTCCACCCCCATGACTTCAACTACAGTTAGCATCTGTTGTTTGTTTCCCAGCTCTCTATTTCCCGTCCATATTGCTTTCTTGATCTTTCTTCAGTCATATTTCCTAGTGACTTCTAAGACTCAAGGAAAATTCATCATGTTCAGAAGCTCTTACCTCCTCTGATCACCTCTCCTTTTGCACTCTTGTCTCCTCCTCCTTCTGTACTCCTTATTTTAATTAATGGCATTTTCATCTACTCAGTCATCCAAGCTGGAAGTCTTTCCCTCTTCTCATCAGTGGCGTAGGGCACCGACTTTTATTCATTCGAAGTCCTATATAAGTCAGCTTTTCATCGCATCTCCTTGACTCCTTCTGTCATTATCCCAGTCTTAACTAGTCTTTTCTTGCCTAGATTTTTGCAGTAATGCTCCAACTAGTCTTCCTATCAATTCCAAAGTATTTCATGCAATGTTTTCAGAAGTTATCTTTCTAAAATACAAGTTTGACCATGCTAATCTTCCTTTTAAAAACCTCTAAGTCCTTATTTTCTTCAGAATAAAAATCAAGCTTCTTCAAGGTGGCATCAGGGCCGTCTAGACTAGTACAGATGGCTTAGGCTTTGCCATCACATAGCCCAATTTACCTGAGATTCCAGCTCTGCCGTGTATTATTTGTGTGTCATCTTGAGCAAGTTACTTCTCTCAACTTCCCTCATCTGTAAATTGGGGCTCATACTCTGTAATTCACAGGGCAGTGGAGGGAACTAAGTAAGGTCACCTATGCAGACATCCTAGCAGTAGCAGCCTCCCCACCCCATATATTGTTGTTTGTTTCTTTCCCTTCAAAGCCCTCATAATCTGACCCCAGTCCAATGTTTCAAGCCACTCCCCCGTCAGTCATTCAGCTTTCTTAACATGCTATGTATTTGTATTCTCGTACCTGCTGGTTTTCTTTCTGCACCCTGTTGCCCTTTGGCAGGACTAATTGTCCTTTTTTAAAATAAATTTATTTATTTATTTTATTTATTTTTGGCTGCATCGGGTCTTCATTGTGGTGCGCGGGCTTCTCATTGCGGTGGCTTCTCTTGTTGCGGAGCACGGTCTCTAGGCCCACGGGCTTCAGTAGTTGTGGCACGTGGGCTTCAGTAGTTGTGGCACGTGGGCTCAGTAGTTGTGGCTTGTGGGTTCTAGAGCACAGGCTCAGTAGTTGTGGCGCATGGGCTTAGTTGCTCTGCAGTATGTGGGATCTTCCCGGACCAGGGCTCAAGCTCGTATCCCCTGCATTGGCAGGCAGATTCTTAACCACTGTGCCACCAGGGAGGTCCCCCCCGACTAGTCTCAAGTAGAGTCTGGTGCATACTCGGCTCTCAGTAAGTGTTTATTGAATGACTATAGTCTGTTTCCAAAGGAAAATGAATTTAGAGTAGGTGGGGGCTGATGGCAATGGCCTTTACAGCATCCTCAGGTGCTTGCTTCTGCAAATTTTGCTCTGCATCAGTAACAGTGATGAGTTGAACATAGTTGTTTGTGTAGGAATCATGGAAGTTTGGTGTTTAGAATACAAAGTACTGGATTTAGACCACCAATTCGGAGTATAAATTAGACCAAAGGGAGCTGCATCTAGTTGGAAAATAATTCAATCAAATTATTTCAAACAATAGCTCCAGTATTTTGCCTGCTGACCTGATTGACATCATGACTCACCTGCACATAGAATTAAATCCAAAAAGTCAACTATGTATTTAGATAAGGCTTGAATATGAAACACGAATTGGATGCTTTTCTCCCAGTAATTCATGAAAATGTTTTATACAGGTTTTAAAAGTAAAGATAATGAATTTATTAAAATACTTTAGTGTATTTAATTATGCTGCCGCAATAATAAGATCTCACAAAGGAGGAAGAGTTCTTAAAGTTTATTATTTGTTTTCGGGAGAGAAGGGACTTGATGATATCATACAGAATATCCACTGACCCTAAGTTAGTAAAGTGAATTTAAAGAGATCGAAGACAAACAATGACCATTCATAACATTTCACTGTTTATGTTGCTTAGGGACCGTAAACTACCCGAGCGGAAGCTCTTTCTGCGCACGCTCCGAAGATAATTGCGGTATAGCATGACACTAATGACTCGAGCCTGAAATTGTTTTGAAACAATGTAGTAGAGAATCACATCCAGACAGGTGCTGAGGTTCATGAGGAAGGTGGCAAAGGCTCCCCACGGGTTGTAGCTGTTCTCCTCCCCTCCCAGCATCAGGAAAGCAAAGCAGATGTGGAAAGGCATGAAGCAGACGAGCACCTGCACCATGAGCGTGATAATGATCCGTATAGACTTCTTCTTGACTTTTGGCTTCAGCTTAGATGTCTTACCGTGAAGGAGACTATGAATAATGACCAAGTAGCACCCAATCATGATGAACAGAGGAATCAAGAAAAAGAAAATCAGTCGAGTGAAGTTCAGCGCATTAATAGCTTTTAAGTGGATGATGTCAGAAATCTTGAGGCAGGTGGCAGGGTTGGAGGCTTTATCTGGGTCTTCATAGAGCAGTAGGAGTGGGATGGTGGTTGTCAGGGTCATTATCCAGACTCCCACACACGCTAGCATGGCCTTGCATGTATTTTTAAGTTCCTTGGTGTATTTCGGCTGTACAATGGCCATGTATCTGTCGGCACTAATGAAAGCAAGAAGCCATAGAGCAATACTTGGATAAAACACTGTGAGAGCCCCAAGAATCTGGCAGAAGTACTCTCCAAACGGCCATTCACCTTTTGCATAATAAAACATTCGAAAGGGTAAGCTCATTATAAATATCAAGTCCAGTAGTGCCACGTTCATCATATAGATGGTTACAGTGGTTCTCTTCTTGGTGGTACAACTGAAAACCCATAAGGCAGTGACATTAACGAATAAGCCAGTTATGAAGATACAGCTGTAGAAGACAAGGGCTGCTGTTTTGTATTCGTCTGGATATGGGTCGATAGAAGGGCCAGGTTGAGCTTGACTGTGAGGGGTGGTCATCTTATAGCTTGTTGTGGGCATGACACTTAGAAACTGTAAAATAGTTAAGAATAGGAGGAATAAAACTCTTGTTGAAAAAATAAATGCTTAACATTCTCACACTCGACTTGGCATATCAGTGGATTTTAATTTTGACAGTATTTTATGTCATAGAGTCAATATATGTGTCTTAGTATTTATTAAGAAATACACTCCCTAGGTATTATTACTAATATGTACTAACATATCAGTGTATTAAGATGGTCTGGTGTGTCATGATGCACTGGCAAATGTATTCATTTTCTCTCTGTAGTGTGAAATTGGGTAGCAATTGTGCCTATGGTAGGTATCCTTTGTTTGGGACTAATTGGGGAAAGGCCATTCTGAAGTTTGAATCTTAGAAAATATTGATAGTTTGCCACCTTTTATCATCTTCATTCTGTTTCAATATTTGGTAACCCAGATTAGTAATGTCCAAATAATGAATTTTTACTCATTAAATATAATTTTAATATATAAATTATATATTAGAAAACTAATTAAAAAAACCATATAACTGGTTGCTTACTGAATATTCACAGTAATTCTCATTTGAGAGCAGGAACTTTTCCTTTTTACTGCTAAATCCCCACTGCCTGATGAGTACATAGTAGATACTCAGTAAGTAATATTTGCTGAATTGATGGATAAGTAAGTGAAGGAAGGCAACTTTGGCAGGGTGACCCAGAGCAAGCACTCACTAGTTTGTCAATGAAGGCTTGCTTAATTGGCCATTAAACCATTTTGTTTTTTTTAAGTGGCAAACGCTTCTTCATAGTATTATGTTTTCTCTAGATTATCATAGGTCTAGAAACAGCAGTGTCTTATGCCATGGAATACAGATCAAGAACTTTTACTCTCTCTGGGTTTTTTTGGCCACACCTTGCGGCATGAGGGGTCTTAGTTCCCCGACCAGGGATCGAACCCGTACCCGCTGCACTGGGAGCGCAGAGTCTTAACCCCTGGACTGCCAGGGAAGTCCCACAAGAACTTGACTCTTAAAACAATAGATGGGCTAGTTTTTAATGCACAGTTGGGAGTGCCTAATGCTGAGTCTTCCCGATGGTGTTTACCAGTGCCCCAGAAGCAGATTACACTGCTGCAGTGGTGCACGGAGAGCAACACCTTGAGAATAAGATATTGCTAGTATAGTAACTTTCACGCCCTCACTCTACCGAGATCCAGAAGCGTAAGTATTATTTGTCAAATTTAATTTTAAAAAAGGAATATCAAAGACAAATAGTTATTAGTAAGAAGTCACTCAGTAACTTTATGTGTTTGCAGAAACTAATTTCCACCCCCGCCAAATGCCCATTTCTACTGGAAGGGAGTTTAACTGTGACCCCCTCAGTGTGAAATTTCTATCACCCACGATATAACATCAACAACAGTGATTTTAAAAATAGACTCGCTACAAAGAGATGGAACCTTGTGGCATCCCCCTTGAAATATGGAGGTGTAAGAAAAGTTTCCCTCAAAAATGTCACTTTGCAGAATGGTCTCTCTCTCATTCAGCCCTGAGTCTCTCTTTAGTGAAAACTGGGGGAGGTTAGCCATCTGGTAGTGGCATCATGGGCTGTAATTTAAAATTAATTTGAGCAGTTGCTGAGGACAAACACAAGGTATGAATTTGTTTTCTTCTCCCTCTTTTCTTCCCTTCCTACCTTCCTGACTAGCGAGTTTGCCAGATATTTAGGTTAAATATGATTTTGGAGTAGAATTCTATATATTTAAAAGCCTGTATTTATTAAAATTTCCAAATATTGTGTTGACTAGAATATTAATTTCTCTAAAATGAGAAAAATACTACATAGAAAAATTAACTCTCTAGTATTATCATACAAAGGAAAATAATTTTAGAGACTTAACTCATTATTAACTTTCCATGAATTTTTAAATAGTAAAAATTGTAATGTAAATGACATTTTGTATCCTTTTTTCTTTTGTATCAGAACTCCCTCCACCAATCCTTATTCCTGAATTTTGTCACATAAATTCCTTACTTACAAACCATTTTTGAGTAAATCTTTTTCCCCTCATTGGGTTCAGGCTGACTTTATGTCACCAACAGTTGTGTTCATTTGCTTAAGGTTAACTAAAATACGTGTGATGCGTGTGTTTTAAAGGCATTACCATACAGGTTGTACTCTGTACACACGGATAAATTTTTGGATAAATATTGAAAAGTGATTGGCTTTTAAGTCAGCATTTTAAAAGCTTTAGATTCCATGATTAGCTATAGTCTTTTCTTAAAAGACTTTAAGTACATTCTGTGAAACAATGTAATTGAAACCAGGTGACAAAGACTCCTAAAGATATTTATGATTTATTGTATCAACATTTTCTTTAAGTTTAAAAAACTTACATTTACTATTAAGGTAAAACAGTATTGAAAATAAATGAAACAACATGTTAATAATGTAGGAAGATGACAGTATATCCCATTTGAGGGTCCTTCACCAACATAGTTTCAGTAATATATTATTAAAATAAAACAAGGATTTTGAGATTTAGTAAATAAGTACAGCATTATTTCTGATAATCTGTGATGAAGTTAATTAAATGCTACTTACCTCCTGTCCATCAAAAGGCTGTGTTTGAGAGGAACATTTCTCGGTATACCCAGTTCTGTAAAAGGGATTTCTTTGAGTTGCTTGTGTTAAAATAGCTCTTTCTAGAAATGGTATATTTAAGAAATGCTGTATTTCTTTTGTTTTAGGTTCTTCCGTTGCTTTAAGAAGTTGTTTCAAATATAATACTCGGTATACGAGTTGGTACTTGTTCAGCTGTAATTGCTGCTTTGTCTCTTTCAGGAAGTACTCTCTGAAATAAGGCTTTTTCAACTTATGACTTTGCCCTGGATGTGGTTTTTCTCTTTCACAAATGATTTGTTTATGAAGTCATGCTTCGCATAAGCTCCCCATGAAATGATGGCATATATTTAAGAGAATCATACAGAAAGGAGAAAATGTCTTGAGTTTGTTTACTTGGTGCTTAAAGTCTGCATCATCTGTTGAAAGAGAATGAGATTTGATGTTGACTGAATAGAATTCATAGTATAACTTAGTTTCTAAGCTGTGTGACTTTGTCTAGTTACTTAAGCACTCTGAGCCTTTGTTCCTGCTTAGTTTCTATAGTGCTAAAATAGAGATAATACCCATCTGGTAGGATTTTGAGGACTCTAAACCAGAGAAGTCCAAGGGCTAACCTGGCACCTAGTAGGTAACTTCCAAACAGCGTTAACCCTTTACTACAAAGTTCCTAAAATCATTGAATATCCACTTTTTACTGCTAAACCATTTCTTTTTTTTTTTTTTTTTTGTGGTGTGTGGGCCTCTCACTGTTGTGGCCTCTCCTGTTGCGGAGCACAGGCTCCGGACACGCAGGCTCAGCGGCCATGGCTCACGGGCCCAGCCGCTCCACGGCATGTGGGATCTTCCTGGACCGGGGCACGAACCCATGTCCCCAGCATCGGCAGGCGGACTCTCAACCACTGCACCACCAGGGAAGCCCTAAACCATTTCTAAATGGTAGAAATTTTGGGACCCTCAATTATTTGCTTCTGCTTTGCATATACCTTTACCTACTTTGGTTTGCTTTATTTATTAAGTCCCCAATGCTTCATATCCCTTTTCTGTCACATGGACGTCTAGAAGTAATTCCTTTTGCAAAAACATCCCTACAAATTGTTAAGAACTTTGGAAGTCTTTAGTGGAATAATTTACATATTAGGAGTATTTTAACCTAAGAAGGGAAGTGAAACCAACGAAAAGGGAAGTGGGCAACCCCAATCATTGCCTGCCTGCCTAGTTACATTAAAGTTTTTACTTTCTCTTTTCTTTAAAAAAAAATCATAATTTCATTTGCTTGTACTAAAATTTTAATTATCTTTATACTTGGTTATGCGTGATTTATCAGCCTTTAAAAGGTACATGAACTTAACTGGTGTTTTAATTTAAGACAGTTTGAGGGCACATGCTCCTTTTTTTTTT
This sequence comes from Orcinus orca, assembly GCF_937001465.1. NCBI lineage: Eukaryota > Metazoa > Chordata > Mammalia > Artiodactyla > Delphinidae > Orcinus > Orcinus orca. The sequence goes on along the minus strand of NC_064576.1, from coordinate 11,175,020 downwards.
TTTCCTCAGACAAAACCGTAGTAAATCTGTGACTTATAAATTGTTTAAATCCTTTCCTTTGGTGATTAAAGTACTTTTGATTATGTTAATGCCAGAGTAATGGGTTTTAGAAGCACAAGCAACAGCCACAGCAACTATTTCTTGTGTAAATGAGGATTTGAGGCCCAGAGAGGGCCAGTGACTTGCTGCAGAACTCAGACAACCAGGCCGAGCCTCTTCTGTGCCAAGTTCAGGGCCCTCCCCTTTCTGCCCTAGCTGCTGTAAAGACTTCCCGTTGTGAGGTGATTACATTGACTTATTCACTAGACATGATTTGCTCCTTGCTGAATTACAGTAATCAGTTTTTTATACATGGAGTTATGTTTCATATGCAGGCTAGGAGTTTGATATTTCACTTGGAGATAGGAACCGCTTATCTGCAGATCCAATCTTTTCATTGCCTTAATTTCATATAGCCTGTGACAGGTCTTCTAAAATTCAGTATTGATTAGTGTTCTCTGTGCTGCTGAAATCAACAGGCACAGGGAAGGCAGATATCTCATTAAGACAAATCCCCTTGTACACAGGGAGATTCTTTTTTCTGACTTGCCAGTCTCTCAGAGAGAGGCACCCAGGGGCACAGCTGGAAGGTGGGTCCCGCCTTTCTCTCCCTCTTAGCCTTACGGGATTTCCTACTCCCGGCCTTTCACAGGCTGTCCCACCAGCAGCTGTGACATTCCTTCCCACCGCACTCCCATCTCTTGGCTTGGGCGGCGGCTATTTATCTGAAAAGTGTTAGCTTGGATGCTGCCTTTCCCAGGAAGTTTTCTCTGACCCCTGAAGCTGGTTGGTTATTCGCCCCTGTAAGGTTCCTTAGCATTGGATTCTTACCCCTGTAGTGGCTTGTGTTTGTATTATTATTGGGAGTTTATTTGCCTTTTATCCTTCACTACATTGAGGTCCTTAAGGGTTTGCATGTGTTGTATATGTATGTATTTAACAGTCAGTTAGTAAATACTGGTTGAATGTGTGACTGAAAAAGTAGGTGAAGAAATGGAGGGTCGAATTACTGAGCCCAGTGTCAGCATCAGGGACACTTTGACTTGCTAATGTGAGGGGAACCCGCCAGTCGCAAGGCAGACTGGAGGCAAGACCCACTGTCCTTCTCTCCATGACCCTGCAGCACTTAGCATTGTTGTCTGTGCTCCTGGCTCGTCACACAATAATTTTATGTTGGAAAAGAATTACAGTTAAAAAAAAATTTCCCCCAAACCATTTGGCAGCAAGTAAGTAAACAACGGATCAAGAATTAAACTTTTGGGGCTTCCCTGGTGGCACAGTGGTTGAGAGTCCGCCTGCTGATGCAGGGGACGCGGGTTCGTGCCCCGGTCCGGGAAGATCCCACATGCCGCAGAGCAGCTGGGCCCGTGAGCCATGGCCACTGAGCCTGCGCGTCCGGAGCTTGTACTCCGCCAACAGGAGAGGCCACAACAGTGAGAGGCCCGCGTAGCAAAAAAAAAAAAAAAAAAAAGAATTAAACTTTTATAGTGTCTGGTTTGCCTCTTTAATACTTGAACCTAATGAAATTTTTATTCAAATAGAGGAGCTTATCTCATTCGGGGACCAATATTCATGCAGCTTTAATTTCCTTATTTTGGGATATGAATGAAAGAAATTTTTCACCTTGCAAAAGAGGGATTTCACAGAGTTTCCTTCACTTTATAAAGTCATCTGTTTTAGCTCCTTTTTTTTTTTTTTTTTTTGCAGTACACGGGCCTCTCACTGTTGTGGCCTCTCCCGTTGTTAATAGACACAGTAAATCCCCATTATAAAAACATGCTCTTTGGGACTTCCCAGTGGTTAAGGATCCACCTTCCAGTGCGGGGGACACAGGTTCAGTCCCTGGTCGCGGAACTAAGTAAGATCCCACATACTGTGGGGCAACTAAGCCCATGCGCTCTAGAGCCCGCTCACCACAACTAGAGAGCCTGTGCGCCACAACTAAGACCCAACAGAGCCAAATAAATAAATATTAAAAAAAAAGAAAGAAAACATGATGTTATATCAGAGATTTGTCTGTGCCACAGATAAAATTGTATTTCTCGTTCTTAACACATTTCTCTGTACCTCAGCAAGTGTGAGTGAGCCTTATCCTAGTTCCTCAGACCAGTATTGTGATGAGGGGCCCACTGTAGTTACTGTTTATCTTTCCCAGCTCAGGTGGCCATCAGCACACACAGCCAGAGCAGTTGGTAGACAGCCAGTCCCCAGAAAGGAGAGGTGGTGAGGGACATGGAGGGAGCCCCGAACTAGGGTGAAAATCTTATCTTTTGGCCCTGACAGTCTCCCACTTTGATCTTATGGAATCTTTGTGCCATACTCCTTTCTTTTTCAAGCTTGCATCTAAACTCACTGCTCTTTTTTTTTTTTTTTTTTTTTTGAGGGGCAGATATATTGAATAGTGGTTTCTGGATAAAGAAAACTGAGATACTATTTGTTTAAATCTATTTTATTTTAAATCCAGCAACTTACAACTGTAGTCTTATAGCCAAATTAGTATGGACCTCGTTTCCACTTGATTTCCTAAATTGTATTATAAATTTAACATTTCCCAAATTCCTTTTCCTTGGCAATTTTTCTTCAGTTTCACAGACATACGGACAATCAGATGATTACTTACCTCACAGCAGGCAAGTTGAACCCAGATAACCAAAATGATAGATAATTCTAAAAATAAAATTGATCTAAATTGGCAATCAAAGTAGAGTTCCCTAAAGATATTAAAGATTCTTTCACTTAGAGGATCTTAGGAGAAGGCATCAACATGACAGTGAAATCATTCCTGGACCCACCGAAATCCCAGGCCAAGAGTTTGCAGGGTGACGTCTCACTAACTGCGTGGAGAGCCATTCAGTGGTCCCCGGGCACAGCCAATTAATTGGAACTCTCTGGTTATTGTGATGTACATGGCCACCTCCTACAGATTCTGGTCTCACAGTTAAAGGAGACATGTAGAGGGAGATGAGTTTCTAGGGGAAAATATCTAGTAATATGGTGAAGTAGCAGCGTAGAAGAAAAAGGTATTGTGGAGAGTCAGGATTGGTAAAGAAATGAGAGGTGTGTTATTGAGTTACTTAAATCCAAACTTGTATACTGGTGTGTGTGATGGAGGATTTTAGTATCAGGCATCTGTATACTAAAAAGTAACTACATGACTATAGGTTGAAGTTTGTTGGTTTAAAAAGTTACATAGGATTTTTTATTATCTCTGCTATTACTCTTATCTGTATTATCAGAGGTGAACAATCATTAAGCAGAGGTCTAAGTGCTTTACATGCTTCACTGAATTTAATCATTATGCCAACAGCAAAGTATGTTGAGGACACAATAGTTGTATGGATGGTGTAACCCAGGGATATTTACTCAGGAGTCTCAGATTGTGAGATTGTGTTGTACTCTTTCTGTATTATGGTATTGTACTTTGTTTTAGTAAATTTTGTTGAAGTTGGTCCTACTTAATAGAGAATAATCAGAATAGTAAGTTGATCTGTAGCAAAAGAATCTTCTGAGGGAATAGACCATCCTTTCCTTTCCCTGTTTCTCACTAATGAGTTGATATTCCCAAGGAAAGATTTTGTAACTGGATTCTGTCAGCCTGTAAGTTTAATTTTGGGAGGGAGATCTCTGCCGTTCAGTGAGCCAAAGACTTTTAAGCACTCAAAAATGGGTATATCCAAAAGGTTGATAAACATGTATAAGTATGCTGGACCTCATAAGTAATCGGGAAGCGAAAATTAAAACCATAATAAGGATGTTACTACCCACTCACCAAAATGGCTACAGTGAAAAAGACTAACAACAAGAAGTGCTGGCTGAGTAGTATTCCATTATATATACTCAGCCAGCACTGGAATATTACTTGTCCATAAAAAGAAACAAAACTGAATCATTTGTAGTGAGGTAGGTGGACCTAGAGTCTGTCATACAGAGTGAAGTAAGTCAGAAAGAGAAAAACAAATACCATATGCTAACACATATATATGGAATCTAAAAAAAAATTGGTTCTGAAGAACCTAGGGGCAGGACAGTAATAAAGAGACAGACGTAGAGAACGGACTTGAGGACACGAAGGGGAATGGGGAAGCTGGGGCAAAGTGAGAGTAACATCGACACATGTACGCTACCCAATGTAAAATAGCTAATGGGAAGCAGCAGTATACCACAGGGAGATCAGCTCGGTGCTTTGCAACAACCTAGAGGGGTGGGATAGGGAGGGTGGGAGGGAGACGCAAGAGGGAGGGGATATGGGGATATATGTATGCATGTGGCCGATTCACTTTATTGTGCAGCAGAAACTAACACAGTATTGTGAAGCAATTATACTCCAATAAAGATCTATTTAAAAAAAAAGAAAAGTGTTGGTGAGGGTACAGAGCAACCAGGAACTCTTGCGCCTGGCTGGTGGGAGCTTAAATTTGGAAAACAGTTGGATATTAAGTACTAAAATGAAGATGCATACACCCTATGACTCACATTCCACTCCTAGGTAGAAATGCGTGTTCCTGTGCACCAGGAGTTAGAGATAAGAATGTTCACAGTAGCGTTATTTCTAATCGCTCCAAATTAGGGACAACCCACATGTTCAGCAACTGTAGAGTGGATAGATCAGTTGTGTCGACAAGCAGTTGACTGCTTTTCACAATCAAAAGGAATCACATAGAAGGTGCATGGAACAACACAGGCGAATCTTGTGCGTATGGTGTTAAGTGAAAATAGCCAGACGTGAAGGAATTCATATTGTACGATTTCATTTATATGAATTTCAGAAAGCAGACCAAACTGAAATAGAGTTTAGGGATTCGCGCATAGGGTTGCGGGAGCATGTAAAATGTAGGGCACACGGGAGAGCTCCCAGGATGCTGGGAAGTTCTGTTTGTTGACCTGAGTGCTAATTATTTTAGTGTTTGTTCTGTGATAATTCACTAATCTGTCTATTTTTGTTTTGCCCTTGTATCTATAAGGGTCTCAATAGAAAACAGATAGCACACTTAAACTAGAATAATTCAAGGGCTTATGTATAAAGATCTAATGACAAAAGAATGGAACCTAGTGACAAAAGGGGGACCTTTGGCAGGACCGTTTCCTTGTTGTGCCCACCACCTTTAGGCCCAAAGAGGTTAAGGAAGGGAGAGGTTACTAGAACCTGGAGGGGTCACCCCTGGAGAGTCAGCTGCCTTGGAAACAGTAAGTGTGAGGTAACAAGGAACAAGGGGAGTAAGTACCCTGGCCTCAGGCTCCTCCTTGCCCAGATGTCCTCTGAGGCGCTAGCAGAACTCGGCAGAAGCCAGGGGGCCCTTGAGCCTTTGGGTGGAATCTGTACCCTCAGCCTCAGGAACAGAGCAGGGTGGAGAAGAGAAAAGAAGCAAGTGGATTTTTCCAGCATGCTGGGTTTTTCTGTGTGAGTGTTACATTTTGTATCAAAGAGGTTTCTTTAAAAAAGCTTAGGCTTTGAGTTGGCAAGACTGGGTTTGAGGCTATCTGCTTCTTCTAAGCTGTTTCCGTGAGTAATTTTTTTTAAACACCTTGAGTCTCATCTCATCTGTGAATCATCTCTTCTTATCTATGAATCATCTCTTCTTATCTGTGAATTATCTCATTCTTATAGCTTGTGCAAAGTACATGTTTTAGACACCGAATACTAGTTCTCATTGTATTGTTCTCTCCTGCCTCAAATACCTTTTTTTTCTTTGCAGCATATTTTTCCTGGGAATTTTCAGACTGGGAGTGAGTAACAGTGCAAGAGGTCTGTCTATGCTACTCATTAATTAGCTGAGTTATTGTTTTTAAAAGTTAGTTAATTTTCTCTGATCATGACTCTTCCCAGCTGGAAGAAAGGGGAATTTGGATGAGACTTTCTCGAAGGGCTTCCCACCTCTGGCATTATACAGTTCTAAGGAACTCTTCCCACTGCAGTGAGTACTTTATCATTGTCTCCTTTTGAATTTTTGTAGGACTGGAGATGAGAGACGTAGGATAGTACTTGGGCCTCTGTGCCCTCACAGCTTCTGGGTGGAACCCCAAATGTGTCCAGGAGTCACTTAGTCAGACCTCATTGCAGGGAGCCTTGAATGTGTTTGTTGGTATTTGGGTCCTACTTGAAACTCAGAGCACCCGGAACCCTGTGGGGTTCCCATTAATTCCTGGCCGTTGCCTTCCTTTCATATCCTTTATTGTGTTGATTTCTTTAGTGTGTATTTTTAAAAAATTTTTAAATTGAAGTATAGTTGATTTACAATGTCAGTTTCTGGTATACAGCAAAGTGATTCAATTATGTATATATATATATTCTTTTTCATATTCTTTTCCATTATGGTTTATTACAGGATATTGAATATAGTTCCCTGTGCTCTACAGTACGACCTTGTTGTTTACCTTAGTGTATATGTTTTAAATCTTATTTAAAATTTATCTTTAAGTCAACTTAATCTTCTTAACATATTTGATATTCTTTATTCTTTAGACATTTAAACATTTCTAGTAGACTGTTAGATTGTTCCAACTAATTTTCCTATCTGCTTTTTCCTTTTTCCTTTAACCATTACTTTTGTAAGTGGCAAGCAGGAAGTGCATCTGTGAGGATGGGCCGGGTCCAGGGCTGCCCAGCTCCTAAGCCTGCAAGGCTGCCCACTCTGTCACTTGCCCTCCGCCACTCTCTCAGGAGAGCTGTTGTTCTTCGTGGTGGAGAACCTCCTTGAGACATTATAATCAGCCTGCAGAGGAAGACATAAAAATTGTGCGGGCTCTTTGTTTCCTTGGTAATAAATCTGTACTCATCTGCGTTACTCAGAATTGTTGTTTACCAGAACTCTCCCTCTTATGCTTAAAAATTAGTCTAGCCCCAGTGACAAATCAGTTGCATTTTTGCAACCATGGTATCTCCTTATTGCTAATGCTTTTCATGTGGATATTCTTTTTTTGTTTTTTTTTTGTTTTTTTTTTTTGCGGTATGCGGACCTCTCACCGTTGCGGCCTCTCCCGCTGTGGAGCACAGGCTCCGGACGCGTAGGCTCAGCGGCCATGGCTCACGGGCCCAGACGCTCCGCGGCACGTGGGATCTTCCCGGACCGGGGCATGAACCCGCGTCCCCTGCATCGGCAGGCGGACTCTCAACCACTGCGCCACCAGGGAGGCCCCATATGGATATTCTTTACGAGAAGTTTATGGCTTTTAACTCATATGGCCTCTTGCCATCAACAAGCCGTGCTATCTGTATAGTATCTTAACAGAAAAGGGAAGGAAGTGGGTGGGTAGTGCCACCCTCAGAGACCTGCAGGGCAGCCTGCTGGTGTGCATTTGGACGGAGGGACATAGATCCTTGGCTTCAGCCTTGCCTCTAGTGGAGGATTTATTCTTCTAATGTTAATGTAGTTCTTTATTTGGGGATCAGTAATCCTAGGTTTTTAGAGTTGGGAGTTGGAGGTTTCCATGGCTCTCTCTTTTACAGTTGTGTTTTTATTCATACCTTGATCGTACTCTCATCTCATGTATTATTCTTCATATTTTGTGTCTGTCTTGTTGACAAGGACCTGGTGCATTCGTCTTCACATGTATCAGAGCACCTAGCATAGTGCTTCACACACAGTAGACCCTCAGTAAATAGGCTTTTTGATTTGACAAGTGTTTGTGTGTTTCTTTTTCTAAAGGAAAGAAAACTATACGGTGTACCCCCAAAATGAACGCCTAATGTTTCTAAATAGATATGATCACAAAGACAATATCAAGCAAAAGAGTGAGACAAGAGATAGATTAGAGTTGGTTGAGGAGAGGCCCTAGGGTGAAGGTATTTCGGCAAGATAAATATTTGATGTATCAGAAAAGTTAATACCATTTATTTCATGTAGGAGGACTTACACTCATGTGTAAGCTCATGTATGTTTTCCACTGTTCCATACTGATTGACATCCAAGGTTGTTTTGACATAAACACTGTGCTTTTACTGCCACCTACAGGTGACAGCGGGTCGTGGAGCTCTTCACCTTGACCCGATTTGAAGTCTTGTTGAGATTGAAATCAATGTTTTAAAAGCTGTTAATTGGTAGAAGATAATACATATATTTTAATGTTAATTTCTCAATATTTCTGTATTATGCAGAATTATATAGTAGACATATCCTTATTCCTCTAAAACGTTTTGGCTTAGAGACCATTTCTGCCTTCATGGGAAGCATTCTGTCGTTTTTAGGAAAGTGTTTTCCTCTGTAGGACCGTGTATTCCTGGGCTAGGGCCTTGAGAAGATGCCACTTTAAATGTTATTTGTGCCTGGTGTTCTACTAAGAGTTAAACATAAAGGTGGCCTTGGAACAAATTTGATATGGTTTAAATGTTTTTTAATTGTAGTAAAATGTACACACATGAAATTTACTCTTAACCATTTTTAAGGTACAGTTCAGTAGTGTTTGAAGTACATTCACATTGTTGTGCAGCCAATCTCCAGAACTTCTTTCCTCTTCCCAAACTGAAACTCCATGCTCGTTGAACAACTCCCATCCCTCCCTCTAGCACCTGGCAACCACCATTCTATTTTCTGTCAGTGAATTTGCCTACCCTATATACCTCGTGTAAGTGGAATCGTACAATATTTGTCTTTTGTGATTGGCTTATTTCACTTAGCATAATGTCCTCAAGGTCCGTCCATGTTGTAGCATGTGTCAGAACGTCCTTCCTTTTTAAGGATGAATAATATTCAGTTGTATGTATATATTACATTTTATTTATCCATTCATCTGCTGATGGATACTTGGCTTGCTTCCACCTTTTGGCTATTGTGACTAATAGATGTACAGATATCTCCTTGAGACCCTCCTTCAGTTCTTTTGGGTATATATCCAGAAGTGGAATTGCTGGGTCATGTGGTAATTCTATTTTTAATTTTTTAAGGAACCACTCTACTATTTTCCGTAGAGCTGTACCATTTTACATTCTCAGCAGCAGTGCACAAGGGTTCCAGTTTCTCCACATCCTTGCCAACACTTTTTTCTGTTTTTTGTTTTGATAGTAGCCATCCTAATGAGTTTGAGATGGTATCTCATTGTGGTTTTGATTTCCATTTCCCTGATGATTATTGACATTGAGCGAGTTTTCATGTGCTTGTTGGCCATTTATACATCTTCTTTACAGAAGTGTCTATTCAGGTCCTTTGCGCATTTTTCAATCAGTTTTTGTTGTTGTTGTTAACACGTAGGAGTTCTTTATATTTTCTGGGTAATGACCCTTTATCAGATACTATGATTTGCCAATATTTTCTCTTATTCCATAGGCTGCCTTCTTGCTCTGCTTGTTTCCTTTGATGTGAGGAAGTTTTGGGGCATGGTTTTAGGTCCACCCATTTATCATATTCTCATGATAAGGATGAATTGAAATGCTTTAAAATTTTAAATGTTAAGATAAGGTAGAATAGATTTTCCTCAGTAAAATCCATTTGTCCTTTAGAGACTTTCCCCAATGACTTAATCTGAAGAGTATTTATCTCCAGTCCTCAACACCTTTCCTTCATCCGGGAGGGTGTAAAGCAGGGTGAACAGAAACAAGCTGTATCCCAGAATTGGCTCACTTCAGAGCCTTCCACTTACAAGTGCTTCCTTCCTATGCTCTGGAAATTGTTTGTCTCTATTATTGCAATAATATGAAAATGAAAGAACATTTACCTTTCTGTAGTGTTCTTATTCCCTGCTGGGCCTGATTAATATGTATCAATGATTGCCTTGAAAATGTAGCATGTTTGCAAATGAAATTTGCAAATTACAAATGCTTTGGGAGATATTTTAATAATAGTAGAGCAAAGAAACCCCGGAACACAGTGGCTGAGAGAACACAGGTGTCTGTTTCTCTTTTGTAACATCCCTGGTGGGCAGGTGGGCTCTGTTCTAGGAAGTCATTGGGACCCAGCTGGTAGGGCAGCTCTGTTATCCTCACCATGTGCCCTCCAAGGTTTCCATTTCTAGCAATAGGGAGGAATCAGAAGGGAAGTCCAGGATAAGGGATTGCTCTTTCACCAGGTACTTTGGAAGTTGTAAATGTCACTGCTGCCCGTACACCATTGGCAGGAGCTTGGTCACGTGGCCACACCTAATCATAGGGGAGGCTGGGAAACTAGCTTTAGCGAGGGAGCCAAGTCCCTGGAGACAAGGGAGAATGGGTGTGAGGGGAACTGCTAGCAGTCGCCTTCAAAGACCAAGAGCTGTAATACATTAACTGGTTTAGCAAGTTATGGGCTCTGTGATCAACGTATAAAACACTGAAGAGAGAGAACATCAGGTCTTTCTCTTTAGCCTAAACAATCAACTGCAGAGTCACTGAACGGCAGGATTGTTGTTTCTGTAGTCGTGTGTCTGGAACAGCTGAGGGAAGCCTGTGAGATGGCATTGTGATGTGACTACCAGTTGACACTGATGTGCTCATGGATGCTGCAGGTAGTATGACAGGGCAACAAGCACGGCTCTGGTGGTCCTCGTCCGCATCAGAACAGGGAGGGGATGCAGACCTGCCATGTGAGGAACAGTTGAGAGAGCAGGCAGTGTTGATCCTGGAGAGGAGACGATGGGGCAGGAGAACAGTCTTCAACTGTAGAAAGGGGCTGCAGTATGAAAGAGGAATTAAAAATTGGGGGGGTGGGGCATGGCCAAGGGTGAATTAAGACTTCAGAGATGCTGCAGGAGGTTATTGGGCTTGGTAAGCGGTAACTCAGAGGCACTCACTGTCTTGAGGCAAAGTGATTCCCTTGGGAGGTGCTGACTTGCGGACACTGAAGATACTCAAGCAGTGGCTGGAAAAGCACCAGGCAGGGATGTCCAGGAAATACACATTGGGCAGATGGCAGGAGTGAAAGCTCCGTGAAAGCCCTTGAAACTCTGAGCATCTCTGCTCGTATGCTCTTCCTTACTGTGGGATTCGCTGGCAGGCTTAGAGAACTAGAGACATTAATAGGAGTCTAGCAGAGGGACAGTGTTTCCCAGCAAGTTCTGTGCAGCCCAGCAGCGGTATAGCAACCTTGTTCTCCTATTCTCTAAATAACAAAGACATAAGTGTTCATTAGTGGATGAATAGATTAAAAAAATATGGTGCGTGTACACACACACACACACCCCGGAATATTTATTCAGCTATATAAAAAGGAAATCCTGTCATTTGCAGCAACGTGGACAGACCTTGAGGGCATTATGCTAAGTGAAATAAGTCAGAGAAAGACAAATGCTGTATGATCTCACTTATATGTGAAATCTTAAAAAAGCTCATAGATATAGAGGATAGATTGACAGAGGTGGGAGGTGGGTGGCAAAATGGGTGAAGGGGGGTCAAAAGGTATAAAATAAAAATAAATAACTCCTGAGGATCTAACATACAGCATAGTGGCTGTAGTTCATAATACCATATTGCATATTTGAAAGTTACTGAGAGAATAGATCTTAAAAGTTCTCATCAGGAGTTTTAGGGTTGGTGAACACACGGAGATTCAGGGAGAGTCGAGAGTGACTCACTTGGAGAGAGCATGGAAGCTCCATGTCCTTTCCCTATATCTTGCCCTATGCATCTCTTCCATCTGGCTGGTCCTGAGTTATATCCTTTTATAATAAACTGGTAATCTAGTTAAAGAAAAAGTTTCATCACAAGAAAAAAGAGTTTTGTAACTTTGTATGGTGATGGATGTTAATTAGACTTATTGTGGTGATCATTTTGCAATATATACAAGTATTGAATCATTCTGTTGTACACCTGAAACTAATATAATCTTTCATGTCAATTATACTCAATAAATATAAAATAACAAGAACATAATTCACTGTAGTAGATTATTATACTAGTGAAATAAACTATTTGTAAAACGAGGAGGTGTTTTTCCTATATAATCTAAATGATTGCTTTTGCTTATGAACAAAGAATATTTTTAAATTTTTGAAGTATATATACTTCCAGAAAATACTTTATAAATACTTAAAATTAAAGAGAAACAGAATGAAAAAAATCTTGACAAAATTAAAATTTAGGGTTAAAATGACTAGACCTAAATAATGAGTTCGTAGAGAGGGTGACATATTTGAAACATTTGTAAAATAAAGTATCCAAAATAATTTCTATTTTTCATATATTACTAACAGTTCTTATAGAACTTTAATATGAACTGTTTAAGCTTCCATGTTAAGGATATTTTTCCCTTTCTGAGTGAGCCCATCAGCAGTTTAATTGGCTTTGCCTGCAGTCACGTGGTGAACCATTAGATGGCAGTGTTAGGCAGAATTTGATAAAAACTAAATTTACTCTGAAAGTTATTAAATGGGGCTCAAATGGTGAAATAGTTTTGTAATCAAAAAATACTAGAGAGATATTGTGGTTTATACAAACAGCTTGAACAGTTTGGATACCCTGTGACTGTCTTTAGAGCATATATACAGTAGTTAGAATTTAAAATGGGTATTGTATATGTGTGTTTATTTATTCCTAAATTACATGGCAAATTATTTCAGACACCATTGGTATAACAATTGTGAAAATCCTATGATAAAAACGTAAGAATAGGGTTTCCCTGGTGGCACAGTGGTTGCGAGTCCGCCTGCCGATGCAGGGGACACGGGTTCGTGCCCCGGTCCGGGAAGATCCCACATGCCGCGGAGCGGCTGGGCCCGTGAGCCATGGCCACTGAGCCTGCGCGTCCGGAGCCTGTGCTCCGCAACGGGAGAAAAAACCTAAGAATAATTTTAGGTTCTGATTATGAGTGCGCTCAATATAGCACAATTTCAAATTTATAATTATGCAAGATGAAGTAATACCCTACTTGGTCCCAATGCTAATCGTAAGAAAAAAAATACTGTTATCTGGGCTAACCAAAGAGAATTATGAGCAGAGATTTTTGTCAAAGCGATACAGTAATATTGTTTTACGTTTTGTTTCTCTGAAGTCTTATATGAGGCACAAGCTATATTTTTACCAGAATGCACATGTATGTAAAAGTTAATAAGAAAACCCTTGGAATTTAACAGAGGTGATAATATAATACCATGTTATAGTCATCAGCTTTTATTTTCCCAAATAATGTACCTTAGCTGATTCTTGGGCACAGAATGGAGTGGTAGATTTTAATGCCTACTTCTAGCATTTTTATACAATATCCAAGGGTATAGGTATCAGCAACAAATAGAATATTTTCAAAGCCCATAAACTGAGGAAGCAGGAGATAAGAGTTTGCCCTAAGACAAACTATATAGTTTCTATATATATTTAGAAATTGATGGTTGATGGTGTGGACATAATAGCCTTCTAAGGAAGGATAAAAATAAGGAACAGGAAGCTGAACTGTGATTTTTACTATATTGTCTGTGTACTTTTTATAACTTAGAAAATGTTCTAATGTTTTATCTAAGTTATTTTTTGAAAAGTCAGTTTTAGTCATTTTTTTAGGAAGTGAAGGAATAATTTCCACAGTAAGGAAAGGAATACCTTGACACTCCCTTGTATTATAAGGTAACACTTAGTAGTGTTTGAGCGTGCATGTATATATGCATGAATGAATGAGAGAATTCTACCTCATCTCTTGGACGAATGATCAGCTTCCTCTGATTTCCCCATTTCTTCATTCAACACATTTATTGAGAACCTGCTTTGTGGTAGACAGTATGTGTGCCGGGCTCTGAGGTTCCTACACTGATCAAAACAGACAGTCTTTCTCATTGACTCTGAATTATAATCGGGGATAGAATGCAGTAAACAATATAGTATAATATATAGTATGACGGGTGATGATATATGCTGTGTAAAAACAATTCCACCTGTCAGCCAGCAGCGGGAAAGGGAATACCAGGGTGCAAGCAGGGTTGCAGTTTCAAACAGTATGGTCAGGAAAGGCCTCGGTGAGTGGGTGACATGTGAACGAGGACTCAAGGGGAGGGCCATGTGATCTGGGGCAGGGGGCGGTCGGGGCGTGGGGGGCATTGTATTCCAGGTGTAGGGAACTACCAGCGCAAAGGCCCTCAGCTGGAGGCCTGACTCAGGCAACTGTGTAGCTGGAGCAGAGTAGGTGGGGGGAGGGGATAGTAGGAGGTGAAGTCGGGGTAGGTAGGAGAGGTCACCAGGCTTTACAGGCCTTTGTACCAGCTTTAGCTTTTACTCGGCGAGCAATAGGGAGCCATTCATGATTCTTTGGGAGATGGAGGCATATTGGGCTATACTGGGTTTTTTTTTTTATTATGGTTCCTATTCCTGTAAGAAAGCGTGTAATCGTTTTGCCCATTTACACATTGTTCTGGTACTTGTAGTTCTCATATTACCAAATTCTCCCTTAGGGCATTCTGTTGTTGCATCTTGTAGTTTGTGATTTTTCATTGTGAACTTATTTTTTTTTAATTTATTTATTTTATTTATTTTTGGCTGCGTTGGGTCTTCGTTGCTACACGTGGGCTTTCTCTAGTTGCGGTGAGCAGGGGCCACTCTTCGTTGCAGTGTGTGGGCTTCTCATTGTGGTGGCTTCTCTTTTGTTGCGGAGCACGGGCTCTAGGCGTGCGGGCTTCAGTAGTTGCAGCACACAGGCTCAGTAGTTGTGGCTCATGGGCTCTAGAGCAGATGCTCAGTAGTTGTGGCACACAGGCTTAGTTGCTCCGCGGCACATGGGATCTTCCCGTACCAGGACTCTAACCTGTGCCCCCTGCATTGACAGGTGGATTCTTAACCACTGTGCCACCAGGGAAGTCCCGGCAAATGTTATTTAAATTAAAAAATTTTTTCAATGGTTCCTTGCTAGTATATAGAAATACAATTGATTCTTTTTTTCAAGTAAGATTTATTCCAGGAATACTGATATATAGTTCAATGTAAAGATATCGATACCTATTAGCATATATCATGTATTTCATTACATCAGTGGATCAAAGGCAGCAAAAATGATCATTTTACAATTCAAATATAACCAAGTCATGGCCATGCTTAAAACAGAAACCTGGCTTTCTATTGCTTTTTTTTTAATTGTGGTAAAACTCACATAATATAAAATTTATCATCTTAACCATTTGTTAAGTGTGCCGTTAAGTGTGCAGTTAAGTCTTGTTAAATATATTCACATTGTTGTTCAACAGATCTTCATAACTTTTTCATCTTGCAAAACTGAAACTACACCCATTAAACAGTAACTCCCCATTTCCTACTCTCTTTTCAAGCCTTTGTACCCAGCATTCTACTTTCTCACAGAGCTGTTCTAGTAGCTGTTTTTTTTGGAGATCCTTTAGGATTTTCTCTGTAGATATTCACGTTGTCTGAGAATAGACATTTTTGTTTCTTCCTTTCCAATCTGTAAGCCTTTTATTCATTTTCTTGCCTTATTCCACTGACAAAGACAATCCAATATGATGTTGATTAGGTTGAGAGGGTTGACATCCTTGTCTTATTCCAGATCTTAGGGGGAAAACATTCGGTCATCATTAACCATGTTAGCAGAGATATTTCCTAGATACTCTTTATCAGTTTGAGGAAGTCTCTTTTAGTTTATAGTTTGCCTAGAGTTCTTTACCTTGAATAGACTGAATTTTGTCAAAATTGTTTTGCATCTGTTGATATGGTCTATGGTTTTTCTTATTTAGACTGCTTTATGGAGAATTACATTTATTTTTGAACGTTGAACCAACCTTACATTCCTGTGATAAGCTCCACTTGATGTATTATACCTTTTATATATTTCTAGATTTGATTTGCTAATATTTTGTTGAGAATTTTTGTGTGTATATTCATGTGTAACATCGGTCTGTAATTTTCTTGTAATATCTTTGTCTGGTTTTGGTATGAAGTTAGTGCTGGTCTGGGACATGTTGCCTTCTGTGCATTTTCATGAAGTGTTTGTGTAGGATAAGTATAATTTTTTTCCTAAATATGTCGTAGGTTTTGCCAGTGAAGCCATCTGGGCCTGGAGTTTTCTTTTTTGGTACGTGTTTTTGTTTTTGTTTTATTCCTCTATGAATTCAGTTTCTTTTACATATTAACAAGTCAGAAGAACTATGCGGATGTTTATATACACACAGATGTTTATACACACACGGATTTTTTTGTAGGTTTACTTATAATTACAAAAACTTGGAAGCAACCAAGATGTCCTTGAATAGGTGAATGGACAAACTGTAGTACATCCAGACAATGGAATTATTCAATGCTAACAAGAAATAAACAAGCCATGAAAAGACATGGAGGACCCTTAATGTATATCACTACGTGAAAGAAAGCAGTCGGAAAAGGCTACATGCTGTATGATTCCAAATATATAACATTCTGGGGAAAGTCAAAACTATGAGAACAGTAAAAAGATCAGTGGTTGTCAGGGGTTAAGGGGAAGGGAGGAATGATTAGGGAGAACACAGAGGATTTTTAGGTCAGTGGAAGTACTCTATACAATACCAAAGTGGTGGACATATGTTATTACACATTTGTCTAAGCCTATACAATGTCTGCCAAGAGTGACCCTAATGTAAATTACGAACTGAATGATAATTTTATGTCAGTATAGGTCCATCAGTTTTTAACAAATGATAATGTGGAGGCTATGCATGTGTGTGGGATATCGCTGTGCCTTCCTTTCAATTTTGCTGTGAACCTAAAACTGCTCTAGAAAGAATAGTCTTTACAAGAAAACAAAAAACAGTTTCAGTGATTCTTCTCAACTTTCACTTTTCAGTGTCATAGATTTTTGCTTCTATCATTATTTCCTTCCTTCTGCTTGCTTTGAGTTAATTTGATCCTCTTTATCTACTTTCTTAAAACAGAAGTCTAGACCGTTGATTTAGACCTTGCTTTTCTAATAGTCAATATTAGATGTATTCAATACTTTACAGTTCTCTTTATGCACTGCTTTAGCTGCATCCCACAAGTTTTATGTTGTTTTTATTTTCATTCAATTAAAAAAATTTTCCAACATCCCGTATGACTTCTTCTTTAATTCATGGAGTATTCAAAAAAGTTTTTAACTTCCAGGATTTTCCAAATACATTTCTGGTATTGAATGCTAATTTAATTCTGTGTAGTCAGAAAACCTACTTTGTACGATTCCAATTCTTTTAAGTTTGTTGAAGTTTGTTTCTTGGTCTACCTTGCTGAATATTCCAAATGCCCTTAAAAAGTGTGTGTATTCTGGGCTTCCCTGGTGGCGCAGTGGTTGAGAGTCCGCCTGCTGATGCAGAGGACACGGGGTTCGTGCCCCGGTCCGGGAAGATCCCACATGCCGCGCAGCAGCTAGCCCCGTGAGCCATGGCCACTGAGCCTGCGTGTCCGGAGCCTGTGCTTCGCAGCAGGAGAGGCCACAACAGTGAGAGGCCCGCGTACCACAAAAAAAAAAAAAAAGTGTGTGTATTCTGATGTTGTTGGATAGTGTGTTCTATGAAAGTCAATTAGGTCATGTTGGTTGATGTGTTTTTTTATGTTTTCTGTATCCTGAGTGGTTTTCTGTCCACTTGTTTTGTTAGTTACAGAACAAGGAATGTTGAATACTTGAACTCCAATTGTGGGTTTGTCTATTTCTCCTTTTTGATCACCCTTAACTTCAGCTTTCTGTAGTTCCCTCTTAATTCTTAGTGGGGTACTCTTTCTTTTCTTTTAAATTTATTTACTTTTATATAGCAGGTTCTTACTAGTTATCTATTTTGTACATGTTAGTGTATATATGTCAATCCCAATCTCCCAATTCATCCCACCCTCCCCCTGCCCCCCGCTTTCCCCCCTTGGTGTCCATACGTTTGTTCTCTACATCTGTGTCTCTACTTCTGCCTTGCAAACAGGTTCATCTGTACCATTTTTCTAGATTCCACATATATGTGTTAATATATGATATTTGTTTTTCTCTTTCTGACTTACTTTACTCTGTATGACAGACTCTAGGTCCATGCACCTCACTACAAATGACCCAATTTCGTTCCTTTTTATGGCTGAGTAATATTCCATTGTATATATGTACCACATCTTCTTTATCCATTCATCTGTCAGTGGGCATTTAGGTTGCTTCCATGACCTGGCTATTGTAAATAGTGCTGCAATGAACATGGGGGTGCATGTGTCTTTTTGAATTATGGTTTTCTCTGGGTATATGCCCAGTAGTGGGATTGCTGGGTCATATGGTAATTCTATGTTTAGTATTTTAAGGAACCTCGATACTGTTCTCCATAGTGGCTGTATCAGTTTACATGTGGAGTACTCTTTCCACGAGTATTTTCACAGTGTGTGGCAAAGCTTTGAGTCCTTGTATACATAAAGATATTTTTTCGTTTGCTATCACTTTTAAATAAGTTGGATATACAAAATTTCTAGGTTGAAGTTCTCTTTCTTCAATATTTTTAATAGTATCACTGTACTACCTTATTGAATCCCGTGTCTTTTGAGAAATTTGAGGTTGATCTTATCGCTTTGTCAATTGTTTATTCTTTGCCTTTGGAAGTTTTTAGAATTTCCCCTTGTCTTTCTTAAATATCATCATAATGTGTCTACGTGTACGTTATTTTTATCTCAACTGTATAGCTAAGAGACCTTTAGTTGAAATATGTGTGCCTTCTTAAAATGACTTATGGTTTTTTTAAACGTGTTACCTCATGTCTTCTCCCTGTTCAGCCTCTTGTGCTGACTTCTGGTAGGATCCCTTAGTTTATTTTTCTAGCTTGGTAATTTGTTCTTCACCTGTATTTGTCCCATCTATTAAGTTGTTCATATTTAATGTTTCCACGTAGTCTGATTTCATATTTTCTCTTATATTAGTATAGATATTAATACATATTATAACTTGGGGTTCATCTATTATAAAAATTCTGCTTTCATTAGTAATATTGTTCAGTTTGTTCTTTCTCTTTCGTTGTGGTTGTATTCTAAGGATGCCTAGTTAGTTTGGCCTCTGAACTTGTGCTCCCCTGAGGCGTATTAAACATTTTGGCAATGTCAGAGCAGATCCCTGGGGCAGTGAGCCCCCGCAGGATAGAAAACCCAGTCACCACAGAGCCCGTTTGTTACCCATTCCTGTTTGCTGACATCCCATCAGGCATGCAAGCTAGTTGGGGATTCACCTTCAAACTCTTAGAAATAAACAGTATTGAGAGGAAGCAGGTTTTTTAATATGGTCATTTGTCTGAGTGGGGAAGGGAGGATGTAAAGGAAGAAATAGGTGAGGGAATGCTACCTCTTGTCACCAGTACCAACCTGCAGTGTTGCTGTTGACAGATTGAGTGGAGATCTGCTTATTAATACTTTGTGACAGTTTGTGATGAGGTGCTTTCATCTCTTTTGGTTCTACACCTGGTGGACCCTGTCAATCAGGGAAGTCAGACATTCTCGTTTTGAATTTTTCCTGAATTATTTTGATTATTTCCCTTCTATTTTCTTGGTTCTCTCTTTCTGAAAAATCGTACTTATCCGGGTGTTCAGCCTCTTGGATGAGTCTAGTTTTCATCTTTTTTTTTCTCTTCTCTCCTTTTTCTTTCTGTCTTTTTGTTCTCCTTGCTAGGAGATGTCTTGGGCTCTGTCTTCTAATTCTAATTATCATTTTAATATAAACTTTTATTGAAGTACAACATGTACATGGAAAAGTGTACATATACTAAGTTTGGAGCCTACTGAATTTTTACAAAGTGACACCCTTCTAAACACTATCCAGATGGAAAAATAGAACATCGCCTGCTTCCTAAAAGATGCACGTGTGCTGCCTCCCAGTCACTACTTCCTCCCCGAGGTCTGTCCTGACTTTTAGCCCTGTTCTAATTTTGTCTGGCTTTGACCTCTATATAAGTGGAAATGTGGACTGCTATACCTAGTGCCTTTCTCTCAATATCATCTTGATGTTGCTGTACTTTGCAGTAGTTCGTGCTTTATTTATCCTTGTAGAGTGTGTTTTGTTGTATGAATTACTGCTGTTTATTCATCCTGTTGTTGATGGACATTGGTATTGTTTCTGATTTGGGATGATTATAGACACTGTTGCTGTGAACACCTTTGAACATGTCTGTCTTTTGTTGTGTGTATGTATACATTTCTGTTGGGTGTACACCTAGGAGTTGAAAACTGAATTGTAAGGGGTACATGTGTTTAGCTTTGGCAGATGCTGCCAGTTTCCCTGTGGGTCAGGAGTTTGGGAGCAGCTTAGCCGGGTGACCCTGGCCCTGAGTCTGTCATGTGGTTGGAGTCAGAATGCCAGCAGGGACCATGGTGGTTTGGAGGCCTGACTCGACTGGAAGACCCTCTTCCAGAGTAGCGCACTCACATGGCTGTTGGCAGGAAGCCTCAGTTCCTCACCACGAAGCTGCCTGAGTGTCTACGTGACCTGACAGCTGATTCCCCCAGCGCAGGAGTACCAAGAGAGTTAGCAGTCCTTTTCATTTCAGTCATTCTAGTGGATGTGTAGTGATATATTATTGTGGTTTTAGTTTGTATTTCCTTTATGACTAATGACATTAAGTACCTTTTCATCTATTGAGTACCTTTTAAATATTTTTGCTATTCTAGTTTTAATTTCCATTAGTTCTTTTTTACTTTTTCAATATTCATTTTTGCTGGCATCCTGTTTTTGTTTCATAGATGTAGTCTTTTTTCTTGTATCTTTTATGATATTAAGGATAATCCTCCCTCTGCCTCAGGGTTTTCATTTCCCTGCACAGTTTGTTTCTTCTGAGTTCCTTTTTTCCTCCTTGTTTTCTGCTTTTGATGTTAGGGGCTTTCCTTAAATATCTCTGAGCCTTTGGTTACCTGTTTATATTTAAGAGCCAGTTTCTAAAAAAGCTGATTGAAAAAATGGATTGTGTGCGAGGGGCTGAATGACCCTTATGGACTTCATGGTAGGGTCCCCTCGTTGGGATGTTCCACTGTGAACTCGCAATATCAGGGTCTATAAATATATGCCTTTTTTTCCCTCATGAACTGTCAGATTCCTCAGGGCATGCTCTTCAGCCTACTACCTGTAGGGGGTAGGTCTGGGAGTCTCAACATTTCATACATAAACTTTGATTTCCAGTATTGTATTTGTATTCTCAACCGTGCATAGGAGTCCCCTAGTCGCAAGGCCCTCCTTGTTACCATTTCTAGATAATAACCCCACCCCGAGTTGTCTGCCGGGACGTAGAGGGGCAGTCAGCAGGTGGACAGAGTGCTGGGAGGGGATCAGTGCCCTGACTGCCTCTTCGCAGTTCTGGAAAAACTCGGTGCCACTGATCCTGCAGCCCCTTGGGAAGCTTGGGTGTTAATCAGTTTGCATCTCAGATTTCACCATGGCTGCTTTAGTATTTAGTTTTCTCAGGTTTGCCAAGTTAGTTACAACTCTACTCTTCTCACCCAATCCCAGCAGCTGTGAGCATCTTTTCAAGGTTTGTTCTCTATTTCTTTGCAAATTGTGTTTTAGGCATCTCCACACCGGTCACTTGTAATCGGCTGGAGTGCTGGTGGGAAAGGAGCAGGGAGGGGCCTGCTCAGTCTCAGGATCTGTCTACAGGAATTTATTGTTCTTCTCACTTTTGCAAATACCCAGTTTCCAGCAGGATAAATTTCCTGTTAGTCTTATCATAGAGGGACCTTTCCTGATGTCCTTGATGATCAGATTATATGTTTGACATAGGTCTAGTTCTGCCTCATGACATTGCAAAGGATAAAACTTTTTAGGACTGGACACAGCCAATTCAGGAGGCTAAGAAACAGATATTACGGTGCTACCATATTTATTTGGTGGACAGACTTGGTTATTTAGACCTATTTTTAAAAATCAGTCATAGATATTTAATGTAATTCTTTCTTAATTTTGTTGCTCTAAATGAGACTTTCATTTGGACCCCACTGTTACTGTAGTAACAGTTGGTACCAAGAGGTAGTGTTAACTTTTAATCTCAAAAGTGCTGAGGGATTGAGTTCTCTCCAGCTGAGGGCCAATTGGAGAGTAGCAGCACACCTATAATCATCTGTGGGCATCTTGAACATCAACCGTTGGGATATTTTAAGGGAAGTGGGTATTGTGGGCAGAGTTAACAATAAGTGACAGTTAGCTTTGTAAGTTACTTGTCCCTCTGGTTTGAACTTGGGCTAAATATTCAACACGTAAATAATCATCACAGCTTGAATAATGTCCAGTGCCTTTACTTTAGAAGTAAAGTGATATTTCTCAAAGATAGAGCTGCCAGGGCCTCCGGATTTGAAGTGATCACATTAATGTGTTTAGATTAATTAGATGAGTTGAACTAATAGATATCTTATCTCCTTTGATTCCCATTTTAGAAAGTACTTTGTGAAATTGGTATGATTATCTCATTTTATTGGTAAGAAAACTGATTCTCAGAGAGACTAAGAAATCTGCCAATCTTGACATATAAGTCAGTTGGAATTTTGACCTAGATTACTCCACTCTAAAAATAGAATGCCTCGTAATCAAGATAAAGCAATGGGAGTTGACAGGCTGCTAGTTCATCATGTTTATCAGTCTGCAGAGGATTATGTTTCTGAGAGTTGGTCACAGCAAAGATGTAGACATTCTTTCCTTAATGAGTCCCTCTTTATAAAGTCTGCTGTTGTGCAGCTAAAGCCTTTGGAGCTTGAGCCCTGTTATCCCCCCACTCCTTTTCCCACAATCCCCACTTTCTCCTCTTTCCCCTTCTCTTATCTTTTAGCTTCTGCCCACCCTGCTCCGTTTAGCCTCAGTCCTCCTCTCCCCTCCCAGCAATACCTACTCGTTTGGTTAAACCTACCAGGGATTTTAGGAAGTAAGTACTTTAATGTGACTGCACAAAAGCGAAGTTGACTAATGAAAGAGAAGTTTCTCAAATCTTTATTTAGAATGAGAGGTGTGAGATAGTAAATAGCCTGGACTCCAGGGCTTCAGGACGGGCTTACAGGACACTTCTCAAAGAAGCTTTCTTTGACCATCCCCACCCTGCAGTTAGGTCACAGTCTCTTGTGATGCGCTTTCTTAGAATATTTCTCGTAACACTTGTCACCGCAGAGATTAAATAATTGTGTAATAGACCATTTAATATCTGTCTCCTACACTAGCATGTAAGCTCTGTGCAAGCGGGAGACCGTGCCCGTCTTACCCACTGATCGTGCCTCAGCATAGTGGCTCCCACATAATCGGCACTGTGTTGGATGGGTGGGTGGTTGGATGGGTGAACGGATGGCGGGTGGGCAGATAGAGTAAATAAATGAATGAAAAGCCATCGGTCTTTGGATTCCAATTCATCTCCTTTTGTTTGGACTATTGCAGTAGCCTCTCAGCTGTTCTTCCTGTCACCAACTCAAAGCTATCATCTGCACTGTCCCCCCACCTCAGTAATTTTATCTCCAAAAAGATCTTATCTTATTCCTTTACACCTTCATAAAGCTGTGACTTCCTACTGCTGTTTTGTAAAGTTTAACTTGTTAGTGAGACACCTCAGAGTTGAGTTCCCACCAACCTTTCCAGCCTCGTTTACTCTCATTCCCCACTTGTGCTCCTCACACCAGCCTAATCACATTATTTATCACCATCTGTCACCCCTTGTCATTTCACATCTCTGAATCAATTTATTAATAAATCAGACGGTTCTGAGCACAACATCATTTCTCCCCTTTGGCTGGCAAAATTCTGCTTGACCTTCAAGGCTCACCTTGGACATCTCTACTCTATGAAACCCTACCCCAGCCAGAAGTGATCACGCCTTCCTCTGTGCTCACAGATGACTTTATGCTTACAAGTTACGTATAATATTTATTACTTGGTTTTGTAATTGTTTACCTAATTGACCCCTCTCTCAACTTAGTGCTTTTAGGAACAAAATCTTACTTTCTTTTATTAAAGCTCCCTCAGCATGGAGCATCTGGGAGACGGCATGGAGCAGTGAAAATAGGGTTCTTAAACACCAGAGAGACCTGGCTGCGACGGAAATTTTGATCTGCCACATGCTAGTTACTTCAATTTTTCTTTTGTACTAATGCCCTTTCCTTTCTTCTTCTTTTTTTTTTTTTTTTTTTTTTTGCGGTACGCGGGCCTCTCACCGCTGTGGCCTCCCCCATTGTGGAGCACAGGCTCCGGACGCGCAGGCCCAGCGGCCATGGCCCACGAGCCCAGCCGCTCCGCGGCATGTGGGATCCTCCCAGAACGGGGCACGAACCCGCGTCCCCTGCATCGGCAGGCGGACTCTCAACCACTGCGCCACCAGGGAAGCCCTTTTTTTTTTTTTTTAAATTATATTTTATTTATTTATTTTTGCTGCGCTGGGACTTAGTTGCGGCACACGGGATCTTCCTTGCAGCATGCGGGCTTCTTAGTTGCAGCATGCGGGATCTAGTTCCCCACCAGGGATAAAACCTGGGCCCCCTGCATTGGGAACATGGAGTCTTACCCACTGGACCACCAGGGAAGTCCCAAATGCCCTTTCCTTTCTTTTCTTTTCTCTTCCTTCTACTTTTTTTTTTTTTTTGTAAGTCACCTCAAAGCTGTTACAAGAAAAATGTAAAAAATGAATTTCAAATTTGTGTTCAATGATATGTTTAAAGGATTGAAATGTTGTAGATTTATAAAATCATTCCCAGGATCTTACCTAAAGGAAAACATATAATCCATCCATTCTTATATTCTCAGAATAGCTCTTTTCTTAACCAGAAAGTTCTCAAACTTCCCATCAGTTTAGTTTCCGGGTGTCTAGTGCTGTGTGTCTGATGTCATGCATCAGGAATCAGCACACGCCATGCCTGTCCAGACACTATGCCCACACACTGATGTCACTGTAACCCTCTGTACGGTGAGAACTGTCGTCTTCTTTGAGGAAGCAGGCTCAGAAACCTTGAGCACCATTTTCTGTAAAGTGGTGAAAGAAAAATCATGATGATATTAGAAGATGCATAAGGAAAGGAAGTGGCTTCTGTTACTTCACTTGTGCATTTGACATTGTCTAAGGAATGATTAGAAATGATCAAGGTATTAGTAATGTTTGAAGCCCTGTGTCTTCCGAATCAAATTAAGTGGCATAAATGGCGAGTTTCTTACGCTTGGAGATTGCTGGTTGATTGTGAAAGGAGACTCAGGTTTTTTGCACTGTAGGGATTTCATTGACAGTTTCAGTGGCCAGAGCATCTTTCCAGGGAACGGATTTAATGTACTGTATCTTGTTTGAAAGACTTTGTAAGGTGTCATCAGAAGGTATGTAAAGCCACACGATCAGTGATTTTATATTTGAATGTGAAGGGCAGCGATACAGTTACCCTAAACCAGAGTTTTCTCAGCCTCAGCTGGCGCTTTTGGCCGCACAGTTCTTTGCCGTGGGGGACTGTCCTTTGCATCGTGGGATGTTGAGTAACACACCTGGCCTCTGCCCCAGATGCCTGTAGCACCCCAGCCCAGTCATGACAGCTAAAAACATCTCCAGATAGTGCCAGATGACATTTGGGGCTCAAGATTACCCCTGATGGAGGGCCACTGACCTAAACCAAGCTTTTACAGAGCTTATCACCTGTTTTGAAATCCCACACCATGCATGGTGCTGGGTGGTAAACAGAACCTTGAAAAGAGTTGGCGCACACCCTTGAGGAGCCGATGACCTATGAAGCTTGAGATCTTTTGACTAGGTAGAATATTTCTAGTTACTTGACTGAAATAGCTTTGGTTGAGGCTGTTAGTAAAAATTTGTTTCAAAGAAGTTTAACATCTGTTTTCATTTCTGCTTTTGTAAGTTGCTTTGCTACTCAATTCCTGTATTTTAGCTGTCTTCCTCTTAGGACTTAAAATATTTGAGTATATGTCAAAATTTCTAGTTTGGTAGGAAATATGTTTTATTCAAACAGAAGTGAAAATGTTAGTAACTTTAAATTAGGATAGGATGGTGAAAAGTTTAATGTTGTTAATCAGGCTAGATGACAGCAGAGTAGATAATACTGAAGGGAACTCAAAGTCTGGTTCTATTCAATATTCACTTCCTGGTTTTTTTTATCATTGGTTGGAAAGTTGCACCTTATGAAAGATTTTAGATTCAGATCATCGTATTATTCTAAGAAGAAAAATTCAAAATGCTAACCACGCCTTGGTAACCATAGCAAAATATACAACACACAAAAATAATCTCATACTTATCTTAGGGTTGAATTTTTTTGTATATGGTATATGTTGGGTTCTGACGTATCTAATTTGCTTCTTTTATCTGAGGTCAAAGGAAAAGAGGCTTTCTCAGTTACAAGACACAGGCATACCTGTTAGTTGAAGTAATAGAACCGACTCTGGCTTCTTTAGCAGAAAGGAGGTTTATTATTAAAGTAGTTCAGAGACTATTTGGGAGGGCAAAGATCCGGTCTTTGATGCAATAAAACCATAATTAATACTTAAATTTATCCCCTCCCATAAGCTGATGTTGTTTGGGTATTTAATGTTTAATGTTGACTTATAGAACATAAGATTCATGAGGGCACCTTGGTCTTTGTTGTTTTCAGCTCTCACATCCTGGTACCTAGAACAGTACCTAGCTCATAGTAGGCCCTTAATAAATATTTTTTGTATAAGTAAGTTACTAGACAGAGGATATGTTCGTTAGTATCAGCAACAACATGGAGAAAAAATACAGTGGTGTTGAAATGTTAATATTATACATTCTATTGGGAGGGGTTTTTTTGGCAGCAAAACTTATTCTTTTTCTTTAGTTATCTTGACAAATAAATATTGAACGACTCTTTTGTACCATAGAGCCCTATTTTACATATGTTCCTGATTTAAATGAACATCCACAGCAGTCTTGCAAGAGGAGATATTGATATGGTTGTATCCTTTGTGAGAAAGTGGAGGTTCTGAGAATTGATCGAATCATCAGGGTCACGACTATTTAAGTGGCAAAGCCTAGATTGAAATTCATGCCTGTCTGACTTTTAGCACAGACATGCCCCTCTGCAACACAGCCTCAGTGCCGCTTTCTTTTTTTTTTTAGGTTAAAAAAAAAATCTAGTTAATGGTCACCTGTTCATTCTATTAGAAAGTAATTTGAGTGTATAGACTCATCAAACTGAGGCTTCCTATTTGGATTTTCAACTACAGTGTCGCAAATGTTTATAAAAGTAAATGTTAGTCTCTAAAGACAATGTTTATGATTACACTCAAATTTTGCTGCTAAAATGAGAAGTACAAAAATAATCCCCCATGGAATGGGATCTGAAAAAGCACTATGAAGTACTCCAGTTACTTAGCTCTTAATATTCATTTTAATTTAATAGACAGAAAAAAATCTGTGCTGTTTCTCTTCAGAGCTTCCGAGTGCTGCCACTGTGTTTTATACTTTTAAAAAAAATTCTGAAATAATTCAGGCCTTATAGGACAGTTACAGGAATAGGACCCTAAACCCAGATGCCCTAGTTATTAATGTTTTTTACGTTTGCTTTATCATTTTCTCTCTATGTACACATGGTATTTTTTCTGAATCATCTGAGAGCAAGTTGGAGATGTAATGCCCCTTTACCTCTGAATACATCAGTGTGTATTACCATAAAATTGGCAATTATCCAGTTTTGTCGCAAAAAAGAAAAAAAAAATCTGGTCCATGGGACATCTCAGAATTACATCTTATGTTTAGTTGTTATGTCCCTTTACTCTTTAATCTGGAACAGTCCTCATTCTGTCTTTGTCTTTTGTGTTCTTGACATTTTGAAGAGTATGTTAGTTACTTTATAGAAGGTGGTACTTATTTTAATAATGTGGTAAAATTAAAGATTTTGAAGGAAGCATTAGATGAAAATAATTTGTACTTCCCTTGTTTTTTTTTTTTGGTATAACCTGTTAAAGATTTTTATTATGAGAAATTTCAATCACAGAAGCAGAGAGAATAATAAAATGAGCCCTATTACCCAGAATTAATCATTAACATTTTTGCTCCCCTTCCTTATTCTTATTCTCTTCCCCTAAAAACCAAATACTTTTAAGCATTTTGCAGCAATTTCTAGACATCGTAATATTCCATATTTAAGTAAGGTCTAAAAAGTAACAACGTTTGCTTATATAAACATATTACTTTAACCTAACAAAATTATTTATAATTCCTTAATATTATATACTACCAAAACTATATTCAAATTTCTCCTATATTCATTTTTTCTCTTTGCAAAAGCCCTTTACATTTGGTATTGCATTTGGTTGTGATAGCTGTTAAGTTTCTCTCTCTCTTTTTAATTAGACACTCCTTCCTCCCTTTTGGTAGAATAATATTTTTTATGGTATAGTGCATATGCCTGGATTAGCTTGCTCATTATCTTTTCCAGGGTCCTCTTAGTGTATATCCACATAAAGCAGAGGTTGGAAAGCTGGTTGCTGTCGTTCCTAAAGTCCCTTGCATCCAGAGTGCTGTCTGTGATTCAGGTTCTTGTATGGTGCTTGAGTTCAGTGTGAGCTGAGGCAGTAGCATATGAGATGCCCATTTTGCTGGTCCATTTCTACAGACCCAACAGGGCCCTGGAGGTTACAGTGTTCAGACAACTTCCTGATCCCTAGACTCTGTTGAAATGACGTAATGACTTCCTGATTCCCAGCATCCTGAATGTGGCAGAGGAAGCAGTCTTCATGGTAGACCAGTCCTTATGTGTTGTTCCAGGAGCCTGTTCCTGGACGCGAAGCCTGGATCTGCCCTTCTGGCCCTTTCAGAAATTTCACAAACACCTAGGTCTGTATATTAAATCTTTTTCTGCCCCAAACAGCTGGAGAGGTTTCTATTATCTGTAAGTGAAACTTGACTGACAGAACTGGTAATCAAAAGAACGTAACTTTTATCTTTGACTTCAAATGTATATGTACAAAGCAACGTACCTGAATCTGAAACATTCAGATTTGAACTGGGATGTGGTTTAAGGGAAAGGAAGCAGCTCTTTGCCCGTGTGTGTGTGTGTTTATGAAGCCCTGACAATCTTTTCATGCAGATTCCTGGTGTAACCTGTTCTTTGTGGGTGACTTTGTCAACAAAAGCCATCTCTTACTAGGACTTCTTGTAGGTCTGTTGACACCACCCTCCCCTGTGCTCCTAGGATATGAACGTGGCCCCGTGTATCCCATTCCTGTCTTCCCAGATGACTTGGGTTGTGCGACTGACTGGTGAGAGATGGAGGCCAGCAGCCGTGTGACCTCCACCTGCCTCTGCCTCTCAGTCCCCTGTGAATCCATTCCTGAATTTCTGCTTCCACCCCTGATGTAACAGCAGTATGGGAAATGTGTTGGCGACTGCACTTACCATTTTTTAAAATTTATTACAGAAAATTTCAAACATACATGAATGCAGAGAGAATAATATAATGACTACCACATACCCATCACCTTATCAGCATTTTATCAAACACACAAACTTCAAATAATTTGACAATTGGATCCCTAATGGTACACTTTTTTTTCTTTCTCTTTTCCATTTTACTATTTGCTTTCTAAGTTCTTCATGGCCAAGACCTACAGTATCTCTCAGCCCTGCCCCTGCCTTCAGTTGACCGGCCTCTCCGTGGCTCTCTCCCCCTGGGGTCTCTCCCTCCTCCCAGGGTTTCCCCTCCCTGGGTCTCTGGGGACCTGAGTGCGTGGGTTCAGGCACCATCATAGGCCTCGTCTCAGGTAGAGCCCTTACCCTGTGTTGGGACTCACAACAGGGACTGCATTGAATTATAATATATGATAGACCAATAATATTGTTTGCATTGATTTTTTTAAAACTCTAACATAGGCAGTAACCCCATATATTTTCACTACATATTAAAAAAAAAAAAAGCAGATGTTTCACTGTAGGACTTAAGGGGGAAATTGTGGAACTGAAGTCGTAAGAACACATCAAAATGTTACTTTTTTTAGAGTAGGATTAAAACCTTTTGCAGACTTTGTGTAGTTTCATTCTGACACACTTTTTTTCTTCTCAACCTGCATGGGAAAAATCATTCTTACAAGATATGGAAAGAGAAATAAATGTTCTCACACTGTGAGAAAACTGTTAAAAGCCTGTCAAAAATTACTTGAGTTCTTGGTTCAGATCCATTGCGGTAGGTACCACATGAGACAGAAGGTGGTGCGGTTCCTGCCCAGGAGTGACTTACAGTTCACTCAAGTAGGCAAGACAGCTGAAGATCACTGTTAACAACAAGAAGCAACATAGTAAGTGTGCAAATAGAGAAAGCAGGTCTTTACAATTTGGGGGGAAGATAAACTATTGAAACATCATAGCATGTATTTTCCCATGTACAGACCCTCTTATACAGTTTCTTCCTTCTGACAATTACAGTGCTGCAGAGATTTCTCTAAGTTTGAAGAGTCTGGATATGCATTATCTGGGATAAATTAAATAAATGAGAGTAGTCCTCTGTAGCTTCCTTGTATGTGGAAGAAGAAGGAAAGCTAGTGGCACTCCTCTTATACTTTCAACAGAAAACTTTCTTTTTGGAAAAGAAATCTTGGCTAATTTAAATGTCATTCCAGTTTCTGATTTCATGTATTTTCCAGGATTAGTATTTCAGTACTGAGCATCTATTAGTTATCTGTTACTGCCTAACAAACTACAACACACAAAAATAAAACCTCTCATCCACATACTTGAATAGTACTAATCATAGAGTGTCCTCAGCTAACATTTGATGACCTGTAGTCAACATATATATTTTTGAGCATTATCTCTCTGCAAGGTGCAGTGCTCGGAGCTACCCAGGATAGGAAGAAGTAAAAGTCAGGGTCTCTGCCCTGATGGAGTTTATGTTTCAGCTGAGGGATATAAGAGTGATGCACGTGAAATAACAGACCCTGGGCTGTTTGATGGTTAGCAAAGAGCATACATGTTCTGGAGTGCCGTTATTTCGTTGATAAGATAACGGAAATCTACAAAGGCTGAAAGATTGGTGATGAAAGAGGTGATGTAGCTGACATGCAGTCAAACCAGAACCAGGTTTCCAGGCCAGTGTATTTTTTCTCTCCCTTTGTTTTCAAGATAATATTTGTTTAAAGTTAAAACTATGTGGCATAGGCTGTATAAAAGCCAAATAAGTTGAGGAAAGGGAAGATGCGTGGCTTTGAGTAGTCAAAGGAGAATTAAAGGAGCAGGTATGATTAGACTATGAGTGTAAAGAATAAATGGCAGAAGCAGAATAATCCAACCAGGAGAACCAAATATTTGTTATATTCACAGCACAGACCAACTATACTATCTTGAAAGGTACATGTTGGGCAGTGGAGGGAAATGAGGTTGCAGAGGCTTGAAAGTGTGGGAGAAAAATTTGGACTTCATGTGGTAGTCCATGGGGAAATACTCTCAGTCCTAGAGCGTGAAATGACACGATGAAACTGGGATTAAGGAAGATTATGTTTGTTTGCCGGGAGAACTGCATCGTGTGTGCATTTTTCTTTTCTTACACTCATTGTATTGGTCAGTTGCATTCTAAGTAGGTTAAACACTGTGTTGATCAGAGGCTAGCCTGTGTTGTGGCCACAGTTAACCCTGAAATCTCAGTGGCTGAATACATAAATGCATTTCTTATTTGCGCTACTTGGCCAACATAGGTGGATAGCGTACAGGGGTGGGGAGTTCTCCATTTACTCGTTCAGGGACCCAGGCTGACCAAAGGTCCCACCACTTAGAACCTCGCTGGTCGCTGTGGCAGGAGAGAAGAGCAGTATGGAAGCTCCATCGCTGCTCTCCAGAGCTCCAGCCTGGAAGTGAGTGACCTATATCATTTTTGCCCCCAACCCATTGGCCAGAGGTAGTCATGTGCACCCCCAAAGGGAAGCTGAGGATATTCGAGCAGTAAGTGTCTCTTCCAAGGCTCTCTGAGGACCTGGGCATATAATTCTACTTGCTTAAGAGAGACAATGTAGTGATTAAGAGTGACAGACCCTGGAGCCGGACTGCCAGAGGCTAGAGCCTGCCTCTCCACTTACTAGCTGTGTGGATCTGGGCAATTTACTGAACTTCTCTGGAGCATAATTTCGTCATCTGTAAAACAAGGATAATAATGGGACAAGCCTCACAGAATTATTGTGAGGCTTGATTATATATAAATTGCTTAGAGCATTATGCCATGTAATTGTTAGGAATTATTTAGTATTGCTGTTATTATTATTATTTATTATTATTTTTTTTTGCGGTACGCGGGCCTCTCACCATTGCGGCCTCTCCCGTTGTGGAGCACAGGCTCCGGACGCGCAGGCTCAGCAGCCATGGCTCACGGGCTCAGCCGCTCCACGGCATGTGGGATCTTCCCGGACCGGGGCACGAACCCGTGTCCCCTGCATCGGCAGGCGGACTCTCAACCACTGCGCCACCAGGGAAGCCCATTGCTGTTATTATTAATCTGCTGGCTTCCACTATAGCACCTGAAAGGAAGGCTAAAGTTTCTGATTCCAGTTGATGGGACCAGTGGGAAAGAACTTGTAGTAATTTAGGTGTGTGATGCCAGCATCCGGACTAGGATGATGATTTGGGACAAAGAAAAGATGGGCAAGAGTGAGTGCAAGAGGAGAAAACCCAAGCAGGGTTCACTGGCTAAATACCGTGGATGAGAGAGGATGATCAGATGTGGGTGACCCAGAGAATGGAGCTTGAGTTTGCAGAGAAATTAGGGGGCCCCTGTGGAGAAAGACGATAAGCTGAAAGTCCGATGTGGTGATGGGAAGTGTCTGAGGCCTGGGAAGCCACAGGAAGTGGAGGAATGGAGCCATCTCTTAATGAACATGTTTCTGTAGGAGGTGACATCCTTGTGCTCCAAGTCAGGCTACAGGCACTGGGGCCAGTGCCTGTAGTGCACTGGATTGAGTCCCCAGCTCCACGTCTCCGTGGCCTGGCACTCCAGTTTCCTCATCAGCAAAGTGGAGAAAAAGTTATACCCACCTCTTAAGGTAATGAGGATTAAATGAGATAATGCCTGTCAGGTGCTCGAAAAAGTGGCACATAGTAAACAGTCAGTAGTCATTCCTTCTCAGCTAATTGAGCTTTTAGTTGAGTAGAAATTTGAGGATTATTTTTTAAGTGACCAGTTCTTCAGAGTTTAACATAAAACAAACTTCCGGTGACATCGGTTCTCATGAGTGCATTTAGTCTTCCCTGGATCCAAAAGAGTGGGCTGTGTTGTCACCAGATCAGCTCTTCATTTTTTCACTCTTACCTGAATAGTCAATGAGCAAATGTTTTTAGCTTTGCAAAGAATAACAAATTACAGTGGGCTAAGAGTGACCAAAATAGACCATTTTAAAGGCTAATTTAAGGTCAATGCTTCCTCTTTTAAAATTGCCTGGTACTTTTTACTGATCGGTAAGAGTCACTGCCCTGGCCTCTTGAAATATAAAATTGTTTTCAAGCAGAACATATTTGTGTATCTAGATTTAAATTGGCTTCTTGGGAAATTAGTTCTGTTCTTTAATATGTCTAGTTTATATTGCAGGGTCTTAGAGGGTCTTTGTCTTCAGTTACACAATTACATATTCTCTAGCATATGTAATTAAGCATTTAGAGTGTTTCTTTTCATTTTATTGAAAAATTAAGAACTTCACAGATATTTCAGTAGGGCTTTAGTATTTTGTTAGTAATAGTACAAAACAGGTGCTATTCAATTAGATGGATATCTGAGAGCCTTCTGTGGGAGAGGCTCTGTACCACGTGCTGTGTATATAACCTACGACATTCTCATCCTCAGGGAACTCATAGCCTGAGTTTGTAATCTACCTACCTTGGTTATTTGTCCTATTTAAGGGTTAGCTAACCTGCTGGCCTATAACGAAACAAGCCTTGTAATACTTTTTTCAGGGTCTGTGTGTGATTCAGTTCTGTCTTTTTTATGGCTGGGATATGACGTTAGGGTTACATTCCTGATGCTGCCTCTAGTTTACCAGGTGCCTTTTCTGAATTTAGGTTTCTTTATAAAGTGTGGGTGATACAATCTGCTCATCCTGTTTCACAGGATTGTGAAACGGAAGACATTACATACTGCATGGACTATTTTTGTGAACTATTGCACTCTTCATATATACATAATGTCATTTCTAAAATCTAACCTTTATTATTCTATACTATCTATTCTGTACTATCACTGAAGTGTCTACATGTTTATACTGACTCAACTTAAGTAGCTTTGAGAGGTTTTTTTAAATTAATCAAATGATCCTTTTAGAAATAAAAATAAAATTATGGAAGAGGTAAATATGGTTAGCTGCCATGTAACTATCAGCTCTCCTAGATGATTTTTCCTAGCTACATGTTATTATTTAAAATTGTTAATAATGTATCACCTGACTGCTGGAGAAAATATTTATAGATTGTGATTTTCAAATAATGTATTATATATAAGGCCACCTCCTTATTTCTGTAACAGAACACAAAATTATACAGCATTGTCCCTGTTCTCCAAGTTTACCTACTCCTGAGGGAAATGCATGGGAGATAAACCTAAAGCCAACTAATACTACAAGACCCTGGGAGGGTGCCCCAAGGCCGTGTGTGAACAGTGGCTTCATGAATGAAATAGGAAGTAAGGTCCTTTTGAAGGAGAGCGAATAGCTGAATTGACTAGAATACAGACCTTTTTTTTTTTTAAAAGATTGATTGGAAGTAGGTTTAAAGTTTACCTTCTTGGCAGTATGGCTACTGATGATTGGATAAAATCATTTGCGCAGACTTGTGATATAGTGGAAGAAGGAGGGAGAAAACTACTCATTCCTTTGTCAAGTGACGTAGGTATTTACTACCTTGTTTGGAGGATCTTAGGAACTGACCATTAGCACCGAGAGGCCTCTCTTATCTGCTATGAAACAGCATGTTGGCTTATACATACAATAGTCTATGCTGGAACATAGTCATAGAGCTAGTGTGCCATGAAGATGATCTGAAATTCAGGAAACTTTGTTTCTGGTTTTCCTTCAGCAACTTTCACAATGGTTTCTCTTTTGGGATCCAACTCAAATGACTACATAAGTGCCACCCTGCATAAAATTTAGTGTTTTGCCCTTTTTTCTCCTTCACTTGGAAATGTTTATTAGATGGAGTGAAGGAGAGGCCCTAAGTTCCTGACTTGCATCCCTGTGGTCTCACCTGTCTCCGTAAGGTGAAACAAGGACCAGTGCCTATTTTTGACAGTGGCTTTTTAAGGTCAGCTAGCTATCTATGAAATTAACAAAATACAAATCAGAAAGCACTCAGTAAATGGTGCTGAATCAACCATTAAGATTAGTTTTCTTACAGGATAAAAGTTGAAAATGAGTAAGAGAAGACTTTGAAAGAAAATATTTCCAGGATATAAAGCCTAATAAAAATTTTAAGTATGACTCATGACACAGCATTTCATTTCTTTAGTTCCGTTATCAAACTTGGTATCATTGCTAACATGGATACTGTATTGGGGTAATTTGGGGATTCAATAAAGCAAATTTGAGCTGGCAGATGGGTGATTGTATTTGCAGAGGTCATGCTACTCATAAAAAGGTATTTATTTATATAAAATTTATATATTTATTTATATAATGTTGTAAAGAATCCTGGCTACTCTGAAGTTTATGATTTTGCATTTTACTCCCCATCTTCTTTAGGCAAGTGACAACTACACCCCACTGCTCATCCTCCCTACCCTTTCTGGTAACCGAAACCCCTGAAATACAGATACAGGGTACTGTCAACTTCTGTATAAATAAGAAACCATCCCCTAGGGACCCAAGAAAAACCAAGGCTATTTGTATACTTTTTTATTCTCAAGGAGAATTTAGCACGTGGTGCCTCCTTGCACAGGAAGTCCTCGTCATATTCCTGACCAGTGGCCCTTGAATGCTATGCTGGCTGTTTGGGAAGAGCTTTCATTGCATTCATCACCATAATGTTGCTGTCCAAACTCTGTCTACTGCTAATTTTATCCTCCCTGTAACTTTTGCTGAGAGTTGACAGTGAGCACTGAAGGACATACTCATAATTTTGTAGCATCCAGCTCTTTATTCCAAAAGAGTTTTTTGAAACAAAAATTTATGACTCAGAACAAAACAAAACAAAAAAACTTATTATCGAGGAGATAAAGTCTAAGATTGAAAGAAACATGAACTGAAGAAATATGTTATCAAAAAAAAGAAAAGAAATATGTTACAATATTAACATTTCTACACTGGCAATATACAATTTTAACAGTCTTTTTTTCTTTTGCCAAATTATTGGCAGGAAATATTAATGATTAAATTTTTCATTAACACAAAACTTTTCTTTCTACACTGTGAGTTATTAAAATATGCTCCCTTTTGGTGTAGTATTTCATTTACAAATTAGAACTTTGCTTAATGTTGTTCTCGAGTGTAAAAAAATGCATATATATCAATTTACTTCCAAGTTGGAGGTGAGAAATATAGTGCCCAATGAAAGGAATTTAAAAGAATCCTAATTAGAAGTTAAACAATCATTTTGATTTATAAGAAAAGTCCTGCAAAGTTTGTCATACAGTTTACTTTGCTATAAATGCAAGATTTAATTCCTTTTTACTTTCCATTTAAAGACTTGGAATGTATCATCATTTGAGTTTCCGTCATTTCACGTGAGTTTTCTTCAGGGGCTGACTTCACGGCACTGGAAATTGATACACTGACTTGACGTTTCAGCATCTTCATGACCTTTCTCTTGTACCCTTTACATGCAAAGAAATATATAAAAGGGTCCATGCAGCAATTGAAGTTCATCAGGCATACTGTGAAGTGCAGAGATATCTGGAATGAATATCTTTGGCTACATTCCAGGAGATCAGGAAAACCAAGCTTCTTAATCATGTGTTGAATAATTGCAATATGATAAGGTGTGAAACAGACAACAAACACAACAATTATAAAAATAATTGTGTTGAGAGCCTTTTTGTTTACACCAGATTTCTCACTTAATGGGTTCTGTTTGGCAGTTTTAAAGAGCTTGCAACAGATTTGAGAATAGCAGATAAGAATGATTACCAGCGGAAGTACATATCCTATGAAACATGCACCAAGCAGAATCCAGGGAAGAGATTTGGTTTCTTCAAAGTTTGGATATTCCATGCATGTAGTCCTTTCAGCCTCCTTCTTTGACATAGGTTTTATGAGCAGTGGGAGTGTTTGAGCAAATACGAGAATCCAGACAAATATGCAAATGCATTTTGCATGTTCAATTCTTTTCATCTTGTTGTACCGCAGCGGGTGCACCACGGCAAAGAACCGGTCAATGCTCAGGCAGGTCATGAAGTTCACGCCTGCGTACGTGTTGATGTAAAACACGAGAGCAGTTATCCTACACAAGGCCTCGCCGATTCTCCAGTCAAAACCCAGTGCGTAGTAGGCTATCCGTGTAGGCAGAGCGGTGGTGAACAGTATGTCTGAAATCACCAAATTGGTTGAATATAGAGTGGTAGAGTTGATTTTTTTCCTGTTTTGAATAATGACTGTCAAGGCCAACAGGTTTCCCACGAGCCCAATTATGAAGACGATGCTGTAATGCAGAGGCATGAGGATCCTGGCTGTGCGGTAGTGGGCGTAGAGGTCACAGTCGCTCTCCAGAGGAGCTGCAGAGGGTGTAGTAAAGTTGTCCATTTTTATATCCATCAGCAGTGTTCAAGGTCTCTAACAAAACCAAGAAGGGTACGTTTAATTAAAAAAGCATATTTAACTAAAAGCGATAAAAACTGCCTCCTATAGATCTAACTTTTAAAATTTCAAGATTGATATAATTTTTTATAATCTGTGATACGTAATGTGGTTACATACTATATAGTAACAGAAACAGCAGAGAATAAAATTTATGTTTTTACTCTCACAATTTGGTGGTTTTGGCAAAGCTCTGGCAAAGGAAATAGAACCGTTTAAATAGGGCAAATGTATTTTTGCGAGAAGAGGGAATGCACTAACTTTTTCGGCAGAAATTTCCCCTTCCTTTTTCTGAATCATTGTCTGGTTAAGAGTAAAATCATGTAAAGCACCCCACATTTCAGGAAGCGTAACACTTTGCTTTTAAATTGAATATCAGTTGGACTTTTTTTTTTCCGCCAAATGCATGTCACTGCCAGGAAATGAAGTCAGTCACACATTTATGTAGTGAAATATGGACTCACCACAGTGATCTGATTTGTGTTAACCCCAAAATTGTGAGAAACAAGCTAAGGCCTTTGTTAGGTTCTCTTAAAAAAGAAAAGAAAGAAAGAAAGAAAAGAAGACGATGACCACAGCAGCCCCAACAAAAAAGAAGAAAAAGAAACAAAGGGAAAAAATGTAAGAGCTTCAAGGGGAAACTTCAAAATTAATGCAGATACCCCGCTGATGCATCAGTATGTGTTCCTACATGGACACACTGTAGGACGCATTACACATGTGGTGTTCTGTGTTCTGCTTTATTCATTTACCATGTTCATGGATCAGTGTAATCTATATTTTTGTCCTATGTGTAGATCTTATATAGACATTTGATAGATATTCTGCAGTATTACAGTGTGTTAATGCATAATTTGCTTACCTACTCCCTTTATGAATATCTGGATTATTTCCAACTCGTTTCTTGTTATAAATAACGTCTAAGATGAAATTTCAAGTCCTCAGTTGAAAATTGGAAAACTCCTACAATAAAACTCCATTTATGAGGCTGAACTTGGATAAAACTAAGGAAGAGAAGAGCAACAAATTCTGTGAAGTTATTTTTAGAAGAAAGATAATTTTCTGATAGGTCTATCTCTATGCACAAATCTGAAAGTCACCAAAGCTGAGGGAAAAGTTGAATATATCTAGTGATGATGGTACTGTATGTTAAAGGAAAGAACTCTATCCCTAGCCTTATCAAAGCAGTGACCACAAATCTACTTCTCCGACTGCGGTATTAAATGAACTGGAGCTCTGCTAACTTAGTTCTAACCATCTTAAAACAGTGATGCTGACGGACAAGGAGGGTTCTGAGAGGATTGCACTAATGTCATAGGTGTGCATTATCTACAGTGTTGATAGGTTAATCATGAAAATATGGGAATACAACCTAAAGCAAAAGGAAGCAACAAAGGAAGTAGAACTTTTTATTAATCAAGGGAATACAAGAAAGGAGACTGGGAAGAAGCAAAGGATGAGGATGATAGGTAGAAAACACAAAATAAGAGGGTAGGAAATGCGTCACAACAAATTTAAATGGCTTGAACTCACCGATTAGAAGACAGAGACTGTCAGTTTGGATTTTTAAAAATCCAGCTGTATGCTGCTTAGAAAAGAGGGAACTCAAAGCGATTTGGAAAGTTTGAAAACAGGCATGGGAAAACGCATACCAGGCAAACCCCAACCAGTGGAAAGCCAGAGTAGCAATATTAACATCAGAAAAAAATAGAATCCAAGGCACAATCAATATTAATAGGGGTAAAGAAGGTCGCTACACAAGTTAAAAAGAACAGTTCACCAAGGGCATGAAAAGAATCATGAACTGTATGTGTAACAGCAAAATTTGACAGAATCTAAAGGAGAAATGGTCAAATCCACAGCCATAATGGGAGATTTTAACATATTTTTATTAGAATATGACAGGTAAAAAAAAGATTGACCCAACATGACTTAAAAGCTAACAGAATTTGTGCTGAAAGCACATTAGAATTATTTGCAAATTTAACCATGTACTAGATCATGAGAGGTGTCTCAGATTTCTCAGAAAATCATTAGCTAGCAGCTCACATTCCTTGTGAGTAGTACAGTGCAACTAAGTTAGAAATCAAAAATAAAAAGATAAAGGATGCACTTGGAATCTAAAGATATATTTTTCTGAGGAACTCATGGGTTAAGAAATCACAATGCAAAATTTGAAGTGCTTAGAACCGAAGGACAAAAATACTACAGAACTGTGGAATGCAGCTAAAGAGTTAATCCGAGATTGATGCAAAACCTTGAATGCATTCATTTCTTAAAAAATTGAAAATAGCTAAGTTAAATATACAGCTCCAAGAAGCTAGAAAAGAACTGAGTTTGCCCCAAAAAAGTAGAATAATAAAATTAATTGGAGATATTAATGAAATAGAAAACAAAACAAACAAAAACCAATAAATATGGACTTTATATTTTGTGCGGGGATGGGGGATGGAGTGATTCTTGAAAGGGAAATTGTGTAAATTGCAGTTGTGGAATAAAAGTAGGAAAACTTTTTGCAGTTAGTAGGGAAAGGCTTCGCTCGTGTGAGAAGTGGCTTTCAGGAGGGAGAGGTGGAAATTCCAGGCACGGGTTGCAGTTTAGGAACAGGCATTAAGAGCTGCCTTTATTTTTCTAATTTTTGTGAAAAAAATGTTTTTCTGAAAATCTCAATATGTAAATTTTATTTCGAGGAGTCTTCCAAAGCAGGTTCCTGGGAACTGCCTTTAAAATACATGGTGGGGGAAAAAATACACTGTGGAGTCTGCTAATCCTCCATCTGAATAATAATTATTGTAGAGATTAGGAAAGTTACACTAATGTATGAATCAGAGAATGTGCCATTGCCTACCAGTTGCAAATGCACGCCCAGCTGCTTCACTGAATGAAATAAACCCAGTAGAGTCACAAAAGGCAGTGTTTTCAGAACATTTTAAGTTAAGAAAAAGATGTTTAACACAGTGTTAATTTTAAGTGCGAAAATTTGCAACCAAATCAAATGTCCGTCATTAGGGAACTGGTTAAGTATTTTATGGCCGTATAGTAGAATACGATGCAGCCACTGAAAATGGCAATGTAGATGCCTATTTCCTGACAGAGGAT
Source organism: Orcinus orca (assembly GCF_937001465.1). Taxonomy (NCBI): domain Eukaryota; kingdom Metazoa; phylum Chordata; class Mammalia; order Artiodactyla; family Delphinidae; genus Orcinus; species Orcinus orca. The sequence continues at coordinate 11,134,398 of NC_064576.1, read as the reverse complement.
GATGTTAAGTAAGGAAAGCAGATTCCACAACAGGCCACTTTGCCGGTAGGAAAAGCAGCTGTTCACACACACATCCCTGCATGGATATATAGGCCAAAACATAGTTCACAAGTACAAGTAATTTTTGAGTTTCATCATATATTCTAAATTTTTAACACCAAACATGAATTGACTATGAAATGAGTAAATAGGTAAATAATTTTTTTTAATCTGAAGAAATCTTTTTTGAAATTCAGCTCTTCTTGCAAAAGCCTTGTCCTCTGACATACTTTTCAAAGCTAGTGCTCTTTATTCAGATTTATGCCTTAGTTTTCGCTAGGTGCCTACCTTAAGTCATGTTTGGAAGAACCGTCCCAGCAGCCCTGCAAGCCAGGTGTTGCCATCACGCACCCACTCTCCACTCAAGGAAACCTCTGTCAGAGAAGGTAAGGGTCATGCTGGATCCTTCTCTCTGCCAGCCTGGCTTCAAGCCTCCTACTCTGTCCAGTCCTCGGCAGGGGCAGCTGCTTCACGCTGCCTTTCAAGAACTGAGAGTTTGTAGTTTCAAACTGGTCTAGGCTTCAGGGCCATCCTCACCTGTACACAAACAGCCGGGGCACGTGTGGCCTAGCCGTTCCAGAGCAGGGAGACGATTCTTCCAGAGGACAACGGGACTCCCACTCCAGGAGAGGTGCCTTCCCAAGTGGGAGGCCAGACTGGTGGACGCTGCGTCATGGAGCCCTGAGGGGGAGACTGGGGAAGGGCTGTTTGCTGCCCGCCCCTGCCCCGAGTCGGTCCAAGAAAGGCACTTGCACAACGTGGATGTGTAAATGGGCTGACCCAGAGGATCTCAAGTAAAGGAGACTCTGGGCTGTTTTGAAATGTGTTCTTTTGGATATTTAGTAACCTCTGGAAGGTTGATTCCATCCGTCAACAGCTCTAGTATATTACCTTTGGTGTTACTTATCCTGTGTTACTAATGCTATAGTTTTAGTCCATTTTATCTTTTCCAAATTGAGAGAAAGCCACTTTCACATACTTGACTGTTGTTATCCCGTTCTTATATCAACCAATCCCAATTTATTATCATCTTCCCTCGGAAATATTATTTTATCCCTTCCTTTAATCATTTTAGGATTCAGGATTACTTTCCTGAACGTTGACTTACTCCATTCTTTTATTCAGCAAAAATTGGGTTTAGTGCCTCCTCTATATGCTAGATCCTGGAAATTCAGAAATGATACCTTTTAATGTCTGAGGACCTCAAACTGAAGGATGGATGTTGGGAATGTGCTGTTGTCTGAATGAGGTGTTATCTCAGTATTTGCTATGTTTCTTCTCACACACACACCCGGGTTCTGCTTGCTCTTTGCATTACAGTGCTCCTTTACTAAGCTTTCGATTGCAAATTCCCCTTTTAACTGTATCTAGTCCTTCCTCTTTTAGTCATAACTAAATCCTTTCTTTCTTTCTTTCACTATATTTTAAGTATTTGTCGTAATTATTAGACAACAGCGTCTGACGTGGTATTTAGGATAGATATACTGAGTTGTACTTGAAAGTATTGAAACTATGGCTCGTCATTTTGTTGCCTTAAGAAAAGCATAAAGAAATGTTTGTTCTAAATTTTTTTTCCTTAGAATACTTGTACCTGTAATAATTATAATTTCCTCATAATGCTTTCTGATGAAAGGATGTACAATGTCTCTAAGTTGTCCTTAGTGCCTCACAGCTGAGAGACAAGAATGAGGATTGCAAGCTTTGCCCTGAGGGTACAGATAGTACCTGGGCTGCGGGAAGTGTGGGTTCTTATTCAGGTTCCACCCAAGGAACTACGGGGCAGCCATCTGTGCCAGTTCTCTTAACATTTTTGTTAATAAGCAAACGAGGCTATCTCAGGTTTGTCTCTGTAACGCAATATTGATCCTTTTAACTTTACTATTATCCTAACGTGTAAAACAGCAAGTTCTTCCACAGCAAAATATCCTCCGAAGTATTTTCACTTACATTTTTGAAAGTGGGCCTGTGTGTGCTTTTCTCTAGAATTGATTTCCTCACTAATAGAGTAGCTAGTGTTTCTTAAGACACTATCGTGTCATTTTTGCATAACCAGACATGTTGACATGAACTGTCAAGTTCTTTCTAGCCACAGAAAGGAAAAAATAAAAGGCCCCCTCAAAACTCATTTATTAGTATTAAAGAAAACTAAGAGCTAATGTGATTTGTACTCTAGAACTATTTAGCCTGGATACCAACTTGGAGGCATTTGTGACTTTTCACAGGGTACTTCTGCAGTCCCAATTTACTTGCTTGGATAATGATTTATTTGTGGCAGAAACAGAATAAAATCCTCATTATATTCAAAGATTTAGTAAATGCTAGAATACCAGCTTTTAGTGTTTAGCTTTAAGATTCCTGAAATGTCCTGGATACCCCTAATATTTATTCGCTTAATAATCATCAACACTTAAAAGTAAGAAGGGGTTAAACTTCTAGTAATTTTGTTTAAATTCAGTCCTTAGCAATGAATCGAATGGGTCAGATCATGCTGACATGATCATTAATAAGAGGTGACTTCTCTGTGAGATGAAGTCTGCTCAGGACCATGTTTACACATTGAGATGCTGTGACTCAAAGTGCCCACAGTGGCCTGCACCAAAGAGGAAGTTACAGGAGTGCACTCTCAAAAACAACCCAAGAATGGACGTGCAGATACAAGTGATACTTGTCTGTTGTTAAATGATGAGTGTTGTTGTTTGATCCCATTGTTTGTCTGATTTCTGTTGCTACACTGTCCTTTGGTTATTTTGTTGAAGAGGGGTAAGATTGAGGGAAAATTTCTGGAGTGGGAAAATAAAGTCACTGGGAAAGGAGGGGGCAGAGGAAGGCTCCAGGCTCAAAGGAGCAACAAGGATTTGGTCTCCCGGGAAGCAGATGAGCACAGATGGATCAGGACAGCAGGCTGGGGCTGTCTACTGCCTTTGAGGACAAACATACCCTGTGGAAGAAAGAAATCATTGCTGCTTCCTCCTGTTACCTAGTTTTATACGTATTTGTCAGTTGCTTGAAAAAGCCTCCTTGTTCTTGAAGCTGAGCAAACAGGGACATCTGAGTTTGGTCCAGTGTCACACATACCGGGGCCTAGCACTCAACCAGTCATGTTTCTCACCTGCTTTACGGTGACTCAACAACCATCACCTGAGCAGTTGTGTGTCCCACTGGCCTACAAAACAGGCAGGTGCGAAACAGGCATCGCTGAGGCACAGACGGGCAGTGACCAGCACAGGCCCAGCCTCGCGTCCCTTCACTGGTGCAGTCTGATGGCCGTTCCAGACTACTACCCTGCTCTCAACCGCTCTGACAGCCAGCACACACCCCGATAACCTAGTCAAAGAGATCTTCCTACACTATCAGGTGATACCTTTTTTTTTTTTCACTAGCTTTGAGTCCTAGGTTGATAGCTGTGTCCAAGATTGATTTTTTGGGAGACTATATAGGGAAGATTGTCCAGAAAGGTGACCACTGACAGGTGCCCCCACTTTCTCAGACGGAACCTCCCACGTGCCAGAGTGTCTGTGTCAGGAGTTGAGTCGTCTGAGGGCACCTCTCTTCCCTGTCTCCTAGGGAGCTCGCTCGCTTGCATCCTCCGGCTTGTGGAAGGGGACCCTGCGGCTCACCCCAGGACACAGCCTGGTCCTGCCCACCTCTCAGTAGGTCTGCACAGGGTCATGTGCAGGACAGTGCACAGGGTCATGTGCAGGACAGTGCACAGGGAGCTTCTTCAGAACAGGAGAAAAAAAAAAAAAACAGCATTGGCCCATCTGCACTTTCCTCTTTGTGCCTTGGCGGTGTCCTGAACCCAGTGGGCACCCGCTAAAGACACTTCACCTTCTGTAAACACGTACGTTGGAATTGATGGGAAAGTGAAAGGTGCCTGACATTTGTGTTATCTGGTTAAACACCCATTTGCACATTTGGGGTTTTACACAGTCTGGCTAGTTTTCTTTCACCTTTCACTGATTATTTATTCCTTGTGTGGCTGTTGGCAGCTTGAATACTGACTAGGACGGTATGAAAGTCTTCAGAGATGAAGACAGAGGAGGTGGTAGCACTGCGGACTTGAAGTATATGGCATAATGTTTAGGAACTGGAAGACAATATAATCCCACCGTAATACTCATTTCAGTGTAAGGAAGACAAATACTGTGTTTCCCTGTGGCATGATTTGACCTGTATGTAGGATAACCAACTGCATAATATACAAAGACTCCTTATAATGAAGGGCTGAGTCAGTATAATCTTTATCCTCTGAATCCAAAATATTTCTAGAAACAACCCTTTCTCCTTAAAGTTCAAGCGAGTTTCAGATCTTGATTTTCGTCTCTATTACCTCATAGAACTTAGTCAGAAACATTAAATATCCTCATTTTATGGATAAGCAAACTTCGGGAGAGATTGGATCATTTGCTCAGGGTCCCCCCTCAGGACTGTTGCCAAGCCAGGGACCACGCAGGCCTCCGTGTCCTCATCCCCCGCTGCCTCCTGCCTTCAGCCCTCCGGCCCCCGGCCTCTCCTCTGCACGTCCCCTTCTGTCTGTCCGTCTGCCTGTGTGCGTGCTGCTCCCACTGCCCTGCCTGCCTCAGGCCACCCTCACTTCTCCGTGGAGTTGCAGTTTCAGCGCGCACAGTGCCGTTCAGATGGTGCCCAGGCAAACTGAAAGCCGTCTGTCACGCCACACGGTCTCCTTCGTGCTCGGGGTCTGCTTCCCTCTTCAGCTGGATCTCTAGCCGTCTTCCATCCTGTGACCCCCTGGCTCTGGCCCTACTAGATTGCTTGCTGTCTTTTGATGTCCTGTGTTCTCTCACAGCTCTGTTCCTTTCTGACCCTCTTCCTTCTCTCTGGAGCCTCCTCTCCCCGGTCCTGGATCCTCAGCTCCTGCTTTCCTTCAGGGCTTCGCTCAGAATCAGCTGCTCCCGGAAGCTTCCCTGGTTTTATCCTCTCCTGCTCCCCCGACAGCACCTCCCCCTGCCCCGCAGAAAGGCAGCGTGGGGTGTCCTCACCAGGGCACTGCCCTCTGTACTGGCATCTGTACTGTTTGTTTTGTTTCTGTTTCCTACTGGCCTGTGAAGTCCTGAGAGTCGGGGCTGTGTTGTTAATTTTGTGCATCTCCAGCTGACCCATGATTGATGCTCAATAAATATCCGTTAAGGAATAGCAGAATCCCAGCTTTCTTGATCCTCAAAGTTTCTTATCAGACTGCAGGATACATTTGATTGATAATAGTAACCAGTATTATTCAGCATAGACTGTGTCCCAGGCACTGCCCTGGGCACCTTATGTATGTTCACTCACTGAATCTCACAAAACTTTCCCAAATCCATTGCCACGGGTGAAACTGAGGCACAGAGCACTTATGAGTCTTGCCTAAAGACACAGCTGTTAAGTGTCAGGATTTAATCCAGGCAGTTTGGCTCCAGAAATCACATTCAGTGTAGTATGTTTTAGCCCTAGCTCCTATTTCCAGCATGATCTGAGGTTATTGGTAGGAAACAAGTAAAATAGGAAGACATCTCAAAACTTTAACGCAAACCAACTCATACACCTGTCTCAACCAGAGAGCAGAGAAGGGCTAGGGAGGTAGGGAGAGGGAGGAGGGAGGGAAGGAAGGAAATATGCTGATATAAATCAGGAATTCATTAATTTATTTGTAGCATATTTCAAAGTAACTAAAAGTTTTATAAATAAACTTAGATTTTTACTATTTTTAACAAGATGTCTATAAAACAGTTTGGACTAAAATTTCCACTGAGAGAAGATGGTGAAGACCTAGGATAGCTCTTATGCTGTTAATTTATTTTTATACTGGTATTTAAATATTTGCAGATATTTAGCAAAATATTTTTATTCTTCTCTTTGGGCTTTCCAGATACCACAAGGATCTTTGTTACCTCTGTCGTTTTCAGAGGATTTTAACGTGTGTTATTTCATCTTACATTGAAGCCCACTATTTTACAAACTTCCTGGCAAGCTAAGAAGGATACAGACTGGAGGGTACTGCACATCCTCAGCACATACACAACCAGGGCATTTTAACAACTCCAGGAGGCCCTTAACCATAGCAGAGAGAAAGCTGTCACTAGTAAACTCCTTTACTGGATGGTGAGCTCTTTTTTTAGATGTAAACTTCTTAAGGATGATGGCTTTATCTCATTTTATCCCATAGAGTGTTTCAGAACTGGCCAGCAACAGATATCTAGTAAATGCCTCTGGAAAGCATAAATGAATGAAAGTCATATTTATTCCATTAAATGACTGGTCATGTTACTGAAAAGCTCTCAGAAGCTAGTTGAAAGTGATTTATAAAAGGAATTCCCACCACCACATGATAGGTGAACCTTGTGAGTGAGAATGCTTTCTGGAGCGGTGTGCTCTTTGCAGTATTATGTCCAAAACTATGATTAACCCCCAAGAGAAAACATGCACTGAAATGCTCGCAAATGCAAAGTCCAGACAGAGAACACAGTTAGATGTATAATCATCCACAGACTCAGTCTTTATGTAAAATATTTTCTAAAGATCTAGAAGTAAGTTCAAGAAAAATAATTCCCATAGAAATGGGAAGGAAATAGGGCAAGGAAACTTTGCGTGTTGGATTCATCCTTCCGTGGTTTAATGGGCAGAGGGAAGAGAGAATGGTAACAGGCAGTTTTCCAGCACTTACTGTGAGAGCCAGTGCTGTAAGACCTGGGCAGTATGATTACTCCCCATTTTACAAATGAAGCAGTTGAAGCCTGGGAAGTAACTTGTCCAGAGTCACGCAGCTGGTAGATAATGGAGCCCCAGTTCAAGCCTGACTCCAGAGCCCATGCTCTTAACCACTACACTATATTGTACTTAAAGTGAGACCACCTCCCCCGCCAAAATAAAAAAAAAAAACACACCCTCCTTTAGAGGAAGTCTCTGCACAGCTTATATTTTACCAAGTTTCTGTTACCTCCATTCCCAACCTGGACGTAAATACTGGCAATTCACTGCATATAATTCATTGTTTTGTGATATTTTTGGGGCACACAGAAGTTCTAGAAAAAAATACGGAGATGTGTTTAGTCTTTCTGATCATCAAATAAATATAAAGCAAAGAGATGTTCTTTTTTCACTTGTTAGATCAATAGTTTATATTTAGAATTAAAATACTCATGTTGGCTGAGAAGCAGTGAGGCCCAGACTGTCACTGGTTGGAGAGTAAATTGGTAAAATGTTTTTGTAAACTGAAAAATATCAATTTATATCTGAAGTTGTTTTTTTTTTTTTAGATGTGTACCCTTTGCCCCAGGAATTCTACTACTGGGATTCTATCCTGAGAAATAATAGAAAGTATAAAAGTAGAGAAATAATAGAAGTATAGGAAAGACTTTTATGTACTTACATATGTGGTCAAATAGTAACATGTACTAACTCTTTTATTTTAAATTGTGCTGTATAACTTGTTATAAGTACAGTACATTTAAGTGTAGGAATACTCCATTTTAAAATAACTTTGTTCCTTTCCTTCATAAAGTATCCTGAAATACTGGCAGTATTTGATGATTAATATTTGATACTGTTTTTTGTAATTGTGAGTTCACACAGAAGTACAAAGTTAGCCCTGTTTTTTGGCAAAGATATTTCTGGCATGATCCATTGCTTTCACCCAGCTTAGTATCAGCTTATTAGAACTGCCTGTCACCAGAGAGTCTCAACTATATTAATGATAAAATCTTTGTTAGAAATGTTTATAGCTTTTTGTTGAATAGATTCTTTACCTTTACCTTCAACCTTAATTAGGGTTTCAAAGTTTTTCTTAACTCACAAGACCTTGTTGAAAAAGCAAAATATCTGGTACTTACCTCTTAGTGCCTTGTTGGGACCTCTGTGTGGTGGCAGTCAGTATTCACCCAAACTGAAGTAGGTTAACCTTGGCACGTTGTTTTAAGGGAGATTATGCAGACATCCTTTTATGGTGGTGGCTTTTTTTCTGTCACCCTGTGACTGAGCACAGTAATGATCAGTTAGCCTCATGTGTGCGTGTGCACTTTTTTTTTGTTAATAGGAAGTGAAATTTTTCTGTTAGTGATTTTTTAAAAAAGGGTTATCCAAAAACCCCTTGGAATTTATGAATTTTTGATATCTATGGAACTTTATAAATTTTTCTATAAAGATTTAAGTTTAAAAAAAAATCCTTTGGAAGAGACTGAAGCAATAAACCTTAACCAGGAAAAAAAAAGAATCATAGTTGTTGATGATTTTGTATCCATATTATGTGTAAAGTGTGAGTTTTTAAAGATTTTAAGGGAAAAAATGTCAATTTTGACAATTCTGTCTGCCTGGAAACTTGGTGCAGGGAGTAGTTCACTCATTCTGTATCTTATCAACAGCTTAATGAGAAAGAAACAGAAATTTCTGTGGTGAGTGGAGAAAAATGCATGTGTACAGTGATTAGTCAGTATTTTCAGGCGGGAGACCAACTGACTGGATCGCTGATTGCATGGACACATGCATGACGAGGGAAGAGTTGAAGGGGGCATCCTACAGCTAGAATTGCCTCTCGTGCACAGGATGAAGGAGACCTGTGCTGTTCACCTTCAAGCCTTAATGGACTCACTTTAAACCAACAGTGTCACATGGCTATCAAAATGCAAATTGATTTGCAGGCTAAAATAATGGAAATATAGCGCTCAGAACAAGAGAGATGATCTGGCCATTCCCAGTGAACTCAGGAGGCTGCGTTTTACAGGGCACGGATGACCTTAGAGCATGGGTGGTGAGGGGTCTAGATGCCAGGTCTTAGGAGAAATGATGGAATAAACTGAGCATGTCTGGGCTTGGCAGGGACGTGATCATTACCCTCACGTGTTAGGAAGCTCTCATGGTAAAGGGTTTAGATTGTATGTGTTAGTCTTCCTAACTCCAGAGAGTAGAAGGAAGGCCTTGTAAGAGGAGGTTACCAGACAGCTTTCAAATCAAAATGTGAAAGTAGATCTCAAAAGTTGAGATCATAAAAAAATGGCATGTTGTCTCTTATTCAGGTGCTTGCATAAACAGGATGACTATTTTGAGGGATGTCGTAGAGAGAATTGAATCATTTGGTAGGAATTTGTAACCCTGTGACCTCAGAGGCCCTTCCACTCCAGGATTCTGTCCAAGTGGCTGAGGACCTTTAGCCTCTCAGCGGTGTGATTCCATTGAGAGGCTTGTTAGGTTCTTATAAGCTCTAAAGTGCTGAAGATCTGTAGAGAAACCTTGTCAAACAGAAGAGCTACAGCTCACCTAAATTCTTTGGGTCTCCACCCCATTATATAAAATAAAAGTATTGAACTAAATGATCACCAAGATAATTCCTAGTCCAATTATTCTGTGAGGGGGAAATACAGAGATTTTATGATTTGGTGGATCAATATGATAAAATCTTCCAGAACTAGTTCCTTTAAAACTTGGATTGAAGAATCCTTGAAGAAGACACTGTTGAGAAGAAGTTTTTCAATTTGTTGAAAAGCCATCCTGGTGGGGTTTTGGTTTTTAGTTTTTGAAATAGTTTTTATTAAGTAAAACGTTGTTATATCATGAAATCTAGGTAAAGTAAATGTTCTAGCAAAGTGGATCTCCCCCTTTTTTTGGTATTAGAGTAGTCAAGTGTATAAAGAAGAGGTGATAGGGTAGTTGTCCTCTGAGATGCCGTTGAGGTTTAGTGTGAGATAATTTCATGAGCTCACAAACCTTATTTTTATTGTTGAAAGTTACCAGGATTTCTTTAGTTGTACTGTAAAAGTGGAGTCCATGTCCTTTTCTGTAGAAGAGATGGACGTTTGTGACCTGAACTGAGAGTTTCTACTATTTTATTTGTTCTGTCAAGCACAGTTGTGAGTATAGAGTAGATACTCAATAAATATTAGTGACGTTAGTGAATGAATTCTTTATGAACCGTGTTCCTCTTTTCTGAACTTCAGCCCTATATGCTTAAGCCAGATAGGACTTCCAGAAGTTAGCTGTTCACAATACAAAAAGGTCAAACTGAGCTGTTGTTGCCAATATAAGGAAAAAATGTTGTCATAAAATAAGGAAAAGAGAAAAACTGGTCAGTGACTAAAAACACTCAGTGTGTATAGAAATAGCAATGGAAATTTTCTACAAAACAACCTGTATAACCGTGGTCTGAACTATGTGCTTTTGTATTATGGGTAGATGTGGTTTAGTGTTTAGTCATCACTTAAAACTACACAGTGATGAATAACTTCTAAGGAATTTTGAAACTTCTTCTATTTTGGTATATAAGATATGAGCTGGGGTCATTAAAATTCCTATCAGTATTTCTTAGTTTACGTTGGAATGTAACCTCAACAAGAACTCTGCTTCAGATTTTATTATAGCTTCACTCTTCACACTTTATTGCTAAATGTAAACAGAAGACCTTCTATAAGTTAGGTACCTAAAGTCATGTTCTGTAGTGAGAAACTCAAGTGCAACCAAAATAGAGTTTTCTTATTATTACCAAGAGAACAACAGGCCATATTTTGAGTATATCTATGAAACTGTATGTTTCAATCCCATTAAAAACAACAAAACAAGAAAAGGGGTTCTTTAAAACAAAAGACAAATTCTGCTGTATGGTTTTACCATTTTAAAGAGAAATTCATTGATTCAGCAAGTACTCACTGAGCAACTACCCTGTGCCAGGCCTGGTTCTAGAGAGTGGAGGTAAAGCAGCAAACAGACTGACAGAGATCCCTGCCTTCATGGAGCTTCCATCCTAGTCGTGGAGACAGATGATAAATAAGCCGCATAGTAAATCCGGAGGTTATTGGTGCTGTGGGGAGAGGAAGGAGAGAAGGCAGAGTAGGGGTGGGGCTGTGAGGTGAGTGCGGGCTACAGTTTGGAGTGGGGTGGTCAAGGAGGGCTTCTTGGAGAAGTTGCTATTTGAGTGAAGACCTGAAGGGTGTAAGGCAGTGAGTGATGCACTTGTCTGTGGGAAGATGGCCAGGAGAGGGGGAAGCAGCGGCACGCGCCCTGGTGCACAGTGTGCCTGGTTCTGTGTCCGGGGAGCAGTGAGAGCGAGTAGGGGGAGTCTACGGAGTAGAAGGCAGGTCGCGGTGGGGGACGCAGGGTCTTGTGCGTGTTTGTCATGACTTTGGCTTTTACTCTTGGCTGGCGGTGGGTCATTGCAGGATTTTAAGCCCAGGAGCGATTAACTTGTTCTTTTTAACGAAAAGAATGCACAGCTGCTTCATCAGCTGTGTTTGTGTGTAGTATTGATATTTAGAATGACAATTTAAATAACCCTCTGTTAAAATTGCTTTCGTTAATTTTTTTTTTAATCTAACAAATGTTACCGGTCGATTACGGGTAAGTGTCCGCATTAGGCGCTAGGGGGATGCAACGCTAACTAGTACGTGGTGCTTTCTCATAAAATGAATAATCTAATGGGAGGTTTTTTTAAAAACCCTATATAGTTAGTTAAGATGTAGATCATACAGCTGTTCAAGAATAAGACTTGTTTCATTGCCCCACATTTAATGAGCTTTTCTCCTGTGCCAAGCACTGGGTCCAATGCTGGGATAACCACAGGCATGTATCTCCTTCCCTGCCTTGGGATGTATTCAGCCCAGGAGGAGGGCCAGAGGAGTGAAGCATTCCAGACCTGTCCGCCGAGCTGTCTGCAGACCTCTGCTGCCCTGTCCCTGCCGTCTCCTTACGAGACCGCGGGAGGCTGCATCTTACCTGTCTTCGGGTCTCCGGTTCTGACCAGGGCCTGGCGCTCAGCTGTTCACTGGTTGGGGTTTTCCCTCTTCTAGCATTTACTACATTCTTATAGCTGCCTGTAGATGCTGCTGCCATTTATCACATCTTCAACCTGTGTTTGGTTTGGTTTGGTTTTTAATAGAATCGAGAGGACAGTGAATAATTTTTTACATAATTAAATACATTCTCTATCGAAGATGGGAAAATGCACGAGAGGGACCTGTTGTTTCCACAGAGATGATAATGAGAACATTTCTTTGTGGAAGTGAAAAATATTTCTTGCATTTTTCTTATGGTAAAAGCAGTCGTTCTTTGTACGATGCCACTTATCCAAAACATGAGAAAATAAAAGACTAATTAAATTAAGCCGTGAGTTTAATGAAGAATGGGTGTAAGTGTGTGTCCAGACCACATGCCTCATTCATGTCTCCCGCCTCGCCCTCGTAGGAATGTGAGTTCGCTGTCCTGGAGCTCTAGTTCCTTGAGGTTCGGGGCTGCTTCTTACTTAGAGATGTGGACGGAGCTGCTGTGGCTGGCCCATTGCCTCTCACACAGATTCACTCAAACAGTGAAACTGAGGGCTTCCCTGGTGGCGCAGTGGTTGAGAGTCCGCCTGCTGATGCAGGGGACACGGGTTCGTGCCCCAGTCCGGGAGGATCCCACATGCCGCAGAGCGGCTGGGCCCTTGAGCCATGGCCGCTGAGCCTGCGCGTCCGGAGCCTGTGCTCCGCAATGGGAGAGGCCACAACAGTGAGAGGCCCGCGTACCGCAAAAAAAAAAAAAAACAGTGAAACTGGGGTAGCTGTGAGGGTGAAGGAGAGCAGCTAACCAGCAGGAGGGTGGAGGAATCTCTGGGAAGAGGAGCTGAGCCCTGTCATACACCGTAAGTGTAAGTTTCCTAAGCAGAAAAGTGCAGCGGACACTTGTGTTGAAACAATAACCTGTGTCAGTGAATAGTCATCAGAGCCTAAGGTGCCCAGGGAGCATCTGGGCGAGGAAGGGGTGAGAGGGGATGGGCCAGATCAGGGGAAGGGAGAGGAGGACGGTTGCAAGGAACCACACTGGTAAGAAAGAATCGCAGGACTTTGCTCTTTCGTGCTGATGTTTGGATTTCCTCTTTGGATACTGGCAACCTGTGGAAGGAAGGGTTTTAAACAAGGGTGTGACATGATCAGAGTTGTATTTGGGGAAGACAATACTGTTGGCAGTGTTAGCAGATGGATTAGAGAGAAACAAGACTTTAAGTAGAAAGACGTTTGTGACTTTGGAATATGTCAAGTCGAAGGGATCAAATCGAGTTTCATAGCCAAGGTGAGGGGACAGCCGGACAGTTTGAGGACTCACTTCATTTTTTTAGTTGAAGCCATAGAAGGGCTTAGGCTTATACCAGGAGAGACTGGAGCAAGAAGAAAAGCCTCTAATGGAACCCTGGAGAGGGTAGGCGAGGAGTGGTGGGAGACACATGGGCAGACCAGCAAGAAACAGGGTTTAAGACAAAAGCAGGAAGGAATTTGAGGAAGGGAGGACAGGAGCAGCGTGCCTTGTCAGGTGCTGGAATGAAATGTAATTGGACAAAGTCTGAGATGAAGATTTTGGATTTGACTGTGATGAATTGTAATGTTTCTTGCTTTTGGTTCATCTAGTCTCTTTCATCAGATTTCAAGTCATTCATGAGAAGAAAACATAGCATCAACTTTAAATTTTCTCACAGTGCTGACAGTTCATTGGTAGATGCTGAACCACCTCTCTGCAGTAGTTTTGAGAGGGTCAACAGGGTTAGATAATTAGAGGTCTCCTAAAATGTATATATGTACAAATTATTTTGGATGTGATGTATGTATAGAAACCCACTTGTGTATCTAAGACCATGCTTTCAGACTGAAATAAAATGATAAGCAGTGTTCCTTCAAATATGCATTTACCTTGGTATTTTAAATCGGGTGCTACACCATAGTGATTTTGTTTGTGTGTTTGTTTGCATAGCCTGGCACCTGTGTTTGCTCTGTTTGTACCGTTTTACTGCTCCATCCCGAGAGTCCAGGTGGCACATATTCTGGGCCCGTTGTCCATCACAAACAAGACGCTGATTTATATATTGGGACTACAGGTACAGTATGCATTTTTATGTTCATGTTTCTTTAACCAGATCTCTCTCTCTCTTTTTTTTTTTGGTCTTTTTCTCATTTGATCTCCTTGAAAACAGTGTGTTTTTTTCCCATAAGTTTGGCTTTGTGATCTATATCAAACGTTCAAAGGAAGTGTTACAGAACAAGAACGTCAAAGTATATAAGATACTAGAATACTTTCATAGCCTTTAGAAATCTGATAAGAGCTTTCACTGTAATTTGTATCGGTGGAAAATATTTTAATTTCATTGTACAATTGCGTTTAAGTGTCTTTTAAAAATCATAGTATGACGTGGAAACAAATGAGAACAGTCAAAAGGTGGAAAGTGGAGAACCACTGTCAAAATTAATGTATTGAATAGAGTGTCACAAAGCTCTGAAGTGGAACCAGATATGCTTTGCCAACTTCATAGCTCCTGCGCTGCACGGGCCTGATTGCACTGTCACCATCCACTAGATGGTTTGAGATGAAGGCCATTAGAGGACTGACTGTTCGACTTAAATTGAAAAAGATTATCTTCACCAATATTCCATGAATATTGATTGCTCTCTGCTGGGTTCCAGGCGCAATAATAGAAGATATATGTGATTTTCAGTTTTCAACCTGTAGTACCTGTCACTTTTCTTTCACTCTCACACCTTTTGATGTAAACTTTTATTCTGCTGTTTCCTGTGGTACCATGTGTAGCTTGGCCTTTCGATCCACCATTATGCTCGTAACATTCCTTACCCCACGCATGTGGAACCGGATACCAGTGTCACTGTAGAATGCCCTGCTCCCTCCCCTTTTAACCTTCAGCATTTCCTCTAACTTCTCTAGTCTGCTGTCCTGTGTTAGCAGTGGCTCATCTGGGGTGGGTGTTTCCTAACCAGTTTACAGCCGTTTCTCATGAAATGTGTTTATTCTTCATCTCTCAACCTATATAGCGTTACACTCTCCCTTATCCTCCCTGATACTCGTATAACCTAATTGCCCATTTCCGCATTTTACTCTTACTACTAGGATTTGCTGTGGCATGTTTAATTTTTTTTTAAGATGTTACAACAGAAGGCAGATGCAACGGTAGAAGAGCACCCTGGATGGGGGGCAGGAGACCCAAGTTCCAGTTCTGACATTGCACACATTACCTTGAGACTTGGGTCGAGTTATGGAAGCCTCTAAGCCTCATTGTTGACTCTAGTTATAGAGCATCTTTGAGGGTGAAAAACATTGTTTTATTAATTATGGAATAGGAATTCAGTGGAGCATTGTGGAAAGTCTTTGGAGTCACGTAGACTTTGGTTTAATTGGTTGCTCTGGTAATTATTTTCTTTCTCTGTCACTTTTTCTGAGCCCCCATTTGCCCATCTGTAAAGTGGGGACAACGATATCTATCTTACAGGGTCATTTGAAGGATTAGAGATTATAGCATTGAGTTTTTAGGGTAATCTGAACAGATAATAAGAACTAAGTCAATTGGTTCCTATTATTAATTAATCATTTATGTCTCTGTGGCTGCCACCTTTGGTTTTTCTGAGATTGTGAGTGGGTTGTTTTTTTTGTTTTGTTTTGTTTTGTTGGTGAGGTAGAAGCTGGTGTCAGAAAGTAGAGGTGGAAATGCCCCTGGCTTCTTGATAAAATCTGAAGTCCTTAGCATGAATGGCATCCAGTATTTCTTCTTGCCTGTCCCATGTCAGCCCCCACCCCTCCCCACCTTGACATAAGCGTGAACCTTTTGTTCCCAAAACTTCTGTTCTCTCCTTCCATCCCTCCCCTCCGGATCTTCGCACATGTTTCTGTGCCTCTGTCTCTTACTCAACAACTTCTTAAAACCAGGGACGTTTGACGCATGAATGGATGAGTGAATGAATGACTTTAATCATGATCAGGAGAGCAAAAATATTTGTGAAGGGTCATTTAAGTACACATGGCCCAAGAACCAGTCATGTAATGCCCAGTGCTGGGGGCTGTGGAGGAGAAAATGAAGCATGAGATGTGGCACCTGCCCTCAAGAAGCCCAGCTAGGAGAGAAGGCATACAGTAAGTGCTGTGAAAGTATTAGCTGTTTTATTGTTCTCTATACTTTTAGAAAAAGACTACAGAAAAATATTTTTCCACATAATTCTCATCCTTGTTATTATCAGTCATTCACACTGAACAAGCATCCATGCTAGATCAAAGGATTAAATTTTAGATCAAGGGATTAAATTTGAAGTTGTAGCCAGTGCTCATTTCCCCATTAGCTAACACAAGAGCACAGCTTGTCAGATTCTTTTTTTACCTGTGCTTTGTCATCTCGTACCTTTGTCGTCTTTCTGTGTATCTTTTTTTCTATGTATCCTTGATAAATGGGCACCACTTTGAGGTTTTCGTGTAACACAGTGTCAGCAATGAACCCGC
This sequence comes from Orcinus orca, assembly GCF_937001465.1. Classification (NCBI taxonomy): domain Eukaryota; kingdom Metazoa; phylum Chordata; class Mammalia; order Artiodactyla; family Delphinidae; genus Orcinus; species Orcinus orca. Next base: position 11,118,141 of record NC_064576.1, on the reverse strand, counting down.
TTCTTTCGCTACAAGCAGAAGTGCTTAAACTCCCCATCTAAAGATCTAAATGTGAACAAACGCTAAGCTACAAGTCTTTTTTTTTAATCTGTATATGTGACTTTATTTTATTCCCTAAATATTTCAGTGTATATTTCCTATAAACAAGGGCATTCTCTTACATAACCATTGTTCAGTTAACAAAATTGGGAAATTAACATTGACACAATTTTATTCAAATTTTTATCTTATTCAAATTTCACCAATCGTCCCAATAATATCCTGTTATTAGGCAACAAATCTTTTCTTTCTTGCAGGAACACTTTGAGATGTCTTGTGACTTTTTTTTTTTTTTAAACCCTGAGCACACCCTTGGAGGTAAATGATTTGGAAAACAAAGGGAGAGGTTTCATAAGACCCAATTCTAACTGCTTTTGCCATTAATGAACTTTGATACCATTACTTAGTTTGCTCTTTCTTGGGTAAACCGGAATGAGAGTGTCAGCAGTTAAGCAGAGCAGCATTGGACATGGACCTGTATGCTAGCAGATGTCTTCCATCTAAAACTAGAGTAGCAATAACAAGAAATTGAAATGAGAGAATTAAATAAACTAATATTACATGTCATTACTTAACACCAAGCATTGGATGGTGACTACATATTTTGTATGTTGTTAATGCTAATAATTTCTTTCTATATAGTATTTTACTTTGTTTAAGCCAATTAATGTCCATTTGTAGTTAAGAATATGCTTGAATTTCACTTATTTTTCTTTGCACGGGAGTGGGCTGGGTTCAACCAATCTGCTTTAGGCTATTGAAAAGCTGAGTTAGGTCTTGGTATAAAAAAAAGAAAGAAAAAAGAAAAATTAGTATGTTGTTTTCTTTTATATAACAGAATTGATATTTATTAATTTTCTATTTGTTTATATTAAGATATATATAATTAAGACTTAACATAAATGGTTATGGCTGGAGTTATGTAAAAATAAATATGCTGTGACTGGCAGTCGAATTTCATTTTTAGTTGCCTTTTTTTTTCTTTTATAGCTTTTCACCTCTGGTTCCTACATCTGGATTGTAGCCATAAGTGGACTTGTAAGTGTGATTCCCCCCTCCCCCAATTCCCCCTCTTTTCTGAACAAACTTTAGGAAAAATGTCATATTTAGATCATGGGTCATATTCAGGTGTCAGATTGCATCTCAGAGCTACCTTAGTGATGAAAAAGCCAGTTGCATGGATAATTGAGATGAAAGAAGCCAGTTTGTCTCAGTTTTCAAGGTAATTTTAATGAAAGTTTTAGCTGAGTTTGTCAGTGTTATTTTTAAATTACTTAGTAGTTGAACTCATAGTAGGACAAAATGGCAGAAAAAGAAAATGAAGAAGTTGGATTTACCAAAATTAGTGAGAGATATTCTGCTTGTTTTGGAAAGAGACATGGTCATGCAAGGGGAAAAATAAGGTTAAGTGGAAAGTCAGGTGGATTGGAACTGATGGAAGATTCATCAGGGTGTGTGGCCAGAGAAGGAAGAGGGCGGCGTCTCCTCTGTGTGCCAGACCGCCTTCATCTTCCCCATCCCCACCCTGCTGTATTGTATTTTATTTTATTTTAATAAGCATATAAGTTTATTTTAATAAACTCTATGAGGTATTGAAAGTGAATCTAAAGCATGAAATTGAGCTTTATTTTTCATCCATGGCTTAAATTTGAACTCCCAAATTTATCTAAAAATAAGTTTATAACTAGTATATGTGAAATACAGTTTTCAATTTCTTTCTTGGAAAAGTCTAAGAAAATTACAGACTGGATTTATAGTAACATGTATAACATCAAAGGGAAAGGATTTGGAAATAACTGCATTCCACTGCAGACATTTTAAGTAAGTTATCACTACTTATTCTTGTTTCCTGGGTGAATGGTATTTTGAGACACTGGGTCATTACTTTAAGCCTGCTCACTTCTTTCCTTCCTTTATGCTGTCTGTTTTATTCCTTTTCTATGTTTATTCTTTTCATATACAACTTAATCCTTCACTCCTCACAACATCCAGCCAGAATTCTGGGGATTGAAGTCACTTTGTTTCCCCCTCCCTAAACATTTTTCTCAGATGCCCAGATTTGCTTCAGGAACACAGAGCTGAACTCCATTGTGGGGTCTTCAAGCCATCTGAGCCACCTGGTATTCTTAAGACTTGTAGTGATCTAAAGGACAGCCTGGGGTCATACTAATCCTGTGGGGCACAGTGGCCAGGCTCTGCCCAGTCTAATCTCATCCCCACTTGAACTGCCAGCTTGATTGGCAGGTACTTAACCAGCCTGCAGACAATAGGTAGTTCATTGCTTTCATAATGAAAGCAGCATGAGAATTCACTCTTTTGTTCATGATAAAGTTCTGTTTCTCTTAGCAGTGATAATCTTGAGCCCTTTTTTGGATATTTTCCTAAAGCATTCAAAAATTTGAAAAGTACCTTATTGTGTTATATTTCATTGTGTTAGTTTACTGTTAATTGATTTGCTCACATTATCTGAACCCCTCTTTAATAACTCATTATGTGACTCGTTTGTTTTAAGGCATCCCATTTTCTTTCTTTATTCTGTTTTCAGATTCCTGGTTTTAAAATAAGTTCTTGCTGTCACCTCAGAAAGTTTCACTTTGTGACATTCGGTGCTCTAGAATTGGAGGTTGCATTTTTCATCTCTTTCTAGTCTTTTTAAAATCTAAAGTATGTGTGTTGTGATCAGTCTTTTCTCGTACAGATGCTTAACAGGTGGTAAGGTGCTTGATTTAATTTTTTAAAGGATCAGAAGTTTAACAAATGTTTAACATTAAAATTCTTAGTTTCAGAAGAGTGAATAGAATTGCTCAGTACTTGAAATATAATCCCCAGATGAATGTAGCTAGCATTTGAATAATCCCACTATTAGTAAACCCCTTTGAGCCAATTGAATCTTCACTTTATAGTAACTAATTCAACTAATATTACTGACCTCCTACCATTACACAAATCTGATAAATCTTCATATCAGCCTTGTTCTTTACTATTATTCCACCATAGTTAGATGATACTATGTTTACTTAAGATGATTAATATCAGGGATAATTACACCAGTTTTCCTTCATGCTATACCATAGATGTTAGTGCTTGTTTTGAATTTAATGAATATTTTGTTTCTGACTTTTTCCAGAAAAATCATACATTTGTTATGAAATATTTAATATAATATGGTATACTTTAGATAAGGATAATTATAAAGGAGGATATTCAAACTATTTGTGAATGTTTGGTTTACACACCACTGATTGAGGGATGGAGATCTGAGATTCACAAAGCCACAGCTTGTCCCAGATGTCTCTTGCTCAACCTGACTTCTCCTCTCCCTGTATTTATCAGGCAACTTCCCTTTTTTTTTGTGGCGGCGGTGGGGGGGGGGGGTTGTTTTTATCCTAAATAAAATACTAAAAAGAAAATAAAACTTTTACTACCAGAAAGAAATGCACAGATGGTTTTCAGTGTTTTGGAGGAATGTTAGAAAACCTGTTGATAAAATAATCACCTTTTAGCTCTGAAACCAGTAGTTCTCCTAACATACTATATGTAGTAAGGAAGTAATTTTATTTCAATCTGTGTTTTTAAGAGAAAGAGCTTTTTTTTATAAAAAGACATTTGTATAAACCTAAGTCATGTGTTATCTGCTGTCATAGAAACCAAAACCTTTACTCATGCTCTTCTGAAAAGCTGCCAGTTTTGGGTTTATTTTATTTAGTTATTGGTGGATTTATTTTGCTTAGGCTGCTTTTTCTCTCTCCTTGTGTTACCCATTCTTTCATGATTAGAAATGTTTCTGAATACATAGCTTAAAAATATCCCGCTGACTAAAAGAGGAGGAGGAGATAAATTATATCAGGACAGTATTTTGCTAGGTGGGAGTGCACTTTCTGTCTTCAGTGATGTCACAGAAAAGAATAAGGACTAAATATTTTTCCTGGGTGGAGGGGGGTTGGGGAAGTGTGTTTAGCTTATGAGGAGCAATAATGAGTTAATTTGACTAGGACAGCTGTCTCTCCACAGTCCTGTTCTGTGATCCCTCAGGGATTCCAGCTGCTGCCAGAAAGGATAAGGGTCGTTCGGTTTACGTAAAGATTAAGATTACAGTAAGTCTCCTACATACGAACCTTCAAGTTGCGAACCTTCAAAGATGGCAGTGCGCGTTCACATGTCCAGTCAAGTTAGTTCACATGTCTGGCGTAGATTGTCACGTGCGTGCATCCTCTACAAGTGGTTGTGCTTTTGTGTCCTTTACGGTACTGTGTAGAGTACAGCACCGTACTCTATACAGTATCTGTACAGTAGTACAGAATCTTTATTTCAAGCCCAGGATGTCAGGAAGCAAGCGTAAAAGCAGTGGTGATGTAGCCGGTACTTGCCTGTCCACTCGATGCCAGCGCCTGGATGCCAGCTGTTGTACTGTACTACTGTACTTTTCAAGGTACTGTACTGTAAGACTAAAAATGTTTTCTTTATTTTTTGTGTTTTTTTTTCATGTATTATTTGTGTGAAGAGTATTATAAACCTATTACAGTACAGTACTGTATAGCCGATTGTGTTAGTTGGGTACCTAGGCTAATTTTGTTGGACTTACAAACAAATTGGATTTATGAATGTGCTCTCGGAACAGAACTCGTTTGTATGTAGGGGACTTAACTGTATTCACACGTACCATTGATACATGTTTTAATGTTGCGTTGTTCTTCCTTTGACAATTCTGGCTTCTAACACCAACATTTTTTTTTTTGGCTGCATTGGGTCTTCGTTGCTGCGCACAGTCTTTCTCTAGCGTGGCAAGCGGGGGCTGCTCTTCGTTGCGGTGGCTTCTCTTGTTGCAGAGCACAGGCTCTAGGCGCGTGGGCTTCAGTAGTTGTGGCTCGCGGGCTCTAGAGCTCAGCTCAGTAGTTGTGGTGCATGGGCTTAGTTGCTCTGCAGCATGTGGGATCTTCCCAGACCAGGGCTCAAACCCGTGTCCCCTGCATTGGCAGGCGGATTCTTCCCAACACCAACATTTTTTTTTTTTTTTTTTTTTTTTTTTTGCGGTACGTGGGCCTCTCACTGCTGTGGCCTCTCCCGTTGCGGAGCACAGGCTCCGGACGCGCAGGCTCAGCAGACATGGCCCACGGGCCCAGCCGCTCCGCGGCATGTGGGGTCCTCCCAGACTGGGGCACGAACCCGCGTCCCCTGCATCGGCAGGTGGACTCTCAACCACTGCGCCACCAGGGAAGCCCCCAACACCAACATTTAATATCTAAACTACGACTGTTTTCATGAAAGTTTGCAAAATTGTAATTGGAAAGCTTGGCTATTGTAGCCAAGTGAAATATTTCAGTGTAAGTGAGTGCTTGAAAATGTTAGTATACACCTACTTTCATCATATTCGCACCTCATGTCTAACTACTCTTCTTCACGTCTTTGGTGAGAGACCTTCAAAAATTGAGGCCACTCTATATGTTCATAGTTCCTCCAGTCTTGTTACACATTAATACTTTTTTTTTCCTTAAAGAAAATATTGCTTTCTTATCGAACTTTATTTAAGGTCTTTTGTGGTTCTGCAGAAAGTCTTCAGGCCCTCCGTATCCTTGCACTTCTTCATTTTCTGCCATCTTATGAATCATAGTTATGAGTCATTACCCCTGGGATGTACCCTAATTCTCAAAAGCTGATGTCTCGGGCCTGAGCTGATTCTAGCACGATTAAAGTAGGAGCCTGCTTTTGCCAGTTTTTCTCTTTTTACAGTTCACATATTTATCACCATTTGGTCCTCTTTCAAGCTGTTCCGCAACAGATGAACAGACAGGCCTGTACTTCTCAGACTCCAGGCTTCTCCCCTTCAACCTGTCCATTTACCATCTAGTCATTTCCTGCATTTGTTACCTGTTCTGTACAGTATGTCAGACTTTGATTATCTTGTGATCAAGCAACCTTAGTGTGAAAGAAAATCTGTCCTACTCAGTAACAAGATTAGAAACATAGATTCACACCAGATTCGTTAGGACTTTGGATGTGGTCTGAGTTTGTATTTTTATCTGTAGGCAGTGAGGATCTTTAAAGCTTTTCAAACAAAAAACTTCACGATGGTGCAAGATTATAGAAGTCTTATTAGAGTTTGTAAGTCAAAGAAGGGGGGAAGGAGAGAGTTGAGCAACCTTGAAGGAGTCAGGATGGCTCATTTGTGATTTGTCCGTCTGTCTTCCCCCAACAAGAGTTTTAAAGACAAAAAAAAATAAAACATTGTCTTATGGTAACTGTAAAAGAAAAAGCATCAAACAGACCCTTATGTTGATGGGCTTTCCAAGTCATGGTATATCATCAAGGAGAAAGCTTATGGAATTAGCATAATCTGCTATGGAAATCAGAACTTCTTTGGAGTAAGTTTTCGAATCCTGACCTGCATCTCGGGTGAACGAGGATGGGGAGTTGGGTCCTCTGAGCCTTGCCCTGCTTTTCATGTCTTTCTCTGCTCTTCATGCTTCCTTTTCTTCTTCCTTATTCTTGCTTCCCTTAGATTTCTTTTCCCAATTCACCAAAAGAAGGGTACAGTGTAGCAGGTCAGGTAACTCATCTGATGCCCAAGGTTTTCAGTTGAACTTCAGGGACTAAGATGATTTTCTAGCAGTTCATTGAAAATGAGGGCAGGGCTTCCCTGGTGGCGCAGTGGTTAAGAGTCCGCCTGCCAATGCAGGGGACACAGGTTTGAGCCCTGCTCCAGGAAGATCCCACGTGCCTCAGAGCAACTAAGCCCGTGCGCCACAATTACCGAGCCTGTGCTCTAGAGCCCGTGGGCCACAACTACCGAGCCCACGCACCACAACTACTGAAACCTGTGCACCTAGAGCCCGTGCTCCGCAACAAGAGAAGCCACTGCAATGAAGAGTAGCCCCTGCTCGCCACGACTAGAGAAAGCCTGCACGCAGCAACGAAGACCCAACGCAGCCAAAAATAAATAAATAAATTTATAAAAAGAAAAAGAAAATGAGGACAGAAGCTGCAGAGGGAGGTCCAGGCTGGTTAGAGCTGTGAGGTGGGTTGGGCTTGTGAAAGAACCTAGTGTAGAAGTGGAAGATGACAGTGGATCCTTAAGAAACAGCCATATTTGGAGGGTGCTTTCACCTTCTTATATAACACAGTAGCGTGTACTGCCTCACTAGGTTCTTGACACTCTCTCTACGGCAGTGGAGAACCTGGGCTTACCACCTGAAAGATGAGGAGGCTGAAGTTGAGGTTGCACAGCTGATGGATGATAGAGCCAGGACCAAAGGCCAGGTGTTCTGGCAGTTCAGTGGGTTCAGTGCCTTCCACTGCACATTTCAAGGCTCTCATCCATGTCTGTTTCAACCACAAGACACTTAGGTACAAAGCTGTTCTTAGATCTTCCCTTGACGATACCACTAAGATGAGGCCCTGATCATCGTCAACAGAGACACGATTCTGGAGGGAGATCTTGGTCATGAAGAAGTTTTAAAAGTACCCAGAGGTGCTGAAAGACACATATCCACAGCAACTTCCTGCAGCCTTCATTAAAAATGTTGTGGGCCGACCAATATCCAAGAAAACTTTATCCCGTTGGCAGCCTCTGCCTTCTCCCTATTATGAAGAATTCTGTCTATAGCTATACTGTACTTTCTTTTCTAATATCATCAAAGATATTTAACTGGTCCTCCATATGATGGATTAAAAATGCAGCTCAGGGCTTCCCTGGTGGCACAGTGGTTGCGAGTCCGCCTGCCGATGCAGGGGACGCAGGTTCGTGCCCCGGTCTGGGAAGATCCCACATGACGCTGAGCGGCTGGGCCCGTGAGCCATGGCCACTGAGCCTGCGCGTCCAGAGCCTGTGCTCTGCAATGGGAGGGGCCACAACAGTGAGAGGCCTGTGTACCGCAGGAAAAAAAAAAAAAAAATGCAGCTCAAACCTCACCTTCAACAAACTCTTTGTCTTGTGTTTCTGGCATTGTCATGTACAAGAAAACGAAGTAAAGGATGGCTTTGGGAAAGCGTAAAGGATAGTATAAAACATATTGAGCTGGGTCACTACTGCTGCTGGTCAAAGGAAAAAGAAATGGAGATAAGGAAGAGGTTAGCAAGAAAAACAAGCATGCATTTTCATTTTAGATGATTACTGGTAGATTACATGGCAGTTGCCCCACAGAGCATTTTCTCGCAGGGTCTTTACGTTGTTTTCCTATCAGGAGACGGAAAGTCTTGAGTCGGTTTTGATTATCTCTTTAAACTGATTTTTTTTAATAGAAATGTCCAGTGTTCCTTCTTCTTTGCAGCTGATTGTGTTGATATTTTTCCTATATCTTGACTTTAACCTCTGGTAAAGAACTATGGTAAAAATCAGTGCATGAGATTTTGAATATATTCATTATAAACAACAGCATATTATCAGAAAGTCTTACGTTAGTTTATGTTAGCTTGGAATATAAGGTATCAGAAGTTTTTTATTGCTAAAGATTGGTTTTAGTCTCTGAAAATCCCACCTCTTTTATAAGAGGAGAATTATACATCCAGAAATGTCTTAATCTTTCTAGATCTTCACATTTACTTTTTTATGAAAAAATTTTTTCTTTTTTGTTCATTAAAGTGTTACATGCAATAAAATTTACCAATTTGAAGTGTACAGTTTGGTGAATTTGGGTCCTTGTATACAGTTTTGTAACCACCACAATCAGGATAGAAAACAGTCCCGTCACCCTAAACATTTTTTTCATGCTGCTGTGAAGATCTGTGTACACATTTGTGTGTGGACATATGTTTTTACTTCTCTTGGGTAAATGCCTAGGAGTAGAATTGCTAGAATTTATCATATGAAAAATATATGGTACCATATTATTTTACAAAGTGACTGTGCCATTTTGCATTTCCACCGTCAGTGCGTGAGCATTCCAGTTCCTCCGCCTCCTTGCCAGAACTCCGCATTGTCAGTCATTTTAAGTTCAGTCATTCTAGGTGGTGTGTAATTATATCTTGTGGTTTTAATTTGCGTTTCTCTAATGACTAGGGATTTGGGCATCTTTTCCTGTGACTGTTAGCCATTTGTATATCTTCCTTTGTGTTGTGTCTGTTCAAATCTTTCACCCACTTTTTCGTTGGGTTACATTTGTATTATAATTACATCAAAAGAGTTCTTTTTATATTCTGGATATAAGCCCTTTGTTGGATATATTTTGTAAAAATTTTATACCAGTCTGTGGTTTGCCTCTTCGTTTCCTTAACTATGACTTTCAATAAGCAAAAGTTTTAACTTGACTAATTCAGTGTTTCAGTTTTTAACATAGTTTGTGCTTTGGTATCTTAAGAAATATTTGTTAATCTGATGTCACAAACATTTTGTCCTATGTTTTCATCTAGAATTTAATGGTTTTTGCTGTTACCTTTAGGCCTAAGATCCACTTTGAGTATAATATTTGTGAAGTTAAGGGTTGAGATGTATTTTTTTCCATACAGATATCTAGCATTGTTCCATCAACGTTGAAAAGACTCTTTTCTCTTTTGCATATTACCCTAGCACCTTTGTTGAAAGTCCGTTGACCAGTGTGAGTCTGTTTCTTGCCTTTCTTTTCTATCTCAGTGATTTATATGTTTGTTCTCATGCCAGTACCATACTGTTTGAGTACTTTTGAGTATGGTAAGTCTTGAAACCAGGTAACATAAGTATTCCAACTTTGTTCATCTTTTTCAAAACTGGTCAAGCTATTTTAGGAACATTGACTTTCCATATGCCTTTTTAAATCAACTTATAATTTCCTTCAAAAAAGAAAAAATACAGTTAATATTTTGCTTGAGATTGCACTGAAACTATAGATCAGTTAGGAAGGATTGCCATTTTGGTATTTTAAAATATGGCCACAGATTATTTTATACTTCAAGAGATGGAGCTTAATTTCCCTCTTCTAGAGTGTGGGCTATACTTAGCGATTCACTTATAATGAATAGAATATGGCGGGATGGAGTGTGACTCCAAAAGGCTGATGATAAGAGGCACGTTACTTCTATCCTGCTCCCTCTCAGGTCACTCATTCTGGGGGAAGCCAGCTGCCATGTCACAAGGGTACTGAAGCAGCCCTGTGGAGAGGTCTGCATGGCAAAGAATGATGGCATCCTGCCAGCAGTCAGCACTGACTTGCCAGTTGTGTTTCTGAGCCACATTAGAAGCTGGTCCTTCAGCCCCAGTCAGGAGTCCCAGATGAAGGCAGGTAGGCTGACACCTCGACTGCAGCCTCATGAGAGACCTTGAGCTACAGCCACCCAACTAAGCAGTCCCTAGATTTCTGACCCACATAAACTGTACATATAATAAATGCTTATTGTTTTAAGCCACTGAGTTTTGGGTAATTTGTTATTCAGTAATAGATAACTAGTACAACTATTTTAACAATATTGGGTCTTCCAATTCATAAACATAATATGTCTACATTTTTCTAGTAATTCTTTAATTCCCCTTTTTAATTTTTAAATTTTCGATGTACAGGCCCTACACATCTTTCATTAAATGTATTCCTTTTTGTGGGGTTTTGATGCTATTTTAAATGGAGTTATTTTGTTTGCTGCTTGTATATAGAAACGCAGTTGATTTCTGTATATTGCTATTGTATACTGTAGTTTTGCTGAATTTGTTGTTTCTGTGGATTCCTTATGGTTTCCTACATATATGATCAAGTCATCAGGAAATAGGTTTGGTTTATATGTTTTACTTCTTCGTTTCTAATCTGTGCCTTTTATTTTTCTTGCCTATTGCACTAGCTAAGACCTCTAGTATAATGTTAAATAAGAGTGGTGAATAGACATCCTTGCCTTGTTCCTGGTCTTAAAAAAGGATTTCGTTTTTCCCTGTTGAGTCTCTATCTGTAAATGTGTAAGTTGTTCTTGATCTTTACATTCATTTTTAATTTGTTATTTTTAGTCCAATGTAAGAAGCAAATTTTTAACATAAGCCTGTTTTCCCCTCGATTTTAGTTTGTTGAATCAGTTTATGAAAGTGAATATAAGTTTAAAGGGAGGTGGTCTCCTTGTTGAAAGGGAAATTCAAAGGTATTTACATTTTAGCATTTGATTAAGGCTTTTTTCCATGTGCTAGAGACTCTAGCTGTCTCCCAATGTATTTTTTTCCTTCGTAACAGAACCTTCATCTTATTTGAGGCAGCAGGGCCGCCAACTAAAAGATCACATTTTCCAGTCTCCTTTGCATCTAGGTATGGCTATCAGACTAAATCCTGGCATCCTGGCTAATGAGCTGTAAACATACGTATTGGTGGGACTTCTAGGAAGGCTCCTTAAAGTAGCCTTTTGTCCTTTTGTTCTTCCTCATTTTCTTCTCCCCGCTGCCTGGAATGCAGTTAAGATGGTTGGAGCTTTTCTAACCTGAGGGAGAAATAAATTTCTGTTGTATTTAAGCCACTGTTATTTGCAGTTTTCTGCTTTATGCAGTTAACCTAATCCTCTTGACGCATGATTTTCTGAAAGAAAAAGCTTAGAGCAGCTTTCTAAGACAATTTGTTAGGAACAAATAATCTATTATTAGTTTAATTAATTCTGTTAATTAATTCTGTTATTCTTATTCAACTTTTCAAGAATCAGAAGGATACCCAGTGTTTAAATAGATACTTTAAAATAATATTGAAAGAGAAAAGAGGGCTATGGGAAATTCATCTGAATCACTCTTGTACTTGACAAAGAACAAGATAGCAAGACTCTTTCAATAAGTGCTTAAAGCCACATGACTCTGTCACGAAAACAACAGTCATTTCATAATTAATCACAAGTGGCACAAATAACTTGGGGCGTTTCTAACTTGTGTACATACTCTTTGCATAATAAAATGAGTAATTTCCAAAGTTCCTTCCTTCTTTCTTTAGTGTTTTTCAGTGAAGGAGAAGGAACAGGAAAATGTAAGGTTCGTTAGAGCAGGGATTTTCTTTGTTTTGCCTCCTGCTGTATCCCAGTGTTTAGAACACAGCCTGGCACCTTATAGAAGTTCAGTAAAATATGTGTTGAATGAATACGTGAGGCCTCAGTGGGCCTGGTTTCCTCGGGACTTGAGTGAATATGAAGTCTGCATGAAGGGGTCCAGATACAAGGGAACGTTTGTTCCCTCAACTCCTCTTTATCTTGTGACGGCAATGCTCTCCCCCAGGAAAGCAGCCCCTTGTGTTTGTCCTACTGTCCCATTAGATGACAAGTTTCTTGAATGTTGGGACTGTGGTTCACTAGGACCCTGGCAGTGTAGTTTGCCAGGTAGGCTTTTGTTCAGCCACAGGTGACTGGAGAAGGAGATCAACAGAAACCTGAGTGCTGGTGCCAGGTCATGGTTTCTCATCTCCGCTGGCTGTGGTTTCATGCTAACACTAAACAAGACCAGAGGACAGTTGAGGTTTACTCTCTGTAATCAAGGGAGTTTCACATGTTTCCACACAGCAAATTAAATTCTTTATTCCCTTTGGCCTGGACTTTCAACTGCAAGAGGTCCGGAATGCTCTCTGGTTGCTTCACCTCTGGGACCCTTTACCTGGCTGGGGTTCCCAACTCCTGCTGCTTGAATGCTCTGGTTCCAGCTCTCCCTGCCCTTCACAGACACAGCCCGCTTGTTCATTTCCACTGTATCTGAGCATCCTGGCCCTGAGTCCTGGCCTGCCCGAGATCACTGCCACTGCTTCATCCCTTGCCATTGGGCCTCTCAGCTTGATCTTGGGCTTCCGGGCTCTGAGGGCCTGCCAGACCTCTCCCTTAGGATTTCCCCTGGCCTCTTGACACTGCAAATCCCAGCAGGTGGTCTATTTTTAAAGCCTCTTTTTTCACAAACTCTGGGGGTTTCAAGAAAACTATCATTCAGAAGTCCCAGGATAAGAAGGGTTGGTAATGTGATTATCAAATATTTATAGGAAACTAAATTCTTAAAGCTCTTTATATTTTAATCCTTTGTGTGAATACCTGTGTTGACCAAAAAATTAATCAATAGTCAATCTAAGAAAGCATGGAAATTTTTATCTGAGCCAACCCAAGGATTATAACCCAGGAGACAGCCTTTCAGAGAGCTCTGAGAACTTCCGCAGAGAGAAGGGGGAGGCCATACACGACTGTGACGAAGGAGCACATGCAGTCAGGCACACATCTTACTAGAAGGCTCCTGCTATTTGCAAGGAACAGATACCTTAGCTAATGGTCTCAGTGTTTTTCTAAGTATGCAGAGGTGCAGGAAACTAAGTTTACAACAGTTTCTCCTGAAATATCTAACTGTCTTAATATCCAGTTCTGTCAGTTTTCCCAGAGCACAAAGTGCTTCATCCTGAACTTCGCCTTGAAATCCTTTCAGAGTGTGCTGCTTGCTGTAGGTCAGCGACTGCAGTGGCTAATGACTTGATTCTTGGAGAACTGGATGGTGGGCAACTTTGTTTATTCTACAGTCCCTTCCCTTTCAGTCTTAGTATTGACTAAGGTTTGGGAGGCATTTCGTGACCAGTTTTTCCCACTGTGCTTAGGAATGCTCATTCCCAGGTCAGAGGAGGATTTCATTGATAGGCTACTCAGTGCTATTACTGGACTAGGCCCTGTTAACAGTAGCCAAAAGCCTCTGGACCTCCTGTCTCACTAGTCTGTTATGGTCTAGGAAATGGTTCCCTCTTGTTGCTTCTTCCCGTATCCAGAGTCACACTGTTACAATCATTGATCTTATAGGACTGTATGTTTGGTCAGTGGTTTCAAGTCACCTAATCATCATTTATTTTAGCACACATTTGGTAATGCAAAAAAACAATAATCTTGTAAAATAGGCAGAATACAAGTAATATAGCCAGTAAAATTAATAAGGTCATAAGTCAGTATCTAAACTAAGAGCTAAGGTGCAGCCCAGTATCTCCCCAGGTTGTCTGACCAGTCTATTCTGCACCAATCTCTAAGGAAAATGATATGTTGGCATTGTACATAAAGTTCATCTAAGGTGTCTGCGTGTACAAGGCAAGTGGTGGGTCATTGTGACCATTTACAGGATTGAGTAAGGAGTGTTATCATCTGAGGAGTTACATAGTAGCGCCAGAGGGAGAAAGATTGAGCATTGTGGTTGAGCAGGTATTTCTGCCGTAGGGTAGGTCTGGCTAACACATAATGCAGATGCACAGAGCACACTAGAGGAGGTGGAGGAGGACAAAACGGGCAGAGAAAATTTTGTGTTTAAATTTTTCTTTTCTTGCCTTAAAATATGAATTTTAATTTCACCACCTGAAACATTTTACAGTAGCACTTTATTTGTCTGACAGCTTGGGGTCATGCTGGTGTATCAGAGGTGTGGACAGGTGAATTCTACCTTTTTGTCACATGGGAAATATGAACTTAGGACCAAAAAAGTGTGTCTACTGGCACCTTTCCAATTTTCTTTAAAAGAATCTAAGATGACATTTTGGGGGTTTTTTGGACTATTCATTCATTCACGATTCTCCCAGCAGGTGCTCTTCTAGGTGCAGAGGCAAAACAGTGATCAAAACCAACCAAAATTCTTCCCCTTCCAGAGCATACATTCAAATAAGTAACCCTTAGAATAGAACTTTAAGCCAATGAGCACAAAAGCCCTACTTTATCCCCGCCAGAATTTGCAGCCGTGCATTTGTTTATTACTGGGTAGGATGTCCTAATTCTTCATAGGACGTTCCTACTAATATTGAACACATAATTTCATAACTGTATATGTGATGGTGAGGGGATAGATATGGGCAAGAGAATGAAAATCTTCGGCCTTCATCAATTCCCTGAAGGAATCTATGACCAAACCCCCCCCATTAAGAACCCGCCCCCTTACTAAATTGTGAGCTCCTTAAGTACAGGCAACAATTATACATTGTCGTTATTTTTTTCTGTATTTCTTTAAAAGGTATATGATTTCATAAAGCATAAATAACACTGTATTAATGGGTTTATAACGTATATAGGTATAACATAATTAAGACAGAAAAGTAGCACAGTGAATGGGGGTGATGTTAAATGGAATTATACTCTTGAAATTTCCTATATTTTAATTGAAGTAATTCAGTATTAACTCTAAACACATTATGTGTGTATTGTAATCCCTAGAGCAAACACAAGAAAAAAATATGAGATATTGCTAACAAAATTCCATTAAACAAATTAAAATGAAATACTAAGAAATATTTGCTCAACACAAAAGGAAGTAAGAAAAGAGGAACAAAAAGCAAATGAGATAGAACCAAACAGCAAAATTCAACTATGTCCAGGTAAGTATATTAAGTGTGAATAGGTAAACACATTAATCAAAAGGCAGAGATTGTCAGACTGGATTTAAAAGTAAGAAAGTGCTATATGGCGTCTACAAGACACACTTTAAACACAGACACAAAAAGGGTTGAAAAAGAATGAAGAAAGATTAATCATGGAAATAGAAATCTGAAATGGCCATATTAATATAAGACAAAATAGATTTCTATATGAGTATTACTCAGAGCAAAGAGGGATTCTTTATTATGATAAAAGGGGCAGTGTATGTGTGCCTAATGACAGCTTCCAAATACACCAACATTTTCCAAATACATGAAGTTAACACAACTATGGACAAGTGGACAAATTCACAATCGCTTTGAGACTAAAAAATACAAGTGTTTAATTTTTCACCTAATTCAAATCTCACAGTTCTGATTTGATCAATTTTTTTCATATTTCGTTATATTTATAACAACATTTTGCTATCTTCAGCTAAATCAGTGTGATTTTGCTGTTATACAGGTCCATTTTCTATCTTCCTTTCTATCCAGATCTTCAGAAAAGGAATCCTTACTTCCTCGCCTCCAATTCATTATATATTTTTGCCATATTTACTTCCTGTCTCTTTCTTTATTACATATATATATATTTGTTACAGAGAGTGCTGCCCCCGACGCCTCCCCTTCCTTCTTCCCTTATCATCCTGCTGCAGAAGAAACCACATTCCGTGGTTCTGTACTTACTACATGAGTATGTGTCCATAAGCAGTAAATACTAGCATGTTGTGTTTTGAAGTTTTGCAAAAAGATGAATACAATATGTAATACCTTTTTAGAAACATATTAATACATGTACACCGAGTGTATTTAACTGCTGTTTAGTATTTTGTGGGATGAATAAACCACTCTTTAACCATTCCTCTCCTGGGACACTGTTCCCTAGCTGTTACACAGAGCTTTGCAATTGAGAATTTCCTGAAAGATACCTTTGGCGGCTCTGCTGGGTATTGTCAAATTGCTCTCCCCAGTGGTCGGGCCACTTTGCCTTCCCTCAGGACTGTGGGAGAATTCTCAGTTCCCCCTCATCCTCACGAAAACTTGAAACCAGGTTTTTCCATTTTTGCTAATTTTTATTATGTTTAACATTGTTCAGTGAAGATTTGCAGTTCTCTGAAGGCAAGTGAGGATAAACGTCCATTCATGTGCTTGTTGGACATTGGAATTTCCTTTTCTGAAATTGCCTTTTCATCTGCTTTATGAGTTGGGTTGACTGTCTTCTTACAAATGGATAGTTTCTTTATGTTCTGACGCTACCTTTCTTGAGGACAAGAATCCTAAGGACCTTCTCCCAGGCTCTTGTCGTGTTTCCCTTCATTTATGGTAACTTTTGGCCCCCTGTAGCTTTTATTTATTTGTTTGTTTGTTTTTGGCTGCATTGGGTCTTTGTTGCTGTGCACGGGCTTTCTCTAGTTGCGTCGAGCGGGGCTACTCTTCGTTGTGGTGTGCGGGCATGCAGTAGCTTCTCTGGTTGAGGAGCACGGGCTCTAGAACGCAGGCTCAGTAGTTGTGGCGCACGGGCTGAGTTGCTCCACGGCATGTGGGATCTTCCCTGACCAGGGCTCAAACCCGTGTCCCCTGCATTGGCAGGTGGATTCTTATCTACTGCGCCACCAGGGAAGTCCCCCACTGTAGCTTTTAAATTGTAAAGTAGATGAATGTGTGTTTTCTTTTATAGTTTGGGCTTTATGTTTCTTATTTAAAAATCCGTCCTCATCCCAGTGCCAAAAAGATGTTCCTTCTGTATTTTGTGCAGAAAGATTTACAGTTTTATAAATTATATTTGTGTCCTTAATCCATTGGGAATTTATGTGTGGTGTCAGGAAGGGAGAGCTGTTTTGTCTTTATTCTTATGCGTGGCCCGTGTATGTTTTTTCCCGTTTAACGCACCCATTTCTGCTGTGAACCAGGTGCCTTGTACTCGAGTCTTTTTCTCTGCTCTTGCTCTTTACATCGATTTGAGTAGCTCTCCGTAAAGACCACACTGTTTTAATCACTCAGACTTTATAGCATACTTTGAAATCTGATAGGCCTTATTATGTTTCCCAAAAATTATCTTGACTCTTCTGGATCACTTATTCTTTATATTTAAATCTTTTTATTGTGATACATAACACACACCCAACTGTGCGTCAACTATAAATGTTATGAAGCCAAACAAATCACTATGAAGCGGACGCACCCGCAAAACCCTGTGCAGGTCAGAGCACTGCCGGCCCCCGGAGCCCCGGTGCCCCTCCCTTCTGTGACTGCTCTCCTGGGGCACCGCAGATGGTCATCACCGCCATGCTTCGCTTTATGGTTTTTCCACTTGACTGATCCATTTACAAAGTGGGGTCATCATGTATGCAATCTTTTGGGTCCAGCCTCTTTTTCCCAACATTATGTTTCTAAAAATTTAAACCTTAATATTCCATACAAATTTTAGGATTGTTATTTAAGTTCCAACCAAAAAACCCCAAGAGTCTCTTTGGTATTATATTGAATATATATATTAATATGGTGAAAATTGATGTCTTAACAATTTTGCATCTTCCCATTCGTAGATGTGATGTTATGATATCTTTGTTTATTACTAGAGGTTTTTTTTAATGGCCCTTATTATAGTTTTTTGGTTTTCTATAAAGGCCTTATATATTTTTTATTAAATTTATTCCTAAGTATCTCATTGTTTTTGTTGCTGTTGTCTGCTCACAGCTCATTGTTTTTCCTTCCTCTAGGCAGTCAGTATTTGATCTCTGGTTACTTTTGTTGACTTAAAGAAAAGCGCACAACATAAGAGTTGTGAGTTTAAGGTTTATTCAGGGTCTTACTGAGGACTGTAGCCCGGGCCATAGCTCTGAGGAACCGCTCCAAAGAAGTAGGGGAGGCGCCAGTATAATAAATTATGAATTTTTTGGCTGTGAAATACATCTAGTCAAGCATACATCTCAGTCAAAGATTACCGCCGATCAGAAAGAGCAGAATCTCAAGTTAATTTTAGTGCTTTTCTTTGTATGTGAAGGTGCAAGAATCTGGGGTCATTGAAATTCTTCCTGAGATGCGCATCGAGCCCCTAGGGGCGCGTTCGTCTAAAGCACAGAGTGCCTCATCCGGATTTTTCACCCTGAATTCTCCTCAGGGTGCGCTGTCAGCGTGTGACTGCTGTGGGCCGTGACTTACCCTTATATAATGAGCTACGCTCTTTTGTCCTTTTTTGTTCACACTTTTAAGGATTTCTTTCTCTGTTTCACTATAATGGATCTAGATATAAATTTCATTATGTTATCCACCTTGGGACTATTGCGTTTTCAATCTGAGTATCTATATTCTTTATTAATTCTGGAAAACTCAGCTATTATCTGTGGAAATATAGTCCCTTTCTTCCTATATTTCTTCTGTTGTCTTCTTCTGGAAGTTCTGTGAGACATACACGGAAGGCCTCTCTGTCTGTATGAAGTCCACATGTGTAGAGCCCCCGGCCTCCGCTGTTGGCCTGCTCTGCCCACTCCAGAGCCTCTTTGATGCAGGCCCTGCAGAGCTTTTGCCTTCTCCCCGTAGAGAAGGGAGAGGGTAGATGGGGGCTCTGCTGGGTGAGGGGAGGCATTGGAGTTGCTCCTTGCACAGAGTCCTGTGACCCTCCACTTCACTCCCACCTTCACAGTACCTGGTGCCTCTAATCCCTGAGTCCGTGGCGGGGGGGTGGGGGGGGCGGACCCTCTCCCTCATTTGGATTTACCCTTCTCGTATGCTAAGTATTTCTAACTACTCAATGTGTTCCTGGTGCCTCTAATCCCTGAGTCCGTGGCGGGGGGTGGGGGGGGGGTGGGGGGGGGGACCCTCTCCCTCTTTTGGATTTACCCTTCTCATATGCTAATTATTTCTAACTACTCAATGTGTTTTCCATTTTGTTAGTGTGGTTGAGGATTACAGATGCTTTCTAGTTTCAGTGAATGTGAAGTTTGTTTCTGTTTTTGTTTTCTTAGTTGTTTTGTACCATTTTTGAGAGAAGTAGCATAGAAATTATTTGAAACCAAAAGTCCTTTTCCATTCACTCTTCAACCTCCTCCAGTGTGTCTTTTGCTCCTACCACTGCACCAAAACTGTTCTCAATGTTGCCAAATCCAACAGTCATCTTCTTCCTCTCTCTGTCTTACTTGAACTCTGGGCTACATTAGACATAGCTGACTATTCCCTTCTTAAAACACTGCTCTCTTAGCTTCAGTGGTACTAAACTCTCCTAGTTTTTCCTTCTTCTCACTGGCAGCCCCTTCTCAGATTTCTTTACTGGCTTCTACTACTCTGTCCATCCACAAAATGCTGGTGTACCCTGGGTTCAGTCCTAAGTCCTCTTCTTTCCTCTGTAATAACGTCCCCTGCCCTCATTATCTCCTGTAGTCCTGTTGCTTTAAACACAGTCTTATACCACTGACTCCCAAATCTTTATCTCTGCAAACTTTTCTCTTGAGTTCCAGATTTTTATATCCAACAACCCTCTTGATAGCTCCACTAAGATTTCTAATGGATACTCCCAAGCTCATTCCTGCATTGCACTCGCTGTTTTCTCTGCCTGAAACGTTCTTCCTCCAGTTCATCAAATCACTGGCACCTCACTATCCTTAAGAACTCTGCTCAAGTGTCACTTCCACCCGACCTAAAGAAGGTCCTTGCTCCAAGTCACCTTATTTTATTTCCTTCATAGATCTTGTCTGGAATTGTTTTGTGTGTTTGCTTGTTTACTGTCCAATCTCCGTATTGATCACGATTACCTCTGTAAGAGTAGGGCTTTATTTATCTTGTCTTCTGCTATACTTTAAGTGCCTAGAACAGCACCTGGTATATAGCAGATACTCAATAAATTTTTGCCTAATTAGTTAATTTAAGTTTTATTAGTAAAACATAAAACTTTTCTCTTGTTAGACAGAAATTTGTCAAATATGTTCTAATTTGGTGTGAATAACTTATCCTAAGAATCAAATTCACAAAATTAAAGATTTGTCTTTAACAAAGGAATAGCCATTCTCATTTTTACCTAGGAAACCATAGAGACTCCTTAGACTTCTCTTACCATATAAATTGCCTTAAAGATGAAAAATAGCCTTATTCGTAAACAGAATTGTTAATTGCTAACTATTGGCAAGGATTTTAAAATCTAGGAAAAATACTTGCAAATTTTATTAAAACAACTGTATACATTTTAGGTAGTCTTTATTTTCTGATACATGTATTTACATATTTGATATTGATGCTGGGTCACATCATCGAATATCAAAGTTGTTTTCTCTCAGTATCTCTCTCTGATGGCCATCTGCCAATAAGAATAACCACAGAGTTAGTACAGTGTGCAAGTGTTTTGATAATCAAATATTTCATGGGTTTTTTTAAAAGACAACATTGTTTTTTTAAATATTGTACCAGTACTTTGAGTGTTAAATAGCTAGGATTTTGCTGTCTCTTCTAACTTAATAAAAACATATTTGTTTACGGAGTAAATTCAGTTTTTTGTTGGTTTGTGCTGCTTAGTATCCTGCAACCTGGTAGGAGTTCTGGTTATCACCTAACACTACAACAGTGAAGGAAAACACCATCTGAAGTGTTTTGTGGTTATTGATTTCTATGTTAAATATGTTCTTTAACATTTTATGACATTTCAACAATCCAGTTGGACGCTTTTTCTTTTAGATTTCCGGGCTCTGCTACAACAGCAAAATGTTACAAGTTCATGAGGTGCTCTGCGTCCCCAGCTGGATGGCAAAGTTCTGTTCTTGGACACTTGAGCCCATCTTCTCATCTTCAGAACCCACCAGCGAGGCCAGAATCGGGATGGGGGCCACGGTAGACATTCAGAGACAGCAGAGGATGGAGCTGCTGGACCGGCAGCTGATGCTGTCACAGTATGCACAAGTGAGGCGGCAAAGACAACAGCAGGTAAACAATAACCACAATGGAAAATTCAGAAATACTCAGGGGCCTGCGTAAACTTCTCCTTTGAGACTGTATGTGTGGTAGAGTCTACATTTCAGTCCTGTGCATTGTATCATAGATACCTTGACATGTTTCCAAGTGGAATGTAGGTCTCTGATAGTGGCTATTGTTAGTGTTTTCTTTTTAAGGTAAAAAAAGTAACTTGCAGCTGAAAGACTGGTCAGACTGGACATTCTTGCTCCACTTCTATTAGATAAGCATGATTTCTTAGAGAAACACCAAGCCTAGTTAACAAGACGGGATATTTATCTGTTTTTATCATCTTGTAAAAGCCACAGTGTCTTCCTGTTAAAATGCTTATTATTGTGTGCTCTGGACTGAAGAGCAAATGTCAAACTTCTTGATTTTCCTTGGTTGCAATGGAGAATATGAAGGTAAGAAAATTTTCAAGGGAACAACCAACAAGTAGATCAGATAAATGCTCTGTTTTCTTAGCCTTGTCATTAATCGTCAGGAAATACTGAGCATTTATCCACAAAAACCGCTCTATCCAAGCAATCCAACACCACACTGGTCTTTCCCGGGTTACTCTGCGTCAGGCTGAAACCTCATACCTGGTCCTTCTTTGGCACTTCTGTGATCCAGTGCATTGGATTCCTCGTTTCTTGTCTCCATCCCCTTTACCCTCTGGGGTATGAGAGAGAGTTCTGTTCTCTCCTGCCATCTCCCGATCTCCTGCCTGCATTGCGTGTGAGAAGTAGGTCTTCATCGTGTGTGGTCTGGAAAGTGAAATCAGGTGTGATGTCCCTGGACGTCAGTGGAGAGGTGGGTCCCAGAGTTTCTATCTGGGGTGGGAAGAAGACTCGGCCCCTTATCAATGGGCCGAGTCTGCAGGTAAAAGAGAGAAGTGAAGGCTGTTCCCTACAGGTGTATTTGAATTTGAGGTGACTCTGGAACATACAATAAAGGTGCCCCTGATGTAGTTGAACATGGAGGACAGACATCACTCTTGGAGAGGTCAGAGCCGTAGGTGCAGATCATGGATTAAGTGTGTAGGGTTGGGAGGTGAGTCCTGTAGGAGAATCACATCCAGGATGAATGTAGGCTATAGGCTAAGCCTGCATTTAGCAGGAGGAAGAGGTAGATCCTTTGAGGAAACAGAGGAAATAATGAAAAGTATGAGAACTCAGAACAACCGGTGTCCAAAAAACTGAGTAATAATGAGTATAAATATTTTCTGGTAGAATGGACAGTGCTATGAGGGAGAGAAAGAAGTAGTGTATGATCCTGAGGTTTCTGGCTTAGCCAAGGAGAGAGATCAATGACAGCACCATCCCACCAACATCAGAAGAGCAGGCGATGGGAAATACATTGACTGAGGTACCTTCAGGCTACCTGGGGGGAGATTCCCTGGTAGATAGCTGTGGTCTTGTGCTCATGAGCAAAATGAGAGGTTGTGTTTCTGAGGTTGGTGTCCCCAGGCAGACTCTCGTGTGTGAAGTGAATCGGGAATGCCATCAGGATGAGCATCTCTGGGGGGTGGTGGTGAAGGGCAGAGGGAGACTTCGAGCCCCAGTCACAAAGAAGGCCCGAGCTAAGCTTAAGGTGCCCAAGCCCCGGAGTTGCGAGAGACCTTCCGAGTCGTCCCAGATTCAGAAAGGTGTTGGCGCAGGTTGCAGGCGCCTCTCCCCAGGTGCACGCCATCCACAGAGCAGATGTTACTTGAGAACCATCAGGTGCCCGCCCCCCGGCGGCAGGAAGATGGAGCGCTGGTCCTGAAGGAGGGGGAGGATCTGGGTCGCAGACCCGTCCAGAGCATCCGCCCCTCGTGCTGCTTGGATCTTCTTGTTTTACTTAAGTTCTCGGAGCAACACCTCCAAGATTGCAGTGGTGCTTTTTTCCCAGGAGAAACCTTCAAGAGGAAGGTCAGCGGGACAGACTGCATCCCCTTCTGCTGAAGCCGGTCTCGAGGATACACTGATGACCATCTCCGTCGTCTGTTGTCCACTTGAGAGTCCCCGCCCTTGGCTGGAAGGCTTACGTGATGAAGCGACACATGCTGTCATCCCTGTGGGGTCTGGGTCCCCGGTCCCCAAGCACTTCCCAGCTGTGGCTGCTGCACTTGTCTGTTTACTGTAGAAACTGGGTGAGGAAGTACAAGAGATGCCCTCGCAGATCATCCGAGTGCCGCCCATGATCTTCCCTCCCGTTTTTGTGCCCGTGGCCGTAGCTTTTCCTGGTGGTCAGGATTAATTACTCCTGCCGGGATAATGACTCCTTTCCGTGCCTGCCGGTCTTTTTGGCACAAGAGCCCAAACTGGGCAACAGCTGTAACTTAAGATGTAACGGTATTCTTGCTTCGTCCCCGATGGAAGCGTTCCCTTCCTGTGAGCCGAGCTCTGTAAACCACGGAATCCAGAGTTGTGGAACAGGAAGCCCAGATTCCCCAAGTGGGTCACCTTGAGGGAGGATAGTCAGGGCAACTTCTCCTTCCATCCCTTGTTTACAAGAGCCGTGTGTTCCGCCTACTGGGGACACAGCACCCGTGTGAAGGTGGTTGATTTAGGGTCTGTACTGCACACTAGAGCCTCAAGCGCTGTCCTTGGCGGGTACCATCTCCAGGTTGGCGTCTCACTCCCACCTTCACCTGGCTACCCATTGGTCTGGCAAGCTGGTAGCGCCTGGGTCGTGCTGTGTGAGGGTCAGTGTATCCCATGGTCTTGGCACTGCCGCGCCCTCTTTGCTAGAAGCGGGCCTTGTGGTCTGATGTGATGTCATCTGGAGCCCTGGTCGGTACCTCATGCCCTCTGTCAACCCACAGAGGTGGTGCTTAGCGACAGAAAAGGCAGGCAGCCCCATAACCAGAAAAGGTGTCAGTTCCAGGTAAAATGAATTGCTGCCTGTGATAGTCAACGCAGGTCGCCCAAACAGAGTACCACGGACTGGGCAGCTTCAGTAACAAACTTTTCCTCATTGTTCTAGAGGCTAGAAGTCCAAGATCAGGATACCGTCAGGGTTGGTTTCTAGTGAGGACTGTCCTTGGCTCGCAGGCAGCCACCTTCCTGCTGTGTCCTCACATGGCCTTTTCTTGGCGCCTGCGTGTTCCTGGTGGCCCTTCTTATAAGGACACCAGTCCCATTGGATTAGGGAGGGCCCCATCTTTATGACCTCATCTAACCTTAATTACCTGTTTAAAGTCCCTGTCTCCAAATACGGTCACATTGGGGGTTAGGGACTTCAGCCTGTGAGTTTTGGGGGGGCATGTTTCAGTCCATAACGGTGCCCCTTCCAGACTGAAAAGGGCCCAGTATAGTCTACCTGGCTCTATGACTGTTGGTTCTCCTTGATGGGTGGTGGCATACGTATCAGGGCTCAGCACTGCTCTCTGTTACCCTGGAAGCTAAGTCCACGTTAGTGAGTGGGGCCCATGCACAGTGGGGCTCCTTCCCGGCCATCTTGGCTGCTCTGTTCACCTGCCAGCCCTGGGATGGCCGGTGACAGAGGCTGGCTGACGTCAGTCTGCCAAGTCATCCTGTCTCTCTCTTCTGTGCTGGATGTTCACGGTAAACACTGGAACCTAGATGTCACGCTTCATGCCTGTTCCTTGGCTGGACCCACATGACTCTTCCCAGGCCTCCTTGTCCCCTACCTTCCCATCCCCTGACCACCTAACCAAGTCATTCACCACGTCCAATGAGTCCCTAGGTGTTATTTACCTCAGGCCACCTCTCTTTCCATGCAAAGCGGGCGACCAAATGCACTGCCCAAGCTCTACCCATTGGGAGCATTTGTCCCCGTTACTGTTCTTCAAGGTGACCCCTGAGTGGAGCTGTAGTGCAGCCATGGTCTCTTTTCAGCTTTCAGTTGTGTACCAAGCCAACCCATCTATGAACCCAATTTGGCCATTTTCCTCCTTGTCACTTGGTGGTTAGGGACCCACCCCCATGTAGCAGGAGGTGTGAACTGGAGAAGAGGTTTTTATGCAACAGAGGTTATCAACATGGTGGTCTTGGTGGACCTGCTTGTGCAGCTCGCCTGCCCCCCGCCCTGCTCATGCTGACCCTGGATACACCACTTACGTCGGACGATGGCTTTCTTTGGTCGCACCTGACCACAGAACTTGGTAGGTCTCACACTTCTGACCATGTGCTCACTCTGTACCCGTGGTCAGGCACTTCCCGTCCCCCAGGGTCCAGCAGCAGTGTTTCGAAAGTGTGTAATTCTCTGCTGTGTATGTGTGCCCGTGCTCCAGTGCCCTGGACGTCCGCATCATGGTGGTCCTCTGTGGCTCACTGCAGACTCCACCCGGTGTCTTCCTCACCACAGATACTTTGAATATCATAGTATCTGCCGGGTTGCACAGCCCAAGCATCCATGACCGAACCAGACCAAAATCCCCGCCCTCTTGGAGAGGGCCTTCCAGCCGGGCAGCTGTGAAGTGACGTCCTTTGGTCTGTGGCTCTCCCCGCCGCGTGACAGGCTCTTCCACTTTCCGAGGTCAGTCTTGCCCACAGTTCCGAATCCCAGCCCCTGGGCTCTTGCCGCAGACTTCTCATCGTGCTGGAGAGAAGAGCGTGTGGTTCTTTAGTCCGGGGCTTACTCAGCGCCCTCCTCATTTCTTCCCAGCGTCGGCCTCGAGAAACACAGCTGTCTCCTCCGTGTCCCCTGAGGCTCGGGGATGCCGGTCTGCCCAGAGACACACAGCTGCCGGCAGGGCTGCAGACTAGGGGCCCAGATGTGTCCGATTCCAGGGCCTCTGTGTGTGTGTGTTGTTGTTGGTTTTTTTCCTTTCCTTTTTTACTTCGGCTGTTAGGACACTCAATGCCAAGTTTAGTGTTCAATCAAAATTAGAACTTGTGCTTCCATCTTCTATGTTTTTAAAATACCTTTTTTGATTGTTTTAGTGTCCTTGTATCTTACTGTAGGCCTTCTCAAATTCTGTTATTGCATTTAAGATAAGTCTGTCACTTGTTAACAAACTGTGGGTTTTCAAATGTTTTTCATAGAACCCAGAATTTATTTGGTCAAAAAACCAATCACTTCCTAGTTACTGTACATTAGATTGATCTGTTTGCAGTTTTTAATTGCAAGCACTCCAGAATAACGCCGAAGTCTTGTTTGACTGTAATTCCCTTGCGCGTCTTTTGCCTGCTTCTGTCTCGCCGCCAGGCAGCTGCTGCTTTGTGCTCGCTGTCGCCTACCCGCCTGTGCTCCGCACTTGGCTCTGCGGTCGCAGTCAGCCAGTGGTCATTATTGAGACAGTGACCAAGACTGGTGGGGACTCGGTTGGCACCTAAGAAGTGAAAAACCTGTCTTTTCCCTTAATGAGTTTGTGATCAGCGTTAGGGAGCTCAGCAGATACACGTGAATTAGAGAAATATCCAAGAACGATGCAATATAGACCAGAGTGCGCGGGGCAGTAAGACACCCAGGAAGGCGCCACTGGGGCTCCTGTTACTGTGAGAGGAGGCTTCAGGGGCTAGAAGGATGGGCAGGATGTGGCGCGGGTGGAGAGGATGAGGCAGGTCATCCCAGAGGAGAGGACCAGCAGAGGGAGGGAGGCGTGGAGGTGATAAGGAGGCCTGAAAGGGGAAGGCCTTGAGGAGACATGGGGGGCTGAGGTGGTAGGGTACCTAGTGACAGAGAGAAGTAACACAGCGACTGTAATCGAGGGAGGTGTTTTTCAACCCGACGGCAGAGTTGGATTTTGACATTGGAGGTTGTCAAAAGTGGTTTAGTCAGTTGTAAAGGTAGGACAGGTATCTCAGAGAAATTCCTTTCATTGCAGCATGTGAGATGGGTGGAGAAAGGAGAGACCATGGAGGAAAAGACCAACAGGAGATTTTAGAAATCCAGCGCTCTGCTCTGTGAATGCCTGGCCGGGATAATGGCCAGCTCCTCACTGGGCTCCTAACCGACATTGTCCGCTGAGGTCCAGCCCGCTGATCTCTCCCCCTGCACACTCGCAGTCCATGGCTCTCCCCTCTGTGCTAAGCTCATGGCTCCCAGACTTAGACCTATGGTCTAGACCTCCTCTGTCCTGGACTCCAGACCTAAATATCCTACTGCCTGCCAGGCATCTCCACTTGAATGCCCCACAGGCACCGGCAATTTACCCTTGCTTTGCTAAATTGGCTTCTCTGTCTCACTCCCTCCCGGATGGAAAGCACCATTGTCCACCCAGGGGCCCAAACCAGAACACTGTGGCTTCCCCTTGGACTCTTCCCTCCTGCATCCGTGTCCCTCGTGTCCCCTCCCTCACCTGCACCCCAGAGAGTCTACCTTCTCGCCGTAAACCCACCACTCCCTCTCTCTTCATCCCCCTGCCTTAGTTCAGGCCACCGATGTCACTCACCTAATGAAAGCTTGTCACAACTGCCTCCCTCTTCCGGCCCTGCCCCACACTCCAGCCCCCAGGGCGAGCTCTGTGAAGACGCAAACCTGATTGTCTCACTCCCACCAAAGTCCTTCAGAGGCCCTCCTGAGCCTACAAGGCAGTTCTCGCTGGCTACACAAGGCCCCTGCCTTCCCCCGGCCCCCAGCAGCCTCGGGCTAATCACTCCGAACTGTTCACAGTTCATCTCAGCCCCGTGTTGTTTCTCACTTCTTGCCTCTTCATCTACCCTTCCCTCTGCCGACAACAAACTTCCCCTGTACCGACTTCCCCACTGCACCCCATCTCACCCACACACGGTCTCTGCTTGCCCAACTCTTGCTCACTCTTGAGTAAACTTTCTGAAATCCCCTCCTCCAGCCTCCCGGGCAGCACTGACCCTCTGTCTGTCCTTAGAGCGTCTTTCCTGACCTTGCCACTCCCGCCCCTCACCATTGACTCACGTCCCATCTGTGCCTGTGGTGTGTCTTGGGGTGGGGGTGGGGCTTTTCCATTGTGTCTCTAATGTGTGAATAATGCCTGGCATGTGGTAGGCACCCATACATTTGGAGAATTAGTGACTCGATATGTATATAATAAATATTTACAGAATTTTTTAATGTACTGAGGCCAGCTGAATGCAGGTGAGTAGTCCTGGCTGGAAACTATACAGCTATCCTCTGAGAGGACAAACCACTAAAGACAGCCCGAGACCCATGTTCAGGGAGAGCAGAGAGGAAGAAGAAAGGAATTCCAGGGGGCGGGGAGGGATCCAGGAGAGTTCAGTAGCACAGCAGCCGGGAGAGGAGTGTTTCAGGAAGAATGGGAGAGGGGGTGCTCAACAGATTCAGAGGCTACCCTCCCACCCCCCAAAAAAGGCCAGGCAGAGACAATGACGAGGAGAAGATCACAAGAGTCAGCAAGAGTTGGCTCGCTCTTGAAAGGAGTTTCAGCGGGAACGCACGCACCACGTTAAGAAGTAGTGCAGGGTTTGGAAGCAGAGGAAGGGCAAGCATCACTTGTGCCCTGACCAGCCAGCCTCATCCTAGGACATTGCCACGGGAGTCACATCTTGGTTCTTGAAAGTGAACTCTGACGTTGCCCTTCTGAAGCAGTTGTAACGTGCTCTGCAGCAAATACACCTCCATGGCTCTAAAGGGCAGTGAGCAGTGTGATGGCTCTGCAGACCTTGCTTCATCTGCAGCTTACAGGGTCAGTGCACAGTGTCCTGAAGTTCATCATCAGGCCCAGTGACATGACCTTTCTGGACACTTCCACGGTGGTCACTACGCAGAAGCTTTCAGCTCATTGGCTTATGGACTCATTGAGTGGACGACATAATAATGCCCGGTCCCTTTCTTCCAGCTCTCATCTCCCCCCACGGCAGAGCTTTCCCACTCTTCTGTACATTGATGTAGCGGCGGCGTGTCAGTCACACATTGAGTCTACTCCCACCAGCTTCTTGCTCTCAGGTTCGCTCCCCGCCCCCAGTAGGGGTGCTGGCTCCATGGTCGGTGACGTTGCCGAGTCATTTTGGTACCAGCAGCTGCGGAGCATTTTCCACTGCTGGGACCGTTACGTAACTCTTTATGGGTTCGTGCTTTATTCATTCACCGAGTAGCATTTGAATTCTTGAAGGACAGGAGCTGTGTGCTCCACTTATTTATGCCTCTCTTGGTTCCATTGCAGTGTGCAGCCGTGAGGGAGAAAATGGCGCTGCCCTGGCTTCAGGAAGCCTGCAGCCCCTGGGGGAAGAGAGATGAGTCAATGCGAAGTGCTAGGTTTCTATTGGAGTTTGCGCCAGCAAAAGAGTCCTGGTTCTCCCTGAGGGACTCAGCAAAGCCCTGTGTGGTTGAGGAGAATCTGGAAGAGACCAGCACTCGGGCAGGCATTTCAGGCCTAGAGAACCGTGTGAGAAAAAGCACAAGGGCTTGAGACAGCTGTGGGAACACAAGTGATTGCATTTGCCTAAGTTCAGGGCTCCCCTAAGGAGGAAGCAGTGAAAGAGAGGCTGGGGAGAAAGCCGAGGCTAGGACATTCGGGGGTCTTGGGGGTGCTACACTGAGGGGTGTTTTTTCTTTCGTCCTGCTAGAAGTAGTGAGTCAGTGAAGGCTTTAGGCAGAAGAGTAAGTTAGATTTGTCTTTAACAAAGATTACTTTGGGGACTCCCCTGGTGGCGCCCAGGTTCCATCCCTGGTCAGGGAACTAGATCCCACATGCATGCCACAACTAAGAGTTTGCATGCCACAACTAAGGAGCCTGCCTGCTGCAACTAAGAGCCAACGCGACCAAATAAATAAATAAGACTACTTTGGCCATGACATGAATACCCTTGAGAAAGCTGATACTGGAGGAAGAAGACCAGTCGGGAGATGGTGAGGATTCTCTGAGTTCTGGTGGTGAGGCAGCGTGTCCTCACTGCATGAGACT
This sequence comes from Orcinus orca, assembly GCF_937001465.1. Taxonomy (NCBI): domain Eukaryota; kingdom Metazoa; phylum Chordata; class Mammalia; order Artiodactyla; family Delphinidae; genus Orcinus; species Orcinus orca. The sequence continues at coordinate 11,088,147 of NC_064576.1, read as the reverse complement.
ACATGGCCACAGTTAAGCTCTGCGAGCCTCTGTGCGTTCACACCTCTAGAACAGTCACTGAAATGCCCTGTAATGATGAACATTTGAACAGCAGGGTTGCTGCAGGAGTCTCTGCAGCTTCTTAGCATGGATTCCCCTTTTTGCTGGTCATGATGCCATCACGATAGAAAAGCAGAATATAAATGAAAAGGGGAAGAAATTTGCAGTTAAGGAATCAACACTGGGTTGACGGGGAGATCTGTGCACAGTCTATCTAATAGGGTTGTCATGAGGATAAAATAATTTATGCAAAATTACTTGATATACCAGAAAGATCTGTCAAATATTAGTTATTCTGATTGCATTGGGATCTGTTTTTGGGCTCTCAGGAAGTTTGAGAGAGAGTCCTGATTTAGGAGCTAATTGGATAGTTACTACTCTTTAAAACTTGTAACCTTTAGAACAAGGGTCAGTAGGCTATGGCCCATGGGCCAAACCCGATGCTAAGAATGGTTTTTACATTTTTAGTGGCTCTGTAAGCACCTACATAATATCTTTGATTTTGCCTATTGGTCTTCAAAACCTAAAACATTTACTACCTGCCCTTTACAGAAGAACTTTGCCCACCCCCTGCTCTAGAAGATTATGCAGCCAGCAGCTTTCCAAGCAGCTCTGTTTCCCGGGAAGTCTGTATTCTCTGAGATGTGATCGTCTGTTACTTGTATGACCCCTATTCTCTCTGTTGGCTGGTGGTGGTAATGCCATCACATACCACAACATAAACTTGGTGATAAGACTTTCTAAGGTATTTCTGTAAAATGTCCATTTACTCTAGAAGTAGAATTACCGTGAAGCCCACTAAGAACGCATCATGCTTGATATGAGCCAAGTGGGAATTTTGTCAACAAAGCAGTGAAGTCGTTTGTACTCGTTTTTTTCATTAGGTCTTCACTTCCTCCGGCTGCCCGTGTTTCCTGATTGATTATCACCTCTGTTAACAGTAACGAGCAGCTTATTTGACCTGCAGGGAGAGAAGATGTTGATGCCTACAGCAGCTCACCATTATTCACACATGCACTTCAGTTATTTTCTCAGTATTTGGTTGAATGGTTAGCTAAGTTTCTAAGCGAGGGTGAGGTGTATTCTCTCACCCTCACTTAGAAACATTTTGCGGCTGTGAAAATTTTCTCTTTATCCACCCCAGCAATCGTTGTTAGGTAACATCTAACATATACATTATTATGAGTCACATCCCCCTTGCAAATCATGTGAGTTCCTTTTATTAATCAAGGATTTTTAATTTAGTAAAATATTTTTAGTGTATTGAAAGTTCTCTCAGGTTCTCTTTTTTTTTTTAAGTTTTTTAATAACTTTATTGAGATCGAATTCACATGCCATATAGTTCACCTCCTTAAAGAGTACAGCTCAGGGAATTCCCTGGTGGTCCAGTGGTTAGGACTCCGCACTGTCACTGCCAGGGCCTAGGTTCGATCCCTGGTCGGGGAACTAAGATCCTGCAAGCTGCATGGCGTGGCCAAAAAAGAGAGTACAATTCAGTGGATTTTAGTGCACTCACAGAGGCATCCCACCGTCACCACACTGAATTTTAGAACACTGGTATTACCTCAAAAAGAGACTCTTCCCATTAGCAGTCACTCCCCAGTCCTACCACCCACCTCGCCCTGAGCAACCACGCATCTATCTTCTGACTCTCTAGATTGGCCTATTCTGGACATTGAATCTAATCATATACTTTTGGGTCCTTTGTGACGGGTGTCTTTCACATGGCCTCATGTTTTTGAGGTTTGTCCATGTGGCAGCATGTCTGATTGTCCTTCCTCCTGGCGGGTGCCACCCCACGGAGCCAGTGTCCATCAGCGCCCCTGCATCTGGTCTCTGAGGAAGCTGCTTACTCACCTCTTAGTTTCCATGAGCATCCTTTCCACAAGATTTATTTAGTGTTCAGCCAGGCTCTGGGGAGCAGACAAGACAGCACAATCTTTCCTCTCCCTGAGCTGAGAGTAGGAAGAGGCAGTTACAGCAAAATGTCACAAGTCCTCTTCTAGGAGAAGCCCCTTGCCCAGCCATGGAGGGTCAAGAAAGTGTGTCTGGAGTGGAGCCCTGAAAACTGTATACCTAAACCTGTGTGTGTGTGTGTGTGTGTGTGTGTGTGTGTGTGTGTGTGTGTGTGTGTGTAGCAAAGGAGTCCACCTTGAATCCAAAGGGAGCACGTGTGTGTGTGTGTGTGTGTGTGTGTGTGTGTAGCAAAGGAGTCCACCTTGAATCCAAAGGGAGCACGTTCTCAGCCAAGATGAACCCAAGCAGCCTTGAAGACAGCACACGGGCCTGTGGCATGCTTCTCAGCACTTTTCCTTTTTAGCTTTGCTCTTTCACGTTTTGGTGCAATTTGATTTAAAAACCATCCTTTTCAAGCTGCTGTGCTGCCTTGTCAACAAAGCAATCTAATCAGTTAGAGTTAGTTCTTTTATGACTTTTTTCTTTTGTGAGTATGAAGTGTATAGTATCAGGTGCGGAGTAAGTTACTAGTGCTTGGTTGATAAAAATCTGCAAATTAAATGAAAATTAGGTGCAAGAACTCTATTTTCAAGTGAAATTAAAGCTAAGCTGTTTATCTCAATCTGTACCTCCCTGCAGAAACTACTGTTATGTATTTGGTGCTCTTGTAGTTGGTCATACTGACCTTTTTGACAAAATTCAGAACAGAAAGATAGGATCAATATAAATTCTAATCCCTTTCCAAGGCTGACTCATTAAGTGACCTCGAGAAAATCATTTCTATTTTCCATTCTGCCTTGGTGTTCATGAGAAGGGAGAGTGTGGTACAATCTCATGGTACTTAAGGAAACAAGTAAACGATGATGACATACCTGGTATTTTGGAGAGATAGAAGTTATCAGCAATCCTAATTCTTTTCATAATTTTTTATTTTCTCACTTATTAATCACTTTTTAAAACCATGAATGAATTTAGAGATGTACCTTGAAGCAGACATAATGTCAAACAGGGGAATATTAGAAAAATTGTCCCTATAATCATTTTGTAAATTTTTCCTCCTCAAAAAAAGTCATCCCTGTGGGTTTTAAAACCAGAATACGGGGCTTCCCTGGCGGCGCAGTGGTTGAGAGTCCGCCTGCCGATGCAGGGGACACGGGTTCGTGCCCCGGTCCGGGAAGATCCCACATGCCGCGGAGCGGCTGGGCCTGGGAGCCATGGCCGCTGGGCCTGCGCATCCGGAGCCTGTGCTCCACAACAGGAGAGGCCACAACAGTGAGGGGCCCGCGTACCGCAAAAACCAGAATACGATTCCAGCGCAGGACAGACCCCTGGACCACCTGTGAGTGTCTCAGCAAGAACCCTTCTGATCATCTCAAGAAGCCTTGAATTTCATGGAACCCACCCCAGCTTCAGACCCTGCAGTCTTTCGCTGTGGGTGACAGATGTGGCTTTGTGAAGAAAGCAGGAGTACAGGAATTTCCGGACTCATGAGTCATGATCTCCTGTCCGAGATTAGAGCACAGATTAGCGATACCAAGATTTTTTTTTAAATCATACTTTTTTAAGTGATGGTGGTGTATGCACCCTGGTTGCGCCTGGATTCCCAGGGTGGAGTGAGGGGTGCAGGTGCAGGTTGCATTGATAGTTCAGAACGTGGGCTTTGGGCTGTGAGAGACCACTGTGAGAGTTAGCACTTCATTTCCACAAATCCACATTCCTCATTCGTAAACTGTCCATCGCTGCCGTCTAGTAGGGGTGGTTGCTCAAGGATCCTTGATCATTAGAGATGCTCGTTAGAGCTCCTTGATCAGTGCAGGTAACACTCATAAGCAGTACTGGAGGTTATAAAATGGAGGGTGTCTAGACCAGTGTCTGTCTGGGCATCCCTCCTGCAACAGCTCTGGCAGGAGGCCACTGGGCTTCTGCTGCAACAGTGAAGGTCTCTTTTTGAGAGAGAACTGCTTGACTTTCAAGACATTCTTTAATATACTGATTAGGAAGAAGCAACTAATAATTATTAGTTTAAGGACCATCTAGTCCAGTTTTCTGTTTTACAGATGAGGAAACCTAGACTCAGTGTTACATTCTCCTAGATTGGCAACTTGACCTAGTTCTGTAGAAATTCAGCGGACAGGGAGACCAGTAAGGATTTGGATTGTCAAGAAAGAAGCCAGTTAGAGGCACAAAACAAGAACTGGGCTCTGTACAAACCTGTAGGGCGGCAGATGGTCGTAGGGGACAGGGGAGGGCATTTTAGGTAACAGACACGATTGGAGCAAATGTGGTCTGAATAAGTGAGGGACACAGTCAGTGGAAGGAATATGCAGGGAAGAGGTAAGAAGTAGTTAGGGTGAGGCTGGTTTTGGAGGACGTTCAAAACAGGACAGAATAATCTAGATGTGATGCAGTAAGATTTTCAGTTGAGACAGTGGTGATGTGAAAGGCCTTGGTGGGGTAACTCATGCACAACTCACCCGCCATGGTGTGCAGGTTGGATGGAGACAATACAGGCACACCTTGGAGACAGTGCAGGTTTGGTTCCAGACCACTGCATTAAAGCAAGTATTGCGATGAAGTGAGTCCCACGAAGTTTTTGGTTTCCCAGTGCATTGTAAAAGTTATGTTTACACTACACTGTAGTCTATTAAGTGTGCAATAGCATTATATCTTTAAAAATGTGTATACTTTAATCAAAAAATACATTATTGCTAAAAAATGCTAACCATCCTCTGAGCCTTCAAGGAGTCATAATCTTTATGCTGGTGGAGGGTCTCGCCTCGATGCTGACGGCCGCCGACTGATCAGGGCAGTGGGTGCTGAAGGTTGAGGTGGCTGTGCAATTTCTTAAAATAAGCCCCCAGTGTTGCTATCACCCCCAAACAATTACAGCAGTAACGTCAGAGATCACTGATCGCAGATCACCCTAACAAATGCAATAGAAATAAAGAAGCTTGAAGTATTGCGAGAATTACCAGAATGTGACACAGAGACACAAAGTGAGCAAATGCTGTTAGAAAAATGTCACCAATAGACCTGCTCAGTGCAGCATTGCCAGAAACCTTCCGTTTGTAACAAATGCAGTTATCTGGGAAGCACCGTAAACCGAGGCCTGTATTAGTGGCAGTGAGGTCATCTAAGAGGCTGTTGGCTTAATCTCAGCGGGGGACGACAAAGACTGCAACAGACCCCTTGAAGGGAAAAATCAGTGGTGCTTGAGAACTGGCCGGATTTGATTTATCAGGGAGAGAGTTGAGTCCAAAAGTGTCCCCGGGCTTTCAGGCAATGCTGTCCACCCTGGCCCAGTGTTGGTTGAAGGACGAGTAAGGGAGTGAGAGGTGATCGCTGAAGGGCGAAAATGAGTGACAACTCTGAGGGAGGAGATGTAAAAAGAGAGGGGAAATCCTGAGTAATCCCCAGTCTTATTTTTAATAACAAGTTTCACCTCTTCTTCTCTCCAAACATTTACTGGTAACAAGTACCAGAACTAATTGTAATTTTGACTTTTATTTGGTAATTGCTGCGTAGAGCTAAGGTTAAGGAGCAGAAGAAATGACCAGAAAATTGGCCGACAAAGAAGGGAGGAAACAAAAGATGTAACGCAGACATCGGTCATCCCTGTGCCAGAAGGTGCTCTTTCCTTCGTACTTTCAAGGAAGCTGTATCTTATCCTGTGCAGTTCTTACTAACTTGTGTTCAGTGTTCACAAGCACGTAAATGAAATTAAGAGAGTAAAAAAGCCTTAAAGCAAGAGAGAGGTGTCATCTTCCTACAGCAGATGTCCCCAACCTGGGGAGCTCACTGCCCCTCCCCACCACTGCCTCCTCACAAGAGACTGAGCGTTCCCATTCTCTCCCCAAATCAAAACCAAACCTCCCCCCAAAAGGTGGGGACACCTTTGATCCTGACTGTCCGTGGAGGAGAAGGTCCCCTTCAGAGGAGAGTCAGGCAGCCTTCGGGAAACACGGCAGACATGAGCACTGTCTGGCTCAGCGTGTTCCCAACACCACCCTCCTTCCTCGCCCCCCAGAGGCGGGGAGCCCGTTGCCAGGGAGAATCTGAAGCCTGCTGCTCTTTCTCCAGAGTCTCCTTTCCTCTGCCTGTTGTAAAAACCATACCCATGTCTTGGGAGAAGTAGGATCAGCTGTGGTGGGAGGCCCCGGCCCCTCAAGAGACAAGTCGTCACTCAACACAGAGGACGCAGGATGCCCGTCTGGTGGCGCGCACAGCTGGAGTGTTCCTTGCAGGGAGCAGCAGTGGCCGAGCCTTCGAGTTGCGTGTTGGGCTGTGGCACAGATTCCTGATAGTAGACTCTCTGGATGCCTCCTCACCGCCTCCTCGGTTCAGCCCCTAGAGCAGCACCTGTGGCCACGGCCCTCCGAACCCAGCGATGGGGCGGACAGACAGTGCCGTGGTCCCCAGAGCCCTGGCGACCAGAGCGAGGAGGAGCCATGGCAGAGAGCTGCAGCATCTTCTGCTTCCTCACCTCGCTGCGCAGAAACTGCTTTGTGTTTTGCTGCAAAGGATAATACAATACAAAGTGTCTGAGCCCCCCAAGCTGGCCGATGAACCACAAAGAAGAGGTGGAACTGAGAGCTGTGAAACTAGCCTGGGGCTGTGTTCAAGTCACCATCTAGTTTCCCTCTAGCTGATTATTTTCTCCCAACACCTACTGAGACGGCTCACTGCCCGGCAGCCCAGAAGGATACTCTAATGACTGTTTCCGTGGCGTCTGTGCAAACGTGAGGACGTGGCACCTCACACGCCGTGGCCAGCTTCCGTCTCCTGCGTGCTTCTACTGTCCGTATTCCTACGGCGTGACCCTTGAATTGCTTTCCACACATGTGATAGGATTTACTCTCGGCCTCGTGATTGTCCCTCCATCTTCCATCCGTGTGATGAATGTATGGCTAGTTTGCGGGAGTGGTGGTGGTAATGGGGTTTGTTTTGTTTTTCTTTCTTTTCCTTTGTTTTCGGGTTTCGCCATGAAGCTATCAGCTGATGACAGCAGCCTCTGGCAGTGTTTCTCTCCTCTGTGTTGGTAGTGCTTATTGTTAGTTCTAAGTCTAATAAGATACCTCTCACGTAGCCCTTGGTCACACGCTGCATCCTCAGTGCCTCTTGTTTACTTTCTAATTGTGCCTTTGTTTTGTCAACTCAGCTAAGCTCTTCCAGGGCCGTAGGAAATTAGTCATTTCTCTGTGTGTCACAGCGCTCTTTACCTGGCCCCAGTACAGTGCACTGCAAGTAAAAGATAAAGGAATGAAGCCAAGCATACCTGTAGTTACACTGTGACCTGTAGCCGCCAAGGGGCACTCAGGGCAGTCCAGTGCGTTCCAGGTGCCCCCTTCTGCGAGGAGTCCCCATCTGCAGTCTCCCAGCAGTGGTCCTTTGAAACTGCTGGTTCCTGTGTTAGAGGGAGAAGGTGCCTCGTGCCCTTAAAGACCATACCAGCCATGCGGTGTGCTCTGCTCTCTGAGCCTCCTTGTGTCATCCCCTCCCACCCTGTCCATCCTGACACTAGGGCCTGTGTTACAACGAGCTGTGAGGTCTTTGCTGAAGAAAATCCCATAGAACTTACCTCAGCAATATGCTTTGCTGTGTATTTGTCCACGATTTAGTCATTCAGCAGATATTTCTTATGTACTTGAATATGCCAGGTGGCAGGCAAGGCTGGGCCTACAGAGAGAAGATGAATAATCTCAGCCTTCATGGGGCTCATCACCTGCTGTGAGATTCCTACCATGAGCATGTCACTGAAGGGTAATGTACCAAGTGCTGTCCTTGCAAAGGTACAGTGAGATGTGAGGGTACATGAGAGGAGCAGCTCACCCCGGACTCAGGGGAGTAGAGAAGCCTTCTGGGCAGGAGTCGAGAATGTGAGTCCGGAATGGTGAGGAAAACCATTGGAACGGTGAACAGGAGGCTGGCGAGCCCTGGTGAGAAACCTGAATTGCATCCTAAAGCCAGTAGGGACTTGAGTAGTATCAGAGAAGAATACCTACGCTTCTCTGAAAAGGCTCTTAATATACTCCGATTTTTTTTCTAACTATATATCTATACGTGGCTAGATTTTTTTATATACTTCAGAAGCCAGAGTAGCGTGTAACAGAAGTGACTGCAGAAGCAGATACGAGAATCCAACTATATTTCGTTACGTCACACAAAAGAAGTTTACAAAAATAGAAAATAATGACATTCTTCTCATTAATTATTTTTCTGTTTTGGAAAACGTTTTTTTATAAAAGTATGTTACCAAGTAGTGATTTTTGCGATTGCTATTAATGAAGAAAAAAAGTATTTTAAGATTAATGAAAAGACAACGGGGAACCATTGAAGAGCTTTTAAGTAGATTCTTCATGACATTTTTTTTTCTTAAATTCCATATATATGTGTTAGCATACGGTATTTGTCTTTCTCTTTCTGACTTACTTCACTCTGTATGACAGACTCTAGGTCCATCCACCTCTTTACAGGTAGCTCAATTTCGTTTTGTTTTATGGCTGAGTAATATTCCATTGTGTATATGTGCCACATCTTTATCCATTCATCCGATGATGGGCACTTAGGTTGTCATGATGAGCTTTGTATCTCAGGATAATCACTCTGAAGCCATGCCTGCCCTTGATGGCCATCTAAAATAGGACAGTGAGAGTCAGGATGGAGAGAAATGGATGGACTCCAAAGGTATTTAGGAGTTATAATTACCAGAGCCTGGTGAGCTGGCTTGTGCTGTGGAAGGACATTGGTGTCATTCCCCAAGACTGGGGACAGAGGAAGAGGTACGGGCTTGACGATGAGTGTTGTTTGGGATGCGCTCCATTTGACATGTCTCTGGAACACCTAAGGGGAAGCATCAGGGGAGTTGGTCGTGTGGCTCTGAGGGGCAGCACCTGGAGGGGGAAAGCGGGTAGGAGTCTCCAGCACACGCAGGGAGACTAAAACCCTGGGGACAGACGTGGAGAGAGAAGAGGAATAATCCTAACAGAACCTTAAGGGACACCAGCGTATAAAGGACATGAACCGGAGAAGGCGTCTCTGAGGGACGCTCAGACCAGACGGCTTGAAAGACCAAGAAAGTGTGATTCCACAGAAGCCAGAGAGAGGTGTCGGGAGGGGCACGGTAGGGCCCAGTGCAGCCAGGGGTCATGGCGGGCGGACAGCGGAGGAGGTACCACTGATCAAGCAGAGGGTGTTAGAAGTAACCTGGAAGAAAAAGAAAAAGCAATTTAATGGTTAGGATACCAGACTGGGAGCTTCGAGAAGGCACAGACATTGTCTTAGTTCTCTTTTTAGCTTCATGGCTTCGGGTACTACCAGGTACTTGAGTAGACACACAATAATTCCATTGATTTTTACCTTAACTGATGCACCTGAAACAATCTGGTCTCCTCTGCGTCTCAACTCCATGATAGCCTGTCCCCAGTGTAAATTGCTCACGTTAAATGTACAAGTATTTCCTTAAGGTCTGTGGCAGAACTTCCCGAACACTGTGTCACGGTCACAGATGGCCTGATGAGGTGTTGATCCCCTCAGCCTTTGGGGCAGCTGGGAAGGGCCTGAAGCTGCCAGGCTGATTGCATGGAGCTTTCTCTGTCCTGTGCGTCACACAAATACATCTTTCTGTGTGTGCCATGATGTGGAAAATACTGGACAGCCATGGTCTATAGCAGGGTTAGTAGTTCCTGTATAGGTGCCACCTCGCCTCCTCCGTGCCCAAGGCAGGTATCACTAAGCAGTCATGTCACTGTTTCCTGATGAACCCATACCCTCCCCCAGAATCTTCCCGACATGGTCCGCAGGCAGCCACAGACAGTGCCGTGGAGGCGGCCCCGCCTGCTTTACAGTTCAAAACGTAGCACTCTGATAAAGGGTTCCAGATCACCAAAGATGGAGAATAAAGGATGCATTTTTTTCCCCCAGTGACTGACCTTTTTAAAAATAAGATGAGGATGCTTTTGGAAAGAATTTTAATTGTCCTAAACCATCACATTCATTGTGCCTGCTCTGTAATCATTCTTTGCTGGGGATTCAGCTCAGGCTGCACTGAGCTGAGAGCTGTGCCGGCCACCTGGGGAGTTTCATGCAAATCTTACCCCCAATGCAGCTCTCCAGGGTGCTATAGGCTAGCTGGGAAGACAAGAAATACCACTGTAAGATACAATGCAAATATTGGATAGTAATAATAGCTAATGTGTATGTAATAAGGTTTTAGAAGTTTTCAAGCTCTGTTTAAAATGCTTTACATATATTAACTCATTTATTTCTCATATCCTTATGAGGTGAACATAGTTATTATTCCCATAATACAGATGAGAAAACTGAGGTTCAGAGAAGTTTTAAAAAAAAAAACTGAAGCCTAAGTTCACATAATAAGTGGCAGAGCTGGGATTTGAACCCAGGTATTTTGGCACTGGAGACTGCTCTCGGTCACTCAGCATCCTCTGTTTTTCGTTCCTCTGTTATTTTCCTTAGCGTTGCTTTGGCCCTTGAAGTAGGAATAAACCCATTCTCAGTCCCCTGTCTTTGAACAGGCTGAAAAAAATGCCTGGTTCTCCTCTCCATTGTTGAAATCATCCTCATCCTCTAAAACTCCGCTAAGCCCCCATCCTCTTTGTAGTTCTACCCCCGAGCTTTGGCCGTGCCCTTTAACTGATGCCTCGTGGCTTCCTTCCTGGTTACAGACCATCTTGCCTGCTTCTGGCTTTTCCCTTTCTGGATGTCATGCCTTCCCCGAGGAGATCAGGAGCTCCATGGGAGCAAGGACCAGAACGTGCACCTTGCTCCTCTCTCCCTTGGGAGCTGCAAGTGCCCCCAGAGGACCCTGGGGGGCTCTTCTGACCAGGCTTCTCAGTATAGACACTGCCTGACCTGATCGTCCCTTCAGAAACCCACCAAGGCCTTTAGAGGTGGAGTTCTACTCCATGTGACTTCCACTTGATGAACCGTTAACAAACGTTTACTGCTCTCAGTTGGAAAATTAGTTGTTTATTAATTTTCACAAGACATTTTACTTCATTTGAAGATCTCCTTACAACTAATAACATAAAATGGCTGTTCAAAATGCAAGCTGTTTCCTTCTTCCTCTTTTGAATATGTGGTTATTGCTTTTGAAGAAGACAAAGTGAAGGAAGCGTTTCCTGTTTGCAGAGGCTCAGGCTGAACCTACAGAAAGAGCAGATTAGTGTCAAAACATCCCAGAACCTAGAGCTCCTGTAACTTTCTGCTTTTTAAGCACTTTTTTACTATCACAGCTTGAGGTTTAGTTTTGTTTTGTTTTGCCTACTCTTTCACTCTCCCTTTGAAGAATAAAATGTTACAGAATCAGCCAAAGTTTCATTCCTCTTCCCAGCGTTCCATAGCAGTTGTGTCGTGTCTGATGCTTTTGTATGGTATCCACTGCCAGTGCGTGTTTGTATCTTCGCCACCTGTGAGTATATATCAAGGCTTCTCAGCCTGGACACTGTGGGCATTTTGGTCCAGGCCATCCTTTGTCGCGGGGTCTGTCCTGTGCCTTATAGGTTGTTTAGCAGCATCCCTGGCCTCTACTCGCTGAATACCAACAGCACCACCATCATGTCCCCAACCTCCCACCCCCAACCCAAGACAACCAAAAATGCCTCCAGACATTGCCAAATATCCCCTGGGAAGCAGAATCACCACTAATTGCTGTATGTATATGTAAACTATCCGTAAAATAGTTTAAATAGTATACTATTCTAAATATATTTTAATTTATGTAAATGGTATTGTATATCCATATTCTTATACAACTTTCTTTGTTCATTGTATTTTTGAGATTTATCCATTAGATCTAGTTCATTTATTCTAGCTGCACATATATAATAGAACCACTTAATAATTTATTTCCCTCTTTAGGGACAGTTGAATTTTTTACATTTGCTTACTTAATATTATAATCAGTGCTTCACAGAATATCCTCATAAATGCCCCATTAGGCACTCATAGCTCCCTGGAGATGAAATTCCTAGATCAGAACATCCTCAGTTTTACTAGATCTTGACACATTGTCCTCTAAAGTGTTTGTGCCCATTTAAACTCTCATCAACAATATATGGAGTTGCTATTTCCTTCACATCATCCGTATCCTTGGTATTGTTAGACGTTTTATTTTTGCCAGTCTTACAGGTATGAAATGACTTATTGCTGTTTTAATTTGCATTTCCTAATGCTAGTGGGGTTGAACATCTTTTCTTATGTTTATTGACTCAGGGTTTCCTCTTCTGTAAATTGTTTATTCATATACGTACGCTTTTCTCTTGTATTATTTATTTTTTCTCATTGATTCTTTACATATTCTGGATACTGTTTTGTCAGTTATATGTTACAAACATTTTCTCTTAATCTGTACTTTGCCTTCTAGCTTTATTTTTTTTAATCATACAAAAGTTCTTGTTTGTAGTAATTGTTAGCAATCCTTTTTTATGATTGATCCTTTATATTTTTGTTTTAGAAATCCTTTCCTATCCCAGCAACATAAAGAATGCCTCTTATTTCTTCTAAAATTTTTAACAGTTTAGCTTTCCAGATTTAAATTTTTAATCTATGGGGTTTATTTTATTTTATTTTATTTTTATATTTAGTCATCTTGGCTGGTTTAATCACATTGTTGTTGTTGTTTATTTTTTGGCTGCACGACGCGGCGTGTGGGATCTTAGTTCCCTGACCAGGGATCGAACCCGCACCCCCTGCATTGGAAGAAAGGAGTCGTAGCCACTGGACTGCTGGGGAAGTCCCTGTGGGGTTTATTATAAAATAAATTTGTTTTTGTATACGATATGAAGTAAAGGTCAAATTTTATCTCTTTTTTTAAATTAATTTATTTGTTTGGCCATGCCGCACAGCATGTGGGATCCTAGTTCCCCAATCAGGGATCGAACCCATGCCCCCTGCATTGGAAGTACAGAGTCCCAACCACTGGACCACCAGGGAGGTCCTCTCTTTTTCCATCTCTATAACCATTTGTCCTAGTACTGTTCATTAAGTGGTGTGTCTTTTTCCTGCTGACTTACAATGTTTCCTCCATCATATACCAAGTGCCCATGTTTACTTTTGATTTGTTGACTGTCTCTCCTGTTTCTTTGACCTGTTTACCTATCATGTGCTAATACCGTCCTACTTTCATTCTTGTAGTCTAACAGTAAGTCCTAATAACTAGTAGAAAAAAAAACCCTCCCTTATACTTCTTGAAAATATTCAGGTCTAGTCTTGACCCTTGAGGTTGTCTCGTTCAACCAAAGCGCTCACACACACACATGCACGCGCGTGTGTGTGAATTTTGAATATATACCCATTAGGAATAGGTTTAGCTCCATATGACAGAAAACAAAATCACAGAAACCTAAACAAGGCAGAAGTTTGTCTCGTTTAAAAGAAGTCAGAGGTTGATAGCCCCGAGCTGGTGGGGCCCCTGCATGAAGTTGCACCCCGAGGCTCCTTTTCTCTGGCTCTTGCCCTGTCCTCAGCCCGCCTGGGCTCCAGGAAGGAGGAGGAAACAATGAGGAAGGGTGCATCCCTCCCTTTAAGATCTCTTCTGGAACGGGGTGGGGGAAGGATGGATTGGGAGTTTGAGATTAGCGGATGCAAACTAATTTTATAAGATGGATAAACAACAAGGTCCTACTGTAGAGCACAGGGAACTATATTCAATATCCTGTAATAAACCATAATGGAAAAGAATATGAAAAAGAATATATATATGTGTAACTGAATCACTTTACAGCAGAAATTAACACAACATTGTAGATAATTTTTTTTTAATTTAACTCATTTAAAAGAAATAAAAAGAGATCTCTTCTGGAGGTCCCAGGTGCCCTTTTTGCTTGCATACCAATAGCAGAACTGAGGCCTCGTAGGGGAAGCTGAGAAATGTACTAACTGTGCGTCACTCCCCCCAAAAAAAGTCCTATTTTTAAAGGAAAGGGAATGTGGATATTGAAAGTCAACCAGCAGTCTCTGCTACAGCCTGGAATTGGCAGAGTGTGAAAAGATGACAGTATTGAGTCTTCCAGGCAGGAATGTGCTGTCTTTCCACTTATTTAGGTCTTCTGATATCCTTCAATCAAGTTTACCATTTTTCATAGAGATCTTGCTAAGTTTTTGTTAGATTTAATTCCTAAGTACCTAATGGTTTTTATTTCTCTTTGTAAATAGGAATTTTTTGCACTTATATTTTCTCAGTGATCACAGGCAAGGAATGTTACTGTTTTTTTTTTATTTTGTACTCATTGGTTCTCATTTTCTAGGTAGACAGTCATCATGTGTGATGACAGTTTCTCCCTTTCCATCCTTCTGCATTTTCTTTCACAAGTGGTTGGTTTCATCGTCATTATGCCATGACTCATGTTGAATGCAAGTGGTGATAATAGGCATTCTTGTCTCTTCATCAAGTTTTATTAAATTATTTTTATATCTGTTGAATGTGAGCATTTGGTTTTCCTCCTTTAATCTGTTAATGTGTGGATTACATTACTATATTTTCTAAGATTCCTGAGATAAATCCTAATATAGTACATCATAATGGATAAGATGATGATCTTTTTTGAACATTGTTGGATTGAGTTTGCTTATCTTATATTTAGGATTATTGCATCTGTCCATAAATGAAAAATAGATTGTTTTATAATTCTTCTTTCTCATAATAGCCTTCTCTGACTTTTGGAAACAGCGTTATATGGCCTCAAAAAATTAGGTGGGGAGCTCTTCTTCTTTTCTGTTCTCTAGAACAACTTGTGTAAGATGGCAGGCCCTCAGAATTTTCATAGACTTCACCTGTAGATTTTTGGTGGGTAGATTTTTAAGTATTATTTCAATTACATTAATGGCTAAACATCTAATCAGGTTTTCTATTTCTTTTTGTAACTTTCTATTGAAGTATAACATACAGAAAAGTTAGCATTATATAAAAGTAATCATACAAATGTACTTTTTGGTGTTTATTTTATTTAACATTTTATTTGAGAGATTTAGCCATATTGTTGCATATAATTGTAGTTTGTTCATTTGAACTGCTATATAATACTACATCATGTGAATATACTATAATGTATCCATTCTACTTAATGGGCATTTGGGTAGTTTCCAGTCTTTGAGGTTTACAAGCAACACTGCTGAGAACGTTCTGGTCCCTGCCCTTGGTGAGCATGTGTTTGCATTTATGTTGTCCAGGAATGGAATTTGCTGAGGCATCCACGTATGTGCAGCTTTAGTCGACGTTCCTGAACAATTTTTAAAACTGATTACCAAGGCTTCCCTGGTGGCGCAGTGGTTGGGAGTCCACCTGCCGATGCAGGGGACAGGGGTTCATGCCCCGGTCCGGGAGGATCCCACGTGCCGCGGAGCGCCTGGGTCCGTGAGCCATGGCCGCTGAGCCTGTGCGTCTGGAGCCTGTGCTCCGCAACGGGAGAGGCCACAACGGTGAGAGGCCCGCGTACAGGAAAAAAAACAAAACAAAACAAAAAACTGATTACCAATTTCTATTCCTTCTTGAGTTTTGGCAAGTTATATTTTTCTAGAAAATTGTCTATTTCATCAAAGTTGTTAGCACAAATAAAGTATTCTTATTTAATATCTGTCATTATGTTCCTTGTGTTATTCGTAATATAATTTGTGCTTCTTTCTATGTCATTTCACTAAGCATCAGGTTTATTCATTTTATTTGACTTTTTCAACAGTCAGCATTGGGTTTTCATTGATTCCTTCTATTGTGTCTCTGTTTCCCACTTTATTAACATTTGCTCTGTACTTCATTCTTACCAATTTCTTTAGACCATTGTTACCTTCTCTAACTTCTTAAATTGTATTTAACTGTTTAATTTTCAGTCTTCATTTTCTTTAAGCTCAATATTTTAAAACTACATCAACTACTTAATTATATCCCACAAGCTTTGATTGGTAGTAGTCTCAATTTTATTCACTTTTAGATATCTTCTAACTTCCATTATGATTTTTCATTTTTGATCTCAAATGTGTGCATTTTTGTTTGTTTTATATTATAATTTTGATATTTATTTTTAGTTGCATTGTAGTCAGAGAATATAGTCTGTATAATATTTATGTTTTGGTATTTGCAGATATTTTATATAGGACTTAGTGCACTGTCACTTTTTTAATAAATAATTTACTTATAACAGAAAAGAATGTATATTCTCTAAAAATTGAGTGCAGGCTATATATGTCCATCTAGACAAACTTGTTATTTATGTTCTATATTGTTATTAATTGTCTGTCTGCTTGATCTATCAGTATATGCTAAAAATTAAATATATGTCTAGATGCTTCCACTTCACTTGTAATTTTGTTAAATTTTACTTTCTGTATTTTGATGCTGTAATGTTATATATAAATAATATCAATGTATTTTAGTGGTTTTATCCCTAATAATGCCTCTTTTGCCCTTGAGGTCTGTTTATTTGACATGAGTATAGCAACATCAGTTTGCTTTAATATTTCTTTTTCCATCTCTTTACATCAACTTGTCTATGTCTTTATATTTTCAGTTTGTCTATTGTTGGGTTGGGGGGAATGGGAGAGATTTCAAAACTGACAGTCTCAGCCTTTCAGCTTGTGAGTTTGTCAGTGTATATTTAGTGTGATCATTAATATATTTGAATTTTTTTCTACCAGTATCTCTCCAGAACAGTTTTGCATAATATCTCTATTTTTAGTTTCCCTATTTTTTAAAAAAACTATCTTTTTTTTATAGTGTCCTATTCTTTTTTTTTAACTCCTTCTGTATCTCAGTCATCTTAAAACTTCTAATTTTATAGTTTTTCTCAGAATGTTGTAAATTTGAGTCCTTGGGGATCTAATCCTCCTGTTTATTGTACACACTGACTCCTGCTCATGATGGGTGTTTTCCTCATGGGTTTTGTAGTTTGGGGTCCGAGTCTTCCCCCACTGGAGCTGTATCTGTGAATCCCATCTAATTCATCTAATTCCAGGATGAGAGAGTGTCTCTCCAGAATAACTTTAGATTTGCCTCTGCTTGGCTCCTTAGGTGTATCCATCTCCAATCCCAGAACGAATTTTATGTACTTTTCGATGGGTTCTTAGAGCAGATATGTGGTGTAACTTGAACCCCAAATTTCCCTGCAGTTCTCACCTCTCAGGCAGACCGAGATTTCTGCTCCCTCCCTCAGGAAAATCTGCTCTTTGGTTGGTTTTTTTCTCATCCTCTCTCACTAGGGGTGCTGCCATTTGAGGTTGTGCCTTTAAGGAGGTAATGAGCTTAAAGTCACTGCCTCTTTCAGACCCAAGGCCTCCTCTCCTGAACCCAAATAGGTGATAAAACCCAAGTAGCGGGCTTCCCTGGTGGCGCAGTGGTTGAGAGTCCGCCTGCCGATTCAGGGGACGCGGGTTCGTGCCCCGGTCCGGGAGGATCCCGCATGCCACGGAGCGGCTGGGCTCATGAGCCATGGCCGCTGGGCCTGCGTGTCTGGAGCTTGTGCTCCGCAACGGGGGAGGCCACAACAGTGAGAGGCCCGCGTACCGCAAAAAAAAAAAAAACCCAAGTAGCTCTGGACTAGCAGGATGTGCTCCCCCTCGCACCATATCCTCTCTTCTTTACTGCCCTGGTTTTCCAGAGCTTGTTTCTGGCACCTTGGGGCCTCCATCTTCCCTTTATGTTCAGCTATGCATATGAAATATTTTTAAATTTTATCTAGCATGTTTAGGTATTATAATTTTCCTGTATTATAATAGGAAAAATTTTAGGTTTTCTTAGTCTCTAAATCTTCCAGAACTAGAAGACGTCCAGAAACAGATTTAAGTTGATAAATTTAAAAGGTGGCATATAGGTAAAAAAGTCAAGTTTTTAAAAGCATCGTGCAGTGCTTTTAAAAAGCGGTGCATGTGGTGGAGGAGACTGCCTGTCTAGCCACATAGTGGCTTTTTTTCATTGATGACATAGAAAAGGCAAGAAATGACATCGCCACCAATGTGAAGTTATCCATAAAGCCACACAGAGGACAGGTGTGAACCTCTTGTCCCTGTGTGTAAGGTTTACCATCACATTCCCGAGCCTGTCCCCCAACCTGGGTTTTATCTCCACCTGCAGTCTCTCTCCGTGGACCTTGCTCAGAATTTACTCAAATTTTTAAAAAGAACAAGAACAGGGAGAAGAGGAGCTGGAGGAGAAAGGGGGAGAAGCACCATCTTAAAGAGCTGCTGAAGGAAGCTCCAGGTTTCTGGTTGCCAGCCCTGAATTAGCCTCCACTCGCATCTTCCCAAGTCCAGCGGAGTTGGGACAGTGTCGGTGGGGACACCACGGGGCTGAGGTTAGGAGTGACTGCATGTGTCTTCCACTGCCTTCTGGAGTCAAGTTGCACAAATCCCTTTGGCAGTACCTGCTACCTTCTTTGCTCTCTGTGCACCTACTGCAGGCTGCCGATTTTAGCCTGTTGATTCAGCTTGCACTCAGCAGGTCCGTCGGACATTTTATTTCCAGTCTGCAGCTGTGACTGCATTGCAAGAGAAAGCTCTTTAGTGCGTTACCATGTTTCTGCTCCTCCCCTGTCTGATCGCTGTGCATTGATCTCTTTTTAGGGAGGAATGATCAACTGGAACCGTCTTTTCCCTCCTCTACGTCAGCGACGAAACGTAAACTATCAGGATGGTCGGCAGTCTGAGCAACAAGCGTCCCCTCCTCTAGAGGTTTCGGAGGAGCAGGTAATCAGTAACACCTGGTACTTACCCTAAACCCATGCGTCACACTCCAAGCAGTTTTGGTGAACGAGACTGGAAAGAAATCAAGCATATAAGTACCAAGATTTTGGTATCAGGTAAACCAGTGATAGATACTTGGGCCCTTTATTGGCTACTGTGGTTCTTATGAGTTTGAGGAAGGCATAATTTGAAAAAAAAATGCATTGTGATCGCTTATTTTTAAATCTGTGATATTTCATGTTTACTGAAGTTGGGTCACTACGCAGGCTGGGAGAGAAGGAGGCAGAAGGACAGGGAGCTTCTCTGTTTGTATGGTTTTCACTTAGGAACCAAGTTAATGTTTTACATACTGAAAAAGCAAATCAGCAATGGGGACAATCATAAAGCTAAAAAGAAACTGAAATAAATGTTCCAGCTGTATCTTAAGTGAATAATATAATCAAAAGGGAGAGGGAAAATTAATTTCAGTAACTTTTGAACATAATACGCCCTCTCAGAAAAAAGAAAAGAACTGCAAACCTCAAACTCTTCATGGGTTTATCTTTCATGGTGGTATGAGTACAGCAATTCTGAAATTATATTGTATGTATTGTAGATTAGAGGAAACGAGGAAATAGGATGATCTAAAGGGACAGGATGTATGCAGCTTAATCTCAGGTGGCTCAGGAAAAATAAATGGGAGTGTGTGTGTGTGTGTGTGTGTGTGTGTGTGTGTGTAGACAGAAAGCAACTGTGGCAAAGTAATAATTGGTGAATGTGGATGAAGAGTAATTGGGTTCTTTGTGCTCTTCTTGAAATTTTTCTAGAAGTTTGTAATTATTTCACACTGGAAAGTTTCTGAAAACCTAAGCTAGTAGGTTGAGAGCACTTCAGTAACAACCCTTTTAAATTTCATACTGCAAATGTTGCTTTCTTCTCATAAAAGCAAATCAAGGTCAGTGTTTCATAGCGAGTCACCCCACGCACTTTCCCCATCCCCTGTTCCCAGAGCCAACAAAAGCCAGTCCGACCCAAGGCACTCGGTCTCTGTGGCAAAGCTGTATGTATCCTGACTTTTTCTGGAACTCAGGAGGGGCTTCTGGGCAGGGCCCCCACTGGCACCTCTGGGTTAGGCCACCACAAGTGAGAGAAACCAATGGAATATGCCTGACGAGCTGACCCAACCCCTCACCCTTAACTTCTCAGCTCAGACTCATCCTTTGAGCAGCTCGTTAGGGTTGAGAGATGGATTAAGGAGCCTATAGTTCTCTTCCACCTCCATTAGTGAATTTCCAAAAAACTGTTAGCCCCACGATTAGAAAATAAAGCCGAGTAACTCAGCATTTGTAAGGCATTTATAATAACA
Source organism: Orcinus orca (assembly GCF_937001465.1). Classification (NCBI taxonomy): domain Eukaryota; kingdom Metazoa; phylum Chordata; class Mammalia; order Artiodactyla; family Delphinidae; genus Orcinus; species Orcinus orca. Next base: position 11,068,124 of record NC_064576.1, on the reverse strand, counting down.
GATTAAAAAATAAACTAATACTCTCAAATTCAGGTGAAAAGAAAGTTCTGTTATATTACTGTTTCCTTGATAGAACCCAGGTCACATCCCTCACAACAGAGCAGCCGTTGATGATAGAAAGTATTTAAAGGTGAAATAGTTCTTAGTTTTGACACTTGTGGGAAAAAAACTGTCAAAAAATGATAACAAGGTGAATGTGTGTAACTGAAGTCTTTAGGGTTGTTTTTTTTTTTAATGAATCATTCTCCTTGATCCTCCCAGAATGACGAGAGCGAGGTTAACACGATGTCGGTATCAGTTCTAAATATCATTTACTTCTTCTTGGCTCTGTTATGAAAAGATGTAAATACGTGAGAGGTTGTTTTTAACATGCTTCCTTATTCATTGACTTTTCTAGATCTTGTCTTTTCTATTTCTTGATTATCCCGAAATGGCCTTACAGACTGCCCCGCATTAAGACACGGAGGTCCCCCTCAACATTATCTCTGTAGACCCTCAGTAGTTTTTGTGGTAGGTGCTCAAGAGACTGTAAAAGAGAAGAAGGATGTTGTTCTTAGCTCAAGACATTTACAGTAACGTTTACAAGTGTATAGTTACATATAATCTCTTGGTTAGTTGGAGGCTAGACACTGTCTAAAATATTATTTGGGGCTTCCCTGGTGGCACAGTGGTTGGGAATCCGCCTGCCAATGCAGGGGACACGGGTTCGCGCCCTGGTCCGGGAGGATCCCACGTACCATAGAGCAGCTGGGCCCATCCGCCACAACTGCTGAGGCTGCGCTCTGGAGCCCATACTCCACGGTGGGAGGGGCCCCCCCAGGGAGAGGCCCCGTGCACCACGACAAGGGGTGACCCCCGCTCATGGCAACTGGAGAAAGCCCACGCGCGGCGACGAGGACCCAATGCGGGCAAAAATACTTAAATAAATAAATGTATTTTTTTTTTAATTATTTGTTAGTAACATTAAGATAGTTTGAATTAACAAAACCTTTTTATGCTTAATTTTTCAATTAGATGTGCTGTACTTTATTTAAACATCAGTCATGTGATTTAAATGCATTTAAGAAACTTAGTAATTTTCTAAACCAAGGAAAAGAGAAATGATTATTTGAGTTTTTTCTGATGTGAGCAAATACTTCAGGAATTTTAGTGAGAGTTATTAAAGATAGGAAATGTAGTCCATCTATTTTGAAAACAAAGAATATTATAAGAAAGAATGTGCATCCCCCATTAAGTCTAGTAAGAATCTAACATACGGCCATAGAAATGTTTGCCACCTTTTCTACTATTGCTATTAAGTTTCTGGATTTTTGTTTCTTCACGATCCACTCCTACTATTTTTCAACAAGCACCTTTGCCAGTTCATCACCCCTTGCAGATGCCACCCCAAACCCTACTAGTATCTTAAAAATAAGTGTATGCATTACTGCGTTTCTGTCTCTTTTTATCTTTTTCTTCTTAACCAAGGATTTTCATATTACACCCATACGCAAAATTAACAAATAATGAAATTTTGTCATATTGGCCTCATTTTTTTTTGTTTTAAATCAAAAGGGAAAAAAGCTTCCCAAGTTTGTCTCTCTTAAGCCCTCCCCAAGCTTAGAAGGTGTCCCTTCGGTTTATGCTTAATGGGACGCACAGGTGAAATCGGACCAGGAAGTTAAACAGGACTAACTGAGCCAATGCTGGCACTTAACGAAAGGAGGACAGACATGGACTTCACAAATGTTGGCTTCCTCACTTCCAGACACGTCTTTCCTTCCTTGTAGTCAGCCAGCAGTTATCAGCTGTCCACTCTGCCCAGTCTAACTACTGGGCTAGGTTCTTGAACTACGGAGATAGGTAAGGCAAGCAATTCCTGCCTGCACGTGATGCAGAGCCCAGTGTGGAGCCTGGCTCAGGGGCAGCTCTTGCCAACTGTAAGCAAATCTTCCGATGCTGCTGAAGGATTGCCAGTGTGGGAGGGTGGGGGGCAGTGCTCTTTGTAAAGATGTGGCCTGGTGAAAAGCACATCAGATCTGGGGAAGCACAGGTGGGTGAGGCTGGAGCAGAGAGTGACTGCTGGGGCAGGGGCCTCATGCGGGGAAGAAGTGGAGAGGCTTCCCAGTGGTCCTCAGCGGAGCATGGACCTCTGCTTCCGTGCTGTAGGCATTAAGGAACAATACAGGATTTTAAACAGGGAATCCCAGTGTTGGATTTCCCTGGAGGATGGACTCAATGTAAAAGAAGGGGCATGTTATGCTCATAACCACGTATGCAATGTCTTCCATCCCTGCCCAGGGAACATGTTACAGTGCAGGTGCTTATGAGACTCTTGCCCACTCGAGATATGGTACCACTTTGTACGTTTATAATACGTGAGACCCGTCGTGTGGATTCCATTCATGTCCTCTGAAATATCCGTCGGCCCAAGAGAGATGGCACACAGACCCTCGCAGTCATAGCGGATAAGTAGTGAAATGTATTCAGTATGAGAGAATCTGAATCTCGGTGAGTCTCTCTCCTCATCTCTGGAGTCCTCACCACTGCCTCTGAGAAACCTGTCTAAACTCCAAAATGCTCACCTTATGAAAACTTAGTGCTTCTGCTCTGAGTATCTGGACCACAGTGAGTTGGGTGTTGGTACAGAGACGCCCATGTCATCTGGTTCCCTGGCGGACGGTGAGCTCCATGAAGGCCAGTAGCATCTCTTCCGCGTTTCCCTCCTGACACAGAGCCTGACACACAGCAGGTGCCCCAGTGGCGGTTAGAGCAGGGCTGAACGTGAAGGTGTGGTTGGAGGGCTTCTTTTTCAAAAGAACAATTTTTTTCACTTAAAAATGTGTTAGAGGGTGGTCCTTCATCAGACCTTTCCACCTCTAATCTCTAGTGCTAGTGTTAGAACATGTTATCCAGTAGAATGAAATATTGAGTGGCAGTCAAATAAACCAACTTTCGGGGGTGCCTAATTCTGCTGAGTCCTGAAAGATGCAAGCAAACGAGCCCCCCCAGCCTGTAGCCAGGGCCTTCTCAGGACTAAACCCTGAAGCAAGCAGGAAAGTACAAAGATGAGGGGCCGCTGAGCCACCTGCAGCCAGGCGGGAGCGTAAGATAAGCAGGTCCAGTCCACTCAGCCAACCGTGGGATCACAGGGGTTCAGCAGTTCCAAGGAGGAGAGAGGGGGTCAGCTGATAGGGAATGAGGGTGGCACTGACCCACAGGGCTCTGGCATTGAGCTTGCCCTGACTGGTGACAAATGACAGCTATAATGAGGGCAGGGAAGGGCAAGCCTACCTCCCAGGGCCTCTCTGGGGTCACTCCTCCCGGCAGGGTGCGCACATGGCCTGGGAAGCGGCCAGCCACCATGGGCAGCCCACAGGGGCCTGGTCGGGACTACCTTTCAGGTGGGCGTTGTTTTCTGCAAGAGTCAGAATTGGGGAAGTAAGAACCCCAAAAACGATTTGTTTCTGACACCCTTAGCTAAAGGGAAGTTAAAGAAAACCACAGTCTTCTTTGAACAAAACAAGCAAAGGAGTGTTTCAAACTGAGAGGAATTGCTATAAATCTCATTGGAATGAATGTCCTACTTCACTTGTGTCAAAGAGTAGCAGAGTGTTAAAGTGGGGTTTTATTCATTTTCTTGAGTAAGAATTACCTTGAGGTAGTAGGGGCACAAGTTCCAACCACGGAGGACCACGACGGTGATTCTCGGTGTCCACCACGGGGGCTGCAGCTGTCTGCTGCGGCCCTTACCGTCCTGGCCGTGCGCTGCTGAGCCCCCGAGGAAGGGCAGCAGTGGGAGGGAGGCACAGCCCCCTGCCTGGCTGCGGCCGCCCCAGCCAGCGCTGTCCTCTGCAGAATGACGGGGCAGCAAGGACACACCGTCGGAACCCCTCTCTCTGTCCTTCTTCTGGTTTTCTGACTGTTATCCTCATACCCACGCCTGAGCGTGCCATTTCATTTTCTGTAGATGTTTACAGTTTTGGACACTAAAGGAAACTTACAGATGCCCTTTCTTCCTGTGCTTGTTCAGTTTTTAAATAGCGTTAACACTGTTTCTACTTTGTGAGCTTTCTCATCTGGTCAAAGTACCGGGTCCCCAGCAGTGAAAATCCTCTGATCACACTCGTCTTCTCACCCCTGAAGAAATGCAAAAGGTTCCAAAGCCAGCTTTAGGCAAAGGGCTGTGATGGCCACTCAGCCACTGCCTGCACAGGACAGCAAACATCCTTTTCAGCGGAGACCTGAGAAAAACCCAGCTCAGCTGCCAAAGCCAGTGACGGCACGTGTGGTTGTGTTTCTGAAGAGAGAATGAACCCGGAGGAAGCCTTGTGTGCAGAGAACGCGTTTCTCCTCACACCAGACATCAGCCCCTCGGGTGTGGCCCGGCCAGAGCTTTTCCCTCGGGGCCGCAGTGCCACGGCTGCTCTGCTCTGTGTGTGCAGCAACCTGTGCTCAGAATCTCCTGGATTTCGGACCAGACTCAGGAGTCGGTAGAGAGAGAACTCCAGTACAGTTGGAAGCTGTGGCCGGCAGCCCCGCCCGGTACCAGCGCCGGGGCAAGGCTCACACAGCATCAGCTCCAGGCTATGAATCGTGAATTGCCATACAGGTGGATTTGCTCCTCTCGGCTGGGTGCAAAGGAGCAGCCAGGCGTTAGCTATGCTTGAAGTACTAGAGGTGACAGAGGTGACAGCGAGTGTAGCATTTGCCACACTGTTCACCGTCACTGAGAGCGGCCACATCGTTGGCCCGTGGCATCATGTCCGTGGGTGACAGAGACAAGGCAGGCAGAGCTGCCCACCCCCTCACTGGCCACGTTCACTCCACTAAAGATAATGGTCCTTAACCGGAAGTGACTGGAATAAACATCGTAAAAGGTCATTTCCGTCCAGGAGTGTATGCAATAGCCTGGCCACAGTACCCAGACCAGTGAGGTGGTCTCTCCCTGTTGATGCACATCCAGCGGGTCCCCGAGTGCCACTCAGCGTGAAATGACCCCAAGGAAAGGCAAGAGTGTGGATTCTGATCATTGAACGGCAAAACTCATGCGTCACGTGTGGCAGAAGCCTGAAATAGATGATCGAGGAGACACTTGTGAGAGGTAAAGAGCCTTGTGGTCTGAAGGCACCAAACTGATCCTGTTGACACAGGATGCCACCAAGACATGTGCACTTCTTGCCGCGTTGGGAGAGAGGGTAGTGACATTGCGACAGATAATAATACGAAGTTTGAAACTGGTTAAAATTCAAGAAACCTGTTGATGAGCCGTTGGATGGAAAGGGGAGGGCTGGTGAGTGCTGGGCCCTGCCCTTGCCCTCGAATGCTTGGCATTTTAACTTGAGTGACGTGAGTTGTCGAGCTTAGCAAGTGTGCTAATCAGATGTGGGGATGATAGAGTTTGAGGGAGCTAGCACAGGAAACAACAGAATTTAAGCTGACAGTAGTTTTGGTTGGCTAGAAAACGATCAGAGGAAGTTCGACAGAGATGCTCCCAGTCCCTGGAAGAACAGATACAAACGTACTCGGAGGCCCAGCTTGAGCGCATTTCACTCAGGGTTTATAGCAGGCCTGCTAACTCACCACCCCAGGATGCTGTAGCTACACACTCGGGACATGTGTACACGCACACACGTGCACGCACACCCACTGTGCCAAGGGCTGGGGTGGCACCGTCTAGCCGCCCTCTGCCCTGGGCAGACCACGCCAGCGGTACCATATTCTGTAACAGCACAAATGGACGAGCGCTGGAAGGGGAGGGGCAGGCTGGAAAGTGCTGGATTCTGAAACACAGGGATGAACGAAGGCAGCCAGGGCCCTTACAGTATGGTGGTAAGGAGAAACTGTCGGCCCTAAGTCACAGCTGGGAGGAGCACAGGACAGCGGTCAGTGGGACCACGAGACCCCTACTCTGGGTTTCTCCTCGGCTGGGAAACGTGGGAAAGGGCCACAGGCCGCGAGATCAGTGGATAAAGACGAGTTAACCAGGCCAAGGGCAAAGGGGAGAGCCTCCCAGCAGAGGACACACCGGCAGCAAAGGTGGGAGACACGGAGCCACACAGCCTGGGACGGACCGGGAGCTGCATGCCTGCAGAGGTGGGGAGGCCACTCGAGCGCCTCGTGCAGAGAAGGGAATGGGGCTGTTTCCTGTGGCTTCAAAAGACAAATTAGGGCCTTTCAAGTCCCACGGGCGGTAACTAGTTAAACTCAGATTCGGCTCCCTTGAGGAAGAGCTTTGCATCCCGGCCAGTGCGTGAAGAAGTGTTCCTGAGACTCCCGAAAGGGCCACTTTTTCCCAGAGCGGGAGATGGAAGCAGGGATCCCTGCCGTTCTGCCCACGCCAGCAGTCAGTCGGTCCATTACCCCCGGAAGCTGAGCTGGAAGTCGGCGGTCTCCTCCCCCAGACCGGCCCTTAGGAGGCGTGTGTGGAGGTGGAGAACTGGAATGAGGTTCCTTGGAGGGAGGACCCTCGCTGTGTGCTTTTTTTTAATCCTAGTCTCAACGATCCACTGATGAGGGATCAGAGCGTCAGTTTCAAAAAACACCAGCTAGAACCCCAGCTTCTGAAAAGTGGGCCGAGTCTCCTCCCAACCGGTTAGCCTCTCCCTAAGGCCCCCTGAGGGACGAGGAGTCTGGGGTCTCAGTCACCCCTGCAGCCACCCGCTTGACCCACCTGCCCTCGCTCTCCCGCGCACACCCCCCTCAGCTGGGGGGAAGGAGAGGCAGCGGGGCTCTGACCACTGGGGAGCCCCAGGGCATCGCGTTCTACCGGAAGGAAGGTTAGAAGTGGTGACTAAGTCCCCAGCCCCTTGTCAACTCACACCTCCTGGAAATCTCAACATTTGTAAGAGTATCACTTTTCACTATATATTATTGCAAATGTAGTATATTTCAAAATAAGTAAAAACAAAAAACACCACCACCTGCGGCTAGTCCAGGGTCATAAATGTTTTTATAATACATTTTAAAGTGGGAAAACAGGTTACGAATAAACTGTAGTAACACTGCCTGTTTTGACCTTGGAGACTGCCTGTACGTAAAAGTACAGGAAACCTCTACGTTCACAGACTCGGGATTTGTGGTCTTAAAGATGAAGGCCTCGACCTCCCTGCCCTCGGTGGCTTCAGCTGCCTCCTCCACGCTGTTCTGCCCGGGCTTCGTCCCCTCTGCGCAGCTGCTGCCCGCAGGCCGGCGGGGACTCCGGGGACGCTGCACCTGCCGTGAGACGCCGGGGGTGGGGTTGGGGGCGGGCTCCCCAAGGCCGTGCTCTGCCTGAGCCAACAGGAACGCAAAGGCGCGTGCACCCTCGGAGCCCGCCAGCCTCAGGACGCCTGCAGCTTGGATACGCTCTTCCTCGGGAGTCAACTTCGACCCTGAAGGAGTGTGGCTGGTGCAGACCTGCTTCCCAGGCCCCGCGCCACAGCTCGGCCACCCTCTGCTCATCCTGGCAGGTCACTGACCCTCAGAAGCCCCCTTCCTCGTCTCTAAAGTGAGGACTCAGTGAGGAAATGCGTATTTATCGGCTGTGTATAGTGAGCACCGTGAAAGGTGAGCCGGTTGTAATTTTATAAGCATCAGATTCCACACTAAAATGAAACCGGTTGTGTTGTTGTTGCTCTTTAATCTGTCCTACAGAACGCACACGAGGAACATTTGGGGCTGGTGGGTCAGTGGCAGTGTCGTCAGCCTCATCAGGCTTTTCTGGTTTTGTTTCTGTTTTCAGGTTGCCCGGCTCATGGAGATGGGATTTTCCAGAGGTGACGCTTTGGAAGCCCTGAGAGCTTCAAATAATGACCTTAACGTGGCCACCAACTTCCTGCTGCAGCACTGACGGTTCCAGCGGACAGCGCAGGGGCCGGCGGGCTGCTGACCACAGCAGTGCCGTCCCGCTACCGGCTCAGCCCCAGGACCGGGCACTCTCTGGCGAGATGTCCTCCCTGTCCTCCTGAGCAAAGGGTGGTCCCCGCTGCTCCCTCCCTTAATTCCAAGATCATTACCATTAAGTATCCAAGATAAGTTTGCCACGAAGGAAGCATGTATTTTCTATCTTTATTTTTTTATGGAGTATTTTCCTTGGTTTGGAGAATTCATCTCCCATTCCTAATGTGTTTAAAATGCATTAAAATTACAGATTTCTGCAAGCAGTTGAACAGCACTCCAGATGGGAAATTACTGCTCTTGTCATATTCTTTTTACTATAATGCATCTTCCTACATCATATCTGATCATACGCGCCGGAAAGGGGACTGGTACTCAGAAAGGACCTGTCAAATTTTCTTTATGGACTTTTTTCATTGCTTTTTTTTTCCCCCTCAAATTTGCTTTCAAACCCGGGTGGCAGTTCAGGGTCCCCACTCCCTAGGGATGAGCAGTTCATATCTGCCACATGCAGAGTTGGCCAGACCCAGCCAATGAAGGAGAGACGGGGAACTGAACCCTCTTCCACCTGTTCCAGCCCGCTCCAGTCTAGGGGATTTTTCCCAACTACTCCCTGCTTCCATTAAAAAATAAGAATCAGGTACCAATTCGAGGTTCTGGAATACTCCATGAAACTTAACTGGAGTTAATTTTGCTTAGAATATGCACAGTTAGCCACTCAGGCTAGGAGTAAAAATGGGACAAAGAGAAGAGTGGGCTCACTGGAGCAGTACGGGGCGTCCTAGCTGCAGGGCCAGCCCCTCTGGAGGCAGGTTCCGCCTGGCCCTGGGGTGATCGGATATCAGCCTGAGGCAGGGTAGACTGACCCCACCGTGGGGAGGAGGGTGTGGCCGGAGCAGATGAGCCTGAAAAGATCTAAAGCAAGATTTAAGGAAACTTGCAACTATTGTGTTCTGCAAAGCCAGCAGAAGGGTTGCAAACTGATGCAAATTTAGACATGCGTGGTACTTACAATAAAGTTTTTAATGTGTTTTACTTTTTGGTGTTTCTTTATTAGACTTACCTAAATAAAACTTTGTTCTAGTCTGTACTATTCTTTACGATCCAAACAAAAAAAAATGTTTTTTTTATCAGACTGCTCATCTTTCTTCAGAAGATTTGGGTGCTTTCTTTGAAGCGAGAGGAGTCCTTTGATTCCTTTAAGTAGGACTGGCCCTGTGAGGCCCCATTCTGAGGCTTGTTGGGGCCGTCAGGCTGCTCAGAATAGGGCTGAGGTGAGTTTCTGGGAGCCTAGCTGGTCCCAAGCACAGGCCCTGACTTGATCTGAGTGTCCCCATCTCAGGTGTAAGTACAGTTGACAGTGATGGGACGTCCTTGACCACGGTCACTGGCAGGGGCATGACTAGAGGGCCAAAGAGTGCGGATTTGTGTATGACCTCTGCAGCAAATCTAAACCCACCCTCTGGGCTTCCAGTGCAAAAAAGAGCGACCGTATCCAGAAATACACCATCTCCTGAGTTCCTTCTCACCTCCAGAGAGTGCCTAGTGAAGCGAAATCAAACCAGAGGCAAAATTCTCACTCGAGACTTTTCACTGCTTCTCTCTCAGAGGATGGGGAGCAGAGAGAGCCCGCTGTTGGGATCACAGGGTGAGGTGCAAAGAGGATTCACCACCCCAAGTTCTTGTTTGTTTTCTTGTCAGGATTCCCTCCTAAATGAGAGAGCCTTGTCCAGCTGAAAAGAGCCTCGGTGACCCTCGACTTCAGTCCTTTACTAGAAATCGAGGTCCGTACAGGTGGCGTGACCATTGGACATGCACCGACGGTGGCAGAGCCAGGACCCCTCAGGTTTGTCCTGGCTTCTTTCAATCTCTTCCAGTTCCCTGCGGCTGCCAAGGTCTCACCTTCCCAGCGGTGACCCGTTATTTTAAATCCTTTTCCTGCAGCTTCCAGGCCGTTGTCCCCCTTCGTCTGTCACCACCCTCTAGGGCGTCCCTGACCCCACCCACACCCTGCACACCCGCCACGTCTGACTTCACTCTCGGACCAGTTGCCGCAGTTCCCACCCTGACCTGCTCCTGCTTCCTGCACATTTGACACAAACGGCACCCACCGCCGGCGTGTGAGTTCCTGAGAACACCCACACCTCTTGTCAAGACACCCGGAAGTCTTTCAGGCTGATGGGACCCCTAAAGGACCCCATTTGCGTTCATGCATGGGGACGCGTGCCATAGGGGTGCATCAGCGAGCCACTCGGTTTGGTTTCCTAAGAAAAGATCATTTAGGCTTTTGATTTTGTGCAAAAGTTATCAGATTGGGCCTGATGTGCAAGTGAGCAGATTCCAGATTGTAAAATAGGAAAGAAGAAATTGTCCACAGTGAGCCACCCCTCCCCTTCCCAGATAAAGGAAACCCTGCCTTCGAAGTCCTGATTCATAAACCTAGACTGAGTTCGGATTCAAAAGGTAAACATTTTAGGGAACTTGAGCACCTGTGCTCCAGTCCCTCAGGCCTTGCCCAGGGCTGCTCCTGGAATCGGGTCACCCCTCCCACAGTTAGCATCTGTCCCTCTGGCTGCTCTAGAGCTGGGCTCTGATAACCTGCTGGGAAATTCCAGCCCCACATGCAACCTGCAGGGGCAGTGGGAGGAAAGAAGGAAAGTTTCATGTGTTCCACCTCCAGACTTTCCCCTGGGGACTGTCCTGGCTGCCTGCCTCCTGCCCCACTCACCCCAGCTCTGACCATGTCGGGGCCACTGTGCGAGGCCAGGATTCCTCCTATGGGGCCAGAATTGTCTTTCCAAACCACTAAATGTCCCCAAAGCCAGGTCCACCCAGCTCTCCCCAACTACCCGGGGTTCCTGGGAAACCGCAGCTGCTCTCCTAACACTGTCAACATTCAAGGTAAGGATGTTGACCCCCCAGACTTCTCAGGAGCCTTGGTGGTGATGCAGTGTCTCCCCGTGAGATTAAATTGGCATTAAGGTCAAGTCTCCTTTTCAAAAGTGGCCCGGTAGACTGGCCTTGATGGCTAAACAGCGGACTGGACTTGATGTCTTTCGGGGTCTTTAACCGGAGGCCCTGGGTTCCTGTGGTGCCGCCTCACAGCCTTTGTAAACCCCTTATTCTGAATTTAGCACTTGAGTTCAGTAGGAAGATTGTGGCTGTCAGGTAATCCCTGTGACGCTTCCCCCTCACTTCCAGGCCAAAGGTAAAGGGGAGGAGTTATCAGAAGGCCGCAGGGAACCCAGGGGCGAAGGCCTGTGTTGTGGTGGGAAACGGGGTCCCAACTCCATGCTCCTCGGCCTCTCTGGTCCCCCTGCCCCTGCGGAGATGCACTGGGCCCCCTGGGTGGGCAGTGGGGGACCCGAGCCCAAGTGTCTGACTTTTCCGTCCTACAAGATTTCCATTTCATTTCTTCACAGGGGACCGTGGTCAGTTTTGCTCTTTTGCTATTCTAAGAGCTGTGTGTGCGGAGTTTTTATTGTAAGATTATGCAGTGACGTTCCACAGAAGTACTGTGTTGTGTCTGAACATTGCTCAGCCTAGTACTCTCTGTGCAAATTTTGTAAAACCCTTATTTCGGTAGCCTGTACCTGACCCCAGCCTTTCCTGTGCATCAAGCCGCCAGGGTCAGAGGTCCTTTCAAAACCCCCCAGTGGGCATGCAGGGTCAGGGCTCCCTCCTCAGCAGGCTGGGTCCTGTCCAGTTTAAATCTACACAGACATATATATGACACCTAAATCAAGTGTCCATAAATCAACACCTGCTGGTGCCTTAAGGACCTGTTTAAAGAGGCAAAGCTCACTTGTTTTGTTCAAGCAAAACAGTCAAGCAAATAATTGGAAAAGCCAGCCCCTCAGCAGAGTGGACAGAGACAGCCCCGGTGTCAGCAGAACAAGTAAAGCCCAACACCCACTCCCAGCCTGTCTTATTTCTGAGTGTTTCTATGAGGGGCCATTTTAAACATCTATGAAATTTCTAAATTTGGAGCTCAAAACCACTCCAAATTTGAGGATACTGTTGCTTTGGGCAGAGGAGGGAAGGAAGTGGATATATGGGAAGAGGGCATGGGGCATACAGGGTGCCTCTTTCACTCTTGTTTTTAATATTTTACATAGATGCTGTACGTAGTATAGGGGTTCAGAATGAGCTATAATGAGGATTATTTTGAGCTAAAGGCAGTTGAGATCCTGTGGGTTCAAGGGAAACTACTGCCCTTCCCCTTACTACCTAGAAGAGTTGAAACTGGGGATTTTTCCCAGGAAAGAATTATTACCAGAGACAAATTTCACCAAAGTGGCCCCATCTGTGTGTCAGGACAAACATCTAATTGCCCAACATCTGCTCTTCCTCTTGTCCTGTGAGTGACCCTCCCATCCTCAGAAGCCCCGACCCCGTTCCTCAGCTCAGGATGGCGTCTAGACCTCATTTTACCTTTCTGTCTCTGACCCTCTTGTGTATGTGGGCTTCCTGTACATAAGAAAAACTAAATTGTATTTTCTCTGTCTAATGTCAATTTAATTCTTAGACCAGCCTGAAGAACCTAGAAGGTTAGAGGAAACCTAACCAACAGTACTCTTCTGTATTACAAAATATTCAACAAAAAGTTGAAACTCTCCAAAGAAATCTCGCATCCCCCCTTAAGAGCTTGCAGACTTCTTCCAGAGGTTCAGACCAAGAGGGCCTAGTGCATCCCCTACATTGGGAGGGCCCCAGGGCCCAGGCTGGCAGAATGTGGCTGCAGCCCCAGGGCATTAGAATGGGGGTGGTGGGGGGAAGACAGCATCCTTGGGGAACTTCTCCTACTGTGCCACTCATTTCACAGTGAGGACACTTCCAGCCGAGCTCCTGGTAGAGATTTGGGGAGGGCACAGCATGTCCTCAGGACTTTCCATGGATTCAGACACTTTCCGGGAGATTCCTTACATGGTCCAAACCTTATCCCACCTGTCCAAAGCTGGTGGATATCCTCAGAGTGCCAGACCCAGGCCTCCCCTGGACTGTGACATCTGGTGGGGCTTGTGGCTTGGGTGGGAATTAATCCATTTCGGTCCCATCTATGCTCCCAGCCTAACCATGTTGGGGTCCAGTTGAAACAGGAGGGAAGGGGGCAAGGCACAACCTTTAAAAGAATGACATAGCCATAGGACATGACAAAAACTGGTTAGAACCAACTAGGTCCAAGATGGCGGAATACGACTTCCAGTAACCTTGAGCCTGACTATACGCTCATTGTAATACATTAGCTGCTAAATGGCACACCCACCAGCGCCCTGACAGTTATGAGGCCAACCATAAAAGGCCAAAAGGTGGGCGGTGGCCCAATACCTGGAAATCTCTGCCCCTTCCCTGAAATAAGTGGAAGAATCCTCCCACCCATTAGCCGGTGAAATTACCCAGCCCATAAAAACTAACCACGCCATGTTTCGGGTCTCTCTCGCCTTCTGAGATGGGCCACTCTGTCTGTGGAGTGTGTTTCTCTCTGAATAAATCCACTTCTTACCTATCACTTTGTCTCCCACTGAATTCTTTGTACGAAGCAAGACATCAAGAACCTCAAATTCACTGGGAACACAAAAGCGCCTCGGGTGCAGGACAAAGACCTGCTGGGACTGAGGACTGAGGAAGGGGCTGTCCCGGGGCCTGGGGCCAGCACCCCACAGAGCAGGATGCCGCGTTCCAGAACCAGCTGCAGCGCTCCAGGGGACCCTCCCAGAACCTGAGCTGAGTGATGCTCCTGCTGAACCTGGCAGGTAACCAGCGATTCTATGAATGCCAGTCATTCACCACTGCCTGCCTCATGCACCAAGGGATGGAATAACCCGCACTAAACCCCTGTGGGCAAGGGCTTCGCCACCAGCTCTGCCCCAGCTTCGCCCACTTCCCCGGGGGTCCGACGAGTGAGTGAGTGAGGATGCGAAAAATTAACAAAATATAGTCTCCGCCCAGGTTGTTACCTGTACTTCTGACCACCTGGCTATAAATCAGAGTCCCCACAACCCCCTCCTCGGGTTCGGCTAATTTGCAAGCACAGCTCACAGAACTAGGAAAACTCATTTGCTCACTAGATTACCGATTTGTTTTAAAAGGATATTAAAAGATAGGAATCCACAGGCAGATGAAGAGATGCATAGGGTGAGGTAAGGGGAAAGAAAGGGTGCGGAGCTTCTGCGCTCTGTCTGAGCCCCACTCTCCCCAGATCTCTACGTGTTCACCAACCCAGAAGCCTCTGAACCCTGTCCTTGGGGTTTTTATGGAGGCTTCATGACATAAGCATGATTGATTAAATCACTGGCAATTGGCCGTTGATTCGACCTCCAGCCCCTCTTCCCTCCCTGCAAGTCGGGGTGAGACAGAAAGTTCCAACCCTCTAATCAGATGCTTAGTTCTCCTGGCAATCAGCCCCCATCCTTAGATGCTTCCAAAAATCACCTCATTCTCATAACAAAAGACACCTACATCATTCTCTACACTTAGGATATTCCAAGGGTTTAGGAGCTGTGAGCCAGGAAATGTGGATGCAGACCAAATATATATGAGAAATAATTTTGGTCATCTGAATGACCAAATATATATATTTCTTATGACTGACAATATTGCTCCACTATTTTTAATACAAATGGCACCTGCCAGAAGCCCTCTCATCCTAGGCTGGGAACTGGTAGTCAGTCAGTTAATCTTAAAAAGTTGGGTAAAATGCAGAACATATATACACGCACAAACGGGCCCTGATTTACAGTAGTTTGACTTATAATTTTCCGACTTTAAGATCATATGAAACTGATACGTATTCAGTAGAGACCGTACTTTGAATTCTGAATTTTGATCTTTTCCTAGGTTGGCAATATTCTTTTCAGTCCGATCCTCTTCCATGATGCTGGGAGTGGCAGCCGCAGCTCCCTGTCAGCCTTGTGATCACAAGGGTCAACAACCATTCTGCACCCAGACAGCCATTCTGCTTTGCACCGTCAGTACAGTATTCAGTACATTATATGAGGTACTCAACACTTTTTTTAAAAAGTAGGCTTTGTGTTAGATGATCCTGCCCAGCTGTAGGCTAGTGTAAGTGTTCTGAGAACGTTTAAGGTAGGCTGAGCTAAGTTGGGATGTTTGGTGGGTTAGGTGTATTGATGCATTTCGACTTAGGATATTTTCAACTTACAGTGGGTTTATCATAAAGCAAGGAAGACCTGTATATATACATACATACGTGCATACATACATATATGCTTATGTATTGTGTATATATACACAGAAGCCCATATATTAAATATTTTAAGTTAAAACTTGTCAATGTAATTAATTCACCAGTCTTCTGGTGTTGATGTCGCCAAGGCCTTTTTTTATTTTTTTAATCATAGTTGTACTAATTAGAAACTTGTGTCTTTCATAATCCACACCCATATTGCATCATTTATGAGTTCCAGTTTGGATTTTTTAATTACAGTTAGCCCCAGAACTCAGCAAAGCAATCAGATTGTGCGTCATCTTGGATTTTTACATTTCTTCCAACGTCCTATAAATGTTACACTCATATCTATTTTGACAGCACATTTGGTTTTGTAAGCAATTCACCTTTATCAAACTTTCGAAAGCGTTCAACTGAGTTCTTGTAACAACAACTCTTTCTTTTTGCCTTTATACTTTATTGGTTTATGTAATACTTATTTAATTTTGATAGCAACTGATGTGAAAAGGTTTGGGAACAAACACAGCTGTCTCTTGGGGTGCACAGGGCCCCAGTTGTGGGCACAGAAGAACAGGGGCTGGGGAGAGGCCACCAGTCACAAGCAGGCTGTGAGTGGTGGGCGACCCTCAGACCCACACGACTCCTGAGATGGCTAAGTGCGGTCCGCTAAGAGAATTTCTATCGTAGCATCAATCAAGGATAACGAGAAAGGCATTCATATTAGGAGAACCGCCAAAGAGGTCTCCCAAAGGGCGGCAGTAAGAAAGTTTAGTGGCCTCTGCCCCTGATTCCTTATTCCGCTGCCTAGATGGCCCCCAAAACCTCACTGAGCTGGAACAAGTGAGTAACAGGGTGTCACCAGTTCCAGTGCCACGATTAGGGGACAGGGTTTCTTGCTCAGCATCCCAGGCGCAGCAAGCCTGTCTCTCAGCTCCCAGCTTCCCTTCCTCCCACCGCGAGGTCCTAGGAAGAGCACTGTTTGGGAGGGGGGTTTCCCCCTCTGACCCTTCTTGAGCTCTTGTGGCTGGACTAATAATAAAATTGACCCAAGACAGACTAACAGGAGAGAAAGAAACAAATATGATTTCTTACGCAGGGAGGTCTCATAGAAACAAGACCTAAGAAGTGGCCAAAGGAGGCAGCTTCTATACTTTGTAGACAAAGAAACAAATTTGTGAGGAAATGACAGGACAAAGACACTTTGGCTTTGGTTTGGTACTTAATTAGTGTAATCTAAACAGAATGTGGGCGTGGGGTAGTCAATGAAATAAGTAACAAGGTTTGCTTATCCAGGCTTTCTGCCCGAACTCTCCCTCTCTGGAGTTTAGGGTGTCCTTCTACTTCCAGGTGCAGGGAGTGGACCTTTCATAGGAGAGATTTATTTCCTGCCTTCAGGGAGACAGAGACAGGGTCAGAGTGTCCCTCTTACATCAGCTCTTTCTTAAGTAACTTTAATTCAAAATAACCAATATGCCATTGGTGCACATTTGGGGACACATTTGGGGGCCCCCTGCCCTGGGCCCCGACAGCATCGACCAGACGTTCCGCGCAGTTGATGCTGAGCGGGGCGTCCCCAGCCTCCCTCTCCCTGGCTCTGCCCTCCTCTCTCCTCCTCCCCTCTCTTTTCAGGTTTCTCTCCAACACTGTTTGATACCAGCCCCACGCCAGCCATTGTTTTCCCAGATGAGGGCGGACACCAGCCTGAGGCTAAACCTCTGAACTGAATCAAGTCCCCCCACCGAAGTCAAAACGAAAGCTGCCAAAGATACACCAAGACAGGCACCGGGCAAACCCCGCGGACTCACAGGAAACCAGGCTGCGCCTGCCGGGCTTGCCCGTCTCGCCCGCAGAAATCCCGGTGCTCAGAGCTGGAAGGACATCAGCCGGCATCTTGATGAACATCCTCCTTTCGCCCTTGAGGCCAGGTTCTGGAGCTGCCAGCGACTCACCGAGGCTGCCCGGGGCCCAGTAGGCCTTTTAGAGAAAGAAAGAAAACCGGTGAGAATAATAACATTCACTGTGTCTTGGCTTCCGTCATTCTTTCAACAGGTGGTAGGAGGTGTGAAGTTTGAAAGAGACCAGGATCCACTTACTTTCCTTAAATCAGGTGGAGAGATGAAGACTACTGTACCGTCTGGCGGGGGCTGCCACGAAGTCCCACAGGCTGGGGGGCTTCAAGAACAGGAGTTAATTTCCTCACCGTTCTGGAGGCTGGAAGTCTGAGGTCAAGGTGTCGGCAGGGCTGGTTTCCTCTGAGGTCTCTCTCCTTGGCTTGTAGATGCCGTCTTCTCCCTCTGTCTTCACATGGTCATCCCTCTGTGTGTGCCTGTGTCTTAATCTCCTCTTCTTATAAGGACACCAGTCATCTTGGATTAAGGCCCACCCTCATGACTTCATTTTACCTCTTTAAAGACCTTGTCTCCAAATACAGTCCCATTCCAAGATATTGGGGGGTTAGGACTTGCGCATATGAATTGGGAAGTGGGGAACACAATTCAGCCCCTAATACCTTTTCCAGCTTCTGGATTGTTGTTCTGTCCCTCACACACGCACATACACACAACTGCCTTAGCAGACCTGGAAGGAAGTACACTGATAACGGTCACCTGGCCCTTTCCCGACCTTTGTATTTGATTCTGAGCTGGCAGCACCTCTGGGATTTCCTTTGTGCCTCAGAATCCATTGCTTTGATTTTGTCAAAAATGTCTCCCGGGCTTCCCTGGTGGCGCAGTGGTTGAGGGTCCGCCTGCCGATGCAGGGGACGCGGGTTCGTGCCCCAGTCCGGGAAGATCCCACATGCCGCGGGGCGGCTGGGCCTGTGAGCCATGGCCACTGAGCCTGCGCGTCCGGAGCCTGTGCTCCGCAACGGGAGAGGCCACAACAGTGAGAGGCCCGCGTACCGCAAAAAAAAAAGGACACGACACTGACAAAATGCCCCTCCTCACCCGACTCCACAGTGATGCAGAAAGGAGGCAGGTAACCTGCCTCATCGCACCTGAATAATAATAAAACCTACATTTTAAAGCAGACCGTCCACTGCCCCTGGAAATAACATCCACTTCGTGCTCCCCAGTCTGACTGAAGTCTGACCCTAGACTTCTCTTCTAGGCTTCAGGCCTTAGATGTCCTGCTTTGTACTGTACACCTCCCTACGCCCGTCCCAGGGGCACCCAAGCCCACCTTCTCCCTATAGCTTCTCCTGTGTTCCCAACCTTGGGAGTGATACCACCATCAATCCAACTGTCTATCCCCAAACCTGGGAGTCCTCCTGGTCTCCCCAACCTCTCCTCCTGTAGTTCATCAATCTCCACTGGACACTTAGCACATTGTGTGTCCTTGTCTGGTTACAATTGTATGTGTCACCTTCTGGTCTGTGATCCATGAGTTTTAGGGGCCGTGACTCCATTATCCCCACTGTATCTTCAGAGCCTAGGCTAATACTTGATAAATGTATGAATTAATGAAGAAGTGAATGTTGGGGAGGAATCCGGCCCCGAGACAGAATTGTAAGTTTACAAGAGAAGCGGCGTGTCGCCAGCCTGTCCTTTCTGCAGGGCTCTCTCCCGTCCCCCTGAGCTGCCACCTACTGTCAGGGGCAGCAGCAGATAGAGCTGATGAGTGTTCCTGGGACTGAATGTCTGGCAATGTCCTACCTCTGTCAGTTTCTGGGACTTTACCCTTTATGTGCAGCCGGCCAAAGGGAAAATACTGTGAGGCATTAGTGTTAAGCACACAGACAGACACGCAGGAGGGCACCTCGCTGGCTTGGGACGGGTCACTTCCCCTGCCTGCCCCACTGCAGAGCTACTAAGGCAACAGGGCACATGTCCGGGCTTCCTGGAATCAAAGAATGTGAGCACTGGAAGGTGGTGTAGACCTCAAGATTTCAACAATTACAGAGGAAACGGCATCCCTGTCACGAGGGATTCATGTGGCCTGAGGTGTGACCTGACCTTCAGGGTTGGAGTCCCCACGGAGGGGCACAGCCCATCCCTGAGCCTGGGCCCACAACCCACACACACGCCAGAGGGACTTTGTCTCTGTGTCTGCCCCGTATGCAGTCACTTGGCGAAGAGAGAAAACTGTAGTGAAAGCTGGACCGTGGTTAACTTGTGGTGTGTGGTGATGCCAGGGGAGCAGGAATTCTCAGTGAAAATGAGATTTCTGGAGAATGCCGAGAGCCCGTAGAGACATTTGGGTATCTACCAGCTCAATTTATGAAACTCCGTTCTTCCTCCTTAAAATGTCAAGCAATTAAAATGCTTAGACATCATCACGAGACCCTCCACCCAAGGGGAGAATCTCCCCGACACCTCCTCTGTTTGTCTGTGCCCCGGAATGGGACTCGGGGGTCCTCATTACAGAGCCCATACCTACAGGGCTGCCCTGGGCCCTACACATTCCTCTGAACTCAGGTCCCACATGCAGAGTGAGGGGACCCTCCGAGGGGGTCACTCTGATGCTTCCATTTTGACATGAGGTTGTCTTGATTGGACCTGAAAAACAAACCATGGCAGTTCAACTTTTTTTGGACCAACTAGTGTTTAAAACAGACCCCTTTTACTCCTTCCTCCAAGTCTCATCTTGGACATGGGGCTCTGATGTGGTATAATAGGGGCTTAGAGCTGGAGAGGGGTCAGGGATGGGATGAGAGAGAAGAGTGTCTGGAAACAGGGGTGCTCAGAAATGGGTGGGTGTTATAAGTAGGATTTTGTCCCCCAAAATAAGATTAAGTCCTAACCCCCAGAACCTGTGACTATGACCTTAATTGGAAATAGGTGTAATCAAGTTAAGGTGAAGTCTTGGCAGGTGTAATCAAGTTAAGATGAGGTCATAAGGGTTGGCCTAATCCAAAACGACTAGCCATAAAAAGAAACGAAACTGAGTTATTTGTAGTGAGGTGGATGGACCTAGAGTCTGTCATACAGAGTGAAGGAAGTCAGAAAGAGAAAAACAAATACCGTATGCTGACACATATATATGGAAACTAAACAAAAAATGGTTCTGAAGAACCTAGGGGCAGGACAGGAATAAAGACACAGACGTAGAGAATGGACTTGGGGACACGGGGAGGGGGAAGGGTAAGTTGAGATCAAGTGAGAGAGTGGCATGGACATATATACACTACGAAATGTAAAACAGATAGCTAGTGGGAAGCAACCGCATAGCACAGGGAGATCAGCTCGGTGCTTTGTGACCACCCAGAGGGGTGGGATAAGGAGGGTGGGAGGGAGACGCAAGAGGGAGGGGATATGGGGATATATGTATACATACAGCTGATTCACTTTGTTATACAGCAGAAACTAACACAACATTGTAAAGCAATTATACTTTCTTTCAATAAAGATGTTGAAAAAAAATGACTGGTGTCCTTAGGAAAAGAAGAAAATGCCGCATGAAGACGGAGGCACGTGGGGAGAGGACCATGTGGAGATGGAGGTGGAGATGGGGCGATGCTTTATAAGCCAAGGAACGCCAACAGCTGCCAGCAAATTGCCAGAAGCTGGCGGTGACCTGGAACAGCCTCCCTCACAGCCTCAGGAGGAACCAGCCCTCCCGACACCTTGATTTTAAACTTCTGGCCTCCAGAACTGCAAGAGAAGGTTTTTGTTGTTTTAAGTCACCCGGTTGATGGTACTTTATTACAGCAGCCCCAGCAAACTCATACCATGGGCGAGAGAGATGCTGGCCTCTCCAAGGACCCCTCAGGCCAGTTTTCTCAAGCCTGAGCTGCAGCAGGAGGGCTTGTTAGGACACTGAGCGCTGGGCCCCCCCCCCAGACCAGCCGGTTCAGCAGGTCTGCCGCGTGGCCCAAGAATGTGCATTTCTAACAAGTCTCCAGGTGGTGGTGACACTGCTCTTCCAGGGACCACACTTCGAGAACCCCTGCTCTGGGGGCCTGGGTGTGGCCTGGGCATTGGGACCTTCTGGTCCCGGTAATGATGAGATGTCTATCCCTGCTGATATGGGTTGTGCCAGCCCACTTGGCAAACTTCCGTAGCCACGGCCAGTTTTCAGTTAAATGCTGTCTGTAGTTTTGAGTGGTTTACACAGGTGCTGGTTCATGAAACACCACCTCCACCACACACACACTGACCCCATGTGGTAGATGTTATAGTCCCTATTGTTACAGACAAGGAAAATGAGGCTCAGGCGTGGGTGTGAGTCCTCAGCAGGACGCTTCTCCCTCCTGAGTCCCTGGGCTCGGGCGTCTGCGCTCTGAGCCCGGCTCTGGAACATCCCTGGCTGGTTCAGTCCTCAGAATTCAGATTTCCCTCTTTGTAAGTCACACCCGTCATCGCCTTGTCTGAATACAGAGCCATCACCCTCCTCCTGCGGCAGTGCTGGAAGCCGGCAGTGCACCGGGCCTCGGCTTTCCCCGACCCATTGTTGCTGCTTCCAGCCGGAGCTCACGATCTCGTCCTCTTTCCTGATCCTGTTTTGTTCCCAAATGCCCTCCGGATGTGACTTCCTCCTTTCTGTTTCCAGGTGCTCAGCACAAACCAGCCCCGAGCAGCTTTGGTTGTGAGGAGCCTGGCGAGCAGCGAGGACAGGTGATGAGAAATCCTTGGGAGGATGGCCAAGAAGGATTTGTAACGTCCGGAGTCAGACAGGTCTGCAGCCCTGCTGGCCTGGCCGCTCTCCACGGAGGAAGCCCCTGGCTGTGAGGGCAGCAAACTGCAGGCTGGCCACGCCCTCTCTTGCCACCTCCATGCCCTTTGATGAGGGCTGGGTTAGTGCAAACAGGGTGTGTGAGCTTTTCACCCCAGCCAGGTGTGGACATGAGCTGTGGGCTCCTGTGAGAGGTACTCAGGGTGCAGAGATGGGCCTTTCAGCTGAGGTTCTGCACCTTCAATCCACAGGCCCCAAGAGCAGACTTGCAAATTCTTCCAGCCTTTAAACACCATTCCTGCCCCAGCTGCAGGCAGGAAGCACCCTCTACCACGAGCACCACGTCCCCAGGATCGATGTTCAGTGCTGGGACCTGTCTGGCCACAGGGGCCGCAGCTCCGTGTCTGTGGGTCACTCTGGAGCTGAGTGTCCTCCCGTCCCCGAGCCCAGTGGAGCCAGAGTCGGGGGCAGGACGGAAGAGAAGCGCGCCCAGAGCCTCGACATGAGCCCCCGAGAGCCTCTCCTGGGACACAGCAGCGTGAGAAGAAGGAAGCTCATCAGCTCAAACCAGCGAGGGCGGACTGAGCACCAGCTCCCGTCCCAGGAGTAACATGGACTGTGATGCGGGGGGCTGAGAGGAGGAGGCCGTGCCCCGGACGTCTCAGGAGCTGACAGTCTGGTGCCCCGTGAGACAGCCCCCTCTCAGGAGAGCCACCGTGAAGCTCTGCGCACGAGAGTCAAGTGCCCCAAACTTGGAACTTGGGAGGTGGAAGCAGCTGATCGTCTGGAGCAGAAGGAGGCCACTGTCGGTCAGGGACCAGGGACGACCTCAGGGGGGACCCGTCTGGAGCCGGAGCTTTGGGGTAGGGTCAAGGGGGCGCCGCGGAGGCCGTGAGCATGTTGCTTTGGGCCCGTGCCGCGGAGACAGACGTCACACTGGCCCTGGTGCTCCCCGCACGCTGGCAGGGAAATGCGTGTTTTATTTTACAGAACTCAAAATCGCCCAAGTAGAAACGCTCTGTGCCTTGTTTTAAAGTCAAGAAAGCGCCGGAAAGGTTTGTTTTGACCGAATGGAAACAACACTCCCATGGATAAGCACTTTCTGACACACACAAAACAAATGAAAAGCTCGTGCCCACTTTCCTGACTTTCTCCCCCAGCGATGTCCCCAGTCACACATGTCATAAGGGGCTTGGGACCAGATTCAGACTCTTCCTCCAAAAGTGCACAACACCCAGTCCCTCGCCCCACTCCCCCGACGCCAGAGGCGGCTGGGCCAGTAACTTGGAGTCAGTGCGTCCTCCCCATGTTTTCTGACTTTCTCAGGAGAACCTTGGCATTTTTGTAAACGTTAGCGCCAAGCTTTTAGAAATTTTGGGGTTTTTTTGGGGGGGGGGAGTATTTTTACTCTTTACAACAACTTGCCACCCCAATTTGGAAACCTTGTCTAAATTGTGGATCTGGTACTCAGCCAATGATTCTTTTGGTCGTGACTGCCTTTGCTGTGAAAATATTCTTTTCCTGGAAGAAACCGCACACCCTTCAGAGGCCAAGGACGCAGTGGCGTTTGTTAGGATACATCAGAGGTAGGTTCACCGTAAAGCTAATGAGTGCAAGCTCCAGGGCTCCTCACTTACCATCCAAGACCTTGTACCTAATTTTACATCTATTGTTTTGTATTCTTTTTCTTAAAGAACCCACACCCGTCCAACTTGTATAAGCTTTGAGCCCCCAACCCTGGACCCCCTACCCGCAGATGCAGTCTTAAAGCCCATGACCTATTAGACCTCATTCTCTTCTAAGGGCAAGGAGCCTCCAGTCTGGTTGATATTTTGTGCTTCTGAGGAACTTTTTCCCGGGGCGGGGGAGGCGGAGGATGCTGACGCTTTGAGCTTCCAAATGCTGAGGAGCCATTTCCTGTGACGCGTAGATGCGAAGAAGTAAATGACGGGGTCAATGCTGCAGTTCAAGTTCATGAGGCACACTGTGAGCTGAAGGCACAGTTTGAAAGCCCTCTGCTCGGGGCAGGTTGGCTGGTGGAGCACCTTTCTCACCATGAACTGGATGACATTGAAGTGGTAGGGGTGGAGCACACAAGCACGGCCACCAGCACCACCAGGGTGAGCAGGCAGGCCCTGCGGTGGTGCCCCTTCCTGCTTGTCAGAGGGTTGTCCCGGGCCGTCCTGCACAGCTTCATGGTGATCCTCACGTAGCAGAAGAGAATGACGCCCACCGGCCCGCAGAAGCTCAGAGCGGAGATCACTAGGACCACGACGGGCAGCGTGAGCACCGGCTGGACGCTGTCATACTCCATGCAGGTCAGCCTGCCGGCCACGAGCTTGGTCATGGAGAGCAGGAGCAGGAGCGCCGTCTGCAGAGAGGCCAGGACCCACACAGCCACACAGATGAGCCTGGCCCGCCGGGGTCCGCGGAGCCGGAGACACTGGTGGGTGCGGACCACAGCCACGTAACGGTCCACGCTCACACATGCCATCAGGTAGATCCCTGAATAAGTGTTCACGTAGAATATGAAGGCCGTCAGCCTGCAGAGCCCTTCACCGAAAGGCCAGCAGAAGTCCAGCACGTAGTAGGCGATCTTTCTGGGCAGGGCCAGGGTGAACAGGAGGTCGGACACTGCCAGGTGGACCAGGTAGACATTTGTTGAGTTGATCTTCTTGCCCTTTTGATAAGCAAGGCGAAGGGCAAGGATGTTTCCCAGGGTGCCGAAGACCAAGAGGGCTGTGTAGAACAAAGAGAGCATCACGCTGGCCACCCGGGGTGGGTGGTGAGGAAGGCAGGAGTCGGCGTGGTGGACGAGGCTGTCTGGGTCAGCCGTGCAGGAAGCCATGTCATAGAGGTCCTTGGGGAGACAAAAAATTAAAATGTTAATTTTAGTTAACCCGCCTCTATCGAGTAATACTTAATAATTTGCTGAAGCCACATGCCCATGAATAGCATATATCTTTATTTTAAATTTTATTGGATTATAGTTGATTTACAATGTTGTGTTAGTTTCAGGTGTGCAGCAAAGTGATTCGGTTACACATACATATACATATATTCATTCTTTTTTAGATTCTTTTCTCATATAGGTTATCACAGATTGAGTTCCCTGTGCTTCACAGTAGGCCCTGTTGGTTATATCTTATATATAGTAGTGTGTGTATGTTCATCCCAAGCTCCTGGTTTATCCCTTCCCCCAGTGTTTCCCCTTTGGTAACCATCAGTTTGTTTTCAATATCTGTACGTCTGTTTCTGTTTTGTAAATGGGTAAAGAAGACGTGGTACATACAAGCCTACCTCTTTTGAAGTAAATTTATGTGGACGTGTGACATACCGTTCCACTCACTGTTGCTATGTAACAAATTACCCCCAGAATTTAGCAACTTAAAACACTTTATTATTTTCACGGTCAGGTTTTGAACAGGACACAGTGGGATTGGCTTTTCTCTGCTCCCCACTGTTGGGAGCCTCAGCTGGGAAGAATCGACAGCTGAGGCTTACTCAGTGGCAGGGGCTGGGACCACCCGGAGGTGATTTTACTCAAATGACGCTGACTTTTGGCCGAAGCCTCAACTGGACTGTCAGCTACAGCACCTGCACGAGGGTTCCTCGTGAGGCGGGGGCTTCCTCGCAACATGGTGGCCTGCAAGTACCTCAGTTTCTTACACGGTAGGTGGAGGCTCCAAAAGAAAGTGTCCCGGAAACTAGGTAGAATCTCCGTCTATTAACCACGTCTTTTATTTTCTATATTCTAGTGCTCTGACATCTTGGGGCCTGGCTGACCCTGGAGGGGCTGCCCTTCCCTGGGTTAACCAGTCCCTTGAGTGTACTTTTCAAACGCAAACCAACCACTCCCACCACCTGCCCTAATCAACCCAGGGCCAGGTACCAGGGGCAGCCCCTGTGTCCCAGAGCCCCCTGAGATGGTTCAAACAATCCTAACCCTGCTGACCCTGCCTTGCCTGTTCCCTTCCACCGAAACCACAGTAGAGGCTCTTGCCCACATTTCTGCTCCTCTGGCTCTGTCTCCTGACCAACCCCAGCTCTCCCCCTGTGGCCCCCCGTGATGTGGCATGGCCCCTCTTCTTGGGGTCTGTAAGTAACAAGCTCTCTTTTTCAACAGCAATCATCCCCTGATCTGTTGGCCTGACCCTCAGATTTTCTATGAACACACTGTACTCAAAAACACTGCATCAGCTTTTCTAAGCTGGCCTGGGAAGTGTGGTACCATCATGTCCGCCTTCTGCTGTTACAAGTGAGTCACAAGCCCACCCAGAATCAAGAAGAGGAGACATAGCTCCCATCTCTCAATAGGAGGCAGGTCAAAGAATTTGCAGCCATTTACAAATCACGACACACATGCAAAAATGTGCACAAATCGTAAAAGTAGAGCTTGACGGTTTTCATAAAGTGAACACGTCTGTGTGATTAGCCCCCAGATTAGGAGGCACCTCGCCAGCACCCCCAGAAGCTCTCCCTTGCCCCCCCAGCCTCTACCTCCACTCAAGGGTAATCAATATCCTAACTTCTAAAATCACAACTCAGTATGCCTGCTTCTGAACTTTAAGTAAATGAAATCATACGCCGTGGGTATGTGTATTCTCACCCACAGAGCTTCTCTGGGTCAGCATTAGGTTGTGAGATTGACCCACGCTGTAGTGTAGTTGTGGTGTGGTGTAGTTGTGGTTTGTTCCTTCTCATTGCTGTATGATAGTCCATTGTATGTATGCATCACCACCTATTTACATCCATCCTACTGTTGGTGAACATTTCTGTTATATCAAGTTCAGCTATACATGTTCTTTCACATGTCTTTGATGACACATAAGTATCTATTTTGCTGAGCACTGTACATAGCTAGGAGTGGGGCTGGTGAATCACAGGTTCTGCACGTTTCATTTGAGTAGGTAGGTCCTGGCCATCACTTTCCCAAAGCAGCCGCTCTGTGTACTCCCGACAGCGTATGGGATTCCCGTGGCGCCTCATCCTCACCAGCCCTGGGCATGGTCAGTCTTTTTCAGGTGAACCAGTCTGGTGGGTGTGCAGGGGTATCTTCTTGTGGTTTCAATTGGCATTTGCCTAATGACTACTGACAGTGAGCACCTTTTCACAGGTTTACTGGCCATTTATATATCTTCTTTTTTTTTTAACGTGTTAGACATTATTACTATTATGATTATTGTTCTATTACTACTATCACTACTACTATCATTCTCTTTTTATTATTTTTAAAAATTTCTTATTGGAGTATAGTTGCTTTACAATGTTGTGTTAGTTTCTGCTGTACAGCAAAGTGAATCAGTTATACGTATACATATATCCCCTCTTTTTTGGATTTCCTTCCCATTTAGGTCACCACAGAGTGTTGAGTAGAGTTCCCTGTGCTCTACAGTAGGTTCTCATTTGTTATCTATTTTATACATAGTAGTGTATATACGTCAATCCCAATCTCCCAACGCACCCCACCCCCACTTCCCCCCTTGGCATCCATAAGTTTGTTCTCTACATCTGTGTTTCTATTTCTGTTTTGCAGATAAGTTCATCCATACCATTTTTCTAGATTCCAGATGTGGAGAAAAGGGAGCCCTCCTACACTGTTGATGGGAATGTAAATTGGCGCAGCCGCTATGGAGAACGGTATGGAGGTTCCTCAAAACACTAAAAATAGAGCTACCATATGACCCAGCAACCCCACTACTGGGCATATACCTGGAGAAAACCCATGCTCTCTGTGCGGCAGGTGGAGCCTGAGTGACTGTCCCTGTGAGGCACACGTGAGCACTGTGATTGCAGAGGGTGTGCTGTTTACCCAAGGGCCACAATAGCTCACGGGACCAGAGATCCAGGTGGAGGTGCTGAACTTCTGCGGTCACGTGCTGGCTTGAAGGGCACCAGCTCCGTGAGCCCCAAAACCTCACTTGAGTCAGGACACAGCTGTTCCCTCCTTTACCGATTTGGGGCTAGCTAGTAGGGATCCTGCTGTAGATTATGCCTCATTGCAACCTATGCATATAGAGAGCTCTGTCTCTATATGCGTAAGGGCCTCCATTCAAATGGAAAGTAAGAAAAGTGCATCTGAACAGTAGAGAGAGGAACACTGAAAAGTCCTTTGAACCTCAGGATGATGGATGGATGGATGGATAGATGGAGATGATATAGTGAGGATGATTAGATAGATAGATAGATGGTTAGATAGGTGGGTAGGTAAATAGATGGTAGATAGATAATAGATTAGATAGATATAGAGATGGCGACTAGATAGACAGATAGAGATAGATGAATAGATAGTTAGATAGAGATAGGTGGGCAGTTACGCTCTCCCAGGGGTCCTGCAAGCTCTGAATCCAGAGGGAAGGCTCTTCTTATTCATCCCTTCACTGAACAATCCGGTCCTCAGGTCGCACTGAGGCGGGAGCTGAGGGGATGGGCTCTGTGCCCCCAGCAGGGCGAGGAGGGTGTCTCAAGGGGCCAGTTTAGCTCAGGAGGGTCTCAGCCACAGGTCGACTCAGCCGCTGGAATCACTGGCAATCAGTCACAGAGCAGCGGTTTGACGCCTGTTGGAACTTTCTGTGTCCCTTTTCCTGTCTGTTCAGGACTCACTGGGCACAGGGGTGGGACTGGCTCCTAAGGAAACACCACCCTGAGCAAGTGTCCCCCGCTTCCTGACTTTCCTGGGCCTCTTCCCCAGGGCAAACCACACGCCGGCCCGCAGCCCAGGGCGCCGGGTACACCACACAGCCCCAAGGCCCCACCAAGCGCCACTTCCTCCCCGAAAACTCCGGTCTCTGCAGCAGCCCCCACACCTGGTGCTCGAGCATCTGAGGGCAACTCACAGGTACCTGCTCCCCGTGACTCACCCCTCAGCGCCTTAGCAACCTCCGTAACCCCGTGCCCCTCGGGCCTCTCCGAATCTTCTTCCTGTTTTGGTATTTGGCACAAAACAAGCTGTCTGGATGGTGGGTGATGCTGGGAGCCCCGTGGTCCCCCTTCCCAGGGCACCCACGGAGAAGTCACATCCACATCCCGAAGAGAGGCAGGCGGGTACTGTCACATATGTGAGTCCGGGGAGATCAGACCCAAATGAGGAGCTGTCGAGAGAGGGGCCCTAACGCCTCGGACCTGCCGCTCTGGCCTTCCTGCTTGTCGATGCGGGTGCAGACCTCCGCGTGAGCGTCCCTTCCCCAGCAGGAGCACTGACTGCCCAGTGGCTGACTGCTCGGTTGCTCTGTGCACCGTGGGCTCTGGCCCACACCTGCTGAAGGTGTGCTCCTTGGCCCCTTTCTGCCCCGCCCCCCAGGTTCTCCCCCCACGAGCGCAAAGTATCCCATTTCTCCAACTCCATCCCATCTGCTCTTAGGAAATGACCCACTGTTGGTTTGTAGGGGAGCAGAATCTGCCACCCCAAAATACACGTGTTTGGCCTAAGGATTCTTTTAAGCTGGTTATTTTTAAGAAGGCACAGGCACAGAAGAAGCTCTGAAAGCCAAGTCGAAGTTGCCCTTTGTAAAAGACGCTTATATTTGTAAGTGTCTCCCTTGTCGTACCAAGAAGAGGGGTAATGACTCAATCTGTAGAAACTCTAGTCAATGCAGAAGGCAAGGACTTAAATCTGCAGAGCTACCTTACCCTTGTTTACTGTGCTTTTCCTGCTCGCCTCTCATCTCTAGCTCCCCCACTCCTAACATCTTCTGTTGTCTTCAGCTGAGGAAAGCGTTTAAGGTGATGGTTTTGCCCATTTTGGCGAGTTACTTAGTTTTCCTGGGTCTCTCCCACGTATACACGTTATTCAGCTTTTGGTTTTTTTCTCCTGTTAATCTGTCTCTTGTCAATTTCGTGATGAGGCCAGCCAAAGAAGCCAGAAGGGAAGAAGGGACACGTCCCCTCCCCTACAGTCTTTTACGTCTTAATATGAAGCTACTGACGCATTTCCCACTCACAAGAGTATGTGCCATTTGAGACTCACCCAGCTGTGACTGTGGAGGGCCAGGTGTGCCCCTGTTAGGGGTTATCAATTAGTGCAGCCATGTAGGGAAGAATGATCCAGAGAGCTTCCAGAAGGTTCTAAGGGTCTGCATCCCAGGGTGTGGTCCAGTGAAAGCAGCCCAGTTCTGTCAGCCGGTTTTGCTCTGTGACATGAGACTGACACTGACCTTTGGTCCTCCTGGCCTGACGTGTCCTTCCGCCCGGTCAGGCACGGCAGGGGTCCTGGCTAGTGGCTGGGGTCGATAGGGATGCTCTACCTGTTCCCAACAGAAGCAGAAAGAGAGGGTGTGTGAAGAGCAGAACAATCTCTCTGAGCCCCAGCAAGGCACGTCCTTTCCGCGGTGCCCGAAAAGACTCACCTCTGGTCGACTTACCTCACTCACCGAGGGTGACGCCAGGGAGCCCGGCGGGGTCTCGTGCAGCAGCCAGCTGCCTTCCCAGGGGGCCCTGGAGCATCGAAGGCGCCCCGAGCACTCTCCCCTCTGCAGGAATTGAATCAGTGCACCGCACTAGCCTCCACACTCTTCTTCCCTTCACCCACCCCTGCTGAAAAAAAAAAAAAGAAAAGAAAGAAAGGGGAAAAAAAACCACCCAGGGTATCAGCCAAGGTGATCTTCCTGCCACAGGACAAGCTCGCTCAGACACATGGCCCCCCACGCAGGCCTGTCTCCCACACCTCCCGAGAAGGAGGGAGTGGGGGGTTGTTGCTCTAGGAAGCGGTTTCCCTTCTGTTCCATTTCTTTGCCCCCCACAGGCAGGGGTTTAGGCCATAGATGTTACTCCCAAGCCACCAGAGTCAGGAACTTCAGAAGCAGCCAGCATTCTCTCCCCCCTCCCCTCCCCCCATGAGGGGGTGATGAGCGAAGTAAAGCAAGAAGTACCATCTGGGGACCCTGCCAAGCTCAGGCTGGGGGTAGGGAAGCGAGGGGAGACTTGGCCTGGCTCGGGATTCCCTGGGTTTGTGATCCAGGCGAGGCGCTCTAACAGAGCCCGAAAGCCCACGTGCAGCTCTGATGGGCTGCACTCCCAAGGGCTGCACTTGGCGGTGGCTGGACGGCAGATGAAACCAGGGTGTTCCCCAGCCACCCCTTCTCCCCGCGCCCCCCTCGTTTCCCTACCACACAGCTGGCGAATCAATGAGGCATCAGACCCACCCCCGGATCAGGGCTGTAACGCTGCCAAGTTGCCGCCCCAGGGATGTGAGCGTGAGCTTCTTTCTGAGCTTCTCTGCACGTGGAAGGAAGGCGCTTCAGTCAGCAGCCGGCTCTCCAGCCCGGCCTTGGACCCCAGCCCCACCCCCAAGCTCTGTGTCTCTGGCGTGACATCCCTCACGCCTCGGTTCCCCGCCACCCCTCCCCTGTCTAGAATTTGGGTCAACACGCCCCCCTAACTGACCTCCCACTGATGAAGGCCATGGGACCCCATTTTTCCCTTGTGTAGACTGGTCCCTAAAAGATGTCCCCCAAAGCTCCAGATCAGTTGGAGAGAAGTTTGGTAAAGAAGCCCTGTCTTACCTGCACCTTTTACCATCAACTTCCCTCCCACGGCCCAGAAGGAAGAACTAATGCCGTTTCCAGAGGTGCCTGACTTACACACAGATGGCAAACCCCAGGAGAACCTTCCTTCGTGTCTTCAAGACATTTAGGGCTCTCCCACTAAAAGGGCAGACTAGCAGGCCTACGAAGGGCAACAAACTGTGGAATACCCTCACCCCACACTGTTCACTCATGGGTCGTTCAACAAGCGTTTACTGAGCGCCAGCTTCGAGCCGGGAACACATACGTACCTGTGTGTGCTGGGAGGGGAAACTTTTCCTCTGCCCTCCTGGGTTTAGTGGCTGCAGTTGTGTCAGTTAATTGGACAAGAGACTAACAAACAGGATGAACAAACAGGAGAAGGGCGCACACATTTTATCTGACGTTAACAATTTTACTCTGACTTGGCCCGGGAGGCTTCACAGAAAAGAAGTGAGGAGCCAAAGTGGATAGGAATAAGTTTATACAGCATTTTAACAAAGAGCAGTAGGGCTTCCCTGGTGGCACAGTGGTTAAGAATCCACCTGCCAGTGCCGGGGACACGGGTTCGATCCCTGGTCCAGGAAGACCCCACATGCCACGGAGCAACTAAGCCCGTGTGCCACAATTACTGAGCTCACGAGCCACAACTACTGAGCCCACATGCCACAACTAGTGAAGCCCGTGCACCTAGAGCCCATGCTCTGCAGCAAGAGCAGCCACCGCAACGAGAAGCCCGTGCACTGCAACGAAGAGTAGCCCCCGCTCACCACAACTAGAGAAAGCCGGCGTGCAGCAAGGAAGACCCAGCGCAGCCAAAAATAAATAAATAATTTGTTTAAAAAAAAACAAAACAAAGAGCAGTAAGTGGTGGAAACTAACAAGACAGAGGAAAGCAGGGAGGGGGTGTGGGGATGCCGTAATAGATGGGGAAAGGAGTAGAAGATTGAGGGCTGTCTAGTAAGGTTTATCATTAAACCTTCCTCTCTTGGCTCTGGGCTAAGAGACTAGAGTCCTCTCAGATGATTAAGAGTTGCTGTCTTCCTGGTAAGGAGGGTGAAATGCCTTTACAAATGGAAATTTCTATCCTGCTTTTAGCCAAATAGGAAGAAGGCAGAGATATTTTTTCCTTCTCTTTCTGCTATTTTTCTTAGTTGCCTTCAGCTCAAAATAATCCTTATGCCAAAGAGGCACAAGTGGGTGGCATATTCTGGTCCCCTTCGTGTGTACACATGACTGAGAAGTACATGGTGGGCTCTCCTTGTGTTCATAGAAACACATCGCTCAGTCCCCTAGCACGTGCTTGGCCTGGAACCTAGCAGATCCCTTACAAAGTTACCATCTCTCCTGCCCTTTTATGATCTTGTCCAGTCTAAGTAGCAGCCCTCACTGGCCGCCATCCTGTGCTTACCACCTGTACTATGCATGGGATTTCACGCTCTCAGGGGCTGTTCTCCAGTCACTTCTTGGGCAGGGGTGTTTCATTTCAACCAGCTGTTGAGTTCCTCAGCGGTAGGAAGTGCAGCGGCTCTTTTATCTACAGGGGCTGCTACAGTGGAAGGTGTGGGAGACCTCGCCTAGTCCCTGGGAGGCCAGGATTCAGGAGGCCTGTGAACCTGGGTGGGAGAACAATTACCTCTTTATTTTCACTAGGCTCTAACTGCAACCTGTCAGCCTAGGCCCTGGCAGCCGGTCACAGTGGAATGAAGTATACCTGTGACTCTGTCACTGACAGAAATCATGACTCTCTTCATAGCCCATTACAGGTGATTCAAGTACCTTGAAATATGTTTGCACATCACTGCTTTGAGATTACAGTTGTTATTACTTAATAATCATATGGAAGGAACATCATATTAGAAATCTGGTTTTTAACATTTGGATAACTGTATTTTAACATGAGCAGTTTTTTGTCATCTTATGTACTTTACTTCATACATTTTAAACCATCACCCTGAGGAAGGTCCTTAGTTTCACCTGAAGGGTCCATGGCACAAGAAAAGGTAGAGAACCCTTGATCTAGCCTGACATTTTTGTCTTCCAAGTGAAGAAACTGACACATGGGATTTTTTTTTCCCCCAAATCCTCCTGGCTTTCTCCAGCGAGACGGGACCAGAACCCTCAGCTCCTGGTTCCTTTTCAGGGCTCTCCTCACAATGCAGAGCCCTTTAATCCCTACACCCACCTCCTCTCAGCCCCAAACACATGATGACTCAGCAAATACCGTCCCCCAAAGGCTAGGATTTGGACCTATGGTACGACTCCCTGACCCACTGATTGTCCTGATTTTTTCTCAAGGTGGCTTGACAACTTCCTTCCTTGTAATCTATAATATTTGTCATCTTCCACCTGGCCCAGAAAATCAATAGCAATGACAGTAATAGTAGTGGCACCCTTGATTGAGGACTTACTCTCTGTCGCCCTTAACTATTATATATTTATTTATACCTCAGTTCATCGACAAAGAAGCACTATTAGTCCCATTTTACAGATGAGGAAAATGAGGCTCAGAGAAGTTAAGTGATTTGTCTAAGGCCACACAGCCAATTTCATCAAAGATCCAGGTGCTTCTTCTGATAGGTTCAATTTCAAGGAGGTTGCAGCTGGGGCTGGAGGTTAAGGAGGTGGCCAAGGGATAGTATCACCCAGATATGAAGGACACGAAGGACTCGGTGCTGCTGTTTCTGGGGCGGGTGGAGCCACTGCAGCTGAGGCTGGTGATGTCTGAGCTTGGCGACCGCCCTGGGTGTTACCCTTAAAGCAGCTTCACAGGGCATTGATTTCTGATGTGATCTGTGCCTGCCCAAGGGAAGCAGGGGTGCACCCCTATCTCATCTCTGTGGTTTGCTCTGTTCCATGAGCATCTTCAGCCCCAAGCATAAGCAGAGAGGCACCACGTGGCTTAGTTCTGGGTACAGCCACTGCTGGGGGAGGGGAGCGGGGGTCTGTAAAACTAATGCCTTTTATCCTTTTTTTTTTTTTTTTGTGGTACGTGGGCCTCTTACTGTTGTGGCCTCTCCCATTGCGGAGCACAGGCTCCAGACGCACAGGCTCAGCGGCCATGGCTCACGGGCCCAGCCGCTCCGCGGCATGTGGGATCTTCCCAGACCGGGTCACGAACCCACGTCCCCTGCATCGGCAGGCGGACTCCCAACCACTGCGCCACCAGGGAAGCCCTTTTTTCTTTTTTTTTTAATGATGGAGGAGGAGAAGGATTGGGGGTGGTTACAGATGTATTTGTTTCTTCCTCCTTTTTAAAATCCATTTAATCCTTGATAGACTTCTAGACACTTGAGTAACCTATTTATTCCCTCAGGTGGAGTGAATGTCTACATTATGCTGAACTTCCAGAACCAGCTAGAGATACAACAGCGACAGAGTCCTTCCTTCTGGTGAAGTGGACAGATGAGCAGGCAGGCGACCTCTATGGAGAGACAGACGCAGCTGAGAGAGTGAGTTCAGGGCACTAAGGGACCACCCGAGGGGATGCTTGTCCTGGTCCCGAGTAGTCAGGGAGGTTTCCCAGAGATGAATGGTGAGGATGTGGAAGAAAACTTCCCTCTGCCTTTCTAGGTTCTTCTGGCTGGTCTAAGAATTAAAGTGAAATAAGACAGATTAACAGG
Organism: Orcinus orca; assembly: GCF_937001465.1. Taxonomy (NCBI): domain Eukaryota; kingdom Metazoa; phylum Chordata; class Mammalia; order Artiodactyla; family Delphinidae; genus Orcinus; species Orcinus orca. The sequence goes on along the minus strand of NC_064576.1, from coordinate 11,033,343 downwards.
AGAAAATCACATTTAGTTTCATATATACAGGAACCCCACATACAGGAGAAGGTCAGAGACCCACACATACATGAGAGGGTCAGAGACAGAAAGGTAAGATGAGGTCTGTACGCCATCCTGAGCTGAGGAATGCCATCAGGACCTGGGGTTTCCAAGGACGGGAGGGTCATTCATGTGGGGATAAGAAGAAGAGCAGATGTTGGGTAATTAGATGCGCTTTCCCTGACATACAGATAGGGCCACTTTGGTAAAAGGTAACTCTGGTAACAACTCTTTTTCTGGGAAAAATCCACAATTGAAATTCTTTTAGGTAGTTAGGGGAGGGGCAGTAATTTCTCTAGAACCCGCAGGGTATCGATTGCCTTTAGCTCAAAATAATCCTCATGCAAAAGTGACACATTTTGGGGCGGGGGGTTCATTATGAACCCCTACGAAATGCACCCATGTACTAGCAACTAGATAAAAAGCCCAGAAGAGTCTATGCACCCCAGCAGCCCCATCCAGTCACTGACTCCCAAGGTTACTATGTTAGTGATGATACTAGATTATTTTTGCCTGGTTTTGAACTTGATATAAATGGAATCACACGGAATGTGTTCTTCCAGCTCTGGCTTCTTTTGCTCAACAGTATTTTGGTGCAACTCATCCATACTGTTAATAGCTGTAGTTCATTCACTCCCATTGCTGTCTTTATTTCTTTGCTGGGATAGATCAGTACTTATTTATTCATTTTCCTGCTGATGAACATCTGAGTTGTATCCAGCTGAGGCTGTTACAAATAGTGCTGCTACAGACATTCCTGAGCACATCTTTGGGGGAACATATGCACTCATTTCCTTTGGGATATGCCCAGGGCAGAATTGCTGGGCCACAGAGTATGCATGGGTGCAGTTTTAGTTGATGCCATACTTAGTTGATATTTAAAAGAGAAAAAGAGAGCAAGGGAGAAAACATTTTTAATTATCTGAAAAAAAAATTAAGCTTAATGAACGTTTTATCAAAGAGGCACTTTTCCTCTGTGATTGCACAATTAGATTTTAAAAATAATAATTGGAGGAGAACTCAGGGATGGTGTAGCCCAGTGTTTTTCAGCCATTGTAAAATTCACAATGGGTTTTTCAATTTTTTTATTATGGTAAATATACATAACATAAAATTTACTATTTAACCATTTATAGTAAGTTTTGAAATTATTTTAGTTGGTCATGATCAAATTTTTTTTTTAATGGAACAGAATTTTTAAAAAGTGTCACAATAAACATAAATACTATTGAATATTTCATGGGACTTTTGTTATGGGTGTGTGAGCTCTGGGTCAAAAAAGCTTGTAAAACACGGGTCTAGTCCAACTTTTTAAATTTACAGAGTGGAAGGTACACTCAGAGATGTAAGTGATGTTTCTAAACACAGCTTGAACTAGACCATGACATCCTGGCTTCCAGTTCAGTGTACTCTCCAACTTCCATCTCACCACCTGAGATCACTGCCGCTGATCTTGTCAAAGTTACAGGCTAGATGGTGCTGTGTGTTTGTGGCCCCGTACTTTACCCACGAGAAAGGATCTCAAGTCCCCTGACCCTTGAGTTGGTCCCCAGGAGGCTGCCAGAGCCAGGACCCAACAACCAGCACCTTCTGAACCATTAAAACTCGGGGCACCCATTTGACCCTTTCTACTTTAGGGTCAACCAGGAATAGTACAAACCTAGAAACTTGAAGAGTGGGGAAAGAACCTGTGGTTTGACATTTTTCAGAATTTTTTTTCTCTTTTGTGTGTGTTTCAAGGACATCTTTCAAGTGCAGAGATCTGGAGAGGAAGCGCTATAAATAGAAGGGGCCTCGAGGTGGGGGGGAGGGGAAGGGAGGGCTGGGGGAGGAGGAAGTGCGTCCCCAAATCTAGGGCCCTGGCAGGGCTTTTCAGGGGGCCCTTTCTCACCATCAAAACCAGGGCTGGCGCCAAGTGCGCTGACCTGGGTCCCCACGTTCCAGCTCCAGCCAATCCCCACCACCACGTCCACCAAGACAGCCCCTGGGAGGAAAGGGATCCATCTCACCTCGGACCTAAGTTCCCGGGGCCACTCGGCTGAAAAGGGCTCCCACGTCATTCGCCCCTCACCCATCAGCGGTGTTATAACATCACTTGGGTGTGTCTCACCCTAGTCAAACCTCAGCAGTGCCTTCCCAAGGTCTTAGAATAAACCCCGCCCCCAGCCCACCGACGGCAGATTCATCATTTTTGACCAGGTAGACGCAGCAGGAAGGGAGAGGGTGGAGAGCAGGTGACGTGAGGCTGTATTTGCACGGCATCCCCTGTTTTTCCGGGGAGTGTATCTCTCCTCGGGGGCCTGGCTTTGGTGGGAAGAGGCAGAAAGGCCGTGGAGGTTGTTGGGGGAGGGGCTAGATTCCCCCTCCCCCCCAATCACTGACCGCCTTTCACTCCTCCCAGGTGCACCTCCTCACCCAGGGCCTTCTCTCTGCTCCTCACCTAGAGCTCCTCTCAGCCTTCCAGCCTCCACCTCAGTATCACCTTGTTGGGCCAAGTGCTCTTCAAGGACGCTGTAAATTAGAACCTCTTGTTGCCCGATGGGCCCTTCCTTCCAACACCTTATGTGTGTGTCAGCGTTTGATTTGTGTGATTATTAGGTTAATATCTCCCCCAACAAACTGTGAACTCTGAAGACAGGTCCAGGTTGGCTTTGCTCACTGCTGTATGCCCACCTCCTAGCTCAGTGTCTGCACAGGAGATGGTGCCCAATACCATACAGGTGGGAAGAGGGAGGGTGGAGGGAGGGGAGGAGGTAGGAGAGAGGGGAAGGGGAAGGAGAGGAGAGCAGAGGGGATGCCGGGAGAAGATGGAGGGGAGGGGAAGGGGAGGGGGAGGGGAGGGGGAGGGGGAGGAGGAGGGGAGGGGGAGGGGAGGGGAGGGGGAGGGGAGGGGGAGGGGGCCAGTTATCATTAAGAACTGAGCAGCTCTCTCCCTCTGTCACTCCCTGAAAATGGGTTTACAGTTTCCCCTGTTCTAACCAGTCAGCTCGGGAGCCAGTGAGTGGTGTGCCCTCGGGTTCCCGCTGCCCTCGGAGAACAAGCCTCACGGGCTTCACAGGGGCACCTGACACTCTGCCAGAGGCCAGTCGGGCAGCTGTGTGGACCTGGTGGAGATGCAGAGCCCGCCGCCCTCGGCGGGAGCCCTGTCAAAGGTTAAAGGTTAGGAGAGGACCTCCGCCAAGGTGACTGGGCACAGAGAGAGACCCCAGGGCGCAGTGTAAAAAGTTGGGTGGGTCCAGCTGGCCTAGGGCTTTGGTTTGGCTGGGAGGGGTGTGTGATTTGGGAGCCAAGGCTGAGCTGTTTGAGATGCTAAACTGCACCCTTCCCCCAAGCAGCCATGGAACCCCAGCTGTCTAACATTCTCCAACAGCATCCATTTGAAAGAGGGCTTAATTCTACTCAGTCTGGTGCACTCTGGAAGTAGGATCCGTATACCATAAAAGTGCGATTCAGTGGTATTTAGGTGTTTAGTAAATTTAGAGTTGGGCAACCATCACCACGATCCAGTTCCGGAACATCCCACCTGTAAAAAATGAATGAGCAGAAACCTCGATTAAATAGTCAGAAGGGGCAGCTGTCATGTCCTGTGGCCATAGCAGAGCCCAACAGGAAGGAAACAGACTCCTCTTCTTTCTTGGCAAGAACTCAGCCAATGAAAAGCCATGGACTCTGTTTACAACAGCAGCCCTCCAGACTTCCTCTTCCCCTCTATAAAAGAGTTCTCCTTCCCTTGCTGTGTGGAGACTTGCACGTGGCTTGCCATGGCTGCAGAGGCGGAAGTGTAATTCTCTGCTGATCCCAGATAAACCCATCTTCGCTAGAGAAATATCTGGCAGTTGGTTTGTTTCAAGTCAGCACCTCCAGGAGATCCCTTGTGTCTGTTTATGGCCACCCCCTCCCATTACAGCCCAGACCGGCCAACCTCTAATCTGCTCTCTCTGCATATGTTTTTGCCTTTTCTGGATGCTTCATGTAAACGGAATCATCCACTACATGGCCTTTGGCATCCGGCGCCTTTCACTGAGCATAACGATTTTGAGGTTCATGTGTGGCATGCATGTTTCGGCAGTTTGTTTCTTTTTGTTGCTGAATGGTCTTCCTGGGTCTTGGTTTCTTATTAATGGAAGGGAAAGATATTTTTAGTCATACAGAAACGATGCCTTCCTCCAAGGACCCAAATGAATGAGAGGTTGGTCCGGGTGAGGCTTCTGTGCCTAGGAGACAGAGAGAATGTCCCATCATGGTGATGGAGACGCAGGAAGATTCTCTGGATGGAAAAAGTTAAAACACATCTCAATGGGATAGAGTGATGAGCAGAAACCAGTTAGGTCAAATGTCAAAAAAGCCTCTCCTTTGGTTTCAGATATCACTTGCATAAGTGAGAAGTGCCGGACTAGGTAACACCTTGAGGGCTGTAACAGGAGAACAGAGGAGCCCTGAGTTCAGAGAGATGGCCCAAGGTCAGGGCCACCCCTGCACCAAAGAAATGGGAATCCCCTGGTGCAGATTAGGGTCAGGAGCTTGTCAGTCCTCACACGGGATTCCAATGTACAGCCAAGGGCAAAGTCAAGGATGACTGTGCTAAAGGTTACGGGACGCCCAAAGTAACCGACTGCTGTACCAGAAGGGAGGGTCTCAGGTGGAATCCTGGTGTTCCCTTAACAGCCCCACGCAGACCTCCTCTTCTGGAAGGCCAGCAGGAGGCCTTGTAACTATCGTCCTCACCTCCTCCACCGATGCCCTAATGCTGGCTCCACAGAGAGGACCTGGTAGGTGCATAGACAACACCAGCTTGTCACAGGACTGAGAAAACTGGTTCTTCCTACTTTATTAAAGAAAAAAAAAAAATCCCAAGTATTACCTGAATACATTCTCATAGAAAATTCATAAAGGACAGTTCCCCTAGGACAAATCACAACGGTCTGATATGCATACTTGTAGGCACTTTTCCATGCATTTACCTCTCTAGGTAATATACAACTACATAGCTTTTATTTTGCCTATAAACAAATGAGATTATGCTCGAGGAATTATGTGAAAACTTGCTTCTCAATATATCACCAGGATCGTTGCACGTCAGGACGCACAGCTCTGATTCGTCTCTGAAACAGCTTCAAAATGGGAGGTGACTTTCCTCACTGAACCATGGGTTTTATCCTACATCGCTCTCAACGTTGCTCACTTCTGCAAATGTCATTTCTGTGGGCCTCCTTGTACATATGTACCCAGGCACATGTCTACACTTTTTGTTACTAGGACAGATTCTTAGAAGTGGAATGAGGGGGAGTTCTGGACTCTGCATTCAGCTTTGTTCATTTATTTGCCTGTAGAGCTACAGTGACTGTAACAGGAGAGTCAGTGGTTTCAGTCTTGGTTATATTATGGATTCTGTTGCTCTTGTGAGTAGGATCCCTTTCCCCTTACCTTTTCTAATAAGTTAGAGTTAGTGATTAAGAAAACCATAGATTTTTAATTGTGGTAAAACACATAAAAGGTGAAAATTGACCTTTTTCACCCTTTTTAAGTGAATGGTTCTGTGGCATTAAGTACATTCACATTGTTGGGCAACCATCATCACCATCCAGCTCCAGAATTTTCTCATCTTCCCAAACAGAAACTCTATACCCATTAGACACTTACACCCCAGTTCCCCCTACTTCCAGCCCTCAGCAACCACTGTTCTACTTTTTATCTTTATGAATTTGATCTAGGAACCTCACACAATATTTGTCCTTTTGTGTTTGGCTTCTTTCACTTAACATAATGTCTCCAAGTTTCGTCCACAACGTAGCACTCCACTGCTTTTTATGGCTGAATAATAGTCCACTGTACATGCATGTCACATTTGTTTTATCCAGTCATCTGTCAATGGACACTTGGGTTGCTTCACCCTTTTGGCTACTGTGAATACTGCTGCTGTGAAGAGTAGGAACCCTCAGTGTACAAACATCTGTTTGAGTCTCTGCTTTCACTTCTTTGGTTATATATCCAGAATTTGAATTTGAACTCCTTGTTTAATTTTTTGAGGAATCATCACACCATTTTCCACAGTGTCTGTACCATTTTGCAGTCCCGCCAGCAATGCACAGGGAGCCAATTTCTCCACATCCTCACCAGTACTTGTTATATTCTATCGTTTTTTAAAAACACCCACACAAATGGATGTGAAAGCCATTGATCTGTGTATGTTGGTCTTGTGTCCAGCCACCTCCCCAAATTCTCCCATTAGTTTTTCATTCGGGGTCTTGGATTCTCTAGGTAGTTCATCACATCACCTGCAATAGTGACAATATTTTTCTTCTCATTTTAGATTCAGGCCCTTTTGTCTTATTTTCCTACATTGTCAAGGATCCACATTACAAGGTTGAAGAGAAGCGGTGATGGCAGGTACCCCTTCCTTCTAGTGTTTTACTATTACATGTCATGATTTGTGCAAACTTCTGGTAGACCCTGGTTAGGGTTAGGAATGTGGCCTCTGTGCCTGCGTTGCTAAGAGTTTATCAACAATATCCAGCTTGTCAAATGTTTTTGGAGTGCCTACTGAAATAACTATGCCTCAATTCCGTGAATTACACTGATAGGTTCCCTAATAACCAATTCCTGTATTTGTTGGATAAACCTACTTGTCATGAAGTATTTGTGTTTAATGTAGAGACTGAGATATAGTAGATCACCCCAAATGAACAGGAGGCCAATGGCTAATGAAACAGAAGAGATAGTGACAGATACGGATCGTATCTTTGTTCCAAGAAGGGCACATCAGTGGGGGAAAAATCCCAAAGGAGCAAGATTCTTCAAAGAACCTTTGACCCTGTTGTAATAAGATGGAGAAAATTGTATTCAACCAAGTTAATATCGAGGAGAGTTCTAGGTGCATTTGGAAGAAACATTTTGATAAACAGTTTGCAATTGTTGAAATGTCTACCCAAGAAGAGCCTCATGTTGGGCTAAGAACCTGAGCTGCTGGGATGGGCAGGGCTGGGACAGAGCTGACTTGTCTCTGGCATGAAAAGGAGAGGAAGAAAAGGTAGAAGGGGAAAGCCAAAGAGACTGGGCAGTGCTGGGGAGAAAGGAGAAAAAGAAAAGGAAGCAAACCCTGGCATTGGGGCGGCCAAGGAGGGCCACTGGGGAGAAGGGATTGTCTACTGGGCTATAGGTTGTTTGGTGTAGTTACCTGCGACTGATGCTTTTGCACATCTGGGGCCCAGTGGGGGAGCAGGGAAAGGGCCAACTTCTGCCTGCAGCTGGAGGATGCCATGCAGGTGGAGCATAGGAGCTGAGGGCATCTGACTTCTAGATCAACCCAAGGTTTGGGAGGTGACAGAACCTTGCACCCGAGCTGGCTTGGGGGTTACAAGGGGAAAGGGCTAAGTACGACTTGGGGGATGAAACTTCTGGTCTGGAGGATCTTAATCACATGTATGTGGATCCTTCAAAGAATCTATGACTAAAACTCAGAGGGTTCATGAACTTAAATAGGAAAAATTTACATCTTTATTTTCCCTAACCTCTCACTGAAATTGAGCATTGCCTTCTATTATGAACACAGGCAACAATCCCTAAGGTTTAGCCGTGCCGAGAGAAATAACAGATTTTCACACCACACTTTAGTTGTTGCCAATATCTCAAAATATTTTTTATACTCGTTGCTGCTTTGAAATCACATGGTCATAGACCCACCATCTGGGCATCAGAAAGAGTATGATGGGGCTTCCCTGGTGGCGCAGTGGTTGAGAGTCTGCCTGCCGATGCAGGGGATGCGGTTTCGTGCCCCGGTCCGGGAAGATCCCACATGCTGCGGAGCGGCTGGGCCCGTGGGCCATGGCCGCTGAGCCTGCGTGTCTGGAGCCTGTGCTCCACAACGGGAGAGGCCACAGCAGTGAGAGGCCCGCGTACCGCAAAAAAAAAAAAAAAAAGAGTATGATGGTGCTGGACCCTAAGGACCAGACCGAAGGCAGGGTGGAGGTACTCCACCTGGTTTTCTGTTTTGTCATTTAATCCAGCACATTCTCTGTGCCAGACACTAGTAGCCCTAGGGCAGGTACATAGACAGTAAGGCAGAGAGCCTGCCCCGTGGAACCCAGGGGCTGGGGGAGGCGTACAGCTCATCCAGACAAACAACCGCACCACACGGTGACACGCTGCAGGAGCACAGAAGCAGGGCTGGTGGTCTCAGACAAGGTTTCGTACAGGAAGTGACACTTGAACTGAGTTTTTCAGAGTATATTAAGAAATGCACACAGGACATAAAACTTTCCTCTGACCAGAAAAATCCCTCATCAAGCATGTGCGTGTCTCAGCTTAGAGTTCAGAAGAGCAAAAAGCAGAAATTTCCCCTGGCTGTGGGGCTGAAACAGGAAACCACCCAGAAACCCTCAGCAGAGGAGGCCGGGAGTCCCCAGTTCCCTGGGACGGAGTGGACATTTCACAGGAAACACTTCTGGGTGCAGCCCGAGTCTGTTCCCATCCCTCTGTGTTGGAATAAAGGCTCCATGAGCTCATGGGTTGTCTGTTTCGCTGGTGAATGAATCACAAGCACCTGTGCCCGGCGCAGATCTGGCCCCTGCAGAGTTCAGTTGAATGAGTGAATAAATCCAGCTGCAGCCTTCTAGAGCTGATGGGGGGCAGCCGGATAGGGCGGCCCTGACTGCCTCTCTGCGTGGCATTTGTGTCTCCAAATCACCATGGTGCCCTGCACTCTGGATGACCTGTAAGACCCCCTCCTCCCCACCCCCAAACTCCTGTGGATACAGAATTGCTTCAAGGCAGTGGGCAGGTAGAGTGCCCATCACCTGGGTTGCTCTGGTGTGAATGTCTCTGCCCTCTTCCAGGACGGCAAGGTGTTGTCGCAGAGATCTGCAGGGTCCTAGCGGGCATCTGAGCTGCCTGGATTAGGGATCCCTTTCCCCAGAGCATGGTCCGAGCTGGAAGCATGAGTCCCAGTTAGTAGAAGCAGAGGGCTGGGAGCATCCGCACCAGAGCCTCCATCCTGAGCTCACAGTGGGTGGAGAAAGTCGCCTCCTAACGGGGCCTCCCATAGGCTGATCCCTGATCCATAAAGGATAAAGCAGAGCATTTCTATGGCATCTCTGTTCCTCCCAGCAATGTTATTGGCTGAACTGTGTCCCCCCACCCACTCAAATTCATCTGTTGAAGCCCTAACCCCCAGCACCCCAGAATGTGACTGTATTTGGAGATAGGGTTTTTAAAGAGGTGATTAAGTTAAAATGAGGTCATATGGGTGGACCCTAATCTAATATGACTAGTGGCCTTATAGGAGATTAGAACACAGGCATACACAGAGGGAAGACCACATGAGGACACAGGGGGAAGACGTCCGTCTACAAGCCAAGGAGAGAGACCTCAGAGGAAACCAACCCTGCTGACACCTTGATCTCAGACTTCTAGCCTCCAGATTTGTGAGGAAATAAATTTCTGTTGTTTAAACCCCCCAGTCTGTGGTACTTTGTTACGACAACCCTGGCTAACTCATACAAATGACCTCACTCAGTGAAGTTTCTCAGTGGGCTCCCTGAGGTGACACCCACACTCTTGTCACCACAAAGGAGAAGTAAACAGAAGTGCTTTCAAAGACTCATAGGTCAGAAAGGCCTCAGGACTCAGGGATGGGTTATTGGGTTATTCGGTGACCTTACTGTTTCTCTGTACGAAAAACAGGCTTCAGAGCTTGAATTTCCGAGAAGAACAAGCTGCTCCTTGCTGATGTCAGAAGACTCACGCTCAGCAGTAAGCTGATGTTTGCTCACGTAGATTTTACACACAGAGAAGGAGAACCACAGACCCTGAATCAGGTTAAAAGTCTGACATCTGCGGGGAGGTTAGTGGGTTTTAATGTTTAAAAAAAAGTCTTATGGGGCTTCCCTGGTGGTGCAGTGGTTGGGAGTCCGCCTGCCGATGCAGGGGACGTGGGTTCATGCCCTGGTCCGGGAAGATCCCACATGCCGCGGAGCGGCTGGGCCCGTGAGCCATGGCCGCTGAGCCTGCGCGTCCGGAGCTTGTGCTCCGCAACGGGAGAGGCCACAACAGTGAGAGGCCCGCGTACCACAAAAAAAAAAAAAAAAAAAAAAAGTCTTATGCGTGCCTTAGTCTTTTACCGGGTTTATTAGTACAGTGCCTGAATTTACAGCACAAAGAGAACAATAAGAGTAAGTCCAACTTGGAATTCCGTTTCATAAGGTACTCGGCAGCCAGTCTTTAAGCTTTAAGTGCATTTCACTGATTACTTGGCAATGCCTCCAAGGGCTTTGGGGACACGTGGCCATCCCACCTCTCACTGCCCCTCCCCCACCTCCAGCTCAGTTTGCCTTCAATTGCCAGGCAGGTAACAGCCTCCAGCTGGGCTCTGCCTCCTGAGAAAGTCCAGGCGGTTTTGGTTGGTTTTGGTCGGTAAGTGACTGAAGGGCACGCTGGGTTATGCCGCCTCCTGCTGCACCCTCTGCCCAAGGTGAGTGAACTCTCATGGGCCCGGAGTTGCCAGGGTGGGAGGTGCAGGGTTTGCTGCTACCTGGCCCAGTTGCTTCACTTTCTGGGCTTCCGTTTCCTCCTTGTAAAGTGAGAAAAATAACAGCCCACCCAGCGGGTTTTTGCAGGAGTTAAGGGAGTAACATATGAACGGACTGTGTCTGGGATCTCGTAAATACTAAGTGTCCATTCCCTTTTTTTCCCCTGTCCTGTCTCACCCAACACCGTGCTGGGCACACGCTGAGGTTGGGATAAAGAGTGTTGATGAATTGATGTCCTGATCTCATCCACATCCCACCTGTCACTCACCTGTGTCCATCTCATATGGGATTGTCTTTGAAGAACATGAACTTTAAAACTATTTTTCTGATAAAAGTAACTGATGCTCCTTGCATTCAGTTTGGAATATGTACTCAAGCATAAAGAAGAAAAGAAATATTATAGCCAACCCTAACATACAGAGATAATCATTGGTTAATATTTTGCGGTCTTTCCTTCCAGTCTCTTTTCTATGCATATGTGTACCCAAGTCCCTTTTACTCAACTGCCTGAACGTTTGCCCCGAGCATCTTAGAGAAACCCTTCAGCACCTAAGGCCTCAAAGACAAGACCTTACTTATATAGCAGAGCTACGTTTGACAGCTCTTTCTCTCTCCATAGTTGATGTGCCTGCACACACCAGGGCCTGTCGCACACTTCTTACAGAAGTAAAATCACTCTCCTATCAAAAACGCAACAGAGAAAGCTGCTGGGATACTTCCAGCCTCGCAGCTTGTGATGAGTGCCTTTTAAGTTAGGCAAATGATTTAGAGAAAAGAATTTCTCTGGGTTTCTTGACCTCTTGTTCTGTGCTCTGTTATTTAGATGAAGAAATACAGTCATCTAGGTTTTAGTCTTGTTGAGAAGAAACTAGCTGCTGGGACCTCTGGCCGGGTCATTTCCCCAGATCAAAGTTTCACGGAGGAAATCGGAGGGCAGGCTGTTGGTTCCCGGCACCCCTGCACCACTCACCTGTGCAGGTCAACCAGGGCGTCCAGCCGGGAGGTGAAGTGGGCCTGCAAGGCTGGGCAAATTAATCTGATCCAAAGCATTTTTAGGAAATAACAATGCAAAAAGCATTTTGCTCAGGTGTAACACATTATGGAGAGCAACAGGGCTGGCACGCATCCTCCTGATTTGATACAGGGTCCACAGTTTCACACTGGAAGTGTAAACAGAACCATAGCTGTGATTCTCACATAACTGAAGCTTGACTTGGTGGGTGACTTTTTTTTTAATTGGAGTATAGTTGGTTTACAATATTGTGTTAGGTTCAGGTGGACAGCAAAGTGATTCATTATAGGTATATATATTTTTTCAGATTATTTTCCATTATGGGTTATTACAAGGTATTGCATAGAATTCCCTGTACTATACAGTAAATTCCTTGTTGCTTATCTATTTTATGCATGGTAGTTTGTATCTGTTAATCCCATACTCCTAATTTGTCCCTCCCCCCTTCCTTTCCCCTTTGGTATCCATAAGTTTGTTTTTTATGTCTGTGAGTCTGTTTCTGTTTTGTATACAGATTAATTTGTATTATTTTTTAAAGATTCCACATGTGAGTGATATGGTATAATATTTGTCTTTCTCTGTCTGACTTCATGAAGTATGATATTCTCTAGGTCCATCCATGTTGCTGCAAATGGCACTATTCCATTCTTTTTATAGCTCATATTCCATGGTGTGTGCATATATATGGCATCTTCTTAAGTCAATTTCTGTTGATGGGTACCTGGGTTTCTTCCATGTCTTGGCTACTGTAAATAGCACTGCTATGAACATTGGGTTGCATGTGTCTTTTCAAATTAGAGTTTTTATTTTTTCTGGGTATATACCCAGGAGTGGGACTGCTGGATCATATGGTAGCTCTATTTTTAGTTTTTTAAGGACCCTCCATACTGTTTGCCATAGTGGCTGCACCAATTTACATTCTGCTGGTAACTTTTGATTCCTGAAATCTGTCCTTGGTAACTGTGACCCTCCAGCTGTGTGCTGATGAGCCCAACTACCCTTCAGATATATTTGTGTGTGTGATTTTGTGAGAGTGTGTGTGTGTGTGTGTATAAAGGGAAACACTCCAAGGTCACAAACCTGAGTTACACGCGGACCCCTTTAAATGAAAAGACTTCCTTGTGAACCAAAGAAAACTGAGACTTCTCTGAGAAACCGCGTTACAAGTAAAACCCTGTAAGCACAGGTGATCTCGGGCGTCATCGCAGCCATCCACATATCACAAAGACCCCCCTGCATGGGGCTTCCCCAGATGGAGTCATTCAGTTGGTCCTATCTTTTTTTTTTTTTAGATTATCACTGAAATGAAAACATAGCTAAATTTAATTCTTAAGGGCCATGTGCCTCCTTCATCAACTGTGCCAACTATTTTTAATAAACTCCTAGTCCGAGAAATGCCGGTTTAGAATGTGTGTAAAGAAGGGAATGGTTGGTGTCACGCTGCCCATTTGATAGTGCTCATGAGACTGTTCCTGATCGGCTGATCCTTTAATCTCATATTTTTTAAAATTCCGTAAGGCTTTGCTTGGATTTCACTTGAATCCAAGTCTTGGAGGTACAGACTTGCCTTTGCCTTGGGGGGACTCTGCCTGAGCTGAGACAAAGGTTGTGTGCTGCAGGTATTTTGGTTGATGGGACGTGATCCCAGACGGCAGCAGTGAAGGACGGGTGAAGGGAAATAAGAGGAGGGAAAACCATAGAAGGCGGGCTTGCGAGTTGCCCACCAGAAGCCTCTGCAGAGGGCATAGGATGATCTCAGAGTTGTCCACCTGCCCAGGGAGGACTGAGAGAGTGGCACCCCTTGCTTAGTTCACTATCTGGCCCCCCACTGGTTGAGGGGGCCCCTGGGGGCCGTAACCCATGCCTGCCTAGGCTGTCTGCTGAGTGCCAGCCTCTGGAGATGCCCTGGGAGATCCATTCATTTCCTGCTGCTGCTGTAACAAAAGCACCACAAACTGGGTGCCTAACAGACATTTTTTCTCTCATACCTCTGGAGGCCAGAAGTCCACCATCAGTTTCGCTGGGCCCAAATCAAGGTGTCTTGGAGATTTGCTCCTTCTGGAGGCTCTAGGGAGAAATCTACTCCTTGCCTCCAGCTTCCGGTGGCCACGGCGTTCCTGGGCTCGTGGTCGCATCTCTCCAAGCTTTGCTTCCACCTTCACGTTGCCTTCTCCTCTGTGTGTCAAACCTCCCTCTGCCTCTTTCTTACAAGGACATGTGATGGCAGTTAGGACCCGCCTAGGTCATCCTCCTCATCTCAAGATCCTTAGTCACAACTGCAACGACCCTTTTCCCAAAGAAGGGGACATTTACAGGCTCCAGGGACTGCAACATGGAGAGATCTTTGGGGGCCATTTTTCAGCCGACCACAGGTGAGAAGCAAGAGGCAAGCCTCACTTGCTGCAGGTGAGACCCATCAGGGCCGAGCAGAGCGAAGCTTGTTGGAGCTGCTCACCCTCCCTGGGGCTGGAGGCAGAGGTGAGGCTGACATCACCAGGACAAAGGGCATCTGATAGAACCAGATGCCCTCTGGTTCTATCAGATGTGGACACCTCTGACTGACAGACCAGGCCTGGCAGGATGACGGTGCAGGCAAGTCGCTGCAGGCCTGGGGAATTCTGCAGTTATGTTTCAGTGCTGGTGAATGTTTTCCAGGTGTTGTGGCATCTGCTTGATTTATTTCTGCGGGAGAGCGGTTTCACATATCCCTGTCCAGGGATGCGTAATGAAGAGAACCTGGGATAACACCTCGGTCATCTTTTTCTACATGTGCTTGCTTTTCACTCATGTGGAACGTTACTGGAAAAGTTGCAGTAGGTACCTACCTCGTATCCCTGCCCTCACGTGCTCCACCCTAGAGAACTTTATCTCCAAAAAATCTGCTCACGCCCCACCCCGGTCAGGCCCTTCAGTGGTTCATGGTGCTGCACTGGGACAGCACTGGGATGGCACTTTGCACCACAAGCCCTGCTTATTTTAGTCCCCTGCTTATGGGGAGGGGACATTTGAAGACACGAGAGACTGACAGAGATAGAGAGATACAGAGACAGAGAGAGACACAGAGGAGACTGACAGCATCGTAACTCACTGAGGTTGCACTGTTGAGAATTGGTCACCGTGAGTCGGGGAAGGGTTTCCAGTGGGACGTTGTCCATCCTGAGACGCCTGAAGCGCTAAAGACCTGTGAATTGGAAGCAGCTCTCCCAGGAGAGCACGGGGCCTTCCCACTGTGCTCATGTTTCTGCATAACTACTGGCTGAATGAATAGAATGAATGGATAAGCAAAAGTAAGTTAATATCAACACTTGTAATTTGAAAATCTTACCAAAATGCAGTCTGCTTATTGCATAGGTCATGCACCCACAGAGTTGGAAATTCACAAGGTGCAGAAAGATGCACCCCCCCCACCATCCAGTTGCTGTAGAGGCAACCAGAGCTGTCTGCCCCATGTGTATCCTTGCAGAATGCTTTATGCATAGATGAGCCAAAATGTGCATGCATCATTGCTTTTTCCATTTCATCGTATCTTGGAAATCATTCCATAGTAGTTTTTAAGGAACTCTCATTCTTTTGTCTTATGAAGTTGCCTAGCATCTCATTGTATAGATCTGTGCCAGAGGTTATTTAACGTGCTCTGTTAATGGACATTCCTATCATGTCCAATCTTTTGCAAACAATGGAGCAGTTAATAACCTTTCACAAAAGTAATTTCTTGCAAATATATCTGTAAGATAAAGAAGTGGAACTTCTGGGTCAAAAGGTAAGTGTGCTTACAGTGTTTATAAAATATTGCTAAATTGACATCCACAAAGATTACACCAACTTACACTGGTATAAGATATTATACCAATATATTCTTATAAGAATGTCTATCCCCCCACACTGTTACCAACAGAGCATATTATCCAATGTTTTGATCTGGGTCAGTCTGAGAGATGAAAATGGCATTTCAATATAACTTAATTTGAATGTTTCTTATAAGAGTGATGTTGAACGTCTTAGTATATGTTTAAGAGGCTTTTCTATTTCCTTTCTGTGTACAGTTGAGTCTTCTTTGACCATTTTTCTTGTTCTTTTTTCTTATTGGCTTGTAGAGCTCTTTATAGATTAGGAAAATTAAGACGTTGCACGGGATATGTCAATGATGAAATAGATATTGCAAATCATTTCAGCAGAAACTTTTTACTTAATTTTGTAAATAGTTCATTGTTAATCCACATGTAACTTATAGTCAGCCCTCTGTATCCGAGGTTCCTCTACATCCTTGGATTCAGCCAACCACAGATCATGTAGTACTGTAATATTTACTATTGAAAAATATCTACATACAAGTGGACACACGCAGTTCAAACCTTAGCTGTTCAAGGGTCAACTCTAATTGATCACACCAAGCAATTTTATTTCTGGGAATTCAATTAATACTTTTGATTATAATGATATGTTTTTATAATTGGTAAGCTTTTCCAAACTTAATTTTTAGGCTAGTTGACTATTAAATCTTTTTGGGGTGTCTGACTTTCTTTCTTGAGGTTTTATTTTAGCTCATACCATTTCCATGGTCTGACACGTGTCCTGATGATTCACATCTTGCGGCCATCCTAAACCCACATCAAGTCCCAAGTCCTCAATAAAACTTGCCCAGCTGTCCCACCCATGTGACCTCTCCCAGTTCTCAGTCCCTGAGCCCATAAAGTATGAAATTCATCCCACAATGTTTCCCAGTGCCCTATATTGCTTTCTGGTTGCTCTACAGGTATAAGTCTTATCCCTTCTAGGAAGCTGGGACATCTTTCACGTTCTTCTCAAGACTTAAGATTCTCCTGGGAACAAAGTATGAACGTGATAAATACGTATTAACTGGAAATAACTTTTAGAGGTTCTTAACCTATGTTCCATGGATAGAATTCAGGGTGTCCTGAATTAGACTAATCATATTATATCATATTATATATAAATCATATATAATCATATTATGTCATATTATATCATTATATTATATCATATTATATTAATTATATTACTGATGTTCTTATACGAAGAGAGAGATTCACACGGCCACAGAGGGAAAATGGTCATGTGAAGACAGAGGCAGATGTTGGAGTGACATTGCCATCAGTCAAGGAAAGGCTGGGACCACCACAAGCTGGGAGAGGCGAAGAAGGATCTTCTCCTAGAGGCTTCAGAAGGAACATGGCCCTGCTGACATCTTGATTTTGGATGTTTAGCCATCAGAACTGTGAGACAAAAAATTTCTGTTGCTTAAGCCACCCAGTGTGTGGTACTTCATTATGGCAGCCCTAGGAAATGAATACACACACTACCTAAAACTTTGTCACCAAAAGAAATCACAGATATTTTCATGCAAGTTTATGTTTGCTAAAAATATCTCAGAATATTGCTTAAGCTCATCACTATTTTGAAATTACAGTAATTAAACCCAAAGCTGGATATTTTTATTTAATTGAGTAATAAGTAACTTATAAATTAATCTTAAGCTATTTTTATATCCTCACCACTATATTTCAATATAATTATTTTTAATTTAATTTCTTAATTGAATTATAGTTGATTTACTCAATATAATTATTTCCCTTGTTATTCTCTTTCATTTATTTTATGCATTTGAAAACATTATCCAGAGAAAGTGTTTGTAGGCGTGAGAAGAATGCCAAAGGAGTCCGTGGCCCAATAGTTCAGCCTCACCTGCAGTACTCAACTGTGTCCAGCAAGAGACACTAGAGCACTTACGCAAAGCTGCACATACAATGCTGCCTGTTTTACTGTGATTTTCCCCCATTGGAGAAACAAAAATGTCCTTTAAATTCATATTATTTTTAGAATAGTAGTAATGTATGCACAGTGATCAGAATATGGAAATACTTACCGGCCTGCTATCCTATTTCTTTGTTGACTCTTAAAATTTCCATACCGTTTTTTAAATGCTTAAATGAACAGTTGGTACTAAAGCTATTTTTAAACTGTATCTTATAGCTGGAGCTACTTTGAAATTTCTATGTCCTATATGAAAGAATGCAATGAGCACAAAATGGAAATTAATATAAAGAATAACCTGACCACATTACAACTACAAATATATACAAAATGCCAAATACTGTGATCCATAGTGATCACGGTATGGAAGGGCTTTCTAGGTCTTTGGCCAACCCAGCTAGAACATTATCTAAAAGCTTCCTAGTGTACATAATGAAGTCATTTTTTTTCTTGGCAAAAGAAACCCTTTCCAACTGTCTTTTCTCAGAGAGTCTGATCACCCTGATATTTGTTAAATTATCCCAACAAACTGCATGCTGGGCTATTCAATTGCCTATTTTACAGAACAGTTTTGACAGGAGGTCAGTTTGAAGGCAAGACCTGTTTGCCCTTCTCTTTCTCCCATCAATAGTCTAACCCCCAACTCACGGCCCTTCACAGACAGCAAACTTCACAGACAGCTTTCTGCCTGGTTTTCCTGGTGAAGCAGGATCAGAGAATGAGGGAAATGCAGTAACCGGTGAACCCCACCTATTTCTCCTTTTGACGTTGGTAAGGCCTCTCCTCTGTTGAACAAATTAACAACGGTCTCCTCAGTACGCCAGACCCGTATCCTGAGTATCCCTGTGACCCAGGACATGGCAGAGAAATATTCCTCAAACCTAAAAACTCTACACATGGCAGGGCCACCTTCTCACACTGGATGGCAACCGTGTGACATAATTTGGGGCTTAGAAGGGTATGACTTCAAATCTTAACTGCAAATCTTAAGTGATATTTGTCAAATTACTTATCTTTGAACATACTCTCTGAATAATAGATATCTCCGATGATACTTATCTCTGAATAGTATTTATCTCTGAAATTATCTCTGAACATGAGTTGTCTTCTCCATAAAATGGAGTAGCAATTGCTGTTTCCTGGGATTGTGCATATTCAATTCAATTTTGTTTGTAAAGTAGCAGGTGCACAGAACATATTCAGGCAATGTGAGCCCCCATCCCTTCCTGCTTCCCCAAAACGCATGCTTTCCCCTTGGAGGGGCTACACAAACCAACTTGAGTGTTTACTTTATCATCCTAGAGAGACTTAGAAAGTGGAGGCTGTTAAAGACAAATTTCAGGAGAAGATAAACTCATGACTCATTCAAATAAAAAAAAAACGGACACATGTCAGAGATACTATTTAGCTCCTCATTCAGTGAGGGAATCAGGCAGATTTTATGGCTGTTTCAATTAAGAAGTCAAGAAGCACAAATATACATGGAGTAAAAGCAAAGTGGAAATGAATAGTAAAGGAAGCAAAGCTGTTTTTTTTTTCCACCAGCAGAGGAGGGGGAGTCAGCTGGACCTCTTCCAGTTAGGATGGAATTTACATGGCTACCAGTTATCTGCTGCTCTTAGAGTCGTCAGATAGCTCAGAATCAGAAGTAAAAAATCAGAATCTGCTAAGACAGAGGGTATGTTAATAGACAATGCATCGTTTTCCGTTAGAATGCACTTTTTTTTTCCCCCTACCGCTGAAGGTCTGTGCAGCAGTAATGGGCTCCGTTTTTATTTCCTACTTCCTAGAGCTAGATCATACAGAAACTACCCTGCTATGGCCCAGGTTGTGAAATCACTAAAAATCAAGGTCCCGGGTCCTGGAACAAAGCTACGGGCTCCAGAGGCAAACAAAGCATTTTGCTAAGAATCAGTGCGTTGCAACAAAGTCCCAGCAGCGCACAGCCCATCAGGCCCCCAGAGCCCGTCTCCTGCGTCCGGGCTGCAGCCGGGGCAGGTGGGCTGCGCGCGGTATCGCCCTACGGGAAGCCGCAGCCTTCCGTCCGCTGGCAGGAAGGTTGACCTGTGTGGCCGGCTCCGAGTCAATTTCACGCCCAGCGGGCTGCTCAGGTAAGGCACTCCGCCCAGCAGAGCGCCACCACTAGCTCCCAGTTTCTAGCTCCAGCGGTCTGCTTACTAATACAAAACCAATTCTTTCCACAACGTCTTCTCCGATTCTTGAGACTCGCCAGAAGGCCACGCCACCTAATTTGGGACCCTCCTACTTCCATTCCTGAGCTCGGGAAAATGTTAGTCCTAATGTGGCTCCTCAACGTTGCCAGTGGATGGGCATTTGCTCTGTGACTGTCATCGCCAGATAGTGCCTTGCTTATCAATCGGGGTTAGTAATTAAGTACGCAAGGGAAGTGATCCGGAACTATGATTTTTATTGATTGAACCACCTGGCTTCTGTGTTGAATAGCAAGTGGATTCAGCTCCTGTTCCAGACTTTTTCTGCTCCAAATAGGTCCTCCCTTCGGACTTCCTACTTAGCAGGGTAGGTGAGTGAGGCATTCACTCCTACTGCAAAATTTAAGGGGCATCAGCGTGCAAAAAATTCCATAATTCAGATAAATAATATTTTAATACGATTTTAGGAAACCAGAGTCAATGCAAAAAATCCATGATGAACAAAATGTAAAAATTTTAAGTAAAAAGAGGATCCAACTTTACATGCAGGACCTTGAGGGTGAGTCCTGGCCTTGCCACCGAGCCTAAATAAAAGCAAATCAGGCAAGTAGCACCTTAAACTTTGCCCCGCTGGTGCTTAAGAGTCTAGGCTCTCACAGGTAAATGTGCATTTTCTTTTTTTTTAACATCCTTATTGGAGTATAATTGTTTTACAATGGTGTGTTAGTTTCTGCTTTATAACGAAGTGAATCAGGTGAATCAGCTGTACATATACATATATCCCCATATCTCCTCCCTCTTGCGTCTCCCTCCCACCCTCCCTATCCCACCCCTAAATGTGCATCTTCAAAACAGTGTATGTACACTTAAGAGTTGCATTTCATTGAAAGTAAATTTTACACTAAAATAAAAAAACTAAGCAGATATTGAACTCTGCTTAATTAAATACTTAAGGGAAAGTGTACTGATGTTTGAAATTTACTTTGTCCCCCCCAAAAAATAGAATAGGTTGTAGATGGGTGGAGGAAACAATAAAAGGATAGATATTGATAAAATATAATAAAATCTTAGTAGTAGAAGCTAGGTGATAGGTATATAGGTGTTCACTGTAAAATTCTTTCAACTTTGCTATATTTTTGAAATTTTTCAAGATAGTTTTAGAAATTTAAAAATAATTAGAAAAAGCATATGAAGTAATTTATATATTTAGTGTCTACCATGGTAAATGTGGGTCACCAGTTCCCAAGTTAGGGATCTTATACTTACTATTTTCCCTTGTCCTTTAATGAGTAGAAAATGTTAAGGATTTGACTCTAAGTAAACAAAGTTTACTGTCCTCAATGACATGTATTAGACCACACCCCAGTCCTGCCTGGCAAAAGTCTCCAATGTTTATGTAAGGACAGCTATGTGCTTTTATTTTTTCTGAAGCCCTGACATCACCTAGGGTGTGATAATATGACACAGAAGAGTTTCTAAAGCAACTAAAGATCCCGCAGACTGCAACGAATATCCTGCATGCCGCAACTAAGACCCGGCACAGCCAAATAAATAAATAAATATTTAAAAAAAAAAAAAAAGATGGACAGAGACAAAGGGTGGAGTTTGAAGGAGCAATATTCTTATTGGAGGGTGGAGGAGCAAGGTCTGGAAGTGGCAGCAAAGAACTATGAAGATATATACGTCTCTCCCCGCGTGCTGGACGAGGAGCCTGAGGCTGAAAGTCCTTACATCTGGGCAGTGCAGAAGACAGATTCTAGGGCATCCCCCAAGTTCAAGCCATGTGTAATCCCTTTCACTTGATGAATGGTGGGCAGGGACTTTGACTTGCTTCTAACCAATACCCCACTTGATTAAGTTATGTTATATGGTAAAAGGGGTAGGGCGTCACTCCCATGATTACTTTATGATATACATTGTACAATTATATCACTGTATATACAGATATATATATATACACACACACATAAGGTGTTACCTTGCCGGCATGAACTACAGAGGTTGTCCTTGATGGTTTGATGAAGGGAGAAGCCCTGCTGAGGAAGTCCTTGGGGCAGGGAACTGCAAGTAACCTCTAGGACCTGAGCTGACAGCCAGCAAAGGCCAGGGACCTCAGTCCTATACCTGTAAGGAAATGAATTCTGCCAACAACCTGAATGAGTTGGAAGTGGATTCTCCTGCATTGGAGGCTTTATGTGGAAACACAGCCCGGCAGACACCTTCAGCGTAGCCCTGTGAGACCTAAGCAAAGGACCCAGCTAAGCCAGCCTGGACTCAGAAACTGTGAGCTAGTAAGTGTGTGTGTTGTTTGAAGCCATGATGTATATGGTAATTTGTTACCCAGCAACAGAACACTAATACAAGCAGTGATGAAGGATACAGAGATGTAAGACCAGGTAGGTTCAGCTGGAATTATTTATACCATCCTAGCATTTGCCTACATCAAAGTTGCCTTCTAAGCTGAAACTCTGATCATAGCTCTCCCCTAAATAAAGATCTTCAGTGGGTCCCCGGTACCCCTCAGATCCAGGGCATTCAGCTCTCCAGCCTCCTCTCTTCCCGCCACAGCTTCCTTCTCCCCATCGTCACCCCCCATCCCATCTCTTTCTTTTCTGCCAACCATTCTCAACCACTGCCTGAGCTCCCCCAAACCCACTGGGCTTCCTCTCTTCTCTGGCTATGTTGCACGCCATGTAGCTCTCCAGCCTCCTCCCTCACCAGTTCCTACTCTTCAGTTCTGACAACACTTCCTCTTCAGAGCCTTCCTCCAGGCCTGTAGGGCGAGTCAGGGCCTAGGCTTTGCGCCCCAGAGCTCTATCATTGTATTTGTTACTTGTGTTGTAACCACCAGTCTGCTCCCTTTCTAGCCTGGAAGCTCTTTGCAGGAGACTGAGCAGTAGCCCAGCTGGTGGAGCTCTTCTGGGGCTCAGATTAGGAAAGGGAATCTCCTACCTGTGGCTGCAACAGATGCCAAAGTCAGAGGGGCTAGCAGACCCAAGAGCCAGGTGGGAAGTTGAAGATTAAAAAATGTAGGTATCGAAGGTTGGTTTTCTGGCACGGGTTCCATCCCTGGTTGGGGAAGTAAGATCCTGCATGGCATGCCGGTGCAGCCAAAAAAAGAGAGACAGATTTCAGCTCAATATGTAGATAACATTTTAATATAAAACTGTCCAAATGGAATAGACTGTCTTAGGAAAAGGTGAGTTCCTCATCTTTTAAAATTTAAGCACAGTTGAAACGACCATTTGGTGGAATGTTAAAATAAACTTTTATGAACTGAATAGTTCCTCAGATTAGATGACCTTTGTATTTCCTTGCATGGTTTTTAGCTCACCCATATTCTCTTCTATACCCTGTTTTGTTATTTAAGTATAGCAGACCATAGGAAATCTGTGCATATAGTAATCTAAAAATCAAAAAGAGAAAAAACATAGAGAAATTTTTTTAAAAAGGTTGGTTTTCTTTTTTTTAACAATATAGTTAAATTCATCCTGAAAAATGGAATATGGAAATCTAAGATTATGATTAGCACATTTTATAGTAAACTACCCAGAGCTTGGAGATGTCTTTTTTTAAACTGAGATATAATTGGCATACAATAAACTGCACATATTTGAAGTGTACAGTTTAAGTTTGTGTGTGTGTGTGTGTGTGTGTGTCCCTGAAACCATCCCTGCAGTCAAGATGGTGACCATCTCCATCACACCCCAGGTCTTCTCATGATGCCCCTTTGTAATCTCTGCCTCTCGTCCTAACCCCCCTCCCTAGACAACAACTGATCAGTTATCACTATAGGTTAGTTTGCATTTTCTAGTTTTATATAAGTGGAATCATATCGTTGTACTTTTTCTTTGTCTAGCTTCTTCCATTCAGCATAATTTTTCTGAGATTCATCCATGTTGTTGTGGGTATCAGTAGTTCATTCCTTTTTATTCTTGGGTAGCATTCCACTGTATGGATGTACCAAGACTTGTTAACCCATTTGTTATCCATTGGGCTGTGTCTTAGTCCGTTCCAGCTGCTGTAACAAAATACCGTAGACTGGGTGGCTTAAACAACAAGCCCTTTATTTCTCATGGTTTTGGAGTCTGGGAGTCTGAGGTCAGGGTGCCAACATGGCCTGATTCTGGTGAGAGCTCTCTTCTTCTGGAGAGAGCTCCCTCTCTCCTCACAGGGCAGAGAGAGGAAGCTCTATTCTCTTTCTCTTCTTATAGGGGCACTAATCCCATGATGGGGGCTCCATACTCGTGACCTCATCTAAACCTAATAACTTCCCAAAAGCCTCACCTCTTAACATTATCCCATTGGGATTGGGGTTTCAACATATGAATTTTGTGGGTAAACAGACATGCAGTACATAAAATGCTATTTCCTGTTTGGGGCTCTTACAAAGGTGCTATGAACATTCGTGTACAAATCTTTGTATAGACATATATTTCCTTTTCTCTTGGGTAAATAGCTGTGTGTGGAATGGCTAGATAATATGACTGGTGTCCGTTTAACTTTTTGAGAAATTCCCAAAGTGCTTCCAAACTTGCTATACCGTATTACGTTCCCACTAGCAGTGCACGAGTGCTGTAGTTCCTCCACATCCTTGTCAGCACTTGGTATGGTCCGTCTTTTAAATTTAGACCTTTGAATAGGTGTGTAGTAATATCACATTATGGTTTAATCTGCATTTCAATAACAACTAATGGTGTGAAACATCTTTACATGTACTTATTTGCCATCTTATCTTGATGCCAGAAATCTGAGGGCCAAGATACAAAGGCATGTTTGTGAACATAAGTGGAGGGTGACCTGGGAGATTTCCTAAATAACCACACTTCTTAGCATTTCTTTAAAAAAGTAAAAGCTTTATTGAGATATAATTCACATACTGTAAGATTTATCCATTTAAAGTATACAATTCAATGTGAATTTGCTATAGTCACACAGTTGTGTAACCATCACCACAATCAATTTTAGAACATTCTCATCACCCTGCAAAGAAACACAATACCCTTTAGTTGGCATTTCCCAAACCCTCTATCTGCACTCCCTCTACCCTAGGCCACCATTAAGCTACTCTCTGTCTCTGTAGATTTTCCCATTCTGGATATTTCATATAAATGGAACCATAAATATATGGCTTTTTCTGACTAGCTTCTTTCACTTAGTATACTGTTTCAGGGTTCATCCATTTGTACTTCCATGAATCAGTACTTCATTTTTTTTAAAAGCTAATATTCCATTGTATGGATATAATACGTTTCATTTGTCCATTTATCAATTGATGGATATCTGGATTGTTTTCACTTTCTTACTATTATGAATAATGCTGCTATGAACATGCATGTACAAGTTTTTGTGTGGATTCCGGGGTTTGTACCTAGGATTGGAATTGTTGGGTCATATGGTAATTCTATGTTGAATCTTTTCAGGAACTGTCAGACTGTTTTCCACAGTGGCTGCATCATTTTATATTCCCACAGTTATATACGGGCTCCAATTTCTCCACATCCTTGCCAACACTTGTTATTATCTGTTTTTTATTATAGCCACCCTATACCAGTTGGCTATTATGTAACAGGGATGAATTGATGAAAGTAGCGAAATAGGAAGCTTGGGGTGGAACAGACATCTACCCTGGGCTCAATATGTATTGAGCACATGGCGGGAAGTGTCTGAATTTGGGTTCCCTCAGAATCAGACACTGAGACAAAGATCCCAGTGCAAGTAGTTTATTTTGAGGGAAAAGAAAACACTAGAAGGGGAGTAGGGGAGGGAGACTCAGAAGGCAAGGCAGCCAGTATGGGGTCAGCAATCAAGCCAGGAGCTACTGTGGACAAGGAGAACTTGGTCTCTCTAGGGAAACTCTTTGAGAGTCAGTACAGAACACACACCTCCAAGGGCTCCTGAGAAGTGAGAGACTTGGGGTATCTATACACTGTGTCCAGTCAGCCATTGGTTAGGGCTGCTCCCAGGGAAAGTTAATTCCTTGCCCCTGCCATAAAGATAGCCCAACAGCCCTCTACTTAAAAAGGAAACAGGAAGTTTCCAGCAGTTTGAACTTGGGCTGGCATGCGCTGAAATGGTTTGAACAAGGAGAAAGAGACAGGACACTGAGAGAGTGTACTACAGGGGCTATGAAATTGTGCCTACCTACCCCCAGGGAGCTTAAGTCTCAACAAGGCAAGATGTGACTACGTGGCAGAAAGAGACAGCAGTCAGCGGAATACATTGCCACGTCAAAATGATGATCTGAACGTTGTGAGGTCAGAAAGACAAAAACGATGACCACGTATTGTGAGAATCTATTTACATGAGATGTCCAGGAAAGGCAAATCTATAGAGACCGAAGGCAGATTCATGGTTGCCTGGGGCTGGTAATGGGGGCGGGGAACCAGAGAGTGACTATAAATGGGCTGGGGGGCTTTTTTTGATGGATGTGTTCTCAGATTGGATTGTGGTGATGTCTGCACAATTCTGTAAAAGTTTTAAAGATCATTGAATCATACACTAAAAATTAGTGAATTTTATGGTGTGTAAATTATACCTTAATAAAGCTGTTTTTAGTCAATGGTGTAGAGAGACTGAAAACTGCCTCGGGTGCCTGGATTCAGAGCCAGGCTCCATCCTTTGTCACTGCATACCAGGCATCGTGCTGCCCTGAACCAGAATCCAGGTGGTGCTGGGGCAAAATTACTTTGAAGTTAGAGATCCATCAGACATTGACTGCCATGAGCTGGATAAGTTACCCAGTCTCGCTGGGTTTCCTTTCCTTCATGCGGACAGTGCTGGGTGTTTTCTAAATATCACAGAAGTACCTAGCAGATAGTACTGGATTTGTTACCTGTGCCGTTAATGATGACTTCTTGGCATTATGAGGCCTAAATGCGGTAATGGGATAGCCGTCCAAACAAAAATGGATTGGAGAAGCATCCTAGCCCCAGGACACTTATAAAATGAATGGGACTTTTAAAATGAATAATGTAACAGTGCTAACAAAGAAGAGTACAGTGTAGGTCTAAGGAAAAGTGCATCAAGGAAGAAAATGGCAGTGAATAGCTTTCTGGGTGTGAGGCTTTTAACAATTTATACAGTTGGTAGAAAATCTGGCTTCAGGAAACCTCTAACTCAGCTTGATGAAGAATGAAAGGAATTTCCATTAGTTACTCCAGCTCCTATTCAGTCCTTCTGATGACAAAAGAAAATTGAAACCACTGAACCGTGCTTTATATAACCAAGATTATTGATTTGATTTAAGCAGGTAATAAACTTGGCAGGAATGCCGCACGTGATTGGTTGAATCAGGCTGTACAGTCATCAGTTTTAGTCAAAGTCTCTTTTAAATACCAGTCGAGAAATTTCTCGTGCGTTAGACATCTCTCAGCTCAGCTTTCTATCACAATGTTCCCTCAGTACTTTTGCAATCAGCTGTGGTTACTAGAAGTGTTTTGAGATGGGACTTTATTAGCTGCCAGCAAAATTAAGTCAACTGATTAAAGCTATCTGGAGGTGGGTTTCATGACATATCTTATGGGTAGCTGATTTTCAGAATGAAGCTTAGCAGAGCAACAGAATCCTGTATATGACCAATCTTTCAAATGAGTTTGCCTTTAGAGTCATTTTCAAACGACCCTAGTGGTGATTTTTATGATCTTTTTTACTTCTCTGAATTTTATGAATATTATAAAATAAATTGGTATTATTTTAATTGTAGGCATTTTAATTTGTTTAATTATGCTAAACAATACAGGAATATACTCTATTCATAAAAGATTCAAACAACCCAAAAGTGTTTAGAGTAAAAAGTAATATTTGAAATATTTGGGAACAAGTGCTAATTGAGGCTCGAGTGCACCCATCCATCTTTGCTGAAAACGTGGATCTTCCTGCCTCCTTCCCTTCTATAGATTTTCTTGCCAATCATCTAGTTTTTCTAACAGTTCTTCAAAAGAGACTAGGTAGCCACAAAAGCTCTATGGTGTCACGTCATGCTATCTTTGAAAATATATACATGTGGGCTTCCCTGGTGGTGCAGTGGTTGAGAGTCCGCCTGCCGATGCAGGGGACACGGGTTCGTGCCCCGGTGCGGGAAGATCACAGATGCCGCGGAGCGGCTGTGCCCGTGAGCCATGGCCGCTGGGCCTGCGCATCCGGAGCCTGTGCTCTGCAACGGGAGAGGCCACAACAGTGAGAGGCCCGCGTACCGCAAAAAAAAAAAAAAAAAAAAGTTTAGGAGAGAGAGAGGGAATCAAAGTATGCCTATTCCATAGAAGGGAGTCCCCCGAACTTGGCAAGCCTTTAAAACAATTGAGTAAATTACTTAACTTTCTGATTCTCGGTTTCTTTATCTGTAATATGGGATTAATGATACCTCTCTCATGGAATTGTGTCTTAGTAAGGGGTTCCAAGGAAAATACTCTTTTGTCTGCAAAACAAATACCTGTTTATAATGGGAATTTTTTCCGCCTCTGGTTACTGAGGTAACTCTCAGAGTATTTGGGTTTAGATTAGTGCATAAGGGCAGAACCCTTGTGATGGGATTAGTGCCCTTATAAGAAGAGACTCTGGAGCTGTCTCTCTCCTCCTGCAGGTACAGAGGAAGGGCCTTGTGAGCACACAGGGAGAAGCCAGCCATCTGCCAGCCAGGAAAGAGCCCTCACAAAGAACCGCATCTGTCAGTACCTTGATCTGGGACTCCCAGCCTCCAGAACCGTGAGAAATATATGTCTGTTGTTTAAGCCCTCCAGTCTGTGGTATTTTGCTATAGCAGTCCAAGCTGATGAAGACAATATGCTTCTGCCTATGAGTATATTTCTTCATCCAAGTCTAAATGCACGTGTGTTTGCTTATGTCTTGTGCTTGTATCTATGTGTGTTTCTCCTTCTTCTGGATGTGGTTTTATCGAAAGAGCCTGAAGTACTTTAGGCATTTCTATAAACCAGAGGTAATGATAGCACCTATTTCATAAGCTTCTTATAAGTGTTAGATATCATTATTTTACGTTGATCATTTATTGATCCCTAGATTTGAAGAAGTTTGAATTTACCTTATTTTAGACCATCATTCATAAAGGCAATTTTATGGTTAAGAATGGGTTTGAACCTCAGCTTTACCCACCACTTATCCATCCATCCAGAGCCTCAGTTTCCCCATCTGCAAATGCACATAATAAGAATATCTTCCTAACAGGATAGGATGAAGTAATCCATATAAACTGCTTAGTACAACGCCTGGCACATAATAAACACACACTAAATGCCAGCCACTAGAAAGAGCACAGCGTTCTGTTGGAAATGATGGTGCTTGTAGGGAGAAAACCCACAGACGTGAGTGTTGATGAGGCTGCAGTGTTCATGACTCTGGGGGCATCTTCACAAGGCTCCTTTTCCTGGGAAGAAGAAGGGGATGAGCCACATCGGGCTTGTAATGGAAACCCCCCACTCCCCATGATGGGTGAGACGGAGGAACTTGAGTAACAGGCATTGGCTTCCTCTACCAGGAGGGACTGGGCCTGTCATAGCTAGAGGGGATCCCTAGGCTGCCTGTTCCCCTCCAGAACTCATTTGAACACTAATCATTCTGTGACTATGTGTAATGACAGACCCTTGCTGATCCTTTTTTGTGCTTTTCAGCCGTGTTTCTTAACACATTCTTGATACCTGGAAGTAGGTATCTGTGTTTATAAAGTAAAATGAACGACACACAAGAAAATGCATTTACCAAAAAAAAGTAACTTACCAAGTTGAGGAAGGTACTTACTCTCTTGGAGCTTAAGTTTTCTCATGGATAAAATGAGAAGGTTAGAAGATCAGCTGTAGCACTGTGTCTACTTTTCTGATGTGTACGTGGCACCCTTACTGGAGTTTCCTAACTCCTGGCCCCTGTCCTCATTGTGTAGGGAAATGTATTTCCATGAATGTTGTTTGGAAGGACAGTGCTGACATGAAGCAGCATTTCCCAGGTTCAAGTCCTTGCTATTTCTTCTTCTCTGTCCCCATCTCCACACCAAAGACCAGAGGGCTGCTGAGCTAGGCAATACCTGATGGGCAGATTTGGGGGAAAGGGACAGCGAAATTAAGGGATAATAAACCTCTTTCTGTAAAAAAGAAAAAAAAAGTGTGATGGGCACAACCCTACTTCCATACTCTCCTGGTGGAACCCCTAGGCTGTGTGCTTTTTTGCTTATTAATAAGAACAAAAGTGAAATCAGGAATGCAGCACTATTACAACAGCCAGTGTGTATGCAGTATTTACCAGGTGCTGGGCATTATAGTCAGTAAGGGCTTTAAAAGCATCATCTCATTCTCTCTTTCAGGATGGTTCTTAATCAGGAGTGCTATCTGCTTGCAGGCACTGGTACAGCTGTACCGGTTGCCAAAGTGTGGAAATAGTACAGTGCTGGTTGGTTACTAGGTGATGGCGGAGTCCACCCAGTGCTTCACACCCACCCCACCCACTGCTCCGGTTCCAGATAAGGCATCGCTGGGGGCATCTACCCACTAGCATCCTGCTGGGACTGCAGCAACTCCCAACCCCCAGACCCATGGGAAATGCTCAGTGCAACCCGGCTTTGCAAGGCTGTGTTTACCTGCCACCATCTGGCTGCTCTGTAACTATGGGAGCTGCTTGTTGGAGCGGCCTCTGTGGTGTATGATACCAGTTATTCAATATTTTTAATGTCACTCTGCCTTTCTTTTTCTTTTTGTACCAACTACAGCAAGATTAAAGCAAACCCGACTCAAAGATCTTTTAAAAATCTCCCCAGAAACCGGATGTTTTTCATTTTGTCCTGCTGTCTTGGAGACCACGTTCATATGTATCCGTAAGTATTACACAGTCGTAATCACAGCAAAGTTTTTTTTTTAAACATCTTTTTTGGAGTATAATTGCTTTACAGTGGTGTGTAGCAAAGTTCATTTTTGTGTCTTGCTTCTTTTGTGTAATATGACGTCATAAGCATTTTCCCAAATTTATACATAGTTTTCAAAATTATGATTTTAATGATTTATGAGCTCTTACTTTGATTTAAGTCAGATGACTATGCTATAAGTGGTGGGTGCAGGAGGGAGAGAGAAAAGAACGATACAATGTCCTGTCTCCCCACTTACTGGGACCTTCTGCAGCCTGTAGATTTCCCCAAGAGGCATGAGATAGCTAGACAAAGTATGTATCAGTAGCTCAAAGTTCTCCTACTGGGCTGAATTCATAGCCCTGGAGAAGGAACTCCTGTAGAAATCACAAACAGCTGTAATTGCAACTTTGCCAAGATACCCAGTTCTCCCGTCCCTTACTTGTGTTATGGCCCTTTTCTTGAGGAAGTTCAATCCCCATGATGCCTCAAAGCCTTTCGTAATGCCCTAATGAAAGTAGGGCAACTAGAACAAATGGTTAGTTTTGAAAACAGTCTGTCCATTAAGTTCTAGAAAAAGATCACTAATTTCTCAGCAATATCACTTGATCTCAAAGTGACTAACGTGCTTACTTTCAAACATTTTTTAAAACAGGGTCATCCACCCCCATGCCCTGAATCGGTTGTCTATATATAATTCCCCATGTCTTCTTTCAAGTTGGAAAAGTAAGAAAGAAAAATAAGAGAGAACTTGATAACACTAGATATTTGACACATTTTCCTGTTGCTAAGGCTTAAAAAAGTTTTTTTTTTTTTTCATCCAACACAGTGTTATCCCGTGCTTCGCTTGCCGCAAGCAATTTAGCAACAGGATTTACCTAATAGGGCAGCTTTGGCTTGATCTAATTTTAGGTAATTGCCTCTCTTTTCAAAGCTTGTTTCCATAGTACTCCTACTGGTCCTGGTTTGTCACACAGCAATGTTTACCCCAGGATCTCCTGCTCATAAGGGAATAGAAAGAGCAGCTCAATTTCCTTCATCAAATGTCTAGCATGAAATGTAAGTAAGTGTGTAAAATAAGGAATTCCACACCACTCAGAAAAATCTATCCACAAACAGGTGGAGAATGAAAAAACAAAACCTGAACCAGAATGCCTCAGTCAATACAAGATTTCATAAAACCAAGCAAACGCTAAAATTACTGACAGCTGGTTATCTAATCTGAGGCATTACCCAAATAGGGCGCCCTTCTCAATGTTCACCGAATACTGGGTATTTTCAATCAAAAGGCTATGCCTTCCTGGGACTGGGTGTGCTAACGCCTTAATAAAGCTAGTAGCCCCTGGAAATAAAGAAGGAAGTCTCCCAGCTCCTTAGCTTCCTGTCTCAGTTTTGGGAAAAACTTTTTCCTTTTAGAGCCTCAGTCTTTTTGTTTGAGCATGTTTTAAAATGCTTTACCTCAAAGAGGTACCTTTTCCAAATAAAGAGGTACCTTTTCCAATAGAGAGGGAAAATATTATTTCTTTAGGACCTCTGTGCCAGGCACTGAATAGGTGCCTTTTGGGTGTTTTCTCATGGAAACCGAACTCTGAAAACCGCCTCAGTGACTCCAGGTGGGAACTATAATAGCTTCCCTGCCGTCACACACAAGACTTTGTGAGGACCAAAATAGGGTAGTTGTGGGGAGATTTCAAACTCCTAAGAGAAATCACCTGGGTGGGGTAGGAAGCTACCTTTTATTTTGAACATTTTTAACATTATGCAATACTTTTGAAGCAATCAACTTTTCAATCGTAACTTTTCCTTTACACATAGCGTGCTAAAGTTATCTTCAAGTCTGTAACATATTATATTAAAATAACAACTAGCGTTATTCACTTCAAATTTAATGATTCCACTCAAACCTAATGAAAAAACCTGAAAATTCCATTTTAAAATAAATAGACTATTTTAGGGCAGTTTTAGTTTTACAGAAAAAAATTAGCAGAAAATACAGAGTCCACATATACCCCCCTCTTCACCATACATATTTTTCATGTTATTAAAATGCTGCATTAATGTGCCATACCTGTTACAATGGATGAGCAGATGTTGATACATTATTATTAACAAAAGTCCATAGTTTACATTAGGGTTCACTCTTTTTTTTTTAATTAATTATTTTATTTTTGGCTGCGTTGGGTCTTCGTTGCTACGCTCAGGCTTTCTCTAGTTTCAGCGAGCGGGGGCTACTCTTTGTTGCGACGCGTGGGCTTCTCATTACGGTGGCTTCTCTTGTTGCGGAGCATCGGCTCTAGGTGCGTGGGCTTCAGTAGTTGTGGCACACGGGCTCAGTAGTTGTGGCTCACAGGCTCTAGAGCACAGGCTCAGTAGTTGTGGCACACAGGCTTAGTTGCTCTGCGGCATGTGGGATCTTCCTGGACCAGGGATCAAATCTGTGTCCCCTGCATTGGCAGGCGGATTCTTAACCACTGTGCCACCAGGGAAGCCCCAAGTTTCACTCTTGGTGTTGTACATTCTGTGGGTTTTGACAAAGTATAATGACATCTATCCACCATGACAGTATTATACAGAATAACTTCACTACCCCTGAAGTCCCCTGTGCTCCACCAAGCTTCTGGTAACCACTGACAGTAATTCTCTCCAAATTCTACCCAGGCTCCTCTGAGCCCTCTTCTCCACCAGGCCTCAACCTTGGCCCAGGAAGACTTGGTCAAACACTATCATGGTTTCTAACATCTCAAGTTCGTATCGCTAGGATGATCCTACCCCCTCTTAAAGTGCCTGCCTGAGAAAACTCAAGGTTGCCCAAAGAGGTGACTGTTCCAGCCAACGTCTGAAGATAGGGCCCCCTTCTCCCAGCCTCTGTGGGAGGGAAGGAGCCTAACTTAGCAAACCCAGATGGTTTCACATGGACCCACCCCGTCTCCCTCCTCCCATCTTCATTCTCCCTTTAAACACCCAGTCACCTCAGCATGGATCAAGGTCAAATTCAATCCACGCTGGGTTCTTTTCCCTTTTGCAACTGACCAAAATCCTTATCACTTGAACTAGCATCAGGCTTTGTTTATCTTTCACGTCACTCATCTTTTTACTATCTCCATAGTTTTGCCTTTTCCACTGTGTCATATAGCTGGAACACACGGTATGCAGCCTTTTCAGGCTGGCATCCTTCACTTAGCAATACACATTTGAGGTCCCTCCGTGTCCTTTCATGGCCTGACAGCTCATTTCGTTTTAGTACCAAATGATATTCCATTGTCTGGATGGACCACAGTTTGTTTATCCTTTCACCCGTTGTAGGATAATTTGGCCGCTTCCAAGTTTTGGCAACTGTGACCACAGCTGCTGTAGACATTTGTGTGCAGGTTTTTGTGTGGACAGTTTTCTGGAAATGTAGTGTTCGGTTTTTTCTTTTACCTGACACATGATCTCTAGTCACCAGAACACTTCAGAATAAGTAAAACATGGTAAAACCTGAATGAACTGGAGAATGTTACATGTGCAGTGCTCAATTAACTAGGATATTTTCCTCTGCATTTGACTTTAAGTAGAGAGCGCAAATATATAAGAAAACAACTTATAAACTGGCTTTATAAAATTCATCTATATGATGGGCTTTCTTGCTACGTTGTGCAATTTTGAGATATCTTAGAATGCTTGCCTTGGGACTTCCCTGGTGGTCCAGTGGCTAAGACGCCATGCTCCCAATGCAGGGAGCCCAGGTTCGATCCCTGGTCAGGGAACTAGATCCCACATGATGCAACTAAGAGTTTGCATTGCTGCAACTAAAAATCCTGCACGTGGCAGCAAAGATCCTGTGTACTGCAACTAGAACCCGGCTCAGCCAAAAAAAAAAAAAAAAGCTTACATTGTCCATATATCCCTACTAAAGAGATCCCTGTATGTAGGATGCCATGCTTGGTACCAGGTGGTTTCACAGTGCACCATGACCATAGCCACACTGATTAGATGATTATTAGGGACCTGGTCCAATGGCAGGAAGCAGTTTTGGAGGTGGTCTTTTGTGAGAACTCTACCCACCAGGGACAAGGTAATAGGTATCTTTTGTTTATTCCACCAAGAAAAATATCCTCCTTCTTTTGAGAAACATTCCTTCTGACCATGTGGCACATATTTGGAAAGAACTGTGACCACAGCAGTTAGTCTAGGGGTGGGCTCTGAAACCACATCAGAACAACACAGCCCTTATCCTGAAATGTTTTAATTTGCAGCCAGAGAATCTATTATTCATCTCTTCTCTGATGATGGAAATGTGGATCTCTGGAGCTGTCAATCATCACATCCCCTGCCCTGTGGATGTAAACTGTATGAAAGAGAAGTAAACGAAGCTGTTACAGAGAAGTAAAGACCAGAGTCAAGGTGGTCCTCCAGGCTCTGGTTTCCACTGTCCCTGAGCCCCTGTCCTTCCTGAAGATCTGCAGTAATATCCCCTTTTAACTTAAACTGTTTTGATTTGGGTTTGTGTTATCAGTTGAATTGTGTCCACCCAAAATTCATAGTTTGAAGCCCTAGGCTCCAGTACCTCAAAATGTAACTTTATTTGGAAATAAGATCACTGCAGGTGTAATTAGTTAAGATGAGGTCATTAGGGTGGGCTCTAATCCATTAGGACTGGTGTCTTTATAAAAGGGGGAAATTCAGTCACAGACACATATAAGAAGAGTGCCATGTGAACATGAATATGGCCATCTGCAAGACAAGGAGAGAGGCTTGGAACAGATCCTTCCCTGGCAGCCCTCAGAAGGAACCACCCCTGACGATACCTTGATCTCAGACTTCTAGTCTCCAGAACTGTGAGATAATGCATTTCTGTTATTTAAGCCACCTAGATTGTAGTACTTTGCTAGGGCAGCCCTAGAAAATGACGCAGTTTATTACATGCAGCCAAGAACTCTGACTACCAAAAGAGCCCTCTACTGGACAGCGATGGCTAAATCAGTTCAGTCCTCTCAAGGGAGTTAGAATGGCAAGACTCAATGAGTTGACTGATCAATAATGACGGGAGATTAATCCTTTGTCAGTTGCTTCATTAGCAAATATTTTCTCCCATTCTGAGGGTTGTCTTTTGGTCTTGTTTATGGTTTCCTTTGCTGTGCAAAAGCTTTGAAGTTTCATTAGGTCCCATTTGTTTATTTCTATTTCCATTTCTCTGGGAGGTGGGTCAAAAAGGATCTTGCTGTGATTTGTGTCATAGAGTGTTCTGCCTATGTTTTCCTCTAAGAGTTTGATAGTGTCTGACCTTACATTTAGGTCTTTAATCCATTTTGAGTTTATTTTTGTGTATGGTGTTAGGGAGTGTTCTAATTTCATTTGTTTACATGTACCTGTCCAGCTCAATAACAAAACAACAAACAACCCAATCCAAAAATGGGCAGAAGACCTAAATAGACATTTCT
This sequence comes from Orcinus orca, assembly GCF_937001465.1. Classification (NCBI taxonomy): domain Eukaryota; kingdom Metazoa; phylum Chordata; class Mammalia; order Artiodactyla; family Delphinidae; genus Orcinus; species Orcinus orca. The sequence goes on along the minus strand of NC_064576.1, from coordinate 10,997,563 downwards.
CCAAAGAAGATATACAGATTGCCAACAAACCCATGAAAAAATGCTCAACATCACTAATCATTAGAGAAATGCAAATCAAAACTACAATGAGGTATCACCTCACACCAGTCAGAACGGCCATCATCAAAAAATCTACAAACAATAAATGCCGGAGAGGGTGTGGAGAAAAGGGAACCCTCTTTCACTGTTGGTGGGAATGTAAACTGATTCAGCCACTATGGAGAACAGTATGGAGGTTCCTTAAAAAACTAAAAATAGAACTACCATATGACCCAGCAATTCCACTACTGGGCATATACCCTGAGAAAACCATAATTCGAAAACAGTCATGTACCAAAATGTTCATTGCAGCTCTATTTACAATAGCCAGGAGATGGAAACAACCTAAGTGTCCATCATCGGATGAATGGATAAAGAAGATGTGGCACATATATACAATGGAATATTACTTAGCCATAAAAAGAAACGAAATTGAGTTATTTGTAGTGAGGTGGATGGACCTAGATTCTGTCATACAGAGTGAAGTAAGTCAGAAAGAGAAAGACAAATACTGTATGCTAACACATATATATGGAATCTAAGAAAAAAAATGTCATGAAGAACCTAGGGGTAAGACAGGAATAAAGACACGGACCTACTAGAGAATGGACTTGAGGATATGGGGAGGGGGAAGGGTAAGCTGTGACAAAGCGAGGGAGAGGCATGGACATATATACACTACCAAACGTAAGGTAGATAGCTAGTGGGAAGCAGCCGCATAGCACAGGGAGATCAACTCGGTGCTTTGTGACCACCTAGAGGGGTGGGATAGGGAGGGTGGGAGGGAGGGAGAAGCAAGAGGGAAGAGATATGGGAACATATGTATATGTATAATTGATTCACTTTGTTGTAAAGCAGAAACTAACACACCACTGTAAAGCAATTATACTCCAATAAAGATGTTAAAAAAAAATAGTTACGGGAGAAATGGATGAGGAGACGCTGATGAGTATCCATGGGAACAGGGCCCTAACCTAGGGGACAACAGACTCTCAACTTCCGTGTCTTCTGAGCTCCTAACACATGATTTTCGTACTGCTTTGATTTCTTTGAAACCTACTGGCTTTGATACTGAGACATTTCCCTCATCCAAATTGTGCATTCCCTAGCACTCGAGCTACTCTTGAGTGTGCCCTTGTTCCTTGCAACCTGAAAGATCTTGAATCTGCAAAATGAACAATATTCATGCCACTGCAACTAGCAAGAAAATATTAATCTTTGGGTAAATTGCCTTCACTTTATTACTAAAGAGAATCATGCAAAGAACTGGAAAGAACAAATGAACTAAATGAATAAATGCATTAGAGAAGAAAGTTTTCTCTAAAAACAGATGTTTTTCTTCAAATATAGAATGACACACCATTATTCTTGGAACTCTATTTTCTGAGAGACACTGAGTATATACATGTAATTTTAGTAATGTCTTTTACAATAATATCTTAAGATTTAATAAAGCGAAAAATACAATTATATGTATAAAAACTAGGATCATATTAATTATTCCATTACTTTTTTCTTGTCAGACATGTCAGATTGTACCCAGAATAAAAATAATAGAATTTAAGGGCATCATCAAGGAGTCTAATTTTCTTACTTGGAAATTCTGAATACTTACAAGTGGGATGTATTTAATAGCTATGTTTTTTTATTTTAGTGACTTGCTTTCTCCCTAGTGGAACATTTGCCCCTGTTTCTTCTGTGAACTTCTATTGCCTTTAGCTTAACATAGTACCTCATTCTCCTGCACTGAATCACTGACTGCAATTTCCTAATGATAGGTCATGAAATATTCTCATTCTTGATTCTCCTGAAAAACAATTCCTTAATGACGGAAGGAAGGAAGCAAAGAGGGAGAGAAAGGAGGAAGGAAAGAAGGGAAGAATGGAGGAAGGGAGGGAGGGAGGGAAGGAAGGAGAAAAGAAAGAAGCCCCCTGCTGCCTTTCTGCTGTTAGCATCTTTGAACCAGTTCAGAAGCAAGCTTCTCAAAATGCTAAACAGTGACCCAACTCTTCAGCTTTCTTGTGAGATTGATTCTTTAATTCAGTCTCTTCTGTGGGAGTTATTTTTAAAGGGTTTTTTTTGGCTGTGTTCAGTCTTCATTGCTGCACGCAGGCTTTTCTCTAGTTGTGGCGAGCAGGGGCTACTCTTCGTTGTGGTGCGCGGGCTTCTCATTGCAGTGGCTTCTCTTGTTATGGAGCATGGGCTCTAGGAGCACAGGCTTCAGTATTTGTGGCACATGGGCTCAGTAGTTGTGGCTCGCAGGCTCTAGAGCGCGGGCTCAGTAGTTGTGGCGCACAGGCTTAGTTGCTCCGCGGCATGTGGGATCTTCCTGGACCAGGGCTCGAACCCGTGTCCCCTGCATTCGCAGGCGGATTCTCAACCACTGCGCCACCAGGGAACCCTGTCCTGTGGGAGTTATTAACTTCATACACAGTACCTCTTACGATGTTCCCCTAAGCAGACCTCAGGGTATTCTTTGTTATGCTGAAGCTCTACAACCCTCTCTGTTACCAGGTCTGAATCTTTGATCCTGGTGGTCCTGGTTCTTGTCCTACTGGGGCTGAATCCTCAGCGCCCCTCAGTCACACTTATCCTGCACGCACCAACCCAGTTAGCAAATCCTCAGAAAACTTGCCCAGATAATTTTGTCACAATCTCCCCTCCGTTCCCTCCTCACTTTGCACTTCTTTACGGAATCTGTCACACTGAATTACCGTCATTGGCTCCCTCACTAAACAGTGAGCTCTTCAAGGACACGAACCTTTGAAATCCCCCCCACAGTGGGGAGTCAGTGAAAGCCTGACGGTGCCCTTTCTTTTCACTTTCTGCCAGTAAAATGCTGCCACCTTCCTCTCGGGCTGACACACAGATTCCGTGAAGTTCTTTCTTAAAGGTCTCACCTGGCTCTCAGTGTGTTTGCATGAAATCTACATGGTGTATTCCCTATTACCTGAGTTACCATTGAATGTGCCCCTCTTCCTTGCAACCTGAAAGATCTTGAATCTTCAAAATGAACAATATTTAGGCCAATGCAACTAGCAAGAAAATATGGTGGTGACGGTTCGGCACCTATCCCCTGCCCCTCGCCCCCAGCTCGCCTTCCTGCCTCCATGGACTGTCCAGTGTATGTCCACCCTTCCAGATGTCATCTCTTTCCTTCAGTCATGTGGTCACTCTTTGTTCTGGATCTTTTTCCACTTCTCATTCACTCAGCAGTTAGAACAGAAATAATCCAATGTGAGAACTGTTGGATCAGTAGACCATCAAACCCCATTTCTCGAAGCTTCTTTCCCCAACTACGAAGCTACCTTCCCTATTCAGAGTTACTCAGAGCCTAATTCCTTCTTCAGGTGCTGTGTTCGCTTCCAGATTTCCATAGTTAAGGAGAGAATGAAAGACCCTCATTTCTCTCAAATTCTCCTGTCCTTAACTCCTTCAGAACAACTGCTCTTATAAAATGACAAAGTGGTGAATTTATCAATCTTTCCCCACCCCAGAAGAATTCTAAGACTTAAATTACTTTAAATTACATAGATAATATAAGTTATAAAAACTTCAATAGTTACAGACAAAGTTAAAGTCCCCCCACCCCCCTCAAGCTTACTATTGTTACTTCTAGATCATTTTCTATGCATGTACCTATATATTTGAGTAGCAGTGGAAATATACAGAATTTTTGGTCCTGGTTTGAGTTCTAGAACTGTTAATGGGAATCAAGACCAAACCCCTAAAAAGTTATAACTTGCCTGTCCTAGCCTTTTGGAATGTCCTTGCCCTGCGTGGTACAGCTCTCAAGACAGCCAATTGCTCACAGTCAAGCTGTCAGACAGAGGCTCAGTGTCCGACAACAGCTGTGGATTTTTGAGAAACAAGTTGGCCTGTGGGATGCCTGTGGCCTCACTTCCTGCTGGTGGCCATGGTAGGAATAGATGAGGGAGGCTGGGATCCCTCAAGGGGTGGTTAGAGTGTTGATCTCCACAGCCCTGTAGGGGTCTGCTGCTCAGTCTGCAGTCAGAATCTCGGGCTTCTGTCCTGGATGAGGTAAATAATGACTAAGGAGGCCTCATGCACTTGGTTTAAGTTCTTCTCTAGATTTTTGGATAAAGCCATTTAAAAACTTCACCTAGCATAACTTGGTTACTTTTGTAGAGCAAAGTCACATAAGCCAAGTGCTATTGGAATGCCTGGCAGCTTCCTAATGCTTAATTCTTGATGAGAACTCTGATCCATTTGTAAGACACACTAGAATGATGTGAAAGGGAAACAAATACAGTACTTAGTCTATGATCACATCATCACACCAACATTTTTCCATTTCAGAGGGAATTCTGGCCTCATACCACAAAGTGGAAGTTGTTGGTTAATGGATGCTAATGACAAACCTAATGGTGCAGCAGAGGCCAGTATACTGTGCTATGGCCCTGGGCAGAGCACAAGATTTATGGGAAGATGAGAGCACTGCCAGTTCTTTCATAAGTAAAAGAAACATCTTATCTAAAAGATATTTTTCCAGTAGCACGGTGAAGTTTCTTTGCCCCCAAAAGGCTGAACCAAAAAGAAATAATGGCAGGTATCACTCAAGTTTTCCTATAAAAAAAATCTTTCTACATATATATGTAAATATATATATTTATGTGTCTAAATACATATAACCTGTCTATATAAAATATTTTTACAGATGAAACATGTTCATTATTTTTAAAAATGGAAATACTGCAGAACTGAGAGGGAGGAAATCACCTGTATCTGACTGCATAGAAATAACCCACTCTAAGAATTTTCACATGTGTCCTTCCATTCTTTTTTCTGTTTATATATTTTTCTCCATTTTTATTTAGTTATTTAATTTTGATTGGAGTATAGTTGATTTACAATGCTGTACTAGTTTCTGCTGTACAGCAAAGTGAATCAGTTATATATATACATATAGCCACTCTTTTTTAGATTCTTTTCCCATATAGGTGATTACAGAGTATTAAGTAGAGTTCCCTGTGCTATACAGTAGGTTTTTATTAGTTATCTCTCTTATATATAGTACTGTGTATATGTCAGTCCCAATCTCCCAATTTATCCCTTCCCACCCCTTACCCCCTTGGGAAACATAAGTTTGTTTTCTACATCTGTGACTATTTCTGTTTTGTAAAAAAGTTCACTTGTACCACTTTTTTAGATTCCACATATAAACGATTTTTTTCCCCATTTTTGAACACCTATTTCTATGAGTTTTAACACATGCATATATTGTGTTACCCCCACCAAAATCAGGGTACACAATATTATCACTCCCCCAATTCCCTCATTATCCCTTTGTAGTCATACCTTCCCTCACCCCTCATCCCTGGAACTAGCAAGCACTTGTCTGTCACAATAGCTTTGGGTTTTGGGAAATGTCATATAAATGGAATCATAGAGTCTGTAACCTTTTGAGATTGGCTTCTTTCACTCAGTGTGTATAAGATCTATCCAAGATGTTGTATGTATCAACAGCTCATTACTTTTTATTCCTAAGTAGTATTCCATTGTACGAATGTACCATGGTTTGTTTATGTATTTACAGATTGAAAGACATTTGGTTGTTTCTAATTCTGGTGATTGTGAATAGAGCTGTTATAAATATTTGTGTACAAATTTGTGTGTGTGTGTCTGTGTGTGTACAAATTTTTATGTGAACAAAAGTTTTCATTTCTCTAGACTTTAAATACCTAGGAGTGGGATTCCTGAGTCATATGGTAAGTGTATGTTTACTTTGTAAGAAACTGCCACTGTTTTCCATAGTGGCTGTATCATTTTGCATTCCCAACAGCAATATATGAGGTTTCCAGATGTTCTACATCCCTGTCACCGGTTGGTATTACCAGTGAATTTAATTTTAGCCATTCTGATAGGTGCTAGTGGTATCTCATCATGGTTTTAATTTGCATTTTCCTATTGGATACTGATGTTGACCGCATGTGCTTATTTGCAAGCCACACACCCTCTTTGATAAAGTGTCTGTTCAAGCCTTTCATCATTTTTTAATTGGGTTGTTTGTTTTCTTCCTGTTGAGTTTGGAGAGTTCTTTATATTGAAATCAAGTCCTTTATTGGCCAGGTGATTTACAAATATTTTCGCCCAGTCGATAGCCTGTCTTTTCATTCTGTTAACAGTGTGTATATATTTTCTAAAAACAAAACTGAAATCAGAAGGTGCATGCTGTTTTATAATATACTTTTTTCATTTAGCAATGTATCTTAAACATCTTTCCATGTTATTACTTCTTCTCAATATAACTTTTATGGCTGTACAGTATTGCCTTGCATGGGTGTACTACTGTAATTTATTTAACAAACTCTTCTGTTGAACATTTAGGTTGTTTTTAAATTTTTTACTTTTAAAAACATTACACTGGTGAACATACTTAGAGCTAAATCTTTTCACATTCTAAGTATTTCTCTAGGACAGATCCTGAGAAGCAGAATTGTTCTTTCATATTATATACATTTTAAAGGCTTTAAAAAAATACACAATGCAAACTGTCCTCCAAAAAGGATATTTAAGTCTCATGATCAGATATGAAATCACATGGGGCACTATCATTGCTTTTTAACTTTGCTTCCTTGGTAGCTTAAAAAGAAAGTATGTCTTTTTTCTAATATGTTATTCTTTCATTACAAATAATGCTGAATATTTATTTAAATGCTTTTTGCTGTTTGTATATCTTTGTGTGTGAAGTGTCTCTTCATGTATACTTTTATATAGGGGTAGTTCATCTTTTTCTTATTATTCTATAATAACTATATTTTATTGCAAATGTTTTCCCCTGGTTTTATTTCAATGTACCTTAATTGTGCAGGCCCCTTTTGAGTCCTTGTTCAAATCCTTGTAAATCAAAGATCCATCAGTGTTAAGGTCACTGGATTTGGCAAATAAAAACAAACAACAAATAGTTTTTAAATAAATATGCTCCAGATAGACATGGGACATATGTACTTATACTAAAAACTATCTGAAGTGTAAAGGTAACTGGGCACCCTGTATCTTACCTGCAACCCTAGCTAAGAGTCAAAACTGCATGGAACATGGCTGAATTGCATGTTGGATTCTAAAGTCAGCACAATTGGCAAAAATTGTATAAGGCTGAAACTGCCTTTAAAAGTCCTTTAAGTAGCTTTCAAAGTTCAGAATGCATGGAGAATTGCCTTCTACCTTATATGGTAATTCTTATGCTCCATGACATTAAGAACCTCTCAGGAATAGGAGAAAAGTCCCTGGGCGGATGGCTGGTCATTAAAACCATTTCCCTTTTGTGTCAGTAGGTATGGGGAGGAAAAAGGGGAGGATGTTAAAGTGTTCCTGTCTGCCTACAGGCTTTTTCTGTTTTGTATCAGTCTTCTAAAATGTTTAAACAAGTGGTTATTGGTAGTTGTGGTGGTTCAACAAGATTCAATAGTGAGGTTCATCCCACATGGGTATTATGTTCTAAAGTTAGTGCTCAAGGAAACATGACCACACTGTGACTCCATTGAATTGTTTTTATACAGTTACCCTTCAATCCACACTCCCCAACTCCCTCAGTCCACATTTTATTTTCAGTAAACATTCTAACCCCAAGTTACTCAAATATTTTTCTTGTGGGGGAACTTGTATATTTTGGATCATTCAGCAGCTACTTAAGAGTAATCATGGTGACAGGCCTCATATGGTTTGTTGGGCAATCATGTCCTGTTTCCTGCACGCTTTCTCTTCATTTCCCTTTCTGGACATTTTTTTCTGAAAACTTTGTCCAACATTTTATTTTAGGGAACTATATACCTAGTGATACTCAGAAGTTTCAAATCAATCATTAGTCAGGAGTCCAAAGCAAAATGAACAGAATGATGTATTTATTTCTCTCAAACACAATTCACAAATGACATTCAAATCTCATTTATTTCTAGCATATTTAAAACATTCCGATGAAATAAAAAAATTGTAATCCTTGCCAAAGTTCATTTTAATAGGATTTGACCTGTAGTAAAAGACATTGTCATATTGTCTCCTGTTCTCTTCATTTATATGTATATCTATAATATATATTCAACATATTTCCATTAATACGTGTATAAAAATGTTCACTCAGGTTGTTTCACATATTAGATATATTGCTTTCATTGGTTAATACTGTCTAAATACGCTGAACTTCTTTAATGCCAATTTCCAAATCCAACACGGTATAAAAGAATTACATGGCCCTTCTCATATTGCTATGGTTTCTGGAAAATCTTATTCATTTTTTTTTTTTTTTTTTTTTTTTTTTTTGCGGTACGCGGGCCTCTCACTGTTGTGGCCTCTCCCGTTGCGGAGCGCAGGCTCCGGACTCGCAGGCTCAGCGGCCATGGCTCCCAGCTGCTCCGCGGCATGTGGGATCTTCCCGGACCGGGGCACGAACCCGTTACTGGGAGAAAGGGAGCGTCACACTCAAGGGCAGGATGGAAGCAAAACTTCATTTCTTCCTAGTTTGGAACTAGAATCCCCACTCAGCCTTTCTGCGTGGCAGCACCCAGCGTAAAAGCGCCCACAGGGAAGGGATTCCATTTTGCCGCCTGGCTGAGGAGCGCAGCGATTTTCCCACGCCAGTCCCGGGATACCTGGCAGACAGCGACGCCAGGTAACCGAGCGAACGCGGGGCCAGGCCGGATCCGGAAGTAAAGAGTTCGCTCCGCCCCGAGGCCGAGCCCCGCCCTGAGGCCCCTCCCACTAGGCCCGGCCTTGCGGGATGACGTGTCTGAACTCTGGAGGCGGAAGCGGGGAAGAGGTCGCCGGGGTAGGAGCTGGCGAGGTGCGGCTGGTTGGCCGTGCGCACGCGTGATTCGCGCAATGGGCGGACCGGATTGCGGCTGGAGTCCGGTGACCATTTTTATTGAGGAAGACTCCACTTCTCCGGGTTTTTGCTGATGCTGAGCTCGGCCGATAGGGGCGGCGGCTTGGTTTGGAAAGAAGAAGCTTAGGGACCACCCGCCCTTAGACATCCCCACTGCAGCGGGCTTGGTCTCAATGAGTGGCCGTTTGACTGCAGGCAGTCAGTCCCCCTTCTTTCCTCTGTGAATAGAGGCGGTTAAACGTGTGTGGAAAACCTCAGGTTTACTTCGGCGGTGAAGTCCGCGATTCTAAATTCAGATCTAGAATTTATGGGGTCCGGCCAGTACCAGTCCTGTAGTGCTTTGCGGTTACTTGCCCTTCCTTTATGTGCTAGACGCTGCTCTAGGCTTGGGGTTGTAGAGACGAGGTCCTTACTCCCATGGGGGTTTACGTGTAAACAGGGAGTGAGACAGTAAACAAATAACCATGTTAATTCCAGGTAGTGATAAGTACTGTGGGGTGCCAGGGTTAAGCAGAAGAGTGGAACTGAGGGATTTAAAGATTTTATGAGATCGCAGTTGTCAAGAGTGGAACCTGAGAGGCTATAGCAGAAAGTACTAGTGCAAGAGAACTAAGATTTTGGCTTGGACTAGTGGGTAGTTGTGGACATGGAAAGTACTGAAAGGATTTAGTCTAGTTTAGCGGCCCAGCGAGCACAACTTGTTGAAGGACTGTATGTGGGGAGTGAGGGAAAGAGAAATTTAGGTTACCTCCCAGGTTTTTGGCCTGAGAAGCAGGTGGGCAGCGGTGCCCATTTTCTGCTTTGTGGAACACTGGAGGAGGAAAAGGTTGGGATGGGAGCGGTGAGATAGTGAAGATAAGTATTTAGTGGCACCAGGTAACTAGAAGATAGCGAACAAAAAATGTTGTCTTGCCCCTTTCCTTTCTAAATGGAGAGACCATTGCTTCCTCTTATTATGTTGGAAATCTCTATGACTTCGAGTATAGGCATATTATAAATTCTTTTCCCTGGCCCAAGTAAGTTCAACAAATATGCTAGTTGATTTGCTCGAGGGAGAAGTGACCTAGACACGATCCCACTGCTCAGGCCCCCCTCACCTGCCTACCCACCCTCACCCCCGTTTGGGTTATAAAAATGGCTGCCTTTCCTCTGCCCAGCACTTAATGTACATCCCCCCCACACACACACCCTTAAACTTCACAACAAACTAAAGAAGATGGACATCCTTTTCTACTTCCCAGTTCTCCCCTATTATCTGGGACTTGGTGTATTAACTTGCTCAAGATCCACATAACTAGATAGTAGTGTTCCAAAGCTGGAGTTCATAGTGCAAACTACCTTTGCAAGGAGGAATTCCTTCATTGTTCTGGTTACGCCACAGTATAGAACAGTGGGTCTTAGCCTTTTTTTTGCAGGGTCATAGATTCCTTTGAAAACTTAATAAATGTTATAAACTTTCCAGGGGTAAAAATGTGCACATCCCCACAAGAATTTAGATAGGATTGCACGGGTCTCCACATTTTTCTGAATTGTCCACTTAGCAAACTTGCCAATTCTTTTTTTTAAAATAACTTTATGAAAGTTTAGTTTTATTTATTTATTAAATTTATTTATTCTTGGCTGCATTGGGTCTTCGTTGCTGCACGCGGGCTTTCTCTAGTTGTGGCGAGCGGGGGCTAGTCTTCGTTGCGGCGCGCAGGCTTCTCATTGTGGTGGCTTCTCTTGTGGCCGAGCACAGGCTCTAGGCTAGCGGGCTTCAGTAGTTGTGGCTCGCGGTCTCTAGAGCACAGGCTCAGTAGTTGTGGTGCTCCGGCTTAGTTGCTCTGCGGCATGTGGGATCTTCCCGGACCGGGGATCGACCCCCGTGTCCCCTGCACTGGCAAGCGGATTCTTAACTACTGCACCACCAAGGAAGTCCTGACTTGCCAATTCTTGAATTCTGAGCGGGAGGTAGTTCTGGGTTATGATTCCTTGCTTATGTACTCTAAGTTGGTGTCCTCTCTGCAGATTCGATTGAACTCTAAAGCTCAGAGGAATTGACTTTATAAAGACTGTTGCCCACCAGTCCAGTTCTACAAGGATCAAGCTATTCGCTACTGCAGTCGTGCATCAACAGTGCACCCTGAGGGGAATTCAGGATGGAGGAAAAAACAGGAATGTTCTGTGCTTTATATAGTGGCCCTGGATAAAGATGCATATCTAAGGAATAATTTCAGTGAACTCAGATTCTTGCATCTTCTCATACATACAAAAGCACTAAAACCTTTAACTTGAGATGTCTGTTCTCTGTGTTTAGCAGTAACCTTTTGATGTTGGCCTACCTGTTTTTTTCCAGCCAAAAAACTCCTATATATCCTGGCTCCTCCCTTACCTCTTCAGAACAGTTCCTCAGAGCTATCTGAGAGGTGGTCTCCTGTGCTATGGTCCTCAGTAAAGTCCCTGAATAAAATTTAACTCACATCTTTTATGTTGTGTGTTTTCCTTTGTCACGAAAAGCAAGTTTCTCCTTGAAAAATACTCAAAACGCACCACACAAACACACACAAGTACGTCTGTGCATATACAAACGGACATCGCATCACTTCAATAGGAAAAGTGACAGAAACTTGCCCAGGGATGATCATACCAGATTTCTATTTTGCTGGAACTACATTTCTCACTGGGCTCTCAGGTGTGCTCCTGTCTTCCTTTGCAAAGAAATGTCAATACTCCCTTCTCCTATTTGTCTACTCCCATTTTTCCCCTCACCTCATTTCCACTCACCTCTTTAAAGAGATCTTGTTTAGTCTATGCAAACAATCACTGTCCCACGCAAGAATGAGCCACCGCATCCAATGCTGGGAACCTGTCCGTGCACACACCTCTGAGTAGCTGTCTATTTAAAGATTTGTGGCTAGTTCCTCCCCATTGGTTTCCTTATCCTGCACTCAACCGTCTCCCAAACTTCTTCCCTCCACCAACTCAGCCTTCATCAGCAAGTACTTTTTGGCGCACCACCTCTGTAATAGGGGCTGGTGTGCCTTGGGCACTGTAGTGAGGAAACCGGGGAAAACCGGGGCAAGGCAGCAAGCACGGGGCGCTGGGCAAGTGAGACGCTCCACGACGCCCCAAGGGGGCTCTAGATCGGAATTTGGAACAGGAACGGGAGGGCTGGACCCTCTCCCGCGGCAAACACCCCAGCCGACCCGCTGAAAACCTGGCAAGTGGATTTCCTCCACTCTCCCTCCCGGAAACTCCTCAGGGCGCTTGCAGCCGCTCTCACTGAGCATGTGCAGGCGGCGCTGCGCATGCTCCGTCGAGGTCCGCTTCGGAGTCTGTTGCGGAACCCGCGGTGTCTCCTAGCGCAACCGGAACTATCTGTGGCGGGGCCGGCCTGCCTCAGCTCCGGCGGACTGGTAGTCGTCGCTGAGCCTCCCCGTCCCTCCTTCCCTCTTCACCCCCCGCGGCTCTGCTGCCGTTCCCCCGAAACAGCCGTTATGAGCGCGAGGCTGCCGGCGTCGTCTCCACCTCGGTGGCAGTTGCTGCTGTCGCTGCTCCTGCTGGGGGCGGCCCCGGGCCCGCGTCGGAGCGCAGCCTTCTACTTGCCCGGCCTGGCGCCAGTCAACTTCTGCGAGGAAGAAAAAAAGAGCGACGAGTGCAAGGTGGGTGCGGCCTGGCGGACCCCCCGGTGCACAGTCGGAGGAGGAAGCCTCCCTCTGCCGGGGGGGCAGCCGGCGTCTCAGGGGAAGGGGGCGTAGCAGCGGGTGCGGTCGGGTGTCCCCAGAAGCGCGTGGGGTTGGCCGCGCTGTGGGGCGCAGGCTCTGGAACGGCCTCCGTACCGGCGTAGATTCTGGCGAATTCGGCGGGCCAGGTAGCACGAGCAGGTGGGTTCAGTTTTCCCGGAACAGGGACTGTGTGTGTATGGCGCTCGCTTGGCGTTGGAGGCGTGCAGGTCAGCGAGCGTTCTACGGGCGAGTGTCCGCTCACAGCCCCGTGTCCCGCCTCCACGGAAGGGGACGGCCAGGTCTTCCAGTAACTTGTAATTTCATTGCTTCCCGTTTTCTACTTTTCTGGAACCCTGATTGATTATGAGGACTTGTTCTTTCTAGGACTTAGGTGTTTTTACCTCATGGTTAGCAGTCGCTTCCTTGTTTGTGGGATTTAACACCCAGAACCGCGTAAACTGCATTAATAAGGAGTTGCTGTGATGGTTGAGACAGTTAATGTCTACCATTTAAGTGTAAAAAAAGAAATTTAATATGCAAAAAATATGTAAGATCCCACTAGTTTCTCCGAGATTGTTTTAAACACTTAAAAGGAGCAGACAACAGGAGAAACCGGCGTTTTCTTCCTAGGGCAGATCTTGAAAACTTTGATCTCTTACCACCTTAAACTCAAGGTTTTCAGTTTAACCACTAGTAAAAGAGACGTAGGTAGAGTAACCTGCTTTTAGGTTATTAGGTAGAGGGCAGGAAAGTATACATACACAGTTATTTTAGGTTGCTAAAACTTACCCTTTGGGGTGCAAGAAACTCTTTGAAACCGTTAATACTTTTAACAGGATAATCGTTCAGCAAACTTTTACAATCTATAAGTAGGTTTATTTACTAAGCTTGGTTTTTTTAAGCTGGTGTTTATTTTATTACTGCTAGCTTTACAATAGTTGTGAATTTTGAGCTTATTTTAGGGCACTAAAGAAGCTATTAAACTTTTCATGGCATTTTACAGTTTCTGTTTAAAAACTTGGATTTCTAAAAATGTCTAAGGATCTTTCAGGTGTACTCACATCAACAGTTAGTGCTTGAATACTGTAACTCATACCTTGCAATGCAAGAAATTTTCGCTCTTTGAGAGTTCTGACTGAAAGAAAATAGTGCTTCCAAGTGGGAGAGAGCTAGTCTCACAAGCACACAGGTTTTTCCATTAAATATTTTAGTAATCAGCCTTTAAAGCGTAGTATTTGGTCTTTAAATTTAAATTTAACAGCAATCGTATATTGTCTAACTAGTGCCTTAGACACAAAAAAGATATTCCTGTCTCCTAGGAACCTCAAAGATCATAAGCTTATGACAGATTATCAAAATCTGATATGTTATAATAGATGGCTGTCCAAAGTGCACTAAAACACAAATGAGGAAACATCTGCGGATTGGAGTCTTCAGGGAAAGCTACAGAGAGGAAGTGACATTTGAGATGGACTTCAGACATGAGTATGAGTGAAATTTACAGGTGGTCTGCTAGTTAGATAATTTTGTTTCCTCAACAGGTCCTTCTTTAGGTAGTTCCTTTTAGTTAACTTTTGATTAATTTCAGGGAGTCCTTTTGGATTTTTAGTTTTTACAAGTATAGGGATGAAACAGGCAAGACAGATCATTTTTCTGAAGTGTTTGGATTTCATCTTTGTTGCCAGCTGCTTTCACATCTTGGTCAGTGGAAACAGATCTTAGACCAGTAGAAAGAGGCACTTTTAGCAGTTTTCCCCTAGAATTTGACTAACTGGTGTAGGGAATTTGAAGTACACTTTAATATTTCTTCTCTTTGCTTCTCAAAGGAGAAAAACAGTAAACAGTTTAAATTTTCATTACTTCAATCAGGGTATTAATATTTTTTTTCTCATCCATTCCATATTTGTTAAGGAAGACAGTCTTGTCTACACTGTCAGAAAAGTTGAAAGGACTTATTTTAAAAATTGGAAGTGGGAGTTGTGAAATGGGAATAATTATTTCCAGAGATGCTTTTAGGTTAGGGAATCAGGAGTTGGATGAATTGGGTAGGTCATTGATACTATTTCTATCAGTTTTTCCATCTGTAAGATAGAGATAATCATATTTGCTTACTATATATTCCCCTTGAAAGATATTTTGCCCTTCCTGGAGGGAAAGTACAATATTTATTGTTGCAATATTATACAATATTCATAAGTGTAAAGATGAACCAAGTTTATTTTCAGCATAAGTGTAATTTATGGAGTATAGTCTTTACATATCCTGTGAAGTCCATGTCCTGTATTTAGCTCACCATGTATATTGAGAGACAATCAAAAGAACCCTGAGGATTTGGTCATTTTCTCCTCTCAAAATTATTTTATGTTCAATTTACTGGCATAGAAACAGTAGTCCAGTGAACATACAGTCATATTCATATTCCTTTAACTTCTGATTTATGATCTTCATTAGCCTTAATAAACAGTGTGACTGTGTTCTGTGCCTTTTTTTCTTTAGCTTGCTGTCATTACAGGTATATTTGAATATCAACATAGTGCACATTTTCATTGGCTATACAGTATTTCATTGTAGTATTACAATACTATGGTTTGCTGAGCTGTTTCTTGCTTGTAGGGCATCTAGATTGGTCCCGATTTTTCTATATTGTAAATAACTTTGCTAGAATGTATTTAGCAGGAATTCATTGCATATTCACAAATTACTAGGTCAAAGGCAAGAAGCAATTTTATAGCTCTATTTAATACCACGAGGTTTCTTTGAAGAAAGGTAGGTTTGATTTACAATGCCATTAGCTGAATGATTCCATGTGTCTTCACAGTATTTTATAGTTTTTATTTATCAAGTTAATAGCTATGTGATGGTACCTAAACATTTTTTAATGCTGCATTGCTTTTGAGGTTTCTCTGTCTTTCAATTCTCTTATTTGTCTTATTTTGTTAGTTTTTCAAACCACAGTATTAAAGAATTGAACCATGGTATTCCTTTCTGCTAGCATTTTAGTTTCTTAAGCTCAGGGGATAATATGTTGACTGCAGTAAGTAGAGTAAGCCTTGGTCAGAAGTGAATAGCTAAATGTGAAGTTACCTTTAGATTGAGTCTTAAGTGTGCTAAGTGGCATTCTAATGGCTGATAACTGAAGATTAGTGAGCAGTTCACCCTTGCTGCTTTTAACTTTCAAGCAATTATGTAATGGCTTGTCAACATGAACAACTAACTATAGAAAACATTTGCCACTTTTTTACTGTTTGATGATGTGTGTGCATGGACAGATCATGTTCTTAGATGAAAGAGTAAGATTTTCTTTCCTGTCCAGTAAGGAAAATGACCAAATATACCCCCCTGGTGTTTAAAAAAAAAAAAAGTTTAAATGGATTAGTTTAACAACTTTTTTATAAAAAAGAAAATCAGAATCACACTTTTAAATTTCCTTCATCAGTAGTTACTTTTAGAAGCTTTTAACAAATTCTGTGTCTATTATTTGGGGAGCAGTTGCCTATAAATATGGAATTAGTCAAATTTAAGAAAACGGTTCTAAATGTTGCTCTGAACAAACACAAGAATGAATGTATTATTTACCTGTTTTAACTTGACCATAGAGATTTTGAAATATTTAAAGAAAAAATATAATTTACATGTGTACCTAACAGTATAATTGGTATATATTTATTGATATTTAGTTTCATGTTTTCATAGTTTTTTGTTTGTTTGTTTGTTTTTTGCGGTAAGCGGGCCTCTCACTGTTGTGGCCAGGCGGACTCTCAACCACTGCGCCACCAGGGAAGCCCCATAGTTTTTTTCTGGAAGAAGAGCATTGATTCTTAGCTACTGGAAAGTAATCAGTGTGTGAGGGTTACTGATATTGTTTCAGGTATGAAATCTGGCATTGGAAAGAATGACTTTGGATAAATTCACGTTCCAACTATTGTTCTTTGTTCCTGTGAAAAAGTACATGGAACTGAATTAGAAGGTTTGCATTCAGAAATTAAATTTTCGAATAAAACTATTTTAAAACTGTGATCGTTCATTATAGTGGATGTGAGAGCTAGGATTAGGAAAGCAAGCGTTGTTGATACAGATAAAATACTGTCCTACTGCTCTCTACAAAGGGAAGCCCTTTTCAAGAGGTGTGTTCTTGAACATCTGAAACAAAACTACAGACAGGTGCTCCACATGCAGACACACCTAAGTTCTAGAAACTGGTCTGAGCTCAGTCAGCCTTAGAGCCCAGTTCCCCAAACCCCTACTTCTATTCTTCCTTGCAGTTTTCTATTGCAGTGTCCTCGTAGTAAATGTTGTACTGTAGTTAATTGTAGCTACCTAAATATACGCACTCTACAAAGCCATTAGCTATTGCCATGAAAATTAACTAAGTGTTGATGAAAGGCTTTGTAAGAAATTTGTGAAATATATTTTTCTTTGTTCTTCTTACTCTCACCTTTCATACCTATTTAGTGCCCTTTGCTAATAACAGTGATAGAAACTACAATTTGTGTACTTTATGTGTGCCAGTTATATATTAATCTTAGTTAATCCTCCAACAATCCTGTGGTTTTTAGATGGGGAAACTGAAGCTGGGTAGGATGCAGTACCCTCTCAAGCAAACATACCTCATAAGTAGCGAAGCTAAGATGCAACTCCAGGAGTGTCTGAGTCCGAAGTCTAGGCTCTTCACCACATTGGGGTACTCCTGGATCTTCTAGGCTGAGCGCCGTACCTCTTCTCCTGCCCTGTCCTGCAGATCCTGGGCTGCTTATAATCCTGGACTTGCACAGTTATTGCAGTTACAACAAAAAGCTCTTTACCTATGTCATCAGTTTTTAACCAGTCACATTTTATGTTTATTCCTTTCTTTGATACAGTTTAAAGTTGAAATTTTATTTTTTGATGGGAGGTGGAGGAAGAACCTTAATATCTAGGAGATCAGCTTCTGGGCATTGTTGGTCAGGTAACTCGAAGCTCATGAACATCCATTTGTGAGTTCCAGCATTTCTATTGGGATTTTAAAATTATATCTGAGCTAAGGTTTTCCTTCTTTGGACTTTTACCCACTGTGGGCTTCTCCAATATTAAAGTAATGGAAGCTTCCATAGTTTTCCTTTTCTATGGCTGTACCTTGGTATCTCAGACACTTTTGTGACTAGTCACTTGCTTTGATCCTTGTACAAAGTCACATTTCTTCACTGAGATTTCTTTCTACCTTGAAAAACAGTTGTACGTGTCGGTTGGGACATACATGATGGCAGTTGTAAAAGCAGAATCAAAACAAAGGAACAAGGAAATGGGGGGAAATGCAGTACTATAGCATGGCATGCTTTGAAGTAATAAAATAGCGTGTAGTTGTGACCAAAGTTGGGATCAGAAGTAGAGTGGGCAGTTGGGGACTAGAAATAAAATTGTACATTTGGGAGGAGAAGGATTTAGAAGGGAGATGATAGAACTCTAAATTAATTAAAAGCATTTCCGTAAAAGGTTTCTTAGGGTGGTATTGTAATCATTCTTGTTTCGTCTATGTCTTGCTTTAGAATTTACAGTCTTGCTTTAGGATTAATCTGTACCTTTCTTAAAATGGTTAATGTCACAACTTTTCATGCTTGTAATAACTCATTTTGGGACAGTTGAAAGTGGGAATGTGAAGAAAGTAACCTTTAAGGCTCTTTTGAGTCATGTAAGTGATATCTTGGAGTTGGCTATCTCCAGAAGGAGATGCACGTAATTAACTCTTGGATGGGGAATAAAGAAGATGTTTAGAATGGAAAATGACCTTAAAGTTAATCAAATATTGCTCTCTTACAGCGATTGCTATTTTAATAAGAAAACTAAATCCCACTAGCTACCCTAGGAACACATAAATAGCTTTGCCACTTTTCCCTTTTACTTCCTTGAATGTGTGCCCTATCTCCGCCTCTGGATTATAAATTCTTTGAAAGGCAGCCATTCATGGGTTTTATATTATTATGGCATTCACGGTTTCTAGTACAGGACATTATGGGCTTTGAATAAATGTGTTGATTGAATGAATTTCCCATGGTTTTTCAGGGTTTTTTGTTGTGAATCTTCCTGGGTTTTCACATATATTGCAAATTCTATTTCCCCCTATTTATTACTTCTTTTGAAGTCATCTTTCCTGCTTCTAACATCTCCCACACTAAACTTTACTCTTTAGTCTTTATTTCTTATTGCTTTGATTTGGCTTCTGTCACTTCATAATATGACTAAAGTCTACTCTCATCTTTAAAGCCTTTTCTTTTTCCAACTTTTAATTGTGACAATTTTCAAAATTCAAAAAAGTTGAAAGAATAGTATAATGATCACTGTATATCCACCTAGACCCTTAGAGCCAACAGTTGTTTATGTTTTCTTCTATTTGTTTTATCTGTGTGTATATTTATATTTTTTAGGGACGAATGTCATGTTTGTAACATACTTTTGCCCTTCATGAAACCACATAAACTCACTAGCAGTCTCATTTCCTTTCTTCTTTCTTGTTTTTAACATTTGTCCTACTGTCATATTACGAGGATTTCGTAATATTATTTTTATAATACTTATAATATTTTTGAAATTTTCCTCTTTCACTGTAAGGGTCAATATTTAAAAGAGTGTTGTAAATGTAGCATATTTACAAATACATTGTAAATTGTTCTATTCTGTGTTAAATTTATCAGTTTAAATTTACAATTCTTAGCATGTTTTAAATGAGATAAATATTAAATTTTCAAATTCGCACAGTTTAAAAAAGGAAGAATGAATGAAAGTGCTACAGAAATAGCCAAAATGAACTGAATATCCAAGGTGTGTTTTGATTAGTTCACCAAGCGACGGAAAAAGGTCCACAATTTAGTGGTGATATCTATGATGGACCAACTTTCCTGTAAAAGTAAGTGTGGAAAAGTGTCAGAAGAGACTGGAAGGAAGAAAAGTGGAGGACTGAGAGCAGCAAAAATTAAAAGTGGTAGCAGCAGTTGAGTTTACTCACTTTTTTGAGCCAGCAGTCCAGTTTTTGAACTTATTTGTCTTAAAGTAGAGCAAGTAATCCCTAGCTCATAAGGTTACTATGAGAATTGTGCTTGATAATTATTATCTTCCCTTTCCCTAGACTGATAGCCAAGAAGGGAGTAATGAAGAGGCATAAACAGTAGATCAGAAGCCACTGTCCTTAGTGTCCTTTAATGGGAGGGAGGAAGGAGGGCCTCTCACAGAAACCCTCAAGGTTATCCTTATACTAATACATATTTGGATTGAGGAAGGTCCAGCTTCTCTAAAATAATAGGTAATAATAGCTATCTTTATCTAGCTTATAGTTAAACATTTAACTTATAGTTATTGTGTGCCAACTATAAACCAGCTTCTATATCGTTTCTGTTTTATTATTACGTCATTTATTCCTCACATTCAAAATTACTTGCCCATAAGCACATATTTATTAGCAATAGACCTAGGATTTGAAATGAACCCAGCAGTCTGACTCTGTTCTCCCTCCAAACTGAAGTTGTGTTCTCTGTTTATATGCTGTGTGTGTTAAAATTAGTTTTGTTTTTAGGTCAAAGATAATGTGAGAAGAATTGTTTTTGAATTTTGCTGTCAATATTTTGGAAAATTTTGTGGACAGACCTTGATAATTGTAGACATCCTTATAAATCACACAGGAAGGCTGAAACATGCTTCTTCAATGACGTTAACATTTTTGTTACTAGGAGTAGAATTTGAAGCTACTTCACCAGATCAGGAAAAGTTGATAGATACGGTAAATTTAATGGGGAGTTGATAGTAGACAAAATGCCAAGTGTGAGAAGGATAAAAACTAATAATGTACAAATAAGAAAATAGGGAGGGAGGGTGTGTGGGTCTTTGGGCTATAGACTGAAATGGAATAAGTGTGGTAATAATCAGTTTAAATGATACTAAATTATATAATCAGAAGACTAGCATGGTGTCTAAAAGAGAAATTTTCCTGGCTTCTAGAGTTTGCTTCAGAGACTTAAAGTAGACTTAGAGGGAGCCAGTGAATTTGATGTCTAAAGTTTTGACAAGATTGTTTTTTAAAAAGGTTAAATTGGAATTTCAAGTGGTGTGGGTTAGCTTAAGGGCGAGCGGAGGTAGGGAATAAACCATGGGGAATAGTAAAAATGGAGACAGACTTCTAGAAGTCCCTGAGGCTAATTTGGATCTTAAATTTAGCAAAAAGAATGAATGTGAAATGTTTTAATTAGCTAGTAGTATTAAACTCTTGTATCAACATAATATAAAGCCACTGGGAATATACTTCCAGAAGCTCTCTTAAAGTTATATGAGAGAACAAAAGGTAGTAAATTAATTTGGTCATGGACAAGTTAAAGTATATTTGAAGAAAAAGTTAACAATTATATATTTGAGGTGATGAACTTTAAACTATCAGTTACAGAACATTGGAAAGAGATGAAGAGTGTCATTGAAGAATTTATGCTTTTGGCCAAAAAGGCTAATGAAAAGTAACAATGTCATTCTATACATATATGAAGCTTTGATGTCTATACCTTGAATTCTGCCTGTAATTCTCAGTGCTATACCTTTTAAGAAAGATGTGAGAGTAGGGCAAGGTCCCGAGAAAAGCAGCTGGCATGATCAAGGAGATAGATGATTCAAAAGATTAAGACCTTTCCGTTTTGAAAGATTAAGACTCAAAGGAGAGATGAGAGAAGTCAGAAAATGAGAATACGGTTTTCCTTCAATCTTACAATCCTATAGCTAAGAGATGTACCATGAAACTTCAGAGAGAACATCATAGGCTAAGCAAAAATTCTTGCCTCATCCATTGGGTAGAAATGGAAGAAACTTTTACCCTAAATTTATATGCTCCTCAACAGTGTCCTAAAAATTTTTTTTAAATGGCATCAAGTCTCTGAACGTTTTGCCCTGTTTTGGGTTTCCAAAGATATGAATTTAAAGAACATTGAAAAATACCTAGTAAACAGAGCTCAAGGATGAACTAGGAGTCCAGTCAAGCTTGCTGTCTGTTTTGTAGGGTCCTCAATCTAAGAACTGTGTTTACATTTTTAAGTGATTAGAAAAAAATTAGAAGAAGAAGAATATTTAGGGATGAGTGAAAATTACATGAAAATCAAGTTTCAATCCCCATAAATAGTTTTATTGGGCTACAGCTGGGCTCATTCACTTATGTAATGTTTGTGGCTGCTTTTGTTCTACAACGGCAGAGACTGCTTGTCCAGCAAAGCCTAAAATATTTACTCTCTGGCCCTTTAAGAAAAAAATTGGCCAACCTCTGGGATAGACTAACATTCGAGTTATTTTTCCAAGTAAAGGGAAGATTGCAATGACTAGAGTAAAATATTAAGTATATGAAGAGGGTTTATAAAGGGTACTAAGCAGCATTTTATTCTTTTCCATTACTGTGCTGTCCCATATAGAAGCCATTAGACGCCTGTGACTATTTTTTTAAAATAAATTTATTTATTTTATTTATTTATTTTTGGCTGCATTGGGTCTTCGTTGCTGCGTGTGGGCTTTCTCTGGTTGTGGTGAGCAGGGACTACTCTTCCTTGTGGTGTGTGGGCTTCTCACTGCGGTGGCTTCCCTTGTTGCGGACCACAGGCTCTAGGCTTGCAGGCTTCAGTAGTTGTGGTTCGTGGGCTGCTCAGTAGTTTTGGCACACGGGCTTAGTTGCTCCATGGCAAGTGGGATCTTCCCGGAGCAGGGCTCGAACCCATGTCCCCTGCATTGGCAGGCGGATTCTTAACCACTGCGCTACCAGGGAAGTCCTCCTGTGACTTTTTAAATGTAAAATTAAATAAAAATTTAAATTCAGATCTTCAGCCACACTGACCACGTTTCTAGTGACTAATGGCCCTGTGTGGCTAGTGGCTACTGTATTTGACAGAGCAGTTAGAGTATTTTCATTGCTTGAAGTTCTACTGGACATTGCTGCATAATAGTAAATACTTACATAGTACTTTGTGACAGGCATTGTTCTCGACTCTTCTCAAAAACCAGTTGCAACAGGAATTATTATTACCTCCATTCTACAAATGAGAATACCAAGGCACAGGGAAGTGAAGAAACTTCCCCAAGATCACACAACTAGTAAATGTCAGAGCCAGGATTTAAACCCAGGCAGCCTAGCTTCAGAGTCTGTGTTCTTAATCTCTTTGTACTGAGAGTAAGGAATATGCTTAATTGTGGCACAAGGGAGTTGGCTTATGTGATGAAAATGTGGATCTGTGGATTTTGACACTCAAAACATAGAAAGTTGTGTAGAGTATAATAGGTGCATTCCTCCCTAGAAAGAAATCTAAAGATGTGAACTGGATTAGCTTTTTAGGAACTTTCAGTCTTCATTAAGATACATTAAATAGGGCTTCCATGGTGGCGCAGTGGTTGAGAGTCTGCCTGCCGATGCAGGGGACACGGGTTCATGCCCTGGTCCAGGAGGATCCCACATGCCGCGGAGCGGCTGGGCCTGTGAGCCATGGCCGCTGAGCCTGCGCATCCGGACCCTGTGCTCCGCAACAGGAGAGGCCACAATGGTGAGAGGCCCGCGTACCGCAAAAAAAAAAAAAGATACATTAAATAGAGCGCTTGGATTCTGGTATATCTTCATAGCAGTGTTGACCCCTTATAATTAGTGAAAATTATTTTGGCAGAGTAAGCTATCAACGGGGAATTTTGCCTTCACAACAGTTATATAAGTTTGTGATAATTACTCAAGCATTCTGTAAGCTTAAATATCATGTCCCATTATCTTCTTAGTCAGAAAGACCAGTGATATAGTCTTCAATATTTTGTACAAGGAGACACAGTTAAACTTTTTTTTGTGTTTGAGACAGTGTTACCATTGAGTTGAGTTGTCATTTTATTTCAGTACGGTTTTAGGGGTTTTATGTGTGTTTTCAGTACCGTGTACAAAGGCTAATGCCTTCCATTGTATATCATGAATATTGGATGGGCATTTTAGTGGATGAGCACTGTAGTTTAGGCATTCCCTATTCTGAATATCATTAAATTTATTTGGTTTCCTTTATTTAACAAATACATAGCACTTCATGTATTCGGCATTGTTTGACATACTTTATAAATGTTAACTCATTTAATCCTCATACCTCTGTGAGGTAGTTACTGTTATCCCCATTTTGCAGATAAAGAAACTGAAGCACCCATGAGGAAACTGAGATGCTAAATAATTTGACCAAGTATAAGTGGTAGAGCTGGGATTTGAACCCAGGCAAACTGGCCCCAGAGGTCTTCTTTTGCCCACTGTGTTTTGCTGTTTTTCAAATGACAGTGTATTATTAGTTTTTGTACATTGAACATTTTGTCTCACTTTTGGGGTATTAACAGGTATAGAGGACTGCTGACGGCACTAGTAAATGAGATCAAAATGGCAAATGTGGCTTTATGCTCTTCCAGGTAGCCTCAGATCAGAGTCCAGAGGCAGCCATAGTGATCTAACCCTGTAAAATACAGGTAAACAGCTCCTATTTAATTGTTTTTGGTTAGTACCAAAAGTACTTCAGGGCACAGATTACTTACTGACATTTTCATCTGAAGAATTCTGTATTGAGTAGCAATGAGCCCCTATTGGGAGAGTGGGTACCTGGGTACAACTTCCTTTGGAACTTCAAATATACGTTGAAGAAATCCTGGGAGCTTCAGTAGGAAGGTGTGGCTTTGAGTTAACCCATGTTTCCTAGGAAGTTGATACAGCTTTTCTCCCTCTTCTCTGTTGTTGAATTTGATTTGGTCTTTATGAATTTCTTCTCTGTTACTACCTTTGTAGTTAAGCATTCTCAGATTGATCAAAGCAGTCCTCCAGAATTAAACCGTGTTGTCATTGTCTGTCTCCTGTCTGCTTAAGAGCATGAGATTGTGTTTCTAGTACAATTGATCTAGAAATTTCTTACCTACCTGGCAACATTTCTTTTTTTTTTAATGGTCCCAGGGTGTTTAATAGCTAATTTACTATCAACAGGCATACTACAATATGTTTCTAGTCTTTTAATGAACAAGTCTGCAGTATACATTCTTATACATGATCTCTTGTGCACACATGATTTTATTCACTAGGAGTTAAGTTCTCATAAGTAGGATTGCTGGGTGGAAGAATGCATGTATTTTGCTTTCCAAAAGGCTGTAACCACTTCACATTTCAAAGAGCCACAGGTGATATAGCTTTTGAAAACTTTTAGCCAGAGTTTAGTGGTCTCATATTGAATTTAATCGCAGATGTGTCTCATTCATATCTCCAGATTTTTTTTCTGAATGCCATGACTGTTTATCCTTCTACACTTAGGTATCTCAAAGGCACTTTAAACAAAACATGTCTAAAGACAAACTCACGATCTCTCCCCTCAAACCTAATCCTCTTCCAATGTCCCTTTTGTTACTTGTCAAAATCAGAAAATTAAAGCATCTCTCGTCTTTAAACTTAGGGCGTGTGTTATCTTTACTCTCACATAAAACCAATCAGTCCTATCAAATTTATTTTCAGAATAGTTCTTGGATGCATCCATTTCTCTTTTTCTTCTTCTTGACAGCATTCCTTGAATGCTGTGAGAATGTTTTGTGGGTTTTTTTTAATTTATTTATTTATTTTTGGCTGCATTGGGTCTTCGTTGCTGCGCACGGGCTTTCTCTACTTGTGGCGAGCAGGGGCTACTCTTTGTTGCCGTGTGCAGGCTTCTCATTGTGGTGACTTCTCTTGCTGCGGAGCACGGGCTCTAGGCACTCGCGCTTCAGTAGTTGTGGCTTGCGGGCTCTAGAGCGCAGGCTCAGTAGTTGTGGCGCACGGTCTTAGTTGCTCCACGGCGTGTGGGACCTTCTTGGACCAGGGCTCGAACCCGTGTCCCCTGCATTGGCAGGCGGATTCTTAACCACTGCGCCACCAGGGAAGCCCCGAGAATGTTTTTTTAAAACTGTTTAAAAATAAAAATTATCTTTGTGCTGCAGAATGAAATACTGAATTTGAAAACCAGATTTTTAAAAGCAATCTATATTGATGTAGTGAGTGATACCTTATTTAATTTAAATACTTATTTAATTTTTTAGAAATTTTTAGAACTTAAAGCATTTAGAAACTATTGGAGACATTTGCAACTGAATATTATTTTATTGTAATTTAAATGCATATAAATCTACTCAGTGAATGGATTTATAAGTAATTCTTTAAAGTGAGTTGGATATCATAAAATTTCTCATTTCAAAAGTCAAATTCCTTTTTAATGCTAGGCATGACCTAAGTTTTGGTCTCTAGTTGTTTATATTCTAATTCTGTGTTTCTTCATTTTCAGGCTGAAATAGAACTATTTGTGAACAGGCTTGACTCAGTGGAATCTGTTCTTCCTTATGAATATACAGCGTAAGTTTTTCAGCTTGGTTTTTATATGAAATTTTATGACTCATCAGAATTTTGTACATTTAGAACTTTTACTTTCTCCACAGTTATGGATAAATTCATACGCATTTAAAAAATGTACAGGGCCTGAAAACATTTTTAAAAGGGATATTGTTTATTTCTAAGGTAGGGTTAAAATGTGAAATGTGATCTGTTGATGTCACTTTGCAATGCAACAGAAGCACCAACGAAAACAATGAATTCCTTTTTTTACCTGACTGGACAAATAGCCATTTTGTTTTAATTTTTTTGATTATTAAAAAACCCACATAGTTTTCAACAAAATCCATATGTCCCACATAATCAATCCCCAGAAATAACTGCTTTGTTGTCTGCCGCCTGCATTTTTTCTCTGCTTATTCTAACATACACAACCACATTTATACATTTTTTTAAAAATTTATTTATTTTTGGCTGTATTGGGTCTTCGTTGCTGTGTGTGGGCTTTCTCTAGTTGTAGCAAGCGGGGGCTACTCTTCGTTGCAGTGCGCGGGCTTCTCATTTCAGTGGCTTCTCTCATTGTGGAGCATGGGCTCTAGGCGCACGGGCTTCAGTAGTTGCAGCACGCGGGCTCAGTAGTTGTGGCTCATGAGCTTAGTTGCTCCGCGACATGTGGGATCTTCCCGGACCAGGGATCAAACCCGTGTCCCCTGCGTTGGCAGGCAGATTCTCAACCACTGTGCCACCGGGGAAGCCCCATTTTTGTTTTAAATGAAAGCAGGTTTATATATTTTATTTGCACCTTGTTTTTCTCACTGAATCTATTTGGACATCTTTTCTATATTAATACACAGCTACCTCGGTCTTTTTAGTAGCTGTTTATTATCCCTTTGTAGAGATCATATAGAGTCTGTGTATGATTTGTTTCACTAATTCTCTATTTATGAGCATTTCATTATTTCCATTTTTTGATATTATAAAAATGCTGCATAAATATCCTTTGTTCATTTGAGCACTATATTCCATATTGGGTATAAAATATGTTCCTAAATTTTAGTTGGCTTCTAAATTTCTCTGGTATCTAAGAGTTTTGAAAGAAAATTGTTTACTGTAGAAAACACACACAAAAAGTTTGACTATCCTACAAGAATCCATGTGCCTAAACGTGTAAGAAGAGAATACAAATTTCATGAATGAATGGACCATAATTTATGTAACTTTGGAGACTTTTTCTAGTTTTTGTTTTGTTAAATAAACAAATCTCTCTCCTTAAATCTTTGTGGCTATTCTTGGGAAAACTCAGTGAATCTCTTATATCCAGTAGATGGAGAATCTTCATTTGGGGACTTCCCAGCCCCAGTTTTTTATCACCCAAGATTCATCTTCCTCTTAGGGATCTAACTGGTCTGTAGCCATCACTGTGCCGGTTTCAACCATAGTGACCATGGTGAGCACAGAACTGCCCTTTAATATTCTATAGCAAGGCTGAAATTAGGCTGTAACGTTCAAACAAAACTTTATGAAAACTTGGTTAGTAATACAAGGAAATTATAGCACAGAGAGAAGCTTACAGCTGCCTGGTTATGGCTTCTCCACAGCTCCATGTTCTCGGAGGGTCTGTCTAGCCTGCTTTTCATGTTGGCCAGTATATTGGGATGAGACAGAAACCCATGTAGTTGACACATCTTCTTGAAATGGCATTAAGTAAATATTTGAATTAGAAAGATAACAAAAGGAGGTGAGTTACGCAAAATTCCCTTGAAGACTAGGGTGTAAATAATTTTATCATTGAAATGAACAACAATAAATTATAATGTGTCAATTTTTTTAATTCTATAATTTACATCTTAATAAAAGTATTATTTAAAAATCAAAGCATTCTAAGGCATAATTTTCAGGTGTTTTTTTTGTTTGTTTTGGGGAGATGTGGTACATGGAACTTGGAGTAGGAATATATTTCTTATTCATCTACTTAGAGTGATCAGTACCTAATCTGTCCTCTAGGTTGGCTAGGGGTTTGATATCTCATTGCTTCCTTTTATGCTTAAAAACTTAAATATTCTTGCCCGCAGGTTTGATTTTTGCCAAGCATCAGAAGGAAAACGCCCATCTGAAAATCTAGGTCAGGTATTATTTGGAGAAAGAATTGAACCGTCACCATATAAGGTTTGTATTCTGTGTTATATAAAAGTTATTTAGTTGCATCTTTTTTCTTTTTTCTCCCCACCTTGTAGAAAAGCCTGTGATAACTTAGCTAAGAAGGAATTCATTTCTCTTTTGCATCCAGAAAAATTTCTTAAAGTCACAGTTTAGAAGTATCCCTCCCCTTCTCACGATATGTCATAAATAAGTTTGTTCAAAGGAACATTTCCTACAGTCAGTATTATATCAATAAATGATAAGGTGGTGGCCTAAAAGTGCTCAGACTCCCTGCCTCACCTTACAGAGGGACCTGGAACCTAGCTTTCAGTTATGAAGAGTTGTTCCAGTAACTTCATTTGGGAACAGAATCCCTAGAATTTCCCTATTAGCAGATAAAGCACTACTTCAGCTTTCCCATTGGGTTTTGGGGAAGCTAACCTTTCTGTTTTGATCAGTGGAAGTATATTTGGTACATCTTTGATACATTTTTAGGACATCAGTTGAACCAAGCTAAGCACAATATAAGATATTCTCTTCAGTATATGTACTTCATCATCCAAAATTATTCTGCCTTTTAAATCTGTTATCTTTTAAGCCTGTTATCCTTCTGAATTTCACAGTCCCCTATTCATTTTATATCTGCTCTCCTGCTGCACAAAGAATAATGTATCTCTCTCTTTTAGAAAAATTAAACTAGTTTGTAATAATAATGTATCACCATATACAAAACTAAATGATACAGACTATAAAAAGAAAAGGAAGTTTCTCTCCCCCCGCCGCCCTGTTCCACATCACAGTTTCTTGTTAATCTTTCCTGAAATTTTCCATGTACTTACAAGCATATATAAATAGAATTAAATGTGTGTGTTTATGTTTTAAAATATTATTCTGCACTGTGCATTTTTCTTTAACTCTCTGTGGGCATCTGTCCATGTGGGCATACTCATTTCAGTGACTGTAACCTGACCCCAGCCTAACAGCTCCCTCTCTTGGTGTCACACCCGTCTCTTCTGTGACCCCATGATTAGCTGCCTTGCCTGCTTTCTCACTAAGCACCACCTTCTGTCTCCCTTGGCCCTTACTACGTTGAGCATCTGTCCAGCAAATCCCCAAAAAGCCTCGGTTAGTCCCATTAACCTCTTACTCCAGCACCGTATCTACACCGTGAAGCGCTGGGGGAAGACATAATTGTACACCTTTAATTCACTACAGGTTCATAGTTTTCAACCGTAAGTATGTCCTCTTAAAATGTTTTAATTTGAGATTTTCTACCGTAAAGATGCCAGAGTTTGTTTTTTTTTCCAAAGACAGTAGATTTGAAGACCTAATGAGATGAAGTCACTGGGAAAGAAGGAACTCAAAATATATGGACATGGGTGGTATTGAGTAGGGCAGGCATATTAATTGTATAATATTTCCCTGATGTGATATTTTAAAAGATTACTTTGGAAATTGTTGCATTCTTTTTATAGCAGAGGGTGATTTTCAGCATATTTATTAAATTGTATAACTACCTTAAAATACTCCTTTGGTCTCTCAGTCCCATCTTTCTGTTTATTTATGCCTTGATCTTAAGAAATGATGGAAGGCGGGAAGAGCATCAGTAACACCTTCAGTGAACTTGAGGGACAACAGGAGCCTCCAACAGTAAACAGCAAAATATGCAAATCCACAGAGAAGTTTTGTCCCTTTGGTGTAGACTTTAAAGGCAAATTACTTCTTTAGTAGGATTCTACTCAGGGTTCGTTTATTTTTATGTAAAGATTATGCCTTGCTTATGCAAAAGACCCTTCTTTTAGTCCTAGTGCTTTTTTTTTTTTTTTTTTGACTGCGTTGGATCTTTGTTGCTGTGTGCAGGCCTTCTCTAGTTGAGGTGAGCGGGGACTGCTCTTCCTTGCGGTGCGCGGGCTTCTCTTGTTGTGGAGCATAGGCTCTAGGCATGCAGGCTTCAGTAGTTGTGGCTCACGGGCTTAGTTGTTCTGCGGCATGTGGGATCTTCCCGGACCGGGGCTCGAACCCGTGTCCCCTGCATTGGCAGGCGGATTCTTAACCACTGCGCCACCAGGGAAGCCCAGGCCTAGTGCTTTTCAGATTTAATTTTGTCCTAAGAGTTGAGGTAAAATAGAAGAACAGAAGGAGTGTTTTAAAATGGAGAAAGAATGTGCACCTAACATTTTCCCGGAGTTTTCTAGAATTTTTTAGGATCAAGATTTGTGCTAAAACAAGTTCTTTAAGCCCCAAGCTTAAAGAAACAGAGCAAGCATTTCTTAAGATCAAGGCATAGGTTAACAGAAACATGGGACCAAGATATCAGATTTTTTTCCCCAAGGCAACCATAAATGTATTGATGTATTTTTCAGCATTGATTTCAGTATTGATTCTTTATCCTTTCTTTTCAAAGAATTTTGCCTTCTTTTAGATCTGCAGTAAAAATAATAGTAGCAACAAAACAAAACCCCAAATCTGCTTTGCCATTTTATCGATGACTTTTGTTGAGGTCAGGAAAAAAACTGCAAGATATCGTGTGCATTATGTGAAGCTGGAGCCACCTATCATAGGATCATAAAATCTCAAGTCTAACCACTCATATTCACTCATTCAGTCAGTTAACACAACTGCTGAATGTCTTTCACGTGCCTGGCACTGTGGTAGTTGTGGGGTACAGCAGTGAACCCAAAAAAGTCTCTGTCCTCATGGACTTGTATTCTGATGGGGAGAAGGAAACAAAACGAATTACTGAAACACATGTGTGTCAGTTGCTGATGAAAGAACTATTGAAGATAAATCAGGGATGGTGGATGGAGAATTTTCAATTTTAAATAGGCCAGAGAAAGTCTTACCTGAGAGGTGAGCAAAAGACTTGAAGCAAGTAAGGGAGTGAGCCATGTGAATTTGTGGGGAGAGGGGAGGATGTGGTGAAGGATGCAGCAAAAGCAAAGGTTCTGAGATGTCGCTCGCCCAGTGTATTCAAGGTACAGAGAAAAATTGGTGCGACTCAAGCAGGTGAGCAAGACAGAGAATAGTGGGAAATGAGGGCAAAGGAGTAATAGGACCACATCATGTAGCCCACTCATCATAGGCCATTGTAAAGACTTTGACCTGTACATCTGGGCAAGATGGTTAGCATTGAAGTGTTTTGGGTAGGGTTAGATTTTAACAGGATCACCAGGACTGTTGTAGAGAGAATGGACCGTGGGAGAGTGAGAAGCCAGGAGGCAAGTTAGGAGTCTCTCACTATCAGTCCTGAAAATATGCATGACTTAATGGTGACTCAGATCATTGGGGTAAGGGTGGGAGTTGTGAAGCGGTCAGCATCTCAGAAACTGGCTGTGTTTTGACGTTGGGACCAACAGTTTGCCGAGAGGTGGGATGTGGGGTGTGGAGTTTCTGTTTTCTAAGATAGGAAAGTCTGGGGGAAGAGCAGGTTTGGAGGGAATGGGGAAGAGTTTGTTTTGACATGACATGAGATGTTTGGTAGGCATACAAGTAGGGATGTTGAGTTAACAGTTGAAAATATGTGTCTGCAGTTTGGAGGAGGGATTCAGCCTAGATACGTGTATTTGAGAACCATTAGTGTATAGTTGGTATTTGAAGCCAGGAATTGATCAACTCCCCAAGGGAGTGGGTAAAAATAGTGAAGAGAAGAATTCCAAGGACCGGGCCTTGGGGCAGTTGGTATTAATGGGTCAGGAAGACGGAGGAGGAGTCAGCAAAGAAGACTTCGTCATAGGGCTGTTAGGAGGGTTACATGAGGTAATAAGCGTTTATTATGATGGATAAGTGTCGTCTTTAGGGTTGCTATTTTCCTTCACAATTGAACACACCGTTGACTTCCTGAGCCCAGTGAGCGTCGGACTGCGGTGTAAGATTTGCTACTTTTGTGGTAACTAATAATGTCTCTTCTCTGCTTTAAGTTTGACACATCCCTCTGATTCCTTAGTATGTATACGTTTGTTTTTTTCATTTCCCGGTCTTTTAGATGGAACCTATAAGGTTCATATAAAATTTAAACTATTAAATATTTACATAAATATTGCGGTATTCACAGAAATAGCAACGCCTTGAGAACGAAACTATTGGCTGACAGGTGGCAGCAGTGAACTACACTTGAAACATTGGTTTGTCAGATGATGTACAATAACTGGTTTAGGGATTTTAATAAATAATGTATAAAAGAATGGACTACTCTGAAGTGAAACATATGCAAGTTGGGTTTTTCTTTTACTCCCTGTAATAAAGTTTGAATTTATTAAAAGGTGTATTGGACTATATATAGTTACATTATGGAGTATATATAATTAGTTTAATAAATTATAGCCTTAAGAAAACTAGGAAATGGATTTTTTAAATTAAGACATAAATAGGCCCTGGTAAAGTAAACCTACGTTATATAATATGTTGTGAATAATATAATGTGTGTGTTTTCATGCTCATGAAATAAGTCCTAGACTCCAGAATTGGAGGACTCCTTAGTTTTTAAACTTTGGTTTAAAAAATTATCAATTTTTGTTTCAACTTTGTTATTACATAGCATCCTAAAAATTGACAATCTTTTCAAATGTGAGTAAAAAGAATCACATTTATTCTGATTCTAGACATCCAGATTTAACTTTTTCTTGTGTCATCACAGTCTGTGTTGTTCACTGCTGAACCTCCATCACCTGGTGCATAGGAGACACTTAACAAATATCCACTGAATGAATAATACATAGACATAAAACCTTACCTGTTTATTAATAGGAAGCCTTCAAATCCATAATTTCCAAAGCATTATCAGGGGACATTATTATGGAGATACTGATGTTGTTTTGTTCTATGTGTGGGTATTTTCCTCTCCTAGGACTCACTTATATTTAAGAGATGGGTTGGTTGAAATTATCAAAAATAAAAATAAAAACTGTTACTTAGAAAAATTGATGACTTAGTGTTTTAGAGAAACAGAATAAGATTGAAATTTAAATCTGCTTGATCTGTGGGGAATTTCTATATGTTTATTATCAATATTAATGCACTTAAGTAATTTAAGGAGACCAGTGCTTTTACTCTATTTATGTTACAGGCATGAAGGACCTGGATATTTTTTCTTAATTTGCTTTCCACTTTATTTTAATACAGTTTACATTTAATAAGGAGGAGACCTGTAAGCTTGTTTGTACAAAAACATACCATACAGAGAAAGCTGAAGACAAACAAAAGTTAGAATTCTTGAAAAAAAGCATGTTACTGAATTATCAACATCACTGGTAAGACGTGGAGATTTGGGATTTTGGGCTTTTTCCTTTTCAAGAAGAAACCTCTGTTTCATTGAATGTGTAAATACTTCATTGATTCTATAAAAATAGCAAATAAATTTATTTCCTTTTTTTGTTATTAGTAATATGAAGTAGTGACTTTTATTTGCCAGAGGATTACTAAGGTTGACAGCTTAAAGTATCATCATTTTCTGCACTTAGATTATTGTAATATCTGGTACTTGTTTAGGTACACAGACCTGTTTCCTAGAGCACTTCTTTTATTCATACATAGTTAAAAGGAGCATATTTGTGCTTTGGGAAAGGACCTGGATCAGTCTTCTGGAAAAATACTGTTATTTTGTACTTGCAGGCCGTGAAAAAGATCATAGGAAAACAAAATTTAACTTTCATTTGATATTTGAGAAATAGCATCTACTTCCAATAAAAATACTTATAATTTGTGTAATCTGTTTTTTATTTTATAAACATGACGTAACATTAACAATGTTTTTACCAGTTTGCATTATAATCAAAAAGCATTAAAAAAATTTTTTTTTGCTTCCCCAGGAGTATTTACTTACTATACAATATTCAAACAGTATTAAAAAAGGGTCTCAAAAACCCAACTTTTAAAATATAACCAATTGTTATTCTTCCAGATAATTTTGCCAACAAATGCCTGTATTCTCTGGTGGTCATGGTTTACATATGTTTTGCCTCTTCCAAAAAGTGTAAGGTGCTGGAGGTGGTGAACAGGAAGACTATTTTTGTAGACTTCCTCTTGAATGTTTGTCCTGTCACTATCTCAGACCCGTTTGCCCTCACTCAGGGAGGTGAGAACCATTGATTTCAGCTTGGACATGACCAGATCCTGTGGCTCAGTAGGATTGTTGGAACCTCTCATTCCCTCTTGCCTCCTTGGTTTCTCCCCATCCTCGTAGAACAAAAAAGTCCTAGAGAGGGGCAACCCTGGGTCACATGCCCATTCATGAACGAGTCTGTGATTAGGGTGATTCACTCTGATTGGCTAGACCTGGGTAAAATACAACTGAACCACATAGAAATGAGTCTCCCATAGCAGGGCTCTGTTAGAAGGAAGGAAACGTACCTGTTACACTTGCGTCAGCTTCTTTCTCATCTGACCCTCAGTGCTAACAGGAACTTGAAAGTCTCCTCCATGTCTTCATTTCTTTGGTTTCTGGTAAGCCAAGAGCTTTTTTCCTGTAAGCTACTGTGAGAATACTACTTAATTGCTGAGTTAATGTAACTCAGGATACATTTCTCATTCATCAGTAATTGAAAAGTTTCCCTTGGTGTTTTCTCTTTGCTTAAAATTGTTCTTTCCAGCCTTCAAAATCATATTTAAGGCTCAGTCCTTATGAGCCTTAAGGCTCATTTTCACCCCTTCTACCTCCATTTACTCTGACAGCTGTCCATTTGTTGACTGAATGAAAGAATGACTCTTTAGGTCACTATGGGTGATTTTTTTTTTTTAACTTATTTATTTTTGCTGTGTTGCGTCTTCGTTTCTGTGCGAGGGCTTTCTCTAGTTGTGGCAAGCGGGGGCCACTCTTCATTGCGGTGCACGGGCCTCTCACTATCGCGGCCTCTTTTGTTGCGGAGCACAGGCTCCAGACGTGCAGGCTCAGTAGTTGTGGCTCACGGGCCTAGTTGCTCCGCGGCATGTGGGATCCTCCCAGACCAGGGCTCGAACCCGTGTCCCCTGCATTAGCAGGCAGATTCTCAACCACTGAGCCACCAGGGAAGCCCAATATGGGTGATTTTTAGCTTTCTCTTCTACCCTCTGTTCTTAGAATCCTGTTTAGAGTCTTCCTCTTAAAGATAACAGAAGCACCTCTTCTTCAGTAGATTCCTGACAATAAAGTACTTAGAAATATTTTTAACTTATTTATGATGCAATTAACATAGGTACTGTTTTGATCCCAAGATGCTTAATAACAAGAAGAATAATTTAAAATAGTTGCAAACTTAAACAATTCTGCCTAAAAAAATAAACTGGAACAATGCTGGTGGATAGTGATTTTTGTAGTTGAATCAGAAAAGTTTATTATTTCAGGTCTGAATCCATTAACAAAAACTCTAAGCCATATCACAGATATACAGTCTGGTAATTCTAGGCAATGGGCTTTAGTCCTTAAATCAGTTCATTACACATTTAGAAAATATTTGATTCATATTGATGCATTTACGTGAACCATTAGTTGAGTATATTTCTGTCCTTGGCTGACTTCAGACATTTTTACTATGTAATTTGATTTTAAGCATAGATAGCAGAGTTGACAGAGATGAAATAACAGGAACCCTTAGAAATATGAAAGATTATACAAAGTGTTTTCTACTACCCTCAACTTCTTTAATCCTGCTCCCCAGAGGTAGCACTATTATTTCTCCTGTATGTTTCCAGATTTTTTTAATATAAATTTATTTATTTATTTTTGGCTGTGTTGGGTCTTTGTTGCTGTGCACAAGCTTTCTTTAGTTGTGGTGAGTGGGGGCTACTCTTTGTTGCGGTGTGCGGGCTTCTCATTGTCGTGGCTTCTTGTTGTGAGGCACGGGCTCTAGGTGCGCAGGCTTCAGTAGTTGTGGCACGTGGGCTCAGTAGTTGTGGCTTGCGGGCTCTAGAGCTCAGGCTCAGTAGTTGTAGCACACGGGCTTCGTTGCTCCGTGGCATGTGGGATCTTCCCAGGCCAGGGCTCGAACCCATGTCCCTTGCATTGGCAGGCAGATTCTTAACCACTGCGCCACCAGGGAAAGCCCTGTTTCCAGATTTCTATGCACATGTAGGTATATAAAAGAGTATGTGCCGGGCTTCCCTGGTGGCGCAGTGGTTGAGAGTCCGCCTGCCAATGCAGGGGACATGGGTTCGTGCCCCGGTCCAGGAAGATCCCACATGCCGCTGAGCGGCTGGGCCCGTGGGCCATGGCTGCTAAGCCTGTGCGTCTGGAGCCTGTGCTCTGCAACGGGAGAGGCCACAACAGTGAGAGGCCCACGTACCGCAAAAAAAAAAAGAGTATGTACCTTTTAAAATAACAATGGAATTATTGTACACATTGTTCTGAAATTGATCACTTTGTTTAAGAAAATATGGGCATTTTTCCATGTAAAGCACATCTATAGATCTATATCTACTTCATTCTTTTTGTAATTGTATACCATTCCATCACATGAATGAACTGTAGTTCTTCCCCCATAGCACTTTAACCACACTACCTTCTGAACGAATAAAATGACTGATTATTAGTTAGTGCACCAACTCATTGTTCTCATTATAGAGAACAGTCAGTTAATTAACAGTAGTTAATTTTTATATCTAAATTGATGAATACTTTCAATTCTTATTTGGGACTTTAGAATGTAATTTGAGGATCTTCTTGGCTTACTCTGTGAATAACGTTAAGCTACTTCTTGATTCTTGAGACTGACTGATTTTTTTTTATATAAATTTATTTACTTATTGATTTTTGGCTGCTTTGGGTCTTCATTGCTGCACACAGGCTTTCTGTAGTTGCGGCAAGCAGGAGCTACCCTTCGCTGCAGTGGGCAGGCTTCCCATTGCAGTGGCTTCTTTCTTGTTGCTGAGCATGGACTCTAGGTACATGGGCTTCAGTAGTTGTGGCTCACGGGCTTAGTTACTCCGCGGCGTGTGGGATCTTCCCGGACCAGGGCTCGAACCTGTGTCCCCTGCATTGACAGGCAGATTCTTAACCATTGCACCACCAGGGAAGTCCCCTGACTAATGTTTTGATACCAGCAGCAGACACTTGAATTCCCTCTACTCTACAAGTTTTGTGATTATACTTTTTGCCTAAGTTTCCACATCTTTGTGACATTTTATTTATAAAAGTGTAATTTATTTAGCTAGTTATCAAAGTACTTAAATTTTTTTAGTACCATAAAACCACCAGACTCTGGCTTATTGGACAGAGAGGGGTCTTTGAAGATATTTTAGTCTAGTGAGTGCCAATCTTGGATCCCGTAGGCTGGCAAAGGGGAATGATGTGCTATTTTCAAAAATTCAAAACCCCAGTTAGATAGTGTAAATTAACTTATATTAAAACTATGAAAAAAATAAAAATAAATAAATTTTAAAAACTATGTAGAATAACCTAAATACCAAGTTTCTTTGCTTTTGGCTGCACTTTTTTTATTTTTTTGAGTGTACTGTGGCAACATGGGTTATTCCATTCTCATCAGAAACTCTAGAAATTAATTTATTGGGAAAATTGATTTATTAATAAATGAAGCTTGACTGCCAGAAGTGTTTCAGATGGAGCCCATGAGGGTAGAGGGAAATAATGGAAGGCAGTCCTTAATGGTAAAAAATTGGGGCCAGTCATTCGACCTTTAACCTTTTGAGTCCTCTTCTTTTACTCTTTTTCACTATATCAGATTGAAAATAGAATTTTTAAATATTTTTGGTGTTATGAATTTCAATAGCTACTACTTCCCAACTTAGCAAGGCAGTAATTGAAAATTATATTCTTTAAGTTTTCTTACATTTATTTCCAAGGGTTTGTTGGGTTTTGTTTGTTTCCAGCCAGGCAAAGGTTATGTCAAGGCATTATATAAATGATAAATTTAGGATGTTCACCTTTAAAAAAACCCCTAAATTGCCCCTTAATTCTCATTTTGTAACTAGCACTGTAATTTTATGTAGTACTCTCTCTGATAGTGTAAAGATATTAAAATTAATATATTGCTCTTTTATATTCATTGACTGAACTTCATTGTCTACCTAAAAAATTAAAGCAATTAACTGATTCTTGAGGCCTCCAAAAAATCTGAATTATTTATATTATATAGCATGGTTTTCATGCTTCTGATATTTTAGTATTTTCATGGGAACTACTAGCCTGCTGGCTATAATAATAATAAACTTAATAGTGTAGGTGATTCTAAAATTTAGTATATTGGGTACTATTAAATAGCATTTAAGTGTGACGAGACATGTTTTATTAGGTCATTAACGTACACCCTGGGTGAATATAGAATCATAATTTTACTTCCTAAGGCATACATTAATTCACAAATAAAACATGCCCTGGAGTGTTGTCTTATGACTGTAATACAGCTAGTATATTTTTAGTAATTTTAAAAATTTGTATCCTGTGATGCGTTTTGGGCATAGGAGACCCTATGCTTGCACTTTAATGTAATTATACAGGACTACAAAATTTTACTCTTTATTTTTATCCTTTTTTTAAAAAAAGTTTTTTCTCTATAGAACTTGAAAGATTTATTTCTCTAACTTTATAGCAGCATTTCTTTTAGACATAAGTTGGATTTACACGGTTTTAATAGATGATACTATTATTTTCACTTTTTCGCGTGGCCCTTCAGTTGAATATTTCCCTATATCTTGGCAGTTATATTCTTCTCTTTTTATTGAATTACCTGAGTAATAAAAGACGTTTGTTTCTATACTATTCCATAAACTGTTCCCAAGGAACTAAATATATTGCTTTGCACCTATTTAGAGCTGTTGAGTGTTCGCTGAAGGTAAATTATCCTTAGGTGTCTAGATAATGGTATTGTTATATTAGCGATCGCAGTAAATTAATTTATTTACTCCTTTTCAAAGAAGGTGTAGAGATTTTTTTTCCCACTACAGTGTGTCAGATATTGGCACAATACTATTACTTATGAAGTACCACATTTTATCAAAATTCTTTGATTGTAGTTTTGACACCTTAAGGCATTTTTAGACATTTAAATTTTACAAAGTGTTGACACAGATTTGGGAAGTAATTCTTAGTCATGTTTGGTGGTTTCTAACTTGACTTTTATTTCTGTGCATAGGATTGTGGATAATATGCCGGTAACATGGTGTTATGATGTTGAAGATGGTCAGAGGTTCTGTAATCCTGGATTTCCTATTGGCTGTTACATTACAGATAAAGGCCATGCAAAAGATGCCTGTGTTATTAATGTAAGTTTGTGATAAACTAACTCTATGCTATTTTTTAAAATATGGCTTTTTGGTAGAAGGAGTCAATCTTTATCTGGACAAAAATTGTTATATTCATTGAATGAGTGCAGTTCAGATGTTCTGAAGGACAGCTACTCTGTCCTTTTTTTAATTTTTTTGACTGTGACGTGCAGGTTGCAGAATCTTAGCTCCCCGACCAGGGATTGAACCCGGGCTGCTGCAGTGAAAGCGCTGAGTCCTAACCACTGGACCACCAGGGAATTCCCATACCTAGTCTTTAAATTTAAGCCAGATTAACAATTTATAACTCTAGAACTAAAATAATTCAGATTCAGTTTAACATTTACTGGCAGTGTCTCTTATATGCTAAACACTATGCTATGGGCTAGGACTTTGTATGTTCTGACTCTGTTAAAAGTTAAATTCATAAATCTTACATATTAAAAAAAGGTTCATGGTTGACTGCCAAAAAGACATCATAATAAGTCCATGAAATTTGTATTGCAAATTTAAGTCCATAGAATATTGTATTGTAAAAGTTTGATATTATACCTTTTTAAAAAGGTATCAGTCTTTGAGGCCATTCTTTTACAATTTAAAAAATAAAATAATAAAGTGAAGACATTAATTTAGAAAGTAATCAAAATTATTGGGGATATATATTAAATTTTGTATAATGAAGTCAACCTGATTTAATCTCTTAATGAATATGACCTGGTAGTAGAAGTTAGCATGAGCTTGATCATGAAACTGGTTATTTGGTTAATGCTTTTGTGAGAGTTGACCAAGGACTCTTGAATAATTTAGGTTATTGGTTTATTCTGAAGTTTTAAACTTCTGTGGAGGAAAGGTGTTAAAATGTGTAACATTTAGCATGCTCATAACATATAATATTTAAAATTTTATTTGTTTTATTTTCTAAGGGAAAAGCTAGACAATAAGAGATGTCTTGTCAGGTACTTTTAAAGTTTTATGTAAAAATTAAAACTTAAAAGAAGTGTAATTTGTACCTCTGCCAGTTAGTTTTGGCTTATAAAGAGTTTAAGCTTATGGAGGCATAACTCTCCCAGACTTCAGACAATACTACAAAGCTACAAAAATCCAAACAGCATGGTATTGGCAGAAAAACAGAAATATGAATCAGTGGAACAGAATAGAGAGCCTAGAAATAAACCCACACACAACTATGGTCAATTAATATTCAACCAAGAGGCAGGAATATGCAATGGAGAAAAGACAATCTCTTTAGCAAGTGGTGCTGGGAAAGCTAGACAGCCACATGTAAATCAGTGAACTTAGAACTCTCCCTCACACCATACACAAAAATAAACTCAAAGTGGCTTAAAGACTTTATAAGACATGACACTATAAAACTCCTAGACGAGAACATAGGCAAAACATTTTCTGACATGTTTTCTCATGTAGTAATGTTTTCTTAGGTCAGTCTTCCAAGGCAATAGAAGTAAAAGCAAAAATAAACAAATGGGACCTAATCAAACTTATAAGCTTTTGCACAGCAAAGGAAACCATAAGCAAAATGAAAAGACAGTCTACAGATTGGGAGAAGATATTTGCAAATGATGCAGCTGACAAGGGCTTAATTTCCAAAATATGCGAACAGCTCATACAACTCAACAACAACAAAAAACAAACCAATCAAAAAAATGGCCTGAAGACGTAAATAGACATTTCTCCACAGAAGACATACAGATGGCTAGTAGGCACGTGAAAAGATGTTTAACATCACTGGTTATTAGAGAAATGAGAATCAAAATACTACAATGAGGTATCACTTCATAACGGTCAGAATGGCCATCATCAAAAAGTCTACAAATAATAAATGCTGGACAGG
Organism: Orcinus orca; assembly: GCF_937001465.1. Taxonomy (NCBI): domain Eukaryota; kingdom Metazoa; phylum Chordata; class Mammalia; order Artiodactyla; family Delphinidae; genus Orcinus; species Orcinus orca. Next base: position 10,956,479 of record NC_064576.1, on the reverse strand, counting down.
GTGTGGAGAAAAGAGAACCCTCCTACACTGTTGCTGGGAATGTAAGTCGGTGCAGCCACTATGGAAGACAGTATGGAAGTTCCTTAAGAAACTAAAAATAGAGTTACCATATGATCCAGCAATCCCACTCCTGGGCGTGTATCCGGAAAAGATAAAAACACTAATTCAAAAAGATCCATGCACCCCAATATTCATAGCAGCACTATTTATAATAGCCAAGACATGGAAGCAACCTAAATGTCCATTAGCAGATGAGTGGATAAAGAAGATGTGGTAAAAAAAAAAAAAAAAAAAAAAAAAAAAGAAGATGTGGTATATACACACACACACAATGGAATATTACTCAGCCATAGAAAGGAATGAGATAATACCTCTTGCAGCAACATGGTTGGACCTAGAGATTATCATACTAAGTGAAGTGCATCAATCAGAGAAAGACAAATATATGATATCACTTATATGTGGGATCTAAAAAAATGATACAAATGAACTTATTTACAAAATAGAAACAGATTCACAGACATAGAAAACAAACTTATGGTTACCAAAGGGGAAGAGGGGGGGAGGATAAATTAGGAGTTTTGGATTAGTTGATACAAACTACTATAAATAAAATATAAACAAGGTTGTACTGTATAGCACAGGGAACTATATTCAATATCTTGTAATAACCTACAGTGGAAAAGAATATATATATATAACTGAATCACTTTGCTGTACGCCAGGAACTAGCACAGCATTGTACTTCTATTAAAAACTATACTTCAGGGCTTCCCTGGTGGCGCAGTGGTTGAGAGTCCGCCTGCCGATGCAGGGGACACGGGTTCGTGCCCCGGTCCGGGAAGATCCCACATGCCGCGGAGCTGCTAGGCCCGTGAGCCATGGCCGCTGAGCCTGCACATCCGGAGCCTGTGCTCCGCAACGGGAGAGGCCACAACAGTGAGAGGCCCGCGTACCGCAAAAAAAAAAAAACAAAACAACTACAATTTAAAAAAAAAAGTTAAAACTTAAACATTTTTATGGGGAAGGATTAAAATTCTGTCCAAGTTCAAATTTTCTTACTTGTTTTGGCTTATTTTAAAATTTTATATTTCGACACTTTTATAGCCAGTTTTCTACCACTAACTTTAAGTTCTGCTCCACAGTCAGAATTCCATGAAAGAGATACATTTTACATCTTTAACCATGTTGATATCAAAATATACTACCATGTTGTTGAAACTGGATCCATGGGAGCAAGATTAGTGGCTGCTAAACTTGAACCAAAAAGGTAATTATACAATAGATAAAAATAAATAACTGTAAGTGAAATTTAGACCCAAAGAATAAATATTTTGGGACCAATTAACTTTTTCCTTAATCAGTATTCTGGCGTATAATTTGGTGTTTTTTTTACTAAAACTTCCTTTAGCATGGTTTGTTATTGAGTTATGGATTTCCCAGAGAAACCATACAAATATTTATTTTCCTGTCATGGTAAGTAGCCAGGGTGCCTTTTTGTTTTGTTTTTCAGTCAGTTTTTGACAGCTTTTCTATGTCAGCTTGGAATGGAGAACATAAGTGGTTAGGACCATGTTCCCTTCTACAGTGGAAAAGCATTACCTCAGATATTTGCAGCTTTCAGAGGCCCAAATGAGCTGATTAGTGTGTCATTTCGAAAGTCTCCATGCAGTGTTAGATGCCAGTATGTGATAAGTCATTGAAAGGGCATCTCTTCAAATTGTCAGCTTTTTTAGTGTGAAAGTACTCCTCAGTTATTTGTGAGATGCTTCTTTGATTGAGTATTCTTTTCTTTCCATGACTCCCCACTCCCCCACCCAACTGATATAGCCATTTTCTTGTGCCACTAGTGGTAAAGCAATGCATGCCGTAACAGGATGGCAGTTAATTTAAACTCCCTCAGTGTTTGTTTTGATTTCTTTAAAGATTATTTAATGCTCTTCAAGTAATGTTTTCCAAAGTTTGGTTCTTATTTTGAGTAACAATTTTGTACACTTATAACTAAGCCATTTATTTATATGAAGTAAATATTTGTACTATTCAGTGTGATATGAATCACTTTTGACTATCAGCAGCATTGTGAAATACGTACAAAATCTCTAACCTTACTCCATTTAAAAAAACTATTTTATCAGCATCTTGCCAAAATGTTTCTTCCCACAGCTTCAAGCACACCCATATAGATAAAACAGACTGCTCTGGACCCCCCATGGATATAAGTAACAAGGCTTCTGGGGAGATCAGAATTGCCTATACTTATTCTGTTAGCTTCCAGGTGAGTGTGATTTTTATCTTTAGTATAACTCAGAAATTGATTTTAAATTTATATTACTTAAACTAATTAAAAATATGATTAGCTTGTCAAATAGATAAGCTTTTAATGAGTTAATTTTTGGAATAGTTTGTCAGTGCACCAGGCAACATAATTGCCCTCGAAACTAAGTCTTCGTTTAAATAAGAAGTATGGGGAATTGGAGAACTGAGCCTGATTAAAAGTGTTAAGCCATAGGAGATACAAACAAGGCAAAAGGTAGAAATGAGGCATGAAGGATGGTATGAAAGTGTCAAAGATATGCAACAAGCATTTGGGCAAACAACACCATTTTTAAAATCAGGATTTGAGTGTAAGCTTAAATGGAGAGTTTCCTGATGGTAGATAATCTATGTAGGTTCTTAGGTAATTCAAGGGAGTGTTTTCTTAGGAGGAAAGTAAAAGTTCATTTTATGAGAATCTTGGGCAATATTCCACCTCTATTTTTAATAAACTATCTTGGCAATCCAATATAGTTGTGACGTTTACTGTCCCTACCTAAATAGTGTGTAATTTTGCAAGCCTGGTGCAGTAAATTGTACATATTTCTTTCTAGGTATTAAGAGCTCAGTGTGGGTGACACCTGCCAGATGCTCAGGTACCTAGGTTATGACTCTGGTCTGGTTAGATGTCTCATAGGTATAGATAGATAGCATCAAAGAGAATAAAGAATAAGCTATTGCACTCAATTTTCTGAAAATAATTAAATACTCTAAAGCTCTAAATCTTGACATTTAAAATAAGCCTTTGCTAATTAAGATTTAAAGTAAGACTTTAAAAAAAATACAAGTAAGTAGATACTTTTAGGAACTCTTATATTTTATTTACTGCTTAATTTTATCCTAATTTTCCTGAGACTTGAGTAAATCTAGGTCCATAAGTCTCATGACTAACCCAAGTTATGATAATGAGGAATTGTATCTATTGACTAGAATGTTAAGCTGTGAATGGAAATTTTTGGATTCCTAATACGCTTCATTGGCAAATTCTTATTTAAAGAGTGTGTGTGTTTTTAAATCCCTCTAGGAAGATAAGAATATCAGATGGGCATCTAGATGGGACTACATTCTGGAATCTATGCCTCATACCCACATTCAGTGGTTTAGGTAAGAGTATAGAATTAATCTTCTTTATGCTCTGTCCTTATTTTATTCTCTGTCCCTTTGAACATCCCATTCACTCTGATTCTCCAGTTATTCAGAACGCTGGGCTTTTGAATTAGATAGACTTGGATTCAGTCCTGGCTTTTAGTCACTGGTTGTGAGTCAGGCTAGATCACCCAGTTTCTCAGAGTACATTTCTTTATCTAGAAATAACCTGTCTCATGGGACTATTCTGAGGATTGAAGGAGGTAATGAAACAGAGCATTTGAGCACCTTACCAGGCACGGAAGAGGGCTCAGTAGACAAGCCACTGCGGCTGTTACGACTGTTTATTATTATTATTATTCTCTAAGCATGACTCAAAACTTTTATCTAGAGAGCTGTTCATGGTGCCGTCGCTCTCCTTTTCCTACTTTACTGACTAATCTTTTTTGATACTCATTAATTTACTGAGTAACTGTTTTTCAGTAGATTTCTTGAGGGTACAGACCAGTCCATTGTTGATCCTTGCAGCTTATGTTGCCCTAATTTGGGCACAGTAGTTATTAATGTTGACCGTGGAGAAAAAAAATTCTAGTTCTCAACAGACCACAAAATTATATTATGATAAGTACATACAGTTATGTATCCACTAGAAGGCCGTGCAGCAGAACACAGTTCATTGAATTTGTTGGATTTTAGGTCAAGTTTTTAATTTGATTAATGCTGTTTTAATGTTACTCAATAAATAGTTTTTAAAGAGTTTTGCTGTTCCAAAGATTAAGCTGTAGATTAATCCTAACATGCTTATTTCTGCAGCATCATGAATTCCTTGGTCATTGTCCTCTTCTTGTCTGGAATGGTGGCTATGATTATGCTACGGACGCTGCATAAAGATATTGCCAGATATAATCAGATGGATTCTACGGTGAGTGAAACATCTGAACTGTTCTTTGGTCTGCCGAGGATAGTCTTTATTTTTTCTTTGGAAAAAATTTAAATAATAGCTTTAGACAGAATCTGCTTTTAAAACATTCTTCTCAACAGTTACCCTGAATTCACATTTTCAAATAAGAAAATGATCCTTAAGGATTGGTTTTCTGTAGAAATTTAGTGACCGCAGCTCTCAGAGCTGAACTGTTCACAGCCTCATCTGCATCAGTAGAGGTTGCAGAAAGGGTGCAGGTGCACAGCTCCAGCTCTGCCCTCTTTTCACTTACGTGCCATCAACTCTGTCAGAGTCTCTATTTCCAGCAGACATTCCGTTTGTGAAACAGCAAAGTTGAGTAGAATAGCTCCCAAGCAATTTTTGTATGTGTGTATGTTTAATTTTTAAAAATTAATTTTAACTGAGTTTTTATCATTTCAACCTTTTGGTGGATTCAAAGTAATTAATGCCTCAACTTCATCTATTTGCATTTTAAGTTCCATAATGTTTTACATTTTATACTTTTTAATTTCCTAGCAGCTCTTTAACAAAATTTCCACAAGAATCACTACTTGTAATGAATACATAAAACTCAGATTTTCATTGTTTTCTCTTCCCCAGCTTCTTAGCTCCCCCCATCTCTCTTTTTCTAATTAGAAAAAAAGAACATATTAATGTTTAGAAGCTTTTTAGCACTTGAACTCCACAGTTGCTTTTCCATGATTTTATTGGTTGTATGCCTTATTAAATATTTGATTAAAATAATTTCACAATACTCTGTTCATAATTGAAAATTCCAAATAATTGCTGAGTTAATGGAATTTTTTTCTTTATTTGTACAGAGGTGGCCTTGGGGTACAGGCCAGGAAACCCTATTTCCAGTCTTGCTCCCATTCTTTCCCTCCTGCCAGTCTCTTATCATAGCCATCAGAGCGTATCTGTTCAGGGTCATTTCACTCCCAATGACAGCCCTCCAGTGACTTCCACTGCACTCAGTGAAGCCATAGTCTTTACAGTGGCCCATAAGGCTCTGCAGTAGCTCTTGGAGCTCTGCTCCAGCCATGCTGGTTGCCTTGCTGTTCCTCAGACACCTCAGGCGGGTTCCCATTTCCAGGCCTTTACAGTTGCTTTTCTGTCTTCCTCAAGTGTTCATCCCTCAGAGAGCTCCCTCACGTGCTTCTGGTCTTCACTGAGACATGATCTTCCTGGTGAGACCTTCCGCACCATCCCATTAAAATTACATCCTCTCCACCCACACCCCACATCCATACTTCTTATCACCATCTAGAGTACTATATATTTTACTTATTTCGTTTATTGTCTGCCTTTCCAATGAGAAGGTGTACTCATGAGAAGAGGAATTTTTCTGTTATACTCACTGTAGTACCTCTGGTGTTTTAAACAGTGCCAAGCATATAGTTGGTGATAACAGATATTTGTTGAATGAATGAATAAACAAATTAGCCCTTGATGTACCAGACTTGATTCATTGCTGGGCTTATGATAGGTTAAAAAAAAAGAAAAAAAAGGTATCCAAGGACTCCCCCAGATCCACCCCATCCCCCCAAATTGAGTGAGGCCACAGCAGGAAGCAGTACAAGCATGAGAAGTTGAAGTTCTCCTTTGGGCCCGTGCTCATATCAAGTTTTTAACCAATTGGGACATTAAACCTTGGGTCATGGTGAACCTTGATCTCCTATGTATTAAGCCTGGATTCTTGAAGGGGGGCAAAATGGTTCTAGGTTAGTAAATGCCTTCTGATTCTCAGCAGAATCGAGTAGAAATACTCTGAAGGAAAGTCTCTCAAATTTGGATTTGCAAGATTCCCCCCATTTAAGGTCAATAAAGTATGATCTATTCATCAGAAATTCACAAAAATTTACAATAAACAACAAATTTACACCAGGTCCCAAAGATTTCAGACATTAAGATTATTAATGACAGAGTATAAGATATATGAAAAAGTAACAGCTACGATTTTCCAGCACAGATGAAAGATAAGAATCCATAGATAAAGGATACACAGTATATCCAAGGAATAAATAAAATGAAATCCACACCTAGATCAACTGGCCAAAACCACAGAACACCATAGAAAAGAGATCTTAGAATCAGCCAGAGGGGAAAAAGAGTGAACATCTGCAAAGGAAAAACAATTAAATTGGCCATGGAAGCTCAAAACATAATATTTTTAAATTGGTAGTGAGAGAAATTAACTATTTACATAGAATCATGTACTCAGAGATGCTGTCTTTCAAAAATGAAGGTGAAATACCTTTTTCAGACTAACAAAACCAGTTGACCACAAACACACCTTCACTTGAAGGAATGTCTGTAGAAATACTTGAGTAGTGAATCAGTCTGTCAGACCTGAAGGAATTACTATAGAAATACTTTAGTAGAAAATAAGTAAATAACAATCCTAAAGAGAGATTTAGGAGGATTGGTGAAGAAATTCCAAGTAAATATTTTCTATATATAATAATAATGAGTCTAAATTTGGAGGTTAACAAAAGTGTATCAACAAAGAAAAAATAGATTTGATGAATAGTTTTGGGTAAGGGGGGGTGGCCATCTAGAAAAAAAATAAGGTAGATTCCAACTTTATTGCTTATATTGAAATGATTAATGATCTAAATGAAAATGTGAAACTATAAAATACTAGAATGTTAGTTTTTAAATCTTGTCTACTGCTCGCAAAGATAGAAATTTGAGTGGGAATTTGGGGGAGGGATACAGATGTACCCTGGATGAAATGTTAAGTGAGGAGGCTGAAAAAATACCAGGGACCAAATTTTGAAGGACTTCTAAGCTGTGCATTCTGAAGGTCATTGAGAAGCTGTTGAAGAATATTAAACAGCAGTGACGTGGCCAGATTCATGTTTCAGGAAAATCACTTTGAACATTATGTGGAGAATCGTTTGGAGCTGGGCAATATTGGAGGCACAGAGACCAGTCAAGAGACTGTTAGAGAGTTCCCGGAGATAGGGGATGGTGGCAGGGAAGAAGTAGGGAAGTGGGCAGATAGATACAGAGGGTGTTCAGGAGGTGGGATGGAATGCTGATCGACCAGTTGACTGTGGAGAGGGTGGAAGAGGGAGAGAAGCCAGTGAATGACCCCACGTTTCTGATCTGAACCACCTGATTAGTTAAAAGGATCTTTCTGGTTCTGTATTGAGAATCAACTGAATGGAGGCAAGGGCAGAAACAGACTAGTTTAATGAATTCCGTGAGAGCCAGGTGAGAAGGGATGGTTTGAACCAGGGGCTAGTGGTGGATCCTGTGGATATATTTTAGAGCTAGAACTGTAAGAATTGTTAAAGGATTGTATGTGAAGTGTGAAAAAAGTAAAAGGAGGCATCAAGGATGACTCTAAGGTTTTGGGGATTGAGCAGCTGGAAGGATAGAGCTTTTATCTACTGAGGGAGAGTGCAGGTAGAGCAGGTAGAGGCAGGGAGAGAGAATCAGTTCCACTGTGGATAATTCTGTTCAAGGTGTCCATTAAACAACCCAGTGGAGCTGTTGATTAGGCAGGTGTGTATGTGTGTCTGGAGATAGGGGAGCAGTTTGGGCTGGTGACACAAGCTTATTAATATTTTCACAGCCAAGCCTACTATACAAGCAAAGTAGCTATGAGACCTAATACCATTTGCTTGTTTTGGGGATTAGTAAGTGTAGGTTAAGAAGACTATAGAGTATGACTTAAAATCGCCATCAAATTGGATCATAAAGCTTGACTTATTAGACTAGAACTAGGTATCACATTATCTTTGTATTACTTTTTAAAGTTTCTCAGTAACTATATTTATAGATCTTAACACACAACATTCCTTTCAAAATAATTCAAGAAAGCTATATAAAGCTCCATGAGTCAAGCTTTATACTTCAAAACTGAAATAAATATTAACATTTGTAAGGTTTTTTTTTTAGATTTCCATATCCGCATATTCAACAGTGAACAAACTGTCTAGTTTTCTTGGTAATACCACATGGCACGTAAACGATTTTATTCCCTTTTTAGGAGGATGCCCAGGAAGAATTTGGCTGGAAGCTAGTTCATGGTGATATATTCCGTCCTCCAAGAAAAGGAATGCTGCTGTCAGTCTTCCTGGGATCAGGGACACAGATTTTAATTATGACTTTCGTGACTCTATGTAAGTGTTAAGTGAAAATTACAAAGTAGAAATTACTTTCGCTAAATAATTATTTGAAATCCAGTTTTCCTGAGTTGTAGCCAGACTAGGTTGTTTCTGAGAGTCCTCTTGGTTCTCAGAATCTGTGTGCTTTGGCCATAAGTGACCTGGGGCAAGGTTAGCTGTGCCAGAAGTTGACTCTGCATGTCTCCCTCACAGCTGCATAGAGACCAGGACTTTGTTGTGGGAGCACTGGAGCTGCAGATGACTAGATCCTCAAAGACCATCTGGGTCTGAGTCTGGGCAGCCTGGCAGCAGGGTCACGCAGGTTGACTATCCTGTCCCACCAGAGCGTAAGGTTTCTTGGCTTCCACTGAGAGAGAAAGGAGAAGGAGATGGGACAGGAAGCTCTTTGTAGACCTTTCCATCTTGGCAGGATTTAGGAAGCAAGACCTCTTTCTTTCTCTAGCAGTGTTCAGGAAAGATCTTCCTACACAAAAAGTCTCTCTTCCTTGTGCCACCTGAAAATCTTCAGAAATTTTATTAAGGTTTTGTCAATTAGGACAATCTTTTTCTTCTCTTTTTTTAAAAATAGAAATCCCTTAGAGGTATTCATCAGCTGCAGGAGTGGCTCTGAGACTATTCTCTGGAAATATATTAATGCCATGGTCTTTCAGTTTTCCTAGTTACAAGAGAAAAAACTGTTTATGAAAAGAATTTTCTGAATTATGCATTCGTTTCCCCATATTTCCTTTATTGTTGTGTGCTACTGATGAACAGTAACACATGAATGTTACTAGAAGAATTCAGAAACCACTGACCTTTCAATAATTTTTTTAGCAAACATTTGTCCTTATGTTTGGTTGCATATTAAATACCTAATACTATAATCATTTTCTACTAGTAAAATTGTTCTAAGTTTTTATGATGCAATTAACCACATAAATGTTTGGGAAGAGAATTATCAATGCCAGATGTCTGGCACCTGAATAAGTTTGGGGTTTACTGATTTGCACCTTTCAGCTCAGTTTGAAGACTAACTAGAACATGTTTATCTACTAACAACTTAGATAAGGAGATGCCGGTGTGATGGGTGAGGCTAGCATTTGTCAGTATATTACACTGAAGAGGGTACGTTGGGAAAATGAGTCATGAAGGAGGTTTGGACACAGGCGATTGCACAGAATCCCCAGAGCGCTGAGGTGGCGTTAGAGCAGAATGGATGCTTGAGGGTGAAATTCTGCTTCAAAATTTTATTGAGAGCTGCCTTCTGCCCCTCTCCAATCTTTGTTGGGGTCAGCTAGAAAGTGAACTTGTAAGGAAGGAACATTTCAGAGAGCCTAGGTTAGAAAGTGATAGGGATTGTTTCCCTTTACTGCTCGAATATGGACTGTTTTGCTTCAGAACAATCCATTTCTCAGGCCTGGGAGGAACTGGGGGTGGGGGGTGCACCTTAGCTGAAATTCCAGTAGACCGTCTAAAGTTACCCTGTCTGGTTTCCTGTCATCGATTGTGAGTTTCTCCTCTTCAGTTGGTGCTGATCAGAGGGTGTGCAATGGTGTGTGCTTGGCTGTGTGCACCCAGGGGAAACACTGGAAACTTTGGTGCTCCTGGGATTAGAAAGCCACCTGCATCTGTTCTTGGATTTCTTTCTGAGAAAACCATAACTTCTGACTTGCAGTTTAAAGCTAGGAATTGCTATAAATATAAGATAGTACTTCCTTTCTTATTAGTTGGGAGGGTTATATAGGGAAGAACAAATAAAACGAACTAGCTGAATAAGGGTAGGAACCAGAATTTCCCAAGTTATTGACCAAGCCCTTCAGTAACTTGTGTTCACAAAACAAATAGTACTATGAAATCTTTTTTCCCCTGTTTTGTTCTTTATTAGATTCTTTTTTATCTCTTTATGTTTTAATGTTATAAGGTTTTTTTCACCCCAGAGGACTCAATATTGTTTTTAAAAGGAACAAAAAGTGAGAATATTTTATAGTGGGAATATTTTTTATTGATGTTAATTTTGAAAGCTGTGCTTGAATCTCAGAAGAGCTGAAAGCACTCATGAGCATCCAGTGAGCCTCTGCTGATAACAGGAAAGGTGGGGACTTACGGACCCTGACAGGAGACTTCCACATTGGAGCTTGCTTTATGTGTGATCCTATAGATACAGCGCCTTAAATATTACTAAGTTTCAGTGTGGTTGCCTGGTAAGAGAGCGTATTTTCATGAAGTTGTATTTAGTTCATTGTTTAAAAAATGAGAGGGGTCTTCTGTCACTTCAAAGGAAACCATAATAAAATTCATAACTTTATTTTTTAGTTTTTGCTTGCCTGGGATTTTTGTCACCTGCCAACAGAGGAGCACTGATGACTTGTGCTGTGGTCTTATGGGTGCTGCTGGGCACTCCTGCAGGCTATGTCGCTGCCAGATTCTATAAGTGTAAGTAAAAGCCACCCCGCTGGGCGTTCAGATCAGGAGTCTAACCTGCTGCCTTAGTTGTCTGAGCCTTTGTGTCTGGCGGTTGATGCTCTTTAAACAATACGTGTTAGAGGTGTGTATCCTTATTTAATGAAGCTTGTGAAGTGGATGACTGTCCAGAGATTTGCTCGTTCAGACATGCTTAAACAGTGGGTTAGACAGATTTGGGTGCTGCTTATCCATCATCCCGTCTCTCCTCCTTAAGTTTTGACATCACAGGTTTGGCTGAACAACTTAGATTTGCTACATTCATAGAAACATATTTAGACTAATAAAGGAAAAACTATACGAGTATCACTGATTTATTCATTAAAACAAGTAGTACAGGGCTTCCCTGGTGGTGCAGTGGTTAAGAATCCGCCTGGTGGTGCAGTGGTTAAGAATCCGCCTGCCAGTGCAGGGGATACAGGTTCGAGCCCTGGTCCGAGAAGATCCCACATGCCACGGAGCGGCTAAGCCCGTGCGCCACAACTACTGACCCTGCGCGCCTGGAGCCCGTGCTCTGCAACAAGAGAAGCCACTGCAGAGAGAAGCCCGCTCACCGCAAGTAGAGGAAGCCCGCGCACAGCAATGAAGACCCAGTGCAGCCAAAAATAAATAAATAAAATAAATAAATTTTTAAAAAACAAGTAGTATATACAGGAATACCTTATATGAGAGAGGTCGTACTTACATCAATTTAATATTTATAAAAGTGAACTGTACTTAAAGTAAATTAAGATCTCACTGTTTTAAAGAGCCCTGAAGTAAGTTACTTTTGTAGCATGATTTGTTGCATTCTCTTGTATTCTTGCTTTCCAGAAGTAAAATAAAGTTCAGTGAAAAAAAGGATCAGAGCCACAGAGTAAGGATGGGGATATGATTAGATGACTTAGAAAGCAACTTTGCTGGGGTCAGTAAATGCCAGAGTTTGCCCTGCTTAGGAATCCTGTAGTCACGTTGAGATGGTCCCATAGGTAATCTGTGAATTTAAATGCCAGGGAGATGCTGACGCAGGGCTAGGGTTGCCCAAGGCCTTCTGATAGGAATAAGGTTTAGGGAATAACCCTAAAACACAGTAGGATTACATAGGTGCCTTAATGTGTGGTTGGCTAGACTCAACCCCAAATAGAAATATTAGACTTTGCTAGATGCATAGAGTATGTGAAGTTCTATATTCATGTATGTGTGTGTGAGTGTGTTTAATTTCTGTGAATTTTGTCAGAGTTCTTTTATTCTTTCATTCTTTTCTAACAGACATAGGATTAGGGTGGTCAGATGTATTTTAACACATATGAGGTACGGTTGGACCCCTGCCTGCTCCCCCTTTCTCACTGTTTCTGTGCACTGGGTTTCTTTGAGTTCCTCAGTCAGCCTGTGCACCTGCCTTCGTACATGCCGTTCCCTCTACTTGAGTTCTGATCCGTACTCGCTGCCCGACAGACACACCTCCCCTTCATCTTCTCTCCGTCCTTCATTTCTCCTAGCTGCAGATTAAGTAGCATATTAATCAGGCAGAACATTCTGAGACACACTGTCATGTGGCCCTAGTCAAAAAATACTTCATTTTATAGAAGCATTTTTAATGTTTCAAAAAATACATGAGGATTTTGAGTAGAGTTGTATTAAACCCAAAATTCATAATTTCACAATAGCCTATCAGTAATGCTATGAATTCAAATCATATATATATAATTTGTTGTTTTCTTTTAGGGCAAGAGGTACTTAAAATTGCTTATAAATTGTTAAAACTTTTTTTAAAAATCAAAGCGGTTTTCAGATCTCAGCCAGTTTTATCTCCAACTTTTAAACTAGGAGCAGAGGTGTATTTTCTTTTTTTTTTTACTCTAGAAACTTAAGTTTTGTTTTTGTTTTGCAGTACGCGGGCCTCTCACTGTTGTGGCCTCTCCCGTTGCGGAGCACAGGCTCCAGACGCGCAGGCTCAGCGGCCATGACTCAAGGGCCCAGCCACTCCGCGGCATGTGGGATCCTCCCGGACCGGGGCACGAACCCGCGTCCCCCGCATCGGCAGGGGGGACCTGCCGCGTCCCCACTGCGCCACCGGGGAAGCCCGAGACTTAAGTTTTTAATTGTTTTTTTTAAAGTGGGGAAAAAAAAATAGAGAGGGGCAAAGGAGAGTAAAAAGTTTGTAAGTAAATTTGTTCTGTCAAGTGGCCGTAACCCTTCTACTCTTCTTGGTCACCTGATCCTACACACTGATCTCCCCACCGCCACCCACGGCCTACCTGAAACTACAGTGCTGGAGGCATCCTGGAGACTCAGACCTACTATGGACATTGAAGTGTGTTGCATGTCAGGCTTGAGGGTTCCTAGTTTTATAACAAATTCTGAAACTGACCTCAAGATAAACGAGAATCTGTAGTGCACCCTTTTTCCATCTAGTCCCATTAATTAAAACTGGGTTAGAATTTAAGGGTTTGTTTTGTTTTGAAGTAAAAAAAAAAGATTAGAAAAGGAAAACTGGTTTGGATGACTTTCCTTTGACACTAGATTTATTTTATGCTGAAACAATCTTTAGAGCGGGACTTATCCAGGGCAGTCCTGTGATGTGCATCTCTGATTTGGATCATTTGATTAGGGAGTATTAGGACATTTGCTAGTGTCATTTTCTACGAATAGGCCCCCAGTGCTGTCTGTTAATTTGTCCGATACCAGACCTGAGGTATGGATATTTGGTTTGCTTTGAAGAAAAGTCTTTATGTCAATGCCACTTTTGTTTTGTTCTACAGCCTTTGGAGGTGAGAAGTGGAAAACAAACGTTTTATTAACATCATTTCTTTGTCCTGGGTAAGTGAATTTTTCAATAATAACTTGCTTGACATAGTCATATTTTAGTTCCCAGAATTTCTGGCCTGTAAGTCTAATCTTTTCTGTCTCTATGTACCCCAGAAAATGAATTTAATTTTTAAATAGTGACTATTTAATAAACATTTGCAGAATGGCAACTACATGTCTTATCTGGAAAGGGTACCTTTAGACATGAGAAATTTTATATTCCTTTTCTTAAAAGTCTGTTTCTTAGTCTGGCATATTGTCATGTAAGGCTGCGTATAAAGTTTTTGACCTAATCACAGAAATGAATCCTCACCTGAAGATCGTTCAGGCAGGCATACATTTTCGGATTTTTATCATGAGTATAGCTACTTTTAAGCGTATTCCATTAATTAGATTAGAGTAACATATACCAAAAATGAAAAAAACAACCACCAACATAAAAAAACAGAACATCTGTGGTGCTTTGGAAGATAGTTTCTGATATCAAATATCTGATGTGTGTCTGGTCCTAGAAATACAACCCAGTTTATCCCCCGCTCACAGATTAATGGAGGGCAAGAACTGGCCTCTGAATAATCAGCAGCAATAAAGTAGGCCAAAGGTTAAATCTTGAAGCCAGGACTGTTCCATTTGCAGGCCAGAAATGAAAGAATAGCTGGCATTTTTAGACATGATTGGGTTAAATAGTCTCAGATTTTCACCTCTATTGAAGATTCACATGCCTCTCAGCCATTCATGTTCTATTCAAATTTTTATGCTTTCCTCAAGCCATATCCTTTGTCTTCTTTCCCTCTGCTGGCAGTTGAAGAAGTGCCCCTCCTTACCAAGACTGTCAGCCACAATTTCCTTTGGAATCTTGCCTTTCAAACATCCCCCCAATCTCTGACATAATCCATTTCTCTCTTTCTCTGTGTTCTGGTCACGTGTTTCATCTCTTCCTACAAATATGCTTACGTTTCCCATATTCTAAAAAGAGCTTCCTGTAAGCATCTTCTAGTCTACTGTCTTTCTTTTCAGTTTTCAACAAAATGCCTTGAAAAAATAGTCTATACTCCCTTACTCTGATTTTCTTAGCATATATTTACATTGTAAACCCACGTAATCTTTTTCCCACATCACTTTAGTGAACTTCTCTCTGAGGTTACCAAAGATGTTCCCATTTTCAAATCTAGAAACCATTTTCCCTGTCTTTACCTCTTTACATTGTGTAACATTGGAATACCTTTTCCTTGAAACTCCTTCCTTTTTGCCTTCACAGAAGTTATCCTATGCTAGTTTTTTACATCTCTTATCAAACCTTCTCTGATTTATCATCTTCATCCCACCCTTAAAAACAGGTGTTCACCAGGGGATGATGAGGTAAGTAGAGAGGAGAAGAGCCAAGAACCCAAGTCCCCAGGGCAAAGGGAATTGGTGTTCATCTAGGAAAAGAAGGATCATTTGATAATATGAAATCAATTCATAAATTTTTTTTATAAATAAGCACCTGCATATAATTATTGCGGTAGGCACAGCAAAATGGCATTTGATAATATTAAAGATTGTTTCCAGATTTAAAAAGAATTTAATGGAGAGAGAAATGCTCCCTTCTATTAATAAAAATCTCATCTCTGATTCAAAACCAACATCGTTTAATGATGAAACACTAGAGACATTTTCATAAATCACTTTTAGGGCTTCAGTTATTTAAGTTCTAGTTATATTAAGACATGAAACAAAAAGAAAGGTGGAGATTATATTATTATTTATTGGTGACATAATTTGTATACAGAGAACATAAACAAATTTGAGCTATAAACTTGTAGAATTAGTAAAAGAGTTGGGCAAAATGGCTAGATATCAGCCAATATTTCAAGATTATGAATACCACCAGTTGCAAGTGAAACATCTTAATGGTAGTGGTAGTTGTGTGGGGAAAAGACTATTCACAGGAGTATTAGCAACAGAAAAACTTTGCAACACCTGAAGTAACTTCTCAAAATAGGGACAGTCCATATGACAAGTCTACAAAGCTTGTTAGAGATACATACAAATTCACCATGTTACCTGATGAGAAGACCAAGTATTGCAAAGGCATTTGGAGGGGTCCTGTGGCTGCCAGGATAGAGAACACAGAAGTAGACCATGTATACACAGAAGCATGCTAGACATGGCATCACGAACCAGAGGAACAATGTAAAATGATGCTGGGACAATTGATTTTCCACATGAAGGGAGAAAAATTCTCTTCTTACCTCACACACATGAAATCAGTTCCAGGTGGATTAAAACCCAAATGTAACGGGTGTAACAATTAGACAAAAATTTAGAGGAGTATTTTTATGAGCCCGGGTTAGGAAAGGCTTTCTTAAGTTACACAAAAGGTAAAGGAAAAAATTGATCACTTTGATAACATTAAAAACTGTGTGTGGGGGGGCGGTATACAGAAGTGATTATAGTATTATTACAGCCATGTTTTAAAAATGTACTCATAGAAGAATGACTGAAAGGGACGAAGTACACATATGTTTGGGTTCTTAAAAGTCATAAACTAGGAGAAAGGTATTTAACAAGGAGTTAGTTGCTAGCGTATATAAATAACTCACATATGTGACTTTGCAAAAGCCCTGCGACCCAAATGAAAAATGAGCAGTGGGGCTTCCCTGGTAGTGCAGTGGTTGGGGGTCCGCCTGCTGGTGCAGGGGACGCAGGTTCGTGCCCCAGTGTGGGAGGATCCCACGTGCCGCGGAGCGGCTGGGCCTGTGAGCCGTGGCCGCTGAGCCTGTGCTTCCGGAGCCTAGAAAGCCAACAAACACAAGGATGCTCAGCTGCAGTTGTCAATAGGAAATGCAAATTAAAACAACAAAGTTAACAATCCCAAGCATGATGAAAATATGGAAAGAAGTAAATTTCATAAGCTGCTGGTAGGAGTTTAAGTCAGGCAAAACCAATCTGAAGAGCAGCTCGGCAGTTTCTACTAAAGTTTTAAATTCACATACCCTATGGCTCAGCAGTTCCACTTTCCTTGTGTATAACACAGAAATCATGATATTAACTACATATGATTGCTACTATATCATTTTGCTTCCACCTCAGGTTTTACCCAAAAACCTATTGTGTCTTTCAGGATTGTGTTTGCTGACTTCTTTATAATGAATCTGATTCTCTGGGGAGAAGGATCTTCAGCATCTATTCCTTTCGGGACATTGGTTGCCATATTGGCTCTTTGGTTCTGCATATCTGTGCCTCTAACATTTATTGGTGCATACTTTGGTTTTAAGAAGAATGTAAGTTTATAGGTGTTAACTTATTCAAATGAATCTCAACTGTGGAAGTTAGCATGTGCCACCTTAAAAGACATAGGTATCTAAAAGATACAAACTAGTCCTGTGGGATCTGGATTTCATAGAAAATTGATGACTTCCTAGTTTGACTGCAGTCCTTCTTAAAATAGTACTCAGAAGAGTGTGGTAGAGAGAGGTTATGGATGTAAACTTAGATTTCAAAGTTTTGTAAGTAAATGGAAATGGAAGCTAAAATGGATTAATAGGAAATGAAATGCTAATTTAAACTAATGAAAAATTTGAATGTGTTACATTAAAAATAATTACTTTTCTTTAACCTAAAAAGTACATGCATTTTTTTCTTAGCCATAAGTGTTTCTAATCTATATTACTTAACTAAGTAAACTGGGTAAAACTGAGTATGGGTTAGGAAGTGAAGCTGTAAGAAAAGTGACTATACGGTAAGAGTAGCAATTTTTTTAATATGTAGCTTTGGAATAAATTTTATATGCTTACCTGCTAATATTTGATTTTAAGAAATATTATAATCAAGTCTCAGTCCCTCCCTCCAGTCTTTTGGTCTCCACCTCTGCTGCCCCCTTTCTAACCTCACGCTAAGAGGAAAATGAGAATTCTTCAGTGTCCTCCTCTAACTCCACTTCGCTATCTTTGCTCTCCTCTGAAAGTATCTCCACAAGGTTAAGAGAAATTACGTAGTGTAGTACACTTTGTGAGGGGACCTGGAAAAACCTTGGAAGAAACTTATCTACTTTGACTTTTAAGAGACTTCAGAGTCTCCACTGCACCTACCATGCCAGGCTACTAAAAGATTTTTCAGTTCTTTGGCATTTTGTTTAATTCATGACTTAAAATCTATATAGCATAAGTAGTAAACTGATATGGTTTGAAATTTTTTTAATTAAATAGATTAAATAAGTACTTAAAATTCTAAAAATATAAAAATTGAAGAACGATTTAGTGGGTCTCTGCCTATATACACATATACCTACATGTAAAATAATCTAGTCCACAGGAGTATAATCTCAATGAGAATATCAAGTTTTAAATTTTGATATGTCATCACAAAACCTATAGAAGTATGTTTTTGAACTTTTTTGCAAGGAAATGAATTTCTGCATATGTACTCTTTTTTCCTCTTATGTAACTATGTTTAGGTACTTTAGGTTCCATTTGTTTTTATACTACCATGTAATGTGTTACGAAAGGGAGAATAATTGAGAACATCACCAATAATTTAGGATTATAAAGCTTCATAGAGCCATTCATTATCTTCTTCGTGTTCTTAAGTCTTAGTAAAATTGAGCAATTTTAATAAAGATGACACTGTCCATCTCCAAAAAAAATACATTGACCACAGTTTCAGAACCAGCTGATTTCTTACAGCAAGTATGTAATTAAAAGGAAAAACTTAACTCTATCTTTTTATTAAGTACTATTTTCTGAGTACTATATTATCTCCTTCTGTGTATTCCTTACTTTGTCTGAAGCCATTAGTCATTGGATCACTGCTGGAAACAGTGGTGGCTTGTTCCAGAAGACAGACTGAATATTGTACCTGATGGTATCTGGTTTGTTGCTTCTAAATACAAATGTCATCTGGATGACTCAGGTAGACTGTGTCGCCATTCGTGTCATCATGGAAGCTGAGAAAAAGCAGGCAAATAATCTAGTACAGAGAAGAATTTTTTCCTTTCTGTACTAGATTATAGATATATAATTATGAATCCTTTCTTTTGTTTTTTTCTGAAGGCCATTGAACACCCAGTTCGAACCAATCAGATTCCACGTCAAATTCCTGAGCAGTCCTTCTACACAAAGCCGTTACCTGGTATTATCATGGGAGGGATTTTGCCCTTTGGGTGCATCTTTATACAGCTTTTCTTCATTCTGAATAGTATTTGGTAAGCTAAGGACTAAGTCAAGTCCTCTTATTCCCATTCCCATTATATGTAGTACTAGCTTTCTCTTTTTGTTTATATGGATTACTATTTATACCTGATAAATGTAAGCCATTCTCCAATTATCAGAAATCTTAAGAGACAAAAGGTTATCTTTTCAGTGTGAGAAAAATAATTGTGATAAGTTATTATTAATCAAGTGCTTATTATTTCTTACTTAATTCTCAGACCTCTGTAAAGTGGGTATTATCCCATTTTACAGAGGTGAAAATGAGATTTTGGAGGTTAAGTAATTTGCCTGTGTCACACAGCTACATTTTCTATATGGCAGAAAATTAACCTAAATCTCTCCAAATCTGTGCTCTTTAATAAGTCATCTGTAGTGCTTCAGAGGAGATGCTCTGAGCTCTTGATAGAGTGTATTCAAGCCAGCATTGGAGGAAGGGTTGAGCTAGACAACTTTCAAAGTCGTTTCTTGGGCATCCCCTGGTGGTCCAGTGGTTAGGACTCTGCACTTTCACTGCTGAGGGCCTGGGGAACTAAGATCCCACAAGCCGCATGGTACAGCCAAAGGGGGGAAAAAAATCACAAAGTCGTTTCTTATCCCAAGATCCCTTCATTCTCTGATTTCTTGTTCGAATGGGAAAGCACATAGTGGCAATTTCGAGCCTCACTGTTAGGGTGTGTACATTGCAGTATATCATGATCCTTATTTGATCGCATTGACATATGTTACAGAAAGTGCCAAGGTTCCAGGTAGCATTGTCAGAACTAAATTGGAGCTTTTTAGTAATTAGAACTTGTCTTTCATTCCTGACCGTTAGTGTTTTTTCCAAATTCAACTGATTTTTATCATATATGATAAGAAACAATATGTACCAAATGTAACCTTTTCTTAGTTTGGCTCTGTCTTCATATTAATTTTTTAATCAAATTTGTCTGACTCACCAGTAGACAGATTGGCTAAGCGTATTTGAATAAATAAGAGTTTTAGGTTCTCCCTCAACAGGAAGGCAGAGTCCAATAGCACTGCTGCATCCTTCCTCCCCTTGCCCCGCCCCCGCCCCATCACTGTCTAAATCTACGAGAATTTGTCTTTGATTAGTTGGGAGAAAAAGCAAACATTTTCAGTTCAAGAAAAATGAGAAGAAGATTGTGTCATTTACTGTGTCAAAGAGAAAATATTTATAGCTTCATCTTGACATGTTTGATTATAGGTCACACCAGATGTATTACATGTTTGGCTTCCTGTTCCTGGTGTTTATCATTTTGGTTATTACCTGTTCTGAAGCAACTATACTTCTTTGCTATTTCCACCTATGTGCAGAGGTATGTATTAGCAATATTCAATTACGTTAATTTGTGGACAGTATTTATAATTTTGGCATAAGGCCACTTTGAATACTATTACAGTAAGACCCCTACATACGAACGAGTTCTGTTCCAAGAGCGCGTTCGTAAGTCCAGTTTGTTCATAAGTCCAACAAAGTTAGCCTAGGTACCCAACTAACACAGCCGGCTATATAGTACTGTACTGTAATAGGTTTATAATACTTTTCACACAAATAATACATAAAAAACAAACAGAAAAAATAAATCGTTTTTAATCTTACAGTACAGCACCTTGAAAAGTACAGTAGTACAATACAACAATTGGGGTACAAGGGCTGGCATCGAGTGAACAGACAAGAAGAGTTACTGACTGGAGGAGGGAGGGGGAGGGGGAGATGGTAGAGCTGAAGGATCGTCAGCAACAGGAGACGGAGGGCAAGCTGCAATTTCACTCACGCCTGACGCTGATGGCACAGGTCAGGTGCTGGTTCCTTGCTGGAACCAGGTGCACATTCGCATCTTTGAAAGTTCTCAACTTGAAGGTTCATATGTAGGGGACTTAACTGTAATTGAAGTGATTTCTGTAAATATGTGTTATTAAGGTAGAAATTGACCTGTATTCCTAAATCGAATGTAGCCTTCTTTAAGATTGAATTAAGATAGTATCCTAATTCAGTATATTTATTTATTTAGAGCTTAACTTTAAAATGTTAATTTCCTGAGAATAACACATTTTGCTGAATTTTTATTCTTTAACTGTCTGACTTTAAAATTAATATTCTTTTTTTGTGATACAGACACTGGTAGACTGAAAATTCAGTGAAAATAAACATTTTAAGTGGAAAAATTCATTAAAACATTTCAGAGATTACATTGTTATGAGTTATATACTTGGCAACATGGTGATGTGTGTTGGTGTCCTTAGGTGACTTTTAAAGATTTAGATTGTGTTAAATCATTCTTTTATAGTTGTTTTCTATACAGGAGATAAAATCTGACTTTGTTAAACTTGAGACGCTTTTTTAAAAAATTGAGGTTAAGTTCACATAACATGAAATCAACCATTTTAAAGTGAACAATTCAGTGGCACGTACTACATATACAGTGTTGTGCACCCACTCTCTCTGTCTCAAAATATTTTCATCAACCCTAAATAAAATCCCATACCCATTAAGTAGTTACTTCCCGTTCTTCTCTCCCCTTCAGACCCTGGCAACCACCAATCTGCTTCTGTCTCTGCAGATTTATCTGTTCTGGATATTTCATGTAAATGGAATCATACATTATGTGTGACTTTTGTGTCTGGCTTCCTTCACTTAGCAGAATGTTTTAAGGTTCATCACACTGTAGCATGTATCAGTGCTTCATTCCTTTTTATAGCCAAGTAATATTCCATTGCATAGATAGATGTACTCCAGTTTGTTTATTCATTCATTCATTGATACACATTAGGTTTGTTTCCACCTTTCGGTTATTGTGAATAGTGCTGCTATGAACGTTCGTGTACAAATATTTATTTGGGTACCTGTTTCCAGTTCTTTGGGGTATATATGTTGGAGTGGTATTGCTGAGTCATACGGTTATTCTTTGTTTAACTTTTTGAGGAACCATCAAACTGTTTTTTCCACAGTGGCTGCACCATTTTACATTCCTACTAGCAATGCACAAGTGTTTCAGTTTCTCTACATCCTTGCCAATACTTGCTATTTTCTGGGTTTTTAAAGTATAGCCATCCTAGAAGGTGTGAAGTGGTATCTCACTGTGGTTTTGATTTTCATTTCCCCAATGACTAATGATGATGAGCATATTTTCTTGGGTATCTTGTTTGGTGAAATGTCTAATTCCTTTGCCCATTTGTAAGTTGGGTTGTTTATCTTTTTGTTTAATTGTTAGAGTTCTTTCTATATTCTGGATACTAGACCTTTATCAGATACATGATTTGTAAATTTTTTCTCCCATTCTGTAGGCTGTCTTTTCACTTTCTTAATGATGTCTTTTGCACCAAACTTTTAATTTAGAGGGTCCGATTTATCTATATTTTCTTTTGTTTCTAAGAATCCATTGCTTAAATCCAAGGTCGTGAAGATTTACCCCCATGTTTTCTTCCAAGTTTATAGTTTTAGATCATTGATCCATTTTGAATTAATTTCTGTATGTGGTATTAGTTAGGGGTCCAACTTCATTCTTTTGCATGTGGCTATCCAGTTTTCCCAGCACCTTTTGTTGAAGAAATTATTCTTTCCTTATTAAATGGCCTTGGCAACCTTGTTGAAAACACATTGGCCCATAGATGGTGTGGGTTTATTTCTGGAGTCTCAATTCTGTTCCAGTGGTATATATGCTGTTTTTATGCCAACACCACACTGTTTTGATTACCATGGCTTCATGTTACGTTTTGAAATTGGGAAGGGTAAGTCCTCCAACCTTGTTCTTCTTTTTGAAGATTATTTTGGCTCTTTAGGGCCCTTTGCAATTTCCTATGACTCTGAGGATTGGCTTTTTCATTTTTGCTAAGAAGGTTGTTGGAATTTTGATAGGGATTGCATTGAATCTGTAGGTTGCTTTGGAGAGTGTTGCCATCTTAACAATATTAAGTCTTCTGATCCATAAAAGCAGATGGCTTTCCATTTATTTAAATCATCTTTAATTTTTTTTTAGCAGTGTTTTGTAGTTTTCAGTGTATAAGTCTTTCACCTCCTTGGTTAAATTTATTCCTAGGTATTTTTTTCTTTTGGATGCTGCTGTAAATGGAATAATTTTTTAAACTTCCTTTTCTGGATCGTTCATTGTCAGTATATGAAAACACTGATTTTCATGTTGATCTTGTACCCTGCAACTTTGCTGAGTTCATTTATTAGTTGTAGAAGTTTTCGTGTGTGGATTGTTTAGGATTTTCTAATCTTGGTGTACTTTTGAAATATATATATTTTTTACATATTCCAAAGGGTAAGATAGTGAAGTATCTTTTAGAAGATCTCTTGCTAAGCTGTAAGCCACTTTATGTAAAAGTAAGAGAAGCTGTATTTAAAAACCTACCTTATATAAATTGTTAGTAATAACTAAAACTGGGTTTCAACCAGGTTTTTTTTTTGAGCATAATCTTCCTAATATAGAGATGACTAGACTATAAGTAATACTAATTTTGAATTATGTAACTAAGCTCTTCGTATATTTCTTTTCTTTTTGGGAAACATACATTTTAAAATATAGCCTAATGCTTCATTATTCATAAACTGTTTAAGATTTTTCTAAACGTTTTTAGCCAGTCTTTAAGTAGTTCCATCAAAGGTAGAAGGTGCTTCTCAGCACCTTTAGTGAGGAGAGAAATTAGCAAAGTTCAGTGTGAGAAAGAGACTGGAACCAATAGCAAAAATTAGGTTTGGGGTGCTATTTCACTTAGCTATGTTTGCTTTATAACTTTATTCCAGTACATGTTATCTATTAATTGGAAAGTATTTCTTGATCTTTCATTTTTTTCTTTTCTACCCAGGATTATCATTGGCAATGGCGTTCATTCCTTACCAGTGGCTTTACTGCAGTTTATTTCTTAATATATGCAATACACTACTTCTTTTCAAAACTGCAAATCACAGGAACAGCAAGTACAATTCTGTACTTTGGTTATACCATGATAATGGTTTTGATCTTCTTTCTTTTTACAGGTAAGAATTAGAACGAGTTATTTTTAGTCAATAAGTTTTTAGGCAGATTACAATTATTTTAACTTGCATCCAAATTACAAGTTCTTAGGCAAATTACAATTGCATGAAAGCTTGTGGCTACTCAGTGCTCCTGTATTTAGTTTTGAGTGCAGCTAAGCATAGTTTGGTCTGCCTCCCTGTGAGGTGAATATCGGTAAACCGAAGGTGAGAAAACAGAACCTAAGGGAGAAGACTAAACGGGGTCCATTGTTGTGCTGCAAGTACAGGGGCATCTCAACCAGTAGTTCTCAAGGTTTTCCCCTGTTAATCGCTTAGTGGAACAGTCGTGCTTCTGCTCATTTCAGAAATAGCATAAAAAGCTCTAACTACCTAAGTTTAGGAGTAAGTAGAAATTGAGGCCGTGAAGTCAAGATGAGATTGAGAATAAATGATATCAAGAAAAGATAATCATAGGACATCCCTTATTCCAGAAGTTTTAAACTACAGTTTTATATCTCCACTTTAAAATCCAAGTACCTAATGGGACACAGTGTGCTTTATATTGGTATTTCTATGTGTATATCTTCTCTGTCTACCTAGATAAGTTTTCTGTATCTCAGAGCCCTGTGGGTGCTTGGTCAGCATTTGTGGAAGGGCTACACCAAAAAAAAAAGATTGGAGGGACCTTTCTTTGTCATAAAAAATGTACATCTAAAATTTTATCTAAGATTGTGTTGCATGCTATGTGAGGAAATATAGGAGTCAAAAGAAAAAAACTTAAAAATTTTTTTTTTTAAGTTTTTATTTTTGGCCTCACGGCATGTGGGATCTTAGTTCCCCGACCAGGGATCAAACCTGTGCCCCCTGCACTGGAAGCACGGAGTCTTAACCACTGGACCTCCAGGGAAGTCCCAGAAAAAAACTTTCTAAAAAATTAGAACTTTTCTATTTTTTACTCATCTGTTAACATTTAAGAAAATTAGGTAGAGTTTTGAAGTACCCCTGTTGCTATGTCAGTATGTAACAAGCTTTAGGCACTTACATCAATTCTGTACTGCAGGTCGTTCATTGGTCAGACATAGTGGGGTAGGAGTTGGGGGGTGCATATCTTGATGCTATGTGATAGATTTAGGTCCATAGCCATAAGTCTTAATTAATAAATGTCTGTAAAACAGTAATAGCCTGTGAAACAAGGATTACTGTTTTTGTGCATCTGTATTTGTGTCCATGCATGCATATATAGAGTAATTTATTCCTTGCTACACACAAAAAATAATGATCTTGGTGAATGTCTTGTTGTTTTTCCAGGCATATGTTATAAAGATAATTTAACCATCACCTGAACTTTATTGTTCTTGATATTTAAAGTGTCATATTTTTACTTACTTAGAGTAAAACAAATTTTGTAATCTAAATTCTGGAGCCACATCAAATTGAATCAACCAGTTAAGCCAGTAACTTTTAGTGTATTTCACTTTGTGGAAAAGGTTCTCTACATAGGAGTGCTGAGCCCTTTCAGTGTCTTGCATTTTTCTAAAGTGGGGACATCCATATTTATTTCAGGACTCTGAACTGACACCTTTAATTTAAGTCAGTCTATTATACAAGACAAAATAATTGTTCTGTCACATAAGGAAAGATGCCACTTTTAGTATGTACACTATATCTATTCAATATTAAGAACAAAATAAAATACTAGCAGTATTTTGTTAAGAACAAAATAAACTTAACTTTCTTAGGGTTGCTAGTATGATGATAAAATGTTTTTTCTCATCTTAAAATACCTTCTATTATCTTGAAGTTCTTGCTAACCATAAGATTGTTTAAATATATTTATGTTTTCACCATTACTTTTCCAAAGTTAACCCCAACCTCTTCCCAAGTCTTAATAATGACCCTTTGAATATCCAAAAGGTGTATTTGTGTGTCCTCCAAAACACACACAGTGTGCATGACGTGCACAGAGTAGGTACTCGGTACATGTATGATGTGAGAATAATAACATTCATAACTTCTGTAGTAATGGCCCATGTATAGTCTCTTGGCTTAGAAAATCTACTTTAATACTTTCTGTTTATATTACATTTAAAACAATGGTGAAAACTGTTGGAACTTTAAAGATAAAGCTTCCACAAGGGGCATGTATATATCTCCTTCTGTATTCTTCTGCACCCCTACCTATTGACTATTTCTCAGGGGGTAATCTTGGAAAAAAAGCTATGCCTCAGCTTTAAAAATGGGTTAGTTTCGGGCTTCCCTGGTGGCGCAGTGGTTGAGAATCCGCCTGCCAATGCAGGGGACACGGGTTCGTGCCCCGGTCCGGGAAGATCCCACATGCCGTGGAGCGGCTGGGCCCGTGAGCCATGGCCGCTGAGCCTGAGCGTCCGGAGCCTGTGCTCCGCAACGGGAGAGGCCACAGCAGTGAGAGGCCCGTGTACCGCAAAAAAAAAAAAAAAAGGGTTAGTTTCACAATTTAATATATATTCTCTTGCAAAACAGAGTCTCTGAATTTATGTTTAGTAAATCTAAGCATGGTATAGTATTTAAAAGAATACTACACTTGAAGTCAGAAAAAGTGAATTTGAATTCTGGCCTTTCTTACCAGCCACAGGCCATTAGACAGTTACGTAACCCCTTGGAGCCTCATTTTTGTCACCTATCTAGCATTCAGATTTTTTGGAATCTAGAGGGATGAAAGCACCTGAAAATTAAGGCATGTATTTTTTCATGAATCATCTCATTTACTGTAATAACAGTCTATGGAGATAGGGCAGATAAAATTATCCCTCTTAAATAAGATAAAGAAATGGGCTTGGAGATTCCAGGTGTCTAATCCAAAGATGATACACACAGCTCATGACAGAGCTGCTCTGTCCTCCAGTACCACACCACCTCTCATTTCAGAGGGGGTGTGCCTTTGTTACTATTCTAATCATATCACTTTCAACACATTGTAAAATCTTTTTGAGTTATTTTATTATAATTCTTTGAAAACTGATCCTTCCTGCTAACTGTACTTAGAAAGTATCCCCATTTAATTACTCTGTGAATATGATATTTCTGATATTTAAGCCATTCACATCATATGTTGAATTAATTAAATGGCAGTTTTCCATTTTGTGATAAGAAAATATTCTTTCTGACTTACTTCACTCTGTATGACAGACTCGAGGTCCATCCCCCTCACTACAAATAACTCAATTTCATTTCTTTTTTATGGCTGAGTAATATTCCATTGTATATATGTGCCACATCTGCTTTATTCATTCATCTGTCGATGGGCATTTAGGCTGCTTCCATGTCCTGGGTATTGTAAATAGTGCTGCAATGAACACTGTGGTACATGTCTCTTTTTTTTTTTTTTTTTTTTTTTGCGGTATGCGGGCCTCTCACTGTTGTGGCCTCTCCCGTTGCGGAGCACAGGCTCCGGACGCGCAGGCTCAGCGGCCTTGGCTCACGGGCCCAGCCGCTCCGTGGCATGTGGGATCTTCCCGGACTGGGGCACAAACCCGTGTCCCCTGCATTGGCAGGCGGACTCTCAACCACTGTGCCACCAGGGAAGCCCCATGTCTCTTTTTGAATTATGGTTTTCTCAGGGTATATGCCCAGTAGTGGTATTGCTGTGCTGGGTCGTATGGTAGTTCTGTTTTTAGTTTTTTAAGGAAGGGTGGGAGAGAGGTGCAAGAGGGAGGGGATATGGGGATATATGTATACATATAGCTGATTCACTTTGTTATACAGCAGAAACTAGTGCAACATTGTAAAGCGATTATACTCCCAAAAAAAGACGTGGGGAAAAAAAATGAAAATATTCTTAAATAGAAAAGTAAAATTGGCATCCTTTTCATCTTCAATTTTAGCCTTTTCCATGTAATAAGAAAAAGAATATATTACAGAAAGCTTTCAATAATCTTATAGCATAAAAAGTTTTTTTCTATCAATTTCTGTAAGAAATTTGATTTGAATTATTCTGTAGTTTATAGTTCTGTATATTTCAAAAAAGTTCACGGATCTATGGGATATTCCTGTTAAGTAATGATTTATAGTTTTGTGACTTTTTTTAAGGAACCAATCATTTTAAGCCTGTATTTTTGTGTAAATCATGAAGCTGCCTTTGAAAAGGGATTTATTTTTGTTTTTTCTTTTATAGGAACAATTGGCTTCTTTGCATGCTTTTGGTTTGTTACCAAAATATACAGTGTGGTGAAGGTTGACTGAAGAAGCCCCGTGTGTCCAGTTAAAACAGAAATAAATTAAATTCTTCATCAACGAAGACCTGTTTTTGTGACTACCTTGAGTTTTATCAGACTTATTGGCCTAGTAATCCTTCAGAAACAACATAATTCTAAATACAGCTCTCCTCATACACCTGTCTCCACAGAATGTATTATCAACACTAAAACATTTGTATTGTGATTTGATTAAGTATATATTCAGTTGTTCTCAGTGAAGAGCAAATTTAAATATTATGTGTATTTGTAAATATAATAGCTATAAAATTTTCAGTACTTCTAGTGACAAAATAGAAGAGGCCATATTAAACAATACTGATGAAATACAGGACAGTTCATTGTAAATAGGATTTTCTAGGCTTGGTAGGTGGAAAGAATTATTTTTCTTTGAAGGAAGTAACTTTTTATCATGGTAATTTTGAAGGATAGTTCGTATGATATGTATTGGGGGGATGTGGCTTTTAAAAAAATCTTGTCTTGGTTGTAACTGTTCATATCTTCTTTTCTGTGTTGACTTCATTATTCCCATGGTATTGGCCTTTTAAACTATGTGCCTCTGAGTCTTTCAATTTATAAAATTGTTATCTTAATAAATATTGTAAAAACGTCTTCATTGCATATTCATGGAGATTCTGTAAATCCATTTACCAATGGTGTTTTTAATGATTTATACTATTATATCAGATTTTACTGATTTTTGCTAATGTAATACTTTCTGAGTTTTGAGCAAAATGAAATTCCAGTCTCCTGGGCTTTGTAACAAAACTAAAATTTTTCACTATTAGGCAGTAACAGAAATTTTAATCATGCATATCTAGCCAGATAAATTATGTAAGTATAGTAGTTAATATGAGCCTTACTGCATTACCATTAAGAATTTCATATTTTTTACCTGTTTTTCAAAATACAGTATTTTTTATTTTTTTAAAAAATCAGTTTTTATGATCTGTACATTAACAATGACTAGCAATTCTTCTTCTTTATGATTACATTGTCTTAATTTGGATTTCCTAGAGTTAAGAAATAACCGTTTTGCAGCATGTTGACTGGGACTGTCTCATGTACAGCAGTAAACTAAGCAGGTGGGGCTGGGTTAGCCGCACTGTGGAAAGTTCCCTGTTTCCTGCTTCCGCAGTGCTCGGGTGGAAGGAGCTGGGGACTCAGAATCCATCCCGTGGTTCTGCGGCTGAGCCAGGGCCCTGCCACAGGGTCACCTCTCAGTGGCCATCACCACCATGACTCCTCTGCCCTGGATGATGTGGCTTTGGAGAACTGGCCGACTCCTTGAGGAGGGACATGTTGAGAAACTGTTGAAGCTGCAGAACCAAGGTCACAAGGACATCAAGAAAGCAGATGGTAAGGACTGGGGACACCTGAGTGCCGTGGGAAAGTGTGGATCAGTTACATTTCCAGTAAATTGCATGTCAGTAATTGCACAAACTAGCTGCCATCAAAAATGACTCTCCCCCTCCCCCATTCATATGACTTCCTTGAGACCCATTACGTGAATTTATCAGAGAACTGGGCAGTCAACCTGTGCAGGATGGGGGCCCAGAAATCTGGTGTTTTTGACAAACACACCCTGGGAGGCAGTGACAACTGGAGCTGAGGTTCAGGCTGGCTTCCCTAGAGCTATGGGAGTGGCTTTGGACCATCACCAATGCAGTGTTGCATCATTGGGTTACCTTTGACCATTCTAGAGGGAGTGCACCCACCCTTGTAAACCTGCGGTGTATGTCCCTTCCAATATAAAGCCTTTGACTAAAGTATTCCTTTTCCGTCCTCAGAATTCATAATAATATTTTCAGTACTGATGTTGATGTTTGACAGTTCTATTATTGTCTTAAATATTACTCAAATTATTGTATAACTTTGCAGGCTTATCCTTCCAAATAGATCACACACTTCTCAAGGGCAGGAACCATTACTTGTATCATCTTCGGTTCAGGCCCGCGGCATAACAGGACTTTTGCATGTCGTAGGCGTATATTTGTCGTTTGAAACTAAGAATTAAGTGATACTGATTTTAAATATTTAAATTATTTGATATAATGATATAAAGACACTATTTCAGTATTTTGTTTAGCTCTCAGATTCCAGAATGTGGGGTTTTGATTCTGTAAAATTTTGCATTTTAATGTGCTTCCAGCAACATCGTCTTGTACACTTGTTCTATGTTCATTGACAGTTGTTAAAACAAATCAGCACTGGCAGAACTTGGCCAGCTTCTCTCTACACTTAGTTTGAACTGTTACCCATGGAACCAGCTCAGACATAAAGCTACAAAGAGGCTAATTGAAATCAGAATGCTGGGTCATTTCTCATTCAAATAAAACAGATGGCCCTCCTTGCCACACTTCTGTCAAATTTGGGGGGAAATGATTAAATGCATTTTTAACTCCCACACATGGTTACTCTGCTCCTCAAAGGAATTATACACAGCAATTGAAATGCGGGGGGTGCAGGAGGGAGGGCTTTTTTAAATAGCAGAGCTTGTTTCCCTTTATTTTGAAGGTTTAAGAAAAAGCACTTTAACAGGGATAGTCTGTATTCACAGTTTCAGTTTAGATTCTGAATATTTAATTTTCACTTACTTTAATACAAATTTTTCTTTGGAATAGGTAATCCATGCACATGGTAAACAGTTCAAAATGGACAAGAGAATATAGAGAAAAGTAAGTCTGCTTTTATCCTCAGTCACTGACTTTTCTCCCCTGGAGACAATCATTGTTAACGGTTTCTTTCCAGAAACTGAAACTTCGTTTTTAATTTACCTACCTGAAACCTCTTTTTTGATTCCTATTTAACTGACAATAGTATCTGGAAAAAAAAATAGTATCTGG
This sequence comes from Orcinus orca, assembly GCF_937001465.1. NCBI lineage: Eukaryota > Metazoa > Chordata > Mammalia > Artiodactyla > Delphinidae > Orcinus > Orcinus orca. Next base: position 10,925,542 of record NC_064576.1, on the reverse strand, counting down.
TTTCAGAATTGGCGTGAGAGTTTTAAGAAAGCAGCTGTGGGGTTTGTATTTTTCTTGGGCTGGGTATGTTTGGTATATTAGTACAAAGCATCACTGTTACAAAAGTCACCTCGTTGACATTTAATAAATCTGTAAAGTGGTACAGACCACCTCTTAGGATCTGTCTGGGGAAAGAAACTTGAAGAGAAAATTCTCTTGTCCCATAGCTGAGTAGTTGCTCCAGCTCAACTGCCCAGAGACAGTACACAATGACAAGAGATGTAGTAAAAGATCCCAGCTCATGGAGGCAGCATCTGATTCCACGAATTGCTATGCAGAAATGTGGCCCCTTGTTACTGATCTCTGGAAAAGGGACTTAAAAACAACCTGATGCCTGGCTAAAATGTGCACTTGTGCACACACACCCACGTGCACCGTTTGCCTCAGGAGCTGGGTGCCCGTCCTCGGCTTTCTCTCCACCTACCCTCCCCACCCAGTCTTATCAAAGCTTAATTTCAGAAGAAGCCACAATGTGGTTTATTTCTACCTCAGGTGTGAATTTTGTTTGTTTGTTTTTACATCCATGTCAGGGTGGTTGCATTTTTAACCATGTAACAGTGAAATGAGCTTTGTTTCCCAGGGGAAAAAAAATCCAAGGATCGGTGTGAACAGCTGGGGAGTAGTTCCTTCTCGGCACCTCGTCGTTGCTCCCCCAAGGTGGCTGACTTCACGCTCTGGAGCAGCCCCTCCGGGGTTTGAAGGGACTCCCCGTGTCCTCCCTCACTGTCCTAGGCTGTGGCCGGAAGCCCAGGTGCACAGGTGCCTCAGACACACTCCCAGCTCAGACTCCAGGTTCTGGCAATTCCCCAGGCTCACCCTGCTGCGCCCTGGCCTCCTAGGATGGTCCCAGGAAGCTGTGGCGACCCCCACCAACCAAAGCCCAAGGTGCTGCTGGTGAAATGCGCCCCGAGGGAAGGAAGCGCAGACCCTACACAGTGCCCATGAGCTGCCCTCTTCCACTGGAAGATGCAGCCTACCTTTCAGAGCTGTGAAAAATCTGTAAAGTCCCCTTTGATCCCATCTGACTTGCACTTACATTCAAATATTTACTCTTCAGACTGCTATGAGGTATGTGCGAGTAAACGTATGTGAAATTCTGTCAGCAAATGATGAAAGGCTAAACGGGAGTTGGGTACGGATGTCATTTTACGTTAAGCCACAGTTCCTCTGGTCCTCTCAATGTTCTAGTTACTCAAACAGAGTGGTTTGGCATTGCAATCTTTATCCTGATTTCACCAGCTTCTCTAGATGTTCTATGTGTGCGTTATCCAGAGTAGCATATTACTCTTTATTTTCTTAAAATCGTAACGTGGCTGCTATAGGAAGGAGAGAAATTGCTGGAAGATGTGAGCGTTGCGGGGAGATGGGGGCCCCATATACCCTGATCCTGCTTCCGGCAAGAAGAAGCTAACCTGTGGTGCGTTCTGAGGGTTTCAGTTGCCAACTGGGCGGTGGAGGCGAGCCCCAGGGCACTTGAGTGAAGGCAAGGAATGGTGGTGGAAACCACTGGAGATTGACACAGCAATGTTCATTGACTGGGGCCTGCTGATGGAGGAGCCCAATCTGCTGGCTTTCTGGTGAACAGAAAACATGAATAAAATACAGGAGAGGGTGTGGCAGTTGAACGGCAACTGTCTTTGAGACAGAAAAAGGCGGGGAGGAAAAGGGAGCACAGTGACTTGCTCTCCGTTTATGGAGCCTGACTCCCGTCATCCTGCCACTTGCACTGTGAACTGCAGGGCAGCTCAAGGTGTCGCCCTTGGCTCATGCCTTTACTATCCTTGTCTGCACCGGGCAGGGCAAGAAGCTGAAGTTCCACTAGTCTGTGAGCACCCTGTAAACACTGAAGGGGCAAGACTCAAGTAGGTGGGATGCCAAGGGATGTGGTGGGAGGGAAGTTCCAGAACCCTCCGACTGGGCACCCGGCAGTCCTCAGGGAGATGACCTGTCCCACAAACTCCCTCTTCAAGTAGAATTTGATGAGGCCCTCAGCCAAAGGCAGGTCTTAGAAGCTGCCCAGGGCCTTGATGAAAGAACAGCTGAGCCAGGCCTAGCCTCCTGGTAGTGTGTGGTTGAAGGAACACCCCAGACAGACTTCTCCCACATCTGGAGGCTGCAGAGCAGTGTCCCCCAGGCCCATCCTGCTGACAAACAGGGCTTCTGACATGTGGTGCCCACGAGGGCACAGAAGATCTGTTTTGTAGTTTCTTAGGATTTCTGGCGGGTTCTGAGGTTTGGCTGGACTTTGGCAACCAGTTATTTCCTGAGGAAGGATGGTCCAAGCACTTGTCTACTTAGCCTAGAAATGTAGGGCTTTCTAGAGAATAAATAAAACGTCTTCCTTGGCCTTCCCTCGTGGCGCAGTGGTTAAGAATCCTCCTGCCAGTGCAGGGGACACGGATTTAAGCCCTGGTCCGGGAAGATCCCACATGCCGCGGAGCAACTAAGCCCATGCACCACAACTGCTGAGCCTGCGCTGTAGAGCCCGCGAGCCACAACTACTGGAGCCTGCTTACTGCAACTGCTGAAGCTCGTGTGCTCTGGGGCCTGTGCTCCACAACAAGAGAAGCCACCGCAATGAGAAACCCGCGCACCACAATGAAGAGTAGCCCCCGCTCACCGCAACTAGAGAAAGCCCAGGGGCAGCAACGAAGACCCAACACAGCCAAAAATAAATAGAATAAATTTATTTTTTTTTAAAAAAAGTCCTCCTTTTCCCCTTCTCTGACCTTCTCCCTTCCCACTCACACCCAGCAGAAGCACCAGAATTCCTCAACTGGCAAAGAATTGAAGCACATTTCTCTAATGAGGACCAGGACCCAGGTCTCTATGTCTTTCTTTTTTTTAAAGAATAATTTCTTTTTTCTTTCTTTATCTCTCTCTGTCTCTCTTTTGAGAGAATTGTAAATTTATATGCAGTCGTAAAACACAGCACAGATGGACCCCACGTACCCTTTGCCCAGTTCCCCCCCAGTGATAACATCTTGCAAAACCATAGCACAATATCAAAATCAGGACATTGACATTGATACATGAAGGTACAGAACATTTCCATCACCACAAGGATCCCTCAGGTTGGCCTTGTATAGCTATCCTCACCTCCTGCGTCCTCCTCCCACCATTAATCCATTCTCCATTTCTGTAATTCTGTCATGTCAAGAATATCATTTAAATGGACTCAAGCAGTATGTCACCTTTGGGACTGGCTTTCTTCACTCAGTATAAGTCTCTGAAGATTCATCCCGGTTGTATTGTGCATCAGCAGTTCACTCTTTTTATCGCTGAGAAAGTTCCAGAGGGTGGATGTTCCAGAGTTTGTTACCCACATTGAAGGACATTGGGGTTATTTCCAGTTTGGGGCTAATACGAATAGAGCCTCTCTGAACATTTTTATACAGGTTTTTTTGTGAACATAAGTTTTCGTTTCTCTGGGATAAATGCCCAAGAATGAAATCACAGGGTCAAATGGTTTAGTTTTTTTGTTTTTTTTTTTAATGGTTTAGTTTTATAAGAAACTGCTAAACTGTTTTACAGAGTGGATGTACCATTTTACATTCCCACTGGGAACATATGAAAGGTCCAGTTTCTCCACATTTTCACCAGCATTTGCTGGTGTCACTATTGTTTTATGTTCTGATAGGTATGTAGTGACATCTTTTTTTGTATTTATTTTATTTAATTTATATTTTTGGCTGCATCGGGTCTTCATTGCGGTGCGCGGGCTTCTCTGTAGTTGTGGCGTGTGAGTTTTCTCTCTCTAATTGTGGCACGTGGGCTCCAGGGCATGTGGGTTCTGCAGTTATGCACAGGCTCCAGAGCACGTGGGCTCTGTAGTTTGCGGCACGCAGCCTCTCTTGTTGAGACGCATGAGCTCAGTAGTTGCGGCGCACGGGCTTAGTTGCCCCGCGGCATGTGGGATCTTAGTTCCCCGACCAGGGATCGAACCCGCGTCCCCTGCATTGGAAGGCAGATTCTTTACCACTGGACCACCAGGGAAGTCCCTGTAGTGACATCTTATTGTGGTTTTAATTGGTATTTTCCCTACGGCTGCTGATAATGGATATCTTTTCATGTGCTTATTTGCCATCGTTGGTGAAATGTCTGTTCATGTCTGTTGCCCATTTGCGAATTGGATTGTTTTTTACTGTTGAGTTCAGCTCTCCTTTTTTATAACATGAATCTATGTCAGATTGCAGGGTGGAGATGGGGTGGGGTGGGGGGGAGTTCTGAAGTTAACCCAGTAATCCTGTTGGTCTTTGCTCATTCCCTGGATCTCTCAGCCAAGGATTATTAGCAAGTGGCGGGGGGCCATTGCGTTTGAACCCTTATTTTCTGCTCTGAATGGGGTGACAGCTGCCTATAGGATGAGAGCCTTTCCTACCTGTATTCACAGCAGCTTAGAAGCAGGGATGAACATCTTTCCTCCAACCTGCTATCTGAGGGGACGAAATGAAGGAGGGGAGAAATTGTTTCATAGTGACTGGCTCCTTGATCTCCCTCTGTGACTGCCAGACCCAACAAGTCTTAAATCAGTGCCTCTCAAATTTCCACGTGCGTGTGAATCACCTGGAGATCTTAAGATGCAGATTCTGATTCAGCGGGCCTGGAATGGGTCCAGAGATTCTGCACATCTCACCAGCTCCAGGTGATGCCCATGTTTGAGTACTCAGGAAGGGCCTAAAGAGACCCTCCGTCTCACAGAAGAGGAAACTGAAGCCCCAGTAAGTTAAGCAGTTTACCCCAAATCACAAAGTCCACAACCAGCTTCCTTCCCACCCCCATTACCACCTTCGCTGGCAGCATCCTGACATTCTTCTTAGGAAGCAGCCAGAAAACCCTGTCCTGGGATGCAGTTGAGTCAGTAAGTTAATGAAATTTCCTTCTAGGGATTTCTGCAGTTTTGGTTTGGTCTTAAGTGGTTTTTTGTCCACTAAGCAGATTCCAGGCTATGTCAATAAAAGTGCTCACCTATTCCATAAGCCCAATTTCATCAAACCAGCAGAGTAAAAACTTTCAGGGTTGGGACTTCCCTGGTGGACCAGTGGTTAAGGCTCCGCATTTGCAATTCAGGGGGCACAGGTTCTATCCCTGGTCGGGGAACTAAGATCCCACGTGCCACATGGTGCAGTCAAATAAAAAATAAATAAATAAACAAAAAACTTTCAGTGTGTGTGAGAGTGATATGCTGGCAATCTGGTTCAACCCTGAACCAGCTGTTTAGGGCTGACTTATGTCCCCCCCACCAATCCATATGTTGAAGTTCTAACCCCCAGTACCTCAGAATGTGACTGTATTTGGACATAGGTCCTTTAAAGAGGTAATTAAGTTAAATGAGGTCATTAGGGTGGGCCCTAATCCAATATAACTGGTGTCCTTATAAGAACAGGATATGAGAACACAGACACACCCAGAGGGAAGACAGTCATTTAGAAGCCAAGGAGAGAGGCCTCAGGAGAAACCAAACCTGTCAACACCTTGATCTTGGACTTATGGCCTCAAAACTGTAGGGTATTAATTTCTATTTTTTAAGCCACCCAGTTTGTGATATTTTGTTATGGCAGCCGTACAAAACTAATATACCAGCTAATAGGATGGGGAGCGAGGGGAGGTAGCAAGCATTCCTTGGCATGTGCTGCAGGAAAGTATGCTGGAGGGCAGCCATCTTTCAGCAGCAGGATGCCAGGTTGCAGATCCTAGTTTGTGAGAAGATGAGGGCAAGCCAAAGTGGAATTCCTAGTCTTCAAACTGCACACACTGCCCCAGTGAGAGAGCTTTTAAAACTTCTTCTGGCCAAGTAATTTAAAAAGAAGAGAAAAAATGCATAGCAGCATTATTCACATTAGCCAAAAGGCGGAAACAACCTAAATGATCACCAACAGATGAACAGATAAACAGAATGTGGTATATTCATACCATGGAATATTCAGTCTTAAAAAGGAAGGAAATTAAGACACATGCTACAACATGGACAGACCTTGAAGACACTATGTTCAGTGAAATAAGCCTGTCACAGAAGGACAAATATTGTATGATTTCATTAATATGAGGTACCTAGAGTAGTCAAATTCATAGAGACAGAAAGTAGGGTAGGACTTAACAGGGGTGGGAGTTATCGTTTAATGGCTACAGAGTTGGTGTTTGGGAAGATGAAAAAAATTTTAGGTATAGATAGTGATGATATTTATACAGTATTTTTAATGTATTTAACGCCACTAAACTGTACTCTTAAAAATGATAGCTATCATGTTATATATTCTACCACAGTTTCACCAGTTTGGCATAAATCTAAAATTAAAAATTTTTTTTCTCAAAAAGGAAAGAAAAAAATACCCTTGAGGAGTTGTACTCAGTTTCAACCTCTTAGTTAGGCAGAGGGTCTTGCTGGGAAAGGAAAAAGGAATTTTGGATCTTGGGGATGGAGGGGTGGGTTCAGACCCTGGTAGGGTCTCTAGAGAGGACATTTATGTAGCCTTGGGTCAGCAAGATGAGGAAAGTTAGGGTGTTAGGAGGTTAGAGAAAAGAGAATCGGAAAGGTCCAATGACAGACTTCACTGCTTTTGAATTTTTTCCCCAACAGGTTACTTTCTCATCCCTCCCCAACACTGGCTTGATTTTCTCCATAGTTACTACGTCTATGTTGAAACTTTGAGACTCCAGGCATCCATGCCATCCTCACTTTACTCCTATTTACCTCTTTAACTGTTAAAGTGTAATATCCTGAAAGGTAAAATGTGACTCAGACAAATATAAACTGCTTGCATGTTAAAGATTTTAGTTAACTTATTAATTAGTGAAAGAACAAATAAGAGGCTATAACCAGGTCAAATGAGATTGAGACTTACAGGGATTTATATTCTCTACTGGATAAGATTCTTCTGCGTTACTGTGAACAGGACTCATTGGCATTGCTAGAGACAGGAAACGTCTCTACAAGTTTACTTCTATCTCTACAGAAGTGTATACTAGTCCAATCAAAGACAGTCAGAGGTGCACACACCCTTATAGGATCTGGTACTCCTTTATGGTCAGGGGAAAACACCCCAGCATTTTATTGGAAGGATACTAATAATCTCTTTTGCCCATTTCCAAATCTTTAACAATTTTCCTAGCATATCTGTTTTGCAATGTGTAAGTGGGTCCATGAAAGTCTCCTTGAGTTTGCACCCAACTTTATGGGTCAAACCCCTGCAGGTCTGGTCCACGCTGTCTTTCCTGGGCTGAGCTAAAGTCATCCTATTAGCCGACCTCCTTCCAAGGCCACTTGAGCCCCCCTTGAGCCCCATCCAAATCCCTGGGGACCCACTATTACTTGGTGCCTGAGGAAAAACACAGACTCTCTGCCAACATTCCAGCATTTTCTGCGTCAGCATTTGCCACTTTGTCTTGTTTAATCTACTTGCAAAAACACTGAACGTGGTCCCAGCCTGAGCACCCACAGCTGTCCCTCAGGCTCTGCATCCACTGCCTCGGTTCCTAGTTGGGAAAACCAGTATCTGCTCCTTTAGTAAAATACTTTCTCACTCTTTCTGTGGCATAGGCAGATAACTGCTCACAATGGGGCAGAAAAAGGATTTAGCAAAATAAACATATTTAACAATATTTGAAAATTTATGCAGTTTAAGTGCCTATTATATGTTAGGCTTTATTACAAGAGCTTAGATAGATTTTTTTTTAAAGGATCAACCTTCCCCCAACTAATGGGGATAAATCCAGGAAAGCAGGTAATTGGCACACTAATGATCTGAGACGTGCCACGACTATATATGGCCTTCTGATGTGCCCATCTCGTAAAGGCTTGTCACTTTGCCCAGAGTCCCCATAGCCGTAAGCTCTTCAAGAGAACAGTCTGTGGGTTACCCCAAGTACCTATTTTTTGCACAGGAATGACTTGTTGGGACAAGCAATTGCCACATGGGCAGGGTCTTCCCAGTCTCAGCTTGGATATTTTTGTTCATAGTTGTATCAGTTAACATGCTTTTGGGAAAACCTGGGTTTTTTGTTTGTTTGTTTTTGATTTTAGATAAATTTGGCTGCGCCAGGCCTTAGTTGTGGCGTGTGGGATCTTTAGTTGCAACATGTGGGATCTAGTTCCCTGAGCAGGGATTGAACCCAGGCCCCCTGCATTAGGAGCGCAGAGTCTTAACCACTGGACTGCCAGGGAAATCCTGGGAAAACTTGGGTTTCATCAGGAAAGAGTAAAGGGTCCTGGGTAGATAATATGGGTTAATTGTGTCCTCCCAGAAAAGACATGTTGAAGTCCTACCCACCCCCCTCCCCCTTCCCTCTACCTCAGAATGTGACCTTATTTAGAAATAGGGTCCTTGCAGATGGAATTAGTTAAGACGAGGACATACTGGCGTTAGGTGGGCCCTAATCCAGTATGACTGGTGTCTTCATAAGAGGAGGAGAGTGCCATGTGAGGGCAGAGACACACAGGGAGATGCCACGTGATGACTAAGAGCCACTGGGGTGATGATGTCTGCTGCGAGCCAGCGAATGCGGAGGATGGCCAGCAAATCTCGAGAAGATGGGAGAGGTGAGGAAAGACCCTCCCCTACATGTTTCAGAGGGGGTGTGGCCCTATTGACACCTTGATTTGGGCTTTGTTCTGTTTTGTTTTGGCCGTGCTGCACAGCTTGCAGGATCTTAGTTCCCCGACCAGGGATCGAACCTGGGCCCTCCACAGTGGAAGCACGGAGTCCTAACCACTGGACCGCCAGGGAAGTCCCCCTGTTGTTTTAAGCCACCTGTTTTGTGTTAATTTGCTATGGCAACTCTAGGAAACTAAACGGTAGGCAACCAATAACTTCCCATATTCAGCAAGTAATGAAATGTGCTCTAAAGTGGGGACAGAATTGAAATTAAAATGTCCATCTGAGGGAGCTGTAGAGCCTTTGCTTCCTCGTTCCTATTTTGACCTCTAACCTGGATGATGGACAAATGATAGCTGTTTTCAAGGGGTGACTCTCTTAATCACCTTTCAAAGTGATTTTGCTTATTTTCAGTTTCTGTTCTATTGAAATGTGGATTCAGACCACGAATGCCTTTATCGCACTGAACGCTTTTGACCTGAGGGTTTGGTTAAAAGTGCAGGATGCTGAGGGTGACAAACGCTGACTGACCCGCTAACCCACTGCGACTGTCCTAGTCAGGGCTGGGCACTGGGGCAGTGTGATTGATGACAGCTTTAATGAAGAGGGCTCACCCACGCTGCCTGCAGCTTTTGACAATGGGGTATTCCCAGGGGACAGGAATAGCTTTTTTGGTATTTTTTCAGGGGACAGGAAGCCACCAATCTGCTATTCTCTGGAAATCACTATCTGAACTGACAGCATAGACATTTCCTCAATCTGTCCAGTACTTCACGCCAAGCCTCTGAGGTATTTGATTTCCTTAGCCATTCACTTCTTCTTGAAACTCTGGTGGCTCTCAGTGTGGTTCCCCAGTCAGCAACAGCAGCATCACTTGAGAACTTGTTAGAACTGCATATTTTCAGGCCTGGACCCAGACCTGCTGGATCAGAAACTGCAGCGGGTGGGGAGGTACCCAGCAAGATGAGGTTGAACAAGCCATTGAGGTGATTCTGATGCTGTCTGAGAACCAGAGCTTGAATCTACTGGCATCTGCTCAGTGCCTTGTCTTAAGGCACTTACCTGCCTTTCTAGCTGCTTCTTTACTGTGTCCCGTCCTGGCTCATTCTTCCTTTATCCCCCTGCTAGTGTGTGTGTGCGTGTGCGTGCATGTGTGTGTGTGTGTGCATTCATGCACATGTTCAGCAGACATCCAGGGAAGGGTCTCCTATGGCCAGTTTGGCAGATGGATCTAGACAAGCCTGAAGCTCTGTTGGGATGTTGTTAAGCCCCTTCAGGTTGTAAGGAGCGAAGACCCTTTCAGGTTTTTTTCAGGTTTTTTTCAGGTGGCAGCACTTATTGTAAAGACCATGATCATAAGCATCTCCTACTACAGTCAGGGGGGAAAAAGCTATATAAAGCTATTTCTATGAGAGAGTGACAGAGACAGAATGAATGAGTGAAGTGAAGCAATGGGAAGTAGGAGAGACAGGAAGTCACCTCAGCATCTAGGCTCCCTGGAGTCATGGCACGTTCTTCACGACAAGCAGGAGCCCCCAGCCGCTCCAGCTGCCCAGCACGGGGTGTCCTTTGCTGCTGGCTCTATGGGAACTCCACTCCCGATAACGGGGCTTTGCTACATCTCTGCTGCTTCTGTGACTCTCTCTCCTTCTCTTCAATGCCACTGCCTACCCCTAGGCGTGATTGCCATGAGGGATCTGCAAATTGGCTTTTCTTGTTTTCTTTCAGTTCTGGCTGCGCATACCACGTTCCTGTCTGTCTCACACTAAAAGAGCCCACAGAGAGGGACTACCGGGTCTCCAGGGTCACGGTGTCAGTAGAGAGACCCCCAGCTTTGGGTGGAGGCTTGCTGTGGCCGGTCTCGAGGTATAGCTCTTGCTGGAGTGCCTGTCCCTGGCTGGTCAGCTGTGGCCAGGACACATGGAGGTGCAGGCGAGAAAGTGCTCGGTGTTGGGGGGTTCGCAAGGGGGTTGTAGGTGTGATAAGGTGCTCAGGTGACGTCAGACCCCTCGCTGGGTTAGAAGAGAGGTCTCGGAGGAAGATAGATCTAGAAGGCATGACCGAGTAAGTGGGTGGTAGTTAAGAGTCTCCTGTGTGGTAACATTGCCCAAGGAAGGTGCTGTAGAAGGGAGCCTAGGATCCACTGGGGAGGGGATGGTGGAGGGCCATTAACATACGGGAGCCAGCATTTGTTGAGCGCCTACTATTTGCCAGGCCCTATGCTTTGATGCTTTACATAAATTACCATATTTATTCTTTAAAAGAATCTGTGACCTGCGTATCAACATCATTATTCCCCAATTTACAGATGAGAAGGCTGACCAAGGCTCACAAAGATTACGATCACCAGACTTGTAACTGACAGAGCTGAGACTTCAAAGCAGTTTTGTCCAACTCCAACATGGTAGCTCTTGCTACCGTATAGAACCATATTGGCTTCGAAAGGAATGGTCTGAAACATGGTAGGTATCAGGGAGAAGGAATTAAGAGAGAAGAGGTCTGAAAGATGACTTTTGGACAGTTAGGAATTTATCAATGAAGTTTCTGATTGCAATGGATCAAGAAGACAAAGGAGACAGTGAAAGTCAGCTGTGAAGGGTGAGAAGCATGGAAAGGCTTGTGCTGTGCTGTTTCCTGCTTTACTGTGCGAAGGGTCCAGTTGGAAGAGAAACCACACCAGTAATTTGAACGGGGAAAATTTAGCATAGAGATGACTAAATTGCTAAGAGAGAATTAACTGTAAAGAGAACTCTAAAGACACAGGAATCACAGCTATAGGGAGAAAGCACTACCTCTAGAGCAGAGGCAAATTATCCAAGGAAGACATACAGGTTAAGAACTCATTGGGGAGGGTATGATCGAGGCCACTGGATGGGGTAGCATTTTGCTGGGGTGCTTGGATCCCCCTGGCAAAGCAGTTAGGGTGCTGGTGAAATACCCTGGGAGGCCACTGCTGGAGTGACAGTGAAACTTCTCAGACTGTGTATGTCACTGGGTCTCCCGCTGGCCCCACTGGCTTTTACACTGTAGCAACAAGAAAAAAGACACTGAAACTAGGGGGAAAAAAGTCCCTTTCACCTGCAGTGTCCTTCCCATCCCTGCTACTGATAAAACTTACCATTGGGACAGGAGGCAAAGGAGACATGTTTACAGGGTTCCAGCTCCTGTGTCACAGGGCAGGGCAAAGTAAGGTGGATTTGGAGCCCTGAGAGGCAATAAATCGATAGCTGGCACAAATGGGATATACTGCAATGGAAGAACCAGTGAAGTCACATATTTATCGAATGAAAGTTCATTCATATTAGAGCTCCAGTGGTAAGACTCTATGGCGAGCTCTCAAACCATCTCTAGTCCTGTCCCTTCACTCAAGTTCCCCTCCAGTCTGGAAGCTGCCACCACTTTCTCTGATGAAAGTTCACACCCATATGTTTGGAATTCAGGTACCAGAATTTAGCTAATTCCACTAGTATCATCTGTATATGTAAGACCCTTCTCTTATTTTTTTCTTTATTTCCAAACCTCACTCCCATTCCCACTTTACTCCATCCTCCTGTAATATGTTTGGTGTATGTCCTTGAATATGTCCATATGTACATAATTCTGAAAAATACAGGCATATACTTATATATACATATATATATATACACACACACACACACACACACACACACACATACACACATCCCTACATATATACATACATACAGTATTGGGCTATGGGTCTCATTCTCTTTTCATTTTTCTCTCCTCCACAGCATGACCTACCCATGCAGCTATACATACCTCTTGTTCATTACTAACTGCTGCATAGCCCCCAACAGATTGCCCTTCCCTTTGATGTTACTAGGTTGTCGCCAACAGCCTGCTCCCACAAACTGCTGGGATGAGCATCCTTATCTACCTCCTCTTACGGACCTGGGTAAACTTCTGAGTTGCACCCAGGCATGGGATTGCTGGGTCATGGGGTGTACACATAGGAATTTTACTGAGTTCTGCTGAGCTGCTTTCCGGAAGATAGCATAGTCTACGCTCCCATCTGCATTGCATGCTAATTTCCATCTCCCTACACCGTTCTCAGCAATTGCTATCATCTGACTTTCTAATTTTTCCTGTGTTGTGGGTGTAAAGGGGAATCTCGTTTTACATAATTTGCATTTCTCTAACTGTGAATCCTTTGTCAGTGTCTTGCCTCATCCTGTACCTGCTGCCTCCACACGTGTTCTGGGCTCATCACCTGACAGGCGGATTACTATACTATCTCTCCCCCATCTCATCCATCCTGTACACAGCCACACGTTAAACTCCCTAAAGTATAGGTTCTTAAAAAAATTTTTAATGATTTTTATTTTGGTTAAAGGTGTGTATCAGTTTGTATTAGTACAATGATGCAGCACAGCAGAGCCTTCCAAAACTCAGGGGTGTAACACGATGGGTACTTATTAGTGGCAAGCGTTTATATGTCTGCTGAGGTTCAGCCAGTCTGGACTGGGCTGGGGGCTCTGCTTTCTGCTGGGGCAGGTTTGTTTCTACTGCAGGTCTGTGGGGAAGCTCTGTTCCACGGGTCCTTCCTCCCCCTCCGCCTCTTCCTGGTGGGCTTTGCCAGGGTGTGCTCTTCTCACAATGATGCAGAAAGATGTGAGGCCTCACGAGGCCTAGAGCTGGAACTGATACACTGTCGTCATTGGCCAAGCGCAAAGTCAAGGGACAAGGAGAGATACTGTACCTACTCTGAGCCTATGGAAAGGTGTAAATGTAGAGAGGGGGGAGAACTGGAGTCAACCCAATCCACTGCACAGAGAGTCAAGTCTAGACTCTACTGCCTGGATTTCAAAGTCTTCCACTGTCTGGTCTCACTCCAACCATCCAACCCAAGCCTCTCCCTTTGGGCTATTCATCTGGGACACATGAGTTCATGGACCTTGGGAATCTTATAGAAACCAAACAAGACTGGGCAATTCCAGGCAGCAAACTATATTCCAACTGCAGGCCAAACTTAGCCTGCCCCCTGCTTCTTTCCCACCACACACAAAAAAGGGGGGAATTTTATGGGCCCACTTGCTATTGGTAGGTTTTACAAAATAAACAGATGTTAAACAATTTTTCCTCTAGGAAATAAACTAAGCCAGAGATCTTCTTTATGATTTTTTTTTTTTTTTAGTTCTTTGGGGAAAAAGAAATCTCAAGGAATTATTTTCTCAATAAACAGTAGCAACAGTTTATTTTTGTTGGATTGACTTAAATCCTCCCCCACTTTCTTTTTTTGGGTTGAGAAATTGACTACAGAAATGAGAAGGAGATCATTTTTTATTCTTTTTGTGTGTGTGGTTTCTCTGGCTGGAAAAGAAAAGCTCTGCATTCTTTCTGTATTCGGTGCACTTCAAAGTTATAAAAATTTAGATAAAGTACATCAAGGTTATGGTTGTTCTAGATTTCAGTCTATTTATAACTTCCTCATATTTCACATTTGTTTGACCTCAGGTTAAAGGAATGCTTTTGAAAAGAATAACGATTTGATCCTAGCAATGGATGTAGCAAAAATACTGGGGTCAATAAGTTAAATTAAAAGGCTTAAAATAAAAAAAGAAGAAGAAAAAGAAGAAGCAAAAACTAGATTTCGCAAACTTTAAGCTTAGGATTGCATGACAATAGGAGAATTTCCTAGCTGTGTTCCTATAAAAATTTTACAGTGTGAAAAATATTTTTCAAAGTTTACCAGAGTAAAAAAATTTGAATTAGAAAAAAGTAATTTTCTAATACTCTGAACTCATTTTCACAGCTTACATGGGGTCTCTCTCTGGATTTGTCTTTGGTATTTTTATATATGTATTTTGTTTGATTTTTTTTTCCACAAAAGTATGAGTATCTCCATGTGGGTTGGAGAGTTACCATATTAACTAAACTATATGTTTCAGTGATTTACTGAGAGGAAAAACACAAGTTTTAAAACAATCTATATGTGATGTTATTTTTAAGATATATGTGTATGTGTGTGTGTGTCTATCTATATAAGTTAATTTTCCGTTTCTGGAGAGAGAAAAAGAGAGATACACACATACACGCACACACACACAGAGAGAAAAATGCATAAGAACATGTCTATAAGGAAGCCATCAGAATATTAACAATTACCTTTGGGTGTTAACTTCCCTATGTCCCTATTGATTTATTTCCATAAGAAATAAGAACCTATTTCCATAGGTTTCAATTTGTCTATAATGAACATACACTGAATACTAAATGGGATTTTAAAAAGAGAGACAGAGAGACATTTAGCAGTTGGGCATTTTCAACTTCTGGAATCCTAAAACTCCTCTAATTTTGAGAAAACTAATGACAAAACCTTCAGAAGGGGCCTTGTTTGAAGGCTGGAAATCCTATGGCTAGCTGTATTGTTTCATTAAGCAGAAGATTAGAATGAAGAATATTACAGATGGGATCGGATGAGTTTGGATACCAACGATTACGTTCTTCACCAGGCAGGTCCTCATGGATCCCTAGACTAGTATGCAAAGTGCAGAAGTATAGGTGCCTCCCCCTCCAATAAAAAAGTATAGGTGCCCAGAGTTCCCTCGGGGTCTGGGCTAGTGTATCGGTTTCAGGTGCAGCTTACATAGGAGAATAGTCATAAGATCAAGGGTCAGGCAGATCTTGCTAAGTGAGATATTAACTTATGCTTAGAAAATTTTTCTTATGCAGCAACACTTTAAAAAAATAACCACATTCATTGAGATGTTATGGATAAGATTAAATACTAACAATATGCATAGGTTTAGAATTTGGCAGATGACATTTTACTTCTTATAAATCAAAAGGAATGACAGAGCTAATTTAAGTTAGTCTCTATTTGGGTTTCCAATTGTAGTTTGCTAAAATTTAGATATCTAAGAACATTTCACTGCAGAAATGATGATAGTTTATGAACAAGCCAATCCCAAAACTGGTTTTGAGAATCTCCAGTGTGTTAGCTACTGTACCTGTTGCAGGGAATACAGAGACAAATGAAGAGTTCAGCTTGTCACACCTACAAGTTCAAGACGTGCTTTGTCCTTTTGTTTTAAATAATTCTCAGAACAACAAATAAAAACGAGGAAGAGTGATTAGTGAATGTCAGCCACAAGAATAGGCTCTTTGGTTACATGGACCATTTTGACCTGGATCAAGGCCATTTATGCCATCGTGAGCTGGGGTGCAAAGGTTTAGTAAGTGGGGATTAGGAAACTGTTCAGAGCAGTTACATCACATAAAGTCCCAAATGCCCAGTTTATCAGGATGAATCCAAGTTTGGTTCCTGTTGCCAAAAGAAAAGAAAAAATAAAAAGCAACGCACATGTTACTTACAAGCAAACCTTAAAGCATACCATCTATTATCAGCAATAAACAGATTTGATTCTTTTGTAAACGAGACTGTCAGGGCCCAGGGGATTTGTCAGCGTCTGGATAATCCTCAAATCACCTGCCTGCCCTATCAGGGATATTAGGAGACTGTCAGTAATAAGGCTGGTTAGCAATCTTCTTGTCTGGTGCATTAAAGATTATTCCACCAAAGCCAGAGGGTCTTAACCAACCAGCTTTCATTGTATGTTTCAACGTTAGACATTTTATCAAGTCTCCTGTCCATAGAGGCTGTGAAGACTCTGTCAGCTGTGCAAGTCCCTGGGCCCTCACTCTGGGAAACAGGCTGGGACTTTGGGAGTTTTTAATCCAATATGGGATATGAAACAGACACAGAGCTCAGTGGCCACAAAGATGCTAAAATGCATATGGTATCCCACTGTCCACATACAAACACGGTGCAGGGAGCTCTGCATCAGGTTGAGTTAGGGACCCAGGTCTAGCTGGGTGAGACTGTGGTTTCTCTTCTTTTTGCTTTATTGTTCATATGATTTAAATTTAGTGTTTTGAATAAATAATACATATACATGATTCAAAAGTTTTAAAATTGCAAAAGGGATACAGTGAAAACCTTTCCCTTCCCTTTCTCCATTTGCCTTGTTCCTGCCTTCTCCAACAGGTAACCCCTGTCATTAGCAGCATTATTTTATCCTTTCAGAGTTTTAAAATAATTGACTATAAGAAAATATGAAACTTTTTTTTTTTTTTTTTTTTTTGCGGTACGCGGGGCCTCTCACTGTTGTGGCCTCTCCCGTTGCAGAGCACAGGCTCCGGACGCGCAGGCTTAGCAGCCATGGCTCACGGGCCCAGCCGCTCTGCGGCACGTGAGATCTTCCTGGACCGGGGCACGAACCCGTGTCCCCTGCATCGGCAGGCGGACTCTCAACCACTGCGCCACCAGGGAAGCCCTATGAAACATATTTTTATTTTACTCTTCTTTTTACACAAAAGATAGAATATAATACAATTGTTCTGTGCCTTGTCTTTTTTCACTAGCAATGTCTTCTATTATACATAACAAAATAGTTTCTATATTAGTACATTATATTAGTAAAAAGAATAAGGAAATAAAATATTAAGGAAATAATTTATTTCCTTATTCTTTATATGGTTGCATACTTTTCTGTTGTTTCATGTACCATACTCTAAAAAATCGGTTCCCTGGTGATGAACATTTAGATTTTTTTCCCCAATATTTTGTGATAACAAACCATGATATAGGGAATAACCT
The DNA here is from genome assembly GCF_937001465.1 of Orcinus orca. Lineage (NCBI taxonomy): Eukaryota > Metazoa > Chordata > Mammalia > Artiodactyla > Delphinidae > Orcinus > Orcinus orca. The sequence goes on along the minus strand of NC_064576.1, from coordinate 10,908,289 downwards.
TGCACATTAGTTCTTTCACGTTATTACTATATACTTTTTTTTTTTAACATCTTTACTGTTTACTTTTCATAGGGCTACCTGGTAGTGGGCAAGACATGGGCCTCTCTCCCTGGCTCCATACGTTAATAACCAAAATTCCTAATAGATTCTTTTTTTTTTTAATTGAAGTATAGTTGGTTTACAATGATGTGTTAGTTTCAGGTATACAGCAAAGTGATTCAGTTTTATATATATATATATATATGTGTGTGTGTGTGTGTGTATATATATATATATTCTTTTTCAGATTCTTTTCCCTTATTGGTTATTGCAGAATATTGAGTATAGTTCCCTGTGCTATACAGTAGGTCCTTTTCGGTTATCTATTTTATATATAGTAGTGTGTATATGTTAATTCCAAACTCCTAATTTATCTCCCCACCATTCCCCTTTGGTAACCATACATTTGTTTTCTATGTCTGTGGGTCTGTTTCTGTTTTGTAAACAAGTTCATTTGTATCATTTTTTTAGATTCCACATATAAGCGATATCATGATATTTGGCTTTCTCTGTCTGGCTTACTTCACTTGGTATGATAATCTCTAGGTCCATCCATGCTGTGGCAAATGGCATTATTTCATTCTTTTTATGGCTGAGTAATATTCCATTGTACATATGTACCACATCTTCTTTATCCATTCCTCCGTCGACGGACATTTAGGTTGCTTCCATGTCTTGGCTGTTGTGAATAGTGCTGCAACAAACATAGGAGTGCATGTATCTTTTCGAATTATAGTTTTCTCCGGATATCCCACTCCAGCAGTGGGATTGCTGGACCTAAAAGACTCTTATAGTAGGCAAATATCTCTTTTATTTCCTCAATGCGTAATTTGTGAAGAGACAGGCAAGGGATCATTTTGAAGCCTGGCTGTAACTCCTGTGCCACCTGCATTCTCACTCTTATCTTCATGTGACTCCTTCATTTCCTCCCATCACTCAAAACTAACAACCTGGGACTGCTTGCTTTTTTTTTTTTTTCTTAATCTCATCATTTTCAGCTGCATTTGAATTGCTATCATTTGTTTTTTCTCAGAGGTAGGGCAAAGTGGTGCTGAAGGATTTCTTACATCTTCTTAGCATGTCAACTTCCCAGCCATTCACTCAACAAATATTTATCTAGCATCTACTGTGTCTCAGGCATCATTTTAGGCATTGAAAATACAGTAGCAAACAAAGTAAACTCAGTTCCCACCCTCATGGGGCTTACATTCTAATGGAAAGCAGCACACCATAAATAAATGAATGGCAGACAATAAGCAAATAAGTGTATAATGTGACTTCAGGCAGTGGTAAGTGCTTGGTGTCTCTTTAATCAGTTCAGGGGTGGAGAGTCCTTTTCAAATGACATACAGAGAAAGGATTCCAATTCTGGCTTGAAAAATTACTTAAGCTGCTCTCTTTAGAAACTTTCAGTCAAGGAGGTTCTGGCCAGAGCAAAAGTTTGTTGATTCTGTCTGACACTAACAGAGACATTTGTGGTCATTTGAACCAACAGTGTCACTTTGGACTTGGAATTGGCGTTAAAAGCGCTCTTTAAGAGCCAGTTTGTCTGTGGAGGTGTGCTTGGGAAGGTTTTCTTTTTACTAGGTGTGTTACCGAAAGTGGGGTCTGGCTGCTCGCCACTCAAAAGCCAATAAAGAGGCAATGTTGGTGGAAAGGAAAGTTTGCTTTATTTCAGAGGCCGGCAACGGGGGCGAGGGGAGGTGTGGACACCTGTCCAAAGGCCGACTCCCCTTCACTGACAGCCAGTGGGCAAGAGCTTTTATAGATGGAGGGAGGAGGCTACATGTAGAAACAGCACAGTCAGCTCTGACGGTCTTCTTGAAATTGGTCATGTGGTGGTCTGACTGGCGTCATCTTGATTGTTTTAAGTACAGTTAGTCTTCCTTTCCGGGGGTCAGTTTTTTCCCATTTCCTTGAGGCCAGTTCTCGGAATTGTGGCAGCTTATGTCATGGCTACAGTCTGGTTGTCATGTAGTTAACTTCTTCCACCTGGTGAGGGTTTCGGTATCTATAAAACAGGTCCTTGACTATGCTAATGACTAAACTATTATTATTCAGTTTTGTTGAACTGTTTTCCTTTGTTTCTGCGTTTCCTCACTTCTCTGATTAAACTTATTTGGCTAAAGTTTTTCCATAGACAAAGGTAGGTGGAGGACGTGAGGGGGAAGGACCACAGGGTCCTGCTCCGTTTCAAGTATATTCATTTCTTGTTGCTGCTGTATTAAATGACCACAACCTTGGTGGCTTAAAACAACACAGCTTTATTATCTTAGGGTTCTGGAGGTCACAAGTCCAAAATAGCTCTCATGGGGTTAAAATCAAGGTGGCGGCAAGGCTGTGTCCCTCCTGGAGGCCGGAGGGGAGAAGCCGTTTCCTCGCCGTCTCCAGCTTCTAGAGGCTGCTTACATTCCTTGCCTTGTGGCCTCTCATCACTCTGACCTTGAGTCCATGTCACATCTTGTTCTGACTCTGATCCTCTTGCTTCCCTGTCCCAAGGACCCTGTGATTACATTGGGCCCACCTACATAATCCAGGATAATCTCCCCATCTCAAGATCCTTATTTCATCAAAACTGCAAAATAACATATTCACAGGTTCTGGAAATTAGCATGCAGACATCTTCTGGGCTATTATTCAGCCCACCATGTAGGCAATTAAGAAACAGCAACTGAAGATAACTTTTAACATATCAAGTAAATTAAAATAACAGGGAAAGTTATGTAAAGCAGCAGCCCCCAACCTTTTTGGCACCAAGGACTGGTTTCGTGGAAGACAATTTTTCCACGGATGGGGGGATGGTTTGGGGATGATTCAAGCGCATTACATTTATTGTGCACTTTATTTCTATCATTATTATGTTGTACTATATAATGAAATAATTATACAACTCACCAGAATGCTGACAGGAGGCGGAGCTCAGGTGGTAATGCAAGTGATGGAGAGCGGCTATAAATACAGATGAAGCTTCGTTTGCTGGCCTGCTGCTCACCTCCTGCTGTGCAGCCCAGTTCCTAACAGGCCACAGACCGCTGCAGGTCTGTGGCCCAGGGGTTGCAGACTCCCTGATGTAAAGGATAATCTTGGCAGAGGATGCCTCAAGATTCAACACTTTGAGTTGGACAAATTAATTCTAAACATCTGCCCTGTGCCAGGATATGTTCCAGGGGCTTGGGATACACCAATGAACAAAACAGGCAAAAATCCCTGTTCTCATAGGACTTACATTCAACAAAGACATTACAAATAAGCCTATTATCTAGTAATTTAGAAATGGATAAGTGCTTTGTAAAAAAGAAAGTGGATCAGGGGAAGGGTCAGGAGAGTCCCGAGAGAGTGTGTGGGAAGCAGGGGGAAACCTGCCTATGCCACTAGGGGGCACTGCAGCACAGTTTTGGAGGCTGAGATTAGAAAAGGATCTTATACAATCAGCATTTGAGAGCCAGAAGGAATTTTAGAGGTCAGCTAGTCTAACTTCCTCAGTTTATAAAGAGAAAGCTAAGGCTCAGAAGGTCCACAATGTGGTCTCTAGTTATTTTGCATTTGGCCTAAATTTGAGAGACAGTCTCCTGTCTCTCCAAGAAAGCCAGACATAGTCATCACCTTATCAAAGGCAGCGCCTGCCAGGAGGTAAGGCTGGGAGGGTTTTGTATCAGAGCAGCAGGAGGGATGGATGATTTCAGAGTGTAGTTCCATCTATGCCACTGTTGAAAAATTATTCCACAGAACCTCTAATATTCCTCTTTCTAAGCGCAACATTCTGAAGTCTTGAATCAGTGACACTGGCCCTCCAGCCTTTGAGACGCAACTTTGGCGAAAATAACCTACATCAGCCAGACACCAAAAGGAAGGGGAAAATGAATTATGATAAAGAGGCTTTGGTGTTTGTAACAAAAGAATAATGCAGCTTCATTTTCCTAACTTATGGCTTTAAATGGTTATTTAAGCTCGAAATGGTTATAGTAAACCATGGTTTGATCAGATATTTTTATCCACTATCTCCTTGGGTGTGACTGTTTCCCAAAACTGTAGTTGTAGTTGAGCCAGTACAAAACCTCAATATTTCGACGATTAACGGTGAGAGTTATTCGAGTTTCATGACATAACACCACGTGGTAACAATGTAACGTGTTTCCACTCAGGAGACGTGTATATTGTAGGGCGACATTGGTTGAGACTTGGGCATTCCTGTGGTTTACAATCTGGAGCAGTGTTCTCTCTGCTTTCTCTGCTTTTCTCCTAACACTTTCAGGCTCACTTTCCACGTCCCGGGAGCTATCCCGTCTCTGCAGAGCCTGCTGGTTTCCCTGACCCTCTCACATAGAGGGAATTGCAGCATCCTTTCTATTTCCATATCCCTTTTCTCCATATCACCAGCAGACCTCAGAACCCACCCATTTTTCCCACTTACACCTGTCTACCTCTTTCATGGATAGCTTCTTTTCAAAATGTCCTTTTTAAAAAATTAAAAACAGAACTACATATGATCCAGCAATTCCACTCCTGTTTGCATTTTCTTATGCAAAGAAAATGAAAACCCTAATTAGAAAAGATATATGCAACCCAATGTTCATAGCAGCATTATTCACAATAGCTAAGATATGGACGCAACCTCAGCGTCCATCAACAGGTGAATGGATAAAGATGTGGTATATACATACAATGGAATATTACTCAGCTATAAAAAAAAAATAAAAAATTGCCTTTTGCAACAACATGGATGGACCTGGAGGGTATTATGCTTAGTGAAGTAAGACAGAGAAAGACAAGTAAATACTGGATGTTTTCATTTATATGTGGAATCTAAAAAATAAAACATGAATGAATATAAGAAAACGGAAACAGACTCATGGATACAGAGAACAAACTAGTGGTTACCAACGGGGAGAAGGAAGGGGGGAGGGGCAAGATAAAGAAAGGGGATTATGAGGTATAAACTACTAGGTATAAAATAAATAACATACAAGGATGTAATGTATGGCACAGGGAATATAACCAATATTTTATAATAACTTTAAATGGAGTGTAATATATAAAATGTTATACACCTGAAACTAACATAATATTATAAATCAACTATACTTCCGTTTGAAGATAAATAAAGATAAAAATAAATAAAATCTTTTTTCTTATTTGGTAAAATATGAACATCATAAAATTCACCGTTTTAACCATATTAAGTGTGCAGCTCAGTGGCATTAAGTACATTCACACTGTTGTGCAACCATCACCACCATCCATTCCCAGAACTGTTTTCATCTTTCAAAACTGAACTCTGTACCCATTAGACACTAACTCTCTATTTCCCCTCCCTCCAGCCCCTGGCAACCCCCATTCTCCTTTATGTCTCTATGAATTTGACTAGGAAACTCATATAAGTGAAATTGTACAGCATCTGTCCTTTTGTGACTTGCTTATTTCACTTAGCATGATGTCCTCAAGGTCCGTCCATGTTGTAGCACGTGACTGAATTTCATTCAGATTAGCTTCTTGAGGTCAGGAATCATGTCGATAAATGTTTGAGTTGAAAAAAATGGGTGGATATCAACGTAATGAGATCTGTAGATAATCTCAAAAGAGAGGAAGTTAACACTGACTGCCCCATGTCAGCAGGGTGAGCACACGTGACCTGCTGCTTCACCTCCACCTTCCAGAGCTCGTGCAAATGTCTCTTGTGAATGACCCCAACCCGGTACCACACAGGCAAGGAAATTATGGGAGAAGTGGTCCTAGCCGAGCTGGGCCGACACTGCGAAAGCCACCACAATGTTATTAGAGTGTATTCCAGACAGGAGAGAGCTTCCATGTTGGCCAGATACAGATAAGAACCAAACTCTCTCTTTACAATTTTACATTTCTGTTAACTGGAAGAATTTTCCACAGATGGTCTCTGGCTCCATGCCTTTCAAACTTTGTTTCTCTTCTACTACTCACACTTCTGGTGCCAGGTGCCCCAGGGGCACATCCTCTGACCTTTGCATCTTTATGCTGGTGAGTCAGCACAGTGGATAGCAGAATTTCTGAAAGCCATTCCTAAACTAGGACTGCTAGTAATAACCAAACATGGAAATGATTGCAAATCACATAAACGTATTCTATTAAATCTAAACCAAATATATCCCAGCTCATCTTCTCCTTGGCCGGACTCCCAAAATACCTGCAGCCACTCCAACGGCACCCAACACAAAGGAAGTCCAAGAGAGGAACAGTTGAAGTAGACGAAGAAAGTGTCTTAACCAATGGTAGTTAAAATATTTTACTTTGGTACAGTTTACAAAAAAAAAAATGCCCTTGTGAACACATTGGTGGGGACTTGGAGGGGACCAGTGCAACTCAGTGGCCCTGAGGCTTAACTGGCTTTGGGTAAATTTGCATCTTGCTCTTTCTATGCAATGTATTATTTGAATTGATTTTTAATTTTTTTTAATAAATGTATTTATTTATTTTTATGCGGTACGCGGGCCTCTCACTGTTGTGGCGTCTCCTGTTGCAGAGCACAGGCTCCAGACGCGCAGGTTCAGTGGCCATGGCTCACGGGCCGAGCCGCTCCGCGGCATGTGGGATCTTCCCGGACCAGGGCACGAACCCGTGTCCCCTGCATCAGCAGGCGGACTCTCAACCACTGCGCCACCAGGGAAGCCCATAAATTTATTTTATTTATTTTACTTTTGGCTGCGTTGGGTTGTTGCTGCGTGCAGGCTTTCTCTAGTTGTGGCGAGCAGGGGCTACTCTTCATTGCGCTGCGCAGGCTTCTCATTGTGGTGGCTTCTCTTGTTGTGGAGCACGGGCTCTAGGCACGCAGGCTTCATTAGTTGTGGCACATGGGCTCAGTAGTTGTGGCTCACAGGCTGTAGAGCGCAGGCTCAGTAGTTGTGGTGCATGGGCTTAGTTGCTCCGTGGTATGTGGGATCTTCCTGGACCAGGGCTTGAACCTGTGTCCTCTGCATTGGCAGGCGGATTCTTTTTTTTTTTTTTTTAAACATCCTTATTGGAGTATAATTGCTTTACAATGGTGTGTTAGTTTCTGCTTTATAACAAAGTGAATCAGTTATACATATACATATATCCCCATATCTCTTCCCTCTTGTGTCTTCCTTCCTCCCACCCTCCCTTTCCCACCCCTCTAGGTGGTCACAAAGCACCGAGCTGATCTCCCTGTGCTATGCGGCTGCTTCTCACTAGCTGTTGGTTTTACATTTGGTAGTGTATATATGTCCATGCCACATTCTCACTTTGTCCCAGCTTACCCTTCCCCCTCCCCATGTCTTCAAGTCCATTCTCTACGTCTGTGTCTTTATTCCTGTCCTGCCCCTAGGTTCTTCATGACCTTTTTTCCTTTTTTTTAGATTCCATATATATGTGTTAGCATATGGTATTTGTTTTTCTCTTTCTGACTTACTTCACTCTGTATGACAGACTCCAGGTCCATCCACCTCACTACAAATAACTCAACTTCATTTCTTTTTATGGCTGAGTAAAATTCCATTGTATATATGTGCCACATCTTTATCCATTCATCTGTCGATGGACACTTAGGTTGCTTCCATGTCCTGGAAGGCGGATTCTTAGCCACTGTGCCACTGCGGAAGCCCAAAAAATAAAAATAAATAAATAAAAGTAAACCTTTAAAAAAACCCCACAAAACCACAGCAGTCCTGGTGAGAATGGGCACAGCTACAATTTCTTCAAGCAGAATCTGAAAGATATTGGATCATTTAGCAAATAAGTCATTGGAGGTTGTATTTTACCTAAAAAGCCATAAGGACCAGGGCATTTTTAGTAAGGATAACAACTCATATGTCAGTTCTCAGAATTATAATGAGGCTAGAGGAACATTCTCATCTTATATTTATTAAGTACCTACAGGTTACAAGTCATTGAGCCAGGTGCTGTGGGCACACAGCAATGACAAGATATACCGGGTCCCTGCTCTCAAAGAGCTCACATTCTATTCCTGTAGATGGCGTTTCTAGACCAGAGCACTAGCAGCCCTTCTATGAGTGGGATTGCCCAAACGTCCCTAGCTCTGCACCCTAAATGACAATAATGCACTCTGAAAGCCACTTGATTATGGGCAGTAGTTCCTTCCCACCTTGAGAACCACCAGGGGAAAGGCAACAATAAGAAAGTAAATTCCCAAATTGATAAACGTTGTGATGAGGGCTGTGACGGAAATGATCAGGTTGCTGTGCCAGTGAAATAGACCAGGGGGATGCTCTAGTTTGGGTTGTCAGCTCAGGCTCTTTGAGCAGGTGGTAGATAGGGTAAATGTCCAGGAGGATGCGACAGTATAGCCATAAGCGTTCTGGGGATAGGAAACAGCATGTGCAAAGGCCCTGAAGTGGGAGGGGGCTTATCGCACTAAAAAGACAACAAAAACCAAAAAAACCCACAGAAAGAAGATGGGTAGGGCTGAAATAAGGTTGAAGGGACAGGCAGGGGCCAGATAGAGTAAGGACTTCAGGGTCATGGTGAAGAACTGGGGTTTTATTCTAAATGCTTCTGTCAAAAGTTCATAAATAACAGAAGTAAACCCAATGAATCCCCAAAGTAGTAATTGGTAAAAGTTTATTGTGCCCACATCAAAAAGACATTCTGCAAACTGGGAGCACTCAAACAAAAACGTGGAATGAGGCTCAGGGATATATTGTTATAAAGCAGCTTATTTAGTGAGAAAGTAGTGACTGTTTATTCTTCACAGTGATTGGTTACAATACTAGAGTTTTCTTCAATATAGGGAATTTGTCAGTGGTTACCTTGGGAAATAGTTCAAGTTTTTGCTTATGATTTCCAGAGACATAAGCAAGAAATGACCTAGGTCAAGTTGTCTTGCAAAATAAGCTAAATTAGGCTTTGCTTGTATGATGAAACAGATTTTGTCTGCTCAGGGAATTTTCAAGGTTGTTCTTCATTTGTTTTTAATTTTTTTTGTTTGTTTTTGTTTTTCATTTTAACACTTCTCATTGGAAGTCACCAAAGATTTTTAAGAAAGGAATTGGTGTGATGATAATAATAATGAGAAGTAATTAACATTACTGAGCGTGTGTTCTGGGCCAGAAGAGGTTTTAAGCTCTCAGTATATTAACGCAACATATCCTTATAATAACCCTATGAGTACTATTTATATTCCCATCTTACAGGAGGAAACTTCAGCAGAGAGAGCTTAAGTCATTTGTCCAAAGTCACACAGCTGGTAAGCTGTTTTAATACCTTAGCATTCTCCTGACTGTGAAGCCCAAGTTTTGACAGACTGGCAGGAAGGAGTTGGAGTGAAGCGCTGTGTTCGCTGCCCCGTGTCTTCAACAAGCATTTCTCTGGCCCCAGAAAGCTGCCAGCAGCATCTATTCTGACCCTATTACAGTCATATATGTCCCATAATGGATTGACTGTTAACCGAGGCACGCACACGGTGAGACTCACAATCTTTGTTAGGTATAGTATTTAAACAAAAACAACAAAGAAATCCCTAGAAAATCTGGCCACGTCTGGCTGGGAAAATGCAAGGTCTCTCAAAACCCGCCCTAAAAACCCAGAAGCACGGGAAGGGTTGGATTCAGCCACCCCAAAATCCACCCATTCGGACTCTGCTTTGCCTGGCGTTACAGCCTGGAAGTTCTGACAGCCGGAGGGGGCAAGTGCGCAAGAGCAGGGGGGCGTGGCTTGCGGGGACGGGGCGGGGCGTGGAGACACGGGCTCTGGGCAGGACGTGCGCGGGACGCGGCGGCGTGGGGGCGTGGCGACAGGGGCGGGACGAACCGGAGACGGACATGGCGGGGGCGGGGCCCGCGCGCAGACAAGATGGCGCTGCGTCTGCTGAGGAGGGCGGCGCGCGGAGCGGCGGCAGCGGCGCTGCCGAGGCTGTGAGTGCAGGTCCCCAGTCCCCCGCTACCCGGTCAGGCTCACCGTGGGTCGGTACCCGGCTCAGCGCCGCGCAGGCGCGGCCTCCTCGCCCACTGGCGGGAAGTCCCGCCAGCCGGGAGCATCGTTTGCCTCACGCGCGCGCGGGCTCGACCTCTGCCAAGGTCGCCGACCCCCCGCTAGGGTCGCCCCACACTGTCAGTGCCTCCCTGTGGGAGGGCCCTTACTTGGGCCGGGAAAATGGGTACAAGCGTTGGATCTCTGAGACCCAGAAAACAAAACTAGCGTCCCCACACGTGGAAACCGTGAACGTATGCGTGTTTTATAAAAGGGGGCCTGGAGTCAGCCTCTCAGAGGATGCTGAGAGGCGGCTCGCCTCCACTGTTGTTGGGCACAGCGGTTCCTAAACTGTCCGGTCTCAGGATCCCTTTACAGGCTGAGAAATTATTGAGGACCCCGAAGGGCTTTTGCTTGTATCTGTTGATTTTAACGGTATGAGGAATTAAAAATTTTAAATATTCATTTAAAAATAACAAATCCATTCAAATTTAACGCAAATTGCATCTTTAATGAAAATAACTATTAAAAAAAAGTGGCATGGTTTTATATGTTTGAAAATCTCTTCAGTTTAATTAAGGACCATTGGAGTCTCATATCAGCTGCCTTGGAGGAAGTTTACCAAGAAATTTCAGGCTCATGCACAGTCTATTTGGAAAAGGGAAGACCTGGCAGATCCTCTCAAAGGGTCTCAGGGCACCCCGCCCCCGCCTCCAGGTGTCCTCAGATCACACTTTGAGAACCGCTGGTTGAGACTTGCTTGTTTGCCAACTACATGCACATACGGTATCTCATTCTGTTCGCCGATCACCATGTGAAGAAGCTGGATGAGTCATTCATAAAGACGAGGAAACTGAGGCTCGGAGAGGCTATGTGACTCTCAAAGCAGAGAATGGCAGAGTTGGGTTCAGAAACCAAGTCAGTGGCTCCTGGTCTGGAACTTTTTTATATCTGCTTGCTCCGTGCTTCCTGACTCACCGGTGTCCCATACCAGGACCCACCTGGTTTTATGCATCCCACCTTCCCATTTCCTACATCTGGGCCTGGTAATGTCTCTGGACACCGGAGCTCACCCCTGGAGCCAGAGGAGCCCCTGAAGGGGTGTATCCAGACCCTTCCAGAAAGTCCTTTCCTGGCCTGTGAAGGGGCCAGCTTCTGTGGCCTGTTCAATGGGTCAAATGACCACACCCAGTCACCTACTTCTAAGGCTCTTGGGGCTCAGCTCGCAATGCTCATCATCTCCCTTAGCACATTGGCTCATTCTCAGCACACCTACACACCCCACCAAGGCCATGGCAGCAGGCTTTCATGCAGGGCCCTTCCCAGAGCCTACACCCCAAGTTAAATCCTTTGGGTCCTGGCACCTTCAGAACACATGGGGATGGGAAAAGTAAATGTGCCCAAGGTCAACTTAGAAAAGTTTGCCTAGACATGCCTTAATTTCTGTCCCAGTTGTGTTGCACTTCAGCTTCAGGCCAGTGGACTGGCTTCTGTTGGCTTTTTTCTTCTGTTTTTAGAGTATCAGCAACATTGCTTGTTAGGCAGGTGCTGAAACCTCTTCCCGACCCTCCAACATTTGCCTCTCTTGCTGTCCCTGATACTTCCCCGCCTATCCTGTCTCCAGCCTTGCAGCTCTCCATTGCCACTTCTCAGTTTATATAAATACCCTGTCCTCAAGTTGGGGGAACATAACTGCCTACAGGTAGGTGTGCTATTGCTAGGGATGTCTTTTAAATCCTCAAAGAAATATGTGTGAATAGTAACCCATGCATATATACACATCTAGAAATATTTCTGATGTAACCATCTGTATCTATATATATTAAGCTAAACATGAGTTCATACTGTCTCCAATTCTAATCCATTATCACATGAATCGTTCTAGCCTCTTCACCTTGCTTGTTTGTAAATTTTCACTCCCCCAGTGAGAAACCTGGCTCCCACCATGCGCCATACAGTTACTCAGTTATTCAGTTTCAGCATACACATGTAGCAGTATCTGACTTGTTAGACCATACTCCATGGGAAAAAAGCTTTATCAACTAGAGTGCAGTGCTTAGTGTAGTTCCTTTCCCTTTAGTCTTGTAGGTCCCACTCATTTCCACAGTTACTTAGCTTAGCACCTTTTTCTTCCATCCGCCTCAGTGAAGTTGTTTCATATATTCATCATACAGTAAGATTCTCTTTTCCCTTTTCTTGTCTAGTTGCACTAGCTAGTGGTTTTAGTAGCATGTTAAATAGGAGTGATGAGAGGGGGCATTCTTGCCTTGTTCCCAATCTTAGGGAAAGCATCCAGTTTCCACTGTTAAGTCTGATGTTAGTTGTAGGTGTTTTGTAGAACATTTTTATTCCCTATTTACTGAGGTTTTTTTTTTGTTTGTTTGTTTTTAACATGAATCAGTGTTGAATTTTGTCAGGTTCTTTTTCTGTAATCAATTGATATCATATGATTTTTCTTCTTTAGCCTGTTGATGTGGCGGATACATTCATTGATTTCTGAATATTGGACCAGCCTTGTATACCTGGCATAAATCCCGCTTAGTCATGGCATATAATTCTTTTTATACATTGTTGGATTTGATTTGCAAATATTTTTTGAGGGTTTTACATCTGTATTCATGAGCGACATTGGTCTGCACTTTTCCTTTCTTGTAATGTGTTTATTTGGTATTGGTTTCTATATGTCTCATGTCTTTTTTGTTCCTCTGTTCCTTTTCTACTGCTTTCTTTTGCATTAAGTGAATATTTTCTTATGTAATACTTTTTAGTTCTTTAATGATTTTTTCCACTATTTTTTTTAGTGGTTGCTCTAAGGCTTACCATATGCATCTTTTAAAAAAAATTGTGGTAAAATATGTATAACATAAACTTTGCCATCTTAACCATTTTGACTGTACAGTTTAGTGGTATTATCATATTCACTATCCCCCTGATTTTTTCGTCGCTCCAAACAGAAACTCTGTACCCATTAAGCAATAACTCCTCCTTCCTAGCACCTGGTATTCTCTACTCTACTTTTGGTGTCTCTGAATTTGCCTATTTTATGTATTTCATAGAAGTGGAATCATGCAATGTTTGTCCTTTTGTTTCTGGCTTATTTCACTTAGCATAATGTTTTCAAGAGTTTTCCATGGTGTAGCATGTATTAGAACTCCATTCCTTCCTATGGCTGGGTGTTTCATTGTATGTATAACCTGTTACCATATACATCTTAACTTATCAGAATCTACTTTTGATATATACTAAATTCCAGAAGATGGAGAAATGTTGTATCTATATAGTTCTATTCCCTTTTCTTCCTTTTTATATTATTGTTATACATATTATATTTATATATGTTACAAATCCAGTGATACTTTGTCGTAGTTATCATTTTTTTAACATTTTTATTGGAGTATAATTGCTTTACATTTTTGTGTTAGTTTCTGCTGTATAACAGAAACAGCTAAAGTGAATCAGCTACATGTATATATATATACCCATATCCCCTCTCTCTTGTGTCTCCCTCCCAGCCTCCCCCCACCCCTCTAGGTGGTCACAAAGCACCGAGCTGGTCTCCCTGTGCTATGTGGCTGCTTCCCACTAGCTGTCTGTTTTACATTTGGTAGTGTATATATGTCAGTGCTACTCTCTCACTTCAGAACCTTTTTTTTTTTTAGATTCCATATATGTGTTAGCATCTGGTATTTGTTTTTCTCTTTCTGACTTACTTCACTCTGTATGACAGACTCTAGGTCCATCCCCCTTACTACAAGTAACTCAATTTCGTTCCTTTTATGGCTGAGTAATATTCCGTTGTATATATGTGCCACATCTTCTTTATCCATTTATCTGTCGACAGACACTTAGGTTGCATCCATGTCCTGGCTACTGTAAATAGTGCTGCAATGAACATTGTGGTACATGACTTTTTTTTTTTACATCTTTATTGGAGTATAATTGCTTTACAGTGGTGTGTTAGTTTCTGCTTTATAGCAAAGTGAATCAGTTATACATATACGTATGTTCCCATATCTCTTGTGTCTCCCTCCCTCCCACCCTCCCTATCCCACCCCTCTAGGTAGTCGCAAAGCACCGAGTTGATCTCCCTGTGCTATGTGGCTGCTTCCCACTAGCTATCTGTTTTACATTTGGTAGTGTATATATGTCCATGACACTCTCTCACTTTGTCACAGCTTACCCTTCCCCCTCCCCATATTCTCAAGTCCATTTTCTAGTAGGTCTGTGTCTTTATTCCTGTCGTACCCCTAGGTTCTTCATGACATTTTTTCCCCTTAGATTCCATATATATGTGTTAGCATACAGTATTTGTCTTTCTCTTTCTGACTTACTTCACTCTGTATGACAGAATCTAGGTCCATCCACCTCACTACAAATAACTCAATTTTGTTTCTTTATATGGCTAAGTAATATTCCATTGTATATATGTGCCACATCTTCCTTTATCCATTCATCCGATGATGGACACTTAGGTTGTTTCCATCTCCTGGCTATTGTAAATAGAGCTGCAATGAACATTTTTGGTACACGACTCTTTTTGAATTATGGTTTTCTCAGGGTATATGCCTAGTAGTGGAATTGCTGGGTCATATGGTAGTTCTATTTTTAGTTTTTTAAGGAACCTCCATACTGTTCTCCGTAGTGGCTGTATCAGTTTACATTCCCACCAACAGTGCAAGAGGGTTCCCTTTTCTCTACACCCTCTCCGGCATTTATTGTCAGTAGATTTTTTGATGATGGCCATTCTGACTGGTGTGAGGTGATACCTCATTGTAGTTTTGATTTGCATTTCTCTAATGATTAGTGATGTTGAGCATTCTTTCATGGGTTTGTTGGCAATCTGTATATCTTTGGAGAAATGTCTATTTAGGTCTTCTGCCCATTTTTGGATTGGGTTGTTTGTTTTTTTGATATTAAGCTGCATGAGCTGCTTGTAAATTTTGGAGATTAATCCTTTGTCAGTTGCTTCATTTGCAAATATTTTCTCGCATTCTGAGGGTTGTCTTTTTGTCTTTTTTACGGTTTCCTTTGCTGTACAAAAGCTTTTAAGTTTCATTAGATCCCATTTGTTTATTTTTGTTTTTATTTCCCTTTCTCTAGGAGGTGGGTCAAGAAGGATCTTGCTGTGATTTATGTCACAGAGTGTTCTGCCTATGTTTTCCTCTAAGAGTTTTATAGTGTCTTACATTTAGGTCTTTAATCCATTTTGAGTTTATTTTTGTGTATGGTGTTAGGGAGTGTTCTAATTTCATTCTTTTACATGTAGCTGTCCAGTTTTCCCAGCACCACTTATTGAAGAGGCTTTTCTCCATTGTATACTCTTGCCTCCTTTATCAAAGATAGGTGACTGTATGTGCATGGGTTTATCTCTGGGCTTTCTGTCCTGTTCCATTGATCTATATTTCTGTTTTTGTGCCAGTACCATACTGTCTTGATTACTGAAGCTTTGTAGTATAGCCTAAAGTCAGGGAGCCTGATTCCTCCAGCTCTGTTTTTCTTTCTCAAGATTGCTTTGGCTTGTAGTTATCACTTATAATTTTATGTCTTTTAAAGAAACTAGGAGAAGGAGATGCAAATACACACACACACACACACACACAAACACACACTTACTTTATAGTATTTGTTATAGCAACCATCTTATTTACTGTTCCTGGTTCTTTTCAAATGTTCCTGTGGATTTGAGTTGCCATCTGGTGCCGTTTCTTTAACCCAGTACATCTTTGCTCCTACCCACCTCCTTTGTGCTGTTATTGGCAAATATATTACGTTTCTAAATGTTATAGGCCTAACAATACAATTATATAATTTTTTTATATAGTTGCTTTTAAAATTAGACAAGAGGAGAAAGGCACAGAAGTATGCATTTAAACAGTGTTTTATAATTACACAGTTACCTTTACCATTGCTCTTTGTGTATGTGTATGAATTTGAATTATTGTTTGGGATTAATTTCAGCCTGAAGAACTTCCATTAGTATTTCTTATAAGGTGCGTCTGCCATCAACTGCCCTACACATGTGCATAGACTTTTAGATTCCCAGGAATATGTTAGAGCTTTTCAAACTCTATGGCTATCTCATTCTCCAGCGTTTCTGTTTAAGCTTCTTTTTAGCCTGTTGTTTACCCCAACTGTTATCTACTATCTCAGGTAGCTGTGATGTTAAATAATTGCTTCTGCTGGTTTTTGAAAAATGACTTCGGGGAAAATGCTGTTACCACTGTTCAACTCTGAGTCAGGTCAGTGGGGTCTTCCAGGGAACCACCAGACAGGTCAAGTAGTGACAGTCTTCTGGGAGTGGAGCTTTGAAAGAGCTCCAGTCCTGCCCTGCCCCCTCCAGTGTCTGCCAGGCTGCTGGTTTTCACTGTAGTTTTAGCTGTTGGTTTTCAAGGCTACCACCAAACTGGGGAAAGGGGTGTTGACCCAAAACAAATAGACTGCCAGATAGTTCTCTAGCAGAAATGGGTTTATTTGGGATCAGCAGAGAATTGCAATTCAGGGTCAGCAACCATGGCAATACATGTTCAACTTCCTGCATGACAAGGGAAGGAGAATGCTTTTATAGAGAAGGAAAGAAAGTTGGGAGGACCGTAGTAAGCAAAGAGTCCATGGCTTTTCATTTATTGAGTCCTTGGCAGGAAAGAAGAGCAGTCTTCTTCTTCCTCTTGGGCTCTGCAGTGGTGCCAGGTCATGAGAGTTCCCCCTTCTAGTTTCCCAACTCTATGTAATCAAGGTTTTTGTTTAATTAATTTTTCATATTTCCACCTTTTGATCAAGATTTTTCTCTGAAAGCATTGCTGATCAAGTCAGGTTTTCTCGTTTCAGCAGCTTTTTGTGCTGCAGTGTCTGGAAGGACCTTTCCTACGTATAGTGTTTCATGTTGTAGGGAAAGTGCACAGATTGGGAACCTATTAAGGTCACATTCCAGTAACAAGGAGGGGCTGGAGGGGGAACTCTCAGGCACTTTTTATCTGAAGTCTATGCGTTAACAAGGTCATAGACATTGGAGATCATCTGAAGTGTTACGTCATCAAAGGTTTGGCAACAAACTTTCAAAAGGCCTGGTACAGATTTCTTGGGAAAGCTGTCTGATCAGTTAGCATCTGCTTCAATTCTGGGAAATCTTTACTTTCAGGTCACCAGGTGACATTCGGTTCCAGTCAGAATTAGGTGCTTTCTTGAGGTGTGTCACATGAATACAGGAGTCTGTTTCTTGGGGTTTGGTGGCACAAGGGTTGGTTAACAGTATTTGATAGGGGTCTTTCCAGTGAGATTGAAGAGAGTTCTTCTGGAGGTGTCTTTTCCAATAGATGAAATTTCCAGATTGCAATGTGTGATGCTTAAGGTCTTCATTTCCTGAGGGCACACTGTGAAAAGATTGCTCTACCAAAACATGGTTACTTTTTTTTTTTTTTTGTGGTACGCGGGCCTCTCACTGCTGTGGCCTCTCCCGTTGCGGAGCGCAGGCTCCAGACGCACAGCCTCAGGGGCCATGGCTCACGGGCCCAGCCGCTCCGCGACATGTGGGATCTTCCCGGACCGGGGCACGAACCCTTGTCCCCTGCATCGGCAGGCAAACTCTCAACCACTGCGCCACCAGGGAATCCCAAACATGGTTACTTTTAATAGCACCAATTAGCCTTTGCAGTATTGAATTGTCTCTCGTTTTACCAGTTGTGCGTCAAAAGAAGCAGGAGCCAAGTGTATTGGGCATCCTGTGACTATTTCAAAGGGTGAGAGTTTATGAGTTCCAAAAGGGATGGATCTGAGTTTTAGAAGGACCAATGGCAATGCTTTTGGCCAAAGTATTTGGAGGGTCTCTACAAATTTTGCCAATTGAGTCTTAATAATGCTGTTAGTCTGTTTAACTAAACTAGAGGATTGAGGGTCGCAAGTACAGTGAAAGTGTTATAAAACCAGACAAGCAGCACATACTTGTGTAAGTGCCTGGCCAGTAAAAATGGATTCCTTAATCACTATGAAGTTTGAGAGGAGTTCCCTGTCTGCAAGGGAAAGCTTCAGTCCAGTGTGTAAACATACAGGTCATGACTAAAACATAGGTCATGACATATTCCACTAGATGGAATAAATAGTATAAAATTCATTTGCCAGACTTCAGATGGTTCATTAAACAGCTTAAAACGTCTGGGAGCAATACTAACAGCGTCCCTGGATTGTACTTTGGACAATGGGACAAGTGAGGTAGGCACTTTTTGTGGCCTTCTTAATGTTTCCCCACTAATATTGATTCATGAAGGCTGTCGTTTTGTCAGTAGACCAATGGTTTAATGAATGTATGGTGGTGAAGAGTGGGAATTTTAGTGTCTCTGGTAGGACTGGGTTGTTGTTTGGTCCAAACCTGAGCTTTCTCTTTTTATCAAAACAACAATTATGGAATTTCCAATTTTGTTTTTCCTTTTCTGAGGCCAATTGTTGGGCTTCTCTAGCCAGTTTTTCTAAATTATCATCTGGTGAAATATCCCTTTGGATCATGACAGAAGTTTGGATGCTGGTGGTCCTTTTAAAGGCAGCATTCCTTGCAGAATTATCAGCAAAGTGATTTACCCTAGCTTCCAGAGAATCAAGCTTAGAATGTCCCAGAACCTTAATAATAGCTAAAGCATGTGGTAAGAGTATTGTATTCAATAATTCTTGAACATAGGGGCCATTTAAATTTTTACTTCCAATGGAAATAAGCCACGTTGCTTCCACAACATTCCAAAATCACGAGTTACTCCAAAAAGCGTATCTACTATCAATTTAAATATTGGCAGTTTTATCCTTGGCTAAATCACAAGCACGTGTAAGAGAGTATAAGTCAGCCTGTTGGGCCAAAGTAGCCGTAAAGATGCTACCTCAACAACATCAAAAGGAGTAGTAATGGCATACCCAGCACAATATTTGCCATCATCACCTTTAAGAAAAAGAACCATCAGTGAACCATGAGAAGTCAGTGTTACCCAATGAAATTTCCTGTAGATCATCGCGAGGAGTCAGGAGGTGGTCCGTCAGAGTTAAGCAGGGGTGAGGAACTCTTTCCGTGGCGGAGGGGAGAAGAGTAGTTGAGTTAAGGTTATTACAGTGTAAAAGAGTTATGTGAGGGGCAGGTAATGAGAGGACTTCAGAGGAGGTGAGATGTCTGACTGAGAAATGTTGAGTATGGTGGGAATTCAGGAGAGCTTCTACTGCATGAGGTACAAAAATGGTTAAAGGGGATCCCATAACAATTTTCTTGGTGGTCTTAAGCAAGAGGGCAGTGGCTGTAATGGTTCTAAGGCAAGGGGAGTATCCCTGTGCCACAGGGTCCAGTTGCTGGCTATTATACTTTGTGTCAATGGTGGTCCCCATGTTTCTGGGTGAGTGCACCAAGGGTGTTCCCTTCCTTTTCATATACAAACAAAGAAAAGGGGAATCTATAATGGATGTGCCCAAGGGCAGGTGGGTTCATCATACTCTCCTTTAAGGCCTTGAAGTCTGTGTCATTTAGTTCATCCCATAAAAATGGGTCAGGGTTGTTATTGTTTAGTAAAACATATAGAGGTTTGGCCATAAGAGAGAAATTTGGAATCCCAATTTCGGCAGTAACTAACTAGCCTGAGAAACCCTCACAGTTGGCACTTAGTTTTGGGTTTGGGGAAACTTAAGATACCATAAAGTCTATCTGGATCTAGGTTTAACCCTTGTTCTGATATCAGATGCTCTAAACATCGAAACTGGGTTTGGGCAAACTGCAGTTTGACAGTAGTCATCAAAGTGACCTACCAGGTGAATTAAATGACCCTTTGACATCTTTTATTTGTTCCATTTCTGACGGTACTAGAGCAGTTTCTGGAAACACTGATTGTTTGTCCCCATTGAATCAGCTACCACTTCCCTTATGGGCAAAATCTCCAACTGATGTTGGCAAAATTCACAGTGTACCTCCCATCAGAATTCAAATAGACCCCTCAAAATCTCTTCCAGAAAGGTTGGTTAGAGGTCCAGAGTTGCCTAAAGCACTTAAATTTTTAACAGTCTCTTTTTCAGTGTCTTAGCTTTTTACAATAACAGCAGAAAACAGGAGGGTTTTCATTTTCTCTGGGAGCCTTCATTTGCTAGAGCTGAAGATTAAGAATTTTGGTGGTCTTCCCTGGAGGTTACCCATCTAGAGTAGGAAAGATCTGTTTTGCCAGATTAACTAAGTCTGGAATGGACACAGTTTCCCATTCTAACCTGGTCCTTTTTACTTAAAGGGAAAGGTCCCAGTTCAGCCCGTTAATAAACATGGAGTTAAAAGCTACCTGGGTGGAATCAACCTCTGAAGGAAGACCAGAATTTTCTTTAAAAACAATCTGAAGTTGATTTTAATAATCATGAACAGGTTCTCAGATTTTTGTGTGCAAGCCTGAATTTTGTTCCAATGAACAGGCTTTGGAAAAGCCCTAGGGATTGCTTGATGAAGTCATCTCGTGATTGCCTGAGCCTGATTGTATAAGAAGTTAGTGGGCTGGTCTCCCAGTTGTAATTCTAGAGACCTTTCAGGACTTTTCCAGTTAGTGGTTTTCATCCAAAGCTGAGCCTGGCCTTTATCAACAAGCATATGAACCAGCCAATATAAGTCAGGAAAAAACAGGTTGATAAGTTTGAATGACTATATTAAATTCTTCAGCAAACCTGTGAGGCTCTTTGGTTACTTTAGGAGAATCTTTGACGATGGCTCGCAGTTCACCTTTAGCCCAGGGAGAATAAGAAATTAAGGATTTATTCTCTGGACCCTCAGAAGACTTAATTTTAAAAGGATAGGTTCTGACAAGTTCAGAGGAAAAGGGAGTGGGGAGAGTTTCAGAGAAAAGGGGAAGTTTGGCAAGAGAATTAGTATGGGAGGATTGAGGGTATAGAGGAGGCGTAGGTGGTGTAGAAGAGAAGGAGGAAGATGGCATCGGAGGTGGAGTCTGAGACAAAGAAGCCCAGGAAGAAGAGCCTGAGACTTCAGCAGCCATTTTATCTTTCTTTAACCTTTGCCTCAATTAGTCTTAAAACCTTATTTTACAGAGAAGCAATTTTAGATTCCTGATATCATTGGAAAGCCTCAAAATACCAATCAAAATAAGCATTCCACTCAGTTCTGGAAAACTTTGAACTATTGTAGTCCAATTTGGTTTTAAGGAAATTAAGTTTGAAGATTTCAAAACTTCCTCATAATGGCTACTGATATTCTAAATTGCCTTTGATCAGGTTGGTAATGTTTTTTCCATAAATGTTTTTGCCTGGAGTTTTCATTGTGGAAAGAATTTTAAACTACAAATTCAATTTCTTTAATAGATAAAAGGCTACTCAGGTTATCTAATTCTTCTTGAGTGAGCACTGGTAGTTTGTGTCTTTCAAAGAGTTTGTCCAGGGCTTCCCTGGTGACGCAGTGGTTGAGAGTCCGCCTGCCGATGCAGGGAACATGGGTTCGTGCCCCGGTCCGGGAAGATCGCACATGCCGCGGAGCGGCTAGGCCTGTGAACCATGGCTGCTGAGCCTGCGCGTCCGGAGCCTGTGCTCGGCAACAGGAGAGGCCACAACAGTGAGAGGCCCGCGTACCGCAAAAAAAACCCAAAAAAACAAAAAAAGAGTTTGTCCATTTCATCTAAGTGGTCAAATTCATGGGCATAGAGTTGATTGTCCCTTATCCTTTTTCTTAGAGCTTTATAGAGGTATAATTTACACACCATAAAATTCATCCTTTGTGTTAATTAAATAATCATTAGTAAATTTGTAGAGTTGTGCAACCCATCACCACGATCCAGTTTTATATCACCCCCAAATTTCTGCCATCCCCCAAATTCTCTCGAGCCCATTTGCAATTAACCCTCACTCCCACCTCCTGCCCTATCATCCTTTTAATGTTCATATTGTCAGTAGTGACTTGCTCTCTTTCCTTGGTATTTGTAATTCTTTTGTCTCTCCTTTTTACTTGGTCAGTCTGGCTAGAGTTTTATCAGTTTATTGATCTTCTTGAACTATCTTTTGGCTTTATAGATTTTTCCTATTTTTTCTGTTTTCTATTTCATTGATTTCTGTTCTTATCTTTATTATTTCCTGTCTTCAACTTACTTTGGGTTTAATTTGACCTTTTAATGCCATCCAAATGGAGGATGGAAATGGGAGAAGAAGGGTGCAGAGGGGAGAAATTGTAGGGCAGAGAAGAATGAAAGCAGTGAGAGAGAAAGGGAAGAAATCTTTATAGAAAGAATGCTAAAGAGGAGTCAGGGGTTAAAAAGAACTGAGAAATTTTAGAATGATCATGTTGAAAAGAACTCAGAATAAGAATATGTGTACTTTGTCACTTGAATTGGTATTAAAAGGTCAGTGTGAAGTGTTAGGTATTTTAAAATGTTTGTTGACATCTTTAGAAATAGACTTGAGTTGCGCAAATGCATGGTGAGAAGCTAAATGGGATGCTGTAAACAAAAATGATGTTTTTGGTTATGAGGCAGAAAGTAACTTTAAGTAGTCTGGGGAGGTAGGGGGACCAACTGTCTCAACTTGCCCAGGACTGTCCTGGTTTTAGCACTGAAGGTCCCACATTCCTGGAAGCCCCTCTGTTCCAGGCAAGCCAGGATGGTTGTTTGCCCTAGAGATAGAGAAATGAAGGGCTGAAGAATGGAGTAAAGATGATCTAAGATGGTAGACCAGAAATTCAGGAATTGGAGCTAGAGCCTTCTAGAATGGCTTCCTAAAAGAATGGGATGGGAGAGAGTATTCAGAATGCTTTCACGGAGAAAGAAAGGCCTCTGCTAGGAGCAGGCTGAAGAGAAGAGAAAGACAGAGGAGACTCTGAGGAAATAGGAAATACCATAAAGCGGTATAGACCAGGAGTAGCCTGGAGGCAGGGGACATGCCTGTGGGCTGGACGGAGGAGTTGGTGGGAAATGAGGTAAAACTAGAGCTAAAACTAGTGGGCAGTAGCCAAGCTGGTGAGCAAGAACTATAAGTGGTAGCTAGGCCTGAACTGGAAGATGCAAATGCATGTGGGTGGTGCCTCCTGGAGAAGATGTAGCTGTGGGGAAATTCGCAGCAAGGGGCCGTGTGCCAGCAAGGCTGTGCCAAGCCTGTGGAACAGCATAAGGTTCGCTTGTGGATCCATACCAGCTGTGGAGGGCTTCTACTCCCATTGTGCCATTGCTCTGTTAGAGAGTTTCGCTATGCACTAGAACCATCTGTGTGGTCACAGGCTGGGAGGAAGGACATTGGGTAGCCCCAGGGAGAGACCGAGGGTGGGGAGGAAAGGCTGGGACCCAAAGATGAACTGAAAAACCTTTACCTCCTGCTCCCCGGGGCCCATGGATCCAGAAGGGAGTTGAGGACAGTTTCATCACATGTGCTTTTCTCTGTTCTACTCTGAATGACTGTAGCCACCGAAGTCTCTGTCCTCTCAGGGAACTCTCCTGAGTGCCCCTGCTCTGCAGAATGTTTGAGTGGCATAAGCACTTCATTCTTCTAGAAATACTCAATAGTGGTGCGTTGAGGATGGAGTATTCTCTGAAATTACATTTGAGGTTAAAAGGTGACACATATGCTTGGTTGTAGTTAAGGCTGGTGGAGGACATCATATGTGGTCAATGAGGTAGCATCCAGAGTGGCTGACACCACTCAGCATTGGCACTTCCCTGAAGTGGTTATTTTCTCCAGTGATGGCTTTGCAACAGCCAAGTTTTGATTGATGTAATTTCTGAAAACAGCCTTTGGTCACAGTTTTCTTAACTAAATGTTACAGTGGCCGCTCTGTAGGAGCTGCCATTTTATGCATGACTCCCTGTGGGGAAGTCTGCAGGTGCATGTGGCTAAGATTTTAGGAAGACAGGGAGAAGAAAGCTGGGCTCCTTGGGGAGTGGTTATTGGTGGGTTTGATGAATATTCGTAAGATTGGAAGAGTTGTTAATTGTAAAAAACAATATGCTTTCTTGCCTCTGAGTGCAACTGGGTTGTGTTCTGTTGTTACATGTTTCTTATTTATTCCCCTATGCATTGCTCATGATCTTGACAGGTTAAGTTTAGAACTTTATTAATCAATAAAGAAAATTTCAAGGAAATAGTATTTGTGTTTTCCTATAGGTCACTTGGGTATGAATTTAAAGCAATTATAATTCATAAAGGTTTAATTTATTTCATGTTGTTACTTGAATATACTTTTCAGTTAAATAACTCATTTGAATGATGTAGACAATCAGTGGGCCCCAGAATTGAGATTCCTTCCTTCCTTCTTCTTTCCTTCCTTCCTTCTTCTTTCCTTCCTTCCTTCTTTCCCTCCTTTGTCTCATTTTCTCCTTCCTTCCTCCCTCCCTTCCTTCCTTTTCCAACTATAAGCCAGACCTAAGATGGCTTTTTATTTAGTTGCTTTGATTTTATGTTTTGGTTAAATTTTAGGATGTTAACCTAATCTCTGAGCATTGATGTTCTGATGTTCACTATTGTTCCTCAGCTATCACATATATATTTGTTTGTATATAACCACAGTTGTTTATTGGGTTTATTTCCAAGTTATTTTTTTTTTCCCTTGGGAAATGCAGCGATAACTGTCCCTGTATCCAGATCTCTGTGGCTACCCTTACTTAAGTCCTTGGAGGTAATTTTCTGTATGTGAACTTGCTGGGTCAAAGAGTACGGACATTTTAAGCCTTTTGATACTTGTTGTCAAATTGCCCTCCAGAAATGGTGATAGATACCTGGATGGCAGTATACCTTTTAGAGGCTTACTTACCTATTTTCCTTGGCGTCGGCAGGCCCATGCACAGTAAAATAAGCACAGACTGTCTTATCTTGCTGGTCACACAGCTGGCGGTGCCAGGCCTAGAAAGAACCCCATCTCCTGGCTGTCAGCCACTAGCAGCTTTTCACTCTGTGGCCTCAGCTGTCATACGGACCCAGCCTACAGGTGTTTTCTGTAAACAGCCATGTAATTTTACTTATATAAGTTCTCTTCAAAACTATGCCACATGTAATATCTTCCTCCTAGGCTATGAGATTGACAAAAGTGCCTGATCATAATAAAGGAATCAAAGCCAATTTCCATGAGAAAGTAAGGATTCCATTTTAATAGTATGCTTGGTGTGGGCAAGTCTGTCTGAACTGTTTCCTCATGCTGTATTCTTTCTTTTTTTCAATATTTATTTATTTGGTTGCGTGGGGTCTTAGTTGTGGCAGATGGGCTCCTTATTTGTGGTTCTCGGGCTTCTTAATTGTGGCATGTGAACTCTTAGTTGTGGCGTGCATGTGGGATCTAGTTCCCTGACCAGGGATCAAACCTAGGCCCCTTGCATTGGGAGCGTGGAGTCTTATCCACTGCGCCACCAGGGAAGTCCCCCATGCTGTATTCTGACTGAGAAGGCAGAGTGACCAAAGTGCTATGTAAGTATTTGCAGGACACTTTTCAAATAGTAATACTCAGAACCCCAGAATACTGAAAAAATTTAAAGACAGCACTTTGTACTTTATTGTCCTCCTTGCCACCCCCAGTAAAATTAGGGTTACAATTTAGTGGTAGACTGTGTTTGCCTTTGAGCTGAAAGTTCTACACTGCTAAAAAATTGTATATTGGGACTTCCCTGATGGTGCATGGTTAAGAATCTGCCTGGCAATGCAGGGGACAGAGATTCAAGCCCTGGTCTGGGAAGATCCCACATGCCGCGGAGCACCTAAGCCCATGTGCCACAACTACTGAAGCCCGCGCACCTAGAGCCCATGCTCCGCAGCAAGAGAAGCCACCGCAGTGAGAAGCCTGTGCACTGCAACGAAGAGTATCCCCCGCTCGACGCAACTAGAGAAAGCCTGCGCACAGCAACCAAGACCCAACGCAGCCAAAGATAAATGAATAAAATAAATAAATTTTTTAATTGTATATTTAAAAAATATGAACCTTTTTAAAATTTATATGGTCATTTAAAAACATCGTTGCATGCATATGTATACGTTGTACCACTTTACAAGTAGTGTAGGCTTATTTTAAAGCACTTACACTTGACTTGTCTTCTTACTTAATCTCACAGTATTCTTTGTGAGAAGGATGCTATACCCACTTTACTTTTTGGCTAAATACCAAGATTTAGCGGGGGGAAAGGAATCCGTGCCACATTAAAAGGATCATACACCATGATCAAGTGGGGTTTATCCCAAGAACGCAAGGATTCTTCAATATACGCAAACCAATGTGATACACCATATTAACAAATTGAAGGAGAAAAACCATATGATCATCTCAATATATGCAGAAAAAGATTTCAGCAAAATTCAACACCCATTTATTATAAAAACCGTACAGAAAGTAGGCATAGAGGGAACTTACCTCAACATAATAAAGGCCATATAGGACAAACCCACAGCCAACATCATTCTCAATGGTGCAAAACTGGAACCATTTCCACTAAGATCAGGAGCAAGACAAGGTTGCCCACTCTCACCACTGTTATTCAACATAGTTTTGGAAGTTTTAGCCACAGCAGTCAGAGAAGAAAAAGACATAAAAGGAATCCAAATTGGAAAAGAAGTAAAGCTGTCACTGTTTGCAGATGACATGATACTCTACATAGAGAATCCTAAAGATGCCACCAGAAAACTACTAGAGCTAATCAATGAATTTGGTAAAGTAGCAGGATACAGAATTAATGCACAGAAATCTCTTGCATTCCTATACACTAATGATGAAAAATCTGAAAGAGAAATTAAGGAAACACTCCCATTTACCATTGCAACAAAAAGAATAAAATACCTAGGAATAAACCTACCTAGGGAGACAAAAGATCTGTATGCAGAAAACTATAAGACACTAATGAAAGAAATTAAAGATGATACAAAGAGATGGAGAGATATACCATGTTCTTGGACTGGAAGAATCAACATTGTGAAAATAACTATACTACCCAAAGCAATCTACAGATTCAGTGCAATCCCTATCAAACTACCAATGGCATTTTTCACAGAACTAGAACAGAAAATTTCACAATTTGTATGGAAACACAAAAGACCCCAAATAGCCAAAGCAATCTTGAGAAAGAAAAACGGAGTTGGAGGAATCAGGCTTCCAGACTTCAGACTATACTAACAAAGCTACAGTCATCAAGACAGTATGGTACTGGCACAAAAACAGAAATATAGATCAATGGAACAGGATATAAAGCCCAGAGATAAACCCACGCACATATGGTCACCTTATTTTTGATAAAGGAGGCAAGAATATACAATGGAGAAAAGACAGCCTTTTCAATAAGTGGTGCTGGGAAAACTGGACAGCTACATGTAAAAGAATGAAATTAGAACACTCCCTAACACCATACACAAAAATAAACTCAAAATGGATTAAAGACCTAAATGTAAGACACTGTAAAACTCTTAGAGGAGGGACATCCCTGGTGGCACAGTGGTTAAGAATCTGCCTGCCAATGCAGGGATGCGGGTTCGAGCCCTGGTCCGGGAAGATCCCACATGCCACGGAGCAGCTAAGCCCGTGCGCCACAACTGCTGAGCCTATGCTCTAGAGCCCATGAGCCACAACTACTGAGCCCGTGTGCCACAACTACTGAAGCCTGTGTGCCTGGAGCCCATGCTCCGCAACAAGCGAAGCCACCGCAGTGAGAAGCCTGCTCACCACAACGAAGAGTAGCCCCCGCTCGCCGCAACTAGAGGAAGCCCATGTGCAGCAAAAAAGACCCAACACAGCCAAATAAATAAATAAATAAAATTTTAAAAAACACCCTTAGAGGAAAACATAGGCAGAACACTCTGTGACACATCACAGCAGATCCTTTTTGACCCACCTCCTAGAGAAATGTAAATAAAAACAAAAATAAACAAATGGGACCTAATGAAACTTAAAATCTTTTGCACAGCAAAGGAAACCATAAACAAGACCAAAAGACAACCCTCAGAATGCGAGAAAATATTTGCAAATGAAGCAGCTGACAAAGGATTAATCTCCAAAATTTACAAGCAGCTCATGCAGCTCAATATCAAAAAAACAAACAACCCAATCCAAAAATGGGCAGAAGACCTAAATGGACATTTCTCCAAAGAAGATATACAGATTGCCAACAAACCCATGAAAGAATGCTCAACATCACTAACCATTAGAGAAATGCAAATCAAAACTACAATGAGGTATCACCTCACACCAGTCAGAACAGCCATCATCAAAAAAGTCTACTGACAGTAAATGCCAGAGAAGGTGTGGAGAAAGGGCAACCCTCTTGCACTGTTGGTGGGAATGTATACTGATACAGCCACTATGGAGAACAGTATGGAGGTTCCTTAAAAAACTAAAAATAGAACTACCATATGACCCAGCAATCCCACTACTGGGCATATACCCTGAGAAAACCATAATTCAAAAAGAGTCATGTACCACAGTGTTCATTGCAGCACTATTTACAGTAGCCAGGACATGGAAGCTACCTAAGTGTCCATCAACAGATGAATGGATAAAGAAGATGTGGCACATATATACAATGGAATATTACTTAGCCATAAAAAGAAACTAAATTGAGAGGCTTCCCTGGTGGCGCAGTGGTTGAGAGTCCGCCTGCCGATGCAGAGGACGCGGGTTCGTGCCCCGGTCCGGGAAGATCCCACATGCCGCGGAGCGGCTGGGCCCGTGAGCCATGGCCGCTGAGCCTGCGCTTCCGGAGCCTGTGCTCCGCAATGGGAGAGGCCCGCGTACCACAAAAAAAAAAAAAGAAAAAAGAAACGAAATTGAGTTATTTGTAGCGAGGTGGTTGGACCTAGAGTCTGTCATACAGAGGGAAGTAAGTCAGAAAGCGAAAAACAAATACCATATTCTAACACATATATATGGAATCTAAAAAAAAAAAAAGTGGTTCCGAAGAACCTAGGGGCAGGACAGGAATAAAGACACAGACGTAGAGAATGGACTTGAGGACATGAGGAGGGGGAAGGGTAAGCTGGGATGAAGTGATAGGGTGGCATGGACATATATACACTACCATATGTAAAATAGATAGCTAATGGGAAGCAGCCGCATAGCACAGGGAGATCAGCTCGGTGCTTTGTGACCACCCAGAGGGGTGGGATAAGGAAGGTGGAAGGGAGACGCAAGAGGGAGGGATTATGGGGATATATGTATACATATAGCTGATTCACTTTGTTATAAAGCAGAAACTAACACACCACTGTAAAGCAGTAATACTCCAATAAAGATGTTTAAAAAAAAAAAAAAATCCGTGCCAGATACTGTTTTCATACAGAAACACTGGAGGGCGCTCTAGCAATGGAAGATGTAAATTATCTCCTTAGAGGCATGCATCTTAGTAAAAGGAGAATTGGTTTTCCTGTTTGTTTTAACACAAATGAAAGACAGTTAGGTGTGAGGGCATATTTCTATACTGACCTATAAATGTTCGCTTGGACAGTTTATGAGACATTTAAGAAGTAGCTCTGTGCTCTGGGCCTCATTATTACCCTTCCCTCCTCTAGCCCTTTCCAGGTATACCGGCCTCGTACTCACTGTTGTGTTCTCAGCCTGCAGCACTCTGTCCCTTTACGTCTGTGCTCAAATGTCACCCATCGGAGAGGTCTTTCCTGACCACCCTGTACAACAAAGCACACACACCCTTAACACACTACCCTCGCTCCACCTCACTTTGCCTAATGTTTTTTTCCATTGCACTCATTTCCACCTGCCGTATTGTATGTTTATCTATTTATTGGTTGTCTGCACCCCATCCCCAGCCCCCATATTCATGAGAACACAGACTTGGTTTCTTTATCCCATTTCTGTATACCTTGGCCATGAAGCAGTGCCTGGCAAGCAATAAGTGTCCAATGTAGATTTGCTGAATGAAAGATACTGTATCTGGAGATTAGTGCCTTTTTTATTATCATAAAGTATACATAAATTTACCATTTTAACCACTTTTAAGTATACAGTTCAGTGGCATTAAGTACATTTACCTTTTTTTACAACTGTCACCACCATCCATCTCCAGAACCTTTTCCTCATCCCAGACTGAAACCCTGTACCCATTACACAGTAATTCCCCATTCCCCTACCTCCAGTCCCCAGTAACCACTATTCTCCTTTCTGTCTTTATGAATGGCTATTCTGTATTTTCATAGAAGTGGAATCAGGCAATATTTGTCTTTTGTCTGGCTTATTTCACTTAGCATTATGTCCTCAAGTTTCACCCATATTGTAGGAAATCAGAATTTCCTTCCTTTTTTAAGGCTGGATAATATTATATGTGTATACCACATTTTGTTTACTCATCAATCAGTGGATCTTTGGGTTGTTGCCACCCTTTGGCTATTGTAGTGCATGTTTTATATAGAGCACAGAAACATGATGTCAAGGTTTTGAGTCTAAGGTGGATTTCTTTGAAACAATGATAACATCTTTAAATTATACTAGTGAGTCACAGTTCACCCTTGGGTGATTTCTGCCTTCATGAAATACTTTTAGTTCAGATTAAAGTAGAAACTTATTCAAGCTCCTAAAAATCAGAGTTGGTTTAATGTCCCTTATTGGTGCTATTCAGGTTTTATTCTACAAATGTCAAAAAAGAAAAAACAGTTCCCAAGATCAAATTACTAACTCTCTTCTCTGAGCAGGAAGATCCTGGATAGATACTCTGGGGTTCCAGTCCAGTGCTGACGCTGCAGTTAGCCCTTGACCTTGTTCAAGGCCCTTGTCTAAACTGAGCCTTTTTCTCACAATTAAAACAAGGAGGGTGGACTAGATGCCTCCTGCCCACTGACATTCCATAATCTAGGAAGGAATTATTGACCTAAAGCAAGAGGACTTTGGAGAATTCAGAAATATAAAATATATGGCTTTTTGAGCTTTGGGTTATTTTGGTCCATTTCAGCTCAATTTGACTTCAGAGATTGAAGATAATAAAAGCTTTGCTTCCCCCAAATTTATGGACACAGCCTGCATCCAATTGATTTATACTCCTCCCTCCTGCCATCTTGGGAGGTTTTTGTTCATGTGGTATTCATCCTCATCCTTTAGATCCTCAGGTCAGGAAGTGTCTTCACCGTTTCTCTCTCTGTCTCTGCAGTAGGGACCTCTGCCAGGTGCTCTGTTCAGGCCCTCAGTCAAGTGGCTGCTGACTGCTGCAGTACAGAGGGGCTGTGATTCTGGAGTAATTGGGGTATAGTGGGAATACAGAACCTAGAAGAACTCAGGAGTAAGAAGAGGTGCATGTCCTAAGTTAGTGTTATCTGCAAGAATGACTCGTAAAAGTAGAGGCGTGATTTTTGCTTGTATGCTATCCGCTTCCAGTTTCCTCCTGCCCTCCTGGAACCCTCAGGCTGCCCCACAAACGCCCCAGTGCTTGAAGCACAGTGTTCTTAGGTCCCATGGTCAGCCGTTCACCTAGTGATGCCCAGAGACTGAGAAAACCAGGATGTGCAAATGTCATGTGTGTAGCCCCACCCGAATGTTGTATGTTTGAACGAATGTCTTCTGCAAATGCCTCACCTGTAAAGGATTTGGCCCGTAAAGAGAATTTCTCCTCTACCAGGGAAGCGAATGTGGACATCAGAGAGGCTTGTGGTGCCCCTCCCACTCCCCATCCTCTAGTCGAAGGTCCAGGCTGTGAGTTTGGGTTGTCAGTCTCTCCCTGTGCTACACAGTCCGGGATTTACCAGGGGTCTGGTGACATGCCTGAGACTGGGGAGAAGCCTTGCCCTTAGGAACCCCTGATCTCACACTCACACTCATGCACCCCCTTCTTACTTAGCTTCCTAAAGCTGGCCTCCAATCCTGTTACCCACCCCCATACGCAGCATAAATTCCCTGATATCTTCCAACTGTCTGCTGCGTGAAGTCTGGACCCCTTAGTGTGGCAGCACAGGCCACCTCATCCATCACCCACTTTTCCAGTGTTTCTCCCAGCACTACTCACCTTGTGGCATTTAGCCAGAACGCTCATCCTTCTTCACACCCCTCCATCCCTCTCCCCTCTGATTTGCTCACACCCTTCCTCATGCCTCTCACCTCAGGGCCTGTTACAAATGCCACTTCCTCCTAGAAGTCATCCTTCCCCAGACCTCTCAGACAACAGCCATCTGCCCCTTCCCTCTGAAGCCCAACCCCTTCTGATGGCTCTTTCCACCTTTTCCCTTCATTAAGTTTATCTAGGATCAAACTCCTAGTCGTATTTGATGCTCTCATCTCCCTTTCCTACCCATAGCACATCTGTTGCCAGGTCTGTTGATTCTCTCCTTCAGTTGTCAACTCTTCCCCACCCTATTAGTTTCCTATTGCTGCCGTAACAGATTACTACAAACCTAGTGGCTTAAAACAACACAGATTTATTATTTCACACTTCTGGAAGTCAGAAGTCTGAAATGGGTCTCAGTGGGCTGAAACCAAGGTGTCAGCAGAGCTGCATTCCTTTCTGGAGGCATGAGGGGAGAATCCGTTTCCTTTTCCGGCTTCTAAAAGTTGCCATATTCTTTGGCTCATGGCCCCTTCCTCCATCTTCAGAGCCAGCAACAATGGGTCAAATTCTTCTCATGCTGCCCTCTCTCTGGTTTTCTCACTTCTGCCTCCCTCTCCCACTTACAAGGATGCTTGTGTTCATATTGAGCCTACCTGGATGATCCAGGCTAATCTCAATCTCAAGGTCAGCTGATTGGCAACCTTAATTCCACCTTGCCATGTAACCTACCATATTCCCAAGTTCCCGGGGATAGGCCATGGATGTCTTTGGGGGCATTATTCTGCTTACCACACCCACTCTCCTAGCTTCAGGTTTGAGCTCTCAGAGTAGCTGTCTGATTAGCTGCCTGCCTCACCTCCCTCATCACCTCCCATGTTACATGCCACCTGCATAGATATTAGGATGTATATTCTGTTATCAAGACTTGTTGGGTCTGCCTCCAAAAATATTTCGTGGTTCTGTCCCTTTCTCTTTGTCTCCAGTGCCACCATCCTAGTGGTCATCTCTCATCTGGACCACTGTGAGGGGGTTTTTTACATCCACTTACACCCCTCCAACCCATTTTTAAAAATTGAGGTAAAACTTACATAATATAAAGTTAACCATTGTAAAGTGTACAATTTAGTACATTTACAATGTTGTACAGCTATAATCTCTGTTTAGTTTTCATCACCCCGAGGAGAACCCTGTACCTGTTAGTAGTCACTCCCTGTTCCCACTCCTCCCAGCCCCTGGCAACCACTAGTCTGTTTTCTACGTATTCTGGATATTTCATATAAATGGAGTTATGCAGTATATGGCCTTTTGTGACTGGCTTCTTTCACCTAGCACAATGTTTTCAAGATTCATCCATGTTGTAACATGTACCTGTATTCCGTTCCCCTTTATGACTGGATAGTATTCCATTGTAGGTATGTACTTTATTCTATTTATCCGTTCATCAGTAGATGGACATTTGGGTTGTTTTTACCTTTTGACAACTGTGAGTGGTGCTGTTGTGAACATTCATGCAGAAGTATTTGAGTACTTGTTTTCAATTCTTTTGGGGGTGGAGTATACCTAAGAATATAATTGCTGGGTCATATGGTAAATCTATGTTTAACTTTTTGAGCAACCACCAAACTTTTCCACAGTGCCTGCACCAATTCCACTGGCAGTGCACAAGGGTTCCAGTTTCTTTGCATCCTTGTCAACACTTGTTATTTTCCATTGTTTTTATTGTCACCATCCTAGTGGGTGTGAAGTGGTGTCTCATAGTTTCCTCCAAACTATTTTCTTTTGAAAACTGTACAATTTTCCCAATTTTTTAAAAAAATTTTGTTTATTTATTTAATTTTATTTTTTGGCTCTGTCGGGTCTTAGTTGAGGCACATGGGATCTTCGTTGCGGCGCATGGGCTTCTCTCTAGTTGTGGCATGCGGGTTTTCTCTCTAGTCGTGGTGCGCGGGTTCCAGAGCACGTGGGCTCTGTAGTTCGCAGCTCGCAGGCTCTCTAGTTGAGGCACGCGGGCTCAGTAGTTGTGGTGTGTGGGCTTAGTTACCCCATGGCATGTGGGATCTTAGTTGCCTGACCAGGGATCGAACCTGCATTCCCTGTATTGGAAGGCGAATTCTTAACCACTGTATCACCAGGGAAGTCCCCAAACTATTTTTAAATACACTAATTGGTTCATCTCACTTCGCTGCTTAGCATCCTTAAAGCTCCCTCCCGTGGCCCTCCAGGGCGTGTCTGGTCTCACCCCTTCTATGTCTTGCATCTCACTTCCACCCTTCTCACACACTCTACTCACCCCAGCATCATAGGCCTTCTCTTGCTTCCTTAAACAAGGAGGGCAAAGACGATGGGCTTTGAGGATCAGTGGGGTTCAGACACTTTCCCAAGATCACACAGAGCTGAGCCAGGGCCCTGGCCCTGCCACTTACTAGCCAGCTCCTTCCAGGTCCCTCATCTGTAAAAGGGGCTCGTGATACCACAGAGTGGTTAGAATTAAATGAAATGAGTGCTGGCTCATAACACTGATAAACAGTGGATGTAAAAAAAAAAAGAAATAAGATAGATACATAAAGCCCCTCTTCGTCCACCTCAGCTCCACCATCTAAGACATATCCTCCCACCCCCATTTCCTCCCTCAGGGCATCTTGTTCCTCATCATACAGTTTAGTCACGAGATGTGAATGGGTGCATTTCCCTCTTATGTTTGGTCTCTTCCACAAGATGGGAATCTCCACGTCCACCCCTTTGAGCCTGTGCCCAGCACAGTGTCTGACACATAGTAGGTACTTATTAAAAAATACCTGGCTGAGAAAAATCATCATATGGTCACAGTAAACAGAATTTGTGACTAATTATCCACTTGACATGAGAGGGTGGAAAGGCATACTTTTTTGCTGTGAGTGTGGGTGTATGTATGTTTTCCTCAATTATAGATTTGTCTAAACATTCCTGCTAATTTAAGATGTCAAATCTGAAGTTTCTTTCTTGGCTTGAGTTTTTGAACACAGTCCAGGGCTGTTTTCAGATTCCTCAATATTCTTTTTGGGAAAGAGTTTTCAAAAGCATAAAGTGGGTGTCTTCTGTACATGCTTGTCTACATTATTCATTTACCAGCATGAGTGTGGGGAGGGGAAGATGAGATTTTAATGGCAGTACGTGGCTGTACCCCAACATGGAGGTGTCACTGGTCAGTCCAAGTCTATGTGGTCAAAAGCACCTCCCCAGCCAGTGTTTCTGCCCCAGGTACATTCTGTTTATTTTAGAATTTCTCACCTGTGGAACACACTTCTTTTCCTCAACTCAGCATCTGGAAGGTGTATTAAATAAAGTCATGGTCTTTCAGCTCAATGGAGGAAGCTTAGCAGGATCCGAAACAATATTTCTTTCATTCAGAAATCTTTTCTGCTTTTGCTTCTTCCCTACCCCTCATCATTCCACTACCTCTACCCCAGACACTCTGGGGTTTCATACTAGAGTGAGGTGTCGTAGAGAACATGGACCCCCTTTTCGCCAACATTGGAATTACTGAGCTGCTATTGGAGAAGTCTCATGTCTTCTCCATCAGGAATTAAGGAACCCACAGGTTGATTTGGGGCAGAATCCCCCATTCGGGAACTCTTCTGCTCATCTGAGGCCCATCAAGCTGTACACTCCTGGAGGAAAAGTTACCACCTTTCCTAATTCCTGTCTCTGTGCAGGGCCTGGGTGGACTACTAACTAGCAAGTTTCTGAAAGCAGCTGGATGGCTCCACACATTCTGTTGTGTGTGAGAACCGCTAAGCATTAGCAACTAGCCAGTGACCAGCAGTGATGAGCAGTTTTTAGGCTCTGCAAATGTTTCATGTGCTAAGTGAGGACCCCAGGTATCAGCTGAAGAAACAACTTTTAAAAATGGAAATAGGACTGTTGACACAGGTACCTTTTACTAATTAGTGTACTGTTTTTGAGGAATTAGTAAAAATGTTAGTATTTTCAGGATTGTTGTTAATGAGGGAGGAGAAGCTTGTCTTTTTATCTTCACAACCATATGGTTTACTGCTTGATGTGGTTTTCTCTAGCTCTTGATGTTTTTAAATTTGATTTTTATTTTAGTGAGGACAAAAGCACTTTCTTGCAGGACTCACTGATTTTGTTATACAGGTAAATGGGGAAAGTATTTTCCTTCATAGAACAGTTTTTTTCAACAGGAAGTTCTAGAACATACCAATGGTCTTCTTTTTAAGTAAAAGTCCCTATAACACATCTATTTTTATTATTCAGTCATTCATTTATACATTCTCCTGAAAAGAATGAGAATTATGCCCCTACTAAGTCCTAGGCCGCAGCTAAGAAGGGGGAATGGGAGAAAATTTCCGGAAGGTCTTTTCCGTGGCAGGCACCTGGAGGTCCTTTATTTGGAGCATTTCATGTGAGATGTGGACTGTGGGGCTTCCCTGGTGGTGCAGTGGTTGAGAGTCCGCCTGCCGATGCAGGGGACACGGGTTCGTGCCCCGGTCCGGGAAGATCCCACATGCCGCGGAGCGACTGGGCCCGTGAGCCATGGCCGCTGAGCCTGCGCATCCGGAGCCTGTTTTCCGCAACGGGAGAGGGCACAACAGTGAGAGGCCCGCGTACCGCAAAAAAAAAAAAAAAAAAAAAGATGTGGACTGTGTTCTAAGAAGTGTAGAGTTTCCGTGGGAATACAGAGGGGTGAGTGACTTTCATAGGGCGTGGGGTCTATTCACAGGGAAATGGACCTCTGAGCAGATCTGAAAAGATGACAGGAGAAGGGCATTCCTGGCCGAGGGAACTGCATGTGCAGAGCAGAGCAGGGGACTTAGGAGTGGGTCACTGTGGAGTGTGGGGTGCCTTGTGGCAGAGGGGCTGGACATGAAGCTGAGCAGGTCAGTTAGGGTCAGGCTGTGAAGGGCTTCTAAGGTCCTACCAGGATTTCAGATGTACATTGTGTTGGTAACCGGGAGGCAGTGGAGATGTTTAATCTCTGTCAGCCTCCATCAAGTTAGTTCTGTACTCTGGTCTAAGTGGTAGTCCCATGTCATTTCAACCTCTTGCCTCTCTCTTTTCTTTTAATTACATTCAAAATGTGCTGGGAAACCTAATTGGAAGAGAGAAAAAGTGATGAAACTCCGCAGCCTATGGGGCAGGCCAGTCCATCCTTTCCTTCCAATGCATTTACTATATTTAAGTACTTCTGGTTGTTTGGAGACTTCAGGTGACTTCATTTCTCTGAGTATTATACACTTAGTTTCCAACATCTGTAGTTAATTTCTTAAGAGACCTTAATGAGAAACTTCAAACAGTTTAAATGTCAGTTACCAAAAAAGTGAGGTTTTCAAGTTCCAGTTATCTTCCTATATTGATTGTTAGAACAAAATCCCAGGTGGATGTAATTTAAGACAGATGCCATTCCAGAGCTTCAGTTACAAAGAACTTATATATTTTCAGGACTAACAAACCGACCCTGTTGTCACTACACTTGCAGGGCTGTCTACAGTTCTGGCTTACCTGGCATGGGCTCGGTTCACTGCTTTCACTCTGGCTCTGTGTTTAGCCTGGTGCTTTTGAATCTAGAAAGATCCAAAAGCTACTATGTATATAAAAATATGTTGAGAATATTGTAGATGTTGTAATAATTACAGTTTTTAATCCTACACTTTTGAGAGGAAAAAAATAGTCATGATGTACTTTATCATAGATTTATTCTTTTTTTTAACATTTTTAAGTACTTGGTTCAACTTTATGCATTATTATTACTATTATTTTTAAATAAATTTATTTATTTATTTTTGGCTGTGTTGAGTCTTCGTTTCTGTGCGAGGGCTTTCTCCAGTTGCGGCGAGCGGGGGCCACTCTTCATCACGGTGTGCAGGCCTCTCACTGTCGCGGCCTCTCCCATTGCGAAGCACAGGCTCCAGACGCACGGGCTCAGTAGTTGTGGCACACGGGCTTAGTTGCTCCGCGGCATGTGGGATCGTCCCAGACCAGGGCTCGAACCCATGTCCCCTGCATTGGCAGGCAGACTCCCAACCACTGTGCCACCAGGGAAGCCCCCATAGATTTATTCTTAATGAAAGGGTTCATCTTAAATTTCTGACTGAGAAATCCCGATCTGTTTGCTTCTTGCCACTCCCACTTTTTTCCCCCGTGTTCCTTCGCCTCTATTTTTGATTAGGATAAAATGCATGAAGAAAGAGTTGAATATGGTGATGAGTATTATTTTAACAGAAAGTAAAATGGAAAGCATGCAGAATAAATTAACCTTCTATTTTCTCTGCAGGTCACTTAGTGGGTGTTAGTTACATCCTTAGTTGTGCTACAGAGTAAATAATTTTTGGCAGCTGGTTTGGTTTTCACCACTTCTAAGCCTATGACAAATGATCTTAGAAGAATTTTGGTCTTAAAAAGGAAGGCTTTTTGTGTGAATTTTAAGTTCAGCTGTTTTTTGAAGGCTTTTTTATATAAGCCATTTGGTGGAATTTTGTTTTATTTGAAATTTTTAAGAAGTTTTAAAAGTAGTTAGAGCCTGCCATACTGAACTGTTTTCACATTTAGACATTTAAAAGTTAATTTGCCTTTTCTATTTTTAAAAGATACTGAGAAACATCCCCTGACCCCACCACTAGGTATTCATTATTTATTGGTCAACTGCTTTTGAAAATGGAGTAATTATTTTTAATTGTATGGTTTTTAGTTTTTTTGATTCCTCTAGGAGAAATAATGTAAATATTCTTAGATCTACCATCTATCCATTTATCTATTTAGTCTGTCGTAAGTCACTTTCAAAGGTAAGAAATAGTCATACAAAGTTAGATATATCTGAACATGTGAATTTCATGTATTTTCTGTTTTAAAGGTTTCTTTCAAAAGCAGCTCATCAGTGCTGTATTTGGCATGTTGTGTGTTGTTAAAACTTCATATGAATGCAGAGGTACTGAATCGTGCAGTTTACAGAACCCATCAGGACTTTTTCACTTGTATGCTAACATGATCACTTTTCTAAGTATAGTAATCTTTGTGTTGTGAGATACTGTATCATATATGATGTATACTGAACCGATGTCTGGCTTATCTGATTGAAATGTGAAATTTAACATTTTCCAGTAGTTACTTCTTAACATGCAAATTGACTGATACCCACTCAATGTATATCTAAGTCAAAATATAAAGGATCAGTTGCTTTATCAGCTTTACAGGTGTAAGGTAGGATACGAATTCGTATTCCCTGTCTCCCCAGAGGGACTTGATGACTTACTCCTGCTTTCTGTAAGTAACATAGTAGAGCCTCTTTGGCTTAGTCAGCAGCCTTGGGAGTTAAAGAAATCATTTGAAACATCGAGTGGAAAAGTTGGAAAAGTCAGGAGGCCAGGAGTGAGAGACATATCCTCATCTTTTCCCTGGTGGCCCCTCACCTGTGAGTTCACACCAGGATGGTAATAAAATTGTAGGAGCGCATTTTATGTGAAACCATTAGCGGCCTGAGAATTTGGGGCTAGCTACCTCTCATACTTTAAGACACTGGAAGGTGCCATTCATAAGCATGGAGGGTCTGCAGGAAGGCAGAACAGGCTTGTAAACCTTAGCTTTAGGCTCTGCATGGTAATCAGTCTGTAATACAGTTTAAAGTCTTGGGTTATCAGAATC
The DNA here is from genome assembly GCF_937001465.1 of Orcinus orca. NCBI lineage: Eukaryota > Metazoa > Chordata > Mammalia > Artiodactyla > Delphinidae > Orcinus > Orcinus orca. The sequence goes on along the minus strand of NC_064576.1, from coordinate 10,868,780 downwards.
ACAAATGTGCCTTTAAGTGTCGCGGGCAAATCCCATGAAACATCTAACTGTAAAAGGCCAAGACAATGGCCAGTTATTTCCTACTTGTTACTGTGATATTGTATTTTCTTATTCTGCCTTTGTGAATGAGGGTGGGGAGGAAGCGGGCCCTGCTACAAGTGGAACAAGTGAAACCGAATACTTTTTGTTAGTTTGAAAATAAATGTTGGCTCTGATGACGGTTGTGTCACAGCTAATATGGGGGTTTTACCTTGAAACAGCTACTCCTGCACGGTTCCTGCACCTTTGTGTGACTGACTCTGAATTCCCAGGCTGGGGCAGGTTTTTGACAGGCAGAGCCCTTGGCTCTGGGAGAATGGGGAAGCATTTCCAGCTTCCATTGACTCGTAAGGTGGAGAGTTTCAACATGGAGACAGGATTCAGGTTCTTGGCTGCCTGTGGGACTGACAAATGGCCCTCACAGCGGGCCAGCCCAGCTTCAGAATCTCTGCTGATTATCCTCAGAGTAGTTCTTTAACTGAAACGATGAAGAAAAGCAGATTAGGTGAGAATTCAACAATCTGTAGATCAAGAAAGGTCTACAGAATCCACCTGGGCGTAATGTGTGTGACCAAGGGTGCTCCAGGCTTTGCCTCTTAACCAGTACAAATGTGACTGTTTAAATCTCAGTGTTCCAAGTCCCCGCGCCTACCCTCCTCCAAGAGTAAGATATGTTACCTGAATTGCCCCCAGTCTGGTCAGAGCTGTCCCTGACGCTCAGTGATGCCTTCCTGCTCTCAGGTCTTGTTGCGGTGAGAGCCTCAGGTCCTTCTGCAGCCCTCTTGCTGTCCCTTTCTCTGATTTCCATGGGTGACCCAGAGGGACTATCACAGTGGAAATGGTAGGCTTTCAGTAATATTTCCATCCTTCATATCAAGGTCCAGTTCTTTCCAGAGGACACAGATGGGATTGGGCTGCAGCGAGGTGGCTCCACGCCAAGAGATCAGTATTACCCTGAGAAACCACTGCTCCCGCTGGGCCCCAAGTTCCTGCTGCCTAGAGTTCCTGTTTTAAGCCCGGTTTCTTTTGAAGACTTCTTCCTTTCCCAAGGAGATTTTATGCTGATCCTCTTTTGAGGATCTCAGAATGTTCTGGTATGTGCCTTTCTGCTTGGAGCTGGTGTTTATTCATTTGAAGGCAACCTCTGCTAATGTACCTGTTACAAGTCAGCAGGTGGTCTTCTCCAGTGATGTGGCAGAAAGGCTCTGCTCACCCGCACTGGCCCTGAGAGTTGCCTGGAGTTATTTGGATGTGGCTTCTCTACTTAGGTAGCCTTGCTTGCTGCCCCTGTGGTCCACATCACTGTGAGGTGGGGCCCAAGCTGGAAGTGGGTTATTCCCATCAAGAAGAAACATGCTTGGATGCTGGCTACACATTGCCATCCTCTCCTGCAGAAGCAGCTTGGAGCATTCCTTGTTTAACTATCATGTGGGCTATTTAAGCAACGCTTTTCCGAGAGGGAAAATGGGGGATATTGTCCTGATAAATCATGCAGTGCCTCTTTCAAAGCCATCTGCTGCTTTTATGCCTCCTCCCTTTTCTATACTCTTGGAGCCACTTGTAGTACAAGCATTAGTGTATTTGTGAGGATGGTCTTCCTGGGGTTGGGAGAGGCTTTAGGAAGGCTCATGGTTAGTACAGTCTCTGAAAAGAATTCCTAGGAATAATTCATGCATCAGGCTGGTAGGAGCCCAGAAAGTTCAGAGAAATTCTAAAGTGGAAGGGTTGTAGGCAGGGCCTTCTGCAAGTGTTGACCAAAGAGTTTCGAAAAAGATAATGTTTTATGGAATCTTACCTTGAACAAAGACATATTATTTTTGGCCTCCCTTTTTTCTTCTCTTCTCTTTTCTTTCACCTTCCTCTACGACCGACCATCCCAGCTGAGCTCTCTTGTCCCCAGTGGACTGTACTCTTTATCTTGACCCCATCTCTGCCTTCTTCTGGATCCAGTTCTTATTCTTGGGGAGGACTACACTCTACTGAGCTCTTTCTATATGCAAGGATTATGCTTTTATACATTAATATTATCATGAGGAAAGTATGATATTTAGCTAAATATCTTTTAGCTGTTTTACAGATGAAGAAAGTGAGATTCAGGGAAGTTAGGCAAGTTACCCAAATTTACAGACCTACTAAAGGATGGAGCAGGAGCCAGACTCCTGTTTCTGAAGCCTGTTTGCTGAACCACTGCATTTCAACCAGCTAGTCTGGACACCTTTGGAAAGAAGAATTCTTTTACTGTTACCGAAACAGATGCTAATATATTAATAAAATGCCCATAAATTGGGGATTTGTTAAATAAATTACGATATAGTCATACCATAGTAATGATGTAGCTATTAAAAAGAATAAGATAGGGCTTCCCTGGTGGCGCACTGGTTAAGAATCCGCCTGCCAATGCAGGGGACACGGGTTCGAGCCCTGGTCCAGGAAGATCCCACATGCTGCAGAGCAACTAAGCCCACTATGCACCACAACTACTGAGCTTGCACTCTAGAGCCTGCGAGCCACAACTAGTGAAGCCTGAGTGCCGCAATTACTGAAGCAAGTATGCCTAGAGCCTGTGCTCCGCAGCGAGAAGCCACTGTAATGAGAAGCCCGCTCACCTCAACGAAGAGTAGCCGCCGCTCACTGCAACTAGAGAAAGCCCATGCACAGCAACAAAGACCCAACGCAGCCAAAAATAAATAAAATCAATAAATTAAAAAAAAAAAGAATAAGATAGTTTCCATGAATGGTGGAGTAGCTTGATTGCTCTGATCCCCTCTGTAGATAACATTTATAATATTCACAAAGTATTTTTTTAAAACTAACTCATTTTAAGGCACTAGAGAGCAAGCAAAATCAGGCAGAAACTGGAACAGAATCTACCCTTGAAAGACAAACTACAGTGGGTAAAGTTTGCAAGTTTGTGGCTTTTTACCTACAGGCACTCCCAAATCCACCTAACTTAAGTGGCAAGAAGCCACAGCCTTACTATATTGAGGTGTTAGAAGGCAGAGATGGAGACTGGCAGAGCAGCCAGAAAATTAGGAGGGAAATCCCAGAGGGGAGGGAGCTACAAAGGGGGTAAACCCCACAATCTCTATACAAAATGGCACAAATCCTTGGCTAGCCACTAAACGTGTGGAGGGAAGATCCCAAGGGGACTGGTGAAAAAGCAGAAGCTGGAAGATGAAAGAACTGAGCAGAGATCTTAGCTACTGCCCATTGTAGGGGAGACAGAGTTTGATGTTTGTGTTCAGCAAAGTTAACTGTCTGCTAGAATAAAAAAATCACTCTTCAGAGAAATATACAGAATCCAGAGTCTCTACAACATATTAATCATATTGCCCAATGCCCTTTCAAAAATCACTATATAACATATATCAAATCATTCTGTTGTACACCTTAAACTAATATAATATGTCAGTTATATCCATAAAACTGGGAACAGTCACTACATAGATGAAGAAACAGGGGGAGCAGTTAATTGAAGCCAAAGTCAAGATCACCCACATGTTGCAATTATCAGACAAGGACTATCTATATCATAAGTGTGTTCAAGAACTTAATGGAAAATATAGGCACAATGAATGAACAGATTAGAGAAAGAGATTGGGGGCTTAGAGTATGAAAAGGGAGACTAAAGTTTTGTTTGGAATGTTTTTTTAATGTGTATGTATCACTTTTATTTTTTAAAAATAAGTTTTACAATGTCTTGAAATAGTTGGGAAAAAATAGAGATACTTGGTATGAGGTGGGAAAATAATATCTGTCTCTACCTTATAAGGAGTTTGACAGAAATGAAGAAAATATAGACTGGGAGTCAGGATTCTGGATTTCTTTCTTGCTCTGTCAACAGGACACTGTCATTTCACTAAGGCTGTGATGGGGTTCTCAGATAGTGTTCTCAGGCCTTTGACATTGTTTTCCATTTCTGGCATCTTCTTCTTCATCCCTAGACTTCCCCTCTCAGGGGACAACTCCAGAGAAGCACTTCTTGCTCAAAAATTCTTTCTTTAACACTGCCATCCCCACACACAATCTGGCTTAATGCTTTCTCAGATGTGAGTGGCTGATATTAGGGCCCCAGGGCTCCCTTCTGCTCCTGGGTTCTGCATCTCAGGTGGTAATGGTACCATCACTTGTGCTGTCACCCAAGCCAGAAGCCTGTGACTTCTCCTTGACTCACCTTTTTAACAACCCCAGATACATGTAGTTACCAGGTTCTGCCAGTTGACCTAAATACTTCTCAAATTTGTCTCTTCTCTCTGTCATTATTTCCATGATCTACCCTGCCTCCCCAAGGGCTGAATGGACACTTTCCCATTGTTTACTGGATGAAGTCCATGTTCCTTAACACAAGGCTTTCCTAGTTCAGCCCCTACCTCATGTCCAGCCTTATCTCCCACACTTTAGGTTCCAGCCATACTGTTTCCAGTTCCTTACCATACTTTCACTCCTGGCCTTCTCCTGTTATTCCTTATTCTTGTTTTCCCTTCTTGTCTTCACACAGAAAATTATTCTCACCTCAGAAATACCTTGTCTAGGGACTTCCCTGGTGGACCAGTGGTTGAAGACTCTATGCTTCCACTGCATGGGGGCACAGGTTCGATCCCTGGTCGGGGAACTAAGATCCCACATGCTGTGGCACAGTCAAAAAAATAAAATAAGTAAAACCAGTTTTGTGGGGAAAAAAAAAAAGAAATATCTTGTCTAGAAGCCTTACTTATTCCCTACCAAGCTGGACCAAGTGGTCCTCTCTACTCCCATAACTCCTGTTAATGCTTCTGTCCTACTCTTGGAGAGGTCATGCAGGTTGGCGGGATAATGACAGGGTTTGGTGTTGGACAGATTTGGTTTCAATTCTTGTCCTTCAATCTCTTGGCTATCTGAGCTCAGGCAAGTTATTTAATATCCCCCAGCCTCAGTTTCCTCATCTGTATGGTGGCAGTACTATTATTTATTTTGCTGAAACAGAAGGAATAAAGATAATATAAGTAAAGAGCTTAGTATGGTACCTGTTATAGCTGTTATTCTTCCAGTACTTTGGACTTGTATTGAATATACCTGATGTCTCCCTCTTATTAGACTGTATTCCTTGAGACAGCAGTGTTGTTGAATTGAACTCTTGACAATAAATTAGAACTTTAAGAGTATAGGTTTGCTAAGTTAAAGGAGTGATTAACTCTGTGGAATTTCATGTAATGTGAAATTTGGAGCTTTATGCATATTTTCAGCAGAAACTCCTCAAATTGTATCTTTGAAGAAGCAATTTAACCTCCCCAAGCAAAACACTAACCCCAGCTTTGACAAATGCTTTACTATAGGTGTAGCTTAACCATTCTCCATTGCTCACCCTTGCTACAGGTCATTAAATGTATGGCTAAATAGGACTATTAAATTTTACCAAGGTCTTAAAGTCCTGTGAAGAAAATACTGATTGGGCTTCCCTGGTGGCGCAGTGGTTGGGAGTCCGCCTGCGGATGCAGGGGACGCGGGTTTGTGCCCCGGTCCGGGAGGATCCCGCATGCCGCGGAGCAGCTGGGCCCGTGAGCCATGGCTGCTGGGCCTGCGCGTCCGGAGCCTGTGCTCCGTGGCAAGAAAATACTGATTGAGTGATCTAAAGAAAAGATTACCTGTTAGCTTATGACGCTTGAAAACAGAGACAGTATCTGCTGGGACTGGCTGAGCTTCAGCTGATGGCAGTGTCAGCAAATGTCTGGGCCAGAAAGGGCCGCAAACACGCTCTGAACATGGTGTGTCAACCAGGTCTGCCTGGCTAGTGTGAGCTGTCCCCATGGGCCTGGACACCCTGTGGTCTGCACCTACTCCTGAGCCCATTCCTCTCACTAGAGTTGTTTGGGCGTTGCTGCCTTCCCACACTCTTGAGAAGGATGTCTGATTCTAAGGGGCAAAGTTTAAAAGAGGACATTTATGGTTAACTTTGTTGTGTACAGTGTGCCTTAGATCTTATTTTCTTGGCTAGTGTACAGATAAAATGATAGTTCTGCTGGCGAATAGGAAAAAATGAATGATTCTGGATTCTCTCCATGTCCTGACTCACTCCATTATGGTCACAGTGGCAGTATGGAGCATTAAGCCTCTAAATATGCAGAAATTACTATGCTTTAATCATACATTGTTTCATGAATATTGGTAACCATAACAATAAATACTTGACCAAATCCAGTTCTAGAACATGTTTTTAGAATCATTCTTAAAGGAGTGACCCAATGGTATAGCAGTTGTTTAAATGCATTTATATATAGCAAATGAAAGCAAAAAAGGAAAAAAACAAACCATAAAACCTATCCTTTTAGCCTACACAAGGTGACTGTATTTTTAGAACCACAAATTGGTATACACAGTTTGAACACGTGATTTGAGTGTATTTATAGAAGTGGCTAATTGAACAAAATATTTAAAAATGAAATTATCTGGGAAAATTCCAGGCATGTGATTGATGTATACTTAGTTGAAAATTTATATTTTCTATGTACTGTAGTATTTAATTAAACAGAATGATGTGATTTTAAGCTAGCTTTTGATAATATAAAAGTAAAATTTGAATTTGTTCATTTATTTTTGGTGTTCTTTTAATCATGAAAATAATGCTTAAAGCACCTATCAACTTAAAACAATTATTTTATTTTTTCAAGCAAGGCAATTTAATAGACTGGACAGTTGCATACCAAACTATTTAATACTTTGCTCATCTCATATGGCTTTTAAAAATCACTTAGCTTGGAGCCATATATATTTCACTATGGTTTGTGTATGTGAATTGACATAAAATGTCATCTTTAATGTTTCACTAGCTTCACCGTGTTAGGCTGAAGGTATTTTTGGTTGTATCAAATACCCTTTTATGTTTTAATTTAAATCCATATTTACTTGCTTTAAATAGCTTGAATTATTGCTAAGGCTAGTGGAAAATATTTTAAGCATAAAAATGTGTTTTTTCCCCACAGTGTTCTTTTGAGTTGTTGATAGATGTGAAAAACATTTAGCAGGTTTCCTCCCTTTCCACCCTTTATTAAGCTGTACTTCTGAAGAAATATTCCTAGCAGACATGCTGCAATATTCAGAAACACTGCTGTATTACAGATGCAACATGATCTAAAAGGAAAAATTGAGTGTGGGTTTGAAGTTGACAAGTGATGAAAGTAGCCCTGAAGTTGTCAATTAGGAAGCGAAGGCCTGGAACCGATACCTTAATGGGCAGTGCCCCCTGCTATTTTGTCTTCAGGGCTGTACGATTGTTACTGCTCTGGAAATAGGTATGCACGTACCCAGACATATATATACATAAATACACACATGTATGTATATGAATATATGGTGGGCAGTGCAGACCCAAACTGCTCATGCCGATCCATTTCCTAAAAATGTTCCCCTTATGGGAGGACTTAACAAGAAGAATAAGTGCCTAGTTTTACTTTGTTTCATGTTTATTGTCTTTCTAACATAGGATTTTCATTGGTTGGCTTTATAAACCATATTGCCAACCAACAAATATATAATTTTTTTCTATGGAGTTTTCTCCTTCAATCCTGCTGGGGAGTCTTTTCTCAGATCACCAGTGTAAGCCTACAATCATACATTGTTTGCAGTTGATACAACCCCAATTGACACACTATGCTTTTTGCTGATTTTAAAATATGGGTAATTAGTCATTTATAACTTACAGGTTAAAATGAGCTGTTAATGGATAAAGTTAGGAACCCAGATGAACCAAAGCTATTTAGATTGTGGTGTTGACACTATATGCATCTTTCCATTACTTATTATACAACCCCCCCAAATCACTTTATGTATTTAAAAAGTCCCGTAACAGAAGAAGGAAAGAGTGCACAGAAATAAAAGGTCCAAGATAAACTCAATGGAGTGAGATGTTACTGAGATTGGTGCATTTCCCTTTTTGAAACATTAAGTCAAATTAAACTGTTTAAAATTAAATCTTGAAATAATGCTCCCCAATCTTTTGAATGGAATTTTAAAATAAAATGTTACAGAATGCAAAAGATACATACCTATGATGATGAAAACCCATATGACACATCTCATGGAGGACCCCTCCTCGCAGAGGAATGCCTGTAAGTGTCCCAGGTTCTCAGACACAGTGTGAGGTGGTTCTGAGAGATTGTTGGGAAAAATCCTCAGGTTTGGTTGGAAAGCCCACACTCGGGCGTTGGTGGGAGCCTCACGCTCTAACCCTTCAGTACCACAGCTTTGGCTAATGTGTACCTCTTGTGAATGTGGTTCTGGTCACTGGGAATATCCAGTCACTGTCAGCTGAAGCCAGACATGGGAGAGGGCTGGCATTGGTCATAGGGCAGGAGGCGGGGCAGGGGGTTGGAGGGGGTTGCTTGAATCCACCACTAGGGTGAAAACCAGAGTATTGGCTCCTTTCTAATCTACTGAACTCAAGTGCTCACTGGGCCTTCATGAGGACTTTGCCTCTGGGCTCATGGGGTTCCTCTCAGGTACTGATTTGACCCTGGAGTCCCCAGGGTCATTCCTCCACCCAGAATTTTTGGACTTTTCTCTGGAGAGAAAATGTGGTACGTCTGTACCAAAGGGCTAGAAGGCTTGGGATACTGTGCTTCTCTCTGCTCCTAGTGGGTGGTAATGACTGGTTCCCACTACCAGCCACAGTTTGTGCATTGCTCTGGTGACAAAAGCCCAAGCATTGATTAAGTGGTATCTAAGTATTCTGAATAACGAGGTTTTTTTCTTTTAAAGTTTACAGATCTTCAGGCTTTTCATCAGCATGATTTACAGTCTCTGTCTTTGTTACCTAGTATCTATAATTATCTGCATCCTCAGGTTTTCTGCTAACACCCAACATCTTCAACAAGGTAGAAAAGGAGGCGGGAACTGCTTGAAGAGGTGGGAGCCTGAACTAAGGGACACATGCATTTCTGACACATTTGCAGGAAATTGTCTCATTTTTATCTTTTTATTCACAGTCATGTTAAAAGTTAGCCATGCAGTATAAGAAGCTGAGGGAATGCACCTCAGCAACCACCACTTTGTAAGCCTTTGCTCCTCAGTTTGGGTCGCAGGGCAGTGGTGTTTTAGACTGGGGGTCCCAACCCATAGTGAGCTGTAAATATATTTATTGGGTCAGGACGAGCATTTGAAAAAATGAACTATAATAAAATAGAAACTGTTGTAGTCAAAGTATGTTACAGGTGAAGTTTTGTTTTATAAAACTTTTGTTTCTTTTAATATGTGGTGGATGTGTGTGTTTATGGGTTTTCCACATAAAACGTTTTTTCCTGTGGGTTGCAGTAAAAAATTTTTGTTGAAAAATGCTGCCTTAGTGGAATTTCTGATCCAGGGAGATGGCTTTGTTTAAGGGAGTATGGGGCATTCATAGTCTGCGAGCCGTGTCCTGGAATCTTTGTTCCCGCAGCTGTGGAGTTCCCTAGTTGAAACTCATCATTCTTGTCCCATAAGCACACTGTTGCAGAGTGGTTGGGTGTAGTTAAACCAGCACTCTAGAACACTGTGGGGTTAAATGGGCTTTTATGAGCTCTCCTGAGTGCCTGACCATCCTTTGTAACATCTTTTCCATCGGGAAGAATTCATTTGCAATTCCAAAGAAGCAACTTCTTGGTGAGTTTTATTTTAAGGATTTGATGAGTCTTTTTGAGCATAGCCCTGTCATAAATTAGGCTCTGCTTTTATATACTTTCTGCTTTATTTAATAGTAAAATCTGTTTGTACCTTAAGTGTTCTATCGTGCTTCCTTACTCCTTTCTCACTTCTGATGAAGAGTGAGGTGTTACAGGAACTCAAGGGGCGCCTGGGGTGCATAGCATTGCTGACAGTGAGCCGAGGAGGGAGGCTGGCAAGTTTCAAAGTCAGAACGTCTGTGTGTCTGCACCCGCTAACGAGTCTTGGTAGAAGGGCATCTTCTAACACTTGAAGGGTTTACCATCCACTTCATCAGTTACCTTTTACTATTGAAGCCAAAGTGGCCTTATAGTGTCTTAGTATAAGGTGGTCTTTACATAGATGTGCTCACATGGCATCCGCCCACTCTTCTTTCCGTAGCGTTTATTGAGCACCCTCTCCATGAGAGGCACTCTGCTAGGCCCTGGGCTCTGGTGGTGAGCAATTCCATAGTATCTAAACCCTTGTGAAATGTATCCATGCCACACTGCCACCCCCGCAAGCACAACTCCATACTAGGAAGAACTCATTCACTGCCCATTTTTTCTGAGGTTTATTTAAAAAAAAAAAAGTGTGAAGGGAATGTATGCTGATTCTCTTGGGACTAATTAAACAAACATTACATTCAGGGAAAGAAAGCAGAGAAGATTTAGGATAGTTAAGATGTAAAAAATGTAATTTTGGGGAAAACAGCCTTCAATTTTTCCACTCGAGTGTTTTTCCGAAGGGCAAAGAGCAAGAAGCATCTTACGTCCTCTCAAAGCTGAGACACATTTCAACATGGAGATATTAGAAGCAAATTTGGTGCCCAAGACAGGTGCCAGATTTTAATTACAGTTGGCATTTCTGAGCATGCTTTTGGCAGAGGTGGCCATCTTGTTGGAAAAGCCATAGATTTTGACACTAGCAGTATGGGTGCCCAGTTGAAAACGGTTGAAAATAATTTCCCTCCTATTTTCATCATGTTGATTGTAAGCGAAAACTTCAGTGGTTAATATTTAAACAAGATACTCTCTGTTCAGAGAAAACAGTTATTCATTGGAATTGTCTTGGTGATTTGGTGTGTTAGCTCTGGGGTGATAATTTCTATCTTAGAGTCTTTGAAAAAACCCAGTTAAAACAATAAAATAGGATGTTTCATTAGAAGAAATGAAGTTGGCATACACCAGGTTTTCCATTAAGTTCCAGGTCACAGACAAATAAAGAAAGTATGTTAGGGAGAAAAAATCCTTTTTAAAAATAATTAGGGAGCTGCCTGTTTTGTTCACCAGATGGAAAATCCGCAGTTGTGGGTGGTCCGTGTTGGAGAGGGCATCTCACAATTGGCAGGACCGTGCCTTTAACTTTTCAAGTCCTAGGACAAAAATCTGAACGCCATTGACTGTTCAGAAGACTCCAAATATGTATTAGCCCTCTAGGTTCTGCTTCCTGAATTTTACCAGTTTTCTAAAAGAGTGTGTAGGTAAAATGATTATGGAGTGCCAAAATAAGTAGTCCATTGTTCTTTGAATTCTGAAACAGTATTCTGTCAGTCCTTGTTTTCTGTGACTTCTCTCACTGTCAGTACCTTACGATGATAATCTGATTAGTGGAACTGCCTGTGTTACTATTTAGAAGCGCCTTTTTATTACATTAATGTATTCCAGAGCAGATAGGACGGCCAAGTGTGCCTAAGGCTTAAGAAATCAGCCTTGGGAAAAAAAATTTAAAAAAAAAGAAATCAGCCTTGGGTAGTTATTTATTGAGGAAGGATATTGTACTGTCATCGATGTGTAGAGTCTTTTATAAACTTGCTTTGATATTCTGATAAAAGTAATTCAGTAAGAAGATATGCTTTTCTTACGGCTTTCTTGGACTGATAGTAGAAAGTTAGCCATCTAGCTTCACTAATAGTTTTCTAAAAACTAGTCATTTTAAAAAAGTTATTTATTATTTAATTTTGGCTGCATTGGGTCCTTGTTGCTGCACGCAGGCTTTCTCTAGTTGCTGTGAGTGGGGGCTACTCTTTGTTGTGTGAGTGGGCTTCTCATTGCAGTGGCTACTCTTGTTGTGGAGCGCGGGCTTCAGTAGTTGTGGCTTGTGGGCTTCAGTAGTTGTGGCTCACGGGCTTCAGTAGTTGTGACGCATAGGTTTAGTTGCTCCGTGTCATGTGGGATCTTCCCGGACCAGGGCTCGAACCCGTGTCTCCTGCATTGGCAGGCGGATTCTTAACCACAGCACCACCAGGGAAGTCCCAAAACTAGTCATTTTTTTACATGCATCAAAGCATAATTTTTTTCCAGCCCAATCTTATGTGTTATATGGCTTTACATCTGCAAATCAGACTTTGAAATGGATATTTTACGTTTGAACATAAGGATGTATATATGTTTATAGTAATATTTCATTCATAAATGTAACCCCTCTCAAATTAAAAAAAACTGTTAATGATTACAGGAGAGTTAAATTAATAAAATCATTTTGGATGCCTAAATGCGCATAAACTTTCAAATCAAGTGAAAGAAAAGCCCTGGAACGTAAATCATTTTTCTCGGACAGCAAATGTTTGCCTTTGGATGTACTATGATACTCTGCCTATGTGTAGTAAAAACGGCAATGATTTATTAGCTCCATATCCCCCCAGCACAGATGCTGCACAGTCTGTCCCTTTTCTGGGCACTAAACAGTAGGTTTTAAAAAACAAAATTTCACTGAAGTTTTCTGCTTGCTTTCTGTGTTCTACTATTAATAGCAACCCTTTGTTGTTCATGCCAGCTCACTTCTAGCATAAGACAATGATGTGCGGGAACTGGTTTTAGCCAAAATACTTCTAATTGGCACCCATTTTTCATATGATAGTCCAGGTATAGTTCCATGAAGAATATAAACACCTTAAAAATTGTGTCAAAAAAAAAAACTGTGTCAAAAAGCCAAACAAACGTAACAATTAGTCAGACTTCAGTGAGATGTACCTTTACAATGTCACGGTTTCTTTGGCAAATCTTAATTTATTTGCTGTTAAAGGACATGAAGGGTGGGGAAAATTTGAAACAGTGATGAAGGACTTATGTGTTAAATGTTCTATGAGTCTTCATGAAAAAAAATTTGTGAAGAGGGGAATAGAAAACACTGTTAGGAACATCAGGTGTTCCTGCACTTTTACCGCTTCTGTCTGCCTAGGAGACAGAAACTTCATCACTAAATGCTCATTCAGGGGTGAGATTGAATCTTGATTTGGCCAAAGGTAAATGTGCTCTTCTGAGGAGTAAGGTAAGCAGGGAGGTCTCTGTGTTAGGTGTGTTACCGTGGTCATTGCACCACTCAAGGCCATGGCTCTGAAGTCACATTTCCGTGTTTTGTGGCTGAAATCTTTGGAGTTATCCTTGACTCCATCCAAGCCCTTTGATTCTTCATATCTTTGCCATGGCTCCCGCCATCCCCTCCTCGCTTCCGTCCTGGCCCCTTGTTGTCTTCCTCTTGCTGGTCCCTTCTCCATCCCCTCCATCTTCCAGAAGGAGCTTTCTAAATACAAAGCTCATTGCTCTACTCTCTAAAAGTTCCAATAGCTCCCAACACTGAAGACCTTACATGGCCATACTGTGTCCTTTACACCCTGACCCAAAATCACCTTTCCAGAATTATCTCCTTCCCACCCTTGTACCTGATTCCATAGTTGCATTAAAATTCTTACTGTAAAAAAAAAAAAAAAAAAATTCTTACTGTAATCAGACACCCCGCTCTTTTCCATCTTCTTGACATTGCTCATGCTGTTCCTTCTGCCTGCAGGGTCCTTCTCCCCATTTTCCCCCTGGTGAAATTTTGCAGATCAGATATCACCTTGCTCTTATGAAGTCTTACCAATCACCCACACCTACCTTGGCTAACAGACACCCTTCCTCTGCATCCCTATGGCTTTGCTCATGTGTAATTGTTGTTCTTTGCACCCTATCCTGTCCCCCATATCAAATTAAACCTCCTGGAGGGTAGAGAGAGTCCTGTATCTGCTTTCACACAGACACCTGTCTTGGTGCTGAGTGCATGGCAAGAACTGAATCAATATTTTTTTGAATGAAATGGAATTCTGGGTTGTGACTTTCAATCAATTAAGATTCTTGGTTAAAAACTTATGGTTACCAAGGGGGAAAGGGAGGGGAGGAATAAATTGGGAGATTGGGATTGACATATACACACTACTATATATAAAATAATTAACTAATAAGGACCTACTGTATAGCACAGGGAACTCTACTCAATACGCTGTAATGACCTATATGGGAAAGGAATCTAAAAAAGAGTGGATATATATATATGTATAACTGATTCACTTTGCTGTACAACAGAAACTAACACAACATTGTAAATCAGCTATACACCAATAAAGACTAATTAAAAAAGAAAGATTCTTGGTTAATCAACAGATTGAATCTGGCTCTTTTAGGCAACAAAAATTCTTAAGGAACAAATAATGAAATACAAATACTCTTTTAGGCAAAAGGGGGATTTATTGGAAGGGTATGGGGACACACAAAATCGGTGGGAAGGCAGCTTAGGCATCTTGGCATCAGCGTCACTCTTCCATCTTGTCCTAGCTCAGCCACCAGAATGGATGTGTTACCAGCACAAAATGCAAACTCCAGGAAGGGAGTGTCTGCTTGGTCTGTGTCCACTATTTGGCTCTGACAGAGCTGGGCGCCTTGATGATAAATTAAGCTATAGGCAGGATGAGGCAAATTCTCAAGAGGTGGAGTGGATCTTGGGGCAGTCAGTAACCAATAAGCGTCTGCATGGGACTGACTTCCATTTCTAGCATTTGAGCACCACACTGGCCTTGCTGGTGTGACTTGCTAGGGATTCTGAGCAAGCCTTTCTTCCCCAAAGAGGGAAGTTCTATTAAAATGCATATACCCCTGGGAAGGGATGATAACGCAGCCCCTGCTAGCCAGCATCAATCTGCCGAAAGTGGAAACTGTGGGTGCAGGGTGGAGGAAACAGCGTGGGTGAGGTGAGAAAAGGCAGTGTGGGGGTACCCCACAGTACCCCTCACACTGCTCAGTGGGGTCACGTCCTCTGTCATCCCCACACTCGAGGGTGAAGCTTCTCAGATGCCTCTGTGTGGGGACAGTCGGTTCTTGGTTGGGCCCTGGAGGCTAAGATGCCCCTGAAGCGTGTTTCTCCTTGTAAATCAGTCAACTGAAACAGTGGATACCGCTCTTCGTTAGGAAGTGGGAAGGACTGTGCCGGCCACCTTGGGTGGCTGATAGAAAGGTGGGAGGAGTTGCAGTCTGGAGCTGGAGGGGAGACACAACCTAAAAGATGACCAGCAAGTGGCGACAAAATAATATTTCCAGGATGAGTAGGCTTTGAACACACATGGTAGAAGGGGGATAACACTGGGGAGGTGGAATTATGTCAGCACAATCACGAAGGCAGGAAGGTGTGCCTTGTGCTGGGAAAAGATAAGCCAGTTGAAGGCAGAGGTGTGTTTAGGGAGTGGTGGGAAGTGAGATCAGAAAGTCACGTTTGGGTCAAGTTTGGAGAGCCTGGACCTCTAGGCTAAGGATTTTAGATGTTGCTTTGTAGGCAACTAGGAACACCTGTAGATGTTTCAGAATGCAAGTATCGTGATAGATGTGCTGTTTTAAAAGAGCAGGATTAAGTGACGGGACACTGAGGAGTCTGTCATGAGGCTGATAATCTAGGGACAAAAATGGATGAAAGAAATAAAATCATCTATGGGAGGGAGCACTTAGGAAGCTTGGAATCTGGACTTAAAGTTACTCACTGGTAACTCCTGGGCAAGTGTCTGTGCCTCAGATTACTCACCTGAAGGTAATGGTGTTCATTCGTCAATATTTAATGATCAAATGAAATAATGTTTCATTTTAAAATACCTCCTCAGTTACCTACATCTATTTGAAAATTTTAAAACACCACACGTGAACCTGCTAGGATTATTTTCTCCTTTTCTTGGCTTTCCATTTGTTTTCCAGGTATTTTATCCCACAGTGGTCCAATGTCCGAGTGGATCAACAGGATAGCTTTGGATTACTTGTTCCTTCTCCTGCTCAAAATTAGATTGAGTCAAGTGATAATATGCTAGACACAATGGGCTAGGTGCCCATTTCATTCAGACGCATCCAGTAATTAGTATACAAGTCAGGATACAGGTTTGGGTGTTGTGACCAAAAAGGCCCGAAAATACGATGCCTTTATCAAAGATAGTTTGGTCTCTCACTTAAACTGTGGGTAGGTGGTAGAGGGCTCATATGGTGGCTCATTGAGAACCCAGGTTCCTTTTATCCTGTGGCTCTTGAATCCTCAGCACACGGCATACATCTTACCTAAGAAGGCTACTCAGACCTGGCCCATCACATGGGAAATAGGAGGATACACTCCTTCCTTTTAGGGGATTCCATAGTTCTGCTCACTCTGACCACACCTCATCAACCAGAACATCCTCCCGGGAATACACCCAGACATTGGAGAGACTGGGAAATGTCCTCGTTAGCTGGGCATCAATAGGTGGTCCATTCTAGGGAACAGACAGTGTCAGTAGCAGCATTTGAACCCCAGACGCGAGGGGTAGTTGAAGGGTGGGGCGAGGCTGGAGAGTGAGCCGTGGAGCTTGGACGTACACACTGGCGTGTCCCCACACATGCAGGACTGAGCCAGGGACGCGAAGAGGAGGGGCTGGCTGGGCCATGTCCCCTTACCCCAAACCCTGTATGTGGCGATGTGGGTCTGTCCAACCTGAATCTTCTGGCCCAGAGTCTTCTCTTTCCCATTTACAATATGTTGCTTCCATGTCACCATAGTCTTGCTAACTATCAAAGTCCCCAAAGCAGTCACAGAGCAGTGGGTACACGTGGACAGAGCACAGAGCCTCTAGCCTCAAAGCCAGTGGTGAGCCACACTGAGACAAGGCACAGTTTTTAAATTAAGTATACTTTTTTTTTGGCCGCACTGCGAAGCTTGCAGGATCTTAGTTCCCCGACCAGGGATTGCACCCGTGCCCCCTGTCGTGGAAGCTCAGAGTCCTAACCACTGGACCACCAGGGAAGTCCCGTAAATTAAGTAAATAGTATTTTAATAAAGGTAAAATGTCTAAGGTCCTCACTGCTAGTGCCCAATAGGCAAAACTGAAATGCAGGAAGCTGGTCTTATTAATAATGAGAAATAACAGTGCTGATTTTAATCCTACTGGGTGAAACCCAATGGTTAATATCTCAAACCTCACCCTGCCACACGTGTTCCAGACCTGTACTCGGTGCTTTACCTACTTTTATGCCTCAGAACAGTCCTATAACCTTGGTTCTGTTATCAGCCCCACTTTACAGATTAGAAAACATGTTTACAGAGGTCTAGAAACTTGCCCAAGGTTACTGAGATAACAGGTAGAGAAGCTCAATCCGTATGCCTGGGTCTGCCCGGTTTCAGAACCTTAATGTGTTCTTAAGCATTCAGCTGTGCTCAGCTGGCCTGTTTAGCATGGGCAGGGGCAGTGTGGACAGTGCTTTGAGCCCTTTCGGTATGTAACTCCCATGGCGATGCACACCACCATCATCCCTTGGCGATCCCCTCCCTCCTTTCTGTCAATCACTGACTATGCACTGAGTCCCACTCCTAGGTTGGCTCTGAGCTTCATGAATACATCATCTCATTTAAGTCTGATTCCAGCCCTTCAGGATAGGTGTTGTCATCCCCGTTTCATACTGGATGAGCACGAGCCCAGAGAGTTAAGTGTCTTGCTAGGATCACACACGGATGCTTGGCGGAACCAGATACTGGCCCAGACCCACTCCAAAGCCCATTCTTTCTGTGTAATGTCTGATCTGTCTCGAGTCTGATCTGTCTCGAGAACCCTCTTCCTTGCCAGGCCTAAGTAGATCTTAAGTGTTCTTACCACGCACACAAAAATAGTAATTATGTGAAGTGATGGATGTGTTAGCTAACCTTACTGTGGTAATCATTCTGCAGTATTTGTGTATATCAAATCATTACATTGTACACCTTAAACGTACACAGTATTATACGACAATTATATCTCAGGAAAGCTGGAAGGGGAAAAGAACCCATGGGAGTATGGCGAGTGCTGCAGTGTTGCATCTTGTTACTGTCAGGATAGTATGTGCTCTTCTGGGTGTGTGACTCACAGAATGAAGCCAGGACAGCGGCTTGTTGTGACTGGGACAGGAGAGTCGGCTCTGGGCATCCCCCCTTCTCCTGGGCCTCCAGGAACATGTGTAGGTCCTGCAGGATGAGGCCTCTGGTGGCACAGGGGGTGAGGAGCACTGCAAGGAAGCATGCTTGAGTGAGTAACCAGTGCGTTTGTCCAGTAGGATCAATATCAGCACTGTTGCTTCTCATTATCGTTCATAAGAAAAGCTTCCTAATTCCAGGTTTGCCCTTTGGGCCGTGGCATAACTGGGTGGCGTCCTCTCTCATCCCAGTAAATGACACACAGGGGGTGGGGGAGGTGTCTGTCCTCCATAGAACTTTAAATCAAAATAAGTATGTGAAGCGTGGAAGTTGTCGGCCTTACTTCTGTGGTCAGTTTGTGGCACAGCCCTCCCTGTTTGTACGTTAGGTAGCAGGGATGGTCTCACATGATGAAGGTGATAACACTTCCGTTCTGCTGGACCAGACTCTTCACAGAGCTCGTCCACACACGATCTCATCGCATTTCCAGCAACTCCTCTGAGGCGGACAGGCAGATAGCACATCCCCATTTTATCAATGGACAAACTCATGCTCTGATACCACATGGCTCGCCCAAGGTCACACAGCTGGAGAGCACTTACTACCCAGCAGCCCTCACCCTGCATATCTGAGAGCCGATCCTGTTAGTCCCTAAGCAGCCTCTTTAACCACTGAAAGCTTTAAGTGTCCATGTTTTCGTTCAGAGGGAAAAGGTGCTCCTGTGAAGGCAGCACAGCCTAGAGCCAGACCACCACCCTTGATCCAGTGCTGCCACATGCTGGTGGTGATCTGGCAACACTTCTCTCTAGTCCAGTTTCCTCATCTGTGACATGGGGAGGATTTCAGAGAGTTTTTGTGAGGATTTGGTGAGATAAGATTGAAAGAGCTTAATACCACGTGTGGGCTGTGAGCACAGTGTGTGCGACGTAACCTTGAGCTGGAAAGTGATAGTTGGCATAGGGACTTTTTAGCTGTAACAGACTACCTCTCTTTCTCTGCCTCTCAGTACCTGCGGAGGAATATTGATGTCCAGTCGTACAGCTGTTTCCCCCCAGAAAGATTGATATGCTGACACCGGAGAGTGCGCCTGTGCAGACAACAGGGCTCCCTTTTTATTTGGTCTGGTCCTTCAGGTGTGGTCACAACAATTCCTTATGTGGAAACAGCCCCTTTAAGCTTCCCCACGTGGCTTGGAAGTAGCCCTGGGGGAACACCTGTGACAACACAGTTTGCTTTTGGTAGACCCCTTCAGCCTTCGGGATCATCCCTCTTATTGTTTGTTTTCTTCTTGTTTATTGGTTTACATTAGGGCAGAAAAGCTACAGTTATTGGGCAGGAGGGTTGGGAGTGCTGGAATGAGCCAAAGTGGAGCAGGGAAACAGGTAGGGAGCCACAGACAGGACGGAGTGTTTCTACGTGTAGGTAGACTAGGGTGCAGTTCTAGGCGGACCACTAGATGGCACTCACACATTAGTGTTAGGACTGGTCCATGCCATTTTCCACTTTGGGCTTTTATAAAATCTCTCTAGGGACTAGCCGAAGCTTTGTATGTGCCATCTCCATCCATGCCTCCCTCTAGCCTCTCTTGATCTTCTGCAGATAGGTAGATAAGTCTCTCCGTCTGTCTAAAAACCTGCCAAAAATACCTTAAAAGGCTCCCACCTTTTTAGCTGCAGTGCTGTACTTCTACTGTTTTCCTAAGCACATGTTTACGTGGCAGTAAATCCATTTTTGGAGTACTTAACAGAGGGAAACTTGTTTCTCTTCAGTCATTCTGAGGGTGTGTTCAATAAAAGGAATGGAAATTGAGGGGAAAGGAGTTATTTGGAAGGAGTTATTTCAATTTCTCAAGGAGAAATTGAGGGGAAAGAAAAGATAATAGGTGAAAAAAATGTTTAAAACATTTCCATTAAAAATTATGGGTTAGTAACTTGTACTGAAATAAAAAATCACTTAAGATTAGCAAGTTATTTTATGAAATTATTTTCTCTTCTTGGAGAATTTTCCCATAAGCTGAGATTCAAATGCAAAATATCTGGGGATAGGAGGGAGAAGGGATAAGCAGGAAATCAGTTGATATTGTTATCTTTATAAAGGTGCATGTTGTATAAAAGCTAAACCCCATCTTAAAATTGTATAATCTGCTCTGATATTTAAAGAAATAAGAAAATTAATTTCTGTCTGTCAATTATTATGGATTCTGCTACTGCCTGGTTCAGTTCTGTCTCAGCTGCGTGGACATCTTGGGGAGCGTTCAGAGCGTCCATGCAGACATGATTCATCTGTGCACTTCTTAGCTGAGATAACAGTGCTCTGAGCCCCACTGTTAAGGTTAACCTGTACACCGCAGAAGGACAACAGATGGAAATTCTGGTTTGCAGCCACTGCAGAAAAATAAAAACATGTTCCAAAGGGAAAAGGATCTTGTATTTCTGCGTTTGAACCTTTGATCTGCATTCACATCTGAAGGGAAGGCTAGACCTTTTGGTGGAGACACATGGCTTTGCATCTGTGAAAACACAGCTGTATATAGCCAAACAAAACTAGTGGAAAATACAATGGTTTTGCTGTGTCAGGCTAGCTGCTAATGCTCAAAATCTATACAAATATTGTCTTTTGATAGCTCTTTCAAAAATCTTTCTTGACTTTCTATATAATTGTTCAGGAATGTTTTATTCCTTTCAGTACAGATTTTGAGCTTTTTAGGATTAAGGCACGTGGGCCTCTTTTCCTTATATTTGCTTGTAAAAGGGCAGTAAAATAATGGCTTGTAGTTAAATTGTAGTAACATTATCTAAATTTTGACTTAATTGCGGGAGGGGAGCAGAGATAGAAAAAAAATTAAACCCTTAAAAAAAGGTAAAGTTCTAACTGGTTCCTTGATCCAGAAAATCTTTTTTTTTTAAGATAATATTGCACGGGCTTTGTGCCGCAAGTTACAGCTGAAAGGCCTCTTAAGCGCTCTTGAAACTCAGCTGCTTTGTTTTGAGCAATTAAGATCTGTTACTGAGTGCTTTAAGCAGCTCTGCTTTCCTTCATCTTTAAATAGTCGTCTTCAGCTAGTTTCTTTATCAGCGTTTCCCAGTAACTAAGCCAAGTTTGTTTCATCAGGAGGCACTTGCCTTGAACCTCCATGTTTCCTCTCAGTCCCAGACGGGGAGCCCAAGTCTGTGCGCCCGCCTCATCCTGCCCCATACGGTTGGTTTCCTACTATTGAATTGGCAATCTTTTTCCGTCCCTCCCCTTTCCGTTTAAGCTCTGGCCCCTGTCGGCCCTCCCTACTCCCTACCACAGGAATGGGGTGCAGAGAGGTGGTGGACAAAAGATGAGGATTGATGTGCGAGCAGCAGGCCGCCTGGGTGCCCCTGCTCTACAGAGGTGTTCCTTACATTTTTCTGAAGGGGACCGAGCGAGGGCCTGGCTATTGTGCTGTCACCCTCCCCACCCTCTCTGACACCAACAGCTTCATCAGCAAGCGACTCAGGAGATGAAAGGTGGTTTTCTTTAAGAGAGAATTTTTGTCAAAAACAATAACAACCTCTAGTGTTAATCACGCTGGTGGGAAGAGCCAGAGCTAGCTAACGCGTCCTTCCACGCAAGCACCGAGAAAGTTTCCCCTTTGAAGTGCTGGTTCCCGCCTCACCCTTCCAGGAGGGAAGAGGGGGAAAGAAAACAAGTGTGAAGATCTGAAGCCACTGAGGAATGCTGAATTGATGTCTTTCCTCAGCATCCCTGCCCCTCTCGCGGTCCTCCCCTCCTTTCAACTCCCTGCCCTTTGAAACTGCGGGGTTAGGGTGGCCGGCCCCCCAGCCAGGCCCTCTTGTAGCTCATGCCTTCTCTCCGACGGGCATTGGGGCACTGGCTGTGTAGGGAAAGAGGGAGAGGGAAGTCGGTGGAAGCGGGGAGAGCCCCGGGCAGATTCTCCATGGGGTTGTGGCGGAAGCTTTTACCGTTGGGAGGAAAGAAAAACAAACCAGAACCCCCGAACAAACAAAAAAGCCCTCCCCCAGCCCCAGACCCTCCATCACAGCTGCATTTTGTTCCCGGGACTGTTGGTGTCACTAGAGCCTCTTTTTTTGCAACTCGAGAAGCTATTGTAGAAGACTTGTCAAGCCTATTAATTTTTCAGGCAGAACAGATCAAGCCTGCCTTTGATGCTGCTGTTTCCTAATTTAGTATTCAAAGGTAAAGAATCCTACCTTCTCTTCGCTCTTTACATAATTAAAAGAGGTTTTTTTCCCCCAGTGGCAAAGAACTAGTCATGTATAGTATTTTTTGAAGTAAAAGGTCTAACTTTTTATATGACATCTGTTCTTATACTCTTCCCTAAATATAACCAATATTTACTTTTTTCTGGTACTTAGTTGCATACCATACGCCCTGCATCTTAATTTTCGACAGATGGGGTTATAAAGAGTGTTTTATTCCTCCAACTCATTCCTCTAAGTTTAAATTTATGTATTTCTGTTCTAACAAACTGAGAGTGCAATTAAAAATAAAACTCTAGAAAGAAATAAAAAAAATAAAACTCTAGAATCGTCAGATTGCCCTAACTTGTCTGTTACTCCCATTTTTATTTTACACTTGAGTATCCTTAAGTGGACTTTCACATGTTTTCATCTGCTGTGTTTAACAGCAAATTGTGACCCTCAAAACCACTTCAGGGCCTTTTGTGTTCTTATCTGTGCATTTCAATACCTTCTGGGGAAGTGCCTTCGGTTTCCCTACATATGCAAAAACCCCAGCCGAATTTTTTGACACCCCTTCTCTGTTTGTTGGTGGAGTCTTGTTTTCCATTGTTTGGTTGTTGACGTTGGCAAAAGTCATTTATTTAACGGTGCCAGGGATATTATGCCTTATTCTTTATTGGAACAAAATCCGAAAATATCCCAGAGTGTTTAAAAAATTAATGCATGACATTGGAACTGTTATAGCATAGTTTCATTTTCCCATCATAAGGTAGATAATATTTTAAAGGTACTAGGTAGTAGTAGTCGTCACCAGAAGCCAATTAAAATTGCTAAAGATTCTATCAGAAACCTGTCTGGTGGCATAAATAATTGATATCTGGAAATAAAGCGGCCGCTCTATGCGTAGGGCCCTGCTGTACACCACTGGGTAGCGACCGCAGTCCCAGTACTTCATGAACCAGAGGATGATTTCTGGGCATGATGTCGCCTGGGTTTTAAAAACTTGATAATAAGGCCACACACAAGCAGATTTTTTTTTTTTAAATCTCCTTTGCCTATGGAGAGAGAGGAATAGTGACATTATTTTCAGGTGTTTGAGCTTCTTAGAGAAAAGGAACAAATACAGAGACTCCTCAGGAGCCAGGTGTGAATGGAATAAATTGAGGCACTGTCCTGACCCATCCAGCTTTTTGTAAATGATGTGATTAAAAGGGACATCTGAAAACAAATTTATGAAGTTGTTATGGCAACTGAAACACTTGGATTGAAATATGTGTGTCTGAAACATGAGAGAAGCCGGAGAAATAAGCACGGCATTGTATTTGGGAAGGGCGATTGAACAGTGGCGGCCAAATATTATTCCTCCGTCGGTCATCATTCAGGGTTACTGCCTCAATTTCCACTTTTCAAAATGTGTGGTGATTGATGCTTTCCCAGACTGTGTCACTCGAAGTCGCCACGCCTTGTACACAGCAGCCTCTGTGCATTGGTTCTTTGACCTGTTGAGAGCACACTGTCATACGTACAAGTGTTCAGCACGAAGATGCATTTAGAGTTACCTCATCGTTTGCCCAGAGTTTACACGTTTGTATTCTCGTATTAATGTCCTTGTTTGTGATTATTCTCTACCGTCTTTTCATTCACTGTCTCCCCCCACCCAAGCCCACCAACAAAGAGCAGCACTCAGAAGAGTCAAAATACTTAAATATTGCTGAGGATTCTCTGCTCTCTTCTAAAAGCTGTATATCCCTTCTCCATAATTTAATACTATTATAATTTTTCATGCTTTTTTATTTTTCTCTCCCATACTGGCAAGAGTATGAAATAATTGTTCTTTTAAATCACAGGCAAGGGTATTTAAAATCAACACCTACATATTTTGTATTACAGTGTGGTGGAAAATCAGTACTTTAAGCCACATCCAGAATCCTTTAAATTTTTTCTGTCATTAGATTCCAGATATATACAGTGTCTAAAAATTGTTTTTAAAATTACTACAAATTATTTGCTATATATTTGGGGCTGTTTTGCTTTGAATGAAAAAATAGTTAAATGTCAATTATAATAATTTTAGTAGACTATCCCATAAGAAATATGCTATTTTAATTGAAAGTTTGACACTGAAAAATGAATTTACACCAAAAAATTCAAATGAAAATTTCTTCTTAACAAATATTTATTTTTGAATATAGATTACTGCTTATTTGGTCTCCTTGATTTTAAGCATAATACTTTTCATTTTGAATAGTCTTAATTCCTAAAATTAAGCTAAGTGAAGAAAAAGAGGAAAAAATAAAATAATTTTTTGAAAATTTTATTTTCCTTAAGTCATGAATTGGAGCTTTTCACTCTTACTGAAATTGCTCAACAGTTTTTTAGTTGGACATGAAGGTATACAAAAACTGACCTTACAGATATAATGGAGTGTTTTCCTAATTCTTTAAAGACTGAGATCAAAACATTTTTCTATTCTATTGCAAAATTAACTGCTGTTAATCTGAAAGACTAATTATTCATTTAAAATATTTAGTTAAGCCTGTGTTTTTAATCCCTTTTTGCATATGCACAAGGAAGTGATTGTGTTTTGATGTAACTTCCTTATTTGGAAAATCCATAGATCGAAGATGATGTCAAAATAAAAAAGAATGTTTCAAGAGTATTAAACATAAAAATTTGGGGTCCTTGCACACATTTTACAGTAATAAATTTCCTTTTTCCTTTCCTTAGTCTTTTCATCTTAAGGATTTTTTTTTAAAGTATGATTTTGATACTTCCAAAGTGGATACTATTTTATTTCAGGTGGGTCGTTTAATAGTTTGTTGATGTTTTCAAGGTCTCTAAACAAAGTCTGATGTGTTAACAGTCTTATTAACGATGTTAAAATAGAATTAACAGCTTGTGGATGCCTCCAGAGCACAATAGCCTGTCAACCTCGCCTGCCCCCTTATAAACTGTACCCCTGCTGTCTTCCCTTTGTTTCATGCCCAATCAGCAAACTAAACTTTTGTGGAGAGAGAAGGCAGTTCAAGTGTTTCTGCTGCCGCTGATGGGAGGAGCTAATGTGGAATTTACGGGGAGACCAGTCAGTGCTGGAGGGAAGAATGACCCCAAACGGGGAAGAAGAACTTTGTTGACCTGCTTGGCTCCCTGACCTTTCCTTGTTATTTTGTCACTTTAAAGAGGTTTACTGTGGTTGTCACGTACTTTATGATGCTTTTACCAAAGACACAGGAGTTTGGGAAGTTTGGGATTATTTAAGATACATCTCAGCACAGATTTAATTGTGTTGTGTGATTTTTAATTATTTGACTAGATGTTAGCACTCAAAATCATTCTTAAAAGTCTGATGCAGCTACTAACAGTTTTTCTTAAAACAAAGGGGAATAGAATTTCGTCAATTATCTTGAGCCAAAGTAGATTCTAAATCTCTTCTAGTGTCTCTTCCCCATAGCTACTTTTGACCAGAGAAAATCATTAGCCACTGATGATAGGCCATTCGTCCTGTTTTGTTGAAATTATTCTTTGAAAAATAGATTTATATTTTCTAAGTGTTTAAAACATTGTTTTTGTCAGGCAATGGTCATAATGAGTAGAAAATATATTTTTTTAGGAGAAGGCTTATTTTTTCATTCGTATTGCTAATTTGACAGATTGTCCCATTTAAAAGTACAGATTTATGGGATTACCTGACAAATGGGTCATACCATTTTACCTTTTGCCACCATCTGACTTAATAACGTATAAAGTACAGCACATTTATAAAGTATTTCCCAATCTCACTGCACGTTACACTAGTTTTGGTAAGGGATAATGAGACATTATTGAGAATTAAGTATTTTTTAGGTCACACAAGCACTTATTTATTGCTGTTGTTCTTTCTTGTAATGTGTTTTTTTGGTTTACATTACTTTTAAAGAGGCCACTGTTCAGTGGCTCAAAATACAGTGCTGAGATCCGAGACGATCACTGTTGGTACAAAGAAAAAACATCTCAGGTTGGATGCAGGACACAGCATTTTCTTTCAACCAAGGTTAAATAAAATTACTCAGATACATCCAGATATGGGGAATGAGATACATTTAAATGACTTATGGTTTCAAAAAACGATTATTTTGTCAAAGAGCATGCTAGAAGAAAACCAGGCAGCACAAGCTTACCACTTCTCTTAGCTCACATTGCACTACTCAGGTGAACCCCAAGGGGAATATTTTCTTATACTTTATAAGCCCTAGAAATGGTGTCCTTTGATTGAACTGGAGCAAGCAAATTGTATGTCTGTATGAAACTGGAGCAAACAGGGCTTTGTTTGATACTAGCCACATGAGTGGGTATAAAATATCAATAATAACATTTTCTGGTTGGCATCTTTGAATGCGCGCTGCCTCATTAAGGTCATTGTACCTGGCCAAGGAAGAATGTCACTGTGGTAGTTCTTCCACGACTGGAACTGCTTGTCGTTTCTACCTGAAGCAGCCACTGCTGCCCACCCCCCATCCCACGGCCTAGTGTGTCCTCATACTCCGCTGCTGGGTAGCAGAACAGGCTCACAGCCAAGCGTAACTGAGCTCTTTTTGGGTATGCCCGCTGAGTGAGTACTCCAGGCCCTGGAGTTGGGGATACGCCTAGGGATGTGAGCACCACACGGTCATGGGGACCAGACCTCAGTACTGTGGCCACCTGATAGAAGTGTCCACTGCATGTCCGCATGACTTGGGGATGCTGAGAAAGCCAAAGGGATTAACAACAAACAAAGCTCAACAACTTTGTGCAGAAGCCAGCTGGCATCTCACAGGGACAACCTGAGCTGCTCCAGTGTCACGAAAGCTGGGTTTAGATGGATCCCATTCGCTACTGCTATTCCAGGAGCGTGGCCAGCCTTGGTCCCCATAGGGGAAGGGGAAGAGTACACTGGGTCCGTTGCTGGGATCCATTTCTTTTGTTTCAGGTGGTGCAGGGAGGGATGAGACTGCAAATTTACTGAAATTTTAGTAATCAGAATTTTTCTCCTTAAAGACTTTGTAAATAGCATTTATCCTCCAAAAAATTTTCTCCTTCTCTCTGATTTTATAAACTTGAAGGAAAAGGAGAAAACATCTGTGGTCCCAGCATTTGCCTTCATCAGTTACCTAAATGGATTTTAACTCTTGACCACTGACGTTTAGCGAGATAAATCCTGATTCAGCTCTGGGAGCAGTCCCCTCGGACAAAAGTTTTCATGTGCTTTTTAGAATTCTGAATTCGCCACAGTAACTTTTAGGGAAGTAAAGGATACAAATAAAGTTTATGACAATTTGACTGTTTGCTTCTGCATTTTAAAACGTGTCAATTGTAGGAAATTTTTTCTCTGACTCTTTGTAATTCCCTGAAGTGGGTACTTTAAAGCCAGTTGTAAAATGCTGCTTTAGAAACAATTCATATAAATGTGCTTCTTTATTTAATCATAAGGGAGATTTAGAGAAAGGATGTTTCATTTTTCAGTATTTTTTGTTCCATAAGGATATGGAATTATTATGATTAGTAATGATACCTTACATTTGCACAGCACTTTAGAATTTTTAATGTACTTTTACAAACATGATTACGTATAATCCTTGAAAGAGTTCTACAGGAAGATATTATTATCCTGGTTTTATAGATGAGGAAACAGTAAATGCACATACTTGTAACATACCACATAGTCCCAGCTTTATATTTCCAGAGGATTCTGTGTTTTAGGAAATATATTGGTATGTAAAATGACTAAAAACCATAAACCTAGGACTGAAGAATTTATTTTACTTCCACATAATAGCTATAAAAGATGATAAAAAGCAGGAATAAAATCATGTGATAATGTGCAATCCCCCTTTTAATGCACAACTATGTGAATTTTTGTTGTATGATTGCTTTGTTTTCATGTGTTTCACATGTGACATATCATAGTACTCTATGTTATAGCATAATAATAAAATAGAAAAATAGGAAAATTATCCCCATATATTTAAAGATAGAAGTTATAATCACAATATCATAGCAGAAGAGTATTTTCCAATTAAAGTATAGTTTGATTTGTAGTTGACAATATGATTTTTTTCTTATGAGATCTCAAAACAGGCAAAATATATTTACTCTTAATAATAATATTTTCCCCCTGCTTGTTAAAGACTAAGTAGCCAGAGTATTCGTTTTGGGACAATTTACTGCTGTGGTTCAGAAACAGAACTATATTATTGGGGACAGGAAAATCTGATTAGTGTTTCTAAGAATTATTATAGCACAGCAAGACAGGGAAGCAGTCCAAAGTGCTTAAGGTTAAAAGCAATTTATAAAAACTAGGAAAAGACTTTGTTTAAAAAATAAATAAATACATGTTTATTAAGAATAAGTAAAATTGTCTAAGTGATATTCTTGATTACTTTTCATTATAATACTTTCATGTTATTTTCATTAAAAATATTTCCGTTGAGGGGAGCAGAGAAGGAACAATTAAAATGAGAAACGAGACCCCAAAATTTGCTATTCTACAAGATCCAAAATCTTATCAGTATAGTTTTCAGTGAAAAAAAATTATTAAAGTAAACTTTCATATGATAACCCTAAGAAAATTCTCTACATATGGTCCCAAAGGTTTAAAAAAAGTAAAACTGGGAAAATAATCATTTTATGAAAAAAAAATCTATTTAGAATTTCACTAGGGCTGCTCTTAGAATCAAATCAATCTTCATTTCTTTAATTGTGATAATCAAGCATGTAATTTGCATTCTAGAAGTTTAAAGGAGGAAAAAACTATTGGTATTATATGTCTGGGGTTTTCTTTAAACAACTCTAACATCAAAATGGCCAAACTGTTGGACTGATTCATGTTAAATAAAACAGATGGGATTCCCAGATCGTGCACCGTTCAGCCGTTTGATGGAATTCGCGCCGCCCTGACCAGCGAGCCCAGATGGCGCTTAAATCTGTCACTCTTTAACGACCCTACTGTTTTTTAAAAATATTTTTATATTTGAGCCCATTTGGTTAATCTGAGAGATTAATCATTTCCAGGATATGTCTGGGGAGGGATTTACTGTGGGCTTCATTTGGAGAAGCTGAGGATGAGAAGAAAGAAGAGACCTCCCAATTCAGGGCTACCTACTCCAGGGAACTCCGGGCAGGAGGCCTGAGGGACCTTGGACTCTGGAACATTTTCTAGGCAGCAGGCTGAGAAGGCCACATAGAGAATAGTAGCAATGGGGATTAACGGAAGAGGGGATGGAGATGTAGGAAGGTATGGGGGAGTGGAGATAAATAGATTGTCACCCAGAGAACTCTTGCATTGGCAAGCCGAGACCCCCCCAGGGGCCGAGTGCTGACTGTGACCACACTAGGGTGGCTGTGAGCAGTCGACCCTCACTGAATCGGAGGGGCTCTGGTAGTGCGACTTGGAGCAGACCCCAGAGGTCGGGTCCAACATGATGAGCTGCCCTGAGATGGTTCTAGAAAGAACCTGTTCTGCACCAGAACTTTCACAAATCTCACAGGGTTTTTCTTCTTTCTTAATTATTATTTTGAATCAGTTAGTCTACTGAAATGCTTCAGTGATTTGGGACATGAGATGCTGGCAGGCTCCTCCCTCCAAAATCTTTAACCTTGGATATATTGCAGAGTAGCTTGGAATTGCTTTCTATTCCTGCTGGGACAGGAAACAGAAAAATGAATGGCTTTTCATTATGCAGACTCAGGTGGTTTTTTTTTGTTTTTGCATTTGAATCAGATGTAGCAGGTGTCAAAATACGGTGCAAAATTCACACCATTAATGTGAAAATTTCCATTGCCACCAGAAGCCACCAGACCCACCTATATTAACAAAATTTAAAATGACCTGCCGACTTGAAGGATGTTCTTGATGATCTTCAGGCTGCTCCGTGGTGGTTTTCCTGTTTGTCACGTGATGCTGCCTATACTTGGGGGTCTCGTGGAGGGCCAGTGCGTCTCACCCTTGAGTGTAGCAGAGCGCATGGGGGTGGTGTCCCAATGTCCTGTGCCCCAGCTGAGTGTCTGCACACTGAAGACATGTCAGAATTCTGCTTGGAGGGTTTCCAACCTAAATTAAATGACCTTCATGTAGACCTCAAAACAAACAGAGAAGGAAGTTGTGTTGGGAGGTTTTGTTTTGGAAGCTTTAGGATTCAGGATTTGTCAGAAGTCATTGCTCTGCCAGGATATACTAGAGCTGACACTTGTAACTAACGCCCCCCCCTCATGTAATCATCCCATGGGTGTGAAGCTAGGTAAGTTCTGAACAGAATGGAAGAAGGAACATGGAGCGCATAATCCATTGTTTTCATCTTAAATCTACTGTAATCTTGCCACTGTCACTGTTTCTTCCACCCTGTCTGGGTGGCCCTGTCTCCCTCCCTCCCTCCCTCCCTCTCTCTCTCTCTCTCTCTCACACACACACACACACACACACACACACACACACACACACACACACACAGAGCCAGATTATGGAATGGATTGCAGTATAGTCCTGCTTAAAGGATACTGCTTTTTATAGACGGTAAACTGCCTCTGGAAGCCTGGAGAGGCTGCCCTGTATCTTATTTTGTAACAGGTTTAGGATTCAATAGTGATCAGTAAGACACAATTTTGTGTGTATGTGTGTTGTGTGTCAGCCTCAATTTCCTAGGTAGTCTTTGGATGTTTACAGAATAAAATTGAACATTTTGGTGGAAGCAATTAACACCCACATTAAAAATTATTTTTGTGGGGCTTCCCTGGTGGCGCAGTGGTTGAGAGTCCGCCTGCCGATGCAGGGGACATGGGTTCATGCCCCGGTCCGGGAAGATCCCACATGCCGCGGAGCAGCTGGGCCCGTGAGCCATGGCCGCTGAGCCTGCGCATCTGGAGCCTGTGCTCTGCAACGGGAGAGGCCACAGCAGTGAGAGGCCCGCATACCGCAAAAAAAAAAAATTATTTTTGTGAAGTTATATAATGTATTTGGTATTATCTAAAAAGCTAATTTTTTACCTTTTTGACTAGAGTAGATATTCCTAATAGTCACACATTTTCTTGTAAATTTTACCAATCAACTCATTCCACGTTCACCTGTTTCCTCTAAAGACTAAAGTCTCCCTAATACTCCAATTGGCAAATGGTCTGTTTCAGAACAAAAGGGCATGTATATAATGTGTGTGTATATATAATTTGAAGAATTCTGTGGCCATCTGAGAAATAAAGCTGTTGCCCATTATTTTTCAATAATGCTTGCCAAATAAGTATGAAAAAATGAGGAGCAAAAATAAACTTTCACTGTTAATGAACTGTTGGCCATTTGGAGTAGACAGATGTGTTTGGTAGGTAGAAGGAAGAGGAAACCTATCGCTCTCCATTGCCTGTGACTGAACTTCCTCAAGGTGTGGACGTGAGGCTGGCACAGCAACCCCAGCCGGGCTTCCTTCCAGAGGGGTGGGCTAAGGGTGGCCTGGCCAGGTTCAAGGTACCGGAGCCAATCCGTGAAATAGGGTTAAGGGATAAAACCAAACTCAAAGGCCACGGTACAGCCAAATCAAGGTGTTAATCTAGGTGAAGACTGGAGGGACAGGAGCTGGGTTCAAAGCACCAGGGAGCTGGACAATGCTGGTTCAGGGCAGAAGGCAGGAGGTAGAGCCCCCAGAGGTGCCCTCAGCTAGCAGGCAGAACCCCTGGTGCTTTCATAGGGCCTCAGCTTTGAAGAGGGAGTGACACATTACGGGCCCCAGATACTGTGAAGAGCATGGAAGTTGTCCTTCCTTCTTCCTTCCAGAGCCTTCTCTAGCCATTTGCAAAAAATCCACAGGCTCTTTTTACAGTATCCTTTAAGAATGGGGGTGTGGGGGAGTCATAAGCCTTAAAAAAGTTGGGTATCCCCAGCAACCCCAGTTTGCCAAATAGGAAATGTAAAGTTGGGTGATGTTTTAAAATTATAGTTTTGTTTTCTTTACTTCTGAAAGATTTCCTAGTTCACTGAGAACCAGCCTTCAACTGCATGGATTTTATGAAGTTTCTTTTTCATTCCACATAGAAGTCCCTATTTTTAGCTTTTAAAAGCTGTTACAGCTGAGATATAAACAGTATTCCTCACCCCACACAGTACACATTTTAGGATTAGAGTCAGAGTTCCTGGAACTGCAAGACAGGTTTGGTCTTAGTCAATCTGTTAGGTTTCCTTATAGGCATGTTTTCTCATTCTATTATTTGATTTTAGTGAAAGATCTGTTAGAAATTACCCTGGGTATTAATGATACTTTAAAAGTCCTCACTATCCAAAGCATTGTATGTGGAGTTTCCCATGGCAGTTTATTACTTCCTGAACTATAACTTGTTCACAGTTTCTAGACACATGCTCTAAAAACAGGCGTCCCTCAGCCCCACCCTTAATGAAGGATGGGAGACTTAATGAAGGACTTTGGACTACCAAGACCAAGGAGTTAGGTCTGAGCTGGGAGGAGCCTCTAAAAATTTTCAAACTAGGGACAGGTATGATTGCATTTTAGGAAGATTAATCCATGGCAGTGGGCAAGGTAAATTCAAGGGCTTGGTGGAGGCAAGGGAAAGACTGGAAGCAGAAAACCTAAGTTAGGAAATTATTGTGGAAGTCCTATCAGTAGGTGACAGGGACCCAACCTGGTAGGTGGAAGCCATGTATGACAGACTCCTCTTCTGCCTGGACTCATTTCTGGAATCATGCCACCCACCCACCACAAGCACACACTCCCCACCTCACATCCTCTCCTTCACCTTTGGTTCTCAGCTCATGCCCTTTGGGAGACTCCCACACAGGCCTGCAGCCTCCAGGCCAAGGATCCTGTCATACTGTATTCTTCCAGTGTCTAGTAGAATAGCTGGCACATAATAAGTGCTCAACAAATACTACTAAACAAATAAATCAAGCCTGAGCAACTTAGTATGCAAACTTCTAGTAATTTATATTGTGACCTTGTCGTGGTTAATGCACATTCCTGCACTTCCTGGTGTTAATTTGATGGCAGGAGAGCTTAATGGTTAAGAGCATAGGCCCTGGAGGTTAGTATCCTGTCACCATATTTGTTGTTCTGTGACCCCAAGGAAGTTATTTGGTTTTTCTGAGTCTCAGTTCTCTCCTTTGAAATATGAGGATACCATTATCGTGGTCAAATGAGACTGTGTATCTTAACTTCTAAGATCATTGTCTGGCATATGATTAGAACTCAAGTCATATAACTATTAATCATAATTTATTATAATTAGTATTGGGAGTAATCATAATGAAAGCAATTTAGTACATTTAGATTTGGGGGACTTCCCTGGTGGTCCAGTGGTTAAGACTCCGCACTCCTACTGCAGGGGGCGCAGGTTTGATCCCTGGTTGGGGAACTAAGGTCCCACATGCCGCACAGCGCAGCAAAAGAAAATACATTTGAGATTCAAAATTTACTGATCAGAACAGATACATTGGGGTTTAAGATGATAAGCATTATTGTTTTATTCAATCCTTCACATTCTGTGGGGCTCCTCATCTTTTTAAACGATATTTGTATACAAAAATGAAACTTCTGGGCAACATTAAAGTTTGCCCGGAAGTGTATTCTAAAGAATCATATGAATAAATGAAAACTTTATAATGAGCTAGTGCAAAACTCAAAGATGTTCATGTGTGGGCCGGTATTACCCAGCACAGACCACAGGGGTTCCTGAGTAGCCTGGGTGAATTCCTGCTCTCCTTTTGACCTAGTATTGGGAAATGATATGGACTTTTTGTAATTAAAAAAGAAAAAATATGAAAAAAAGAAAAAAATATGCTTAGAAAAAAAATGCAAGCTGTGCTGAATGGTCTGTTTCAGAACAAAAGGGCATGTATGTAGTCCAGAAGTATAAATGTCCAGAAGTATAAATCGTATAAATGTATAGTCCAGAAGTATAAATGTCCAGAAGTATAAATCGTAATCAGTTACTACTGTTTTTATTTTTTAATTTTAACTCCAAGTTCCACTGTACCAGCTGCAGTTGTGAGCACAGGGATGATGAGATGCTGCTTGTTGGAGTTGTCACCTCTGAGCAGGTGCTGCAGGCCTCCTGGGTGATGCTTGAGCGTTGAATCTGTCTCATGTCTTTTAGAAGATGAGATAGCTCTTTAATATAGAGCTGTATTATTATTAGCTGTTAGCTATTCTTATTAATATGAATATTATTGTTAGTAATAACTATGTTATTACTAGCCCCTGTTAAAGCCCTTCTCAAGAAAAAGCAAATACACCATTAGTGACTACTTTGGATCTTTTGCTTTGGGAGTTTTTTTAGTCTTAATCAGAAAATGCCATAACAATAAGTTTTTGAATATATAAAGTTATGACTTAGGATATGGCAGTGGTTCCACAGTCTCACTGGAAAATTTCATATAACATTTCTAAAATTGCAAACTGTAACATCAATGTGTTCTTTTTTCTAAACTCAGCAACGCGTTTTGCTTACAAGACCAGGGTTAACAAACAAAATAGGTCACTTTAACTTTTCTCCTGTCACAGCATGGGCTATTTTCAGACCCTCTCTCTATTTCAGGACCATCTTACATATCACTGCAGGGAGAAGCACCACCGTACCACTCTGAACAGGGAATTCCCTGGTGGTGCACTGGTCAGGACTTGGTGCTGTCACTACCAGGGGCCCGGGTTCGATGTGGCTGGGGAACTACGATCCCGCAAGCTGCACGGTGCGGCCAAACAAGAAAACAACCCATGGGCTTCCCTGGTGGCGCAGTGGTTGAGAGTCCGCCTGCCGATGCAGGGGATGCGGGTTCGTGCCGCTGTCTGGGAGGATCCCACATGCCGCGGAGCGGCTGGGCCCGTGAGCCATGGCCGCTGGGCCTGCGCGTCCGGAGCCTGTGCTCCGCAACGGGGGAGGCCGCAGCAGTGAGAGGCCCGCGTACCGCAAAAAAAAAAAAAAAACAACCCACACACAAAAAAACCTTTGCACACCTCAAAGACCAAGTCAGATGGACATCTCTGTAATCTGCCCCTTCCTCTCTGCTCCAAGTGCTGGTACTTAAGCTCTCATGAGACCTATACCACATTCTCCTCCTTTACCTGGGAATTTTCATTTGCTACACGAGTGTAAATATCTCAACATCCACAACTTCATTGAAGACTTATGGAGTTGAGAGAGTCTCCTCTGTGTTACCTAGCATGTTTTAGGGCTATAATAAATATTAAACAGCAGCAATAACTCTTTACCTCAGTTTTCTCCACTGTTGTTTTGTTTAACATTCTGTGTAACAAAATTTTGTGCCCTTAACTCATAAAGTCACCATTAAACAAATGTTGGCAGGTGATGGGTCCAGTAGGATTTTCAGCAGTCATTCATTCGTCCAACAAATATGTACTGAGGAACTACCATGTTCAGGTACTTGAGATCCAACAGTGGACAGAACAAAGGTCCACCCTCCCAGAACTTGTGTTTTAGCAGCCTGACAACAAACAACAGAAATAGTAAATAGGTAGATCATGGAGAATTTTAGAAGATGGTGAAAGAAAAGTTGCAGCAGAGCAAAGGAAATGGGTAGGGGTGGGGTTGGGAGTCAGGTTGCCATTTAAAATAGGTTGGTAAGAATTCCCTGGCAGTCCAGTGGTTAGGACTCCGTGCTTTCACTGTGGAAGGGCTAGGGTTCAATCCCTGGTTGGGGAACTAAGATCCTGCAAGCCACGAGGCATGGGCATAATAATAATAATAATAATAAATAGGGGATAAGGATAAGCCCCATTGAGAAGGTGAAATGCTAGCAAAGGTTTGAAGGAGTGAGGGACTTATGTATCATATATATGCATATATCTGGGAGGAGAGTGCTCTAGGCAAAGGAAACAGCCCTGTGTGTCCAAGGATAGCAAGGTTGCCTGGAGGCTGGTGGAGTGAGAGGGGTAAAAAGCAGTAGGAGATGAGATGAGAGAGGTAATGGGGGCCAGATCATTGTAAGGATTTTCACCTTTACTCACGGTGAGGAGGAAACCAACACAGGTTGTTGAGCAAAGGAGAGACATGGTAGGACTCATATTTTAAACTGATGCCTCTGGAACCTGTGTTGAGAATAGACTGTAGGGGACAAGGGTAGAAGCAGGGAGACCAGTCAGAAGATGGTTGCCTTGAGCCAGATGAGAGCTGATGATGGCTCAAACCAGAGTGGGAAGTGGTGAGTTGTAGTTTGGATATACTCTGAAACAGAACCAGTAAGATTTCCTAGTGGATTGAATGTTTCTCAGTTGGAAATGAAAGAGGAGACAAGGATGACTGTCAGATTTTTGGCTTGAGTGATTGGAAGGAAAGAGTTGCCCTCAAGTGAGATGGGAGAAGCTATAGATGGAGCATGGTTTTCTTGGGTTTGGGGGCAGGGAGGGGGGGAGAGATCAGGAGTTCAGCTTTGGACATGTTGAATCTGAGATTATGTATTAGAAATCCAGGTGGAGATGCCAAGTCAGCAGTTGAATATAGGAGTCTAGCATTTGGAATGAGGCCTGGACTGGAGATCTACATGTGCAAGTTGCTAGCATAGAGGTGGTATTTAAAGCAGTAAGACTGGGTGGGGTCACTTTGGGAGTGAGCACAAGGCTGCAGACCCGGTGAGACACTCACTAAGGGGCAGGATGGGGGGAGGTGAGAGGGAGTATCCAGCAAAGGAGATGGAGAAATAACAAGCAGTGAGATAGGATGATAACCAAGGAGTGTGTGTCCTGGAAATCAAATGAAAACAATATATCAAGATGGGGTGAGGGACTTCCCTGGTGGTCCAGTGGCTAAGACTCCCCACTCCCAATGCAGGGGACCCGTTTTTGATCCCTGGTCAGGGAACTAGATCCCAAGTGCCGCAACTAAGAGTTTGCATGCCACAACTAAAGATCCCATGTGCCGCAACTAAGACCTGGCAGAGCCAAATAAATTAAAAATAAATAAAGTATTAAAAAAAAGATGGGGTGAGGGTGGTGATTGTGCCAGATGTTGCTGGTGAGTCAAGTAATTTGGGAACTGAAAATTGGCCTCTGAATTTAGCAGCGTTGGTGGGGAGGTCATTGGTGGCCTCAATAAGAGCAAATTTGGAGGAAGTATGGGTTTTTCCTAGTTTTCTTCCTCTTCAGGGGAGGACAAAGTTTAAATAAAAGTGTATTTGGAGCACTCATCAATCTTTATGGTTGACCCTGAAGCTTCTACTGGAACACGCGTTAAAGGGACCCAAACGCAGTGATCTCTACTTTTAAAAATATATGTATAATAGCTTTATTGAAATATAACTTAGATATCATACAGTTTACCCACTTAAAGTGCACAGTTCGGTGGTTTTTACTCTCTTCACAGAGTTGTACAACCATCACCACAGTCAATTTTAAAATATTTTCATCAGGCCAAAAAGAAACCTCATACCTATTTGTAGACATTGCCTCTGCAACCTCTCAGTCCTAGGCATCCACAAATTTACTTTCTGTTTCTATAGATTTGCCTCTTCTGGATTTCATATAAGTGGAGTCATGTTATATGGTGAGTGGCTTCTTTCTCTTAGCATAATGTTTTCAAGGTTCATCTGTGTTCTAGCATGTATCAATATCAGTACTTTTTTAAAAAATTAATTAATTAATTTTTGGCTGCGTTGGGTCCTTGTTGCTGCATGCGGGCTTTCTCTAGTTTCAGCAAGCAGGGGCTACTCTTCGTTGTGGTGTGCGGGCTTCTCACTGCGGTGGCTTCTCTCGTTGCAGAGCATGGGCTCTAGGCACACGGGCTTCAGTAGTTGTGGCTCACGGGCTCTAGAGCGCAGGCTCAGTAGTTGTGGTGCGTGGGCTTAGTTGCTCCGAGGCATGTGGGATCTTCCCGGACCAGGGCTCGAACCCATGTCCCCTGCATTGGCAGGCAGATTCTTAACCACTGCACCACCAGGGAAGCCCCAGTACTTCTTTTTATGGCTGAAAAATATTCTGTTGTATGGATAGGCCACTTTGTAAATACCATTGGTCAGTTAATGGACATTCAGGTTGTTTCTGCTTTTTAGCCATTGTGAGTAATACTGCTGAATGTTTGAATACAAGTTTTTGTGTGGATATGTGTTTCTGGGGTATATTCTTAGGAGTGGAATTAGATTTCTACTTTCTTGCTAATATTAATAATTAGGTTATATCAGTACTGCCAACATTTCAGGGCAAGAGGTCAAGAAATGAGACAGGGTTAAAAAGGAGGATCTAGAATGCATGCTGTTCTCTTTCTTTTCCTGGTCCCTAAGTTCCTAGAGCTGTTCCAGCCATAGTTACTTTGAGTTACTACAGTGCTCAATGAATGGATATTTTTCTTTGTTCTGTTTTGGAACATAATACTGTATTAAGCCTCATCAAAAGGGGCAGAGAGTGAGGGAGAGAATCTACCTGCATTGGCTTATTGAAAAAATAAGGTTATTTCAGAATCCAGGTCATTGTTTACTTTTAGCTGCATAAAAATCTTCGAGTAGATCTTCTTACAGCATCACCAAAATAAAGATGCCAGGAAAGGCAGCCAAATACATTGACTTTGAGGAGAGGAAAAAAGACTTGTAATTGCCTATCAGTCCTTGGATTTACTTCAGGGGAGCACCAATTAAAAATCTCAAACGTGGCTTTTTCAGTGGAATTATATTAATATGAAAGAGTTTTATCAAATATGATTGCATGTATGTGCGTGTGCACATGCATGTGTATGTGTGTGTGTGTGGTTTTAAACATTTCCGTAATGAGTTCCCAAGTGCTTTTTTGGCAGTGGTTATTAAAGCTTGTGTGTTTGCGATTTATTTGGCAAAATGCCTTTAGTGAAGAAAGGATATAGTGTTCTCTTGGTTCTTTGCCCAAAGTAATTTTGGAGAAGTCTGTGACTGTGTTCAGTTCATGTCATTCACTGGAGACAAGTCATTGTAATTACATTTGATCACAATCAGTTTACAGTTGTTTTATCATGTTTTCATGCTGAATATCTACTTGGACATCATAGCAAAACTTAATGGCTACTGTTTTATTTGTACATAAAATGTTTTATAGCCTTTTTTTGCAGTACTCATCAGGTTTCAATCATCACTGCTGCATAATGAGAGGAAAGTGATGGATAAAAAACTATCAGAAATCCTTAACTACATAAAATTTTATTTCCGGTCACCTTGTCATAAAAGATATTGAATGTATTTTGTGGCTTTCCCCCTGACATGTTAACCATAGCAGAAGGGTTACAATATTTGGAGGAAGCCATAGGAAATGTGGAACTTAATTCACCTAAGATGGTGTACATTTGTGTTTGTTTTCCATTGGAAATGGTTCTACCAGTATTAGGAATGGCTCCTAGGTAATAGGGTAAAAGGCAGCATATTGTTATCCTTGGCATTTAAAAGCAGATTATCTTCTTCACTGTAAGGCTAAACATTTTGTCACTGTTGTTTTGCTGTAACATCTGCATTGTGTGGCAGAGTTACGTTACAGGATGTTATTTACAGCCACCAAATGCTGGAGGCTCTCATCAGACAGACCATGATTTGCTAATTGTGGAAGCCTTGCTTCACCAGTGAATTTGGGTGAATTCACTGGTTATCTCCAAAGTGTCAATTCTCACCATTCCTTATTTTCCCCAAAAGGCTGGTCCCTAGGCCTTCTGAAAACCGCTGTTGTTCTATATGTTTGAGTCTTCGTGGTTTAAGAAGCTCCAGTTACAAAAGTGTAATTAATGGGAAACTTTGACATCCAGCTGAGAAAATTAGTTTGCATCAAAAAAGGCAAGATAGAGGATTAAAGAAATTTTAGTCCTAATCTAATTAACACCAATTAAAAGATGCAGATAAATTTGCACCAACAAATTGTTAATTATGTACCAATTTGCCTTTTCTACAACCAAACCAAAATTAGGAAAGTATTATTATCCTTTTTGTTGTAGGAGACTCCCAGAGCAGCTTTGTTAGAATCATCTGTTGTATAATTAACGAAAAGGTAGGCAGTAAGAGTTAGTGTGAAATATTTCACTCTCTTGATATTTTTATGTAGGTTAACTCTTTAAAAATGTAAAGTACAGGATAATTCTCCCAGCATTACCACACATCTAATGAGGACCTACTAAGTGATGATCCTTGTTCCATGCAGTGAAAAACCAAGCATGTATGTATGCAGTGATTGGTTTTTCTCATTCATAATATTTAAACTGCTTATATTGCTGATGCACTGCTCCTTTAGGAAAAAAAGGGCTTTGTGACCTAAATTGTAGAGCTAATTAAACTCTGCCTTGGATACATGTTATAAAGGGGGAACTGCACTTGTTTTAGGCCTGAAGAAATGCTCTTTAATGTCCCCAAACTCCTCTCTAACAATGTGGTCTTTTGGGGTATTCAGCTTACATCTTCCTCACTAGGTGTTTCTGTGTACCAGAGTGTTATTCAGATGTCCACTGTGCTGGGACTTTCTTTTTACCTTTTGAATCACTCTTAGAGCTCCTCAGATGGAGATATGAGTAATTATGTTGGGGGATAGTGAAGCACAGACCTGTTATATCTGCAAAGGACACATCTGTCCAAGTGTCATGTAATGAGTAACCACAATCCACTTTATATGAACCGTAATTCTACTGTTTACAACGTGAGAAGAAGAGGGAGAAGGAAATGTCTATTAGAAATGGGAAGAAATGTTTTTAACTATGGATTCCTCTAGCCATTAATTATATACAAAATTCAGCAGCTGCCCTCAGATTTCCAGGAGCCTGTTGTTAAACTTCATTCAAAGAAAATATTTGGCCCACTAAGTCCTGGTGTGAGAAACAGCATTCTAAAGAGCAGTGTATATTACTCTCTAGCACGCATACTTAGAATTTAAATAACACATCTAAATGACCATGTTTTATTCTTGGGGCAATATTTAATATAAAAATTTAGGATGCCCAGTTTGCATTTTTCAATATTTGTTCTGGAAACTTTTGTATTCAAGACTTTGGCTGAAAGCAAACTGGTATAGAGTAGCTTTCACTGGCTGGTGTTTTTATGGGTAATGGCAGCTTGAAGTTGGTCTACTAATGGGAGAATTTCAATATGGCAATGCCTGTAGCAACAAATGGGAGGCATTCTTTAAGAGCATTGTCTTCCTCTGCACATGTACAAGAGAATATCTGATACCAACTTTGACTTCTAGGGCACGCATTGTATTGATACTTATCTGCACTCATGCCTGCAGGTCTGAGGATGCAGTGCACGCTTGCATGAAAACATATTCCCATTTCATAGATTCCATGTGAAATATTTTGTGAATAAAGTTAGAAGCTGCATAACCTAGCCTCAGGAAGTGGTCATTAGTAGGGATGGTATATCAGTTGCCTGACAGATACTCCTGTCCTATTAAAATAAAAGAATGATACCTAAGTTGACCTAGTCTTATAAAAGGCAGTTTTGCATGAGGCCTTCAAAAATAATTGACAGGAGCTGGCCAGTAACAGACGAAATCTCTTACCCCGAAATCCCAAACCTAGAGTTTGTCACGATTAGTAGAAAAACTCGTTAGTTTTATACCTAAGTAAGGTCTTGAGTTACCCAATGTGCTTCCATCACTGAATGATGATGATTCCATCAGGGTAGAATAGGAATTTGGAGTGTATTCTCTGGTGCTACTACTGTGTACCTGTGGAATACCTGTGCTCCATATCCAGCCTTCTCTCTGAGCAGCAGCACAGGCGTGGGATGCTGCCGAGCTCGAGGGTCTAGACTACTTGTATTTCTCTCACTAGCCTGAAACTTTAGTCATATTGGTATCAGGCTAGAACCAAATAAACAGCTTAGTTGTGAAAATGTATCACATTTTTCATGATGTCTTACGGTGGCCAATCCTACATGCTCTTTCTTATCCCATTAAAGGAAGATAAAAATTACACATTTTTCTATAAATTTTAATTTTTCCCTTGTGACTATTTTGGACCAGAGCCATAACATGAAGGGATTATGAGAGGAGTCATTTGTCTGTGAACAAAGTCTTTAAGAAGGTTGTAGTATTGCAGTTTACTGAGTCTAAAGTGGCATGAAAACTAAATGCAATGAGTGATTTGGGATTGGATCATGGGCCAGAAAAAAATGGACATATATTACATTATTGGGACAATTTATGAGATTTAAATAAGGTCTGTAGAATAGATAACAGCACTGTACCAGTGTTGTATTTCTTGATTTTGAACATTGTAGTGCAGTTGTGTAGGAGAGTGTCTTTGGTTTGGGGGAGTATTTAGGGGTAAGAGGGCACAATGAATACAACTCACGAATGATTCAGAAGAAAAACTAAACATATGCATAATATATGAACATCAGTCAATCAACCAGTAGAGAGGGGCAGTCATGATAAAGCAGTTGTGGCAAAATGTTAACAATTGGTGAATCTGGGTAAGGGGTATTCAGGAATTTTTCGTGCTATCCTTGCAGCTTTTCTGTTAGTTTGATATTATTTTAAAATATTTAAAAATTAAAGTAGAAATGTTGGATTCTTCCCCCCAAATTAATAAAACTTCTTGTGCATGATTCTGGAAAGAAGTCAGAAGTTCTACTTATGACAAGGATCCTCAGACAAAGGCTGCCACTGTATCACATGCAGAGGGTCAGTCGTACTGACTCAGCCAGTCAAAACCGATTATTAGGATGAACGTTCACCAGGGCAGCAGACTGGTTTTGTTCAACAGTTTAATGTATTTCCTGAAAGTCTATCAGCCTGATGGAATAGCAAACTAAATGGTCCCCTCTGCGTCTATAAATAAGAAGATAAAATGTTCCCAAGTCCATTTATTTCTCACACACACCTACCCTGTAAGATTGAGCCATGGGTTTAAGTGAGCACCAGATCTGCAGTTCACTGTATTGTATGTTCCCTTTCAGGCAGGACTTCACAAAGACCCTCTTTTATAAAGAAAACAACCAGCCAATAAAACAGTATTAGAGTACATTATATATGTGACCAGTCATTTATAAAATCTGATGTAAGCCTTCAGGCAAATTGGAGTTCTTAGCAAAATACTTTGGTTTTTAATATTTCTATGACCCTCTAAGGGGGACTTTGCAATTACTCTTAAATTTTCAAAGTGGTACATGGAGTTTTAGCTGCGTGACTTCCATTAAAGCCCATAGGAGTCTTGTTGCTAAAACATCAGACAACTCATGAAAATGTGCTCCTTCTTGTGAAATTGTTAGAAGTAATGGGTGTGGAAGTGTAGCCTGGTATTTCTGGCACATTTACAGGCTTTCTGCACTTGTTTCAAATTTTATACTTTTTTAAAGACTCAACAGTTCTATAGGAATTGGGGGGGGGGGAGCCTATTATGTGTATTCCAAAAGTGAAGGGTAGGAAAATATAGTAGAACTGATAAAGTTCTAAAATAATACTTCAAGAAAATCCTAATGTTTAAAAATATTTATCATCTTTACTTCAAAATTCATATATGAGCTCCCAGATTTTTAAAGCATGCCTTAAAGTAATAGTTGGTTTGATGACCAACTTTCAGTAGAGTAATCACATACAAGTTGTTGGGTTTTCAATCACCTCTTCTGTTGAAACCTACAGAACTTAAGCATCATCTCAGCAAAAACTTCAGTCCTTCAGATGGGGGTGGCAGTCTTCACAGAGGAGTAGCTTTAAAGTTTGCTGAGTCCCCTTTCTGTCAGGAACCCTCCACATAATGCTGGCTCAGTGACCTGGCACAGACTCAGCTCCTGGCCTTGCTGGTGATCTGGCCAAGCACTTTCCAGGTGCACCCCAGTCCCTCTTAAGGCAGAAACAGACCTGAAGTTCTGTTTCCTCAGCTCCTGGGGGGACACTGGAGACCAGGAAGTGGCTTCAGAACTAGATATATTTGTTTTAAGCCATTCATAGAAAGAGAGAGAGAGAGAGAGAAAGAGAGAGAGAGAGAGAGAGAGGGAGGGAGGGAGGGAGGGAGGGAGGGAGGGAGAGAGAGGGAGAGGGAGAGAGGGAGAGAGGGAGGGAGGGAGGGTGGAAGGGTAAGAGAGGAAATGGGGAACTCAGTGATTACTTCTTGAGTTAATTATTGTTGGCTCAGTTTCAGTGGTGCTATGTTTTGCTGTAGATTCTTTTTACGAAGCAATATTGAATTATTTTTATTCATTATTGGATCTCAGGAAGATCCTATAGGTATAATTTTCTCCTGAAATCTCTACTAATGTATGGAGAGTAGATTTTAGGATAGGTTTTAAAAATGGACAACTTGACATAGGACCAATTTTTCAGCATAGCATTGAATGAATAGCATCGGTTAAGGGTGAGGTATGCCACCAATTTGAAGTGTCCCAGCTGGGGTCAGAATTAGGGACTGTCTAAATAAGGGAATTACAGAAAGGCAGAGGAGAAAATCAAGGTACAAATGAGAGGAAATAAGCCATTGTTCTTTTAAAAAGCGTAGTAACCTCGATAATGAGAGGCTATGAAATAGTTCTTTTTATAACAGTAACTTCTTAACTTCACAGCCCTAAGAGCTCCTAGGGTCACTTTCGGAGAGCCCCAGGGCTACACCTGCCTTGCGTAGATTAGGGCCTGCTGCAGCTGTCTTCATTTGCAAGACTAAGGTGTAGCCCGGCGAGGCTGTGGGTCTCAGCAGGGAGTGCTTCTTCTCGA
Source organism: Orcinus orca (assembly GCF_937001465.1). NCBI lineage: Eukaryota > Metazoa > Chordata > Mammalia > Artiodactyla > Delphinidae > Orcinus > Orcinus orca. The sequence goes on along the minus strand of NC_064576.1, from coordinate 10,824,109 downwards.
TCTCAATAGGCTGGCATTTCGGATTAAGATGGCCATTGCAAGCCAGGCTTAGCAATTGCAAGATGAGGCAGTAACTATTTCCTGGGTTTTATGTATCTGACCTTAAGAGGTATGAAGCGGGGAACCCTCATGTGTGGCTGCCTTGAATTAGCCACGCCGTTTCCAATCAGCCCTGCTGTAGGGCAGCTGCCTAACCATCTAGCATATCCAGGGGCCAAGCTTGCCTTTGGCACACAAACATGTTTGTAAAGAGCCTGTGAACGTATAGGATGATCTATTGATTAGGACAAAAAGGAATGTCTATGGAACCTATACCCATCAGTGTCAGTCTGTGGGTTGGATATGCTTTCTCAGAAATGTGCATTTGTTTCACAGAAAATACAATTAGGATAATTCTTGTGTGTTCTCTACAGGAAGGAAGTAGTATACTGCTTGTGAATGGTAGGCTAAATGAGGGAATCATTAAAAGGGTTTTTAATAGACTTTTGAACCAAAAGACATAAGGGACTATAGTTATGTTGCCTTAATTGAGAAATATTTTGCAGTATGAGGAGACTTAATCAAATTTTATTACACACCTGGTCAGGGACTAGCTGAATGTTTCTTTAAGCAATTTGATAAAATACACATGGAAGACTTGTTAGTTATGTGAGAATAGGTATGAAGTGCTTATCATCTCTCCTGTGGGTGCCTGAGTATCAAATACTTGGTTTACTGTGTTGGGTTGACTGCTTCTGTTCTAATTTCTAATGAACTTTACCACCAGACTACTTGATCATGACTAAACCCAGGAACAATGCAAATGGAATTGCCCCCTGATGGGGAGGAATGGGCCCAGATGGCCCTTAAAAGGTGATAATTAGGAAATATAGCATATCTGAGTAGCTAGAAAGAGAGAAACTTGTTAAAGACAGTCAATCTGTTTGAAGCAATAGTCTTTCCCTTAATTATAGGCATTTTCATTTAGAGTTGCTTTAAAGTAAAATTCTCCCAGGAAAATTCTTTATTAGTAGCTGAAACCTAGAAACCACACATTTTTTTGCTACTCTGTTTCAGATTATTTAAGACATTCTTTCCTTCATGCATTTTTTTGTTTTCTAGATCTGTGTAACAGACTTGCTGTGTTGTTTTAGGGGGCCGTTTTAGGTTATTTTAGCTCTTATGCTAAAACAGTGGGGGAGTGATTAAAAGTGAGAAAAATATTGGTATATATTTGTAAACTGAGCTTTTAAAATTCAAATAGTTGCAGGATATTACAGTCTGTGATTTCATATACTTTGTAATAAGATTGCCTTGAATGTGTTGCCTTCTTGGCAGCATATCTCCAGATTCTTCTTGAATATGTCATTACAATAATTTTACATATGACAGGTTGGACTTTTAAAGCATTATCTTTTTATGCGAATTAGCATATTTGCATTTGCTAATGATATCATTCCTGAAGCTTTTCTTTATTCAAAAAAATTTTTAAGTGTACAAGCTTGGCATTACTAGAAGAATGACAAGTGAACTGAGAATGAGGAAGTGGTGACATAAAGAGAGAAGAAATATGCTCAATATATCTCTTCCAGCTTCTATATGGAATGGAGTATGGTGAAAATAGCTGTTCCTGGGAATTAAAGCACAGAGCAAAAGCTGTAATGGCCAGAGGCAACTTTTTCATTATTTGTAAATTCAGGAAGTAAAATTACATTGAAGTGCTAAATCACATCATTCCAAATATCTTGGCAGTCATATTTTGGCAGATGAGTTGCTTTCCTGAAATGACTCAATACCATCATTCATCCTGACAAAAGCCAGTGGTACAGATGTACCTTTGGGACTGTGGCCAAGGTAAGACCTGCATTTTCCAGGTCTGCCCACTAAGGTTTTGAAGGACTCTCCATAAAATAAGCCTCACACCCCAAGCATTGCCCCTCCCATCCTTAGCAAGTACACTCTGGCTAAAATGTAGGGGGTCTTAGGATCTAGTCCTTGGGCCTTAATACAGATTCACAAAGTGTCTTCTTCTACTCAACATCCTCTTATCAAGTCTTTGAATTTTTAAGCCTAGGTATTGAAAAGTGGTCATAGTTCATTCTCAATTTCAGGATTCAGAAGCACGTATACCAAGACAGAATGAAGAAGCATCGTGCTTTCCTTCAGCAAGCTTCAGGGGGAAACAGAATCAAGCATGAGCCATGAGTGCATTATTTGCAGGACGTTTTGAATTGTATCCTTGCAATCATTGACAGGTTGTCCCAAAAGAATAATCAGGCTCAAACTTCTCTTGTTATCACTGAAAAACAAAAATTATCTAGCAGAGGCGTCCTTTAGGGAAGAAAAAGTCAAGAGGAAAACTGCAGATAAAAATCATTTCTATCTTTAATTCCATAATTCACACAGCAAGGAAGGAGTATAGTTTACATCCCATTGCCCAACTGTATCTATAAGTGAGAGTATGCTTTTTGAAGATCGTACTCAATTATTTCAACTTCAGTAACTGCAAAAAAGATCTAGCACTGTTTATGAACAGTTACATTTATTTACTGTTACTTTCTAGATGTGATGTGACTTGAAACTTTTATAGTTGTTGAAAATTTTATCCATCACAGAACAAGTTCAGAGAAAAGCAGCTTCAACTTATCAGGTGTTTTTCAAAGAGGCTTAAATTTGACCAAAACCTACCTAGCCTTTTCATAAGATATCTAAAACATGATTTGCTATAACAATATTTGGAATTTTGTTTAACAGCAAATTTAAAGAACCAAGTTGAAATAGCCCAGGAGATGGATGGCCCTTAACTCTGCATTCTTTTTTGAAGGTTTTATTAATTAGCTCTCTAACTCAAATAGATTACATCCTCTGAGCAGTAAATTGCATTCCATTTGCAAAGCTCTGCGGATGAAATTTGCATGTGGCCCAAATGCTATCCACATTGTTGTGTTAAGTAGAATTTATCTCTCTGGACCTTCCCCTCACCCCCAGTGGAAAGTGTTAACCACTTTTCTTGCTGGAAGGGAAGTTCACATGTAGTTTGGTCATTCGGCACCGTCCTCTTTTTTACTGTTAAATGCACTAAAGCCAGTCATGCCTGGCAGTACCAAGCAAGCTCTTCCCTGTGTTCTGGTCTGCTAAGCATTTGGAGTTCTTTGCTGTTTATTTACATGGAATGTTTTCAGCTTCTGTCTTTGCTTTAAGAGCTGATTAAAAGGAATCTTAAAAAAACAAAAAGGTAGTTTTTATTGTAGGTTTTTCCTTTCTGGAATCTTCCCTTGTCTCCAGCCCCCTCCCTCCATCACCACCTCCCCCCCCCCACACACACACACACACACGCCGCCACCTCCCACGGCATGTACTTTTTTAAAAAATAATTTTGACGGTATTTTAGGAAGCACATTAATACCACACAGCTTGGAGAAGAGAGAACTAGGTGACTCCCCCGTCACGAATTGATCAAATATCATCAGTGTTCCAGTTCTGTTTGTCATTATGATCTGAGAATGTTCCTGAGCAGCTGCCCTTCAGCGGATGTTGATGCTTAGACAGACCGTCCTGTCATTTACCTGACTTGCAAGCACAACTCTTTTGAAGGAATTAATGTCAAACTTACATATGAGAATTTACCATTTAATAGGGTGGATTCCTTTTCAATACATACTTTTCAGTTCAACGGGGAGGGGGATCCAATCTATTTTAAAAAACCATTAATTACATACTTCTGACATTTTCCTTTTGAATTTCCACAGGGGGAAAAGTTATTTGAATAACAAACAAATAAACAAAAACCCCTCCTCACAAATAGCTGTCAACCTCCTACTTCAACAAAAGCTTTCTGTCATACTGAGACGTACAGTGTCCTATTTGGTTAGAGGCAGCAGGGCGGTATAGACACTACAGAAAGGCTTGGGTTAATAGCACTTTCTGGATTTAGTCTCTCTCTTGATTAACCCTTGGATTACTGCTTTGAGTTTCTAACCCACTATCACTGCCCCATGCAGAATTTCCAACGTGGTTGCCTCTTCTGTAGATGCCCCTCCTTAGATGCCCTGTTGGTAGATAGGATGAAAATTTGTAAGCACTACGGTTTTCAAATGAACTGAAAGCAAAAAGCTGAAGCATTACTCCTTGCTTCCTTGACCTGAGAGTCATTTTCTTAGTGAATAACTAAGTTGATCTAGACTTGTAAATAAGCTGTACGAACTAATTTTTAGACACATGTCTTTAGATCTTTAGTTCAAACCAACCCTTATATAGAAACTCTGATTTATTTTTTTTGGAGGAGATAGTCGGGGATCAGAGACCCTCCCCCTTGCCTGTCAGTTGGTGTTCCTTAAGGAGCTTTCAGAGCCCCAAGTTTAAAACACATTTCATGTAATGAAATAGGACCAAAATGATGGTTTCTTGTGACTATGTATTAGATTGACCCATAAGAAATTGCCACTGTTTGACCACTTCTGATGTCTAAAAATAGCATTAGAATACCAAAAAAATTTTAGTGCAATAACACCTCCTGATTAGAAAATGGAGAAATAAGAAAGCTTGAAGAGGACTTCCCTGGTGGCACAGTGGTTAAGAATCCACCTGCCAGTGCAGGGGACACGGGTTCAAGCCGTGGTCTGGGAAGATCCCACATGCTGCGGAGCAACTAAGCCTATGCGCCACAACTACTGAGCCTGCACTCTAGAGCCAGTGAGCCACAACTACTGAGCCTGCATGCCACGAGCCCATGCTCTGCAACAAGAGAAGACACCGCAATGAGAAGCATGTGCACTGCAATGAAGAGTAGCCCCCCCCTTGCCGCAACTAGAGAAAGCCCGCATGCAGCAACGAAGACCCAACACAGCCAAAAATAAATAAATAAACAAATAAATAAATAAAAAGAAAGCTCGAAGAATTAGACTATAAGCTCATCAAATAGTTACTCCTTCCCTGCCTCCCTGCCTCCCTGCCTCCCTGCCTCCCTGCCTCCCTTCCTTCCACAGTCACCTGTTGAGTCCCTTCTACATACTGCTGGCTAGGGATAAAAGGTATAGTTACTGCCCTCAGATCACTTAAAAGACAAATAAATACCAGCTGTTCCACATGATGGTGAAAACAGAGCCCATGGGGTGGTGGGAACACAGAACAGGAGTTTCTAGAATCCTCAAAACCTGAAACTTATTGCACAGAGAGCTCCAAATCCCTATGTTTCTAGAATGTTATTTCTATGGACTGTATCACAGTAATAATAATTCAGAAAGTAGAAACTCAGTGTCCATTCTTCATAGCCAGGAGGTATCCAAGTAAGCAATGGATCCAGTTACTTATTTTCTTCCTTCATTCTTTCATGTTAACAAAGTGCTTAGAATCCAGATTGTGTTCTTAATACAAGCAGAGGTGGCATATATAACAGCCCTGTTCCCTTAGTCACATTACTCCCAATCCTAACCTCCCATAGCATTTTTTAAACATCTTTATTGGAGTATAATTGCTTTACAATGGTCCATAGCATTTTATTTTATTTATTTATTTATTTATTTATTTATTTATTTTTGCGGTACGTGGGCCTCTCACTGTTGTGGCCTCTCCCGTTGCGGAGCACAGGCTCCGGACGCGCAGGCTCAGCGGCCATGGCTCACGGGCCCAGATGTGGGATCTTCCCGGACCGGAGCACGAACCCATGTCCCCTGCATCGGCAGGCGGACTCTCAACCACTGCGCCACCAGGGAAGCCCCCATAGCATTTTAAAATAAGTTTTGGGAATGCCCTGGCAGTACAGTGGTTAGGACTCCGCGTTTTCACTGATGAGGGCCGGGGTTCAATTCCTGGTTGGGGAACAAAGATCCCGCAAGCCGTGAGGTATGGCCAAAAAAGAAAAAAAGTACTATTTATAATACTATAAAATTCACCCTCTTAAAATGTATGATTGAAAATTTTTTAGTCTATTCACGAAGTTATGCAATGATCACTACTACCTACCTAATCCCAGAATATTTTCCTCTCCCCAAAAAGAAACCCACATCTATTAGCAGTCACGTTCCCCTCTTTCCTTCCCTTGGAAACCCCTGATCTGCTTTCCCAATCTTTAGATTTGCCTATTCTGGACATTTCATATAATTGTAATTGTATAGCTGTGCCTTTTGTGTCTGGCTTCTTTCACTGTAGCGTCATGTTTCTCAGGTTTATCCCTGTTGTAGCATGGATCAACATTTCATTCCTTTTTATGATGTCCCATTGTAGGAATATACTACATTGTATTTATCCATTCATCTGTCATGGACATGTGGGTTATTTCCACTTTTTGGCTATTACGAATAATGCTGCTATGAACATCAGTGTGGACTGAACATCGTGGACATACATTTCCATTTCTCGAGTATACGTAGGAGTAGAATTGCTGAGTCATATGGTAACTCTGTGTTTAACATGTTGAAGAACTGGAATGCATAGCATTTTGTGACTGTGCTATGAAACTCATTATGAAGCAACTTATAGTCAGTTATCATTAGGCCTATCTCCTCCACTAGGTTTTAAGTTTCTTGAGACAAGGGTTGTTCTTGTTCATCTTTGAATGCCACCCTCCCAGTCCAGCACCCATCAAGGGACATAGTAGGTTCTTAGAAAGTTCTTGAGAATGAAACTGACCAGTGAAATTCCCAACACCCCTGAGACATATACACACTCTCTCTCTTCCCTGTAACAAGTGACAGCTTGTCAGGAATATAAGCAGCTCCGTATTGTCCATCAAGCTTTCCAGCTGGTTGCTGACCCTTCTTATCTGCTGCGGGGCCTCACCAGGCTCTTGGGATTTCTCCAGGCTTCCTCAGCCCCACAGCAGTAGTTAGGACCCACTCCAGTTTATGCAGATACTTTGAGAGAGATTATTTTAAGCAACACTGAAACCCAAGCAGAGGCAGGGCTGGAAACCTTGACATTCAGGGGCACGCCCCTGTTTGACATGGTTCACACATCTAGTTTAGGGGGATTTGGACAAGGAGGCCGTCAAATGCCTACCCAGGCTTTGACTTGGGAGCTTGTGCAGGGGGTTTAAGAAAGCTTATTTTAAGACTTTCTCAGAAGGCCAGAGCAGCATCTTTATGATTTATCCTGCTACCTTTCACTCAGAGCCTGCTCTTTCTAATAACATCTATTTCAGGTTGGATTTAAGAGACAGAGCCAGCCTCTGCTGAATGGGCCACCTTTGATGTTACACTGCCTACCGAGGAGGGGAGGGACAGATGGAACAAAAGTTGTAATTGCCCAAATTTACAATAGCTTCCCAACAGCAGCCAGCACAAAAGAAATGTTAATGCAATAAACTGTAAATGGAAGGAAGCTGAGCAAGATTTATGGTTGGCGCAAACCTGCACCAAATCTCTGGAACCTCCTTCCTTCATCTGTGAGGCATTTCAATAGAGTAGAATTGAGCTCTTTGGAAAGTCAGTGACCACTCTGTACCCTCCCTCCCTTATATGTCTCCCATCCCCCAAACAAACAGATTCCTGCAAAAACCTGGGAAACCTGATCAAACAGTTGGGGGGAAATATCAGTCATTGAAGGCTCAAACCTGAAATCGTGGCCATGCCAAGAGCCCATGTCAGCAGGAAGCATGTGCATTCCAGCTGCAACTGAAGCGTGTGTTTCTCTTCTCCTCCTCTGAGTTGGGGATCTCTGCAGATACAGCAGATGGCCGGAGCGTTCCCGTGTCTCAGCCACGAAGTGAGAGGGCAGTATGTCATTCGCCAGTCAGGCACGTACCCATCCGTCAGGGCTACTGCTATAAATGGCTGTTTTTCACATTTGGGTTCCTGCAGCTCTCATTTCCATTTAGGCTCACACATACCTTTACCTGTGTTGTAACGTGCGGAGTGTGCATTGTCTCCTTGTCCAGATTGCTGGCCCGTTTGGTTTTTTAATTAGCTGAGGAGCACAGTCTAAATGGAAAATTGCTTTCTGAGATCCCTGTGCTCCGGTTCCATGCTGTGAGGGGCTCCCTGTAATTAAACACATTTTAAGAGTTGTTCTCTTGTGTATGTTCTATGGCCTTTCCCACTAGCTGGAGAGGTCTGTTTCAGGCCTGAGACTTAAATATTAACACTAGGTATAATTAAAAGGAAACTTGTATATCAATTGATTAAGTATGGAGGATTTTTTCCCTCTTTGATAGTTGGGGAAAGAACTCCTCGGTGGGAAAGTAATTTTTATGCCTTTTAGGGCTAGGAAAATGGTTATGCACTGAGAGGAAATTGGACAGACGTCAGGAGATCAGGATCACAGATGTCAGCAAATTCTCGAAGCCCTCCGTCTCAGGTTCCTGGTCCCCACAGTGAGAACAGAGTGGCTTGGGTATGCTACAGCCCTCTCACAGATCTAGAATTCATTCCAGAATTCTGCCTTTCAAAATAACATGTCCATAATTAAAAGTTCCTGCTACTGTTTCAAATGCTACACAAGCAGCTCATTAGAGCTCAGACAGAGAGGGACACATTGGGGACATGTCATGTGAAGGATCAGTTCATCGGTAATTAACAAAGGATGAAGGAAACCTTTATGAAGTTTTTGCTTAAAGGCTCAAAATATACATTTAGAGTAATGGTCCCCAGGTCTGCATAGCCATTAGAGAAAGTCTGACATGCGATGTAGAATGGCAAGCTCTCCTCTGGAAATCTTTTCTGAAAAAGAATTTGCAATTTTTTCTAAGAAACATGTAGACAAAGTTGTGGGGCATATAGAAGTTTGGCCTCAAAATCACGAATATTGGGACTTCCCTGGTGGTGCAGTGGTTAAGAATCCGCCTGCCAATGCAGGGGACGTGGGTTCAAGCCCTGGTCTGGAAAGATCCCACATCCCACATGCTGCAGAGCAACTAAGCCCGTGCGCCACAACTACTGAGCCCGCGCTCTAGAGCCCACGAGCCACAACTACTGAAGCCTGCGTGCCTAGAGCCCGTGCTCCGCAGCAAGAGAAGCCACCGCAATGAGAAGCCCACACACCGCAACGAAGAGTAGCCCCTGCTCGCCGCAACTAGAGAAAGCCTGCGCGCAGCAATGAAGACCCAACGCAGGCAAAAATAAATAAAAAATTTTAAAAATCACGTAATATTGATCATTCATTAGGAATCACTGGAATTAAAATCCACTACTCAGGTCCTAATCTGCATAAAAGACACATGGCACATGGTAAAAATCAATTTGATCACTTCCTAGGAGGGCCAGACTTGGGAAAGAAGGAAAAAGAAAAGAATGAAAACAAAGATCAGAAAAGAAGAAAATATCTGTAGACAAAGAGCTATACATACTCAACCCTCTATTTTTTTCCACAAACGTGCATGCCTATATATCATGACCTACATCTTCCTCTGACCCTGTCTTCTCTATGCTTTGCAGCAGAGCTCATATTTTTCCATATATTTCTGCGACCAGTACTTTTCCAAAGCATGGGCCATGTACTTTAGTGCCTGAACCCATTTGGCCAAGCTCTTTGAGCTACTTTCTTATTTTTGAGTCTTAGCTGTAGTTTAGGGTGTGTGACAATAGAAAGCACCTGGGATTTGGATGTGGCTTTGGTGAATCCCTGAGTTAGAGTTGCAGCACTCGGATTTCCTTATCTGTCAAATGGGTACAATCAGAGTCCTGGAAGGCTGGTTGAAAGAAGTGTGTGGGCAGTGGGGTGGTTTGCAACTACCTTCCCATTTCATTTCACCTGCAGGTGTCACAAGCTTGTGATGTACTAAGGAGAGTAACATCAGCCCTCTTTTGTGCTGATATTGCCTTTGCTTTAACCCACAGGCTTTTAAATCTCAGGGTTAGCAGGGCACTGGGTGAGCAGGTGTATTAGGAAAAATGTTTTGGTTTAATGTATAATAGAAAAGAGATTAATTAAGGATGTTAATGTAATCTAGCACTAAATCCCACGAAGCCTCACAGGACACACAAACAGCAATCCATACAATATGTATATATTCACATGCTTCTGAACATCTTGAAGACAATTTGCCTGGCTGTATTTTTTATATTGTTGGTATTAGATGGGCTTGGGATTGTCATGCCCTAATGGAGTTTCTAGTAGAGGGATTAGTGTCATTTCTGGGCCCCCACCAGAATCCATTCAGGCTATAAGTAGTCATACAAAGTTGTAGGTTAAATGATTTGGGAATAAAATGTCATTTGACGTGACAGAAATGAACCCTCGGTGGCCCACACTTCCTCTGGGACTCGCTCTCACTTATGGTTCTCATGTTAAGTAATTTTATTAACTGAGGCAAGGAGGGGCATGAGGTGACAAGGGAAATATTTTTTGCTAACATTTTAATCTTAATCACAAAATTTATTGTGTGTGGTTTTATACGCATTTGTAGCTATGAAGCCCTGGAAGACAATGAAAGTAAAAATTAGAATGCGTTGTTTTTCTTCCCAGGTGTCATTTAAAGCATTGTATGAATTGTCAAAAAGATTAATTGTTGCTTGCAGCTAAACAGATGATAAATTTTAAAATTATATTATTACTGTGTGTCAGCATAAAAGCTCTGTGTCCCAAGTGTGTCACCTTTTTCTGTTGCTGTTGACAAGGTTCACATTTTATAGCACACCACCAGAAGGTGTTGACATATATTCAGATCACTGATTAAATGTTTTTAAAACGTGCCACTCACAAACTAACCCTGATGTTCTATGAAAGAGTCATTTTAAGGAGTAAGATTTTTTTCTTCATCGACACAGAGGAGATTTTAAACATTGCCATTAAAAAAAAAACAACCCTAATGTGATTACATTTTCCCATTTTAAATTTTGGCACAGAAGAGAAAATGTATTTTCCTCACTTCTCTTCTCCACAGGAAAGGCAAGAACACGGTGTAAAAATATTGCGAGGAAGGTGCTAAATAGCTACTTGTAAACACCCCTTGTTGGGCACGGGACCCATGATGTAGGAAAGTGAGGACAGTCCTGCGGTCGGTCGGTCGTATTGGTGTTGTAAAGTCTGGAGTTGTGACTCCTTTGCTGTTCAATGCTGTGACAGCCCTTGTGCTACAAAGTATCACAACAGACAACTTTTACCCAGTAGCTGAGGGTGCAGAGGGCTCTATATTCTTTTTCACACTGTGATGCTTGAAGACATGGCCGGTCATGGCTTTTTGCATTTTATGGATGGCCTTTAGACCAAGGCTTCAGTGAATCCAAATGTATATTTGTCACAGTGATAAAGGTAATGCCTCAAGAATCAACATTTTAATGCTTTTCTTTTTGGTGTTAAGGTATTTGTGGGACCCTGTCCATCTATTCTCTTGTCTCTGAGCACAGCACGAATGAACTTTAAAACAAGTGATTTACTGTTCATTATGGGAAAGTTGGATTCCCCCCACCCCCTGCCCCGATTGTCAAGATTCCTTTGTTGGTGTAAGTTTTGGAGTGTGAATTTTCCCTTCTGGGTACAGAGGAAGTTGACATTGCTTCAGTGATGTTGCAGAGGATGATGTAAGACTGCCATAAGCCCATGTCGATTGTCACTTCACCCCAGCATGGTACAAGCTTAGAGGTGTTTCGGTGACAGCCTTGGGTGTCCTTGGGGGGGGACCAAATCTCCAAATGATCTCTGACCAAAAGTAGTTAGAGGTCATGAGTAGCTTATGGCAGCAATAAGGATAGCAACCTTTTATGGAACACTTAATGCATGTCGGGAATCCTCACCACTTCACATATATTGTCTCATCTAATTCCCAAAACATAACAGCAGCTATGTGTGTTTATCCCCATTTTATCAAAGGAGTGAAGCAGGACTCAGTCTCACCCCCAGTAAGTGGCAGCCAACATTTGAACCCAGGTATGTTAGATTTTAGAGCCACTTTCACATTCATTCAACAACTACTTATTGATTTTCCATTCTATGTTAGGCACTGTCTTCATCACATCTGTCTTTTTAATCTGCTTTTTAACTTAATTTACTTATTTGGGGCTTTTAAAAAAATAGACTCACCATTGGAAAACAAAGCCTCATGCAGAATTCCCTGGGAGTTCAGAAGAAAACAATATTCTGAGAGCCTTGAGGTTTCCTGCCTTAAAGAAGGGGAGAGGGGGAAAAGATGAAAATGCTCCCTAGAAAATACCCACTTGTGGCTCCATCTCATGTACTTTGGGCATCTGGAGCTGCCTCTAGGGCTTCTGAATGTATATATAAACACTTTGCTCCGGTTACACAGGATGCTGGTAACGTTGATTGGCTTCACGGAGGTGAACTGGGGAAAGAGGGAAGGGTGGGTGAGAGGAAGATTTTCACTATGAACTCTTTGGTACCCTCCTGGAACCATGTGAATATAATACCTTTTCAAAAGAAAAGGACACTTTCTCTTAAAAGGCCACCTCAGGTAATCTAGTTGAAATGAAAATTTCACTGGATTCAGACTATCATGCAAACACCAGTAGTTCTAAACTCTGTTATTTCGTGGGTTGCCATACCACCCAGTTTGTGTTTCCATTTCATCCTTTATTTCCTGGGCCACCCTCTCCATAGTGCATCCTCTGTTTAATTGACCATAGCCTCTTAGTATGAAGTCAGGTGATTTGTTTTTCCTTCCTACCTCTCAACTCTTGTTTTTAATGTATGGATCTCTTTGGATTGCATTTGTTTCATATATATGTTCTTTCTCCACATAGGAGATATATTCAGAAAGATCTCTGCCTCTGTGTGTGTGTTTGTATTTTTTCCCTTTTAGATAAAGCATTTGTTCTTTTCCTTGAAAACTCATCTTCAGGGTTTAGGGTAGAATGGAGAATTTGGCCTTAGTCTTCTTCCATCCACTAGTTGGGAACTTTCCTGCTTTTATAGGCATAAAAATCTTGTGCATATATCATAATGTATAGCATGCATAAAGATATGTAGAATGCTTATACATTCTGTAACTTCTGTATTTACAACACAAAACCAAAGCTTGTGTATGTAGAAATGCTCCTGTGTTTACACTGGTCAATGACATCTAGAGAAAGCAGTTGCTGTAAAGGAGAAAAGCATCTGTAGATGTTATTTATGTCAGTACCCACGCCTTCATTAAGCAAGTTAGTCTTCTTTATGCTATTAATGGCATTCAGATCTTTCCTCTCCTTCTCTGTGAGTGTGCCATCCATTCCCTCCAAGCCTTCAGATGTCATTTTCCTTTATCTCAGGGGTCCCCAACCTCCGGGCTGCAGACCAGTACTGGTCCGCAGCCTGTTAGAAACCGGGCCGCACAGCAGGAGGTGAGCGGCGGCCAAGCGAGCAAAGCTTCATCTGCCGCTCCCCATCGCCCCCCATCACTCGCATCACCGCCTGAACCATCCCCCACCCCCCACCCCCGAGTCTGTGAAAAAATTGTCTTCCATGAAACCGGTCCCTGGTGCCAGAAAGGTTGGGGACCACTGCTTTATCTGATACATTTCAGGGAAGAATAGGGAAAGATTTATTCATATTACTGTGATGGTTTCATTTTCTTTTTGGAAGTCCAATGACTCAGTTATAGAAATGTCCTCGGAACATTTAAAGTCCAGTTCTGAATTTTAAAATAGCTCAGTTGGCATAGGTTGACTTCCTATAAATCTAAATCATGATTGTAAACTAATTTGGATATAAGTAGGACTTAAATAGTCATCATATCCATTTACTAATTTGTTTGTCTAATGCAGTGCATTTCTTTCTTTGATATTTTATGTGTTCACATTATGACACATGAACAGGGAAACCAACCAACATGTTGAGTACCCCCTGTGCCCTGGGTGTTCAGCAATGTGCAGACAATCCCAGAAGGGAGAGGTCCACACCCCAGGTTTGGGGACTGTATGACAGTCAGCACTCAATAAATATCTGTTATTTAGATTACTGAAATGAATGTAAAAGGAAGTAGCAGACTACAGTAGACTATTTCATTTTCCTAGATTATTAAGTGCTCAGTTGTCAACAGACAGACTTTTTTCATCTGCACAGATTATCCTGTGTAGGGGTCCTAGGTTTAGTCTTTTATCTCCTTTAGCATTTTATACACAGCCAAACTCAAAGAACTCAGAAGTGACTGTCAGTTATCTAGGGCATTTAGAAACCTCAGCACACACTGCACCCAGCACGCACTGCAAGGATGCATCTGTTTACAACATTTACCATGTTTACAACATTATATGTAAGAAAAATACAGTGAAGCCATTAAACATAGAATTCCATATGATCCAGCAACTCCTCTTCTGGGTGTATACCCTAATATACCCAAAAGAATTGGAAGTGGGGACTGGAACAGATATTTACACACCCAGGTTCATAGCAGCATTATTCACAATAGTCAAAAGGTGGAAGCAACCCACATGTCCATTGATGGATGAATGGATAAAGAAAATATAGTATATCCATACAATGGAATATTATTTAGCCTAAAAAAGGAAGGAAGTACTGACACATGCTACAACATGGATGAACCTTAAAACATTATGCTAAGGGAAATAGGCCAGATGGAAAGGACAAATGCTATCTGATTCTATTTACTTACATGAGGTACCAAAAGTAGTGAAACTCATAGAAACAGTACACAGAATAACGGCTACCAGGGGCTGGAGGAAGTGGAGAACGGGAAGTTAGTGTTTAACAGGTACAGAGTTTCAGTTTGGGATGATGATAAAAGTTCTGAAGATGAATGGTGGTGACATTTACACAACAGTGAGAATGTACTTAATGCCACAGAACCATTTCTACAAATAGAAATGGTTAAAATAGTAAATTTTATGTTATATGTACTTTACCACAATTAAAAGAACAAAAACACAATGAAGCCAAAGCCACTGGGAAAGATACAATGTGCTCCTGAGCCAAATACACACAGAAGAGCAAAATATAAAACCATTTCGAAACTTTGTCTACCACCCTCCAGGTCTCTTGCCTGGTCTGCATCCTGAGAGGTTCCTCACTGAATGGCTCCAGTTATTATGAGGCTCTTGTGGGTGAGACACGGGGGGCTGCATATGGCAGAGATGGCTTTTGGTTTCTTAGTAGTTTTGGATTACTGTGTCCTGTATTTCTGAGATAAAAGCTTATCAATAGAGTATCATTGTGTGGAAGGTGATATAGAGTAATTGCACCTTTCTTGGGTATTTGGCATGAAAACAGTTGGAAAAGGGATAGTCATGTACAGTCAAGTTCAAATCTCTTGTGCTGTTATGTTAGATAACATGTCATTAAATTGGTCACAGATTTATTTTCCAGCACTGGAGCAGATCTCCATTCCTTCAGCAAAGTGCCACAAGGGGAAGGTGGCTACATTTAGAGGCAGATTCTTGGGAAAATGCATATTTTGAAATTTGATTTTAAACACAGACATCACAGTTAGCCCCCAAGACAGGATGAGAGGCTCAGAGGATCTGGGAGACTTTCATAGGCTGATTTACATCTTTGTTCTTAGTGAGTTAAGTGGCTGGTGGAGCCAGGCATATATTATACTAGTTAAAGTATTTCTCTTTCAACTGTTTTTTTCTATATGATCTATAATAAAACAGATTTAAAAGTTTGAAACACTAGTTGCTAAAGAAAGTTCTCTTTGTAATGGCAGT
The DNA here is from genome assembly GCF_937001465.1 of Orcinus orca. NCBI lineage: Eukaryota > Metazoa > Chordata > Mammalia > Artiodactyla > Delphinidae > Orcinus > Orcinus orca. The sequence continues at coordinate 10,808,597 of NC_064576.1, read as the reverse complement.
TAATCTTGTTGCTGCTAAAATGGCAGTTGACCTTGTATTAGGGAGTTAATAAAGCCTGGTGATTTGTGTAGTTGCCCAGATTGTGTTTTTCCCAGGTTAGCTCCTCAAATCTCATCATTTCCCTTACGTTCAAAAATCATTTCAGAATTATTTCATTAGAATTGGACACACACAAATCACTAATGCATGTGTCTCCTGCCACTAAACACGTTCTGTCGGACTCCACAGCCTGTGTGCTCCTTGCCACGTGCCACTTAGCATCCACCCTGGACCTAAGGTTACTGCTGGAGACCTGATGGGTGCTTTGGGCAATGGCCCTACTTTACTGTGTAGAAATTCTCAGCCACCCATCAACATGTTCATTCCCCATTCATGTACTTCATTCATTCTCTTGGGCATTTATTTATTGATTCTATCACAAAAATTTCTGAATGGGTGAAACACTGTCTTATTAAATACAGAGTAAAGGGTAGCGCTTAGCACGTTGGCCTCCCTTGGACCAGGTTCTGAAATCTTAACTTTGTTAATTACCAGCTGTTTGATCTTGGGTAAATTACTTAATTTCTCTGTGCCCAATCTTCCTTATTTATAACATGGGGATAATAGTTTCAGTGAATTACATGAAATGTGCATTGCACAGTGCCTGGCACCCAGTAAGAACCCAATAAATACTACCTGTTGTTATGAGTTGAATTATGTTCCTCCTCAAAATGCATGTATTGAGGTCCCAATACTCAGAATGTGACCTTATTTGAAAGTATGGTTGTTGTAGATGAAATTAGTTAAGATGATGTTATCTTAACTAATCTTAATTTAAGATTAGGGGGACACTGATCCAATATGCTGGTGTCCTTAAATAAAGGGGAAATTTGGACACAAAAATAGACGTGCATAGAGGGAAGACAATGTGAAGAGAGATGGGAAGAAGATGGCCATCTGTAATCCAAGGAGAGAGGCCTAGAACAAGTCCTTCCCTCCTTGGATTTCAGACTTCTGAACCAACACTGCCTTGATTTCAGACTTCCAGCCTCTGGAACTGTGTAAGCCACTTAGCTTGTAGAACTTCGTTATGGCAGCTGTAGCTAATGAATACAGCTGATGTTGTCATCCTCTGCCCACCATGTTTCTCATTGATCTGAGAACCAGCCTCTAGTTTCTGGCCCATGGGAAATATATTTGCCCCTTTTCAGCTTGTATTTTTTCCTTTTCTTTCTTTCTCTTGAAAGAGCATGCAAAAAAAATTCCTAGCAAGAACAAGTGTTTAAGAAAATTTCCCTGCCCTTCATTCCTGTGTCTGTTTCTAAAAAGCTGTAGTTGAAAAGTTTCTTTTCTCTCTTACCACATTTCTCACCTTCTCGCCTTGATTTTTCTTTCTTTGAAAGATCACAATCCCTTATAAATTGCTAACTCCTGGAGATTGCCCCGATCCCAAACTCTTGATGAGAGGTAAGAGTTTATTTGTAGGCTTTTATGTGTGTGTTCTTTCAATAAAAAGGAAATGCAGATGAGCAGCTCTATGAAATGAAGCAAGATGAAAGATCTAGTGGAGGAGAGAGCCCTCTTTTTTGTTGTTGTTGTTTTTGTTTTGTTTTTTTTTGGAGAGAGCCCTCTTACTGCATTTTTGTAGCTGACTTCACTCTTAACCTATCTCTAAATTCGTGGCTTGGGTTTTTCTTTGTTTGTTTGTTTTTAAGAAACTTGAGATCGGACAGTGTTCTCCTTTCCCTCCAGAGGCCCAGAGCAATGTGGCGGGTTGCATTCTGGACTGGGCAGCACTAACATTTGTTCTTCCCGGGGACCGTCTGCTGCTTTTCTCTGCCCCAGTGGAGCTAGGGCAGTAATAAACCTCTTATTATTTACACTGCACAGCATTTTTGTCAGTGGTCTTTGTCATTGAGACTTACGAAGTCAACATAGGACATGAGGGAATTTGTGAATTTTTACCCAGGCAGGAGAAAGAGGTGAAGGAGGGAGTTATCTTTCCAGAGATGTTGCTTTTCTAAACTCCAGTTTTCCCAGTCCCTTTCTTTGCCCTTTGCCTACACTCTTCTTTCACGTGCTGTACAGTGACCTGTGAACTCGCCACCTTCAGCCCTGTCTCCTCACCACCCTTTTGATCTGCCTCTTCTCATCTGTACTGTCACATAGCTCCCAACCAGTTTTCCTGCTACCACAGAATATATAAAATCTGTCTCCTTGATTGTTCACTTTCTCCATGGCTCATCTCTTAATTTCCCTGTCATTTAAATATCCTTTTTTTAAAAAAGAATAATCAGGGATTACTCAAGGACTTCCCTGGTGGTCCAGTGGTTAGGATTTCACGCCCCAGGGCGAGGGTTCAATCCCTAGTCGGGGAACTAAGATCCTGCAAGCTGTGCAGCCAAAAAAAAAAAAAGAGTAATCATTGGTCTCCAAAAGTGCACCCCTTGACTCAAGCAGCTCGCCTCTCTCCATCTCGTACCCCTCCACTTGGAAAGGAACCTTCTTCCTGCTTCCTTAAGTTTCTCAAATGAGGAGGAGTCATCCTTCCTCTCCTGCGTCGGCTGGCCCCTCCTCATTTCTTCCATCTCCTTGGAGAATCTTGGTACACCAATTCAGTCCCTCTTTCTCCTCATCTTTTCCTCCTTGTCCCTTTGTGCAGTCCTTCCCCACAGCTTGCAAAGATATTCTACACACATCTTTATCAAAAATGAAGTACAGGGCTTCCCTGGTGTCGCAGTGGTTGAGAGTCCGCCTGCCGATGCAGGGGACACGGTTCATGCCCCGGTCCGGGAAGATCCCACATGCCGCGGAGCGGCTGGGCCCGTGAGCCATGGCCGCTGAGCCTGCGCGTCCGGAGCCTGTGCTCCGCAACGGGAGAGTCCGCAACAGTGAGAGGCCCGCGTACCGCAATAAATAAATAAATAAATAAATAAAATAAAAATGAAGTACAGTCATTTTTGGTTCCAGCAACCCCAAGGATGCCAAAAATCCGTGGATGCTCAAGTCCCTTATATAAAATGGTATAGTATTTGCATATAACCTATGCACATCCTCCCTATATTATACTTTAAATCATCTCTAGATTACTTATAATACCCAATACAATGTAAATGCTATGTAAATAGTTGTCAACTTGTGGCAGATTCAGGTTTTGATTTTTGGAACTTTCTGGAATTTTTTTTCCAAATATTTTTGTTCTGAAGTTGGTTGAATCCTTGGATGCAGAATCCACAGGTAGGAGAGCTGAGTATAAAACATAAACTCTCCTTTGTGTCCACATCTTCAAGCTGTTGATGTGTCTCCCAACTTCTCTTGATGCCTAACTTCTTGAAGAGGTCTGTGTCCGCCTTCCTCAGTTCCCACTAAGTCACACTGAATTCTCAGCTTGTTAGGAGCATATTCATCCCTCTGGCTCTGAAACTGTCCCCTTAGGTCTCAAATGCCTTCAGAATGGCCAATTCCAAGGCCCCGGTTTTTTTTTTTTCTGGCCGCCCTGCACAGCATGTGGGATCCTAGTTCCCCGACCAGGGATCGAACCCGCGTCCCCTGCATTGGAAGTGCTGAGTCTCAACCACTGGGCCACCAGTGAAGTCCCTCCAAGGCCCTGTTTTTTAATTCGCATACTAATTGACTCTCTCCGGCTCTTGGTGCTGTAACATGCTCCACTTCCCAGAACTCTCTCCTCTCCCTCCCTGCATCAAGGATACTCATCTCCCTGTAATTTCTTCTGACTGAACATTCCATCTTGGTTTTCCAAAAGGGTTTTTACATCCTTCTTTGAGCACTAAAGTCACGATCCTGCCCAGGGTGTCCTCTCTCTAAGTTATTCCCCTCGATGATGACATCCTTTTCATTTATGATGGTCTCAGAATCTTCCTTCAACTTGGGATGTTTGCACAGCTACTCAAATTTTGTATATACTAAACTGACTTCATTAGGTTTCTCGAAAACATTTTCCTGATTTTGGGGTCTAAATAATGGCTTGTTTTTAGCACTTACAATGTTGTGTTGTGATTTATCTCTTTGCATGTCTGTCAATCCAACTAAAATTTGAATGCCATGAAGACAGGACTTGTGTTGCTTTTAAACAAAATCTGTGCTTGATTGTTGCTGGTATATGGGAATGCTGCTTGATTTTTATTTTACTGTAAATTTAAATTTTTATGAAGTAATACAAGATTTAGAGTTTTTCTGTACTCAGAGTTTTCTTGAGTGCTCTGCTTGGTTGTTTGTTTTAGTCTTTATCTTTCATGTTAATGACTTTCATCAAATGTCTGGTGATCTGTGGCTATCAGTCCATATTTAAGAATGAGGAACTTAGAAATCGCTGGAGAGTTCATTATGCATGCTAATTGATGGACCTCACTGCAGGGTTATCAGATAGGGATCTTACACCTTCAACAGGGGATTGCCAGATATCAGTGTCTGTAGGCCCTCTGTTTCTTAGAGAGGAATCCTCCAGCTTCCGGTCTCCGGTCTCCGGGGATGAAACCTGGCTGCCAGCATTTTGGAAGCCAAGGGGACAAGGCCTGGGGAATCCTCACCATTCCATGTGCTGACTTTTGCTTAGTCCCAATTTTCAGCTCCTTGATTAAGTCCTCCCCATTGCTGTGTTTTGCATCCACAAGTTGGAAGCTGTTCTGGTTCATTTTCTCCAGAGAGAGTTACTTCCTTTGACTATTGGAATGAGGATGTTAGTAGGGGGAGGGTCTTATTGCTCTTTATATACTATAAACAATCCTTTGTTCAGACCCACAACCTTGCCTTCAGAGGTACCAGGAACCTCAGTTCCTAAGCTTTTGCAGAGTTCTATTGTGGAAAGAAGCTTCATTCTTTTTGACCTGCCACACTTCTTTGGCCCCAGTGCTGTGGGCAGTTAGCAGTTAGCTTTTCCACCTGTTGATTCACTTTCCATTTTCCAAATTTGTTGACATCTCTCTTCCATTACATCTGTTTCTGTGGCTTCATACTCCTCCCCACTTTAATGTGGGTTTTTAAAAGGAAGTGGAGATAAACACATGTTCATCTGCCATGTTTCTGCTTTTGAGTATTTTCATCTAGTATCCAGCTGACTTTATGAACTTTTATTAAAACAATGAATGATTATTGACCTTTTTCCCTAATTTTGTTTTATTATGGTAACATATAAAATTTACTATTTTAACCATTTTTTAAAAGTAAGTTTATTTAATATTTATTTTTGGCTGCATTGGGTCTTCGTTACTGTGCATGGGCTTTCTCTAGTTGCAGTGAGCGGGGGCTACTTTTTGTTGCGGTGCGTGGGCTTCTCATTGTGGTGGCTTCTCTTGTTGCGGAGCACGGGCTCTAGGTGCACGGGCTTCAGTAGTTGTGGCTCGCGGGCTCAGTAGTTGTGCCCCGCGGGCTCTAGAGCACAGGCTCAGTAGTTGTGGCACACGGGCTTAGTTGCTCCGTGGCATGTGGGGTCTTCCCGGACCAGGGCTTGAACCCGTGTCCCCTGCATTGGCAGGCAGATTCTTAACCACTGCACCATCAGGGAGGTCCCCATTTTAACCATTTTTAAGTGTACAATTTAGTGGTATTAAATACATTCATAATTTTGTGAATTATGACCATCACCACCATCCATCCCCATAGCTCTTTTCAGCTTGTAAAAGTGAAACTCTGTACCCATTAAACAACTCCCCATTCCCCCTTCTGTGGCTCCTAGCCGCCACCAGTCCACTTTTTATCTCTACCATTTTGACTACTCTAAATATGCCATATAAGTGAAATCATAGTGTATTTGTCTTGTTGTGACTGGTTTATTTCATTTAGCATAATGTCCTCAAGTTTCATCCATGTTGTAGCATATGTAAGAATTTCTGTCCTTTTAAAATCTGAATAATATTCCATTGTATGTATATACCACGTTTTGCTTATCCATTCATCCATAATATACATGAGGGTTGCTTCCACATTTTAGCTATTGTGAATAATGCTGTTATAAACAAAGGAGTATAAATATCTCTTCAAGACTCTGCTTTCAATGCTTTTTGGTGTATACCCAGAAGTGGAATTGCTCCATCATATGGTAATTCTATTTTTAATTTTTGAGGAATCACCATACTGTTTTCTATAGTGGCTTTACATTTTTACTAGCAGTGAACAAGGGTTCTAATTTCTCCACATCCTCGCCAACATTTGTTATTTTCTGTTTTTTTGATAGTAGCCATTCTAATGGGTATGAGGTGGTATCCCATTGTATTGTATCAATAGTTGGATTTGCATTTCCCTAATGGTCAGTGATGTTGACCATCTTTTCATGTGCTACTGGCCATGTGTATATCTTCTTTGAAGAAATGTCTATTTAAGTCCTTTGACCATTTTTGAATCATGTTGTTTGTTTTTTGTTATTGAGTTTTTGGAGTTCTCTGTATATTTTGGATGTTAATCCCTTATCAGACATATGATTTGCAAATATTTTCTCCAATTCTGTAGGTTATCTTTTTGCTCTGTTGATATAGTCTTTTGATGCACAAAAATTATTAGATTATTGAATTTTGTCAAATGCTTTTCCTACATTTTTTGAGATGTTCAAAAGACTTTTCTCTAACTGTTAATGTAATGAACTATACTAATATATTTTCTAATGTTAAATCATCCTTGCATTACTGATATAAAACAATTTTTTTCCATTTTCTGGATTTTGTTTGTTAAAATTCAGGAATTTTGCATTTATGTTATAAGTGAGACAGGCCTATAATTTTCTTTTCTTGTTTTTGCCTTCTTTGGTTTTTATACTCTCTTCAAAATAAATTGGGAATAATTATTTGAGGAACTTTCCCTCATATTCTGTTCTCTAGGGCAATTTGTATAGTTATGAATTATCTGTTTCTTAAAGGCTTTTCAAAACTTATTAGAAATTATCTGTACTCTGTGTGTGTGTGTGTGTGTGTGTGTGTGTATCTTGACTACTGATTCAATATGTTTAGTAGCATATGATCTCTTCAGATTTCTTAGTTCTTATTAAATCACTTTTGGTTACTTATATTTATTTAGAAAATTATTCACATTATCTGTTTCCAAATTTCTTGCCACAATGTTGTTCCTAGCATTCTCTTCTTATTTTTAATCTCTTCTGCATCTATAGTTTTAGTTTCTTTTTATTCCTAATATTTTCTTGATTTTGCCAGAGGTTGCCTATTTTATTTATCTTTTCAAAGAATCTTTTTTGATTTTGATGACCTTCCTTGTACTTTGTTAACTAGTTCATTAATTTTCACTCTTATTTTTATTATTCTTTTTACTTTCCTAGGATTGTCTTTTGCTCTTTAAAAAAATTTTTTTCCTGAGTAGAAAAACGAATTCATTAATATTTTACTCTTTCTTTTCTAGTATATACATTTAAGCTTATAAATTGCCCCCTAAGAAATACCTTAGTTCTTAGTGTGTCTCATGGATTTAGATATGTAATGTTTCATTTTCACATATTTTAAATATTTTCTCTTAATTATATATTTTTTGATCCATGAATTATTTAAAAATATGTGTCTAAGTTTTCAGAAGTATTGACTTCTGACTTTACTGCACTGTGGTCGGAGAATTCCATTTGTACAAAATTGACTAGTATTTCCTGAGACTTCCTTTATGGCCTTGTAAGTGGTCATGTTTTGTATATGTTCCATGTGTACTTGAAAAAATGTGTATTTTCTAATAATTCAATGAGGAATTCTTTGTAAGTCCATTAGCTAGTGATTATTAACATGATGTTCAAATCTTGTATATTCTTAATAAATTTTCGTCTTTTAGACCTATCAATTTCTGCCTCTGGTTGTGAATTTGTCAATTACTTCTGTAATTCTGGTAATTTTTGCATTTATTTCAGATGTCTACAGTTTGAGGAATATTATTTCTTTTTGATAAAATGTTCTTTTCATCATTAGATAATGATATTCTTTATTCCTAGGTGGGGTTTTGGGGGGTTTTTTTGCCTTAACTTCTATCTTGTTTAATATTAACATCCTTAATCCACATTGATTTGGAAGTTATATGTTCAATTTTTTTCCTTTGGTGATTATTTTATAATTTTAATATACATATTTGATTTAACAAAGCCTGAAGTTAACTGATAATATCTCTATTCTCCTTCTGAACAAAGTGTTCTAGAATATTTTAGCTCTGATACCCACCTTAAATCTTTCATGTTCTCTGTCTAGTATGTTATCAGAGTCTAGTACTTTATTTGTTGTTGATTTTTTTTTAGTACTTTGTTTAAATGAGACATTATTATTGCTTCTGGATTCAGTTTCTTTTATTATGAAATATACCTTTGGTCGCTTCTCTCAGTAAAGATAACTTCTTTCAGCCTTTGTTTGTCTGGAAAATGTATGTATTTTGGTCCTATCTTGAATGACAACTTAGTTGAATTAAAGGCTGAAGGTTATTTTCCTTCAATACTTTGAAAATATTGTTCCATTATTTTAGGGTTTATTTTGCTGCCTAGGAACATTATATTGTGCAGCAAAATTGTTCTCTCTTCATGAGTAGTCAGTCTTTTCTTTTTTCTTATTTAGCTTGTGACTCTGTTTCTTTCATCTGAGAACTTAAATATTCCTTTCAGTTCTGAAAACTTCTCAGTTGTGAATCCTCATTCTTTCCATTCTCTCTTAGACATTTATTGTAATGTCTCATTCTGCCCATCTTGTTTCCTAACTTCATGACTTCCATCACCTACCTCTCTGTGCCATGTGGTGGCACAGAAACCACTCTGTGTAGTTTCTTTTCATTCATCTTATAGTTCACTGATTCTTTTTCCAGCCATGACTAATCTACTGTTTTACTTATTAATTTTGTGACTATATATTTTCCTTTTAAAAATGCAATTTGAGGGCTTCCCTGGTGGCGCAGTGGTTGAGAGTCCGCCTGCCGATGCAGGGGACACGGGTTCGTGACCCGGTCCGGGAAGATCCCACATGCCGTGGAGCAGCTGGGCCCGTGAGCCATGGCCGCTGAGCCTGCGCGTCCGGAGCCTGTGCTCCACAACGGGAGAGGCCACAACAGTGAGAGGCCTGCGTACCGCAAAAAAAAAATAAAATAAAAATGCAATTTGATTCTTTCAAATTAATTTTTATTTCCAATACTGTCCTAACCTTTCCACGGTTACTATTCCTTCCTGTGTCACTTTAATAACTTCAAACTTATATATTTCATATTCCTTCTGAAGTTTTCACTTATTTCTAATTCCCAGGTACCTATTCACCCTTATGTTGTGCTTAGTGACCCTCCCACCTGGTGGTTTGTTTCCTGACATGGTTGGGATGGTATTGTGAGCTCATCTTCAGCAGGGGTTGTTTTTGCCTCTGGGAGTCCATGTGCCCTGGACTGTGGATACATTCTTGCAGCACTGCTTTGCATTTTTCTTCTGCAAACCAAGACTCAGTTGTTTTAGAGTTTTGAACTCAAGTTTTTAATTTTAACTTCTCTATCTGTGACTTCAAACCCATCTAGGTGGTATAAACTTGACACCTGCACTTGCTCTTAACACAGGCTTATGGTTTTGATGATTCATACAAAAGGTTTATTTATTTTCACAGAGCCCAAACCAGACCTCAGGCTGCCTTGCTGTTTCTTGTGGGCATAATTCTTCTAGTTCCCTATTCGTGGATTAGATAGCTTTTAAAGGGGCCCAGTTTTGTTCAGTTCCTTCACCTTGCACAAGCCCAAGTTGGTGTCTTCTGTCCCACGTGGGTATTGACACTCCGGCCCCTAGTCTTTGTTCCAGGGCTGATACCCCTCTGTAGACACAGCATCAGCTTCAGGAACTCTGGCCCTGGAGTTCTTGCTTTGTTTCAGTACTTGAAGATTTCCTTTTCCTTTTTTTTTCAAGCTCAGCTATATGTTAAACCTTTCTTTTTTTAACTTTTGCTTTAGATTTTCCAATATTTCTGTGTTTTTAAGTAGGAGTGGGGTCTGCATCCACTCAGCTTACCATAAACCTATTCATCTCTGTACTCCCCAGCTCAGAGGAATAACTGGTCTGTACCAGGTGCTAGATGACTGACTGACTGACTGACTGACTGACTGACTGACTGAATGAATGAATGAATTTATTTTTTATGTCCAGAAGCAGATGGAAGCAACATTCTCTCTCTCCAGGGGCACCGGAGCAAGCAGAGTTTATTTTTCTATGAGGTCATAAGTGAGGAGAGTTCCAAGCAAACAAAATGAAGAGAGAATAGGACTTTTTACCTGCTTTTTCTTTAAGTCTTGGAACAATGGAAACGTTTAACTGCTTCATACTGCTTGATATCCGAAGGTGGACTGAAAGTGAACGAACAGTGAGTTCCCATACCATTCGCTGGTGGCTCCACACAGCATCCTTACCAAGAGGAAAGATTAAAGAATCACAGGGAGCAGGACATTAGGCCTGTTTATTTCCCTTTCTCTCCCCTGTTTTTAAGAAAAGCGTGCCTTTGATGAGATATAGCCACAGGCTCTTGTTTCACATTTTACGTCAACCACCTTTGTTGGAAGCTGGTTATTGATGCTGTGCCCTGTTTTAATTCACACTTCTTTGCTAATCAGTTACAGCATTTATCCATTCATCAGGCATTCTGACAGGGTCAATAACTGCTTTTTGGGTTTCGTGAGGGGTTGCATGTTATCAAGCAAGGAATAATGCTCAAGAGCTCACTTAAAAACAGTGTGACTTTCCCAGGCTGGTGGACTTCTGGAGCAATAAGCATCTCATGCAGATTTCATATGGTGGTTTTTTAATGTATTTGGTTGATGGGATTTTCTCACTGAACACTTCATTAGCAGGGCTCAACATTAGTGAAGTGTGGACAGGTGTGCCTCTGTTTAAGAAAAACAGAAACATCAAAAAGTAATTATTCCCATTCCTTACAAATGACTGTATTTACCTAAAAGTGGCATTAAATCATGAGCTTCTTTCATTCATATTAAGTGTTTACAAACAATATCTTCTTGGTAGTGGGGTTTGAGAGCAAAGAAACTTAATGCCAAAATATTTGGAGCTGCTACTAGATGAAAACCAATCCAAAATTTAGAGCAAATATCTCTATAATTATAGTGTGAGTCAAGAGGAAAATATTTTATAAACAAAAGCTGAGTTAATATACCAATTTCCTAAAGCCCATCTTTTACCTAGAGTGTTTTAAACCTCTATGTACGCATACATGAGTACATACACATTCTCAGTACCCCTCAGCCTTTATAATTTGTTTCAACATATTCAGATGTTGTAAAGCATCATAGAAGTTAAAACTTTTCATTTTAGCAAGGGTGAGAAACAGAGGTGGCAATGTTTAATTGGAGAGTTACAGTTTGGGCAATTGAGTTTACCGTACATAATGATGGTAACAGGTTTCAGTGATCTTTTTTATGACAGATGTACCAACATTTAATTGTTTTTCATCACGGGTGGAGAGAAATGACACTTCTGTAGATTTTTCAATTCTCCTACGTGTCACTTAGCTGTCCCACCATTGTCTGAGTTCCTTTCTCTCATCCCTTTTGCTGCAACGAGTTGTGTCATTCCCTCATGATCAGCACTTTTGTTGTCTTTGTTTTTTGCTGTACCTCAGAAGTCCATCTTTTCTTTCATCTCCTTCCCATTCATGCATGAGGGAACAGTTGTGCCCTGTTGTGGGGATGTTCCGCTGGGTTTCAAGCAGTAGGGTTTCTTTTTATTCTCTTCTAAGTAGTACAATGGGGCTGAATGTCTGTTGCAAAATGCACACACTAATATGCCAGGTTATTTGGTTTCCAAGAAGTCAATAAAAATACTACATTTAGGCTCAGCCCTTGGCTGGCTTTTTCCCTGTTCGCCTCCTTTCAAGTCTTTGGTTATAAATCTGTTTGTTTGTTTCTGATCGTAAAATATAATCTTCCATATTAAAGTGAAGCGTGGAGTCAGCAAACACTCAGAAAAATGTTGCTGGCGGTGGACTATTTTCACGCTAGCAGATTTGGCAGCCTGCACCCTCCCTTGGTAAGAGCCTCAAAACAGCCGCCAGAGCTAATTAATGGCAGCTACAACTCGGAGGAGATGAAAAAAGAGTGGATCCCAAGTTGGTCTTGGCAGAACTTTCCAGTGTAAGAAACTAGCACATCTCTGCATCTAGAGGTGTGCAGCTCTAACTCTTTTCATCCAGATCACCTCGCTTGATTCTTGTTTTGGTGGGGGGAGATGAGTGTGAGCGTAACTGTACCTAGTTATAAACACAGACCCAAAGGCCCTGTCAGCAGTAAAAGGCTAAAGACATAAAAAGCTAGAGGTGTCTTAAGACACTTTGTTCTCATATTCAGGAACAATCTTCAAAATCCTTCTTAATGAGGTCATAAAAGAAAAAAATAGAACAAGTGTTCCTTGTGTATCTCACTAGAGCCTGCCATTAGGGTCACTTGCCACCAGTATCCTGTTTGAAAAGGGATTGGAGTAGTTCAGTCAAGCATTGCATTAAGAGAGAGACTTTGATTAATTCCTTCTCTTTTCTTTTGTGCCACAGATAATTCAGTAAATTTGTGATACTTTCTGCTTAGCCATTGCTGAGGCTTAAAGTTCTTGACGCATCATGCTGAGTATGAGCATTTATCGGGCCTACTTGGCTATGGTGAAGAGAAGTGAATGCTGCAGACTGCTCTCTAATCTTTGATGAGCAGGGTCGGTCTTGAAGCATGACTGGTATCTGAGATCTTGGCTCAGGGAAGAGCCTGCTCTCAGGTTGGTGGCAGAAAGAAATCTTGATGTAAGAGAAGGAAAGAACTAACAGTAAGTATGATGGTGATTTACCATGGTGAACTTTTTTAAAGGTACTGGATCTGCCTCTTTCTCAGAAAATCACAGCTTGGGGAAGTTTCAGGCATGGCTCTCAAAGGAAACAAAAGCAAGAAAGGGACAAGTGAGGGCCACCAGTATGTGCTTTCACTGAGGCTGCTGTGGGAGAGTTGAAGATTAGCCCTGGGCTGGTCAGGTCAGGTAGGAAACTGGATTCTCTTGTCATTTGCTTTCTTTTATTTACCAACTTTGTTGAGAGGCCATCAGGGATACGAGGGAACGTTTGAGTCCTGTGCTGTAGAAACCCAGTGGCTGTTGCCATCTAGAAACAGGTTAGGATGCATTTAAAGCACTTAGTTAAAAACTTAATCACATAGTTATTGTATTTTATAAGCTAATTTTGGAAAGGTATACAATTTACTTTATTGCAAATGCAAAGTCTGTTAGGCATCCATGCATTTAGGTGCCACTGAAAAGTTAGATTTGGGTTCTGATGGACTGGAACGGCTCCCAGGGGAACATTGTTGTGATTGTGTAAATCCCCTCTCCTTTGTGGTTTACTCACTAGATACGTTGGGTTGGTTCTTAGGGCTGCTGCTTTCTGTCCTTAGCAGGACAGAATTCAGCCGCTGCACATGCGCGTGAAGGCAGTAGGTTAACAGTCCTTAAGTGACTTAAGAAGATAGTTTTGGGTATGGGTACATAGAATTGCTTCTTTTCCAGTTGAAGCACTGGGTTTTTTGTTCTTTGTTTTTTCATTTGATAGAGGGGTAGTTGGGTTTATTTTAATGAATTTATATGTGAGACATGTTTATGTAAACAAGCTAAGGCAAGATTTCAGAACTAATTTTAGAGTATGTTTCATGATAATTACTGCTTTCCTGCTAACGGTTTAATAGCCAATCATAAGAGTTTTAAAAATTATTTTGAAATGAATAAGATGTTAGACTTCTCGTTGATTCTTTTTCGGTACTGTTCCAGATTAAGAACCCAAAGACATACCTGTTCATTCATCAAATATTATTTATTAAACTGCTACTGTATGCCAGGCTCATAGTGTTGTATCACCATTATTATAATTGTCAATGTAATTGTTTTTTTATTTATATTTACAGTGATTATTATAAATATTGGAAACCCCTAAGTATCCTAGTTTTGATAATCAGCTTTAACTCTTTGTGAGGGTGAAGCCTGTCTATGAATAGATCACTCAGGCCTGACCTGAGTAGTTCTTGGAATGCTAACTGGAGTTGCGTGATTGATAGATTTTTCAAGATTTGAAACTAGAGAGAGCCAGGGAGGCAGAATGGTGTCATGGAAAGGACACAAGCTGTCACTTACTTTTCCTTGCCTGAAAGGCAAGAGCTAAGGGCTCGGTGTGTGAATTAAGTTCTCTGAATGTGGTAAAGCAGCCAGCACCTGGCTTGTCCCACGTGGAATCCTCTGGGAATCCCACTCCCTTATTCCTAAGAAACAGGTATCCCCAGGGCCTCAGCATTTACATTCTCATTCCCATCATGCACACTCAGGGGCCGGGAAATTATCTGATCGTTACCTCTCTGTGCCACCAAAAAGAGAGCAAGGATGTATACTTAGAACCTCATTCTTGTGAAAAATACCTCAAAGATTTTTTAGATCCAGGGAATACCTGCCTCATTTGTTTATTTGAAGCTTAATTGCAGATATTTTAAATATTTCCCTACAGTGGAAATCTTCCAAATGTTACTTTTTTCACAAAATCAACATGGTGATTGCTGAGAAGAAAGAGGCCACAGCCTTAATCTCCTCAACAAAATCAAGCCTGCTGCCACGTTTCTTCCTGGGCTGAAGGTTCTTTTTCAGATAAACGTCTCAGCGGGGAGGCAGGGTGGAAGGTCTCTAATAAAATCGGAGGATTGTGGTCGTCTGGGCACCTTGTCTTCTGATACCAAGTGAAAAAAGGATGAACGGAAGCACATTTCAGCCTCTGCCAAACCACCCTCAGGTCAGATCTAGGATCCAGAAAGTAGCAAGAGTAGGCCACCTAGCAAATGAACCATTTCCTTTGAAACAGGCAAGTAACAGATCTGGGCTTTAAAAATCCCTAGTTTTCTCTCCCACGGCCGACTATACAAACTGCTAGCTGAAGAAAATTGTCCTTTTACCTTATAATAGATCTCACAGAAAATGATACCTTTTGGTCTTTATTTACAGAGAATGTTAGAAGTAATCTTATAGATCCCATTATACCGCTTTTACTGTGTTTGGTGAAACCAAAACTTTTACTGTGTTTCCTGAAAACCCATTCAGTATAATTTGGGTCTTTTTAATACTTGATTTAAAACAGCAGTTTTTTGAAATGTCCAAGACAGCTGTTGCTTCTGCTTTGTATTGCTGAAAACTTTCTGCATAATTATGTTCTGGAAGTTCTACGGGGCCTTGCTGTTTTAGAGCTTGAGAAAGCATAATGTCAAGGACCATCCAATTGTCCTCTTCCTGTAGATTAGGATGAAGGTCTGCATTAAAAGTTCTCTCTCATCATAAGCTCAAAACAGGTAGCGCTGAAAAGAATGCTTCTGCCTGATGTCTCTTGTCTTTCCAGCGTGTGAGCCCTAAGTGGGAGAGGGTGTGCCTGTGTGGTGCAGTGTGCCTTATACACTGTCGGTGACTAGCAAATGTACTCAGCCGTTTCTGTGGAGATAGTATATATGGGATCTTAGCCGAAAGGGCCTCTACTTACCAGTCAGTTCCTAAACCTGTCTTCTACAACCTTTTAGATTGGACTCCTTTATCAGTCATCTGCTTGAGTATCAATTAAGCATAAGGAAAGGACACGGGAAGTGGTGGTTGGTGGTGCTTGCCATCTGTGTCTCTGAGGCATAGTTTCAGCTGGTAAGGTGTGTACTTTTGGACACCTAGGTCTTTTGGGGGCTGAATATCTTCAGAGTTTGATGGGCTTTGGAAATGTACATAAATGGGAAGAGGGGAAGGAGGGACCAGAAGGTACTTCATCACTCCTTCCCTTCTCCAGTGGGGACCAGAGGCAGTACAGGTGGCCATTGGCCCATTGGCGAGGTATTGAAGAGATTGAAAGATTCTCTTTCTTTTTCTTTCTCTGTCAATTAGCAAAATGAGATTTTCTTGTGTGGATAAAGTTTAGGAAGAGAGAAAGAGGAGCACCACATCCTGGGCCACTTTCAACCTGTACTTAAGTGTTTCAAGGGTGTGACTGTCCCGACTCCCCACCCCCAGTCAGTGCTGTGTTACTATTGTTAGTGCCGTTACGAGACCGACCACTGGCTGGAGGGTAACAGGTGCTTTAGGGCCCCATCTTAACAAGGACTTGTCACTGTAGCTTTGGATCTCAAGGTGCACCTGCAGATGCTCAGGAAACCAGCCTCTCAGTTGGGCGGCTGAGGCCTCACATTCCCGTGTTAACGGACTTCATTCGACATCTGAGTTTGCCTTTTAAAATTTGACTAGCAGATGTGGTAGAAATGATCACCACCACAGCCTACAAGTGCAGGGACGGCATGGCAGGCCCAGTGGCAGGCAGGAGGCACAGAAAATGGGCCTTAGTGGGGGCAGCCCCAGCACTGGCCAAGTCTGGGCAGAAAGCATTTGGCTGCCTCGCTGACCTCTTTGCTAGTGAGAACTGGGACTGCCACCTCAAGTACTTGCCCTTCGTCTTTCCTCAGGACAGGCCAAGCTAGGCCCAAGAGGAGGGGCAAGGTGGGTCCATCTCCAGGTGGAGACACAGTGAGACTCAGGCCCAGGGCCATCTCTGAGCAGTGGTGTACAGGGGGCCTGGCCGGACAAGGGCCCCAGAGGCCTTGGAGAGGGCAGCAAAGCAACCCAAGATGATTCCGCGGGACGCCTGGTGCGGACACCACAGTGGCGAGGACCATGGAAACCGTGGCTGGGAGGGAGGAGCCCCAGCCCCAGTCTGTGAGAGGAGGCCCCAGGAGCCCTAGACAGAGCTTCATTAGTAGGGCTTCAGGGAGGGGCACTGAGGGTTTTATACTCTGTACTTTGTCAATATAGGCAGGTTGCACTCTATAAAGAAATGTAAACATGGGCGGAAAAGTTATAAGGATTGGTATGGTCAAAATAGGGCTAGCAAACCTTGCTTCTAAGCTGAAGGTGACTTTAATTTCTTTGCTTAAATAAAAAGCCTAACAGCAGAATAAATGACTCTCTAGCTTGTTTTTTTGTGTGTTTTTTTTTTTAGCTTGCTTTTAAAAAAGAAAGAATGCCTGAAAGCATCAAACCACTGATGATTCCACTATAAGAACAGAAATATTGCAATTTGCAATGTTGTGGGTGATGGAGAAGGCCATGTACTGGTTTCAGAAGTGGGAGAAGGTACAGGTTGCGGGGTGGGGGAAGGTTAGCAGGAGAGTTCTAATGGACACATTTAATGTATAGAGTGTGGAAAAACATGGACAGTGGCCATACTGCATGATGGCGAGGGGGAAACCTAGGAGTGTTCTGATATTCAGAAGGCCTGTGCTGTCACTTCTGACTTCTTTGTTTTCTAGCTAAGAAGGAAACGGAATAACATACTTCACAACAAAATGGTTTCACATTGCTTTAGCATTTCAGGAATCTGTATTCAATTCTTTAGTAAAACTGTCACTTCTGCATTGGAGGCTAAGGGGTTGACACATTTTCAAACACAGGAAGTATAGGTATACTTACTTGCATGAATAGTATCAGAAGCTTTGGACTTTTGCAGTATATTCTGCGGAGGCTTTGCTTTTGTTGGTAGTATATATTCGTTTTCTTTTTTCTTTCTTTTTCCTGTTTTCTGGATGCGGTATATTGTGTAAAGACGCCTACATCTTTCAGACCAAATTGTTTTCAGGATTTGGGCATTATATAGCAGCGTCTCAAAGAGGTCTTTTCTTTCTTCACTTTTCAGAGAGAAATCGGTTTCCTGTGTATTTTAATCTATGTCCACAGGAGGATTATGATAATGAATCACTGTTTTGTAATTTTGCTATTTTAAGTAAGTTTTAAATAAAACCTGTACCCCCTTTCTTGATCTCTGAGAACATAGCCATTAAATAAGTGCTATAAATATCTTGAGAGCTTAAAAATAGAGCTAAAATATAAAAACACAGTGTGTAGTAAAAGAGGCATCCTTTACCTGCACCCCACCTTCAGTTTCTACAGGACAACTTTATACTTCACTCAAAGATATTTAAAAATATTAATACATCGACTTCCTTGGCAATTTCCTGACTGTATCACTGTTTTCATTTTCATGGTTAACGCAGTATACTGGTTGGTAAGTAAGCAGTGTGATTCTACTTGCTCTTCTAATTTCTAAAATTCTTTACAAATAATTATCACTACTACATGATTAAGGAACAGATATTTATATAAAGCTAGTTTAAGATTTTTGGCCTTTGCATTCTTTTTTTACTCATTTATATGTTTAATTAGCATGCATTATGTACAAGGTATAGTGCCAGGGTCAGCAAAAAGAGTGCTTCCTACAATCACGACTCCCTAAAATCATGATTCTTAAAGTCCGTTCTCTGTCTGTTTCCCCCTCTCAAATATTACCTCCTGTTCTTCCTTCTCATTGTGACCAGTTATTTAGATTAATTTTTTAAGATCTTGGAGTCCCAGTGATGTACTGTGCAGTAGGGATGGTTAAAGAAGAGGAGATCTTGAAGAAATTTTAATCACTGGGGAGTTGGCGCTAACAGGCAAATCAACAGCCTTATCTGTGTAGACAAGGAGGGCTGTTCAAGCTGAGTTGAAGGACCCTGTTGTAATTTGAACCCTTGAAACCCTTTCCACTTTTTTGTCAAAATTACTGCCTTCACTTCCTCCCTCTCCTCATTTGTCTATTTCCCTTGCGTTTCATCTTGTGCACTCCCAGTGTACAGCACGGTGGTGGTGAACTGCTTCCTGGAAGGCATGATTAGTCATCAGGCGCACGTGTTCCTTATAGCTGGAGATAAACGGGCGCTCAGCCTGTCAACCACAAGTTGGACTAATTTGGAAAATATGGTTCCTCTCCTCAAAAGAAACGGCTCATGCTCCTTTGGACACTTGTATAAAACAGCTATGTGCACTTCCCTGTTTGTTCTGAACAGCTGGAATCAGAGTGTCCGGCTTGATGCTAGAACTGGAATTTAACTCACAATGGCAAGGAAGCTTTACCTAGAATGTCTGTCACTGTGAAAGGCAGGGAAGAGCTGTACCAGTTCCGGATCCCTTTGAGTTTTGGGTTTGCTTCCCACTTTTCTTTCCCATGATCGTTTACTGTGTGGAGTGTAATCCCAAATCTCTCACCAGTTGTCTCATCATCTTAAAGGGAAGAAGAAAATTATAATGGATGTTTTGAATGTGCCTGGCCTTTATTTTGTTCATACCCAAACTGAATGAGGCAAAGAGGTTGAAATGTTTTCTTGTTCCATCTGAGTAAGCATGAAAACCTGCAATCCTTAATCTTTTAAAAGAAAATAATAACCTCCTCTGTTTGTGGGATTTCTGATTCATTTCTTCCACCCTGCTCTCTATTTTTTTAGTCAAATACTTTCTGGACTTTTGTGAGCCAGTATCTTCCTTCCTCACCCTTTTCCCCTCTCCTCCCCTACCCCTACCCTGTGGTCGCACAAAGAGCAGGGAGCCCACAGAAGACTAAGTTTCTGGGTTTTGTATTTAAAAGGAGGGTGAAATGCTGGATATACTTAGGAACACAAAACTGATCTGTTAAAACTTTGCCAAAAAAGAAATTTATTGGTGTCAGGATAAGGGGAATAAAAGAAACTGAGATATTTTTTTTTAAATGCCACAAATAGAGGAGAATATACAGTTGCTTTTCGTGATTTACACCAAACTGACTTTTCTTTAGTTCAGCACAAACTAGTAGGTGTGGCAGCGACTTCAAACCTCCCAAGTTAACAAGTGATATAAAAAAATGAGAATCACATGGGAAGGGAGCCAGGAGCCCTGGAAGCTTTCTACTTGTTGATGTCTCTGAATAATAATCAGGACCAGTACACTGGCCTGTAATTCAAAGATGGGTACTTCTCTGTGACTTGGGCCCTGTGCCTGTGAAACTCTGGGTCTCCAGGGTAAATGAAGTTGTCTGTGGCTCAAGCTTAGAGAAATATTCTAAACCAGGGTCCCAGGCCAAATTCTGCCTGCCACCTATTTTTGTGCAGCTCTCGAACTAAGAATGGTTTTTCCAGATGAATGAATTGAGAATAGGGAACATTACCTTTGAACTCCAATTAAGCAAGATGCTATCCCCAAAAGGAGTGCTATTCTTCTCGTGAGTAGAACTGTATTACAAAAAAATTGTACGCAATTTAATTTTGAATTTTGTCATTACCAAGTATGTGGAAATTTGTGTTCCCTCTTGTTACACAAGTCCCTGTATAATATCCTTGACTTTGTCTCTCAGCTCACAAGTCTGAAATAATTTACTATCTGGCCCTTTCAGGTAAAGTTTGCTGAGTCCTGTTCTAAACTGTCACATAAAGAAAATTTCGAAGAGAAAAAAAGGCATCTTTACTGTCATTATTTGCCTAAATCTCTATTTCAATTTTCTTTTTTAAGCATGAAGCCAGTATGGATGGAGTTCATATTCTTTGGCTTGTGCAGTGCCCTGAAAAAACTGGTTGGTATCAGTTGTGAAATGTGGCATAATAGTATCAGCAGCTGCCTGTTTGAAAATTTAAGGTCATAGAATAAAATAAACCTGTGTTGCCCGATGTAAAATAGATGGCAATAATAGTACTTATTTTGTAGGATTTTGGGAAGGATTAAGTGAAATAATGCAAGTAAAGGACTCAATAGATGTTAAAAAGCAAAAAAAAGAACAAAGACTACCATTGAGAACTTAAGTTTGTTTGCCTTAGTGTGTATGAGTCCTGGTGCCTTTCATTTTAACATTTTGTATCTGTGGACAGACATACTGTCCCTTGTATACTGGAAGTCCCTAAATAATGCTCTCATAAGCTTCAGATAATGCAAAATATAATCTGGTTTTATCTCCTTTCAACATGATTCTGATTTTAAAGGAACACCCTATCTACTTAAGAAGAATTATTACTTAAGTCCTATATATTTCAAAGATGATTTTAAAAGCATAAATAAATGTTACTGAAGAGTAAAAAAGGGAGTTTTTTCATATAAATTTATTTTTTAAATTTATTTATTTTTGGCTGCGTTGGGTCTTCGTTGCGGCGCTCAGGCTTTCTCTAGTTGTGGCGAGCGGGGGCTACTCTTCGTTGCGGTGCGCGGGCTTCTCATTGCAGTGGCTTCTCTTGTTGCGGAGCACAGGCTCTAGGCGCGTGGGCTTCAGTAGTTGTGGCACACGGGCTCAGTAGTTGTGGCTCGCAGGCTCTAGAGTGCAGGCTCAGTAGTTGTGGCGCATGGGCTTAGTTGCTCCACGGCATGTGGGATCTTCCCGGACCAGGGATCGAACCCGTGTCCCCTGCATTGGCAGGTGGATTCTTAACCACTGCACCACCAGGGAAGTCTGGCAGTTTCTTTTAGGTCAGAAAATTTTAGGATATTGAGTGTCACTGTTTTGGTCACCATCTGTGACAGAATACAGCATTGGAAAAAGGACATTGTCTTGGTATTTCAAATAGCTGGTGTTTATTCCTGGAAATCCCCCATATGCAGGAGGGCAACAGATAAGAATTAGAGGTAGGCATGGCATTTGCAAAGAAAGAAAATCACTGGTGATACTTGAGGAGATGGTCTCAAATCTTTCTCATTATACTGCATCCACAATGCACTTTTTGCCTCTGGAGTTTGTCCTCCTCCTTCCAAGGCCCCATCTGTTGTCACCACCTCTGAGAAGCCTTCTCAGAATCGCCCCTCCCACTGTTTTCCAACTAGAGTTAGAATTTGCCCTCTTGCCTTAGAGACCCCAGTCTCCCCAGCTAGACCTCGACTTCCCCCAAGGCTGATTCTCTCCTCCCCATTTGGATATCCCTGCCTGGCTTACATGTCCAATATCTATTTGTTGAATCAGTGAAATACTGAATAAAAATTTGTCTAACGTTAAAATAAAATGAATGGCAAAACCCTTTTGATTCTTCTCTTCAGACGTAGATTAATGTACACAGATAATCGTGAAACACTCTTGTAGAGCTGATGACAAATTCACAGATAAGTCAAAATGTGTAGATCACTTATCCAGCTATTAAGTTGTGAAGACTTAGGGGGCATCAGAGAGGAGACATAAATCTGACTTCTTTATTTTCTGTGGTGCCAACCCTTAGCATGGAAGCGGGCTCCCCAGCCCCCTTGGTAGGTGTGTTTCCCGGGTGTGACAGAGTGCCTCCCACCATCTGTCTATGTGGGTGTGTGAATCCTAGGCGACCCTCTGTTCCAGACCCACCTGACTAGCTCACAGAGGTCAGGGAAGAGGAAGAGGGGTGTCCTATCCTTAATAGTAGGAGCTATTATTGATTGGACTTCCTGTGTGCAAGGCACTTTATCAGGTGTGTCACGTGCATCATTTCATTAGACTTCTCACAACAATCCTATTATTACATCCAACTCAGAATCTGAATCTGAGACTGAGAGGTTAAGTGACACGCTTAAGGTATCACCAGATCCAGGTCTGCTCTGAGTTCAAGAAGAGCTGAACTCTCAGAGTTAGGAATTGTGTCCTGGTCACCACATGCCCTTGTTCCTCCCATAACTTGGAGCGGAGTCGTCACATATACATAGACGTGGCTAGGCTGCAAGCTGAAGGAGATGAGTGAGCAAACTGCAAAACAAGTAAGACTTCCACCTTTTAGAAGAGGCTAGTTCCTGTGTACCTCAATTCCTTCTAACCTTTTTAGGTGTCTTATGTGGAATCACATGCAAGTTAAAGCCATGAGTACCACGTGCTGGAAGTTCCAGGCAATGAGAAATGAGCTTCATGGTAATTGAGAATGAAGTTAAGGAAGAAAATTTTATTGTTAATCAAGGGCTTAATTGCCTCTGGGACATTTTAAATAAATGCCATGCCATACTTAAGCAGCAATGTTCTGTAAGTGAAATGCAAAAATTCTTTAATTAAACCATCGCGGGTATTCCCTGATTGAAATATCTGCCTTTATCTTCATAGTTAATCCTTCCTGATTCATGTAACAACTCAATCAGGGATTGAGTAAATTAAGGGCTCCTTGAAAGAACAAATCAATTGTATAAAATTGAAATTATTTCTGGAGCAGTCTTCCTTGTACTTATTTGTATTGATCACAGCCTATTTTTGGTGCATTTTCTATTTAGTGGGCTTGTAGAGTAAGCTATTTTTCAGCTTGCAGGGGACAGATTATGCCTGTGGTATGGTGTAGGGCAGATGGTTGTTAGAAGAATTTGTCTGAGAAAAGGAACAAATGTAAGGATTTCTTGGCCATTGAGAAACCCAGTGATGATGACTTGGATGGTCCCTACAATTAACCAGGAAGGAAGATGGTAAGCAAGGTGGTCCACATCCATGAGTGTGGCCCCACTCCAGGCCTTGCTGGATGCTAATCAACTTGTATTAGTGTCCACAGCCAAAGGGCCGAGTTTTTTGTTATTGAAGTATAGTTGACTTACAGTGTAGTGTTAGTTTCTGTTGTACTGCAAACTGATTCAGTTGTGTGTGTGTGTGTGTGTGTGTGTATTCTTTTTCAGATTCTTTTCCATTTTAGTTTATTATAAGATACTGAATATAGTTCCATGTGCTATACAATAAATCCTTGTTGTTTATTTTATGTATAGTGGTGTATATCTATTAATCCCATACTCCTCATTTATCCCTCCCCTCCTGCCTTCCCCTTTGGTAATCATAAATTTGTTTTCTGTGTCCGTGAGTCAGTTTCTGTTTTGTCAATAAGTTCATTTGTATCATTTTTTTTTTAGATTCCACATACAAGTGATATCATATGATATTTGTCTCTGACTTACTTTACTTAGCATGGTAATCTCTAGGTCCATCGATGTTGCTGCAAATGGCATTATGTCGTTCTTTTTTATGGCTAATATTCCATTGTATATATGTACCACATCTTCTTTATCCGTTCATCTGTTGATGGACATTTAGGTTGCTTCCATGTCTTGGCTATTCTAAATAGTGCGGCAATGAAAATTGGGGTGCGTGTATCTTTTTGAATTAGAGTTTTCTCCAGATATATACCCAGGAGTGAGATTGTTGGATCATATGGTAACTCTATTTTTAGTTTTTTAAGGAATCTCCATGCTGTTTTCCATAGTGGTTGCACCAATTTACATTCCCACCAACAGTGTAGGAGGGTTCCCTTTCTCCATACCCTCTCCAGCATTTATTATCTGTAGACTTTTTGATGATGGCCATTCTGACCTGTGTGAGGTGATACCTCATTGTAGTTTTGATTTGCATTTCTCTAATAATTAGGGATGTTGAGCATCTTTTCATGTGCCTGTTGGCCATCTATATTTCTTCTTTGGAGAAATGTCTATTTAGGTCTTCTGTCCACTTTTCAGTTGGGTTGCTTGGTTTTTTTGATACTGAGCTGTATGAGCTGTTGTATATTTTGGAAATTAAGCAAAGGGCCAAGTTCTTATTGCCAACTAAACAGACCCAGAGATTCAGACCCATAGACCCAGATTCAGAAACAGACTAAGGAGATTTGCTGGCTCTCTTGTTGTACGCAGAAAGAACAAAAAAATGAAAAGGTATCCAAAAGTTTTGACTTACAGGATTGTTCACTTTGAGTGGCAGGAGCGCCTGACATGGAGCTCAGTACGTTTTTTTAAATACAGGAATTGTTTGCTTTGGTAAGCTAACATTGTGATTTCATTTAATTCTTAAAAAGAGAAAAATTACCATTTAAAGTTACCAAAATTTTGAAACATACCATCACTTCTATTTTTTTTTAAGACACCAATTGTACTTGAACATTTGTTACTTTTTTTTTTTTTTTAATTTATTTTTGGCTGTGTTGGGTCTTTGTTTCTGTGTGAGGGCTTTCTCTAGTTGTGGCAAGCGGGGGCCACTCTTCATCGTGGTGCACGGGCTTCTCACTGTCGCGGCCTCTCGTTGCAGAGCACAGTCTCCAGACGCGCAGGCTCAGTAGTTGTGGCTCACGGGCCTAGTTGCTCCGCGGCATGTGGGATCTTCCCAGACCAGGGCTTGAACCCCTGTCCCCTGCATTAGCAGGCAGATTCTCAACCACTGCGCCACCAGGGAAGCCCCTTCTATTTTTAAAATTGTGTTTAGATTGAGTAATCAGCAAATAATTTAAATAAGTCATCAAATAATGGTATTCTGTAGAATGGGTTCATACTGAAATTTTTATCTTCTATTTTCAGGGTTCTTGTTGTAAAACAACTGAGCCCTTTAAAAGCGGTTTCGTTTTCAAATAAACACACATAACAGACGCACCTTGTGAACTAAGTACTTGAAAGAAGGAAATGAGGGGAGGAAAGAAAAATATTTGAAGTCGTATTTTCATAAAGGCCCTGTGGTGTTTGACGTGTGTTGGCCAATTCAGGCCAGGCTCAAAATGACAGTTCAGGTTTTGCCTACTGTCTTGGGACTCCACTTAGGGCCAAAGTGTCCCCTGAAAAGCCTCTCTTCCTCAGAATCCTTGCTTTGGGCACATATCAGAAAGCCTGTGTGGTGCCTGCCAGCTGCAGAAGGGCCCCCGTGATGGGTTAGAGGCGAAATCACACTCAACTCTTTGGCAGCATCTGGAAACCTAGCACTGTGATGTCACTGTGAGAATAGAAATCCCTTCAGAATTCTGCATGATGATTCAGAGCAATTAATTCTGTTCTACTTTTCATGCCCTGGGAAGAACTCTATTTATATAAACTTGGTCAGGGACAAGCATATCTGCACATAGTCTGTGAAGAAAGGAAAACGAGCCATGTACTCCAGAGCAAAACTAGCTGCCTTGCTCCCCAGCCTATTTCCAAATGATTCAAATTTATGTAAAGAAACGCTGGTGAGCCCAGGAAAGTAAACTGCTATCTTAGCATTCTCTCCCATCAACGTTTTTTGGATTCTTTATGTGATATAAATATATTCATGAAATCACTTTCTCTGACTCTAGTACATCTGCCTTTGGGAGCTCAGTGGTAAATACACAACTGGCATGGGTCCTGAGAAGTTCAGGGTTCTCACGACAAGCTGGCTCTGGCTCTTTGCGGACCGAGGACGCCTGTGAGCATGTTCCCTTAAGCCCCTACTCACTCCTTCATTGAGTTCAAAGGGTCTCAAGTCATCTCAAGAAAATCGCCATCTGAGCATCATGTTGCAGGGCTGGTGTTTGCAATTTTTGTGACTACGTGGGTTCTGTTTGATCCTTTCCCCTCTGCATCTGTCTTGTACATTCCACGTTCTGGGCTTGCCTTAGTCATATGCTTCGGGAGAAGGTATCATGAATGACTTGATGCCCATATTATAACTTAACGAGCTGCAAAGTCGTCAGGTATAGATTCTACATCTCTCAAACTGAGATTTTGGATTCAGAGACAGGTCACATGTAGACAACTTCCCAGAGGCTCTGGCTGCTTGAGACACAGACTGTAATCACAGTAATTAGCACTGAATTTTCAAGTCCTGTTCTCCAGCTTGACCTGGCAGCATTTAGCCAGCATGCACACAGCCGGATCAATGGCAAGAATTGAAGGGGCCGGTTGTAGGGCTGCTCCTGGCAGTTTGTGGTGGGCACCATCCACAGGGAATTCCAGGGGAGCATCAGGGACAGAGGAGCAGTGAGGAGACTTGGGGCGTGGGAGGAAAGAAATATGATATTGATAAGCACCTGTCTGGGGACTGTTACAGGAGACAGATCGCAGTACAGACTTTTGCCTGCAATTCATTATCATTGATCTGTTTTTCTCCTTCTTACTTAGTGCAGTTTGGGGTATTCCTAAAATGTCCCTTGTTAAAAGTTTACACTTCCTTTCCCTAAGAATAAGTGCCTGCCTATCTAAATCCAAAGGCTAGTGAAATAAAAACTGTAGGACATGAACAGATACTTTGGTGGATCCAAAATAGAGGGTTTTTTTCAGCTTGGTGCCTGGCCTTCAGGTAGGGCAGCACAGTCGTGGCAAAGAAGCACCGGTACTGATTATGAAGTAAATTATCTGGGCACTTTGGTGGTGGTGGTGGAGAGACAGGGAATCAAGCTCAAGTAATCCCAGGGCGCTTCTGTCACCCACTTGCTCTTCTTAGTCCCACGGAGTGTGACGCCTCACAAGGGCAGCTAGAAGGTAAGGGTGATAAGAATACTGCAGTGGGGGGATGTCAGACCCCACTCCCCACCCATTGAGGGTAATGATTTTGAACGGGTGCTTGAAGACTGGACACTGAATAATAATAAATAGGTTTAAGTTTATAGGAAGTACTTACAACACAAAACTGCTTGAGCATATATAGTATCCCTAACACTATGATCAATATAATGGAAGAAGCACGGTAAGCAGATTTTTTTTTTCTTTTTTTTTTTTGCGGTACGCAGGCCTCTCACTGTTGTGGCCTCTCCCGTTGCGGAGCACAGGCTCTGGACGCGCAGGCTCAGCGGCCATGGCTCACGGGCCAGTCGCTCTGCGGCATGTGGGATCTTCCTGGACCGGGGCTCGAACCCCTGTCCCCTGCATCGGCAGGCGGACTCTCAACCACTGCGCCACCAGGGAAGCCCAAGGTTAAACTTTGAGGGAGTACTTTTGCATTTTTCAGCTGTAGGCTTTTGCACTCAAATTACTAGAATATTTGTGTGGAAAATGAGGTCAATTCTGTGTTTAAGTGAACTGTTGTTGGCTATCTCACCTGACAGTCATTTTGTGATTTGAATGTTAAATCTTATGACCCTCACATGCTCACACATAATACTTTCCAGGCCACAATTAACATTTGCCACTAAGCAGTATTTTAGAAAGTATTTATAGAGGCTGCTGCAAAGTGCTGTATTCTAGTGATATGGAGTATTTTCTCTAGTCATCTGCTTCTAGAATGCACCTTATCCTGGCAGTAAACTGGTGTCTTTCATAAAAAGTTCCTTAATATCCAATAGCTCACTCTGGCACACGCTTAGCATTTTTCCCTGAAATCCTTTCGTAAATCAACAGGAAGCCTTCTTTCCCATTTTTATTATAAAAGGGGAATTGATGATAAAACTTAAACACTCATTGTTATTTTAACATCTAGTCTGTTGAGGAGTTGTGTTTTTACTTAAAAATATTTTAGCCAAGAATCAAAACCAGAGAATTATGCATTTTCCCAGCCTCCTGTCAATGATGGCTCTTTGTTAAAAGCACACAACAGAATATACTGTGCTAAACTCTTGTTGGCTTAAAAAGCCATATATGAAGCCTTAAAAGCCAAAGCATTTAATTTTTAAAAATGATTTAAGTAAATCACTTAAAAAAAATCTGTGCCAAACTTTTAAAAAGTACTTTTCACATCTTGCCTTTATAAGTAACTGTAGCATTAAACATACCATAAATTTATTTTCTTAATAAGTTTGGATTTTCACACAGCCTCTATTTTTTATAATATAGGTTGTACAAGGCTGTTTCATTTCAGGTTGAAGAGACCCAGCCAACATTTTGACACTCTTTTTTCTTAAGTGCGAAAGTTGGATTGGGACAGGGACTGTTGAATTTGGAAAACATCAATTGTTTTCTTTTTCTCCTTCCTTTTTTTCTACGTTTATTTCACTTTGTAGTTGCGAGTCATGGGTTTTTTCACTTCAGGCTTTTGCTCTCCCTGGTCTTTTGCTTAACAATTCGCACTAGGAGAGGCTAGTGGGCTTTTTTTTTGTTGTTTGAGGTCTTCTGGGGTTTTTTTTTTTTTTTTTTTTTTTTTGCATATTCTTTCCTTTCCTCCAGATATTATTACTGACCAAATTTAAAACACTACAGTGTTTAGGATCCCTGCAGGGCCATTTTAAGTATTTGGACCCATAAAGGGCCCCAAGCAATAACTACCTGAATTGCTTTTAATTACACAATATAGCTGCATCATTTTACTTCAGATTCTTTTTGATTGATGCTGCAAGGCAATTGTAACCACGGATGATGGGATTAAGTGCCTCTTGAAGTGACTTTAGCTTCTTGTGGGAACAAAGGGAAAGAGGAGAACACTTAGTCCCTTTTTGCCTGAGCTGCCTTTTTCTTAGCTTGCATATAAAGAAATACAATTAACAAACATTATCCCCAGAGGTAAATTGAAATGTACATGCAGACCAGAACCGCTCTTGACTGCAATTAGACATATATGATCTGAGGTATTCTGACCATTCATTAGTGCTAATTGTTTGAGAAACAAGCCCAGAACAAATGATTAAAATCTAGGCACCATAACTGGGATTATTAGCATGTGTGATAAAATGTGCGCTCTGCAGCTGTACCAATAAAATGCTCTGGAAGGTGGCTCTGATTAGACAAATGCTTGGTTTGGCTCTGTGGTGAGCTCTTGGTGTTTGCTCAAGACCTGGTGATGTTTATAACAAACAACTTATATCTTTCTTTCTTAATTAGTGGGAATTACTATGTAAATGTTGGTATTTTGTAATTTAATATCCTATGGTTTTTTCCCGCCTTTGGGCTGTTATTGCAGTCTACTGATCTTGCTGGGAATGAGATAAACTGAGTTCTTAGGTTTTGCTCCTTTGCTCTGTTTTCTTTAAAATGCTGGATGCCATGGAGAACTACTACAAAGTTTGCTCTGTTATTTGGTTTTTGAACCAAAATAGATGCTCTTGTATTCAGCACTTGTACTATAGTCACAGAGACCTGGCAAGGGTAACTTAGTCAAACATAAACTAACTGGGAGCTGGTTGGCCAATATGGACAGTCAGCATTCTGCTAAGCCCTCCAGCCTAACCTTAGCTAAGAGAGCAGAACCAGGAGGAAGACAGAAGTGACTGCCAGGGTAAGGACCAATTTAGAGTGATGGATGGCCGTTGAATTCCCCCTGGAAGTGCATCTAGGAGTTCGGGGTTAGCAAAGAAATGTGAGCTCAGCTAAATGTGAAGTCAGTGAGAGATTTGGGAGGCGCAAATGGGAATGGAAAGAAAGGACCTGTGAGACGGAAGCATGGAACCAGGGTGCCAGGGAAATGTGCCAGGCAGGCAGAAGCTGAAATCCAACGTCAGACTATCTACGGATGGATGTTTCAGGCCTCCTAACTTGTAGCTCAGAGTTCCTCTGTCCCCTGTTTGCATTTCTGAAACCAGCGTCAGAGGAAGGACCATTTGGAGATTGTCCATATGGTACCATGATAACCTACAGCAACTTTTCAGTCTCAAGTGGTCTGTCCTTTTCACCCAACAGACTTCTGAGCCACCTATTTCTTAGCATATCAGTTGCACATACCAAAGGAAGACAAATATCGGTGTTACTCCAGATAGAAATAAGATTAAATTAGCTTTTAAAATTAGTTAATACATTACAAAGACACATGCAAAAAATTGTCTGGTTATCGTGTTCTCTGGATAACCTATTCCATCTCTCTTTCCATTATCATAGAAAACCCTGAATCAAGTCAAAAATAAACCATAACGTAGATTGTCATGGACATACAGCTTGTGGAAAGGATTCCCCTCTTAATTTTTCATTTTATTCCCTGTGTACTTACAATAAAAGTGTTACTCTCTGAGTCTGACCAGTTCATTCCACAGAAAACTAAGTAACAATACATATTCAGTAAGAGTGGTTCTTTTAGAACTAAATATAAAGGAAAAAGAGGCTGTTTTGCACTTTGGCTGGTGCATTGCTAAGTGTGGCATTGAATAAGAAAAAAATCTTAAGCTCCCCTAAAATTAGAAGTTCTAGGAAGTCTTGCCTTAAATATTTAAAGGAGTTAGTGCCTGTAGCACATTAAACATACTTTAAAAAAAAACTGTGTTAGAGAAAGCCTTCATGATCACATCCATATGTTTAGTTTTAATTTTCATCACACTTAGCTCTGAATAATTAAGAAGGAAAAAAACAATCTTAATCTTATTGTGGGTCCCACACAGTCAAAGCCACATACACGTGATTAGTGATCACAGCTTATATTCACAGCTTTCGTGTGTGTGGTATGGGTCTGGCAATTAGACTGTGTTTTTTCTAAAACTTATTCAGCACTAGAGAGAGATCAGTATTAAAATTTCCCCAAATCTACATATCAGGGTAATCAAAGGACTATAGCTAACAAAATATCAAAATTCTAAGCTGTGTAACATTTTGGCCTCATTTCATTGCGATTGACACTTGAAAGGAATTTTTGAGAGAATCTAGGGAGAAAAAGATTCCGTTAACCTAGATGATTTTCATGACAGCTACCAAAAAAATAAAATAAATAAGATGTGGAGAGAACTGTTTTCTCAAAATTGCAGATCCATTTTTCTGGAGGAAAAAAAAATTCTCCCATGATTACTTTCATATCAAAGAACCCGGTCATGGGGGAGATGCATAATTTGACACGTTTAGCAGCCTTTGAGCTTTTGAAGGATTCTGTAAAAGAATCCATGGTTACATCTGTCAGGTTGACAGTCTTCTTTCGTGACCTTTAAAAAAAAGTTGAGAAATTGATCTTTGTAGTTCACATTTGCTCAATTACCTCTAAAGTTCTGCCCAAGCCAGGAATTGGCCATCTCAGCTTTAAATTTATTATTTTTTGAGCTAAGATAACCGAGTACTAATGGAATCTCTAAATGGAGAACTTTTGTGAATGGTCTTTTTTTGTGTGAAATTTTCTGGTGGGCCTATGGTGATAATATTTCCTATATTCTCCATTGGCTGTTTTAATACATTAACTACTAAATATTGTCTTTTATGCAACTCATTTTAGAATCAGATCTTCTTAGGCAGGAATGCCAGCAGTGAACAATCCAAACATAAGGCTCTGCTCTGGGTGCTCAGTTATGGCCAGGAGTGGAACAAGTAAGCTGTTGGTTCCTTGCACTCAGAATTTCACCATCCAAAACCCCAAATCGTCTCTACAGAGGCTAAGAGAAGTCGACTGGCATGTCCTTTAGGTTTTAATTACAATTTACCAAAAGCTCCCACGTTCTGCACTTGACAGGTGCGTCCTCTCATCATTCCCAACACTGGGAAATGCATCTATCAAATTGCTATGGGGACTTCCCTGGTGGCACAGTGATTAAGACACTGCTTGCCAGTGCCGGGGACACAGGTTTGATCCCTGGTCTGGGAAGATCCCACATGCCGCAGAGCAGCTAAGTCCGTGCGCAACTACTGAGCCTGCACTCTAGAGCCCGTGAGCCAGAACTACTGAGCCCACGCGCCTAGAGCCCGTGCTCTGCAACAAGAGAGGCCACCACAATGAGAAGCCAGCATATCGCAACAAGGGGTGGCCCCTGCTTGCACAACTAAAGAAAGCCTGCACCCAGCGGCAAAGACCCAACACAGCCAAAAATAAAATAAAGAAATATAAAATAAAGAATCCGCCTGGCAACGCAGGGGACATAGGTTTGAGCCCTGGTGCGGGAAAATCCCACATGCTGTGGAGCAACTAAGCCCGTGCGCCACAACTCGTGAGCATGCACTGTAGAGCCTGCGAGTCACAACTGCTGAGCTCGTGTGCCACAACTACGGAAGCCAGCACGCCTAGAGAGCCTGTGCTCTGCAACAAGAGAAGCCACCGCAATGAGAAGCCCGCGCACTGCAACAAAGAGTAGCCCCCGCTCGCCGCAACTAGAGAAAGCCCATGCCCAGCAACGAAGACCCAACACAGCCAAAAATTAATTAATTAATTAAAAAAAAAAATCACTATGGGTAGAGGGTCCTGAGCATCATTCCTGCAGTTCTCAGTGACATTAACTCAGTTAACTATTGATAAACAACATCCTTAGACTTCTTTGTGTTTCCAGGAGCCCTAGGTTGAAGCAGCCCAGAAACAGAAGAGATGCTAATCACATTGTGTTCTTAAACGTGTTCAGTGAAGGAGTGCAGGTTTCCCTCTTGACCTCAGTGTCACTCCGGGGGTGGGGCGGGGGGAATAAAATCCCTCCAGTTTTCCATTCAGATAAAACCTCTGCTCCTCCTCTTCTCACCAAAAGTAGAGCAAGGAAGTGGGATTATGGTGCATGCCCACTAGCAGGCACATGCTCTATTGTCATCCCCTCTTCAACCGGAATCAAGGAGCTTTGCAGCAAAACAAAGCTCCTCTCCTCTCATCCCATCCCCCACTCTCCCTCTTGGCCCTCACCTCCGCCTTCCTTCCCTCCCGCCCACTTTCTTATCCGCCTACTTTCCTTCAGGACCCATCCTTTCTCCTCCCTCCCTTTCTTTCCTCATTCTCTTCCTCTCCCTCACCTCCTCTCAAACACCCTCACCCCTGCCCTTGTCTTCCTCCTTATCGTCTGCTGGGCTGGCTTGTATCAAACTCCTCTTCATTTGCCTTTCTGAAAAATGGCAGCGTTGCCCTTAGAAGTGCTACCGAGCACCCAAGTGCCACGGGGCAGAGTGGTGCTGTGGCCACATTAATTTATGAGGACTAATCCATTCGAGATATAAACGTGGATCTCTGTTTTCATGGAAAACTTGCTCTCTTCTTCGGGACCCATTAATGGTCACCCAGTTGTACAGGGTTTTCCCTGTTCTTGGGGCTTACCCCACCCATGCACCTATCTGGAGAACTACAGTTCTGTGGCCAAAGAAGTGGATTCAGTGACCAGCGAGGGTCTGCTGGACACATGGCTTCTTGTCCATGTTTGCTCAACCCTTGGCCTAAGGGCCAGCTCGTGGTGGACTCGGTATTTATTGAATGCATGATCCGTACTGAATTTCATCAGTACATTTGTGTTTATGAAACAATAGCATGGATATAACAAGGGAAAGAGATTTGTTAACTTTAAATTTTTTTTTCACTGTGGTAAAATATACATAACATACAATCTACTATTTTAACTATTTAAAGCTTATTGTTCAATGGCATTAAGTACATTCTCACTGTTGTGCAATCATCACCACCATCCATTTCCAGAACTTTTTCATCTTCCCGAACTGAAACTCTGTACCCACTAAATGGTAATTCCCCTCCCCCTTCCCCCTCACCATTCTATAATACTTCCTGTCTCTACGAATTGACTACTCTAGGTACCTCACAGAAGTGGAATCGTACAGTATTAGTCCTTGTGTGTCCGGCTTATTTCACTTCGGATAATGAGTAATTTTTGATATGGGTGTTTGTTTGATTTCTCATTCTGTATGAAAAAAAGAGTTCCATTACTGGGTCACTTGTTTTTGCCCTTTGGTATTCTGATGGCCTGAGGAGGAAGAGATCTGCACTGAAACAGCATTACACAAATTTTACCAAAGTGAGCAAAAATAAGGGTTCTGCTTTTTTCTTTATTTCTGATAAATCTGTCCCTTATTTGACACTCACCTCTTTTCCTGGGGTTTCCATGGCAAGTGTAGGCCAGGAGGGAAGTCCCTCACCAGCATCCCTCCTTCTCGATGGCACCACGATGGCCGAAAGGCCGGCCCACAGCCCATGGGTCTTCCCCATCCTGTGCCCTCCTGACTCCTTCCTTTGAAGTGAATCCACAGCGGACCACAAACTGCTATCCTGTGTGTGTCTGCTTTGGACACAAAAGAGTATCTCTTCCTTTCATTACAAAATGGAGCACTTGATTAAGGTGTGATATAATTGCTTTGTGAGAGAGTTTGCCCTGAAAATGTCTTGGCTTTTCTGAAGCGGGCTGCATGCTTGTTTGTGTTTGCACCACATGCTAATCTCACGAATGGCCCTGTTCTGCCAGTGAGAGGACAAATAGCTGTTCTTTTGCTCTTGTGCCCATGGAAAGCTCCCCACTTCTCCTTGCCCTGTTGCCATAGTAACTGAAACACAGTTCTTCAAAATAGGGAAGGAATCTCTCTGGGCAGTTGGGAACTTAGCAAACTGAGAACATACGTAGGCCTCAATTATTACAGATGCTGGTGTAAATACCTAGTTATCAATAGTCGTAAGCGTGGCTGGAATTTGTAGGTGAATTTTACTGTCACTTGGGGGGTGTATAGGAAAGGATCGATGAATGGGTTCTTTATTCTAGTCCCACAGATTCTTCTATGAGCATCAGAATTGTCATACAAGGTCAGACCATGGGCCTTACAACAGAGAACTCAATTTTTCCCAATATTTCTATTCCCAGCATAGAGAGTAGGCAGTGACAGAGTGCAGTTACACTCCTCCAACTCCCTCAGAGGATTGAAGATACAGCCCCAACTAGAGGAGTCCTTTAAGAATCAAGATTTGTGCATAATCTTCTGTGAGAAATTTTTATTTTCAACCTTTATCAGCTCTTAGAGTCAAAATTGCTTTAAAAGAACTTTTAAGGGGCCATATCGCTCATTGGTGGGGCTGTGGGATGAGAGCTGCACCGTGTGGGACGACTTGCCGGCGGCGCCCGACGGAGCAGAAGGGGAGAGAGCACGGAGCCGGAGAGGGTTGTCAGTGCAGCCGTCCTTACCTTTGTTCAGACGCACCTCCCAGAGGCTGACCTCAGCGGCTTGGATGAGATCATCTTCTATGTGCTCGGGGTCCTTGAGGACCTGGGCCCCTCAGGCCCATCGGAGGAGAATTTCGACATGGAGACCTTCACTGAGATGATGGAGGCCTATGTGCCTGGCTTCGCCCACATCCCAAGGGGTACAATAGGGGAAATGATGCAGAAGCTCTCAGGGCAGTTGAGTGGTGCCAGGAACAAAGAGAACCTGCAACCACAGAACTCTGAGGTCCAAGGTCAGGTATCTATCTCCCCAGAGCCTCTGCAGCAGTTCAAAGAAGAGACGATGTCTTCTCCGACTGCTGCTAGGGACACCCAAGATGAGGCATCCGGCGCTGAGGAGGAGCTGCTGCCAGGGGTGGACGTACTTCTGGAGGTGTTCCTTACCTGTTCGGTGGAGCAGGCCCAGTGGGTGTTGGCCAGAGCTCGAGGGGACTCGGAAGAAGCTGTGCAGATGCTGGTAGAGGGGAAGGAGGAGAGGCCTCCAGCCTGGGATGGCCCCAACCAGGACCTGCCCAGGCGCCTCAGAGGCCCCCAAAAGGATGAGCTGAAGTCCTTCATCCTGCAGAAGTACATGATGGTGGATAGCGCAGAGGATCAGAAGATTCACCGGCCTATGGCTCCTAAGGAGGCTCCCAAGAAGCTGATCCAGTACATCAACAACCAGGTATTGAGCACCAAAGTGGAGCGATTCAAAGATGTGCGAGACCCTGAGGCTGGGGAAATGAAGGCCACACACGTCAACCTCAAGCCAGCCAGAAAGTGCCGCTTCCACTGAGGCACTCGCCAGACTCTGCCTGAGCCGTCTAGACTCAGATCCCAGAGGGACACAGGAGCCCTGCATCTGCACACAGGGCCCGCCCTAACTCCTGTCCCCCATCTTTCCCTACTTCCTTGCTCCACAGTGCTAACCTCCTCTTGGAGCTGCCATGGGCACAGTAGAGGTAGCCCCAGGAAAAGCAAACAAACAAAAGGGCCATATCATTTCTGTGTGGCGTCCTAAATAGCAATTTATTGATGTATTATTTCAGAATGATTTGTTTTCTTATTATTTATGTTTATAAACAAATGGGAATTTAGCAAAATTTATTAGAATTTGTGGAGGCAGTTTCTAAAGGGCAGGGGCACATAAAAGATGATTTTTTTTTTTTTTTTGGTTCAAAAACACCCCTTTAGTGGTAACTGGACTTGAATGCAGCAGAAAATATTTTAAAATAATGTTTGAGTGGAAATGTAAAGTGATACAGACATTATAGAAAGAAGTATCGTTTTCCCTCAAAAAACCATATGATCCAGCAGTTCCACTTCTGGGATATACCCAAAAGAATTGAAAGCAGGGTTTTGAAGAGATATTTTTTCATAGCAGCATCATTCACAATAGTCAAAAGGTGGAAATAATCCGTATCCATCAGTGGATGAATGGGTAAACAAAATGTGGTACGTACATGTAATGGAGTATTATTCAACCTTTAAAAAGGAAGGAGAATCTCACATATGCTACAAGATGGATGAACCTTGTGGACATTATGCTACGTGAAATAAGCCAGTCACAAAAGGACAAATACCGTAAGATCTCACTTACATGAGGCACCCAGGGCATTCAAATTCATAGGGACAGAAAATACAATAGAATAGTGGTTTCCAGGGGCTGGGCGGAGAGGGAATGGGCAGGTTGATGAAAAGTTCTGCAGATGGATGGTGGTGATGGTTACACAACAGTGGGGATGTATTTAATGCCACTGAATCGTATGCTTAACAATGGTTAAAATGGTAAATTTTATGTTACGTGTATTTTACCACAGTAAAAAAAAATATTTGATCAGCAGAGGTGTAAAATGATAGAATACAGATCAGCTCAAGGTGGGAAATACTGATCTTGAAGGTTTAACACGATCCATAGATTGTTTCATCATTGCTCAAATAAGGCCGTTATAAACCTTCACCCAGCGTTTCGGATCTCCAGCCCCTTTCCATGGCCACCTTCACTCACTATATCATGCCTCTTTTCCTGGAATGTCCAAAACCCTGGTGTAAAGAGTGCAAAGGGCTGTGCATAAGCACATGGCCAACTAGGCACCTTCGTGCCCCGCTGGTGGCAAAATAAGTTAGTACAACCCTTTGTGAAGACAGTCTGGGGAAGTCTGTGAAGAGCGTAACCATGATCACGCCCACTCTCCCTTTTAGCCCTCTGAGGACACAGGCTAATGGACACATGTGGCCCTCTCTCCTTAAACGCTTGCCAGCCCACCGCCCATCTAGCCCTGAGTCCATCCTTTCCTTCATTCCTCTCTCGGGTCCAGTCCCTGTATGTGCTGGGCAGCATGGTGCTGAGAGCTACACATACACCCGTGTTGGGTCAGGATGGGGAGATGCAGTGCAGAGGTGTGTGGAGAGCACGCATCTAGGCACTGATATGTGTTAACTATCTAGTAAGTAATGTATAGGCATTGTCTTCATCAGGGTTCTCCAGAGAAACAGAACCAATAAGGTATGTCTGCGTGTGTGTGTGTGTGCGTGTGTGTGAGATATGTATAAGAGATGTAGTATAAGGACAATAAGACCCACATGATTATGGAGGCCGACAAGTCCCGAGAGCTGCACTCAGGAAGCTGG
This sequence comes from Orcinus orca, assembly GCF_937001465.1. Classification (NCBI taxonomy): domain Eukaryota; kingdom Metazoa; phylum Chordata; class Mammalia; order Artiodactyla; family Delphinidae; genus Orcinus; species Orcinus orca. The sequence goes on along the minus strand of NC_064576.1, from coordinate 10,770,794 downwards.
GGACCCAGGAGAGCCATTGGTGTAAGTTCCAGTCCAAAGGCTGGCAAGCTTGAGAACCAGGAAGAACCAATGTTTCAGTTCAAGTCTCAAGGCGGGAAAATCTGGAAGGCTATCAGGCAGGAGGAGTTCCTTTTTTACTCAGGGGAGTATTGGCCTACTTGGTATCTTCCACTGATTGGATGAGGCCCACCCACGTTAGGGAAGGCAGTCTCCTTTACTCAGTCTGCTGATTCATATGTTAATCTCATCCAGATGTATCTTCACAGACACACCTAGAATAATGTTTTACCAAATATCTGGGCACCTTGTGGCCTGGTCAGGTTGGCACGTAAAATTAATCATCATGGTATTATGTACTAAAATGATTTAGAATTAATTGTGCTGCCTAAATCATTATTGTAGTTAACAATTGCTTTTCAAATCAGTTTTGAATTTAAGAGTGACATTATGAAAAGTCCTGAATCAAATTCTTTTTTTTTTTTTTTTTTTTGGCGGTACGCGGGCCTCTCACTGTTCTGGCCTCTCCCATTGCGGAGCACAGCGGACGCGCAGGCTCAGCGGCCCTGGCTCACAGGCCCAGCCGCTCCGCGGCATGTGGGATCTTCCCGGACCGGGGCATGAACCCGTGTCCCCCGCATCGGCAGGCGGACTCTCAACCACTGCGCCACCAGGGAAGCCCCTGAATCAAGTTCTTTTCTGCACTTGGTTAAGTCTGGACTGCCATTTAGATAATTCAAAAAAAGTATTAGGCCCAGTACATTTTTGTTTATGGAGTGATAGCGTGAATGTGACAAGTGGAACAACTTGGAAGTTCCTTGGCCTTCCCTGTTTCCATTTGAGCCCTCCAGCATATGGTGCTGGCTGAGGGTCATCCACGGGTGAGGCAAGAGCATCTCAGAGCCAAGTATCAGCGTCAAGGCTAAGATGTGGAGTCCTCAGTTAGGGTCCCTGGACTTTGTACAGCATATACCACCTGGCCTTGGCTTCAGAGAGCTCTGCTGCTTGTGAAGAGAGATCAGCTGAGGCCTCCACCCTCAGTCCTACCTGCCTTCCCAAGCCCTGGATTTGGATGTTTGCCTGGGCTCTGGAAAGCTTCTTGTCTATCTGCATTGGTTGTAACTTGGGTGGAACCCTGCACTGGGGCCCTCTGGAGCCTCAGCTGCCTGGGCCAGAGGAGAGGAGTAGAATCTGGGCAGGTAGCTTGAGGGCAGGGGAACCAGCCCAGCTGAGCATCTGCCCCCACAGGGCATGGACAGCATTGAATCACCGGGGGTGTGTGGCAAACTCAGACTTGTATGTTGGCTACTTGGGGTTTATGGCTGAGGAGCAGAAGTTTTTAAGCAGTGGGAGTGCTCCCAGGTGCTGTAGCAGCCAGTGTGATGCTGACCACCACAAGAGCCAGGCCAGGCAGCAGGATCCTGATAAGCAAACCCAGGCATCCTCCCACGGGGGGATCCATAGGGGCCTGGGAGGGAGCTGGAGCGTGCTGCATTGGCCATGCAGGTGCCCAGCCCTCGCCCCTGCGAACCTGACCTCAGGCTTAGGAGAGCAGGTCTAACTCCAGCCCCTGCTGGTGCCTGCTGGCTGCCTCACCAGAGGTGGTGCAGGTCCTCAGTGCCTGGTGCTGTGAGGCCCTGGGAAAGGGTACCTCTTACTTAAGATGGGAGGAGAGGGAGACCCGGAGGAGAATCCACTTCAGCCCCCTGAGAACAGGGCTAGGTCCCCTCTCACTGAATATGACAGAAGTTCTCCTAATGCCAAGTTCCTGTAGCCCTTGCTTCCTAGGGAGGCGGCTGTGTGACCCCACATGGTGGTTCCCAGGACACGGGAAGCACTTGGTCTTCAGTGGCCGATCCATAGCCCAAGCCCCCTGTGCTCCCCACTCCATGTGGTCATGTTCTACCCACCTCTGCACGGACTCTGGCCCCTCAGTGCCTCAGCCACCTGACAAGGGCTGAGTGGTCACCGCCTGAGAATTGCAGGGACTTCGTTTATCTTTGTGCTTTTCCCAAGGATCTGACCCCCTAGTGATCACTTGTTACCTAGTGAAAACTAGAATCAGATCTGGGGTTGAAAGCAGCATCTAGCCAACACGCCCTGGTTCCTGACCTGTGTGTGCTGACATAAAATCCTCCCTTCCCCAACTTACCAATGTATATATTTTTAAAATTTTATTTATTTTTGGCTGCATTGGATCTTTGTTGCTGCGCACGGGCTTTCTCTAGTTGCAGCGAGAGGGGGCTACTCTTTGTCGCGGTGCGTGGGCTTCTCACTGCGGTGGCTTCTCTTGTTGCGGAGCACGGGCTCTAGGCGTGTGGGCTTCAATAGTTGTGGCACGTGGGCACAGTAGTTGTGGCTCGCGGGCTCTAGAGCTCAGGCTCAGTAGTTGTGGCGCACGGGCTTAGTTGCTCCACGGCATGTGGGGTCTTCCCGGACCAGGGATCGAACCCGTGTCCCCTGCATTGGCAGGTGGATTCTTAACCACTGTGCCACCATGGAAGTCCCTCACCAATGTATTTTGAAAAGCCTGTCAGATTTTCTAACAAGAACTAAATATGAGTTAATGTTAAAACCCAATTGCTGGGCTTCCCTGGTGGCGTAGTGGTTGAGAGTCCACCTGCCGATGCAGGGGACATGGGTTCGTGCCCCAGTCCGGGAAGATCCCACATGCCGCGGAGCGGCTGGGCCTGTGAGCCAGGGCCGCTGAGCCTACGCGTCCGGAGCCTGTGCTCCGCAACGGGAGAGACCACAATGGTGAGAGGCCCGTGTAACGCAAAAAAAAAAACCCAATTGCTATTTTTAAAACTCCAATTACTATATAAACACATTTCACCTAAACAAAAGTAGATTTGTTAAGTAAGCCAACCGTGAGTTGGGTCAGCATTTGTAAAAGTGTCTGATATACAGGGCTTTTCCTGGAATATGAATTCATTAGAACTTCAAAAGCAAAACAGCATGAGGTTGGACACTTTACTGGAGCACTGGAGAGTTCTCAGCCAACGAGAGGCTAGATGGATTGATATTTGTTAAATTGGGATTCTGTTTGTACTGCCTTCAATTTAGTCCTGTCTCAGGATTTGGTGGTTCCCCTTCAAATCTAGTTTGTTGACTGTTTTAATCATAAAAGATTTTGTCAAATGCTTTTTTCTACATCTACTGAGATGATCATGTGGTTTTTGTGAAAGCTGTAAATTTAAGTTACACTGGCTCCACCTAAGGGGAAATGTGACTTTTTGGAAAATACATAAATGGGTAAGATTCAGCAGTGTAATACTCGAATCTGAGGCACCAGTACTGGCTTCAGCAAAACTCCTCTGATGCAACTATTTTGTTACCTCAGGGCTCACTGGTCATGAGAAACTAAGTTGGGGAAGGGTAGAGCATTTTCTAGCCCTGGAGCTATTGGGTTGGCCAAAAAGTTTGTTTGGGTTTCTCCGTAACATCTTACGAAAAACCTGAACTAACTTTTTGGCTAACCCAATGTATCCCTCACTGCAGAAGACAAATAGAAAGTTCCTAAAGAGTGGGAGCCAGGCAGAATATTCCCCAGTTTCATCACTCATGCTTTCCCCCCACAAGCTTCTCTCAGCATCTGACGAGCTTAGTCCCTGCTACTGGCAGGGACTTCCTTTATTTCACATGCCCTGTCCTTGCTCACTCTGCCTCCTGGGAGCTTGAGGTTTGGACCCTCAAGCTGTTGGAAATTACCAGACTTCCTTCTATTCACTATGGACTTGATCTAAGAATCTAGTTTGAACTACAGGCTCAGCAAGGACTTCTTGGTGATCACCCTCTCCCCGGCCCCCCACTTCCAAACCCTAACATGATGGCTACTGATTCAGTGGGTGGGCATGTACAGCATCATGGTTTCCAAGCAAGGAAAACTGCCATTCCTCTCAAAATTATCGTTCCCAGTCACTTCATTAGTGGGAAGTTGCATAATTGGTACCCAGCTCCCCTGCCTAAATATGGTAGGATTACGTGCTGGCAACTTTTAAAGTCCAGCAATCCCAGATCCTTTCTAGGACCAGTAAGACACTTTGGTGGTACTTTGAAACCATGGTGCCGAGGTTCTCATCCTTGGCTGCACCTTGGAGTCTCCCTTGAAGCTTTAAAGAAACACTGTTGCCTGCGACTCACCACAAGGCTCTGATTTAATTGGGCTGGAGTGTGGCCTGAGGTTTTTTTCTTTTTCTAAGTTCTCCAGGTGATTGTAATGTGCAGCCAAAGTAGAGACCTCTGTACTAGCTATCAGCTAAGTAAAGAAACCACTAGCTTGGATGAGAAGTCACATATCAAATGGCAGATCCTCAGATGGACATTAGCTTAATTATTGCTGCTATGTCAAATATTGTTAGCAGTTTGTCATTTTTTTATCAGAAAGACTTTTCCTCAAACATGGATTTTTTTCCCCAAGTTTGCTGCATTTTTAGTTACGACTTTATGATTACTTTCGTAGCATCTACTTGTATATAATAGTAACATATGACTCACTTAAGAGAAGTTTTCGTTGGAGCAAAATTTCCTGCGTTAGGGCAATGGCTACACATTGGGATCATCTAGTACAGTGGTCCTTCAACTTGGCTATACATCTGAATCACCTAGGGGGCTTTTAAGTTCCAGAGCCTCAGCCTTGCCCCAGGCCAATGACTTCAGAATTTCTGTGACTGAGCTTTAGCGTCAGCATATTTGAAAGCTCCCCAGGTGATTCCACTATGCCCCGGAGTTTGAGTCAGCCTAGAACAGCATTCTCAAACTTTCATGAGATAAGCGTCCCCTGGAGATTTGTTAATATGCAGCTTCTGATTCAGTGGGAGCCTTAGACTCTGCATTTCTAACAACTTCCCACATGGTGATGGTAGTTGCTCCCATGAGACATGGGAGAGTCTCACATGAGAACAGATAAGAGACCAGCATAGCTGGTCTATAGCAACACCTCACTTAAGTGGCAAGAACCTAGAGAGCTAAAAAAAAGAAAAAAAATTATATACTGAGCCTGGGCCCTATTGCCAGTGAATTTAATTTGATTGCCCTGGGTGGGGTCCAGAATTGACAAGTTTTTAAAGCTCCCCAGGTGGTGGTGATATTGAATCCCAGGTGGAGAACCCCAGCAGTATTAGGGACTAGCTCTGCCTCTTGTGGTATAAATGGTTAATAAATGGTATCAGGTGGAGGAGGAAAGGGAGAAGACCCAAACAAGGCCAGTAGGGACCCCCCTCCAGCCAGAAGAACCCCTGGACCTGCCAAGGGATGTCTTATCTAAAAAAATTCCCTCTGTAGAGAGAACTCACCATAAGGCTACCAGATTTTTTTCAACTCATCTTATGCCCCTGTTTTGCATATTGTTTGAATATATTTACATGTTGACTATCAAGAGGCCCTAACTCCAAATATGTAAGATAAAATAAAATAAGTTAGATCTTGCACCTACTGCAATTGTATTCATACGCAGTAGTCAGTGCTGAACACAACTCAAGTAGGGAACAGATTTTGAAACAGCCGGAGATGGGGGAAGGAGAGGACACGCCAGCAGTACGGGAGGAGGGAGGTTTGGGGAAGCCACGACGGGCTCCTGCCATCTGCCCAGTGACAGCCCCCTCTGGGACCTCAGAGTCTGCAACAGGACCTGAAGCCCAAACCCCCTCTACACCTTTCTCCTCCTTATTATTCCAAACAGTCTTGCTGCCTTTGATCTTTCTCCCTGAAGCTTCATTCTGTACAGACCTTTAGCCTTCCTGAGCTGCTTGCAGGCCATCCTCTGGGTGTTCCTCCCTGGACCTTCTGGACTTGACCTGTATCTTTTGGGCCGCCTCCCTGCAGTGCTCAGCACAATGCCGGTCAGTGCAATCTCATGCGGTTGGTTGTACGGGGTGTGCCCTGATCAGGGTGCCTACAGAAGCCACGCGTGGGGCTGAGCTTCAGCTCTCCTCTACGCATCAAAGTTGCCGCCTCAGGAGCAGGCGGCACCTCTTTGCCCTTCCACCTGCTGGCAGGCTCGAGGGGACACCTTTTTCTAATTTGCACAAAGGGACCTGCCAGGTGTGCTAGTGGAGACCCTGCGCAGGTCACCCAGTGCATGCTTCCTCAGTACTCACTGAATGTATGAACAAGAGAACAAAGTGGAGGCAGTGAGGATAAATAAGAGGTTTCCACAGTCATCTCAGTAAAGGTGAACGAGGCCCCAAACTAGGACGTCATCTGTATTTACAGGAAGGAGGAGATAAACAAAGGAGAAGCAACAGGCCATGGGTTGGGTTAAAGCTTCCAGGATGGCAAAGGAGAGAGGGAATAAAAATGACCTCCTACCTGTAATCACCACTAAAACTTGACTCTTGCCCAAGAAGTATAAGGATAGTGTGGTTGCAGATCAGTCTTACATACCCACTTCTGGACAGCTGGCGTTGGTTGGGTAACGAGGTAACAGGAATTCTGTGCTCTTGTCTGCAAGACCCTGTGGTAAGCAACGTGGGGGAGACGTAAGACTTCCCCTCCCTCGGTTGCTTGTGATCTAGTTGAGGGCACTTGTGTCCAACAAGATTCCTGATGCTGGTCTACACGGACCAGCATCGCATGTGGGTGACAGGTGTCAGATGATCATAGTAGCTATGGACGTACATACTGCTTTACTGCCTGTGGTGAGCTCTCCCCTGTATGAAACAGCTATTATGTTGCTTCTCACCTAAGAGGAAGTTGACATTTCTTGCTTGCTTCTCACCCCATCTTCTGACTGCCAGTCACAATATTGGCATGAACCACATAAAATTAGCATTTTTGTAGGCCAAAATGGTTAGATATCAGCAATTTCATATAGGTGGTTCTTATTCTCTCCACCATATTATGCTGCCACTTGAGACCTTTCAAGTGATTTTATTGGTTTGTTTTAAGCCTATTATAAAAGGATTTTTTTAAAAAGAGTGATGCTTCTTCTGGTAAATGTGCAAAATAGGAAAAAACTGTGCAGAAGCAGAAAAATCTTTTATTTGTTTATTTATTTTTGGCTGCGTTGGGTCTTTGTTGCTGTGCATGGGCTTCTCAATGCGGTAGCTTCTCTTGTTGCAGAGCACAGGCTCTAGGCACGTGGGCTTCAGTAGTTGTGGCTTGTGGGCTCTAGAGCGCAGTCTCAGTAGTTGTGGTGCATGGGCTTAGTTGCTCCGCAGCATGTGGGATCTTCCCAGACCAGGGCTCAAGCCTGTGTCCCCTGCGTTGGCAGGCAGATTCTTAACCACTGCTGCACCAGGGAAGTCCCTGGAAGCAGAAAAGTCTTAATCCCAAATTCTAAAATTCAGAGGCATCCCTAATCACATTTTGATGTATTTCCTTCCAGATATTTTTCTTTGTATTTTTTATAAAGTTGAGATGTTATTGCATATGTAATGTTATATCCTCTGTTTAAAAATAACAATCTTCACTTCACATTAAATATTTTTATAAACACAATTTTTAATGATGGCATAATATTCCATTGAATGTAGGTACTGTAATTTATCCTACTGTTGGACCTAAAGGTTGTTTTCAGTTCTTAATATTATATATATGTAGTTTTATTCCTGTTCATTTTCTTAAGATAGATTCCTGTCTTAATCCATTTGGGCTGCTACTGTAACAGAATAGCATAGACTGGGTGGCTTATAAACAACAGAAATTTATTTCTCACAGTTCTGGAGGCTGGGGAGTCCAAGATCAATGCTCTGGAAGATTCAGTGTCTGATAATAATGTACTTCCTGGTTCATAAATGTCAGCCTTTTCACTGAGTCCTCCCATGGCAGAAGGGGCTAGGGAGCTCTCTAGTGTCTCTTTTTTTAATTTTTTTTGCGGTACGTGGGCCTCTCACTGTTGCGGCCTCTCCCGTTGCGGAGCGCAGGCTCAGCAGCCATGGCTCACGGGCCCAGCCACTCCTCAGCATGTGGGATCTTCCCGGACTGGGGCACGAACCCACGTCCCCTGCATTGGCAGGAGGACTCCCAACCACTGCTCCACCAGGGAAGCCCTCTGGTGTCTCTTTTATAAGGGCATTATTCTCCTAGGTTCTGCCCTCGTGACTTAGTCACCTCCCAGATGCCCCACCTCCAAATACCATCATACTGGGGATTATGTTTCAACATATGAATTTTGGGGAGTACACATTTAATCTATAGCAGCTCCCAAAAGGAATGGGGTCAAATTACTTGAAATTACTGGGTCAAAAAGCAGGAAACTTTTTTAAGTGTCTTGATTTGTAGCATCCATTGGCTTTCCAGAATGCATGTGCCCCTTGATTAACTTTAGCCATGATGGCAGAGCCAGTCCTTTGCTGGTTCTGGTTTGGTTACCAGTGATAAATGCTGTTTTTAAAGATGAGAAAGTCTAAAGATGAATGGTCAAAAAAGACTCCGCAGTTAGGTGGACATTGAACTAAGCTAGAAAGATCTGTAAGTTTCAAATAAACCTTGAAGCTAGAAAGATCTGTAAGTTTCAAATAAACCTAGGGGAAATACTTTTCGAGCAGAAGCAAAGGTACAATGGAAACAATACAGCATATGTGGACAGTCATAATCTAATTTTCCCAGGGTAGATAGTTGCAACATGGGAATAGTGGGATATAAATTGAGAAAAGGGCTCTCAGCTGAGACTACATTACCTACATTCAATGTAGGTAGATATCTACCTATCCTGTAGATAATGGGGAGCTGTTGACAATTTTTGAGCAGGGGATTATAAGAGGAAAATAATGTTTCAGTGATTATAGGAGACTTTATCTGGGAAGCCAGAAACATCTTTACGAGTGGCAGAAGATTTTTTAAATGATCATCTGTTTTAGAAAATTACACATCATATATAAACATCCTAGGAATGATTTGCTCTAGTGCTTAGCATGTGACAGTGGTATGACCTGTCAGCCATGTCTGAGTGGCTCAGGCTTTGAGATTCAGGTGGTGTGGCTTGGAGATCACAGTGGCTGGATCCAAATTGGCAGTCAGAAGCTATTTCGCATGGAGGAAATCTCCATGAGAATTTTCATGAAATGAAGGTCTCTTTGGCTTTTACATGTGCAGTTACAGCAAATCCTCATGAGGAGTGATTTTGCCTTAAGCATTTCTTGGTAAATAAAAATTTCATCTCTTTTAATTGCATTTTTACGATTTTAAAGGAAATGCATATGTTGCAAATTCTGGTTTCCAGTACGAATAAGTAAAATGTGGTTGTTGCTATTACATCATTATATTTTCTCTTTTTTAAGATAAATCAGATATTTTTAATCAGTATAAAACGATGACAGATACTTTGGGAATTCTTCAATTATCTGTCCATAGTATATTTAATATCAATATTAGATAAATGTCTTGTAATATATGTACACTTTTAAAACCCATCTATATGTCACCATATCTCACATAGCACAATGCTTATGTTATGGAAAAATAAGACTTCGACTCACGTTTTAGATTTAATTAAGGTTAGTTTCAAGAAAGAATGAGGGGGCCCTTAACAAAATTGATAGGCCACCAAAAAGACGCTGATTTTTTCTTGAGATACATTGTCACAAGACACACTGATCATGGCAAAATGTTAACAACTGTGTAAAATATTTGATAGCATTAACGTAGGATAACTACTAAATGTCAAGAGCTTTCATGAAGAATACAGCTGGCATATTTTTGAAAGGATGGTGCTGTTTACCCCGGGGGAGTAGAACAGTAGGGTGTTATCCAGTTTGCTGGGGCTTTCACCTTTCTTTAACTGGGATTTTCATGACGTACAGCTCCATCTGTTATGGACAGGGCTGGTTTCATGGATGTGTGACCTGCACAGTCACGGATGGCCCTATGCTTAGAAGGGTCTGGTGCTTTGTGTGATGTTTTTCTGTTGCCATCTTGAAATTCCCTATAAATTTTGAACAAGGGCTCTGCACTTTTATTTTGCACAGGTGATTCAAATTATGTAACTGGTGTTGATTGTGAAAGCTGATTTCATCTTCCTTTGCCATGTGTTATGGGCTAAAACATGGTTTTCACGGGACCAAACTATGGACCAGGTTAGAGGAGAGGGCTGCGGTGGGCCAAGGGAGCTTCTGGCCAACTCCTCTTATTTCCACAGGAGGCTAAACTTAGTACAATAGGAGAAGCGGGGAGAGAGCAGAGTTTACGAGCAGGCAGGGCTACTGACAGCTAGAGTTTCTCCATTAAGAACAGCAGCAGTGGCTGCCATTCCCGCTACACCCACCTACCACCTCAAGCTGATAACCCCCAGGCTCCGGCTGAGCGCTTCATGTGCATTATTTCCTTTAACTTAATTTTCTCAGCAACCTGCAACATGAGTATTATTTTTACAGATGAAGAATCTGAAGTTTCCAGCAATCAAGTTGCCCATAATTACAGAGCTAATAATGGTCTTTGCTGACTTAAGAAGTAGCCAGCCATCCTTGTCTGTTGTTAAAATTGAACTTGAATCACTTATTTGTCTACTTAAAAAGATTCATTGTCAGGGAGAGAGCCATAGACTTTGTTTACATAGATTGTTCATTTTCTACTTTTTACTTTCATATAATTGTAGATAGTATTGTTCTTTAGGACCTTTTAGATGTAAATTTCTTTACTTTTTTTCTCCATGGATGCTATCTGGACAGCATACTAATGCTGGAAGTGTTTTTCCAAGAAGAGATAGCTACACCTTCCTTCTTTTCTCAGAAGATTGTGTCAGTAAACAGTATTATATATTTTTTAAACCTCAGCCAAAATGACATTCTGTTGCTTGATTATTTCTGTTATTATTGTTTTCCTAGTTGTTATGTGTGATTATGTTCTGCCCTAAGTTAAAAAAATTATCCATGTTTTCTATTTTAATTTTGTATTAAAATAAGGTTTTTCAAAAATTTGTAAGTGAATTCTATTCTTGACTCATTCTAATTATGTCTTCTGCAGGAAAGCATCTCTGGCAGCTGATGTGTCCAGGCTTGGGTACAGTTCCTCACCCAATCACAAATACATTCCGCGAAGGGCCGTGCTCTATGTTCCTGGAAATGATGAAAAGAAGATTAAGAAGATTCCCTCTCTGAATGTGGATTGTGCAGTACTCGACTGTGAGGATGGTGTGGCTGTGAACAAAAAGGTAATGGCATGATTTTTCCTTATGATGGAAAAAAGAAATGAATTGAAATTTGGTGCTCTCCTGGTAGCACTGCTCACTATTTGGAAAGAGTCTACTGTACTCACCTTTTTCTGATTATCGATGTGTTCTTGACCAGCCCTTGTGTGGGTTCTGAATATGTATGTTTCTTTTCTCCAAGAGACAGGAAGAATCCAGCCAAGATATATTTAAAATCATGGCCTTCAGTATATGTGACTATGTGTGTGTATAGATAAAGAGATACACACTTAAAAAAAAAAGAGAGAGAGATAGACACTCAATCCATTTTGGCTGTGATATTTGCTGGTTTGAGTAAATGACTTAATCCTAGAATTGTGGTGTAAATTTTTACAGACCAGTAAGATGGAATTAGGAATTTATCTCTTTTTTTTACTGCCAGGTATATTGTGTAGTGGCCTTATCTCTTCTGGGACAAGTGCCAATAAAAGAAAAGATAGACGTCAATGGATGAGTCACCATTTTCCCTCCTTAATTAAAGAGAAACTACACGCAGAACCTTAAGGTTACAGCTTTTGGCTGATTTTCTCATGGCCTGATCAGAGAAATGAGTTGCAGAAAATACCCAATTTGTAAATAGGTACAAAAGGTTCTTACTGGCTGGTAGCATAGTGGGTGCTTTTTGTTTCATTTTGATTTGCCTAACTTCTTTTTCTAGGTTTTTATAATGAACAAAGATTTGTTCAATAATTGGGTGAAATACATAAATTATTTTAACAATAACTGATGTTTGCATGGAACTTTTAAAATTAAACACATGCTTTCCCTCAACCTTCATCTATCCAGTCCCTAGACAATGAGGTTGGCCTGGGAATGGATTGTGGGGCTGGTGGCACAGAAGGAGCTGGCCATCTGGATTTGTATCTATTTGGATAGTTTCTTTTCCTAGGTGACCTGAAATAGCGTGGTTGTCCTATACAACTTTCTTGATTAATTGCTTTCCTTAGAGATTCTAGCAAACAAATATTTGCCTTATTTTTTTAAGTTAATTTACAGCATCTTTCTAATGGTCAAAGCAAGGCTTTACAAGTGTTTGGGAAAGGATTAGAATAAACATGTGGAATTTAAAGCGTCTACTCAATATCTTTGGCATGCACCAAGGAAAATGCAATTAATCTTCTTTCTCGCAGAGATTAAGGTAAATAGGGCTTTTCTTGAAGGACATAATATGATTCCAGTATGCTCCCTTCCGAAACTCATGTAGTGCACTCTAAGATTAGATACTAAGTTGTAATTCTAGTTCTGTGTGACCCAGGGCAATTCACTTTACTTCTTTGCCTCAATTTTTTATCTGTACTGTGGGATGACAAAATCTTCTTTTGTCAGGGATAGGGATTATTACAAGGAATAAGCTTGATAAAATGCCTGGGAGTAGCTTGATTTCCTATAGGAAATAGATTAGATAAGTCCTGTGGTAATCATGATTAGAGGGGAATTTACTTTAGCTTGTAGCACAGTGAGCCATTAGGTGCCCTGATAAACTTCTAACTGTATTTCTTCACAAACCTTGAGGCTATCTTCCTATTCCCACCTGAGGATGTTTCCTGCTACCCAGATGAGTTCGAAGTATGGTTCATTCCTACCTCATATTTCCTGTTTATCTGTGTTCTGAAGCCCATCCTTAAACCCGGAGCCACTACTGAGGAGGAACCTAAGGAGGGGCCGGGGAGAGAAAAGTTTATGATGGGCAAGTTGTGCCCGCCATCTTGGCATCTATGTCCAGACAGTCAGAGTGCTGCAGTTCTCTCTCTCTTTTTTTAAATTAATTTCTTTATTTATTTTTATTTATTTATTTATTTGGCTGCGTCAGGTCGTAGTTGTGGCACACGAGATCTTTCATTGCAATGCGTGGGCTCCTCTCTAGTTGTGGTGCACGAGCTCTGTAGTTTGCGGCACGCGAGCTCAATAGTTGTGGCACGTGGGCTTAGTTGCCCCATGGCATGTGGGATCTTAGTTCCCCGACCAGGGGTCGAACCGGCGTCCCCTGCATTGCAAAATGGATTCTTAACCACTGCGTTAATTGCCAGACACACTGTTTTATATATGCTGAACTTGGAGTCAACCAAATTTCCCTTTCTTGTCCACAGAGAGTTCTGGCAAGCCAGGCTAGTACTTATAAAACACTTTTTCCCCTAATTTTTTCTCATATATTTCATTTCATAGCCCTAGCCTGTCAATGTCTTTTTGGATTTTGATTTCATCATCCAACATTTATACCATCTGAGAATTTGACCAGCACACTAGAAAAATTTAACAAGTTTCTGATAGAAATGTTGAAGAGAAAAAAAAAAAAAAGAAATGTTGAAGAGGTTGGAGCCAAGTGCTGTGCAAGCATGCCACTAGAAACTTCTGTTCGAGTTCATTTAACAAACATTCATATAATGGTGACTAAATGCCAGGCACTGTTCTAAGGGCTTTAATTTGTATAACAACCAAGTAAGTAGTACTCCTTCTACAGATAAGGAAACAAGCATGGAGAGGTCAAGTTCATGAAGCAGTTCTGTGAATATGGTTATTCAGTCACCTAGCTCTCCTAAAATCCAGTCTTTTCATAAGAATAGTATAAGAGATTTTATTTAATGCCATTTCAAAATGAAGACACCTTCCTGATTTACATGGCCTAGCAATACCTTCTCTCTCCACATACTCCACCTTGCCAGAAAAATGAGGTTAGTTAGATGAGACTTGATCTTGAAGAACCCTAGTCAGTACTACCTAGTTGTTACCACCTTTGCTTTGAAGTGCTAGAGAGACGAAAATGGTAATAGCTACCATCTACCGAGAGTTTTCTGTGTAAGAGGTGCTATAATAAATGCTTTAACTATTTCATTTACTCCTTATAGCAAAGTTTTGTCCAGGATCCAGGGTCATTAAATGGCAGATTTGAACCTCTTAGAATTTTTGCCAGGAATCAGCCTCAAGTTTACCTGCTGGCATATTCCATACATAACTCACCTTTTCCTCCTTTCTCAGAAAGTTAGTGCCTTGGCTTCTCTTTAGCTTTTGTCACCTTTGTATACTCCGTAGTTTCTCAAAGATTACGGACAGGAGTGCCGGGTTCACATTTGCAGATTCTTTCAGTGTCTTGGGATTTTAATGGGACTTCAATTCATTTGAAATGTCCAGATAAGTCTGAAACTTCTCACATAGCTCATATTATTTTTCCTTTCTTAAAGTCACCTCTTAATCATATTTTTGTTTGAATATTATTCCTCTTGATGGAGGAGATAGAATAGAGACCATTTTCAGTGAGTTTATTTCTTACCGTGTTAAAACTGTCATTTCAAATGATCTAGTTATGGTTTTGCTAAACTAAACTATTATTGCCTAATTCAACTTTCTTGGCATTATTAAAACTTAGTCACTTCATTTTAGATATTTCATTTCTTTTTTAGTAATTGACTAATTCCATATTTCATTTGACTGACTCTGTGGAGTATGGGCTTGTAATGAAAACAAGAGGAGCTTCCACAGAGCAGTTTATAAGTATGTAACACCTTCCAGCAGGCTCTAATCCTGTTTTGTTAATCCAATTTGTGTTTAAGCAGCTCCTTCATGTCAAGGATGGCGCTACCAGCTCACCTTTCCAAACATGGATGATGAAAAAACCATCTCCATTACCCTCCTATCATCTCCTTTTCATTGTTAAATGCATGAGGAGATACAGGGCTGTCTAAGCCACTGCTTGGCTGGGACACAGTGAAAATAAGCCAAGTAATGCACAGATTTCTGGTGAAATCTCCATGACACGGGATGAGGCCAAGAAGGTAGGAGTAAAATAGATAGAGGCAGGGTTCCAGAGCTGCTATTTTAGTTGAGTATTTAAATTTATTTAATATTTAAGTTTAAATATGTAAATTTTAAAATACTCAATATTTAACTAAATATTGAGTACCTACTCAACCAGGCACCATGGCAAGCAGGAGGAGAACAAAGATGGCTGCATGGTCCCCAACAGAGGAGTCAAAGTGTAGTGGAGAGACAGGCAAAAAAAATAAATTGTAATCTAACAGGATAGGTCTGTAAGAATGCATACTTTTTATTATCATTTGGTTCTACGTTTTTTTTTTGTTTTTTTTTGTTTTGCTGTACGCGGGCCTCTCACTGTTGTGGCCTCTCCCGTTGCGGAGCACAGGCTCCGGACGCGCAGGCTCAGCGGCCATGGCTCACGGGCCCAGCCGCTCCGCGGCATGTGGGATCTTCCCGGACCGGGGCACGAACCCGTGTCCCCTGCGTCGGCAGGCGGACTCCCAACCACTGCGCCACCAGGGAAGCCCTCTAAGTGTATATGAGGTTTTTAATTTATTCTTTTGTTGCTGACCTCAAGCTTGGTTGCATGATGGTTAGGGAATGTGATCTGAATGATGCTGATTTTTGGAAACTTATTGAGTTCTGCTTTATGGCCTATTACATGAGCCATTTTTGTAAATGTTTCATGTATACTTAATAAGAATGTATATTGTCTGTTTACTAGATGCAGAGTTCTATGTATTTTCCGTTAGACCAAGCCTGTTAATTATATTGTTCCAATATCTAAATCTTTAATGATTTTCATCTGCTTGATATATTAATAATTAAGAGCCTAGTTGAAAGTTACCCTCCAGTGGAGAATTTGCCAGTTTCTCCCTGTAGTTCTGTCAATTTTTGCTGCTGATAGTTTGAGCCTATGTTATTAGGTGTATACAAATTTAAAATTATTATATCCTCCTCGTATATTGAATTATCTATTATTATGCACTGACCCTGTTCATCCCCTGTAATGCTTTTTTCTTTATTTTTTAATTATTTTTAACAACACTGCTTTGTTTTGATTATATTTCAGTCTTTTTTTAAATAAATTTATTTATTTTATTTATTTATTTTTAGCTGCATTGGGTCTTCGTTGCTGCGCGCAGGCTTTCTCTAGTTGCGGAGAGCGAGGGCTACTCCTCGTTGCAGTGTGTGGGCTTCTCATTGTAGTGGCTTCTCTTGTTGTGGAGCACGGACTCTAGGCATGCGGGCTTCAGTAGTTGTGACACGTGGGCTCCGTAGTTGTGGCTCAGGGGCTTAGTTGCTCCATGGCATGTGAGATCTTCCAGGACCAGGGCTCGAACCCGTGTCCCCTGCATTGGCGGGCGGATTCTTTACCACTGCACCACCAGGGAAGCCCGCTTTTTTCTTTAAAGTTTATGTGATCTGATAAGAACACACCAGGTTTCTTTCTTTTTTTTTTGGCTGCGTTGGGTCTTTGTTGCTGCGCATGGGCTTTCTCTAGTTGCGGCGAGCGGGGGCTACTCTTGGTTGCCGTGTGGGCTTCTCATTGTGGTGGCTTCTCTTGTTGCAGAGTGCGGGCTCTAGACACGTGGCCTTCAGTAGTTGTGGCACGTGGGGTCAGTCATTGTGTCTCACAGGCTCTAGAGCGCAGGCTTAGTAGTTGTGGCACATGGGCTTAGTTGCTCCGCAACATGTGGGATCTTCCCATACCAGTGATCGAACCCGTGTCCCCAGCATTGGCAGGCAGATTATTAATCACTGCTCCACCAGGGAAGTCCCCACCAGCTTTCTTTTGATCAGTATTTGCCCAGTATATTGTTTTCAGCCTTTTGTTTCAACTTTTCCATATCTTTATGATTTAAGTATGTCTCCTATTGTTTTAAAAGTTTTATATTCATGTAGACAATCTGTGTCTTTTAACTGGAACATTGAGCCACTTCTAATATAGTTACTAATAAATTTAGATTTAAATATGCCATTATATTTGACCCGTTTTTCTCACCTGTTCTATGTTTCTCTTCTTTTTTGGGGGGGCCACACCACGCAGCTTATGTGATCTTAGTTGCACGACCAGGGATTGAACCCAGGCCCATGGCAGTGAAAGTGCAGAGTCCTAACCACTGGACTGCCAGGGAATTCCCTCTTTTTCTAACTTTTCTTGCCTTTTAAAGATTATTTGACTTTTTTGATTTATTTCCTTAGTCCATTTTTTCCTCTCTTAGTTTAGAAGTTATGGCTATGTTTCTAATTTTTATCAGTTACTCCTGAAATTTTACCAAATATACTTAACAGAGCCTAAAATTAACCTGTGTCTTCTTCCTGGACAAAACAAGAATTTTAGAAAGCTTTAAATTCAATCATCTTCCTCACCAATTTATATTATTTTTAACGAACATTTCGGTTAATCTCTTTTTAATCCCATGAATTTTACATTGTTACTATGTGATTATTTTATATGTACAGTTGTTAATTTAGATTAAGCTACATATTTTACCACTTTCTCTGATCATTATTCCTTCTTGTATCTCAGACCTTCTTTCTGGGGTTATCTTTCTTTCTCCTGATGTTCACCCTTCAGAATTTCTCTATAGCGAAGGTTTGTTGATAGTAAACTCTCATAGTTTTTGTGTATTTGAAATGTCTTCATTGTTTGCCTGGGTAGACAAATTTAGATCAACAGATATTTGCTCTCAGAACTTTGAAGATATTATTCCATTGCCTTCTGGTTACTATTAGTGCTATTGAGAACTCCATTGTCAAATTTAAAAACTAGGTTATTTGTCTTTTCTTCTTTGGCTGTGCTGAAGATCTTTTGTCTTTCGTGTACTGAAGTTTTGCTAAAATATTGAGTAGTTATTGATGTATGTCTCCTTACCTCCTTTTCCCCCTTCTTTCCTTTTGCTTGGTGTAAGTGGTTTTTTTGTGTATTTGTGTACTCATGTCTTTTATCAGTTCTATAAAATTTCAGATATCACTTCTAGTCCATCATTTCTGTTCTTTCCTTCAGAGATGCCAAGTAGACATATTAGGAAATGTTTGTTTTATCCTCCTTGTCTCTTACTATCTTTTCATGTTTTCTATCTCCTTGTCTCTCTCTGCCACATTCTGGGTGAGTTCTTCATATCTAATCAACACTTTTCTAATTGTCCCATCAGTTTTGTCTAATTTATTTAACCCATCCTCTGAGTTTTCAATTTTAATGATTATATTTTTCATATCTAGAACTTCCATTTGATTCTTTTTCATATCTGTTTGGTACATTCTGAATCTGATAATTTCAGTATTTTTGCATCTAAATTGCTTTTTGTTGTTCAGTGACTCATACTCATGGTATGAACCCATACTGATTGGAATTATTTCTTGGGAATCCCAAGGGCCTAGAGTAGGAAGATTTTCCTCTAAAGAGAGTTTGTATTTGCTTCTGTTGGGAGTCAGGGATATTATTAATCTGGAGTCTTTGTTTATTCTCCTCAGCTTTGCAGTGATCTCAGGCTAGTATCCTGATAACAGTTCTGATATAGGTATTTGGTTCCTAGCTTTCTTATTTTTCTGACTCCTCATAAATCAGAAATTAATTTTTTGTTGTTGTTGTTTTACATTGGTCCTTATGTTCTTATGAGCCCAGCAATGCATTTAAAAGTACTTTTGTTGAAATGTATCCGTTTTATAGCTGTCGGCCCTTCAGAGAATGTAGTCTGCCATATTGCCAAAAGTAAAGTACCCATCCTTTAAAATTTTTAAATTATAAACTTAAAAAAATTAGTGTAAAATTTATTTTTACATATGAAGAGTCAAATCGTTGTGAAATAAAGCAGCCCCTAATCATTATTCCATTCCCTTCTCCAGAGATAATCCCTTTTATCTCTTCTAGCTTATTCTTGTGGCATTTATTCCCATATCTCTAAATAATACACTTTTTGAATTATTTTCTCAACTTCAGGCATGATACTGACTCCCTGCTATGGGAGTTATCTTTCCCTCCTGCTACCACCCTGTCCCCGTTACATGTGAACCTTTCCCATCCTTCGCTTGTCCCAATACAATTATATGTAACTTTGATGAGATTGGTATTCAGTGTAAAAAGTATTAGAGTTGAGTCACATAGTAATAAACTGATCACCTTTCCTTTTTTTTTTTTTTTTTTTTGGCCGTGCAGTGCGGCATGTGGGGTCTTAGTTGCCCAACCAGGGATCAAACCTGCGCCCCCTGCTTTGGAAGCTCAGAGTGTTAACCACTGGACCGCCAGGGAAGTCCCCACCTTTCCTTTTCTGCCAACTTGTTGTTTTCCCTGGAGTTCATAATTATCTGTTTTTTCCCCTGGCTTATTTTTCTATTCAGTTGTCGCTAATTCAACACCCACATCTTCACTAATTGTCTAAATCTCCTCTTAATATGTTTAGAAGCATCTGATATTTTATTAGTTTCATCTTCTTGGAGAAATCTCTCCTTGACTCTTCTGATCCCCTCAAGTCTGAACTACTTGTCCTTCAGGCCTGCAGCACAATTGGAATCCTGAACTCTCCCTTCCCACCACCCTGGGAATTCCCTTTGCCTCTCTGTTGGGTTGGATATCCTGTTTTCTGGATTCTGTGACTCTTTATATCTGGGTATATTTCCCTGTTTGGGTGAGGACACCCTCTAATAGTTCCTGAGAGAAGGTTCCCCTCTGAAGGACAGAAGCAACTTATACATAGTCTGATTTTTTCCTAATTTGATTTGTAAAGAGCAGGAGTATATTCGGAATTTAAGATCATGAGTGTCTTACATTGATTCTTCCGGAAGCCAAAGGAGGAACTCTGAGTTGTGATTCGAGGAAGGCTTTTCTAAGGGAACTTAACCTAGTAAAATCTGGGATGTCACTCACGGGCAACTTGACTTGAGACCAGCAACCTGGTTCAGTGGAAAGGGTAGAGTGCTTGACAACAGATGGCTCATTTAAATTTCCCAATTTTAACACTCTCTACCCAGGGAACTTGAGTCCTGTAATCTCATGAGCCTCTGTTTCTTTATCTGTCCCATGAGATTGATGATAATGAAACCTACACTACCCACCACCAGGCCAGCTGTGAGGCTCAAATAGAAAAGCATTTTGTAAACTTGCAAGTGCTATAGAAATAATTGCTTTAAAAAAAGAAAAAAAGCAGGTGTCATTTAAAAAAAAATAAAGCTTAGAAAATTTAGGAGAATGGATATTTAGCATGTTCCTTGAGATGTCTCTTTCAAGTAGAGGAACATAACTTGATGGTCAAGAGCATAGACTGTGGAGCCAGACTGTCGGATTCTGGTGTCTGGATTCTGGCATCATCTTGTCCTAACCCCGTGACCTTGGACAAATTACCCCACCTCTCTGTGCCTCAGTTTCATCTTCTGTAAAATAAAGGTAATAATGGTAACAATAATATCTACCACAGCAGAATTATATTAAATGGGTATTTGTAAAGTGATTAGAGCAGTGCCTGGCACATAACAAGTGTTGTATGAATATTTCATAAATACCTAAATAGCAATTGTCTTAGCTGTACCCCTGGCCAAGAGTCTGATGCATCAGTTCAAGTCACTGATGATTGCTTAGAATGCCAGGGTTTACTGGTATTGATTCGTACTTTAGATTCCTGACTCTCAGGGTAATATGCTGGCACAGGTAGGTTTTTGCTCTAAATGTCATGGAGTTTGCAAGTTTTGCTATTTTTTTAACCTTCTCCCTCAACTTTGGTAGACAAAGAAAAGACTCTAGAGACAGCAAAATACCACTTTTTCTTTCAAGCTCCCTCAAAGGTTTCTTAACACTAGGGGGCTAGAAACAGCTATCTTAGAAAGATCTTACTTATTTTTTTCCTCAGGAAAACAAAGAGAAAATAATCTTTCTTAAGCAGCTAAGCAATAGGTTTTTACTTTGTATTTCCGTGCTGGGTACTTGACAGAAAGGGAGTAAGAAAAGGATGGAGGAAGGTGGCCAACACTGTGAAGGCATTCCCCTGCAACAGCTCAGAGCAAAGAAGCGCTGGGCTGGGGTCTGGGTCCTGAGCAACCCCATGTACAATGCTGTTCTCATTTATGTGTACAGAGGGAGAAGGATGGCCCGGGGCTGGGGCTGTGGTGTCTGAGGAGAGGTGCCCTCAGCAGTTGAGGGGAGCCCCTGGTCAGTGGGGGGTTGGAGCAGCAGCTACCTTCCCTACAACCTGCTCTGCATGCAGAGGACCTAGGGCTGCCAGGACCTAGGCCATCTTGTTGAAGCTGCCCTCTATCATGAAAAGCAAGGCAAAGCTATTTGCCTTCTAAGCAGCAGTCGGTGCTTCAGAAACCCCACAGGATCACCCCCACTGGGCCATGTTCTTTGATTGCTCCAGCTCCCTCCACCCATCCTGGATACCAGGACATACGTAAGGGCCAAAGGGCTGTGGTTGTGGAGAGACAGTTGGAAGCAACACCGCAGAGATGAGGGGAGTACGGCTTTGTACCCCACAATAAGCCCCTTTCTAAGTACTCTTCACAAACAGTAATTCATACCAGGAACTCCTACAGTTACCTGTTAGACTCTGCAGAACCCGGGAGTCATCGCATTTGCAAGTGTGAGTTGCTCTTTAAGAAACACGGAATATCAGTCAAGGTTGTTGGCTTATCATTAATCTTCAGTTAATGTAAATAGATTTCCTGACACTCATCATTTTAAACCAGTTAACTTTTTTTTTTTTTTAAACCAGTTAACTCTTGAGTTCCTCTGTAATGCCTTTTGTTTTGTTTTGTTTCTTTTTTCAGAGGTCACCAATTATCTTTTTTTTTTTTAATTAATTAATTTATTTTTGGCTGTGTTGGGTCCTCATTTCTGTGCGAGGGCTTTCTCTAGTTGCGGCGAGTGGGGGCCACTCTTCATCGTGGTGTGCGGGCCTCTCACTATCGCGGCCTCTTTCAACTAAAGTGACACTTGCTGCGGAGCACAGGCTCCAGACACGCAGGTTCAGCAGTTGTGGCTCACGGGCCCAGTTGCTCCGCGGCATGTGGGATCCTCCCAGACCAGGGCTCGAACCCGTGTCCCCTGCATCGGCAGGCAGATTCTCAACCACTGCGCCACCAGGGAAGCCCCTGTAATGCCTTTAATTGCCACACAGATGTAAACCTTTTTTCTACCCTGAGCTTACGTATTCTCTCTAATTTGTGCTCTCTCATTTGGCTTCCTTTTGTGCACATGTGTGCGCACACACACACACAAGTATGTAGATGCTAAACCACCACTTACACTTACCATACACACACACAAATCCACTTGGTTAAATTTTTTTTATCTTTTTTAAAAATTAATTAATTTATTGGCTGCATTGGATCTTCATTGCTGCGCGTGGGCTTTCTCTAGTTGTGGTGCACGGGCTTCTCTTGTTGCCCAGTGTGGGCTCTAGGAGCGCGGGCTTCAGTAGTTGCAGCACGCTGGCCCAGTAGTTGTGGCGCACGGGCTTAGTTGTTCCACGGCATGTGGGATCTTCCCGGAGCAGGGCTCAAACCCGTGTCCCTTGCACTGGCAGGCGGATTCTTAACCACTGCACCACCAGGGAAGTTCCCACTTGGTTAACTTTTAAATACTCCTGTGCTGTCACTTTAGTTGAAATAAATTAGTAGAGTAGCAAGGAGGTGTATTCTCCCAACAGGCAGAAAGCTAACTGATGTGCAGTGAATGATTAAATGTATACAGGGCGTGGGGAGCTAACTCCTCTTCAGTAGGGGAGTGAAATTAGGATGGGAAGCCTCCTCTCCCAGGGACCTTGCTTTTATTAAAAAAGACTTGAGAGCTTGGGAGATTCCTTCACTAGGAACTGGGGTGTCTGTGAGTCTTGTGGGAACAGTATGGAGAGCTAAACTGTGCTTAGGAACTCTGTAAATTCTTTTTGATCCTTAAAGCTTCTGATATAAAAACCTATCCAAGTTTTCATAAAAGCAGTAAAATGTTTTCAGTCTTTTATTAATCTCTTCATACCCTTAAATAGTCTTTACCTTTTGTGGAGTAATTGGTAAAAAAACAACAACAAAAGCCCACCTCTTTCCCCCTCGTTTTATTCTTCATACGGGCATCTTCTTAATGCAAGGATTCAAATATCTCTATTAGGGTCATAACTGCCAGCAATTTCCATTTAATAAGCTCAGCAAAATATCTTTACAAAGAGATGCAGGCTTCAAGTTGCCAGTAATATCTTTTCCAGCAATTTCTAGGAATCTAATTAAGACTGAGTATAATCTATAACATGATATACCTGACTATGGAAAGGCCAGGCCTAGGCAATGAAACAGATGGTTGAGGTCCAGCTCAAAATTAAGGGTGAAAGAAAGGAACTCAGCTTAAATGAACGGAAACTTTATAAAAGTGGAAACTGTAGCCATTTCCTCTGAAATAAACTAAGAAATAGCTTGGAGACTATAGTGAAAACCAGTAAACTTGCTTATTCCAACTTTGGTTACCAATTAAAATCTGTTCTTTTGAAACAGGGGACCAGTGGTGATTTTCACAAAATAAGCCCAAGAGGTTTCAGTTTGCTAAATCTCTGTGACTAAAGAACCAAGTACACATAGCCACTGCCAAAATAAAGGGGCTGCAGCGTGAAATCTTGCAGTGCAACATGCTTGATATCAAAGAATAGTGTTTTTTTCAAGTTTTCTTATTTAAGTGGCCACAGTTCATATCAAAGTATTAAATACCACCATGTTTTCAATAATAAATTAGTGGATATATATATATATATTTTAAACACCTTTATTGGAGTATAATTGCTTTACAATGTTGTGTTAGTTTCTGCTGTATAATAAAGTGAATGCCCCTAGTGGGTATATTTTAAGGCAGAATTTAAAATTCTGATTTAGAGAGACAATTAGGAAATAATATCCCCACACATCTATGGATAATTAATCTTCAACAAAGGAGATAAGCATATACAATGGCGAAAAGATAGTCTCTTCAGCAAGTGGTATTGGAAAAGTTGGACAACCACATGTAAATCAATGAAGTTAGAACATACCCTCACACCATACACAAAAATAAGCTCAAAATGGCTTAAAGACTTAAATGTAAGACATGACACCATAAAACTCTTGGAAGAGAATATAGGCAAAACATTCTCTGATGTAAATTGTACCAATGTTTTCTTAGGTCAGTATCCCAAGGCAATAGAAATAAAATCAAAAATAAACAAATGGGGCTTCCCTGGTGGCGTGGTGGTTAAGAGTCCGCCTGCCGATGCAGGGTACGCGGGTTCGTGCCCTGGTCCGGGAAGATCCCACATGCCACGGAGCGGCTGGGCCCGTGAGCCATGGCCGCTGAGCCTGCGCATCCGGAGCCTGTGCTCCGCAATGGGAGAGGCCACAACAGTGAGAGACCCACGTACCGCAAAAAAATAAATAAATAAAAATAAATTTTAAAATGGGACCTAATCAAACTTACAAGGTTCTGTACAGCCAAAGAAACCATAAACAAAACAGAAAGACAACCTATGGACCTGGAGAAAATATTTGCAAGTGATGCGACCAACAAGGGCTTAATTTCCGAAATACACAAGCAGCTCATACAACTCAATAACAAAAAAAAACAAACAACCCGATCAAAAAGTGGGCAGAAGACCTAAACAGACATTTCTTCAAAGAAGACATACAGATGGCCAATGGGCATATGGAAAGGTGCTCATCATCACTAATTATTAGAGAAATGCAAATCAAAACTACAATGAGGTACCACCTCACACCTGTCAGAATGTCCATCATTAAAAAGTCTACAAATAATAAATGTTGGAGAGGGTGTGGAGAAAAGGAAACCCTCTTACACTGTTGGTAGGAATGTAAATTTGTGCAGCCAATATGGAAAAGAGTATAGAGGTTCCTCAAAAAACTAAAAATAGAGTTGCCATATGATCCAGCAGTTCCACTCCTGGGCATATACCCAGACAAAACTCTTAATTCAAAAAGATACATGCGCCACTATGTTCATAGCAGCACTACTTAACAATAGCCAAGACATGGAAACACCAGAATGTCCATTGACAGATTAATGGATAAAGAATTGTGGTATATATATACAATGGAATATTACTCAGCCATAAAAAAGAGTGAAATAATGCCATTTGCAGCAACATGGATGGACCTAGAGATTATCATACTAAGCAAAGTAAGTCAGAAAGAGAGACAAATACTACATATCACTTATATGTAGAATCTAAAATACAACACAAATGAATATATCTGCCAAACAGAAACAGACTCACAGATATAGAGAGCAGACTTGTGGTTGCCAAGGGGGAGGGAGGGGGAGGGTGGGAAGGATTGAGAGCTTGGGATTAGCAGATCCAAACTGGTATATATAGGATGGATAAACAACAAGGTCCTACTGTATAGCATAGGGAGCTATATTCAATATCCTGTGATAAACCAGAATGGAAAAGAATATGAAAACGAATATATATATGTATAACCGAGTCACTTTGCTGTGCAGCAGAAATTAACACAACATTGTAAATCAACTATATACTTCAATAAAAAAATTTTTTAAAGAAATAATGTTCTACTTTTGCCGTATATTTTCAAGTACATCAGAGCTTCTCAGGGTGGTGATAGTTTAATTCACATTCAATACTTGCTCTGTAGGTTAGGAAAGATGGTGTTTTAAAGGGAAAAGAAAATGAAACTGTGGATTAGTCAGGGGCAAGTGCCAAGTCATGAATTAACCCAAGGCATAGCCTGCCTTCTACTAAAGGTATGGTGTCTGTTTCAGATATGTTTTTGCAATTTTTTCCCATTTGATGCAACTGCACTAGCCATTCACTGATCAAAAATGAACCTCCAGGGCTTCCCTGGTGGCTCAGTGGTTGAGAGTCCACCTGCCGATGCAGGGGACACAGGTTCGTGCCCCGGTCCGGGAAGATCCCACATGCTGTGGAGCGGCTAGGCCCGTGAGCCATGGCCACTGAGCCTGCGCCTCCGGAGCCTGTGCTCCACAACGGGAAAGGCCACAACAGTGAGAGGCCCGCGTACCGCAAAAAAAAAAATTAACCTCCAAAAGTTAACACTTGTGCTCTGAATTCCCAGCCAGATCTAGTCTAAGCAGCAGCATATTCTTGGGCAAAGTATTGATTAACTCCAGATAATAAGACCAAAAAGACCTTCCTAGACACCGGTCAGAAGAGCAAAAACCAAAAGAGAAAGATGAGCCAAGGGGCTGGCCTCAGATAAACATGAGCTTCTGAAAGACTCAAGTTTTTCCAAAACAGCATAGGAGAGTGAAGCTAGGGTTGAGCACCAATAGGCTGTTCCACTAAGCCTTTTATCCACACCATCTAATCCCCCTTCCCTACTAGAAGGGGAAGGCTGATGGTCTGGCCCAACTGGTGCAGGTCTTCACAGCACAGGGGGTTTCAAGAGCTTCTCTTCCCTAGAGCTGTGGATGGATAGATGCATGGGAGAGGGCAGAGTAGACAGGGCCAATAAATGAAAAAACTATTCCAAGTAGTCTGTGAGAGCAAAGTGAGTTTGAAGTGGGTATGAAGTGCCCACGTGTGCAGTCATAAGAACGTTAGGGAGAACCAGATCAAGAACTCCCAGTGGTTAGGGCAGTCATGGCTCTTTGGACTAAGAGCCATGACTGGGTTTTTCCCGTATTTCCCCAGGAGACATACTGCATATATACATCTTCAACTTTGAGGGTCAGATGGGGGACAGGCATTATCACACCTCCTCCTGAGTGGTCTGGATGACAACAGCCTCCTTGAATTTTGGCCCATTCCTGGGCGGAAGGCAGTTTCCCACAATCATTCTTTCCAGCTCTGCCCTTCCAAAGAGGACCAGGCCTCTTGGAGCTGACCGTGGTGCTGAAGATGGTCCAAGACCAATACTGGAGAACATTTAGTGAGTACATAGTACTTTCTGTGTATCAGCACTATTTCTAACTGCTTTGCCTGGAGTAACTTATTTCATGCTCTCAGAAACTCTATGAAAGATGTGCTATTATTATCCCCATTGGCTTACAAGGAAAATGGAATACAGAGAGGTTAACAAACTTGCCCAAGGGCACACAGCTAACAAGTAGGGAAGCCAGGCAGTTCATACCCTATGATGCACTTTTGGCCACTACACTTGCTAATGAGACTTATTAACAGAGCCATACAGAACCTGCCAGATTTTCACTTGTCCATGTATTGCCTGAGCAGAATTGAGCCACAGTCCCCTACCTCGAGTTGCCAGGGTAGGTAGCTGTGGGTTGGTACCTTGGAGAGTCAGACACAGCAGTAAGGATTGCTTGGGTGCTCACCTACCCTGTTATAACAGTCATCACACCTTAATGTAATGACTTGTCCTGTGTCTGCTTCCCTGCTAGACTGTCAGCGTTGTGAAGAGGGTGCCATTTTATACCCTGCAGCTTACCATAGTGCCTGGTATATAGTAGGTGCTCAGCAAACATTTGATGAATAAGTGAGTTACATGTGGTCAGTATAATGATAAACTATTATTCGCCCATATATTATTTCAACATTAGTAGAAGCATTGTGTTGTGGAAATTATAGTCGCTTTGTATTTTGTATTTGTTATGCCCTATTTGGAAGCTATATGAAGCTTGGAGTGTATCTTAATTTCTTATAGTGCATCTATACAGACAAAATGAAACAAAGAACTAAGGTCATGATTTGGGCAATTCGAATGCCTAAACACATGCATGATTAAATTTTTATTGCATGTGAGATTGGGGATCTTGCACTATATTTTAGATTTGGTATCTTGTAGTATCTTAGGAAGGGAGCTCCACTGACATGAAAATAACTCTGAACATCTCTTTTAAAGGGTGTACAAGTATTCTGTGGTAACAGAGCTTGTAGTGGCAATTATAGCATTTTCCAATCAAATTTCCCATTTCAGAGTCTGTGTGTTGTTTGATTTTAGTCAAGCCATGTTTTTGCTGTGTTGTATTAACATGTAGAAGACTTCCATATCTGCCATGTTAACTCCAGCCTGTGTGTTTCTAAACAACACTCCACAGCTGAGCCCTTGGAGGACCAGCCTATTTTGACAGCTCCCCTTAGTCTGTGTATCACCAAGCTCATTCTCTGCCAATATGTTTCACATGATTCTGGGGACATGTGTAGCATGCCTGTGCAACTTGCAAACACCCATACATTATTACAATAATAATTGGGTTTTGATGCAACTGGAACTCAGTACTACCAAGCTGCCAGCATTTCCTTTTGGCTACCAGTACTAGGCAGGAAAATTATAGTCTAACTGTCTTCCTGTTTATTGATAAACAAAGTGGCCAGCCCAGCAATGGAGCCTGATTAGCAGTTTGCACCCTTTGTGAAAGGATAAACAGAACCCTACTGTTTTCTGTGTTTGACTGCCATTTGCATCTTTAAAGAGGTTAGGCTGCCCTGAGATTCATGTTCAACTTCCCAGTGCCTGGATAGTCTTTGATATGTTACATATCAGCCTCCTTGTTTTCCTCTCCTTCATCTTGAAACAATATTTGCCCGCGCGTCTCTTTTCCCACCTGGCCTACCATAAGCTTCCCGATAGTCACCTGTCTGAAGAAGGAGGGGGTGGGTAGGGGCGGGAGAAGAAATATGTCTCTGTTTCACTGCACTTGAATTTTACATTCCCAGAAGGCCCTTTAATGCCAGCTCTATTCCATTTGTGAAGAGAGGATGATACAGGATGAACAGCCAAAGACAAAAGGGAATCTGCTTACTATTCTATCTGGCCCACAGGATCATTTTGGGGCCCCCTCCCTTTCCCTTATCTTCACCCATCCTCCAGAAAATGCCTTCCCCCTTTGTTAAGTGAAATACAATATTAGCCTTCTACCTCGAGTTTGGTGTGGTGCTCTATTCTGAATTTATTCTAACCTAATTAGGTTCTTAAACTAAATGGTAAGAGACCAAGTAGTTGACTCCCCCCTATAATTATTTTCAAATAAAAGAAATGAAGATCATTTTAACTTGAATTTGCATGATGGAGAAGGAGGCATTAATACATGTAAACATCGATTAATCTGTTTAAGTAAACTTTCCCCATAATCCTTACCGTATGTAAACAACATTTGTTCTGCCTTAGAGATATTGCATGATTGGACCCACGAGACTCTGGTTATCCGGCTGAACAGTTTCCTTTTATAACTTCAAAAGCAATGTTACATACTTATTGGAGGTTGTAGGGTGTTAAGTGTAGTTAGACATAAATTGTACCTCAGCTATTTCGTTAATGCCAGTAGGGATTAAATTAGATTTTATAGTTGTTGTAGAAGTCTATTTGGTAGCTAACAAGTGGGATTTTTAAATCCTGGAAAACATAATCCTATTATAAAACAGGCAGCTGAATTAACATTACCCAGGAAGGTCCTCTTCATGGATTAGCATTTTTTGACAATAACAAAGAAAATCATCAAATGCTATGGGGATATTACATGCTTTTCTCAAAAGTCAGAACAGCGAATTGGGAAAAGGGAACAAGATAAATGACCAAACATGCTATTACTTAGACTGTTTCTTTTTAAGAAGAGCAGTGGAGGCTGGGAAGTAAAGCTGAGTGTGGCCTTGTCTATAATACTGGCACGCGCTCTGGAATTGGAAATGTGGCCTTGCTGATTTCCATGTCGGTGCCCCAGCTTCAGCTGTAGATAATTATTTGCATCAGTAATTCCCTACTCCTGGTTTCCTTATATGGTCACCAAAGGGCAAAAATGTCACTAGAAACCAAAGTCCATGAATTAAAACACAAATTGGTGGTGGAAGAAATATCTTGCTACTTTGTGAAATCAATAACATTTTTTCAGTTATTGTTAGACCCTGGAATCTGACAGTTTTAGACCTGGGAAGAACCTTGACATTTATTTTATTTTTATAGTCCTATTACAAGTTTTACTTTAAACACCACAAAAAGATGGATCTCTCTCTCTCTCATACACACACACACACACACACACACACACACACACACACACACACACACACACACACACACACACACACACACACACACACACACACACCAGTGTATGGCTGGCTTTTTTATTTTTAAAGAAGAAACTTCCTTAAGTCTTAGCCATTGGTTTTGGCTTGCTGGTGAGGGTTATTATTAGAGTTGGCAGGTCTTGCCAATTTTCATTTGCACGGGTATCAGCTTAGCAGATAATCACATGGGTATCAATCAATGGCATATCATTGTGTTAGATAATTGCACGGGCATCAATCACGTGTGTATCTGAAGCAAGTCATGTGGGCATCAATTCCATCTATATGGAGGAAGGTAATTGCATTAGAAGCAGGGAAGGGCGTGTCTTCATGGCAGATAATCACATGGGTATCAATCACTTTAGGTATCGAGGTAGGTAATCTGTGCATATCCATCTCATGTACTAATGGGGATAATTACATGGACGTCAACACGCTGGTTTTCTGGTAGAGGTTTACACGCGAAGCAGTCGTGTCATATGTTTGTTTATGCTGGAAAAGAGGCCTGGTGTCCCTGGGCACACACCAGGGCAGGTGGCTTGGCAGGGTGAAGAAGCAGCGCCACCCACAAGGCCTTCCCCAGTAGAGCACTGGAAACTCCATGATTAAAGAGCCTTTTGAGGCCAGAGTGGAAATACTGCTGGGAAGAATGTGAACAGGTGTAGATGACATTTGTGGTTTACCACTGAACATCTATTTTTCCTTCTTCAGAGGTCAGCTACTGATTTCTATTCCAGCCCAGGTCATCTAGGTGTGGTTTCAGGCCCCAGGGAGTCTGGGGTTCAAGATTAACCAATCAGTGACACTACGCTGGCCATGGTGATTGACTCAGGCCAGGACACATGACATTAGCCAGTCCAGTCAGGATGAATCTCGAAACTTCCATGGGAGAAAGGGGCTGAGGTTCTCTCTCTCTGGACCTTGCTTGAGCAGAGATGGGAACGGTGCTGCTGCAGCCATCCTGCCTGGGAAGCTCAGAGTGCCCAGAGTTTACGACATGGAGCAGAAAATCAAGTCCTGAGAAGTCAGGGCTGAGAGGCAGGGAGGAAGCCGGCCCTGAGGGTGTTCCTTGAGCCTAATTCCAGCGGGCTCTGAGCAAAATCTCTGACCCGAAAGCACTCACCTGAGCCATTAAAATCCCCTTTGGCAGAAGCCAGTAGTGGAGGCAGTTCTCTGCCCCTTGCTTCAGAGAGTCTTAACTGATAGAATAAGTTTATCAGCTCCTATCCTGAGAAAAAGCTTTCATCAGAGCAGGCCCTGTAGGAGAAGGAGCGGCTAGCTCTGAGGAAGGAAGTGAGGGCAGAGGGTAGGCTGGGCTTGGCTAAAGACTAATCACCATCGCCCTCAGCCTAGGCCTGGAGCTGCACTTGGCCCTGCTGGAGTGCCCTGGTCTCCTGGCCTCTAGGCATCTGAGCTCATGCTGTGAGGAAGGTTGATTAAAGACCTTTAAATGTGACCTGCGTGTTTTCCCTTTTCACCCTGCCTTTTCTTATTATTTTGTTATTTATCAAATACTCACAATGTGTGAGTTATACATCATTGTCCAAGTGAAGTTTCTACCACCAGAATAAATGAAAAAATATATAAATATCCTCATGGCAAGAACCGTACTGTTCTCAGGCCTTCTTTATTGACAGTGCAGTAGGCAGTGGGATTTTTTTTTATCAGACTGAATGCTCCATCCTGATGGTTATTGATTGATTTGGAAAGAGCCAAAAGTTTTGGAAAAGAAAGTAATAGAAAGAAATAATTCTCCTTGAAGTAAAAGTTACTGCTATCCTGAATAGAATGTTTCTTAGAAAAGCTAAATGGAATTTATATGCTTTGTTTCCCAAATTCTGGTGTCAAGCAACTTATGCCTTTTCTCCTTCAGTTTGTGTTCCTACTGGTACTATCACTTTGTGTACATGCTGAGATTGAAATCAGAAGCTAATGGGCCTATTCATAAACACCTAGTAAGAGAACATCAATCACTGAAATTTACTTACAATCTTAAAACCACATTTTAACTTAATGATTCCAAATTTTTCCTCCCTTCCTTCCTGCTTTCCTTTCTTTTTCTCTATCTTTCTTTCTTTCCTCCTCTGCCTCCTCCCCTTCTCCTTCTCCCCAAACATTAGAGATAGCAAAATGTACTACCTGTGGTTTGAAATTCACCATTTTGGGGGGCAGACTGTAGGGGAAGTTCAAATAAACAGTAGATGGCTAATGAGAATGAGGGGGAGAGTGTAAGGCGTGGCTCATTCACAGACTAATCATCTCTTAGGTAAGTCCTTTTTGCCAGTGATGTACATATGTTCTCACCTGCTGCAGGTAGATACTCGTGAAATGAATGCATGCATGAATGAGTGACTGAACAAATGATTGGTCTCTGGCTGGGAGGTGTGTCATGGACTTAAGGTCTAGTGTTAGCATTGTGCAGTTTATTCTCCACTCCAGTCTTCACCTGTGCTCTTTCTTCTGCCCAGCATCCTCT
Source organism: Orcinus orca (assembly GCF_937001465.1). Lineage (NCBI taxonomy): Eukaryota > Metazoa > Chordata > Mammalia > Artiodactyla > Delphinidae > Orcinus > Orcinus orca. The sequence goes on along the minus strand of NC_064576.1, from coordinate 10,738,483 downwards.
GAGTCTCACTGGGAGCATCGTTCCTCAGAGGCCTTCCAGGACCACTGAGACTCAGTGATTTCCCTGGCTCTGTGTTCTACCTGTGCTATATGTACTTCCCCTTCTGTAACATTCATCGCCCCTGTAATACCTGTACAGTGCTTATCTTTTGCTATAGACTGGAAGCCCCATGAGGGCAGGAATTAAGTCTGGATCCCTAGCGACCAGCACTGTGCCCACACGTGCTACTTTGTTGCTCTCAGTGGAGGTGGGAGTGGTACAACTGTGGTGGACTTCCCTTCTCTGACATTGAGCATCAGGAAGTGGGTTCGGGGAACCCATCCTGACTCAAGGACTAAGTCTGACTAGGCCAGTGAAGGGTAATTAATTCCCCTTGCCAGTGACTGCTGCTCTTCACCAATGAGATATGTGGAATGGCTTGCTGAAGGTTTCTAGTAAAGTTTTCCTTCCTCTTAAAAGAGAATCAGTCTTTCTTTCTTGCTAATGATGACAAAGGAGCATTTCACAGCAGTTACTACTAAGGACAGTCTGCCTTAGAACAAAGACAACATTGTGGGCAGCAAAGGGGGTGCAGAAGAAACAGGCGTCCTTGACATTGTTGAGCTGTTGGCTTTGCCAACCCAGAAGCTCCCCCACCTTTGACTGTTGTCACATAACTGTCCTTAGTGTTTACTTGAGCCAATCTGAATTGGGTTTTCTATGCTCTGCAGCCTAATGTACCCTAACTGAAATGGAACCATTGTGGAAAGGCTATGGGCTTTGGCATCCGATACATTGGGTTTGATTCTTTTTTTTTTTTTAACAACTTTATTGGAGTATAATTGCTTTACAATGTTGTGTTAGTTTCTGCTGTATAACAAAGTGAATCAGCTATACGTATACATGTATCCCCATATCCCCTCCCTCTTGCATTTCCCGCCCACCCTCCCTATCCCACCCCGGGTTTGATTCTTATTGGTGTGAACTTCAGACTGACTACCTTAATAAATGTGGTGGAGAAAGTAATACTTCTAACGTATACTTTCATTTAATGTGTGGATTAAATGAAATTATGTATGTAAAACGTCTACCAGAGTGCCTAAGACAGGTTAAGTACTCAACAAGTGTTATTTATTTTCCATTTAGGAGATGTTTCATGTGTTGATCTTGGGGGTCCAATGGGTTGAACTAACAGTGAAATAAATAATCTCCCAGGTCCTTTGCACATGAACTGTCAAGTAGTTTACAATCTAGCACGGGAGTCAGACATTCATAGTCATAATTATAGTGGGTTCTAGAGCAGCCCTAATTGGATAACATGTCCTACTGAAGGAAGGTAAAAGTACTGGTCAGACCACACACAAAGGCTGGAGTTCAGGTCTTGAAGCCATAGTCTAGAGGACAAGGAACAGTCAAAGACACTGAGGACGTTATTAATTCTGAAAAAGAGAAGACTTGAAACCAGGAAAGACTTCAAAGAGAAGAGGGAATGGAATTGTTCTTCACTGCTTCAGGGGGCAGAACGAGGACAGACCCCATCAGCGAATGACTTGAATACAGATTTTCATTCAGTGGGAGAAAGAACCATGGAAGAATGAACAATGAGTAAATGGGGGAAAGTGAGTGCCCATCAACAAAGCAGAGGCCTGCCTGAGCACCCGTTCATCAGGACCCCCAGGCAGGAGCTTGGGCCACCTGACCCCCAAGGGCTCTTGCAAAGATCTGGATTTGACGTTGAACTGTTCGGTGAGACTCTTGTTTGAGCTCTAGCAGGTGGATTCAGGTTTTGCTGTTCCTGTGGTTTTTCTGATTCCTCCTCTGCTGGCCCCATGACCACCACCTCCAGCTCATCCTTCACACTCACCTCTCACCTCCAATGTTTATTTCCCATGCTCCACTGACAGCCAGAGGGATCCTGTACACACAGACAGGGTAATGAGATTTGGGTTCTGCAGTGCAGTTTTTAGGGAACTTAAAGGCCTACCTGCTCTATAGTCTTTCTGTCTCGCATGCCACAATATCTGAAATTTGCCCATTTTCCTCATCTTTCACCTAAGGCATTGCCTCCAGAATGTACTTGGTAAGATCTCAATACGTATAGTGCTTGCTAAGTTGTTAATACATTATCTAGGAGGGATATTAATACCATATACCTTTTTAGAGTTTTGGTAAAGTATGCATAATGTAAAATTTACCATTTTAATCATTTTTAAGTGCACATTCAGTGGCATTAAGTACATTCACAATGTTGTGCAGCTGTCACCACCATCCATCTGCAGAACTTTTTTTATCATCCCAAACTGAAACGCTGTGCCTATTAAACAATAATTCCCTCTTCTCCTTTCCCCCAAGCCCTTGCTATCCACAGTTCTACTTTGTGTTTCTGAATTCGTCTATTCTAGGCACCTCATATGAGTGTATTCATACAGTATTTGTCCTTTGGTGACTGACTTATTTCACTTAGCGTGATGTCTTCAAGGTTTGTCTGTGTTTAGCATGTATCAGAATTTACTTCCTTTTTAAGGCTGGAATAATATCCCATTGTATGTATATACCACATTCTGTTTATCCACTCATCCGTCATTGGACATGGGTTGTTCCAGCTTTTGGCTATTGTGAATAATGCTGCTATGAACATGGGTGTACAAATATCTGTTCAAGTCCCTGCTTTCACTTCTTTTGGATATATACCCAGAAGTGGAAATCCTGGATCATATGGTAACTCTATGTTTAATTTTGGGGAGAACTGCCAGACTGTTAATACTATATGCTTAAAAAACAAACAAACAAACAAAAACCATATATTAACCAAGGAGAAAAGAACAAGTTTATTTTGATGAGAGAATTAGAAAGTGTTAAGTGTCTAGATCCTATTGAGCTCTGGAAGTCATAGATAAAAGCAATAAAAAAGCAAAAGAAGCACTCATACTGAGAAAGAGAGAGTACAGAGGTACTGTGAGACCAGTGTTGATCCTGCAACCTCAGGATACTAGAGTGGGAAGGAAGGAGGGGTGAGGCAGAGAGGGCTGGGAGGGAGACCCTATTGAGTGCCTGCAGGGACTATTTCTAGGAGCTTTTACAACCATTAACTTATTTAATCATCAAAACAACCCAGCAGGTACCCTTATTTTTATGGACAATTCTTGTCAACTACTTCAAAATTTTAATTTTTATTACTTTTAACAGCCATAAAGAGTATTTTTAAAAGGGAAGAAATCATTTTGATCCACCAGTCTCACACAAAATTCCATCCAGTACTTTCCTGTTCTTTTTCAGGCTTTGCCCATTTGAAACCATAATTTTTACATGATTGAATAGTTATAATTTTATATTCTGCTTTTTTATTGCTACAAAAGTCTTTTTATTTATTATTTTAATAGATGTATATATGCATCAAGTGGTTACATTTCAATTAAGTTAACCATTCCCCTGCTACTGAAAACTTAGATTGTCTCCAGTTTTTCACTGTAGTTTATAATATAGTTATTATATAATTTTATTGTATAATTATTATATAACTTAAAATTTTATAATTTTAGCAATAAAGCATTTCATCTATATAACTTTATCCTTCTTAGACTTTTTTTTTTTTTAAGACATTTCTTTATAATATCTTTCTAGGACTAGGATTACCAGATCAATGGGTAGAAACATTTTTTTTTTTTTTTTTTTTTTTTGTGGTACGCGGGCCTCTCACTGTTGTGGCCTCTCCCGCTGCGGAGCACAGGCTCCGGACGCGCAGGCCCAGTGGCCATGGCTCACGGGCCCAGCCGCTCCGCGGCATGTGGGATCCTCCCGGACCGGGGCACGAACCCACATCCCCTGCATCAGCAGGCGGACTCCCAACCACAGCACCACCAGGGAAGCCCAGAAACATTTTTATGGCTTTTGTTATATATTGTCAAATTATTTTATAGGGAGATGTATAAAAAATTACTTTTCAAAGATTAATAATGCATTTTAAAAAGCAGTATTGGAGTGTACCAATGTCTCCACATTAAGTATTACTTTTAACTTTGTTTTACTATTTTTAGTACCTGTAAAATTATGCTTTATTGTAGCTTTTTTTAAAATTACTTGCATGGTTTTCATGTGTTTAGTAAGTGTATTTCCACATGTATTTTGTTTCTTTTCTTTTCTTTTTTTATTTTTTGGCCATGCCTAGCAGCTTGTGGGATCTTAGTTCCCCAACCAGGGATTGATCTTGGACCACGGCAGTGAAAGCGAGGAGTCTTAACCACTGGACCGCCAGGAAATTTCCTGTATTTTGTTTCTTTACACCCTTTGCCCAGTTATCTATTGGGTGACTTTAGCAGTTTTGCATTAAAATGAAGACATTAGGTGCCAGAAGCAAAGATGGATTCAGTTCTCACCTGTGTTCCTTCTTAATCTTGAGCAAGTTATATTTAATTTCATTAAGCCTCAGATTTTTCATTTTTAAAAACAGAAACAATAATAGTACCTACCTCAGTGGATTATTGCAAAGATTAAATGAGGTAATGTATATGAATCAGTTTAGTACAGTGTTTGGCACATAGAACATGCTCAATTAATATTAAACATCTTTCTTCTTATTACTTCAAGTCATCCCCCTACCTAATTTCCTTCTCTTCTTTATCATCTTCTATTTCTTTTTTTTTTTTCCCATTACCTCTCACCCTTGGGTGATTGAGCTGCTGGGAGTCAGAGGTAAGGTGGTGGAGTTGTGCAGGGCCAGCCCTGCCATCGTGTTCACACACAGGCGTGATCTGATCTGGCTAAACAGCGTTTTCACTCCACATGTCTGTGTCTGCATTCTTATGTTAAGTGGGTGGATGGTAAACAGTGGAAATGCAGAGCTGGAAGGATGTACAGAGACCCCATTTTCGCTGCCCTGTTCTTCTAATGAATGCTTCCCATTAGAGCTGGCATTCGCCCAGGATTGTTGAGGTAGAGTTACCCTACTTGCAAGGATGTTCGAGGGAAAAAGGAGCCTCCTCACCCCCAGCCAGTTCCGGCTCCACTGTTGCAGCTGCAAACTACATCTGGCTGTTTCTCCTCAGAGAGAGCAAGGAGGGGCAGAAGGTCCAGTCCATGTCTCTTTAGCACCTAGTACTCGACAGGCACTTTATATAAGCTGTCTTACTGAGACTTGAAAGAAGTTTGACAACTTGCCCCAAGACCACCAAGTGATTCCAACGCCTATACTATCCACTACATAACTCATCTGCATGTTAATCATTAATCATGTATTTGAAGATATATTGCAGTGTATATTTTTATAGTAGAAAGAAATTCCTTTTCTTGCATCCTTATTTCTCATTCTTTCTTTTTGTCTCCTTTGTTTTTGTTTTTAATTTTCTATATTTTCACCTTAAGACCAGACTTTTTTTTTTTTTTTTTGCAATACGCGGGCCTCTCACTGTTGTGGCCTCTCCCGTTGCGGAGCACAGACTCCGGACACGCAGGCTCAGCGGCCATGGCTCACGGGCCAAGCCGCTCCGCGGCATGTGGGATCTTCCCAGACCGGGGCACGAACCCATGTCCCCTGCATTGGCAGGCGGACTCTGAACCACTGCGCCCCAGTGGGAAGTCTGGGAAGCCCCAGACCCATTATTTTCATAAAGATTCTGACTCTTAGTAGCTATAGGATTCCACTCTGATTTAGGTGCTTCTCCTCTGGGCTCCCAAGAATTAGGCTCATGCCCCAGCATGAGTACGACTAAGCCACAAAGGTCTGATTTGATGCAAAATCCAGTTGGGTAGCATTAAAGTATCTATAAGAACTAGAACCCAGCACACCCATGTTCATAGCAGCATGATTCGTAATAACCAAACTTTAGCAATAACCCAAGTGTCCATGACAGGTAAATAAACAAAATGTGGTATAGCCATACAATGGAATAGTATTCAGCCTTTAAAAAGGAAGGAAATTCTGACACTTGCTCAGCATGTATGAATTTTAAAGATATTATACTAAGTGAAATGGGCCAGTCACAAAGGACAAATGACTGTATGATTCTACTTATGTGAGGCACCTAGAGTAGTCAAAGTCATAGAGACAGGAAGTGGAATGGTTGTTTCCAGGGGCTAGGGGGAGGATGAAATAGAGAATTATTATTTAATGGGTACAGAGTTTCAGTTTGGGAAGATGAGAAAAGTTCTGGAGATGGATGGTGGTGATGGTTGCACAGCCATGAGAACTTACTTAATACCAGTAAAATATTAAAAAGGGTTAAAATGATAAATTTTATGTTAGGTATATTTTACCACAATAAAATTTTTTTTAAAGAAAAAAAAATTGGGGCTTCCCTGGTGGCGCAGTTGTTGGGAGTCCGCCTGCCGATGCAGGGGACATGGGTTCGTGCCCTGGTCTGGGAGGATCCCATGTGCTGCGGAGCGGCTGGGCCCATGAGCCGTGGCCGCTGGGCCTGTGCGTCCGGAGCCTGTGCTCCGCGACAGGAGAGGCCACAGCAGTGAGAGGCCCGCGTACCACAAAAAAAAAAGAAAAAAAAATTGGGACTCAACCAAGAATATGAAGAACATGAAAAGAGGTTAGTTGAAAAAAGTTACAGCAACTTGGGGGAGAAGGTTACAACTCAAAGGAGAGGAAAGAATTAGGTTAGATTGTAATTTAGATTTAAGAAAACCAACTCTATCTAAAGGATAGGAACTGGAAATTCCCCATTGTCGTAGCAACCATAAGAGGGCTCAGGATCCTCTTGGCAAAGAAAGAATCACCTGGGCTTATGTGTGCCTGGAGGTCATCTTTGGTCTATAGGAAACATCAGTCCCCACAGACATTATCAGTAATTTAAGATTTACAAGCACTGTTGAAGTATTTGGGAAGGTTTTGCTTGTTAGGTCAAGCATTTGAAGCACTTAAAAAGAAAATAAAATTATTAAATTCATAAATACAGGTTTTAAAGTTTAAGGGAATTTAATAAAGCTGTAAATGGCACCAGTTGAGACTTGAACTTATTTAAATCTCTTCAACTTGAATTAATCCATTTTCTTTATAAACAGAATAATAAGATTGTAGGCCGAACACAAAGGCCTAAGGAAGATAGATGTTTTAAACTGGTAATTTTTAAAACCAAAGTAACCTACATGGTCTTTTCTGTGCATGAAAGCTGCCCTCAGACATTTAAAAAATTTATGACTGCTCCAATTCTAGAACTCTACTCCACAGCATTGTTGCTGATTTATCTGTGAGTTTCTTCTACTAGTACACAAACTCCTTGAGGCCACAACCATGTTTGTGTCCTAAACACTTCCTACGGCTCCAGGCACGAAAAAGGCACTCAACAGATGGTTGAAGGAGGTGGCTTATGGGGAAAAGATATGCTTGAATTTATCCAGGTGCTATGCTTGTTAATTTTGTACACACATAACTCCCAGGTACGTGCAACAACTTCTGTTTTGATATCTATGCAGATGTTTGCTGGATGAAGCCATCCACTTAATTTAATGGATTGCCATAAATACATTATATAACAAAGATAATTGAGCAAAGAAATTATGAGGACCATTGTTATTTTTATTTTCCCCCTAAGGACCCTATGCAGTAGTGTCTACACAATGGGTACCCAATCTGCATTTGCCCACGTGCTCTCCCGAGAAAGAAAAATGTTACTTTTGTGAGACTCCCTTCCTTGAATGGCCAGTGTCACACAGAAGACTGTACTCTGCCATGCTGAGCTTGTGGTCACATCTTTGGAGTCCAGAGGCACCGCATTTGGATAAAAGCATCAAGGATTCAAGCTTGGTAACAAAAGAGAGGGCTCCCAAAGCATCTTGTGAAAGTTGAGAGGAGTCCTTTCTCTGAGTCAGGAGCTGTGTCATCATGCATGGTTTCCTCTTCTGGCACCTTTCCCCTCGTGGTGGGACAGATCATGAAGTGAAGAAAGGGGCGGCTATAGTCCCTTGGCTGACACACTGTTAGTGATTAGTTGTTTTCAGCAATTATGCCCTTCCATCCAGGGTGTGACGGCTGGCACCTCTGGTAATGAGATGATTTCCAGGGCTTGCATGTTTAAGGCTCTGCCGGCTTCCTCTTGGCCTTCGCTTGCTGTGCTCCTTGGCAGCTTCAGAGTTTACTGACGTTATTAACCAACGTGACATGTTCCTCTTGGCCGACACGGAAATTCAGGGAAGACACGCCAGTCTGCCATGAGACAGGGCCCTTGGAGCTTCAGGAGAGAAACATGGAGCTGGGTGTAGCCCCACAGCAGACTTGCCCCCAGGGAGTAAGAGACACAGGCTCGTCATCCGGACTCTCAGGAATAACCCTCACCCAAATTTGCTGGCAATTGGAAATTTCCACTGTGTGCTGGAGTAACATGGGAGCTTTTCTCTTAGATAGGCGTAGCATAGTTGGTGAAGGTAGGCATACCAGCTAGAAAAATGATTCACTTGGTAACTCATCAAGTAATTATTGAGAAACCACTATCTGGCAAGAGATTGCTAGTGCTGGAGGTGAGCAAAGAAAATGCAGTCCCTCCGCTCACAGAGCTTATGTGCTGGAGAGAGGGACAGACATCAGTCTGCTGGCCACCGCAGCTAATGTGTAGTTGTGATAAATGTGATAGATGATGGGAAGACAAAGTACAACTGCTATGAGGGTATAAAACAGGACTCCAGCCTGGAGAGAAGGAGTCCTCATGGAAATGACATTTGAACTAGGATCCAAAGGCGATAACTAGACTAAGGGTGGGATACAGGGGGAAATGGAGCGGAAAGCCTTGTGGGCAAGAGGAGAGGCACATGCAAAGGCCCAGGAGCAGCAAGAAGCCTGTGAAAAGGTCGTGTGGCTGGAGTGCCCAGAGCCCAGGAGTCATGCAGGATGAGGCCAGACAGGTGGCATGAGCTGGGTGATGCAGGGCCAGGTGCCACAGCCAGGACTACACATGTATTCTAAGGACAGTGGAAGGCCACTGAGGGTTTTAAGCAGCAGAGATGGGTGTCTTACAGAATATTATTCTGAATGCAGTGGAATGGACTGGAGCCAGGCCAGGGTGGATGGGGAGGCCATCCGCACACCATCACAATGGTCAGTGGGAAGAAATGAGGTGATGAGGGATACAGAGGACATTGGAGACAGGATTCTCCTCCCTCCCCTCCCTTCTCCTCCCCCTCCCTCCCTCCTTCCTTCCTTCCTTCCTTCCCTCCCTCCTTCCCTCCTTCCCCTCCAAACCTATCCACTCTCTCTGCTCCAAAAGGCAGAAATGCGTTCTTTTTCTTAGAAGATCTTTACGGTTTTCTAAGTAAAATTCCATCCTCCTGTCTCTGTGGGGGAAATTCCTCAAAGAAACAGTGGCCTACAATTCTATGCCAGATGACAGAATTTAGGAAAGCCATGTTCAGTTCTGAAGAAGCAAAGGGCTTTCTCACAAACGCAGTAGACCTCCTTTGCCACTCCAAAAGCCCTCCTTCCAGGCCCATTAGAACCCCCAAAGTGATCTGATTTCCATCAATCCCAAAGCCAGCCAAGCAAGGTCACGTTTACAGGACTCCCTCCCGGCACCAGTCCAGAAAACAATAAAAACAGATGCAAGCCCTGCTGTGGTACAGAAGCCCACTTTGGAAACCAGGGGGTCAAGTGCCCATTATCCAGGTAAGCAGGCTCTCCGTAGGAGACCAGAAGTGCACATCGACATGCCAAGTGGAGAGGAGCTGGAAATCACAGGCGCCACCTGGGAAAGGAGGCCTCAGCCAGGCAGTACTAATAAAACCGGACAATGCCATGGAGCTGGCGTGGCTAAGCCAGGAGCGAGGGAAGGATAGACTGGGGGAGGAAGGGCCTCCCTTCCTCCAAAATCAATATCCCTGTTAACTTGGGCAGAAGAAAATCTGACAGCTCTGGAAACCTGCCCATCTGATGAGAAGGAGGAAGCTGAGAAGCGGCTGGAGCCCGAGAAAGCCCAGAGATGCAGGCGCGATCAGCTGCCCGTTGGGGACCTGGTGGCAAGTCCACTCTGCACTGCTTTTACCGAAGCCCAAGAAGACAGGTGCTGCTGCCAGTCCCCACACGACTTCCCCAGCTGCCTCATAACGTGCCTGCCCCTCCGGTGATCCCAGCTGGATCTGTGTTATAAAAGATCCAAGAAACAAACAGGGCAGTCAGCTTCTGAACCCAAGTTCCCTGAGGTCTGGCCATTGTCGGGCCATTCCATTTTCTATCTGGGCTATAACTGAGAGGCAACTGGCATAACCGAAATCTACAGAGAAACCGAAGTCTGGCCAAGAAAATTCTAGTGACCAACCACCCTTTTATTGATAAAGTGATACTATCTGACTGGCCCATGATACTTATTTAAGGCCACTTGTGTGAGGAGGAGAGTATGAATCCACAATCCTTCATCCACATTTCCAAAATCCAAAGAGCTCTGAATGCCAAAAATTTTATTGTAAGTTTTCAGCTGACCCACTTGACAGCAAAACCTGCCCTAAACTGACATAGGGTGATTTGTCGACTCCATCCCCTAAGGGGATGTGACTAGTCCTACATTTTGCTCCAGGTTTCCGGCTGGGGTGATGTAAGATAAACTGCCTGAGTAACCTTTTGCCTTTCCAAAAACTTCTTCATTCTAAAATTCTTCATTCATACCTTTGAGAAAGTCTGTTGTGTTTCCATTTCCTTGAAAACTAACACAAGAATGGGCACCTATTAGTTGCCAGATAAATGTTATCTGTTGAATAAAATGCTTATCACAAATCTTAAAAAAAAAAAATACCTTTGTCTGCCAGGTTTTCTAGTGAGGGATTGTAAACTTGTATTGTTATGGGTTTGAGGACTTGTGGTCTAGTAGATAATCAGGAAATCCAAGGGCAGACTAAATAGAGCCCTTTGCACTATAAATATTTAATAGCCATATAGATGTTTGGGGTTGATGGAATTGCAGAAATTCACTCTTACATAGTCTGAGTCCAAATTTCAATGGAGACAGCATGTGGTGAAAAAAGCATTGGTTTGGGAGTCAGAAGGTGCCTGGGCCATTATTAATGACCCTTGTGGCCTTGGGCAAGACTTTTCTCCTCCCTGGATCTCATCCATAAAATGAAAGACTTGGACAAGATGATCCCTAAGAACTCTTTGTGTTTTTATATTCCATAATTCCATGAACTACCCGCAGGAGGGATAAGGAGCTGGGTAGCAAGAAGCTCAGATAAGGCCTCAAAGAGGGAAAAGCAAGAACACGGTTGCATGTTCCGGTCCATTACTAGGGATGGAAATAACACAGCCAGTCAACTGGGGTTGGGCAAATCATGCCACCATTTATGGGACTGTTCACAGACTCTTGGTGCTGGGTGATCAATACACCTAGGACACTGGATGATAACAGGCCTGGCAATGAGTGAGGCTGGGGAGGATCCCTGTCATGCCGAGGCTGTGACATTGCATTCTGCTGAAATCAATTTGGCTCCGTTTCATGCATACCTAGCAGATTTACCAGATTGTGAAAATGAATGTTTTCTATGCGCGTGGCTGATTTTTGCATGCATCTGTTCACTCATCTAAACCTTAGTTACATGCTGCTTGGAGAATGAAAGGCTATAATTTCTTCTTTTTGAAGCAGGAGTGGTAGAGGCACCATGATTTCTGCTTTATGGATCTGCGCCAGAATGGTGCACCACTTTTCTTCTTATCGTCTCAGAAAAAAATGAAGTGATGTGTCTGTATTTTCTACTGGATTTGCAAATGATCCTGACTTTAATGGGAGTCCAGTGCCTGAGAAGATGGTCTTCAGAATGTAAATATCCAGTGGAATGCAAACATGAGTATTTATATCATTTTCATGTGACATTAATAAGCCCTTGATGGCTTGTCATGTTTCCATTTTAGATGACAGTGCTTCCTTCAGATGTCAGTGGTCAGGCTCAAGGACAGTGATACTAGTATTTATTTAGTGCTTTGCATTTCTGGGATGCTTTTATCACCCTTAATTAGTAAACCACAAATAATTTCTGCTCCATAGCTTAGTGCTATAGTCTTCAGTGTTCATGAGGACAGTATGCTCTAATGACTAATAAGTAGGATGGATTTTGGAATCAGTCAGACTCAGATTTGGACTCTGACTTACTGGGTGTCTGTCCCTCATCAAGCCTCCACGTCCTCCTCTGTAAAATGGAGACAGCGGCAGGCTTATCACAGAGTGGGTTTGAAGATTAAATCAGAATGTGCATGTCAACTGCATAACCTAGTGCCTGGCCCACAGTAAGAGCTCGATGTATCTTACCTGACACTAGATGACGGCCACTTTGCTGTCCCCAAGTCCTCCAGTGCCTGGGAATCATATTATAGCACAATACTTCCTAAAACGGAAAAATCCATAGGCCATAGTAGGGACCAAAGTCCCACCACCTTTCCTACTCCCTCCCCCCTTCCTTTTCAAACTGCTAGAACCTGTCTATTCTTCTTACTTTATTTTGCAGAGAAATTTGGTTTTTGTTGTCTCACTCCTGGTCTGTCTCAGCCTTGCCCTGAGGGCTCTTTCCACTAGCAAATAGCCCAACCAGTTTTTGTTTATTTGTTTTTAAACAAACAGGAGTAGTTCTTTCTACCCTTAGCCTTTCTATACTAATTTTATTAAAGGCAATTATTAAAATAAAAATTTTTTATAAGACAGTTTTCTCCCTGAAGAATTCTGACACCAGCTCTTAAGTTACCCTTTCCTCCCTCCTCACCATGTAGATATTATGGGTTACTGCAAGTTCTGGTTCAAGGGCTGGCAAACCCATTGGAAAAGTAAGGAACTTACCCAGGTCTTAGAGTCAGAAACAGAGACTGAACTCAGAGCATGGGAATTGAGCCTCCTAGACGTTCCTTTTTCCCAAAAGCAAGGTTTCTTCTTTCAAACATTGCAATAAAAAGTTGGGAAAGAGTGAGCCAGGGTGGGGCTCCTGAAGCACAGGTTTCTCTAGTGGCCCCTGGGCAGCATACCCGGCCTGGGTCATCCTACTCTGCCTCTTGGGGTGGCACTTCAGACCCAACTGCTCACCAGGACACTTACGATCACCCCATGGAACGGTCAGGAGCAGCATTCCCAAGAATAAAGGTTAGAAGTCACAATCCCAAAAGGGACCTGAAACCCTGCAAGCAGCAAGGTACAATTTGTGCGTGTGGATGGGTGTGTAGAGGCATGTGTGTGTGTTGCGTCTCTGGGGGGGTGATGTGTTTGTGTGTGTAGATGGTGTGTATGGATGGGTGTGTGTGTGGGGGGGGGTGTATGGCGTGGATGAGGGAATGGGTGAACCTTACGAAGTTCAGAGCAGGCCTATAAGCAGAGTAGCCTGGCAGCATTTACTATAGGTACGATTATCCATTCTTACTTCAGTAGTTTCTAAACTATAGCCAACCAGCATAACATAATAATGATGTTTATAATGATTAGCTCAGTATTTACCAAGTGCCTAAATGTTCAAAGCATTGTGCTAGTTAGTCTTGGCAGGGGACAAAGAAATATAAAATAGCAATTTTATTTTTCTCATTGTCCGATTTAAGCTCTGGCTATAACTTAGACGTTTGACACAAACAACACTCACCAAGCCCCACCAAGTTCCAATTAGATCTTGTAATTTGTCCTGGTTTGAAATGATTTTTCACCAAATGAAAACATTAACATCAAAAATGCCAAATTTGGGACAGATACCTGTTTTTCAGGATGTAACCCCAAAATAGTATTTTAATGTGCTGTGTAAGGTGTTTTTGCTTGAAAATAGCTCCCAATGTCTGTGTCCTTCCTTTTGTTGGTCACAACCACAGTGGAAGAGATCTGAAAAGTGGGGCAAGAGCCGAGTAAAAACAGGCCGCAAAGAAGATGAATATGCCAACGCTTTTCTGGTGCCTTCTGGCTGGGATTTCATGGGAAGTGATGGGGGTCTCTTAATGTATGCGACAGGTAGGATTTGCTTTTCTTTCTACCCGTCGACAATGGGATAATGCTTAAGCAGAGATGTGAGTGACACTGGAAATATAAGGGCCATGTAATTCTGTAGGCATTTGTTTATTCTTTCTCAGCCAAGTCAGCTCTTAGCCAAATTCTCTTGCTCAAGAACCTGGATTTATACCTGGTATTTCCTTCCCAGGGATGATTTTCATTGAGAATGTAATGTGTTTCCTAAAAAGAATTCGATTGTATATTGGTTGTACTTAAATGTAGAACAGCTGTCTTCTGTTTAGATTTCCACACATAAATCTTTATCTTTAGTGCATGTGTGTGTTTGTGTGTGTGTGAGAGAGAGAGAATATGAATGAGAGATGAAAATGTAGGTACTGACCTAAGCTAGAAAGACCTGGGTTTCCAGTTCTTGCCCTACCTCTTGTTAGATGTGGGTATTTGTGTGGTAGAGATCAGCCAGCTGTTCACCAAAACCTGCTTCTGCTTCCTCCTGGCACACAGATGATATTTTTGAGCCTCCTTTGCAGTTACATATTGCCATGTGATTAAACTTTGACCCACAGAATGTACATGGAAGTGATGTGTACTTCCATCCCTCACCCACAGAAACTTTTCTCTATCCTCCATGTTCTTTCTCCTTGTTGACTGTTAATAGCCAGAGAAAGACTTTGGACGTTGTGGGTTAAGATGAGAGCCACTGACAGGCTGGGTCCCTGAAGACACAGCCTCGCAACTCCACCCCACCACAGACTAGTTTTGACATGAATAAGAAGGGAACTACCAGTGTGTTAAGCCCCTGTGACTGTGGGTGTCTGTTATAGCAGCTCACACCGCTGAAACATGAGGTCTACCCTCTTCAGTTTCTATAGCTGAAAGGTAGAATTTGCTTTTTGAAAAGCTCCACTTAATCCCCTTGAGATCAAAATGTGATGTGTGTAAAAATACTTTCTTTATTCTGTGTTCTTCCCCATGCATTTTTACTCAGTTGCAGTAATGGTTTAAATATAATTTTATATTTAGCTCTTTTTCACTTAACACACCACAAGCATTTTTCCACATCGCCACAGTCTTCCTAATTATAAATGTTAATGACTGCTTAATATTCCATCGAGCTGATGTCCCATAATTGTCTAAAACGAGTGTGAGATGCTGCTGTTATACCCTGCTTTGAGAAAATCCAACTTATCAAAACCGTTAAATCAGGGGGGTAGCTACTAAAGTGAAAGAAATTTTTACTCATCAAAAGAATTTTCTGCAAGGGACTTTTAAATACCGAGTTCCCCTTGTGTTTCTTTAAGTATAATTTAAATTACAAAAATGTAATACACCCTCAGCCACCTACTATGCAAAGCAAGATACTTGTATTTAATATATACAAATTTTGACATGTGCATTCAGTAGCTGCTGGTTGCAGAGAATCCCAGCTTCCCTAAAGCAGACCTGATCCAGGTGACCTTTCCTGAGTGTTGGACCTCCTCCACTTGCCATGGTCTAACCAGGCTCTGAAGACCATGGTGGGGGTGGGGTGAGAGGTTGCATTCATGGGCGCTCACACTTATATTGCATCCATTGTTTTTGCACATGCCCACATTTTAAAAATCGTGTCTTAACTGCAAAAACAATATAACAGCAATAATAGAATAAGAGAAATGGAAAAAATCACTCAGAATTTTTTCACAGTGACAGTAGATGTGCTGCTTCAATATACTTTGTTTACCTTGCCCATATGCACACATAATATGCCTAGCTGTTTTCATCTGTGTTCAGTTTGTTTCCTCCTTCCATCATGTAACCCTATACATTGTCACATTTTTTCATAGTCTCAATATTAGTACAAAACTCCTGTACTAGCTCAACTCTCACCATTGGAGTAGTCACTATAACAACTTGCAGAAACTTTTAACACAGCATTCGCCATCTTGATCAAAATTGCAACATGGGTTTTTATGTGTGTACTGGCAAAAATTTAGGTTTTGTATGGATTCAGATCAGAGGATCAGAGCATGTTCAACTGTATCCCGGCTGAGATCACACTGCATGTCATTTAAACGGGTGTGTTATCACTAATGTCCAATCCATCTCATGTTATTGTCTTCCAAGAGAGGTCCCTTAGCATGTAGTTACATTGTTTATGTACATTACCATACATGTTTAATATGGCATAGAAGGAAAACATAAGTTGTATCCACTACTATACAGTCTCATGTACTGTAACAAATACACCCATGAGTGCTCATTCATTGTTAAATAATTATAATCAGTGTTTTAAATCTTTTACATTATGTACAAAATACTTGGTGGGTTGTTATATGGGCAGTTAAACTGGGTGGGGTTTTTTTTGGCCGCCCCACACGGCATGTGGGATCTTAGTGCCCGGACCAGGGGTCGAACCCTCGCCCCCGGCAGTGGAAGCTCGGAGTCTTAACCACTGGACCACCAGGGAAGTCCCGGCAATTAAACTGTTAAAAATGTTTTCTGAAGGTTTTTGGGTGGGCTGAGAACATCATACTTTTGGTTCCATTCATAATGATGGAATATAAGCTCTTGCCATCCAAAAACTTGCTACCTGGCCATTTTCAAGGGATGGGTTAGATTTTGGGTGTTGAAGGGTATCTATGTTTATCCGTATCCCTTACTAGGCTCTGAGCATCTTAAAGACAGGAACTATAATGTATTCATCTTTGGGTGCCCAGCATCTAACACTGTACCTGGCACTTAATTGGTTTAATTCACATTTTTCTGTAAATAAATGAATGAACAGATACCATTTATCCAAAATTGCTCCTGTTTTTGGATGAGCATATCAATAATTTTCATTTTCTATGGAAAATCAGGGTTGTTGTGCTCCCTAAAGGGCATAGCCAAGGAATTTTTGTGTGTGTTACAAGACAGCACCAAGGCACTGCATGTGTGTAGATCCTTCTTCTCCCCCTGCTCTCCTAGGTATGGCCTAGCCCAGTGGCATTGACCTCAGGCTCACAACAACCTGGTTCCCCTCATAGAAAGCACACTGCCAGACTTCCCTGGTGGTGCAGTGGTTAGGAATCCGCCTGCCAATGCAAGGGACACGGGTTCAAGCCCTGGTCCGGGAAGATCCCACATGCCGCGGAGCAACTAAGCCCATGTGCCACAACTACTGAGCCTGCGCTCTAGAGCCTGTGTGCCACAACTGCTGAGCCTGCGCTCTAGAGCCCACGAGCCACAACTGCTGAGCCCACGTGCCACAACTACTGAAGCCCGTGTGCCTAGAGCCCATGCTCCACAACAAGAGAAGCCACTGCAATGAGAAGCCTGCACACCGCAATGAAGAGTAGACCCCGCTCGCCACAACTAGAGAAAGCCCGTGCACAGCAACAAAGACCCAATGCAGCCAAAAATAAATGAAATAAAATAATTTAAAAAATAGAAAAGAAAGCACACTGCCTTTGTATTCTACTATGGATGGGTTGTGAAGGAGTGAAAAATAAATCCCTAGTGAGCTTACAGTCTTCTTAGACAGAAAAAATGGCACATCCATTTCCTGGAAATATTCCTTTTGAGACCTGCAGGCTGGAGATCAAGGAGGAAGCCAGAGCATAAGTGGGGAAAGTGTCTGTGTTAGACCTCAGTGATTCAAACCTCCCATATACACACCATTGCCTAGTTCCCTCCTGCATTGATTCTGATTTGGGCCATGTGGCTTGCCTTGGTCAGGGGAACATATTGGGGCTTGCCCTTCTGGAACTCTGCCACCTCACGATGGATCCCTGGCTCCCTGCTTGAGACGTATGGCCCTAATGATAGCCTGCACTAATACTAATAATCAGACAGGTGAGTGGGGCCATCTTAGATCATCCAGCCCCAGTCAAGCCACCAGATAACTGGATGCACATAAACAAACCCCAGTGGGACCAGCAGAAGAACCACCTGGTGGGCCAGGGCAAATTCTGACCCACAGAATCTTGAGCAAATAAAATGGTTGTGGTTGTAAGCCACTAGGTTTTGAGGTGGTTTATTACACAAATATGGTACCCACACCATCAAGTCCAAATGAGTAGGTAAGACTGTAAACAGGAGAGCAAAACAGCAGGACTGGCGGCTGGCAGGCTTAAAACTAGGACAGGATCAGAGTCAAGAAAATGATTCAGAAGTAAGGCTGAGACTAACTCATGAAAGTTGAATGTCTTAGTCTGTGTTGGTGCCTCTTAAAAGAGCCAGTCTCAACAAGATCAAGTGCAGCATGCTGACAAATCAGACCAATGGGCCTTAGTAAGTGGTGATCATGGATTTGTGCTGATCTGTCCACATGCTGTAGCCCAGTTTCCATTCAGACAAGGTACATGTCTGCAGTGAGCAGAGGAGTAAGGTATGGTCCATGTGCTCAGAGAGAGGTCACAGCTCTGACCTGATTAATATGGTGCCCTACCCACTACATAATTGTGCCTCAGAGTGCTGAGGGGTCAGGGAAACATAGCTGATTTATGGGTTTCCTTTTTGTTGCCATAAAGCTCTTAGAGAAAATCAGACCTTCCTGCCCCTCCCCAAGTCTTGCTCCCTAGAATGAACTACTTTCAACTTTTTTCGCTTTCTTGCTGTTTCTAAATAGCATGTTTATACTATTCTTGATTTTTCAATTTTATATATTATCTGGTGACCTCTTTTTACGTAAGAGAAGGATTGAGCTCTCTCACTCCTCTCCCTTATCCGCATTTTTCCACTATAAATATAAAATGTTTTAGGATCATATCAATATTCAATGTTTACTTAATGTGTCTAAGTAGGTATTTTCACAACTGAGTCATATGGCTTACTGTAATTATATTTGCTTTCTTGTTTTTCCTGAAATTAATAATTGCTTTGGTTTTATTTATTTAATCTTTAAAATTTATTAACTAAAGTCCATAGATTTTTTTTTCAGAGTATTTTTTTAAATTTATTTTTGGCTGTGTTGGGTCTTCATTGCTGTGTGTGGGCTTTCTCTAGTTGTGGCGAGCAGGGGCTACTTTTCGTTGTGGGCATGGGCTTCTCGTTGCATTGGCTTCTCTTTGCAGAGCATGGGCTCTAGGCGCATGGGCTTCAGTAGTTGTGGCACATTGGCTCAGTAGTTGTGGCTCGCAGGCTCTAGAGCGCAGGCTCAGTAGTTGTGGCGTGGGCTTAGTTGCTCCGTGGCATGTGGGATCTTCCCAGAGCGGGGCTCGAACCCGTGTCCCCTGCATTGGCAGATGGATTCTTAACCACTGCGCCACCAGGGAAGCCCCTAAAGTCCATAGTTTACATTAGGATTCACTCTTTGTGTTGTACAGTTTATGGGTTTTGACAACTGCATAATATCATTTACCTACAATTACAGTATCATGCAGAATAGTTTTATTACCCCAAAAATCCCTTCTGGTCTGTTCATCCTGCTCCCAGTGAACCCCTGGGAGCCACTGATTGTTTTACTGTCTCCATAGTTTCGCGTTCTCCAGAATGTCATATAGTTGGAATCAGACTGGCTCCTTTCACTTAGCAATGTGCATTTAAGTTTACTTCAGGTCTTTTTGTGGTTTGATAGCTTTTCTTTTTATTGCTGAATAGTATTCCATTGTATGAGTGTACCACAGTTTGTTTATCCTTTCACCTATTGAATTTGCTTTATTTTCTACATCTCTCTCACTAAATCAGTCCCAAACTCTCCAACAGAGTTGCTGTCTACCACTCCAGTCTTGTGCTGGTTACTCACTAAATTGTTATCTGGGAGCTTCCCTTCCTATCTGGGAAGTCCTTTGATTTAATTCCTGAGTTGGATATTCTGTTTACAGGATCTCATGTCTTTTTCTTTCTTGGTTTGTTCCCTCATTTTAATGGAGTATATCCATTATTAAATGCCTCAGAAAGGATACATGGGAGATAATTTTTTTAAAAGATTTGGCATGTCTGCAGGTCTTTATTCTATCCTCATAGATCAGACTTTTCTAGACCTAAATCCTAAGAGGAAAACTAGTTGACTTGCTGGTGACTTAGTATAAGCATGTTATTAAGAGATTCCTAAATGGTTAACATTCTATTATTTCTTATATCTTTGGTCTAGTTTTTCTTTTCTACTATTTTGAAGCCTTCAGACTAATAACCCCCCCGCTTAATCTTTTTTTGTAAAATAGTTTGAATTGGACACACTTTATTAATTGAGCATTCGAAATGTTAACCTCTGTGCAGAGGTATATATTACAGTATGAGAATGGCTATATTTACTTATTAATATTTCTTTCTCCACTTTTGGATTGATACAAGCACAGAATAATTAGAGTCTTTTTCTGGCAAATAAAACAGTTAATAGTTGGAAAGGTATGTTTTAGTGAAGATTGTTTATAAACACACCTCTTGCTGCCAAGATCTTAAAGTCTAATTAATTAGCATCACCCCAGCTTCGCCCTTCCTCTTCTGTCACTTGCTTTCATCTTCATTTATACATACACACTCACACAAGCACACACTTCTTATTCTCTTGCTTTCACTTTTCCTCTTTATCTCTGTCTGCACAAGTTTGCACACAGAATTGGCTTCCCTTCTAGCTGTTTTGTCCCTGAACTCCATCAAAAAATATTTTCTGCATCTCTGATTTCATCAAGATATGCCTGACTGGACTTCCCTGGTGGCTCAGTGGTTAAGAATCCGCCTGCCAATGCAGGGGACACGGGTTCGAGCCCTGCTCTGGGAAGATCCCACATGCCGCAGAGCAACTAAGCCTGTGCGCCACAACTACTGAGCCTGAGCTCTGGCGCCCACATGCCACAACTACTGAAGCCCGCGTGCCTAGAGCCTGTGCTCCACAACAGGAGAAGCCACTGCAATGAGAAGCCCACACACCACAACAAAGAGTAGCCCCTGCTCACCACAACTAGAGAAAGCCCGTGCACAGCAACGAAGACCCAATGCAGCCAAAAAATAAATAAAATAAATAAATAAATTTATAGGAAAAAAGAAAAAGATATGCCTGACTGAGAATGTCAAAACCACTGAGCAGAAGTGTTTAATCCAAAGTTGGCTCTGCCGGTGATGATCAGCTGAGGAAACGACCTCAGATTTTTTCTTAATATTTGTTAGAGTGTAAGTTTCCACTGTATGAAATAGATTCACATCCAACTTCTCATTCGCTGCTCTTCATTGTGCAGGCCTCCCACTGGTTTCCAATAGAGCTCTCTGCACCCGAGTAAGACACGGGGAGGGGAAAGGTACCTGGCCATATGTGGGAACACTGCCTCCAGCAAAGGTTTTCCATAGTAGATAGCCATTTCATGATTTAATGGGCAGTCAGATTCTGGCCACATTTATGTAACTTCATAAACTAAGGTTTGAGAGTTAAGCTGGTCACCAGCAACAAGCCCCGAAGTAGTCTAGGCAGCCAAGTGTGGAGCTAGGATCAGAAGATTGCAGCTCCTGTCCCTGCTTAGCAGCCTGATGGCTATATGACATCAGGAAAGTCTGTTAACCTCTCTGAGCCTTGGCGCCGTCATCTGTAGAATGGTGATAATACCATCTACCTCCCAAGGTTGCTGCAAGGATAAAAATAAAATAAGTGTATGTGAAAGCACTTTATAAATGATAAAGTGCCGTGTAAATGTTACTTATCATTATCTGACCTCAGAGATCAAAAGGATGCATTCTTGGGCTTCCCTGGTGGCGCAGTGGTTAAGAGTCTGCCTGCCGATGCAGGGGACACAGATTCGTGCCCTGGTCCGGGAAGATCCCACATGCCGCGGAGCGGCTAGGCCCGTGAGCCATGGCTGCTGAGCCTGCGCGTCCGGAGCCTGTGCTCCGCAACGGGAGAGGCCACAACAGTGAGAGGCCCGCGTACAGCAAAAAAAAAAAAAAGGATGCATTCTTATTCCAAGTTTTTTTTTCTCTTTTGATTTAGTCCTCTTAGATGA
Source organism: Orcinus orca (assembly GCF_937001465.1). NCBI lineage: Eukaryota > Metazoa > Chordata > Mammalia > Artiodactyla > Delphinidae > Orcinus > Orcinus orca. The sequence goes on along the minus strand of NC_064576.1, from coordinate 10,716,738 downwards.
AAGATATTTTGTGTTTAAAGTGTTTTATAAATATAAAAATTATGACAGGAAAGATGTAGAGTATAATTAGCAGGGAAGAAAGCTTATGGTTCTCTGGGATGAGAACACGCATGACTTATTGACCCAGTACAATATGTTCATAATCTCACATGTTAAGAGCACATCATGGTCAAAGGGCATACTGAGTGACTATTTGAGAACGATGGTGATGGAGAGCATGTACCAGGAACCGGTCAGTGGGCAGACAACCATTTGTGTATTGGCTGTAGTTGGAAGAACTGCTTCAGAGACACTAGGAGAACACTAGTAGAACTAGTAGAATGGAAACCATAAAATAGATGGATCTTCCTCCCCTCCATTTCGGCTTGTTTGCCAGTCCCCTGTCTGCACACCATCTATACAAGGCTCAGGACCTGCAGCCCTCTTCCAATGGGTATCTGATGAGGAATACAGTAGAGCTATAGATCACTAGAGTATCATGCCTCAAGTGATGGATTGTGGCTTGGACCCTTCCAAAAGTGAGAAAGAAGGCTGAATCTTCATGGACTGAAGACAGCTATTATTTTTTCACAGTTTGGAAGAAAGCTACTGTGATGACTGCTTTATGTGTCAACTTGGCTAAGCTATAGTACCCAGTTATTTAATCAAACACTAATCTAGATGTTGCTAGGAATATGTTTTGTAGATGTGGTTAACATCTACAATCATAAATTAGATAAATTACATAAGTTAGACTTTACATAAATTAGATTACCCTGTGTAATATAGGTGAGCTTTACATAAATTACATTACCTTTACAGAAATTAGATTACCCTGGGTAATATAGGTGGGCCTCATCCAATCAGTTGCAGACCTTAGAAGCAACAATTAAGGTTTCCTGGAAAAGAAGTTCTGCCTTAGGACTACCACATCAACTTCTGCCCAAGTTTCCAGCCCCTCAGCTTGCCTTATGGATTTGCACTTGTCATCTTTTGAGCTATTGCTTTAAAATAAATCTATCTGTCTATTGGTCTATCTATCTATCTTCTTTTGGTTCTGTGTCTCTGGAGAGCCCTGACTGATACAGCCCTGACTGATCCAGAGTTTGCCGGGGTTTTTTGTCTCTATTATAAACCCAGCTCTCAGCGGTCCAGGGTACAAAGTGTTTTCTTTACACTAGGAAAATCAACTGCATTACTAAAACAACAAACCATGTAAATTAATCCTAAACTATAAGCCAACTCTGATCTTAAAACCTACTAATCTTTGGTATAACTGAAGTGCATTTTTAAAATCCTTATTGATTTTACCTTCTCAAAAGTTGTAAGTTCAAAATATCTGCATTTGAATCCCATATCTGCCTTAGTTCTTACAACTTTATAGTCTCTAACTATTCACCTAGTTGGTCTCCCCACTTGAACACATACCCATCAGTAAGGAACCTCAGTATGCCAATGAGGTGGCAGTTGTCTCTGGGTGCTAAGACAGTGGGACTGAAGTTGTAAGCTTTATATTACAGTGAAGTAGTCTTTCCTTTGGCACTAAACTTGAAAGGTGATAATCTCATATTTTAAGGTTTCAGGATCACTCAGGAGTGAAAAATTCTTCCCTGTTTAAATAGTTATTTTTATTTTCAGGACCAGTCCTGGAATCCTTTACATACATTCCAGTCATTTGAACTCTGAGAATCACAGACGTTAGGAACCTCACCTCTCGCCATTCCCAGGCATACTAGTCAGGGTCTGGGTTCTGTGAGTCATTTATCACTTCGGTTTTAAGCCATTCCCAATGGGGTTACGTGTAGGCCTTTTCAACTGTCCATGACTGTGTTCTGTATACACATATCGATTGCCCTTTCTAATTCCCAGACCTGGTGCCCTGCCCTTTCTCTCTGGCTTGGGTGAAGCCACATGGAGGCACCATGCTGGCCCTTGAGGGGTGGGGAAAGAACCTGGCCCTGCTGAGCAGACGCCTCTTGATGGTAATCCTCCAGCGAGCCAAGGGCTTCCAAAGAGACTGTGAGTGTGGCCTTGTTGATGAGGAATGTAGTCACAGTCATACAAAAAAGTACCCAGTCTCTGCCTCACGACCCTATGCATGGCCCATCATCCCTGCCGCAGAAAGAAACTGGATAGGACCTCACCATAGGAGCCTGTCAGCCCTTGTCACTACTTAGCCCAGGGGCTACTCAGAATGACTGGAGGCACTCACGTCCACCCCCCACCAACTGCACGGCCCTCTCTCAGCCCTTGCCACCTGGGGAGCGCCATACCAGGCCAGGGCAATCAAGCTTGGCTTCTGCATGGTTGTGCAAAGCTCGCCATCAGCCAAGCTCCTGAAATATTTATATTTATACAGGCAGGGCTCAGATTCATTTTTAACCAACAGAAGCCATAGCAGGTTAGGTCTGGGTATGGTTTGAGAGGGTCCGTTCATCCCATGTAAGCAAACCTATCAACGATAGCTCACCTGGCTGAGAGAGCAGGGATCTCATTTACCAAAAGAGTCAAAAAGTTGGCCATTGTCACAATCTAAGCATTGGAAGAAACACACATCAGAAAATCACATCGTTTTCCCCTCCCTTTTATTCAGAGATTTGATTTCATTTATGCACAGGGAAAAGTCAAAATGCCCCTGCTGATGGGCACTCTTCTGAGGACTCAGGGCCAGCACATTGCAAGGTGAGAAAGCACAATACATGTATTTATTTTATTTTATTTTATTTTTCTTTTCTTTTTTCGGTACGCGGGCCTCTCACTGTTGTGGCCTCTCCCGTGTGGAGCACAGGCTCCGGACGCGCAGGCTCAGCGGCCATGGCTCACGGGCCCAGCCGCTCCGCGGCATGTGGGATCTTCCCAGACCGGGGCACGAACCCGTGTCCCCTGCATCGGCAGGCGGACTCTCAACCACTGCACCACCAGGGAAGCCCACATGTATATATTTTCAAAGATAGCATGACGTGACACCATAGAGCTTTTGTGGCTACCTAGTCTCTTTTGAAGAACTGTTAGAAAAACTAGATGATTGGCAAGAAAATCTATAGAAGGGAAGGAGGCAGGAAGATCCACATTTTCAGCAAAGATGGATGGGTGCACTCGAGCCTCAATTAGCCCTTGTTCTCAAATATTTCAGCACACCTTAGACATGGGTTTTCTGAGAGAAAACAACTATCAAAGCCAGAGGGTTAGGTGAATGTTCCCATGGTTGTGACAGCTGTCCCCAAAGAAGCAGTTGAATTTATCTCAAAACTGAAGGTTTCACTAGCTTGTGCCTCTCATCAAATTGGTTTTGCTTGCAAATTATTTTTAAGTACTCTAAAATGGTATCATTTCCTAGTTGCAAATTATTTGGGTGTATTTTGAAACTAATTAAAAGGGAAATGTCCTATTTTGTAAAGAGCAGCATTTCTACATTTTAAACATCAGATGTTCTCTGTGGGGAGCAGGGTTTTATCTTTGTCAGTGTTGGCTGTTGCTAAGTGCATCCCAGATTGAAAATCTAAATGAAATAACTGCAAGGAAAGGCATGGGGGAAGTTTATGTTGGAAAAGCAGGAGAGAGACACATATACATATATAATACATAGACAATTTATCTGTGAATTTAAAAAGCCTTTTCATGGCATATATTTTTCTATCTTGCTACTTATTTCACTGTAAGCACTGCAAACATGGTGGGCTGCAGAGGTGCCAGGCTCCATCATGGTGTCCAAAAATTGGCTTCGTACATATGCTAAATTAGAGATTGGATGGCAGAAGCAGTTCACGGATCCTGGATTGGCAGGGATTCCTCATGAAAGAAGACAGGGCTGAAAGCCTGCGGGACTCACTCTCCAGCCAGCAGTAATGCAACATGCTCTATCCAAGCAGCCAAAACCCATTTTAAAATAAATTCTGAACCTTCATCAGTCATTAGGTCCAGCTGAGGTAACATAACCACCTCCCCAAAAGTCTAATCCCCTTTCTTGTTTCATGAGGAAGGGATTATATTCAATCTTGCATGGGACAGAGCTTTGAAATTTTTCACCAAAGGATCCAGGTCATTTCAGTTGCCCCCTGCAGTGAACAGGCCACCCCAGTGTCGAAGGAGGAAGGCAAGAATCCTACAGACAAAAATCTTTCCATTTTTGTCTTCCTTGTAAATAAGCAAACTGCCATGACGGTTCTGATGCAAGAATTAACACAGCGAAGAAATGTATTAGACAGCCGGAGCAGATAAGTCTATGCCAAAAGGATCCACCATCTGGGTCTTTTTTGCTCACTGTGTCAACCAGAAAATGCCTCTCTCATTTACAAGTAGCTAGTTGACTGTTTTACTGTTCCCCAGAGATACACTTGATTTTTATGGACAATGATGAGTTTTAATAAAAACAACAACAAAAAAAACCACAGCTTGGGTTGTTGACCTTGGAATGCTGCTTCATCTTAGAGTTGAGCGCTAGAGAGGAATTGAGGAGACTTATTTTCTAGGCCAATAGGTACTTTTGACTCAAATGATGACATCTGACAAGTTAAGAAATACTCCTAAGTGGGGACATTAACTCCAGGTACTTTACCTTTCTCCTAAGGGTATAGTGAAGAATCAAGAGTTGAACTAGGTGACCTTTGTCCCAAACAACACCCTAACGTGAAACCTGGATCAAAGCCTCGAGGCCTTTCAGATACTGTCAATCTTTCACTCACCTGAGTATGCAAGCTCTGCCCACAACACACACTCAGTAAATATTGTTGAATATATTCATTGGGTTGTAACTTAATCGGTTCAAGCTGATATAACGAATATCGTAGACTGGGTTATTTAAACAACAAACATTTATTTTGTCACAGTCTGGAAGCTGGGGAGTCCAAGATCAAGGTGCAGGACTATTTGGTTCCTGATGAGAGCCCTCTTCCTGGTTCATAGGTGGCTGCCTTCTTGCTGTGCCTACACATGGGGGAAAGCGCCTCTCTTGTGTCTCTTCTTATGAGGGCACTAATCTCATTCAAGAGCTCTACCCTAATGACCTAATTACCCCCCAAACCCCCATCCTTCAAATACCATCACATTTGGGGGTTAGGGCTTCAATATATGAATTTTAGGGAAACAGACATTCAGTCCATAGAAGGTTGATTCTCTCATTGGGTGGCACCAGTGTGGTCAACATCTTGAGTAATCCGTGGAGGAGAGAGCTTTGCGTCACATTCTGTATTGTGTGTGACAGAGTGAAAAAGTGCCTAAATAGGCATCAGGAGACTTCAGTTATAGTCTTGGCTCTACCCCCATCACATTGATGACTTTCAGTGATTTATTGATCTCCCTGGGACTTGCCTCTCCTTGTTTCTAAAATGACTAGATAGTTGCTGAACTTTCTTCAGCCCTAAAATTGTATGTTTTTCTGATTCCAAATCTTAGCCAATCATTTAAAATGCATTCTTTGAATGATATCTACTAGGCCTAAATTTAAAAGTCGGCGTTCTTGGTGGAAAGAATTAAACCAAGCACACATCCTAAAGACAGTGATTTAGAAATACTGTCTTCCTCTTCCCCTTAACAGGTGCTCTTTCAGTGGAGGTGAAGAGCAAAAAGGACAAGAACAGGCACTGATGCACAGAATGAATGGAAAGGCTGAATATGGCTCCAGACAGCACTATGATCTCTAATGTAGAATTTAAGAGGGAAGGAAGGAAAAGGGAGAACTCATCTTCATTAACACACTATTTTGTAGTAGCTCTTTTGAAGAACCTTTTATTCCACTGTTCATGGAATATGCTGCCCGTAGTGGATTGATTGGTGGCTTTTCAAAAGATGTGTCCACATCTTAATTCCCAGAACCTATAGATGCAACCTTATGTGGAAAAGGGTCCTTCTAGATGTAGTTAGGATGTCAAGATGAGGTCATCCTAGATCACCCAGGTGGGCCTTACGTCCAAGGACAAGTATTCTTAAAAGAGACACAGAGAAGAGATTAGAGCGATGCAGCCACAGGGGATGCCGACAGCCCACAGAAGCTGGGACAAGCAAGGAAGGATTCTCTAGGGAGGGAGCACAGCCCTGTTGACCCCTTGATTTCAAATTTTTCTGGTCTTCAGAGCTGTGAGAGAATAAATCTCCATTGTTTTAAGCAGCCAAGTTTGTGATAATTGCTTGTGGCAGCCTTAAGAAACTAATACACTTCAGAGGACATTTCAAAGGATGGACATCATTAATTGGGAACTCCAATATCTCTTTTTCTAGTAACATCATGGTCAGTCTTGCTAATAATAAAAATCAAAGAATGCTGACTTAAAACATATTAATAATATTATTAAATCTGAATATTGGATCTCTTTTGAAATAAACATTTTTTGCTCACGTAATGGCTGTCCAGAAATATCATCTTCTGAAAGAACCACCGTTTTTTAAAAATTTTTGGTAGAAGGAATCACCCCATTATCAGAGAAAAGGGCTTCATTCCTCCATCCCCGGCTTTGTTTTGGGATGTTCATTTCTGTACCAGATCCACCCTCTTCATTAGCCTTTCTGTTTTAGGGTATTTCAGCTTCACAGAGTAATAGTATCAATAAAATTCTGCTGTTTTTTAATACATTTATCAAACAGTCGACTAGCTGGTCTTTTGGCCCGAATTTGTTGGCCTGTTCTCAGAGTTCTGTCTCAGTACATCTTTTAAAAACTGTTTTCCAATATAGTTTTCATTTCAAATTTAGAATATGATGTTAATCAACTTGCTAGCTAACAATTGAGGGTGAACAGCTTACAGTGTTTGTGACAATATTGGATTTATTTATTTCCAAACAAGTGATTTTTTTTTTTTTTTTGCGATAACGCGGGCCTCTCACTGCTGTGGCCTCTCCCGTTGCGGAGCACAGGCTCCGGCGCGCAGGCCCAGTGGCCATGGCCCACGGGCCCAGCTGCTCCGCGGCACGTGGGATCCTCCCGGACCGGGGCACGAACCCGTGCCCCTTGCCTCGGCAGGCGGACTCCCAGCCACTGTGCCACCAGGGAAGCCCCCAGATAAGTGATTTTTAAATAACAGCACATTGTATGCTTGTTTGTTTTTTATAATCCAGTTTTGCAACTTAGCTTTGATGGTTGACTTCCAGTAGGAAAACTATGAAAGCACTTAACCTTTTACTGGTCTTAGATCTTCCTGACATTTCTCTATTCCCATGGTGCCAACCGCTAGTTCATACCACTGGTTTCTCCTTCCATACCTTAAGATGATCTCTTGAAAGAACCCACCTTAGACCCCACTGTTACCTTACTTCTACTTCTTTTTTAATTATTCAGTTCAATAAACATTTATTAAGTAGGTACAACATGCTCGCCAGGTAGAAGAAACCAACATGTAGACAGGTCATTTCAGTAGATGGTGGCAAAAACTGACAGGGGTAACTGTACAGAGATGGATGTGAGCCGGTATGTTCAGACTTACATATCAAAACTGAGAAATACCCTGGAAAGGAAGTTTATTGTCAGACAGACTTCTCTAGTCCTAAAGTTATTTTCCAGGGGAGCTCAAGAACCCATCCCCTAAGTGGACTGGGCAAGCCAGCCATTTACCACTGGTCACAATCAGAATTAGGAGTGTGGGTTTCACAATAACTTTGGGTTTTTCTAGTTAGAGAGTGGGAGCAGAATGTCAATAATGGCTCCATTTGACCACCAATGGAGGCCAACGGCCAGCTGCAAGTGGGGTATGTCATTAAATCTGTTAAAGCCAAAAAAAAGAGAGAGAGAGAGAGAGAGAAGAAAAGAAAAAAGGAAGGAAGGATGGGAGGGAGGAAGGATGGGAAATTTAAAAATGAAAGAATGCATTATATAACCATTATATGTTAATGGAAAAGTTTATATATTTAATTAAATAATTTATATTTCTTTATTATACCAGTTCTTATCATTTAAAGGGATAGAATGATTAAGTAAACCCTAAATGTTATGTTATATCAGAATCTTTGAGCTACTGCCATAACTGCATAATGGCCAATCCAAATCCAGGGTTCAGTATTAGAAAGCCAGCACAACTCTTTCACTAAACTGTGTCCCTAACCCAGCTCTTATCAGAAATAAAGGAGATGTTTTAAATCTCCCCCTGCTGACTCTTTTACCTTATTGTTCTGTTGGTTCAGAACCTTGATGGTCAAGAGGTATTATTCATTGAGACGCTAAACAAACACATCTAAAATCCAACTTATCATCTACACACACACCCCAAAATTTCACCTGTGGTTCCTCCTGGGTCTCCTCCCTCCATTGTTAGAAGACACCCCCAGTTCCTAATACACACACAAAGAAGTGAGAAACGGAATTATCCTGGACCAGCAAAAGGACTGCTGATCAGTGCCCAGGGCTCAGAGGCTAGAAAGCGGGACTTGGTAGCAGAGCCTGTCTTTATATTGTCTTCCCAGACAGTCTTCCTGCCCCTACTGCATACTCCACTCTCACCATCATCCCCATCCTCCATGTGCAGTTGACCTCCTTTTTTGTTAGTGTACAGGCTCAGCTACTACAGCAGAAAGACCCAAAGCTAGAGTGGCTCAAACTGAATGAAGTTTATTTCTCTCTCACCTAACAGTTCAGAGGCAGGTGGGTAGTCCAGGCAGGTAAGCAGCCCTCCTCCTTGAGGTCATCCAGAGACCCATGTTGCTTCTACCTGTTAGTCTGACGCCCTAATTTGCGTGGCTAAGACTCTCTTCATACCATGTTTGAGTTTCAGCCTGTGAGATGGGAGAAGAGAGAGTGGAGGGCAAGTGGCTTTCTTCTAAGAGGTTCAACGTTTCACACACCACTTCAGTTCTGTTCACATCCTAGCTGCCATGGCCACTGGGCCTGCGCATCAGAGCCTGTGCTCCACAACGGGAGAGGCCACAACAGTGAGAGGCCTGAGTACCGCAAAAAAAAAAAAAAAAGAAAAGAAAAGAATACTCGAATATTAGATATTTTGCATTTTTGTACCATTAAAATATTAGGCCAGCAGTACATTATTATTTCTATCCAAAAGGAAGTAATAAGGGTACATATTTCTACTATTGGAAGGAGGGGGTTCTCTTGGACAATTGACCAGAGTAGGGCTATACAGAGAATGGTGAATGTTGAAGCCAGAAAGAAACTCAGAAACCAATTTTTCAGGCCCCAAACACATCGAATTTTTATCTCAGGAATGCTACCATTTGTGGCATATTTTCCATAGCAGTTAAATGTGAGTTGCCAAGAAAATAATTCTGAATATGCATGTTGTTTGGCTTTGGAAGAAGTCAAAGCCTGACTTTTATGAAATATGGTAATCTTCCATGTTACTGTGTTATTAAACATTAAACGTTCTTAACACCCTTTTGAAAAACTGAAAAATTGTTATTAAGCATGGCTGGATTTAAGAAGACAACAATGGAAGCCATGTTGTTAAGCACATTGAGTGGATGAAGAGTTAGTCTAACATCGTAATCAACCAAAACTTCTTACCAGTCTTCTTATGAGTCAGCTGTGTGGCTAGCCACCTTAATCACAGCCACCTCCATTCAAAAGGTGACATATGCATACAGCCTGAAAAAAGATAGAAACCTTCGTGTTCTTTACTACCTTCTTAGTCAAACAGCACCAAATAGTGCTTATTGCCAAACCATATTTGATGTGGCTTGAGAAATAAGCTAACACACAGTCCAAATTTGAATCTTTAAAATCATTATCACTCCTAGACCACAACAGCAACAGATGGACAAAGGAAGAAATGGAATGTGGTCACATTTTGTACCAACAGCATAGACCTTTTCAGGTGGCAGTGAGTCATTTGCCATCTGCAACCTGTGGCCTTCCATTCCTGCCAAGGCACCAATTCAAGATTCCAGGTTTGGGTTTCTATGTTGAAACGAAAACATTCAGCAGGTTGCTATCTGTGCCTTTTTATCAAGCAGTGGTGAGCACACTAGACTTACCTGCCCTCCTGAAGAATCCAGCAAACAGAAGGCCATGGTCCCTGTAGGAAAGTAGACTTTGGATATTTAAGATCTGATTTCATATAAAATGAAAGGTGTAAGATTTAATAGGCAGGCTATCCCACTATCTGTGAGTATATCGTCTTCTTTGGGGACTCTCCTCAGTGTCAGGAGACCAGCCCCCTGTGTTTTCCTTTGGTTTGGGCACTAGGGACATGAGAGCCACAAGCTACCATCCCTGTCCTCGTGTGGTTACAGTCCTGGTGTGTGGACGCTGAGTTCTTGAAAACAGGTCAAGCTAGTATGAGCTCAGAACCAACCCCAAGTGGGTGGGCACCAGGAAATGGGAGTTTAAATTCGTACACCCCAGGACTTCCCTGATCATCCAGTGGCCAAGGCTCCACGCTCCCAAATGCAGGGGGCCCATGTTCAATCCCTGGTCGGGGAACTAGATCTCACATGCATGCCGCAACTAAGAGTCCACATGCTACAACTAAAAGATCCCACATGCCGAAATGAAGATCCCACGTGCTGCGACTAAGACCCCGTGCAGCCTAAGTAAATAAATATTAAAAATAATAATAAATAAATTTGTACATCCCTTTTTTAAAAATTAGTTTTAGTATACATGTTTAAATGAGTATGTATTTTTTTTAATCTAACATTGTTAACCACTTATGTTACACCATTTTCTTTTCTTTTTTTTTTTTTTTTTTTTTTTGCGGTACGTGGGCCTCTCTCCGTTGTGGAGCACAGGCTCCGGACACACAGGCTCAGCAGCCATGGCTCACAGGCCCAGCCGCTCCGCGGCATGTGGGATCTTCCCGGACCGCGGCACGAACCTGTGTCCCCTGCATCGGCAGGCGGACTCTCAACCACTGCGCCACCAGGGAAGCCCTGTTGGGTTTTTTTTTTAAGTTAATTTTTAATTTATTTTTGGCTGCGTTGGGTCTTCATTGCTGCATGCAGACTTTTCTCTAGTTGCGGCGAGCAGGGGCTACTCTTCGTTGCGGTGCACGGGCTTCTGATTGCAGTGGCTTCTCTTTGTTGCAGAGCATGGGCTTAGGCGCGTGGGCTTCAGTAATTGTGGCACGTGGGCTCCGTAGTTGTGGCTCACGGGTTCTAGAGCACAGGCTCTGTAGTTGTGGCGCACGGGCTTAGTTGCTCCGCGGCATGTGGGATCCTCCTGGACCAGGGATTGAACCCGTGTCCCCTGCATTGGCAGGTGTATTCTTATCTACTGCGCCACCAGGGAGGTCCCTCATAGCCATTCTTTTGGCGCCTAAATGAGCATGTAATTTGACTTTGCATTTGTACTTCTAGGATTTAGCCTAAGGGAATATTCAGACAAGTGCTCTAAGATGAATGTTCTCAGATATTCATTACAGCTTTGTGTATATAATCTTTTAGGTATCAGGGCGAATGTCATATCCTCAAAGAAGCTGTTTTGCTACCCTATCTCAAGCACCTCTCCCCCATCACTCTCCCATTATTAAATTCTGTTCTCTTACTAGATTGTTTCATAGTCTGCATTTGTTTATTGGTTTACTTGTTTATTAGTTGTTTTCTGACTGGAATGTAAGTTCTGTGTAGGCAGGGAGCTGTTATCTCCATTACTTAAAATAGTACCTGGCACGTGAAGAGTATTTAGTAAATATCTGTTGAATAAAATGAATGAATTAATAGCAAAAGAATTGGAAAAATTTAAATCTTAATCATTAGGGGATTGATTAAATAAATTATGGCATATCCATGCAATAGAATACTCTGCAGTCATTACAAATGATTATATAGATTATCCCCTACATAAAGGTATTTCCTACCTGTTGTGTGAAAAAGACATGGCATATTGCATGTGTATATGATCCCCATATCGGCCAGGGCTCCTGGTAGCCAACCACAGAATCTGCTGAGTTTAAGCAGAAAACAAATAGTTTATTATAGGCTATTGGGTAAATCAGAGACTCTGTAAGATATGCAAAGAGGGGCTCTGCAGACAGAGCACAAGATTGGGAGCCTTACACATGAGTTCTTCCTCATCTCGACTGCTGACTGGCTGTGGGATCTCTGGATAGGTTCTCTGGGTAAGTCTTATAACCCTCACGTTCTTCAGGCAAACATGGATAATAATACCTGGCCCTGTGTACACCACAGGACTGCTGTGATGGCAAATGAGAGACAAGCCCTTTGAACTGTGTATGCACATACATCATCGTCTTCAGGTGATTTTGAATGTCTGAGCACATAGACTTCATTCTAAAACCATATTGCTTGGCATTGGGACGCATTGGTCCTCTCTATTAACTAACTGTACGTCGCTGCACGTTAAATTGCCCCGTGACAGTGGTCTGGACAAAAAGGCTGGTAATTCCAGCAGTTGTGTTTGCTAAGCTTGTCCTAAAATCATCTTCTGTGTGACTTCAGCCACTCTCCCTGTGGGGCAACCTTTGCCTCTGCTTTGAGCCTGCCCTTTTCTCGAGGGTCACTAAGCTTGCCATCTGCAGGGAACTTGCTTTTCTCATCCCTGGGACCTACACTGTGCTGGCCACCAAGCTTGGCTTCTTCCCTGAGAGTCTTCCTCAGTCACCTTCATTATTTATGAGGGCTGACACCTAGAGCATCAGCATTCAAAGTCAATGTCAACTGACTAGGTATAAATCAAAGGCCGGATTCAGTGAGTTTTTTAATTTCCTTATTTGTTTTTTGCATGTTCTCTTTATATAAGAAAAAAATCTTTGGTTCTCTCTTCCTGCCTGTCATTAGAGGAAAATGGCATTGTGATGTGACTGGGGATTTTAACAGGTACTGATGTCATGAAGAAGAACTTCATGTTCCTGAAACCAGGTGTTTGTTGCAAGATGGGGTGATTTTCCATTTCTTCTGTGTCCAGAAGCCTTTCCTGGCAGAACTTCTAGCCCATGAGACTTTTCATCCACACCTTGCATGAAGAGCAAAGAGCGACTTGGTTCTGACGCCTGGGTTAGAGGAGCCACTGAGCATCCACACAGTCCATTATGCTAAATCACACCTGGTGTCCGCGCAGAGAAGGCGCTGGTAAGCATCCTCGCCACTGGGACGAAAACCTCTGACCCTGACTCTAGAACACGGCAGTGTTGCAGGGAGCCTTCTGAGAGCCTGGCTCACCGGCACAGCAAATTAACCTGCTTGTTCTCAAGTTAAATGCTTTATGAAAATTTACTGGGCGCAAAAAGAGGGAGGAAAACCCAAGTGGTTCCGCAGTGAGCCTGCCTGGCACCAGTGAAAGAATGAAGCCGAGGAGAAAGTCAACATGAAGAGCTGGCAAGAGGAAAAGGTGTCAAATGCAATGAAAACCAAGTGTGGTGCCAGCCATTGCATTGTTTTATTAGTATTTTCTCGAGGAAAACATTTAATTATAGAAGATCTGGTGCCCGTGAGCTAGTAAAGGTGACGCTGGGCTCTGCCACGGTACCCATTTTCAGAGGAATTATGGTGTAAGATGTGGAAGTCGGCAGAGAGAAACGTCCACGTGGCCTGGTCCTTGAGAAGCACTCTTTGCTGTAACCAAAGCTTAGTTGTCAAAGGGCAGAATCTGCCTTTTTTAAAATAGAATGTTCTGATGGCTATCATCATCCTCCATTCTTCCATTTTACACGTTATATTTTTCTTTCCCTTTCCTCGTTGATTTTCTTTGGCCGCGCCATGTGGCTTTCGGGATCTTAGTTCCCTGATCAGGGATCAAACCCGGGCCCCATCAGTGAAAGCACCGAGTCCTAACCATTGGACCTCCAGGGAATTCCCCTCCTCGTTGATTTTTAGAATAAAATAATATGTATAAGGAATAAGGTGGAAAAGTTCTACCCTTTAAAATACTTATACATTTGCCACCTAAAAGAAACAAAGTCTTTTTTAATTCACTTTCTTTGGGAAATAGCTAGGAAGCAAGACAAACAATAATGACAAACCATGAAAAGTAAATGATCAGCTACTATAAAATGAGGTTTTGAGTGTATATTTGAGCAACAGAAATCAAAATACACGAAGGTAGAACCAACAGGTAATCTTGTGTGGGGAATTTTAAAATTCCTTTTAGCTGTAAAGCCTCACCTACCTTAAAAGCAGTTTGTAAGAATAATGATCCAGTTTAATGTGCTGCAAGAAATACTTCTTTACATTGTTTCTGCCATCACAGGGCTTATTCAGTTACCTGATTTCTTCATTCATGGTTGCCAGGAAGACTGATTAATACTAAGGAATGGAAAGAATCCTGTTTGGGATGCTCTTCTGTCGCAGGGTAAAGCTTCCTGCCCAGAACAGAAGTCAAGGCCTTGAGCCTGCAGCTAGCTCAAATTCCTGTTAGCTTGGTTCGTTTAATTGCAAGGTTGTTTGGGCCTTATCATTAGACATTTATACTTCTGTCTGTAAGCTTTTATAACCTCCTACTTAAGGAGACAAGATTCTTTGTGTCAGCACCTTAGCGAAGTGTTGTTGAAGCACTTGGCACACAGACAGGAATTTCCCGGCGGCAACAAACGTGGGTGCAGCCGGGCTCCTTCATAACCTACCTTAGCGCAGCCTCAGAGAGAAAAAGCCAACTTGCCTCCAAAATTTGGTGATGGGAAGGGAAACAAATGTTTTCCACCAAAGAAGTGAAGCAGCTTTGGCTTCAAAGAAAAAACTGGTTCTTTATGTTTACATTAAGACCATTTGGATCCATTTCTAGCAATGTGTCTCACTGTTAGCTTGAGAGGGAAAGGAAGTCATCAGCCAAAATACGTTGCGGGCATCACAGTAAAACTTCTCAGGTCAGGATACAGGTGACACGGCTGTTACCTGATATGTATCTGGAACCACGGCAAGGCTGCCTCATTAAATTATGAACCGATCACTCTTGATTTGTTGTTAAAGAAGAATGAAAGGCCCGCGGCCCCGCCCTGTGTGGGTACCCCGTGCCACCTGTGGCACATGGCAAGGTTCTCACCCTACAATGAAGAAGGGCAGGTGCAGAGTCCTTTGATGACACAGTTCCCTTTCGCTTGTTTACTTTTATTCTCCCACGCAGACTGAAACCCGGCAGGAGGGCTTTTAAACCAAAACAGTTCATTACCTCCTCTAGCCCAGAGAAGTCGCCAAACACAAATAGAGCAGGTTGAGAGGGAGAGGGCAGATTTGCTTGCGGCTGTGCTTTGCGCCAGGTGGGAAGGGAGCCGTCTTCTCCGCTGTCGGAGGGCCAGGACGGAGGGAGACCAATTAGAAGGCGCGAGTAGGGGGGTGGGCTATCCTTCCCACTCCACGTGTTCTTTCCATTTTCGCTTTCAAGGGCTTTCAAGGTATGGTACTGTGAACCCCCAGATCCGAGACCCGCGTACAACACCCATTCCAAAGACAAAAAGATTAGCTTTCACAGCAGCGAGAAGCCCGCGCACCGCAACGAAGACTAGCTCCCACTCACCGCAACTAGAGAGCCGGCGTGCAGCAACGAAGACCCAACGCAGCCAAAAAATTAAATAAATAAATAAATTTGTTGGGGGGAAAAAAAAAAAGCTTTGAGACTAGAGGCCCTCTCTGGATAAAAGCGCTCTCGGGGGTTGGGGAAGTTGCCCACGGGCAGGGCTGACTCAAACAGGGACCTTCTCCACTTAGTGCTCTAAGGGCTGCGGGGTGGACCTTCCCACAGTCCGGGCCGGGCACCAGGAAGCTTCCGATGTGGAAGCTGCTTCCTCAAGTGAACTGTGATTCTTGTCCCACTTCCCCCATCACCCTTTCCTCCCCCAGCGGAACAGGGCCTCCTAAAACATGGGCTCTCCCCTGCCCGCTTGGGAATCTCCTTTCTGTCCGTCTCCTGGCACCAGCACCTTCCCTCCCTAACCTCATAGATACTGACCATCTGCCTTTTGATTCACTCATTATTCCTACCTGTGCCCTTTGCCTTTACCAGCCCTCTGCTGGGTGTTCCTCCCTCCTCTGCACCTCTTGAGATCCTCAACTTCCTGCCTCCCAGCTCAGCCTGCCGTGCTCCCTCCTGCCTCTAAGTCCCCTCAAGTCTGTCCCACTGACTTGAACTGTTACTTCAATTCTCATCCTATGGGCGTTGCGTCGCCCCAGCTAGATGATACATTCCTCTGTTAGTTTATATGTCAATATAAAGGATTTATATATCGTTCCCTCTCCTCCACACCTGTCCCTAACACCGGGCATGGTGGAAAACATTTGATTGAGCCCTCCCCTACTTGTTAAAAAATTTTAATTGCACCAAACCAGGCACATCAGGCAGAATATGAGAATAGTATTCAGATAATTTTCTTTTCAGAATCACAAACACTCTTTTTTTAAAAAGGACAAATCCTATCAGTTATCTAAATGTTTTCAAGTATCTGGACATTTGGTCTTAAGTACATAAAACACCTCATGAGTGATGACATTGTTCAGTTTTCCTCTGGATCCTTCCCATCATGGAGCCATGGCTCCTGCCCACTCCCTACCCCCCAGGAGAGAGCAGTCATAGCACCCCTTCCTCACTCAGATCATCCCACTTGGAACAGATCTCGTGTGCCCTACTAGAACACAGAAATAACATTGCTCCTCTGAGGCTGAGAACAAGCAATGAGTGAGAACAAAGAAAATAATGAGTGGAGAGAGCCATGAACTTGCAGACTCCGGAGCTCCAGTCAAATCTGAGCGTGGTGGTCATTACTGGCTTTGGGAAGGGCGATGCAAGCCTTTAGTAAGTAAATACTTTGTCTTTGCGAAGAGCTGTGTGCAAAGTGTACCTCAGAGCCTCACTGTTAAATCATAAAGTTAACAAGAAATGTAAAAAACACGGGCAGCTATGCCCATGCAGGACATCTTCTCAGGAGTAGCTCCACAGTTCCCTATAGGTTTGGGTTTGAGGTCCCTCAGAGGCTCATGGGGTAGCCTGGCAAGGTCCTCAGAAAAAAAACCACAACAACACAAGACCTGTCATATATAGTTGAGGAAAATCCATTAGGAGCAGATGGGGAAAGGGCAAAGTGAAAGAGGAGCATGGCGGGGAGGTGGTGGATAAGGCCTTGGCAACAGGAAAGCTAAACACCAGCCAGTCACCAGTCAGGGGTGAGGGCAGAGCTGAGTGAAGAGGCTGATGGAAGTAAGCCCTTTCTTTCTACTTGAGTTTCCTCTTCCCAGGGAATTTTCATTGTATTTTGTTGAGAGATGAAGACTGAAACCACAAAATAAAAATATCACAAACCTCCCTATTGTATACAAATGAGTAGACCAGAAATATATCAAGAGCCTAAATGTTGTTAGAATTAAAACTATAAAACTAGTAGAAGACGACATGTGTAAGTCTTCATAATGTTGGATTAGGCAGTGATCTCAAAATGATAACAAAAGCACAAGCTACCAAAGAAAAAATAGATAAATTGGACTTCAGCAAAATTATAAATTTTGTGCATCATAGGACACTATCAAGAAAGTGAAATAAGGGCTTCCCTGGTGGTGCAGTGGTTGAGAGTCCGCCTGCCGATGCAGGGGACACAGGTTCATGCCCCGATACGGGAAGATGCCACATGCCGCGGAGCGGCTGGGCCCATGAGCCATGGCTGCTGAACCTGCGCGTCCGGAGCCTGTGCTCCGCAACGGGGAAGGCCACAACAGTGAGAGGCCCACGTACGGCAAAAAAAAAAAAAAAAAAGGAAGTGAAATGAGGTGAATGACGTCATTTCCGCGTGACTCTTACTTTTGCCTTTATAATTTCCGGTGCTGCTCTGAGCTATGCCTAAAGTAGTTTCCCGGTCCGTAGTCTGCTCCGATACCCGGGATCGCGAGGAGTATGACGACGGCGAGAAGCCCCTTCACGTCTACTACTGTTTATGCGGCCAGATGGTCCTGGTGCTGGACTGTCAGTTGGAGAAATTGCCCGTGAGGCGCCGGGATCGGTCCCGTGTGATTGATGCTGCCAAACATGCCCACAAGTTTTGTAACACAGAAGACGAGGAGACTATGTATATTCGGAGGCCTGAAGGCATTGAACGACATTACAGGAAGAAATGTGCAAAGTGCGGGCTGCCACTCTTCTACCAGTCCCAACCGAAGAATGCTCCTGTGACCTTCATTGTGGATGGAGCAGTAGTCAAGTTTGGCCAGGGTTTTGGGAAGACGAACATATATACTCAGAAACAAGAGCCTCCTAAGAAAGTGATGATGACGAAACGGACTAAAGACATGGGCAAGTTCAGCTCTGTCACTGTGTCTACTATTGATGAAGAGGAAGAGGAGATTGAGGCTAGAGAAGTTGCTGACTCGTATGCGCAGAATGCCAAGGTGATTGAGAAGCAGCTGGAGCGCAAAGGCATGAGTAAGAGGCGGCTGCAGGAGCTGGCTGAACCGGAAGCCAAGAAAGCGAAAATGAAGGGAACCTTGATTGACAACCAGTTCAAATAATCAGGACCTTTCCGTGAACCCAGACTGGAGGCAAGCATTTAGATAAGGAGGAAAAGAGTGTTTTCTTGACTACATGGACTGGTTCCTACCTTTATGCCCCAGCAGAAGGCTTTACGTGACTTCCTAGTGATTCTCCTACATTCAGTGAGGTATTTTTTGCGGTGCGCGGGCCTCTCGCTGTTGTGGCCTCTCCCGCTGCGGGGCACAGGCTCCGGACGCGCAGGCTCAGCGGACATGGCTCACGGGCCCAGCCGCTCTGTGGCCTGTGGGATCCTCCGAGAGCGGGGCACGAACCCGTGTCCCCTGCATCGGCAGGCGGACTCCCAACCACTGCGCCACCAGGGAAGCCCTCAGTGAGGTCTTTGAGTTCATCTGACCTGCTTTCTAGAGATGGATTTTTCTCAATCTTTCTGTGTATAGGTCTTCTGTACTATTTTTTGTCCATTTGATATAAACTTCTTCATCTGTGTAGAAGCTCTGTGAATAGATCAGTGCTTCAGTGTGTCTAGTTTCTAAAGGAGCTATTCTTATTCCTTCTTCAAAGTTAATAAAATGTTTAAAGATTTTTGAAATCTTGGCACAGGGATATCAGCTCGGTGCTTTGTGACCGCCTGGAGGGGTGGGATAGGGAGGGTGGGAGGGAGGGAGACGCAAGAGGGAAGAGATATGGGAACATAGGTATATGTATAACTGATTCACTTTGTTATAAAGCAGAAACTAACACACCATTGTAAAGCAATTATACTCCAATGACGATGTTAAAAAAAAAAAAAAAAGAAATGACACCGAGATAAAAGTTATCTGTTGACTGTCTTTTATTTCACATTTGCTATTTGTGGAGGAGTGTCATATACATAAATATTTAATGTCACACTGCTTCAGTGACATTAGTATGTAGTGTTTGTACCCATGTTTTTATCTGTTCACCTGTATTGCAAGGTGTTGGGACAGGAGGAGTGTTTTAGCCTCTTCGTATTATTTACATGGCTTGGGTGCTTAGTAGGCACCCAAGGCATGTATGTGAGGTGCTGCTGGGAAACAGTAGGGCATTTTTCTTTGCTTTTTTTCCCCCGATTTCTGAATTTGGAAGGAAAAGTAGGTTAGAGTGGGGTTAGATGTGAGCTAGCAAGAACTGGGAGAAGGAGGGGTGGGGGGGTCCTGGGAAAGCCTGGGGTGGGGCTGTGTGACCAGCTTCCCAGTTACTCTCCTGCATCCAATGGGGGCTTTGCAACTGAGTCTTCCTCTCCACCTCATTTCCTGGTCCTCATGTTGAGAGATAATTAGGCATCGTGTGGATAAGCAACCATAACCTCCTCACAATTCCTTGACCACGACTCCAAACAATGACCTTTACCTTCACCCCCCTTTAGCCACAAACTCCTTGGATATCATCTGCACCACCTGTGAGAGCCAATACTCTGCTCTGACCACAGCCTCCTACCATTGCTGCTCTTTCATACTTACTTCCACTAAACCTGTTTTGTTTTGTTTTTAGATTTGAAGAGAGATTATTATTTTTTTCATTGAGGTATAGCTGATTTACAATATTGTGTTAGTTTCAAGTGTACGACAAAGTGATTTGGTTATACATACATATGTATATATCTATATTTTTTCTATTCTTTTCCATTATAATTTCTTATAAGGTATTGAATATAGTTCCCTGTGCTATGCAGTAGGACCTTGTTGTTTATCTGTTTTATATATAGTAGTGTGCATCTGTTAACCCCATACTCCCAATTTATGCACCCACCCGCCCCCCTTTGGTACCCATAAGTTTGTTTTCTGTGTTTCTGAGTCTGCTTCTGTTTTGTAAACAAGTTCATTTGTACTATTTTTTAGATTCCACATATAAGTGATATAACATTTGTCTTTCTCTGCCTGGCTTCACTTAGTATGATAATCTCTAGGTCCATCCATGTTGCTGCAAATGGCATTATTTCATGCTTTTTTATGGATGAGTAATATTCCATTGTATATATGTACCACATCTTTGTTATCCATTCATGTGTCCATGGACATTTAGGTTGCTTCCATGTCTTGGCTATTGTTAACAGCGCTGCAGTGAACATTGGGGTGCATGTATCTTTTCCAATCATGATTTTCTCTAGATATATGCCCAGGAGTGGGATTGCTGGATCATATGGTAACTCTATTTTTAGTTTTTAAAGGAACCTCCATACTGTTTTCCACAGTGGCTGTAACTAATTTACATTCCTACACCCTCTCCAGCATTTATTATTTGTAGACTTTCTGATGATAGCCATTCTGATAGGTGTGGGGTGATACATCATTGTAATTTTGGTTTGCATTCCTCTAATAATTTTTGAGCATATTTTCATGTGCTTTTTGGCCATCTGTATGTCTTTTTTAAAGAAATGTCTATGTAGATCTTCTGCCCATTTTTTTGATTGGGTTTGGATTTTTATTATTGAGTTGTATGAGCTGTTTATATATTTTGGAAATAAAGCCCTTGTTGGTCACATCATTTGCACATAAAAAAAAAAAAAAGAAAGTGAAATGATAGGGAATTCCCCAGTGGTTCAGTGGTTAAGACTCTGTGCTTTCATTGCCGAGGATGCAGGTTCGATCCCTGGTTGGGGAACTAAGATGCCACGAGCTGCATGGTGTGGCCAAAAAAAAAAAAGTGAAATGACAACCTACAGAAGGGGAGAAAATATTTGTGAATCATATATATCTGATACGGATTAAATATCTAGAATATATAAAGAACACTCATAACCCAACACCAAAAGACAAACAACCCATTTTTTTTTAAATTTAGGACTAGAATAGACATTTCTCCAAAGAAGGTACAGATGGTCCCTGACTTACAATGGTTCAGCTTTATGATGGTGCGAAAGCAGTATGCATTCAGTAGAAACCATACTTTGAGTACTGAATTTTGGTCTTTTCTTGGTCTAGTGATATGTGGTCCGATCCTGTCTCGTGATGCTGGGCAGCAGCAGTGAACCACAGCTCCCATCAGCAATGTGATCACGAGGGTCAACAATCGATGCACTGGCAATCAGTCTCTACCCAGACAACCATTCAGTTTTTCACATTTAGGACAGTAGTCAATAAATTACGTGAGATATTCATGTTTAGATGACTTTGCGCAATTGTAAGCTAATATGTGTTCAGAGCACATTTAAGGTAGGCTAGGCTGAGCTATAATGTTCAGTAGGTTAGGTGTATAAATGCATTTTCAGCTTATTATATTTTCAGCTTACAGTGTGTTTATCGGGACATGACTCCATCATAAGTCAAGGAAGATCTGTATACTGATGGCCAGTAAGCACATAAAAAGATGCTCAGCATCATTAATCATTAGAGAAATGCAAATCAAAACCACAACGAGATACCATATCACATCTACTGGGATGGCTATTATCAAAAACAAATAAAATGAAAAATAACAAGTGTTGGCAAGAGTGTGGAAAAATTTGGAACTCTGATAACAGTGTTGGTGGGAAATGTAAAATGTGGTACAACCACTTTGGAAAACAGTTTGGCAGTTCTTCAAAAAGCTAAACATAGAATTACTAAATGGCCCAGCAATTCTACTCCTAGGTATATACCCAAAAGAACTGAAAACAGAGACTCAAAGAGCTACTTGTACTTGTATGCCAGTGTATCCACCCATACACATCCTGAGTCTTCTTAGTCCTTTGAATGAAAGCTGATTCGGCATTTTAATAAACCTGTGTTTTAAAGGATCTTTCATAATCAGCATATCAGAAACTTTGCTCTACCAAAATCTACAGTTTCAGAGTAAACAGAATGCCTAGAGTGTAATAACTTATGGGATGAAATCAATAAATGAACATTTTCCTCAATTTTATTGTGATAAAATACAAAGTTTACCATCTTAGCCATTTTTAAGTGTACCATTAAGTGGTTATTAAATATATTCACATTGTTGTCCTTTTGTAACTGGCTTATTTCACTTAGCATAATGTCTTCACTTAGCACAGCAGGTTTATCCATGTTGTAGCATGTGTCAGAATTTCCTTCCTTTTTAAACCTGAACAATATTCCATTGCACATATTTAACACATTTTGCTTATCCATTCTTCTGTCAGTGGACACTTGGTTTACTTCCACATTTTAGCTATTGTGAATAATGCTGCTATAAAAATGGGTGTACAAATAATTTCTTCGAGACCTGCTTTCAGCGCTTTTGGGTATATACCCAGAAGTGGAATTGCTGCATCATATGTTAATTCTATTTTTAATTTTTTTAATAAATTTATTTTACTTATTTATTTATTTTGGCTGCGTTGGGTCTTCGTTGCTGCTCAGGCTTTCTCTAGTTGCGGCGAGCAGGGCTACTCTTTGTTGTGGTGCGCGGGCTTCTCATTGAGGTGCCTTCCCTTGTTATGGAGCACGGGCTCTAGGCGCGTGGACTTCAGTAGTTGTGGCACGCGGGCTCTAGAGCGCAGGCTCAGTAGTTGTGGCTCGCGGGCTCTAGAGCGCAGGCTCAGTAGTTGCAGCGCACGGGCTTAGTTGCTCCGCGGCATGTGGGATCTTCCCTGACCAGGGCTCGAACCCATGTCCCACGCCTGCACAGGCAGGCGGATTCTTAACCACTGCGCCACCAGAGAAGTCCTATTTTTAATTTTTTGAGGAACTGCCATGCTATTTTCTATAGCGGCTGCACCATTTTACATTCCCACCAACAGTGCACAAGGGTTCCAATTTCTCCACATCCTCTCCAACCCTTGTTTTTTTCTGTTTTTCTGACAGTAGCCATCCTAATGGGTGTTAAGTGGTGTCTCGTAGTTTTGACTTGCATTTCCCTAATGATTAATGGTACTGAACATCTTCTCATGTGCTCATTGTCCATTTTTATATCTTCTTAGGAGAAATGTCTGTTCAAGTCCTCTGCCCATTTTTGAATTGTGGTGTTTGTTTTTTTGGTGCTGAGTTTTAGAAGTTCTATATATGTTCTGAATATATATTCCTTTATCAGACATATGATTTGCAAATATTTTCTCCCATTCTGTGGGTTGCCTTTTCACTCTGTTGAAAGTATCTTTTGATGCACAACATTTTAAATTTTTCATGAAGTTCAATTTATTTTTTCTTTTGTTACCAGTGCTTTTGGTGTTATTGATGAATGAAATTTTAACCAGTTAACTCATGGTATGTTCAATATTGCTGTAGATTTTCTTTTTTCAAAAACAGGCAAACCAAGGGGCTTCCCTGGTGGTCCAGTGGTTAAAACTCTGTGCTTCCATTGCAGGGGGGCGTGGGTTCAATCCCTGGTCTGAGAACTAAGATCCCGCATGCCACACATGGTGCAGCCAAAAAAAAAAAAAAAAAAAGGTTAAAAAAAAAACAGGCAAACCAAGATTTTTGGGGGTTAGAAAACTCAACACTACCATCTTACCTAAAGAAACACTACCAGGTTGTAATAATCAGTGAGAATTTGGCTTTTTTTCTAATGCAGTAACTACAGCAGTCTCTGTGATTATAATACATTTTATACATTTGTAAGAAAAATACAGTAATTTTCTAATGATGACTTTGTCACAAGCACTTCTGTTTTTTAATATTAGTGTATAAAAAGAACTTATATGAAAAGGGAGATCCTTAAATGGAACAATACATCAGAACTTTTTATTTTAAACCAAACAATCTCAAAATTTTCGAAAAAAATAATTTTATATAGATGACAATATCAGGGCCTTTTGCCCATTCCAATCCATGCTTATGACATCATTTTATGAGTCAGATGAAATCAAAGTGAGGTGAGATGGACAAATTCAGAAAAGACAGAATTCACTAGTGTTTTTGAGTATTGGCATGGCAATCTGCCTTTTGTAGGATGAAAATAGTCATTGCTCATTTTTAAAAATCACAGAGGTTATGCATCTCCCCAGAGCCTAGAAAATATTCCGTACTTCTTAACTCCCAAGTCTTGTTTCGGCCGCACAGCTTTCTCACTGCTCCTGTTGCATTCAGGGTCGTCTTGGCGACTTCATCTGAAAACATTATATGTTATTAACATACAGGGTTTCGGAGTGGAGGTGGAAGAAGAGGAAGGTGTTAATTCAGATGTTATGAAACTGTAATAATGCTATTATTTAAGACACTTATTTGGGTATGTTTATACTTTGTAGTTTTATAAATAAGCCCAAGGGGCTCCTCCTGGTTGTCACAATCCTCCTTGAATCTCGTATCCTGTCTGTCTCTTCCTATCCAACAGTAGAATTGATGTCGCTCTAATCCCTGGAAGTTTGGAACTAATGAACTGACTGCTGAGCTGCTGCCACGGAGCTTGGTCCCAAACTATACTGTACTTCACACTCGATTTATTCTCCAGATGGCGAGACTGTGCCGCCCCGCCGCGAGGGACCACCTCTTCCACTGGAGTGTAAAAGTGGACGGATGTTGTTTTCTTTGCAGATTTGATCATTCTGAGCTAGAAACTTGCAAGGCTGATTAGTTATTAGCTTTAATGGGTGCCAATTGAACCAACGGCACGCATATTTTCTCCTTTAATTTCAGAGTCTGCAGGTCTCGGTGATGGTTGATTTATCCGCTTTCTTACGTCAGCAGAGCATGTCTCTTCCCCAGGTGATAAGAATCCGGTCTCTGAAATCATAGCACGCCTTGGTTCCTGGCCCAGAGTCACATAATACGGTGGCTTATGTATAAGGACAAGTTTATTAGCCACCGGTCCACTGCACTGAGCAGCCCATGGCACGAAGTATCAGTTGAATGTGGGAACTTTGGTAATACCACCTTTTAGGACCAGGGCCTGTGAAGAGTCTGACCTGTGCCAACTTTCTTTGTGGCCTTTGCAGAGCCCACCTCTGGAATCAAACATGCTACAAACACACAAAGGTAATTAGTCTCTGCAAAAATCTCATGTAACTGTTGAGGAAGGCCTTATATTCATTATTCCCTCTTTTCAGGTTGTCAGATTTTAGGAGGACAAGTTCATCCTACACTGAGAAATGCTTACCAAGGCTGTCCTGCAGTGTTAACACATTTAGAGTGCAGTTCCTTCTAAACTCCATTTTGAACAACCTGTTTTGCTTCCAGAATGTAAGACCACCCCACCCCCCAAAAACAGTTGTTTTTGAGTGGCCTCTTTTTGCCTTCATTTCCTTTTCCTTCTTTCTCCAGGGAGCATTTACCTCCCAATAATCTCAGCAGATCACCTGGATAGCCCTTCTGAGAAGGTGGTGTCTGCCAGGCCGAGTCTTACTAATCCCCCTAATGAGATGGCACTTGGAAGGATGGTCAGGGCCAAACAAGAGCCAAAGAAAAAGAGAATGAAAGTGTGAAGGGAGCGAGGTGATGGAGATGAGAGAGATGTAAGAGACATGGTAGCAAGACGTAAGGCCTGTGATAGAGAGAGAACAGCATGAACAGAATTTCTTTCTTTTCACAACTGGTGGACTGTGGCTCTCTAGCTGAAGACCCAGAACTAAATTTAATTGTTCTTAGAAACTGCCTTCCTCTCACCCAACAGATGGCATGGGTGTGTTTGCTAGCATAGTAACATATTTCACCATTAAAATACCAAAAAGAAAAAAAAATCAACATGCTTGTTGGTTGGTGTAAATTCAGTGAAGTTGTTGGATATTTTGGGATACACAGCAGAGGGATGCACACTTCACTTATGTAAATTGTCACAAGCAACAGCCCGTTAATAAGGGTGTTGTATGGCAATATAACTCCAAAGCCATCATCTTTTTTTGGAAAGGTACAGAATGATGAAGTGGAAAGAGCTTGGTTTTAATTCTGAGCCAGAAAGAGGAAAAAAAGTCTAATAAAATGCTGAGTATTCACTGCTCATTATTACAGCATGAAAAGTACTAATCAGATTATGCCTAAAATTGGAATGGGGTACTTCATTTGCAGCCAATTTCACAAGGGCTGAATTTTACTAAGTAAACCGGAATGTGCTGAAACCATGGCAATCTGACTTTAGATAAAAATCACAAACAGGTTTAGAACATGAGCTTTGAACAAACAGTCCCCTTCGAATCCAAGTGACACAACTAAACAGCTTAGAGGTCAGATTTTGTTTGACACCAACATGAACAATTTAGGAAGCTGATGTTGCCAGGGATCCTGCGTCCTTGAGCGCACATGCAGATTAAACTAGAGGATGGAGGTGATGATTCAAATAACTCAAGTTTTTTGGGGTTTTTTTAATAAATTTATTTACTTATTTAATTATTCTTGGCTGTGTTGGGTCTTCGTTGCTGTGCGCAGGCTTTCTCTAGTTCCGGCGAGCAGGGGCTACTCTTTGTTGCAGTGCGCAGGCTTCTCATTGCGGTGACTTCTCTTGCTGTGGAGCTTGGGCTCTAGGCACATGGGCTCAGTAGTTGTGGTTTGCGGACTTAGTTGCTCCACGGCATGTGGGATCTTCCTGGACCAGGGCTCGACCCCGTGTCCGCTGCATTGACAGGAGGATTCTTAACCACTGCGCCACCAGGAAAGTCCCTCAAATAACTCAAGTTTTAAAATGCACTTCAGCCCAAACGATCTAGTTAGTTCCCTTCCATTTCCCATACACTTTGTCCCAGCAGACCCTTTATAAGCCCGACCTGCCCTTGAAAGGAAACCTGGAAGTTGAAACTTTTCTGAGCTGAAGCCATCCTGGGTTTGTAGCTGTGCCAGGCTGCATGGAGCATAGCACATCTTGGGTTCTTTGAGGCTATGGATCTAGATACACACAGGAAGCATTTCTCTCGACAGCTGTTGATGGCCTTGGAACCATACTACTGAGTTGATGAGTTGACTTCTGACCTTCACCTTCAGGATCTTCCTATCCTGTGGCTGCAGCGAGAGGGCATGACAGAGCAAGTGGATGCATTTTATTGCTGTGGGACAGCCCACAGCAAGGTGTGGAACCAAGCCACTGTTGGCTGCATCCTTCCTCACTTTAGCTGGCATGAGCTCTCTCTTGCTTTTGTCTAAGCTTGGCATAATTATTGGCAGTCAGAGCTCAGTAAATCAGGACTCCACAGAGCTGTCTCAGACTGCTCCTATGTACTCTGCGTCCATCCGACTTGACAACTTTAAGCTGGTTTCCTCACACTGCTTAACTCAGACCACATTTGGAGGCCTTCCCTGCTTCTACCCGGTCATAGACCTACATCCGCCTGGTTTAAATCTACTGTCTTGGCTTGTCTCCTTGATTGGACTTCAACTCAATATTGGCTCAAATAATTATTTTTTCTCTCTGCTTTGGTTTATTATTTTCCTAGATAACAACTGCTATCCAAATGGCCATATATTGTTAAGACCTTTTTTTTCAAACTACATTCATCAACAGTGAGAAGCTTTAAAGTTTTATTAGTATCATAAAAACCCTTCCCAAATGAAACTACTTTTGATAAGTGTTCATTCTGACCATGAGAATTTGTTGAGGGCTGTTGGCAAGTTGGAGGAATTTGGTTTTGAAACTGAAATTGGCAGGAAGTAATGACCTCAAGGGCTTTCTTTCCCTTGATTCCTGCCCCCACGCCCCAAGTGCACTCCTTTCTCCCCAACCCCTGTCCCCGCTTCATCACCCCAACGCAAAGCCAATAAATAACATGTTTGGTTTTATATAGTTTTTCTGGGGACAATTCAAATACTGAATCAGACTTTCAACCTTTCAGCTTTTCTTAACTGTGGAGCAAAGCCTGCCAAATCAAAGAAAAAAATGTATTTGTCCACCACTTCATGAAGGGATTTCTTGGTGATATTATTGCCTTCCATCTGAATAAGCTAGAGCTTTTTTGTAGTGTGAAGTGTCATTTTCCTGTGAGTGCCTTCTTAATTGAATGTTAAGATTCAACTCAGTTGCAAAAAAATTTTTAAGTGAATAAAAAAAGCATGACGCATGTGGAAAGAGAAAAACAAATCCTTATTTTTTTCCCTAATGTGAATATGCTGGCAGTCAAGACTACCATTAATCCATAAATTATCTAGTTTCTTGTATTTATTCAATGAGAAAATGCAGGTAGAGCACTTAGCACCATGCCTGGTGCTTAGTAAATGCTCAATAAATGTTACCTATTAGTTATTTTACCTTTCCAATGGGAAAGTAATGCTAATGCGCAAAATGAGAACACTATTTATTTATTTATAAATTTATTTATTTTTGGCTGCGTTAGGTCTTCGTGGCTGCACACAGGCTTTCTCTAGTTGTGGCGAGCGGGGGCTACTCTTCGTTGCAGTGCACAGGCTTCTCTTGTTGCGGAGCACAGGCTCTAGGCGCACAGGCTTCAGTAGTTGTGGCTCACAGGCTCTAGAGTGCAGGCTCAGTAGTTGTGGCACACGGGCTTAGTGGCTCCGCGGCATGTGGGATCTTCCCGGACCAGGGATCAAACCCATGTCCCCTGCAGTGGCAGGCAGATTCTTAACCAGTGTGTTACCAGGGAAGTCCTGAGACCACTATTTAGAGTTTCACCAATGTGCATTACAATGGCTTTCATCTCTGCTATAGTCATCTCGAGTGAAGTCTGGAAATCAGTCACTTGCCCATCGGACTGGACAATTCATTTCAAATACCAGTTATTTGGTGGACATAGTAGACATCGTAATGGTGCTCAGACTCTCCATCCACATAAGAGTTTCACAGACAGTTTGATTGTGTTTCTTCTCAATGATAAATAAACTTAGGAGTTACATTTTATCTACACTCATAGGATGAAGCTCGATTGAGAATAGTAAAAACTCTTGAAGACTTTGATCTGGGCCCAACTGAAAAGTGTGTACGAATCAACTCAGTGTCCAGTGGTCTGGCCGAAGAAGACCTGCAGGCCCTCCTGCGGTCCCGGGTCCTTCCTTCCAGCCTGATGCTCCCGAAGGTAGAAGATCCTGAAGAAATCCAGTGGGTGAGTAGCTCATGCTTTGCTTTAATTAAAGACTCAGGAGAGGCTAACAAGGAGTAGCAGAAAGGAAGGATTTGGGTGCTGCAGGTTTTGAAAATGCATACACAGAGCCGAGAGAAAGGGAACTGAGAAAAAGGAGCAGGTCCCAAAGACCATTTCCTGCACACAAGGAGAACCTGGCTTTGCCTAAGTGTTCACTGGAACAGCTCTGCACTTGAAATGATGCTTCTGCTGCCTTAACAGATCTGTGGTTTAGACAGAACAGCCTCCTCCAGAGCAGCCCCTGGAAACCAGCTTACCTGAGACTACACCCGGCCAGGCCCTAACCCTCCACCTGGAAGAGCAGTGATTTGCATACCTCTTAGGCAGATTCATTTGAAGTCATCAGAGACAGTGAAAGCACATTAGCTGCAAAGGAAAAAATGAACCTAGAGGAGGAGAGGAAAAGGTCACTCCTTGGGGCAACTATAGGAAAAGACAGGAAGCTTCTAACTAGTGGTTTTAATTAGCACAGATATTATTTCCTGAACAGTTTTCTAGTTCATCCTTTTTAAATTGCTGACAGGTGTGTTTGTTTCATGACAGACTTTTCAGCCAATAAACCCTTGGCATGTCAAATTACTTAAGAAAACTTTGAAATGGGCCTAATTATACTATGATTGTTTTAATTGTTAAAGTGGGGTGGAGGTTGGAGGGTGAGGCTAGATTTTATTTAGGGGCTGCAGTGATTCTGCAGATCTCTGCCGAATACAGTACGGTTCCACTGTGCCACTCCTGAGAGGAGGGCCCGTGGCACCCAGGTGCTGGAAGCATGGTAAGGGCGTGTGGACAGTGGTGATTTTGATGCCATATCTAGGGTGATCCCTAAGTCTATGGCTACAACTGTAGCAATACGCCGAGTTCTAGTTGTGGCACCCAAATACATTGCTCACCTTTTCCGTGTATGTAGCTATGTTGGCTCTGTGCTTTCCAGTGCCATGGCTGCCTGCCACATGTGGCTAGGGAGCACTTGAAATGTGGCCAGTCCAAATTGAGATGCGCTGTAAGATACACGGGACTTTGAAGACTTCATAGCACCCTCCCCCGAAAAAAGAATGTAAATTATCTCAATAATTTTTATGTTGGTTACATGTTGAAATGATAATATTTCAGATATATTGGGTTGAATAAACCTCTTATTAAAATTAAATTCACCATCTGTTTCATCTTACTCTTTTAATGTAGCTACTAGAAAGTTTAGAATTACACATGTAGCTACCATTATTTTTCTGTCCATCAGCTCTGCATTGGTGTCTTCCTGAAGACCTTCGTTCAAGGTCCCATATTTACTTTCAAAACTGGAGCTCTTCTCAGCAAGGTCACCCCTCAGGAGCTGGGAGATCCTAGTGATAGCAGGTTAATGTTCTCAAGAGTTCCTGCCCCATTCGAATGTGTCTTAAGTTGATTGAAATGGAATCTGAAGTCACTGTTCCCTTTTGGTTTCATAGTTAGTGCCTATTTATCACCGTTATTACCCCTCATTTGAGAGGGGAGTGCTCACCCCGGCCTTCAGCTAAGGCCTCTGTTCGCTGTTTTAAATCCTTGGATGTGAGGAACATACCGAAATCTAAATAGGATTTCTAGTTAACAGAAGTCTTTTGGGCTGTTTATTTTTTCCTCTCCGTTTGTATTTATGTGAAGCATAAAACCCAGAGCCTGATGCACAACTGAAAGATGGGCTTCCTTGTTTTCTTTTGTGTGAGAATCTCTTGCTGGCCTTTTGTCGCTAGTGTGGGTTCTTGTTTGACTGGCACGGCTTATTGGACTATAACAAGCGTGACTCGGCCTCCTTTGTCGTGGGACAATTCTCCCACAAATCCCGAACAGGGTGCATTCTTCCAACACACTATTGGGTGTGCACTGGAATTGAAAGAATTGCTGAGCCCTGCTACTTCATCTCCTCCCCAATCTCTTTGTGATTTTCCCCCTTCTTTTCCTCCCCCCACGCCCCCAGTCCCCTCCACCTCCCTGAAATGAACACTTTACCAGGCCGGAAACATTTAATCGTCTCCTTTTGAAAAAATTAATTGAAACTTCTCCACTAGTTACCTTTTGTGTTAGTACTTAATGCAATTTTTTAAGAAAGAAGGGGAGGAGGAGGAGGAGGATGGGCTAGAATGTTTAATTTTTAAATATGCCCCTATTGCCTTAAAAACAAAAGGCGTTAGAGATTTTTCACACTAGGAACAGGGATATTCCCTGTTGTAAAGGATATTGTAAAGGATTTACCTAGTTTTCAACTCTATAGTTTTTGGGGTTATAACCATTATCACAAAGAATGGGGCAAGTAACATTGCAACTTTTCCTTTTTTTAACAAGAAAAACAAAATTCCTCCAGTGCACAGGTAACACCAAAATCACTAATATTTTACCACCCGTTTTCTAGCTTAAATGTGCCATAAATTAGGTTTTATTTTCATTTTCGTGGAATACTATACATTTTGTCCCCTGAAACTGTAGCCTTCTCTTCCTTCTTGCTATTTTGGTTGAGTTATTCCTTCCCTTGTAAAGTTGCTAAGGAGGCGATGATCATGGTGTTGAGGAAGGGAGGGGCAGCGGGAGCAACTGGGAATAATTCTTCATTACTGAAAGCTGTGATTTATTTTAGCCTAATTGTAAAGTTACTGCAAATCGCTCAAAAGCTTTTTAAAGATCCCAGTGATTAGATTTTTTTTGGTTGGGGAGGGAGGTGCTGCACGGGCAGTGGGGGGGGGCAGCTAAAAGGGGAAATAACACCTCTAATCCTGCTTCTGGTAAATAGGCTGCCAGCCTTTAAAATGAGTTTCCTTTCTATTAGTCAGAATATTATGCTAAGCCTTAAGCATTAGTTTTTTTATGTTGCCATAGCAGCCCTATTCCTGCAGGGTGGTGACCTGCGATGATTACAGTACAAAGCTTATAGGGTCTTGAAACCCCCTTTGAAGATGAAAAGTCTTTGATGGTTTATATTTATGCAAATCTCTTAGATATGATTTACCCAACTGAGACTGAATGGAGAGATGATTAAAATTCCCTTTTCCTTTGATATCCATTAATGGCTGAATATTCCTTAAATTTAAAATGGATATATATGTTTTTATCTTTATTTACAAAAATAGTTTTTTCGTACCTGTGTGTTTTTTTTTATCTCCCCACATCTTATTAGATCTAGATAGACATAATAGATTTACAATTTAGAGTGTGGTGGGTTTTTTTTTTTTCTCCTTTGAAAGGGGTAGGGGGGAGATCTGTGCAAGAGCTTTTGTATGTTTCCAGATGATAGATTTTGGAATTTGGGCTACCCCACTGGCAGCACAGAGCTAGCTGTGAACTGGTCTCATGGAAAAAATTGGCGAGCTTTGGTCTTCAAAGAATTAAACTTCCTTTTTAAGGTCTTCCTAGGTAAGCTAAAAAATTATGAAGAAAAACCTCCGAACAAAGGGTAGTGTTGCTATAATGAATAATATGGATTCCACGTAGAAGGCTTCTGAACAGTTACACCGATGTCTGTGCAGGGTCCGAAACAAAACCAGAATGGCAGGTAGAGCAAGCCTTCATTGTTTTAGGGGCCTGCCACATGCACTGAACGAAGGGAAGGCGAGAGGCCTTAAGTAAAAACCTTTTCAAGGAAAGCATTTAAACTTGAGAATCTCTCCTTCCACCTCTTAACTCCTAGGCCTCAAATTGCGCCTTCAGAAAAAAAAACAATTTTTAATGCTTGAGGTTTTACTATTTAGTTTGCTGGGAACTTTGTTACCTTTTCTCTTTGGTCTTTCCTCTGTTTTTTCCGTTTTTTTTTTTTTTTTTTTTATTCTTTGTGTGGATGAAAGAGGCTGGGATATTACTTCCTCAGGTCAAAGACTTAAATACTACTTCTATTCTACAGTTCAATGATTGTACATTTTTTTTCCCCCACTAGTCACCTATGACACTTTTTATTCTAGTTTTCAGACAAATTTTCATTCTACTTACAAGGCCGAAAACTTGAACAACCTATGAATTTAATCCCTTTTGTGGAAACTGCAATGGGTTTGCTCAATTTTAAGGTAAGGAAACCATAATGTGGCTAGTAAGTTAGTATTTTATTTATTACCTAAAGAGAACTTTTGTTTTCAATTTTAACATCTACTTAAAATATTTTTCTAGAAAGATTTATAAGCAAAGTAAACCTTGAGCACCATTTATTATCTGTAATAACCAAAACCAGGCTGTGAGCATCTTAGAAAACAAAGAAATAGACGCAGTAGCAAGGAAAAACTTCCTCGTCCTAAATATTTAAATGAAATATTTATATATTCCTGGCATTAATTTTAATTAAATAATCACTATATAAATTTTTGCTGTGAATTATTACATTTATAGAATAAATGTACATGAACATTTGTCACCCTTACGAATTAACTTTCAATTATTCTTTTGTAACAATTGCCTTTTATTGGGAAATTATCAGGCCTCTTTGTAGCAACATAATCTATAATGTCTAATACATAAGATTACTATTTTTGAGTTAGTATACACACTAATTTGTACTATATTATTTCAGTTTGCCACATTAGAACATAAAATATTTCCTAATGTATATTCAGGAAGATTAGCTGAGCCAAGCATTTTCACCATTGTATGGCTGCATTAAACTATTTGCCTTAACGAATTCTTAGCTAGCTTGTTTCTTCCTCTTTATCAGTGGCCATTTAAATTGTTTTCCAAAATATGCCTCATGTTCCACCTGACCTGTGAACATCATCACTGTAGTACCCCATGACCAAGGGCAGGAGAGAAGAAATACCTAAAAACAAAAACAGATAGTTGAACTGTACTGGAGAGATAATATGTGAGCAAAGGCTCCGAGAGGAAACTTTGAGAGACCTACTGGCCTATGCAGGAGGGGCAGAGTGCAAATGTTTGGGGAGCTGCTTCAGGCCTCGTGATCAGCATGTTTACACCACTAAGCACAAATCCTTCCAGCCTGCCCTAGAATTCTGAGAATATAGTCAACGCATATTTCTTAGATGCAACTAGATTCATACAGTGATTTCATTTTAAGCGCTGATTTGCCATTTTATTCATAATACACTTAGAAGCACTCACAGCCCCTGAAATTAATCAACAGTGCCCTCATCGGTTCCTCATGTCCTCCCCACCCACATATGTTAGCATGCTTTCTCTCCACCTTTGCAGCATCACAGTCCTGTCTAAGATGACTGTTATTCATCTTTAATTTCACAGAGAAATGTCCAAGTTGCTTATTCATACATCTTGGATGACTTATTGCATTTTTATTTTCCCCTCTGGAGTTGTAGATTTTTGTATTGTTTGTCTTTAATCCTGAGACCATTTACTGAGAAATCTTGATCCCAATGCAAATAATCCAATTAGTTTGATTTTTAAATTCTTTCCTTTTCTCCTGTGGTTTTATGTTTATTGTTGGAGGGTCTCTTAAAGCAAAAACAAATTTTGGAAGAACAGAAATAACTTACAGTCCAATCAAAATGAGTTAACTTGAAAGTTTCTCTAAAGATTGGATGAACTAAAACTTGAACATTATAAATGTATTAATATATACTACTAACTATATTAATATAATCCATTAAGCAAAGCAAATATATGCAACATACTTACTTTGGACAATATTAAATACCTTTTGAAAGGGGTGAATTGGGGCTGCATTTTCAGGACTGCTTTCAGCTAAACTGTGTTAAGAGGTGGACCTTTCTGTTACTGAAATATACCATGCTGCTTCTCTCTAATGGGTGCATTTCTGTGAGCTCTGGTTCTGTTCTGCTCTTTTACAGGCAGTGTGTGAAGAAGCACTAAAGAACGGGCCTCAAGTGGGTCTTTTTCTAGATGCAGTCGTTTTTGGAGGAGAAGACTTTCGTGCCAGCATAGGTGTCAAAGACATGTTTCTCTTCTCATTCTCTCTGTGCATATGTGTATATATTTTTTCTTTGCCCCTTCAAGAATGGGCATTTACATGACAATATATATTTGCCAACCATGACAATGGTTTTTCAGCTGAATGGGCAATACTTCCTGATAATTTAGGGCACCTCATAGCTGTCCTTCTTCCAGAACACTACATCATCACTTCCGTTCATTTATAAAATAACTAATAAAAAGCCTGTCATAGCCTCAGACATGTTCAGGCATATATGACGTCTACTGTGTTCATAATAACTACATTATGTGAACAGCCTTTCTGTTGCTTAAATGTGTTGTTTTCCCATCAGCCAGATGGCTATCTAGGCTTCTAACACAAATTTAAGGCAGTTTCACATTGCTTTGATGAATCATTTTCTACATTAAATGAAGTATGTAAAAATTTTAAATAGATCTTAAATTCCCCCTAAAATATATTTCAGAACCCCTTTATTATGAAATATTTATTGAGATAGTATGCTTGTTTTCACCGATCTTCCCCATCCCTTGGGCACTATGTCTTTGGTCTGGGTGCATGTATAACTAACTAGAGGCTGTGAGTGCATCTAGAAAAGAGGCCAAGGCCACAAAGTGTTTTCAGAGCACCACTACCAGTGACCTGAATGCAAGAGCTTTCCCTGAGCAGTGATATGGTCCAAATATAAACAGTGACAGTTACCCCACTCCTGGGGGAAAAAGAGGAACCAGTCTTTCCAGGAGACTTTTGTGTATCCAGCAGCTCAGTGGACACTTTCTGCCTCCCTCAAAATCAGCGCCCTTGCGTTGCCCCAAGTTCCCCTTCCACACCCTGAAGCTGCAGTATTTGGCTCAGAACCTGTTATGACATGGCATTACAACCACAGCACACGAATTCTGTGCTCAGTGACGGAAGTTAACTATTTCCACGCACAGCTGTTTGGCTACCTTTTATGGTGCTATCTTTGGACTGACACTTTCTGAGCAATGGCAAGAAGGAAAAAATACACCAGGAGTCCTTTGTGACCTATCAAGTCATTTGTGTCTAGCTCCTGAGATAGGGAAGGGGGCTTTTCTTAATGCACGTGCAAGTAACTACACGAAAAGATGCCTTGCAAGATAAAGAGACACATGTGAGATTTAACTCTGCCTCCACATAGCCCTCTCTTCATTTATATTTGAATCATCATTTCACTAGGGAGAAATCCCCAGGAAAACAGAGATGTCTTTACAAACGGCGTTTTTATAATAGATATCTAGGTCCAGTTTCCAAAGTTAACGTCTCCTTTCTCGGTCAACGTTCTGTTTTCAGGTGCAACAAGTAGTAAGGAAACCCAAGATATTCTCTACGCCCGACAAAAGATTATTGTTGTAGCAAAGGCCTTTGGTCTGCAGGCCATAGACCTGGTGTACATCGACTTCCAGGATGGAGAGGGGCTTCTCAAGCAGTCGAGAGAAGGAGCTGCAATGGGATTTACTGGTATGATTCTTGATAATATCTTAGAAAGCAGTATCTAGATTAAGCAAACATTCCAGAAAAACAGAAATTTAACCAGGAACTGGTGTTTCTAATGTAGCCAGGTGTCTCATATACTTATTCCATTATTTGAAACATGAAAAAGCTATCCAGGACCAGAACCTGCCAAACAAATTATCATGTTTGTCTTTGGCTCCACAAGTCAAAAAATAAAGCACTTGTTTTAGTTTCTTCTAA
Organism: Orcinus orca; assembly: GCF_937001465.1. NCBI lineage: Eukaryota > Metazoa > Chordata > Mammalia > Artiodactyla > Delphinidae > Orcinus > Orcinus orca. The sequence continues at coordinate 10,679,977 of NC_064576.1, read as the reverse complement.
TATTACTTACCAGTTTTTTCTGTCCTCTTAAGTATTTTGTTGCAGTTTTTGCTGACACGAGGGGAGGGATGAGGCCATTTTAGAAGTGTTTTTGAGGGAACTGCCATAGAATTTGAGTTGATGGGGAGAAAAAAATTTCCTCAGATATTCAAAATATTAATTTATTTCTGAAAAAAATTTAGTGGTATCTTCTTTGTTGTTTTTTTTTTAAACTCATAACTAGCTTTTTATTCTTCTGGCACTTCAAGCCCCTCCTTACTCTCCCATCCCCCAGTAAGTGTCTGTGCACCTGGTGACACCTATGGGCATTGACTGGCACTAAGATCAGCGGGTCCTCGAAATCCTGTCCTGGAGAACAGGCAGATATCTGTTGATTGGTGTGCCCAGTCACTCAGATACCCAGGAGCCCAGGGAGCAACCGAAAATTGTATTTTTGCAACAGAAATCTATTTTTTGAAAAACCACAATACGATTCTATACACAAACACATGTCAGCAGTTGCATACACACACACACACACACACACGTACACAACCATGGGTAAAAAACACCATAAGCTCTTTTATTCTTATTTGTTCTCCTGCTGCAAGTTCTAAGGATATCCTGATCAGAGATGCACCCAAAAAATAAGGAAAAGAGACAAGCATCCATGCTATTCCTTTTGTAAATATTTTTGAAATGTGTTCATTTAGAGGTTAATGAAAGAAACATTTCATAAAGTGACCTTCAATGTAAAAGATACCTTTGTGGATGTTAATTTAACCCAAAGTAAAATTGAAAGACTGTAGAAACCATTTTAGTGTTATAGTAGAATTAAATAATGCTCTGACCTTTGTGTTTGTGTCTTTAACATAAAGAGTTAAAATGTGATTCCCCCAATTTGTTAAATAAACAAATAAATGTCTATTATAGAGAAATATTTCTCAATCATCTGAACTATTAATAAATGAATCCTCCCTACATTTAACAGTGACTGAGAAAGAAAGAGTCCCTCCACTGAATCCCTGGCGTTGTCCTTGTCTCTGTGCCTGTGACACCTGCCTCCTTCCAATGACCTGTTAGGATGTGGCCCAAATGGAAAAGTTGGAGAAAAACTCCATGAAATCTGTCTAACAGACCCCGATGTTGTTGGTCTAAAATATGTGGCTTTGGCTGCCAAGCAGCCAGATGTTGCTCTGAAATGGGCACTAATACAATAAAAAATAGAAAACACTAAATTGATGGGGGCCTCTCTCACCATCACTCAGGATAACCTGGGTGTCCTCTGCTTCCTCTGGGGTAAATGTTTGCTCCAGAACTTATAAGGGAGTTTGAGAGTTTCTCCAAGAGACGGGACTGAATTAAATTGGTCCCTAATTCAATCGTAGAAGACAAGTTATTGCAAATCAGATTTAAATTTCTAGACTGTGCCCAACTCAGCATGAGGAGCTTACGGACTTGGCACTATTGTTTCTCAACAACAGGGAGTATTAAATCAGAAACAAAATGGAAGTGGGAGGGAGAGGGGAGAGGATGAGGAGGCATGGAGGGTACAGTGCCCGTTATATATTCAAGTGAACTAGTCAGTAAAGGAGGAAGCTAAACTTCAGAGCCATTTTGCAATTTTTAGAAAGAAGGTCTTTATTGTCCCAATTATATTTCTATACACCAAGAAAAGGTAATTAGTCTGATAATAAGATAGATTATTTGTAGTATTTTTAAACAATAAATGCTTTAATGAGTATTTTAGACCACTCACGATCTGCTTGTCCTAATTATTTGTCATTTAATTGCCATACTTGGGGCTTTGCGCAAGAAGGGAGAAAAGGAAGGAAAGAAGGAAGGAAAGAAAGGGGAAGGAAGGAAGGAGGGGAAGAAAGAGGGAGAGCTACACACCCTATCTGAAGCAAGTGGTTGAAAGTTTTAAAATTCAATAAAGTATTATGTTATCCATAACACTGATAAGGATCTGTGCTAATAAGGATTTTCTCGACTTTTAAAAATTAGATATTTTTTAATGAGTTGTAGTTTTTTTGAAACTTAGGCATGTAACAAACAGCTGGTTACAGTTTCTTTTCTGTATTCATTGTTTCATGAGGCCGCAATCCATGTAAATTGATTTTAAATCAATGCATTGGCTGTATAAATGACTATTAACTTTAGGAATTATTTTTATAAAAAGAAACCAAAAATAAATCTTAGAATAAAGCTTTAACAGCCTACTTAGTCATCACAGTTATTCTAGTACTACATGCTGAGAAGAAAGATTATAAATATGAAGCACTATAGGTTTTCTTCTTTTTTGCAGTCTTTTGTAGAAGACAAAAATGACACCATCATACAGTTACCTAAAAGATTTGACAGGTATTGATTTAAAGCACGATATATCAAGTGGTACTGTAAAAAGGATTTCATGGTCATAAATTTTAATGTCTTCCAATTTTGCACCCTCTCAGTAACTTGTCAATAACAGCTCTTCTGTATAAAATATTTGCTTTGCTCCCACATGGCATTAAAGTCTGATGTTCAGTTGTTGGGATATGTAAGATTTGACGAAAGATAACTTCACATATGGAGGTTCATAAATTTCTAAAACCTAACACATATCTTAAAATTAGCCTCAGTACCAAAATATGGCTACTTAAAAGCCATCATTAGTTTCACAGCATTGTAAATAGTTTATGTTTGCTTCTCAATTTATAGTGTCTGTACCAAGAAGTTCCCATGAAATCTGGCTTTTTACACATCAGTGTAAATTATGTACATAAATTATAAAATTCAGGACTAACGATTAGTACAAAATGACTACCAGAACTGACATCCTTTATTAATAATATTGTAACAACTGTTAGATTGCTTAAATATAATTTCAATATCTACTATTGAAAAAAGTCTCATTTGTCATCATTGATGTTATTTGTTCCCAGAAATTATTCCTCAAATAATTTAAAGCATCTTTATTTATATAAGATTTTAATGTTTTATTAGTATGATGACAGATAATGAAATAGCAACATGAGGATGTTTTAATTATGCTACTGTAAAGAAAAGATATTGTTATATTTATTTACTTAAACTCTTTTTCATGAAATAGTAAAAAAATTTTTTTAGAAACATTGTTCTTTTTTCTATTTGACAGAATAATGACAGTAACAGGAATGCACCTTTAATAAAACATCAAGGATATAATTTGTACTGGCTATATGTTAAAGCAGCTATTTCAAAAGCAAAGCAAATTGATATGCCAACAAATATACTTAGCAGAGTAAATTATCATTAAGTGTACATTCATTTTTAAAGAAACAAATATGTCTGTAATTTTATCATATAATAAAATATAATCTCATCATTATTATAACATTAAAGTATGTTGCATTTTATCAATGACCTGATTAGATTCCACTCTTCCCTGATTGTTAAATTGTTTTTTTAATGACTACATGATTTCATAGAATCCTGTGACTCTTATCTTTGTATAATGTTTTAATTTAAGATTCCTTTTTAAAGCTTTTTTAAAACCGTTACTACAGAAATAAGATTTCTTCTGGGGTGTCTAAGCATCTGTATAAAGGAGAAATATCCAATCTTCATTCCATAAGCAAAAAGGGAAAATCTGAGGGGGTTTTTTTTGGTTAGAGAAACTTTATGTAATTTTTTATTTAAACATTTTTAAATGGAGTAATCTAGAGATCACAGTGTTCAAATCTGCCTTCTGTTTTACTATACTGAATAAAATTTTTTTCATTGAAATCCAATTTTCTATTAGTGGTTAGAAGGGATGCACTAAATTCATCTAAAAGAAAGAAAATTGAATGTATTATTGTAAGACACTATTGATATTAATATAGTTGTAATGTCTGCTTCTGTAAGCTTTATGAAAACCAACAGACCACTTTTAAAAGAAATCATGGAAGATGGGATAATGGTACAGAATAAGCAAAAGACAACTTGCAGAAAAGAACTTGGAAAGAATTAACATGTAATTTTTTTCTACTTTAACTCAAAATAATCACTTTAATTTGCAGACATTATCCTTTTAAAGTTCCAGCCAAGCAGTTATTCAACGAGCTGCCTGGTCAATCCACCTGTAACTAAAAATGAGAGATTATCTGCTCTAAGATGGCATTTCTATAGGATCGGAAACACAATTACTCCCATTGTTGTATTTGTTCTTATGGGGTATTCTGGAAAAGCCTGCCTGATTGTGTTATTTTCTTTTTAAAAAGTTCTAAAAATAATTAGTTATTTTACATACAGACTGTAAGGCATTCAGGAGACTGGCGTGGTTGAGACATTTTGTTTGAACATGTGTTTGTTGTTTTGTGTTTCCGGTGTTATTAATCTTTCTGTAGGTAAGCAGGTGATACACCCTAACCAAATTGCAGTGGTCCAGGAGCAGTTTTCTCCTTCCCCTGAAAAACTTAAGTGGGCTGAAGAACTGATTGCTGCCTTTAAAGAACATCAACAGTTAGGAAAGGTAAATGTTTTGTTAATGCCTTGAAACATTGGTGAATCTGGCGTTTAAGATACTGTGGGGAAGAATGAAAAAATATATACTGTTTGAGTGGTTTTTAAAAACTCGTATTTTGAGGAGGAGGATATGTGTGGGCTTAGGGGGGACAACATTTATCACTGAGAAATTCACTTAAGGTAAATTTGCCCCTCCACGTTCCTAAATATTTCACTCACTGGATCTCAAGTTTCTCATTTTATTCTTTTCATAAACTATATTGGCAGCCTTTGAGAAAATAGAAGTCTGTTTAGTTTTACTCTACAGACCCGATGCAGCATTCATATGAAAATAATTTTAGATCAGAATGAGAGCAAGTTGTAATGAAATAAACACAGTTTGATCAAATGGCTCTTTTGGAGAGAAGAAATAAATTTCAAGTTATTTTAATTTGGGGAGAAAAAAGTACAAAAATCTCCGGTTTAGTCATTTAAGAGTGGGAGGTTGTATATGTGTTAGTACCAATTTCTGGACCTGAGATTTGGATAGAATAGAAAGCAAATTAACACTGGAGTATGGTTGTTCCTAATTTAGTGCATCATTGAGCCTCGCGTTTCCTGCTCTGTGGGTTTCTGCTATGTAAATATTGCAGTGGTGATGCACAATCTGTCTCCACTTTGTGCCAGTAACACTTAAATTAGGTGTCGCCTGAAGGAAGATTTTATGCTAGTTGCAGCATTGTCAGTTAATTATCTTAAAGGTTATTTGCAATAATACCGTTTGCCTCTTTTTAAGAGGATGGGGGGAAAGTTGCATTTATAAATCCATCCTGGAGGTTATATCTAAACCTGGCCTTGTTACTTACATAAGGAGTGAAGTTTTGATGCCTGTAATGCAAAAGTACTTAGGGGAGAAAGAATGTTGAAACATTATGAAGGTTCTAAATGTTAAACAGTACCCCCTACAAAAAAAAAAGAACAAAATTGGTTTTCAGTGGTGAACCGGTGACATCAGTGTGAGAAGTGTGGCTTACACTTTTCACTGGCAGTAAAAGCACCTAAAAATCCCAGGACTTTCAAAAGTAGGTAACAGTATTAAGTGGGTCACTCCCTCCCTCTCATTACCTGCCTTCAGCTCCAACCATGCTCGCATGCTCACCCTCACACACATTCAGGCTCATCTTTGCACAAACTTGCACTTAAAATCAAAAGACGGAATGTATGACACTGGAGACATCCCATTTGGACTATACCAGTTTCAGGATAAACAGCAACCTTTCGTTTCAAATTGCAGTGCATAAAAAGATTTTTTCAGTTGACATTATGTTTTATGTCCATTTCTATATCTTGATCCCAAAATCCAGATCCTCCATCAATAAATATAGGTATTTATCTAGAGAGAAGAGCCATATACTTTTACATTTATACATGCAAATAACTCCATCCACTCCCCTCTCCTGCATGCTTGCCTGTGCAGACACTCACTAAATGTTCTGTACCTCCGTGTGTGCCTTATGCCAGCTAAGGATATGTACCTGATAATACTTCCTACTGAAGTAAACTGAGGCAGGATGGGGACCATCAAAACGGCAGACCAAGTAGAGTTCCAGTCTGGGCTAACACTGCCTTCTTGAACTATCTACACTGGGTTTCACATTGGATAAAATCAAAGGGCGCCACTGGCATTATAAGCAGCTAGAGGTATGGAAGAAGTTACCTAAGTTTCAGTAGCCAGCAAAGAAAATTCAAACTAGAAACACACTCTTTTACCAGCATTTAAGTTCTTGAATGAGGGAAAAACAGCACTTTTCCATTATATCTTGAAAGTGCTATTCCCAGGGAAAATTGCCCTAAAGTGTCCTTGCCTTTTGATGATGGCAACTTAGATGTTAAATTCTGAACTTTTTTTTTTTTTTTTTAAATAAGAAATGCCCTCTTGTTGGGACATATGCTTTCACAACAGTGTGGTAGAATAGCTTTTCTTAACACAGAACCATAGAAATTAGAGCAGAAGGGAGACTAACTATTAGGTCATTTCTTCCCTGCCCCATTCGTGTAGGTTTGTTTCCTACAGCAAATTCTCCTGGTGCTTTGTCCAGCAAGGTTTAAATGATTCAAGTAATGGGGCTTCCAGTGGGGACATATGGTTATTTTATCCAGTCCGCATGTTTCTTTCACCTTGCCTATAAATTGGCTGGTCACAAAAATTGGGTCTGCAGGTAGGTGACTCTGGGTCTTGAGGGGTCTTGGGGTTTAAATAATGTAGGTTCTGTTTTTAAAGATTTAGTATAAATAGGTCGCTCAGTTGTATAAAATATTGCTTCCAACAAACATCTAATCTGTTTTATTTCAAATGTGACTTACTGATGAAAACATAAACCCTCGGATACTTTGTCCAGAGCACAGGTGACTCTCTCAACAATGGGAAACTGATGGTTTGTGTCCTAGTGAGATACTTATAAATTTCTAAAAGACCTTTTTTCGCCCTCTGATGAAAATTTCATTCAAGTAATGCTTTCAAGCAGAAATGACCCAAGAAGGCAAAATTATGTATCATTGTTTTTCTCTACTTCCTGCTCCCATCTTAAATTATATTCTGCCCTAAGATGAAAGGTATAGCTGAAGTTCACAGTTAGTGCTGGATCATTAGTATTTTCTATAGTGATAATAATATTATTATTCAAAAATTAAAGTTCTACCTTTTTTTTTCCTGTCCCCTCCAAATAACAAACTTCATGAGAATACTTAGATCACAAGTAGATAAATTATTGGGGTTTAGTCTTTAGTATCACGGGAATTTTTTTTGTTCTATATTAATTAAAAGTTCTAAGGAAATAAAGTTTGATGCCCTTAGTCTAATGTTGGCTAAAAAATACTTTACATTAAAAAATAATAAAAAATAACTATCTGCTCATATAATCTGTCTCTGTTTGGCAGGTAATGATACTTGTGACTGCTTTGTTTCAGGAAACTAAAGATATTTATTTTCAGGCTAAAAAATGTTGTCTGGCATGACAGTCCCCATCATAAGAATTAGGGCTATAGATTGATATTAGGGACTCATTAAAATCTGTTGGAAAAAGTTTAAACATTCCACATGTCTATGCTCCTATTTTAATTCCCATAAGCTAAAGTATTTCTACTTTAGCTGACACCAGTTGTGAGGTATATATCCACACTATTAATCACACTTGATTTTTTCTTTCATCCTTCCAGAAAAATATAATTTGAGATACAACCTGTCTGTCATTAACTATTTTAGTCTCAAATTATTTGGTGAAATAGTTTAGCCGGGATAAATCACTCCCATGTGATTTGTTTTAAATTTGTAAAGTATTTTCTTAAAAGTTAATTTCATTTTTGATGTCATTTTTTCGTAATAACAATGATTCCAATATTTGAAAATTCTCCATTCAGAACTGAATTTAGCATTGTTCATTTTAAAATATGATTTTAACACTTGTTTTGTTATCAACTAAGAACTGTATCTAGTATGAAATTGGATAATTGAAATCATCCCAAGCAAATAATTAGTTAATATTAGATGATATCAATAGAAACTGTAATTTGTATATAAGTAAATACATATACATATTTATACTATATATATATTCATATATGTATGCTACTGAGTATTTTTTCACATCTATATTATAAACTCAGTGCTAAATTCATCACTTCTTAGGCAAAAATGACAGCTAAAGGAAATAGTCGGTTGCTTTTTTAAAATGATTGACAATCCCAGGAAATCCTACATTAAGAATTTACCATTTCTTTTCAAATGGTGGCTCAAACAGAAAAATATGAAAAAATAGCAAAAGGTATTAAGAATAGCAACATGTATTACATGAGATCGATCTTTAAAGGTACTTTGCTAAAATATTCATATTTCTGCAGTGTCTGACTACCAATATGAAGCTTTGCTTCATTTTCAGTATTCTAAGCACTCTATTCATAGTAAATCTGTAAATGCTTTATTTGGTTTTGGAAGGATTTTGTTTAAATTTTTCAATATTTTTTGTTCATTATAGATTCGCAAGCTGGGTAAAAACCAAGGAAGGGAAAGTGTCCACCTTTAAAATCTAGGTTCCACTAGTAATTATAAGGTCAAAAGTAAGGTCACTAGCTGACATAACATAAACAACACACATAACTGATACATCCTAACTTCACTCAAGAGAGAGCAATAATGCAGATTAACATGTTTACATTAATAACCAAATCCTCTATAGGAATATAAATTGGGAACTTATATCTTAATAAAGAAAGAAAAAAGAAAGAGGTTTTTTCCCTCATGTAAGTCTTTTCATCTAGAAAATTACAAAGAATAATTCCCCCTCCCCAATATTGAAAGCAAATTATTTTCATAGGTATCTGATTACGGCTCAGACACCTTTCGTTTGTGTTTCCAAATGCAGGGCTTTACAAAAGAAATACTGTTTGGTCCAGATGGCCTTCTAGAAGGCTCCCTGAGAGAACTCAGAAGTCTCTCTAGCCAAAAATATTGTTTCCGCTTATTCAAGTGCCAGAAATCCCACTGCCACTCTTTCACGCAGATCAAATAAACCATCCAAAGATTTGGTTGTTGTCTTTGTCAAAGGAAGGGGTTGATTCCACTAATAGACAACAGTGTGCCCTCCCACACTCATGCATCCCACTGCCCACAGCCTTGCCCCCTTTATTTGTAAGCAGAAATGCTAAAATCAGAACTGAGTGATTGCCAGTGAAAATGAAAGAGGAAGGGACATCACTCTATTTTTAAGATGCTTAGTTATTGCATTTCTCCATTTATTTCCTTGTGCATTGAAAATCTTTAGAACTATATCGCATAATTTTGACTTTAAAAAGTCAAGTTCTTAGAAAATTTGAGAGTCTGCCAATGGTGACTTTAAGGTTGATTTGATTAACAACAAATTGCAGATTTCTAAACGTTTAAAGCAAGGCAGTACAGTTTTACTGCTGATCATATCCTATTTCACATAGGCTTAGTGGCAAGTGGCTGATTTAGTGTTAGGATAAGAGATTTTGTATGTAGGTTAAGTCTGATAATTTTTAAAGTTGTTTGTTTCATCCTTAATTTATAACACATTCTGAAGAATATTTTAATCAAAATACTTCTGGTTTATATGGTTCAGAATTTTTTTCTTGCTCAATTAAAATTTTAAAAAATGTAATTCTGTTAGATGAAATCTCAGAAATATTCTAGTTAAATCCCTTCAGTTTACAACTTATAAAATACACTGAGACCCAACTTGGGTTTGGAAGTTACCCAAGGTCACTCACAGCCAAGGTGGTTATAGAGACCTGACCAGAATTTGGGGCTCACTTTGTAAATAAAGATAAGAACATAGCTTAAATCTGGTTTCAATTCGGTCACAATGAATCTGCACACTAATGACCAAAACTAGATAGAGCTTTAAAAGTATTGTCACAAACAAAATGTGAATTTCATTAGTTCAGATTAGAATCTTTTTCTTAGTCATGCACTTTTTTTTTTTTGCATGAGCAGAAACTGATGAGGAAGGAAAGAACAGAGTATCCCTGTACCTTCCCAAACTTCCTAGCTATTATTCCCCACATCGCTCCCTCCTTCTCAGTTCTGAACCCTGCGCTTGTCCACTGCCCTGCCCCAGAAAGACTTCTTGGCTCTGATCACTGCAAACCTCATTCTGTTTTATTAGTCATTCAGTCTCCTAAGGTATGTTGGAAACTCTCAGAGCAAGACCGGGAGCCTTTGGCAAAGAGGCCATATCTGGCCCCAAGCTCAGTTTCATCTCACTCAAAGGACAAGTTCCCAAAGTCCTGCTTTCAGTTACACCTGTGGTTGCAAAAACACACCATGCCTTTCAGTGCCTTTAATAGCAAGAGCCAAATAAGGGCCATGAAAGGACGGTTTTACTCCTTGGACATCTTTCTCTCTTTTCCTCTTACGGTATTTATCCCTCTTAGGATGTGTGGGTCTGCATGTGTGTTTCTGTATATGTCCTTCCTGTTCCTTCCCCGTTCCTCTTTCCATGGATTCTTTTTTGTTTCCTCTTTTTCTTTATATCTCTCTTCCTTTCTCACCACATCACCTCCACACCCTGCCACTACCCCATACCTTCTCTCCTTCAGCTGATTATAATAGAGAAGTTCAGAACATTCTTTTAATATTTTGTGGTACTTATTAAAGAATTTTGTAATTCTTTTTATATTAAAAGCAGCCAAATGGAGCTTTTACTTTACTAAGAAATATAAATCAAGAGTTTCTAGAATTCTCTTTTTTTTTCATTTTAGGTTAGTGGACCTCAATGAAAAAAAAAAAGTGGGGGAATTTTCCACCACTACCCCAGAGAGTAAAGAATTCTTTCTATCACAGATCTCCCTGCAGCATCTTGGATGGAAATAGGTACACAATATACATTTAGTAAATACTGTTTAGCTAACTGGTTTCTAAATTTCTGACAGTGCTAAAAAGAAATTATTCATTTTACTTTTTAACAATATATATGGTACTGACCTTTTTTCCCTTCTAGAAAAGTTGAAAGAAAATTTTTCACCAATTATTTCATCAGTTATTGTTCATCAGTTGTATTTTAGTAAATGTTTAAAGTTTAAAGTGCCTTCTAGTTAATGTTAGTTCATTTAGATATATTTTCCAAAGAAAGAATAATGCTACAGCATTTAAAATAGAAGTTTAATATTATTGGTCTTAGCTGCAAGCTGCTATAAAAAGGCCCTCATTTTCTACTTTTCTTAAAGGCAATATCAGCTTAAATTTGACATAAAATATTCTGAATTAAATGCAAGTATTTACACATTTATCTCAGGATTAAAAATAAAATATTTTCCAAGATTTCTAGTTTCAGAAAAAATCTGAGAGGTGATAGTTGCAGAACTCTATGTAATTAGTAAAAGTCAATAAATTATACACTTAACAATGGGTGAAGTTTATGGTATGCAAATTATACCTCAATAAAGCTATTAAAAAACAGAAAATTAAGCACAACGTCAAATGTGCTAGCATATGTGGAAACCCCTTTAGATTGCAATATGCTTATAAATCCAATTGTTTCACCTCGGTAGGTAGCTTTCCATGTGGCATACTTGGCCTGATTTTTCCAGATTTCCTTCTCAAAAGATATTTAAAATAAAGACTTGTCTATTCCTGTCTCATCATTTTGCCTGAATATTTTAAAAGATAAATCCTGTTGCCTGCATTTAGTGGGTTCTGAGAAGAATTTTAAAAACAGAAGGCACCTTTGGTCTCCCTATCCGTTTGTGAAGTAAGGATGCTCTGGTCCACTGAGACCCTCCATCTGGGCAAGTAGACAACTCAGGACTGGTCACATATTAAGATAATTGACCTAAACATTCACCTCAGCTCTCCTCCCTACTGTTCAGCCACCTCCATCTTCCCTGCCAAATTCATCTTCCAAATCTTCTACTTATTCTTCTTTACTCCTCCAGCTTCGTAAAACTATTGGTAAAGTCCCAAATTAATCTTACCAGTGTCCAACACATGAGTGTTTCTATTTCCTGTGTAGGGCTAAAGCTAAATAATTTCGTGCTTCCTTTTTAAAAAGCAAGATGTTAATGATGTCCCTTCATTTTACATCCACTCAGGTCCCACGTTCCAAAGAATTTCCTCTTTTTATAAACGTGTCAGGCCATTTGTCTTCACTAGTAGTCTTCCTTTTCCTTCTCACCGTCTGCTGAAAACTGTCCTGTTTCACCACTGCCTCCGGCATAGCTGTGCTCCCAACTGCTGGTCACCTGCATCTGATTCGTATCTCCTCCGGCTGATAAGTTTTTAAATTCTTTTAAATGGATTTAAGAGAATTAAATACAGAGGGGCCGCTTGGACAGGTGATTCCCCACATCCTCTCAGGCAGCACTGACCTGGCAGCTGGAACTGCACTGGGGGGCATACAGGACCCTCCATCCCATTCTCCATGGAGGGTTCTGTGCTCTTTTTTCAAGCCAGAGAGCCACAGGGGAAAGACAGGGGGAGGGATAAGGAGGGAGCTTCTCCAGACTTTTCCACCTTTCAGAACTTGGAAAATAAATCCAACAGGCTGCCCAGGATGCAGGATACCCAGCACCCGACACCCCCTCAGAGGCTGTGCTCTGAGGCAGGGGCTGAAGGGATCCTGTTGAAGCAGTTCAGTAGGCCCGAACTGTCACTATATTCCCCAGTCAGGCACAAAACAAACCCCCTTCAAATATTTCAGCTGTTACATTTCATTTAAAGGGTCTCCCCATCTAAGGCCATGGAATATCACCTGTGAGAATTTCAGTGCTAGTAGTAAGGACAGATTAGCCAAATGTGAATTGCCCATGTTGAAAGACTTCAGTTGAGCTTTTAGAAATTTCAAGTAGAGATATATTAAGATCTGTAAATTCTCTGGTCATAGAGTGAATGATTATTGAATTTTAATTCAAAATATTAAAATACCTATCAAATTATCACTACAATTTAAAGTGTTAAAAAAAGAAAAACATGTTCTCTATTCCCCAAGTCCTCAATAGTATTCTTTTACTCTCGATGGCAGTTTTAAAAGATGATTTATCCATAAAACAAAGGGTTACTGATATTCAGAAGCACATACAAAGATCAAACGTCACCTCCTTTAATCCTTCTTACAAATGCTTTGGGTTTTTTGAGGACTTAAAATGTCATTCACATTTTTATTAGTGAATTTTTTCTCACTGAAAATATCCTTTGGTATTTCTGCCATCATAATAATTATAGTAAAAGCTTCCAAGTGGAAACTCAGGATGGAAGCACGTTGCATTTCAGTTATTCCCAAGTCAGTTATTAAAATTGCATTTTCACATACTTGCTTATCTGGGCCTTACCTATATGTCATTAATTTTTTCAGCCTCATTCTAAGTAATAATATCTCTGGGGGCTTCCCTGGTGGCACAGTGGTTGAGAGTCCGCCTGCCGATGCAGGGGACGCGGGTTCGTGCCCCGGTCCGGGAAGATCCCACATGCCACGGAGCGGCTGGGCCCGTGAGCCATGGCCGCTGAGCCTGCGCGTCCGTCCGGAGCCTGTGCTCCGCAACGGGAGAGGCCACAACAGTGAGAGGCCTGCGTACCGCAAAAAAAAAAATCTCTGAAATAACAGTTTAGATATGCTAGTTATTTTTTATAAATCACATCAAAATAAATTTTTAAATATAGTATATGTAAAATAATGTATATTAAAATTTTTTGATATTAATTTTTTCTATAATCATCTTATGTACCATGGTTACCAGACATGCTTTGAGGTATACTGATTAGTGGGAAGAGTTTGAGATTTGGGGTGAAAAACCGAAGATTCTAGTCCTATCCTACTCATAAGTTGCTTTAAAAAGATGAACTAATAACTGAACTGCAATTTTTCTATCTGTAAATCAGATTGTTGGATCCCCAGACTACTCTAGAACAGAGAAAAAATTACCCAGAATAAAGGAAAGGAAACAAGTGGTTCAATTTCCTCCCCTCAGGGTCCAGGGCCCCCTTGGGTCCCCCAGGGCAGGGAGCAAGAACAGAGGGAGCCCTGTGGGTCCCAGTCTGGCTGCATCAAGCAGGGACTGAGTCCTGTGTGCTTTGTCGTGAGGAAAGTCTGTTGTCCCTCTTCCAGATTGCTCTCATTGAGGCTAGATTAGTCTCCCTTTCCTCAGGCCCTAGAGAAACCCCTTCATCAACAGACAGATCCAGTAACTCGTACTGTGGTCCTTCATTTTGCTTATCTATTGAGTCACTGATGACCAGAAGTACAGGGGGCTCTTGTCGAACACAGAAGGCCAACCCCACTTGCACATATGGATACACTGCTCTTTTTCCCCTGCCCCTCTCTTGACCTTCATTTGGCATCTCTAACCATCTAAAGCTGACTTTAAAAGTACCCGTTCCCTTGGGAATTCCCTGGTGGTCCAGTGGTTAGGACTCCACACTTTCACTCCTGAGGGCCCAGGTTCAGTGTCTGGTTGGGGAACGAAGATCACGCATGCTATGCGGCACAGCTAAATAAATAAATAAAGTACTGTTCCCCAAAGCCCCTCCGAGGCCAAACCACCCCGTTTTGATGGCTCTTTCTCTCTGCAGCTTCTAATTCCTTAAGCCCCACTTACAGATAGACTCGCTTGCACTTTAACCGTTAAGTCATTTGCATGAGTTAACCTGACCCCAGCCCAACATCACATTTGTTTAGGTCAGTCCCTGTGTCCTACTGGAGGCTCAGCAAGTGTTGGCCAACTGACCAGGGAGTATTACCAGACCAGGGAAAGATCAAGTGGCACAGAAAGACACTTGCAGATAAAGGAGAGCAGAAAGGTAAGAGTGATTCTATCTTCCCAAGTCATTGTCCCCTCAGTCACCCAGCTCAGGCCCCACAAAAGGCACAAGCTTCAGAACCATGTTTTGGGTGCTGGATTCTGGGGATTCAAAGATATATGAGCCCCTGTCCTCAAGGGCTTCCCAACACAGTGAGAAAGACAGCGACGTAAACAGATAATTACAGTAGAATGTGACAAGTGTTGTTACAGGAGGATGTATAAGGGAAGGAAGGAGAGAAATGAGCCCAACCAGGGAAGTCTAAAACTGATCCACGGACGTGACATCTTCTGACGTCTTGAAGCATAAGGAGCAGTTTGCTGGACAGACAGGGAAAGGACTATCAGAGCAGAGAGCAGAGCCTGTCGGAGAGGTGTAGAGGGGTGTGTGTGTGTGTGTAGACTGGCAGGAGACTAAGCTGAGAGCAGAGGCAGGGCCTGGTCTCACCGTGGGGAGCCCTGGGCCCCCAGCTAAGGAGACTGCACTTGATTTTGTAAGTCCAAAGGGAACGAGAGCAAGGTTTAAGCAAATGGATGATCTTATCTGATATTTTAGAAAAATAACATCACGGTCCCAATTAGGAAGGTATCCCAGCACTCTCTCAGCAAGACCTCTACTAGCCAGCTTGGGAGCCAGGCAGCCTCCACACTGAGCTTTGGGTGCCTGGTTACCAAACTTAAATCCTTACCCCTTAACCAAATTGTGAGGGGACCAAGGCCATACTAGGGCCTGTCCAAGGACTCCAAGTGTGATAGGTTGAAAAACAGGAAAGAAAGAATGAAACAGTGCCCATCTGTGTCTCTGTGAGAGCATCATATTCCCCATTTTGAGGGGTATCAAGGAGCAGTTAACTTTGGGAGTAAGGAAGAGCTATGTGATGGGAAGTCAGGGCTGGGCCTGAGAGATTTTAGCAAGAAGAGGGTATAACCAAGGTCCTAAAGACAAATTCCATAGTGACCAACATTGACTAAAAGTTTTAGGAATTCACTGGGAACTGTAATGAGGTAAATAATTTATTGGGCATAAGACTTAGCATCATAGAGGAAGAAATAAAGTGTCACTCTGAAAAAGAAGGCATATAGCAGCTGTGCTAAAATGTTATCATTAATTCTGACACAGCAACATCAGCATGGGAATGTGCCAAAGAGAACTCCCTGAATGCCCAAAGAAGTTATTTGAAAATACAATGAGTAGGGAAAGAATTAGATCAATTTATGGATGCTAGAAAAGTACTCTTTTAGTACTCTACAGAAAAAAATTCTCAAGTGCTAAGTGCCAGAAATGTGAAATATATGAATATTTCCCATAAATGTTATTACTCTTGTCATCACCACCATCATGATCACCAGTCCTTTTGCCATCAAATTGTAAGTCAGATTCTCCCCCATTGAAGAACTTCAAGGTCTGATAAAGTTCATGTTATTTCAATGCCTATCTTACCACCAGGCAATGACCCAGATGTTAGAAAAAGTACAGCCCAATAAGTAATTGTTTTCCTTCCTATACAGACAACACCTATGCTAAGGTGATACTGCTCTTCATTTCCAGGAGGCTGAAGCCATAGACATGTGTATAGTAAGATGTGCCAAAGTGGCTGACTAGTGATTTATTACAACAAATAACTCAATAGGTAATTGCTGAATAAAAGCCCGTTGTGCACGGAGGTGGAGCCCCATGACAGCTCTAGCGGGAAACGCATGACATGCACTAGGTATACAATATCATGTCTAAGTCAACAGTGTGAAATGGCAAACATGGTCCTGATTGGTAAGAAGGGCAGCCTTTTCAGGCCTCTGATCTCCCTATTCATAACACTGGCTTTTTCTCTAATTCTTGTTGCGTTTTATGGCACCTGCTTCCATGCTCTTCCTGCAAATTTTAGGTCCTTGAGAGCAGGGATGGAGTGTTGTACCCATTTAAAAGCCAGCCTAACCATTTCTACCCAGGAGAGCTAAAACACAGAGCTTCTCAAACTTCAATGTGCATTAGAATCATCAGAGGGTTCCTGGCCAACGCTCGGACCTTCTGCATGAAACCTGATAGGATGGAGCCCAAGAATCTGCATTTTAACAAGCCACCTCCCGATTAGATGATTCTGATTCAGGCGGCCAGGCAACCCACTCGGAGAACAATCCACAAGCCCAGGGCGTAAGCCTGGAGCACACGCTTTGGATCAAATAGAGCTAGGTTTTATACCAGTTGTATACTTAGTGAGCTACAGGGCAGACTCGTACAAGTTTCTTCGTGCCTCGGTTTCCTCAGTTATAATATGGGGATGGATATATACTCATAGAAACAGATGAATACATGCTCATTGCCAGGGGATGGAGGAGGGGGAATGGAGAGTAGTTGTCTATAATGGTACTGAGTTTCACTTTTGCAAGATGAAAAAGTTCTGGAGATCTGTTGTGCAATAGTGTGAATCTACTTAACACTACAGACTCATACACTTAAAAATGGTTAAGATGGTGAATTTATGTTATGTGTTTTTACTACAATTGAAAAGAAAAAAAAAATTTGTTAATGGGGATGGGTCATAGTATCTACCTCACAGTGTTTTTACGAGCATTACCTGAAAGAAAACATGTCAAGGACCAGGCACAGTCCTGGGGCTAGCAACTGCTCAAGAAATTATAGCTATTATTATTGTTGTAGTCATGGTTGTTAAGGCTTTCAACCATGAATGAGTTACTACTTAGAGGCATTTTAAACCAAATTATATTCTGAATCTTCAAGCTGATGGAAGTTCCCTCTTCTTTTCAAAATGGTACACCAGTTTCTCAGAAACGCACTGAGCTGTGAAACCGAAACTTATCTATGATCACACATTAAGGAATGTTTCAAACCCTCCCCACAAATCCAGGTAGCTTTTGACAATCTGCATTCTTCCAAATCCTGACCAACAGACTGTTCACATTTCACATGTAGATCCATATGTTAAAAAACCAACCATATTCTAGGTCGATGTGAAAGCAGGAGGATATTCGTATTAGGAAGTCTTGATTCTTAACACTAAAATCCTCAATTTGCAGAGATGAAGGAAACAAAGAACAAAAATGTTAACTTTTGTTTTCCAGCTTAAGCTTAACAAAGGAAATCAAGCAAAATCTGCCACATAAAAGAAAGAAATGATTTCCCTGTCTTGAAAAACTACCTGAAATATTTTGCATCTTTGATGTGCATGTGGAATCCAAAGCGGATTCAGGGAACATGGCATAGACCCAAAGCCACGTCATCTTGATTCTCTGTGCATCATTTTGATTTCATGTGCATCTAGGCTAATTTCATCTCTATTATTACTAGCCTATTATTTAAGCTTTATCAGGACACATGTGCTGTTTTACAGGCCAGAATCCACGTGGTGGATGGATAACCAGGAGGCCTTTGGTCTTCATCATATACTCCAATAAGAAAACTAGACTCTCGCATTGTCAGCACGAGTCCCATGCCCTGACTTCACGTCATGCGAACCCACAGAATATCCTTAGAACTTCTAACCAAATTCATAAAATTCATCATGGTCACAGAGACAACTAAAATTAGCTCTAGGTTGAATGAAATTAGGCACAGACCAATCTGGGAGTATAAATAGCAAAATGGG
This sequence comes from Orcinus orca, assembly GCF_937001465.1. NCBI lineage: Eukaryota > Metazoa > Chordata > Mammalia > Artiodactyla > Delphinidae > Orcinus > Orcinus orca. The sequence continues at coordinate 10,661,642 of NC_064576.1, read as the reverse complement.
CAGATTGGAAAATGACCTAACGGTATAGGATTTTAGGCAACACAGGTGTTCATATGAATCCAATTTCTCATTCTCGGGCTGAGAAGGCTAAGCACCGGTGAGAATTCTAATCCTAATGACTTTTAAATCTCTCTTGATTAAAAAACAAATTTCAAAGTCACTGCTAAGGATTCCCTGCCAATTTTTTTAACCTCCATTCTGTGTATAACTCTATGTTATTATAAGAGATGAGGGTTTCCAGCGAGCCCAGGAGACCATCCCAGAAGTCCTGAATAATGACAACATTGACTGTTGAGAGGTGGTACTTGTAAAATCCAGAAATGGATGGCAATATATACAAATGGACCATCATCAAGGATTATAATTGCTCCAACCCACCTTCAGGTCTCCAAAGACCACCTGCTCCCCACTCACACCAGCATCCTTACCAACAGGTAGAAAGAAGGGGAATTAAGAAGAGCTGTAATTGAAAACAGCAAAAAGAAGTGATTAAAAGAACATGAATAACCAGACATTAATTTCAGATTCATACTGCTTCTGTCCATTTAATTCTTCTTTTTCTGAGGCACTAAAGAAACTACCTTATCATCATAATGTGAGAGTCTCTAATGAAGGCTTGAGGTTCTGAGACCCAAGTACTAGACCCAGCTCTATCTTTTCCTAGTCAAGTGACCTTGGAGAATCACTTAACTACTCTGGGCATCAGAGTCCTCATCTAGAACAGCACTGAGATCACATGACACATTCAATGAGTATTTGCAGAAGTTTTTAAAAAGTGAATCTGTAAAATGGGTATAAATCAGGAGATCTCAGGTTCTTTCCAGGCTAACCATTCAACAGACCTATGATTTTTTGTTACAGACTCATGTCCCCTGTCATTGTAATCCTTTTCTGCAAAAGTGTGTACCAACAGAAGAATCTCTTTTTACTCAGTATAATCCTGCCTTACATTTTCTCATCACATGATAGTGTTACCCCCCAATTACGTTACAACAAGAAGGAAGCATTCTTCCTTTAACCTGATCATACAATTATTTATTCAAACAATAATCAGTTGCCAGAGCATATTACTGTTTTCACAGTTCTATGCAGTATTTCAAAAAGTATATAAGGAAGTATTTACATTTTCCTTCCACCCTTGTTTTCTGCTTGATTTCAAGAGTTAAATGAGCAGTTTCCAATACCTTGTGCCTGATGTTTTTCCTCTCCATTAAAATGCTGAAGTGTTTTTTTTTTTTTTTCCTTTTTAGGAGGAAAAAAGAAATCTTTCCCCTGTAATTTACTTTGGCTTTCTCAAAAGTTGGGTAGGAAAGTCAGTATAATTCAGGTGGAATCTAAAATGTTCTTGTTGTACAAGTGTGTGCAGAAAGGAAGCCTGTAATTTCCGAGCATTCTTTCAGGAAGTTTGTATTCTCTGTCTTCCAGGGAGCCTTTACTTTCCGAGGGAGTGTGATCGACATGCCATTACTGAAGCAGGCCCAGAACATTGTTAGGCTTGCCATCTCCATCAAGGAAAAATGATCTGCTAAATGAAGCTCTCATCAGGTGGGCTGAGCATATACAGTGGGTTCCTTAAAGACAAGCCATAATACTCAAGGCAACTTGTTAGTATGCCAGATGGGAGCCTTTCTTCATTTACAGTTCATGTTAATCACATTTTTTTTTTTTTTGGTTATCTCACTGGCCAGTTATTCCTCTAAAAATGAACTTTCTTCTTTTTGATTCCAAGCTTATGATTTTATTGTTCACGAATGTGTTACAAGTACAGACTTATGATTTCACAGGGAGATAAAATAGTGGAGAGAGATGGGCTGCTCCAGGAGAAGTTTGGTCTTTAATGAAACAGATCTTTCCCAAATACGTATACTCCCTTCACCCTGCTCATGTTAGATGTTTCCCACATTGTGCATTGTTCACTCGACACCAGAAATAGTTTTAAGAAAGGCCAACCTTTTAAAAAATAATAACTCAATGAAGCGTTGGTGTTTATTTCACTAGTAATCTGATAAAACAACAGAGATGGCATAGAAAAGTTGATTAAGTACCATACTGGTTTATATAGATATCTTCTAAAAATAAATCTTCAAAACTGATTACTTTAACCTCCACCACCCCACCACCCCCAAAAATGAAATATCCCTATCCTTGAACTGCTAGGTGATCACTGTGAAAGCCCTCATCCTGGGTGAATGCTTTGGGTCAACAGTTACCAGCAATTAAAAAATAAATGTGCAGAAGCACAAGACCATCCATTCTCTCCCTTTATTTCCCTGTTTAACTGTTTGCCATTGAGGCCATTTCCCCCCTGTAAATGTATGGCTGGGACAGGGCCCCCTCAGCAATAAACTTGTAGCCTCTAAGAAGACACAATGCCACAGAGCTGGTGCATATGGTCCCCTGTGAGATTTGCATCACATTAGAGATGCTGCTACAGGTCATATGGGTGGTGTGGTTAACGGGCTTAGTAAAGCTGTTTTGAAGAGGTTAACCCAGCTTGTAGTAAGGGTAAATAAACATAACAACCAGCCATTCTTCCCTATTCAGCATGTGCTCTTATATTGAAGGCTAAAGGGTATTGAAGCTGCGAAGGATCAACTTGTGTTTGCCAGAGGACGCCAATGAAATTTGAAACACCAACAATCAGAGATTTTGTTTCTGCTCCTCATTAAATCATGAGCTTTTGTGTGGAGACTCTGGACGACTGTTCTTTAAGAAATTAACAGAATGGGAAGTTCTAAACTCTACACCAACCTTTTCATGACCTACACAGCAGCAAAGCTGCTACCCTTAGACAAACACCGCGGGGAAGGCTGTTCTGTTTATTTAAATTTGTAAATAGAAAACAGTTGTTTTTTATTTTCATTTTTTACCTCCTACGCCCTTTTAGTTTATTTCCTATGTGGCCCCTACCATGTGCCCCACCCAGGGGTCTACTTTCCCCTACCCCTTCCAGTTCCTCCAGGAAGCCCAAGAGGGGAGGAGGGCTGAAGGTTATATACAAGGAAAGGCATCATGGAACCAAAGCAAAGTGGGAGAGGCCCACGTATGGTCATACAACATCCACCTCCAGTGCAGGGCAGTTCCGACAGGCATGCAGAGGAACCTGATCCAGGCTGGGCAGTTCTGGGAAACACATGCTCTGAGACACTAACTAACATTCTCAAACACGGGGCCCGACAAGGTGGCTCTTAACTGAGGTGGGATGTGCTGCGCTGGAGCCCTGCCTCCCCAGGGCATCGCACCCCCCAACCCCTCGAGAGCATGGGTCGTAGCTGGAAAGAAAGGTGGGAGCCTGCCTCATCCTCACTCGGAGGAGCTGGAAGGAGGAAGACAGTGTCTCAGCCAACTTGGGAGATGACTGGCCTCCAGCCAAACTGGGCTTCAGGGCTGCGGACAGTGACAGTGGGCAGCAGTTACAGGAGAAGCCATCCCTGCAACCCACAGCACAGCTGTGCCCACCTAGGGTGGTAGTCGGTGTGCACAGGGTAGACCAGGACCATAGGTGCCCACGCAGCCGGACCCCACTGCTCAGCACACAAACACAGGAGGACCACTCAGAAGGCAGAGGGAAGCCTCCTCTCATTTTGACACCCTCAGGGTGTTGGAAGCATAGGCAGGACCTGTCTTAAACAAAAGACGATAATAAAAGCCTTTCTTCATACTTCCCTACAGGCAGCCTCCACTTCAACTCCACTGTCCTGCCCGTCCTCATGTGTTGGTCCAGATAACCCCACCTCAGGCTTTGACAGGAAGAAAGGGAGACGCTCTAGTCTCCACCCCTGTTACACAGGCAACCCCCAAACCCTATAGATGGACCTCCTCGAGCCTGGGGCTCACTGAGAGCCAAACCCGCCACTCTAAGGGACCCCAGATGCCAGGGTGAAGGCATGCAGACCTCGGGGAAGAGCAATCCTCTCAGCAGGGTCTCCAGGGGGCCCTGAGGGCCTGGACCTGACTAGGTGTTCCCCACCCCCATCACCAACGGGCCCACAGGTTCCTAGATTTCCAACCGTGTTGGACTGGTCACCACACCCTTTATCTCAAACCACACTTTGTTCCAACAAAAGCACCTTGTTGTTTAAGTCTCCCTGAGTGTCAGATTTATCATCTTCCTCATAACCCCAGGGTCCCAATTATGATAGGATCATGACACTGGGACATACTAGAGCCAAAAATCTGGACCAAGGTCCCACTCTCTGAGCACAGACCCTACAAGAGGGACCCAGAAGAGGGTTTAGTCAGAGTCAAAGATCCATCATGCTTCATTCCTTGAGGAACAAAGGCAAGGAGATGTTGGGAGACAAGAGGTATCCCCACTGTTTTCCCACCCACATCTCTCTGGTGCCTCGGGTGGGTGAAGGTAATACAGGGAGGGTGGGAGGGAGGGCTGGGTGAGCTCACCCCACTCGGTATGTGACAGTGCCCAACCTGGGGAATTCCTCCCAGCTAGGAATGGACTGACTGCAAGAAGAGAACCCTGCAGTAATCTGATTAATTAAAAACCATACCTGTTTATATTTTGTGTAGCTCATCACAAGCTGCTTCACCATATTACCCCCCTGTTATTAATTCTTGGAGGCTAAATTATGGGTAACACTATTAAAACATTATCAGAACTGATGAGAAACAATTACTTAGAAAATGAGCCAGGACAAGATTGAGTTGAGAACATCAGTGGTGATCACTGCAGATTAGTTTAATAAATCATCAGGTGTAAGGCAAGACTGACTGTATGTATGCAAAGCCCCGTCACGGGAAAATGAAATTGAGATTTTTTTGGCATAATTTTTTCATTAATCTCAATAGGACCCGAGTGGTGTAGATTGTTTTATTCCCTAATACCTTGCCTGAGGGGGGGTTCCCAGTAATGTCTTCATTGTTTTACTGAGGTCTTAATGACAATCTGTGACAACCTCATTTTAATGTATAGAGGATTATATCAGTACCATCATGTTTTATTGAAATGGCGAGAGGAACTCCAGCAGAGTCCGGAGTCAGGCACTGTCCCTGAGCGCAAGTTGGGAAGTTCCCCAGCATCTGGGTGCGGTTCCCTTCAGATTTACAAGTATTGAACCGCTAACTGCCCTGACATCCTCTCCTCCAGGGACTGACTGGGAAAAGTGTCTTCAACAACGAAGACTTGCCGCCTCCAATTTGAATTTGAAAGTAATTCATTGCCTGGCATATTTTGCTGCGTAAATGGAATAGACCGTGTAGGGTTTTTTTTTTTTCTTTTCTTTTCTCTTCTAAAATATTATGATGAACATCCCAGCCCCTAATAGTTCTTCGGCAGTTCGGGAAACTGACCTTCAGTAGGGACGATGAATTTTCTAATGATGTCTTAAGAGGAGAAGAGTTAATACGTGCTTTTTTATTTGAAGGGCATTCTGCTTCTATGGTTTCTGGTTAGCTTGGAAAGCTAAATGTCTTCCGTTCTGATTTTGATTTTTACCTCTAGTATAATACTTGGGAGGCAGTTGATGGTACAAAACAGGTTCTGAGATTAACAGCAGGATCTTGTGCATATTGATGCTGCGGAGGGTCACCGAACCGGTTTGTAACCGCAAAGCTTGCGCCCCAGGCTGGGGGACACCCCCCACCCCGACAGGTTTTCACATTGCAACTTAGGGGGAAAGTAATTAGCCGACCTCAACACTTAAATGTTAAAACCTTGGTCTTTCTTTCCGCGCTTTATTTTAAATCGGGGTGGGATAGGGGGTTAAGAGAGCAAACAAATGGAGAATAAATTACTTTCAAATACCTTAGTACCAGAAAGCTTGCGCGGTGGGACCGGGCAGCTTTTTAGTGTTCTGTGACGGGTGGTGGTGGTGAGTTTGTTTAAATTCCAGCGATTATTTGGCAACGTATTTCCTTATGAATCTATAAGAATTGCCAACGACGAAAAGAAAGTGATTTGTAGGAAGGAACCGAAATCATCTTTAGTGCCTTTAGATGGTTTGCTGCCGATCGAGCCCAGTTTCAGCTAAACGGGCTGAAGCCTACAGATTTTTTTTACTTTTTAAAATGTTTTACAAAATCTTTTGGGATTCGTTTGTCGCTCACGCCTGCCCTTTTTTAATTTCTGTGTTCTTCGGCTGTAAGCGACCCGCTCGGTTTTACTGTTTGCTTCTTGCGACGGGGAGGGCCGGCGATCTCGGGGACCGCGCGCCCCGTCGGAAGGACGTGCGCCCGCCGGGCCGGGACACGCCGAGTCCGCCGGTGTCGGGGACGCCCCGACGCGGAGACCGGCGGGGCCCGGCCGGTGCGCCCCGTGGCCCCGGTCGCGCGCGGCGGCCGCTCCCGGAGCTGCGACCGGGCGGGCGAGCGGGCGGGGCCGGGGCGCGCAGTGGGCCGGGGCCGGGGCGCGCAGTGGGCCGGGACCGCGGGCCGCCCGGAGCCTGCGAGCTTGTCGCGCAGCCCCGCTGTAATGGTGGCAGATCAAAGGCTGCCCCGTGTCCCCGCGGAGCCCGGGACAATCCCGCGCCTTTGTGCGCTGTTGCTAGGAGCCCGAGAAACTAAGAGAAAGTGTCAGGAGCATGTTAATCAGACTCGTTACAGTGTAACAATAACGTCTCTCTCGGGTCTCCCAGGCCCCGCGCACCCCGCGCACAGGCCCGACACCTGCGCGGGGCCCTCGCGCCCGCCCTGGGGACCGGCCGGCCCCTGTGTCTTCCTCCGAAGTCGGCGCCGCGGCCAGGCGCCGGGACGAGGCCCTGGGGGACCTGCCAGCTCCAGGCGCATCTCGCGGGTCCTGGTTTCCCTGACCGGAGCCCGGCGCCCTTAGCCTGTCCTGCTCGGAGCCGATCCCTGGCCGGGGGACCAGCGGAGGATCTGGGTCCCCTTGCTTTTCAGTCATTGAGTGGAATTGCCCTCGTTATTCAAGCACGGTTTTAGAATCAAGAGAAAAATGAACATTCCATTTCAGATAGCTTTTTGGTGGAGTTTCCTCAAAAGATCCTAACTTTGCCTATTTTCCTATCAAAGCCACAGAGGATATTTTAAGTGATAATCCCGAGTTTACAGAAGACAAACCCAAACTTTGCTAAAAGTAAAGATTTCTCGGAACTTTTTAGAGAGAATCACTTCATTCATTCGTTTATTCATTCAACAAACATCTGTTGAGCCTGACTGGATGCCAGACAGCTAGTCGGAAAGCCGTAGGACTGGTTCCGGATGCACTTTTCTTTTAAAATTAAAATGCCCTTGTGTGAAGTGAAAGGAGGAGCAAAGGCGTAAAATAATGTCAAATGTCAAAACAAAAAGAAGTGCCATTGGCTACTACAGCGACAGTAACAGGAGAGGAGCGAATTAAGAATTTAAAGCGTTTGAAAAACTCGCCATATGCTTTGAAAACCAGCCACTTTTTTCAACTATTTTATCTCCTCCCCAATTCTTTTGGTCCCTATGAGTTCCTTCAGGCTGCAGTCCTGAAACCAGAGTCCTGCCTGAGGTCTGAGGAACGAAGTCAGCCCTTCTGCATGTTTGTAAACAGCCTGTCAGATTTGCTAAAGGATCAAACACACTGGGTCCTGGCCCCATTCTGCCCTCAGCCAGACACAGGGAATTGGAAAGCTGTGCTCAGTCTTAGGGCAGAATTTGGCCAATTCGAGGTGGTTTTCTCCAACGTGAGCTCTCATTCAGGAATCAGGATGGGCATTCCGGAAGGGCAGAGGGGCCACACTTCTTGGTGGAATATAACTGCTAAACCTGAGTCAAAGACAAAGCTTCCTGTCACCAGGAAGAATAGAAAGCAACCCACTCTCAAATCACCTGTGCCTACCTAGTGACCGAGGGGGAATCCTGCAACAATGTCATACTTCTCAGTCAGTCAAAATCAGTTTCTCTCTCACACTGTGTGCAGCATGTAGACGTATAGAAAACTGGAGATGGTCCCAGAGATTAGTCTAAGCCCTAGAAGGAACTTTCCAGATTCCCTTCATTACATAAGTAAGAGAGTTGATATACTGAAAACTCCATCTTATGAAAACAAAGGAGACCAAACGCTGACTATATCGTGATGTTAAAATACCTAGCTAAAGGGGAGAAATTCAGGGAAAAGAAATTGTTTTGCGGGGGTGGTCAGGGGGAGGGAGGATTGTTTGTTTTTTGTCTACATAATGCCACATAGCTGGTTTCGCTGGGTTTTGTTTTGTTTTTAAACAATGAATCAAATTGCCTTAGTTATTGAGACACAGTAAAGGAATCAGGAGAGAAACGAGCATTCCATTTCAGATAGCTTTGTGGTGGAGAGTTCCTTCAGAAGGCTATCCACTCTAGGCATCTGGCTTAATTTTTTTTTTTTTTTAATGGGCTCTTGAGTTCCATGGAAGGAAGAACATAAAACCAACATGAACTTCTGGCTTAGAATCTCTGGGAAAACTGTGTTAATAACCCAAACTCCCAGACGAGGAGAGGAGCACATCTGTTTCCTCCATGGGATTTCCAGGGACTGGAATTCATGCAGCAGCTTCCAGGGGAGCTCTGTGATGCCTTTCCCAGTGTGGTGTGAGGGAGCTCCGGCCACCAGGAGCCTCACTAGCATTTCCACACCAGCCCAGCGACACGTCGCCTCCCCCACGGGGCCCTGGCCACTGGGCAGGTGGACGGTGCCTGGCTGCAGGGCCTGACACTCCTGTGCAAAGGCTCTACACAAGCTGTAATCCCTCCCTCTCCATCATACCCAATAAACTCCTAACCATTTTTCAAGACACAACCTGAAGACCACTTCTGTGAAGTCTTCCCAACTACCCAGAGACAGCTTGCTGGCCCTCTCCCAGTCCTTCCATTGCATTGGATCAGATTTCTATTGTAGTACTGTGTGTGTGTGTGTGTGTGTCCCACAGCAGTGTGGAGGCCCTGAACAGTGGACATTGCCATGTACCCCAGATCCCTCTCCTGCTCACCTCTCACTCCCCACCCCATCCCACCCCACCCCCCCCACCCGCCCGCAAGAACTTGCTAAAGGTGTGTTCAGTACAATTAGGCCCTGAGACATCTGTTCCTCCATCAGACGTCTTGCCTCCCGGATTTGTGCAAATACTGGCCCTTTTAGTGCACTTGCTCAAGGTCACACAGCTGGCAAAACCAAGACTTCAACTAAAGTCTGGAAATGAAACCACTAAACCACACAGTTGCACACCCGAGAACTCCCCAGATTTATAGCTTCACATTAAGTTCCCGATGAAGGAAGCTCTAGATGAGTTTTTTGAAGCAACAAGAAAATAGCTGAAGCCTCTTTTTCAACAGCTGCCTGCCTCAGAGACACTGCCTGACCCTGGCACGGGTATGTGAACTCATCACAATTCAAACAGCCAATCATCCAGTGTAACCAGGAAGCTGGGCAACCAGGCAAGTCCCTCCTTGAGGTAGGCCTTCATGCCCCCCCTCTCTGCCCCTCCCAGACTACACAAACAGTCCCTCGCACATTTTGCAGGATGGCGCGCTGCGGGGGGAGTGGCTGAGTGGCCATGGAGAATGTCGTAGGTGGCATAAGGAAAGGCGTTCCAGTGGAGGGATAAAGGAGCAGGACACAGGCTCAAGGACAGAGCCGGGTTCACTCCCCACGCCTCCTCTTGTACCCTCCCCACTCCTGCGGCCCTCCCCTCATGGCCCCCATCATTCTGTGCATCACCTCTCATTCCATATAGTCCCTCCTCCGGCTACTGTCCTGCTTCCATTTCCCATTTCCTTTTTCTTACAATTTTACCTTCCTTCCTCTCATCGCAATTCCCAAACCAAAAAAAAAAAAATTAACAAATGTAGGAAAGAAAACAAAAGTGGGTAAAAATGTACATTTTTAATGATTTCTAATGTTTTTTCCGTGTTTTGGAAGTAAATCTAGTGTCTTAAGCTGTGAGCTGCTGGCAGTATGCTGTGTAGTCCTTCATTTACTGTGAACTTGGCACAGGAAGTTTACTGGCCCATTTTACTGCAGAGCGCCTGAGTGCAGAGGACAGCTAATGCTGTACTTTGGGAATCAACGGAGAAATGTCAGTGAGGCTGCTAATTATTCAGTAAATTAAATATTGCTGCCACAGCTGCTATTTCTAATGTCCTACATTTGATCATGCTGTCTTAATGCAGAGCCAACATTCAGATTCTATTTAAGCGATAAAGAAGATGAGGACCTGGCAAACTGGTTATTGGTTCTTTATGTTTTAGGAGAAGTCATTTGAGTGTGCAGCCTGAAACTCACGTGGGAACCCAGAATGGTGCTTACACATGACAAAGTTTATGGATATAAAATTTCATTTCTATCCTTTTCTTAACTTTATTTGGGGGGAGGACGTTACCAGAAAGGTAACAATAAATGATTATTTATAAAAACAAGTATTTTCAAATTATGATAAACATTCCATTTAAGATTACTGAGGATGTGACCCCCCCAAAATCATTTTTTTCAACTTTGCTTCATAAAGACCTTTTTAAAAAACAATCAGTCTTTGTATCACCTAAGGAATTTTAAACTGTGACATATATTTATGAGAATATTTAAGGTGACTATTTTCAAAATAAGTAGCAAATGAATGGGTCGTGAATTTGCGTGCACTGCCTCTGAAAATGAGCACATTTGAAAACAGTTTGTTCAAAAGGCGCCATTGGCCTTTTCCCTTCCTTCTCAAAGAGCATATGTGTTGCATTAGTACTCAGAAAAGAGCGTGTTTTCATAGCCTCCAGTGCTGCGTTTATAAAAATCATGATGATTTTAGGACTGCACCTTCATTTTTTGAGTTTTCAAAACTTGTCCCTTTTTGCTCTTTTATTTTCTTTCAACAAAACAAAGACTGGAGAACCCCTTTAAGAAATTTTATACATTCCCACAGAGTCCCAGTTTGTTGACCTTCAGGCCACAGAGTAAAACCTTTCTTTTAAGTCAAGCATTCCCCATTGGGAAGCACTCCAGCTTTTTCTTTTTATGAGGAATTTTAACTGCTGGACTTAATTTAATTATTGTATTTTGTACATACTCCCAGGAGCCCCAGGGCATGAGCTTTACTTTTTTCAAAACTTTCAAATGAATATCTTTAGAAATGCACATTTCTGATGGTAACCTTACTTCTTCCACTTGTATTTCTAATCTAAATACCAAACTTGGATCATTCTGTTTCCTGACTTATTCCTGGAGAGGCTTCAACCTCACATCTCTTTGCCACAGATACTGTTCTTGAGTAGACATGGAATATAGTCATTTGAGTCCAGAATGTGGGAGCCCGGGTTTCATAACAAGAAAATAAAAACCATCTCCAGTTGAACTACATTTTAAAACTTGATGGTTCTGGGGACATAGTCTTCAATAAGAAGGGTTCCTAGGTTGAAATCAGTAGCATGCTGGTCCCATGGCTGCAGCCTGCCACCATCTGTCCCTATAGTTTCTATGAGATATTCCCACAACATCAGCTGCTCTTCCCGGATCCCAGCAGAGGCTCATGTGCGAACACACACACACACACACACACACCACACACACAGGGAGTTGTCATCCCAAGCTAATGGCAAAGATTCAATATCTTTATTTCTCACCTCTCTTTATCCATAAACATTTTCATTCAAGCCTTCTGATTTCCACCTGGAAATCAAAAACTTCGACCACATCTTGACTCTCAAAGGTGAAAAATAATTTTGGGGGTATTGACTTAAAACTCATATAGGAATATTGAAATGTGGAACAAACATAAACTTTCCAAATCATAAGCTCTGCCCAAAATATTTCATGAGGGTTGGGCCACTTATGAAGTAAGTTTCATTGTAGGACTTCTGAGACCTCTGTATTTAGGAAGATGTTTTTAACTAGAATTATCTGCTAGGTGAATCTGATTTTCTTATTTATTTTGATTTAAAATTTAAAATTATAGATACCACAGCATTTTGGTACCAAAGAAGGACTTCTGAGATCATCTAGGCCAATGATCTAGACCCTGGCTGCATATTAGAAGTACCTGGCGAACATTTAGTAAATACTCTAGTCTCACCCATCATTTTGCAGATTCAAAAGAGAAACAACCAGACAAAACTCTGAAAGATGCAACATGGCCTTTACATTAGAACTGTCTAAGGTACAATACTGTAACATGATTTGGGAACTCCTGGCCATGCTAAACTTTACAAAGCAAACTTAATTAAGTTTCCATAATTATGTTTTGGGCCACATGAATTGTAAGATAGTTGACTGATTCTTCCCACATGATACACTTTCTAATTTTATACACATTCACATCCCTGACTGATCATAGAATAGGTTGGAATAATCACGGCCTTGAAATGTCTCACATTTAATTTTTAAAATAAGGTATACTTGTGTAGATGGCTGCCCTTCCTGAAAATTCATTTAAGTTTGCCCTCTGCAGTGGCAGTGTCATGCTTCTTGACTAATATTCTGCAATTTATTTTTCTTACATATATTTAAAATATATAGGCAAAAAGCAGTATTTCTCCTAGTGTCATCTGATGATCACAAAACATATGAACCATAGAGCTTTACATTGTACCATTTTTATAAAAACAGAAGCAAAGAAACATCAAATAACAACTCATCCGAGTGAGAACCACAGCCCCATGAAGGCAGAAGTGAGCTTAGCTATCACTTCTGATGGCCTCAGGAGAGCAAAGGGGGGCCGCGCTGAGAGCAAGGGCTCCTTCTGGTAAGAAGCCTCAGCTGGGGGCTCCGCGGGCCTTTGAGACAGCTTGGTAATCGCTTACCCTCACCCCCCTCCCCCCAAAACAGCACCTCCCTCACCTTTCCCACTCCTCCTCAGCTGCCTCCTTCTCCCCCTTCCCCATCCAGGATGGCGGATGGCGGGATGGTGTGCTTGCAGATCACGAAGGGAAAAGGAGAGCTCCAGTCACTTTGACTGGAGAGCCAAGGACCTCCCGGGAGAGATCCAGGAAGCTTTGATCTCAATTATTTGCCTTGGGCTGAAAGACCTCTGTTTGGCCGATCCTCTAGGATCCTAATAAGGCCAGGACCTGGGATCACAGATGCAAACCTTTTTTCTTTTTCTTTTTTTTAACGAAAGGAATGCTGAGATGCAATGATTAAAGCTGTAGAGTTACTAGGAGATGGTACGTTAGTATAGGTCATATCTGCATAAGAATACGTTCATTAATTCACTCCTCCAGCAGATACTAATTGAGCTTCTGTTGTGTGCCTGCGGTGAGTGACGTCACTGTGGTAGTGATGGGCTGTGAGGGTAACCTGAGGGTGGCCCTAAGGCCCCTGTGTCCAGTAGCTCCATCAGAAGGGAAAGCAGGTGGGTGGCTAAAGCCTTTCTTATTCTGGTTCTCCCGCCCCACCCCCGCCCTGCATCTTGTTCTAATTACTCTTTCTTATCCTTTACAACAGACATGAAAATTAAAAAAAAAAAAACCGAATAAAGTATCTTAGAGGTAGTTTCCCATAAAAAGAAAAAGTTTATAAAAAGATTAAAAAATTTTAATGGCAAGAACTGCTGAAAAGTTTGCCCCTGCTTAGTTATTTCACTTTCTGCTCCTTTACTCTTTTCTGTACATTCCCAATTGGCTACAGTGAACCCATATCGCTGTGATAGCCAAGAAATAAGATGAACGATAAAATAAATAAATGTAACGATGGGATTTTGGATTATCCGTATTTTCTAAAATGGACACTTATAATCAGAAAAATGTGTGTTACCATTTAATTTTGTTGTTGTTTTAAGTAAGGATGACTAGAAGTGAGGAAAATAAGTCTAGGCAAAAATCAGAATTTGGATGAGAGCGAAAGTTCATTATTACAAGAGTAGTCAGAAATTGGACCAGAGAAAATTTAAAGCAATAAGCTTTTTGACTATCAAACTAAATCATTTTTAGAGTGATAACCTCCAAGGCCCAGCACTCACAAGGCTGATGGCAGTGAGGCTAGGTAGTCCTCCTGGAAAATATTTGGCAATGAGTGTCCACAGACTTATTGTCACTTGTGCCTTTTACATCTGGATCTGGGAAATTCTGTGATCCTAAATACAGAAAAAGCCTCATTCACAAACACAACTCACAGTTGCGTCGTTTAAATTACAGAGGCATGGAAACCATGATGGAATATTAGGCAGCCACTTAAAGCTTGTGTTTCTGAAGAAAATAAGAAAAAGCTTTGTTCAAAAACAGATACCGGACTTCCCTGGTGGCGCAGTGGTTAAGGATCCACCTGCCAATGCAGGGGACGCGGGTTCAATCCCTGGTCTGGGAAGAACCCACATGCCACGGAGCAACTAAGCCCGTGCGCCACAACTACTGAGCCTGCACTCTAGAGACCGCAAGCCACAACTGCTGAGCCCATGTGCCACAACTACTGAAGCCCACGCACCTAGAGCCCTTGCTCTGCAGCAAGAGAAGCCACCACAATGAGAAGCCTGTGCACCTCAACAAAGAGTAGCCCCCGCTCGCCACAACTAGAGAAAGCCCGCGCGCAGCAACAAAGACCCAATGCAGCCAAACAAGAAATAAGTAAAAAAAAAATTAATTTTTTAAAAATCAAAGAGAAAAAAAATTCAGAAAAAATCCCCCAGATACCAAGCTGTATATGTAGAGTCTAGAGCTGGACTGTCTGGCCTCTACTGCTTACTTTTGAGTAATCTTGGGCAAGGAACTAGCCTTTCTGTGCCTCAGTTTTATTATCTGTGAAATGGAGGTAATAGTGGCACCTATCTCATAGAATTGTTATGAAACTTAATTGAGTTAACACATATAAAGTTGAGTACCTGACACATCAGGGCCCTCAACAAATGTTAGCTGCTATTACTATTATAATGTGATTACAACCATGTTAAAAAGAAATCACAGGGCTTCCCTGGTGGCTCGGTGGTTGAGAGTCTGCCTGCTGATGCAGGGGACGCGGGTTCGTGCCCCGGTCTGGGAAGATCCCACATGCCGCGGCTGGGCCTGTGAGCCATGGCCGCTGAGCCTGCCTGCCCGGAGCCTGTGCACGGGAGAGGCTACAGCAGTAAGAGGCCCACGTACCGCAAAAAAAAAAAAAAAAAAAAGAAATCACAACAGAAGAAAATACACCAAAATGTTAGCAATTACTCTGTTTGGATGTCGAGACTACTGGTGATTTTCATTTTGTCTTCTTTGTGTTTCCAAATTTTTCATTAAATATATATCAAAAATTAAAAAACTAATTTAGAGCTAATTATAAACAAAATCTATGTTTGAAACACTGCTTTTGATCGTTCTTCAGTTAAACCTAATAGGCCCTGAGTAGAGAGGCCCTGGCAGGAAGTTTTCATATGATCTGAAACCTCCTGCTGCCAGGACTCAGGCACCGGCTTCCAAGGACTCCTTCTGGCTTGGGCACCACGGTCACTTCTTGTCACAGGAAGGACAAGCTTGGCTGTGTCGGGTCGTGGGCTGCGCCCAGGATTGGCATGAAAGTAACCTGATTTCCAGTCCCCCCTCTGCCACTTACTACCTGTGTGTTCTGGGGAAAAGCCTGCTCCTTCTCCATAAGGAGAGATCTTGATGCAGTTAGCAGCCTCAGAGAATTAGAAAAGTGGTTGAGGGAATTTTTGAGATACTGCCTCGGTTGGAGGGAAGAGAGATCCTGAACTCTGTGATTCTCCACTCCAGCTGTCCAGCCTCGGAATTCCCTCTCCCAGAGTGGAGGGCCCATCTGCTCTGTTTACACACCTGGACCTGGTGCGAAGGGCGGTTAGGGTGGCTCCCTGACCATTTGTGGAATCACCCCTGCTTCCAAGCAGCATGCTACAGGCAAGCCTTCAAAGAAGTACCAGAAGCCAAGTGCACTCTCTGTCATCACTTAATAGTGCTTGAAGCTTTTCATATAACAAAAGGGGATGAAACAGCCCTACCTCACGTTGTGGGAACCCAGTAATTCTTCCACTGGCTCTACGCCAAAAGGGTTTTCTCTTACCTTTAAATATTAGATCTGACTAATGTGGGCCACCAATGCTCCTGGTAAATAAAATAGGAATAAAATAACTGTTTGCAGCTCGACTTCATCACACACTATGGAAAGGAGGGAATTGATAAGTTACGATGACAATCTAGTATTATTTTTGGCAAAAATAGACAAATGTGTCCAATTTAAAGAATGTCAGCATCATTTTTCTCTATCCTTGTGAGGTTGGAATCAAACCACAGAGACAGAAATTTTGTCTACTTTCTTCATTCCTAGCACTGAGCATGGTACTTGTTCTTAATAAATTTTTGTTGAATGAATCAGTTAATGAATTGATGAACAAATGAGACAGGGTCTCTTCTCTATTGTGTTAGATAGTGGGGATATAGAAATAAATACCTCAGAGTCCCACTCCTAGAAGCTCACTCTAGTAGTGGAGCCAGACACACAAATAGAAAATGACTCAAATACAACGTGATTGATTCCTAAAATCATACCACTAATGTTTCATATAGTCATGTTTCAGTGTAGTCATGTTTCAGCTCCTCCTATGTGTCAGGTACTTATACACAGTAAAATGTAATCCCTTCCTTCAAAGTTCACGGTCTAATCTGGAAAACAAACATGAAGCACAAGGCACAATACCACCAGGAAAGCAAAACAGAAATAGGAACTTGATAGAGAGGCAGCACGGTATGATTTAATCATGTGGACTCTGGCATCAGACTGCTTGAGTTCACAAAGCTGTGTGACTTTGGACAGGTTGCTTAGCCTCTCTGGCCTTTAACTGTCCCATTTGTAAAATGAGGTTAATACTGGGACCTATCGTATAGGGTTGTCGTGAGGAGTAAATGAGTTAATATCTGTAAAACTCAGGATAGTGCCAAGCTTGTACTAAATACCAAATACAAATAAATCTTTCCTATGTTCTCTGAATTTTAAACTCTCATTAAGAACTCTGTTTGGCTTTCTCTTTGTGCATGCCTGATGATTCTCCCCAGAAAGGACTTGTGACCAAACAACTCCAAAACTGTGGACTCGGGTTAATCAGGGAAGGAAAGGTAAGATTCCTGTCTGTTTGTGGAAAATAATGACCATTTAGCCAAAAGAAAAAAATTCTCAAAGCCAAGAGACACCTAGATGAGGACTGCAAATTCATTCTAAATAACCACTACTCCCTTATCCCTGGTCCAGGGCAGACATGGCTAATCAACCTCAGAATCCTTTCCAACTGAGTCTAGAATCAGGCTCAGAATTGTTTCCAAACAAGGCCCCAGGCAGTGCCAGTCTCTGTGTCTCCATGTCTCTGGCCTAAACCTTACCTTAGGGTCAGCTTCAGGATCATTTTTCTCACTGGACACACTGGGCAGCTTTCCTGTCACCCTGCTGCCAGAGGCACGGTGTGACAGCCCTTCTCCCAGGGCTGAAGGCCAGCTCCCACCGTGGCCTGCCAGCCCTCACTCCTGAGAGATCACCAGTCGAGCTGGTTCTACTCTGCCCTCCCTTGTGGGTCCATGGCCACTGGCTAACTCTGTGACCTCAGCTAAGCAAGTAACTTAACCCCTCTCTGAGCCACCGATTCCTTCTTGGTATATAGAACCTCCCTCAAGATTCTCGTGAGGATTGAATGTGATCGTGTATGTGAGCGGCCCCAGCTGGAGTGGGCTCTCGGTGAAGGGTAGGTGCCGTCTTCCCACCAGCCAGGCACAGCACCTTTGTGACTTCACCCCCAGGGTCCTGCATAACATGAAACAGGGTTGGGGTGCTCCTGAATAAGGCACCGGGGACCCCACTCAACACAACTGCCAATGAACTCAAGGTCATATGGGCTCAGACAGCCGGGAATAGGTGAAGGCCAGCGGGGTAGGAGGGGTGAGGAATGGGGAGTGAGGGGTGCCTGAGGTGTGCACAGGGACTCCATCACAGACCTTCTTAGGAAACGATGGGAGGGGGCACTGGAGGGTTTATATTACTCCCATAAGCCGAGAGGGGGCCTTGCACACAGCCCAGGGTGAGACCACAGGGACAGTCCCTCCTGTCTGCCTTCTCCACCTCCTAACTCAGGGCTAAGACCCCCTATTTCTGGAGCCGCTCTCATTACCTCCTCCCAGCTGGACCTCGGTATGGACGACTCACTTATGAGTTCCTGTCTCCTCTTCAACTGAGAGGGTTGTTCCCTGAGAAGCCTTGGCTGTCTCCCTCTGCCTTGTCTTACCGAGTATGTGTGTGATATCCCTCGCCATCACCCAGAGGAACAGGTCCTGCTCCCATCCCACCCCCGACCCCAAAAAAGCAGGCTTGCACCCTTTGGACCCAACCCATGTTCAAGTCCAGCAAGTGAGTCCAGGGCTGGCGTCTCTTGGTCATTCACGGGACAGCCTGTGACCCTCCTCTCCTCCCTGTACCCACCGCTCTTCCTGGGCCCAGCCTGAGAGGCAACTCCTCCAGGGCCCTTCTCTTAAAGGCTCTGTCAACATTTTCAATTCAGGCTTCTCCTTCGAGAGTTTACAAGTCAACTGGCAAACAGAGTGAGCCCAGGTGGAAAGGTGCCTTACAAGGGAGCACATCCAGGCAGAGAGCCCAATGCAGCCACTCGGCACTGAAATCTTGGCTAATTTAATATCTACAGTAAACATGGATTTGTGTGGAATGCAGCCGCTTCTTTTAATTGCTCCAAATAAATATCCTGGGTAATTTTAAGAGAGAGTCTGCAGCAGCAGCGCGAGCCTTATATTACCAGGAAGTGCTTCGGGGTATTGTGTGCTGAGAAAGGCATTACATAAATTGAAACTCCTTTTGCTCAGAGCCGAGTCCTGAAAGTTCATGCCGTGAGAAACATTTCTCACCATGCACAAACTGAATTGTATATAAAATTAAATTTTCTGATTAAAATCTTCATTGTTGGACCTCCTGCTGGCTGCCACCATTTTGCCGAAATAAGATACTATTTGCGGTAATGGCAACGGGGGAAACCTGTTGGTTGTAAACTGGCTTCACTCTTACAGTTTAAAAATCTAGAGAGCTTTATTGTGCAAACATTGCATTTTCCATACAGATATTACAGAGCCAGGCTTTACTACTGATTCATCAGCCAGGGTGCAAGCGGGTTTACAAGTCCGACCCTGACAGCCCTAAATCTCCTGCACACCCAGCCCAGCCCTGGGAGGTGGAAGGCGCCAGCAGGAGGATGAGACGGGCATATATAACTGTCTGCTGTTTTCTAATTTAAAAAATATTTTTCTTCACAAGCGCATTATTATTTGAGTGAGGAAAGAATATAGAGGAAAAGATGGGGCCTAGGAAGAGTTCAAATTTAGGAGACCACCCTCCCCCAACCCCTGGCCCTGGAAACTGACAGGATTACTGCCTTTTAAGGATTTACCCATCCCACCCCCCAGCCCCCAGCCCCTCTCTCTCCACTGCCACCTCCAAGCCCCAGTTCTGAGAATCTCCCTCATAGAGATCAACTACAGCTCTACACAGCATCACCAACAGAGGCGTCCAGGCTAATAATTTTGTTTGACAAATACAGAATCTGGAACCAAAAAATGAAGGTTGTTTTTTCCTAAGAAGGTGTGTGCTCGAAATCAGAACCCCGAGGGCTGATTTTCATCTTTCGCTTCCCTAGCTTGCAGTTCATAAGTGAACTCTCTCCAGAAGTCCGCATCGGCCAGGCACACATAAATATTTTTTACTGCCTTCCATCTGTTAGAATAGATTGTCCCTCTCTTTCGTTTTGTAAATCATTCTGTTGCTTGGGTAATCCAAAACAGCTTTGACTTAAAAAGGAGGAAAGGGTGGGGTGCGGGAGGATTTAGCAAAACGATTGATCCAGTTCGGTGTAGCTCGTATTTTGACAAAATAAAGCCAAAACAAACTGATTTCTTAAGGAATGACCTAGTCTGAATACGATGAGTCTCACCAAATCTTTTTCTAGAAAAGAGCATGCAGGTTACTGGTACAACCAGTGCTAGAGTAGCATAAACTAAGCCACCTTCTCTGAGGGAGCAAATGCAAGGGAAGTGGGTTGAGGTGAATGGGAGCTCTAAGAGCCCAAGTTCAAAGGCACAGCTCACCTGGAAGGCACTGAGGTAAAATGGATGGGATCTCACACACACCCCACGTAGGGCTCAGAGTGTCCTTTTGCAGCTTCTTTGCCCTAAAAGCCAACCCTAGGTATTCATATGCATTCATCTAAGCTGTCCCACCTGTGGGGAAAATAGCTGGGGGTAGAAGCAGGAAGTGCCCAGTAGGGTTCCTGACCCAATCCCCTGCCACCACGTATTACCTTTCTATAGATAAGAGCTTGGGGAAACTACTATTATTATGCCTACTTCGTTTCAGTTGCATAATGATTTAATAAATTAAAATAATTTGCAAATCTATGAATTAGCTATTTTTGAAAATTATTCCATTGGCTTTCTTTTTTCCCTCTAAACCTCCCTTGTGTTTTCTAGTCTTTCATAGTTTCCATGACTCTAATTAGCACCAACCTGAATTTCTTACATGGTCATAGAGTGGGAAAAAAATATAATCTGTTTCCCTTCTTCTCTTCTTAACTAACCATCCATATATGCCCTCTGTTTGAAAACCAATAATAAAGTGAGTTATAATATTTCATCCACTCATTCAATAATGTCTTGAATTAATGGGGTGCTAAGAGCCAAACTATTATGCCTCTCTCACTCAAGAGTTCTGTCAGCCTGAGGAATACATTAGAAGTCCCAGCTTTACTGTCTTTTAAACAAGGATTTAAAGATCCCAAGAGAGAGACTTCCCTGGTGGTCCAGTGATTAAGACTTGCGCTTCCACTGCAGCGGGCTTGGGTTTGATCCCTGGTCGGGGAACTAAGATCCTGCATGCCGTGCGGTGCAGCCAAGAAATTCTAAAAAATGAAGGAAGGAAGGGAGGGAGGGAGGAAGGAAGGAAGGGAGCAAGGAAGGAAGGAAGGAAGTCTACAAAAAGAACTTACATGTGATGGTGCCCCCTTCTCCCAACTTCACTTCCTTCTTTTGCCTTACTTCCTGCCTCTTTGCAAGTAACCAAGAATCCCTAGTCCTTTCCTTGTTCCCTATAGGGCTCTGCTCCCCAAAGGATCCCTTTCCACGGCTCCATTATCTCCTCTAGTCTTGAGCAAAGATGGAATGCTTGACCTCCCCATACCTCTGCCCAAACTTTGCCTACATTTTTGTTCCAGGCTTCCATTGATTTCTTTGAATAGTCATCAGTTGTTTCTATAAGCAAAAGTCATCAACAATATTCTACCGACTTTCCAGTTTGAGCAAGAAGACATAATGCCTGTCCCTGTATAGAGCATCAAAAGTCAAGAACAGGGCTTCCCTGGTGGCGCAGTGGTTGAGAGTGCGCCTGCCGATGCAGGGGACGGGGGTTCATGTCCCGGTCCGGGAAGATCCCACATGCCGCGGAGCGGCTGGGCCCATGAGCCATGGCCGCTGAGCCTGCGCGTCCGGAGCCTGTGCTCCGCAACGGGAGAGACCACAACAGTGAGAGGCCCGCGTGCCGCAAAAAATATATAATAATAATAAATTTTTAAAAAGGCAAGAACAGGACAGATGCATCCAAAAATGATTCAAGATTTAATAGAGCCAACCAGACCCTGCTCATGTGCCCTGGCAAGCACAGCTATCGAGTGGGCAAGCCCTGACAATGGGGCAAGAGGGCACAGCAGGGGTAAGGAGGAACCCCAAGGACCAGTGGTACTGCCACCATCCCACCGCCGAAACCAAGGCCCTCGTGCCCAGGCATATACTGGAGGGCTAGACAGTGAGGCCCTGCCCCCCTTTAGGGGTATTGGTGGAGATTCCTAAAAGGGATGGAAATCTCAGTCTCCATCTCAACAGATGGGTCCTCAGATAGGCATCTGCAATTCTGATGGATAGCCATCACCCAGTTTTCTTCCCCATTGGTTCTCCAAAGGGAAAAGCCAAGCCCCCTCCCTCCATGAACCTACTCTTCCATCACAGATTAGAAAGGCTCCAGGTTGATCAGGCCGATAGCCCTGGCAATCACTCTCTTCCTCAGCCAGAATGGTGAGTTGAAAACCTGTCATTCACCAGCAAGAAGAGGATCCATGTCAGGCTCATCTCCCTTCTTCTCTCTCCCTTCCCTTACCTACCCATCCCTCCATCTTTCTCATGGTATGGAGTGTCTTGTTTCTATCTTACTTCTACTTCTTGTCCCCTTCTTGAGTTCTAGCCCTTTCTTTTAGGTTGGCAGACACCAGAGGGCAACATAATCTCACCTACTAGTCAGTTCTTTCATTTCACCAGTAGAGGGAAGAGTTTGAGAGAACCTACAAGAACTAGGAGGTGTGTGGAAATGATTTTGAAATATGGAATTAGCTAGCGCGATAGAACTGCTCTCTTAAAGGCATCTCGTGCCAAGGCATTCTGTTCCCGTTGGTAAATAATCTGTTATAAAACGGTTGCAATGCATATTAACTCACCAGAGCATGACACTGGCAAAATTTCCCTCCAGGCTATATTTTGCAAAGAGACAACTTTTCATGTGATGTGAGACCTGAGATTAAACTAACAGAAGTCCTACATTATTCAAGGTAACGCTGACACTCCATCCCTCCCTCACTGCTTAGTCTTTTGAGATCTGGTTTTTATTTTGTTTCTGAAATAATTGGTAAGGCATTTAGCCCTGAATGGCTTGTTTTGAGTACCTGTCATCATAGGACTCTAGGCGCTTTGAGGGTGCTTGGAGCTTAGTTGGGCAAGTGAAGCTGAGTCAATCAGAAGAATTGATTACGAACCAAGCAGCAGAGCTCTCGGGGCAATAAGTGCCCAAGTAGCGCCTGCTAAACTTGCAAGAGCCTGCTTCACCAGGGCCTGCCCATTCCACCATGCATACTGAGGGAATTAGAGCAGGTTCCTTTTGAAAATGGTTTGGAAGGAAGGATTCAGAAGTTAAACTTGTGCCACTGAACTGACCATTTACCAAATAATTACCCTGACCAAGTTAGCACTAATACCTTTAAAAAGTAGACAACATGGAACTAAGCAATCTGCTCAACCATTGCAATTTGCTCAATTGTTTGGATCTAATTACCTGGCCTGTGTATTTTCTGCTTGGTGTCCCCAGCCTTTGAACCATTTCCAAAGCCAGAGCTTTATAGAAAGGGTCTTTGAGAACCCCTTTAGATAGAGTCTGTGATTCTATCCTTCTTTAGATGGATTTTTTTATCCGAGTTGCTGAATTTATCCATATAACTTTGCCTCCATTTCTTCATCAACATCCTTTCTTTGATTAATTACCTAAAGCAAGGGTTCTTATCCTGAGGTCCAGAAGTAGACTTGAGCACTTCCATGAATCCCTTGAAACTGTGAGTAAAATTCTATGTGTATGTACATAATGGTCCTTCAGGTGAGGGGTGAGGGCCCATAAATGTCATCAGATTCTCAAAGGGCTCCATGACCTCCATCTTGCAACGATGCAATCATGATGCTCACCAGACCAGAATTTCCCCAGTCAATGTGCACGAATTTGTTCCAGGTGTGTGCTTGAGCCTCTGATTGCCTCAGCCCTTGAGGACAGGGCCAGGCATGGCTGGAGCTTCCAAGCTGCCCAGGCACTATAAAAATATTATTTTCTCTGTGTGCCACAGTGGATAAAATGTTGGAAGCACTACAGTAAATTTTCACTTTTATCCCATCCACCATCTTTGTACTGTGCATCTCTTGCTTCATCTCCATGGCCTTAATTATCCAGAGGGAAGCTTGGCACTGATTTGGCCACCTGTGGTATAATCTGCACTTCATATCCTTTACCAGGAAAGAAAGTGGTGTGGTCGTCTCCTCTTCCTGAGAATGCTCCCTGGCACACACAGCTTGGAATTTGCTTTGCCGGCCACGTGGTGGTAAGTGAGACCAGCTCATTTCCCCATTTCCTGGGCTATTCCTTTTGCTAATCCCACGCATCTGACCCTTTCCTGTAGTAGCTCGTACGCCAGTTCCCTAAATGGCTCCCAGCTTCATTACCAGTATTCCTCAAAAGCGCTCTTTCCAACCAAGAAAGACATTAAAATCTTACACAGAACCCATATATAGCCAAATTCAAACTCAAACGTAACCAACAGGGCAGGCAAATTCCCATGACTCCTGGCTGACACAGAGCATCCCAAACTAGCGTGACTGTCCAAGCCTTCCCCTGCCTAGTCCAAAACACACAAAAGTCCTCATGTTCCAGACCGGACTAGCCATCCACGGTCAGTCCAGTCTCATTACCTAACGCTCAGATCACATTGTTGTACTATCACTAATTTCATAATTTCGGTAAACTAAGAAGTATGCTATTCACTTAGAATTAGTTTAGGATTCTGACTTTCATATGAATGACTTCAACAAAGTCTTGCAACTGTCTGTACTTCACCTGACAATTTCAACATTTTGATCACCTAATTCTTAAATATTCTTCCAGCCCACCTCACATTCCTACTAGAGAATGAAACTATCACCTTCTTTTTACCAGTTAGCCAAGTTGACAGCCCAAAATGTCAACAACGGTTTCTAACATCTTCAAAACTTTCTTCCTCCCTTCTTACCTGAACTACCTGATCTAGACACATCCCTCACCTATAACTTTCTTGTCAATACATAATTTCAACAATACCTTACTTCTGAGAGGAAAGAAATTGCTGCTAATCCATAAGGAACTGTAAG
This sequence comes from Orcinus orca, assembly GCF_937001465.1. Lineage (NCBI taxonomy): Eukaryota > Metazoa > Chordata > Mammalia > Artiodactyla > Delphinidae > Orcinus > Orcinus orca. Next base: position 10,637,087 of record NC_064576.1, on the reverse strand, counting down.
TGCATGTTTCTTAAATATGTAAGTGTAATGTTACTGACGGGGAGGTTATGTAGGATAAAGTAAGGAATGTGAGATGGAGGGTTCGGGGAGGGATGGGAAGAGTCCACACACTGTCACCATCACAGAGCCCCAGGTGTACAGATTTCACTTTGCTACCCAAGGAAAGTCTCAAGCCCACAAAGAAGTCTTTTCTTAAAACCTACCACGTCTAATTCTAAAATAAATTAATTATTCTTAGAATATTTCCAACTATAGTTAGAAGGCTTCTCCCACCAGGTGCTCCTGGCCAGACTGTCACAGAGCGTTGTTCAAGAATGCTTATACCAAGATGAGCTACTTCCTTCTTAATCAAACTGACAACCAGACTGAATTCAGGATCCCTTTACTTGAAGGCTATAATCCCTGGTAAATCCTTTAAGAAAGTAGTTGTATCACTTTTCTATGTTATTTTAGAAACAGAGGGAAATACTTGAATGAATGCCTGAAAATCACCAGCAGTCATTTAAAAACCTATTTTTTTAGACAATATCAGGAGTTACAAAAAACTCTGTGATGGATCCTGAAATAAAAGATATAGAAAATATCGCTTTTTCAAGAATAAAATAACGTGTAGATGTACAAAATGCAAAAAACTTTAATCTTGTTTTTAACATATTTGCTGAGTTTAAGAAAATGAAATGCTCTGCTCCCATCTGCAGCCATTATAACAGTAGATTTACTAGTTATTATTCACCAACCTTAAGTGTGCACTAACTTTCGAAGGGAGAGATGAATACACTTGGGGGTAAAACATACAGTATTTTTTGTTTACTCATGAGTTTAAAGTATAACATTTTAACATCTTTTCATTTTATTTTTGATCAATCTAAGAGCTAAAGCTGCTTTCACATATACTTCTGTTGTTCGACCACCTCTAAGTAAATAAGTGCTTTCTACTTGATACTAACTTAATATGGTTTTTCAATGCAAGCCTTTTAAAGCTTCAAGAGCATCAATTTGCAAATCCCCCAACAGTCCCGGGAAGGAGAAGCTGTAGGGAAACATGTAACCCAATGGCTCTCACCTGAGATCCAGCATAACGAAGGGACCCCAGCTGGTGGCCTTTCATTTTCTGATATATTTCTCTCTTAAAACATAAACGCACAATAGGAAAATTAAGTAGAGAAACAATTCCATATATAGAATAGCACGGTGGGTTCTGGACTTTGACGCCTTTCAAACCCCAGTTATTTTGTGCTGTAGCCAAGTTGAGTGAGCTGGGTGTCACCTCCGCTTTGAAGCCTTCCCTGAGCCACCCCCCAACTGCCCCTGCCTGCCCCCACCCCGACCGTGGACGATCTGCATTGTAGCACTGGCACATTTAAACTGTCCATATCCATTGGCTTCTACGCCACACAACAGACTCCTAGAGAGTGGGGGCAGTGAGTGCCTCCATCACCTGTGTCCCCATCAACTGCCACAGCCACATGACAGAGAATATGCTCATAAATGTGGAGAGGACAAATACTTACATTCTCCAAAATCCTCGTTGTATTTTCTAAATCCCACTTGGCATGTTTAGACTGAAGCTACTTGCCATCTAGAACAAGGATGAATCAAGCCTTTTAGATTTTCTAGTAAAGCTTCAGGTGGTGAGAAACGCAGGTACTAAGACTCAAAGTGGAGGGAAGCTGGGAAGTAGAGACAGGTATGAGGGGTGCATTCAGGACAGGACAGAAAGAAGGTGAACGGGAGATTCCGAGACTGGGGCTGCTGCCTCATCCCCCCAGTGTCTGCGCCTGTGCTTCTACGAACTGACCTCTGGTGGCTTGGCCTTCTGCCTTTCTGTGGTGCTCAAATACTGGCCCCCACCAAAACCCAAGAGTAAACCTTACACTCCCCCAAGAGGGATAAGGGAACAAAAAGAAACATCAAAACTCAATTTCCATCTTCATCTTTAGACAACACCCTAGTAATATAGTAAGTGCTGATTACGTGCCAGGTACTATGCTAAACGTTTTGTAAATCATGTCCTTTTTTTGGCATGCGGCTTGCAGGATCTTCGTTCCCCCACCAGGGATCGAACCCAGGCTCAAGGCTGTGAAAGCGCCGAGTCCTATCCACTGGACCACCAGGGAATTCCCAATCATGTCATTTTACTTATTTATTTATTTATTTATCTATTTATTTATTTTTTGGGGGGGTCTTCGTTGCTGCGCGTGGGCTTTCTCTAGTTGCAGCAAGCCAGGGCTACTCTTCGGTGCGGTGCGCGGGCTTCTTATTGCAGTGGCTTCTCTTGTTGCGGAGCATGGACTCTAGGTGCGCAGGCTTCAGTAGTTGTGGCTCGTGGGCTCTAGAGTGCAGGCTCAGTAGTTGTGGTACACGGGCTTAGTTGCTCTGTGGTGTGTGGGATCTTCCCGGACCAGGGCTCGAACCCGTGTCCCCTGCATCGGCAGGCGGATTCTTAACCACTGCGCCACCAGGGAAGCCCAATCATGTCATTTTAATTCACACAACAATCTAACAAGTTAGTTCTTCTTGTTAACGCTTATCCCCATTTTATAGAAGAAAAAGCTGAGGCTTGAGGTTGCTAAGTAATTTGTCCAAGGTCCCAAAGCAGGAGAGATGCAGGTTCAGGATATGAAACTGTAGTGATTCACAGCCCGTGTCCATGAGAATTCTTTCCTGAACCTCAATCCTGGATGACACCATCTCGATTCTCTCCCTCACTGATGTTAAAGTTAATATTTAGGGGAAAGGAGAAAATGTTTGCTACAATCTGACCGCTGCTCACCTCTGAAAAAGAAGTGACAAAAGGCCAGATGTCAGCTCCAGGCCCCAATGTGTGTTAAAACGGTAAGAAAATCCCCACGTGACTGGATCACAATAGCCCATTCTAGAAAATTCTGAGACCTGAGGTTCAAAGCAGACTATTTCTGTTTTTAAACAACAGCTCCATTGGCCTGCTAGCTTCAAACCCTAGCATCTAATTTGTGATCCTGCGAAAGCCTGTTAGGAGGATTTCCATATAAAAGCATCCAGCACAATCAACTTCTGGCCTTTCCCACACACAGATCCGCAGGACCAGGCTGCCTCTCCAGCACGCCAGGGGCACTAGGTGTTTAATTTGGAATCTGATAGCTGCCTAAATTTTGAGGTATCCTGTAGGTGCCGCACACAAAGAATCCTCAATGGCCACTGGCAGAAATTCTTAGAAAAACAATCCTCCTGGTTGTCGGAATCACAACTACCACTTTCACTCCCCGCCTCCCTGTCATGGAAGAGGCTGTTGTGACTTGAATTACAGCGGCCCATGTGGACTACCTGCCGTCCAAATGCGCATGTGACAATGGACACTCCTTTGCTGGCCGGCGGTGTTATTTCAGACACTGTTGGACAGATGGGCTCCGTTCTGAGCGGGGGAAGAGCCACACCTCGGAGATGACATGTTTTATAGGGCTGTCTCCTCGCCGCACACAGAGTATCCTCATCATTTTGCCAGGGTTGGGGCAGATATCCGAACATCAGAAGGACAGCTTCTCCCCAGCATCCTGTCTCCAGCCTCAGGGCCTGCATGCAGTTTCAGGGATCCTGGTTGTCGGCTGGCCCCCCGCCCACTCCTGTGACTGCCATGTGTGGGGCATGTGCCTGGGCCTCGGCAGCTGTTGGAGCACAGTAAATCCATTCATACTGACGTATCCCAATGACTAACACGGGCTTAGTGAGGAAACAGAAGCGTTTGACAAGCAGAAACAACTGAATTACTTTTAGAGGGGTGAGGAAATGACACCCCCAAAGGGCTTGATCTTGCCATTTGGCTTGGATGGGGGGACTCACCATGGGAGGCCACCCGGATGTCACCCCAGCCACCTACCATCATTAATTCTGAGCAGAAGAGGAGCCCGGCCGGTGTTTCGGCAACAGGAATGAGAGGTCTAAAGAGATGGTTATTGGAGACCACGCTGGACATGAAGAAAATAAATCACTCAAACCCAAAGACTTAAAGTGAGAGGCAGTCTCACTTTGTAGTTTGGAATGTGGGCTTTGGAATCAGACAGAACTGGGGTTCAAATCCTGGTTCTGCCACTTATCTCATGATGAGCCGTGAAACCCCTAAGCCTCTGTTTCCTCGCTTGTAAAATGGGGTATGATAATGGCATTCCTAGCTAATGGAGCTCTTTCAGGAATGAGTGAGACCATCGGATAAAGCATTCAGTACGGTATGTGTGTGTATAAAGCCTGATGTACAATAAGCAATTAACCGTAGGTAGTAATCATAATAGTACATTTCAATGAGAGGACAATGAACTTTGTGTTTGTCCACACATGCAGACAGGTAACAGGATTCACCTTGCGCTAACTGATATAGCTCCTGAAGCAGCGTGGAATCCAAAGGAAGCTCGACGCTTACTGCTTCAAAACACACTTCCTCATCAGGACCCCACCACCGCCACCTTCTGCAGAACCTGGATCATGAGGTGAGTTGGAGAACCATCTAGGGCCCCACCAGGCTTGGTGTTCTGAATCAGACCTCAGCAAACGCTCTCCTGCCTAATGTGGATCATTGTTAAGAACATGTCCCCACGTCACTGCCATAAACTATAGGGCAGCAATATGCATGGATCTTCACCCATGGCTTTGGGGATGTTTCAGCCCACGGAACCTACTGGACTGGATGTTATTAACAGGTACCGTACAAATAGAGTACTCCAGGTTCCCTCCATGCTACATCAAGTGCACAGGATTTTACTCCCCTGCAACAGCAGTTACCATCATCTCCACTCGTGGAGTGCGCCTGCTGATGATGTTCCTTTTGGACATCGTAAGTCCACCAGTCAGAACCCACCAGAGCCCCCATCTCGAGCCAGCAGAACAGGGGAGTATGTCTTGTTCACCCCAGCTGTCTACCCCAGGAAGCCGGCCAGGGAGGTCACGGACAGGGCACTTTATAACCAACTCTGATGCAATGAAAACGGGAATTACCCATGATTAACATCTAGAAATAGGCTGGAGAGAATATGACAGGAAGAGAAACATAAATGTGATTATGCAAAAGGATGAAAGTGGAAAGCTTTGGAAGAATTCTGCTTGCTTCCAGGAGGGCCTTCTCCCATGACCTCCTCCTGCGGCCACGCCAGGGCGGGCTGTGTCCACAGCTTCCCCCAGCTCCCTAACCGCCAGCTCTAGCTGACTCTGCTCATCCTTTCCTGGTCCTGCCTCGGGCCTGTGGTCGGGGCATCAGGGTTGCTTTGGTTCTTCCTTCAAAGTTCATCACTAAAGAGGCATCTTGCTTTCCCTGCCATATTTTAGTTGAAGCTCATATATTTTCTTAATGACAAAAGTATGAAAACTGATGTGGTTCAATGGTCCTCTCTCTCCCATCGTGACCCAGCAGACACCCAGTGCTTGCTCCCTTATGGGCCTCCTTGTTTCCTCCTCCTTCTCCACCACTGACACTCCTTATTTGCTCTGGCAGCTGTGTACCTGGGGAGCATTCGAGTCTTGCGCCGAACCAGCACAGAATCTACTGAACTGAACCTAGCGGCTCCAGGTTTCATTTTAGCCTTCCCCCTTCCATAGTTCTAACCCCCTTGACTCTTTACAGCCACTAATCAACGCCAACTGTTTGAAGATGCAGGACAGAAGAAATTCTGAAGGCTGCCGCTTCCTTATACCTCCCTGAGAGCCGTCTTTGAGGATTTAAGGCAAGAGAATTATTGAAACACATTTCATTGATTTATTATTAATTGTCCCTTGGGTAAGCACAGAAAGTACCAAGCAGAGGAAGGCTGCATGACTTGTGGTCACTGAAACACTTTCAAGTGTCTGCCCAGATCCTGAATTTCTGCCATGAACAGGGGAACCAAAATGAGGAAACACAAGTTATAGAGATTAGACTCCAGGTGAAGAGGAAGGGAGTGTAGGAAGGAGGTGTGGGGTACAGCTTGCTGAGTAGTGGGAGCAGAGACCAGGCAACTGAGGCAGCTGGCAGAGGAGGGAGGTGGAGGCTTGCTTTGGGAGCGAAGCCAAAGTCTACTGTCAGGGTGTGGGATCCAGAAAAATCCCACCGGTTAACATGAATAAATGCCCACCAGCAGAAAGACAAATACTGCTTCTGGTCCAAGAAACAGAGGCCTGAATGGCCAAGGAAAGTAGATTCTTATCTTCGGGCAAGGGCCCAGCGACACACCAGCTCAGAAACATGTCCCAAAGGAAGGGAGCATCGTTACTGCCAGCTGAGCATCTCCGAACCCCCATCCATGGAGGAAACAAGACGTGGGATGAGAAATAGGTGCACGTGCGCACAAACGCACACACAAGAAAAAAACGCACACACAAGAAAAAACGCACACACAAGAAAAAAAAGTGTTAGCCTGCTGCCTGATCACACCCAAATAAGGCAGACGTGCCCCAACCAGATGTACCAGGCCTCTTCCAGAGAACTCATTTGTTGTGGGCTGATTTCTACTTCCTGGTGCAATTTACTTGGGAAAAGGGGCCTTTCGTTGTTGATATTCTGTGAACTGGCCGGAACCAGATAGACAATAATGACTTTACAAATCTGATTTTGCAGAATCTGCAAAACACCCCTTGACTGTCGGTCCTCAGTACTTCCTTTCTGCTCACCCAGAGTCTTCTATCTTTTATTGATTAGCACAGGCATCGCATGAGCCCCTTCTTAGGGCAAGGGACTAAATCCAACAAGAGGTACCATGTTGTTTTCATTCCGCAAGGATTTCACAGGTAAGTTCCACACTGTGCTGGGGGGTGAGGGGGGATTGTTTTTCTCAAAGGCAGAAAACAGTCCACGTGCTTGTGGTTTTCTACTAACTCAACCTTTACTCACACTTTGCCTGATCTATAACTCAAACTCAGTAAACAGGCCTTTTAGGGAACTTGTAAAACCTAGGATACTTTCAGACAATTGGATGAATGTGGAATAAATCAACTATGAGGGAATAAAAACGATTTGGTTGTTATGTGAGATATATGTGTCTTCAAGTAGTATCACTGATCCTCAATCTCCTCTGAATACTAATTAAAAAAAAGACCCAGGGCTTCCCTGGTGGCGCAGTGGTTGAGAGTCCGCCTGCCGATGCAGGGGACACAGGTTCGTGCCCCGGTCCGGGAAGATCCCACATGTCGCGGAGCAGCTGGGCCCGTGAGCCATGGCCACTGAGCCTGCACGTCCGGAGCCTGTGCTCCGCAATGGGAGAGGCCACAACAGTGAGAGGCCCGCGTACCGCAAATAAATAAATAAATAAATAAAGGGATCAAGATGGTAGATTTCATGTTATATGTTTTTTAATCACAATAAAATAAATGCAGATATTTAAACAATTATCAAGATGACCACAGCAAGTGTGGAAAAAGTGGAAACAAGAGTGGGACAGTTTTCTCATTTGTTTTCATGGACAGTTTTGACAGCTATAAACTTCTACCAACAAAACTCAGGAGTACTTTCACAAGAAAGGAGTTCTGAAGGGTGATGTCCCCATCAATCATGACAAGTGGTTTTGCTGATAGATGGCTACTGCCTGGCTCTCCCCAAACCACTGCCCTCCAGCATGGCTTCACTGTAGTTCCCAGTCAGAAATATCGGGGTTGGAGGGAGGAGAGGAAGGAGAGAAGGGGGCTGGCATTTACAGAAGACTGGTGCCAGCTGCTTTACAGAAGCTACTGCATTTAATACAAGTCAGTGAAGTGCCTATTTACTATAGCCTTTTCATCAAGAGAAACTGAGGCTCAGAGAGAGCAAATACCTTGTCCAGGGTCATGTAATAAAGACCTGATTTGTCTGTTTCCAGAGCCCAGGCTTTTTCCACAACCATTTTGCCCTTGATCTCTACAACTACAAAACCAAGAGCCAACCATCTAGAACCCTGAAGCAAAGTGTTTTTTTTTTTTTTTCTGTGCCCCATTTGAGAGCTTAATTATAATATAACTAGAATCGGGCTGGAAAAGTGACCTCATGTGTACTCCCTAGATCTGAGATCCACCTGCTGCGCAGGGGTACTGCGGAAATGGGTCACTGGTGTGCCACGACCCTGGGCATGTCCTCAGCCGTCGTCAGGTCAGTCAGGATGCAGCCTGGGACACAGGAGTGCACTTCAGATGGTGAGCAGCTTTGTCATTTACCCGCTTGTGTCATAAAACATCACTTCCTGTGAATGCCGTAAGTGACAAAACGTGGGAAGCATTCTGCCTTGGATTTAGAAGCAAACTGCCTGGATTAAAATCCCAATTCCACCGCTTCATAGCCGCACAAGCTTACCTGTGTGTGCCTCAGGCTCCCATCTGTAAACTGGGAATGGAAATAGCACTTTCCTCATGGTGTAGTGAGAATCAAATAAGATAAAATATACAGAGCTGTCAGCGTACCATCTAGAAGTAATCACTCAGCAACAATTCGCTGAGCCGATGGGTACAGCCACACGCGCTCTGTGTGCCCCAACTCCAGGGCACCATTCACTCAGGCAGTAGTGTGAATAGCAGCCCCTGGAGTTGTGCAACTGTGCATCCCTGACCGTTAGCTTTGCATTTTAATGACCGTCTTCCACAGTCAAGCTCCAGCGTCCTCCCCTGCTTCATTATCTGCCACTAGCTCCCCAACCCGCATCCCATGGACCATCTTACCCTCAAACACAACGGTCCCATTTACAACCCCTTGGATTTTCATCTGTGCTCCTTCTTCCTGGAATGTTCCCCTGCTCGTTTCCATTCTTATTCAACCTTTAAGACCCAGACTAAAAGAAGTCCCCTCCTCTCTGAAGCATCCTCTGATGCCCAGGCAGGGTTGCCCCACCGTCAGTATTCCCAGAGCACTTTGAAAATACTCTAGTAGAAAGATCAGCATGTTTTCATGTGGTTCACACAGTTCATCCGCATACAGGTCTCCCTTGCTGAGCTGTGAGCTCCCAGCGCTCAGATGGAATCTTCCTCTTCTTGGCATGGACTTGAGCAACCCGTCCTGCTCCTGTCCTGCAGCCACATCTACATCACATGTTCAGAAGACGAGGCTGAGAGGGACTCCGTATTGTCAAGGCAAGTGTGGGATGCAGCACGCAGACCAACTTCGGAATCCAGGAAATACCCTTGACCGTGTCCGAGTGAGGCTCATGTCCCCTGAGGATGGCACTAAACGCAACAGAGGTAACGGGGCCTCCGAAGGAAGGACTTGTAGCCTTAAAGTACCTGGTCCCCTGGTACAGGAGGTGCCAGGCTGCCAGCAGTTACTTAGGATGGGCTTCGCTTGGTATATGAGAGTGAAAACCAGGAAATGCGGCCCAGTTTCTCTTTTGAAATCCCTCCTTTGGTTAGATTTGAATCTCATGTCTGTATGCTTTGTTTCAAACTAAATATCAAAAGTCTCTCGCTTCTGTTATCTCCCTGACAGTTCTTCAATATACTGTATTAAAAACTCTCCGGGGACAAAAAAAATGCACTTTCAAGTGGTGTTTAGAAACTTGCCACCCCTTGGCTTTCTTCATTTCTGAATCTCTTGGATGCTTCATAAACAAAGGAGAAAAGTGCTGCTTCTGTGATAAATACGTACACAGGATTCCTCTGTCTTACAGAGAAAACAGTACAGACCCAGCTGTTTCCCAATAGTCATAGGACTCATACCTAATGCCGACAGACTACCAAGCGTATCTGCACAAACTCTATCACACACAGCACATGGAATCTCCAGGTGTGGCCGTGAAAGAAAACGGCATGTTCTCCTTGTCAAAGTGCCCTCTCCTTGCCAGCCCCCTGCACCAAACTGAACAACCACAGGACCTGAATTTAACAGGTGATGTTTCCCTTTGTTCTTCTGGATGTTATGTATACTCAGGAGTAGCTCTCTCTGGGTTGTTCAAACACTTCATTTATTTATTTAGTATTTACTGAGTATCTACTGTGTACCCCACATAGTCATGGATTAAAGAGATTCTTGCTTAGCTTCTGTATTAGGATTTCTCAACCTTGGTACTGTTGCCATTTTGAGCCAGATAATTCTTTGTCATGAGGCTGTTCCATGCCTGGTAGGATGTTTAGCAGCATCCCTGGCCTCTACACACAAGATACCGGCAGCACCTCCACCCCTAGTCGTGACAACCAAAAATATCACCAGAAGTCAGTGAAAAGGTTTAGGGGAGGAGAGAGGGACGAAAAGGTAGAGCACAGAGGATTTCTGGAGCAGTGAAACTATCCTGAATGATACCATAATGGTGGATACGTGTCATTATACAATTGTCAAAATCCATAGAATGTACAACACCAAGAGTGAGCCCTAAAGTAAGTCTCCTGCCCTGGGGACTTGGGGTGATAATGATGTGCCAGTGTTGGTTCGTTAGTTATAACAAATACGCCAGCCAGTCCCGTGTAGGCTGTTGACAGTGGGGGCGGGCAGAGGGTAATAGGAGAACCCTCAGTACCTTCCCCTCAACTGTGCTGTGAGCCTAAAACTTCTCTGAAAAATAAAGTCTATTAAATTTTTTTTATTTTAGGTGAAAAAATGTTTTCAAGCATTGCCAATTGTCCCTGGAGGACAAATTATTTTTCATCCTGTTATAGACATTATCCTGCTCACAACAATACATTTTTTTAAATTGTGGTAAAATATACACATTATAAATTTTACCATTTTAACCATTTTTAAGAGTCTGTTTCAGTGGCATTAAGTACATTCACAGTCTTCTGTGCCATCACCACCATCCATTTCCAGAACCTTTTCATCATCCCAAACTGAAACTCTGTGCCCGTTAAACACTAGCTCCCCATCCCACTCTCCCCCCAGCCCTGATAACCTCTCTTCTACTTCCTGTCCCTATGAATTTGACTACCCTAGGTACTTCATTTCAGTGGAATCCACAATATTTGTCCTTTTGTGTCTGGCTTATTTCACCGAGCATAATGTCTTCAAGGTTTATCCATGTTGTAACATATGTCAGAATTTCCTTCCTTTTTAAGGCTGAATAATAGCCCATTGTATGGATACATCTCATTTTGTTTATCCAGTTTTCTGTTGATGGACACTTAGGTTGCTTCCATATCTTGGCAATTGTAAATAATGCTACTATGAATATTGCGGTGTATATATCTTTTCAAATTAGTGTTTTAGGGGTTTATTTGATATATACCCAGGAGCGGAATTGCTGGGTTGCTGGGTCATGTGACAGTCCTATTTTTAGTTTTTTGAGAAACCTCCATACTGTTTTCCACAGTGTCTGTACCAATTTACATTCCCACCAACAGTGTACGAGGGTTCCCATTTCTCCACATCCTCACCAACATTCGTTATTTGTGTTGTTTTTGATGATAGCTGTTCTGACATGTGTGAGGTGATACCTCATTGTGGTTTCTTTTTTTTTTTTTTTGCGGTACGCGGGCCTCTCACTGTTGTGGCCTCTCCTGTTGCGGAGCACAGGCTCTGGACGTGCAGGCTCAGCGGCCATGGCTCACGGGGCCAGCCGCTCCGCGGCATGTGGGATCTTCCCGGACCGGGATACGAACCCGTGTCCCCTGCATCGGCAGGCGGACTCTCAACCACTGCGCCACCAGGGAAGCCCCCTCATTGTGGTTTTGATTTGCATTTCCATGATGATTAGTGATGTTGAGCATCTTTTCGTGTGCCTGTTGGCCATCTACCTTTCCTCTTTGGATAAATGTCTATTCAGTTCTTCTGCCCATTTTTAAATTGGGTTGTTTGATTTTTCAATATTGAGTTGTATGAGCTGTTTACATATGTTGGATATTAATCTCTTATTGGTCATATCATTTGCAAATATTTTCTCCCATTCAGTAGGTTGTCTTTTCATTTTGTCAGTGGTTTCCTTTGTTGTGCAAAACCTTTTAAATTTAATTAGGTCCCATTTATTTACTTTTGCTTTTATTTCCTTTACTTTCGGAGATGGATCCAAAAAAATATCACTGCGATTTATGTCAGAGAGTGTTCTGCCTATATTTTACTCTAGGGGTTTTATAGTAGCTGGTCTTACGTTTAGGTCTTTAATCCATTTTGAGTTTATTTTTGTAAATTATGTTAGAGAATGTTCTAATTTCATTCTTTTACATGTAGCTGTCCAGTTTTCCCAGCACCACTTACTGAAGAGACTGCCTTTTCTCCATTGTATATTCTTGCCTCCTTTGTCATAGATTAATTGACCATAAGTGTGTGGGTTTATTTCTGGGCTTTCTATCCTGTTCCATTGATCTATGTGTCTGTTTTTGTGCCAGTACCAAACTGTTTCAATTACTGTAGTTTTGTAGTATAGTCTGAAGTCAGGGAGTGTGATTCCTCCCTCTCTGTTCTTCTTTCTCAAGATTGCTTTGGCTAATCAGGGTCTTCTGTGTTTCCACACAAATTTAAAAATTTTTTGTTCTAGTTCTGGGAAAAATGCCATTGGTATTTTGATAGAGATTGCACTGAATCTATAGATTGCCTTAGGTAGTGTGGTCATTTTAACAATATTGATTCTCCAATCCAAGAACATGGTATCTCTTTTCTTCTAAGTTGTCCATTGTATTGGTATATAGTTGTTCGTAGTAGTCTCTTGGTAGTAGTCTCTTCAATAAGTGGTGCTGGGAAAGCTGGACAGCTATATGTAAAATAACAAAACCTGAACATTCTCACCCTACCTGGCTTGAAAGTAAGAAATGAGGCAAGAACGTCCATGTGGAGCCACCAGTACAGCTGCACGTGGTGGAGGTCCAGTCAGTGCTGGCCCTCCTCAGACCTGAAGCAGTCACAGTCACAGATGTTTCCAGTCTGGGCAATATCCTCTGGCACATGAAGTAGCTAGGGCCAACCCTGCATGGTTGCTGCCCAAGGTCTAGTCCCCTCCCCTTCTTCCTCTCTTACCAAATCCTGATTGGGTTTGGATGGTCACCTGCCTAGTAAAATATTCACTTCCCACATGCCCTGGCGGCTGGGTTTGGCCATGTGACCCAATTCTAGTCAAGGAAATGAAAGAGAAAATGTCCAGGTGAGGCTTCTTTTCTTAAATGGTTTTTTATTTGAGTTTTGGGATATGAAGACCTGTTTACATGATTTGAAAGTCAAGAGTATGAAATAAGGTACATTCACAGTGGTCTCACCTTCATCTTTGTCTCCCATACCTGTTCCTTCCTCCCCCTTTAGATGTAGATGTGTTTGTTTGTTTCCCTTGCAAATATAAGCAAATGTCTGTGTATTTCTTTCCTTATTTTTTACATAATAGGATATATATCAATATATCTATATCTATGTTGTTCCCCTTGTTCTTTTTTTTAATTTCATATTCTTGAATCTTGGAGATCACTCCATAGCTGTATGTGTAGTGCTTCCTCATTTCTTTTTTACTGCATAGTGTTTGACTGTGTGGCTATATTATGAATTATCCAAGCAGTGACTTGTTGGTGGACGTTTGGGTTTTTTCCAGTTTTTTTAATCATCAGTAATGCCACAGTGAATAATCTTATGCATGAGTCATTTTCTATTTATGCCTGATCCCATTTGGGGTAGATTCCTAGACATGGGATTGTTGGGTTGAAGGGTAATAACATATATAATTGTGCTCTATCTTGCCAACTTCTCTGCCATGGGAGTTGTACCATTTTGACTTTGCAGACCTTTTTGTTTGCCCTTTGCTCTTTACCCATCTCCATTTCCAGTCCTCCACTGCCTACCACTGCCCTTCCTGTATGGGAGAAACATAAACCTTCACCTGTGTAGCCCTGGTTATTCAGGTTCCTATAACTCACAGCCAAAGACAATCATAATCATTTGGATACTGAGTAAATCTAATTAAAATTATGTTATATTAATTGAAAAGCTTGTAACTGATTAGTAAGTTGGTATGTACTACAGGCTCCACTGTCCAACATGGTAGTATTACTGGAAACATAACTCTACATGAGATTAAGCTTATCTAGCAAACAGTTAACCCAGTGTCACCACATAAGATGTGACCTGCCTCGGCTTTTTCTGTTATGGAAAAACCCACCCCCTGTGGCTTTCTGCCTTCTCCTCAGGATGTCTGTACTGTGGGAGGGGTAGCCTTTAGGTGTAGCCTTATACACAGTGCAAGTGTCTCTTTCAGGAATAGAATTTATACCCCCCCCAAAAAAATGTATGGACAAAATCAGAAAACACAATCACCAGAAGGATGATCAACGTGCTATGAAGAAGAGACGATTTCATCGACAATGCAGAAAATAGCCCAGCCCCAAAGATGAAGAGCACGAAAGAGGCAAGCTCAGAGGAAATTTCTGAGTAGACAGCCCACAGGCTTTGAGAAAGGGCCTTTCCACCTCTACTTCAGTTTTGAAGGGAAGAGCAAGGGCTGAGATGCAGAACGCAAGGAGGACGTTTGCAAGTTCCTGAAGCTTTGGGGATTTTCACACGGTGTGGATGCCCATATTGTGTGATCGGATAAAGTGGGATCATCTGTCAGCCTGTCTGTTCACATAGCTATGCTATTCATAGAAAATGTACCTTTTCCCCCAAATAAATACCATATGCCTCTTCTCTTACCTAATTGGGTGTGTGTATCCTAGGGACCTGTGGCATGTAAGGGGAGGGGATGATGCCAGGTGACTCAAGTGGCCATTTTGGGCTCTCTTGTAGAACATGCTTCAGGATGAGAAGAGCAACAGGGAACCATATTAGTTAATAAATTTGAAATGAGGTTTGACTCCTGCCATCTGCAGCATCATGAGGAAGGAAGAGAAAGAAGATAGCACCATCTTTGGGGCTCCAAAGACACCATCGGTCACTCTTCATGACCCCCTCCATCCCACTGGCTCCTGGAGCCTGAGTTACACGGTCCCCCACTGTAACCCCTACCTCACAAGCACCACTAACACCCTTGCTCCCCTCTCCCTCACCAAGCCTGTGTCCACCCCTCCATGTCTACACCCAAACATTGCTGGGGAGAAAGACTCCCCATGTGGTTCCCAGGGCCTGGGAGGAGGGGACATCAGGAGTTACCAGTTCATGGTTGCAGAGTTTCAATTTGGAACAATGAACAAGTTCTGGAGAAGGATGGTGGTGACGGCTGCACAACAATTTGAATGGACTTAATGCCACCGAACTGTGCACTTGAAAATGGTTAAACCAGTAAGTTTTGTGTCATGTACATTTTACCACAATAAAGAGTTAAAAACACACTCAATGTTGTTGCCTGGTGTCACTTCAATTTCAAGTACACAAATAGAAAGAGGACATCTGACACGGGCCATCAATCCTAATATATTGGGTTGGCCAAAAAGTTTCTTTGGGTTTTAACTAAAAGTAAAAGACACACTTTTCATTTTCACCAAGAACTTTATTGAACAACATATTCATTATTTTGTTCCACTACCTTCTGCAACTTCACAATTCCATCTTCCCAAAACTTTTTATCTTTTTGAGCAAAGAACTGTTCCAGGTGCCTTTTACAGTCTTCCAGGGAATTGAAATTTTTTCCATTAAGAGAATTTTGTAAAGACCGAAATAAATGGAAATCCAGAGGTGCAATGTCTGGCAAATATGGTGGATGAATCCAAACTTCCCAGCCAAGCTGTAACAGTTTTTGCCCGGTCATCAAAGAAACATGCGGTCTTGGGTTATCCTGATGGAAGATTATGCGTTTTCTGTTGACTAATTCTGTACACTTTTCGTCCAGTGCTGCTTTTAGTTGGTCTAATTGGGAGCAGTACTTGTTTGGAATTAATCGTTTGGTTTTCTGGAATGAGTTCATAATAGAGGCCTCCCTTCCAATCCCACCGTATACACAACATCACCTTCTTTGGATGAAGACCGGCCTTTGGTGTGGTTGATGGTGGTTCATTTCGCTTGCCCCACGATCTCTTCCATTCCACATTGTTGTACAGTATCCACTTTCCATCGCCCGTTACAATTTGTTTTAAAAACGGAACGTTTTCGTTCTGTTTCAGTAGAGAATCACATGTGGAAATATGGTCAAGAAGGTTTTTTTCGCTTAATTTATGTGGAACCCAAACATCAAAGCGATTCACATAACCAAGATGGTGCAAATGATTTTCAACGCTTGATTTGGATATGTTGAGTATGTTGGCTATCTCCCGCGTGGTATAACGTTGATTTTTCTCAATTAATGTCTCGATTTGATAGCTATCAACTTCAACTGGTCTACCCGACCATGGAGCATCGTCCAGCGAGAAATCTCCAGCATGAAACTTTGTAAACCACTTTTGACACCTTCAATCAGTCACGGCACCTTCTCCGCACACTGCACAAATCTTTTTTTGCATTTCAGTTGCGTTTTTACCTTTCTTGAAATAATAAAGCATAATATGTTGAAAATGTTGCTTTTTTTCTTCCACCTTCAATATTAAAATGGCTACACAAAAATTCACCAATTTTGATAAGTTCTTTTTTTAAATGCACACTGATATGACAGCTGTCACAATACAATCTAATACAGTTGTTTCAAAAGAAATTAAGGACAACTAAGCACTATTAGAGTCATCTTACGGAAAAAAACCAAATGAACCCTTTGGCCAACCCAATACTTCCCTGGCTTTTTCACTTGCCCACTCTCCAAATGACTGTTTCACACTTGCTTCTGTCTCCTCCTACACTCTTATGCCTTTCCTCACCCTCAAGCTTCAATGAGAAAATGCAAGCCATCTGATAGAAACCTCTTATCTTCCCATCAGCACCCCTACCACTAGCCACATTCTGCACCTTCTCTCCTGTTATTGGGGACGAAATGTCCTGCTCTTATCAAAAACTCCTCTCTGGGGTGAAAGGACTAGGGAATTATTGCTTAATGGTTAGAGTTTGGGTTTGGGGTGACGAAAACGTTTGGAAATAGTACAATATAGCTGTACAATGTTGTGAATATAATTAATACCACTGAAGTGTACACTTAAAATAGCTAAAATGACAAATATCATAACTATTTTACCACAGTAAAATTTTTTTCATTTTACTTGGGCTCGGATCCCACTCAAGGACTTTCTTCCTGCAAGATTCTCTCTTGCTCCCAAGCTGTCAGCCTTTTTCAGCCTTTCTCTATCTCCCCCTAACCAACGCCCCCCCCCCCCGCCCCCGCAGACCACTGGTACCAGCACACAAACATGTCCAGCCATCTCTTATCTTGAGAAAATGCCTGTGACCCTGGTCCCTCACCTGCTACTGCCTATACTCTGCTCCCTTCACAGCCATCCCCTTGAAAGTTTCTAGGTCTCTCTCTCCTCACCTCACCCACCCAATCAGCCATCCGTCCTTCCCTATCCACAGGGACTGTCCATAGAGAAGACACAGATGAGCTCTATGTCATCCAAACGACCACTCAGCCTTCTTGATACACTCCTGACTTCCATGGCACTGTCCTTTCCTACCTCACAGAGAGTTCCATCTGGATCTTTCTCTGGTTCCTCCTCTGCCTGCTAAAATGTCTCCAGGACTCTGTTCTGGCCGTCCTTCTCTTGTCCACTCATACAGTACCCCTAGGTGATCTCATTCAGTCATGTGGTTTAAATACCTATTTATGCCAACATGCCCCAAATTCCCATACCCACATCTCCAACCCCTCCCTGGGTCTCCAGATTTTTACACCCTCCTGCCTAGCAGGCACCTCCACATGAATGACTTTCTGTCCCAAACCTTCTGTCCCAAGGCCCAGCTAAGGCCTTTCAAATGGCACCATTACCTACCCTGTCACTGGACTCAAATCATTAGTCATTTCCTTGATCCTTCTCTCCCTCACCTCTCACTGTTGATTTAGCAAGTGCTGTCAACTGTTCATCTGAAACATATCCCGAATCTGTCCACTTTTCTCCATCTCCATTCCCCCATCACCTGGACCACTGCGATAGCTTGATCCCAGGATCTTCGGCTTCCTCCTTGCCTCCCCCTCTTCCCCCCAAAATAAATTACATCATTCCATGCTCCAGCTTAAACCCCTCCAACAGCTTTCACTGAACCTCCAATAACATCTAAACTCCTTACATGATCTGAGTCCAGGCTGCATCTCTCCAGCCTCACGAACCATATTCCATCTCATTCACTGTGTTCTAGCTACTCTAGCCATCCTTCTGGTCCTCTAACTCAGTGGTTCTCAACCAGGGGTGATTTTGCCTCAGGGGACACTTGGCAATGTCTGGAGACATTTTGATTGCCACATTTTAGAGAGGAGGTTACTACTGGCATCTAACGTGTACAGGCTGGGGGGTACCGGGATGCTCCTAAATGTCCCACAAGACACAGGAAAGCCCCCAAAGAATTATCTGGCCCAAAATGTCAATAGTGCTGCTATGGATTGAATATTTGTGTGCCCCCAAATTCATACGTTGAAGCCCTAATCCCCAGTGTGATGATATTTGGGGGTAGGGCCTTTGAGATTTAATTAGGTTTAAATGAGGTCATGAAGGTGGGGCCCCATGATGAAATTAGTTCCCATAAAGAAGAGGAGGGGACTCTCTCTGCCATGTGAAGACACAGGGAGAAGGCTGCAGTCTACAATCAAGAAGAGGCCTTCCACAGATACCAAATCTGCCAGCACCTCGATCTTGGACTTCTCAGCCTTCAAATTGTGAGAAGTAACTATTTGTTGTTTAAGCCACCATAAATATTTGTTATTTTGCTATACTAGCCCAAGCTGACTAAGACAAGTGCTGAGGTTGAGAAATCCTGCAAGTTGTCAAAGAAAGTAGGCACTAATCTCCTTCTTGCCTCAGGGCGTTTGCACAAGCTATTCCCTTCACCCGGAATGCCCTTCCTCTGCTCTCTGCATGCTCACTCCTTGGCATTCATAGCCCACCTCAGATCTTATTTTCCCAGAGATCTTTCTGATCCCCCATCCTGAAGTAGTACCTCTACTCCTGTCACTCTCTATCAGAGCCCATTTTAATTTTCTAAATGTACTA
This sequence comes from Orcinus orca, assembly GCF_937001465.1. Taxonomy (NCBI): domain Eukaryota; kingdom Metazoa; phylum Chordata; class Mammalia; order Artiodactyla; family Delphinidae; genus Orcinus; species Orcinus orca. The sequence goes on along the minus strand of NC_064576.1, from coordinate 10,618,247 downwards.
CTTGATAGTTTTCTTATTTTATCTGTTTGTTTATCATCTGTTTCCCCCACTAAAATTAAGTTTCTTAAGAGGAAGAATCTTCTCTGACTTGCTCACCAGGGCCTGATAGGCCTTCTTGCATAGTTGGTACTCGGTGAATACTTGGAGAACAAACCATTTTCCAGTTGATTAAGCTTGTTTCCAAAAATATGTGTGAGTATCAAGTATGTACACTGTATAAGCAATAGGTGCTACAGGACATTTAAAACTGATGAGCACAGTCATCCCACTCAAGCAGCTTACAGTGGTATAAGAAGGAGAAAAATGTGCTTTTACAGACCTCAGGCAGAATAGGACACACGCTACAGGGAGATGGTACAGCATCATGTGTGAAGTGCACGCATTGCCTTGTGAGATAACGCGTGCACGACGCCTAACAGTATAATGGCTGAAAGGTGGCATCATATAAGAGTCAGGAAGGACTGGAGCCCAGACTAGAGAGGTGTGAATCCCAGCTCAGCTGTTTCCAGCCATGTCACTTTCAACTCACTTCTTAATCTCTCTGTGCTTCAGTTTCCTCATCTGTTACATGCAGATAATGAAAGCGTCTGCTTCATAGCCTTGCTGTGGATTTAAATGAGTTATATTAAGTAAAGCACATGGCTACAGAGGTCACTAGGTCTGGCTACTAGTATTCAAAGAAAGGAGTGATCATACACGACTAGAGACAGGGATGATGGAAGGGCTGACTTTTGAGATAATGTGAATTTCAATGGAAAAGATGATGAGAGCCTTCTCAGTGGAAAGATCATATTGTACATCAAAGGAGATGCACCATGGCTGGAGTGTTGCTTAGGAATAAGGTCGGGCAAACATCCATTTTTTTCTGTTCACCCATCTGTGTAAAGAAGGATGCCTTTTTGAAGGAGAGCAATGGATGGAACCATGCTCATCCACTGACCCTATTATATCAGAAACTGTGAGAGATCTGGTCACCAAATCACCATATCACTTTCTATTTTTTTATTTCTGTCCCTTATGCTTTGGTTAAAAAAAAAATGGACTTGAACTCATTTTGGCTCTATACTTACTACTGTGTGAGCTTAACCTTCTGAGTCAATTTACTCACCCCCGAAATGAGAATAACAAAGCCTCCCCACTCTACTTTAGAGAAGTAGTAAGTGAATCAAATCAATTAAAACATGTGCAAGGCTTAAAGAGTGTTAGGTAGATATAACACTGATGTAAAATATTTTTATTACTATGATCCTTTTTCTAAAAACACCACCCAAGGTTTTACTCAGAAATAGTATATGCAATGCATTTTAATGTAGAAGAAAAGAATTATAGAACTTTAAAAAATCTCTTTGTACCTACATGTTTCAGGAAAGAAAAGAGAAGGTAGGACGAAGGCAGCTAAGAGGGCTGCATTTCCAGACCCCAGCAAAGGCGGACACACAAAAGTTTCTGCAGCAGATCAGGGAGGACCAGACACTGCTTCTATCCATATTACACTCCACCTTGGTGGGATCTGAGTTTACCCTTTGAAAAGGCAAAGCCAGACACAGGATCCATCCCCAAAGGGAAATGCCAACAAAATAGCCCCTCCTTACTTCTTGAAAGGAAAAAATGATTTCCTTTTTTTTTTGTTTTGTTTTGTTTTTTGCGGTACGCGGGCCTCTCACCGTTGTGTCCTCTCCTGTTGCGGAGCACAGGCTCCGGACGCGCAGGCTCAGTGGCCATGGCTCACGGGCCCAGCCGCTCCACGGCATGTGGGATCTTCCCGGACCAGGGCACGAACCCGTGCCCCCTGCATCGGCAGGCGTACTCTCAACCACTGCGCCACCAGGGAAGCCCCAAAATGACTTCCTTTTACTGTTTAGTCTAATAAGCAGGAATCTGGGCACCTCTGGCTCTGTCCTATGCATTGTGATGTTGGGGAAAACGTAAACTACCAAAATCCTAAAATAATCCCAGAGAGGCAAACTTGGGGTGAGGTGTGACTAAGAATTTCTTTAACTTGTAGACATTTCAAGACACATCGATCCATATTTTCTTAAGCCTCCCCATAGCTGTCTTTTCTTTCTCCTGAATCATAGGACTAAACAGTAAAACACTCTCCTCGAAGAATACCCGGAGAGCAGAGAAACCGAGCAGCCACGATGGGAAGAACTCCTTCCTGGCCAGTGGGTGCTCCCTGCGTTTGCCTCCTCCCGGAACTCCCGTGGGAGCAAAACGGAGGCCGAAGGCAGGTTTCCTGGCTGAGCTAAGGCAGCTCCTTCCAGATCCCTGCGGCTGAACACCCCTTAAGCTCACTGAGTTTGATTCGGGGCAGGTGCGTCAGGAGAGTCCTTAAGCATTGGCAGCAGGCAGCGGAGAGCAAAGGTCAGAGCCAGGCTTCCGGTGGGATCAGGGGCCCACAGCCAGTGGGCTGAGCTGTGGAACCGCGCGGAAGGAGAGCAAAGCTTCCGTTATCTAATCAAGAACCAGATAAGAGCCAGGAGAAAAAGGCAGAAGGTACCACTCTCGAAGCTCCGGGAGGTAGAGGGAAACAGAAGATGGGAGCGGGCTCCCCGAAAAGATGGGGAAGCTAGAGAAAGAGTTGCAAAACAAAACAAAACAATGAGACAGAGCTGGGAGGGGACAAAAGAGGGAAACTGGGACGGAATTGGGTCAGGACTGAGAGCCCTGGGGGAGGGAACCGGCTCTGGGCTGGGCGCTGCCCCCAGAAACTTTAACTCCAAGGCGTCGTCTGTCTCCTCCTCCCCCAGGGCTGTGGAAGAGGAGGGCAGGGGGAAGCCAGGCAAAAGAGGAAGGAGCTTGTCGTTTTAAGGGGCTACCTACCTCCTGGGCCGGGTCCCCAATTTTCTGGGTTTTGTTCCTGGTTGAAAAGGAGAAGTTTTACGTCACCCATGAGCGTCTGCATTTCTGTGGGATTCAAATACTCCTTAATTAGGTGTTGTCTCTTTACGGGAAAAGACGCCTTTTATTTCATCGTACTTTGCCATTTTAATTTTCTCCCTTCCGCGTTTAATGACTAGGTAGGGAGATGTTAAACAGCTGCTGTAAAAAATCTTACAAACCCCGCTCCCTGGGAGCGTGGGGAAGGAACTTCCTGGTGCTCCCTCCTGTCCCAGAGGGGGGCCGCCGCGAGGGGACCCCCCAGGTCCCAGCTTGGGGGCGGGGGCGGAGGGAGGGTGGGTGTGCCCTCTCCCTGCGCGGCCCTGCTGCCCCTCCCCCGCTCTACCGCACCCCACCCCCTCCTCGACCACACACCGCCGTCTCCTTTGGTTGCCCTTGGGGGTGGGCTGCAGGTGGTGGAGGTTTGAGTGGGGAGCTGAGAAACACACATCCGTCTCCTCCAAGGGGCCTGCTTGCCCCCCTCCTTGGTCACCCCCGTTCTAAGCGGGGCTGAGACTACTTCCCCAGAACTAGAGAACTTGCCTTGGGAAACTGGCAAATCAGGAGGGAAAACAACCGCGACAGAAAAGCAGAAGCGGCCAGGAAGATGTTTGGCCTTGGTCTGCTGGATACTGGCTTGCTTCTTGTGCTCTAGGTGTGAGGAAAACGACAGAAAGGAAAAGGAGCCATAGTTTTTCTACAGCTAAAAATGTACGGGGCGGGGGGCCCACACTCGCTATCTGGTTCTGGGCTGACCCTTCAGCAAAGGGTCAGTGTTTGTCTGCAAACTGCAGAAGCTTCCCAAGGGATCTGGAGCACAAATTTGCAGGGCAGCACAGGGCAGCGGTTTCCGTCTACTGAGCTGCGTATGATGCTTATACGCTCATTTTGCTGGCAAAAGAGCCTGTCATAAAATGTAATACTGACTATAAAACAAATCAGCGCTTTGAAACGACTGGCTTCAGATGTTTTCATAAATCCCTAATGGCTCAGGCACTGCCTGCTATTGATAATATTAATGTGTTAATAGTTCCTCTGAAGCAGCAGCACTGGGTAGGGCCGGACACACACACACACACATGTGCAAATACAGATGGGAATACCATGGAACTGGAAAACAATGCTTTGGCTCTCCCTTGAAATCCACCTGCACTTCGTTGGCCTCAGAGAGCCAGATCCAAGTGAGAAATCGGATATTCTAAATTCTTGGCTGAAGCTCCCCCTTTAAAGTGTTTTACATCGGTTCACAAAAAAATATATAGGTACATGGGTACATATAAAAGCATGTGTGGGCACCCGTGCTCCTAGCAGCAGTATTCACAGTAACTGAAAGGTGGAAACACACCAAAGGTCCACTGACAGATAACCAAAATGTTATATATAGCCATGCACTGGAATATTATTCAGCCATAAAAAGGAATGGTGTTCTAATGCATGCTACAACATGGTTGAACCCTGAGGACATTATGCTCAGTGAAATAAGCCAGACACAGACAGACACTGTATGATTACTTATATGAGGTACCTAGAGTAGTCAAATTCATAGAGACAGAGTAAAATAGAGGTTAGCCGTGGCTGGAGGCGGGATGGGGAGTTAGTGTTTAATGGGTACAGGGTCTGTTCGGGAAGATGAAAAAGTTCTGGAAATGGATGGTGGTGACAGCCGCACAAAAATGTGAATGTACTTAATGCCACAAAACTGTATACTTAAAAGTGGTTCAGGGACTTCGCTGGCGGTCCAGTGGTTGAGACTCGTCTCTTCCACTGCAGGGGGCATGGATTCGATCCCTGGTCGGGGAACTAAGATCCCGCAGCACGGCCACAAAAAATTACCAGAATTTTTTATGGTCTTTTTTTTTTTTTTTTTTGGCTGCATGGCTTGTGGGATCTTAGTTCCCCCACCAGGGATCGAACCCGCACCGCCCGCAGTGGAAATGTGGAGTCTTAACCCCTGGCACGCCAGGGAAGTCCTCAGAATTTTTTAAATAGAGAAAAGCATGTGAGTAATGGACATCAGAGTTCTCTACGACTCCCCCCCCAACCTCCTACTCATGTCCCCTGCACAGGGCCCAGGGCAGCCTCCCCAGGGCCTCAGAGGGAGGTTGCCCCTGGCTCCCCCAGGACACGAGCTGGGCTTCCTTTGCTCTTAAAGAAATGGGAAGTTTTGTGTCTACAATTCTCCAGACAGGCATGCAGCCAGGGAAACCTTCCCATTAAAGGAATGTAAGAACCAGGAAGGAGATTTTTCATGATATCATTTCTCTGCTCCTTCCTACCAGGCATTATTCTGATCGGAGGAATCTAAACCAACACTCCAATCTCCTTGCCAGTGGCCAAGGACACAGTGCTTTCAAGGCACTTTTCTGCCTCCGGACCACCCCAGCCCTCTGATTTATGGGGTGACCAGAAAGGTCTAGAAAGTCGAAGTTAGGGGGAGAAGGTGGGGAGGGCTGGCACTGGCCGGACTGCAGCGTCTGCCTGCGCTTGCCTCTCTTGTCTTCTGGTGTTGCTCCCTCCTGAGAGGCACTTGCCTGGAATCGCTTCATGATTTTGCCCCTCATGGATACAAGCAGGGAACCACCCAGATACAAGCAGGGAACCACCGGTGTGGTTGGGTCCGAAAGCAGAAAGGAGTGCCCGTGCCCACCTAGAAGTTTCTCTCAGTAACACAGCAGACGCTCGACCTAGGTCACCGGTTTTCTAACGCTTGCACTTCGGGGTCAGTTTACTTAAGGAAAGCCAGAGTGGTCAAACCTTTGCCCTCGCCCCTAAAAGGAGACAAACGTTGGCATAATTCCTCCCATTCCAAGTCTCCCCTGGCCCTCCCTTAAATTTCCCTTATATGTCATTACCCCAGACCATCACACAGGCTTTGGTCAGCTTTGTGTCTACAGTCTGTCATGCCCGGCCTGCTTCTCCCTGCAGGTCCGGAAGAGGAAACCTGCAGCTGGTGAGGGAGAAGCCTGTTCAGAACCCTCCACGGAGACAGGACAGAAATGTGAGCAGATGCCTGTTCGTTTTCAGGCTGATGGGCCCAGTGGCAAGGACCCCAGACAAGTAAGGAGAGTGGGCTAGAAGGGTCCCACACCTCCTGCCGGGGAAGCCCCACTGGAAGGAGGTGGGGAGCAGAGCACAGGGCTCCCACTGTGGAGGGAGGGCCTTGGGCAGGGCAGGGTGCCGGGGACATGCGGCCCAGCAAAGGCAGAAGCAGAACAGAGTCTGAGATGGCAGCCAGCTAATGGGTTCAAAGCTGTTAGGACTCAGAGCAGGGAGATGCCGAACCTGCTTATCTGTAAGAAAATTTTGCAGCCAACATCTAGATTTTCTAAATCAGCTGTTTCACGAAACTCCCTGCCAGTTCATAAAATGCTTGCCTGACTTGCCTGTTTTCTCCCTATGATGCTATTTTATTAAACGTTGTTGAAGCTGTGGGAGGGGGCGGGTCGCCGCGAGGTTGAGGGGGAGAAGTGGAGAGAGAAGTCAGGGGTGAATTCCATTTTACTGTTATTTTAAAGGGAGTCTTTCTCAGTTCTGCTTCCTTCAAGGCTGCCCTAAATTTGGCTAGGTCCAGGATGGGTAGGCCTCCCCGATCATTTGCAAGGTTGGATTTAAATATGCTGTAACTGTGTGTGTATGTACAGTCTGGGCCGATCAAACATACATGTGACACGCATACGTATTCATTATGTCAAAGCAGAAGCATGTACAACAGACTCTAAGGCGTGCCGGTGTTTACAGTGTTTGGAGAGAGATTTGAGGAAATTGTGTTTCGCTTTGTGCAGACATACTTGCTTTTGCTGGTAATTCTTCTGGAAGCCTGACCATTTTAACTACTTCAGCATGTATCACTTTGGGGGTGGGGAGAAGTATGCAAAGTTGCAAAGTGCTTTTATATTTTTAAAGGTGCTTCTCCCAGATGGTTGCCCTGCCAGTAGATGGTCCTTCTCTGGATCCACTTCCTGTTTTTCAGGCTGACCCAAGTTCTCAGACAATTCAGGGTAGGTCAGCAGCAGCTGGGGGGTCTCAGTGGGGTCTCTGAAACTCAAGGCAATGTCATGGGTACAGGCTCACCCAACCGGAGGCCGCAGGAGAGCCCACCTCAGGGTCCCAGGCGAACAAAGCTGCCACTTCCAGGAGCACAACTACAGCCAGGCCCTGGGCCACGCCTCAACCCTCCCTCCCCACTCCCACCCCGGGACAGATCCTGTCACCATGCTGCCACCCACTGATGCGTCAAGCTCTCTCCGGGCCCCCTAGAGTACGAACACTCCAAACACTGAATCAAGAAGGTAACCTTCACACATTCATAGCCTCCAAGTATCATCCTGAATCAAACAGGCCTGGCCACAAAAACCAATGGAGAAATTCAAGACCCTCTCCTCAAAGGTTCACAGATACGAGGTCCACCTAGGAGACTAGCCTCAAGGACCCTCTGGGATCACTGTTTCTTCTGGAAGCCCACTCCTGGGGTGGGGGGGAGAGGGGGTCCCATGGGCCTGTTCCTAAGCTCACAGCTGTGCACACTCGCCGGCTCCTGAGAACCGGAGCCGGATCATCAGTGACCCCTCGCCTCCTCCGCCCCCCATTTCCTGCGCTGGGATCTCGCGCAGAAGTTGAGCGTTTCCTGTGCCGGAGGGACTTCTCCCACTGGGAGCGGAAATCCCTGCGCTGGGGCAAGGACTTGCCGTCCACGTTTCCAGCCCCGGGAGCAGAGACTCCTACGACCCACCGGGTTCTTGGCCGGCGCTGCGGCGTGTAGGGAAAGATGATTACACTCGAAAGGAATCACGACTCCTCGCGGGGCCATTACTCGCGTCGCTCCGCACGCGCAGGTCTGGCCTGGCTTTCAGCAACTCCCCCAGCTCGCTAACCACTCGCTCGTAATTTGTAGGCCGCGATGGAGCTGCGCCCGCGGCTGCAGTCCCCAAATGAAAGCACTTTTGCAGCCCGGACACCCATCGAGCTGCCTCCGCGCACGCCAGGCCGGCATCTCCTGTTCGCGCTCCCCTCTCTCCGCCCAGCTCCTGGCAGCTGAAATGGATGTGATTTCACGCACATCCTGCGTACGCACACACGCGCTTCCCCTCCGACGCCGCCGGCACACGCGCACGAGCCTGGACGTTTTCTTTTTGTGCGCGCTTTGCAAGACATGCTTTCCTGCTCCGGGTTCGCTCTTTTTGCTCCTTCACTTCCTCTTCCTTCGCCACTTTACTCCTGAGTCCCCTGGCCTGGTTCATTCCCCTTCAGCGCCGCTGCCCTCGTGGTGCCCCTCGCCCTCTCTGCCCGGAGGAGAGGGGGCCGCGGAGACGCGCCCTGCGCGCCGAGCGAGGGCCGTGCTGCGCGCGCGGCTGGGAGCGCAGGGCTGGCCTCTGGCCTGCGCCCTGTTTGTTTTCCCTTCGCTCCCTGAATGCTAGATTAAGACGTAACGATTACCGGGGCCGAATAATGCCGGGAGTCAACACTCGAGCAAACAAAAGTGCTTGCACAACTCCGCCAACCCCGCTGGGACCCGGGCCGCGGGCTTGGGGGAGAGAACGCGCTCCTCGCTGCTAATTACAAATAAATGATGATGTGCTCACTAAGTAATTGATTTAATGAAGTTCCTATGAAACTATTAAACCCGGGTGGAGGTCAGGCTGGAGGCGCCCCAGAGCGCCCATTGTGGGCTGTTTAACTCCACCAGGCTCCTCGGAAAGACATCGGGGCTAATAGGTGAAGTCACAGCTGCTCGCGCTGACTTCTTGGAGCGCCCGGCCGGCCGCGGGCACCCTCGCGCCCTCCTCCTGTCGCGCCCTCTTGCCCCGCCGCCCGCGCCCCGCGCCGGCCAGCTTACCCACGCCACTCCCAGCCCCGCCGCCAGCTCCCGAGGGCCTCTCCAAAGGGATCCCGGGTCTCGTTAAGAGCGGGAAGTTGAGCACTGAACTTGTGCGCCCCGCCAGCAGTCGGCGGCGTCCACCGTCGCCCACCCCCCTCCTCACCCCACCCCCGCCACTTCGTGCAGGAACTTCAGCCAGTGTGCCACGCAGGGTGCTCGCGCGCTCTTGGCAAGGTGCCTGGAGCCCGGGCGTGTGCCCAGTGCACGGGCTGGGGCGGGGGCGCGCGGGGGGGGTGAGTTGTACATGAGTGTGTCTGTGTGTGTGCGCGCGCGCGCTGGACAGTGTGTTCCGGGCCAAAACGCCATGTTTTTGCATCCCTTACCCTGACCTGGGGCCTGATCGTGCAAAGAAATAGTAGAGGCAGGGAGAAGGGGACCGAAGAAAGAGAGGCAAGAAAGATCACCCAGGTCAGCGGCTGAGCATGTGAGCCCCAGTCTTAGGTTTTGCAGACCTGCTGCGGGAGGGGGCGGGGGTCGTTCTGGCACAGCCCTCTCTTCTCCCCACCGCCCACTTCGGCCAGCGTCCAGACCCCGCCAGGCGGTTCCCCACCCTAGAGCGACACCTCCAGCTCCCAATGGGGCGGAGGGTGGAGGCATCAGGCCCGAGTCTCTAGGCAGACAGATTCGAGCTACCCACCCCCAACCCCTGTCTTAACAGAGCCCCGCCCGGCCGGAACTGCTTCTGCAGGATGGCTCTCGGTGGGAAATGTGACCTCTCCTTATCCAGGAGGCCCAGGGAGCCTTGAGGGGACACATCCCCAGAAGGAGAATCAGACATTCAAATGAATCTAGAGTTAAGGGTGCTAAACTCCTGTAGGGGCAGCAAGGGTCCAGATCAATCTGTCTCTCTCTCTCTCTCTCTTTCTCTCCCTCTGTCTCTCTCTCTCTCTCTCTCACACACACACACACACACACACACACACAGAGGAAACAGCATATGACTGCGTTTCTCCCCACCTCCAAGGGACCTTGTGATAAGAGAAGGCCCATGTCCATCTGGAACTCCACACCAGGAGACAGGGGCTCCCATGGGGGATTCTGGCTGCAGAAATCAATCAGCCAGCGTATTCTGCACCCTTCTATCCAGCCAAGTCTTGTCTCTCCTCATCAAGAATTGATAGTTAGCAGAGAGTTTCTTAAAGCATGCATTGCATTTATGCCACAGTTAGTTGGCAGTAAGCTTCATTCCTTTTTTTTTTTTTTTAATGTTAGGAATTTCCAGCTGCTGAAACCAACTTCCATTTGATTTTGAATCAAATGCTTGGAATTGGGGAGAAGGGGATCTTTTGGCGTGGTTGTTGGCACCCTTAAACAGAGCTCCACCCCTGTCTGGGTCTTCAGTCTCAGTGAAGGTCTCAACTTCCCACTCTTCGCCGGGAAACTGACAAAAATCTCTGAGTCTTGCCTGAGGTCTCAGTTTCACCGTCTGTAAAATTGGATCGGAGGTTCTTGGCTGAGGCCATTTGGGCTTTATTTGTGATCTGTGAAGGGACATGAGGGGGTTGGAGGAAGCCAGGAAAGAAGCCGGTTTGCGCCAAGCCTTTGTCTTTCTTTGTAGAAGCTACTCCCTTCGTAAAATAACGCCCCGCCAGACTACCTAATAGATTTTTGCAGGGCTGGGGTTTAAATCATCCCCACGCAGGAGCAGACGAGACAGAGTGGGTGTTCCAGCCCAGCGAGTCCCGCGTGGCCCTTGTTTGCTAAACAATACTATCCAAAATGTGCCAAAAGCAGTGCACGCCGGCGGGCTCTCCTCCCCGGCCCAGGGCAGATGTTCCCATTTTGTTCCCGCCTCCCCTCCCCTCTCCCCAGCCCCTGGTATTTCTTTAACGCCTGCTGCTGCCTGCATCCCTGCTGCCCTTAATGTAGGATGGGCCCTTCTCTTCAGCCTCCAAATGAGAAGTGACATTTGCACTCGGCTCAGCCAACGCGTGAGCAGAGAGCGGGGACACAGGCCCATTGACCGAGCGCGGCCGAGGGGCCGGCGGGCTCGGCGGCATCCGAAGCTGCCTTAATTAATACCATCTTAACTAGTCCAGCAGCCACCGAAGACAAAGTTGAAGAAAGACTTTAAGGCTGAGTGCCCCTCGACAAGCTCTTTTTCCCCGTGTCATTCAATATTTAATGCACCCGCTACTACTGGTGTTCCTTTCTCAGCAAGGACATTATTTTTTCACGGTGCCCATAGCCAGGGAAAGCCCTTTAGGCAAAGAAAATCAAAATGTTTGTTGTTTTGGATGACTTATAACTCTTGTTTAACACAAGCACTTTCAGGCAAGTATAACAGGCACAGCCCCCAAAGCAAACAACACAGTTCTTGTGACAGAGTCGGACACAAAAAGCACATTGTCTTGCGGACTACCTCTTTTCTCTGGTGCTAGATGGGGGCCTGTCTCCGAGTGAACACCACGATGCCATTTCACTTTTGAACTATTGTTTTTGAGTTATGCCATGTGGTCAAAAGGAGCGAGAAGGGAGTTGTTTCCAGGCTCATAAGACAAACGAGTTGCCTTTTCATGGAAATCCCCCCGCGATCCTTGAAAACGGAGTTTAAATGTCACCTCCGCCTTTCTAATGGGCACAGGGCTGGAGGCGACCCTTCAAAGCGCCTGGGTGATAAACGACCCTTATTAAATATGGCCGGGGCTGCTGGGAACGTCCCGCGGCCGGCCAGCGCACGGAAGAGCGCCTCTCACTGGAGAGACCGGAGTCTCCCCTGCCTCCGAGAGAAGCCGGGCGGCCGAGGCCCCGGCCCGGGCTCGCGGGTCGGCGTGCGGGTGGGGAGCCCCGGTGAGGGGCGGGGGTCCAGTTGTAAGACAACTTCTTATCTGCCGTCCCCAACACGCCCGTGCTCCCCCATCCCCGGAGACTCGGCGTGAAAGCTTGGTGCGTTTCCCCCTGACTTCTTTTTGTCCGTTGCCTAGTGGCGTCTGCAAGTCTGAGCTGCAAAGTTACTGATTTGCAGGCTGCATGTTAAGGCAGCCCATGTAAGTAATTTCTCCGGGCACCCCAGCAAAGGAGAACAAATCGCTGACAAAGGCGAGCGCGTTCGATTCAGCGGCGTCGTTAAGGCAACCCCGAAGTATTCCTCCTATAATAAGTTCCACTTCAAAGGGTTTCTCATTCAGCGGTGACTGCTTCGCACTTTTATTAAGTCCGGGCTTTTTCACTCGGAGGAATCATCTGTTTGGTTATTTTTCATCGTGTTTATTTTTCACCATTCACACAGTACTTGTATTAAATAAACAAAGAACAATCGCTCTGCAAATAAAAGTACTTAGGTGGGGAGAGAAGGAAGAGGAACTGGGGCTGGGGCGCTCCTGCCCCTCTCCCCCCTCTTCTGACATCACTGACCCCCATCCCCACTCGCCTTTCTCTCCTCCTCTCGTCATTCTTTCTCCTTTCTCTCAAGCTGGGAGGTTCTGAGGGGGAATCTTAACAAAAAGTGGATGGAAGGACATACACATGTATTTCACGTAATACATATACTATTACATCTATGTAATGTGATATGTAATATATATTTCTGATCAGGTGAAAATCGACTGAGCTAACTTGGCGTGAAAGGAAAGGTCACTGCAACTGTATCTTAATAGAGTGTCTCGAATCACTGCGGACCCTCTGCCAGAGACTCCCCTGGCCCTGCCCATTGCCATAGCAATGCCTACGCTCCGTGTGGATGTACCATAAAAGCAGTACTTTGAATTTCAAAGAACATGCCTTTGAACTTCTCCGTGCCTGATTAGGCACTCGCGGTGTGTGTGAATGTGTGCTCCTGAGTGTTTGTGCGTGGGCGTAGGAGTGGGGATGACAGAGTATGAGTTGCTGTGAGTTTTTGTTCACGGGAGGGCAAGTGTGCTGGCAACCCCATGGCCGTCTCACCGTGGGCCTCCTTCTCCAACCCTACAGCCCTGGAAGGGTGGGTTTCCTGGACATGAGTCTATTTTGGTAGACTACGGGTGGGTGTTTGGGCCAGCGGGCAGTGTGATGTGACAGGCTGAAAGTATTACGATGTGTCTGGATTGTTTTGTTTCCCGTGTTCAGCTTTCCTTTCCTCTGACTTAAAGTGGTCACTTGAGAAATCAGATTGTCTCCGCAGCCCCCTCCCCACTTGTACTTCCTAGCCAAACTGGAATAACAAATACTTCAGGTGAACATCTCTTGTCCCCTTTCACAGAGGAAGAGATAGGCAGATACACTGATAGATAGATAATAGACAGACAGACAGATACAGAGAGATACACAGATAGAGAGACAGAACCACTGTGGTTTCCAAAAGCTTCCACAAAATACAAGATATAAATGGCAAAATTGCAATGTCACAGATAATTGGGCCTTAGCTTTCAAGGAGTTTGGGCCTCCTCTTTTCCTGTCTCCAGGGCTATCCCTCTTGTGTGGCCATCTCCAACTCCTTAAAAGAATATAATTCCCACCCTCAAGTTCTACCTCAATACTTTAGATTTTAGGAGCATTAGTTTTACCAAAGAACATCCTGAATGGGGGGAAATATACATAAACTACAAATAATCATGTGTTTGAAGATCCTCCTAGCCTGGAAAACAAAGGTAGATGATTTAAACAGTGTTTGCAAGGACCCCAAGGGCCACGTTTTGCCTAGGAAGATGAAGTCTTTGATGATAGCCAACTTAGTGTCAATAAGTGGCTTTCTTTGAGACATATTCAGATGGGAACGTCTTGCTTGCCAATTGCCATAGAAATCTTAACACACCATGAAGATTGTCCAAGCGCCAAGCCTTCCGTTCTGGACTAAATTACTTTGAAGTGGCGCAGGACGAGCAGTGGTCAATTTTAACTCTATAGACTCTGGACAGAGAACGCTGGGAGTGGGAGATTGTGCGTTTTAAAGCAGAAAATAAGAAGGGGAAACTTGTTTTATACACGCTATACAAGGTTCTGCTCATTGTCAGATATCTTTTATCTTTTATATTTCCCATGAATGATTCATGTCTTGGTGGCTTTGTGTCACCCTTCTTTTCACGAGAATCTTCATTAGAGAGCTGCAAGTCTTCCCATTGATTGGGGCCTTCGTTTACGAGTGTTTTTCTCCTTCGTGTGCTGGTTACTGTCACCTGGCTTCAAACAACCCTTTGCAACCTGTTTCACCTTTACTACATTTAACAAACCTGACTTTAAAAAACCGCTGTAACCCTTTGGAGAGCTGTTTATTGACATCACTACCAGTTGTTTTTAACTACTTGCCTTTTATCAGCTTTGTATCAGCCAACCTAAAAAAAGCAAGTGTTCAGCCTTGTTTATGTGGATAGCCAATCGCATTACTTTAAGCCACTTGGGCATTTTGTTGCCATGAAGCTCATTTCTCCTTAACACCTGCCCCAAAATGCTAAGTTACTTATCTCCACTCAACTTCCAAATAAACCACAGTAAAATTGGGTTCTGATCCTATCACCTGATACACGAGGTGTTTGATGCCCACTACGCAACTTCACTCAGGATGTGTTTAACTCCATACCCATCTTAGCTCTGGATTCTGCTTTCATCTTCTTTGTGTCTGGAAACGTCTCACTGTCCCTTTCTCTATCTTTTCCTCGTTCTTTTTTACCCTTTTCTTTAGAGGCTGGGCAGCAAAGAAATACTAAAATTTGTTTTTCAGCTCTCCACTGATTAGGATCACTAAGGACATTACTAATCTTAACAAATGAATGCAGTAACCCCTAAGATTTATGCTACCATTCTGTGCAACCTGCAGGGCTTAGTCTTCATAAATATACTGTACTTTCTAGATTAGACTGTAAATTAGACCAAGCTGTTAAAGTATTTCATTGCTTGGGGAGGGTGAAGAAATAAAGAGATCAAGGGAAGAGAACCTTCTGATTACTACATGAGCAACCTGTTCTGTCTGGAAGAGAATGGCATTATGTGCCATCACGTAAAACATAAGCAATACATATGAAGAATACCTTTATTAAATTTTTTACTTCATAATTATTCTTGCTTTCTATTGGAGGTACACATTTTATGTTTTTATTTTAGGTGTATCAGGAACCAATAAATCTGTGGCAGAGAGTTAACCAATGCATGGCAAAATACATAAAATACATATTCCTTTGTTTCATAATAAATAAACCTGTAGCATAATAAAGAATAGTGCAAACTACCATTGAAAAAGTTGTATAAATAAAACAAATTATAAATCAGGAATATTTTGTTCGAATAAGTTTACGATACATAAATTATCCCCCCGAAGTTCATACCTCATCTTATTTTGTCTATTTGAAAGAGCTTTGAAAGTGAATATGAAATCAAATAAACTTTAAAAATGTAGAATTATTTTATATTCAAGTTTTATGGTCTTTTTCTTTATAAAGGAGGGTCTGCATGTTTCATATTCACCGTAACAATCTGAAGACAACATTGAAAGGCTTTCAAAGTGACAGCACCATGCACTGTACTAGTAATAGAATATATCTATAAACTATATATAATCTCATCAACACAATGCAAAAGAGACATGCAGGAAGAGTCCTGGTTTTCACATTACGTTGTTCATTCAAGTAAGCTTAAAAATATATTTTCCCATTTTCTTTCTTTTTTTTAAAATAAATCGTAGATCATAAATGACAATCTTTCACCAAAATGTATAATATAATTCTTTGGTGTGCTTTGAACTCTTCCAGGAAAAAAAAAGGATGATGTCTGAAAATAAATTAATTCAACTGTACAAATAGTGTTCACATACACGTTATTAACAACAAGAGTACATCAACCACTCACAGCACACAAAACAAATTTCTACAAACCCTGGGAAGGGGGTGTCTTCAGGGTCTCTGAGGATAAATTAGTGCTCTTTAGTATATCTGTATCATGTTTATGATGGACTACGTTTTGCACACGAGATTTGTTGTACCAACCGAAAATAAACTAAGAGTTACTGTCCTAGGTCCTTGACCTTTTTTGTCCTAGCTTGACAGCTCTGGCAAAGGTCACACATTCATCAGTGTTTGGTGGTAACTATAAACGTTTTAAAATTTTTAATATGTATAGCAACTCCCTCTCCTCTTTTAATGTAGGTCATACATTGTCATTTGCAAGTGGGAGAGTTCCGAGTGCTCAGGTGGAAGAAAATGCATTAAAATGCAACTTCCAGCACTGAAAAGTAAAGATGTTTTAAAAGGTCGATACAACAGTATAAAAGAGGGATTGCCCTGTTTGTAAAACAACAGCCTTCCCCCCAAAATAGGCATGTTGCCAACATCACACCTCCTTACACTTGCCTGTTAATTTTGGCATCCCAAAGAACTTATGATCTAAAACATAATCTCTTTATTACACAAGAAGTTTGGACAGAGTAAAGAGGCAGGCTCTGAGATTCCAGATGAAAAAAAAAAGAGGAAAAAGCAAGCACTTGAATTTCTTCTACTTTATAAAATATCACAGTTTCACAGTTGTCTACCGCAGCAGCTTTTTCTTCTCTCCACTGTTGCTGGAACAATCACGGTGGCACAATATATGGAGATGTACTAGGTTGCTGCATCTTTTTTTAAAAAAAAACCATACAAGCAGGGTACTGAAGAAGTAATCCTGTATAAAAATACTGTGTTAGGTGAGATCAGTAATAAAAGAGTGGAAATTAAAAATTACAAGTATTAGAACTTAAAGGGTTTTTACAAATATTTTTGGACACAGGTACAGTCCAAGATCTGTTGGCAATGCAGCACGTGTGTGGTTTACAATCAAGAGGCCTTTGCAGAATTAGGGCCCAAGCAGGAGGCAGAGAGGCTCCAGAGAAGCCCATGAAGGTGTCAAAGGCGTTCGTGAGGCACTCCAGGAAATGCAAAGGGCCTTGGTGCTGTGTTGAGTTCTGACTTAATGCTCTTTCTCTCACCCTTGTAAAAACTATATATATGGCATTGGCAGTGTGTGTCTCGATTCACTAATCTCTCCATTCATTTTCCATGTGGTACAACCTGCTCTCAGTCCTGTGCCCCTGCAACACACAAGTCCAGCTTGGTTGGGTTTTTTTGTTTGTTTGTTTTCTAAGGGGAAAAAAAAACCAAATATCTTAATTAAATTAATTAAATGTACAAACACCATAGGGTTTCATACTGAATAAATAGGGCTAATTAGACCCGGTGGCAAGTCTGAGTCACGAGTTTGTCTCAGCCTCGGCATTGTCTCAGGTTAGGATACGGTCCAAGGGCTCCCACTCATTGTTGTACTTATTATTATTATTACTAATAAAATCTAATGTATGGTCCGCACGCCTTCAGAGTTCCGGTACATCTCCTCGTCGTCAGACTCAGAAGTGGTTCCACTGCTGGAAGGGGTGTGGAGGTGACTGGGGACCCCACTGGGCTGGCAAACGTACCACTCATTGAGGTTGGTCACCTGAGGGGACAGAGTGCTCGAGCGACTCCTGGTTGGGTCCAGCACAGGGGACAAGGGGGCACCCACTGGAGTCCCCACCGATGAGTAGCCCAGGGGTCCTGGAGAGGGTGGTGGGGACTTGCAGTGAATCTTCATGTGCTTCCTCAGTGAGCTCGGGTGGGTGTAGGATTTGTCACAGCCTCGGATCTTGCAGTAGTAGGGCTTGTCGCTGGTGTGGACGTGGGAATGTTTCTTTCGGTCACTGCTGTTGGCAAACTTCCTGTCACAGCCATCAAATTCACATTTGAAAGGCTTTTCTCCTGCAATAAAACATAGGAAAGGTTAACAAGTGCTTTTCAGAGACCTCTCACCTGAGAGAGAAATCTTAGAGCAGACATGAGGATGCATCTTCCCATCCTCCTGAAGACCAACTCCCAGTCTAACTCCTAATTCCCATGTTCCAGGATGCAACAGGGAAGGGATGCTGCGGGGATGGGCCTGGTGTCCCCTGGTCTGGAGGCTCTCCTTGGACCTGGGCTTGCGAGAGGCTGGATGTCAACCCCGAAGTACCATAGGGGTCGAGGTGAGAATGGCTAGAGCATGGTCCAGGCTCTAACACTGAAATCCAGCTAGGACCCAGATTCCCGCATCCTTGTTCCCCTCAGGGTCTATACACACAAAAATTCAAGCCCATCCCCTGTCAAGATAAATGCTGATAAAATACTTCCAAAGCCACAGCTTGGGTGAAGACCGTAAGAAAAAGAGAAAAAAGACAAACACATATTCTCAATTAAAAGTAAACTGGGGGTGATGCAGTAAAATTATAATAATGGCATTTTGTTTCAGAGTGTTCCCCAGGATTTCCCTGATGGGAAAGGAAAGGAAATACACCAAAATCCTGTTCTCTCCAGAAATAAAGACGTCTGTGAAAAACATGATCCCACCACTAGATTTTTTTATAAGCCTAGCTGGGCAGAGAATAGGCTGTTGCCCTCTTCGTTCTACC
Source organism: Orcinus orca (assembly GCF_937001465.1). Classification (NCBI taxonomy): domain Eukaryota; kingdom Metazoa; phylum Chordata; class Mammalia; order Artiodactyla; family Delphinidae; genus Orcinus; species Orcinus orca. The sequence continues at coordinate 10,600,140 of NC_064576.1, read as the reverse complement.
AGCTTTCCTCACAACTTGCTGGGCAGTTGAGACCCTAGAGGAACAGAACCTTAACAAACGTTAATAAAGACTACAAGCCTTAGCCAGAACCTGGCATCCCCTGATGGCATAAGCAGACTTCTTATTCTAACACTGTTTAACAACCAAAAAAGATCGACTGTTTACCAGAGTCTCTGGGCCCATCGCCCCTTTAAGCTGCCCTACCCACCCCAGGAGCACAGGGCCTTTCAACACAAGGCCCAAGGTCCAGGTGGTGGAAATGCTCAGTAAGACGAGCAGATATGCAGCCACACTACACTTTGGTATTAAAAAGCAGAAACAGGAAGACAGCAGGTAACTATGAATTTTCCCCCTCCCCTTAGTATCCATGAACTTGATGTATTTGAGTCCATAACTGAACATGTTATCTCATACATATTGTGGTATAATAAATATATTCCTTATATTTAAATGATTTAAAAAATAGAGTTGAATTTCTCTACATTTCAGCAGCTACTCTGGTGACACACAAGATATGGTCTTTTCCTTGGTTTCTGACAATTTATTTTTTTAAGAGCCAAACAACTATTAAGACAGCTTAGTGTACATAAATTTCTGTGGTGGACTTTCCTGTACAAATAATTTCCTGTAATTTTCTCTTTTTTAATTTCATCAATGCTAATTGCTTCAATGCCAGAGTACGTTAGCACATCTGAAAAGTATTCAGATGCCTGGAATATAACATATACTACCTGGAAATACTGCTTTAAAGCAAAATTAAATATTATCATTTAATATTTATAATATATTTATATTATTTAATATACCTCCTGCCTTGGGCCATGAAGAGAGGGAAAAACACAACATAATGCAATGATAATCGTAACCTTTAAAAATTCTCTGTAGAGGGGCTGCAACAAAAACAGTTAACCGAGTTTTATCAAAACACTGGTTATTTGTCCCGATTTCTACATTCCACTTTAAGTTGGCTAATACTAATTTAATATAGCATTCTTCCAAAAATAATTATAATCAGCTTTTCTTCATCATGGAGGTTTAAGTAATTTTATTCACCCTATGCAAATGTGCAATGTTGCTTTTTAGAATTCTTATGTTTCTGCACAAGCCAAGTATCTTGGATTGTGCAGAATAAACGGCTTGGACATTGCTGGCTCCACCACTGCATATGTTGAAAGAGAAGCATTAAGAATCAGACCCAGGGGCTTCCCGGGTGGCACAGTGGTTGAGAGTCCACCTGCCGATGCAGGGGACACGGGTTCGTGCCCCGGTCCGGGAAGATCCCACATGCCCCGGAGCGGCTGGGCCTGTGAGCCATGGCCGCTGAGCCTGCGCGTCCGGAGCCTGTGCTCGGCAACAGGAGAGGCCACAACAGTGAGAGGCCCGCGTACCGGGGCGGGGGGGGGGGGGGGGGGGGGGAAGAATCAGACCCAGAAAAGGCAGATACGGAGTGGGAAGAAAGGTAGAAAAGCAGGGATAAAGGAGAGATGGAAGAAAGTAGAAAAAAGAGAAAGGGTGATAGAATTGCCTATTTTTATTCAGGGGGGCCTACGTACGGGGAGGGGGGCAGTTAGCAAATTCTCCCTGCCTAGAAAGGGTGAGAGACCCTAATGTTTACATTTCAGATTCTGACAGAGGGGTCACGTCAGAATTTAACTACTTACAGAGTTTTAGAGAGTGAGGGAAGCTACGTGTGAGAACTCGAGTCCAGCCCAGAGGAAGGTTATAAATGGAATTGGGGACACGTGGGTCAGGAAATGGGCCTTCAGGAGTGGCCGGGGATTATTCCCTTTGATCAAGCCGTTCCGGGATCCCGGGTAACCCCCAAAAAGGGAGAGCCTTGTGATGGGGCAGGGAGCCCGGCCTGGCCTTTCTCTGGACACAGTGCTCAGTGGCTTAGCGGCCCAGGGACGGCCCAAAACACCCGGCGCGGGTCTGAGCATCAACGCGAGGGCGCTCCCATCCCTGCCCGAGGGACCCGGCGAGGCCCACGCAGCCGCCGCGAGCCAGGCGAGAATGCAACCTTGCGCACAAGGAACCCGAAAACAAAACGGCCCCGGGTTCCCTCGGCGCCCGGGTCTCCGCCCCCGGCAGCACGCGCGCACGCCCCCTTGGGGCCCGCCCTCGAGGGGGGCGGGAGGCTGCCTGTCCCCGGGGGCCGGAGAGCCGACACCCGGTCAGCTGCCGCGCAGTCAATTTCCAGTTCCTTGCCTGACCCGGGCGGAAACGGCCCTCACCTCCGGGCAGCCCCCTGCCCGCCAAGGGATGATCTACTCCCCTCCGAGGCCTGGAAAGGCGGGAAGGGCCCGAGGTCGCGGGCTCCGCTTTTAGGGGTTCCCTTTGGGGGCGGCTTCACTTCGCGCGCCCCGCGCGCCCCGCTCACAGCCCCAGGCCCCTGTCCCGTCGGCAAGTGCTGGGCACGGGGGCCAGCAGCTGGCTTAGCGGGCCAGGGAGTTTTTACGAGAGCCTTGCGGGACGCTTCCTTTTGGCAAAATCATTAAGTCGGACTGATCCCGATTAGAGAAGAAAGGGGCTGGTAAACGGAACTCGGGGGAAAACGCGCTCCCAGCCGGTCAGCGAGCCAGTCCGCAGGAGGCCTGTCAGGTACCGGCGACAGAAGCAAGGCCCAGGGCTCCAGCCTCGGGCCCCTGGACCCGGCTTCTCACGCAGATCCCCCTCACCCCTCCGCCAGTGGCCTCGGCCCCGGCCGCTGGCCAGGCGTTGCGGCCCAAGTCCGGCGCTGCCTCCTCGTCGTCGCCGCGCCGATAAATCAGCCAAGTAATTACTGAATGTAAACTCTACTTAAGTGTCCTCCGAGGGATAATATTGTCTGTCCCTATAAATCCCGACTGCACTCGCGCTCATCAGCGCTTCTGCCCAGCGCGCTCGTCTGTTCCAAGGGCCACACGGCCCACTGGCGACATCCCACGCCCCAGGCCGCGGCCGTGGCACCCCCTACGGCAGGGCTCGGGGTGGGGACGGGAGGGTTCCCCAGAGTGCCGGGGGCTCCTTCCAAGTCCCACGGGGGGGGGGTAGGCCCCAACGACCGCTGGAGACTCTGCAGCTCGCCCTGTCCTCCTCCAAGGAGAACCTTCCTTTAAATGGACAGAACCCAATTTCTCCAGCACCCTCTAGGGCATGTGTGATAAACTGTGTGACGGCGCGTGTGCGTATAGGTGTAGATGAAGGTGTGTAAATGAGTAAGTGTGATTGTGTCATCAGGGCACAAGGACGTTCCAGAAATGAGGGAGGGGTGCATGAGGGCATATGGGTGTGTGAAGTTGTTCGTGTGATGTGTGTGTGCACATGAACGTGTACTGTGGGGTGTGTAACGGTGGGCGAGTGTGTGTGCGTAGGGGGAAGGTCCCCGGAAGCCCGAGGGCGCATTACTTTCGCATTTTGCACCCCTCCCCGGAGGGACAGGGTCCCCTCTCCCCTCCAGGAGGGGCCACACCGAGCTGGGCCTCGCGGCCCCAATACCGCAGCAAATCCCACGCGCCCCTCGCACGCCCGCTCTTTGGAGCACGGCGACCGCGCGGGACCTGACATCCGATGGGGAGGGAAGAGCCGCCGGGGCGGCTCCGGCCCTCCTTCCCCATCGCCCTCCCCAAGTTCCCGGGGCCGGGCGGAAGGGGGCTGCCGACCGTCCTGGGCGCCTTCCTGCTCCGGCGGTGGCTGCTTCTGCTCCGGGGTGGCGGCGGCGGCGGCTGGAGCGCGTTGCCGGTCCCGGCGGAGGGGCTGCGGGAGCGCTGGAGACTCCACCGTGTGGGAACCCAGCGCGGGGCCTGTGTGTGCTATCGAATTACTTATTCATAGAAAAAAAGGGGGGAGAGAAAAAAAAGAAGTCACATGTCCGGGTTATACGTATGCGAAGAGAAGCAGCAGAAGGAGGGAAAAATTAAGGCGAGCAGGAGGAGGAGGAAGAGAAGCAGCGGCAGAAGCGGCGGCGGCGCGGGAGGCGGCGGCGGCGGCGCGGCCGGGGACAGACACCCACCTGTATGAGTGCGCTTGTGGATCTTGAGGTTCTCGGAGCGCGCGAAGACCTTGCCGCAGCCCGGGAAGGGGCAGGGAAAGGGCTTCTCGCCGGTGTGCACGCGGATGTGGTTGATGAGCTTGTATTTGGCCTTGAAGGGCTTGCCCTCGCGCGGACAGTCCTCCCAGAAGCAGACGTGGCTGCTTTGCTCGGGGCCGCCCACGTGCTCCACCGTGACGTGGTTCACCAGCTCGTGCATGGTGCCGAAAGTTTTGGAGCAGGGCTTGGCGCCGCCGGCCGGGGGCGGGGGCGGCGGCGGCCCGGCCAGCTCCTCGGGGTCGATCCACTTGCAGATGAGCTCCTGCTTGATTGGCTGCCGCATGTAGCGCAGGAAGGCCCCGGCCGCCCCTGGGAGGTGGGGGTGGTGCTGGTGCGGGTGCTGCGCGGGCGCGGGCGGCGGTGGCGGCGCCGGGGGCGGCGCGTGGTGTTGCAGGTGGGGCCCGGGTCCGGCCGCCGCGGCAGCAGCCGCCGCCGCCAGGTTCAGATTTAAGTTCACGGCTCCGTAGCCATGCAGGGCGGCGGCTGCAGCGGCCGCCACCGCACCGTAGTGCGCATCCCCCGAGCGCGGCGCGAAGGGCGGCTCCCCGCGGCCGTACAGTTCAGCCGCCGCGGCTGCCGCCGCTGCCGCCAGCCCCAGGCGCATCTGGCCGTTGAGCGGGTGCGGGTGGCCGCCGGGGCCTCCCGGCGTGTCGTGCAGCGAGGGAAAGAGCGCCGGGCCCCCGCCGCCGCTGCCGTCCGGGCCAGCGTAGGTGCCGCTGGCCGAGATGAACATGCCGGCCGAGTGGGGAGGCGGGGCCGAGTGCTGGGGGGAGCCGGTGCCGGACCGCTGCTCCCCTCCGAGCGGGGCCCCGTGCATGGCCGCCGCGGGGGCCGTGGCGGAAAGGTCCCTCCGGAGGACGAAGTCCCTGCTGTGGCCTTTGCCGCTGCTGCCGCCGCCGCCACTGTTGGTGGTGGTGTAGCCCGAGAGGCCAAGAGGAGGGGGAGGGGGTGAAAGGGAGGGAGGAAGAGGAGGGGCTGGGGGCGGGGGCGCGGGCGCGGAGGACTGCACGCTACCGCTGCCCCCGCCGCCAGGGTAGGTGCCGGCGCCCGGGTGCGAGACCGAGGCTGCAGCGCGGGCGGCGGCCGCTGGGGCCTCGGGCTGTGCCGGGAGCGCCTGGGAGGGAGGGCTGAGGCCGAACGCGCTCGCCTGGGCCATGTGCTCGGGTCCGAGCGGAGTGATGGCCACGCCGGGGTCAGCGCCCAGGTCCCGAGGGCGGAGGTGCGCGGCTGCGGCGCGGAGTTGGGAGTGGGCGGCCGCGCTGGCCAGCGCCGGGAAGCCTGTGATATTCTGAAGTGGCCTGGCCTGAGCTGTTGCCAAATCCGCTAATCTCAGCGCTGGCGGGTTCCTCTTGCTCAAAGGGGTCTCCATCAGAACTACACAGACTCACAGGCCCTCACTGGGGGGACTTTTTTCCCTCTGCCCGCCTTCAAAAACATGTATATGTTAGGCGCTCTTTAACTTCTTTGTCCTAGCCTCCGAACTCTGCTTATTCCCGTTCCCACTCTGTCCTCCAGCGACTGGCAGAGCAAACACCACATTTGAGCTGCGCAGTGGGACCGAGATTTTGGAAATAGCAAGGGTGGGATTGGAGGGAGCCGCGTGATTGGCAGCAGCCGCGGCTGACCGATTGGCTCCCTTTCAGGCTCAGCGGGCATCCGCCCCTCTGCTCCTGGCCGCCTTCGCTTTCGCTTCGCGCCCCTTCCTCTCCCCGAGCCCTGCGTCCCCGCCTCCCCAGGGATTCCCAAGTTGCACTTGCAGAAAGTTTGCTCCGGGCCTGCGCGCGCAGCGTCCCGCGTTCCCATGACGCGCCTTGCGGGGAACGTGCGCCGGCACGCGGCCGAAGGGCGCCTGGAGGCTCTGAGCTGGGGACCCCCCGGGGAGCAAAAGGCGGGGGGAGCCCCCAAATTCAAAAGCCTTCGCTCACTGCATGCAGCATCCCTTCCTTTGGAAGAGCTCCGGGCTGCTGACTGGGGGAGGAGGGTGAACAGATGTATGACCGTCATCCTACTCGTAGAGGTGATACTAGAAACTTCTTATTTGGGAAGGACACTCAATCTACCGAGCGCTCACAGAGGGCGCACAGACAGTAGATGGAATGAGGAAGGATATTAAAATCCTATTGGTTGCAAAACACCAGGTGAAGTCAAAAAAAATCTTTCCCCAAAGGAACCGTTTTACCTCGACTTTTTAGCTCATGGGATCCTTTTCAACATGGTTCAAAGGAGTTGGCTCGAAGTGTAATCTCACTGCTCATCGGTTCTAGATCTGCCACTTCCAATTAGATCTACCGGGGGGCAAAAAACATCGGGCAGCGATTCTAACTTTTGCTTCTCGGAGATAACAGTGGCAGGGCAGGCAAAACAGCATCTCTCCAGAGGGAAGCGGCTAAATAAACGATATCCTTTAAGCAGAAGTTCTCCTTCCGGTCCAGAACGCACTCCACATGGGTGCCTCAGTTTCTTTGAAAGGACCACAAGTTAGAATTGATCCAATAAAATAATCATTTTATTGGATCAGTATCTTTGCGGTTTATATGCTGATAGAATGACCTTTTATCCTGTTATTTTCTAATAAGCTCATCTAGCAGGAGAGATGTTTTACTTGAAAACCATAAAAACTGACTCTAAAAAAAAAGTGAGCCCCATCCCTTTCAAGCGAGTTGCTATCAAATCTTTTTAAAAAGTGAAATAGGTCCTTGCATCACTTTGGGGGGGGCGGAGAAATGTGACATCCCTCACACTTTAGGGTCCTTACTGCCCCAGAGTGTCACTTCAGCTTTAACAAGAAAACACCTTAAAATTTTGCCATGTTCCATGATGCTCAAAAATTAAGCTCAGGGTTTTTAATTTTTATTTTCCTGCCCTAAATAAAATTATTTGAAAAAAAAGAGGATAATGACTAAAAAGTGTTTTTTTTTTTCCTTTTGGGATACAGTCAAACATGTTACCAGCTTAATTCGTTTACTGTCCAAGTTTTTTTTTTTTTTTTTTTTTAAGACTACATAAAGCCATCATCTGCGAGATCGTCCTGAGAAGTGGTAAGAATTATTTTCAAAAGAGCTGATTCGGTAGCCCATTTACATTGGTGCTAACAATGTTTAACAGGGAATTTCCCTGTGAGCCTTGGGAATGTCATTTCTCTTATAAAACTGACAAGCAAACAAAGAAAATAGTACAATCAAATTTCAAATGGGCATTTTCTTTAAGTTTCATGAAGCTCAAATACGGGGAAATAAGAGAGGCATGAGTGCAAATACAACGAAAAGTTTTTAATAAACAGCAGTGACAAAATCCACATCTGTATTTGGAGAGGAAGAGTCCTTCCACAATTTTCAAAGACTTAAAGGGTCTCCAGCCACCTAGGCAAGGTGGAGGGAGGACAGTGTCATTTCTATGAATGCTTTATGGAGAAAGAATCATATGTGGAATTGTCACCACTATCTTCATTTCCTCTCAGAACATTTCAAATATTTCCTTTATTTGAATTTTTTAGCAATACTCGTCAATACTTCCATAATGGCAGCTTTGCGTTCAATCCTGCAGGTTATAAGTTCAAAACAAAACAAAACAGAAAGAATGAATAAAGAAAGAAGAAAATAAACCCAACTTAGCCTTTAATATAGACTGTTGAGCATTTTTATTGTGCAATAAAATGGGTACCTCCACCTCCTTCAAAATAGCTTTTCCTCAAAATTATAACTGCTTTGTTTTATTGAATTGCTGAAATTTAATGGTTTAATGGGTGAAGGCATGAAGGAAAGGCTGTAAAAATGTGAATAATGGTGCAGCAGAGCCGTGCGGAATCTGGAACCCGCCTCCTTGTACAACTCTTGTTAAACACAGCGTGATATGTATCTGTCATCTATTTAATATGTCTTAATTCAAATATAGCTTCCTGATCAATTTCTTTTTATGGAAGCTTTAAAACAGAAAGACTTTTTAAGGAAATGTTAGAGATTTGAGTAGCGATTAGAAAGAGATATTTACAAAGTGTGTTTAATGAATATTTGCAAATTTATGACCAAACTCAGACCCTAAAAAGATAATTGACTCAGGTAATCGACTTGAGATGCTAATTCTTCAAAGAAAGAACTGGGAGCAAAATTTCAATCAACACCAATAAGGCGCCAATAAACCGCCTGCCAATTAAACCTGAGAATAGGCCTAGCTAGATGGTCATCAGGAAGGCTGCAGTGGATTTCCGGGATTGCCTTTCTTTATAAAAGAGCTTTTTATTTTGTAGACGCGCTTTTTGTTATTGTGATGACCCGCCTGACCCCAGGTGCGCTGGTTCTTTTTCAAGCCATTTGGGAGCCAAATTAAAACCCCTTAACATCCCGAGTTTCTAAGGACCCAATAACTGTGTCACACTTCCTAAGTAAATACCAACAGTTTCCAGGACGTTGAAGAAAATAATAAACAGCAATGTGGGTTTTTTTTTTTTTTTTTTTTTTTTTAAGCAGGGGGCTGTAGAAGTCGTTATGCCAGTTCTGTGGATTTAGCCCCGTATTTCCGCGGTGGTGCTGGTCGTCAGGGTGGATCCTCAAAACCCATGCCCTTGTCTGCACTTCTGCAGCGGAGGTGCTTATGTGGGGCAGCAACGTGACGATCCGTGGAAACGCCCTTTGTGGGGTCGACAGGTGCTCCTGGGGGAACATCGATTTCCAGCCTTCTCTGCTGCACCCCGAACCCCAACCGGCTCCCGGCCCCAAACAAAGGCGGGAAGAGGGTGGAGAGGGACAGTAAACGCCGAGCCGGCCCGAACCCGGCGGCCACGCCGCGCTCCGCTGCCAGGAGGCGGCAGAGCCCGGTCTCTGGGGATGCCCGGGCGGGCGCTCACGGCTTCCCGCTGCGCCAAGGGGGGTCTGTGGCTCCCCGGTGCCCTCCGTTCGTCCCTGAACATAGCCAAGTTTCCTTGCGATGGGTGTGGGCAATTAATAAACTCTAAGGGAAGTGAATTGGACATTCCTGGCTTTTGAGCCTTTGTTTGATTGTTTCGGCAGGCGAGGGGAGGGGGTACGCTGGGGACAGTGAGGTGGACAAGAAAGGAGCTGGGGGACCCACCGAGTTGCCTTTTATTGCCTTTGCAATTGCTTTACGGCTCGCCCGTCCCGCGTGGTTTCCGCAAGGGCGGCCTCCTTGCAGAGGGTGCCCGGCGGGTTTGGAGAGCCTTGTGCCATCTGGGCTGCTCCAGAGGCAGGTTCAAGGGCGGAGAGGGTGCCCCGAGTCATTTGAGGGCTCAGAGGACTTTTGTAGCCCAGCCCGAGGGCTCCAGTGGGTGCTCAACTGGGAGGAGGAGGGTTATCAGCTGACAATGAAAGAGGGAGTGAGGAGTCCTCTCTAAAGCCGGGGCTAGGTGAGCAAAGGGGCCCACAAAAACTGCATTTTAGTTGAGCTTTGACATGGCCGGAAGTGATGAGGACTTTGGGTTCAAGGGCTTTTTCCCAAGTCAAGCTCGCCAGGTGGCGACTAGGCAATGAAGTACCCGGCCACCTGCCCGGCTTGCACTCGGCAGGGACCAGATCCCCACCATCTAGCCCTCACCACTGGTGACCTGACCTCGTGGGACCTGCGACCCAGCCCTGGGGCCTTGGGTGCCGGGAAGCACCGCGCAATTCTCAGCTGTCTGAGAGCTTCTCGGAGGGTTGCCTCTGTTTCCCGCCCTTCTGAGCCCGAGCTGAATCCTCAGACTCCACGGCTATGTGTGAGGCTAAGAGTAACCAAAAATGTGCTTCTTGATAAAGTTTTTGATCCCTGTCCCATGAACATGGACTTAATGAGGATTAAAAACAAAGCCAAACATAAAACCCCAGAAGCTTGGGTTATGTGACCATAATTGAAACGTTGGGGTTTGTTTGTTCGTTTGTTTTGGACACTCAAGAATTGGACTCATCCCATTTCCACCTGACCTTAGTGCTTAAAAGCCCTTGAAAAATTACGGCTCTCTTCACTTCCCCACTACGAAAATATAAGTTGAGTAAAATTGACCTGTCATTAAATATTATCATTTGGTTATCAATCATTTTTACCCTCAGGGATGGGGGTTGTTGGAGAATGGCCTCTGACGCACGTTTGACAATTAAGATTGGTAATTTCTTGGGAAATGTCTAACTGTTGTCTTTTTTAAAATGCTTAGAAGGTCCACACAGGAAGCAGAAACCCCCTTACGTGTTCACAGTTCGTATAAACGCCCAATATTTCTTTATGTTGGCTCCAAGATGTGCTTCTCCTCCCCTTCATGCTTTATCCTTTAGAATGTTTTTGGATGGGGGATAAAGGAGGAGGAGAGGTTGTGCTTTTATTTTTAATCTCAAATTTTGTGGGTAGTTTCTCCCCATTCTATACCCCTTCCAATATCTATACTTCAATATTTGAAGAAGCTGTTGAGATAAATCAAATAGTGACACGTTGACGGATTTACTTGTGTAAGCAATATGGTTGACATATGGCATTGTTATTTATGAATGACAGCATAAATTGTATTACAAAGTCTATTGCAATAATACTGCAGTTTATTGGAAAGCTGCTCGCCTGTCACCGGTATTCAGCCTCCCTGGATGTAGTTTTCCTGGGAGCCCAAAGGGTAACGGCCCTCAAAATAATTAAACACATTGAAGTAAGCTAATGCCTTCTGTTTTGAGGGTTGTTTTTGTTTTTGCTTTGTTTTACAGCAGTAGAAACTCTCCCATCAGGAAAGGAGACAAAGTAAGAACAATTAGTCCTCTTACTTTTGCAAAAGCACAACCAACCACTGTCACCTAGAAATGTTGGCTTCTATTTTTTTCTGAGTCCCTAATGACAAATACACAAACATTTGCATCCCTAACACTAAACTGCTGGTGAGGATTTATTTTATATAGACACTTTTTATAGGCCCAGTTACAGAACAGTAAATTTTAACTGTAGAAAGAAGTTCTTTTAGCAGACTAGAGAGGGCCTTATCCTATGATTCTCCCCACCTCCACTAAATCTCCCCCTTCTTAAAAATGGTATTTAAAAGTTACAACATTGGCTGAGATTTTCACGATTTCCCTTTCTTTTACATTACAGATTTCCCCTTCTTTTACATTACACTTCTTTAAACCTCGGACAAAGATCTTTTGTTCTAGGTGAGTTTTACGGGGGAGGGGGGTCCCCCACCACACATGTGGTCCTTCATGGGTCAGGGGTCGCCCAGCCCAGGAGTGGCTGAGAGGCTGAATCAAAGGTGACCTGCAACTTAATATCCTGTTGATGATCTTGTTGAATTTATGAGTCTGTGATACAGAGGATAGTGCTGAAATCCTGTGAAATCCTTTTTTTTTTTTTTTTTTTTTTTGTCCAGTGTATATAGACAGCTGGTTCCACATTTTTTTCCCTCCCATCTCTTCCCCCATCTCCATCCCTTTCCTTAAGAGGAAAATTAAAAGTTTGAGTGGTATGGTCACCGAGTGTTTCTGCTTTCCAATTCAAAGATCGCTTTTGTTTGCTTGTTTGTTTTTGGTTTCTCCTGGCCAACGAGATACACCTGTGTGTGTGTGAGTATGTTGTGTGTGCATTTGCATTGTTTTTATGTATATGTACACAAAATTCTCATCATAGTCAACCCTTTACAGAAGCCCACAAACCGCAACAAGGTGTTCAGTGAATGAGTATTTGATGGGATTTTCTGTTTTTTTGAAGACAACCCGAATTATCTATTACACTGTCATTCTCTCCACTTGCCGGGAAAGGGACGCCAGCCCTGGCACCCAGGGGCCCGCCATACAGGGCCATCCACATGCAGCAAAGCCTGGAGTCTCGCTGGCCTAGCCCGGCGCAGGCTCTGTGAGATCTCCAAAGAACAATTTTGGAAAACTTACAAAGAGGGTACATGTTTGCCCGATGGGGACAGTTGTGGGTCCCGAGGGTCTGACCCCGACACGGCGGGCCGTTCTAGAAACCTGTTGAAAAACTGAATTCACTCACAGGGCGCGGAACTCAGCTTCGCCGCTTTTTTTCCTTCGGCCAAGGAGCGCAAATGTACTTTTGAGGGAATGACTCTGAAAGCCTTTGCAGGTTTTTTTTTTCTCTCTCTCTCTCTCTTGCTTTCTTTCTCTCTCTCCCCTTTCCTTCCTTTTAAAAAAACAGAACAAAACAAAACTGTGTCTTGAGGCAAAGGCGTTTTGCAGTTTGTAGAGAAATAAAGCGCTTCTAAGACGGGACGGCGACGTGACTTTGAACTTGGCTCAGCTCCTCCGTGTCGTGCAGAGGGAGGAGAACTGGAGCCCGGAAAGAATAGCCAGGAGGGCCCAGCCCGCAGGGTCTCCGGCGGGAATTAGCTTTCCGCCCCACCACCCGGCCGCGCGGCCCCCGGACCCAGGGCCAGCGAGCGCCCAGCGGCGCCGGCCCGAAATGGGCGCTGCAAAGAGGAATGGAAGCGAAAGGAGAGAATGGGGCGGAGAGGAGAGGGGCAGAGGCGCGCAGCGGGGGCGAGAAAGTGCGGAGGCAGGAGGACTTGAAGAAGTCTGATGGCTTGGGAGAAGGAAGGGAAGTGAGGTTTGGAGATGTGCAGGATCGCTATTCTCACGACCAGTCTCTAAGAGAATATTTTCTTTTGGAAACACTTTTGGAGTAAGCTTTTCCAATTCCCCCGCCGTACATATTGATGAATAAAATAAGCAAGTGTGAAAGGCTGTGCACCGGGCAATTTTATAGATTCACTGTAGCAGGGCAGCCTTCCTGCCTGGAGTCCGTCTCCGTCTCTGTCTCTCAGGTCCCTCTCCGCTTAGGAGGGCAGTTTGGCATTTGCCTCCCCCTCCCCCCGACATAGAGAGAGGTGTGTGGAGAAGAGGTACATTTCCTCCCTTCAGAGAAGTCGAGAATCCCCAGCTTTCAGGCAAACTCCCTGGCTTTCAGACAAAATGCCCCGGCCTCCTTCCTTCTCTCCCACCCCCCTCCAGGCAGGGAAGGGGGACAGCGGGAGGGCATAGGGCCCCTTATGCGAGGGGCTGCGGCCGGTCCGACCTTCAGAGAGAGACCCGCTCCGGCCGGCAGAGGCTGCCTGTGCCGGCGCGGGAGAGCCCAGTTCAGCCAGCGATCGCCGGCTAGAGTTGTCTTCCCGCGTTTTTGTTGATTGCATTTCAACATGAAATTTTGAAATGCGTGTGGATTATTTTCTCTTACTTGAATTTTATTTCAACTCCCAGAGATTTGTTTAAAGGAAAAAATAAATAAAAAAGCAGTTCCCCACTCTAGCTAGGCGAAGGCGCTGGCCTCAGGCCTTCCATTCACACCTCCGCAGCCTCCGGGCCCGCCGGTCCCTCTCCGGTTACCTCCGGGGCGCCAGCTTTCAGCGGCAGGACAGGAAATGTCCGCAGCGGCCAACCGGGGGCCTGGGGGATGACCGGAGCCCCGGGGCCGCGAGGCAGTCCCCGCGCAGCACGGGGAGCAGCCTCGGGCCCGCCACCGCCTCGAGGGGGTGGTCCCCGCTCCTGGAGAAGGCTTGATACATGTCTTCTAGAAGGTTTAAGCCCTACGGGTCTGGAGATTTCTTCTCTGGAGGCTCTGAGCCTGACCCTCGGCCAAACTGCAGCCTGAGCCTTGCCTGGCCGCGCGCCTAGGGCGTCCCCACACCTCCCACCCTACCGTGGCAGAGGCCCGGGCTTCTGGGCATCCACCCCGAGGGTGACACCATCTTTAAACCACTTCCAAACAACCACCTCCCTCGCGGGGGCCGCTGCCCAGTGTTTACAGCCGTAATCACAGGAGGACGCGAGCGGCGGGGGGAGCGGAGCGCGCTGAGCTCCGGCTGGGGGCCGCGGCCGGGGAGGGGGCGGCGTCTGGGTGAGTGTCCGGAGGGTGGGAGGAAGGGGCACGCCTGGCTTTCTCTAGGCCCTCCATCCCGCACCTGTGTTTTCAACACCACAGAACAAGTTGACAAAGTGTGTGTTGGGGGGATGGGCGCGGACAAGGAGCGTGCCAACCGGGCAGGAGACCGGCCCCCGGGCCGCTCCCCGCGGCGCCCTCCAGGGGCGGTGGAAGGGGGAGGCCCGGGTCTGCAGCGTCCCGGCACGCAGAACCTCCCGCCCCGCGGCCTGGTTGCTAGCCAGGTTCTCGGGCAACCAGGGGTGCCCGCTTTAGGTGCCCGCCAGGAGCGGTTCGGGTCCCCGGGGAATCGGTGGCCTCTACAGAAGGGCGCGAGAGCAGGGTGGCGTCCCTTTCGGGCCCAGCCAAGGGCGCTGTGACCCCGCGGCCCAGCCCCGCGCGATGCGGGCCGCCCGGCTCCGGGGAGCGCCGCGGCCGGCCGGCCGAGGAGCCGCAGCGCCAGGAGCCCGGGCGAAGAGCGGGAGGCTGGCAGACCCGGCGGGCTGCCACCAACAGCAGCAGTCGGGGAGGCGGGGAGCTGGAGGGGCGCTGGGGAGGAGGGGCGGACCGGTCGCGGGGCGGGGGCGCCGGATTGACGGGGCCTCAGCGGCCAATGGCGGCGCCGGGAGGGCGGGCGGGGCGGGATCCGCCGTTAAAGGGGCGGTGTGTGCGGGAGGCCCGGCCTGAAGCCCGAGGGAAGGAGGGAGACCTGGGCGGGAGGCGCGGGGCCGAGGGGGGAGGGGAGAGGAAAAGGAGGGGATAAAAAATAAAAGGCTGCGGCTTTGGCGCCCACTGAAATAAACAGAGGCGGAGGCGGTGGCGAACGGAGTCCACCGCAGCCGAAAGCGGGAAACCTACTTCGGCCTCTTCGCGTTTGCTCGGGCTGCGCACTCCGCTGGGTCCTCGCGGGTGCGGCCGCCCGCTCCGGATCCAGTGTCCCGGGCCGACCGGCGAGAGGGAGGGAGCGAGCTAGAGAACACTTTTTTATTGTTGTTATTGTTTTCCAGCCCAGCCTCCCCTCCTCCCGCCCCCCCCCGCTTGCCTTCTCCCCTCCCACAGCCCCCTCCCCCTCCTCCCCCGCCTCCTCCTCCTCCCGCACAACTTAAAGAAAGAGGGAGCGGCGCGGCAGCTTCCTTCATCTGGGGGAATTCGTAGCCGCTGCCAGTTTACTACACGAGGCGCAGCCAATGCCAAGCACGGAGGACGAGGAGGGCTAAATACCGCGGCCGCGAAGCCGAACAATACCGCCGCGCGCAGGGCGGCGCGGCTAGGGCCGCGGGGGGGGGGGAGCAGCCGACAGAGCGCGCCGCGGAGAGGGCGCCCGGCCTCCGTCCGCCGCCCCAGCTCCCCCGCCGCGGTCAGGTGGAGCCGCGGGCGCGCCGGGCCGGGGCGCCGAGCGCGGAGGTCGCCTCAGACCTCGCCTCGCCAGCGTGCTTAGTCCGTGCACGGCCGCCGCGGTCCGGCACCTTGGCCCCGCGGCTGCTGTGATTTCATTCTGCAGGCGCGGCTTGGCGCTGCCGGGCCCCGGGGCCGCCGGGCGTGCGAGCGAGTGCGTGCGCGCGCGAGTGCGCGCAGGGGTGGGGGCCGCTGCGCTCGCCCCCCGTCGACCCCCCTCTCCGCTCAGTTCCCCACACCTCCTCCCGCTCCCTCCTCCCGCCCGCCTCCCCTGCCCTGCCCGCCCCCGCCGCAGCTCCTTTAATACACTTTGGTTCTCCGCCTGGCTTTGGACTCTTCTCCACCACCTCCTCCTCCTCCTTCCGCGCCTCCTCCGCCGCCGCCTCCTCCTCTTCCTCTCCGCGCTTTCGCTCCGCGCCTGGCCGCCCGAGGCAGATCCAGGCGGCGGCGGAGGCGGCGGGCGCAGGAGCGCGGCTCCCGGGCCTGAAGCCGCCACCACCTCCGCCGCCTGCGCTCGGAGCCGGGCGGCCGCTGAACGTACCGCGCGCGGGGCGGGAGTTGGAGCCGAGGAGGCGCGGGGCTCGCCGGGGTCGGCGGGGAGGGCAGACGCGCTGGCCATGCTCCTGGACGCGGGGCCGCAGTTCCCGGCCATCGGGGTGGGCAGCTTCGCGCGCCACCATCACCACTCGGCCGCCGCGGCGGCGGCGGCGGCCGCGGAGATGCAGGACCGCGAACTGAGCCTGGCGGCGGCGCAGAACGGCTTCGTGGACTCGGCGGCCGCGCACATGGGCGCCTTCAAGCTCAACCCGGGCGCGCACGAGTTGTCCCCCGGCCAGAGCTCGGCGTTCACGTCGCAGGGCCCCGGCGCCTACCCCGGCTCCGCCGCGGCCGCCGCGGCCGCCGCCGCGCTCGGGCCCCATGCCGCGCATGTCGGCTCCTACTCTGGGCCGCCCTTCAACTCCACCCGGGACTTCCTGTTTCGCAGCCGCGGCTTCGGCGACTCGGCGCCGGGCGGCGGGCAGCATGGGCTGTTCGGGCCGGGAGCTGGTGGCCTGCACCACGCACACTCGGACGCACAGGGCCACCTCCTCTTTCCTGGCCTCCCGGAGCAGCACGGGCCGCACGGCTCGCAGAATGTGCTCAACGGGCAGATGCGCCTCGGGCTGCCCGGCGAGGTGTTCGGGCGCTCGGATCAGTACCGCCAGGTGGCCAGCCCGCGGACCGACCCCTACTCGGCGGCGCAGCTCCACAACCAATATGGCCCCATGAATATGAACATGGGTATGAACATGGCAGCGGCCGCCGCCCACCATCATCACCACCACCACCACCCTGGTGCCTTTTTCCGCTACATGCGGCAGCAGTGCATCAAGCAGGAGCTCATCTGCAAGTGGATCGACCCGGAGCAGCTGAGCAACCCCAAGAAGAGCTGCAACAAAACTTTCAGCACCATGCACGAGCTGGTGACCCACGTCTCCGTGGAGCACGTCGGCGGCCCGGAGCAGAGCAACCACGTCTGCTTCTGGGAAGAGTGTCCGCGCGAGGGCAAGCCCTTCAAGGCCAAATACAAACTGGTCAACCACATCCGCGTACACACCGGCGAGAAGCCCTTCCCCTGCCCCTTCCCGGGCTGCGGCAAGGTCTTCGCGCGCTCCGAGAACCTCAAGATCCACAAAAGGACCCACACAGGTAACCGCGGGTCGGGACAGGGACGGGGCGTAGAGGGGAAGAGAGGCCGTGGTTGGTTGGCTGGGAGAAACGCGCCGACCGCCAGCCCCTGCCCTGGGATGGGAGATGTTTTTGTGTGTGCGAGAGAGCCAGCAGCTTGCTTTTGTTGGAGCATGAAAGAATATTATTGGGTTGGGTTTTTCCATGTGCGGAAATTGAGTTTTAAATGATCACGGTAACGTCAAAGGTATGCTTTGGGTGATGGCAGTTGCTTGGTCTGCTCAGCCCCGGTTAATAATTTCCGTACTAAATAGAACGCACAAAATAAAACTGCTCTCCAACTTGGTGCCCGGGAATCGAGCCTAGAGAGGATTCTGCCAGCTTGTCTGAATGTGCTTTTCTGCTCCGGGTGTGTGCGTTTGAGTGGCTTGTGTGTTTTCCCACTTCTTTTACTCGGGGTCCAAACGTCCTTACCCGGACTGTTTCCCATTAAAAATGAGTCTGGTGTGAGCCGAAGCTGTAAAGCGTTTCTCGTTTTTAAAGCCCGTCTCGAGGTGGGTCGCGGAGCTTTACAGTGGGTTCGCAGCAGTTTGTGAAATTCTCTAATGGGCACCAGAGGGTTTGCGATTCCAAACTTGGACCGACAACCGGGTCAGCAAGAGCCCGGGGCAGCGAGGCCCCGCGGGGCAATCGCGTGAGAAGAGAGAGCCGAGAAAGAACGCGCCTCTCGCCTCATAGATTATTCATCTATGACCAGGTCCCAGCCGAAATCGTGCCAGACGATTTCCTAAAAGAAAGCCAAATGTTTTAGCAACTTCCCCCGTCAATATTTACTCCGAAGTGGGGATGCGCCAGCAGCCTATTGTTCTCTTCCGGGAAGGGAGGGAGCCGAGGTGCGAGACAAGCTTTTAACAAGGTTTAAAATTTGAGAAATCTATTTGCATGAAATGCTCGCTTTCGAGTCCTGCGTCTGAGCGGATGTCTTTAAAAAACAATTTAGGTGCTAATGGAATTTAACGTTAAATGGTCCCCTTTCCAAGTGGAACAATGTTTGAGTTCTCACACCTCTAAATGACTCCAAGCATTTGGAATTCTGGCAACAGGATGCAGGGACCGCCAGAAAATTAAACAGGGAGATTCTGAAAGCCTTTGCTGATCCCCCCACACCCACTGCCCAGCCTGTGCCTCTCTGCAATCGCCAGGTGCTGCCTTACCTCTGATATTTATCTCTTTCCCAACTTCTCTTTGAAAAGACTGGAAGTGAGCCTAGGATTATCAATTTGCAGAATTTTGGACGAAAAATACTGGCTAAGTCACTATCCACAGCACAGTCCCCAAACAACACACAACAACTCCAAACGTAATTGCCTACTGGCCCCAGAGAGAAACCGACCGCAGCCCAGCAGCCTGTGTGATTCTGATAATGCCCCAAATATTTTGTCATAATAACAGCTTCTCCAGGGTGAGACCAACTCGTTAGAAGCTGCGAATCCAAGAAGCACTATAGAAAGGCAGGCAGGAGTGGGGTGCTACCCCACATTCGCCATAAATTTGAGGAAATGCGGGTCAGCCTGGAAGAAAAGTAAAATACGAAATTAATGAGCACGACTGTCAGGTGGCAAGGCAGTTAATTTCGTCTTGGTTCTGCCACAGAAGGGATCCGCCTTGTTTAAGGAAGCCAGGCCCTTATCGCCCCTCTTTCCTCCTCCCGGAGGCCTGGCCCCCTCCGGGGTGGGTGCGGGTCCCGGGGGGCTCTGGGCGTCGGCAGCAAGCGCCCATGTTCGTGTCCACAGGGGAGAAGCCTTTCCAGTGTGAGTTCGAGGGCTGCGACCGGCGCTTCGCCAACAGCAGCGACAGGAAGAAGCACATGCACGTCCACACCTCCGATAAGCCCTATCTGTGCAAGATGTGCGACAAGTCCTACACGCACCCCAGCTCGCTGCGGAAACACATGAAGGTACCACCGGGGAGGCCGGGAGGAGGGCGAGGTGGCCGGCCCGGGAAGGCGAGGGTTCCCTGGGGCCGCGAGGGGGCATTTCTGGGGGTGCTCCTCCCGGGGGCCCGGCCCCACAGCAGCTGCACTCACACCCAGTCCCCTTTGGTCTCCCCTCCCGGCTTTTGTCTTGAAGGTCCATGAGTCCTCCCCGCAGGGCTCCGAGTCCTCCCCTGCCGCCAGCTCCGGCTACGAGTCGTCCACGCCCCCGGGGCTGGTGTCCCCCAGCGCCGAGCCCCAGAGCAGCTCCAACCTCTCCCCGGCGGCGGCGGCGGCGGCGGCAGCGGCGGCGGCGGCGGTGTCCGCGGTGCATCGGGGCGGAGGCTCGGGCGGCGGCGGCGCGGGCGGAGGCTCCGGTGGAGGCGGCGGCGGCGGCGGGGGAGGCGGCGGGGCGGGCGGGGGCGGCGGCGGCGGCGGCTCTGGCGGGGGCAGTGGGACGGCCGGAGGCCACAGCGGCCTCTCCTCCAACTTCAATGAATGGTACGTGTGAGAGGCCGGGGCCTCTCTCTCTCTCCCGGTCCCCACCCTGGCGCGGCAGCCCTCCGGTGGCGATCGCCCAGGGCACCCTGTGACCGTGTTGTTAAAATTACGAATCTGATTTTTATGATGATGGAAACGATTTTACCAGCAGAAGGATTTTTTAAAGTTTTTTTTTTTTTTTTCTAAATCTAATCTAGGCATGAAAAGCAAAAAGATCCCTTCCGGAGTCTCTGAAGCTAAAAATATAAAATAAGAAATAAAAAAACCCATAAAAAAATTGAACCAAACTCTCCATGCCTTCCCCCATGCGCGCTTTCCTTCCCGCCCCTTTCCCAGGCTTCTGACAAACTGTACATAGCGGACTCCTCCTTCCTTCTCCGACGTGGTTTTAATGGCTTCTTGGTGTATAGAAGTTTGTCCATTTGTAATTCTCTGGATTG
The DNA here is from genome assembly GCF_937001465.1 of Orcinus orca. Taxonomy (NCBI): domain Eukaryota; kingdom Metazoa; phylum Chordata; class Mammalia; order Artiodactyla; family Delphinidae; genus Orcinus; species Orcinus orca. Next base: position 10,580,270 of record NC_064576.1, on the reverse strand, counting down.
CGTTCCTCCTGCCTTTCTTCCCTTCCCTTCCCCAAGTGATGGGCTTTTTCTTTTCTCTTTTTAGTTTCCCCGGTTTCTTTTTAAGTAATGTGGAAGAAAATGGTTTATTTTGTATTGTGGTATTGAATATTGTGTTCCTTTTTATGAGGCAACTTGATTGTAAACTTCATGCAACTATAGACTGGAAAAAACAAGCCGTGCCAAAGTCTCCCTTCTGTTTCTTCAACATGCTGATCCACAGCACTCACACATCACCACCACCAACGCTTGTGAATGTATTTTTCTGTTAGCTGGGTTTACATGTGATGTTTTAGTGCGTTTGCAAGTTCAATTTGTTAGTTCCTGTATGAAAGATTTTGGTGGGGGGGGGAATAAACGTCGTGCCGTTAGTTTTTTCCGTAATAACACCCTTCCTTCTGTAAATACCCGTTACCATATTTATCCATTTGTAATTAAATTATGGTATTAACTTGCTACAGAGGAAACAATATTTATAAAGAATGTTTCTTAACTATAAATATGTACAATTGTGGGCATAAATTGTTTCAGATTTTTTATTTGAAGGTTTTAAGTGGTTTGATCATTTCTTGTGATATGTTTTGAGAGTAATGCATACAGAAATATAATAAAATGTGTTGAAACTGCATGAACATACTATTTTTTTCTAGCAAACTTATTCAAGGAAATGGGGGGGAGGCAGCTGAGGGCTGACATGGGTCTGGATCAGCTGCCTGATTGAATGGGGGGCACCACCTCGCATTCTGGGGAGGAAGGTGTATGCTAGAAACTGGGCCAAACTACCCCTTTGGCAGAAAGTCTCAAAATTATTTTCTCTGTCCTTTGTGTGGTAGCTGAGAGTGAATTAAATTTTTGGAAATCCCCTGTAAGGAATGGCGGCAGGAACCTTCAGGGTTTCTAATGGCTCCATTATCTGAGGGAATGCCTTTCTTTCAGCTATTTGGACTGGATTTAAGAGCACTAAACATTTCCTTATTCTTTGTTTTCCCTCTTCCCTGCCCCCTTTCCTTTCCCTCCCTCTGAAAAGCTGAGGTACAGTTATTTTTAATTGCATGTTTAAAACTGAGCTGAGTACTTTGTTTTTGAACTTGGCTCAATGATTATAGTTTAAGGGCCCCTTTCTACTAAAAGTTTTTTTCTTGAAATTTTAAACAGAGAGCTTGCTCAAGAAATCCTGCTTATCTGCCCAGCCGCTGCTCACCAATAAGCACGATGTTCAAGGGAGGAAGGTGACAAATAGACTACATTTTGATTTAGGAAAGCAACAAACCATCGGCCCCAAATGAAAAGAGAACCTCTTCAAGAATTCTGTGAAATCAAATAGAATAAGCTACAAAGACGAAAATGGCCAGGTGGAAGTGAGTGAGGCAAAGGACGGACCACCAGCTTTCTCCAAGGTTTGCAGCCTCACTCGCCTACCCTGCAAGAGTTTAACAGAGTTTTCAAACAAGATGATCTAAGGAAGAAGGGAAAAATAATTTTAATAATCAAAGGGTAGGAATGAGGGTATTTGTTTTTAAAGCCCTGAGCCATCAAGACATTTCTAGAACTTCCTGAGTACCAGTGTTGCTCAGAGAGGCCCTGGCAGTCCCGGAGTCACCCCCCAGCGGTGAAAAGGTTTGGACGTCAGTGGCGACACCCCCATAGGACTGTCTAGAGGCGCTCAGGGCTCTCCTGGCGGAGGCTGATGGCGCGGCTGGCTGCAGCGGCCGGCGCTTCTCTCCTTCCCCTCTGGTCCTGGACTGAGCCGCAGGGACCAGCAGGGTAGGCTGGAGGGCTGCTTGGGGAGAAGGGCAACCCTGACCTTCCGGAGGCCACGCTACCCATTCAATGGGGAGGGAAAGACTGTAGCTTGGGGGCTGTGTGTGTGTCCCAGAGGGTGACAGTTGCCTCAGGGCCAGCCCTCCCCAACGGTCCAGCGAAATGCCTAAACGCCAGCTCCTGAAGCAATCAATCCCTTATTAAAATCAAATTTATAACCCCTAATAATATTAAGGAAAATTATTCAAATAAGTGGCATATGTTACTTGATCCTTGGGAGATTTCATTGAACACATTATAAGCTGTGAGGAAAACGTGTACAGTTTTCCAACGTCCCCCGCCCCCTGGGGAGAGGGCGCAGGAATCTGATTAAATGTTTGTCATAACCTGTGCAAGAATGAGATGGCCTATTCTAAATGTTTTAAACTTTTTTTTTTTTTTTTTTTTTGGTGGAAATTATTGGCTTTGAGACAACCTCCCGAGCCCAAGGAGAAGATCAGAAAGGGAGGGGGGGTGATTTTAGTATCAACTCAAGGTCTGGGGGCTTTTCTTCTCATTTGGGGGAAGAAGGAAGGCTGCAAGAAGAGGACACTGTCACAGCCTTGCGTCGGCGGGATCGCTTTCCAGATCTGAACGTCGGAGAGCTGCCGGGGGCCTTTTAGGTCCGGGGGCGCTGATCCTGGTTGTGAGCAGGAAATAAAACTGGGAAGGGGCCTGGCGTGAGGAGGACGACAGCCCGGGAGCGGCCTCTTAAGTCCACCCTAGGGTGTGAGGGGGCGGGTGGGAGCAGCTTTGCAGCGAAATCTCTCTCCGTTCTGCAGCCCTTGCGTCCCGCCGCTTTGTCCAAACAAGTCACAGACCTGACGGTATGGCCCGGTCTCCCCCTTTCACTTCGGCCCTACGCGTTCCCGGAGACAGGATGGGGGAGAGGGAGATGGCGAAGGTGTGAGAGCATCAAAGATGTCAGGACGCCTCAACTTAGACGCGCGCGCGGGGGGCAGGCGGCCCAAGGTCCCGCGCGGCCTCGAGGTACCTGGGCCTGGGAGTGGGCGGTGCAGGCGTCTCCCCTCCCCCGCCTATAGGGACCCGAATCTAACCTGCCCCTGCCTTGCCTCCAGAACCACCAAACTGAGGCCAGTTTCCGCCTCCCTCAGGGGATCCAGAGCTGCGCTGTGGTTCGCTGCCCGCAGGGAGGCCGACTGCCGGGCCGGGGCACTGTTCCTGCAGGTCAACGCTGTCAACTTGAACTTCAGAACTCGCAAGCTCGCTCCTTTTCCGCTCCGCTCTATCCACCACCGAGTAACTCCCTGAACGCGAGAATCGCTTTATCTGGAGGCAGCTGGAGCCCCCTCGGGAGGCCCATCATTATTATTATTATTAATTATCGTGATCCTCACTGCATTATTAATGACCACAATGATAACTGGCATCGGTATCAGTATCTCCCGGTTCAGTGATGTCCCCTGAAGCCCCGGGCGGGCGGGGGAGAAGGTCACTCCGGGAGCAGAGGCTCGGTTCTGCTCTGGGCGCGAGCAAGGGAGGCTGCTAGGGCAGAGGCCCGTCGGGACGCGCAGAAAGGAAACAGGTCACAGGCCCAGCACTCCCCGTCCCACGCTGTCCAGCCCCTTTCCTTTCTGCTGGCACCTTCTCTCTTCCTCCTCCTCCCCACCCCCTGGTCCCTTTGTCTCTTTTTCAGACGGATGTTTTCAGTCTCGAGTGGTGTATTTTCCGCACAAAACTCTGAGATCAAGGGCAGATCATAGGCTGGACCGGAGGTTCGGGTTTCCCTGTGCTCCCCACTGATCTTTTGCAACCTGGGGTTGGCTAGGAAGGCCTGGGCTTTCCAGGTGACCGGTTGCCCACCCAGGTCGGCAGGAGTGGGGTGGGCAGGGGATTCTGGTAGGTCCCTGGTGAGCGCACCGGTGGCATGGCGGGACTCGAGGGGACCCACCGAGTACTCACTAGGGACTCGGGTCCTACCTTCCCCCACATCATGTCACCGAAATAACCCAGAGGGAGCGCTAGGCCTGCGACCAAGAGCTAAGAAATAAAAGCCTCAATAACATCCCACCAAGACTGGGCTGAACCACTGGATGCGTTTTCACTTAAACGGACACGGAAAGCGACCCTCGGGATCCAAAGTAGGCGTTCAATAAAGAAAGACTTGTGGGTTGATTGATTACAGTCTGATATCGCTCTTGTTCCACAGAGACTTGCAGCGCCTCGGTCCACTGCTACCCCCAGTAGAATGCAATGAATGGGTTCTATTTTTAACTGGCAGCTCAGAACAGGGCCTGAGAAATGTCGCCCTCTTCTCTACCCCCAACCCCACCGCGGGCCTCCAACAGATTGCTGCTAGGTTTTTATTTTAGGGAAGAATCTAGATCCTTCCAGACCGAATCGGGTGATCTAGCATAAACCCTCAGGCCCGACCAGCTGGGCGCCTGAGAACGAAAAGGCAGCGCTGGCAATCTGAACGGGGTGTTACCAATGAGAGCTCCTGTAAACCATAACCAGGGCAGCCCGAGGATTCGAGTTCACGGTCAAGGCTGTGGGGCGACTGGGGCCGCAGCGTCCACGCCCCGCCCCGCCCCTGCGCGGCCACAACCCAGATCTCGGGCGGGGTACGTGGGGCTCGGGTCCTCCCACTCCCGCCCCACCCCCACCCCCACCCCCGGGCCCTGTCGGGGAAAGGTCCGTGCTGGGGCTCCCTCTTCGCCCTCCCAAGTTTCCCTTTTGTTCCCAGGGGCCGACGAGCTTTTGAAGAGGTGACACTTCGCTTCGTCTCCAGCCCTGCGTCCCGCCCTCGCCCCGCATCTGGCATCTCTCCTGCCCCTTATTCAGGATGAGGTTCAGCGCAGCCGCCAGGCGGGAGCTGGGGGTGCCTCTTCCCTCGCGGGCGTGCACACACACAGACCGAGTCACACACACATGCACTCACACATGCTCACCTCCTCCGGCATCCCCCAGCCACGGGCTCTCGTGGGTGGGGTGGACCTGAGCCGCACAGATTTGGGGCAGGTGGCCACCAGCGTGAAACGAAGTTGGGTGGGAGCTACCCACAGTCGGGGGTCCCTCAGGCCCACTTCCCTGGGAACGTGATGGGCCAGACCATCCGGCCTGCCCGCGCACCTTCTGACCCCCGGGTGTGGGTGGGTGGAGGTCGCGCCGCATCTCTCAGTTAAACCAGGAGGAGCTGACTGTCCCCCGACACGCACACACCGCACCTCTCCAACCCCTGCCTCAGCCTCTTCCTTGCCTAACCTCCGAAGCCAGTTTTATTTTCTGTCCCTGAGGCCAAGCCGGTGGTCCTGCGGAACGGAACGGAGCGCAGCGCCCCTAGAGAAGGTGGGGGTTAGAAATAATAATAATAATTTCAAAGATAGCAGTTGTAGTTAAGGCTCTGACACTGGGTGGCTTCTCAGACGTCTGCGGAAGCCTGGGGAGGCTCCAGACCACGTTGGGCTGGGAAGGGCATGGGGTTCTCTTTGGGGGGGCATGAAGGTGGCTCTTATATGTTGCCTCCCCCTAACAAAATCTGGGGTCTGGAACCAGGCCGAGCCAGCAAGGGCCTGGCCAGAAGCCGCGCTGGGACTCTTGCTGCAGACGCGGCTCATCCTTTTTCTTTTCTTACTCCTGGCCCACTGGGCCCACGGTGGTTGGTGCGGCCGCGTGCGGTTTCTCGAAACTCTTTGGAGTCAGTTGGGTCTGTTTGCCCATTCCCCCCACCCCTCCACCGCCCCGGGCCTGTTCCCCCTCCCTCTCCCCGCTGGCAGATGAATGGTGGCTTTAATGAGCATGGGCGCGGGCGTTGGCCGGGCGGTTCTGAAGATGCTCTGACCTGTAGGGAGGGCGCGAAAGGTCGGGCGCACGCGGGGCTCGGCTTGGGCTCCTCCCAGGCCCACGCTGCTTCGATATTGATCCTGGGAGAAAGATAAACAGAAAAGCTGGACATAAGGTCATGAATACTAATGAGCCGGGGTAGGAGTTTTAATTGCTATGGACTTCCTTTTTTCCAGTTAATCTTTATTGCAGACTTCGGAGTCAGTATTTTCGAGCTTCGTTTTGTTTCCTTCTCTCTCCGCCCTCCTCCTTGTATTTTCATTTGAAATGCCCAGGCGAAAGAGACCCGTGTCAGCTTGACTTTCTCCCTGTCGCAGGGCCGGTGTGCACGCTAGAGCTCACAGCTCACGTTCCCAGTGCGGCGCTTCTCTGCTCACTAATTCTGGAAATGTAGGGGAGACTATAAAATAGTTTCAATGTGGTTTTGGTGAGTCTGCTTCTTGACTTCCTCACCCTCATTGTTTTAAAGACTTCGTCTGTCCTTGGCCTTTAAACTTCCTCTTGACAATTGCATCTTTTCTCCAGGCACTGAGCTCCTTTTTACTCCAAACGGGTGCATTCCATCCCAAAGTTTCCCGTTTCTCAAGTCTCCAGAATTTGACACTGGCTTTCCCAACCACAGTGCCTAAGTGTTTCAATTTGCAGTGAATTCCTAGGCAAGTGAATTGACCAGATTACATAAAAGTGATATTTTCTTTGCTACCTATAAGCAACAGTGAAATCTGAGACAGGAACCTAAGGTAATTTCCAGAAAGATTTCTGCCTCCATTCTTGATATGTATTTGATAACTTAGTAATACTATTTTTCTGAAAATAAAGCCATTCTTGAATTGAGTTTACCCTTGAAGCTGTATAAATTGACTGGAAATCCCATGAAGCAGCTTCGGCTGCGTGATCAGGAGAGGAGAAAAAGTGCAACTCATTTCTGTAACAGACTATGTAAAAATGTGTTGAAACCCAAGGCAAAAAGAAAAAAAATCAGCTCTACTAGAATAATTTCCAGTATTGTTCTGATTCTTAAAGTTTTGGACAAAATAAACCCATATTTCACATCATTGCCAGTAGGTCCCAGCATTGAAGTCTCCTGAGGATTCTGTTTCACTTACACTTTTCAGTCCAAACTTTTTTTTCTTCACACAATGATTTATTATGTAGGTAATTTTAGGGGATACAGTTTACAGCTTGAATTATTAGACTGAACACCTCTGGCTGACACCATGACGCCTTTTTTTTCTGCCTGCAGCTGTGAGTCACAACCCCATTTTCATACCCAACCGCTGCACATTCCTTCACAATGTATATTTCCTTCTTGCAGAGATCAAACATGCTTTGGTCAAAGTGTTTATTTTAAAATACAGGAAAATTAAAACTAAACACAGCACTACTGAAAAATCCCCAAATGTATCATATTTTCCTCCTCCTGTGCCCCCCCCCCCACACACACACAAAAGTAACAAATTGCACCACGTTCTGGAATAAAATTTCAAATTGAAGGAGAACACGTAGGCACACACAGACACAATTTTCATTTTACTATTGAAACACATAAGGAAACCTCCCACTTCTCTTGATATTTGGACTCCTGTTTGGATGTCTTTAGTTTTTCACTGTAAAAATGTCACATGCAAAAACAATGAGGACAACATATTCTTAAGAAGATGCTGACAGACATCTATTTTATTCACCAACCTATGCACTCCTCATTTCTCTTTCAGTTTTCCATCTTGTTATTTTTCTTTTAATTGTATCTCCCAGAATATATCTTCAGGGGGAGAAGAATATTTTGAAGTATTTGCCAAAAGGAAGCCAAAAAAAAAGCTCAGAAACAGGTTAACAATTCCCCAGCACCTCAGTAGGTCTTTGGTATGTGCATGTGTTTCCTTTCTCCCTTCAAATTAAGGTGAAACATTACAAGGTAGAATCACTCTTTGTCAGCACCTAAATTGTGTAAAGTCGATTTCAACTTCGGATCTGGGAGGACAAGTTGTCCTTCTGCAGCCCACTATCTACTGCTTTTTTTTTTTTTTTTTGAGCTTCTCTCAATAACCATCTGAAAGGGATCTAGACCTCAGCCACCTCTGCTCCTAGGCAGTTTACTCAGCTTCTCAAGCCTCACAGTTCTTTAGCGGGGCAGAGACTGTTAGGCTGTTTTTAATCAAGTTTGGAAGCTGAATCTTTTCCCTCTGACGACTGTGCCCAGGGGTGGATCCGGCTGAATGTCTGGCGCTGCAGGCAGCAGGCTCGGCCACCCATTTTTCAGACACAACACCAGAGAATGGCATTGAAATAATTCCGTGTGGCAGAAATGTTTTAAAAATATTAACCTCTCTTACTTCCCATACTTCTGAGCTAAAGGGCAAGAGAAACTAAAAGGAAATCTGAAATGATATTCATTTACCTACCTAAGGCAGACCGAGAAACTGAAAAGAGAAGATCCTTTGAAACTTATACTTTACAGAATCTTTCAAATTAGATGCTGCTTAGGATGAATGGCAGTAAAGATTTTTTAAAAAGATTTGACTGGTTAAAACTTTTCTAGATATGAGTGACAATAAATTAATAGTCTAAAGGTCTCTTTCGAGGGAGATTTTGGGGGGGGCATATAAAAAATAATCTACATATGGTCTTCCTATTCTTCAAGGGGAGGCAAATTATAGTACATACTATTTGGATTTTTTTTTTACTTAGATAAAGAAATAAAATATTTAGCATTCATATATTACTGAAAATTCTTTGCAAGAGTGGAAAATCAAGGATTTTCAAGACCAACAATAAAACAAGGAATCAAATTACAGTCTTCCTCTAAAATACATTTCTTCCTCTGCTGGGTTTTCAAGTGATCTCTTTGGTGATTCTTTGTTTGTTTGAACAATCTCTTCAAATTAAAATCATTGAATATTTCCCCTAGATAGCTTAACTTCTGTCACACAAACATTTCTAAAAGACTTTTTAGAAAGACTTAGTAACAATATATCATATCATGGCCAAACCAATTTATTGTGAACTTCTTTCATCTTTGGTAGATTATTTGATACATCAAAAAATCTCACCTTGAATGTGTCAACTCTTCTGTCAATCTTATGAGAAACTAATTTCATAACATGCAATTTGGGGTTTATGACTTCATTTCCATTTTTTAAATTCAAGGGAATTAATTCAAAAATTGATTTGGTCTAGAGAGGAGACATTATCAGTGAAAAGTCGTAAAGTATAAATCAAACACATCTCAGCTACCTCCCAGCACATGCATACACACACCCTTCTTGAGGAAAAAATTATCTTAACTGTGGAGAGCAGTCATATCAGTTATTTGACTTCAAATGCCTTCTAGAAAAGTCTAATATAGCTATTTCACAATATGGCAAAACTGTCATCTAAAGTTCCAGCGTGACATTTTTCTAAATCTTCACCTGATAATTAACTAATTCAGAAATGTAAAACAATTGACTTCATTGGGCAGAATATTGCTTCATCTACTTGTTAACATAGACATCTCTCAAAGCGTGCTATTGTAATCTATGTAAGTTCTCTTTTATGGACAATTGAGTTCAATTGTAGACAGTATACTATTCTCTCGTGCCCCCAATATTTTTGCCCTTGAAAGTGAATGTTGGGCACTCTGAGGTTGGAAACTAAATCGATTGCCTTTTGTGGGAGCAAAAGACGTCTCCCTCTGACAGATGCTACTTTGGGTGTATTTTCCTCTAAGCGGATGTCAGAGCTAAATTAGCTTCATCATTTGCGGCTCTGTTTCCGAAGATTTGTGGTCCAAGTGTCAGCCCTCCCTGAAACATACCATAGTTAGTTTCTGTCTCACAGTGGCAAAGCTGCCTGTTTCTTTGCTTCAAGTTTCGTTCTGTGTTTAAAACACAATAAAATAAGTTAAAAATCATTTTAAAGAGAGCACTTTCGAGAAGCACCTCCTTTCTTACTGCCAGACAGCGTTGCTCCCCAACCTCTTGGCTGAAACCCTTGCTTTCGATTTGTTTGTTTCACGCATTTCCCTAAAGAACCCAGCTCTTTGCGCTATTTAATTCTGCTTTTAAAATGCGTCGCTTCTGCCCTGAATCCTTCTCTGAAACAAATTACTATCGAAAGTGTATCAGATTCGTTCCAAATATGGGATCTGAATCAATATTCCCACGCTGGAAATATTTTTTAAATTGTTTTTGTCATAGGAGTCCATGCTTTTGCAAGATATTTTCAATTGAAGTAGGGGTGCCTGCATTTCTCATGATAAACAAACAAAAAGTGGCAATTACCGTCTGTTTAGACCTTCCTTTATTATTATTTTTAGCCCGTGTATCATTACCTAACTGGTATGTGTTCTTCCATCCAGCTCTTGGTGATCTAGTTGAATTCTAGATATTGTGCCAAGAAGTGTATTTGAAGCAGATAAGTGCATATAATACAAATGCGTTTTGTTAGACCTGATGGATGCTATTTTTCTTTTAATAGGTTTGTAGCAAACTAACACAATAACACAATGTATTCCTTTTCAAGGTACATTGTTGAAACAGGTCTATTAAGAGCGCGTTGAGCTATTTCTCGCTTCTATTGAACAGTCTGTTGCTCAAACACAACAGCCAACAAACGCCAGCTGCCTCAACAAAAGTAGAAACCTAACCCTTTTATGTAATGTTTTAACAGAAAGGGTAGCTGTTTAATTAAAAACATTGATGATTCAGTGAAACAATGGAAACTCAAGTTCAAGTGGTGCTCTATTGATTTAAGATGATTTTTACTAGCAGTGGGTATAATTCTTTTTTTTTTTTTTTTTTCCCAGCTCTCTCTTGGGTAAAGGGGTTCCTTCTTGGGGCATTATTTGGGTGAATAAGAAAAGACAGAGATGGCTATTGCCTTAGAAACCTGATTAAAGCACGTTGCTTTCAGAGTAAGGTGTTTAATTTATAAGTGCACCCATATTTTTTGTCAGTTTATTCGCGGTGGGGAAGCTTTGAAAGTAGCTCCTCTCAGCACGTTAAAAAGTGAAGTCTGCGTCCTGGTATTTAAATGTCTTTGTTATTGTGTCAAGCAAGTTGTTGAAAACCGCATGCCCGGAATACTAAGGTTGGGCAGCTAGATGAGGCAAGTTGTGTATATGTGTGTGCGTGTGTGTGTGTGCGTGTGCGTGTGTGTGTGTGTGTGTGTGCGCGCGCGCGCCCCCGCGCGCGCACGCGCCCCTGGCCGCAGGGTTGTGTGCGAGGACAATTATTTTCATCAGCTGCTTGCGCGCCCGACTGCTCCTCTTTGCAGAACCGACGGCCTCCGGCCTTTCAACTCTGGAAGCAAAGCAGGAGGAATTCCTGCATTGAGACTCCCTCCTTGGGAGCGTCGAACTCTCTCAGCCCTGGGGAGCGGGGCTCGATCAAGGGTACTCGGGTCGCCCCCAGGGAGGGGAGCACTCGAGGGCCGCGAGGTTCCGGGTACCGGACCCCGGCGACCTCCGCGAGGATGGCTCTGCAGCGGCGGCGGCCTCGGGGCCCAGGTGGGCGGAGGCAGGTGCGTCCCTTCGCCCCCGCAGCCCCGCAGCCGGCGCAGTCCCGGCCGCACTCGGTGGCCGTGTTTCGCACTCCTTGCTCCCGGCTGGGCCCTCAGTCCCCGCTACCCAATTCCCGCCCCGCTCCTCCCCCCTCCCCCCCCCCCCCCACGAGAGTGCGCGGGACTTGAGAGAACGCAGCTCGCGTTCACCTTCCCCTCGCACCACAGCGGCCACGAAGGCCAGAGGTCAGCCGAGCCGGCCGACGGGAGCCCCCAGGGCCTCCGCGTGGACCCTTTCTTCGTAGGGCGCCGTTTCCCGCCCGCCAAGGGAGAAGGGTATGGGGGCCCAAGGCTGTGGCCTCCCGGATCCTCCACAGCTGTCGGACAAGTCCCCGGGGTAGGGCCGGCGACAGAACACCTCGGGCACCGTTTGACTCCCCCAGCCGCCCACCAGGCCCGCCCGGCAGCCTCAGAGACGCTGCCTCCAGGCTGCGAAGGGCCACGACGGGCTTGGGGCCCACTTCTGCCTGCTCCTGGCGTCCTGCACGTCCGAGGTCAAAGGGCGCTGGCCCTCCTTCCGGGGTCCGACCTCCCCGGGGCGCTCCGACCCAACGTGGGCCCCTAACACTGTGGACGGTGGCGAGGAGGCCTCGGGGCCCCACGTGGCTGCACGGGCCGCCCGTCAGGCCCACCGTCTGGGCCGAAATCCGGGGAGCACGTGGCCGGACAGGGAACCGAGAGGGAAGCCTCCACATCATGGGCGCCGCAGGCCTAGAGTGAATTATTTAAGGTGCTCCTGGTGTTTAAAGAGGTTTTTCAGTTTTTAAAGAATGTTGTAAAAAAATAGCAGCCCTTGTTAACTCCCTCATTATATGCTTCTTTTTCCCCCTCAGCTGAACAAGCCATATTTCCTGAAACGGAGGAGCTATGTAAGTGTTTAAACATGTGTCAAGTGTCTAATAAGTAATACAAATTCATAAAGAAGAGGAGGAAATTTAACTGATACTTGAAGTACTTGGTGTAGCTCCCTTTCACTGTTGGGTTATTTTTGGCCGCGGAGTTGTAGAAAGGAAACTGCTCTGAGATTATTGGGCACCTCCTGGAGCCCTTTCCCTTTCTTAGCTTACTCACTTTGAGTCTGCACTTAGCCCTGTCTAGAAATGCCTTTGTCCAGCCCACGAAAGAAGTTCAGCTGGTCTACAGAGTGTGTATAATACAGGGTTAATACTCAACTCAGTATTTGGGAGTCACCTTTCTGTCGTTTCTTCTCAGCCTCCTCATATTCAAAGTTTCTGCTGCTGCTGTGACATTGGTATGACATCTCCCACCCTCTTTGTTGGAAAGAGGGTTAGTACTGCTTCTGGCAAAAAAGACAGTAGGAGAGATGAGGTCTGGGCTTTAACTTGGGATCTGGGCTAGTAAATCATTTAAGTTTTTGTATTCATTCTCTTACCTAGAAAAGCTGGGAAAAGATGTTGCCCTAACACGATCTGAGAACCTCTGAGGAAGGTGAGTCCAAAGACTATTTGATAGTAAAATGACATATATTGTTTTGAAATTGGATTACCCTCTATTTATTTATTTTTTTGGATTACACTTTAGAGTTACCCCCCCACCCCCATACTTTAGTTCCTTGGGTGACATTTTTCATCTTGGTTGTCGTTCTGTGAAAGATTTCTGTGAACATTCTATTTCTAGCTGTGAGCAAGTGTAAACTGGAACTTCCCTGGTGGTCCAGTGGTTAAGACTCCCTGCTTCCACTGCAGGGGGCACGGGTTCCATCCCTGGTGGGGGAACTAAGACAATGCATGCTGTGTGGCACAACCAAAAAAAAAAAAAAAAAAAAAAGTGTAAACTATAGGAAAAAGTAGGAATTTTCAGTTATTAAAATACTCAAATGTTTTCATAAAGTCAGAAGTATCTTAATTTTAAAATACCATATCATAGGGAGTGTGATTAACAAAAATCAACTGCATTGCAGATTTGAGGAATAGGTTACAAATTTACCTTCCCAAATAGTAGTCCCCCGACATTCTCAATTTGAGGCTGCATGCCTCTCTCTCATACCTTGACTGTATTGTTAAAATAACCCTGCTCCTTGCGCTGTATGCATCTGGTAAAATTCCATCCAAATTTTTCTAGGGTGCTCAAGAGATATTGTAGGTATTTTCAGTAACAAGTCTGGTAAGCTGCCAGATTTAGTACTTAATAGTATTTTATGTTTTTAATCCATTCTCCAAAGATTTACCTTCTTCTGTGGGTTTTTTCATGCCTTTTGGTTGCTAGTTTTGCTGGGTGTTGTCCGTCTTGTCAGGCATCCCTTCTGTGTGCATTGTAGCTGCTTCTTTTGGATACATCTGGTGATGAATGTACTGGTAATATGGAGATGCCAAAGCTCTGCAATTGTTGATTATCTGTGATATACTCTGTAAGAGAGTTCCAAAATGGTCTACAATGTATTCTGTCAGTGGTTTTAATAGAAAAAGGTATTTTCATTTTTATTTATAGCCCTCTGCTTCCTTAGAACCTAGATTTGAACCCACAGTGGTCTGAACTAGGGATAATGCCTAATCTCAGGAACTATGGTACGTTCACAATTAATGTCTCCTCTAGGCACCAAGACTTTGTTTCAAGATCAAGCTACCTAATCTTCTCTTTGCTTAAGGTAATAAGTTTACTCCCAGGAGGCTTCGCAGTCTTTCATGTAAATAGATTTCAGGTGGATGTTTTCCTGTGTTTTCAAAATTGCTCAGATATGTTTGAACCCCAGTGATGGAAACAGCTTAGCTTGTATATTTAGAAATAGTTGGGACTATTGCCCTTCACAATAAATTCACTCAGAGTCAGATCTATGTACACACTATAAATTACTATATTGGCAGACGAAATCTTTGCTGAGCTTAATGAATACATTTTTGATGTTTAAACAATTTTTAATAAGAATGCTAACCATCTGTTGAAAGCCAAACAATAAATTGTGCACAGAATAGTCAGTGCATAGGTAATTTACTCATTTGCTGTTTGTACTTAAACATTAGCCAATTGTCAACAGATTGATATCTTTGTTGACAAGCCTTTGTTGCTAAACTCAGATAGGGCATTTTGATCTTTTTTTTTTTTTAATGTGCCACTCCCCATTCCATAAGAGAGCATGGTGCTTCTTTTTTTTTAATATATATTTTTAAATTAATTAATTTATTTATTTTTGGCTGCGTTGGGTCTTGGTTGCTGTCCACGGGCTTTCCCTAGTTGCGGTGAGCGGGGCTACTCTTCGTTGTGGTGTGCGGGCTTCTCACTGTGGTGGCGTCTCTTGTTGCAGAGCACGGGCTCTAGGCGCGCGGGCTTCAGTAGTTGTGGCTCGTGGGCTTCAGTAGTTGTGGCTCGTGGGTTTTAGAGTGCAGGCTCAGTAGTTGTGGCACGTGGGCTTAGTTGCTCCGCGGCATGTGGGATCTTCCCAGACCAGGGCTCAAACCTGTGTCCCCTGCATTGGCAGGTGGATTCTTAACCACTGTACCACCAGGGAAGTCCCATGGTGCTTCTTTATAGGAAGAGACGTATAGCATTTTTTACAGCATCAGGTAGCTTGTTCTATAATGGGGAAGTTAAGGCAATTATATAAAATGACTAAATAATATGAGGTAAGTAATACTAAAGTATGCGATTGACTAAATAATATAAAGTATAGCATGTACCTTAGAAGAAATGCCAATAAATTGTTTTAGGGTGTTCAAAGATGAACGAGGTAACATCAGAAACTGTAAAAGATTATATACAAGGAAACAACATTTAAGCTAGTAGCATACTTCTCAACATTAACAAGAGATATCTGATGATAAAGGAATAATATTTTGAAAGGGCTGAGAAAATAACTATAACTCAGAATGGCATACCCAGCTAAGCTATTATTTAAAAGTGAGGACTAAATAAAAACATTTTCAGACAAAAAAGTGTGGGAATTTACCACTCATCTTTGATAATCATAATAAAAGTTATAGGAGGTACAGGAGGAAGAAGTCTGTTAAACCTAGAAGAGTAGACAGCAAGAAGAAACGGTACATAGAGAAGAGGATCATCAATATGTGGGAATATTGAAACAAGTATTGTATACATAAAATAATGATGGGGCTTCCCTGGTGGCGCAGTGGTTGGGAGTCCGCCTGCCGATGC